>NC_056063.1:64171683-66671683 GCF_016772045.2 Ovis aries
GGTCGCAAAAGGTCGGACGCAACTGGGCAACTAAGCACAGCAAGGTAAACTAGCCTAAGTTATGACATTCTGTAAGTTAGGTGAAATAAGTGGATTTTGGACTTAACATACTTTTAACAAGATGAGTTCATCAAAATTTAACTCCATTGTAAGTTGAGGAAAATCAATATAAAAAATTCAGATAGTTCAACAAATAGAGAAACAGCAAATGTTCAAAATAATCGTGAGCATTATATTCAAAAGTAATTATAGAGATAATCATATGGCTTTTATTTTTCAATTAGTTAATGTGATGTATTATATTGCCTTGTGGATATTGAAGAATCCTTGCATTCCTGGGATAAAGCTCACTTGGTCATGATGTATGATCTTTTTAATGTGTTGTTGGATTTTGTTTGCTAAAATTTTTTAAGGATTTTTGCATTTATGTTGATCAGTGATATTGGCCTGTAGTTTTCTTTTTTTGTGGCATCTTTGTCAGGTTTTGATATTCGGGTGATGGTGGCCTCATTGAATGAGTTTGGAAGTTTACCTTCCTCTGCAATTTCTGGAAGAGTTTGAGTAGGATAGGTGTTAGCTCTTCTCTAAATTTCAGGTAGAATTCAACTGTGAAGCCGTCTGGTCCTGGGCTTTTGTTTGCTGGAAGATTTCTGATTACAGTTTCAATTTCTGTGCTTGTAATGGGTCTGTTAAGATTTTCTATTTCTTCCTGGTTCAGTTTTGTAAAATTGTACTTTTCTAATAATTTGTCCATTTCTTCCAAGTTGTCCATTTTTTGGCATATAGTTGCTGATAGTAGTCTCTTATGATCCTTTGTATTTCTGTGTTGTCTGTTGTGATCTCTCCATTTTCATTTCTGATTTTAACGCCCATTTATGATAAAAACTCTCCAGAAAGCAGGAATAGAAGGAACATACCTCAACATAATAAAAGCTGTATATGACAAACCCACAGCAAACATTATGCTCAATGGTGAAAAATTGAAAGCATTTTCCCTAAAGTCAGGAACAAGACAAGGGCGCCACTCTCACCACTACTATTCAACATAGTTTTGGAATTTTTGGCCACAGCAATCAGAGCAGAAAAAGAAATAAAAGGAATCCAAATTGGAAAAGAAGTAAAACTCTCACTGTTTGCAGATAACATGATCCTCTACATAGAAAACCCTAAAGACGCCACGAGAAAATTAATAGAGCTAATCAATGAATATAGTAAAGTTGCAGGATATAAAATCAACACACAGAAATCCCTTGGATTCCTATACAATAATAATGAGAAAATACAAAGAGAAATTAGGGAAACAATTCCATTCACCATTGCAACAAAAAGAATAAAATACTTAGGAATGTATCTACCTAAAGAAACAAAAGACTTATATATAGAAAACCATAAAACAGTGGTAAAAGAAATCAAACAGGACACTAATAGATGGAGAAATATACCATTTTCATATATCAGAAGACTCAATATAGTGAAAATGACTGTACAACCCAAAGCAATCTATAGATTCAATGCAATCTCTATCAAGCTACCAACTGTATTTTTCACAGAGCTAGAACAAATAATTTCACAATTTGTATAGAAACACACACAAAAAAACTTGAATAGCCAAAGCAATCTTGAGAACGAAGAATGGAACTGGAGGAATCAACCTGCCTGACTTCAGGCTCTACTACAAAGCCACAGTCATCAAGACAGTATGGCACTGGCATAAAGACAGAAATATATATCAATGGAATGAAATAGAAAGCCCTGAGATAATTCGGTGCACCTATGGACACCTTATCTTTGACAAAGGAGGCAAGACTATACAATGAAGAAAAGACAAGTGGTGCTGGAAAAACTGGTCAACCACTTGTAAAAGAATGAAACTAGAACACTTTCTAACACCAAATACAAAAACAAACTCAAAATGGATTGAAGATCTAAATGTAAAACCAGAAACTATAAAACTTCTAGAGGAGACCATAGGCAAAACACTCTCCAACATAAGTCACAGCAGGATCCCCTATGACCCACTTCCCAGAATATTGGAAATAAAAGCAAAAATAAACAAGTGGGACCTAATTAAAATTAAAATCTTCATAACAAAGAAACTATAAGCAAAGTGAAATGACAGCCTTCAGAATGGGAGAAAATAATAGCAAATGAAGCAACTGACAAACAAGTAATCTCAAAAATATACAAGCAACTCCTGCAGTTCAATTATAGGAAAATAAACGACCCAAGCAAAAAATAGGCCAAAAAACTAAATAGACATTTCTCCAAAGAAGACATACAGATGGCTAACAAACACATGAAAAGATGCTCAACATCTCTCATTATCAGAGAAATGCAAATCAAAACCGCAATGAAATACCATTTCATGCCAGTCAGAATGACTGCTATCCAAAAAGTCTACAAGCAATAAATGTTGGAGAGGGTGTGGAGAAAAGGGAACCCTCTTACACTGTTGGTGGGAATGCAAACTAGTACAGCCACTATGGAGAACAGTGTGGAGATTCCTTAAAAAACTGGAAATAGAACTGCCTTATGACCCAGAAATCCCACTGCTGGGCATACATACCGAGGAAACCAGAACTGAAAGAGACATGTGTACCCCAATGTTCATCTCAGCACTGCTTGCAATAGCCAGGACATGGAAGCAACCTAGATGTCCATCAGCAGATGAATGGACAAGAAAGCTGCGGTACATATACGCAATGGAGTATTACTCCGCCATTAAAAAGAATATATTTGAATCAGTTCTAATGAGGTAGATTAAACTGGAGCCAATTATACAGAGTGAAGTAAGCCAGAAAGTAAAACACCAATACAGTATACTAATGTATATATATGGAATTTAGAATGATGGTAATGATAATCCTATAAGAGAGACAGCAAAAGAGACACAGATGTACAGAACAATCTTTTGGATTCTGTGGGAGAGGGAGAGGATGGGATGATTTGGGAGAATGGCATTGAAATATGTATATTATCATATGTGAAACGAATCACCAGTCCAGTTTCAATGCATGATACAGGATGCTTGGGGCTGGTGCACTGGGATGATTCAGAGGGATGGGATGGGGAGGGAGGTGGAAGGGGGGTTCAGGATGGGGAACACATGTACACCCATGGAGGATTCATGTCAATGTATGGCAAAACAAATAAAATATTGTAAAGTAATTAGCCTCCAATTAAAATAAATAAATTTATATTTTATAAAAAGGTAATTATAAAATTTTACAAATTGTAACTTTGGAATCACAAAGCAGTAAGATATTTTGAATCTTCAGTGTGCATACCATCTTGTATAGATCTATATCATATTTGTGCATTAGTCAGTATTGCTTAATTCTATACATGACTGTTCAGTATTTTCTCAATTTGAGAAATCCAAAATTATTGAGCAACACCCTTAATGTTTTCTTATATATGAAAGCCTCTCGAAAAAGAATGTCCAAATAATTGAACTTTGAACTGTAGTACACAGAAATAAATTTTAGGAATTAAGCTATTTGGGGGCTATAGAGCTGTTTGGATTAGAATAATCAGAAAACAATATGCAGGAAGTCCTAACACTGCACACTTTTCCCTAGCCATTTAGCAGGAACAGACAGAAAACATGGTAATAAAGATTTTACATTAAAGAAGTATTATATTTGTTATTTTTTTATTCAAGAACAAAAGATATGAGAAAATTTTCTTTTTAGATAATCATGTGATTGATGCAAATAAATATTTAGTTGGCACATATGAACAGGTATTCTTCCAATTTACAAAACAACAAGACCAGGAGTTGACTGTGGCTCAGATCATGAACTCCTTATTACCAAATTCAGACTCAAATTGAAGAAAGTAGGGAAAACGGCTAGACCATTCAGGTATGACCTAAATCAAATCCCTTATGATTATATAGTGGAAGTGAGAAATAGATTTAAGGGCCTAGATCTGATAGATAGAGTGCCTGATGAACTATGGAATGACGTTCATGACATTGTACAGGAGACAGGGATCAAGACCATCCCCATGGGAAAGAAATGCAAAAAAACCAAAATGGCTGTCTGGAGAGACCTTATAAATAGCTGTGAAAAGAAGAGAGGTGAAAAGCAAAGGAGAAAAAGAAAGACATAAGCATGTGAATGCAGAGTTCCAAAGAATAGCAAGAAGAGATAAGAAAGCCTTCTTCAGCGATCAATGCAAAGAAATAGAGGAAAACAACAGAATGGGAAAGACTAGAGATCTCTTCAAGAAAATTAGAGATACCAAGGGAACATTTCATCAAAAGATGGGCTTGATAAAGGACAGAAATGGTATGGACCTAACAGAAGCAGAAGATATTAACAAGAGGTGACAAGAATACACAAGAACTGCACAAAAAAGATCTTCATGACCCAGATAATCACAATGGTGTGATCACTCATCTAGAGCCAGACATCCTGGAATGTGAAGTCAAGTGAGCCTTAGAAAGCATCACTATGAACAAAGCTAGTGGAGGTGATGGAATTCCAGTTGAGCTATTTCAAATCCTGAAAGATGATGCTGTGAAAGTGCTGCACTCAATATGCCAGCAAATTTGGAAAACTCAGCAGTGGCCACGAGACTGGAAAAGGTCCATTTTCATTCCAATCCCAAAGAAAGGCAATGCAGAAGAATGCTCAAACTACCGCACAATTGCACTCATCTCACATGCTAGTAAAGTAATGCTCAAAATTCTCCAAGCCAGGCTTCAGCAGTACTTGAACCGTGAACTTCCTGATGTTCAAGCTGGTTTTAGAAAATGCAGGGGAACCAGAGATCAAATTGCCAACATCCGTTGGATCATGGAAAAAGCAAAAGAGTTCCAAAAAACCCATGTATTTCTGTTTTATTGACTATGCCAAAGACTTTGACTGTGCGGATCACAATAAACTGTGGAAAATTCTTCAAGAGATGGGAATACCAGACCACCTAAACTGCCTCTTGAGAAATCTGTATGCAGGAAGCAACAGTTAGAACTGGACATGGAACAACAGACTGGTTTCAAATAGGAAAAGGAGTACATCAAGGCTGTATATTGTCACCCTGCTTATTTAATTTATATGCAGAGTACATAATGAGAAACGCTGGACTGGAAGAAACACAAGCTGGAATCAAGATTGCCGGGAGAAATATCAAGAACCTCAGATATGCAGATGACACCACCCTTATGGCAGAAAGTGAAGAGGAACTAAAAAGCCTCTTGATGAAAGTGAAAGAAGAGTGTGAAAATGTTGGCTTAAAGCTCAACATTCAGAAAACGAAGATCATGGCATCTGGTCCCATCACTTCACAGGAAGTAGATGGGGAAACAGTGGAAACAGTGTCAGACTTTGTTTTTTTGGGCTCCAAAATCACTGCAGATGGTGATTGCAGCCATGAAATTAAACGACACTTACTCCTTGGAAGAGAAGTTATGACCAACCTAAATCTGCATTTTCAAAAGCAGTGACATTACTTTGCTGACTAAAGTCCGTCTAGTCAAGGCTATGGTTTTTCCTGTGGTCATGTATGGATGTGAGAGTTGGACTATGAAGAAGGCTGAGCACTGAAGAATTGATACTTTTGAACTGTGGTGTTGGAGAAGACTCTTGAGAGTCCCTTGGACTGCAAGGAGATCCAACCAGTCCATTCTGAAGGAGATCAACCCTGGGATTTCTTTGGAAGGAATGATGCTAAAGCTGAAGCTCCAGTACTTTGGCCACCTCATGAGAAGAGTTGACTCATTGGAAAAGACTCTGATGCTGAGAGGGACTGGGGGAAGGAGGAAAAGGGGACGACAGAGGATGAGATGGACGTGAGTCTGAGTAAACTCCGGGAGTTGGTGACGGACAGGGAGGCCTGGCATGCTGTGATTCATGGGGTCGCAAAGAGTCGGACATTCCTGTGTGACTGAACTGAAGTGAGGTACTATATATTATATGTGTTTATATTATATTGATCTTTACCTGGCCAAAAGCTACTTCTCATTTAACTTTTCCAATTCCACTTAATAATAGCTCAGCCCTCTTAGTTGCTCAAATTAGAAGACTAGGATCTAGTTGACCCTTCTCTGTCTGTCTGTCTGTCTCTTTTTTTTTTTTTTTTTGCATTTGGCAAGAAAAAAATTTAAGTAATTAGTTTATTTCTGTAAGCATATTTCATTAGCTGTGTTTCTTAAATATTTTATGAATCTGAAAACTTTCTCTACTCTCAATGTCCTTTAGTTCACCATCTGAAATACGT
This sequence comes from Ovis aries, assembly GCF_016772045.2. NCBI lineage: Eukaryota > Metazoa > Chordata > Mammalia > Artiodactyla > Bovidae > Ovis > Ovis aries. Next base: position 64,177,909 of record NC_056063.1, read on the forward strand.
GTGTAAATATACACACATACTTGTAACCATCATAGTTCAATAATCTCCTCCTGTTTCTCTATTTCACCTGTGTGTCTTTTCAGTCAGTCAAAGGCTACCAGATAATTCTATTAAAATATTAGTTAGATTATTTGGCGCAACTGCTCAAAATGCTGAAATGGGTCCCCAAATTTCTCAGAGTAAGAGTCAAAGTCCTTACCATAGTTTAATGGTTCATAGCTTTTGGCCTTATCTCTACTACTTTCCCTCTTGCTCTCACCATTCCTACAGTCCTCTCTGAAGTTCCTTGAACAAGCAAGACACAATCCCACCCAGTGGTCTTTATACTTCTCTTCCCGGGGAAGGGCATTTTTTTTTTTTTTTTTTTTTGGCTTTTGGTTCAATAGGAAGTTAAATTTTGGAAAGTCATGGCTGTGGGCAGTGGCCCTGTCCTTTTATTGAAAATAATTTTCTTCAGATTTTTCCTAGCCTTTCCTGCTATAATTTTTACAATAATTATTATATGTTATTTTTCTCTGCGATATGTACAATTTGGGGGTTTATTTTCTGACTCTCAAATAGAAAGTAAGTTTCATAAAAACAAGGAATATTTATTTGTTTGCTTATTTATGTGTATTGCAGTGCCTAGGGTTCTTGGCAAATAGTAGATGTTCAATGGATATTTTTGAATGGATGAATTAATGATTGAACAAGTAGAAATGGCATTTCCTAAGTTATCTACATTTCATATCACTGTTTCTAACCTTTCAATAAGAAAGTAAGAAGTCTAATGCCTAATAGATTCATTTTTTTTTCCTTTCTAAGAAAATTTATCTTTGTGATGTTAGTTTGTAAGATTTTTCTTTCTGGTTCATTTAATCTCCATCTAACATTGAATTTGATAAGTTGTTTCAACAGCTGTGAAATAGATTTTTAGTCAGAGTTACTTTTTTTTTTTCTTTTAACATATTGCTTTGCCTTCTCCTATTCCCTGTTTTGGGCATACCAGGTGGCTCAGCGATAAAGAATCCATTTGCCAGTGCCGGAGCCCTGAGAGTTCCAGGTTCGATCCCCAGGCCAGAAAGATCCCCTGGAGAAGGAAATGGCAATCCATTCTAGTATTCTTGCCTGGAAAATACCAGGTACAGAGGGGCCTGGTGGGCAATAGGTCATGAGGTCACAAAGACTCAGGCAAAACTGAGTGACAGAGTACACATGCATCCCCTATCTTACTCAGAGATTTCTGTTGCTCACTTCCTAGAGAACTCTGTTACTGCTAGTGTTTACTATTTCTGTATGTGTATTTTTCTGCATTTATGTCTTTGTTGAACTCTTGGATCAATAGAAACCTGACCCAGCAGTGTGAGGCTGATTTTGATCTTTCCCTCAATCATCTCACACATCACCGCTGGGGCAAGCTAAACTCAGTACCCAGTATTTTCAAGTGTCTTTCTTGGAACTCCTACAGTGGATGAAGCTCCATGGCAATTCTGATCCTGACTCCAACAGAGTCTTGCGTTCTCACATGAGCTCAGTAACTCACAGTCTCAACAGTACTTCAGCTCAAAGGAATCAAATAAGTGAAGCTGAGGTTAGATAGAAAAACTACATTGAGGCCCCTTATTCCCAGAGATTATGTTTCCATGAATGCTTTTAACAGAGAATTTCATGATTAAATACTTCTCTTCAGTATTAAAAGCAGAAGTAAATTCAAACTTGGTCTGACTGTTCTGATTCATCCTTCATTTTCACACAGTTCACTACCCATGATTCACATATTTTCAGCCATGGCATCAACGTGAATGTCAAGTTGCTTTTTCCTTGCCAAATAATTAATGTATCCAAATAATGAAAACCCTTTTGAGTTATTTTGCGTGATCTTGTCTAACACAATTAATCTGACATCCATTTTCATTTAAAATATAAGTTGGCAATAATAATCACTCTGGATGGCAATATGGTATATTATGATACATTTCTTACTATAATTAATATTTGTAATTATATCACATTAAAGTCCTAAATATCATCATTCTTTTCTAAGATTACTATCAATGGCATTATGCCAGACATTTATTATTCTGCATTATTTTGTCATCGTTATGGTGAAAGAATTTTATACTGAGAAGAATGGAGAAGGAGACTGCAGAAATTTAAGTTACAGATATTATACTGAGGGTGTGGGTCACTCCAGTGATACACACAATTGATGATAATTTTTGAGAGAACTGAGTAATGCTAATACATAGAAAACATGGTAGAAACAAAATATTCTCTTATTATTGATCAGAAAAAATTTTTGAGATCTAGAGTTTCTACCTTTACCTTAAAAAGGCCATTGCACATTTATCCTTTCCCATTGTTTACATATTAAAGCTTATATAATAAATAATTATAAAAGTGTTAAGATAATCAGGGAAATTAATTTTAATTGACATACTCAGCTTTTGAATTATGGTGCTGGAGAAGACTCTTGAGAGTCCTGTGGGCTGCAAGGAGATAAAACCAATCAACCCTGAAGTAAACAAGTCTGGAATATTCATTGGAAGGACTGATGCCGAAGCTGAAATTCCAATACTTTGGCCACCTGATGCAAAGAACTGACCCACTGGGAAAGACCCTGATGCTGGGAAAGATTGAAGGCAGGAGGAGAATGGAATGACAAAGGATGAGATGGTTAGATAACATCACCAACTCAACAGACATGAATTTGAGCAAACTACTGGAGATAGTGGAGGACAGAGGAGGCTGGCGTGCTGGGGCCACAGAGTCATATCTCATTTGAGGTGGAAGGTTGAAATAGCATTTAATCCTTTCAACTCACCATTTTGAGTTTTCTTGCGATTGATACTGAAAGTGTTTGCCATTCACACTGGCAACAGACTTGTCTGAAATCATTTATATTTGTTCACCACTTTCTTGTGTATCATTATTATTATTTTAATTATTCATGAGGTACTGTAATACTGATACCTTTCTTCTGGAAATCTCAAGCTTTGAGAAGCAGTATTTTTCAATAGCCTATTCAAAGTGTAATAAGCATGCAGCATGATATCTACTGTATCATTAATATTGAGGAATGATAATATAGATATAATAAATAAGCTTCATAAAATTAAGATATACAAATTTTCTTTTAGAATTAACAGTAATTACTAAAGGTAACATGAAAATATCTCACACATTAAGGAAAGAATAACAATAACAATAACAATAACACATGGCATTTTTTCCCTTGCCTCTCTCTTTGCACATTTTGAAGAGAACATACGCAAAGCTTTTTCCTATATAATATCTCCTTGATACTTGTGAACATCAAGAAGATTCTCTATGAGAGGCTGTTTAGATTGCTGAAGAATCTTGTTTTCTGAAAATAAAATCAATAATTTCTGGTAGTTCATATAGTCAAAATACATAATGGTATCTTCTGCATTAAAGTGGTTTTGAATGTGGAGCTGGAAACAAATAATACATATTTTCAGGCAGGCATAGTCTCAAACACACACACAGACACACATAATCACTCACACATTCATACCATTTTTGCAGTAAAATTGTTGTTTAAATGGCCCAATATGTGTAAATAGCAGTTGATATTCCTGTGAGGATAAGCATAAATCATCATTCCCAAGATGTGAAGGGAGGCTATTACAATTTTAGAAGGCAAAACAAAGCATTACATTGATTCTTATTGACTTGAATAAGAGGATGGTCATCCAGATGAAGCTTTTAAAGTAGAGTCAGGACAAATCTTACATCAATGTTTACTTTCAAGGTTACATTGAGCCCACTTGACATAATGGCAAAGACTTAATCGTTCCAATCTCTCCTTTTATCGCAAACTTCTCTGTCATCTCATCTTTAAATGCCTATTTAATTCTCAAGGCATACAACACACTCTCGGAAGTGTCCTTTAGCTAATGCAGTTCCTTGTATCTGTAACATCTGTTTATTTTCTTCAACTTATTTACTTTTCAAAGCCAAGTTCTTGAATTTTTCTCACCCATCACTAACTCAGCCAAAATTAATTACATCTTAGGAGATATTTCCATAGTGCTTTTTTTATTCTAAGCTCTTATTGATTTTTTTTTTAAATTTTTTAAATCACTGCTTTGACTCTGAGTCCATCCTAAAGGAGATCAGTCCTGGGTGTTCACTGGTAGGACTGATTTTGAAGCTGAAACTCCAATACTTTTGAAAAGACCCTGATGCTGGGAAAAATTGAGGGCAGGAGGAGAAGGGGATGACAGAGGATGAGATGGTTGGATGGCATCACCAACTCAATGGACATGGGTTTGGGTGGACTCCGGGAGTTGGTGATGGACAGGGAGGCCCAGTGTGCTGCGGTTCATGGGGTTGCAAAGAGTCGGACACGACTGAGCGACTGAACTGAACTGACTTGACTCTTGAGAGGGAAGAATTTTATGACCTTTCTTTTTAACCTTAGCACCTCAAAAAAGTGATGCATGAAAACACAAGTTGAACCATCAATAAGGAAGGAGGCATGAGCCAGACATGGAATGAAATACATAGTTTCACATTTTCTGTAAAAGTAAAAAAGGCATGTATAGAGGTCTATGAAGTAAAAATTGATTGTAGAGTATGAACTTAGTCAACAGGAATAGCTAAGAGCATAGTCTACTGAAAAAAATGTGATGATGACTGATCCAACAAGATCCCACACTACTGATTAAATAACTTTGATAGGACTCTGACTTCTCTCCTGCTAAAATCCAGATCGGTGCATATATCTATGATTAACACAAACACTGATCACAGTATGCGTATTTAAAAGGGAGACTGTCTTCAAGTTGGATCTGAGAATGTGATAGCAGAGAGCTGGTAAGTATGGAAATTACAAAAGATAAAAGAAGGCTGTTTTATTGAAAGCAAGTGTCTTTGCAAGTATTTATTATTCAATACAAATGCTCCATTTGGTGGTATCTATTTCTAAAATGCAGGGAGATAGGAAAATATTATTTGGGGCACATTGTTGGTATCTGTGTGTCATCTTGCCTTCATGGTATTTTTGCTCTTGGTATCATTCTAGTCATTTACACTTATTAACAGACATCCATCGTGACCTCTAAGGGCTTCCTTGATATCTCAGTTGGTAAAGAATTAGCCTGAAATGCAGGAGACCCCGGTTCGATTCCTGAGTCAGGAAAATCTGCTGGAGAAAGGATAGGCTACCCACTCCAGTATTCTTGGGCTCCCCTTGTGGCTCAGCTGGTAAAGAATCCACCTGCAATGTGGGAGACCTGGGTTCTATCCTTGGGGTGGGAAGTTCCCCTTGAGAAGAACACTCCAGTATTCTGGCCTGGAGAATTCCACGGACTGTATAGCCCATAGGGTTGCAAAGCATCGGACACGACTGACTGACTTTCACTTTCATCTTGACCTCTAGTTCTCATCCCCATGGATACAACCTAGAAATTCATTATTACCAATTAGTGCAGTGTCTAAATTCTTTCAACACTGCATACACTCTATAAACCAAAGAATCCAAACTTTTGAGCTCTTTTTCTCTAGTACCATCTTTGAAAATTGATTCAACTTCATCAAGATCATCAATTCCTCAAAACTGTATTTTCACCATCTAACATTATCTCATGTTTTTGTTTTTATTCTTATCCAGTGAAAGTCTAATGACTCAACATTATGTTGATCCTCTTCCCCTCTCTTTTAGATCCTATTACATGTTTAATTCATTAGAATAAACCCAGAAAAAATATCCCTTTTAAACTTAACTTTTTTTTATTCTTATGACAGAATAAATATGACAGACAGAATTGATATGACCCTAAATGTCTTATACGCTTGTATAATTTTCTGCCTGTGAACAGGAGCAGAATATGTGAATATTATGGCATATCACTCCTGTGTTTAAATTATTTTATATGACAAAAGGGATTTTTGCAGATTTAATTACTGTGTCTAATCCAGTGACTTTGAGTTAATCAGAAAGGAGTATGTTTTGGGTGGGCCCAAACTAATCACGAAAGCCATCAAGGGATAAAAAACAGCAGTAGATTCTCTCCTGCTGACTTTAAAGGTACAATCAGCCATGGTGTGAGAGAAAAGCAACATGTGACAAGGACATGAGCGTTGTCTCTAGGGACTGAAAATAATGCTCAGCTGACACCTAGCAAATATGAGACTCATACATACAGCTACAAGAAAGTGATATGCTACCAACGAGAATGGTATCATTGTCAACGCAGTGGACATGAATGTGGGCAAACTCCAGGAGATAGTGAGCGACAGGGAAGGTTGGCCTGCTGTAGTCCATGGGGTCACAGACAGTCGGACGTGACTTATCAATTGAACAACTATAACCAACTAGAATGAGCTGGGAAGACCAGATAAGAACAGAGCCTAACCAGTATCCTAATTTCAGGACTGTAGTCTTTGAACAAAGAATGTACTTATGCTGTGCCCTTACTTCTGACCTAATTAAACTGTGGTTTCATTTTAAGGTCATAGTTTCATTTTTAAGCCATTAAGTTGGTGGTGATCTGTTATGCAGTGAAAGAACTATTAAACTTGCTCTGTGATTGCAATTAAAAAGCTGAATGAAGCTGAACAAGATATACATATATACACGCACACACAAACCATCTAACTCTGCTTAAATGTGCAACTAACTTCAGGTGGTTCTTTAAGCTGCAAGCAATTCTACAACATTTTCCTAATCAATTCCTCTCTCACGTTCAAACACACGATTCCCCCTGATTTTTCTATCTTCATATTTCCATGACATCTCCCTCTAACATTTTCTCAAGCATAACTAGTTGTCTACTTTACTGAGTAGATAAATATAATTATAGGAGAACTTAATCTTCTACCAATAACATGAGTAACTCTCTGCATTTTTATTCTTTTCTATTGTACAAATTAAACCTTGGTTTTCCTAAGACAAAACTTGCAATTTTGTTCCTGGGTGCCTTTCTAACTACTTATGTCTTTACTTATTGCATATGGATCCACTCAGTATCACAGATCCTCCCTCTGTATATGGATGTGCCCATCACTACAGCCAGCTTATTAAATGGGCTCAACTTAGAAAACACCTGTGTTCTTCAACTGCTTTCCAATATGCACATACGTGTGTGAGTGTGTGCTCAGTTGCTCAATCATGTCCAACTCTTTGCAACCTCATGGACTGTAACTTGCCAGGCTCCTCTGTCCATGGCATTTTCCAGGCAAGAGTACTGGAATGTGTTGCCATTTCTCATCCCAGGAATCAAACCACATTTCTTGCATCCCCTGTATTGGCAGGTGATTCTTTATCACTGGGCTACCTTGAAAGCCATGCACAGACAAATCTCCCTTTTATTCTCCTTGATAGAGCTTGGGTACAAATTTCCTTGGTTTTATGGATGAAGAGAAGTTTGAAATTGGATTTCTATGTTTTTTTTCTGACATGGTATACATACAAAATGTTAATATCTATAATGCAGTGGCAAAAACTTGAAGTTTCTCTCAGGGAGTTGAGTATTCTCTGGCAAGCTCAAGCTCTGTCTGGCTGTTTAAAGGGATGACAGGACAAATCAAAGCACTTTCTGCTGTGTGTTCTGTGATGTCACACATTTGGTAAATTTGTGTTATGAGGAGCGTAGCAAAAGACTTTTAAAAGTAATTTATGAAAGCAGAGGTTAAAAAATGCTTTTTCCGCAAATCCTGTCAGAGGAATCAAGACCGCCCCCTGGTGGTATGAGAACGGCCGTCTTCCTCGCTGGCGGGTAGTGATGAGCCTGAAGCAGCTGATAGAGCGCACTTCGTTCTAACAAGAGTGCGGATCATTTCTTGGTAAACATTGACATGCCTCCAAATTCTCTGCAGGCTTTGACTGAGAATTTAGTGTCTACTCTTGCCCAGAGAAGTGTGAAAACAAGAGGTGGGCCTGAACTGCCTCGGTTTCTGGAAAAGGAGAAACGATCAAATGGAAGAGGACTACACATCTTTCTTAATGGAGTTAGAATGTGTGAATCTTCTCATCAGCAAAATAGACTTGGAAAAATAAAAATTTAAAAAAAAAACACCTTAAAAGACCGTATTTGGTCAAGCTGGCTGTCACAGCACAGTCATTCTGTGTTTGTAATGGGGAGAATTTCTCTGTAGAGCCATTCATTAATCAAGAAATAGTCCAGTATGGGCATACCAAGAGTGAGAAATATGGAAAGTGTAAAATCCTGAGAGTTTTAAAATGTATGCCATTGAACGGTATGAAATTTTAAATGAGTAAGTCAGTCATTGTAGAGGTTCTTTGAATGCTAAGGAAGAATTGAATATAATTAAGTAAAAATCCTTTATTGCAATTTTCTTTAGTTATTCCATAGCTGTTCATTGTCCTGGAAAACTTTAGAGAAGCAGCAGAACAAAGAAAGAGGTTGTTTGGATAGGAACTAATCATTTTTATCCCTGTCCTTTTTATTTTCTAGACATGAGTGTTGGAACAGGTCTCAACCAGGGAAAAAATTGTTTTTTAATAATTTATTTAAGAAGATTAAAGGTTAGAATTAGAGTGGCCATGTTCACATCTGAATATTATGAGAAAATTATGGAAACTTGATGGAACAATTTTAACATTTCAGAATGTTTATCTCTTTTCTTTAGAACATGTGGGTATTATTATCTATTGTTTTCAACGTCTGCAGGTCAGCCAAAGTTCCAAGAAAAAGGAGAAAGTTCTAATTAAAATTTAGTTACACACTTCTGCAGTGATACCTTTCACATCAAAAGAAGCCTATTTTAGTCTTTGGGCTTCCCTGGTGACTCAGATGGTAAAGAATCTGCCTACAATGCAGGGCACCCAGGTTCAATCTCTGGGTGGGGAAGATCCCCTGGAGAAGGAAACGGCTGCCCACTCCAGTATTCTCACCTGGAGAATTCCCTGGGCAGAGGAGTCTGGGGCCTCTGGTGTTTAGATTGCTCCCCAAAGATCAGATTCCTAAGTTCTTTTTTATGAGAAAATTCTTCAAAATGGGCTTGTGCTTGGGGTTTCTACTGCTTCAGCCTGCCTTTCTATATCGTATCTATTGCAAGCAAGTATTTATGTCTATCAGTACTCATTTTGCCAGTAATGTCCATGTCCAATAGATATTTAGCTCTTCTATTGCTTGCTCTCTCAGCAGAATTTGGCACTCTTTTTTGTCTTATAAATAATTGTTACTCTTAGTAGTCAAGACACAGTCTTTCTGTTTCTCTCCTGTCTCACAAAATGCTTTTTTTTTTTTTCAAATGTCTTTTGCTTAATCTCTAACTCTTCTAAGTCTCTAATATTATAATGATCTTGATTCACTCCTTTGCCCTTTCTATCTGCAGTCATTTTGGCATCTCCTACAGTCATATTTGTATAAATACCATCTACTTATGACTCTGAAATTTCTATATCCAACCTTGAAATACCCCTTGAATTCTAGAGTAGTGTGTCTGGCTACTCAGTAGAGTCACTTGTATATCTTACAGGCACATCAGAGTTAATATGCACGTGTCCTTGCCAATCACTTCAGTCGTGTTGGACTCTTTGTGGCCCTGTGGTCCACCAGGCTCCTCTGTCCATGGGTTTCTCCCAGCAAGAATGCTGGAATGGGTTTCCATGCCCTCCTCCAGGGGATCTTCCAGACCCAGGGATTGAACCCTCTTCTCTTCTGTCTCCTGCATTGGCAGGCAGGTTCTTTACTGCTACTGCCACCTGGGAAGCCCCAGAATTAACTCTCTCTCTCTCTCTGTCTCTCTCTCTCTGTCTCTCTCTCTCTCTCTCTCTCTCTCTATATATATATATATATATATATATATATATACACACATATACATACACATATATATAATGAAAATATTATAAGCTTGTCCGCAATTATCCTTGTTCCCTGGAATGCATAACCTTGTCTAGGACCCTCCCTTTGGATGTGATCAGTATCTATGATTTGCTTCTAACACATAAAATACAGCAAAGATGATGGGATGTCACATTTGTGATTATGTTACCTAAGACTGAAACTTCTATCTTGCCAGCAAATTAATCTCTATTGTATTTCTCTCTTGTTGCCTTTGATAAAGCACTTAAGCATGTGGAGAGGCCCACAAGGCAACAAACTGAGGATAGCCACCTGCTGACAATCAGCAAGGAGCTGAAGCATTCAGTTGACATCCCACGAAGAACTGAAGCCTGCCAACAAGAACATGGGCTTAGAAGCAAATCCTTCCCCATGCAAACCATTTCTCCCCAAGCATGCTTCTTTCTAATGTTGTACTTCTTTTTAATTGGCAGCTCAATCAACTTAACTGTTTTATAAAATTTTTGGAAGTCATTCTTGAATCCTCTCTTTGTTTTATATATTGCAAAATTTTGGCAATTCCTATCAGATTGAGGAAGTAAGTATTCCTCACTTCTATCATGGATATACAGTCCAAGGTACCAGCATCTCTCTTCTAGATCACTGTGGGGGCGGCTTTGTCGGTTACGAAGAAACTATCCTTGTGTTGTTCACCTCTCTGCTTCTATGCCTGCTATCCTAAAGTCAGTTCTCTACAATGTCCCTAAGTGATACTTTCATAACACGTCAGATTACATCTCAACACCTCCCAATATCAAAACTGAAGTTTCAACTATGGCCCATGAGAAATTTGGTATCTTGATTCTTCACTGCTTCTCTAACCTAATTCTTTTCCTCACTCACTCTATTCAAACTGAAATTTCATTTCTGCTGCTCTGGAATATGTTACAATGGTTCTATCTAAGTCTAGCATCAGCTCTTCACTCTATGAGGAAACTCTACCAGATCTTTATGAGATTTGACATTTTTTGTTTAAGGACTTCACAAAATAATCATACACAGAGAACACAGAAGTTTCCTCTTTGCCTTACAATAGCTTACCATCTAGTCAAGGCTATGGTTTTACAAATGGTCATGTATGGATGTGAGAGTTGGACTGTGAAGAAAGCTGAGTGCTGAATAATTGATGCTTTTGAACTGTGGTGTTGGAGAAGACTCTTGAGAGTCCCTTGGACTGCAAGGAGATCCAACCAGTCCATTCTGAAGGAGATCAGTCCTGGGTGTTCTTTGGAAGGAATGATGCTAAAGCAGAAACTCCAATACTTTGGCCATCTCATGTGAAAAGTTGACTCATTGGAAAAGACCCTGATGCTAGGAGGAATTAGGGGCAGGAGGAGAAGGGGATGACAGAGGATGAGATGGCTGAATGGCATCACCAACTCAATGGACATGAGTTTGAGTGAATTCCGGGAGTTGGTGATGGACAGGGAGGCCTGGTGTGCTGCAATTCATGGGGTCGCAGAGTCGGACACGACTGAGTGACTGAACTGAACTGAGCTTGCCATCAATACACATTTTCTAGTGATTTATGGCTACCTAATCATTTTTTGGGCTCCAAAATTAGATAGTGACTGCAGCCATGAAATTAAAAGACGCTTACTCCTTGGAAGAAAAGTTATGACCAACCTAGACAGCAATATTCAAAAGCAGAGACATTACTTTTCCAACTAAGGTCCATCTAGTCAAGGCTATGGTTTTTCCTATGGTCATGTATGGATGTGAGAGTTGGACTGTGAAGAAAGCAGAGTGCCAAAGATTTAATGCTTTTGAACTGTGGTGTTGGAGAAGACTCTTGAGAGTCCCTTGGACTGCAAGGAGATCCAACCACTCTATTCTAAAGGAGATCAGCCCTAGATGTTCTTTGGAAGGAATGATGCTAAAGCTAAATCTCCAGTACTTTGGCCACCTCATATGAAGAGTTGACTCATTGGAAAAGACTCTAATGCTGGGAGGGATTGGGGGCAGGAGGAAAAGGGGATGACAGAGGATGAGATGGCTGGATGGCATCACTGATTCAATAGACGTGAGTCTGAATGAACTCCGGGAGTTGGTGATGGACAGTGAGGCCTGGTGTGCTGTGATTTATGGGGTCGCAAAGAGTCGGACACAACTAACTGACTGAACTGAACTGAATCATTTATTAGCCATTATTTGCTTATTTCTTTTTGTCTTCCACATCCTTAGAGAAAGAGGCCAGTAACTTCTTTTCTCAACTCACTGCTTATTTCTAAGCATCTGAAAATGTACTTGCCATAATAAATGATCGGTATGTATTATTTGGTCTTCCCTGGTAGCTCAGACCATAAAGAATCTGCTTACAATGCAGGAGACCTGAGTTCAATCCCTGAGTCAAGATGATCTCCTGGAGAAGAGAACGGCTAACCACTCCAGTATTCTTGCCTGGAGAATTTCACAGGCAGAGGAGTCTAGCGGACTACAGTCCATGGATCACAAAGACTTAGACATTTATCCACTAAGTAATATTTGAAAGTATAAGTGTGTGACTGACTAACACTTTCAAATATTATTTAGTGGATAAATGAACTAACCAATTACATCTAATTGACATACACTATAACATCATTGTTTCCTGAGATTCAGGTGTACCTTAGCTGAACATTATTCTAATATTCACCTTTTAATATTCTTGTTTTTAATCTTAAATTTCTTTGTTTCTTTCCTGTTTGATTTATTAAGTTTAATTGTCAGAGATAATTCCCATGTATTCTGTCTCCCAATAATAATGTCACAATGCTCCTGGGAGTTATCTTGTAAGTAGCATTACTCATTTTCTTTTTATTTACATCTGTCCTTTGTCTTCTTTCTTTTTTAGTTTCAATTTATTGGTATGCTTTTCTAGTTATTTACTCTCAGTGATGACTTCTATCTGTGCTGTAGTAACTGATGCTCACTTTGCAATTTAGAGCTCCTTGGGCTTTATAGACTACTCATTAACTCATAATAGGAATGTCTAGCATTGATAGGAGCTTAAAAAGTATCTAGGGATCCATTCCCCACATAGAAAAAGGAGTAAAAATCCCTAGCATGAAGTAAAGTTTAGACTTTTAATTAAAATTATCACTTGTAGTAGGGAATTATTCCATAATATAAACAACAATACATAGTGTTGAACTCATAGGTGGTACCATATTTTCATTAAAATCTATTTTTAAATAGCAAAATTATTTTTGAGTCTAATGAAGATAATTTTTGGTACATCTTATAAATATTTCTCAACTGTAATAGTTCAACTGAGATCAAGCTATAACCCTGGTCCTAGTTTTTGACATAATATCAACTCAAGCAAGTACTCCATAAGCTTTATTCCATGAGGACTCTGGTTCAGTGTTCGATGACCAGAAACTTACAGTGTCAGGAATATAGAAGGAATTCAGTGTGATGTATGGTCTTGAAATTCTTGATTTGTGATTGAATGAAGTAATAAATAAGATCAGACAATACAGAAATATGACTTGTATTGACTTACACATTTGATGACCAGTAGAGGCTATATATTTATAATTAGACAGACATGTCAGTTACACTAATTTTAATAATGAAAGAATTTGTATGCTTTGATATTGCACACACACTAGCTTGACTTCCAAATGCCAGCAGCTACATCTATGCATGAAGATGTTCTATAATTGGCAGAGCCTTCTTTGTCCACTTTTGAATCTGGTCAGATATGCCAAAAAATTTAGCCCTCTGGCAGAACTTGTCAACCAGTGAGTCATGAGAGATACTGTATATATCACTGAATCCCACAGATCTTGTTCAAGCTAATTCTCTAGTATGATTTTTTCATTTACTTTCAAAGCCTTCCAGAAGTATTAAGTTTAGTTATCCATAGTAGTAATGTGCTTAATAATGTATCTTTTATTGTGTGCCTACCTTTATATGTCCGACCTCTCCATATTCATAAAGGAGTTTCCCAGGGTCATTACCCAAGTGAGTCGCATACACTCAAATCATACAACTCAAGGTGGATTTTGGAGGACCGCCCTAATGCTTCCCCAATCTACCCACTAATGCTACTGGTAAAGAATCTGCCTGTCAATGCAGGAGACTCAAGAGATGTGGGTTCAATCTCTGGGTCAGAAGATCCCCTGGAGTAGGAAGTGGCAATCCACTCTAGTATCTTGCCTGGAAAATTCCATGGGTTGAGGAGCCTGCTGGGCCACAGTCCATTGGACAGCAAAGAGTGTACATGATTTAGTGGCTGAGCATAATAAAGAAGGAAAGTTTATATATGTCTATCCAAGTAGAAAGCAAACATAAACATACTCCTGCTCTAAATACCTACATAGTACATGAGGGTATATAAGTGTGTTTGTGGAAGCTGATTAGCCAAAGGGTAGACCTGCTGAGAAAGATTGAAGGCAGAAGGAAAAGGGGATGACAGAGGATGAGATGGTTGGATGGCATCACCAACTCGAAGGACATGAGTTTGATCAAACTCTGGGAGTTGGTGACGCAGAGAGAAACCTGGCATGCGGCAGTCCTTGCAGTCAGGAAGAGTCGGACACGACTGAACTGACAGACTGAGACTTTCTCAATTACCAGTTAATTGTCTACCAATTGCAATTCAACTTTAGGTATTCTTTGTGACTTTAGAGCTCTATCTGATAAACATTTCACCCCTGGTAGAAAAGTGTTAGATGTTGTCAGTATATTGAGAGATCCCTGAAAGGAGGAGCCTCTTTCCTAACTTTGAAGATTTTTCACTCTTGCTCCTAGGATATGACCAACAGCATAGCCTTACTCATGAGGGGGTTCCTTGTCAGTTCCTTGAGTGAAATCTAGGCTAGTTTTAGGGGTTGAGAGGATGGGACTCTCCTCTTAGTGGCTGCCAATTAACATAAGCCATACTATTGAGCAGAATAACATCAGCAGTCTTTTTTTTTGGCGGGGTGGGGGGGGGGGCTCCCCTGGTGGCTCAGAAGGTGAAGAATCTACCAGCAATGCGGGAGGCCTGAGTTTGATCCCTGGGTTGGGAAGAGCCTTTGGAGAAGGGATTGACAACCCACTCCAATATTCTTGTCTGGAGAATTCTATGAACAGAGGAGCCTGGAAGGCTACCGGCCATTGTTTTCTCTAGCTTTCTCTGCACCCATACAGTTAGTTTATCTCTCATTACTTCTTAATTTATGTTAAAATGTTCTCTATTCAAATAATTGGTATGATTTGTGTTCCCCTAATGTATCTTCATTAATATACCTAGTAAAGGTGGGTTATTCAAATATTGGTCATGTAATTTTAAATGTTATATTGTTGAGACGGTAATGAAGGAATTCTTCATAAGTCTCAAACATGATTTTAATCCAAAAAGAATTTTTAAGTGACCAGTGGTCCTTAAGGAAAAAAAAATACAGAAAATAGGTGAAGAATCAGAGCAGATTGAAACAGAGGTGGAATCTCTGTCTGGAGCTGATGGATAGCAAAAATCATTTTCCTAATTTTATAGATGCTTTATACTGTGGTAAAGATGGATGCTAGGAGGAACTCAGTGAACACTCATAAACAATGATTCTGGAGGTTTGATCTAGACTAGTTTTAATGGAAATTGGGAACTGAGAAAACTAAGTAGCCTTTAAGAAGCTTTTGATTCTAAGAGCATTGCTAGAAAGTGAAAGTGAAGTCGCTCAGTCATGTCTGACTCTTTGAAACCCCATGAATAGTAGCCTACAAGGCTCCTCCATCCATGGGATTTTTCCAGGCAAGAGTACTGGAGTGGGTTGCCATTTCCTGCTCCAGGGGATCTTCCCAACCCAGGGATTGAACCTGGGTCTCCCACATTGCACATAGACGCTTTAACGTCCGAGCCACCAAATTATTAAAAAACAAAATTCAAAGCTTCAGTTTTCACTTGTTCTTCAGTTTCACAATTCAGAAAATAGGATTTCAGGTCTAGCCTTGTATGAGTTTAATAAGAAAATTCACCCTATAAAACTATTGATATATTAAGGGTAAACATAAAATAACTCCTCAGTGCCCTTGGGGATTTATGGGAAATACCTTCAGTTCAGTTCAGTCACTCAGTCATGTCCAACTCTTCATGACCCCCTGGACTGCAGCACACCAGGTTTCCCTGTCGATCACAAATTCCCTGAGGTCACATCCATAACTGGGTGTTGTTTTTGCTTTGGCTCCATCTCTTCGTTCTTTCTGGAGTTATTTCTCCACTCTTTTCTGGTAGCAGTTTCAGAGGTTTGTAAAGTATTGAGCTTCTGTTAATGATCAAGTTCAATTCTAACTGCACAATTGAAGATGGAGAAATGACTGCAGGGTGGATTCATTATAGAGTGGATTCACCATAAGAGGACCTGGTTCAGTACTCCACATATGCCCCATTTCTCCCCAATCAGATGGAGTGGGGGCATGATGTAATGATACTGCAGATTCTCACATATAATATAAGAGGTGGACACCATTTTCAGCAGTTCTATAGGTGTTTAAATATTCTCTTTACCACAGTATTTCATTATCTGAACAAATGGTTGTAGTTCCCTTAGGGGAAAGCCTTGGGAAATTATTACCATGGTTATTGCAGAGGCTTTCCTCAAGGGAATCTGATTTCTCCTTTAGCCGATGAGTTCTGGGTGTGAAAACTGGCTAAGGTCTAGAAATTAGGCTTGAGGGTCTTGGATTTTCATTAGGGCATCTATTTTGGCCTCCTGCCTATTTTTCCTTAATATCTGTAGGCTGCTTAACTTGAAAAATACCTTTGGTGGCTATTTTTTTTTTCCCTTTAGATGTACTTATTTGATAGCCATATTCAATGGACAAATTCTTAGAAGAGTACAATTTTCCAAAACTGAACCAGGAAGAAATAGAAAATCTTAACAGACCCATCACAAGCACGGAAATTGAAACTGTAATCAGAAATCTTCCAGCAAACAAAAGCCCAGGTCCAGACGGCTTCACAGCTGAATTCCACCAAAAATTTCGAGAAGAGCTAACACCTATCCTACTCAAACTCTTCCAGAAAATTGCAGAGGAAGGTAAACTTCCAAACTCATTCTATGAGACCACCATCACCCTAATACCAAAACCTGACAAAGATGTCACAAAAAAAGAAAACTACAGGCCAATATCACTGATGAACATAGATGCAAAAATCCTCAACATATTCAAAAGCTTTTGAAACAGCCTTCCTACCTTCTCACTGGTTGACACTCTGACTTTGCTACTTGTTTGTTTTTGAACTTACTTTATTTCAACTTGTTAAAACTTATTCCCTGACCTCCATAAGTCTGGGGTTCTGTCACCACCACTGTACCTAATAGTATCTTCTTCCCTCCGCCCCAGCCTACAGATAGCAGCCATCTTTGAGGGTCCCAACAATGTTTATGTGTGTTCCTCACCAGTGTGCTCCTTCTCATTTAATAAAGTGAGGATTCTTCTTCCTGAATTCATTGTGTTCAGGTATATTCAGGGTGATATATTAATAACATTTTCAATGTAGCATGCCTACTTCTCCACACCTGTGGTTTCTCCCTTTACCATCTGCCATGCCAGTCACAAATGCCCGGTCAAGAATTTCTATTTTACTTAGAAGCATTCTTTTCCATGCTTCCAAGAGCCAAATAAAAATAACACATTAGTCCTTTCCAGGTTTTACTTCATATATATGGGACAACAGTCTCATTTCAAAAAGTTCTACTTTTCCAACATAATACCCCATTTCATTCAATTTACTTGGATCCTTGGAATCTCAACGCTCTCCTGACTTCTGTTGGCTAAATACTAAAGAGTCATCAAAATATAGCCTCTTTCCTCTTCAGTAGGACCAGCATATCCCTATCCATATCATATTGTGACTTGACCTTATTTGTTGGTTTGGCAACCAGGGGATAAGGAGGTTAGGGATGATCCTGAGGAGGGCATGTTGCCATTCAAGGAAGAAGTTCATCAAATTAGGGACACAGAGCCTTTCTGCATGCCTAAAGAATACAGGAAATTCTTGGGTTCCACCCCAAGTCTCAGAGTCCCATTATTTCTCAATAAGCGTCATGATCTACTAAAAATTCAGCCTTTACTTACGCTCTTCTACCCATGTTCTTAATTCCTAAGACTGAGTTTGTTTGCATTGCCCTCCAACTAATTGAGATCAAAATTTATTTTTAAAATGTCCAAGAAAACCCTTGCCTCTCCAATTTGGCTTTAATCTGGTAATTAATTATCTTCAGCCATATATTGTCTTTCCCATCGGAACAACAATACTCAACAATACTCAGCAATAACTATCAGATATCATTGTTTTTAGCAATACTACACTAAACTACTCATATGCCTTGAATATGTCATCCGTTGTGGCTTTTAAATTGTGTCAACTTAGGACTCTAACTATTCTCCTGACCTCTCCGTCTTGTATATTTCTAGTTAAAATCAGTCACAAGAGACGTTTTTTTTTGTGTGTGTAAGATTTGAAGGGCAGAAATAAAATGTAATCTTCTTTGTTGCTATTGCTTTGTTTACTTTCAGAAGTTCAATGAAGGTACTTTAGTAACGCACATGTCACTTATCTATGGCTAAGGACAGCATTGGCATAGGACAGTATTCATGCCTTTAGGTGCTCCAACTTAACCTGATCTTTTTTGGGTTCTCTGATTCCTAGACCAGGTGTGTGTCATGTTCTGTGACAAAGGATGCCAGCTCTCTCTATGGAAAATTCACATCACCAAGAGTTGAGGGAAAGGTAACTGGCCATGTGTTGTGTTCCTGTGTCCTTCTGAGTTTCCATTCTCATCTGTCTTCTTCCTAAGTGCCTGCCCTGTGGACATCAATGTCCATGTCAGATATAAACATAACAGATTTCAGAGGCAATTGTGTACGATAAAATCCCTGTAGCACTTTTTTTCTTTAAATATGTAACTTCTAGTCTTCTTCCTGGAGCACTGATAAAGTGCTCGTCAGTGCATTATTCCATTTTAGTTTACAACAATAAAACTTTCAACAGTGTCATTACTCAACAGTGACATTACTAGAGATCACCACAGGCTCTTAGTGATGAGGTCCTGCTTTGCATTCTACCAGTAGCAGGGACTGAGTCCCCAAATCCCACTGTCAAATCTGCTTCATTATGCAACTCCTGGAACCCATTGTCTCAAATTATATTTCCTTAGAAACAGACTTTGAGCCAAAAAGTTGCTTGAAAGGAATTTAATCAAGAGTGTTTACAAGACTGTCACTGCAAGGGAATCAAGATTGAGCAGAAGAAAAAGTTTATCTGGATTTAGAACAGGGACTTCAGCTCATCCCAAGGAGATCTGGAGCTCAGATGGCCCTAAGAATGTCAGGAAGGTTGGAAAGTCTAAGATTTTGCTCTAATTACAAGCTAACAAGTTAACACCGAAATCAGATTGATTATATTCTTTGCAGCCAAGGATGGAGAAGCTCTATACAGTCAACAAAAACAAGACCGGGAGCTGACTGTGGCTCAGATCATGAACTCTTTATTACCAAATTCAGACTCAAATTGAAGAAAGTAGGGAAAACCGCTAGACCATTCAGGTATGACCTAAATCAAATCCCTTATGATTATACAGTGGAAGTGAGAAATAGATTTAAGGGTCTAGATCTGATAGATAGAGTGCTTGATGAACTATGGACGGAGGTTCGTGACATTGTACAGGAGACAGGGATCAAGGCCATCCCCATGGAAAAGAAATGCAAAACAGCAAAATGGCAGTCTGGGGAGGCCTTACAAATAGCTGTGAAAAGAAGAGAGGCGAAAAGCAAAGGAGAAAAGGAAAGATATAAGCATCTAAATGCAGAGTTCCAAAGACAGCAAGAAGAGATAAGAAAGCCTTCTTCAGTGATCAATGCAAAGAAATAGAGGAAAACAACAGAAGGGGAAAGACTAGAGATCTCTTCAAGAAAATTAGAGATACCAAGGGAACATTTCATGCAAAAAAGGGCTCGATAAAGGACAGAAACGGTCTGGATCTAACAGAAGCAGAAGATATTAACAAGAGGTGGCAAGAATACATGGAATAACTGTACAAAAAAGATCTTCATGACCCGGATGATCACGATGGTGTGATCACTCATCTAGAGCCAGACATCCTGGAATGTGAAGTCAAGTGAGCCTTAGAAAGCATCACTACAAGCAAAGCTAATGGAGGTGATGGAATTCCAGTTGAGCTGTTTCAAATCCTTAAAGATGATGCTGTGAAAGTGCTGCACTCAATATGCCAGCAAATTTGGAAAACTCAGCAGTGGTCACAGGACTGGAAAAGGTCAGTTTTCATTCCAATCCCAAAGAAAGGCAATGCAGAAGAATGATCAAACTACCGCACAATTGCACTCATCTCACATGCTAGTAAAGTAATGCTCAAAATTCTCCAAGCCAGGCTTCAGCAATATGTGAACCGAGAGCTCCCTGATGTTCAAGCTGGTTTTAGAAAAGGCAGAGGAACCAGAGATCAAATTGGGAACATCCGCTGGATCATGGAAAAAGCAAGAGAGTTCCAGAAAAACATCTATTTCTGCTTTATTGACTATGCCAAAGTCTTTGACTGTGTGGATCACAATCTACCGTGGAAAATTCTTCAAGAGATGGGAATACCAGACCACCTGACCTGCCTCTTGAGAAATCTGTATGCAGGTCAGGAAGAAACAGTTAGAACTGGACATGGAATAACAGACTGGTTCCAAATTGGGAAAGAAGTACGTCAAGGCTGTATATTGTCATCCTGCTTAACTTACATGCAAAGTACATCATGATAAACGCTGGACTGGAAGAAACAGAAGCTGGAATCAAGATTGCCGGGAGAAATATCAATAACCTCAGATATGCAGATGACACCACCCTTATGGCAGAAAGTGAAGAGGAGCTAAAAAGCCTCTTGAAAGTGAAAGAGGAAAGCGAAAAAGTTGGCTTAAAGCTCAACATTCAGAAAACGAAGATCATGGCATCCGATCTCATCATTTCATGGGAAGTAGATGGGGAAACAGTGGAAACAGTGTCAGACTTTATTTTTTTGGGCTCCAGAATCACTGCAGATGGTGACTGCAGCCATGAAATTGAAAGACGCTTACTCCTTGGAAGAAAAGTTATGACCAACCTAGATAGCATATTCAAAAGCAGAGACATTACTTTGTCGACTAACGTCCGTCTAGTCAAGGCTATGGTTTTCCTGTGGTCATGTATGGATGTGAGAGTTGGACTGTGAAGAAGGCTGAGCACCGAAGAATTGATGCTTTTGAACTGTGGTGTTGGAGAAGACTCTTGAGAGTCCCTTGGACTGCAAGGAGATCCAACCAGTCCATTCTGAAGGAGATCAACCCTGGGATTTCTTTGGAAGGAATGATGCTAAAGCTGAAACTCCAGTACTTTGGACACCTCATGCGAAGA
This sequence comes from Ovis aries, assembly GCF_016772045.2. NCBI lineage: Eukaryota > Metazoa > Chordata > Mammalia > Artiodactyla > Bovidae > Ovis > Ovis aries. The sequence continues at coordinate 64,199,089 of NC_056063.1, forward strand.
GTTGACTCCATTGGAAAAGACTCTGATGCTGGGAGGGATTGGGGGTAGGAGGAGAAGGGGACGACCCAGGATGAGATGGCTGGATGGCATCACCGACTCAATGGACGTGAGTCTGAGTGAACTCCAGGAGTTGGTGATGGACAGGGTGGCCTGGCGTGCTGGGATTCATGGGGTCGCAAAGAGTTGGACACAACTGAGCGACTGAGCTGAACTGAACTGAACTACAAGCTAACAAGTTACCTCCCACAGTTTTAGGGATGCTAATAAGAAGGCACCTGATTACTGGGCCAGATAAAAAGGACTTTCTTACACCCAGTGAGCACCATGATCACCAGTGTATTTGTGTCAGTTCCTCTTGCAACCAAATCCCACAGGGGTGATAGGATGGGAGAAGATAAATGGCTGCACACACAGTGCGTTGTGGTACAAAAGAGAGACTCTGAACTTAAGGAACTCACATATTTTATAATGACAATACATAGGCTTGTAATTGCTATTGAAGGAAACACTATCTCTATCTTCCAAGAGGTGAAGCAAACCTTCCCTTTTTCCCAGAGGTATGCCCTACCTAGCTTCCAAGCAGATATACTGTGTACATACACTTACAGTCTGTGCCTCTGTCTGTAAGATGTGCAAAAATGAGAGAAAGAAAGAGAACTATGGAAAATTGTCTAACAACCCAGAATTCTATGAATGCAGACGTAAAGGACTGACCTTTGAACCAGCTGGTCACTGGCTTGAGATTGAAGAAATATCTAGAGAGAGATTTGGCTGAGTCATTGACAACCAACAGTTCTGGTACCTAAGGAAATGGTGCCTGAGAATTCTATCAGAAAGAGCTGAATGCATCACAGCATGGACTGCTCTGTGAGAGTATGTCACTCTACAAACCATTGCCAGCCTCCCTTATCCTATCAGTTCTTTGATCAAGTTTGACACAGATATGTATCACCTATTATTTCCTTTTAATTATAACCTTTTAATTTCATCCCCCTTTAGTGAAAGTGTCACTCAGTTTTGTCTGACTCTTTGCAACCTCTCCTGGACTGTAGCCTGCCAGGCTCCTCTGTCCCATGATATTTTCCAGGCAAGAATACTAGAATGTATGGCTGTTGCCTTCTCCAGGGCATTTTCTTTATTTTCAGTTTATCTTGGTCACAGCATCATTGAATCAGCATCATTTCATTTGTAGATATTTACTTAGTCTTTCCTGCTCTTTTTATTATTATAGTGTGTCAGTTGCTAGAATAAACATTCTCTTCCTTTCTTCATCAAATAAACAGATGGCTGTTTTCAACACTGTGAAATATGAGAGTAATTAAATGAATTTCAAGATAATCATGCATATACTTTTACTTTCCAGCATAAAAACAACTTTATGCCTAAGAAAGTATTTGACTCTTAAAATTATGTCATTATATACTTATTTTCATCTGTCAAGTAGCTTAATCTAAACCAGACAACAAGATTTGACTCTGTTACAGGATTTTCTGCAGTTAGGAGCCAAAAATTCTCAAAGAACCAAAATATAAGTTTCTCAAAAATGTGGGAAATTTTGATTACTCATGTCCCTTGTCAGTAATACAGGAGCAAAGTTTTCACAGGGTTTATAATTAACTGTAGCAAAACCTGTTTAAATTTTGAATCAATGTGTAGATTTTTGAAGAAAATATATATCAATACCAATTGAATTCCAGAAAGCAAAGAAGAATCTTTCTGATTAGACCTAGGAGAGGTTTTAGAAAGGTTATTTAGATATTTCTGATTAGCTTCCAAGCTTTGGATGACCGTAGATGCCATCATTCAATCAAACTCTCTTGCTACATAATCGACTAAAATTCATAGTGCAGTATTAAACCCCTGTGTCATCAAGGATCTCATAACATTTAAATCAAAAATAGTGTCTGCATAGATTTTCCCTTTGTTATTAGTTAAGAAACAGTGTTAACATATCTTAGAACTTCTTGCTAAACTTTTTCTATGGAAATATCTCTATGGCCTAATGTATGGCACTGCTTAAACATTATCATAGGATTGAACAAGTAGAAGGAAAAAAAGGCCTTAATTCTGTCACACTGACAGATTGATAACTATGAAATAGTACTATTCAAAACATTGATAATTTTTCTATATTAGAGAATTGTTGGAAATGTATGGAATTTTCAAATGAATGAATATTTACTTTCCTTGAGTATATTTCTAATAATTTTGTGTTACATTAGGTACATTAATCTTATTTTAAATATAACTAAATGCAAAATGCACTAAAGTATGTTACTTTAGTATCTAAATACAGTGCATCTACTGTTTTTTAGTTACTGCCAAACTAAAATATGATAAAATTTGAAAGACTCCACTTATCAGTGAAGCTACATAGGAATTAAGTGTGCTTGTTTGCTTCTAGAATGGCGCACAATTTTTAAAAATTTAATTTATTATTGGCTGTACTGGGTCTTTGTTACTGCACAAGGGCTTTCTCTAGTTGTGGAGAGTGGGGGCTACTCTCTAGCTGCAGTGCACAGGTTTCTCATTCCAATCGCTTCTCTGGTTACAGAGCACAATCTCTATGACTCACAGGCTTCAGTAGTTGTGGTCCATGGGCTCAGTAATTGTGGCTCATGGGCTCCAGAGCTCAGGCTCAGTAGCTGTGGGCACAGGTTTAGTTGTCTCACCGCATGTGGGATCTTTCTGGACCAAGGATCAAACTCATGTCTCCTCCAAGGCAAGGCAAATCCTTAACAACTGGACATCCAGGGAAGCCCTGTTTTGCTGCATTATAATGTTCAGGAACTACCTTGCATTAGTGCTAATTTCATTCCTTTATTTAATTCATACTTAGATGATCCAAGTTGCACTCACTGTCTTAGGTCTAATGCTGCTAAGTGGCTTCAGTTGTGTCCGACTCTGTGCCACCCCATAGACGGCAGCCCACCAGGCTCCCCCATCCCTGGGATTCTCCAGGCAAGTACACTGGAGTGGGTTGCCATTTCCTTCTCCAATGAATGAAAGTAAAAAGTGAAAATGAAGTCGCTCAGTCGTGTCCGACCCTCAGCGACCCCATGGACTGCAGCCCACCAGACTCCTCGGTCCATGGGAGTTTCCAGGCAAGAGTACTGGAGTGGGCTGCTATTGCCTTCTACTGTCTTAGGCCAGGTGTCCTCAAAAACAAACTCTGAGACAGACGATTGCTTGAAGGAATTTTATTGAAGAGTATCCTCAGGAACAGCTCTAGAAATGAATGATGGAATCAGTGATTTGTTTTATCTTTCTCTCTCTAAAATGTTGTTGTTGTTTAGTCACTAAGTTGTTTCCGACTGTGACCCCAGGGACTGTAGGCTGCCAGGCTTCTCTGCCAATGGGATTTCCCTGGTAAGAATATGGGAGTGGGTTGTCATTTCCCTTCTCCAGGGGATCTTTCCAACCCAGGCATGGAACCTGTGTCTCCTGCTTGGCAGGCAGATTCTTTACCACTGAGCTACCTGGGAAGCTCTCTGTCTAAAATAGATAATAGTAAAATAAATAAATTCAGTCAGGTGTTGTACAGATAAAAAAGTATAATGTTATCTGACATGAGATTAATTTTATTTTCTCCTTTGCTTTTTTCTCATGCATATAGTTATATATTTTAATTTATTTTTATTATATTTAAAACCTGGCTCCCCAGGAAATACTAGCATGCAATTTTCTTAAAAAAAAAAATTAGGCTGAAAACTAAAATGAATGCACATATAAATGAATTAATAGCATAATTATATGAATTCATTTTTACATTTTGCATAAAATTTGCCTTTTTATTATTTTAGATGGCTATTAATTTTTGTCCCTTTACTTAAAGGAAATATTTTTTGATTAAGGACATTAAAATACTTGTTTTTTTCCAGACTATATACTTTTGTACCAGAGACTTTGTTAAGTATTGTAAAGTGTTTTGAAATCAAAATGTTTATGTTTTGAAAATGTTTTATATAATAAAATATAAAATCATTATATAAAAATAAGAAAAGCAAACAATTTAAAAAAAAACAAGACATTATAGTAACGTATTGTTATTTAATATTATGCTGCTGCTGCTGCTGCTGCTGCTAAGTCATGTCAGTCGTGTCCAACTCTGTGTGACCCCATCGACGGCAGCCCACCAGGCTACCTCCTCTCTGGGACTCTCTAGGCAAGAACACTGGAGTGGGTTGCCATTTCCTTCTCCAGTGCATGAAAGTGAAAAGTGAAAGTGAAGTCGCTCAGTTGTGTCCGACTCTTTGCGACCCCACGGACTGCAGCCTACCAGGCTCCTCTGTCCATGGGATTTTCCAGGCAAGAGTACTGGAGTGGGTTGCCATTTCCTTCTCCGATTTAAGATTATACCCTAAGCCAAATTGGTTATAAATTTAGTGTAGCACTATGTGTTAGATACTAAGAAATTATAAGGATTGATAGGAATTTGTATTATTTCTGAGTTAATGATCTTGTAGATTCAGATACAAGAGTAACATATGCTATAATAAGAGAATCCTAATTCAATACTTGAAGTCCTTGGTATTAAACATTTTTGAACTGACTAAATGTGGCCTATTCATAAGACAGTTACTCTATAAGGAAGCTAACTGCGTCACACGGAGGGATGGTTCAAGCTGTGTGCTCTTAGGCAACACTGCCCCCTAGAGGTTTTCAGAATATTCCCAGTAGACAAGATTCCCGAACATCAACAAAGACCCAAGACATTTCTCAACTGCAATTAACAAGCAATACTCTGGCCACCTGATGCGAAAAGCCAATTCATTGGAAAGCACCTTGATGCTGGGAAAGATGGAGGACAAGAGGAGAAGGAGGTGACAGACGATGAGAGGGTTGGATGGCATCAGCAACACAATGGACACGAGTTTGAGCAAACTCTGGATAGTGAAGGACAGGGAAACCTGGCATGCTCAGGCTGTGGAGCTGCAGAGTTGGACATGATTAGCAACAACAACAACAAGCAATGTGAAGGAAAATAGCAAAAGGAAATACAGCCTCTTCACTTCAGGTGATGTTTATGAGATCTGAGAAACTCTGTAAGAGGAAATGGAAATCTATCAACAACTTGAGTGAAGACATGCTGACAAGTCGTTGGTTCATAAAAACAGCTCTGGAGAAATTTGGGAAAGGTTTGAATCAGGAGTGATTTTTGCATTGTCTGAAACTGGCTTTAGAAATTTCAAATTCTCTTCCCTGTAAAGACACTCAGTTCAATTTAGTTCAGCTACTCAGTCACGTCTTGAGTTTTTGCGACCCTATTAACTGCAGCACTCCAGGCCTCCCTGTCCATCAACAACTCTGGGAACTTACACAACTTCCTGTCCATTGAGTCAGTGATGCCATCCAACCATCTCATCCTCTGTCATCCCCTTCTCCTCCTGCCCCCAATCCCTCCCAGCATCAGAGTCTTTTCCAATGAGTCAACTCTTCCCATGAGGTGGCCAAAGTACTGGAGTTTCAGCTTTAGCATCATTCCTTCCAAAGAAATCCCAGGGCTGATCTCTTTCAGAATGGACTGGTTGGATTTCCTCGCAGTCCAAGGGACTCTCAAGAGTCTTCTCCAACACCACGGTTCAAATGCATCAATTCTTCTGGGCTCAGCTTTCTTTATATTCCAACTCTCACATCCATACATGACCACTGGAAAACCATAGCCTTGACTAGACGGACCTTTGTTGGCAAAGTAATGTCTCTGCTTTTTAATATGCTATCTAGGTTGGTCATAACTTTCCTTCCAAGGAGTAAGCGTCTTTTAATTTCATGGTTGCAGTCACCATCTGAAGTGATTTGGGAGCTCCCCAAAAAATGAAGTCTGACACTGTTTCCCCTGTTTCCCCATCTATTTCCCATGAAGTGATGGGATCGGATACCATGATCTTCGTTTTTCTGAATGTTGAGCTTTAAGCCAACTTTTTCGCTCTCCTCTTTCACTTTCATCAAGAGGCTTTTAGCTCCTCTTCACTTTCTGCCATACGGGTGGTGTCATCTGCATATCTGAGGTTATTGATATTTCTCCCGGCAATTTTGATTCCAACTTGTGCTTTATCCAGCCCAGCGTTTCTCATAATGTACTCTTTGTATAAGTTAAATAAGCAGGGTGACAATATACAGCCTTGATGTACTCCTTTTCCTATTTGGAACCAGTTTGTTGTTCCATGTCCAGTTCCTGACATGTATACATATTTTTGAATAAGCAGGTCAGGTGATCTGGTATTCCCATCTCTTTCAGAATTTTCCGCTATTTGTTGTGATCTACATGGTCAAAGTCTTTACCATAGTCAATAAAGCAGAAATATATGTTTTTATGGACCTCTATTCCTTTTTTTCATGATCCAACGGATGTTGGCAATTTGATTTCTGGCTCCTCTGCCTTTTCTAAAACCAACTTGAACTACTGGAAGTTCATGGTTCACATACTCTTGAAGCCTACTCTGTAAAGAGGAAGGTTGTTTCACAAGAGAAAGATACACATAATATTAGGGTTTGCAACTCTTTTTTGGGGGGGTTTGCAACTTTTGATGCTGCAACTCTAATCTGAAGGGGCAGATGATCAGAATGAGGAAGGCAGTGATTTATCAGTAATCAAGAGTGAAGAGTGTCAGAGATCCGTGATGAAATTGAGGTTGACTGTCATCAAGAAGGGTCTTTTACGTAAGAGAGCAAAGATACAGAGTGGAGAAGGCTTGCAACATCATTTGCAATGTCATTTTTAAAACTGTCTCCACCCAAAATATGAAAGGGAAATAATTTTAACTGGGCTTCATAAATGTGTGATGAATTTACATAAAATTCCATTGTTTGGTTTGACTAGTCCATTAAAATATGGAATTTTGCTACACATATAGAAGAAATGCAGAAATTTGGGACACTATTAAAGTTATAGGAAAAGTCTATGTTTTCTAATGAGTGCAGAAAAGTAAAGAAGTTATCTACTGCTTCAGAGGTATTATCAGAAGTATGTATTATATTGTCCACTAGAACCATATTGAGCAGTGGGAAATTTCTAGGTTCTTACTCATTATTTTAAGCTATACATCCTAAGTGCCCTCATGGGAAGGCTCAAAAGGCAAAGAGACATTATTCGCCTTTATGTCACAGAAGAGATAATAAGCAAAGTGATTAAATATATTGAACTTGCCAGATATTGTTACTGTTTGAAACAAATGAACATGGTACAGTGTCATTTTGTTACCTTTGAGACTATCACATTTTAGCCAATCTTTTGGCACTTCAGTTTTCTCTATGATGGTCAATAAATGGCATGACAACTATTGAAAAAGCTTCTTGTGACATTTTGGTAATATAATTAGTGAAAACCCATCCATTTTTTTTTTTACTGGGATCCTTCCATGTATCTCAGGGTCTTTATGTACATTGGTCACTGATGCCTCACAACAACTTCATTAGATAGATTTTATTATTCACATTTTATGGAATTGAATTTTATAGTGCATGATAGAGAGTTGACATTCAAAGAATGCTATGTTTTTTTTATTTTTTTAATTTTAGAATAATGATAAGCTGATATAAATACTAGGCTTCCCTGGTGGCTCAGCTGGTAGTGAATCCACCTGCAATGCAGGAGACATAGGTTTGATCCATGGGTTGGGATGATTCCCCTGGAGAAGGCAAATGCTACCCACTCTAGTATTCTGGCCTGGAGAATTCCCTGGGCTATATAGTCCACGGGATTGCAAAGAGTTGGATATGACTGAGAGACTTTCACTTTCACTTTGTGTAAATACTACAAATGTAGTGCATATATTTCCCATATAAAATGAAGTCAGTCAGTCATGTCTGACTCTTTGTGACCCTATGGACTGTAGCCTGCCAGGTTCCTCTGTTCATGGGGTTCTCCAGGCAAGAATACTAGACTGGGTTGCCATGCTTTTCTCCAGGGAATCTTCCTGACCCAGGGACCATACCTGCGTCTTTTGCAACTTCTTCACTTCAAGCAGATTCTTTACCACTGAGCCACCAGGGAAGTCCTCATTTCCCATATAACCACAATCAATTTCCCATATATTAATATCTAAAATTATCCTGGCCCATGTGTCACAACTTGTCAACTAATATTGATATATTATTAGATAAGTCCACACTTTCTTCAGATTTCCTTAGTTTCCACCTAATGTCCTTTTAGTCTTCTACAATCCCATCCATATTACCATCATGCTAATGTCTCCAACTGTAATGTATGACTACATAGATCATTAAACATTCTCCCTGGTATATATGTGAAAGTGAAGTCACTCAGTTGTGTCCGACTCTTTGCGACCCCGTGGACTGTAGCCTACCAGGCTTCTCCGTCCATGGGATTCTCCAGGCAAGAATACTGGAGTGGGTTTCCATTTCCTTCTCCAGGGGATCTTCCCAAACCAGGGATTGAACCCGGGTCTCCCGCATTGAAGGTAGATGGTTTAACCTCTGAGCCACCACTCCCACTATAACAGTGAGAAACCTGGTACCACCATCTTAGAGTGTGAACATATGGAAACCTGGTAATAGAATCCTTGCTCAGGTCTTACAAGTGCCAATCATAAGGGATCATAATACTTGACAGTTGATGTAACCCTCACATATAGTCTTGGTCTGTGGGGTAAGAGCAGTAGCAGTGGGGAAAGTCAAGTAGAAGCTTCTAAAATCATATTCCCACCAGCCAAGCTACAAAGTCAAAACTAAAATCACCTGAGGGTAGGGGTGAGGGATGGGGAGGTTAAAATGAGTGTCATCTCTGAAGAGTTAAAAGAATACAAGGGCAGTAAGCCACATCATGTTTCTAATCAATCCTCATGATGGAAAATAAGCATAAAAACTAGAAGGAACAAGTTGCCGAGGAATTTTGTCCTGCAGAAGGAGGGAGCTCCACCATCACTGACTCTGTCTTCTAAAAAGTAGGGGAAAATGGGTTTGCAATGACATGTGTAGGATAGATTTTGAGAAGGTGTACAATGGAAGGAACACGCACAGCAGAGGAAATGCTCTGTAAATAGTCTCTCTTGTATTATTTCATCTTGCTCTTCCTTTTGATGAAAGAATTAACATTTGTGAAGCATAAAAAATATGATATGGGCACAGAAGAGAGCCACTAAATAGGCCAGTTCCTCTCCTTTGCATACACATTCTGTGCCAGTTTTATACTCATAAAAATGGCTTTATGGCTATCATGTGGTCCAGCCAAGTTCAGGCTTTATGGCCTGGAGTGTACTCTTTGCATATGAGCATCAACAACCTTATCTGCATCACGTGGCTGTTGTAAATAAATGGGACTCTGGGATCCAGACTTGTTAATCAGATAGCTGCTTTATGTCTCATTCTGTCTTAAATTCTGTATGGGAATTGTATTTTGCATGAGGGAGTGTTTATTATCATAATATTCTTTCTCCTATTTGTGGTGAGGCAGTAGTGCTATATTTCAAAAACTATACCACTGTATAAAGGATGAAATACCAACATTAAGTTTTGCTTCTTTGTAGAAATTTTTCAGAAAGAGGGAGTGAAAATACTTGCCTGGCTACCAAGTTGTTCTTACTAAATCAATAAAATGTATTTAATATGTTTGGTTAAAAAATAAATTGAACACATTTTAAATTTTTATCTAAATTAAATTATACAAAAATTAATGAAGCAATATAGAAATATATTACCAAAACAAAATATATTCCACATAACTTGATAAATCTTTACTGTGATTAATTGCATTGAGTTCAAAATGAATAAATATATAGTTGAATAAATATATAATAATTGTACTTTCGATATATTTATCTTATGCATTAAAACAAGTAAGTATTTTCATTCAATGATTTTTACATTCATTGTTTAGGAGACAACTAAATCATCTTTCTTACCTCTTTGAAATGAAATGAAAGCAAAAAATTAATATATGTTGGAAAAGTTTTATATACATATGCACATATCTTATCAATTACTACTGAAATTTATCATTTTTATCAGTGTTAAGTCTTAAATTGGGATTTGTTGAACAAAGAGAACAATAACTGATCAGATTTTATATGTATGTCACTTACTGCACACTCTTTCAAAACTCAGTCCTTTTTTTTTTTTAATTTTCAAATCTTTAATTCTTACATGTGTTCCCAAACATGAACCCCCCTCCCCCCTCCCTCCCCATAACGTCTCTGTGGGTCATCCCCATGCACCAGCCCCAAGCATGCTGTATCCAGCGTCAGACATAGACTGGTGATTCAATTCTTACATGATAGTATACATGGTAGAATGCCATTCTCCCAAATCATCCCACCCTCTCCCTCTCCCTCTGAGTCCAAAAGTCCGTTATACACAGCTGTGTCTTTTTTCCTGTCTTGCATACAGGGTCGTCATTGCCATCTTTCTAAATTCCATATATATGTGTTAGTATACTGTATTGGTGTTTTTCTTTCTGGCTTACTTCACTCTGTATAATCGGCTCCAGTTTCATCCATCTCATCAGAACTGATTCAAATGAATTCTTTTTAACAGCTGAGTAATACTCCATTGTGTATATGTACAACAGCTTTCTTATCCATTCATCTGCTGATGGACATCTAGGTAGTTTCCATGTCCTGGCTATTATAAACAGTGCTGCGATGAACATTGGGGTACATGTGTCTCTTTCAATTCTGGTTTCCTCTGTGTGTATGCCCAGCAGTGGGATTGCTGGGTCATAAGGTAGTTCTATTTGCAATTTTTTCAGGAATCTCCACACTGTTCTCCATAGTGGCTGTACTAGCTTGCATTCCCACCAACAGTGTAGGAGGGTTCCCTTTCCTCCACACCCTCTCCAGCATTTATTGCTTGCAGATTTTTGGATCGCAGCCATTCTGACTGGTGTGAAGTGGTACCTCATTGTGGTTTTGATTTCCCTATCAAGCTACCAGCCATATTTTTCACAGAACTAGAACAAATAATTTCAAGATTTGTACGGAAATACAAAAAACCTCTAATTGCCAAAGCAATCTTGAGAAAGAAGAATGGAACTGGAGCAATCAACTTGCCTGACTTCAGGCTCTACTACAAAGCCACAGTCATCAAAACAGTATGGTACTGGCACAAAGACAGGCATATAGATCAATGGAACAAAACAGAAAGCCCAGAGATAAATCCACACACATATGGACACCTTATCTTTGACAAAGGAGGCAAGAATATACAATGGAGTAAAGACAATCTCTTTAACAAGTGGTGCTGGGAAAACTGGTCAAGCACTTGTAAAAGAATGAAACTAGATCACTTTCTAACACCACACACGAATATAAACTCAAAATGGATTAAAGATCTAAATGTAAGATCAGAAACTATAAAACTCCTAGAGGAGAACATAGGCAAAACACTCTCAGACATAAATCACAGCAGGATCCTCTATGATCCACCTCCCAGAATTCTGGAAATAAAAGCAAAAATAAACAAATGGGATCTAATTAAAATGAAAAGCTTCTGCACAACAAAGGAAAATATAAGCAAGGTGAAAAGACAGCCTTCTGAATGGGAGAAAATAATAGCAAATGAAGCAACTGACAAACAACGAATCTCAAAAATATATAAGCAACTTATGCAGCTCAATTCCAGAAAAATAAACGACCCAATCAAAAAATGAGCCAAAGAACTAAATAGACATTTCTCCAAAGAAGACATATGGATGGCTAACAAACACATGAAAAGATGCTCAACATCACTCATTATCAGAGAAATGCAAAACTCAGTCCTTTATGGAAGCTACCTTAGTGCCTAAAGTTAATGAGGTGGCATTTGGAAAATTCATCAGTGAACCAGTATAGTCAAATTTCTTCCCCCAACTAATAAGGATGGGAATAAAATTTACTTAAGTATATAAATAAAAAAAATTTTGTTTAGTATATATAAATTAAATTTCCATTTGAAGATCAAATCTATCGGTAGACTTTTCATGCATTTAAAATTAGAGTGAGCAGTGCAGTTCATGATACACATAAGTGTTTTTAATTTTTTAATGGGAAATGTAAGCTCACCTAGAATATTGAGAACTACTTATGAAAACTCTCCTCTGTTGGTGTAAATGGCCTGCTCTAAAGTAACACTTATTCTAAAGTATTTTTGTATAAAATCATTTAGTTCTTCATTCCGGTGCCTATTTTCCACATACTTGAACAGTATGGCAAAGAGACTGCACTTTGAGTATACAGAAAAAATAGTATCCAATTACCCTTAGTTCAAGAAATAAAACATTATATAGTTAAACACTTGTGTATATAGCTCTCCATTATCACATTTCCTCTTTCCTTTCCCAAGAATAACCACTATTCTTGATTTGTCATCCCCAGGCATGTATTTTCACAGTTAATACATATTTGTGTTCATCCAAAACTATATAACATTTCTAACATACTAAATTGCATTACTAGAAAGTACAATCCATGAAGAGAGGAATCTTTGATGAATTTCTTTACTGATGTATACTATAAGCATGCAGCACATATTAACTACTCAATAAATATCCATTAAGGAAAAATTTTAATTACTGAGACATAGAAAATCCAAGAAAGTAAACTGAAAAGGAAAAAAGAAATCGGTACTGACTTTGGAATTCAGTAACACATAACCTACAAAAACTGTTACAACAATCACTTTCTGACATACAAAACACTTTTTTACAGAATAAAATGAAAGGATTTGTTTGTTTGATCAATAAAAGAGATCAAATGCTTATGACTAAAGTATACAGTAATGTACAATAACAATATATATGAAACAAATTTTCAAACTTTCTTAAAGAAGTAGTGCATGCAAACAAAACCCAAACAGTTGCAAAGAAAAATGGTTAAGAAAACTCAAAATCATTAAACTGTCAAATTATCTTAGGTTTATTTCTAAATTTAATGTGACCTTGGTCAATATATAATTATGTTCATTTTTCCCAGAATTAAAATTTGGATCTAAAAATTATATGATCAATTAAACAAATATGTATATCCAGAAAAACTACTCACAAAAATTAGAAGGGACATGTTCACCCAGATATAGCAAGTTATGATAAAACATCAATAATTAAACCATTTCCCATGAAATTAGTTTGGTGGCATCACAAACCAGTAGAGCAGAATAGATAGCAGATGATTTATTGACAATGATGTCACCATCTTAGAGTAAGTCAAGTTCAAAGAGCGATTCACACTGTACAGAAGGATTAATTCTAGACACATGATACAACTAAACATTAAAAAAACAATTAACCAGAAATGTGAAAATTTTACTACTCATTCTGAGTTACAGTGTCCTTTAATTTTTGCAACACACTTGATGTTAAAGAAAAGTGCACCTGATGGAGTTAAACAGGAATAAACAAAGAAATCACACTGTGCAACTTCCGTTCAGTTCAGTTCAGTCGCTCAGTTGTGTCCGACTCTTTGCGACCCCATGAATCGCAGCACGCCAGGCCTCCCTGTCCATCACCAACTCCCGGAGTTCACTCAGACTCATGCCCATCGAGTCAGTGATGCCATCCAGCCATCTCATCCTCTGCCGTCCCCTTCTCCTCCTGCCTCCAATCCCTCCCAGCATCAGAGTCTTTTCCAATGAGTCAACTCTTTGCATGAGGTGGCCAAAGTACTGGAGTTTCAGCTTTAGCATCATTCCTTCCAAAGAAATCCCAGGGCTGATCTCCTTCAGAATGGACTGGTTGGATCTCCTTGCAGTCCAAGGGACTCTCAAGAGTCTTCTCCAATACCACAGTTCAAAAGCATCAATTCTTTGGTGCTCAGCCTTTTCACAGCACAACTCTCACATCCATACATGACTATTGGAAAAACCATAGCCTTGACTAGATTGACCTTAGTCGACAAAGTAATGTCTCTGCTTTTGAATATGCTATCTAGGTTGATCATAACTTTTCTTCCAAGGAGTAAGTGTCTTTTAATTTCATGGCTGCAGTCACCATCTGCAGTGATTTTGGAGCCCCCCAAAATAGTCTGACACTGTTTCTACTGTTTCCCCATCTATGCAACTTTACATGCAATTTATATTTGTCAATCACACCTTGATAAAATTATGGATAAACATTACTGTTCTGATAGGAGTAAGACTGAACTCAAGTACTGGGGTGAGCTAGTGAAGGCTGTAGCCTAGGACCTTGCGGGGATTTGTCAAAGTGACTAGTTCCCTGTTTTTGCTGATTGGTTAGAAGTTTGACATCTATCCTCTCACAGAGCTGGGAGGTAGGGGTGCTATTTTTCCTCCTGATTACAGTTCAAAGGCATGGCATCCAGGTCCATGGGAAAGAGGCTTGGAGAAAATTTGAGTCTTAAAGGATCAGAGAAATAATTTCAATTGCAGATTTTCTACTGCAAATGCACTTAGGAAGGGGAGGTCAGGAGCATACAGTCAGGAAGGTTTAGCGAAGCCAAGTGGAAGATTTCGTCCATCTTGGTCAATAGTCAGTTAGTTGACCTCTGTAAATACATCCAATAAGCTGTTTTTCCTTTTCATTCCATGTGGAATGTTGCACCAGAAAGCTTATTCAGTCAGTTCAGTCACTCAGTCGTGCCTGCCTCTTTGCTACCCCATGGACTGCAGCACGCCAGGCCTCCCTGTCCATCACCAAGTCCCAGAGCCTACTCAAACCCATGTCCATCGTGTCAGTGATGCTATCCAACCATCCCATCCTCTGTCGTCCCCTTCTCCTCCTTCCTTCAATCTTTCCCAGCATCAAGGTCTTTTCAAATGAATTTGTTCTTTGCATCAGGTGGCCAAAGTATTGGAGTTTCAGCTTCAGCATCTGTCCTTCCAATGATGATTTATGACTGATTTCCTTTAGGCTTGACTGGTTGGATCTCATTGCAGTCCAAGGGACTCTCTTTCAAGAGCCTTCTCCACACCACAATTCAAAAGCATCAGTTTTTTTTTGCTGCTCAGCTTTCTTTATAGTCCAACTCTCATACCCATACATGACCACTGGAAAAACCATAGCTTTAACTAGATGGACAACAATGTCTCTGCTTTTTAATATACTGTCTAGGTTGGTTATAGCTTTTCTTCCAAGGAGCAAGTGTCTTTTAATTTCATGGCTGCAGTCACCATCTGCAATGATTTTGCAGCCCAATAAAATAAAATATCTCACTGTTTCCATTGTTTCCCCATCTATTTGCCATGAAGTAATGGGACCAGATGCCATGATCTTAGTTTTCTGAATGTTGAGCTTTAAGCCAACTTTTTCACTCCCCTCTTTCACTTTCATCAAGAGGCTCTTTAGTCCTTCTTCACTTTCTGCCATAAGGGTGGTATCATCTGCATATATGAGGTTATTGATATTTCTCCCAGCAATCTTGATTCCAGCTTGTGCTTCATCCAGCCCAGCATTTCTCATGATGTACACTGCATATAAGTTAAATAAGCTGGATGACAATATACAGCCTTGACATACTTCTTTCCCAATTTGGAACTAGTCTGTTGTTCCATGTCCAGTTCTAACTGTTGCTTCCTGACCTGCATGCATATTTCTCAGGAGACAGGTCAGGTGGTCTGCTATTCTCATCTCTAAGAATTTTCCATAGTTTGTTTTTGGCATAGTTAATAAAGCACAAATAGATATTTTTCTGGAACTCTCTTGTTTTTTTGATGATTCAGCAGATGTTGACAATTTGACCTCTTGTTCCTCTGCCTTTTCTAAAACCAGCTTGAATATCTGGAAGTTCATGGTTCATGTACTATTGAAGCCTGGCTTGGAGAATTTTGAGTTTATTAAGTGTAACTAATAAGATATAATAATGATTCCAACTCCTTCTAGACCATCAGCATTGCCAAGATTTCTTCTATTACAACTAGAGTTTATAACTCACAGCATTTAAGATTCTAATTTCATGTCACTGTTTAAGAATCTCAACAAATACTTCAAATTGAGAAAATTAAGTCTATTTTGCTGGAAATTTTAGACTGTGATCACACTTTCTCTTTCACAAAAGAGTAATTAACTCCTTCCATGATGTACCATAATTTATAATTTATATACATCCTTACATATTTTAAAAAATAAACTGTACTATTTGTATTTGCCAGAATAGCTTTGGATTGTGTAGGGTTAATTCCATGTATTTAACTGAATGCATCTTTTTGGAAGTTTTGGAAAACTCTGTCCAATATAAATTATCTTATTTCTCTTGATCAAAATTATTTTTTATCTATTTTCTACTTTTAAAACACCATCCAAACTAAAATTGTGTCCATCCCTCTTTCATTATTCTGAATACAGTCTGTTATAATGTATTCATTGAACTTTCCATCTCTCTCTTTCTTTCTTCTTTATATGTTAGTATTATCATTTCAAAATGTTTGCTTTACAACTTTATTTTCCAAATACAGTGCCAAATACGGGGATCATCCTGACTCAGGGGTCAAACCCAGGTCTCCTGCCTTGCAGGCAGATTCTTTACCATTAGAGCCAACAGGGAAGCCCCAGACATTATTACTACAGTCTCTAAAAAAACACACATACACACACAAATAGTGCATTCTAGTACTTGATAACCTGCAAATTCCAAGATTAACTATAAAGACTAATTTTGAGCACATACTTGCTCAGATTACTGATCTATAAAAGGAGTGCCAGAAGTCAAATTGTGAAAATGAGGAAATTATGAACTAGTCTCACTAAGTCTACAGAGTAAGCGCCTTGACCTAGATTCCAAATCATTCATCTGGCATTAAATCATATTTCCTATGACTGTGAAAATATAATTACATTTGAAGGTAAGTGTGTATTTGCACTTGTAATCTACATAATCGTTAGGAAATTCATCAAACCACACTGAGAATAAGAGAACCTCATATTTTTGATACAGCTGCTGAGTTTGCATTATATAGTGGGTTAGCCAGAGAAGCCCCAGGGAGGTTAATGGAATGAAAATAGATGAAGAAGGAGATATGGAACAATTATCTTATTTGAACAGAACGGAGAGATAATTCTAAGCAATGGCATTGAAGAGACCAGTGAGTACCCAAATTCTTCATTATTCCACAGAACAAGGTGTGCCCAGATTACGCATTTGCACTATGTTCAAGTTTCAGAAAAGGGGAATCACCTTACCTGGTGAACTTCACTTGCTATCAGGAACATTCCAAAAGAGACAGTGAATTCCACTACCGTATTATATTCCATGTATGTCCATTAGTTTAAAAGAGGCTAGAATACACTTAGGGCACACAAAGTTTCTTCATACAGTGGAGTCTGTGCCGCGAGGGCCCTGGGTACAACTTTACCTGCCAAGAATGCTGACATTGGCCAAAGGTCTTTTTCCTCTTTGCAAACTGGCTCATCACAAATTTTCAGACCTGTAAACTTGCAAGTAACATTTATGTACTTGTGTTAATAATGATATATATCATGGTTGTTGTTGTTCAGTCACTCATTTGTGTCAAACTGTGTGTGACCCCATGGACTGTAGCATGCCAGGCTTCCCTGTCCTTCACTATCTCCCAGAGTTTGCTCAAACTCGTGTCCATTGAATCAGTGATGCCATCCAACCATCTCATCCTCTGTCTCCCCCTTTTCCTCCTGCCTCAGTCTTTCCCAGCATCAGGGTCTTTTCCAGTGAGTTGGCTCTTTGCATCAGGTGGCCAAAGTATTGGAGCTTCAGTTCAGCATCGGTCCTTCTGGTGAATATTCAGGGTTGATATCCTTTAGGATTAACAGATTTGATCTCCTTGTTGTCCAAGGGACTCTCAAGCGTCTTCTCCAGCATTGTAGTTTGAAAGCATCAGTTCTTTGGCACTCAGCCTTCTTTATGGTCCAACTCTCACATCCATACAGGACTACTGGAAAAAATCATAGCTTTGACTATTCTGACCCTTGTGAGAAAATGATATTTCTACTTTTTAATATGCTATATTGGTTTGTCACTTTGAAAAGACTGAATATTTTTTATGAAAACCTGGCAATAAATTCTAATTAATATTTTCATAAATTAATGATAAAGGTAGTCCCCAAATTCCACTGAAACTATTGTGATGTCAGTATATACATTTTAAATGCTCAACTTTTAAAGAAGTTATTTCCAAAACTAATTTCCCAACCTTTGAAATCCAAGAATCCTTATATATATATAAAGAAAGCATTTTAAAATAAGTGTTGTTTTGGGTTGGTATTGAGGACTTATATAAAACAAAAACACAATAGCTCCTACCTAGAAATGTTTCAGTAATGCTTTATAATCAAACATGCTAATATTCTAACTCATATTCTTCTGCTATGTAATTTGAGGTGTCACCGTTCCCTATTATGTCCCATGCACTCTGTTTCAGGGATGACAAACTAATTCTTTATAAGCTATCACTTTGCACTTTCAATCCTGATAAAGCTTCTGAACTACATAGTTATCTTTGCTTTACCTAAAATTTTAGATAGCTGTGTTACAGCAATAAAATCCTCATTTTCTAGAACATTTATTTTGAGACACTTTGGCCACTCCCATATGAATGTACATCTAATTGTAATGGTGAGATCAGGGGTTAAGTAAATTAAAATAAAGTGGAAACCCTATGATATCTGAATAATTTCTAACACTTGCCTTCACGGAGTAGAATTTCCAGTTACCTCAAACAAACCTTTTAAAAAAAGACTGAAGACAGCACCTTAGCTTGTTAAATGTAGAAAAACTATGGACCAATAACGACTTTCAGGAAGATACCAATAAGTCTTTGTTAAGTAAGCATGGAATTTTATTTTTTTTATTTTTTTTCTAGCATGGAATTTTAAATGTTTAATGACAGCAAAGGATATAGACTATACCTTTAATCATAAAAACATTGTCCACAGATATAACTTGACTGACTCTAAATTTTAAAATTTACAATTGTATAACTTATATAAAACAAAGCAAAGTGGTATAGCTTTTACTTTTTTCAATTACCTTCCTCTATTAAGAAATAAAAGCTATCTTTATTGGTAGTCAAACAGTAATTTTTTAAACATGTAGTTCTTTAGTGTCTTGGCCTTGCATTCTTTACAGAAATGGTATATGAAATAACTCTTATTAAAAAGTCACTGGGTTATTTCCTTTAAAGACAGATACTGAAAACTCAGATATATTACCATTATCCATTATATCCTTCCTATTTCCTAAATTACCCTGGATGTATCAATATCTCCTGCATGTCAGCAGTGTTATAAATCCCCAGAGCATTATGTAAATCATGCTATTAGTTGGAAATTACAGAGAGGACATGCATTGAAAAATGGCAGCATAATAACTTGGAATTACTTAATATATATCAGCAAATATTTGAGATATAAAAGGAAGGCAGTATATTTAGTGAGAGAATGTCCATTTTAGATTTAAGCAGATCTTAATTCAAAGTGCATGCCCTACATCTGTGGAAAAACTAATGATTGGTTTTGAAATTTAGTTTCCTTATCCTTAATGTAAGGTTAGCTTTACCTTAAAATTTTGTGGTATATATTCAATAAAATATTATAGTTAAAGATGTCTCAGTTAATATACATTCTCAGTTAAATTATATGCTGCCTTCATGTTGCTAAGGATAATAAAGTCATTTTAATTCTGTTATTTCTACAGTTAAATTTTATAACATGATAAAATTTTGTTATTTCACTCTACCTTGCTTCCAGTGGGTTTACTTATATTCACCATGGTGTAAATAATTTCCAAAGTAGCATTTATATTGCTGCAAGAAATAATTGGGACAAAAAGAGAGGAGGGCATCAAAGAAAGAAATGGCTGGATGGCATCACCGATGCAATAAACATGAACTTGGGCAAACGCTGGGAGATGGTGAGGGACAGGGAGGCCTGGTGTGCTGCAGTCCATAGGATTACAAAAACTCAGACACAACTGGATGACTGAACAACAACAACAAATAAATCATTGAGAGTATTTTGTGAATATAATTCACATTAAAATACCAGGCCATTATCTTGCCATTCACACCTGTAATCTGGATTACTTCTCAACCCTTCCCTGAACCGTCTCTGGCAAAATTTACAACAATTTCTTCGGTATATATTCCAAAAGGACATTCTAAAGCTCTCAACTCCTTAACTTCTCTGCAGGATTAAACAGGGTTGGCTCTTTCTTTCTTCTTTTATTTTATTGTGATGAGAACAATTAACATTAGATTTACTCTTTTAATAGATGTGGAAGTACACTGCACACATAGTGTAGTTAACCATAGGCACAATGTTATACAGAAGACCTCTAGAACTTATCCATCTTGTATAACTAAACTTTTTATACCTGTTGATAGCAACTCCCCATCTCTTCTTCCCCTCACCTCCTGACAACCACACCTTATATTCTCTATTTCTCTGACTATTTTTAGATAACTCATATAAATAGAATAATACCGTATTTGTCTTTCTGTGATTTGCTTATTTCACTTAGCATATTGTTCTCAGAGTTCATCAGTATTGTCACATAGTGCAGGATTTCCTTCTTTTAGGAGAACAATATTCTATCATACATATATATCACATTTTCTTTATTCATTTGTCTGTAGAATTTTAGGTTGCATATATCTTGGCTACAGTAAAAACCATTGCAATAGACATGGGAGTCTGATATCTCTTCAAGGCCCTCATTTCAATTCTTCTGGATATATACCCAGAAGTGATATTTGGTTGATAATATAGTTAGATCCTGACCTTAATTCTTCTGTGTATATACCCAGAAAATATTTTGATTTATATTATAGGTAGTATGGCTTAGATAGTAAAGAATCCGCCTATAATGGGTTCAGTCCCTGGGTTGAGAAGATCCCCTGGTGAATGGAAAGGGTATCCACTGCAGTATTCTGGCCTAGAGAATTCAGTCATGGAGTCGCAAAGAGTTAGACAGGACTGAGTGACTTTCACTTTCATAGGTAGCTCTGGTTTTAATTTCTTAAGGAAACTCCATACTGTTTTCTATAGCAGCTGCACCTTTTGTATTCACCAATGGTGAAAATGATTCTAATTTCTCTGCATCCTTGCCAACACTTGTCTTTTGTTTTATTAATAATAGCCAACCTAACAGGTATGCACTGCTTTCTCATTGTGGTTTTGTTTTTCAAGTCCTTAGTGATAAATGACAATGAGCATCTTTTCACATATCTTTAGGAACATGTAGGAGAAAAGCTTCATGACATTGATCTTGGCAGTGATTTCTTGTATATGACAATTAAGTACAGGCAACAAAAGCTAAAATAGATGA
Source organism: Ovis aries (assembly GCF_016772045.2). Taxonomy (NCBI): domain Eukaryota; kingdom Metazoa; phylum Chordata; class Mammalia; order Artiodactyla; family Bovidae; genus Ovis; species Ovis aries. Next base: position 64,220,271 of record NC_056063.1, read on the forward strand.
GGACTATATCAAACTAAAATGATTCTGCACGGCAAACAAACAACAGAGTAAAACATGTAAACAAAACAATAGAACAAAATAGTTTTGAATTCACGTATTTAAGGTATTAACATTCAAAATTGTAAGGAACTCCTGCAATTCAATAGCAGAGAGCCTAATACCCCAATTTTAAAATAGGCTATTCCTTTTTCCTTGGAATATTCTCTTCCTGGACTGTGACATTAGACTTTCCTGGTTTTTCTGTTACCACTGGGTGCATTGCTCTATTTCCTATTTATTAGCTTATCTTCAGATATTGTGATTCTACATTTTGGCACTAGGTCTTGTTCCCTTCGTATTCTGTGTACTCTCTAATGACTGTGAATCAGTAAGTAAATCACAAGTTTCTTTCTGTAGCCTTGTTTTCATCTCTTTGCTCTAAACTTGTGAACACAACTGTTATAAAGACTTCAACCCTTTATTTGAAACCATTGGAGCGCTATGAGCCTAAAATTTAAGTAACATTCAGATTTTAGATAGGCTAACAGACTGGATATTATGGAAACTATAACCAGTACATAGAGCCATCTTGAATTTTAAAATATTTATATTAAGTGTGCATAATATATTTTCATATTGGTTTAGATAATTTTAGCTCAGCCAGTAAAGAATCTGCCTGCAGTGCAGGAGACATGGGTTTGATCCCTGCGTCAGGAAGATCCCTTGGAGGAGGAAATGGCAAAATACTCCATTATCCTTGTCTGGAAAATCCCAAGGACCGAGGAGCCTGGCAGGCTATAGTCCATAGGGTCTCAAGAGTCAGACATGAATTAGTGACTAAACCACCACCTGTCCACTGTCAAACAAGTTGCTACATATTTTTGAGAACAAATCATATGATTTTCAAGAAACTTTGAATTTTAAATACTGAAGCAAGGGATTGTGGACCCGTAGTATTTGTATATTAAAAAGAAAAAAAAAATTCCAAACAAGAATTTACGAAGGTAAATTTATAATCATCTATCTGCCAGTTTATCTTCTTTTTCCATTTCACTTACCTAGAAATTAACTTTTTTTCTGTTACCTTTTAGGTTAAATTGATCAGGGTTTTTTTTGTGTGTGTGTGTGTTACCACATTCACCTATTTGTGTAGACATGAGAACACATGCACATCACATGCACACACACACTGTTTCTCTGTTCACCACTTCCCATTTTCCAACTATGATCATACCCTGACAGATTTACAATGATAATTCTTCATTTGGCCTCCATCATCCCTGGTGGCTCAGAGGGTAAAGCATCTGCCTGTAATGCAGGAGACGTGGGTTGAATTCCTTGGTTGGGAAGATCCCCTGGAGAAGGAAATGGCAACCCACTTCAGTACCCTTGCCTGGAAAATCCCATGGACAGAGAAGCCTGGTAGGTTACAGTCCATGGGGTAGCAAAGAGTTGGACACGCCTGAGCAACCTCACTCACTTCACTCATCCACTGTTGATCTCTTCCAAGTGATTCTTTACCTTTAAGAACATAATGATCATGTACATGCAAACACTCTCCCCTCCAAACAATGACACCCTGTGCTATTTCCTCTATCTGGAATTAACATGCATCTCTCCTTCATTCAATTTAGTCCAGTTGCTCAGTTGTGTCCGACTCTCTGCCACCCTATGGACTGCAGCATCTTCTGTGTCCATCACCAACTCCAAGAGTTTGCTCAAACTCATATCCATCAAGTTGGTGATGCCTTCCAACCATCTCATCCTCTGACATCCCCTTCTCCTCCTACCTTCCATCTCTCCCAGCATCAGGGTCTTTTCCAGTGAGTCAGTTCTTAGCATCAGGTGGCCAATATATTGAAGTTTCAGCTTCAGCATCTGTCCTTCCAATGAATATTCAGGACTGATTTCCTTAGGATGGACAGGTTTGATCTCTTTGCAGCCCAAAGGTACTCTCAAGAGTCTTCTCCAACAGCACAGTTCAAAGACATTCTTTATAGTCCAACTCTCACATCCATTCATGACTACTGGAAAAACCATAGCTTTGACTAGGTGGACCTCCCCTTCATTAGCAGCTACTGAAAGTAGCAAAGGGGCTTCCTAGGTGGCTCATTGGGTAAAGAATCCTCCTGCAGTGCAGGAGATGCAGGAGCCCCGGGTTCAAACCCTGGGTCAGGAAGATTCCTTGAAGGAGGGCATAGCAAACCAGTATTCTTGCATGGAAAATCCCATGGACAGAGGAACCTGGTGTGCTATAGTCCACAGGGTTGCAAAGAGTCAGACACGACTGACATAACTTACCATGCATGCAAAGCAGAAGACAAGACAATCACAAGATGCTGTGTGTTATTCTGGAGTTTGGCTGTCTAGGCTTAAATCTATTATCTAAACCAAATTAGTTTATACTTATTTAAGTTTTTTCGCCTCTCAGGAATTACCATGTTTAGAATTTAATATTTTTGTTTTGTTAATAAAATATGCCTGTAAGTTAATCTCTACCACTGAACTGAAAACTCTAAGAAGACAAACATTATTTTGATTATTCAATTTATAAAAAATTTTTGAAAAAGGAAATGGCAATCCACTCCGATATTCTTGCTTGGAGAATCCCGTGGACAAAGGAACCTGGCTGACTACAGCCCATGGGTTGCAAAGAGTCAGACACGACTGAGTGACTAATACAGATAAAAATTTTTGTCACATATAGGAGGAATTTAAAACCATATGTAATTAATTAGATAAAATAAAATGTTATAAAAATAATTCAGAAAGTATTTTAACTAGCAACAGATCTTTGCTCCTAGTTATTTTTATTGGTAATACAATGTATTTTAAGCAATAAAGTGGAATTCCTGTATATCACTGGATCTGGGTTTTTCAAATGTGTGGAAAGTAGTTTAGTACATTTTCAATATCTCAGTTCAGTTCAGTTCAGTCTCTCAGTCGTGTCTGACTCTTTGTGACCCCATAAACCACAGCATGCCAGGCCTCCCTGTCATCACCAACTCCCAGAGTCCACCCAAATCCATGTCCATTGAGTCGGTGATGCCATCCAACCATCTTATTCTCTCTCATCCCCTTCTCTTCCTGCTCTCAATCTTTCCCAGCATCAGGGTCTTTTCAAATGAGTCAGCTCTTTGCATCAGGTGGCCAAAGTATTGGAGCTTCAGTGTTCAACATCTACCAATGAACACCCAGGACTGATCTCAGTAGTATTTTTGTAATTAGAATTTACAAATTAGACTTTAAGGAAAAATAACTTTCCAAGAACATAATCCCTGAAAATGATTTAATTTAAACCCATGACTTCATAGGATTTCTATTTAGAGCAATATCCCTTTTAAATGCCAGACTGCCAGGCTCCCTTCATGAAGATCAGTGCCTGTAATTGAATAAAAATGCTTATAAATATTTTTAAATTGTTTAAAATATAATTTTGCATAAATGGTAAGAATTAATTTGGGAAATCAAAAATTGTTTGTAATTAAATTGCAGATTGTAGTATTACATTGAATACATTTTGTGTTTTTGGTCTATAATAAGAAAGATACAGGTTGCTGTACATCACAAAGTCAAAAAAATCAATGTAAATTAAGTTGAAGCTTGAGTGGGTAGCTCTGTTCAAAATCAGTGTTGATTTAAAAATCAATGGAAGTTTAAACAAACATGCTTTGTTTTATCAATATAACATGCATAACAGTAGGACAAGGGTAAAGAATACAAAAAAATAAAAATATAAAGGAACACCCAGCCTGTATCTGTAGATGAAGAGGTGCACACATAAACACAGATCTATCTGAATCAGTGATCCAAACTTGCCTGACTAACACAGATTCATCTAAACCTATATTCTTGCTAGGAAATATTACTTTAAAATATTTTTTATTCTATAAATGTAGCATAACTATTCTTTGAACAAAATTATAAATTGTTTTATTGCTTATGATATACATCCTCAACTCAATGAGCAGTGATAAGTTAGAAAAGGTAAATGTTTCCTCCGACTATTGAATAAAATTCTGTGCATTTTTTTTTTGAAATAACATTATCTACTCTCTTGGAGGCTCAGATGGTAAAGAATCTGCCTGCCATGTGGGAGACCTGAGTTCTATCCCTTGGTTGGGAAGATCCCTTGGAAGAGGGCATGGCAACCAACATCAGTATTCTTGCCTGGAGAATCCTCATGGACAGAGGAGCCTAGCAGGCTAGAGTCCATGCGGGTGCAAAGGGTTGGACATGACTGAGTGACTAAGCACATACGCATTCTGCTTTTTAATCAATGATTCTTAGTTTACAGACAATATTTAAAGCAAACATTCTTTGAAAGTTAAATATATATATGAATATATATGTATTCAAAATTATTTCCTATTATTAATTAAGATGTTAAGGTCCTGGAAACATGACAAAAAATGACAAACTATAGTTTGCAAGTAGGGTAAAATTTCAGACACCTTGGACTCATTGACAAGAATACAGTTAATCAGCAGTATGACCTCTTCAAATACAGGCCTGGAGAGTTTGACCTATCTATAACTGTTTTAACTAGCCTTCATATCTCTATAAAGAAATAATACATGTATACACACACAATAGAATAACAAATATTACTGGATTTTGAAGGTAGATGGAAGTGGCTGTAGTAGGAACATGATTTTTTTTTTGTCATTTTTGTCATTTTAGTATGAGAAGAGTGTTTCATTTGGGGATGTGTTGAAGCAGAGATATTTGTGGGATGTAGAAGTTGACAGACATTTCCACCAAAAAGAAAGAACTGTCTTATGCCTCTACTCAAACTTTGGCTGACTAATTCAGTAATTGATACGTGGCTTTTCTCAGAATAATTAGCTATACTTTTATGTTTTTCACAGCACATTTCTTTTAAATTTCCAAATAGCTTTTTTTCCCTCCTCAGGCCTCCTATGTGTGCTAAGTCACTTCAGTCGTGTCCGACTCTTTCTGACCCCATGAACTGTAGCCTGCCAGGCTCCTCTGTCCATGGAATTTTCCAGGCAAGAATACTGGAATGGGTTGTTGTTCCTTTCTCCAGAGGATCTTCCCAACCCAGCAATCAAACCGGTGTATCTTATGTCTCCTGCATCTGCAGGTAGGTTTTTTACCACCAGTGCCACCTGGTAAGTCCCTATGTAGGGACCACCTAGTAAGCCCACCTATGTGCTGACTCACTTCACCTTCAAGTGTGAATGACAAAGGGGACGCAAACATTTAAACAATGACAACATATTATACTTGTCTGTCTCTGTCTGACTGACTTCACTTTGATAATCTCCAGGTCTATCCATGTTGATGCAATGGCATCATTTCATTCTTTTTATGACTGAGTAGTATTCCATTATATGTGTGTACCATTTCTTCTTTGTCTATTCCTCTGCAGTGGACACTTAGGTTGCTTCCATATCTTGGCTATTGTAAACAGTGCAGCAGTGAACATTGGGATACATTTATCTTTTGAATTATGATTTTCTCTGGATGTATGCCCAGGGGTGGGATTATTGGATCTTATAGTTATGGGGATACTGGACAGCTGCATGTAAAAGAATAGTGACCTACTTTATAGCACTGGTATCTCTACTCAATATTATGTAACAACCTAAATGGGGAAAGTATTTGAAAAAGAATAGATGCATGTATAACTGAATCACTTTTCTGTATACCTGAAACTAACACAACATTGTTAATCAACTGTACTCCAATATAAAATTTAAAAAGTTTTTAAAAAGAACAAACACCATACCCAAATATATAATTCATACTATAAATTACAATACCACATTCAGTAACATTTTCATAGGTGCTGGCAGATGACAGGAGACTCCTCGGTCAGGTAAAGGGGACTGGGTTACTTGTGGCCCCACATTAGGTATGAATTTTCTCTTTGCATCCATTCTCTTTTCCCTCTAAACTCCGTGCAGTTGATGCACATTGGTCCAGGTGAATATTGTATGATTAGACCTCGAAGAATATCATATAGTTTGAACATTTAGAAACCTCAATATTTAATGATCATTTCATTCTGCAAGAGAAGGTCAGAAAACTTTACCACTGCTAAAGAAAACCCAGATGTTGGTGTGTTTTGAAAGCCATGAAGAGGGTATTCAAATTTGTTGACCTATCTGACTTCTTTATTAATGTTCATTGAACAGAGCATAATGGAGTGCTTTGGTGATTTTGAGAGTTTTTTGGTGGAATCATGGAAGTCAAGATTATATTAGGATATACAGTTTGTAAGTGCAATGTGGGCAAGTATATAATATGATTGTGAAAACTTTTTTCTTTATAATAAAGGCAGAAAGGGCACTATACTTTAAGCATACTTAATCTAGTTGACAGAGTGAAGATGATTATATGAGAGAGAAATGAACTGTTTATTGCACTAAGGTTAATGATCTCAGATTGGGTTAGAGACCCAGTCATGTGTTTGCCAATGAAATTAAAGACAAAATAGGTTTTGTAATTTCCTACAATCTGGAAGCAAAAGATATGTGAATTAATTATTTGGGGCTTGGAGCAAACAGTTGGTGATAAGAAATCATGGGAATGGGTGACTTCTATAAACAGGAGAACAGTTTATTAGAAATGGACCCAAAGCAAATTGAAATTGTAGAAAATTGAAAGAATCACCCATCTGTACATTAAAATGTACTCAAGGATCTGACAGGATGTGCAATGGACAGGAAGACTGTTGACTAAGTGTCAAATCAGTTAATAAATGAGCTAGAGCAAGCTACATTTGGCTAGATGATAAAAATGAGATGAGAAAATAGGGAGGTATCATCAATAATTGGTCATTTTTATTGTGTTTTACATATGCACACTTGTGACTAAATACTGATAAGTCTTTGCAGTTGTGTCTGACTCTGTGTGACCCCATAGACGGCAGCCTACCAGGCTCCTCTGTCCCTGGAATTCTCCAGGCAAGAATGCTGGAGTGGGTTGCCATTTCCTTCTCCAATGCATGAAAGTGAAAAGTGAAAGTGAAGTCGCTCAGTTGTGTCTGACTCTTCACGACCCCATGGACTGCAGCCTACCTGGCTCCTCCATCCATGGAAGTTTCCAGACAAGAGTACTGGAGCTAATACACTTAATATACATAAAGTTGAATTATAAGTTATTATCAGATATCTTAACATACATTGTATACAACAGAAAATTTCTCAATAATATCGTTATTAAATTTTATTTGGTAATTTTACATTCTAATACTTTAGTAGAGAATATTCATCATAAAAATATGAAAACCAGTCTTCAATAATTTTCTAAATATTAGTTACTATAAATATAGCCAATATTTTTAATCTGCTGTAACATACCTCTGATAGAGTTAAATACTAGTATGCTAGAAAAAAATCCATCACTGACATTCTATTTTGAGCATACTATATAATGGTGGTAGTCTGACTCTTGTGACGCCATGAACTGCAGTCCACCAGGCCCCTCTGTCCATGGGATTCTCCAGGCAAGAACACTGGAGTGGGTTGCCATTTCCTTCTCCAGAGCATACTATAATAAGCCACTTTATTTATGCATCTAATTTCTTACTTTGTTGAAAATATGTTTAATTCAGAAATTAAAATTAGTTAATTTTTAAATTAAAATTTAATTTTAAATTTATTTAAATCAGATAGGAAATGAACCTGTCTCCTTATTAGGCTAATGAATTCCTTTTTAATGTGATCTTTATTGTTCAAAAGTTAATTTGCCTATGGCCCTTCTATTTTTGGAATATTTTCAATACATGCAGACTAAAGATTTTTTTTTACTAAATCTGTGTATTTTCTCCTTCCATTATTTTCCCCTAATACACCATTTAGGTGTTACTGCAAGACACTGTCTTGGAGACTCAATGAGCTTAATATTTTTTAGATGTTTTTTCTGTTCAACCTTCGCCAAAATTATTTTCAGAGTATCCTTAGGAAATAGAAAATTTCATTCTCACACTTAAATTATCAGAACTTTCACTATAGTTTCTCAGGATAATATGTGACCATAGTGTTTTAAAATGTGTATTTGTGTTTTTTTAGGATTCCTGTATGAAACTAACTACTTAGCTAATGATGACCATTAAGAAACATTTCTAAACATGTTTCACTTAATACTGAGGGGAAAAGTGCATTTCAAATGTGTTGACAGAGAGATAGAGAACTCCAGGAGGAACACTTCATTCAGGGTGTGCTGATTATATGCAACTTTCAAATCACATATTAAAATTGCAATTTGAGTATCAGACATCGAGGAAATCTGTTATGCTGCTATCCAGAGGTTACAAACTGGGGAAATAAAGATTAAAAATTTTACATCAATTGCCCAGATATGTACGATCAGTGTGTCACAATGTGAAAAAAAAGTCTGATCTTGTTTGCTATTATCTTAAATATTAATAATAAATCTCTTTACCCACTTACATGTGCCAAGCACAGTCCTGTCACTTCCTACATATATCTCACCATTCATTAGCAAACAATGTAAGAGGCAGTCATTATTGTTATCTCAGTGAAAGATGAGAAAGGAGGTTGAAAATAACTGGTTTGGGGTCACATGGCCGGTAGGGACTTGAGCTCAGAAAGCCTAACCCTGAGTGCTTACTATTAATTACTATGCTCTTTAGTCTCATCCTACCAGTATTTATTGCCTTTCCAGGTCCTTATGCATGGCAGTTGCTCAAGTTCCTATTTTTCTATCATCTTCCAAAAACTTCTGTCAACCTTGCAATTTCCTGGAAACTCTATCAGGATCCATGTTTGGTGAAGCCAGTGACCTCTTTTCTTTAGGTTAGTCCTATTCTTAGAACATTTTTAAAGTAAGGCATTTTAAGTTGGCACTTTTCACCAGCTGAAAAAATTTTCTGCAGCTCCCTTACCCTGTAACAAAATCTGTATTAAACAATTAGTTTATTCCATCTAATTTCACATCCCCTACATCTGTGTGCTTTTTAGAGGACAGCATGAAGTCTGAGGCACTTGATACCAACAGAGTAGTGATCCATTTCATCATGACTTTGGATTCAGACATCACGGGCATTGCAGAAAGAGATCTTCCTTACCTCATTTCAAGATGCTTTAATGCGAAGATATTGCTGTGTTCCTTAGTGACCATATTACAATTACTGGAATTTGGGGCAGATTTTTGAATACTAATTTTTTAATCTTTTTTTTCTCTTCTTTAAGTTTTCATCCTTTGCATAGTCTGGTTCAAGTTGAAGGCTGGATATCCTGTAGCTTTCTCTTTTGTGTATGTATAAACTACAGGGAACCAACCTAAGAATATTGTCATGGAAAGGTGAGAAGACTCAAAGACAAGACCCCAAATTGCTGAAATCAGTTGCTGAATATGATGACTGCCATGTACTCTTCACTTGACTATTTGTATTTGTAGGTCATCAGCTAGATCTTATACCTCCATTGGATGCCCTTCTTCACCTTTGGTATCACAGAAAACATATGGGCTTCCTCTGCCTTGTTATCTCTATGTAACACAGGTTGTTATTCTTACTTTTCACTTAGGCTAAAGAATGTATTATTCTAGGTTATCTATCTATTTCTCTGTCTCTGTCACTTTCTGACTGTCTCTGTCTTTGGCTCACTTTCAGTCTCTATCTCCGTCTCTTTCTCGCTATCCCTCACACACACATGTGTGCGTGCATGCACACACACACACACACACGTGCACGCACACATACACACACACCCCAACTTGTCCAAGATGGTTGGCCTCTTTTTCAGATGCCTAAATAGCTTGTCTGCTCTATAATTTCCTTTCTCTAGCTTATTTTCTTTAAGGTTGGAATCATTAATCTAGGCTCTGAAATCCAAACAGAAACTTAATTGTAATTCTTCACACAATTTTCCTTTTTATAACTAGCTCAACAATATAAAAATTAAAATCTAACACTTGTCAATCATTTTTCTTGGCTGCTACTATGACACACCCCTATAGATAATGTCAGAACTCATGACTTGAAGCTCAAATGAGGGAAATCAATAAATTTATGCAAAGTTCTGAAAATTCTACAGCACTATGAATACTTCTCATATCATATGTCACAGTCTCACTCCTGTTGAGAAAGCTGTGCCATGGCATTGTTTTATTAAAGTTCAATATCCAACCCACTTATGTAATTAGCATAAACATAGAGCAGTAGAGAGTAAGACTGGCTAAAATGTTAAAGAATTTAAGATCTTACAATAGTTTAAATACCTTACAGTATTTTAAAGCTGTGACAAATTGAACAGCGGATGCATATGAAAATAAATGCAGACTTCAGTCAGAGGAGAGCATCTAGTTATGTCTAATTGGGGAGAGTGTTGCAGAGTACATACACCCAAGTCAAGTGATTAAAAAAGAAAATTTCCGTTGTGTCACATGGAGACACACCTCAGAAGGATACAGCTCTGAGGTCCAAGAGCAACATCCAAATGCTTCAGAGTTTTAAAAAAACAACAAATGTTTGCTACAAGTGAGACAATCCAGTCTGAAACGTTGCAGTTCTTCATACTTTTCTGTAATCCTATTCAATATTTGAGTCCTTAAAAAGAGCATGAAGTTTTGAGATGTTCATTAGATATCCAAAATGATACTTTTGTAATAAGCATTACTCAACAAATACATGGAACATATATTTCTCAATTGCATTTCTAAAATCACCACTTCAACCAACTGGCTAAAACAAGAAAGGGAAGTTATTTGCTCAAAAATAATGGCAAAGTTTAAAAGCAGGGGAGACTACAGTCAAGACTTTATTCAGACATTCAGCAATGTCACTAATTTCCATAAGTAGGGAGAGAGGTTTTCTCTCGCTACACATTCATTAGAGAGATAGGTTACTCTTTGCACACATAATCTAGAACCTCTACTGTGGACAGGAGAACTCTGTACACTAAAGATATTGGTGGGATGTGTAGTTGAGAGGTGAACCAATCACTGTGCAAATGGGATAAAATGACATCATTTTTATAGGTTAATCAGAGTCTACCCTTAATGCTGAGGATGCTGTCATTCCCATCTATGTTTGCAGTGTAATCAGGCAGTAGAGCAATGAATTTTCAGATAGCAGAAATGGCCATTGAAGATATACCAAAAAATCCTGGAAAGTCATATTAATTAAAAATGTAATTTAGGGGAATGTTTAATTATAATTTGGATTAATACCAAGGTTGTTTCTTGTTCAGCGAGTATTAACATTTTCAAGAGTTAGTCTTTTTGCTTTCTGACTGTATTCTTCGCCTTCTTAGTAAATATGCATGGGTAGCATTTAGTTGTTTGGTAGAAGTAATAAGATTGCTGAATAGCTATAGAACCTTTGCTAAGCAGCCAGTGAGTGCCAGATATTGATCTAGCAATGTATTGGCTCAAATCCATTTTAATTTGCTTTTCTATTTTTATCTTCCTTTGGGGGGCTACATTTCTGCCTAGCATGCTAGAAAATAAACTCATTGTTAATTATAGGCTTGTATTTTGTATTTCTCCATAGCTAGCAAGGGTAGGGCTGACATTGAATTTTACTATATAAAATAATGTCAATATAGAATGAATATGATTAGATTTTTATACATGAGACATATACTTGTCATTTATCTCATCTCAGGGGAGATTAAAATAGTTATATTCTACAGTTTGCTGCTGCTGCTAAGTCGCTTCAGTCATGTCCAACTCTGTGCCACCCCATAGATGGCAGCCCACCAGGCTCCCCCATCGCTGGGAGTCTCTAGGCAAGAACACTGGAATGGGTTGCCATTTCCTTCTCCAATGCATGAAAGTGAAAAGTCAAAATGAAGTCGCTCAGTCATGTCTGACTCTTTGCAACCCCATGGACTAGAGCCTACCAGACTCCTCCATCCATGAGATTTTCCAGGCAAGAGTACTGGAGTGGGGTGCCATTATCTTCTCCAATTCTACAGTTTAGAATTCAGTAATTCAAAATAGTCTTGCATGAAAGTGAAAGTGTTAGTTGTTCAGTCATGTCCAACTCTTTGTGACCCCATGGAGTGTAGCTTGCTAAACTCCACTGTCCATGGAATTCTTAAGGCAAGAATACTGAAGTGGGTAGCCATTCCATTCTCCAGAAGATCTTCCTGACCCACGAATCAAACCTGGAGGTGGATACTTTACTGCCTGAGACTCCAGGAAAGTGCTAGTCTTGCATAGATATTTTATATGGTATATGGCAAATGCAGTGTTATATAGGCTCATTGCTGGTGTTGTGTTTGGGAATAAGGAAAAAATGACATGTAATATGGCACATGAATCTATACTGTTCGAGTTGAAAAAAAAAATCTTAAGCAATAGGCCAAGTTCAAAACAATTTTTAAAACTTTAGTGTTACTATTAAGTTAGAAATAAAAATTATTATCCATCCAAAATATTAACCATGGCTGAGAGTGGTGAAAAATTTGCAATTCATCAAATTTTAAGAGTTGGCTTATGGATACTCCTATAATAAATTGAACAACAGATACTGGGATTTTAAGGCTGCTGCTGCAGCTTACTAGCTTAACCACATACATGTAACCTCTTAGAAACTGCAGTCAGTATACAGCAAATATTTTCCAAGATAGGATGTTTAGCAGTTAGCAGATTGTTACCAGCATTAAGAGACAAAAACAGGACAAGATTAGTTTTAATTTCTTCAAGCAGTATGATAACAGTTACCATGATCAAAAAAAGAAAAAGAAATAAGATCAATCCATTAATTAATATGCTAATAAATTATTATCTCCAGTAATATTTCAGAATGCAAAATACTATGCTGTATATAGGAAAGAGTGTCAACTTTGAACACGACAGATTATCTGGAGTTTACAACAATAAAAACATAAAAAATACTGACATTTATCATTAAGTCACTTTTTGTCAAATAACAAAAGCATTTTGCAAAATGTGATTAGTTGAAAAAATAATCTAAATATGTTAAATGAAGGTAGGTGATTGTCTAAAAAGTATTGTTTTAATCTTTTTTACAGTTTTCACATTGCTTTAGGAAGAAGGTAAATGTGACATAAGTTACTCCATCAAAGTCTTCTTTCATTAACTTTACAAAAAGTGTGTTTGATTTACTCACCAAAACTGTCAATGAACTGTTAATCAGAGCCACACCTAAATATATGTTGTTAAAAATAAAATCATTTCTACAAAACAGGTAAAATAAAATATAATAAAATAAGTATTTTCTAGCTAATTCAAACCCTAACCCTAAGATAATACGAACTACTTTCTTCAACGCTACTATCTTCTGACTATTCTTATGTGAAGTAGGACTAGAAGACTGCTTCCAGGAATATGAGCTGTGAGGGAAAAGGTAAGCTCTGAAAATTACTTTTAAAATATATTGGAAGTATTCCCAGTTCAATAAGTATTTCTGTATTATGTATTTAATCACTATTCTTAATGTCAGCTTAGTGTTCTTTTGTATATAAGATGACTATTAACTAATACCATGTGGATACATAATTTTTTGCCATATTCATAAAAGCAAATATCATAAATATTATACTTTGTGAAAGTTTATTTGCAGGAAAAATTCCTAAAAGCTAAATTACTTTTAGAATTGCTCACATACATATTATTACAGTTTGTCAAATCTACCAAAAAGTTGTTTCATTTCGAATCCCATTAACTGTTATGTAGAAACACCAATTTCTCTTATAATTTTATGTATTTTTAAGGAATTAAATAAACATTAGCATAACCTTTTATTGTGGAAACAATATATTTTAAATGATCTGGAAGCATGAAATTGCATTCTGATTGTGTGAATAAAATTAATATAACACATTTACCAAATATTTCATTTTATTTGACTATTTGACATCAAAAGTGTAAAATAAGTTATGGTATTTAAAAACACTTTATTCCAGCAAAGTTATTAGAAAATTATACAATTAAAGTGTAAGGAATAATATTAGAATAAATTATCAGTCAAAATATTACTAATGTCCACTTTTACATTTATTCAAAAGTAATGTATAAATCCATACTTTAGTGGCAGATTTCTTCAAATTAGCTCCTTGAAAAATAAAAAATCTAAATGTAATATAAATATAAATGCATTATATAATCTATGTACACCTGAAAGATCGAATAGTTTTCTTTTTCAGGGAAGTGCAGGCTAACCTGATGTCAGGGAATCCAGTGAATTTTGGTCAGTGAAATGCAGGATATTCTCCTAGGTGTCTAGTTGTGAAGCTGATGATATACAGACTTCTAAATCCATTGAAGATGTGATTAGATAGAGCATGCATATTGGGGCATTGGGTACATGATTTTTCACTCCATACCATTAAGTAAAAGCACCGACAATTTCTTGCCATTTCTCTACAACATTCTAGTGTTCACAAAGTTGGTAACAAATGTAAACAAAATGATTTGTATTGGTTTCTCTCCTTGCCTTCTCACACACACACTGGTTCTGGTTGGCACGCACATATGTGCACACATAGGCACACACATACGAGATAAAAACGGCTAATTATTTAATTTTATGCTTTATAATTGAATTGACATGAGGAGTCTCTCCATGCTTTCTCTATTAGAATTTATATTCTTAAGAACAAAAGTAACATATTCTTGAAGTTACCATAGTCCAGGAAGTAAGCACTTTTACCCAGTTGTTTTGCAAATATACGCATGCAACTAAAGTCTGTAGGGAGCTGGTAAGTAAGTAAGTGTTAGTCGTTCAGTCGTGTCCGACTCTTTGGGACCCCATGAACTGCAGCAAGCCAGGCCTACCTGTCCATTGCCAACTCCCGGAGTTTATCCAAACCCATGTCCGTTGAGTCAGTGATGCCATCCAAACATCTCATTCTCTGTCGTCCTGTTTTCCTCCTGCCCTCAATCTTTCCCAGCATCAGGGTCTTTTCAAATGAGTCAGCTCTTCACATCAGGTGGCCAAAATATTGGAGTTTCAGCTTCAACATCGGTCCTTCCAATGAACACCCAGGACTGATCTCCTTTAGGATGGACTGTTTGGATCTCCCTGCAGTCCAAGGGACTCTCAAGAGTCTTCTCCAGCATCACAGTTCAAAAGCATTAATTCTTCGATGCTCAGCTTTCTTCACAATCCAGCTCTCACATCCATACATGACCACTAGAAAAACCATAGCCTTGACTATACGGAACTTTGTTGACAAAGTAATGCATCTGGTTTTCAATATGGTGTCTAGGCTGGTCATAACTTTCCTTCCAAGGAGTAAGTGTCTTTTAATTTCATGGCTGCAATCACCATCGGCAGTGATTTTGGAGCCCCCAAAAATAAAGTCTGCCACTGTTTCCACTGTCTCCCCATCTATTTCCCATGAAGTGATGGGGTCAGATGCCATAATCTTCGTTTTCTGAATGTTGAGCTTTAAGCCAACTTTTTCACTATCCTCTTTCACTTTCATGAAGAGGCTCTTTAGTTCTTCTTCACTTTCTGCCATAAGGGTGGTGTCAACTGCATATCTGAGGTTGTTGATATTTCTCCTGACAATCTTGATTCAAGCTTGTGCCTCCTCCAGCCCAGCCCAGCATTTCTCATGATGTACTCTGCATATAAGCTAAATAAGCTGGGTGACAATATACAGCTTGGATGTACTCCTTTTCCTATTTGGAACCAGTCTGTTGTTCCATGTCCAGTTCTAACTGTTGCTTCCTGACCTGCATACAGGTTTTCAAGAGGCAGGTCAGGTGGTCTGGTATTCCCATCTCTTTCAGAATTTTCCACAGTTTATTGTGTTCCACACAGTCAAAGGTTTTGGCATAGTCAATAAAGCAGAAATAGATGTTTTTCTGGAACTCTCTTGCTTTTTCCATGATCCAGCAGATGTTGGCAATTTGATCTCTGGTTCCTCTGCCCTTTTTAAAAGCAGTTTGAACATCTGGAATTTCATGGATCATTTACTGCTGAAGCTTGGCTTGGAGAATTTTGAGCATTACTTTACTAGCATGTAAGATGAGTGCAATTGTGCGATAGTTTGAGCATTCTTTGGCATTGACTTTCTTTGGGATTGGAATGAAAATGGACCTTTTCCAGTCTTGCGTCCACTGCTGAGTTTTCCAAATTTGCTGACATATTGCATGCATCAGTTTCACAGCATCATATTTTAGGATTTGAAATAGCTCAACTGAAATTCCATCACTTCCACTAGCTTTGTTCATAGTGATGCTTCCTAAGGCCCACTTGACTTCACATTCCAGGATGTCTGGCTCTAGTTGAGTGTGAGTGATCACACCATGGTGATTATCTGGGTTGTGAAGATCTTTTTTTGTACAGTACTTCTGTGTATTCTTGCCACGTCTTCTTAATATTTTCTGCTTCTGTTAGGTCCATACCACTTCTGTCCTTTATCGAGCCCATCTTTGCATGAAATGTTCCCTTGGTATCTATTTTCTTGAAGAGATCTCTAGTCTTTCCCATTCTATTGTTCTCCTCTATTAGGCTGGGAGGGATTGGGGGCAGGAGGAAAAGGGGATGACAGAGGATGGGATGGCTGGATGGCATCACCAACTCAATGGATATAAGTTTGAATGAACTCCAGGAGCTGGTGATGGACAGGGAGGCCTGGAGTGCTGCGATTCATGGGGTTGTAAAGAGTCAGACAAGACTGAGCGGCTGAACTGAACTGAACTGAACTGATTAGGCTTTAGGCTTCTGTATAGCAAATAAAGTATACTGGATCTTAGTCATTTTCTAATATATGACTTAAACTTTCCTGTACCTGACATGCAGATGAGAGTACATGATATATTATGTTCAATAGCTAATTTAATAGAGATTTATATAACTTAGCCTCATATTACTTTCTTTTTACTTTGATAATAATGCTGAAGTTCAAGAAACAAATATGTAGTCTGGAGGATATATTTAAAAAAAATATATATATATATATAATGTATGGGGTGGTACCATGAATGACTCAACTTGAAGAGGTGATAAGGAGAAAATATATTTATTTTGGAAGGTGCTGTGTCTATCATTCACCTCTTGCTTCCTCAGTGTTATTTCTATAAATTGTTAGTTCTCTGTACTGGAAGCACTCTAACACAGAAGATGGAGACTCTCACATTCTTTTGACTTGTTACCAGGCTCAAGCTGTGATGATTAACCCTTTTACTCCTAGATGGCCTTTAGAGAAGTTCTCTGGCTGATTTCAGATATAATTTTTTTCACAGTAAGAATGTAGTTGAATAGGTGGGAAGAATATAATGAACTAACATTCAGTTCTCTTTTTTTCCCCTCTAGGTATTTTCCAACTGTGACAAGTTTTGTTATGGTTGCTGTTAAAAATAAAAGGTATATCTTCCTGCTCTAAGCCAGCAAGGGGTCAAAGTATTAAATGGAGGGACTTCCCTGGTGCTCCAGTGGTTGAGACTTGGCACTTCCAATGCAGGGGACAGAGGTTCGATCCCTGATTAGGAAATGGTCTCATATTACCATATCAATGAAACCTGCCTGACCCCTTCCTCCCACTCCCCCACCAAACACATGCACAATCGTTTCTTCAGAATTCTGTATCCTTTTTTCATTATTTTATTTTTTTTATCCATAGGAATCTTCATCCACTAACCTACTAGATAATTTATTATATTAATTACTTATTTGTTCATCTCTTTTCTAAATGATTGCCTTAAAAAGGACAATGTGTTTTTGTTGTTGGCGATGGTGGTTTGTTTAGTTCAGTGATGTATTCCCAATGCCTAGTGGAACAGTGTGTGACTCACAGTAGGCAATTAAGAAATATTTGTCAAATGGAATGAACCATTTTATAAATACAGAACTCCCTTCCAGATGGAAAAAATCTTTGCCATCTCCTTTCATAAGCTCTTCAAAGGTGAAATAGAGTCAAACTCTCTCATGTCACTCAATCACAGGCTATGGTGAGAGGCAATACAATGAGTGGTTAGAAATGTAGCCTCTAGAGCTATAGTGTGATTTAACTCCACTTACTACCTGTGTAGTCTTAGGAAAGTTGCTTAATAAATGCAAGCCACATTATCCTCATCTGATATCTTATCTCATATTTTAGCTCTGTTATTAGAATATAATGTGGGGAAACTAGGTAAATACTTAACTCATAGGTTCTTATTATCTTGATAGACACCTCATTGCTTCTCAGAGAAAGCACATCATGGAAACCAACAGGATAAGCCTGTAATATTCTGGATTTTCTTAAAATTATAGTATTTTTTTGATTTGGAAACAATCACATAACATCTAAATTAATCTTTGGATATAACTTTCCCCTAAATGGCATAACAGATGGTAGATTCTGAAAACTAATATTAACTCATAGAATTGAAACAAAGAATGCTATTTTTCTTTTATCTTTAAATTTTTATAAATATTCTTTCCCCAGAGAATATTATCAATAAAACTCAGCAACAGAGTTCTCAGTATGCAATATTGACAGACCATGTGGTGAGTTATGAGTTTTTGAATTGTTGACTTCACTTGGCAATAGTAATATATAAGACATTTATATTTAGGGTGTAAACTGAAGAAATGGGCTACATTTAGTTCTGACTTTTATTCACACTTTATAAATTTTGTATGTGTGTTGATTTTGTAGATATCATGATACCTGGATGCAATAGTTTAATATATTATGTGACTCATGGTGACATTGAAGAGTAAGTTACTTGAGAGTCTTTGAGTTAGGAGCTTCCACTTTGAAAAATATTCAAAAGCTAATTGAAAATTTATAGTAGAATATAATAGGCTGGAGTCAATTAGATAAGGAATACCCGCATGTATGGGTTGGGTGAGACATATGAAGGGGAAGATCATATAACAATTAAATTTTATTAAGAAAATTAAAGTGAGACAACTCATTTTATTGAGATTTCCTTTTCTGTGGTAACAAATATTCAGAAAATTTATCCAAATATGGGAAATAGATATCATTCTTAATGTTGTGACAAATTCTTGTCCATGGAATATTTGCTACTGCATGGAACTCATTTTACTTTTTATTGTGAGCTTGGATGAACAGAATGGCAGGAGAGAGAGTATAATTTGAGATGAAAAATAGAATATTGACTTCTTGACGATGGAATGTGTTCCATGAACATCTGGAGTTAATTTTTGACAGCAGCTCTTTGGTATTGAAAATCTGTACCTCAAATCTTATTTTTAAATACTTTAACTCTTTGAAAGTAAGTGATGGTAGAGGTAGAGAAGAATGAGCAACTTCCTAAACCTAAGTCTGAGCACTTAGATAAGGATTAGATTCACATTGCCAGGCAAGACACCTTATTTTGATGGTGGATTATTTTGCCCTTTTTATATTTTCTATGGAGAAGGAAATGGCACCCCGCTCCAGTGTTCATGCCTAGAGACTCCTGTGGACAGAGGAGCCTGGTGGGCTGCTATCCATAGCGTCATACGCTCGGTCATGACTGAAGTGACTTAGCACACATTCATGCATACTTTACATTTCTCTTCTGAAATTCCCCATTTGTTCTTGCAATTTATCCCCTTTATCTCAGTAGCTCTTTTACCATATTTAACAATGTTATTTTGAAGTCATTATCTGTTCATCTCCCTTCTATGTCTCCTTTATTGACTGTTATTGTTAATGTTTTTGTTTGTGTGGCTTTGTTTTGTTTTTGTATTCTAGACATTTTGTATAAAACAAGATTAGAACCCTAATGTAAATAAGTTTTATCCCAAAAGAGATTGCTGCTGATGGTGAGGAAAATAGTCAATCATATGGACAAGAATCTGTCACGAGATCTAGAAAGAAGAATTCTAAGATGATCGCTATGATTTCATCATCTGGTACACACTCTCAGTTTTTTTTTTTTTTTTCGTTCCTTGAATATAAGTGGGACTGTGACTAGCATAGGAAATCACACCTATGGTTAGTTTACTTAAGTCGCAAAAGGGAAGGATTTTTATAGATGTAATTAAGGTGGCAAAACAGTTAATTTTAAGATAATCAAAGGGAGAATATCTGGGGTGTATCTGATTTATTCATATAGCAGTCCTTTAAATGGGTCAAAGATTCAACCTCAACGTTGTGGCACTGCTGGAGACCTATGGCTATTGATGGTACCCTAGCATTGTGGAGATAGCCAACATATGTAACACAATACTGGATGGATGATATCAACAGCAATTTGTTAATCATGCATGCTACTCAGGAGAAGTATGCACATTACATCATTCAAGGTCATGCATGGTTGCATTCAAGAGCAGAGTAAAACCATGGTCTGTAAGAGGCAGGCTTTGTAGTGTCAAGAGGGTAATGCCCTCTGAGTCCCAAGGGAAGATGTGATTGACTTATTTGAATACTTCCATAGGGTGGCTGGAGAAAGCAATGGCACCCTACTCCAGTACTCTTGCTTGGAAAATCCCATGGACAGAGGAGCCTGGTAGGCTGCAGTCCATGGGGTCGCTGAGGGTCAGACACGACTGAGCAACTTCACTTTCACTTTTCACTTTCATGCATTGGAGAAGGAAATGGCAACCCACTCAGTGTTGTTACCTGGAGAATCCCAGGGTCAGGGCAGCCTGGTGGGCTACCGTCTATGGGGTCGCAGAGAGTCGGACACGACTGACGCAACTTAGCAGCAGCAGCATAGGGTGGCAGTCCATGGTACAGTCCTGGTGTGCTGCAGTCCATGGGGTCACAAAGAGTCAGAAATTACTGAGCGACTGAACTGAACTGAGTAGAGTTGCAGGGAGTTGAAGACTCAAGGATGAGCAGGAATTGTACCTGGTGTGGAAGAGGATTGTTTGATTGGGGGACCTTATGTAGGGATCAGAGTGGGGAGGAAACTTGCAGGAAGGCCATCCAAGACACTTCTGATTTTACACATAACCTTATATCACAGAGAGGGTGGACTTGCTTTGTGACTATAGTTTTTTGGACTTCTAATCCATCAAACTAGCTTACTAAAGCAATTTAACTGATTTTTCCTTACCCTCTTACATGAAAAATTCAGACCTCTACCTTCTGTAGGATTAGGGATAATATTTATTATCTTTATTCCTGAGGTATCTTTATTCCTGAGGCTCATGCCTTTTTGGTATTTAGCCTTAGATATTTTTTCTTTGGAATTCCCATGGAGTGCTACTGGTAAACAACCCACCTGCCAATGCAGGGGCTAAAAGAGATGTGGGTTTGATCCCTGGATCAGGAAGATCCCCTGGAGAAGGGCATGACCATCCATTCCAGTACTCTTACCTGGAGAATCCTATGGACAGAGAAGCCTGGTGGGCTACAGTCCATAGGGTCGCAAAGAGTCAGTCATTTCTGAAGCAACTTAGCATACACGCATGCATGTCTTCTCTAAGGAAATTCATGAAAGGATCTTTCATATAGTCATATATTTATATACTTCATATAAAATATATTTAAGATTTTATATTGTTAATTAAAATGGTGGTAGTGGGCATGAAAGAAGACTAATATACTAGATATGTCTGAAGCAACTAAAGACACACTACCAATTGTTAATATTAAGAAATAAACTTCCTGAAGATAACATTATTTTGAGATGTGGTTGGCAAAATAATGTCTCCTCCTTCCTCCTTAATCCCTGGAGCCTGTTAATATGTTATTAATACTTTGTGTGGTAAAAGGTATTTTGTAAGATGTAATTGAGGTTATGGACCTTGAGTTGAAGAGATTATTGTCAATTATCTAGATGTGCCCTATACAAGTGTTAGCCACTCAGCTGCGTCTGACTCTTTGTGACCTCATGGACTGTAGCCCTGCAGATTCCATGGAATTCTCCAGTCAAGAATACTGGAGTGGATAACCATTCCCTTCTCCAGGGCATTTTCCAAACCCAGGTCTCCTGCATCACAGGCAGATTCTTTACCCTCTGAGCCACCAGGGAAGGCCTTTAACAAGAGTCCAAAAAAGCCAAAAATTATTCTGTGCTGGAGTCAATGGCAGAAAGATGTGACTTTGGCATAAGAGTTATAAACATAACTCATATGAACATACAGTATTGCTAGCTTTGAGGATGGAGGATGAACTTGTAACAGTCCAAGGAATATAGATGACTTCTGGAAGCCAGAAAAAGATTAGGAAACAGATACCAACCCAATAATCTCCATAAGGGAACATAGCCCTTCTAACATATTGATTTTAGTTTACAGAGATCCAAGTTGAACTTTTGACCTACAGAATTGTAAGATAATAAGTTTCTGTTGTTTTAAACAACTAAGTTGGTAGTAATTTGTTCTGGCAGCAGTAGCACACTTGTATAAGAAATGATAGAGCTATTCTTTCTTTCCTAGTAGTAAAGTACTAATTATTGACAACAAAGAACATCAAATCCAGTTTATTTTTCCTGGTATAAATATTACTATCCATTGACAAACCCTTTCAAAGAGGAAGAAAGTCTTTGTGCTTTGCAAAGCTTTCAAGAAACTTACATTCTTTTCTTTAAGTTTTGTTGTTGTTGTTTAATCACTAATTTGTGTCAGACTCTTGCGACCCCATGCACTGTAGCCCATCAGGTTACTCGATCCATTGGATTCCCCAGGCAAGAAAACTGGAGTGGGTTGCCATTTTCTTTTCCAGAGGATCTTCCTGACCCAGGGATCTATCCTGTGTGTCCTGCTTGGCAGGTGGATTCTTTACCACTGAACACACTGATAGTTGTTTCTCATCTGATTTGTGTAATTATGACACTTGATTTCATACAACACTTGATTTCACTGCATTTCACCAACATACTTGTAGTGTTTGCTCCTCCTCCTACATTTTATTCAATAACATATTTGAAATACATATAAATAGCTTTATTTAGAACTTTAAAAAATAACCTTTTTTCTATATAGATAGAAGTTTAGCACCAACAGGATTCAAACATACATGCCAGTGTTTACTGAAAAAGAGCTGCACAATTTTACATTTGTAAGTCATGTTTTATTTGGGGACCTTACTAAAGACTATGGCCTGGGAAACAGTCCCTCAGATAACTCTGAGGAACTGTTCCAAAGAGGTAAAGGAAGGGTCAGGATGAACAGGACTTTTTGAAAAAAGTAGTTGAACATCAAAAGATTACTGCTAATCACACACACACACAAAAGACAAATTAATAACTTTAGTGCTTTTCTGCAAATGGGAAGATACAAGAGTTAGGGCTCATTGAAATTATTCCTTTGATATACATCTTAGCTACCTAGGGCCAGTATCTTGTTTTGTTTTGGTTTTTCCATTCCAAATTTCCCTTAGGGCACATTGTCAGGTTAGTTGCAGTGACTAATGGCTTGAAGATGATGTAACATTCTTAGTTTACTGAAATAGACATAGTCTGGGCATAGTTCTACCCCCATGATCCCTGGGGGAGGATAGGACCAACTCCAAACATGCGTGTGCTGGTTTCAGAACTTCGTCTAGAGCTTCAGTGCCTAGAATTGAATGTCCCTAGAAAATTTCCAGGACCTAAGGTTTTAATAAAGCATATTCCATTAACTTGTATACATTGAATGTCTGCATGGTTGCCGCCTCTCCCAAGGCAGACCTCCCTGTCATTGCATATACTGAAGTATCTATTTTCTAAGAATTTTTATTTTCTTGAGACGACATACTGTGAGAGTTCATTTTGACAGTGACTAGTTACAAGACAAAAATCTCCTCAAGCACTGTAATCTTATCTTTCAGTGTTTAGCTTACCACAATGACAGAGCTTATATTCTCATTTCTATTTGGTAGTAACAAAAGCAATTTTGTATGAAACTACAGGAGATAACCAGAGTCCTTGAGTCTTATATATTTGTGGCCATAGGTGATCTGAACTGGGCAATAAATGTAGAATTTGACAAGGATCTTTGAGCATAATAAAAATAAAAAGACTAAATTCCCTGAAAGTAATAAACAGCTAGAATTCTATAAATGCATAGCCAATTTTGATTAGAGATTAAAGAAATGATATGTGATTCTATTGAATCTTTAAATCATGTACATCAGAAAGAAGTGTGAGTATTCATCATAGAGCCTAAGTGTTTCTTTTTTTTTTTTTATAAATAGATTTCTGAGTAAAGATGATAACAAAAGAAAGACACTTTATCCTAGGGAAAGCTGTCAATAGTGAAATCTGACTTAAACTTAAAAAAAGAGAAACAAGAAATTATATATGATACATTTTAAACGACAAAGCCGACTAAACAAGGCAAAACATATGGCATATATATCTGTTTAAACATCTATTTACCTATTTTTTAAAATTTATCAGCTTAATGACCATGTCAAAGCATCATTTTTTAGGGACATAGATGCTAAAAAACAGAGAATATTGTCTGAAAAAACAATTCACATTTTTCTTCCTTATTGCTATTAATTTTATTCTTCTATGGTATCTAATAAGAAGCTATTCATTAACATATGGTAATCATATTAAAATGATACCAGGCAAAAGTTCTCTTTTAGATATGTGTTTGTTTTAGTAGAACACGTTAATTGCCAACACAGCACATCCCTGTGAGATAGTGCTATTGAATTCATAGTAAAATCATCATAGCTGAAGGGAGAATTCTATTGTAAAATCCTTATTTCTTATTTATGTTTGGAATATTGTTTTTCCTTCTCACATTTTTCTCATACATGACTCAACATGGATATTTCTCCTAGTAAGCACTTTTCTACAGGTCTATCTTTCATATCGTTTTTAATGGTTTCCTAGGTGGCTCAGTGGTAAAGAATCTGCCTACCAATGCAGGGGACACAGAAGATACAGGTTCAACAATCCCTGGGTCAGGAAGTTCCCCTGAAGTAGGAAATGGCAACTCACTTCAATATTCTTGCCTGTAAAATTGAACGGATAAAGGATCCTGGTGGGCTACAGCCCATGGGGTCACAAAGAATTGTACACGACTAAGCAACTGAGCACACAGTTGATTTACAATATTAAACATTTCAGATATACAACCCCTCATATTTATCTTCATTAAAGCTTGGCAATCTCTAGACTGCCAGCTCTCTCCTAGAGGTACTGAAGGAGTCATTTCAACCACAGGCCAAGCACTGGATATCAGTAGTGTTCTTAAGAAAATGTGTTCCTCTTTAAACAACTACCATATTCAACAGAATATAAAATAGCAGCCTTCCTCAGTCCCTGCACAAGATAACCAGGCTTCCTGCTCTTCTGAGCAGATCATGTGGTTACCAGAACTTTTTAAAATCACCATCATGGTTTCTAGTGCCTCAGTCCATGTTTTCTGCTTTGTGTTTACCATCTTTTTACTTCTTGAGAACTGGAATCCATATGCATCTTAGGCAGATTAATTAACAACTCCCCAAAATTGTGTTCTGCAAAGCAAAAAAATAATGAGAGCTTATTGTGTGTAAGGTAATCTTCTAGATATTTGGAAATATTGTTGGATTTGGGGGAGAAACTAAAACCAAGCAAAGATCCTCTGCTTTAACCGACATTAAACATAATGCAGATAACAGAAATTAAACATAATACATTATTTGATTACATGTAAAAGAATCATTTGCTTAAAGAACAGAAAATGGAAGACAAGAGTGCCAGCTCGGGTGGTCTGCAACTTTATATGAAACACATTTTTACGTATTTATTTGTTAATTTTTGATTGCCCTGGATCTTTTCTGCTCCTGGGGGCTTTTCTCTAGTTGTGGTGAGCAGGGACTACTCACTTGCAGTGGTGTGCTGGTTTCTCATTTCATTGGCTCCTCTTGCTGAGAACCATGGGCTCTAGGCCTGCAGGCTCAGTAGCTGGGGTGCATAGACCTAGTTGCCCCATGGCATGCGGAACCTTCCTGGACCAGGGATCAAACCCATGTCCCCTGCATTGGCAGGCAGATTCTTAACCACTGGCCTACCAGGGAAGTCCAGCACATTTTAAAGTTGATATTTAGGCATGTTTGTGGAGACAGGCTCTTCATTGCCATTGTCCTCTGTAGATAAATGTGTGGACCAATATCAATCTTCATACCTGATCTCATACTTTCTTTTATCCAACTATTTTTTAAAAACTCTGCTAGATAACTATTTTAATCATACATGATCCGTTCTGTCCCAATAAAAAATGTCCCTCTAGCCTATGCTTTTCTTATAAAAGTCTGCATGCACTTATTCCTAGATTGTTCACATGTAGTAAAACTGTCTGTAACTGTCTAAGGAAAGATATCATGATTCACTAATTTTGAGGGATGAAGCTTAACAATGCTTGAAAGTGAAAGGAAGTCAGTGAAACAGAAGCAAGATGAGAAAAGTTATGAAATTGAAAATATATCACAAGTTTAATCTGTGATTACCTGGAAAAGTACTGGACTCTATGGACATTCAACATAAAAATATGTCTTATAGCTAATGGGAATAAATAAATAAATAGTTTGTATTCTATATTTTATAAGAATGTGATCTATGAAATATTGACAACTGTGAAATAAGTGTTCCATGAAGTAGCTAGATATAAAAAATGTAAATGCTTAAATATCAATAACACTTATGAAGATAATCCAATATTTTAAAACATTGTTCTATTCATACTAGAGTTGAAACAAACCAATTCACATTTAAAAGTTGTAGATGTAAGTTATATAGTACAAAAATAATGATTTGCTAAAATTATAAATATAAAATATAATAAATAACATTGTTTTATAATTAATATGCATCTAAGGAGATGGTGATGGACAGGGAGGCCTGGTGTGCTGTGATTCATGGGGTCACAAAGAGTCGGACACAACAGAGAGACTGAACTGAACTGAATGCATTCTTCAGAAAATTTAAATGTCATTTTATTAATATATATAATTTTACATAATTGATCCAATAATTATGAATAAGACTAGTCAGGATATTTAAACAAGTAGGCAAAATTTTGGACAAGCACATATTAAAACACACCATGAAGTGAAAGCATTTAAAATCTGTTGCTGTGGTTTGTGCAAATAAATTACTAAATTATATAGATTATTTTAAGACACTTTATTATAATTTATTACCTGAAGAAGTTTGCAGCACAAATTTTGGAATAGATAATATAAATTAGTTTCTGATATTGGCTAAATGATACTTGAGAGAAGGGTAATAAAATTGTACTTTTTCCCATATAATATGCACTACATTATATTTCAGATAATAAAATGCCAGAGATAAGAATTCATGTATTATTCTAATGCATATATATGGCACCTAGAAAGATGGTACTGATTAATTTATTTGCAGGACAGCAGTGGAGAAACAGATACAGAGAACAGACTTACAAACACCAGGGAGGGAAAGAAAGGAGAGGATGAGATGTATAGAGACAGTAACATGAAAACTTACATTACCATATGTAAAATAGAGAACCAATGGAATTTGCTGTATGACTGGGGAAGACAAACAGGGGCTCTGTAATAACCTAGAGGGGTGGGATAGAGAGAGAGGGTCAAGAGGGAGGGAAAATATGTATACCTATGGCTGATTCATGTTACTACTTGGCAGAAAACAACAAAATTATGTTAAGCAAATATCCTTCAATCAAAAATGAATACTTTTCAAAAGTGAAAAAAAATCATAAAAAAAGAATTCATGTATTATAAATGAATATCAATTGAGTTCAGTTCAGTAATTCAGTCCTGCCTGACGCTTGGCGACTGCATTGACTGCAACATGCCAGGGTTCCCTGTCCATCACCAACTCCCAGAGTTTACCCAAACTCACGTCCGTTGAGTTGGTGATGCCATCCAACATCTCATCCTCTGTCGTTCTCTTCTCCTCCTGCCTTCAATCTTTCCCAGCATCAGGGTCTTTTTCAATGAGTCAGTTAATCACATCAAGTCACCAAAGTATTGACTTTCAGCTTCAGCATCATTCCTTCCATTGAATAATCAGGACTAATCTCCTTTATGGGCTTCCCTGCTGGCTCAGAGGTTAAAGTGTCTGCCTGGAATGCAGGAGACCTGGGTTCGATATAGGGGAAAATCCCCTGGAGAAGGAAATGGCAACCCAGTCCAGTACTCTTGCCTGGAGAATTCCATGGAGGGAGGAGCCTGGTAGGCTACAGTCCACGGGGTCGCAAAGAGTCGGACACGACTGAGTGACTTTACTTACTTACTTACTTACTAATCTCCTTTAGCATGGACTGCTTGGATCTCCTTGCAGTCCAAGAGACTCTCAAGAGTCTTCTCCAACACCACTTTTCAAAAGCATCAATTCTTTGGTACTCAGCTTTCCTTATAGTCCAACACTCACATACATACATGACTACTGGAAAAACCATAGCCTTGATTAGATGGACCTTTGTTGGCAAAGTAATGTCTCTGCTTTTGAACATGCTGTCCAAGTTGGTCATAACTTTTCTTCCAAGGTGTAAGTGTCTTTTAATTTCACGGCTGCAATCATCATCTGCAGTGATTTTGGAGTCCAAGAAAATAAAATCTCTATTGGTTTCCATTGTTTACTGATCTATTTCCTATGAAGCGATGGGACCAGATGCCATGATCTTAGTTTTCTGAATGTTGAGCTTTAAGCCAACTTTTTCACTCTCTTCTTTCACTTTCATCAAGAGGCTCTTTAGTTCCTCTTCGCTTTATGCCATAAGGATGGTGTCATCTGCATATCTGAGGTTATTTATAATTCTCCTGACTGTCTTGATTCCAGCTTGTGCTTCATCCAGGCCAGCATTTCTCATGATGTCTTGTGCATACAAATTAAATAAGCAGGGTGACAATATGCAGCCTTCATGTACTCTTTTCCCAATTTGGAACCAGTCTGTTGTTCCATGTCCAGGTCTAACTGTAGCTTCTTGACCTGCATACAGATTTCTCAGGAGTCAGGACAGGTGGTCTGCTATTCTCATCTCTTTACTAATTTTGCACAGTTTGTTGTGATCCACACAGTCAAAGGCTTCGGCATAGTCAATAGAACAGAAGTAGAAGTTTCTCTGGAACTCTCTTGCTTTTCTTTTTTTTTTTTTTCTTCTTTAATTCTTACATGTGTTCCCAAACATGAACCCCCCTCCTACTTCCCTCCCCATAATATCTCTGTGGGTCATCCCCATGCACCAGCCCCAAGCATGCTGTATCCTGCGTCAGACATAGACTGGCGATTCAATTCTTACATGATAGTATACATGTTAGAATGCCATTCTCCCAAATCATCCCACCCTCTCCCTCTCCCTCTGAGTCCAAAAGTCCGTTATACACAGCTGTGTCTTTTTTCCTGTCTTGCATACAGGGTCGCCATTGCCATCTTTCTAAATTCCATATTATATGTGTTAGTATACTGTATTGGTGTTTTTCTTTCTGGCTTACTTCACTCTGTATAATCGGCTCCAGTTTCATCCATCTCATCAGAACTGATTCAAATGAATTCTTTTTAATGGCTGAGTAATACTCCATTGTGTATATGTACCAAAGCTTTCTTATCCATTCATCTGCTGATGGACATCTACGTAGTTTCCATGTCCTGGCTATTATAAACAGTGATGCGATGAACATTGGGGTACATGTGTCTCTTTCACTTCTGGTTTCCTCAGTGTGTATGCCCAGAAGTGGGATTGCTGGGTCATAAGGTAGTTCTATTTGCAATTTTTAAAGGAATCTCCACACTGTTCTCCATAGTGGCTGTACTAGTTTGCATTCCCACCAACAGTGTAAGAGGGTTCCCTTTTCTCCACACCCTCTCCAGCATTTATTGCTTGCAGATTTTTGGATCGCAGCCATTCTGACTGGTGTGATGTGGTACCTCACTGTGGTTTTGATTTGCGTTTTTCTGATAATGAGTGATGTTGAGCATCTTTTCATGTGTTTTTTAGCCATCCGTATGTCTTCTTTGGAGAAAAGTCTATTTAGTTCTTTGGCCCATTTTTTGATTGGGTCGTTTATTTTTCTGGAATTGAGCTGCATAAGTTGCTTGTATGTTTTTGAGATTAGTTGTTTGTCAGTTGCTTCATTTGCTATGATTTTCTCCCATTCAGAAGGCTGTCTTTTCACCTTGCTTATATTTTCCTTTGTTGTGCAGAAGCTTTTAATTTTGATTAGATCCCATTTGTTTATTTTGCTTTTATTTCCAGAATTCTGGGAGGTGGATCATAGAGGATCCTGCTGTGATTTATGTCTGAGAGTGTTTTGCCTATGTTCTCCTCTAGGAGTTTTATAGTTTCTGGAATCCAACAACACATTAAAAAGATCATACACCATGACCAAGTGGGCTTTATCCCAGGGATGCAAGGATTCTTCAATATCTGCAAATCAATCAATGTAATTCACCACATTAACAAATTGAAAAATAAAAACCATATGATTATCTCAATAGATGCAGAGAAGGCCTTTGACAAAACTCAACATCCATTGATGATAAAAACTCTCCAGAAAGCAGGAATAGAAGGAACATACCTCAACATAGTAAAAGCTATATATGACAAACCCACAGCAAACATTATCCTCAATGGTGAAAAATTAAAAGCATTTCCCCTAAAGTCAGGAACAAGACAAGGGTGTCCACTTTCACCGCTACTATTCAACATAGTTCTGGAAGTTTTGGCCACAGCAATCAGAGCAGAAAAAGAAATAAAAGGAATCCAAATTGGAAAAGAAGAAGTAAAACTCTCACTGTTTGCAGATGACATGATCCTCTACATGGAAAACCCTAATGACTCCACCAGAAAATTACTAGAGCTCATCAATGAATATAGTAAAGTTGCAGGATATAAAATCAACACACAGAAATCCCTTGCATTCCTATACACTAATAATGAGAAAGTAGAAAAAGAAATTAAGGAAACAATTCCATTCACCATTGCAACGAAAAGAATAAAATACTTAGGAATATATCTACCTAAAGAAATTAAAGACCTGTATATAGAAAACTATAGAACACTGATGAAAGAAATCAAGAGGACACTAATAGATGGAGAAATATACCATGTTCATGGATCGGAAGAATCAATATAGTGAAAATGAGTATACTACCCAAAGCAATTTACAAATTCAATGCAATCCCTATCAAGCTACCAGCCATATTTTTCACAGAACTAGAACAAGAACAAATAATTTCACTAGAACTAGAACAAGATTTGTATGGAAATACAAAAAACCTCGAATTGCCAAAGCAATCTTGAGAAAGAAGAATGGAACTGGAGGAATCAACTTGCCTGACTTCAGGCTCTACTACAAAGGCACAGTCATCAAAACAGTATGGTGCTGGCACAAAGACAGACATATAGATCAATGGAACAAAATAGAAAGCCCAGAGATAAATCCACACACATATGGACACCTTATCTTTGACAAAGGAGGCAAGAATATGCAATGGAGTAAAGACAATCTCTTTAACAAGTGGTGCTGGGAAAACTGGTCAACCACTTATAAAAGAATGAAACTAGATCACTTTCTAACATTGCTTTTCTGATAATCCAGTGGATGTTGGCAACTTTATCTCTTGTTTCTCTGCCTTCTCTAAATCCAGCTTGAACATCTGGAAATTCATGGTTCATGTACTGTTGAAGCCTGGCTTGGGGAATTTTGAGCATTACTTTGCTAGCATGTGAGATGAGTGCAATTGTGTTTGAACATTCTTCGGCATTTCCTTTCTTGGGATTGGAATGAAAACTCACCTTTCCCCGTCCTGTGACCACTGCTGAGTTTTCCATATTTGCTGGCATATTGAGTGCAGCATTTTCACAGCATCGTCTTTTAGGGTTTGAAAAAGCTCAACTGGAATTCCATCACTTCCACTAGCTTTGTTCACAGTGTTGTTTCCTAAGGTCCACTTGACTTCATATTCCAGGATGTCTAGTTCTAGGTGAGTGATCACACCATTGTGGTTATCTGGGTAGTGAAGATCTTTTTTGTACAGTTCTTTTGTGTATTCTTGCCACCTCTTCTTAGTATCTTCTGCTTCTGTTAGGTCCATACCATTTCTTTCCTTTATTGTGCCCATTTTTGCATGAAATGTTCCCTTGGTATTTGTAATTTTCTAGAAGAGATTGCTAGTTTTTCCCATTCTGTTGTTCTCCTCTTTTTATTTGCATTGATCACTGATCACTAAGAAGGACTTTCTTATCTCTCCTTGCTATTCTTTGGAACTCTGCATTCAAATGGGTATATATCTCCTTTTCTCATTTGCCTTTGGTGTCTTTTATTTTCTCAGCTTTTGCAAGGTCTCTTCAGACAAACAATAGTCATTTGCATTTCTTTTTCTTGGGGATGATCTTGATCTCTGCCTCCTGTACAATGTCGTAAACCTCTGTCCCTAGTTCTTCAGGCACTCTCTTTATCAGATCTTATCCCTTGAATCTATTTGACACTTACACTTCATAATTGTAAGGGATTTGATTTAGTTCATACCTGAATGATCTATTTGTTTTCCAAACTTTATTCGATTTCAGTCTGAATTTGGCTATAAGGAGTTCATTATCTGAGTCCTAGTCAGGTCCTGGCCTTGTTTTTGCTGACTGTATAGAGCTTTTCCATCTTTGGCTGCAAAGAATATAATCAATCTCATTTCAGTATTGACCATCTGGTGATGTCCACGTGTAGAGTCGTCTCTTGTGTTGTTGGAAGAGGATGTTTGCTGTGACCAGTGCATTCTCTTGGCAAAACTCTGTTAGCCTTTGACCTCCTTCGTTTTGTACTCCAAGGCCAGATTTTCTTGTTACTCCAGTTATCTCTTGACTTCCTACTTTTGCATTCCAGTCCCCTATAATGAAAAGGACAGCTCTTTTGGGTGTTAGTTCTAGAAGGCCTTGTAGGTCTTCATAGAACTGTTCAAATTCAGTTTTTTCAGCACTACTGGTCAGGGCATAGATTTGGATTACCATGATATTGAATGGTTTGCCTTGGAAAAGAACAGAGATCATTCTGTTGTTTTTGAGATTGCATCCAAATACTGCATTTTGGACTCTTGTTGACTGTGATGGCTATTCCATTTCTTCTAAGGGATTCTTGCCCACAAATAGTAGATAGAATTGTCATCTGCATTAAATCCACCCATTCCAGTCCATTTTATTTCCCTGATTCTTAAAACGCTGATATTCACTCTTACTATCTCCTGTTTGACCACTTTCAATTTGCCTTCATTCATGGATGTGACATTCTAGGTTCCTACGCAATATTGCTCTTTACAGCATTTGACGTTACTTCTATCATCAATCACATCCACAGCTGGGTGTTGCTTTTGCCTTTGGCTCCATCTCTTCATTCTTTCTGGAGTTTCTCCACTGATCTCCAGTAGCATATTGGGCACCTACTATCCTGGAAAGCTCATCTTTCAGTGTTCTATCTTTTTGCTTTTTCATACTGTTCATGGCATCCTCAAGGCAAGAATACTGAAGTGGTTTGCTATTCCCTTCTCCAGTAGACCACATATTATAAGAACTCTCCACCATGACCTGTCCATCTTGGGTGCCCCTATACAGCAGAAATGAATATAGTTTAATATATAGCTTATAATTATATGTAGAAATTTGTTTATAGCTTTTAATAACATACTTTTAACTGTAGAACAATTTGAAAAATAAGCAAAATGATTTGTGAAAATATTTTATACTGGCATGAAAGACATATTAGTAATATCATTAACAAAAATCAACTTATACACATAAAAGCTAAAGTACTAATAGCCAAAAAGATAAATAAATATAAAACTCACAGTTCACAAAGGTGAAAGGCATAAAAATTAGTTGCAATATATTAAAATGTAGGAGATAAATTCATTAAATTAGCTACAAAAGGGGAAAATCATAATATTGTCATTATATGTTAGAATTGAGAGTGTAAGGTATTAGAATACTTCCTGAGAACTTTTTTAAAACTTTGCAAAATATATATAAAATCTTTATTTTACTTTTTCAATGATAACTGAATTTCATTTAAGACACATTCTATACAATATATGTACTAAAATTTTTACTTAAAATATAAATACTTTCATATAAAGTAGTACTGGAAATCCAATTTTTAATGATGTAGCTGATTCTTTATAGCACATTGCATCCTAAGTCACTTCAGTCACTTCTGACTTTCTGACGTCATGGACTGTAGCCTGCCAGACTCCTCTATCCATGGGATTTCCCAGGCAGGAATACTCTTCCAAGGAATCTTTCTGACCCAGGATTCAAACCCTGGTGTCTTATGTATCCTATCTTGGCAGGCAGGTTCTTTACCAGTAGCACCACTAAGAAGGCTTATAGCATATTATGAATCCATAAAATAATGATTGTTGATTATATGCATGTGACTTAGTGACTAAATTGGGAATCCTACTTATTTTTTGTATCATAAGAGAAATTGTATTTGGTTGGAAAGATACACAAAAAATATATGTTGAGCATTTGGAGAGTATATTCAGATCAATCCTTATTAGTTAACACAAAGTTGTATCTTGAAGAGGGGAATTTATTCACAAATCAGATATTGAAATTGATTAAAGTAAATAATCTTATTGCCTTTTTGGATTTTATTACCATTCTTGGAAGAAAAGTTACGACCAACCTAGACACCATATTAAAAAGCAGAGGCATTAATTTATCAACAAAGGTCCATCTAGTTAAGGCTATGGTTTATCCAGTAGTCATGTATGGTTGTGAGAGTTGGACTGTGAAGAAAGCTGAGTGCCCAAGTATTGATGTTTTTGAACTGTGGTGTTGGAGAAGACTCTTGAGAGTCCTTTGGACTGCAAGGAGATCCAAACCAGTCTATCCTAAAGGAGATCAGTCCTGGGTGTTCATTGGAGGGACTGATGTTGAAGCTGAAACTCCAATGCTTTGGCCACCTGATGTAAAGAGCTGACTCATTTGGAAAGCCCTTGATGCTGGGGAAAATTGAAGATGGGAGGAAAAGGGGACGACAGAGGATGAGGAGAACGATGGCATCACCGACTCAATGGACATGAGTTTGAGTAAACTCCGGGAGTTGGTGATGGACAGGGAGGCCTGGCATTCTGTAGTCCATGGGGTCACAAAGAGTCGGACAGGACTGAGCAACTGAACTGAACTAAACCATTCTTGAATTCACATTTCTCTCATAAAATCTTTTTATATTATATTTTTAAATGTATTTTTGTGTAAAGAAATTTTAAAAATATATAGTGAAGTCAAGATAGTATATGTCATTATGTTCTTTTTCAGATTCTTTAGACTTGACTGAATAAACAAATCCAGTAGTCATTCTGGGAAATTATTTTCTGACGTAGACAAGGAACCACACTCCTCTTAATAACTCATGGAGATTTTTAATGTCCTTTAAAATTATCATAACCCTTATTTTTAGTATGCAGTACCTTCAAAAAATTTTCCCTTTGGTCATTAAGTGTTTTTATGTAAGTGATATTTCATGGTGTTAGATCATATACTTGAATTAATCAAGCTTGGAAATGTTCTTAAATTAGATCCAAGGAGTTGAATCAGATGGTAACAAAATTACTGAGGTTAAAGTTTTCTCTCCCTAAGACTATTTATTTATCTATCTAGTCTGTCTAAGATACTTTTATTTTAATTTTTTCTATGTTTATCATTTACCCTATCACTCAAGAAACACTAATTTAATAACATAAATGACTAAGAGAGGTGATCCCAGGATTCTCTATAAGGAGCAATTACAGGAAATCTGGTTGGAATCAAGCATGTTGTTCAATTCTAAAGCTTGTCATAAAAAAGCAATCATTCAACTTGTAAAGCCTCACCCATTTACCACTGTCTGTGTGTGTGTGTTTAACTAGATGCCTTGCTTGCACTACTTGGTTGTATCACTCTTATGTGTATCTCAAATGCATTGAATCTTTTTTTTAAAGTAACTTATAGAGAAAGTATTTCTTGATATTTACTGGCATATGCTGAACATTTTTCTCAGCACAGTCATTTACTCAACAGATGTTTGTTTAGTGCTTATGAGAGGTCATGCTCTATTCTAGGCACTAGACAGGAAGGGAATAGGCAAAAAATTCTGGCTTTGGACTTGACTTTATGCATTTTAAATCATGATATCCTTGTGAATTATCACAAAAATAGCTGCTGTTGTGTGTACTTTCCAGATGTGAAAACTGAAACAGAAAAGGTAATATCTTCCATAGGGTCAGATAACTAGTAATTGGCAAGATCTAGATATGTTTGTCTCACTCCCTTTATTTTTGTGTCTCCTAAATGCTGCAGAGTACCAAAACAAGTACTCTACAAGAGTACTTCAAGAT
The DNA here is from genome assembly GCF_016772045.2 of Ovis aries. Taxonomy (NCBI): domain Eukaryota; kingdom Metazoa; phylum Chordata; class Mammalia; order Artiodactyla; family Bovidae; genus Ovis; species Ovis aries. The sequence goes on from NC_056063.1 coordinate 64,256,346, forward strand.
TTTTATGAATTAAATAATATTAATATAAAAATGAGTTAGGCAACAACATGAGAAGAAAGGAGTAAGTTTTGCATTATCAGTAAAAGATTAAGACAAAAAGTAGATGTCTCTTGCCCAGGAAATGGTGTATATAAAAAATTAGAAATGTAACAATACATAACATATTTAAATGGTGACAATTAGAAAGGTTCAAAATATAGGATGGTGTCCATACAAAGAGGGTTCTTTAAATCAAAATTAAGCTTTGTTATACTTTATGGAAATATTATGAAGCATTACTTATTTGAGGCAGACTATGACAGTATAAATAACATCAGGAAGGATATATTTTATGAAAATAAATTTAAAATGTAATAGGGAAGCTGAGAGGACATTTAGTGAATGTGCTCTGGTACTTTAAAGATGGAAATATTATATTTAATTCAATTTCAGTCATTCATTTTTTAATGCATTCATAAATAAAGCCAGGCAATGTGGTAGACATTCTGAATCCTAAGATTTCCAGATGTATTCAAGAAATGACCATTTAATGTTTTAGAAACACAAATTTTCATATAATGTGTTTCGAATACCAATGGCTTGGAGACCAGAAAAAAGAGCCCAAGTGAGATTGAAAGTTGGGTAAAATGTGACAGAGGAAACTATTAAATGTATATCACACAGAATATTTGGAATTTTTCTAGATACAGAATTGAAAAGCTAGGTGTTAAACCAGAGCAAGAGTTCAGAGAATATCTTACTTTCTTCTCTTTTAAGTTTTGAAGAAGTGATATAAAGGGAAAATAGATTAATGTATTACCATCATAATATCTTTAATACTTTGCTTTAAGACTGAAAAAATAAATATTTATGTTTGTAAGCTGTAAACCAAACTCAATTATGGAATGTTCCTGAGGAATAGGACTTCAGCCCCCTCAGATGATTCCAGTAAAAATTAGGAGTCAGCTGGGAATTGAATCCTTATTCACTTAGTGTTGTTTTGTATATATCACCAGATCACCAGAAATTCACAAAGAGTTGGTAAATGCTAGGAAGTTTTTATGTGGTAAGCAAAGGGAGCACTGAGTTTGCAAATGTGTGTTTCTCATGGTCTCTTAAGCATCATTATATGTCAGCTATCTAGGCCAGTAAGGGATTTGGGAAAACTGAAATACTTTCCTTATGTCTATGAGTATATTTTATTTTATTGTGTCATGAACTGGGTAGGTATATCCTTTTATCCTTTACTTGTGTCCTTTGACATTTATTGGAGAAGGCAATGGCAACCCACTCCAGTACTCTTGCCTGGAATATCCCATGGAAAGAGGAGCCTGGTAGGCTGCAGTCCATGGGGTCGTGAAAAGTTGGACAGGACTGCGCGACTTCACTTTCACTTTACACTTTGATGCATTGGAGAAGGAAATGACAACCCACTCGTGCTCTTGCCTGGAGAATCCCAGGGATGGCGGAGCCTTGGGGGCTGCCATCTATGCGATCACACAGAGTTGGACATGACTGAAGCGACTTAGCAGCAGCAGCACTTGACATTTATAAAATTGATTCCTAGGAAATCATCCTTATATGATAGTTATTTTCACTTAATTATATCAATAAGCTCCCAACCTTTTGTTGCATATGTTCAATAGATTCAATTTATATTTGATATAATCAGTTACAATTATGGTTTCACTTCCAATATTTTCCTAACAGAAATAAAAAATTCCCACATACTGCAAATTCCAAATGACTAAGAATGTAACTAAAGGCCATTGCTCAGCCATTTCCACATTCTTCATGGTATGTAAACATAATCATATTTCAGACATATATGACAAGGTTTTACACCCACAGGCTCCTGGTTGTTATTACTGAACACTGCCAATCTACCCCCCACCCCAACTATGGATGACACAGTGATGTTCCTTTATTTACACAAATGGTTGCACACCAAGGAGAATAAATTCTCACTTTTAGCTATAGTAACTAGGCCATTGGAGAACAACAGCAACAACAAAACTGTAGATATCTAGTGAAATCCTAATTGTTTACCTTAATTTTTTTTCACGAGTTTAGTTCCTTTGCTTTGTTTGTTACCACATACTGTTCCTGATCCTTAATGACCTGAGATTCTAAACTGATTTCACTATTCAATAGTCATTCTTGGATGAGGGTATGTCTACTTCCAACATTTTCACAGTATGGTGTTTTTTTATAGTCAATATTCAGTTAGTAATGCAATTTGAGCTGTGTTTTCTCTCTGTGTCTATGTCAAGGTCAAACTATATCCTAGATTATGTTATTTTTTAAATTTTTTTCCATGATGTCAAGCCTCTAGGGCTATTATTTTGCCTGATTTGGTACAGTACTCCAAGACAGGTTTCTAACCTCTCAAAAAACATTTGGCAATTTGGAGCTAGTTCACATCAAGCCCAAGTCACCATATATGTCACTGCCATTAAATGTTAATGAAACCATGTCATTGGGGAAATATGCTGTACCAGAAATGTGTGTTCTGTAAGACTGTCAGTTTAATATATTCTATCCTTAGATGCACTTTTGTCTTCATGTGACATAGAATTTACCTTAATGTCTTTTGTGTCCTTCCAAAAGTGAGTAATCTGCAACATTCAGGCCACCAAAGTGGCATGCAAATTCACTCAAGGATGACTGGGTTCCAAATCTTATTTCCTTAAATGAATTCCATTCACATTTGTATTTCATAAAAGAGTGTACAAAGCTGTGATATAACTGAGCAGATAGTTATAACACCACACACAGGATGCTATCTAAGTAATATGTCATTTTAATTTATGTCCACAAAGAGTGCAGAAACTTGTCATTTAGCCTTTTATGCCTCATCCAATTAATCGGTCATAATTCTCTTTGGGCATGTGAAAAATAAATAGAATGCAAAATAGCTTATAAACTGCATGCTAATTGATAGCTGTGATTGTCTACCTATAAACTGAGTCAACAGAAAATGTTGTGTCACTTGTTTCCACCAGATTATCCACAAGGAGATTTTAGATAAAGAGAGATTATGGATCAGTAGGAATAAAGTCTTTTTCACCCAGAGACACAGTCAAGAGGTCTCTCAATACTGGCCATTACTCAGTTCAGTTCAGGTCAGTTCAGTAGCTCAGCCATGTCCGACTTTTTGCGACCCCATGAACTGCAGCACGCCAGGCCTCCCTGTCCATCACCAACTCCCGAAGTTCACTCAAACTCACATCCATTGAGTCGGTGATGCCATCCAGCCATCTCATCCTCTGTCGTCCCCTTCTCCTCCTGCCCCCAATCCCTCCCAGCATCAGAGTCTTTTCCAATGAGTCAACACTTCACATGAGGTGGCCAAAGTACTGGAGCTTTAGCTTTAGCATCATTCCTTCCAAAGAACACCCAGGGCTGATCTTTAGAATGGACTGGTTGGATCTCCTTGCAGTCCAAGGGACTCTCAAGAGTCTTCTCCAACACCACAGTTCAAAAGTATCAATTCTTTGGCACTCATCTTTCTTCACAGTCCAACTCTCACATCCATACATGACCACTGGAAAAACCATAGCCTCGACTAGATGGACCTTTGTTGACAAAGTAATATCTCTGCTTTTCAATATGCTATCTAGGTTGGTCATAACTTTCTTTCCAAGGAGTAAGCGTCTTTTAATTTCATGGCTGCAGTCACCATCTGCAGTGATTTTGGAGCCCAAAAAATAAAGTCTGACACTGTTTCCACTGTTTGCCCATCTATTTCCCATGAAGTGATGGGACCAGATGCCATCATCTTAATTTTCTGAATGCTGTACTTTAAGCCAACTTTTTCACTCTCCTTTTTCACTTTCATCAAGAGGCTCTTTAGTTCCTCTTCACTTTCTGCCATAACATTGGTGTCATCTGCATATCTGAGGTTATTGATATTTCTCCCGGCAATTTTGATTCCAGCTTGTTCTTCTTCCAGCCCAGCATTTCTCATGATGTACTCTGCATATAAGTTAAATAAGCAAGGTGACAGTATACAGCCTTGACGTACTCCTTTTCCTATTTGCAACCAGTCTATTGTTCCATGGCCAGTTCTACCTGTTGCTTCCTGACCTGCATATAGGTTTCTCAAGAGACAGGTCAGGTGCTCTGGTATTCCCATCTCTTTCAGAATTTTCCACAGTTTATTGTGATCCACACAGTCAAAGGCTTTGTCATCATCAATAAGGCAGAAATAGATGTTTTCTGGAACTCTCTTGCTTTTTCCATGATCCAGCAGTTGTTGGAAATTTGATCCCTGGTTCCTCTGCCTTTTGTAAAACCAGTTTGAACATCAAGAAGTTCACGGTTCATGTATTGCTGAAGCCTGGCTTGGAGAATTTTGAACATTACTTTACTAGCATGTGAGATGAGTGCAATTGTGCGGTAATTTGAACATTCTTTGGCATTGAATCTTTCTTTGGGCTTGGCCAATACTAGTCAGCACTAAACTGGAGAGGGATAGCTCGGAGATTCTTCTCTTGGCTTAAGTCACTCCTATAAAAATAATTCTATCTCACTTTGAAATTCAGTTTTGCTTTAAATCTCTTTTGCTGTCTTTCTGCTATTATTATATTTGTTTGTGTTTATTATTAGTTTGGACCCCTGCATACCTTTCTTCCCAATCAACATTTCCAACTCTACAGAGTTAATACTTGGTCACAGAATTTGACAGGAAGAAAAAAAATGTGCACAACTGTTCTTAGACCATTTTGTAAGGAAGACATATTCACAGTCCTAATTCAATCAGCATGTGATAAAATGATGCACTATTTGAGAGGAACATTAGTGATATGTGTTGTTAATTTCAGTGATAGTAACAATATGTCTATCTTGAATTGTACAATACCAGAGATGACTCTACACATAGACATCATCAGATGGTCAAGACCAAAATCAAATTAATTATATTCTTTGGAAAAATGATGAAGCTCTCTACAGTTAGCAAAAACAAGATGAGGAGATGATTGTGGCTCAGATCATGAGCTCCTTATTGCACAACTCAGACTTAAATTGAAGAAAACAGGGGAAACTACCAGGACACTCAATTATGACCTAAATAAAATCTTATGATTATACAATGGAAGTTACAAATAGATTCAAGGGATTGATCTGGTAGGCAGAGTGCCTGAAGAACTATGGATGGAGGTTTATAACACTGTATAGGAGGCAGTGATCAAAACGATCCCAAAAGAAAAAGAAATGAATAAAAGCAAAATGGTTGTCTGAGGAGGTCTTACAAATAGCTGAGACAAGAAGAGAAGTGAAAGACAGAGGAGAAAAGGACTTCTATACCCATCTGAATGCAGAGTTCCAAAAAATAGCAAGGAGAGATAAGAAAGCTTCCTAAGTGATCAATGCAAAGAAATAGAGGAAGACAATAGAATGGGAAAGACTAGAGATCTCTTCAAGAAAATTAGAGATACCAAGGGAACATTTCATGCAAAGATGGGCACAATAAAGGACAGAAACAGTATGGACTTAATGGAAGCAGAAGATATTAGGAAGAGGTGGTAAGAATACACATAATAAATACACCAAAGAAATCTAATGATTCAGACAAACACGTACCTAGAGTTAAACATTCTGGAGTGAGAAATCAAGTGGCCCTTAGTAATTACCACTGCAAACCAAGCTAGTGGAGCTGATGGAATTCCAGTTGAGGTATTTTGAATCCTAAAAAGATGCTGCTGCAAAAGTGCTGCACTCAATATGCCAGCAAACTTGGAAAACTGAGTAGTGGTCACAGGACTGGAAAAGGTCAGTTTTCATTACAATCCCAAAGAAGGGAAAAGCCAAAGAATGTTCAAACTACCACACAGTTGCACTCATTTCACAGACTAGCAAAGTAATGCTCAAAATTCTCCAAGCTAGACTTCAACAGTAAGTAAGCTGATAAATTACACATGTTCACATTGTATTTAGAAAAGGCAGAGGAACCAGAGATCAAATTGCCAACATTCGTTGGCCCATAGAAAGAGCAAGAGAATTCCAGAAAAACATCTACTTCTGCTTTATTGACTACACTAAAGCCCTTGACTGTGTGGATCACAACAAACTGTGGGAAATTCTTAAAGAGATGGGAATAGCAGACCACCTGACATGCCTCCTGAGAAATCTCTATACAGATCAAGAAGAAATAGTTAGAGCCAGACATGGAACAATGGACTGATTCCAAATGGGGAAAGGGATACATCAAGGTTGTTTATTGTCACCCTGCTTATTTAATTTACATGCAGAGTATATCATGTGAAATGGGCTTAATGAAGTAAAAGCCAGAATCAAAATTGCTGGGAGAAATATAAAAAATGTCAGATATGCAGATGCCAGCACCCTTATGGTGGAAAGCAAAGAGGAACTAAAGAGCCTCATGATGAAAATGAAAGAGGAGAGTGAAAGCTGGCTTAAAGCTCAACTTTCAGAAAGCTTAGATCACAGCAAATGGTCCTATCACTTCATGGCAAATAAATGGGGAAATAATAGAAACAGTGACAGACTTTATTTTGGGGGGGCTCAAAAATCGCTGGATATGGTGATTGCAGACATGAAATTAAAAGATGCTTGCTCCTTGGAAGAAAAACTATAACAAACCTAGATGCATATTAAAAGCAGAGACATTACATTGCTGACAAAGGTCTGTCTAATCAAAGCTATGGTTTTTCTAGTGGTCATGTGTGGATGTGAGAGTTGGACCAGAAAGAAAGCTGAGTGCTGAAGAAATGATACTTTTGAACTGTGGTGTTGGTGAAGACTCTTGAGAGTCCCTTGGACTGTAAAGAACTCAAACAAGTCAATCCTAAACAAAATCCGTCTTGAATATTCATTGGAAGGACTGATGCTGAAGCTGACGCTCCAATACTTTGGCTACTTGATAAGAGCAGCCAACTCATTAGCAATGACCCTGATGCTGGGAAAGATTGAAGGCAGGAGGAGAAGTAGACACCAAAGGATGAGATATCTGGATGGCATCACTGACTCAGTGGACATGAGTTTGAGCAAGCTCTGGGTTATGGTGAAGGACAGGGCAACCTGGCATGCTGCAGTCCATGGGGTCACAAATGGTCAGACATGACTGAGAGACAGAACAAAAATAATATAATAAATAAAATATCTCCTTCAGGGGAAATCCAACTTTTTCACCCTCCTCTTTCACTTTCATCAAGAGGCTCTTTAGCTCCTCTTTGCTTTCTGCTATAAAGGTGATGTCAATTGCATATCCAAGATTATTGATATTTCTTCTGGCAATCTTGATTCCAGTTCGTGCTTCATCCAGCCTGGCATTTCTCATGATGTACTCTTCATATAGGTTAAATAAGGAGAGTGACATATTCCTTTCCAACCTTGACATATTCCTTTCTCAATTTGGAACCAGTTACTTTGTAAAAGTTAGTTAAGTTTGCTTGTCACCCATTAAAAAGATACGGGATTTCTAAACTTGGAAAATATCTTCCGTAACTTAAACCAATATATATGATGGTGTCATCTGGCTCTCTTTATGCCACCTTGTGTATAATACAGCTTAGACAACTGCAGACAACCCATAACATGTAGCTATTCTGGCTACTTCTGTATTATAAGAAATGAACTGTAATTTTCCCCTGACCCATGAATCATCTGGCTTCCTTCAGAATTCATAGAACTATAGCAAGCTAAATGTTTAGTTGGCAAGAAAAATAAAATTTAGGACCTTTAACAGTTCTAGACAGATATCATGGTCCTTGAGTTAGTCAGTCAGTTCAGTCGCTCAGTCGTCTCCGACTCTTTGCAACCCCATGAACTGCAGCATGCCAGGCCTCCCTGTCCATCACCAACTCCCGGAGTTCACTCAAACTCACGTCCATTGAGTCGGTGATGATATCCAGCCATCTCATCCTCGGTCGTCCCCTTCTCCTCCTGCCCCCAATCCCTCCCAGCATCAGAGTCTTTTCCAATGAGTCAACTCTTCTCATGAGGTGGCCAAAGTATTGGAGTTTCAGCTTTAGCATCATTCCTTCCAAAGAATATCCAGAGATGAGCTCCTTTAGAATGGACTGGTTGGATCTCCTTGCAGTCCAAGGGACTCTCAAGAGTTTTCTCCAACACCACAGTTCAAAAGCATCAATTCTTTGGCACTCAGCTTTCTTCACATGGTCCTTGGGTATATGTAAATTCAAAGTCAGGCTGAAAACCACTGGAATTGTCAAGATAAAGTTACAAAAATTATGCAACTGTGTATTTGTTTCTTCTGAAAACTCTCATTACATTTTATGATTCTGTGAAGTCTCTAATTTACTTTCTGTCATATTCGAAAATAGGATTCATCCATTTAACTAGTTCAGTTAAAACTTACAATTTATCTGCACATCTATTTTAAGTAACATGCTTTCAATTGCCAACTTGATTTACAATGAGATGCCTGCTATGGCATTCATAGTATGGTAAATCCGTGTAATATTATATTTTCTTTCTCCTTTCTATATATTGGTAGCTCAGATGTAAAGAATCTGCCTGCAGTGTGGGAGACCTGGGTTTTATCTCTGGATCAGGAGGATCTCCTGGAGAAAGAATGACTATCTACCCTAGTATCTTTCCTGAAGATGGACAGAAGAGCCTGGTGGGCTACAGCCTATGTGGTTGCAAAGAATCAGTCTTGATTGAGAGAGTAACTTTCAATTTCATTCATATATTGGTAGCAGTGGAATATTTACCTTAATCAGAAGAAATATTGATTGAGAATTCACTTTTCCAAACCTATCACTATATTCTTCAAGGTAACTTTCTGAAATAAGCAAAGTTTAGAGTGTTAATTCCAGTGATCACCCAATAGAAGTTCCCTGAGACTGCTGATACTAACCAGTATAATCCTGTCAACCATGGGCATTCCTCCATGATTTACCATCTGCAAGAGATACTGCTTCTGTTTTTCAAACAAAGAGGATCAATTATTAGAAAAAACACTGGCGATGGCCTTTGATTCAAACTCTCTTTTCAGTGATTTTTGTATAGGTAGCAGTCTTGAAAAACAGAGACAATGCCTTACTCTGGAACAAATGTCAGTTTTGTTTACTTTGAAGTATAATAAAAATATCTTCCCTAGAGGCAAATATCTGCCATGTTTACTCTATACTAAAAAGTGATTCAAGTTATGTAAATTTGGAGATCTTCTGTAACACAACCAAAGAAGTCCATGTGTCATATGAACTTATTTGAATCATCCTGTGGGAACTGGGACAAAGGAAGTGGGCACCATTTATGAAAATCTGGCTACTGCTATTGTTGCAATAATCTATTCTTTGCACGTGAACCAGAAGCCATACATCTTCTGCCAATAACCATAAAACTGGTCAGCTAATTCATTAGTTGGTCATAGAGTAAGAAACTCAGACATTTTGCAGTTCTTGATACTCCTTCAAATCCTTCCCCGCCACCCTCCCTTTGTAAATCCTCTACACACTTATAGCAGACTTCCTTTGCCATGCAGGAAGTGGTCACTTCTGCTGTTGGAGTAAAATTTAAAAACATATATATCAAACAAGTATCCAGTCACTATGCCATATTCAAGGAAACAATCAGACAGTAAATAAATATTTACTAAATAACCAACAATAACAAAAAAATTGCTATAAATTTTTTTTAAAATTTACATTCACTGAGTTCCTTCAGTTTATTTTTATTTATTTTTTTTACTTGTGGATTTTTTTTTTCACTTTACAATACTGTACTGATTTTGCCATACAGCAACATGAATCCACCATGGGTGTATATAAGTTCCCACTCCTGAGCCCCCCTCCCACCACCCTTCCCATACCATCCCTCTGGGTTATCCCAGTGCACCAACCCCAAGCATCCTGTATCCTGCATCAAACCTAGACTGTGATTCATTTCTTATATGATATTATACATGTTTCAACGCCATTCTCCCAAATCATCCCACCCTCTCCGTCTCCCACAGAGTCAAAAAGTCTGTTCTGTGCATCTGTGTCTCTTTTGCTGTCTCACACACAAGGTTATGGTTACCATCTTTCTAAATTCCATATATATGTGTTAGTATACTCTATTGGTGTTTTTTTTTTTTTTCTGGCTTACTTCACTCTGTATAATCGGCTCCAGTTTCATCCACCTCATTAGAACTGATTCAAATGTATTCTTTTTGATGGCTGAGTAATACTCCATTGTGTATATGTACCACAGCTTTCTTATCCATTTGTCTGCTGATGGACATCTGTGTTGCTTCCATGTCCTGCCTATTATAGACAGTGCTGCGATGAACATTAAATTTTAAGGAAATAAAGAGTAATGGAGCATCACTGACTCTCATATAAAATAGAAATATAATTTATAATATTAGTCATCACAATAATAATAATATTCATAAACTGCTATACATCAAACACTATTTAAAACAGTATCTTGCTCCTTTTAGAGATGGGTAAGTTATTCATTATTATTATACACAAAGTTTGGACAAAAAATTGGTGCTATAAGATTGTCATTGATACATGCCAAAGGCTAATCAGTGATGGGAACTTGATTTGAACCAGGGCAATTCATATTGTGGAACATATCATCTAACCACCATGCTCTATATTTGAGGAGAACAGTGACATATATAAAGCAAAACTAACAGGTTACACATAATTGTTTGCTTTCTTATATAAAATTATTATAAATTGCTACTGTTACCGAGTCTAAACTCATTCTGCTTGCTGCATGACAGGCAAGTAAATCAGGAGATGAGCTGTTGGGGCAAGGAATAATGGCATTATTTGGAAAGCTAGCAACCCAGAAGATGGCAGGTTAGTGTCTCAGAGAACCACTTTATCCCAGTTAGAATTCAGGCTTCTTTCCTACTGAAAAGGGAAAGGGGAGTGGTTGTTTGTTGCTAACTTCTTGATGCAGAAATCCTTTGTTCTTGCAGCTGTCCACATAGGTCAGGTCGTGAGGTTCCTATAAACCTCCAACAAAACAAATGTTAGTCTCTTTTTTGCAACATTTTTTATCTCCATATGAATGGAAAGGTGCTGCAATCTTAAAGGTCAGAGACTTGAGAATAGGCTATCCTGTATATTTCAAGAAGTAGGTAGCATTCTTTTACAAAAAGTGTAGAGCTGACATCAGTATGTGCAGGCAACAGGGCACAAAAGCTAAAGTAAAAGAAATATATATAATATGAAGTCAGATTTGTTTTTCCCTATTACTTTTCACATGCTGCTGCTGCTAAGTCGCTCCAGTCGTGTCCGACTCTGTGCAACCCCATAGACGGCAGCCCACCAGGCTCCGCCGTCCCCGGGATTCTCCAGGCAAGAACACTGGAGTGGGTTGCCATTTCCTTCTCCAAAGCATGAAAGTGAAAAGTGAAAGTGAAGTCACTCAGTCGTGCCCGACTCTTAGTGACCCCATGGACTGCAGCCTACTAGGCTCCTCCATCCATGGGATTTTCCAGGCAAGAGTACTGAAGTGGGTTGCCATTGCCTTCTCCAACTTTTCACATATTTGTGCCATATTGGAGGCTTTTTTTTTTTTAGTTTTTTATTTTTAAATTTTAAAATCTTTAATTCTTACATGCGTTCCCAAACATGAATCCCCTCCCACCTCCCTCCCCATAACATCTCTGTGGGTCATCCCCATGCACCAGCCCCAAGCATGCTGTATCCTGCGTCAGACATAGACTGGTGATTCAATTCTTACATGATAGTATACATGTTAGAATGCCATTCTCCCAAATCATCCTACCCTCTCCCTCTCCCTCTGAGTCCAAAAGTCCGTTATACACATCTGTGTCTTTTTTGCTGTCTGGAGGCTTTTTAAAACAATCAACATTTTGATTCATCACTTGAATTCTTGAAAATTATCCATTGTTAGAGGTCAAGTATATAGTAAATATTTTGGGGTGATATTAAAATAGTTTTATATCTTCTTTTCCTATTTTGTTAATTTAATAGAAATTTTAATATATTTTAAATCCACTAAACAAGGTAAACTGACATAAATTTCTATATTAAAGATAATTGTTTCTCTCCAATATAGAAACACATGTTAAAACAGGGTTTCAAAGAGTGAAACATGCTGAATATTATATTTATGTATGCACATATAAACTGTTATCAAATAGTCAATATTAGGTTATTAATCTCCTTTATATTCATGTTACATTTCTTCTGTTTACTTCTGTTCCTAACTTTGTTGTTGTTCAGTCACTCAGCTGTGTCCAACTCTTTGCAACCTCATGGACTACAGTACGCTAGGCTTCCCTGTCCATCACAATCTCCTGGAGCCTGCTCAAACTCATTTCCACTGAGTCGGTCATGCCAGCCAACCATCTCATTCTCTGTCATCCCCTTCTCCTCCTGCCTTCAATCTTTCCCAGCATCAGTCTTTTCCAATGATTGGCTCTTCGCATCAGGTGGCCAAAGTACTGGAGCTTCAGCTTCAGCATCAGTCCTTCCAATGAATATTCAGGGATGATTTTCTTTAGGATTGACTGGTTTGATCTCCTTGTTGTCCTAGGGAATCTCGGGAGTCTTCTCCAGACTAGTTTGGAAGCATCAATTCTTTGGTGCTCTGCCTTCTTTATGGTCCAATTCTCTCATGTGTACATGACTACTGGAAAAACCATAGCTTTGACTATAAGGACCTTTGTCTTAAAGTGGTGTCTCTGCTTTTTAATATGCTGTCTAGGTTTGTCTAAGTGTAGGTTAATCAAAAACATTTAGAACTTCTATTTTGGACAAAACATGCTTGCTATGTGGTTATTATAAAGCAGAAAATAAATACACTTCAGGCTCATGTCATGTACTAGATGATATTTTTTATATCAAAGTTAAAAAAGATATTGTAATATCTGAATATTAACAGATACTAAATTCCATTCCTCTGAAACAAAACAAGCCACACAAAAAAACTAAAACTGCAAAATATGACTGTATCTTTTATACACAGATAACTTTTGCAGCAAAAGAGGGCAGAGTAGAGATAAGAAACAAAATGCATCAGTAAGCAACATGGCATTGAATACAGTTCTGCTGTTGAAAAGATCTTGAGAGGCATTGTTACATGTAAACAAAGCCAGATATGACATTATTGTCTATCCAAAAGAATCCCCAAAGGGTCAATCATGTCTATCTCTAGGCAATATTTGGAAAAAAAAACATATGCATTTTATTTATTGAATTGTAAATTGGGAAGATTTTAGTCTTACCTTCAAGAAATAGGATAATGAACAAGTTATTGTCCCTCCTCTATTTACCCTCTAGTTTCATTATATATTTTGGGTTTTCTTTTATTACAATATCACTAATAAGGGGAGGCTTGCACAAACACAGTATCCATGGACAAAGCGTATATAGTTGTTGTTTTTTGCACTGTTAAAACTTCCCCATTTGGCCTCTTTGTGAAGGAATTGGCTAGTTTTTCTCACTTTTTGGTCTTGTGTCTATGTTCTGTATTATCCTCTCCCTCCGTTTGCTAACTGGCTTCTGCTGTAAGTACAGAACTCAATGTCTTCAAGATTACTTGCCCTGCTTTACAAGACTCTGTACTAAATAATTAATTTTCATTTGTAGATCAGTTTTTTACTAGTTAATGCTAATAGTCTCATTCTAAGGCATTCTATTGCTGTCTTCAATTTATTAGAAGAGTTCAGTGCGCATAAACCATAGGATTTTCTCTATTCACATGACTTTGCTTTAAACTTTTCTACTGATCCTCAACATTCCAGAATTAAAAGGCTAAATGTGATCAGATAGTGAGGTCCTAGTAAGAACTCCAACTGTTATTATTTTATTTTTAATGTGGTCACTGAATTCAGTGTTCCTCATTCATTATACTTCTGTGAGTCTGATGTTTTCTTTCAAGAACGAGCCTTTTTTTTTTTTTTTTTTTTTAAATGGACCCGTGTCACTAACACAAAAATTCCTGATTGGAGAGTAAATAGCCAGCATTTCTAATTCAACCATAGGACACTTGTAAGTTAATATGTTCTCAGTTGTTCAGACATTTCCAACTCTTTGTGACCCCATGGACTGTAGCCCACTAGGCTCTTATATTCATGGGATTTCCCAGGCAAGAATACTGGGGTGAGTTGCCATTTCCTCCTCCAAGGGATCTTACTGAGCCAGGGATCAAATGTGCATATCCTGCATTTCCTGCATTGGCAGGTGGATTCTTTACATTGAACCACCTAGGGAGCCCAGTCAATATTATAAAGCTCTGAAAAGTGAACTTGTCCCCAGTTCACAAATGCATCCATCTTATAATCCAAAAATACTTGACTGATTAAAAAAAAAAATTAGAATGTTGTTTCCTGAATAAAAGCATCAGGTTCTTCTTAGATTATATTGAGATTTAACAAAGCAATTAAGTCAATTCAACGAAACCAATTATGTTCTGTACTCTAAAAGCTTTGGGAAGCTCTCAGTTCTGATGGAAAGTTAAAGTAATGCAGAAAAACATTTGCAACTCAAATAGTACATGGAAACTGGAGTTTGTTGAAGAAGAGATCCTAATATTAAGTAAGACGCAATGATAGAAAGCTATATTTACTGCAACAGGAAAAGAAAGAGCAGAGAATAAGATCCAAGAAGTCAGCAAAGGAAATGAATCAAAAATAAAACACTAGGTTTCAGGACATTTTAAAACTAAACACCAGCCCCCACCCCCACCCCCCGGCCTGGCCATTCATTGCTTTGTTGTGAAGCTACAACATCTTAATGAAGGATGGACATATATGCCACCTTAAAATAGGGTTATGCATTTAGATAACTTCTTATCTGTAAGGGTTTTATGGGAAAGCTTGTCCATGCAAATTACAATTTAAACTAACATACTGGACTCAACACTAATTTAATGGCTCCCATCCATGGGGTCACAAGAGTAGGCTTCCCTGGTGGCTCAGACGGTAAAGCATCTCCCTGCAATGTGGTAGTCCCAGGTTCGATTCTTGGGTTGGGAAGATCCTCTGGAGAAGGAAATGACAACCCATCCCACTACCCTTGCCTGGAAAATCCCATGGATGGGGGAGCCTGGTATGCTACGGCCCATGGGGTTGCAAAGAGTCAGACACAACTGAGCTACTTCACTTTGGTGACTAAATCCCCATAACGTGTATGTGGGCTTCTCAGGTAGTAATAGTGGAAATGAACCTGCCTGACAATAATGAATATGTATACTGTGTAAAAATAAATAGATATTTAGTAAAAGCTTTGGTACTATTGTACTAAAATTATCTTATTAAATCATAGGATTCAATGAAGTTCTATTTCATTAGCAGAGTTGCCAGAATACAATCTAATTTTAGAAAAGTTTCATTATTTTCCCCCTAAATTCTTGTACCCATGAAGACTTACTTCCCATCCCTCTTCTTACTAACACTTACCATTTCCTGTTTGTATTCCTTATATTCCCCTTAGTGGATATGAACTGATATCTCATCATGGTTTCAGTTTGCATTTCTCCAAAGACTAATTATATTAAACATATTTGCATGTGCTTATTTTCCATTTGTACATTTTCTTTGGGAAAAGTCTATTCACATCCTTTGTTTATTGTTTAATTGGATTATTTGTCTTAGTTGTAGCTACTGAATCATGAGTTTTTTATACATTCTAAATGAAGTCCCTTATCACATGCATTATTTATAAATATTTCTGTCATTCTGTGGTTTGATGTTTCCCTTGGTGGCAAACATTGTGAAATTTACTAAAATCTGATTACCTATTTTTTTTCTTTTGTCACTTTTGATTTTGATGTATTATCTAAGAAATCCTTGTCTAATCCAAAGTTACTTTTGTGTTTTCTTCTAAAGTCTCTATAACATTAGTTTTTACGTGTAGTTCTCTGATCCATTTGTAATTAGTTTTTGTGTACCTTGGGAGAAAGGTGTATATCGTCATTCTCTTGAGTGAAAATATTCATGTGTCTAGGGCTTCCCTGGTGACTCAGTGGTAAAAAATCCTTCTGCCAATATAGGAGATGCAGGAAAAAGGAGTTTGATCTCTGGTTTAGAAAGATCCCCTGGAGGAGGAAATAGCAACCCACCTTAGTATTCTTGCCTGAAAAATCCCAGGGACAAAAGAGACTGGCAGGCTACAGTCCATGGGGTCACAAAGAATTGGACACAACTAAGTAACTTGGCACACACACAACCATTTGTTCCAATACCATCTGTTGAGAAAAAAAAAATTTTTAAAGCTTTAAAAAAATTCAATTTTCCATTGAATTGCCATGTTAACTCCTCTAAAATGAAGAATTTAATTGGCCTTTGTACCTGGCTTCTGGGTGACATCTTTTAAATCTTTGGAATTTTTCAAGTTGTAGGAGTGTATTTGTTATTCACGTGAGCCCAGAAAAATTATGCTTAAAAGATAACTCAAGATGGGAGCTGGTCATACCTGAAAGACCAGTCAGATTGATGCTCAGAGTCATGTGATAGCGGGCCAAACTTTGGGGAACGTATGGGATTTAGAGATTGACTTCTGTCATATGGTCAATTATTCTATTACTCATGTTTATATATGAAACTCCTATGGAAACTTTGGACAACATGCTCGGAAGAGCATCCCCAGTTAGAAGTACTCCATGCATATTGTTACATATCAGTGTGCTGGAAGGGCAATATCCTGGGGAGCAGTGAGCAGACTCTTCATGTTTAGGACCCACTCAGACCTCAACCCAAGTGTGTTTCTCACTTTGACTTGTTCTGTTTTAAATCTTCCATTACAATAAAGCTACAGCCTTCATTTTCCTGAGTTCTGTGTGTTGTTCAAGAAAAGCATTGGGCTCAAAGTATTCCTGTTACTATTTCTTGTTGGTCAGTGTGCTAGGAGCAATTTTTCTGCCATTGTTTCTCTGGTAATGGCTTCATTTCTCTCTCAATGTTAAAAAATTTTGCTAGATATAAAATTTTTATTTGATAGTCTCCTTTCTTCAGTTCTTTGAGTAGATCATCTCCCTGCCATCTGGATTCCATGATTTCTGATGAGAAGTTAACTGTGAATCTGATTGAACATTGATTGTAAAAAATGTCATTTTTTAATTGCTTTCAAGACTTTTTCTTTAACTTTTGACAAGTATGAATTTAGGTATGGATATCTTTGATGTGGGGCTACCAAGTGATACAAGTGGTAAAGAACCCATCTGCCAATGTAGGAGATATAAGAGATACAGGTTTGATCCTTGGGTCAGGAAGATCCCCTGGAAGAGGGCATGGCAACCCACTCCAGTATTATTGCCTGGAGAATCCCAAGGACAGAGAAGCCTGTTGGGCTATAGTGCATAGCATCACAAAGAGTCAGACACGACTGATGAGACTTAGCACACATGTGTCTTTAACTTAATCCTACTTGGAGACCTTCAAGACTCACAGATGTATCGATTAATTCTTACTATCAAATTTGAGACTTTTTTTTTGCCCAGTATTACTTCAAATACAATATAAGTTCCTTTCTTATGCTCTTCTTTGTCTGGGGACCCATTATACATATATTGGTATGCTGTTGGTAAGCCAGTGTTTTCTTCTTTTTCTTTCTAGTACTTAAACTGATTAATATGAATAGATCTATCTTTCAGTATGTTTATTATTTCTGCTGATTACTCAAATTGTTGTTATGCCATACTTGTAAAGTTTTTGTTTCAGGTACTGTATTTTTCAACTCTGGAATTTTTATCTGGTTCTTTTTGCTACTTTTTAAACTTTATTATTACTCTCTAGTGAGATATCATTCTCACATACTTCTTAACTTCTTTAGATAATGTATTTTTCTTATTTCTCTTTTCTTCCCTTTATTTCCTTGAAAATCCTTATAATTAGATTTTCTGTCATAATTACAACTTTTGTGCCCCCTCAAAGAAATAATTTCTATTGACTATTTTGTTTTTCATCTGTATATGGGACAAACTATTTTTACATATCTCTTAAATTGTAGTTGAAACCTGAATATTTTAAATAATAAAATATAACAAGCTTGGAAAGCTGTTATCACAGAAAAAATTTTAATTGTAGTAACTCTTTGTTTAGAGACTTTCCTGTACCAGATTTCTAAATTAGGCATTGCTTGTTGCCTGAAACCACAAGTCTCTGCTCCTACTGATGGTTGGACAGAGATGTCTCTCAAGATCGTGGCTGCTGTGAATTGGCAGCCCAGAAGTGTTTGGATAGCCTCATTTGTTCTAGCTGGTATCACAAACTTAGGCAATTGTGATGTTAAGCAATAGCCACCAATTTCTTTGACAACTACAACCCAGGGGATAGGGTTTTTCTTATTGAGTAAGGTATGTTTCAAGCCAAATAATAAGCCCCATAAAAGAGGCTTTTCCAGAAAACAGCCATACAGATCAAATATTGACATTACTGTAGTAATGTGGCTTTTGATAATGCTCTAGACAACCTCTGCATACCACTTCCCCAGTGGCATCTGGGCTGCCAATTTCACAGCTATTACTGTGTTGATTTTCAACTGTGCTGTGAAGTTGAAAGAGGAAGATGAATATTGACAAGTTAAGGAGTTACAAAGCTCACTGTTCATTATAAAATTCAGCTGTTCTTTTTTTTTATGTGTAAATAATCCTGTAATAATTGCAAATTTTGGTAAATTTCTGGAATTATAAAGTTAATTTAGGCAATTTGCCTATGTTCTTATCACTTGTATAGAGGAGTAGATTTTAAGAAGCTTTTAAATTCTACTAGAGGTGTTTTCCCCCCTACATAATTTTCTTACTTGTGAACTTTATTTCACATTGAAATAGATACCTATTATCAGAAAAGCCTAAGAAACTTCCTTAAATCTTTCAAACAATAGGCTGAACTACAATTCCCAAAATCATATTCTCAAGTGGATAGTATTCTTTTACTGTAATGACAGGATCACAGGTTGAGTAGCTTCCGATATATCATATAGAAAGAAACTGTAGAGCTGGGAACTGAATCTGGATGATCTCGAGATTTCATTTCTGTTTCGTTTGAATATAGTCACTACAGAAATGAAACCCCTTTATTTGATTATCAGTGTTATTACAGCATCAGCTTTGGTCCCATAATTTAGAGAGTCTCTTTTGTGCTTCTCATTATGGAAAAAATGCTATAAATCTCCTCCTGTTAGCTATCTTTTATGAACATATATTTTCTATTTTAGTAACTTATGTATAAAAGTAATGAATTTTTTAAACAGAAATTATTGAGGGGTATACTACTGAATTTCTTTTCTATTTTTGCAATTAAATTTCAACATTCAAACAGGATGTGCCATTTAATTTAATATTAACACAAGAGGTGACATTATATCAAACATCATATAATAATTATGATGAATGTGTATAATATATTTTCCTGACCTATTCTTCCCTTCATTATTTTTACACCAAATTTAATTTGCTTTCAAACAGATATTTTTCCAAAAGTATTTTGCTTTTTGTATCACTTGCCTTTCCTCATTTGAACAAGAATCTCTCTTGGAATTCTGAGCATTTTGATGCACTGTAGCTTTAGGCAAACACATGAAAAATGGAACTATTTCTAAGAAATGCTGTCTTAAAAATGTAGCCTTATTATGTAGTCAATTATGGAGGAAGCTTATTTATTCTTCATTTGAGTTTAACTTCTGTCTTTGATATTTATAAGGTAGACATTGCTGCAGAGTTGAGTTTGCAGATTGTTTCCTTCCAGCTACTTCACGATGATCACAAAATTAATTATATATGTACCAGCAGATGCCAAAAAATATGCAACTGAAGAATGTAGTAATAATTTAAACTTGTCTGCCAAATATGATTCTATTAAATAGTTCCTCATATTTACTCTTCCTTCATAAAGTAGTTATAAACATAATCACATATACACAGTGTTGATGTATAAATTTACTTATTTAAATGATGGGAAGCATTTAATCTCTTCATCGATTTATTTCAATTATGGAGTTAATATTAACTGTGATTACTATAGGAAACAAGTCAAATTATCAGGAATCTTTTTAAGTTAATAAAGAACTATGAGGTTTTTTACTTCATATAGTTTCATATGAGAATACCAGATAAAACTTCAGAAAACACACAGTATCAGACATATGTATGTGTGAGTGTGTATCTGTGATAAAAAGTGAGATTTTCATTCATGTCATCAGGCCATTTATGTATATTTTTAGAATTGAACCAAGGTACTCACCTTGGAGGGAATGTACTACCATAATTTTAAACCAAGATTTCACTAATAAGGTTAACTATAAAATATAAGAACTATAATTTGTTTGTATTTCATTGTTATGCTGAATTAAAGGATTTTAAAATTACAGACAAACATACATCCCCATATAATTGTGTTCCATTACTCTTAAGTTGTTCTCCAAAGTTACCATAGACCTCTATCCTGTTTTTCAAGATACACTCGGTATACACTTACTCACACACATGCACACAAACAAGACAGTTTACATTACTACCTGTTTTTTGGCTAAGCTGTAAAAATAATTTGCATATATTAGTAGAGGACCTCTTTTACTCTTAACTTTGGATGCATATATACTTAATTTTCCAAATCTAGGTACTTTTAAAAGTGAAAGGAAGCATTACATTAATGTAATCACATTACAAAAACAGGGTGAAACTGGGACATAAAGTCAAACTTCAAACCTTGCAAACTTTCATTCTACCCGTGCTTCCCCAGGTTTCTGCATGACTCGATTTGTAAATTGCTTTACAAGGACATTGGATTTCATAATATCCTCCACCTACAGCTGTTTTCTCCGATTAATTATCTGCTTTAGACCCATTCACTTGGCTTTGACAGTTTCCCTTCTTAAAAATTATTCTCATTCATGAGGCTTGTAAATTCTTTTAAAATATACATTAGATTGTTTCTCTACTTTGCTTAAAAGTTTCCTTCTTCTCCCATTCGAACTTCACGAAAATCTCGATTTTCTTGCATGGCCTATAAAGCTCTGAATGAGCTTCTTCCCACCACTCAGATGACATTTCCTGCCAGTCTTTTCCACTCTGCTTCTGCTGCAGCCATAACAGCCTCTCTGCCATTCTTGAAACAGTCTAAAGGCACCTCATTGTCCCTAGACTTGCTATTTCTTATCTTTAAACACTGTCCTGCAGAAAACATATAGCACATTTTCTAATTTCATTAATCAGCGTTTGAATGCCATCCCCATTGAGAGGCTTTCTTTAACCATTGGATATAAAATAGCAACTCCATCACTGTCGTCTCAACTGAGTTTTATTTTATTTTTTTAATTTCATAACATTTATCACAAGCTTATATAGTATTAAATATATTTTTATTGTATGCCTCCTCTCATTGGAATGTAGGCTATATGACACACATCTGCTTTTTCACTTCCTTCTCCACACAGGTTAATCCAAAATGTATTTACTGAAAGACAAACTGAATGTAACAAATTGAAAACATTGGATCAATTGTATAGGATGGTCCACACCTTTTCAGTACTAAAAAATCACTAACTGTATTCAATCATGTTCTCTCTGGTTTGTTTAGTTTTACCATTTATACTGTACCACTGTTCTTTGGGAGGCTCACTTTCTCATAATCCAAGTATATTCCTCTTCTTAGAGAACGTTTCATTTGTGTCACTGTCCTCTTTTCTCCATCATTCTTTCCAGTCTCTTCTGGATCAGTTTTATCAGTACAAAACCAGAGTCTAGCATTTTCTATTGGAAAAAGAAAAAAATATCTTCCTCTATCCCATGTTGATATCAGTGATTTTTGCCATTATTTTTTTTACTAATATTCACAGCAAGACTTTGCTGTATTTGTCTTCAATTCAACTTCTCATTTTCATAATTCCACCAACAATTGCACTTTTATCAGGTTTACTGAGATTACCAAAGATACCTGTACTTCCAGCATACATGCTAATGGTCAAAATTGTGTGCTTTATAGCAGAAGTAGAATCAGTTGATTAATTTGTTTTCTTGAGGCATGTCTTCTCTTCCAAGACATAATACTATTCTCTGTTTCCTTATGAGCCATTCATTTTCAATCTCTTGAGTTTTCTCCTCCAAATACTAGAAGGAAGTCAGGTTTAATTATTTTTTCTCACTTTAAATCTTCTCTTCAAGCTATCTTAATTTGTCTTAACAAAACAAAACAAAAATCTATCTATCTATATATATATTTCTGTGCCTTTCTCCCATACTCAACTACCTACTTAATGTCAATTTGCATAGATATCAGAAACTTAATAAATTCACATCAAAGCTATTAAATCTCTATAGTACTTGACCTCCCCAAATCATTTCCTTTCTGTGTGTTCTGTATATCCATAGCTCCAGTCCAGTTGCCCAAACTGAAAATACAAAACCATTTTTGATTCTTCATGTTATGATACCAAGTATATCAGCAGATCCTTTAGGCACGACAGCCAAATGTATGCAGCAGCTATTCAATTTTCTCTAGGACAATTTTTTTTTTTCAACACAAGAGTTATTTGATTCTTTCAAATATTACCATTTAAGTCTAGTTCAGCTCAGTTCAGTTTCTCAGTCATATCCGACTCTTCGCGACCCCATGGACTGCAGCATGCCAGGTCTCCCTGTCCATTACCAACTCCCGAAGTTCACTAAAACTCATGTCCGTTGAATCAGTGATACTATCCAATCATCTCATCCTCTGTCATCCCCTTCTCCTCCTGCCTTCAATCTTTCCCAGTATCAGAGTCTTTTCAAATGAGTCAGTCCTTCGCATCAGGTGGCCAAAGTATTGGAGTCTAACTTCCAAATACCACTACGTGGATGGGTTCTCCATTGACTATTCTCCTGAAAATACTTTCTTCTGTAATCCTCCATTGTACTAAATTACATTTCCCCCAGGGATCTATTAATATCTAAAATATACAGTGTTTAGATATTTGTTTATTCTGTTTTTCTCTCACCACAGTAGAAGCTCCATGACAGGAAAAACTTGTCCATATTATTTATGGCTTTGTTTCAGCATCCATGACAGTCTATCTAAAGTACAGAGTGAAGTAAGCCAGAAAGAAAAACACCAATACAGTATACTAACACATATATATGGAATTTAGGAAGATGGCAATGACGACCCTGTATGCAAGACAGGAAAAAAGACACAGCTGTGTATAACGGACTTTTGGACTCAGAGGGAGAGGGAGAGGGTGGGATGATTTGGGAGAATGGCATTCTAACATGTATACTATCATGTAAGAATTGAATCGCCAGTCTATGTCTGACGCAGGATACAGCATGCTTGGGGCTGGTGCATGGGGATGACCCACAGAGATGTTATGGGGAGGGAGGTGGGAGGGGGATTCATATTTGGGAATGCATGTAAGAATTAAAGATTTTAAAATTAAAAAAATAAAAAACTAAAAAAAATTTAAAAATAAATAAATAAATAAATAAATATAAAATAAAAAGGAAAAAAAGTATGTTGTTGAATAAGTATCCAAAATTATCTCTCATGTAGAAATACATTTCTCATAATGTATAGACTATATATTTTTAATTTGATTTTTCATGTTTTTGCGGCATGGTGGTCTATGGACATAGCACTTGTTTTGGAATTAGGCATTGAGCTCCTAAATTGTAGATAATAACTTTGCTATGTGACTTTAAGCAAGTATAACTTTACTCAGACTTTCATTTATCATCTTTCAAAATATCGTGCTTGCTGTCTATAATCCTTTCAAAAAATTTAATGAATGTATCGTATAATATTAGCTTTCTTTTTTACATGCATTATAGCAGCAGTTTTTTGTTTCTTTTCTTTTCAAACACACACAGAGAGAAAGCATGATACTTCTACTTTAATGAATGATAATCCTATGTGAAAATGTAAGGAGAATAAAGTACATAGACAATAACAAAAAAAATTGATTTTAGCCGTTGTCATACAATGAAAATACTAAGATGATCGCATACCCCTACTGTATATGAGAGTTAGGGACAAGATTATTAGTTCTGTGATCTGCTTTTATGAGTAAGAGAACAGTCTTTTTTTTTTTTTTTTTCATCTAAATCATTCATTATCTGGTCTTCTTAATAAAAATAGTTCACATTATCCTGCCTATTCACACTGAAGAATAGCAAAAGTAAGTAAAAAGAAACTGCCTTTGGTTTGCTATTGTGGTTCTTTTCTCTTTTGAATTTGGAATGAAAGCTTTTAAGTCTAAGAATCATTTCTGCAGTTGGAAAACCAAATTAGAGTAGGAAATTGAATAAAGAATAATAACGAAAATTTGTTAATAGCTTGAAACAGTGATTATATCTTCAAATTACCTTTTCCATTATAAAGCATTATAATAATTTAATGTTGCACTCTAATAAATATAACTCACTTGCTTTTATAATAAAATATTTGTGCCAGGGCTCACCCTCATGACCCCATTAATGGATTGAAAACACTTCAAATTTATTTTTCCTTTGTGAAGGTCACTACATAGAAACATTGAAGAGGATATTTATTAGGATACACATTTATTCACACAGAGAGTAATAACAAAGTATGAAACAATATAAGTAGCCAGGACATATGAATTGTACATTTGCTGATACTTTTGTTATTTGGTGACTGTTTGCTTGTTATTTCCTAAACTTTATTCCCCATTAATTTTATCAAAGATGATATGATTTTGGCTTTAATCTGTTGTCATTATAAGTTAAAAAACTAAAAGTACTTTCATGTCACAGTATTATTGTCCTGGCTTCACTAGATAAAGGCATTTAACTTTGTGCACTATTTTCATAATGCATCATTTTTAAAATTGTATATACAGTATCAGTTCAGTTCAGTCATTCAGTCATGTCCGATTCTTTGCGACCCCATGAATCACAGCACCCCAGGCATCCCTGTCCACCACCAACTCCCAGAGTTCACTCAAACTCATGTGCATTGAGTTGGCGATGCCATCCAGCCATCTCATCCTCTGTCGTCCCCTTTTCCTCCTGCCCCCAATCCCTCCCAGCATCGAGGTCTTTTCCAATATGCTCTATATTAAGATGCAAAATAAAATTGAAAGTATCAAAGTGCTGTCATGAATAAGCATAACATGCACAGTACTTTGCATATATTTTCAGAATAATCCTCACCATGACTTTGAGTTACAGATAATGAAACTAATAGTCAAATGGTTTAAATCATTTTCCTAAGGTCACACAGCAGGTACAATAAAAAGAAAACAAGTAATACTTAATCCTCTGTTAGGATTACATTGTAGACTTTAGCATTGTAGAATAGTAAGGGACTTAGAAGATGTTCAAGCCAAATTATCTTCAAGGAGAAGCTTTTTTTTTTCTTAACCTCTGTAAACTTATTATGTAGTGTCTTACACTGATATGCACAATATCCATTTTATGAATACTAATTGAATATTTAATTTCTTAATGTAATGACAAATTATGATTACATAGCTAATTATTCCAAAAATAGCAAAAACCTTTAAGTAAAATCCCAATAATAATAATGATTTACTAGCTTTTCTACATTGTGTTATCTATTTTTTGTCTAATGCTTGAACCCAGTGTAAAATTTATCTAGGGTTTTCCCTCTTTAAATGGAGAATTATCATTAGTGTTTTATTTTTGTTGTATATAGTGCTCAAGATGCAGATGTTACAAAATAGTGAATTTGACTGTAATAGTGAAACATATTGAATGAACAAGTTTGTGTGTGGAAGTTGAGGAGTGCATTCAAACTTTGTTTTTAAGAGAGATTATATATGTGAGGACTCAATGAAACCTCAGTGAATTTAATTATAAAAATGGCAATCTTCACTAGAAAGAAGAGACTAACATCTGGCATTATACATAAAAATTCTGAGGTCTCTGAGCCACAAATCATGTGCATCCAACTCCCTAATTTTTCCTAAGGTTTTTCAATGATTATACAGTTCAGTATATCTGGGCCTGGGGCAGGACAAGGTAGCCCAAATACCCAAGATATCCAGATTTTCCAGACATAACTTAGTAAGCTGACTTGAATCAAAACACTTTATAATATAGTAGTCTTTTTCTAATTTACCACCAGGGAGATACCTAGTTGGATCTAGAATGCTTAGGAAATAATCTTTCTGTATGACCTTAACTTGATATTGCAAAGTAGGCAATATTTTGCTGCTTCTATCTCAAACAATAGGCAAGGTTTTAACCAGAACTTTGACGGTTTGTTTTTGAAAATTTCCCTTTCTTTCCATATTCAGAAGGTAATTTTGCTTTCTTTTTGATTCAAAATCAGTGAAAAGTAAAATTTGGTGAAACCAAATTTGAAGAGTGTCATGAGTTTTTAAATATTTCTGAATGTATGTTTAATTTTTGTTGAGTTTTAAGGGGAAAAAGAAAAAAAAATGTATATGAAAACAGAAAAAAATGTATCTAGCTTAAAGGAAATATATATGTACTTTAAGGGGAAAAATAAAAATAATAGAAATTATGACTTGATAATTTGAAATCTCAATAGTATAGCCCAAGAGACAGCATTTCAGATATCTCTAAGAAACTGCTCCCAGGAAGTAGACAGAAGGTCAGCACACGTGTGATTTTGGTGAGTGAGGAATACATTCAATCAAGCACATATTTTTTGCAGAAAGTTACTACTATTCTTGAGGACCAGGTGTCACCATGAAAAATTTTAGTGCCTTCCTGGATATGAAGAGATGCAAGTATTAGGCCCTTAAATCTACTGAAAATATCTATCTGAAGAAAATTTCCACTATTTTGTCCAGCAGCACAGAGTGCCTCAGTCTTGATCTCAGGTGTTGAACGTCAACAGCTGCGGTGGTTTATAATTTGATTCTTGCAAAGGTAGCTAGCAAGTGTTACTTTGTAGGTGACAATGTGTATATGTATATCCATATGTATATGCAGATGAATTAATATTTTATCCCAAAAAATGTGCTTGTAATTTGTGTTCTTAAGTCTTCCTTGTCAATAATTACCATCATAAACTTATTACATCATAGTACAATTTTTATTATCAGTTTTCCATTTTTGAATATTAAATACCATTGGCAGTTATATTTAGGCTTGTACATATACATGAGCTTACCAGGTGGCTCAGTGGTAATGAATCCACCTGCCAAAGCAGAAGATGAAGGTTCAATCCTTGGGTTGGGAACATCTCCCAGAAAAGGAAATGGCAACCTACTTCTGACTTGCCAGGAAAATACCATGGACAGAGAGCTACAGTCCATGGGACTGAAAATAATCAGACATGACTGAGAGCGACTGAGTGTACTCATACACACACACACACACACATACACGTCATTGCATTTGTCCAGTTTCTTAGTAATATTTATTTCTGTGGAAATGGTAAGTCAGGACATTCTGACCCTTAGCTTTATACTCAGATATTTTTAATGTATTCATATTTAGAGCATACACTTATAATGCTTTAATTATTCATTCTTCTAGTGATAAAAATCCAAGATTACCTCCAATCCTTGGCTCAAAAGTTAACATTGTGATAAGCATCCTTATATATATCTTATATGAAAATTCTCAGGAAGATATAAACCGGGATAAAATTCTAAGGCAACTGAAATATATTTTTTCTGACCTAAGCAGTCCCTAAGTTTACCTTCGGTGCATGTGTTCATGTTTCTGTATCCTCCATCACCATGAGGCATTGTCTAGCTTTATAATATTTGCCACTTTGTTGGAGATTCATTGAACCCACAATTGTTTTAATCTATATTTCCCTAACTACAAGTTAATCTGAACATCTCTTCAGATGCTTGTTTATGTATTTTGTCTTTTTTCTTTTCTGTAAGAGTGCATATTTTTCTTGTTCCTATTTTATAGGTTTTTTTTTTTTTTTTACTTTATTTTACTTTTACAATACTGTATTGGTTTTGCCATACATCAACATGAATCTGCCACGGGTGTACATGTGCTCCCAATCTTGAACCCCTCTCCCACCTCCCTCCCCATACCATCTCTCTGGGTCATCCCAGTGCACCAGCCCCAAGCATCCTGTATCCTGCATCAAACCTAGACTGGTGATTCATTTCTTATATGATATTATACATGTTTCAATGCCATTCTCCCAAATCATCCCACCTTCTCCCTCTCCCTCAGAGTCCAAAAGACTGTTCTATACATCTGTGTCTCTTTTGCTGTCTCGCATACAGGGTTATCATTAGCATATTTCTAAATTCCATATATATGTGTTAGTATACTGTATTGGTGTTTTTCTTTCTGGCTTACTTCACTCTGTATAATTGGCTCCAGTTTCATCCACCTCATTAGAACTGATTCAAATGTATTTTTTTAATGGCTGAGGAATTCTCCATTGTGTATATAAACCACAGCTTTCTTATCCATTCATCTGCTGATGGACATCTAGGTTGCTTCCATGTCCTGGCTATTATAAACAGTGCTGCGATGAACATTGGGGTACATGTGTCTCTTTCAATTTTGGTTTCCTCTGTGTGTATGCTCAGCAGTGGGATTGTTGGGTCATAAGGCAGTTTTATTTCCAGTTTTTAAGGAATCTCCACACTGTTCTCCATAGTGGCTGTACTAGTTTGCATTCCCACCAACAGTGTAAGAGGGTTCCCTTTTTTCCACACCCTCTCCAGCATTTATTGCTTGTAGACTTTTGGATCACAGCCATTCTGACTGGCATGAAATGGTACCTCATTGTGATTTTGATAGATTTTCTTTTATAGTATGGCTTTGTATTATGTGTTACTGGAGGAAGGCATGGCAACCTACTCCAATATTCTTGCCTGGAGAATCCCCATGGTCAGAGGAGCCTGGTGGCCTTCAGTCCATGGGTTTGCAAAGAGTTGGACATGACTGAGTGACTAAGCATATATCTGCTATAGTTTCCATTTTTGCTGTAAGTTAACCTCAAGGCCATTATTCTTCTGTGCATATATTAAGGAAAATGTTGACAAAAATACTGAAATTTGATTTTATCCAGCTAGAATGTTAATTTGAAGATTAATTTGAGAACGTTAATATCTTTGTAGTATAGCAATAGTATATCCTGGTGGCTTCCAGGATATTATAGCTTCCCTGGTGGCTCAGAGGTTAAAGCATCTGCCTGCAATGCGGGAGACCTGGGTTTGATCCCTGGGTCGGGAAGATTCCCCTGGAGAAGGAAATGGCAACCCACTCCAGTATTCATGGATGGAGGAGCCTGGCGGGCTACAGTCCATGGGGTCGCAAAGAGTTGGACACCACTGAGCAACTTCACTTTCACTTTAATGGTATATCCAAAAGTATGAGGTTTTTGTTCAGTCACTCACTCATGTCCAACTTGTTGTGATCCAACAACTGCAGAATGCGAGGCTTCTCTGTCCTTCACCATTTCCTGGACTTTGCTCAGACTCATGGCCATTGAGTCGATGATGCCATCCAACCATCCCATCCTCTGCCATCCCCTTCACCTCCCGCCTTCAGTCTTTCCCAGCATCAGAGTCTTTTCTAATGAGTCAGCTCTTCACATTGAGCGGCCAAAGTACTGGAGTTTCACCTTCAGCATCAGTCCTTTCAATGAATATTCAGGACTGATCTCCTTTAGGATGGACTGGTTGGATCTCCTTACAGTCCAAGAGATTCTCAAGAGTCTTCTCCAACACCACGTTTCAAAAGCATAGTTTCTTCGGTGATCAGCTTTCTTTATAGTCCAACGCTCATGTCTATACATGATCATTGGAAAAACTATAGCATTGACTAGATGGACCTTTGTTGGTAAAGTAACATCTCTGCTTTTTAATATACTGTCTAGGTTGGTCATAGCTTTTCTTCCAAGGAGCAAACATCTTTTAATTTCATGGCTGCAGTCACCATCTGTAATGATTTTGGACCCCAAGAAAATAAAGTCTGTCACTGCTTCCATTGTTTCCCCATCTATTTGCCATGAAGTGATGGTACTGGATCTTCATGACACAGATAATCATGATGATGTGATCACTCATCTAGAACCAGACATCTTGGAATGTGAAGTCAAGTGGGCCTTATAAAGCATCACTATGAACAAAGCTAGTGGAGGTGATGGAATTCCAGTTGAGCTGTTTCAAATCCTGAAAGATGATGCTGTGAGAGTGCTGCACTCAATATGCCAGCAAATTTGGAAAACTCAGCAGTGGCCACAGGACTGGAAAAGGTCAGTTTTCATTCCAATTCCAAAGAAAGGCAATGGAAAAGAATGCTCAGACTACCGTACATTTGCACTCATCTCACATGCTAGTAAAGTAATGCTCAAAATTCTCCAAACCAAGCTTTAACAATATATGAACCATGAACTTCCTGACGTTCAAGCTGGTTTTAGAAAAGGCAGAGGAACCAGAGATCAAATTGCCAACATCCGCTGGATCATGAAAAAAGCAAGAGAGTACCAGAAAAACATCTATTTTGCTTTATTGACTATGCCAAAGCCTTTGACTGTGTGGATCACAATAAACTGTAGAAAATTCTGAAAGAGATGGGAATACCAGACCACTGAACTGCCTCTTGAGAAATCTGTATGCAGGTCAGGAAGCAACAGTTAGAACTGGACATGGAACAACAGACTGGTTCCAAATAGGAAAAGGAGTACATCAAGGCTGTATATTGTCACCCTGCTTATTTAACTTATATGCAGAGTACATCATGAGAAACGCTGGGCTGGAAGAAACACAAGCTGGAATCAAGATTGCCGGGAGAAATATCAATAACCTCAGATATGCAGATGACACCAATCTTATAGCAGAAAGTGAAGAGGAGCTAAAAGCTTCTTGATGAAAGTGAAAGAGAAGACCGAAAAGTTGGCTTAAAGCTCAACATTCAGAAAATGAAGATCATGGCATCCGGTCCCATCACTTCCTGGGAAATAGATGGGGAAACAGTGGAAACAGTGGAAACAGTGTCAGGCTTTATTTTTGGGGGCTCCAAAATCACTGCAGCCATGAAATTAGAAGACTCTTACTCCTTGGAAGAAAAGTTATGACCAACCTAGATAGCATATTCAAAAGCAGAGACATTACTTTGCTGACTAAGGTCCATCTAGTCAAGGCTATGGTTTTTCCTGTGGTCATGTATGGATGTGAGAGTTGGACTGTGAAGAAGGCTGAGTACCGAAAAATTGATGCTTTTGAACTGTGGTGTTGGAGAAGACTCTTGAGAGTCCCTTGGACTGCAAGGAGATCCAACCAGTCCATTCTGAAGGAGATCAGCCCTGGGATTTCTTTGGAAGGAATGATGCTAAAGCTGAAGCTCCAGTACTTTGGCCACCTCATGCGAAGAGTTGACTCATTGGAAAAGACTCTGATGCTGGGAGGGATACGGGGCAGGAGGAGAAGGGGACGACCGAGGATGAGATGGCTGGGTGGCATCACTGACTTGATGGACATGATTCTGACTGAACTCCGGGAGATGGTGATGGACAGGGAGGCTTGGCGTGCTGTGATTCATGGGGTCGCAAAGGGTCGGACATGTCTGAGCGACTGAATTGAACTGAACTGAACTGATGGTACTAGATCCCATGAATTTAGTTTTTTGAATGTTGAGTTTTAAGCCAGGTTCTTCACTCTCCTCTTTCACCCTCATCAAGAGACTCTTTAGTTCCTCTTTGCTTTCTGCATAAGTGTGGTGCCATCTGCATATTTAAGGTTATTAGCATTTCTCCTGGCAATCTTGATTCCAGTATGTGCTTCATCCAGCCCATCGTTTTGCATGATGTACTCTGCATATAAGTTAAATAAGCAGGGTGACAATATACAACCTTGACGTACTCTTTTCCCAATTTGGAATAAGTCCATTGTTCCATGTGAGTTCTAAATGTTGCTTCTTGACCTGCAAACATATTTCTTAGGAGGCAGGGAATGTCATCTAATATTCCAATCCCAAAGTATATGATATATTCATTTATATATTATTTTAGGTGTTTCATTTGAATGACTTTTTTGAAATCTGTTTATACCATTTTATCTTTGCAAAAATTTTCAGTTTCTATGATAAATTATACTGTTCCTATATAATTTTAATTTTATAAAAGTGTAATTAAGATATGGATTAGCTAAGGAAATTTCCGAAATGTAATGCTAATGAATGATAGATTCAGAATTTAAAATAAGACAATTTTCCTGTAGAATCTTTATCCTTAACTCATGTGCTATTCTAATGTTCATTTTATAAGCAGAATAATTAAAAATATATTAAAATCTTAGAGAAACACTTCACTTTCTGAATTTCAGGTTTTTTAAACTGCTTTTTGGAATTAAAAAAAAAGCATGTCAGTTTCTTTACATTTAAAAACAAATGATTAGACTAAGTGTCACCAATTTAGTCATTGTAATAACCATTGTGTTATCTGGCATATTTAATGTATAAAGTTCTAGATGACAAAGATTTGGCAAGGGATAAAATCAAGTAAATAAAAAAATAAAAATCTGACTTGGTTATAACAGATGAGCATCATTGCTACACACATTTCTTAACTCAGAGTTTACAACATTCTTCTGTAATTTTTAGCTTCTTTATTAATGTTACTTTATTTTCAAGTTACTTGTCTATAAAGGACTAATTTTCTCCACTATAAAACATTGGCTGGATAATCTCTGTTGCCTTAATTACTAGTTACTAAAATTGTAAGTGATCATTTAAAAAGTATTCATCATATGTGAGATCAACAGTTTTAGAAAAAATACTTTAAAACTACTTTTAAAAGCAGTTTTTAAATTATAAAATATAGTATTTTAGAACTTATTACAATAAATGATTATCAGCTGATAGCTAATATTTTGATAGTATTTTCCAATTTTGTGAGATTTGTGACAAATTCAAGGTCAACTTTCTCATCTACCTTTCTTACACCTTGCCGCTACTATATTAGATTTTGGGCTTCCCTGGTGGCTCAGCAGTAAAGAATCTGCCTACCAAGGCAGGAGATGCAGGTTCGATCCCTGAGTTGGGAAGATCCCCTGGTTCTCAAGGGAAGGACAGCCCACTCCAGTATTTTGCCTCAGCAATCTCATGGACACAGGAGCATGGTGGGTTACAGTCCATGGAGTTGCAAAGAGTTGGACACAACTTAGCAACTATACATACACAATTTACAATTTTACATTTTCAAGTATAAGTTCAAGTGTTTGAATTTTTTTTTCATACAATTTAACTGTTCAGAAGGAAAACAGTCCCAGAGAGGATAGAGCAATACCTCAAAGGAGACTGTATTGAAAAAAAAAAATTTATCCAAATAGACACATTGCCATCTGAAGGAACACAATTGTGTGTACAATTTTTTTTTCAAAGAAAGCTATTATAAGCTTAACAGATATTTTGCTTCCTTGGATAACGATCAGTAAGAAGAAGCCGCTTGGAAGAAGCCACTAGAACTCAAATAAATTAATTGGTCTGAGCAAATAATATATAATCTCCACTCCTTGTAAAATTTATGTGATCTACTTTTTCCCTTAACAAAGTGTTTCAATATGGAAATTTAAATCCTGCTGTTTTACTTTGTTTGAATGGCACAGTATGCTATATGTATATAAGCCATGACCATGATTTGGTTGTATTAAAAATGTTAAATATCCCTTTTGCACTGAATCTGGATGAGGCATGCAACTGATCACCAGTCGCTGTCTTGGAATAATCAAATAATATATGAACAGGCATTCTATTCTAACTCCTATTTGCATAGGAATATTTTACCTTGCCCCCCAAACAGCTGATGCTCTGTCAGTACTGGTTCTGCAAGCATTTCTTTTGAGCTTACCTACATCTCAACATAATGCCTGACACAGTTAAAATTATCTCTTTCTCTAGCATGGGTTTCAATGATAAAAAGCTTTGTAGTTTCCCTTATATACAACATACACACACGCAAAGAGATGATTCATATTATGCATATCAGTGGATTTATTAAACTGTAAACTGAAATACCTACCATCATATCCAAATGACAGCAATTGCTCTTCACACTGTCATTTGTGTTATGAAATATCTAATAGTATCATTTGAGGAAGAAATGTCAGCAAACACACATTGTTCTTTCTCTCATTTTATAAAATATAGGTTGGCTTTGAAGTTATAAATGTCTTGGCAATCAGATTACATGTATTTATCTTTTATATATATATATGAGGGCATCATCTTTGAAGACTTTCTTTTCGGTTTTGTTGAATTTTCTGTTCTTAGCTTATTTTGCTTTTTATTCAAAAGCTCTAATGCATTCATGAAAATATAGTTTATTGTGATATATATATATATATATAATTTAGATTTGCCACTGTGTTTACATCATGATGAAATAAAAGCCCTGATAGCCTCATTACATTAATTTGACAAAATCTTCTAGCAAAGGCCACTATGGAAATTAGAGAAGAATGGATTCCTGAGACATGAAGTCCGACTCAAACATTGTCTCAGACATTTGTATGAAAGCTATACTTGTCATACTTGCTAATTTACCTGTCCTTGTAAGATCCTATGTTAGTCTATACTCAAGTATTTTCACTGTGTTTTGGAGCTACTAATATATTCTAAATGGAATGAGGTTATAATATTCCAAAGCCAAACTAAAATTTAAGCTGAACAAACGCAAACAGTAGTATATAATTGACGTACAAATATAGAATCACTTAGCCCTGTCATGTCAGACTCTTTGTGACCCCATGGACTATAGCTCAGCAGGCTCCTCCTAATATCTCATTTGTGTTGCCTTTACACACATAAAAATGAATCAATTAATTTCATTATATAGCTTTAAATATTCTATATAAATATAAATTATGTAATTATTTAACTTCACTAATAATAAAGCAACAGTTAGAACTGTATATGGAACAACAGACTTGTTCCAAATAGGAAAAGGAGTTTGTCAAGGTTCTATATTGTCACCCCGCTTATTTAACTTATATGCAGAGTACATCATGAGAAGCGTTGAGCTGGAAGAAGCACAAACTGAAATCAAGATTACTGGGAGAAATATCAATAACCTCAGATATGCAGATGACACCACCCTTATGGCAGAAAGTGAAGAGGAACTAAAGAGCCTCTTGATGAAAGTGAAAGAGAAGAGTGAAAAAGTTGGCTTAAAGCTCAACATTCAGAAAACGAAGATCATGGCATCCGGTCCCATCACTTCATGGGAAATAGATGGGGAAACAGGGGAAACAGTGTCAGACTTTATTTTGGGGGCTCCAAAGTCAATGCAGATGGTGATCATAGCCATGAAATTAAAAGACGCTTACTCCTTGGAAGGAATGTTATGACCAACCTAGATATCATATTAAAAAGAAGAGACATTACTTTGCCAAAAAAGGTCCATCTAGTCAAGGCTATGGTTTTTCCAGTGGTCATGTATGGAAATGAGAGTTGGACTGTGAAGAAAGTTGAGCGCTGAAGAATTGATGCTTTTGAACTGTGGTGTTGGAAAAGACTGTTGATAGTCCCTTGGACTGCAAGGAGGTCCAACCAGTTCATCCTAAAGGAGATCAGTCCTGTGTGTTCATTGGAAGGACTGATGCTGAAGCTGAAACTCCAATACTTTGGCTACCTCATGTGAAGAGCTGACTCATTGGAAAAGACCATGATGCTGGGAGAGATTGGGGGCAAGAGGAGAAGAGGATGATAGAGGATGAGATGGCTGGATGGCATCACCGACTTGATGCACATGAGTTTGGGTGAACTCTGCGTGTTGGTGATGGACAGGGGGACCTAGCGTGCTGTGATTCATTGGGTTGCAAAAAGTTGGACACAACTGAGCAACTGAACTGAACTGAATAATAAATATCATAGGTTACACATAGATGTATATGTATACATATATACACACAAACTTGTTATGTGTTTCTATTCCAGTAAATGAAAATATGAAAGTCAAAAAGGTGTTTAATATACTAACTTACTGAATATCATAAATTAGTCTGTGGATTTGTGCTCAGTCACTCAGTCATGTGACTCTTTGCAACCCCATGAACTGTAGCCCACCAGGCTCCTCTGTCTTTGGAATTTTCCAAGCAAGAATACTGGAATGGGTTGCCATTTCCTTCTCCAGGGGATTTCCCCAAACCAGCAATCAAATTAGTCAGCCTACCTGAATGTTCAGAACATGTTTTGTTTCTGGTCCTATACTAGGGCACATTCATCTAACACAAAGCCTACTTAAAAATTTTTTTTTTTAACATCTCCTGTAGTTTATTGAATACCATATTGAAAGTGAAAAGTGAAACAGGTTGTCTGGATACAGAGTGGTGATTAAATGTATTGGTTGTCTATCCTTGTGAGCACATGGCTGATTGGGAGCTGCTGCTGCTGCTGCTAAGTCACATCAGTTGTGTCCGACTCTGTGTGACCCCACAGATGGCAGCCCAACAGGTTCCTCTGTCCCTAGGGTTCTCCAGGCAAGAATACTGGAGTGGCTTGCCATTTCCTTCTCCAGTGCATGAAAGTGAAAGTGAAGTTGCTCAGTCGTGTCCGACTCTTAGCGACCACATGGACTGCAAGCAACCAGGCTACTCCATTCATGGGATTCTCCAGGCAAGAGTCCTGGAGTGGGTTGCCATTGCCTTCTCCAGGGATTGGGAGCTACTGTCCCATATTACTAAAGAGCTACCCTGCATTATGCTAGCCCAGGAAAAAATCAAAATGAAAAATCTGAAGTACAATTTCTATTGAATGCATATTTATTGCACACCATCATAAATTTGAAAAACGTTGAAGTTAAAATATCATTAAGTTGGCAGTTATCTGTATTAAACTATATTTAGATGTATGTTTAAGGGGGCTCACTTAATGAAGTAATAAAGTATTAAGAAGTCTACTTTAAGAAGGTACAAGGAAAATTGTAAAGCCAAAAATGCAAGAAACGGATAGAATTAATGTTGCTTGAAGCTTAAGATACTATTGCATCTGTACTTTCTATGTTTTTTTTTACTGAATATTTTAGATTATATATTAAAATAATAAACTATTTTAAATATATAGATAAGTCAACTTCCATTTAAAAGCACTAATGCCTGAAGCTAAGTAGAATCACCCCAAAAGTCTCAGCTGGAAGTGTAGAATGATAAAATCCACCAGGTGGTAAAAAAGAGGAATACAGAGAAGCATGATCATGGAGAGAACCATTATTAGAAATATAATCTAATTCCACCTTCTAGACTATGTTTCTTTTGTGAGGGCTTTAGGAATGGATCTACTTATGTGATATCCTCAGACAAAAAGAGCAGAGAACAGTCCTTAAATAACTGGGCACAGAAAATATGATACCTTTAGATAATTTTAAGCAAGAAGATTTAGTGGAAAAATACTAGGGCCTCTTGGAATCATTAGGATGGTGGAAGATTGGATTTAGGGAAGTGGCAGTTCCCACAGCAACTGTGGAGAATTAAGCAGCAGAAATGACAGCAAAGGTCACACAGATAAACAACCTAGTCCACTCACTGCAGCTGTCACTATAACAAAGGAACTCCCTGGTCCCTGGTCTTTGTTTCAGTCACTTAAGTTCCAAAATACTGAAGGCATTACTGCTAAACCTACATCATTCCCTACGCATTGACTGTGCCCTTTAACTGCCTTAGCACAAACCTGTAACATAAATTCCATGAAGAAGGCACATCTGGGGAGAATTTTCTTAAAGTGAGATTAGTGAGAAAGTGGGAGGAGGAATTAGATTATCAGAGGAAAAATGGTGCTCATTTTCAGATCATGTTTATATATATAGATATAGTCATAGACTATAGATATCAGTCATAGAAGTGATATCTACAAGGCTTCATACTGCTGTAACTCTATTCTACCCCACAGCAACCATCTAAGTCTTTGGGTAAGCTTTTTATGTGTGGGTTTTATATAGTTAATAATTTTGTTGCTATACAATTATTAAT
Source organism: Ovis aries (assembly GCF_016772045.2). Classification (NCBI taxonomy): domain Eukaryota; kingdom Metazoa; phylum Chordata; class Mammalia; order Artiodactyla; family Bovidae; genus Ovis; species Ovis aries. The sequence continues at coordinate 64,294,106 of NC_056063.1, forward strand.
ATGATATTGTTACATATTACATATGTTACATATTACATATGTTACATATTACATATGTTACATATTGTAACATAATAATTTATGTTGTTAATGTTGATAATATTACTGTTTTCAGTATTATTGTTTCAGAGGCCTGATATAAAATCAAATCAAATGATACCATTATACCATATCGCTACTAATGTTTTACTGCAGTATGTTAAAAGTTCTCTGCTTTTAGTCATTCTTTTTTACTATCTGTTGGATTTTCATTACTTTCCACTTTTCAGAAGTGTGGAAGAGGGAATATAATTTCTGGTTAAATTCTCTTTCTTATTAGGCGAAATTTAAAGTAGTATCCCTTTAAAGAAAAGATGGTAGTATAGTGACTACATTTTATTCCTTTATTTCTATTTTAGCTTAAATATCTTTCATATAATTATCATCTAGAAATCTGCTTTTCAATGGTCCTATATTTAAGACTATATTACAAATTTAGAAACATTTTAGCTTTGCTTGCATCATGGACTGTTCTGATATTAATGTATAGTCATCCTTGTGCAAGATATGTTTAAAAATTTAAAAATATTCCCAGAGGAAAGGACAAAGTGTAAAATAATAAGGAAATTCACTTGTCTCCCTTGATAATTTTTTTCTCCCATTCATCCTTCCTCATGTGAATGAATGGATGTGTATTATTACAAGGAGGATTGTCCAAGTAGAGATTCAAGTTCACAATTTGTGCAGGCTCTGTCCTCAGTGTAGGTTCTCAGCCTGGAATTTTTTCTGATTCCATGATATGAAACATGTGTTCTCTGGTGATAATAAAATCTTTATGAATTTCTTAGTAAACCCACTCATGAAGAGAAAAGCACCTTTGGATCTTCCTTGCCAAAGATATACAGGGTGGAACAAAATTTGGCCACCACTGCAATTAGTTCTAGGGCTTACCTGGTGGCTCAGCTGTGAAAGTACTTGCCTGCCAATGCAGGAAATACAAGAGATGCGGGTTCGATCCCTGGGTTGGGAAGATCCCCTGAAGATGCAAATGAAAATTTGATCCAGTATCCTTGCCTGGAAATTCCATGGACAGAGGAGCCTGCTGGCCTACAGTCCATGTGGTCACAAAGAGTCAGGCATGACTAAACAAGCACACACACACCCTCACACATGCACACAATTAGAATTTTGAAACTTGAATTGATACCAGATACACATTTCAGGCTATCTTTGTAAAAGGGAAACAAATTTTAGGAAACAACAGCAAAAATATTAGTAACAAAAATCCTAGTTCCCATTTCCTTATTCAAAATGCTTAGGCTTCGTATATTCTGCATTACTTTATACTTGACTTATATAGCATGCTGAATCTAATCACAAGATGGAAACCTCATAGTAGGTTACACGGAGACAGGGGTTAATGTAAATAATGAGTATCTATGGTAAAAGAATAATACAGTGTGTATAGAAGTGCAATATGGGATAACATCCAAGGAAGGACAAACAGGGAAGGGCTGAGTCCCATTTGGAGAAGATGTAGTTTGCTCACTACGAAGTCCTCTTGTTGAACAGGCTGGAGCTGATCCTTGCTGCTTTGTGAGTAACCAGGCCATCCTCCTGAGTACAAGTGGAGAGCAGGAAATAAATGACAGGAGGCACAGATATGCCCTAGAAGTCTGAGTGCTGGTGGCCTTTAGAGCATGCCATCTGTGTGTTCTTGCAGATGGAGCCCAGCTTGGTGGGTGACTATGCACATCATAGGCTGCTTGCAGGCTATGCAGAGGCATACGAGGAAGTCCAGGCACTGGTCAGGGCAAGAGGCCTTCGCAATGAGTAGGCCACATAGGGTGCCTGATCCCTAGCCCAGGACACAGACTTCAGAGTGTTCAGAAGGCGACAGAAAGGTCATTCCCAGGTCTGCTCTGCCTGAACTGTGATGAACAGATCTCATGTAAGTGATAGCCCTCCAGAGGTCTCCAGGGAGAAAACTTAATGGTGGGCTCACTTTGAAAGAGACATAAAGAAATTCTGTGATTTATACCAGAGCATTTGTTGAAGGGTGCATTCAGAGCTGAGAGGCAATCAGTTAATAACTGACAACGTAATTCAGCTCCAGCAGTTTAGTCTTTGGTTACTCAGTTTCCACTGTGGTCCCTCTGCCCACATTTGAACTCTCACATAACCTGTATTTCTACCTAAGAAGACACATCTGTTCTTCTAACAAGTGGAGCTCTCATTCTTCTTCAAAATGAGAAGACGCCATTATCAACTATTGAGGGCTGTAAATAATAATTCACAGATACAGTCATGATAAAGCCAGAGCTTCAAATCTGAGTGATTATAAATGATGCAAGGAAAATCTGTAAGAGGTATCACCTCTTGAAGAAGACAATAAAATGACTGTACCCAGAAGATGGGCAGATATCAAAGAGGTGATATGAAGCGATCAAGCGCCCATACAATATGAAGTACAAGCAAGCATTTTAAAATTATGTGGAATTCTACTGTCTGAACACTAAAACCTGCTTGTTACTAGCTCAGTTTTGAAGGACAGGAGAGGTATATATAGAAGTTGGCAGAAAGCCTTAGGATGCAAACCTGAGGGGAGAGAGTCTGATCCCTGAAAAAAAAGCAAAGACCTCAGATAATAGAGCCTCCCCCTGTTGTAATGACAAATAACGGTGTTAGAAAGCAAATTAAGAAAAAAAGAGAGAGAGAAGAAGAAGAAGAAAGAAAATCACCACAGAAAAGAATGAAAAGGAAGTTGCTTATTTTGGGAAAGAAAAAATAATTGGAAAAAAATTTACTTGCTTGTATTTATATTTATGGTACAAATTAACACATGGAAAGTGAGGAGAACCTATATCATACACACTTCACTGAAAAATAGTTTGAGGATTGTATTTAATTGTTTTTCAACTGAGTTATCTTTTTAAGTTTGTTAATACCATCATCTTGGTTTTATCCAATGTTAATTTGAGGATATAGAGATGCTTGAGAATCTTGAGTTACATTTTAGAAATATTCTTTCAGCTTCATTTTTGTAGCACAATAATATGGGGCCAATGTATTATTCCTCTCTGTGTTGTACTTGCTGAAGGCTGGGGTAGAATATTACAAAGGATCCTCTCCCTGAGCCTTCCCTGATAAAATAATAGCTGTACCAACCCTTCCTTTTTCCATTTATTTTTCAGGCTTTTACAACTGCAAGAGTTGCTTAAGAATTAGCTCTTCTAGTTAATAATGGGAAAATGGGAGGGTGGGAAGTGAATATTAAGATAACTTTGTAATTGTTTTAATACTTCTTTTCAGTTTATTTGTTAATATAATAGATTTATACACACACACACAAAAAGCCATCAGAACATACTCAGGAAGAAATGGAATATATATTATTCTAAGCTTATTGCTTGGAAATGGTTTTGAAAAACCAGAATCCTTCTGTGTGTGCCTCTGGGAACTTCTGTTTCTCAGTTACGGTAGGATTTAGAACAGAGTTTTCTCACTCAGACATTAGGGAAAAGACTAGTGTTCTCATTCCATTTCTAATAAAGCAAAAAAAATAAAAGGTTATAAAAATAAAAGTTTAAAAGTATAAAATATGTATTAAGTGCATATCTTCTAGGGTGAAGGATCACTTCTTAGTAAAATATTTCAATAATGAAATTATTATGACTTTAATAAAATAAAATTATCAATTAAAAGCTGAAAGCAAGATTAAAATTAATTTTCTATACAATTAAAATAAGTACTTGGGCCAAAGTTTTAATCTTAGATAAAATATCAAGTAAAAGTCATTGCTTCAATGTCACAATTATAATCCCCCCAAAAGAAAAACAGATAATATTACATGTGACCTATTTTATGCTTGGGCTTCCCAGGTGATGGTAATGGTATAAAGAACCTGCCTGCTAATGCAGGAGACTTAAGAGACACAGGTTCAATCCTTGGGTTGGGATGATTCCCATGGAGGAGGACATGGCAGCCCACTCCAATATTCTTGCCTGGAGAATCCCATGGACAGAGGAGCCGGGTAGGTTGCAGTTCATAAGGTTGCAGAGTCGGACATGACTGAAGTGACTTAGCACACATACATTTTTTGCTTACCTACTCTAATACTTGAAATACATTAGGTCTTCAATAAATATGATTTTTCTTCTTATAAATATTAAAATTTAACTATTTGTAAGTCATAAGATTTCCAAGTGCTCACTCCTTATTTACATTGTAAATAAGGGAAAGAAAAGATACTAATTCTAAATATACAGTACTTCCTTACTGACAATCAGGAGCTAGAAACTACTTCATGGGGAATAAAGAAGAAAAACTACAATAGCTCAATTTCATCCTGACTCAGAAAAGAAAATAGAGACTATCTGGCATTTTTAAAGTGCTGTTTGAGCTACAAGAGAACAGATACAGATGAAGAGAAGCTGAATGCATACTTCTACATCCTATGCAGGTTTGTAATACTGTTGCACTCAATACAGATCATTAGCCTATATTTAAGCCTGAAAAATCTCATTGCTTATGAGGATAACAAACCACAATATAGGTCAGTCATAGAGCAACATTTTATTTAGTGAAACATTTTACAGCAGCATATAGTGTTATCTCTTTCAGAAACAAGGAATAATCCTGAGTGTATTCTTTTAAAAGTCCAAGAAACAGGTGTTTCTATATAAATATTTCCAAAGCAATTGAACTTTGTCTTTCTCTGATGTTGCTTATTTATATACTAATTTTATTTATAGAAGCTCAATAACAGAAGTCATCCTGTAGTTTTATTTATTTGTTCAAAACCTATTTATTTATTTAAAGCATAATTGACCTACAACATAGTGATTCCATATTTCTATACACTACAAAATAATCACCATGGTAATTCCTGCTATTGGTTGAACCTATGCAATTATAGCAATATCCTTGACTATCTTTCCCATCCTGCGCATTTCATCACAGCAGCATTTATTTTGGAACTGGAAATTCATACCTCTTAATCTCCCTCACCTATTATTTCTCTCATCCCCTAGCCCCCCTCCCTTTTAGCACCTGCTTGTTCTCTGTATCTCTAAATCTGTTTTTATTTGTTCATTTGATTTCCTTTTAGATTCTAAGTGAAATGATATATATATTTTTTTCTTTTTACTGTCTGACATTCACTTAGTATAACACTCCCTAGGTTTATCTATGTTGTCACAAATGACAAGATTTCTTTCATTTTTATGTCTGAGTAATATTCTTTTGTATACATACATCACATCTTCTGTATCTATTCATCTGTCAATGGACGCTTAAGTTGCTTCTATATCTTTCCTATTGTAAATAACACTTCAACAAACATAGGAGTGCAGGTGCACGCAGGCATGCTCAGTAACCCCATGGATTGTAGCCCACAAGACTTCTCTGTCCATGGAATTCTCCAGGCAAGAATACTGGAGTGGGTTGACACTCCCTTCTCCAGAAGATCTTCCTGACCCAGGGATCGAACCCATGTCTTTTGTATCTCGTATATCGGCAGGTGGTTTCTTTACCACTGAGCCACCTGGGAAGCCCTGCGTAGGAGTTCATGCTGCTGCTGCTAAGTCGCTTCAGTCGTGTCCGACTCTGTGCGACCCCATAGACAGTAGCCCACCAGGCTCCCCCGTCCCTGGGATTCTCCAGGCAACAACACTGGAGTGGGTTGCCATTTCCTTCTCCAATGCATGAAGGTGAAAAGGGAAAGTGAAGTCACTCAGTCCTGTCAGACTCTTAGCGACCCCATGGACTGCAGCCTACCAGGGATTCCTCTGTCCATGGGATTTTCCAGGCAAGAGTACTGGAGTGGGTTACCATTGCGGATCTTCTCAAATTAATATTTTTGTTTTCTCTGGAAAAATAGCCAGAAGTGAAATTGCTAGTTTCCTAGGTAGCTCAATGGCAAAGAATCTCTCTGCCAATGCAGGAAGAGTAGGAGACAAGGGTTCTATCCTTCGGTTGGGAAGATCCCCTGGAGAAGGAAATTGCAATCCGTTTCTGAATTCATGCCTCCAAAATCCCATGGACAGAAGAGCCTGGCAGTCGCAAAGGAGTGAGACACAACTTATTGGCTAAAAACAAAAACAAAATATTTGTATTATTTTTACTCTTTTAAAGAACCTCTGTACTGTTTTCATAGTGTCTGTGTGAATTTACATATTCTATGACTTCAGAATACAAAATTGGGTGTGACTGACCAGAGAGATATGAAACATTCTTAGTAAGTTAAAGATATCCTTTTTATTTTTATTGTGGTTATTCCGTGTACATGATAGATAAAGCTCATCAAACAAAATAACTTTAATTTCTGTATAAAAATTATATCTTGACAGAAATTGTTTCTATATATTTTTAGATATGTTTCTTTTAGGCTTCAGTCAAAAAACAAGAAGTACTCTCTCTACCTCAGTCAGAAATGGGTGGAATTAAGGTTGTTCAGCATATACTAAATTATTGAAAGACCAGAAGGAGAAAAAGGTCAAGGAAGCTGCCTCTAGCTCCCAAGTTCACTGCTTTCTTTCAGAGTATCAAGAAGTTGCAAAACAGACAGTAAAGATACAGGACACAATCAGATGCCTTTAATGGAGTATTACTCAGCCATTCAAAAGAATACATTTGAATCAGTTCTAATGAGATGGATGAAACTGGAGCCGATTATACAGAGTGAAGTAGGCCAGAAAGAAAAACACCAATACAGTATACTGACACATATATACGGAATTTAGAAAGATGGTAATGATGACCTTGTATGCGAGACAGCAAAAGAGACACGGATGTATAGAACAGTCTTTTGGACTCTGAGGGAGAGGGAGAGGGTGGGATGATTTGGGAGAATGGCATTGAAACATGTATACTATCATGTAAGAAACGAAGTTCCAGTCTATGTTCAATACAGGATACAGGATGCTTGGGGCTGGTGCACGGGGATGATCCAGAGAGATGATATGGGGTGGGAGGCGGGAGGGGGATTCAGGATTGGGAGCTTGTATACACCCGTGGTGGATTCATGTCAATGTATGGCAAAACCAATACAGTATTGTAAAGTAAAATAAAGTAAAAATTTAAAAAAAAGAAACAAACTGGATACTTTGTAGATATATTTCTAGAGTTAGAGCTCCCATTTGCTTCTCTTGTGTCCCACAGTCATGTGTGATTAACTATCAATTACAAGTATAAAACTGAGCCCTGCTGGCAGAGATTCTGAGAAACGTAAATCCTAGAGAATTCAGAAGGTAGAAAATGGTGCTGAGTTGTCTGATTTCAGTTCAGTCACTCAGTCCTGTCCAACTCTTTGTGACTCCATGAATTGCAGCATGCCAACCCTCCCTGTCCATCACCAACTCCCAGAGTTTACTCAAACTCATGTCCTTTGAGTCGGTGATGCCATCAAACCATCTCATCCTCTGTCATCCCTTTCTCCTGCCTTCAACCTTTCCCAGCATCAGGGTATTTTTCAATGAGTCAGTTCTTCACATCTGGTGGCCAGAGTACTGGAGTTTCAGCTTCAGCATCAGTCCTTCCAATGAATATTCAGGACTGGTTTCCTTTAGGATGGATTAGTTGAGTCTCCTTGCAGTCCAAGGGACTCTCAAGAGTCTTCTCCAACACCACAGTTCAAAAGCATCAATTTTTCAGCACTCAGCTTTCTTTATAGTTCAACTCTCACATCCATACATGATTACTGAAAAAAAAAAAAAAATATATATATATATATATATAGTCTTAACTAGATAGACCTTTGTTGGCAAAGAAATGTCTCTTCTTTTTAATATGCTGTCTAGGTTGGTCATGACTTTTCTTCCAAGGAGTAAGCATCTTTTAATTTCATGGCTGCAATCACCATCTGCAGTGATTTGGGAGCCCCAAAATAAAGTCTGCCAACTGTTTCTACTGTTTCTCCATCTATTTCCCATGAAGTGATGGGACCAGATGCCATGATCTTAGTTTTCTGAATGTTGAGCTTTAAGCCAACTTTTTCACTCTCATCTTTCACTTTCATCAAGAGGCCCTTTAGTTCCTCTTCACTTTTTGCCATAACGGTGGTGTCATCTGCATATCTGAGGTTATTGATATTTCTCCCAGCAATCTTGATTCCAGCTTGTGCTTCCTCCAGCCCAGCATTTCTCATGATGTACTCTGCATATAAGTTAAATAAGCAGAGTGACAATATACAGCCTTGACCTACTCCTTTCTATGCTTGGAACCTGCCTCTTGGTCCATGTCCAGTTCTAACTGTTGCTTCCTGACCTGCCTACAGATTTCTCAAGAGGTAGGTCAAGTGGTCTGGTATTCCTATCTCTTTCAGAATTTTCCACAGGTTGTTGTGATCCACACAGTCAAAAGTTTTGGCATAGTCAGTAAAGCAGAAATATATTTTTTTCTGGAACTCTTTTGCTTTTTTGATAATCCAATGAATATTGGCAATTTTATCTCTGGCTCCTCTGCCTTTCCTAAAACCAGGTTGAACATCTGGAATTTCATGGTTCCTGTACTATTGAAGTCTAGCTTGGAGAATTTTGAGCATTACCTTACTAGCCTGTGAGATGAGTGCAATTGTGCAGTAGTTTGAGCAGTCGCCTACTGTCTATCTATCTATCTATCCTCAATGGGGAGAGAAAAAGAGAGAAAATTGGGCATTTTCTTGCAAGTATATCTATGCTTCATTTCTTTTATTGCCAAACAGTAGTCTGTTATAGTCAAAGCTGTGTTTTTTCCAGTAGTCATATACAGATGTGAGAGTTGGACCATAAACAAGGTTCACCCTTAAAGAGTGCCAAAGAATTGATGCTTTTGAACTGTGATGTTGGAGAAGACTCTTAAGAGTCCCTTGGACTGCAAGGAGATCCAATCAGTTAATTCTAAAGAAAATGAATCTTCACTATTCATTGGAAGGAATGATGCTAAAGGTGAAGCTCCAATATTTTGGCCACCTGATGTGGAAAGCTGACTCACTGGACAAGACCCTGGTGCTGGGGAAGACTGAAGGCAGGAGGAGAAGGGGACAACAGAAGATGAGATGATTGGATAGTATCACTGACTCAATGGATGACTGAGAGTCAATGGAGACTCAATCATCTCCAGCTCCAAGAAATGGTGAAAAACAGGGAAATCCGGCATGCTGCAGTCCATGGGGTCACAAACAGTCATACATGACTGAGTGACTGAGTAACGAAAACAAATTCTGTTACTGGCTTCCCTGGTGGCTCAGATGTGAAATCTGCCTGCAGTGCAGGAGTGAGTGAGTGAAGTTGCTCAGTCGTGTCCGACTCTTTGAGACCCTGTGAACTGTAGCCCACCAGCCTCCTCCATCCTTGGGATTCTCCAGGCAAGAATACTGGAGTGGGTTGCCATTTCCTTCTCCAGGGGATCTTCCTGACCCAGGGATCAAACCCAGGTCTCCCGCATTGCAGGCAGATGCTTTAACCTCTGAGCCACCAGGGAAGCAATGTAGGAGACCAAGGTTCAATTCATGAGCCAGGAAGATCCCCTGGAGAAGGGCATGGCTACCCACACCAGTATTCTTGCCTGGAGAATTCTATGGACAGAGGAGCCTGGCAAGCTACAGTTCATGGAGTTGCAAGGAGTCAGACATGACTGAGCCAGTAACACTTTCATTCTGTTACAAGGCTTCCCAGGTGGTGTGAGTGGTAAAGAATCTGCCTGCCAATGCAGGAGACATAAGAGACTTGGGTTTGATCCCTGGGTCGGGAAGATCCCTTGGAGGAGAACTAGGTAACCCACTCCAGTATTCCAATATTCTTGCCTTGAGAATCCTATGGACAGTGGAGCATTTCGGGCTACAGTCCATAGAGTCACAAATAGTCAGAAACGACTTAAGCAATTCAGCACCCACACTCATTCTGGTATATGATTAAACCACAGTTTTTTCTTGGGGACTCTTGGTATTTTTCCAATTTTTATTATTATGATAAAATTGCTATTGTTTCACAAGTCTTTCTGGGAAATCATGCTTTCATTTTTATTGGATTAAAGACTTTAAGTAGTCTTGTTATATATAATTGTCTAAAAACGTCAGTCGGGTCAAATCAGTTTAGGCATCAACTCTACTGATTTTTCTTTACAAGTATTTGGAATTACTGAAAGGGCAACTTTTAAATCTTTAAATTTGATTATAGGCTTGTCTATTTATCCTTTCATTCTATTTTTGCAATCTTGTGAAAAGGAGCATGCAAATTTGTTAATGTATTTCTTATGATTTTTCTTTTATTGTTATGAACTCTCTATTTCTGCTAATAATTTATTGTATATTTTTCACTGATGTAAATGTAAACCACAGAAATTTCTTATAGTTAATGTTTGCATTGTACATTTCTTCTTACCCATTTACTTTCAACTTTTTTATTTTTGTGTTCAAAATATGCTTCTTATAACTGTTACAGCTAATATTTGCTTTCTAAATTCATTCTGAGAAAGTCTCCTTTGTAATCATTACACTTAGTTTTTTTTTAATTTAATATAAATATTGATATTTGCAGTTCATTAGCATGAGTTTTCTGTTTCTTTATTCTCTTCTTTTTTCCTTTATTCTTTCTTTCTGGCTTATTTTTGGGTTAAGTGGGAATATTTAGTAGTTCATTTTGTGCCCTCTACTGTATTTTTAGCTATCCTCATGATTATTTTTGATTGCTGTAAAGATTAAAATATCCATTATTAATTTATCATAGCTTCTTCTAAATAATACCAGTTCATGAAAATCATTTAAATCTTTAAATAATATAATTATCTCTTCTCACACTGTTTGCAGTTATTCTATTGTATATTTTGTTTCTAGATACACCATAAAATTCAAATGATACCATAATTCCAGATTTAAAGCATCAATGAAGTTTTAAATTGATATGCATTTTAATATGCTTATTCTTTTACATTTACCCATCTTTATTTTCTGTGATGCTCCTTATTTCTTGTTATAGATTTGAACATCAATGTTATACTCAAGCCTTTCAGTCAGAAGACTTTCTTGTACTGCAAATCTGTTGAGAAAGAATTCTCTCAGTTTTAATCCATTTGGTGTTGTCTTTAATTAGCTTTCGTTTTTGAAGAATATTTTTAATTCATATAAAATAACAGACTGGTTCCAAATAGGAAAAGGAGAACGTCAAGGCTGTATATTGTCACCCTGCTTATTTAACTTATATGCAGAGTACATCATGAGAAACGCTGGACGGGAAGAAACACAAGCTGGAATCCAGATTGCCGGGAGAAATATCAATAACCTCAGATATGCAGATGACACCACCCTTATGGCAGAAAGTGAAAAGGAGCTAAAAAGCCTCTTGATGAAAGTGAAAGAGGAGAGTGAAAAAGTTGGCTTAAAGCTCAACATTCAGAAAATGAAGATCATGGCATCCAGTCCCATCACTTAATGGGAAATAGATGGGGAAACAGTGGAAACAGTGTCAGACTTTATTTTTTTGGGCTCCAAAATCACTGAAGATGGTGACTGCAGCCATGAAATTAAAAGATGCTTACTCCTTGGAAGAAAAGTTATGACCAACCTAGATAGCATATTCAAAAGCAGAGACATTACTTTGCCTACTAAGGTCCGTCTAGTCAAGGCTACGGTTTTTCCAGTGGTCATGTATGGATGTGAGAGTTGGACTGTGAAGAAGGCTGAGCACCGAAGAATTGATGCTTTTGAACTGTGGTGTTGGAGAAGACTCTTGAGAGTCCCTTGGACTGCAAGGAGATCCAACCAGTCCATTCTGAAGGAGATCAGCCCTGAGATTTCTTTGGAAGGAATGATGCTAAAGCTGAAGCTCCAGTACTTTGGCCACCTCATGCGAAGAGTTGACTCATTGGAAAAGACCCTGATGCTAGGAGGGATTTTGGGCAGGAGAAGAAGGGGACGACGGAGGATGAGATGGCTGGATGGCATCACTGACTCGATGGACGTGAGTCTGAGTGAACTCTGGTAGATGGTGATGGACAGGGAGGCCTGGCATGCTGCGATTCATGGGGTCGCAAAGAGTCGGACACAACTGAGTGACTGAACTGAACTGGACAGATTGCTTTATTTTTTCTTCTAGCACTGTATACATATGTTTATATTAATTTTTAGCTCTATTTAGAAATGACAGTTTAATTCTTTTCTTTATTCTGCTGTGTATATTGTTTCATTTTTCTTCCCTCTGTTAGAAAAACTTGAGATATTTACTTTATGCTTTAGCTGTTTGTCTCAGATTTGCCTAGTTTTAGTTATTTATTGTGAGGATTTATGTTCAGTTCAGTCACTCAGTCATGTCTGACTCTGCAACCCCATGGACCGCAGGATGCCAGGCTTCCGTGTCCATCACCAACTCTTGGAGCTTGCTCAAACCCATTTCCATTGAGTTGGTGATGCCATCCAACCATCTCATACTTTGTCGGCCCCTTCTCCTCCTGCCTTCAATCTTCTGCAACAACAGTCTTTTCTAGTGAGTCGGCTTTTTCACATCAGATGGCCAAAGTATTAGAGCCTCAGGTTAAGCATCAGTCCTTCCAATGAATAATCAGGACTGATTGCATTCAGAATTGACTGGCTTGATCTGCTTGCTGTCCAAGGGACTCTCAAGAGTCTTCTCCAAGACCACAGTTCAAAAGCATCAACTCTTCGGCACTCAACTTTTTTATAGTCCAACTCTCACATCCATACATGACTACTGGAAAAACCAAAGTTTTGGCTAGCTAGATAGACCTTTGTTGGCATAGTAATGTCTCTGCTTTTTAATACTCTGTCTAGCTTTGTCATAGTTGTGGCTATTATTTACTATGATGACTTGTATTGGCATTATTTAACTATGCAGATATATTCCTCTTGAGAAACTTATATGCAGGTCAGGAAGCAACAGTTAGAACTGGACATGGAACAACAGACTGGCTCCAAATAGGAAAAGGAGTATGTCAGGCTGTATATTGCCACCCTGCTTATAGGCAGAGTACATCATGAGAAACGCTGGGCTGGAAGAAGCACGAGCTGGAATCAAGACTGCCAGGAGAAATATCAATAACCTCAGATATGCAGATGACACCACCCTTATGGCAGAAAGTGAAGAGGAACTAAAGGGCCTCTTGATGAAAGTGAATGAGGAGAGTGAAAAACTTGGCTTAAAGCTCAACATTCAGAAAACGAAGATCATGGCATCTGGTCCCATCACTCCATGGGAAATAAATGGAAAAACAGTGGAAACTTTGGCAGACTTTACTCTTTTGGGCTCCAAAATCACTGCAGTGATTGCAGCCATGAAATTAAAAGACGTTTACTCCTCGGAAGGAATGTGATGAGCAACCTATATAGCATATTCTAAAGCAGAGTCATTACTTTGCCAATGAAGGTCCATCTAGAAGGCTATGGTTTTTCCAGTAGTCATGTATGGATGTGAGAGTTGGACTGTCAAGAAAACTGAACGCCTAAGAATTAATGCTTTTGAACTGTGGTGTTGGAGAAGATTCTTGACAGTCTCTTGGACTGCAAGGAGATGCAACCAGTCCATTTTAAAGGAGAGCAGTCCTGGGTTCAGTGGAAGCACTGATGCTGAAGCTGAAACTCCCAGTACTTTGGCCACCTCATGCGAACAGTTGACTCATTGGAAAAGACTCTGATGATGGGAGGGGTTGAGGGCAGGAGGAGAAGGGGATGACAGAGGATGAGATGTTTGGATTGCATCACCAACTTGATGGACATGAGTTTGGGTAAACTCTGGGAGTTGGTGATGGACAGCGAGGCCTGGTGTGCAATGATTCATGGAGTCGCAAAGAGTCAGACATGACTGAGCAACTGAACTGAACTGAACTGAATAATATTCCCTAACCGTAAACTTGAAATGATTAAAAAGTGCTTACAAATTTTAATTATGAGTGTCCACAATGAAGAATATATAGTATAAGCAAATTTTGTAACACTGAGAAACAATTTAATACTTTGAATTTTTTCTTCGAGAGATATATTAATCACTGAAGATTTAACAGTGCTGATGTGTTCGTTCAAATGTCTGTTTTACATATACTTTCTGTCAGGACTTTTCTGTTTCAAAATCTTAGAGGAACTTATAAGTTTTGAAAGCTTTAAAGAAATACACATCTTGAAGAAGAGAAAGTAACTTCCATATTCCATATAAACAGCACTAACGTATATTTATACCTTATTATCAAAGACTACTCTAAGATACTCAAAGATTTTATGAATATTAACCTTCGATATATTTTCCTACTCTTAAACAATATTTCTTAATGTTCTTTCCACTCACCACTAAGTTCAGAATCATCTGTGGTTCTTGTTAAAATGGTAGATGTTTAAAACTCATTTCAGTTTATGTGAATAAAATAGGGAAGATGCCAGGACTTCTCTAGTGTTCCATGAATAAGACAGTGCTTCCACTGCAGAGTGTGCAGCTTGGGTCTCCGGTCAGGGAACTAAGATCCCATATGTCAAGTGGTGCAAGGGAAAAAAAAGTTAAAAGGAGAGATTACTAGTGGGCACAAGACATGCCTTTTTATAAACTTTCCTCTTTACTTCTAATCATAATAATGTTCATGCATCATTTCCATAGACATATATACAAAATGACATTTCTACTGTAGTGTAACCCAACTTGCATAAAATATTAAACTGATGCTGTGATTTGATGCTTTATACTACTCAGGAAAGATTAACTTCAACCATATAGATATTTTAAGAAAGGCAATTCTTTTTCTCAGTATATGTGTGTGCTAAGTCGCTTCAGTCATGTCCAACTCTTTGTGACCCTGTGAACTAGGGCACGCCAGACTCCTCTGTCCATAAGATTCTCCAGGCAAGAATACTTGAGTGGAGTTGCCATTTCTTCCTCCAGTGAATCTTCCTGACCCAGGGATCGAACCCATGCCTCTTAAATCTCAAGCACTGGCAGGAGGGTTCTTTACCAATAGCACCACCTGGGAAGCCCTTCCCTCAGTATGAAGTTGCTCAGTTGTGTCCAACTCCTTGCGACCCCATGGACTGTAGCCTACCAGGCTTCTCAGTCCATGGAATTTTCCAGGCAAGAGTACTGGAGTGGATTGCCATTTCCTTCTCCGTGGGATCTTCCCAAACCAAGGATCTAACCCGAGTCTCCCCCACTGCAGGCAGATATTTTACCATCTGAGCCACCAGGGAAGCTCAATATAGGTAATTCTATATTCTACCCTTTCCCTGAATATTTCAGGCATTGTGCTATATATTTTCTGATAATATAAAACTTTAGTAAAAGTTTTATCATATTTGAGTTCGGTTCTGATGAAAAGTATTTCACAATGAATTGTGTGGCAAAAAAGCACAGTAGTTAATAGCTATAGCATAAAAAGAGGTCAAATAACCTTGATGTTAACATCAGCACTACCAATTATAGACATATTATATTCTATAAGCTTCTTTACCATGTTCAGTTTATTTTGTTAGGATTTTGGTATAGATTAAATAGCTTATATAAAATGGTACCTTTAAAAAGCACACTTTGATCAATGCGCTTTTCATCAAAACATAGGATTTAATATCTATTTTATGTACAGAAGCTTTCTTCAAAGAAAATTATATATATTGGAGGCTCTGAATCTCATGGAAAGAAAAGCCCAGCAGATCTACCATTTAGAGTTACCCCAGAGGTACTTTTTATAACACTGAGAGTTCAGCTTAACCACTGTGCTTAATCACTGAATAGTTAAAATGAATCTAACACTGGCAAAGTCATAGAATTCCAAAGTTTCTTAGTATCGTAGCTAAACTCACACCTTGCATCCTCAACTAATTCCACACTTCTTTTCTCCCTCTTATTCCCTTCTTTAAAAAAAGTAAAGTAAAAGTGCTAGCTGCTCAGTTGTGTCCAACTCTTTGCAACCCCATGGATTGTAGCCCACCAGGCTCCTCTGCTCATGGAATTCTCCAGGCAAGAATACCAGAGTGGGTAGTCATTCCCTTCTCCAGGGGATCTTCCCAACCCAGGGACTGAACCCAGATCTCTCGCATTGCAGGCAGATTCCTTACTGTCTGAGCCACCAAGAAGTATTTTATATCCTAGCCTAAGGTATAGATCTGGACTCCCATAGTGTCAGAAGTGTCATCATACTGTTAGACTGATGTACCAATAATGATCAGGGGGAAGATTTCTTAGCAGACCTAATCCATACAACAAACCCAGGCAAGCCAAATACAGAAAGAGAACAGAAAAAAATGATGCCAAAGCAAAGAGCCAAGGCTGAGAAAACTCTTACCTTTTAGCTTTGATATTGCTAACTCACTTCTTGTGTCTAATATACCTGTCATATGTTCTTCATGTGTGTGTTTGTAGACTAGTGTTACTGCTTTGGAATTAGTTATTCGATTATAGTAAAGACAATTTCATGGGCTCACCCTATATTTACAAAATCTTTTACAGGGGCTTATGGTTTAGGAAGATACTTATTTATCTAGTGAATATTGTACAACTTAAAATTTAGAGAGCTATTCATTTTTCCACCTGGAAGTTCCTGGCTCAATTATAAGTTTTAGCATTTTCTGATAAGGCAATATTTTACCCTGGGATTCCTGAAATGATATGGAAATGGTATTCACATTTTCTTAGAAAGGTGCATCTTTCACTTGTACCCCAGATGAACAGAGAAAAAATTTCAAGAGATGAAATGATTAAAATTGCCCACCTAGAGTTTAAGAAAGCACTCCTTCTTGATAAAATACAGATATGTGTCTCAGCATAGCTTCCTTTTCCAATTTTCAAGTTAACAGACACACTTGGAAGTAGATTGTTTTCTGCAAATAGATAAAAACCTAAATAGTCTTTGTAGAGCGGTTTTTAAAAGATAATTCCACATAGAAATGTGTAGACACCTTAAAAGATTAATATATTTATTTGTGTATGTTAGTCTCAGTAGCAAAACCATTCAAATTTAGAGTCTTTTTGGTAAATTGACTAATGATTATATCTCATAAGAGACTTAACTTTTGTTCCAAGGCTGTGAACATTATCTGTTTCTCCTGAGAATGCTGTTTATTCTTCTGATCAATTCTCCCTTTCACTATCATCACTTATCCAACCAGAGGAAAAAAATCTTATGTGCAAATTATTCCTTTGCTTCTCTTTATAACTTTACCATCTATGTATGACTCTGTAAACAACATATTTTAGAAAAAAGTTCTATAAATGGAATAATGTATTATTCTATTTTTTTTCATTTCATTCAGTATTATTTTTGAGAGCAAGACATGTTTATTCGTTGCATGAAAAATACACATAGTCGTGTTGTAATCTTGATGGATATTTGAGTTGTTTGATCCTCTGAGGGTGTTTATATGAGCCATTTTATGTACACTGCATGTGTTCTTATGGAGCACATACAATGCAATCAAATTGATGAGTCATAGGATGTGCTGGGTGTTCTTTGGAAGGAATGATGCTAAAGCTGAAACTCCAGTACTTTGGCCACCTCATGCGAAGAGTTGACTCATTGGAAAAGACTCTGATGCTGGGAGGGATTGGGGGCAGGAGGAGAAGGGGAGGACAGAGGATGAGATGGCTGGATGGCATCACCGACTCGATGGACATGAGTTTTAGTGAACTCCAGGAGCTGGTGATTGACAGGGAGGCCTGGCATGCTGCAGTCCATGGAGTCACGAAGAGTAGGACATGACTGAGCGACTGAACTGAACAGAACTGAGGATGTGCTAATCTATAACTTTAGTATGAATGACCAAACTGTTTCCCAAAGTGTTTGAAGTAAGTTATCTGTCTAGTAGCAATGGATAAACTGTTCTTGCTCCACATCCTCATCAACACTTGGCATTTTCTTTTTATTAAATTAATTTTTATTGGAGCATAATTGGTTTACAATGTTGTGTTACTTTCTACTGTACAGCAAAGTGAAGCAACCATATATATATACCCCCTCATTTTTGGATTTCCTTCCCGTTCAGGTAACCACAGAACATTAAGTAGAGTTTCTGAGCTATACAGTATATTCTCATTAATTATCTATTTTATAGATAGTATCAATAGTGATTATGTGATAATCCTGTTCTCCTATTTTCTGATCTTTTTTTTTTTTTACCAGTCCATAGGGTTTGAATGATATCTGATTAATATTAAATTAATAATCTATTTATATAGTTATGGACTCTTTATTCCTCTTTCATAAATGGCTGCCTAAGTTTTTGACCATTTTTTCAATATTTTTGCTTTTTGTTTTAGCTCATACATGTATATATATATATAGATAGATAGATAGATATAGACAAATACACACATATACAGAAATGTACTATATATATAATCTGTATTTCCTATATATATTGCATTAAAGAGTGAAAGTGTTATTTATTCAGCTGTGTCAGACTCTTTTTAACCTCATGAACTACAGCCTACCTGTCTTCTCTGTCAATGGGATTCTCCAGGCAAGAATACTTGAGTGGGTAGCCACTCCCTCTTCAGAGAATGTTTCTGACCCACAGATTGAACCCTGGTCTCCTGCACTGCGAGTAGATTCTTTACCGTCTGAGTCACGAGATAAGCCCATATGTACTGTATATATACTTATGTTGTGTGTGTGTGTGTGTGTGTGTGTGTATTTTGGATTCTAATTCTATATCTGATACTAGTTTATCTTTCAATCTTTTATAAACATTTATTATTTTTATAAACATTTATTATTTTTATAAACATAAAAGTATGATTGTTAGGGGCCAAACGACGGTCTCTAGGACCTGAGTCATGTTTACCAGAAAGAGACAGGATATGCGCTCATCCTGCCTGGCCAATCATGTAACGCCAGCTACTCCTGTAACTGAGACAAAGAACTGCCTGTATATAAGCCGCCATACTCTTTTGTTTGGGGCTCTTGTCGGATTCCCTTGTGTGGGATGACACTTGGGCCCTAGCGCGCTAGATAGAGATAAACTCCCTTCTTGCCCTTGCAGTACCGTGGTGGACTTGCTCTCTCTCTCAGTTGGTTCGGAAATATGGGCTCGGAGCATAACAATGATATCTTTTATAACCGTGTATAATTAATTTCGGGCCTTCCCTGGTGGATCAGTGGTAAAGAATCTGCCTGCCAATGCAGGAGACGCAGGTTCAATCCTTGGGCTAGGAAGATCCTCTGGAGAAGAAAATGGCAAACCACTCTAGTATTCTTGCCTAGAGAATGCCATGGACATTCTTGTGGGGTACAGTCCTTAGGGTCACAGAAGAGTCAGATACAACTTAGCAAATAATTAGCAAAAATTATTAATTTAATCTAATAAAATTATCATTGTCTTTATGATTAGCATGTTCTTTGTTTCTTGTTTAGGAAATTCTTTCTTATCCCAAAATAAAATATTTCATTTACTATATTATTTTCTGTACTTTGTAGCTTTGCCTTTGATATTTAAGTATTTGGTCTACGTAGAACTGATTTTTACAAAGCTTGAAATAGCTATCCAATTTCTTTCATGTTCTTTTGAATAACCAATATTGTAGAATAATTTTTGTTTAATCAGTATACCCCTCACTGATGTTCAGTGCTACAGTGATCAGACATAACTTTCCAGCTGTTCATGGTTCTGTTCCTAAATTCTTTGTTTTATTCCATTGACCTGTGTATTTGGACCAAAATCATCTTGTCTTCATGACTGCACATTTAAATCTTGACTTGTGGTAGACAAGTTGTGGCAATATGTGTTCTACCTTTCTACATAATTGTTCACTTTTTTCATATATATTTTAGTTTCTCTTCATTTAGATGTTGTGTGGACTCTTTTTTCAGATGACCATTCATAGAAGGGGCAATGCAGTATTTTTCAAATTTTTTCATCTTGTGGCACGCATTGACACTAATGTGATTAGTAAATATACTTGGGTTTAAAAATGAGACTGTGCCTATGAACAGTGAGCAGTTTGAATAGGAGTGGAGTTGTCCCTTTTTGCCCCCCACCCCAAAAGTTTCCCCAGTCCCAAAGCTAAATGATTAATATTTTGCCCACTTATGATCTGTTCATGGAATGAAAAATGTTAGATGATTCACTGCTTAATTTGGGAAGTTATTTAAATATTTGTCTTCTCAGGTGTTTTAGCTGATAGGGTAGTTCTAGTTTGGCTAGAAATGGATCTTTTTATCAATAGAATTTCACTTGCTATCTTTCTTTTTAATGGAGTGAAAGATTCTTTAAATTTTATAATGCTTTATAATTTTCAGAAGTTTCACATACATGATTTTATATAATCCTATAATAATTCCTTTTCTCTCTTTCCCCCTAGCCCTGTGTTTCCCGTCCCCTCTCACTCCCCTCCAGAAAGCACTAGTTTGTTCTCCGTATCTGGGAGCCTTTTTCTTTTCTGTTATATTCATTAGTTTGATGTATGTTTTAGTTTCCACATGTAAATGATATCATATTCTCTGTCTGACTTATCTCACTTAGCATAATTACCTCCAAGTCCATTCATATTGTTACAAATAGCAAAATTTTGTTTTTTTTAATGACTGAATAGCACACCATTAGGGCTTCCCTGGTGGCTCAACTGGTAAAGAATCCACCTGCAATGCGGGAGAGCTGGGTTCGATCCTTGGATTGGGAAGATCCCCTGGAGAAGGGAATAGCTACCCACTCCAGTATTCTGGCCTAGAGAACTCCATGGACTGTATAGTCCATGGGAATTGCAAACAGTCAGACATGACTGAGCAACTTTCACAGTACACCATTGAATATATATATATATATATACATATATACCACTTAGATTACTTTCATACCTTGGCAATTGTAAATAATGCTGCTATGAACATTGGAATGCATGTATCTTTTATTTTATTATTTATTTATTTATTTTAAAAATTTTTATTTTTACTTTATTTTACTTTACAATACTGTTTTGGTTTTGCCATACATTGACATGAATCCACCACGGGTGTACATGCGTTCCCAAACATGAGCCCCCCTCCCACCTCCCTCCCCATAACATCTCTCTGGATCATCACCGTGCACCAGCCCCAAGCATGCTGCATCCTGCATGTTTCAATGCCATTCTCCCAAATCATCCCACCCTCTCCCTCTCCCTCTGAGTCCAAAAGTCTTATACACATCTGTGTCTTTTTTGCTGTCTTGCATACAGGGTCGTCATTGCCATCTTTCTAAATTCTATATATGTGTTAGTATACTGTATTGGCGTTTTTCTTTCTGGCTTACTTCACTCTGTATAATTGGCTCCAGTTTCATCCATCTCATCAGAACTGATTCAAATGTATTCTTTTTAATGGCTGAGTAATACTCCATTGTGTATATGTACCACAACTTTCTTATCTTTTAAAATTAGTGTTTTCAATATTTGGGAGTGGAATTGCTAGATCATACTATTTTTCGATATATATATTTTTTTGAGACACTGCCATACTGTTTTCCACAGAGACTGTACTGATTTACATTCCCAACAGTGTAGAAGGGTTCTGTTTTCTCTACATCCTTGCCAGCATTTTCTTTTTTCTGTTCTCTTTGGTGATAACTATTCTGATAGGTGTGAGGTGATATCTCCTTGTGGTTTTGATTTTCATTCCTTGATGATTAGTGATGTTGAGCATTTTTTCATGTGCTTGTTGGCCATTTGAACTTCTGCTTTGGAAAAAATGTCTATTCAGAATTTCTGCCCATTTTTTAAGTTCATTGTTTCTTTCGTTTGTGTTGTCACACGAGTGTATGTTACTTGATTCTTTGTCTCATCACAACAAAGATTTGGAGTGACAGACATTAAAGCCCCCTTGGCGTGTCACAGCTCTCAAGTCTTGGATAGACCATGTTATAGCTCTCAGGTCTCGAATGGACCATGTTATAGCTCTTAGACAAATCAGTGTTACAGCTCTATTTTATTTAGAAGATAGCAGGAAAATCCATCTTCAAGGCATGAGGGCACGTCGATCCAAAGACACGAGAAGAGCACCCCAGCACAGAGAGAGAGAGAGTTGGCTTTGGCTCTTCTATTTATATGTTTGTCTCTCCCTGGGCCTGTCCTATGTAAATTGGGCCAGCCAGGAGTGTTGTTTGTTCTACCTGACGTCCTCACTCTGGTCCTCAGACCTTCTTTTGTTTCATTTTCGCAGGCTATTCCCTTCCTTGTCTTGTAGCCACCACCATTTTGGACTCCTTTTCCCTGTTCTACCTACCTAACAGTTTAATGTTTAGCTGTATGAGCTGTTTATATATGTGTTGGATATTAACACCTTACCAGTCATATCACTTGAAAATATCCTCTTCAATTTAGTAGATTGACTTTTTGAGTTTGTTGATGGTTTCCTTTGCTATGCAAAACCTTTTAACTTTATTTAGGTCCCATTTGTTTATTTTTGCTTTGTATCCTTTGCATTAGAAGATGGATACAAACAAATATTGCTGAAATTTATGTCAGAGTGTTCTGCCTGTATTTTCCTCTAGGAGTTTCATAGTATCTGGCCCTTACATTTAGGTCTTTGATCCAATTCTGAATTCATTTTTGTACATGATGTTCAGTTCAGTTCATTCACTCAGCCATGTCAGACTCTTTGTGACCCCATGAACTGCAGCACGCCAGGCCTCCCTGTCCTTCACCAACTCCCGGAGCTTACACAGACTCATATCCATTGAGTCAGTGATGCCATCTAACCATCTCATCCGCTGTTGTCCGCTTCTCCTCCTGCCCTCAATCTTTCCCAGTGTCAAGGTCTTTTCAAATGAGTCAGCTCTTTGCATCAGGTGGCCAAAGTATTGGAGTTTCAGGTTCAACATCAGTCCTTTCAATGATCACCTAGGACTGAACTCCTTTAGGATGTACATAATGTTAGAGAATGTTTTAATTTCATTCTTTTACATGTAGCTATCCAGTTTACCCAGAACCACTTATTGAAGGGACTCTCTTTTCTCCATTGTATTTTCATGCCTCCTGTGTCATAGATTAATTGACCATAAGAGTGTGCGTTTATTTCTGGGCTTTCTATTCTGTTCCATTGATCTATGTGTCTGTTGCAACACCAGTACCAAAATTTTTTGATTACTGTTATCTGACTTGATGTTGTCTTTTGCCGTCATGGATGTTGCCATTCTTAATAATTTTGCTTGGTTTCCACACAGTGTTTAAAAACAAACCAGTGAAAGTCTTCATTTTTGAACCTATGTCTCTCTAAGTGCAGAAATATTATCCAAAAGCTAAATCACAAGCTCCAGCCTTCTTTCTTTTTCTTCCTGTCTCTTATTTAGAACAATTTATATATTAGTTCCTAAGTCCTTCCAAGTGCTACAGGCACCAGATCATGGTTAAAAGACTTTATTTTGTAATGCTGCTTTGAGTCTGTGGATGTAGCATTCTCTCTAAAGATTTCATTATTGCTAAAGGCAAGAAATACTTTATTTCCAACATCAAAAGTGAATAAGATGTTGTTCATCTTAGAAGTCCAGGAATATATAATAGAGACAGGATTACCTCAGGAGCTAAAGTTAACACTTGTAAACTCTGAAGAGTTTTAAATTTCTATTCTTTCTGTAAACAGTGCATGACTTCCTCTATAACAATATTCTAACTTTTTAATCCCATCAGTGGCACAGCTCTGCATGGACTGTTAGAAATAAAAGTGGATAGTCCAGGATAAACAACAGCTGCAAGCCTATATTCTTGGATGAAGACCCAAGTTTCAGTACTGGAGGGATTAAAATCCAAGGTTTAAGAAAACACTAGAGAAAGTAAAAGTATGTTATCTCATAAATAGATGGAACACATTTTTAAAAGTAAAGTTTCATTACTCTGCTAGGTTTTGACTTAAATGTGTTGTACCAACTGCTGTAAAGGGCAATATGAAATTAGACTCAATAGCCTGGATTTGTCTTCTTAATTTTTTGGATGTTTAAATACTTTGCATTATTTTTTACTTTATGAACATATTTCTTTACATGTAATCATTGTGAAATCTTATAAGCTTAAAATATCTTTACTAGAGCTATTTCTTCAAAAACTGAATGGTAGTTTTCTTTCCATTACAAGCTGGGAGTTTTTCTTTCTTCTGCTTGTTTTTATTTCTGAGTGCTATATCCTATTACATTCTTATATTACTTGATATTCTTAGTTGAAATATCAATATCTTCTACTTAAAATGTTAAAGGCTCTCAGTAGTGACTACTTACCATTTTCTGCTTCTGTATAATTCAGCTTGAGAACTTTGTCTGAACACAGACACTTTCTTTATTCTCTTAGCTTTTTATGCATCATAAAATTTGATTCACGTCTATTAATGGAATGGAGTGACTTAAGATGACCCATGCTATTCTGTTTTTACAATGAGTAGTTTTATATGCACTCTACTTTTGCCTGAATATCTCTTTAATATTTGTATCATGATCTGGATACATGCATTTTAAACCATTATTCTAACATACATTAAAATTTATTTCTAGAGACTTAGAAACCAAGTATTTTTTCCCCATAATGAGTGCTTATAGAAATCCACTAAACAAGCATGCTTCCTTCATTTTTCTGTGGATAATCATAGTATCTATAGGCAGTCAGAGGTCAATGTGTACATGTAAACTTTATAATTCTTTAACTTTTTTTCTACAGGGGCAGAGTTGCTACATACCTGTCTTATATTCGTTTCTGACAAATACAAAATGGTGATGTGAGAAAAATAGTCAAGATAAATGTGAAGACCTATAGATAAGCTGTAATTTTGATTCTTGTACTTAATATTTTTTCCTGTTTTTTTCTGTTCTCTCTAAGTACCATAAGATACAAAAGTGATGCTAACAAGTTAGTATTAGAACTGAAAACAAATTTAGGCATCATCAAATGCAACAGACTATAAGCAATTTAATGCAGAAGTGACTGAATGGGGGGATTACATAGAACTAATTAAACTATTGACTTGCTGAGAATTTATTTTGTATTATATGCATTCATTTAATCATTCATTGCACCAATCTTCACTTTATAACTAGTATTACTAGTTTCAGGCACTGTGTAGATACTATGTTATAAGTAGGCATCTGTCCCAAAGAAATAAATATCTGTGAATACAGTATTAACACATAGGTAGCTCAATGGACTGACAGATCAACAATGAAAAGGGCTAAAAAGAATGAGTAAACAATTAGAATGAGAACTAACCATATATAAGACAGAATTTTTAAGAACACACCAACTAAGCTGAACTATGTTCCACTAAAATAATCAGGTAGTGTAAGAAGGTGGATAGAAAAAGTTTGCAGGCCATATGATTGTATTTATATAAGACTGAAAAACAGGATAAGTGATCTGATGTGATGGAAATCAAAATAATAATTATTTTGTGGGATAATGATGGAGAGGAGACAGGAAGTGGTTTCCATGGAATTAGTGATACTCTGTAAATTGCAGGTGCACAGATGTGTGCTCTTTATTAATTAACTGAGTAGTACTTAAGACTTGTGCTTTTTTATTATTTTAACCTTTTCTATAATATTAACACATAAAAAAATATTCTGAACTGTGGGATGTGGGAGAAGAATGGTTCAGGTTTGACAACAGCTTGTAACAAAGTCCTAATAAAGAGACCCATTTGATTCCTTTTTAGGGGTGAATGGAGGCCAGTATGACTGTGGCATAGTGATCAAGGTGTGAAATCCCTAATGTCTATGGATGGAGAAGAGACTGTAGCCAGATAAGTGTAGGGTTTTAAAAACCAGAGGATGGAATTGAAATTTAATTTTAAACATTAAAGGAGAACATGCAGACTTCTGAGCATGAGAGTGAGGCATAATTGAGCAACAGAAAGATAACGCCAAATGGGGAAGGAAATAACTGATACTATTATCAGGTTTGGAGAAGGCAATGGCACCCCACTCCAGTACTTTTGCCTGGAAAATCCCATGGATGGAGGAGCCTGGAAGGCTGAAGTCCATGGGGTAGCTAAGGGTCGGACACGACTGAGCGAATATCAGGTTAGAATGTTTTATTCACAGCTTAAAAATGTTTAGAAGAGCACCTGCATGCATGCTATTAGTTTCAGTCACATCTGATTCTGTCCGACCCTATTGGCTGTAGCCTGCCAGGGTCTCTGTCTCTGGGATTCTCCAGGCAAGAATACTGGAGTGGGTTGACATGCGCTCCTCCAGGGGAATCTTCCTTACCCAGGAATCAAACCCACATCTCTTACGTCTCCTGCACTGACACACGTGTTCCTTACCACTATTACCACCTGGCATCAACACCTTGGATGAATGATATTCCTGAAATAAAGTCAAAAGAAAAAAACTGGAGTTCTCTTTATAGTCAAGATGGATTCCTTAGTTTTTAACTTTCCCTTCCACTAAAAGCAATTCGAAAACTGAATTACAAAATAAACCTACTGTCCAGGCACTACACAATGTACATCACATGACTGCTATTCTGGCAGAATGGAAAAAAAAAAATCAGCTGAGTATTACCATTGCAATGCATTTCTGCTTGGGGTCCTTTCCTGACTCCAATTCAGGGAAGAAAAATTATCCCATACTGGTCTCTAATAGAGCAAGGGATGAAAAATGAAGATGCTGAAGTATTTGGAATAAGTGAAGCAATATATTGCAAAAAGAGAGTTACACAGAGAAAAATTTCCCAATCTGCCCAGGAATCCCCATAATCTTTGACTGTATTGTAACCTGACCAAACAGTGTGTGAAACTCCACAAGACCAAGCAAAGTACTACCAGAGACCTTTAAACTGAGATATATTTAAGTTCTGACCAATCAAAGTAACAACTCTCATTGAACACCAAGTATTCAGTTGTGATTCCAGAGTATCAGATTTCGATTGTGGGACTAAATTACTCATAAAGGTTAACCCAAACTAACCTAACAAAGATGAAAAGCAGGTTATTTGCAAATAAAGAATTGCCTATGAGGGAAAAGAAAACAGTGTTTAAAATGAAGACAGCTAAACCCATAACTCAACAACATAAGACTCATCCAGTAATGCCAAGAGGCAGAAAAATATGATTCCAAATTAGGAAGTAAATAGATCAGTTGAAATAGTTCCAGTATCACAGAGATGATGATATAAATAGAATTAGACTTTAGAGCACTTATAAATATGCTCGAGTATTTAAAGGAAAAAATAATCATACAGAGTTGAGTAATAGACATTAAACAAAAAACAAAAATTTTTACAAAAAGGAACTTCTGGAGCTGAGAAATAGAATAATGAAATTCAAAATTCCCTGAATATGCTAAACATCACTTTGAACATTGCAGAAGAAAAAAATCAGTGAACTAAAAATGCAACTATCCAGACTGAAATGGAAAGGGACCAAAAGACTGAAAAACCCAAACAGGAAACAGTTTAACAATATAAAAAAGTTGAATATGTATGCAAATTGTAGTTCCACAGAAAGGGGTCAGAAAAAAACACATACATGATACAAAAATAAGAAAAAAATAATACTGGTTACTCTTCAGAAAAAAATCCAAGAGAATATGTTTGTAGGATTTTAGTATTAAGATAATATTTGAGTTGAAAAGATAAATTCAGATCTATTTTCTGTTAATATTGTCGCGAGTTTGGTTCTACATCTTCTTTGAATATTTGATAATACTCAGTGATGAAATAATATGGGCCAGAAATTTACTTTTTGAGAGTTTATGAGTAAAAAATTTAGATTAATGAATATATCTAATTTGTGTGTTTTTTTGTCTTAGTTTTTATAGCTATGTTTACCAAGAGTTTCACAAATTCCTTCTAATATTTGAGTTTTGTTGTCACTAAGTTTTTATATTTCCTTATAATTCATGTAATATCTATAAAATCTGTATTGATAACCCCATTTTCATCTTTAATACTGGTGATTTGTATTCTATTTTTTTTCTTGATTTGCTCTAGATATTGTTTTGTCCATTGAGAAAGTTCTTTTGAAGCAGAAAAAAATTCTGATTTTGATAAAATTTCCTATTAATTGTCTTTATCTCTGTTTTTCTCTCTATTTTGGGATTATCCATCATGTTTTACTGTCTTTTTAACACTGCTTTTAGATATATTTCAATCTATAATGTATTAAAAAGATCACCAGACACTTGGGTAACTTTTGCTTTAAATAGTCAAACATTTTAAACAGCTTAAATGTGAAAAAGTAATATGCTACCTTTACCTAGATATTTACTATTATTGTTGTTCCCACCTCATTTCCTTCTGAGGATGTGAATTTCCATCTGGAGCAATTTCTCTGCAGCCTAAGGAATTTTCTTTATAGCACTTCTGGAGCGTGTCTGATAATAAACAAAACAAAATAAAAGAACTTCTCAGATTTCTTTAATCACAGAATGTCTTATTTTGTCCTTTATTTCCCCTTGTGAGTCACCTCTACAAAACTGATTCCTTTGCTTAGAGAACTCATATAGTTATTATTATTTTGTATTGTTATTTGGCTCAGAATTTTTAATTATAATCAACAGGAGGAATGGTCTATACAGGGATTCTGCCATAGCAGAATTGGAGTCAGTTTCTAGCATCCCTGTATATACTCTATTATCTATAAACAAAATGTTCTACTATTATGACTCTGATCACCCACAGTCCAAGGTCACAACTTGCATGGCTACGTCTTATAAAGAACATGTATTTCTATCCCCTTCATCCCAAATAGATATTTAAATGTAATATCTTTTATATAGTGCTAAATATTATCATTCCTATTCATATTTTGACAAACTTAGCAAATATAACACAGTCATCAAGTATCCATTTTTTTCTGGAAAGGAAATTATTTTTAATGATATTAAAACAATAAATAAGATATTCTCATTCTTGATAATGTAAAATCTGAGCTTGATGAGGTACATCAAGATGAGGTACATATTCGTTAATAACATACACATTTAACAAAGCCAAGCAAATGGTATCACCATCCCCTCTGGGATTTTTTTTTTTAACATAAAACCAAAAAAGTAGCTGAGATAGTCTTTCTTTACACAGCACAAAAGATAAAATGAACTTCTTGAGAAGTCTTCTCCCACAGTAGGAGGAAGGCCAGACATTTTTATTTGGGATTAAGAAACATGTCAAATTTTTCATATAACAGAGCAGTATCTTTGATCATTCCCCATTGGTTCAAAGCATTCTGTGATTTAACATTGTTCTTTTATTAAGTTTACTTGTTATTTCCAAAGGTTTTTCAAATCCAGCTTCTTTCCTTTCCACCCAAAATATTGCTGACTTATCCTGTTTCCTTGGAGAAGGCAATGGCACCTCACTCCAGTACTCTTGCCTGGAAAATCCCATGGATGGAGGAGCCTGGTAGGCTGCAGTCCATGGGGTCGCTAACAGTTGGACACGACTGAGCGACTTCACTTTCACTTTTTACTTTCATGCATTGGAGAAGGAAATGGCAACCCACTCCAGTGTTCTTGCCTGGAGAATCCCAGGGACAGGGAGCCTGGTGGGCTGCTGTCTATGGGGTCGCACAGAGTCGGACACGAATGAAGCGACTTAGTAGTAGTAGTAGTAGTAGTGTCCTATTTCCTAATTATTATGTTTCTAATTTTCTCTCTTCTAACATAGCTATTTCTAACTCAGTTTGCTTCCAAAATAAAAATCTGATTACAGCATTTTTCTAATTAAAATATTTCACTAACTTCTTGACGGTATATGTTATAAATAGACATATAACTGTGACATTTAATGATATGAATTTGTGTTCTTTCTTAAGGCAGTTTTGTTTTCATTTATTCTTTATTCTTAAATATTTAATGAAGACTTCTTAAAATACCAGGGGCTGATGAAATAAAATAAGGGAGATCTGTTGTCTCATGGGGCTTTTGTTCAAGTAAAATGTCCCACATGCATATGCATAGATATTGGCATACACACACACACACACACACACACACACATATATATACATATATATGTATGTATACATGGGGACTTCCCAGGTGGCATTAATGGTAAAGAACCCACCTGCCAGTGCAGGAGATATAAGAGACTCAGGTTCGATCCTTAGTCTCCTGCAACGATCTCCTGGAGAAGGGTATGGTAACCCACTCCAGCATTCTTGCCTGGAGAGTCCCATGGACACAGTTCATAGGGTCACGCAGAGTCAGATGTGACTGAAGTGACTTAGCAAGTATGCACACATGCTATCTATACAATGCACATTTACATATTTGTGTGTGTGTGCTCTTATGTATATCCATTACATGTCCATGTAGTATATATGTTATGTGCATGTGTGTTATATACATGCCAATGTTTTAATTGTCTGCATGGTGTATTCCCTCTCTTTATTCATATTCACTTCTGGATGCATTTTGTCTCTACACATACCAAGTAGAATTGTCATTTGCAAAGAATAATTATCTTTGAAGATTTAAGAGTCAACCTCCTGACCCTTGAAAGCACCTTGCCGTGTGTTTGTTTTGACCACTACGTGTAGTAAAATTTTATACATATTGTGTAGTTATGTTTAGTTTTCATTTCCTGAACTTTATATTGAGAGTTAGAAAGCAAGTAATCTAGCAGTGTGTTTCTGATATATTTTCAAATATAGAGAAAAAGATGACTTAGAAATCCTCCTAATATGTTTGAGAATATATGGAACATGGAAAATTATCTGTAGTTAATGGATATGTGTTATTTTATTGATGATGCAATGTCCTTGAAGGTCCACTATCTCAATATTCAGGGGAAGAAAGAGAACATGAATATATATTGAGGCAGGCCTGGTACTTCATGGATAGAGCACAATTTGGTAAAAGTGAATTCCTTAGCTCTTAATTTAAGATACTCATGTGTAAATGAAGCATGTATATTAAGGACATCTACACTGTGTGTGTGTGTGTGTGTAAACACAGATTTGAGGATCAGAGGTAGACTGATCAGACTGATTATTTATTTAGAGAAAACCTCAGTGCTGATTCCTCTTGCTGCAATTCTTACTCTGGGAAATATGATGAGGCCAGATGCTATTCATTCTTATGGGCGAGAAGGACTGGGGCTGTACTACTTAAAACTCCAAAATTATTCTTCTCAGCTCTTATATAAAGAAGCTTGCATAGTTGTTTCTTCTCTCTGAAGACAGAGAAAGAATATACCTTTCTAATGTAAAGAAATCCTCTTTGAGAAAAGGAGATGATTACCTTCTGCAATGTAAGCAAATGGCTCCAGAAGCTGTAAATCTGTACAACTTTTTGAAGGTCTCTATTTTCAAATTCCAAGGCTTGTTTACCATTCATTTATTCTTATTCTTTTTTTTTAGTTTTTCTGACTTTTATTTAATTTTAATACATTTATTTATTTTAATTGGAGGTTAATTACTTTACAATATTGTAATGGTTTTGCCATACATCATCATGAATCCGTCATGAATCTTTAACCCATGTTATCTGAACTTTTTTACTCAGAAAGACCTGATGTATAAGCATAGAGATTTTCAAGTAGAATGGTTTGGCAGTGCACTGAAGACTAACAGTATTAGTAAAACTATTTATTTTCAAATTCAGTTAGTTTGTGTGCTTTCATTTATAGTGAAGACATCTCAAGAGCCCTTTTAAGTATGATCTAAAATTTTCAAAAATTATACCAACCAGAAAAGTTTTACATTTATCTACATCCTCAAAATGTTTCATGAAATTTATAGAATTCAGATCAAAAGCTACACAAGAATTCTACCTCTAGGGAAATTTCAGACTCTCAGAGAGAGAACAAAATGGATATCATAGTTAGAAAAATATTTTGAGAATTTGTATCAGTCAAAACCCAAAATATATGTGAAAATAAAGGAAAACTTAAGGATATAGAAATAAATAGAGGAAGAGTAAGTCACAGCATATGGCTAGGATATATTCACTGTTTTATACAAGGATTCATTCACTCAATACTTTGTGTCTTAGGTATATGATCCCTGTTCTAAGTATTGGGAATCCAATGATATATAAAGTACTTTGTCAATGATAATGTGCTGAGGTAGAGTAAAAAAAGGCAATGATATGCCACAATTCTTTTATATTATTTATATGTAGTTTTTAATTAGCCTTAGGTATGTAACTTTAGCATAAAATATTAATAATTTTGAATTATGCTTTCTCTTTCCTTTTTCCAAAATGAGAACTTGAAAGTACATTTTCTTCATGAAAATATGTTTCTATGTTATATTATTATTAAAGATGATTTGTGGTAGCTTTTCTTCTGCTTAAATTAGTGACTTTCTGTTTATGGGAAGAGAGATGATAATCAACTTTTCTCTGACCACCTCAACTTTTAGTTTGGTAGATAATTTTGATATCCTGCTCAAAAAAAAAAAAAACTATCAGTATTTACCCTTTTCATTGCAAGGAGAAAGAAAGCAATCAATTTTTTCTAATATTGCACTATGGCTTTTCCTTTCATATTTCTGACTATAGTGTAAATATTCTATGTAAAATGATGCTGAGGTGAGAGAAAAGAAGACTAGTACAGATGTTATTAAACATTCTTTCAAAAATTATTTATTTGAATACTTATTTATTTGTAGAGCCTTCTTTGTTGTGTGTATTCTAGTCACAACTCTTCTGTTAGTTTATTCATTGATGTGATAACATTGCATAACTGGCTATCTACACCTTGAAAATCTATTTCACAGAGAGGTGGAAGAGTTTAATGACCATAATGAGTATATGCTCTTGGATTTCACAAGTTCAAATCCCAGGTTTGCTACTTCCTAGATTCATGACCTTGACAATTTACAGAAAATTTTCTTTCCCATGGCTGGAAGTCCTCCCCTTTACCCCCCATGTAAAATGACAATCAAAATAGAGTTATTATATGGATTATAAATATGAGAGAGACTAGAATTGGTAAGGTTGTCAAATGAATGATAGTTGCATCTGTAAATATTTGATGAAAATAGACTGTAATCATGTATCATGTGTGTAAATACATTAACAATGAAACAAGTACATTATAGTGAAAGAACATACATTATTAAGTTTGGGATTGGTAATTTATAACCTGGATTGATATTTATTGTGTAGAGGAAAACATTCATTTATTTGTAATATTTGAATAGAATATTTGCCTTTCAGGGCTGTTGTGAAAACCCAACAACATAGATTATTCAGTCACCAAAATAATTAGTTCAAATATCTGTCTATCTATATATCATCTAAGTATTTATTTACCTGTTATTCTTGTATTCTAGGAAAGAGCCTAGATCATGAAAGTAGAGTGATGAACAAAGAGAAGAAAGAGCATTCCATTAGAAGCTACCATTTTTATTGAAGTGGAAGACACATGCCTGAAAAAAACTCTAGGTCAGAACATGATACATAGTAAGTGCTTAAGAATGTATCTGTTTCCTCTGACTCAGCTCCTATGGCAGAAGCTACTGCTACCCATCACCGATTTCACTGTGGACAATATGTATGATAGTCTCATATCAGAAGAAACCACATGACTGCATATCTCTTTGCAGTTGAGATAGATTGCTGCTGCTGCTGCTGCTGCTAAGTCACTTCAGTCGTGTCCGACTCCGTGTGATCCCACAGATGGCAGCCCACCAGGCTCCTCCATTCCTGGGATTCTCCAGGCAAGAACATTGGAGTGGGTTGCCATTTCCTTTTCCAATGCATGAAAGTGAAGCGTGAAAGGGAAGACGCTCAGTAGTGTCTGACTCTTCGCGACTCCATGGACTGCAGCCCACCAGGCTAGTAAGATCTAAAAGAGAAAGCATAGTTTTATTAGTGAATACATTCTTTTATAAAACTGTAAGCACATTTTTACTTCTTTACAAAATGCATTATTTTATTATGTCATACAGCCATGGCTTTCAATAGCAAAACTGAGTTTCTGGTCTTGATAGATTGAGTTATCTATTCTATTATTGACTTCCAGGCAATATATAAAGTATATAGAAGTTTTTAAAGAATCTTTAAACGTACTTGTGACTGTTATTTTGGTTAAACATCCATTTTCTCATATCTGTATTCAGATGGACATTTTATGCTTTGTGTCTACCTATTTCTGATAAATTGGATAAAAGTTTAAGGCTCATTTGAGCACTTAGTATAGGTTAGTATTTCATTCAACCTTTGATAAAGTTAATAAAATAAACAGTTGCCATTACACTGCAAAGTTGATTACTGGGGAATAATTAACTAACTACCAACACTGTACAAAGGCCCACAAGAGAGCTGGTGAACTCGCAGATTTCTGAGTACTTCAGCAATGCTTAGGTTCAAAGAGATATTAAAATGCTACAACCTCTGATTTCATTTTGACTGTCCTTGGAAGGACTCCAACAAATTGGCTGAAAAGCTTACACTGGAAGCCAAGCATCTTCTATAGTCTGAGAAGCAGAAGGACATTTCTGATGAATAGAATACTCATTTCTTTTCATGAAAAAGTGTTTCTCTAATACACATCTAATAATGCAAAATCTATCAGCACAGGCATAAAAAATCTTTTAAAGTTTTAGCTCCTTACATGGTTTCTCTGCTGTGAGAGAAAATAATACACTTGTAAAGTCCATGATATAGAGCAGTATGCATATTGCAAATGAGATTAGAAAGTATTTGTGTAGTTTGCTGTTTGCTATTGCAATAATGGCATTGTTTTTTTCTATAACCCACTTGAGTGCTATTGAGTATATGATTCCCTTGAGGCCATTATTTTTGTTATAAACACACTACTAAGAGCCTACTTTTATATTCACAATAAAATGAAATTATGAAACAAATAATTTCTGAAAGCTTTATTAAAGAAACACTGTATAAGCTAACCCGTATTGAAACTTATTTTTTTACAACTGGCACAGGATGAATATCATTGGTGCACAATATACAAAGGATGAATCACATGTTGAAATTAAGTTGGGATATTCTTTGACAGAATCCGTGTTGTAAGTAATGCTGTAAAATGAGCCATTCAGTGGGACCTTCACTGGCTACAGTTCTATAGCACTTATATTTTAGAATAGCTTAAAATTTTGGGTCTTTATAGCATGTGTACTCTTTGCTCAAAATTCTCCTAAAAAGTTCTTTGATTCTGTATTGGCCTGTCATTTAAGTGACTGACGAAATCAAGGAAGAATAGAAGGATGAAATGGGACCGAAATCATATGCTACAAAATGTTCACAGGGACTACTCTGCATATCAACTCCTTTCAGCATGTCTAAGACCATAGGGAAATGAAGTAGAATAAATAAGTGTCAATACAACCTTGCTTAAACACTTGACTAAGGTTGATCATTTCAACCACCACAATTCATGTTTCAAATGTTTCTAGTTGAGAAACTGTGCGAGTGAAAGTTTTGGCTAATATATGTGTTTGTGTGTGTATGCGTATTTTGAAGGACTGGAGTTTCCCTTAATTAGTCTGTCAAATAATAACATAATGTCTCAAACTAATAAAACCATATATGCATTGTTTAATTGTATTTGGAAAGCATTTTAATAGAAATAACTCCTGCATGTAATATGTGGTCATGATTGGGTTAAAAGCTCAATTACATTCTCATCAGGGATGCCTAAGAGGTTACAGATGTGTTATTGGTCACTATTTCATCCTTGTTTCACCTTTTTTTTTTTTTGAGTGTTGTCTTATCCCACAATGAATTTCAAGAAATTTTAGACTTTTTAAAAAATTTTAGTCCATTTTCAGCTTTACTGGGTAAGATTCTGGTGTCATAACTTCAATTTTTTTTAATTAAACTAAATGTCTTTCCTCTTCCTCTAACATATTCATTTTTATTTTATATATGAACTTTCATGTATGTATTAACTTTATAGTTTCTATACCATTATATACCATTTATAAAGAGCTTCCATAATGGCTCAGAAAGTAAAGAATTTGTCTGCAATGCAGGAGACCCAGGTTCAACCCCTGGGTTGGGAAAATTCCCTGGGTCAGGAAGATTCCCTGGAGAAGGGAATGGCAACCCACTTCAGTATTCTTGCCTGGAGAATCCCATGGACAGGAGCCTGGCAAGTTACAGTCCATGGCTTTGCAGAGTGGCAATTAACTGACTAATACATATCAGATACACATATCAGACATATACCATTATTAATTAATAGGGTCTGTATCTTATATAACTAGTCTGCTTACTGCTTTTTGTAGGGAGGATATTTCATTCAGTTCAGTTCAGTTCAGTCTCTCAGTCGTGTCCGACTCTTTGCGACCCCATGAATCGCAGCACGCCCGGCCTCCCTGTCCATCACCAACTCCCGGAGTTCACTCACAGTCACATCCATCAAGTCCGTGATGCCATCCAGCCATCTCATTCTGGGTCGTCCCCTTCTCCTCCTGCCCCCAATCCCTCCCAGCATCAGAGTCTTTTCCAGTGAGTCAACTCTTCACACGAGGTGGCCAAAGTACTGGAGCTTCAGCTTTAGCATCATTCCTTCCAAAGAAATCCCAGGGTTGATCTCCTTCAGAATGGACTGGTTGGATCTCCTTGCAGTCCAAGGCACCCTCAAGAGTCTTCTCCAACACCACAGTTCAAACGCATCAATTCTTTGGCGCTCAGCCTTCTTCACAGTCCAACTCTCACATCCATACACGACCACAGGAAAAACCATCACTTTGACTAGACGGACCTTAGTTGGCAAAGTAATGTCTCTGCTTTTGAATATGCTATCTAGGTTGGTCATAACTTTTCTTCCAAGGAGTAAGCGTCTTAATTTCATGGCTGCAGTCACCATCTGCAGTGATTTTGGAGCCCCCCAAAATAAAGTCTGACACTGTTTCTACTGTTTCCCATCTATTTCCCATGAAGTGATGGGACCAAATACCATGATCTTCGTTTTCTGAATGTTGAGCTTTAAGCCAACTTTTTCACTCTCCTCATTACTTGTTACTAGTGCTACTCTTTGGATCTTATTATTTTTGGTTTGCTTTTCAATTACTTCTTTTTTTCTTCACTATAAAATTTCCCCAAAGATTTCTCTCTTTTTTTTTCAGTCCCGGTGATGACAGATCAGCTCCCTGTTTTAAAATATGCCTCTACATCATATATGGTGCCTGAGAGGCATTCCACAAATTATGAATGACATCATATATGAGTATATATTCATTTCCATAATTTGATACTATCTTTACATTTATAATGACTTTTACATCAATGCATATGCATGGATTAAGTAAAATAAGCCATAATTGCCCTAGTTTGGTTTTCAGATAAGTAGGCATTAAAATTGTATGTTCATTCAAGGGTTAAGTCACAAGTTTGCTATTAAACATAATTAACAGTGGTTCAGTTTGCATAAAGTTAAAACTAAAAAAATAAAAAGACTTCAACAAAAAGAAGCCCAGTTTACCAACCAGAAAATCTTTTCATGTTACAGCATTTCCTCATACATTTGATGCAAAAGAAAACAGAAGATCCAACATGGACATACAGGTTACCAAAGCATAACATAGTTTTAATAGCAGTTTGCAAATGTACAATTATGCTTACTCTAGAATTATCCCTTATGGTTTTGATTGATGTCAGGTGAAAGTAGAAAAAAAGAGATAAGCCAAGTTTTATGAAAATAATTAGAAATTTATTTTTTGCAAAGATAACAACTTCATTGTGTTTTGAAAAAATGAGCTTTAGTCTTTTGAGAAATAACTGTTTCATCAATTGATGTGTTATTGTGGTACATTATCAAACAAAGTAGTAGCAGCCTTTCATTTTCTTAGGGCTGACTTACAGACTTGAAAGTTTATAGAAATTAGGATAAATGATCATTTTCAGGGGACAAATTCTCCTCTGCAAAAGAAGTATTCAGAGCTTTCTTAGAGATATTATCTGCTTTGAAAATGAAGCATCTGATGAAGCTTGTCTATAATTAGGAAACATTAGATAAACTCTTCCCATTGTACAAACAGATTGGAACAACTATTTCACAGTAAATCAGAATTTCACTATCAAATTGTATGATAAGCTTTTCTGTAGTTCTCAGTAAATCATGAAATGTGACAACAGGGGCACTTGGTAAGCCTCTAAGAACTGATAATAACTCATAAAATTTCACAATAAGTTGCATAATATGCTGCACTGGATTAGTCTCTAAATCATGGATTTTCACAATGCAGTTTATAAAAATCTATTTATTTTTTACCATGTTTATTATTATTATGGGGATCTCTCTCAGTCGGGGTTTCCCTGATAGCTCAGTTTGTAAAGAATCCACGGGCAATGCAGGAGACCCCTGTTCGATTCCTGGATTGGGAAGATCCGCTGAAGAAGGGAAAAACTACCCACACTAGTAATCTGGCTTTGAGACTAGTCCCTGGTGTCGCAAAGAGTTGAAAAGGACTGAGCGACTTTCAGTTTCATTTTTGCGGCTGCGCTGCACTGGAGCAACTTTGAGAAGATGCCCCACATTCAAGGGCAAAGAAGCACCAGCAAGACAGTAGGCGCTCAAACTACTACACGATTGCACTCATCTCACATGCTAGCAAAATAATGCTCAAAATTCTCCAATCCAGGCTTCAACAGTATGTGAACTGTGAACCTCCAGATGTTCAAAGCCAGATTTAGAAAAGGCAGAGAAACCAGAGATCAAATTGCCAACATCCATTGGATCATCGAAAAAGCATGAGTTCCACAGGAACATCTATTTCTGCTTTATTGACTATGCCAAATCCTTTGACTGTGTGGATCACAAAAACCTGTGGAAAATTCTGAAAGAGATGGGAATACCAGACCACATGACCTGCCTCTTGAGAAATCAGTATGCAGGCCATGAAGCAACAGTTAGAACTGGACATGAAATCACAGCCTGGTTCCAAATTGGGAAAGGAGTACATCAAGGCTGTATATTGTCACCCAGCTTATTTAACTTATACGCAGAGTACATCATGAGAAACACTGGGCTGGATGAAGCACAAGCTGAAATCACAATTACCAGGAGAAATATCAATAACCTCAGATATACAGATGACACCACCCTTATGGCAGAAAATGAAAAAGAGCTAAAAAGCCTTTTGATGGAAGTGGAGAGTGAAAAAGTTGGCTTAAAACTCAACATTCAGAAAACTATGATCATGGCATCTGGTCCCATCACTTCATGGCAAATAAATGGGGAAACAGTGACAGACTTTATTTTGGGGGGCTCCAAAATCACTGCAGATGGTTACTGCAGCCATGAAATTAAAAGATTTTTGCTCCTTGGAAGAAAAGTTATGAAAAACCTAGACAGCATATTAGAAAACGGAGACATTATTTTGCCAACAAAGTTCTATCTAGTCAAAGGTATAGTTTTTCCAGTAGTCATGTATGGATGTGAGAGCTGAACCATAAAGGAAGCTGAGCACTGAAGAATTGATGCTTTTGAACTGTGGTGTTGGAGAAGACTCTTGAGAGTTCCTTGGACATCAAGGAGATCCAACCAGTCCATCAAACTGGTCAATCCTAAAGGAATCAGTCCTGAATATTCATTGGAAGGACTGATGCTGAAGCTGAAACTCCAATACTGTGGCCACCTAATCCGAAAAACTGACTTGTTTGAAAAGACCCTGATGCTGGGAAAGATTTAAGGCAAGAGGAGAAGGGGACAACAGAGGATGAGATGATTGGATGGCATCGCTGACATGAGTTTGAGTAGGTTCTGGGAGATAGTGATGGACAGGGAGGCCTGGCATGCTGCAGTCCACGGTGTCTCAAAGAATCGGATATGACTGAGCGACTGAACTAAACTGATCTCTCAGTCAAGGATAAAATATAGAATTGAAACAAAATCCTTCTCTTCCCCATTAGCTGCAGTCATATGTTATTGAGAAAATTGTTTTATTTGTGTGAGAGGAAAAGAAAATCTAGTTACATAAAAATACACTTAAATAGTAAAATTAATTCCAGCAACAACCTTAGTTATCATGATTGAAATGGATAACTCATTAATTTAGAGTTGATAAAAAACAATATTTGTAATTTGTTAATACTTAGGTAGTTAGACCAGCTGGTATATATGAATACATTAACTTTAATTAATGACAATGCAGAGATCAGATTAAGTTTAGGTAGGCAATCAGAATTACAGAAAATATGTAATGTTTGTGTGTGGAGAAAGAGACTGAGAGGAAAAGAGATGCTTATATACTGCTTTTGTAAAGGTGTGTTTATTCTCTAATTTTGAAAACCATGAAATATACCCATGCTGTTAATGATTTGGGAATTTATTTGACAGATATAATATGAGATGTGAAATGGGAGTTTAAAGACTACTGGCTTTGAATCCTAACTGATTGCTTAAATGGCATATAACTGGATATAATTACTTATATTACATTTATTAATGCTTAAGATAATATTTAAGGAAATAACAAATGGGAATAGGTTTATCATGTATATGGACTTTCTTCACTAAATGTTGCTTAACAATTATTTCTTCTTTGAAAAGGTAAAAACATAAGTCAGAATATATATATTGTGAAACTTTAATTTTGAATTCAGGTATTTTAAGAAAATAAATAAGATTAGTACAGGACAACAAGATTTGTCCACAAGAATAATTTGATAACTAGCACTAGAAAAACTAATTACCTCAAATAAGATGAGGCAGATACATCAATAATAATGAGACTGTGAGCCCTCAGTGTAGGATAGGAGGGTAAGTCCTTAGTGCAAATGTAAACATTTTTAAAGAAAGTTCTGTGGAACTGAGACCCTGCTTTCTTGGGGAAAAATTATGTATAATTGTTGATCCATTAGCGTAGGGGTCCACAAACTTCAGGATCTAATGTCTGATTATCTGAAGCTGTCTGATAAAATAAAAGCAGAAATAAAGTGCACAATAAATATAATGCACTTGAATAATCCCGAAACCATCCTTCCCCACCCAGGTCCATGGGAAAATTGTCTTCACCACAAAGCTGGCCCCTGGTGCCAAAAAGTTGAGGACCATTGTTAGAGTACTGTTGGACTACTGAACCACATACACACAGAGTTTAGTTATATTCTGATACTCTACACAAATTATTTTTGTATGTGATTAAATCCCTGAAAACAGGCAGAGCCTGTAGAAGATAAGACATGGCCCCCAAAAGTCACTACTATTGCCACTATTGTCAGCTACATTATTTGATAGGAAGAAGACCCAAATACTGAAGACATACTGCCTTGGGTCCAATTATAGTCTAATAGAGGAAACTGTTTTTTTTTCCTTTATTCCCCTATATAATATAATGTATGTCTGTACATACATGTACATAATGTATGTCTGTCCATACATGTACATAATGTATGTATGTACATATACTGTATGTCTCTCATTTCTCATTGTTTTTCCCCCTTTTGTTTTTAGGTACTTGAAGTTAAGATGGGACAATTGAGTGGGCTCACATGTTATAAGCTATTTAAAGTCCTCTAGAAATCACAATTTGAAAGCTTCTTGCCACAGTTCTTAAATACTGTCAGGTGAAATAATAGGAGACAGTCATTAATCAATGTATTCAGGTTTTCCTTGTATCCATTTATGTCTTTATGAAATAGAGGTGTTCATGCATGCACTCACATATATGCATACTTCAAAAAGAGAGAGGAAAAGTTGACAAGGATGGTGTGACAATGAGTTTGACTTACTGTTTTGAATATGAACAAATGAATGCCTTCGTGAAATACTGCTCACTATATTAAAGGAAAGACCAATAACTTTGATACCCACAATCTTTGCATGTTTTTTGTTTTTTTCTTGAAAAAATTATCTGATTTAATCATAAAATAATAAGCATACATATAATTCTATATATCATATATATATTGACCACATCATTTTTAAAAATTATTATGATTGGATAAGTTCTCAGAACATAGATATACTAAGCATTTCCTGGTTAGAAATAAAGTAGTATGCATGTAAATAGAAGATATATGAATTGGTTGAACTTTCATGTGAAAAAGCATGGAAATTGAAGCAAAATTGAGTTAGCTTTAAAATCTTAGAGAATATTACAAAAATTAATATGAACACAGTATGAACTTGTTATTTGTCATTTTTATGAATCTTTGAAAACCTTTAAATTATTTAAATAAAGCCCTGCACATTTTCATTGTAGTATTAAAGTCTATCCCATAAAACATCAAAACATTTAAGGCAACACAAAACTTTAAAGATGTCTTATCAGTTCACATAGATATTAAATTCCAGAAAAGTAATCATAGAACACAGCAGGAGTTGATCCCAAGAATATTAATGAAGAAAATGGCATAATTAATATCCTCAAAGTCCCACATGTAATATTTCTATTTGGGCATGGCTAGCAAAGATGTCAAAACTGCAAACTTTGAATTTGAAAGATTTTATTTTAGTTTTGCAAATATGTGGAACATGACAATATTTTTAAAAAATAAAACAAAAAGCCCTTATTCAAAATAAATACTTTGTCATTTGCATATAGTTTGAAGATTTCATTCAATATAATGAATGCATTATTAATGTTCAATCCTTACACATCTGGTTCCAACAAGAGAAATTAGCTCTATCCCTCCCAGCTTCTCCCTCTTGTGAACAAAATGTCCTGAATATAACATAATAAACAACCATAGGCAGACTCCGAAAGTTGGAAAGAAGAAGGTAGAGTGCCTAGGGGCTTCGGGACTTGAGGAATGACATAGTAAACACTCTGGGTATTTTTCCTTCCACATATCCTAGACAGAGCATTATAGAAGGCTGCAGCCTGAAACTAACACACACACACACACACACACACACACACACACACACACACACCCCTTCAAGAAAAGCCTTTTCTTCTGAGCTTAAATATGTGAAAATGGTGGCCTAACAAACAGAAACCCTTTTGGTAATACGAAGCCTGTTCTAAATCCACCCACCAAAATAACAATCA
This sequence comes from Ovis aries, assembly GCF_016772045.2. Lineage (NCBI taxonomy): Eukaryota > Metazoa > Chordata > Mammalia > Artiodactyla > Bovidae > Ovis > Ovis aries. Next base: position 64,336,847 of record NC_056063.1, read on the forward strand.
TAACTTATTTATGCTTGTGGCTCAGACTGTCAAGTGTCTGCCTACAATGCGCGAAATCCACGTTCGATCCCTGGGTTGGGAAGTTCCCCTGGAGAAGGAAATGGCAACCCACTCCAGTATTCTTGCCTGGACGGAGGAGTCCGGTAGGCTCCAGTCCATGAGGTCTCAAAGAGTCGGACACGACTGAGCAAATTCACTTCACTTCACTTCTCTTCAAAGCCAGGCAAGCCACACATTTTCTTGGTAGAAGCAGGCAATAGTAGACTTCTTCCACTGGGTGGTGCTGGCCAGCTGAGTGGAGGCTGTCTTTCTGTGGAATTCTAGGCTAGAGTGGTATCATGGAGTACGGTGATGAGCTGACTCTTCAGTCTCACTCCACTGCAATGAAACTTCATGAAATATTGCAAAGAGGAGCTAATAACCATTCTACTTCCCCATGCCTCTGCACACTGTCAGAGGCTCCAACTGTGAGCTGAACCTTAGCATCCACTCTGGAAAAGACACTGACAGTGAATAATTAATTTTTGCAGTGTGCTTTTATACTGAAAAATAGAATAGTCAACCCATTAAAATTCTATATTATTTCTAAATTAAACCTAAAATAATTTTTATATCCTATTTTGAACAATTTTCATTGAAGATATAAAAAAAAAAATGTTTTGGTGGAATATTCTGATTAATTGACTACCTAATGACACTTTGCAGGTCCTATGAATTGTAGCCTGCCCGTCTCCCAATCCATGGGATTTTCCAAACAAGAATATTGGAGTGAATTGCCATGCTGTCCTCCAGTGAATCTTCTCGACCCAAGGATCTAACCTGAGTCTCCTGCATTTCAGGCAGATTCTTTACTACTGCGCCACTTGGGAAGCCTTGATATCTCTTTACGAAGCATTTTTTAACATAGCATTTCAGTTCAGTTCAGTTCAGTTCTGTCACTCAGTCGTGTCCAACTCTTTGCGACTCCATGGACTGCAGCACACCAGGCCTCCCTTGTCCATCACCAACTCCCGGAGCTTGCTCAAACTCATGTCCATTGAGTCAGTAATGCCATGCAACAATCTCATGCTCTGTTTTTCCTTCTCTCACTTCCTTCAATCTTTCCCAGCAATAGGGTCTTTTCCAGTGAGTCAGTTTTTGCATCAGATGGCCAAAGTATTGGAGTTTCAGCTTCAGCATCAGCCCTTCCAAAGAATATTCAGGACTGATTCCTTTAGGATTGACCAGTTTGATCTCCTTGCATTCCAAGGGACTCTTAAGAGCCCTCCAACACCACAGTTTAAAAGTTTTCATTCATTATTTTGTTTAGAAGAACTTCTTTAAAATTTTTGAACTACTTGTACCAGTTCAATGTATCAGTTCAGTTCAGTTGCTCAGTCATGTCTGACTCTTTGCGACCCCATGCACGCCAGGCCTCCCTGTCCATCACCAACTTCCGGAGTTCACCCAAACTTATGTGCATCAGGTCGGTGATACCATCTAGCCATCTCATCCTCTGTCATCCCCTTCTCCTCCTGCCCCCGATCCCTCCCAGCATCAGGGTCTTTTCCAATGGTGTCAAAACTGACAAATAGCTGTAGCCAAACTTTGTAAACATACGAGTTTTCAGAAGCTATATGCTACCAGATGGGAGACTGGGTGTTCTCCACATGGTAATTAGGTCCTAATGTCTACTCGTAAGGCAGACATTTCTTATAAGCAGAGTTACTCATTGGCACACTTTTAAATAATTCATAAAGTATATTCAGAGCCATCTAACAACAAGTCTTCCCCACTTGCTTTTTTTTTTTTGCCAGCAACAGAATAGATCACAGCTTGTTGGCTGAGCCCACTGTGCAGTAACTTGGTTTTGGAGACATGCACAAAATTTTCTTCAGTTTCTTTAAATACTGGAATCTCATTCAGGAAAGTGAGAATATCACACTATGAGAGACGCAGGGGAATGAGTTCAACTAAGACAAAGCCATGTTAACATCTCCCATCTCATTTTTATGCCACGGCATATGCTCACTGAATAAAATAATTCACAAATCACTTTAAGCACTTGTCTGTATTACATTAGTACTTTCCTCCCTCACACTCTCCTTTATTTCCTCTCTGGTTTCTTAATATATATCTTTTATGCTTCTGAATTAAGTGTGTGGGTCATCTAGCCTTAAACTTGGCTGTCTTACTTTTTAATGAATGGCAAGTACAGATCAATTTTTTCATAACGTACTATTTTTATCTCATTATTCTGGTGGTATCTAGTCAACTGAACATAGAGTTACTACATCATTACCATTTGGCAAAATGGAGTCCCATTATCTGAAATCTGTCTTTTAGAACAACATTATTTTTTTCCCATTGGTAGTGAATGTAAATTTTAATGAACTAAAGATAAACACATGGTTTATGTATCAATATTTTTCCTCAGTGCTATTCCTCTCCCAACCAGTATTTTTCACATGGGCAAGGAGGCAGCTGGAACATAAACATTAGAGGGATACAAGGAATGGTGAGAAAGAGAATTGAAAACATTATCTGCACAAACCATATCTTTAGGCAGGTCTGTGACAATTTCACTAACGTTGCTTATTGTTTTTCTCTCCACCAACTCCATATAGAACTTGTTTCATTACATTTTGGAGTCCATGAGCTGATAGAAAATTACAAGACAGAAGATACACATTTAAAAAAAAATTAAGGCAAAAGGTTCACAGCACATTTTTTAATTTTTCCAGAAACAAACAATGTTATCAATATCAGTATTTTGATATTTCATGGACATTTACTCATGTTTCTAACGCTCCTAAAATATTCTAATTTTCAGTAGCCCAGGAGCTTCTACGTATGAACCCATTGTTTTTCCCCTTGTGGAAAGAAACAGTATGTAAATAGGCCATCAAACTACCTCATCTGTGTGTTTTTCATGTTTGTCACTTAGCAAAAGCAGTAGCAAGGATTTATACTTTCATACAGCTTTTCAATAAAAAATTACAATTGAATACATAAGCACAAAGGTGTTTGGCCAATCACATGACAAGAATTCAGTAAATAACAACAGCAAGTTGCCAGGAAAACAAGACAATTGTAATTTCCAAATCTTATATTGAAAAATTGACATTAAAGAGATTTAGTATAGATGAATGACAAGATGACCTCAACTAAGTTTTCTTTCTAATTATAAAAATTTGCATAATAATGCAGAAAAATGTTTATTATAATTATATACGGAACTTTGCTGTGTCCTTTAATTGTATTTTCTCAATCTATTTTCATAAGATCTCTGTTTGACAGGTACTATTATATTTATGTTATATTAAAAGAAGCTACATCAGAGAATTTAGTAATTTATCAAGGACAAACACTATTGAAATATAAAAGATGTGAAGTCAAGCAAAGCACTAGGATTTAGAATTCACATGTTTAACTACAATATTTATTTAATATAAATTTAACTCTTTTAGTATATTAATATTCTAACCTTTTGTCTTATCTCTTTATCTCTGCCTCACTTAATTTTTAGTAAAATTTATATATTTAAAATGTGCTACTATAAGTCATTTAAAAAGTTCATTAGTTATCATTTGATTTTAAAACCAGTTAAATAAATATAAATGGGAGAAATTTTTCTGTGTATAAAAATTCCATTTCTATTGTTATTTCTAATTTTTGTGAAGAGTAGTAAGCATGAAGCAAATAGATGGAGGAAAAGTGGAAACAGTGTCAGATTTCATATTCTTGGTCTCCAGATTCAATGTGGACAATGACTGCAGTCACAAACTTAAAAGACTCTTGCTTCTTGGATGAATAGCTGTGACAAAACTAGATAGTGCTTTAAAAAACAGAGACATCACTTTGACAACAAAGGCTATGGTTTTTCCAGTAGTCATATATGGATGTGAGTTGGACCATAAAGTAGCCTGAGCATCAAAGAATGAATGCTTTCGAACTGTGGTGCTGGAGAAGACTATTGAGAGTCCCTTGAACTGCAAGGTGATCAAACAAGTCAATCTTAAAAGAAATCAGTCCTGAATATTCATTGGAAGGATGGACGCTGAAGCTGAAACTTCAGTACTTTGGCCACATGATGTAAAGAGCCAACTCATTGGAAAAGACCCTGATGCTAGGAAAGCTTGAAGGCAGGAGGAGTAGGGGACAACAGAGGATCAGATGGTTGGATGGCATCACTGACTCAGTGGACATGAGTTTGAGCAAATTCAGAGAGATAGTGAAGGACAGGGAAGCTTGGAGTGTTACAATACATGGGGGTCACAGAGTCAGACACAACTGAGCAACTGAACAAGTAAGCATGGGATCAGCTGTACACTCTTTTGTAAAATTAGTTTCAAATATTTTTTTATATTAATTCAGACACTCCAAAAGTCAAAAGAACCACACAGAATGTATATTTTATGCATTCCATAGATTAATGAGAAAACATGTTTTTTAAGACTGAAGTAGCTGTCATCCTCTTCCCCCATCACCCATATTCTAATTCTGTATACATCACAGACATGAATGATTTAACACTCTTACCACAAATACAATAAATGTAAAAATGCATTTAAACTCAATCATATTTCCTTGTTAATAGTATTTGATGATATTTCGCTTAAACATTTTAGCCCTTCTCTATTCCAAACTAATAAAGTACAAAATACATATAATGGCCAAAATATAGAGCTTCTTGAGTGGCTCAGTGGTAAAGATCTGCCTGCTGATGCAAGAGACATAGGTTGATCCCTGTGTTGGGAAGATCCCTTGGAGGAAGGCATGGCAACCCACTCCAGTATTCTTGCCTGAAAAATCCCATAGACAGAGAAGAATGACAGCTATAGTCTGTGGGGTTGCAAAGAGTTGGACACAACTGAGTGACTGAGCACACATGGTCAAAATACAATACACATTAATTCAGGACCTTGATACTAGCCTAACTGCAAAAAGCACTCAAGGTGTTTTAAACACACTAGATACTTATTTGCCCAAAAACAGATCAAGAAAGTGGAGAATATGTGCCTGATTAGAGGGGGATAAGGAAGGAAGCAACACAAAACCTTACCCTAGTGACCTAAAGATGGCAGAGAAAACAAACGATGTACATTGCCTTCTTGAAAAAAAATTCAGAATCAATGCAAAAGAAACAAGAGTCAAAAAAGGTGAGCAGCACATTTTATGTTAATCTCACTATACACAAATACAAATAAATGAATATTAGAATTTCAACATCAAATAAAACTCTGCATGTAGCAGTAAAAAAATAATTGAATGGACAAAACATTTCCCAACATCATAAATGATAGGTGGAAGTATTTTTAAAAGTTCCTTACCATTTCAATGTGCGTGGATATGTTGTTGAAAACTTCCCATTTATGGCCCACAGATGGTGATTGCAGATGGTGATTGCAGCCATGAAATTAAAAGACACTTACTCCTTGGAAGGAAAGTTATGACCAACCTAGATAGCATATTCAAAAGCAGAGACATTACTTTGCCAACAAAGATCCGTCTAGTCAAGACTATGGTTTTTCCTGTGGTCATGTATGGATGTGAGAGTTGGACTGTGAAGAAGGCTGAGCGTCGAAGAATTGATGCTTTTGAACTGTGGTGTTGGAGAACACTTGAGAGTCCCTTGGACTGCAACGAGATCCAACGAGTCCCATTCTAAAGGAGATCTGTCCCGGGTGTTCTTTGGAAAGGATGATGCTAAAGCTGAAACTCCAGTACTTTGGCCACTTCATGCAAAGAGTTGACTCATTGGAAAAGACTCTGATGCTGGGAGGTATTGAGGGCAGGAGGAAAAGGGGACGACAGAGGACGAGATGGCTGGATGGCATCACCGACTCTATGGACATTAGTTTGAGTGAACTCCGGGAGTTAGTGATGGACAGGGAGGCCTGGCGTGCTGCGATTCATGGGGTTGCAAAGAGTCAGACACGACTGAGCAACTGAACTGAACTGAACTGATCTGAACTGAACTGAGTTTGGGAAATTGTGCCTACAATGCCATCCATTTGCAAGGACAGAAATTAAATGTGATATGTAACTTAAGAAAAATGCAACATTAAAATAAAGGATGCTAGGAAACATCATGAAACCGATAAAATGTACCTCAAAACTTCATCCCTGTGTGTCTCTTTGTACGTCTGCTTCTGCTTTGCTCTTCACTTTCACTCAATTATTTTTATGTATTTTTCTTCTGACCGGGTTCTGGAACTCTTCGTTTTTCTAGTTGATACATCAGGAAATAAAGATAACACCTCCTCAAAGCTTTGTATCTGACAAGCCAAGACACCAAATTTTCTCTCTCCTTGCTTCAGAATTTTTGTTGAGAACTCTGTTTCATCTTAGGAAAGCTTCCCAACAATGACAGATGTCAGGAAAATATTAAAAGTATCTAAATAGGAATAGAAGCAAGGAGGAAGGGCAAAGCCTGGAAAAGTTGTGCCAGGCAGATAAAGCCACTGTTTGCTTGCAAACTTGTCATCAGATAACCAACACAGGAACTAACGTGCACACACACACTCTGGTTACCACAAAGTCATTTTCAGACATACCTCTATCTATCCCAGGCTTCCCTCATAGCTCAGACAATTTAAAAAATCTGCCTGCAATGCAGGAGACCTGTGTTCAATCCCCAGGTCAGGAAGATCCTCTTGAGAAGGAAATGGCAACCTATTCCTGTATTCTTGCCTGGGAAGAGGCAAGAATGGACAGAGGAGCCTGGAGGCTACAATCCACGGATTAAAAAGAGTTGAATACAACTGAGCAACTAAGCAGGCTATCCATCCCATTCAGAATATACAACACAAAATGCAAGACAATCTAAGGGATTGTCCAAGTATTCCAACCCGAGGAATGAGATGTGGCCACTGTGATACACACTTGTTTTGGTTTTTAATCTGCTGGTTCTGTTGTTTTAATGATTCTATTTTACAAACGTCAAGTACCAATAGGCATGTACAGATGGATTTGCTTACAACTTTCATATTTAGCAATATGATAAATAGCAGAGATAAATAGCAACTTTGCAATGGCCTTTATGATAGAAGATTTATTAAATGGGTAATGTCTGTGATGTAAAGGAAAGAAGTAAGAAAATCAGATAAATTCTTGTTTCCTCGCTTTCATAAAATAAATAAGATATTAGGGGAGAATATCTAGTTGTTTCTTATTTTGCCTTTGTTGACTGATTTCTATACTTAGCATTTTCCATAAAAAGTAACATGAACAATCTCTTGTTCACTACATTTGGTGCTTTGTTGGACTTGTGACACTCTTAAGTAAACATCAGCTGATGTTTTATATTATCTATTTTATATTATGGGGTTGTGTGTGTGCGTGCTAAGTCACTTCAGTTGTGTTCTACTCTATACTACCCTATGGACTGCAGGCTGCCAACCTCTTCTGTCCATGGGATTCTCCAGGCAAGAATACTGGAGCAGGTCGCCATGCCCTCCTCCTTGGGATCTTTCTGACTTGGGGATTTAACCTGTTCTTTTACATCTCCTGCATTGGCAGGTGGGTTCTTACCACTAGCACCACCTGGGAAGCTTAAGTTATTAAAATTACATTTCACAAACATTCCTTAATCATGATCTTTAATTCTCACAAATTGCTGAAACTATTATACATAGCTGGGATGTGTGCTCTAAGTTACTTAATTTAAGCTGGCAATCCAGATTTTATTTTCATCATTCATCATTTTATCTTTCCATGAAATATTGCTCCAAAAACATGAATTTAAGGTTTGTAAACAGATTTTTTTTAATGATATGACTAAGTATTTGACTTTGAAATACTGCCACAAACTTCAACATGTTTTCCAATCCAATGCTGTTTAAACTTAGTGCAAAAATAACATAGGGCAGTTGGGGTGGAGTGTAGCCCTTATTAGAATCCATTAGAGGGAGTTTAGAGAAGGATTGGTTTCCCAGGTGGCTCAGATTGTAAAGAATCTTCCAGCAATGTGGAAAACCTTAGTTTGATCCCTGGATCAGCAAGATTCCCTGGAGAAGAGAATGGCAACCGGCTTGGGTATTCTCGTCACTGAGAATTTTATGGACGAATGAGCTTGGCAGACTACAGTCCATGGGATCACAAAGAGTCAGACACGACTGAGCAACTAACATTTCAATTCATTTCAGTTCACTCAGTCATGTCTGACTCTTTGCGACCCCATGGGCTGTAGCAAACCAGACTTCCCTGTCCATTACCAACTCCCAGAGCTTACTCAAACTCATGTCCATCAAGTTGGTGATGCCATCCAACCATCTGATACTCTGTCGTCCCCTTCTCCTCCTGCCTTCAATTTTAGAGAAGAGTTAAGTTGTCATCACTTCTGAGGTTGTCCAAAGGTACCTTCATCCCAGAGTAAAGGGTTTCAGGGTTTTTTGTTTGTTTGTTTGTTTTTAGCAACCATTCTAATTTTAGGTTTAAAGATGCTTTATGGCATTGATTCACCAAAGTTCATGGTTATCTGAGTCTTTTTTCTTTTTCTTTTTTAAATTTTTTTATTAAGGTCAGTAGCTATTTCTAAAAGGCTCCTCCTTTAGCCACCACGTATTTATTATGCCATAAACATTTCAATGAGGTGCACTGGGGAGTGGTGTTTCTCTCTTCAATCCTTCCTGAAGGTGAAATTTCTAGAAAAGGGGTTTAAAACCAACGACACTACAGTGGCTAATTACAGTCTTTGTTTAAAAAAAAAAAGGCAGATAGATACTGTATTAGTCAGGGTTCTCCAGAGAAAAAGGATCAATAGAATGCGTTCTATATATAAAGAGAGATTTTTTTTTAAGGACCTGGCTTATATGATTATGAAGGCTGGCAGGCCCAAAATCTACAGGGTAGGCTGACAGCCTGGAGAAGGTGAAAAGTTGATGCTACAATTCCAGCCTGAAGGCAGACCACAGGCTGAACCACTTCTCCTTTGGGAAATCTCAGTCTTTTTTTCTCTTAAGACCTTCAACTGATTGGATGAGGCCCACCCATGTTAAGAAGGGTGATGTGCTTTACTCAGAGTTATTGACTTAAATGTTAAACCCAACTGCAAAACACCTTTGCAGTGACACTTAGACTGGGGTTTAACAAATTATCTGTGTATCATAGCCTAGTCAAGTTCACATGTGAAATTAATCATCACAGATGTTAAGTAATATAATTCTCAAATAGTTTATCTTAGAATTTCAAAGCACTTGACAACTGCACCTGTAACCTCCATGAAATTGGTATTCTATGTTTTTATAGTTGTTGAAAATAAAGAAGAAAAATATGTCTTTTTTAGCATAAAACTCAATATAAATTCCTGAGGCTAGATTTACTGGCTAAATTACATGCACAGACTGATAGAAAATAAAACAGTTGTTTCCCATGTTCTTTATCTTTCATAATCTGTTACTGAAGAGATTTTTTAGTTTCAGAATCTGTTCCAGCATAGAAATATGGCCAAAGGGCTTGTGTAAAATAACCATTAAAATATAGAAAAGTGACATCATTCTTATTATAAAAGGAAACTTCACCCATCTCTTGGTCCAGAAAAATGCCTGCCTTATTGGGTTTCACTAATGGCATAAGCTAGATTCTATTATGATCCAGTGCAATGTAACTCCCTCAACTCTCCCAGTTGCCCAGAATTCACCTGGAACTAATGGCTAATTCTCCCCATTTAAGTTTGTTTCCACTACTACCTCCAAGTAATGTCTGCCATGATTAAATCTATTCAGATTCAGGACAACAGTGCAAAAGAAAAACTTCTTGGTCTATAACAATGATGTTTTTGGTCTCATATTGCATAATTTACTGTCCTCAAAGGTAATAAATCTCAATATGTTGTTTCAATATTTAGAATCACATCCACTGGAAATATCTTGAAAATTGTGACCAAGTCAGAATACTGTAGAGGAAGACTGAATCAATATTTCTTTAATCAGCATGAAAAGAGATTGAGGTATTTTAGGTTTTTCTTTCTGCAGTGTATACTTTCAATATATGTCTACAATTTCAGTTCCAACTGCACACTCACCTTCCACCTTGCTCTACAGATATTTTAATGTGAAGACATGACTGAACAATTACATAAGATTTTCATTTAATTATGCTATAATGTCTGACTCTTCATTTTGTATTTGCCTGAAAGTGGCCTCTTCTTTATTCAGTGGAAACAGTTTAACTTGTTCAAATTAAGAAATTATTCCTTCTCTTACATTTTATCTTTTTTCTCAGTGCCACTGATTTGATAGCTTGCAAATTTAATCACTTTTCAACTCCTTCTACATTATCCTTCAAGGGCTCAATGCTACACTTTAGAATTTTCCTGTGACAGGAGTTAGCCTTCTTAATAGGATATATGTAGTGCTTCTGGTATTCAGAAGAGAAGTGTAAGAGGGTTCCCTTTTCTCCACACCCTCTCCAGCATTTATTGCTTGCAGACTTTTGGATTGCAGCCATTCTGACTGGTGTGAAGTGGTACCTCATTGTGGTCTTGATTTGCATTTCTCTAATAATGAACGATGTTGAGCATCTTTTCATGTGTTTGTTAGCCATCTGCATGTCTTCTCTGGAGAAATGTCTATGTAGTTCTTTGGCCCATTTTTTAATTGGGTCATTTATTTTTTGGACTTGAGCTGCATAAGTTGCTTGTATATTTTTAAGATTAGTTGTTTGTCAGTTGCTTCATTTGCTATTATTTTCTCCCATTCAGAAGGCTGTCTTTTCACCTTGCTTATATTTTCCTTTGTTGTGCAGAAGCTTTTAATTTTAATTAGATCTCATTTGTTTATTATTGCTTTTATTTCCAGAATTCTGGGAGGTGGATCATAGAGGATCCTGCCGTGGTTTATGTCGGAGAGTGTTTTGCCTATGTTCAGCCACTATGGAGAACAGTATGGAGATTCCTTAAAAATTGCAAATAAAACTGCCTTATGACCCAGCAATCCCACTGCTGGGCATACACACTGAGGAAACCAGAATTGAAAGAGACACATGTACCCCAATGATCATTGCAGCACTGTTTATAATAGCCAGGACATGGAAACAACCTAAATGTCCATCAGCAGATGAATGGATAAGAAAGCTGTGGTACATATACACTATAGAGTATTACTCAGCCATTAAAAAGAATACATTTGAATCAGTTCTAATGAGATGGATGAAACTGGAGCCGATTATACAGAGTGAAGTAAGCCAGAAAGAAAAACACCAGTACAGTATACTAACACATATATATGGAATTTAGAAAGATGCTAATGATGACCCTGTATGTGAGACAGCAAAAGAGACACAGATGTGTAGAGCAGACTTTTGGACTCAGAGGGAGAGGGAGAAGGTGGGATGATTTGGGAGAATGGCATTGAAACATGTATACTATCATGTAAGAAATGAATCGCCAGTCTATGTTCAATGCAGGATACAGGATGCTTGGGACTGGTCCACAGGGATGATCCAGAGAGATGATATGGCGTGGGAGGTGGGAGGGGGTTTTATGTTTGGGAACTCATGTACACCCGTGGTGGATTCATGTCAATGTATGACAAAACCAATACAGTATTGTAAAGTAAAATAAAGTAAAAATAAAAATTAAAAAAAGAGAGAAGTGGCACTGTGTACGTAAAGCTCTGAGACCTTCTCACTGAAAAGAGTCAAAAGCTGATTCTATTTCTTGAAAATTTCATTCTCTTCCACCCTCTGCCTTTTTCTTCTTTTTCCCTCAGATCTGAAGAGTACCTTAATGCTTTCAGTGAAGCTACAAAGTTGGGATTTCCTGCTGAAATTCTTTTCTAGACAGTAAAAAGGCAGACATGGCATGGAAAGGTATAATTTAGAGTCTTCTAGGATGTATCTGCACAGGAGTGACTTAGCTGCGATCACTGTGGTAGTCAGTGGTTTTAGGTAGCTCCTATAGATGGAGCGGCCAAACTATTCTTGGAGGTCTGCCAGGGCTGAGCCTTGGACAAAAGTAGTACATAAAATAATACCCCCTTCATCAGGGACTGCCTCTCTTAGAGCTGAAGACACACCAAGAAGTGGACATTCCCCTGACCTCGGAAACTAGTTTTAAGTTTCACTGGCCTGGTATGCTGACAGCAGGAACTGAAATCTTCTTTAATGTCTTTCTTCTTAGTTCTGGAGGCAGCTGCCAAGAATCCCCAATTTGAAGATCTTTCATACGTCGCCCATCTAAAGTTAACGCCAATGATTTTCTCTTCCAGAAAGTAGCCAGAGATCCAAGCAAGCAAGCAAGCGATCATACCTTTATAATTTAGACATCTAAAGAATGTCACCTTAACCAGTGACAGACTGATGACTTAGAGCAGATGGCTCAGGTGCTTAGGCCCAAGACTGCAGACGAGCTTCTGAGCTTCATGGCACAAAGGACAAAGACCTCAGCACAAACCTGCATGCTTGGGTCATGCATCAAAGGTGCACACTTAACCACTGCAATGATTAGCATTCCTCCATAAATGGCCACTGTGGTCTTTTGAAGATCATCATAACACACACACACATGCACACAATCCAATACAATCAAACTGTGCCATGTGAAACTGAAAATGAATTCAACCACAACCTACAGAGAGAAAACCCTGCTTCCACTGCTTATACCTTTGTCTCATTTCAGTCTATCTCCAAAAGTACATCAGATTAATTGAATTAAAACATTTCCTGTCAATAGTCTACCCCAGCGACTTTCAAAATGTGGTCACCGTGTCCATCAACAGATTCTGGGGTTACACCCCTGACCTGCTGAATCAGAAAGTCTGGAGGCAGAAACTTATCAATCTGTATTTTTACAATCCTTACAAAGGTTCTGTTGCACCTAAATTTTGACAGCCAAGGCACTACACAAAATCTTGCAGTAGCTTTCTCAGAGTTAAAATCAAAGTCCTTGTGATGGTCTAGGACCTAAGGATACTTTTTCTCCTCTCATACTTTTTTTTTCCTGCTTGTTAACTTTGGATACACTGCTTTCTTGGCTGTTCCTTGAGTAAAACAGGTTCTCTAACACCTTTCTACATTGTAACTTTTCTTTCCTTTGTTCAATACCTTGCTTGCCTTAGTGATTCTTGTACTTCAGTACAACATGGAATGTCACTCATCCAGTGAGTCCTTTTAGATTCTTTGCCTTAATTCTTTGCCTCATACCTCCACTGAGAATCTCTCTCCCTAGCTTACTATATTTTTAGCCTAATTGTCTGCTTCCTATATTGGATTCTGAGAGGTAAGATTGTGGAAAGCAGTTTTTTGTAGGGTTGCTTGTTTTTCCTTGCTTGGTTCACTTCTGAGACCCATGAACATCCAATTTTGCATGCAACAATCAATATACTGGTGTGGAACAACCAAATGAAAAAAATATTTTAAGTAGAAAAATACATGAAATTCTTCATATTCTATATCCAGTATAATTTGTAAAAATTAAAAGTTTATATATTTATTCTGTAGCATGATTGGATGCCCTGTTTTTTGGATTATATGATCCTTATATTATGGGCTTCCCTGGGGGTTCAGTGGTTAAAAAAAAAAAACAAACCCTGCAGTGCAGGAGACACAGGAGACGTGGGTTTGATCCCTGGGTTGGGAAGATCTGAAATGTGTAAGTATGAAGTGAAGTGAAAGTGTTAGTTGCTCAGTGTCTGACTGCAACTCCATGGACTATAGCCTACCAGTGCAGGTCTATGGAGTCACAAAGAGTCGGACATGATTGAGCAACTAACATTTTCACTTCATTTCATACTTATATATTTCACAAGTGTACACTTCATTGCAAATTGATGTTTTCTACTTGAAATTTTAGAAAGATTGATTTTAATATATTTATGTTGGTTTAACTATTGCCCATGAAAGACATTATGTTTATAATATTTTATGTTTTATCCTTCATTATTCCTATGTTTTATTCTGTATCTTTCTTTTTTTTTTCTGGTTTGTGATTTTTCACTTTTATTTTTTTATTTTTTTAATTTTAAAATCTTTAATTCTTACATGCGTTCCCAAACATGGACCCCCTCCCACCTCCCTCCCCATAACATCTCTCTGGGTCATCCCCATGCACCAGCCCCCAAGCATGCTGTATCCTGCGTCAGACATAGACTGGCGATTCAATTCTTACATGATAATATACATGTTACAATGCCATTCTCCCAAATCATCCCACCCTCTCCCTCTCCCACTGAGTCCAAAAGTCCGTTATACACATCTGTGTCTTTTTTCCTGTCTTGCATACAGGGTCGTCCTTGCCATCTTTCTAAATTTCATATATATTTGTTAGTATACTGTATTGGTGTTTTTCTTTCTGGCTTACTTCACTCTGTATAATCGGCTCCAGTTTCATCCATCTCATCAGAACTGATTCAAATGAATTCTTTTTAACGGCTGAGTAATACTCCATTGTGTATATGTACCACAGCTTTCTTATCCATTCATTAATATGAAAGATAAACATGAAATTTTTCTTACTTTTTTCAGAATTTCTTAAGCAATATTGGAATCATAATGGACTTCTCATTCTATTTATTTAAAAATATATAGAACATTTCCCATAATAGAGCAAAACATATCTTTCATTTTATAATTATTCTAAAGTCAATTTTCACTTACATTTTCAAACTTCTTTATTTCATATTTTGGAAACTGATCATTTCATTGCCATATGTTGGAGGAAAGGAGCTCCCTCCAGAGAATCTGATGGTGTCTTCTTGGTCACTAAATACCTATTTCTCACATTGGGAATTATTAATGATTTTCTTTCATAATTCTCATCATTTCTGCACTTTTACAAAATTTATCATGAGCAGAGAGATATGTGTGAATTCATTTACTCTTTTGTCAGTTTTTATTCAAATTAATTTTTAGCTCAAAGTTGCTGTTCAATATGGGTGCTCTCTTATTTTTGGTGATGATGGCATATTTGTAGTCTTTTTTCCTCCCAGTTCTATGAAAGAAATTTCACAGAAAAGCTCATCCTTTGTAATTACTTTTCCAAAAGATTTTTTAAAATTTTACTTTTGAAATATGTGAAAGGAAGAATGAATAATGGGGTGGATGGTCAGTTCCATTTCTTTATGAGCATTAAATTTTATAAAAATAACAATGGCACAGGATGGTAGCCATGGGAAGTTACATTATTTCAAAATTTTTTAGTAAAATCATTTTAACTGCAAGTCTAAAAAATGGGAAAGTCTTTTCTTGCCAAAACTTTAAAAATAAAACTTTTCATTTGTTCATTTATTAAATAAAATCTTTGGGTTAAAGAAAGTTTTAAGTATAAATGATTTTCTTTAATTAAAAGTTAAACATAAAAAAGAATAAGTATTTTATATATAATAACTCTGAGGCCCTGGGATTTCAGTTATATAAATATATGAATTATTTATCAGAATGACTTTCTGTCTTTTCTTTTGTAACTTCAATAAGTATGTGACTTATTTTCTAGTCAAAGGGTCAACTTTTCTGCAGGATCACTACAGAATTTCTAGAAGTATTACTATTAGTTGTTAGTATTAGTTCCTTTTTATTACCTCTGTAGATATTATCTGTCTGAACTTTTCTACTTAACAAAGTGAGCGTTGCCAGTTTATCAACTCTGGGTATATCTGAAAGATAAAAGAAAAAAGAGAGAAACTCAAAATATGGAATATAGCAATTTTCACCCCATTCCCTGAGTTTTACTCAAAACACTCTCATGGATAACCCAAACAGTCATGATACTTCCCATGTGGATAATTATTTTACAACTGAAAGATTTTTTTTTTCACAAGAACTGTATTTAGCAAACAACAATTTTTGCATAACAAACCTAAATAGTCTCATTTTTCTCTACAGGTTTTTGAAATGTGCTGCTGAACTGCCTGTTCTCCAACTGCTTAAATTATAACCTGCTAAACTTTTCTTAGGTGAGTATGTGCTGAACTTGAGGTATTTATGGTTCAGACTTTCTGAAAACAGGATTTTTATCATCAAAGAAGAAATGATAGATGAAATGTCTACTTTTACACATAAACTAAATTCCTGTAATAATCAGTAGTAGTGGTAAAGAATAAGCTAACTTCTTTAAACAATGAGTATAACATTAAGTGTACATTTTGTTTATAATTAAAATTTAAAATGTAATAAAATTATTTTTTAAAAATAAAATTATACTACCTATAGTTATAATCATGGCAGCTGACTCCATTACTTCATGGCAAATAAAAGGGGAAAATATGGAAGTAATAACAGATTTCCTCTTCTAGGGCTCTAAAATCTCTGTGGATGGTGACTGAAGCCATGAAATCAAATATATTTGCTTCTTGGCAAGAAAGGTATGACAAACCTAGACAGTGTATTGAAAAGCAGAGGCAATACTCTGCCAACAAAGGTCCATATAGTCAAAGTATGGTCTTCTCAATGGTGCTGAAGCTCCAGTATTTTGGTCCCCTGATGTGAACAGCTGGCTCATTGGAAAAGTCCCTGATGCTAGAAAGATTGAGATCAGGAGGAGAAGAGGGCATCAGAGGATGAGTTGGCTGATGCTATGGATATGAACTTGGGCAAACTTCAGGAGATGGTGAGGGACAGGCAGGCCTGGTGTGCTGCAGTCCATTGGCTCTGAAAGAGTCCAACATGGCTGGGTGACTGAGCAACAGCAGCATAATTATAATTGCTAGACCTAGTGATTATTTTCAAGACTTTTGAAAAATTAGATGGAAATGGACTATAGCACTAAAGACAAAACTAATGAAGTGATGTAAATAAAATGATTAATTGACAGTATGCATGGAAAACAAAATGAGGACAATTATCAACTTACAAGGAATACAACCAATATACAATGAGTATTCTTACATTAATTCAATGTACCTAAGGAAATTTGGAAAACTCGACAGTGGCAACAGGACTGGAAAAGGTCAATTTTCATTCCAATCCCAAAGAAAGGCAATGCCAAAGAATGCTCAAACTACCGCACAATTGCACTCACCTCACACGTGGCATCAGCAATACCTGAACCATGAAATTCCAGATGTTCAAGCTGGTTGTAGAAAAGGCAGAAGAACCAGAGATCAAATTGCCAACATCCGCTGGATCATGGAAAAAGCAAGAAAGTTCCAGAAAAACATCTATTTCTGCTTTATTGACTATGTTAAAGCCTTTGACTCTGTGGATCACAATACACTGTGGAAAATTCTGAAAGAGATGGGAATACCAGACCAGCTGACCTGCCTCTTGAGAAACATGTATGCAGGTCAGGAAGCAACAATTAGAACTGGACATGGAACAACAGACTGGTTCTAAAGAGGAAAAGGAGTATGTCAAGGCTGTATATTGTTACCTTGCTTATTTAACTTATATGCAGAGTACATCATGAGAAACATTGGGCTGGAAGAAGCACAGGCTGGAATCAAGATTGCTGGGAGAAATATCAGTAACCTCAGATATGCAGATGACACCACCCTGATGGCAGAAAGAGAAGAAGAACTAAAAAGCCTCTTGATGAAAGTGGAAAAAACAATGGCTTAAAGCTTAACATTCAGAAAATTAAGATGATGGCATATGGTCCAACCACTTCATGGGAAATAGATGGGGAAACAGTGAAAACCATGTCAGACTTTATCTTTCTGGGCTCCAAAATCACTGCAGATGGTGATTGCAGCCATGAAATTAAAAGACGCTTACTCTTTGGAAGGAAAGTTATGACCAACCTAGATAGCATATTGAAAAGCAGAGACATTACTTTGCCAACAAAGGTCCATCTAGTCAAGGCTATGGTTTTTCCTGTGGTCATGTATGGATGTGAGAGTTGGACTGTAAAGAAAGCTGAGCGCCGAAGAATTGATGCTTTTGAACTGTGGTGTTGGAGAAGACTCTTGAGAGTCCCTTGGACTGCAAGACGATCCAACCAGTCCATCCTAAAGGAGATCAGTCCTGGGTGTTCACTCAAAGGACTGATGCTGAAGCTGAAATTCCAATAATTTGGCCACCTCATGCGAAGAGTTGACTCATTGGAAAAGACTCTGATGCTGGGAGGGACTGGGGGCAGGAGGAAAGGGGGACGACAGAGGATGAGATGGCTGGATGGCATCACCAACTCAATGGAAGTGAGTTTGAGTGAACTCCAGGAGTTGGTGATGGACAGGGAGGCCTGGCGTGCTGCGATTCATGGGGTTGCAAAGAGTCGGACACGACTGAGTGAATGAACTGAACTGAACTGAACTGAAGTTACTAAAATATTAGAGAAAGGCTGTATGAAAGGCATTTTAGTTTTGGTGTTAGAAGAAGGCTCTAAAAGGAGCCATTGGCTCAAACATATGAGCCAATGAGGAAATAAGGGCATGTGACAGCATGTGACTCAAATACCATGACAACTCACGTTCTTGGGGAGAGGATTCCAGGCAGAGAAAAGAGTGATTGCAAAGGCCCTGAGGTGGGAAGGGTTCTAATGAAACATGAAACTCTGCTTTTTAGCATAGAGTGGCAAATATTTTATTTTCTTCCATTTTTATGCTTTTTCTGTTATTTTTGACATTAATTTGAAGAATTATCAGTTTTACCCAACTGAACCGAACTGAATAGTAAATATCTGAGGGTATTTTTCTTTTTACTGAGTACAAACTTAACTATGTCACATGGGTTTACTGTGTAGTGAATTTTTTTATTATTTTCTTATTTATAAAATAAAGATCATAGTAGTATTCATCTTGTAAGAAAGTTATAAGAATTAAATGATTGAGGGGACGAAATATAACAATTACTCAACATATATTAGCTATTCGTCTGCTTTCTCTTCCCTTTATTATTATTCTTAATGATATCCATGTTTTATTATGAATTCTTTGTGCATTATCATATATTATTTGATTTTGTTCTGTTTTGTACACTCCAGCGACTTAGTTTATGTTCTTATATTTGTGTTTCATAATTTACAAAGTCTGTGTAGGATTCTTACTCCACTGTAACATCAACAAAATATATTAGCACATATATTTCCCTCTACATGGACTTTACTCTTTGTTATTTTTTGTTATTTTCTCCACCTATACCACCCATTTTAACTTCATATGTGTTTATGAAGATTACATTCTGTTCTGTAAATGGGAGCTGTTTAGAATTATCTCCATACTTAAATAGTTTATTATTCTTAATTTATTGCTTTAAAATTTATATTCAAAAACTTAGTGACAACAACAAACATTTGTATGCTTTGAGCTTCTGTGGGCCAGAACTTCAAATGTGTTGTTATGTGGTGATCTTGCCTATAGTTTATTATTTCTCATGAGGTTGCAGTCAAACTGTTGGTGGGTGCAATCTCCTTCCAGGGCTTGCCTGAGAGAAGTGTTAGCAGGATTCAGTTCTTCAGGTTCTTAGACTGAAGCACTCCATTTCTCAAGGACTCAATTTCTCTCCATGTGGGCATCTCCTCAGTGCAGCTCGTGTCAGGGCAGCTGGTTACTTTGGAGCAAGCAAAGGAGAGAGAGAAGCCAAGATGAGAGCCATTGTCTTTTTATAGTCTAATCTGGGAACTGGTATCTGCCATATTCTGTTCCTTAGAAGGAGGTTAATAAATGCAGCCCACACTCAAGGGAAGGGAATTACATGAGGGAATGAATTCCATGAGGCAGGGGCCAGCAGAGAGCCTCTTGCAGGCTGCCTGTGCCAGACAGATTCAGTGCTTCTTCTTCTTCTTCTTCTTCTTTTTTTTTAATGATTTCAGAGTCAACAACTTCACATCACTTATTTTGATGTATCCTGTATTTGTCCCAATTTCCAACCATCAAGTAGATTCTCCTAATTGGACATGTGTGGTTTGAGTTTTAGGTTTTATGATTTATATTTGCACCACCCCCTCCCCCCTGCAAAAAATAAAAAAGGGGATCACAGGTCTTATAATTCAGGAATCTTTGTCTATCTCAAAGGAGATCCAAAGAGTCAATCCTAAAGGAAATCAGTCCTGAATATTCATTGGAAGGACTAATGCTGAAGCTGAAACTCCAAACTTTGGCCACCTGATGTGAAGAACTCACTCACTGGAAAAGACCCTGATGCTGGGAAAGATTGAAGGCAGGAGGAGAAGGGGACAACAGAGGATGAGATGGTTGAGTGATATCACGGACTCGATGGACATGAGTTTGCGTAAGCTCCGGGAGTTGGTGATGGACAGGGAGGCCTGCTGTGATGCATTCCATGGGGTTGCAAACAGACAGACATGACTGAGCAAGTGAGCTGAACTGAACTGCCTATTTCAAGATTCCTGTCTGTTTTCCACCCAAAAAAAGCCTGTTACCTGAGTATAAAATAACTGGCTTAATCTTCCCTTGCAATAGAATTATGATAATATCATCTCCCTGTTTTATAGAGCTGGAGGCTGAGAAAAATACTATCTCAACTCAGCCTCATTTTTCTACTGTGGATGATTTTCTTACAGACACAGGCCAGTTATGTGCTTAAAATGTAGATGGAGAGCAATGAACTGGGAAAGCTAGAAATTTCAACTTACTTGGGGTACCTCAGACCAGTTTCTCCGTAAGTCAGTGGTGACTTTTACCTTGGGGGCATATAAATGACAGTTAACATGGACTGCATGGTTATTAAGAGGTAGACCTTGAGTTCAGTAACTATTCCAGATTATTTTCATTGCCATGAAAATTTTGCGTGAGAGACATTATTTTCCTCCAATTTTGCCATAGGGATAAGAAACATTCAATCTTTTATGCCAAAGTCTTGAGCCAGATATGCTTCTGTATCCCAAATATTTCAGAGAAGCAATGTAATCCATCAACTGTAATTTTACCATAACTTGAATTATGTATAGCAGTATGTTTAATCAAACATAATATAATATTAAAATAGCTGAAGTAAGATGTTTTGGACATGCCCAGTAAGTAGAGTCAGTACCTAAGTATCCTCATGGTAAATAGATTAAATTTTACCACCATATGTGTGCTAAGTAACTTCAGTCATGTCCAACACTGTGTGACCCCATGAACTATATAGCCTGTCAGGCTGCTCTTTGCTTGGGTTTCTTCAGGCAAGAATATTGAAGTGGGTTGTCATGCTCTCCTCCAGGGGATCTTCTGAACCCAAGGATAGAACCCATGTCTCTTATGTCTTCTGAATTGGCAGGCAGGTACTTTACCACTAGCACAACCTGTGAATCTCCACCAAATCAGTTCAGTTCAGTTGCTCAGTCGTGTCCAATTCTTTGCGACCCCATGGACTGCAGCACACCAGGCTTCCCTGTCCATCACCAACTCCCAGAGCTTGCTCAGACTCATGTCTATCGGGTTGGTGATGCTATCCAATCATCCCATCCTCTGTTGTCCCCTTCTCATCCTTCCTTCAATCTTTCCCAGCTTCGGTGTCTTTTTCAGTGAGTCAGTTCTCCACATAAGGTGGCCAAAGTATTGGAGTTTCAGCTTCAGCATCAGTCCTTCCAATGAATATTCAGGACTGATTTCCTTTGGGATCGACTGGTTTGATCACCTTGCCATCCAAGGGATTCTCAAGGGTCTTTTCCAACACCACAGTTCAAAAGCATTAATTCTTCAGCACTCAGCTTTCTTTATAGTCCAACTCATATCCATACATGACTGCTGGAAAAAAACCATGGCCTTGACTACAGGGACCTTTTTTGGCAAAGTAATGTCTCTGCTTTTTAATATGCTGTCTAGTTTGGTCATAGTTTTTCTTCCAAGGAGCAAGCATCTTTTAATTTTATGGCTGCAGTCACCATCTGCCAAATAAGACTATACAAAGCATACAAAATCTTTTGGCTCTCATGACCTTTGGATTTTGGAATTGCAGATGAGAGGATGTTGGCATGTGGATTTATAGAGATATTATGTCCAAGGCTACTATTTGGTAAGTTATTTTCTTGGGATTTCAAGTCATGTGGCCAAACTCAAAAATCACATTCTTAACTGCTATGCATCACTCTCTTAAAGATGCCTGCTGATCCTCAGTTTAGAGGATTTTCTTCCTTTTAGCCTTTCTCCCACCTGGAGTCAAACACTGTTTCTGACCCTTTTACAAATTTCTTTGGGCTTCCCTGGGGGCTCACATATTCTCAGTCACTTCAGTCGTGTCCAGCTCCTTGAGACGCTATGGAGTATAGCTCACCAGGCTCCTCAGTTCATGGAATCTCCAGACAAGAATACTGGAATGGGTTGCCATTTCCTTCTCCAGTGGATCTTCCAGACCCAGGGATGGAAGCTGCATCTCCTGCACTGCAGACAGATTCTTTACTACTGAGCCAATAGGGAAGTCCTGATGGCTCAGTGGTAAAGAATCCACCTGCCAATGCAGCAGAAACAAGTTTGGTTCCTGATCCAGGAACATCCCACAGACTATGGAGCAACTAAGCCCATGCACCACAACTATTGATCCTGGGCTCTAGAGCACGTGAGCTGCAACTGCTAAAGCCCGCACACTTCCACAACAAGAGAGACCACCACAATGAGAAGCCTGCACACCACAGCTAGAGAAACACCTGAGCAGCAATGAAGATCTAGCAGAGCCAAAAAGAAATAAATACATAAATATATTTTTAAAAGTTTTTTAAAAAGTTTGTTACACTGATCAATTTGATAACCCTTTTTGAGGTTAGGTTTCTTAGAATAATTCAAAAAATGGGCCAAAGAACTAAATAGACATTTCTCCAAAGAAGACACAGATGGCTAACAAACACATGAGAAGATGCTCAACATCACTCATTATTAGAGAAATGCAAATCAAAACCACAATGAGGTACCACTTCACACCAGTCAGAATGTCTGTGATCCAAAAATCTGCAAGCAATAAATGCTGGAGAGGGTGTGGAGAAAAGGGAACCCTCCTACACTGTTGGTGGGAATGCAAACTAGTACAGCCACTATGGAAAACAGTGTGGAGATTCCTTAAAAAATTGCAAATAAAACTGCCATATGACCCAGCAATCCCACTGCTGGGTATACACACCAAGGAAAACCAGAATGGAAAGAGACACATGTACCCCAATGTTCATCGCAGCACTGTTTATAATAGCCAGGACATGGAAGCAACCTAGATGCCCATCAGCAGATGAATGGATAAGAAAGCTGTGGTACATATACACAATGGAGTATTACTCAGCCATTAAAAAGAATACATTTGAATCAGTTCTGATGAGATGGATGAAACTGGAGCCGATTATACAGAGTGAAGTAAGCCAGAAAGAAAAACACCAATACAGTATACTAATGCATATATATGGAATTTAGAAAGATGGCAATGATGACCCTGTATGCAAGACAGGAAAAAAGACACAGATGTGTATAGTGGACTTTTGGACTCAGAGGGAGAGGGAGAGGGTGGGATGATTTGGGAGAATGGCATTGAAACATGTATACTATCATGTAAGAATTGAATCACCTGTCTATGTCCAATGCAGGATATAGCATGCTTGGGGCTGGTGCACGGGGATGACCCAGAGGGATGTTGTGGGGAGGGAGGTGGGAGGGGGGTTCATGTTTGGGATTGCATGTCCACCCGTGGTGGATTCATGTCAATGTATGGCTAAACCAATACAGTATTGTAAAGTAAAATAAAGTAAAAA
Organism: Ovis aries; assembly: GCF_016772045.2. Taxonomy (NCBI): domain Eukaryota; kingdom Metazoa; phylum Chordata; class Mammalia; order Artiodactyla; family Bovidae; genus Ovis; species Ovis aries. The sequence continues at coordinate 64,360,371 of NC_056063.1, forward strand.
TCAAAAAAAAAAAAGAATAATAATAACTTGCCTTGGAAATGACTTTCATGACATTAAATATGATCATCTATAAAAAGCACTTAGTCATATTTCTGATAAGGTTAGTGTTTAATGACAATCCTCTTTAATTTTATATTTGAATTCTCTGTATTTTCTAATAAACAAGTGTTGATAGCATAACTGGAAATCCTTGGCTTTTATCATACATGTGCTTAATAGAATTTAGTAAGTGTGCTATGTAAAAAAAGGTTTCGTATGGATCCTGTACAGCTAAAGTGTTCAGTGTAGTCATGTAGACATGTAATTCCCCCTCCTCCCCCTACCCTTTCTCTCTGTATCCACCTATGTGTAAGAAAGGGGTGAATCTTTAAGCTTTGAAATAAGCAGTAAAGTAACCATAAAATCAAAACAAATTCTTCCCTTAGTAAAAGGAATTGAGGAGAGATATAGTATAAGCATATGCTTGTTGGACAAGCTTAATAGTATCTTTCTGACATGTGGATACTTTTTGACTTGTCAACAGCTGTTTTGAGTTCCCATCCATCTGCAAGATGTCCATTGCCTTCTTCAATATAATAGTTGAAAATAAATTTTATCCTGGACTTCACTGCTATTCTAGAACACTTCTCATCAATGCAAATTCAAAGGCCACTTTTCCAGGCTGCATGGGGCAAAATAATTTAAAAAATAAATCAATTGCTTACACATTTACAACATCTAAAGTCTATGAACTGGTAGCTGGGATGTATTCCTCAAGTCTGGACATCGTTCTAAGGAATTTAAATTAGCAACATATCCACCACTCTGTTCATCCCCACTCTTCTGATTAACAATTTATTCTTAAATACTGTAATAGAAAGAAAAAATGCAGTCTGAGTAAATGAAAATGGAATAATCATGTTGTGACTGTGTTACCTTCCTATGAATGGGTCTTTACAGGACAGTTCTATCAATGGATCTTTAAAGGACAGTTTGCAGTCTACTTTTCTTGGTGTGGTGAATGAATACACAGAAAAGAAGCTCAGCTTATTTCCCACTTAACTCCTCACACTGGTCAAGCTCACTAAATTTGGCTGGACAAGAAAGAACTCACTCTTGCAATCCAACAGAAAATAACTGCTTTATTGTGAACCAGTTGATGATTTATGGCAATACACACAAATATACAAACATATTATATAATAATATTTTTATCAATTGCTAGGCTCTACTCTGCTTCCTCTGCTTTAAAGTAGAATGGAGGGATATTTGTGATGACTACAGTGGAGACAACCACACTCCATTATCCTGCAATGTTCAACCAAGTCTCCTGAAGCTCTTATCGCAGGAGGTAAATGGTCTGAATCCCAAGATACACTTGATCTAAAGGGATCATTACTTGTCAAATTCCTGGCTAAGAGAAAGCCTCCATAATGACTTCCACATCACATGTGGATTCCACTAACACATCATTTTATAGACTCATGTGCTATTCCTGGTTCCTGGTTACACGTTTAATAATAGGATATGGGAGGTAAGTTAAAGAAGTGTAATTAAAATTTGTATAAATAAATATAGTTGGGGAAATTAGTTCTAAACTAATCTTAAAATTGAAACATTTATTTTGTGTAGTAATTTTCACATGTTTTTTTTTTTATCTCTTTTGCTTAAAGTCAATACATTTAAAATATAAGAGAAAATAATATGAGTACTATAGACCTGCCACATAAAACTGTTAATGCTGAAATCTTTTCACTTTTGATGGATGCATGATTTTATAAAATGTATACACTTTACTGGCTGAAGTAAGGGAAATGATGAGTATTCTCATGCCCTTCCACTTTCCCTGACAGGGTGACTCTTGGGAATCTCATTCATGGCTCTATAGTTTTATTATACACATATTGAACATAAACATATCACAACAATGTTTGTAAATACAAGTTTGGGAAACAAACTAAATACCTGTCTATGTGGAAATGAGTTTTCAAAAATTTAAGTGTGTATATATATATATATATAATTGTATATATTTGTTATAAATAACAAATTAGTTTAGTAACAGATTCTCATATATTAATATTTATCTATTATGTTTACATAAATATTAATTATTAGCTAAACGTAGTTATGTCATATTATAAATATAACACTCCATGTATAGTATGACAACACAAAAGACACAAGACACAAGAGAAGACTCTACACATGGACATCACCAGATGATCAACACCGAAATCAGATTGATTATATTCTTTGCAGCCAAAGATGGAGAAGCTCAATACAGTCAACAAAAACAAGACCAGGATTTGACTGTGGCTCAGATCATGCAAAGAAATAGAGGAAAACAAAAGAATGGGAAAGACTAGAGATCTCTTCAAGAAAATTAGAGATACCAAAGGAACATTTCATGCAAAGATGGGCTCAATAAAGGACAGAAATGGTATGGACATAACAGAAGCAGAAGATATTAAGATGAGGTGGCAAGAATACACAGAAGAACTGTACAAAAAAGATCTTCACGACCCAGATAGTCATGATGATGTGATCACTAATCTAGAACCAGACATCTTGGAATGTGAAGTCAAGTCGGCCTTAGAAAGCATCACTACGAACAAAGCTAGTGGAGGTGATGGAATTCCGGTTGAGCTATTTCAAATCCTGAAAAATGATGCTGTGAAAGTGCTGCACTCAATATGCCAGCAAATTTGGAAAACTTGCAGTGGCCACAGGACTGGAAAAGGTACATTTTCATTCCAATTCCAAAGAAAGGCAATGGCAAAGAATGCTCAACTGCTACACAATTGCACTCATCTCACATGCTAGTAAAGTAATGCTCAAAATTCTCCAAGCCAGGCCTCAGCAATACGTGAACCGTGAAATTTCTGATGTTCAAGCTGGTTTTAGAAAAGGCAGAGGAACCAGAGATCAAATTGCCAACATCTGCTGGATCATGGAAAAATCAAGAGAGTTCCAGAAAAACATCTATTTCTACTTTATTGACTATGCCAAAGCCTTTGACTGTGTGGATCACAGTAAACTGTGGAAAATTCTGAAAGAGATGGGAATACAGACCACCTGACCTGCCTCTTGAGAAATCTGTATGCAGGTCAGGAAGCAACAGTTAGAACTGGACATGGAACAACAGACTGGTTCCAAATAGGAAAAGGAGTACATCAAGGCTGTATATTGTCACCCTGCTTATTTAACTTGTATGCAGAGTACATCATGAGAAACACTGGCCTGGAAGGAACACAAGCTGGAATCCAGATTGCCTGGAGAAATATCAATAACCACAGATATGCAGATGACACCACCCTTATGGCAGAAAGTGAAGAGGAGCTAAAAAGCCTCTTGATGAAAGTGAAAGAGGAGAGCGAAAAGTTGGCCTAAAGGTCAACATTCAGAAAACGAAGATCATGGCATCCGGTCCCATCACTTCATGGGAAATAGATGGGAAAACAGAGGAAACAGTGGCAGACTTTACTTTTGGGGGCTCTAAAATCACTGCAGATGGTGACTGCAGCCATGAAATTAAAAGATGCTTACTCCTTGGAAGAAAAGTTATGACCAACCTAGATACTAACATATTCAAAAGCAGAGACATTACTTTGTTGACTAAGGTCCGTCTAGTCAAGGCTATGGTTTTTCCTGTGGTCATGTGCGGGTGTGAGAGTTGGACTGTGAAGAAGGCTGAGCGCCGAAGAGTTGATGCTTTTGAACTGTGGTGTTGGAGAAGACTCTTGAGGGTCCCTTGGACTGCAAGGAGATCTAACCAGTCCATTGTGAATGAGATCAATCCTGGGATTTCTTTGCAAGGAATGATGCTAAAGCTGAAGCTCCAGTACTTTGGCCACCTCATGTGAAGAGTTGACTCATTGGAAAAAACTCTGATGCTGGGAGGGATTGGGGGCAGGAGGAGAAGGGGACAACCCAGGATGAGATAGCTGGATGGCATCACGGACTCGATGGACATGAGTCTGTGTGAACTCCGAGAGATGGTGATGAACAGGGAGGCCTGGCGTGCTGCAATTCATGGGGTTGCAAAGAGTTGGACACGACTGAGCGATTGAACTGGACTGAACTGATATATAGTATAGTTGTATCATTTCAGTTCAGTTCAGTCGCTCAGTCGTGTCTGACTCTTTGCGATCCCATGAATTGCAGCACCCCAGTCCTCCGTGTCCATCACCAACTCCCGAAGTTCACTCAGACTCTCATCTATTGAGTCCGTGATGCCATCCAGCCATCTCCTCGGTCATCCCCTTCTCCTCCTGCCCTCAATCCCTCATAGTAATATATAATTACTATAATGAAAAGATTATAAAAAATATCAATGGATAATTATTAGTAACATTACCATAAATCATTAATATTGATATTATTTGCTATTATTTTACTATTGTGTTAAAAACTATATACATTTTAAAGACATGTATATCATTTCAAATATTCACAATACAACGAAGTTTACTCTTAAAGATTGTTGAATAGTGATATAGGAAAAATGCTTGCCAGATATGCTAATGCTGTCTATTATATAAGTTTAGTTAGAGATTCCTTGAAAGCAAAGAAGTATTCCGTAACGTCATCAGAAAGTATTCTTCAGAATGACCGTTAACTAAAACTACAAAATTATGTCACTAACAAAGAAGCACAATTAGAAAATGCTGACTATAATACAACTATGCCATAGGGTAAAAACAATTAATTTGCTTTGCTTTCTCCAGTAATGTAAATTTTGCTAACAGGGAAGTATGAGAGCAATTTTCTATCAACTAAATCTATATTTTGCTTAGCAGAGCTAGAAATCATGTAATAATGTCCATCTGGGTTACCTCAGGGTTAAAGTTTAAATATAGCTTGCTAAATAAGTTGATTTTGCTAAATAAGTTGATCTATTTCTAAATGCTACTGAGAGATTTTGCAGCTCTCTGGTTTCAGTTATAAAATCTCAAGGATGTGTGACATGAAAGTTAAAGAAAATATTTTCAATAGCATTTTCTATTATTTGTTTGTGTATTTCCCAGTTGATTAATGGAACAAATTTATAGGACTTGTGCTGTCAAATTTAAGAAAAGGAACACAGTCATATTCACAAGCTTAGGGAAAAGTGCAATATCTGTAATCAATGAATTCCTATACCACAGAGAAAATCATGGTGACATGTATAACAAAATACCTGGCTACAGGTTCCAAATAAGTGGCCCTTCAGTTCAGTTCACTCACTCAGTCATGTCCGACTCTTTGCGACACCATGAATCGCAGCACACCACGCCTCCCTGTCCATCACCAACTCCAGGAGTTCACTCAGACTCATGTCCATGGAGTCAATGATGCCATCCAGCCATCTCATCCTCTGTCCTCCCCTTCTCCTGCCCTCAATGTCTCCCAGCATCAGTCTTTTCCAATGAGTCAACTCTTCACATGAGGTGGCCAAAGTACTGGAGTTTCAGCTATAGCATCATTCCTTCCAAAGAAATCCCAGGGCTGATCGTCTTCAGAATGGACTGGTTGGATCTCCTTGAAGTTCAAGGGACCCTCAAGGGTCTTCTCCAACACCACAGTTCAAAAGCATCAATTCTTTGGCGCTCAGCTTTCTTCACAGTCCAACTCTCATATCCATACATGACTACAGGAAAAACCATAGCCTTGACTAGACGGAACTTAGTCAGCAAAGTAATGTCTCTGCTTTTGAATATGCTATCTAGGTTGGTCATAACTTTTCTTCCAAGGAGTAAGCATCTTTTAATTTCATGGCTGTAGTCACCATCTGCAGTGATTTTGGAGTCCCCAAAAATAAAGTCTGCCACTGTTTCCTCTGTTTCCCCATCCATTTCCCATGAAGTGATGGGACCAGATGCCATGATCTTCATTTTCTGAATGTTGAGCTTTAAGCCAACTTTTTCACTCTCCTCTTTCACTTTCATCAAGAGGCTTTTAGCTCCTCTTCACTTTCTGCTATAAGGGTGGTGTCATCTGCATATCTGAGGTTATTGATATTTCTCCAGGCAATCTGGATTCCAGCTTGTGTTCCTTCTAGGCCAGTGTTTCTCATGATGTACTCTGCATAGAAGTTAAATAATCAGGGTGATAATATACAGCCTTGACGCACTCCTTTTCCTATTTGGAACCAGTCTGTTGTTCCATGTCCAGTTCAAACTGTTGCTTCCTGACCTGCATACAGATTTCTCAAGAGGCAGGTCAGGTGGTCTGGTATTCCCATCTCTTTCAGAATTTTCCACAGTTTACTGTGATCCACACAGTCAAAGGCTTTGGCATAGTCAATAAAGCAGAAATAGATGTTTTTCTGGTACTCTCTTGCTTTTTCCACGATCCAGTGAATGTTGGCAATTTGATATCTGGTTCCTCTGCCTTTTCTAAAACCAGCTTGAACATCAGGAAGTTCACGGTTCACATATTGTTGAAGCTTGGCCTGGAGAATTTTGAGCATTACTTTACTAGCGTGTGAGATGAGTGCAATTGTCTGGTAGTTTGGGCATTCTTTGGCATTGCCTTTCTCTATAAATAAAAGGCATGTGTTCTGTTTCAATAATCAGCTATTATTTTTTACAACAATGGGTGAGTGGTAATACTATAATATTATGATGTGTTTATATAAACAAAATGGCATTCTACATTCAGTTTTGCATCTCTCCTAAGGGGAGATTAATTGGGCTGCTGATTGTGCAGTATTTTGGCTCACATTGTAACTTGACCCAATTACTCAGTGGGTTAAGAATCCATCTGCAATGCCAGAGGCACAGGAGATGTGGGTTCGATCCCTGGGTCAGGAAGATCCCTTGGAGGAGAAAATGGCAACCCACTTCAGTACACATGCCTGAAAAATCCCATGGACAGAGGACTCTGACAGGCTATAGTCCAAAGGGTCACAGACAGCTGGACACTACTGGGCAAAAGTATAAGACAAACAAGGAATGTGACCAAGGTGGTTAAAAGCTAAAATACAGCCAGGCTTTGTCTCAACAACTGCAATTTTTATTACCCTATCTAATCTGATTGGTGCTATCTTGTCTTATACATGTAACCCAGAAGCATGGTTAAAAGGAATTTTCTATTTGGAAGCAGAGTGAAAATTCTTGAGTTGTGTAAAACTTGAGCATCAGTGAAGTTCTTGTAGTTTTGGGCCATAGAGTTGTGTTTTCCTTTGCTATGTATTCAACTTTATTTGGTGTGGGCTGTATAATCTTATAAGAGTTCTGTACCTATTTCCTTGTGATATTCCTTCTTGAAACCAGTACATGAAATCTGTTTCTTTGCAACTAAAATCACTTATTAAATAGTGTTCTGTTTCCTTTATAGAAAAAAAGACCCTGAGTTTTAAATCAAATATCATAAAGGGGAGAAAATTCCAAGCCAGGAGTAGTTCTGTATTGTAGGCAAAAGAGAGCAGGAGGTGCAGATTTGGTATTTCCTGTGGGTCCCCTAGCTGCATTGCATACACTGTGTGCTAAGTTGCTTCAGTTGTGTCCAGCTCTCTGAGACCCTATGCACCAGAGCCTACCAGGCTCCTCTGTCCATGGGATTCTCCAGGAAAGAATACTGGAGTGGATCACCGTACCTCCTCCAGGGGATTTTCCTGACCCAGAGATCGAGCCCTGATCTCTTAGTCTCCTACATCGGCAGGCGGGTTCTTTACCAATAACGCCACCTGGGAAGCTGCATTATTCTCTTTTATTTTCCCCTAAGGTAAGTTGCCAGACCCTTTGACAGCCATACTCGCATGTTTGGTCTCAAAATATACTCCAATTTTGTAATATTGAATGGAAAATATTAAATGTTAAATTGTCCACATGAAGCAGGTGTGCAAAGAGGAATTTGTGTTCAAATATAAACAAATAAAAACTTTTTAAAAACTCTCTTAGTGAATTATGCTTAGGATTAACATGTGAAAAATTTAAAGACATACCGCAGAAGTGAAGTGAAGTGAAAGTTGTTCAGTTGTGTCTGACTCTTCGCAACCCCATGGACCATTCAGTCCATGGAGTTCTCTAGGCTAGAATACTGGAGAGGGTACCCTTTCCCTTCTCCAGGAGATCTTCCCAACCCAGGGATCAAACCCGGGTCTCCCGCATAGCAGGCAGATTCTTTACCAGCTGATCCACAAGGGAACCCCATATACCAAAGAATTTACCTTTAAATAGCATTATACTTACTCTAGAATTAACTCCATGTATATAATTTGACTCCATGTATATATTTATTGATGGAAAATTAAAAATGGAAAAATACAAATTATGTCTATATATATATATATCACAATGAAAATGACTAAATGGAAACAAGAGAGCTTTTAAAATGAATTTTTCATAGATCATTGTTACCCTCAAGGGGTTCTGATCATGCTTATGACATATATGTCCCCATGTAAAAGATTCTTTAGTATTCTGGCTCATTAATAATTATTAGGCAATGCAAAAGCAAAAAATAATTCAAAAAAACTACATTAAATGCTGTAACACATTGTGGAAATCATTTCTGATCACCTACCAGTATGTTTTCTCTCCTTCTTTAGAAAGAATCTGGGTATTTTAGTTGGGCTTTATATATAACTCAGAGTGAAATACGTAATTAATTGCCAATATCCCTTTCAACCATATCCAGGTAATTAATTCTGGCCAATGAGATTTAAGTGTAAATGTTTTATGGGACTTCTGTAAAGTTCCATTACAAGTGAGAAGCTGTGCCTTTCTGCCTTTTCTTTCGCCTGATGAATTAACTCAAGAAAAATGGCTGCAGCAGAAAAATAGGTACTATGATGCACTAAGTTAATGATGAAACTACGAAGCCATAACTACTCCTGGAGGCCTTTAGCAAGAATTAATTTTACAAAAGGAAGTAAAAGTCTGTTGTATGTAAGCCATTGTAATTTTCCAGTTGCTAGATGCAAAAGGTAATCCCTGAATGGTATGGAAATGGGGACCGGGAAGTAGAGTTTCAGAAGTAATGGAATGTAAAGGTTGACGGGGTGGGGGGGAGTGCATATGGAGAGATGCTGGTCACAGGTACAAAGTTTCAGTTATGCAAGATGAATAAATTCTAGAGATCCAGTGTACTGCACTGTGACTATAGTCAGCAAGATTCTGTGGTATACTTGACATTTGCTAAGCTGATGCTAGTGGTAAAGAACCCACCTACCAACACAGGAGACACAGGAGACTTGGGTTTGATCCCTGGGTCGTGAAGATTTCCTGGAGCAGTGCATGGCAGCCCACCCAGTATTCTTGCCTGGAGAATCCCATGGACAGAGAAGCCTGGCAGGCTAAAAGGTCCATACAGTCCCAAAGAGTCAGACATGACTGAAGTGACCTAGCACACACCCACATACTTGAGATTTGTCAGAGGGTAGATCTTAATTATTTTTTTCAAAAGAGAAAAAATAAAAAATAAAATGGTAACTATGTGAGGTGATGGATTGTTAACAAGCTTGCTTATGATGATAATTTCACAATGTATATCAAAATATAAGGTTTATAGCTTAAATATATACAATTTTTATTGTCAGTTACACCTCAATAAAAGCGGAGGTCAGAAGGCAAGGAGAAAGAAAGCTTCTTTTTATTTCTAACTTGCTATATGTTTTTAGTTTGCTTTCATAATCCCCAAGTATGTTCACTTGATTTTCAAAAAAGTATTCTGTACTCAGAGAAATAACAATATCAGGTTTTTTTCCTATCATTCTTTCCATTTTTTTGATATTATGGATTGATTTTTCAAAAGATAAATCATGTTTGCATTCCTAGAATAAACTCAATTTTAATGTAATGTATTTTATTCTTTCATTAGTGTAATGTAGATATTTAATGACCTTAATGTTCTTTCATACCAGAGTTCATTAACATTTTGTTTGAAATCTTTGCACCTATGATCATGAGATATTTGCCTGTAATAGCTTATATCGGAGTTTATAATTCTTGATATAATTTGATATCAGTATTCTAGCAGCTTCAAAATGTGACTTCTACTTCTGAAATGTTATCATCTCTTTAAGTCCTTGGAAGAATTTACCAGCATCCTCTGAAAATGGTGGTTTACTTGAGGGAAAGAAGTATAGGTTCGATGCTTTAAATAACTTAGAACTATTCATAATTTCACTGCTCAGTTTGTTAATATTTATGTTCGCAAAAGTTTTGTTTGTTTGTTTTTGTTTCTGTTTTTAATTGATTTGAAATGTTATACTATAAACATCAATTAACTTAAAATTTCAGATTACAGTAAGTGATATAGTGGGCTTCCCTTGTAGCTCGGTCGGTAAAGAATTTGCCTGCAATGCAGGAGACCCAGGTTCGATTCCTGGATTGGGAAGATCCCTTGGAGAAGGAAAATGGCAACACATTTCAGTATTCTCACCTGGAGAATACCATGGAGAGAGGAGTCTGCCAGGCTCCCCTGTCCATGGGGTCACAAGAGTCAGACACGACTTAGAAACTAAACCAAGAGCTAAACCAAGCGATATCCATCTTTTTTTAAATGTGGATCATTTTTCAAAATCTTTATTGAATTTGTTACCATATTGGTTCTGTTTTATGTTTTTGTTTTTGTTTTGGTCTGCGAAGCATGTGGTAGCCTAGCTCCCTGAGAAGGCATTGAACCTGCACCCCTCTGCATTGGAAGGTGAAGTTCCAACCACTGGATCACAAGGGAACTCCCAGTAACACCCATTTTTAAATAATTTTTATTGGCAATTTATACCTTCTCTCTATTATTTTGTTCAGACAGTTAAAAGGAAAACTGAAGCATATTAAAAAATTTAAGAGTTTGAGCAAAAATCAGTTCAATCAGTATTCAATCAAGAAGATAGAAAGGTACTCCTAAGAACTATACCAAATGAAAGACTTTTATAGCCAAAGGGGATAGGGAATAAAGTTTATTTATATTCTATTTATATTTAAAAAGAGGATTGGTTACTGCAAGGTCACTTTCCTTTGGAGGATGGTACAGGTCTATCAGGCAGATTACATAAGTATCACTGATTAGGAGATTCCTAACTGACTAGTTTGCTGCTTTTCTCTAGTTATGGAATAATCAAATATGTTTCCTTTACTCCTCTCCATTAACTTGTCAGTTAAAATTTCTTTCTTTTAAGGACTAACCTACATATTGCAATGTATGTTCTTGATTTTAAAAACTTATATTAACTTACTATATTTGTGTTTTCTAAAAAAATTAATTTTTTTGCCATTGATGTCTCCAGTTTTTAATATTCTTTTGCATGTGTCTTTTATTTCAACATATATTTTAAACTTCATAAGATATTGCTATTATTACTTTCAATAGTCAATATTATTTTATAAATTTCCATATGTTTACCACCTCTTTTCCTTTTCCTTACCACTTTATCATGTTTCCATCTGGATTCATGTTTTTTCTATCTAAAGAAATTTATGTTGTTGTGGTTCAGTCACTCAGCAGTGTCTGACTCTGGACTCTTTGCAGTGAAGCCATGGACTGCAGGACATCAGGCTTCCCTATCCTTCACTATCTCCCAGAATTTGCTCAAACTCATGTCCATTGAGTTGGTGATGCCATCCAACCATCTCATCCTCTGTCAGCCACTTCTCCTTTTGCCTTCAATCTTTCCTATAATCAGGGTCTTTTTCAATGAACTGGCTCTTCCCATCAGGTCGCCGAAGTATTTGAGCTTCATCATCAGTCTTTCCAATGAATATTCAGGATTGATTTCCTTTAGGATTGATTTCCTTTAGGATTGACTGGTTCAATCTCCTTGCTGTCTATGGGACTCTCAAGAGTCTTTTTCAGCCCCACAGTTTGAAAGCATCAATTCTTCAGTGCTCAGCCTTCTTTATAGTCCAACTCTCACATCCATACATGACTACTGGAAAAATTGTAGCTTTGACTGAATGGACCTTTGTCAGCAAAGTAATGCCTCTGCTGTTTGAAACAGTGTCTAGGTTTGTCATAGTCTTGCAATTTCATGGCTGCAGTCACTGTCCACCATTACTTTGCAGCCCAAGGAACTAAAGTCTGTCACTATTTGCATTCTTTCCCCATCTATTTGCCATGAAATCTATACCTCCAAACTTTTCTTTAATGTAGTTCTAATGGTGATTACTTCTCTCTGTACTTGTTTGTCAAATAATATCTTTTTTTTTTTTTTCCACATTCATTTTGGGAGGATGTTACCTATATGATGTATTTTCATTTAGCAAATATTTTCTCTAAACATTTTCTACATAATTTAATTGTTTTCTTATTTTCATTATTCCTATTTGGAAATTAACTGTATTTTTATCCTCAAAGCAACAGATTTACTTCAAGCAGTCATCAGTTTTACAAAACTATTGTCCATTATTTAATAAAATATTGGCTCCAAATCTTTAGCTTTCTCTACTCCTGGAGTCAGATTAAATCTTATCACCAATAACTACATGTCTGTTAAAATACAATATTTTGTATTTTAAATCCATTTTCATATATTCAGCAAGACAATTTATCTTGATTTTTCAGTATACTTGCTTTTTTTACTCATCTATTTTTAAAAGAATTGATTAAATTTGCATACTTAATTTCATTATTCAGTTCCAAAATTAATGTTTGATTTATGTTTTCTTTGCTGAAATTCTTTGTGTCAATATTCTTGAGTATCTATGTTATAATAATTTTCAACTCTTTCTGTTAACCCCAATACATGCATTCATTGCAGGTATGGATTATTTTGTTCATTTCTTCTGATTTTTTATCATCTGATCCTCTTCATTGTCATGCCTTTTGCATTATAATTTAATTCTCAAAACTTGTGTATGAAAATTTTTAGAGTGTCTGGATATTATGTTCCTTTCTTCAACACAATATTTCTTTTTCTTTTTTTCCAGTATTGTGTAGAGAACGGGAAAGATGTCCTTGGTCCACGTGACTGTGGATCATGTTTTACTACATGCTTACACCTAGGGCTTCCCGGTTTTCATTTCCCTACCTCAAAACCTGGGATACTTAGGAAAGGTCTCTCTCTTGGATGATCCATGAAGCCTGAGCTATAAGACGGTTGACTCTCTGCTTAGCTTTCATGTTCTTAGCAGCTGCTTTATACTTTCTTTTTCTGAGTCATCACCTATTCTTCAATAGTACAAAAGTTGAAAAATGTCTTATAGTAATACCCTACTCAGAATGTTTGGGTCATTTCTCTGTGGTTTTCTTTTCTCCTAGGATATTGCCCTGCATTCTTAGTTGTTTGGAAGCCATAAATTTTAGTGATTGCCTCCTTAGCCCAGGAAGTACTGCAAATACAAGGTTGCTGCTCCCTCTTGGCCCCTGTATCCTGTGCCTAGAACCAGCTAAAGACTCCAAAGAATAAAGCAGCAGGAAGCTCAGGCATCCTCAATGCCTTACCCTTCCCTCCAGGACTCTGACCCTCAAGTTCTGGCAGCCTTTGTTGTTTTATAAATGCCTCAGTGTCTTTTAAAATATTTATTCATCTTTTATAGTTCTTTTCAGCTGCAAGTTTGTCTCATGCCAGCTGCATTCTACTGTTTTTGTTGTCAAAAGCTTTCATACTCTAATTTCTAAAAATGCATGCTTACACATGTATGTGAGTGTGAATATATACATATATATAATTTATATATGTATCATTCATCAATTATATATGTATATTCAAGTATGATACATAAACTATATGACTATTTTTGAGAGCTACAGCTTATGTTGTTTAATTGTATAATAGTTTATAACTGAGTTTTGGATGTAAATGTGGATTTGAGACAGGCTGAAACCTGGGACCTTTTGCTTCAGTGCTGCAAAGCTTGCAGGTGGACACACCTTTTCTTGAGGAATAAAACTAAAAAAAAAATCTATATGGGTTTAAAAGTAGCTGTACACATGCTTCAGTTAAGGTAAATTCTGTACAAAAGATGCAAAGAGACCAAAAACTCCAGCTTCCATTTTTGAAGGGCCTGGAGGAAAAGCAAGGAGTTAGGTGTAAAAGCAGGGCAAACCCCTGCACACAGCACCACATAAGGGGTGGGCAAACCACCCAAGAGACCCCTGGGCCCCCATCCCTAGACTCACCTCTACCCTCACCCCATAGGAGAAACAAGCTTGTCCCCTCTCAGGGAGTAAGCAAGCAGGGGACCCTATTGTTTGTTCTCATTCCCCTCTGCTGCAGCAGGCGTCCCAATAAAGCCTTGCCTGAATTTCTTTCTGGCCTCTAGTCAATTTCTGTTGATCGGGAAAGACCAAGAACCCTAGCTGATACCATACTTCATGGTGCCCAGTGTGGAGCACTTGTCCTTTTCCAAGGAGAGGATCTGGGCACCTCCAGGACCACCAAAGGCATCCTCCTCATGGGTGGCAAGCGGCCACTTGAACCTCTGGTTTCAGCATCATCGCATTTGGTAAATCTGCTTTCCTGACCCCTGGGTGGCCTCAGTACCCTCATTCAGGCAAGGCTCTTCCCCTTCCCTTTTGTCTGTTTTCCCTCACATGCTCCCTTTCCCCTTTGTCCCTTTCCCTCTCCTGAAATCTCTCTACTTCTGTGTCCTCTCCTCTCTCTGTCCTCTCTTCTGTTCTATCCTTCTGAGAGAATGGACCTTGAGCAGCTTCATCATCACTCCTCTTGGCTTGTGAGACCTGCTCCCACTGGCCAGCAGTGGCTCACCTTCATGGGTGATGAGTGGAAGTCAGAGAGGTTTGCCTCACACCATGCAGACCTTGGTCCAGCAGGCTCTCCCTGAGAGGGGATTTATGAGAGTGATAGTGGTTCTGACCTCAAGTCGTATAGTGGATGGAAGTCCAATCATCCCAACAATCTCACCTTTATTTTTCTGCCACCAAGAGAAGTTCCACTGGGAATGGGTTGAAGTGGCAATTCTGTATATACTGTGCATGCGTGGGTGAGAGTCCCCACCTTGGGTTGCAGTCCCACAGAAGACGTGAAACTGGCTAGTTTCCAGACTTCATCAGCCCAGTGGGCAGTGGACAGGTTGCTGCCTCCTTCACTGACTTTTTCTGCAAGTGAGGTAGAAATTGTTAGGCAGTCAGTGTAGAAGTCAGAGCCTTGGTTCTTTTTCTAATTTCAATTTAATTCTTACACACAAGCATCTTGCTCTGTTAAAAGCTATATTTACTGCTTCAGTTTCTAGGCATTCAGAGGAATGCCTTTTTGGTCTGGAGGGTCATAAAACATTCAGACCCAGGGCAAGACAATCATTAACTGCTGTCCAGTTTATCGAGGCGAAAAACTCCAGGTAGACAATTAGCTCCTAAGCAGACATCGAGCCCCTGAATAATGTCCTGGGTTCTTGAGAGGGTCTAGGGAGAGCGTCACAATGTCTAGAAAAACTGAGAAACTGGGGGATACAAGAAACCCATAACAATGACAAACTGGACATTGCAACCATTAAATTATTTAGTCAGAAATTATACATATCTGGCCCAGGCCAACCAAAAACAAGCAGATCACTTGTAAACTTTAATAAAAATATGAAAACTGCTGTTATTCCTGTCTTTGGGAGCTCTTCACTCCTCTCAGTGTCTATGCTGAGGGCTTTATATCTCCATCCTTTAAAAGAAACTTTGCTTGTGTGAGTGTTTTCAAGTTTGCAACATCCATCCTTGGGCTCAGTGAAGAGAACTCAGTTCTCCATTTTAGAATCACTCAAATTGGTGTCTGAATAGACACCTGCAGTGGGTGGGTTGAAACAGCAATTGCTCCCTTTCTGTCTCTTTCTCTTTTTAGTCTTTTCTGTTCGTCCTTTACCTTTCCTTTGGTGCTTATCCATGCACTCCCGCCCTCCCCTTTATCTTGAAAACTTCTTGTCTATCTTTACATTTTGTGATTGGTATCTTGGTTTGTGTTATAGTTTTGTCTGTCCAACTAATCCTGAAATTCTCTGCTGATGTTGTAGGGAGAAGTCAATTCTGACTCCATGTTGGAACTGTTTATTTGACTTGTTTTCTGTTGCTTTTGTTATTATAATTCTACATAATGGCCTGCCTCAGTGACTCCTGCCTCTCTAGACTGCTGCTGCTAAGTCGCTTCAGTCGTGTCCGACCCTGTGTGACCCCAGAGATGGCAGCCCACCAGTCTCCACCATCCCTGGTATTCTCCAGGCAAGAACACTGGAGTGGGTTGCCATTTCTTTCTCCAACGCATGAAAGTGAAAAGTGAAAGAAGTCGCTCTGTTGTGTCCGACTCTTTGCAACCCTATGGACTGCAGCCTACCAGGCTCCTCCGTCCATGGGGTTTTCCAGGCAAGAGTACTGGAGTGGGGTGCCATTGAAATGTCTTTATTCAGAATCTTGTCCATCTGTAGATGGCAGGAAGGAGAAATTAACACACCCCCCCTGCCTGAGGCTTGCCATTTTAGGAGATATTTGCAAGAATTAAATGGCCTTTTAATTTTGTTTCCTCACTTCTCAGCATCTGATCCATAAAAGAACCTGGCATCTGACAAGATGGTTACTTTAAGACACTAGTCTGCTATCTTCTTGGTCAATAAAGTCCTATTCCTAGCCTCAACACCTTACCTCTCAAATTAATTGTCCTCTCGTGTGGTGAGCAGAGTGAGCTTGGACACGGAAGCACTGACACTATGGGCGTGGTGAAACATATAAGCCTTAAAATATAAACACAGCCCACATTGCCTGAGACTCCTGTCTTGGGTTACTTACTGGCATTTTACAGAACAAAAAGAAAAAAAAAACAGAAGCTTACATTTTTCTCTCCTCTGCTCTTGCATTGTAACTATACTGTCTAGGCTCTCAGGAACTACTTGACTCATCTATAAAAACTACCCACCCATCCCCCTCCACACACACACACACTGAGGAATAAAATGGGTATAGCCATTTTAAATTCAGCGGGGAAACTATGAGATCTTTGATTCTACAGAAATTAACTTGTCTAGCTTAAACTCGTGGGTTTAATTTATACAGACCTTTTAAAGAGTCATCAACAGTAAGTATAAAACATTCATTGTACCTGAAGTTGTTTGTGTGTGTGTGTGTGTGTGTGTGTGTGTGTGCGCGCGTGTGTGTGCTCAGCCACTCCAGTCATTTCTGACCTTTGTGATCCCATGGACCATAACCCATGAGGCTTCTCTCTCCATGAGATTTTTATGAGCAAGATTACTGGAAGGGGTTCCATGCCCTCCTCCAGGGGATCTTCCCAACCCAGGGATCAAACTGAAGTCTCCTGTGTCTCCTACATTGCAGGTGGATTCTTTACAACTTGAGCCAACGGGGAAGCTCATACTTAAGGTTACTGGAAGTCAATAAGTATACATTGTCTTGTTTAAAAATCTTTCAACAAGGACTATAACCTGATATGATTAAATGTTTAATTAAATGTAACTGGAATAGAACTTTTTAAAACTCTATAGGAATAATTTTGTCCATAGGGTTGTAAAGAGTCAGGAAAGCCTAAAGTGACTTAGAACCCTCACAAGTACTTAGGAATAATTATGTTTTGGAACTGTCCATCTAAGACAGTCTCTCTAAATTTGGGTAAATTTGAAAATAAAGTCAAATGATAGGAATTAATCAAATTTTCAGACAATTTCAAATAAGATAAAATTTTGGAACAGTTATTGCTAAACAGTTCTGAATTTGCTTACTTTTTTCTTCTTGTGGTGTGCTTTGAGATGTTCTCTACCAATTTTTGGGATACTAATGTAAAAGACAGTTGATGGTAGTTTAAGGAATGTAAGATGTATGTTTTCAGAAAAAAAAGGGGGTATGAAGAATAGAAATATATTTTGTTGAAAGGAAAGGGCTACAGAAAGTTGCAGAAGGTTTACAGAAGAGGAACATTGACAAAATAATTTTGTACATGGTCAGGATTTTCTAAGACTGAATTAAATTTAATTAGGTAAATGGATTTTATTAAAAGTAAGCTGATACAAGAATAGGCTTTCAAGTGATGTAGAGGTAAAAAAAAAATCTACCTGCCAATGCAAGACACACAGAAGACACAGATTTGATCCCTGGGTCAGGAAGACCCCCTGGAGAAGGAAATGACAACCCACTCTAGTATTCTTCCCTGGAAAATTCCATGGACATAGGAGCCTGGTTGGCTGTAGTTTATGGATCTCAAAATGTCAGACATGACTGAGAGACTGAACACAGAACGATACAAGACTGGTTTTGGTTTCCTTCTCTCATAAGAGAACAAAGTCAGTCCCGGAATGCTGTTTTTAATAACAGATTATGTGCCTTTCAGTGATCTATATTACTTTGGCTTTTTTCTCCCACCCTAGCTCAAGGAATAAGTATTGTTTCACAGAAAACTATGATCCTATCTGACCAGATGTTTTATTTATTTATTTATTTTTTAATTTTTATTTTTACTTTATTTTACTTTACAATACTGTATTGGTTTTGCTGTACATTGACATGACTCTACCACGGGTGTACATGCGTTCCCAAACATGAACGCCCCACCCACCTCCCTCCCCATAACATAAACGTTTTAAAATTATTGACAAACTTCCAAAATATCAAATTCTACCTGAAACTCTCTTGACTTCCAGTTAACTTTGGGTTCTTCAAGGGGTGCCTGGAACATCTTAAAGAGACATCCTAAACTAACTGGGTTAATCTGTAAGGAGAAGTTTGCAGGTTCACAAAGGATTCTGACAAGCTTAGAGATGAATTTGTGAGGCTGGGGTTGGCACTCTCTCTCATTTGGCGGGACAGCATAGTTATTCTGGTCCACAGATCTCTTCAAGAAAATTAGAGCTACCAAGGGAATATTCATGCAAAGACGGGCTCGATAAAGGACAGAAATGGTATGGACCTAACAGAAGCAGAAGATATTAAGAAGAGGTGGCAAGAATACACAGAACTGTACAAAAAAGATCTTCACGACCAGATAATCATGATGATGTGATCACTAATCTAGAGCCAGACATCTTAGAAAGTGAAGTCAAGTGGGCCTTAGAAAGCACCACTACGAACAAAGCTAGTGGAGGTGATGGAATTCCAATTGAGCTGTTTCAAATCCTGAAAGATGATGCTGTGAAAGTACTGCACTCAATATGCCAGCAAGTTTGGAAAACTCAGCAGTGGCCACAGGACTGGAAAAGGTCAGTTTTCATTCCAATCCCAAAGAAAGGAAATGCAAAAGAATGCTCAAACTACCACACAATTGCACTCATCTCACATGCTAGTAAAGTAATGCTCAAAATTCTCCAAGCCAGGCTTCAGCAATACGTGAACTGTGAACTTCTCAATGTTCAAGCTGGTTTTAGAAAAGGCAGAGAAACCAGAGATCAAATTGCCTACATCCGCTGGATCATGGAAAAAGCAAGAGAGTTCCAGAAAAACATCTATTTCTGCTTTATTGACTATGCCAAAGCCTTTGACTGTGTGGATCACAGTAAACTGTGGAAAATTCTGAAAGAGATGGGAATACCAGACCACCTGACCTGACTCTTGAGAAATCTGTATGCAGGTCAGGAAGCAACAGTTAGAACTGGACATGGAACAACAGACTGGTTCCAAATAGGAAAAGGAGTACATCAAGGCTGTATATTGTCACCCTGCTTATTTAACTTCTATGCAGAGTACATCATGAGAAACACTGGACTGGAAGAAATACAAGCTGGAATCCAGATTGCCTGGAGAAATATCAATAACCTCAGATATGCAGATGATACCACCCTTAAGGCAGAAAGTAAAGAGGAACTAAAAAGCCTCTTGATGAAAGTGAAAGAGGAGAGCAAAAAAGTTGGCTTAAAGCTCAACATTCAGAAAACAAAGATCATGGCATCTGGTCCCATCACTTCATGGGAAATAGATGGGGAAACAGTGGAAACAGTGTCGGACTTTATTTTTGGGGGCTCCAAAATAACTGCAGATGGTGACTGCAGCCATAAAATTAAAAGACGCTTACTCCTTGGATAGTATATTCAAAAGCAGAGACATTACTTTCCCAACTAAGGTCCATCTAGTCAAGGGTATGGTTTTCCCTGTGGTCATGTATGGATGTGAGAGTTGGACTGTGAAGAAGGCTGAGCGCTGAAGAATTGATGCTTTTGAACTGTGGTGTTGGAGAAGACTCTTGAGAGTCCCTTGGACTGCAAGGAGATCCAACCAGTCCATTCTGAAGGAGATCAACCCTGGGATTTCTTTGGAAGGAATGATGCTAAAGCTGAAACTCCAGTACTTTGGCCACCTCATGAGAAGAGTTGACTCATTGGAAAAGATTCTGATGCTGGGAGGGATTGGGGGCAGGAGGAGAAGTGGACGACAGAGGATGAGATGGCTGGATGGCATCACGGACTCAATAGACGTGAGTCTGAGTGAACTCCCGGAGATGGTGATGGACAGGGAGGCCTCGCGTGCTGCGATTCATGGGGTCGCAAAGAGTTGGACACGACTGAATGACTGAACTGAACTGAACTGAACTGTTGCACCCTGTTTAAAAAGATGTGTATACTGAGAAGGCCAGGGGACACACAGATGGCTAATAGGCCACCAGTCCACACCACCAAATTCATTAGGTAGGTTGAAATGCCACACCAGAATATGACCCACACTGGGACTGTGAAGATCATGTTGGCCAGGCTAGGCTGAGACACTACATTACTTATCATCAGAAGGAATGAAAAGCTGTATATAAATGATGATATGATATGAAAAGCCTGTACATTATGATAAAGTCTGAGAGATTACACAGGAAAAAATAAAAACCCAACAGTCTTTCTGAGTCAGGTGACAGAGTCTTTCAAGAAATACAGAAATATCCTGATTCCCCAGAAGGGAAGACACTCTTGGCCATGCATTTTATCTCTCAGAATATTCCTGATATTCAAAGATAATTACAAAAGCCTGAGCCTGGGCCCCAAACCTTCGTAGGGGAGGCCTTCAAATACTCTAACAACTGAGATTTAATGAAGGAGGTGAACAAGGATAAGAGGCTAATAAAGAAAACACAGCTTTTGCCTGTTCCGCTTCACCCATCACCCCAAGGGGGCCCTGGAGGGCTGAGAAGCCTGGACAGACCACCAAGAAGCTGTCTGGTTCTGACCCCAGGGTGCCTTTTGTCAGAACGAGGAACACTGGGAAGGGAGACTGTCCCAAGTGCCTTCCTGAGGACACTTAAGGGGTAAGCTTAACCAGTCCCAGTTCCATGCAGATCTCTTGGATGAGAGATTCCTGCATACCAACAGATAGGGCCTGAGCACCTGCCCAGCTCCAGATTCCACTCAATCCATCCTCATTACTCCAGTGGAGCCTCAGGTTACCCTCGATGTGCCAGGTAGGAAAACTGAGTTTCTTAAAGACACTGGAGCTACCTGCTATGTTCTGACTTGGCCAGCTGGCCTCCTCTCCAGTCATGACTGTCTCATGACAGGAGTTGGACTGCCAGAAGTAAGGTAACTTAGGTCTCCCCTTGCCTGTGAAATCAGGTCCACTATTATTGCTTATTCTTTTTTGGATATAAGAATGACCTGTACCCCTCTGCAGGAGAGATTTGCTACATTAATTAGGAGTTAATGTATTTTTCCCCAATGGCTCAAGCCATGAAAAATCTGCCTGTGTTGCATGGGACATAGGAGGTGTGAGTTCAATCCATGGGTTGGAAAGATCCCCTGGAGGAGGAAATGGCAACCCATTCCAATATTCTTGCCTGGAAAATCCCATGGACAGGGGGGGATGCAAAGAGTTCAGCATGACTGAGCAAGCACACTAGCCACTTGCCAATGTATTCTTAGGCCAGGGTGAAGTCCAAGGAGGTAAAGAATTCAAACAGAGGATGCATCTATTAGTAGCCCCCCAATGACCCTCCTATCAGGCATCAAAATATTCCCTGAGAAATTAGAGAAAAAATAGATCCTGCAGTTTGGGACACTCAGTGCCAGGAAGGACAAAACTTCCCCCCCCCCCCCCAATAAAAAATAAAGTTAAACCTTGGGGAGGAAAATGCCCCTGGATGAGACAGCATCCTTTAAAGCCTGAGACCCTGAGGAGAACCCAATTACTGCTCAGCAAATCCCAAAACTTGGGCTCATCAGGCCCTGCCAATCCTGTTAAAATGCCTGGATCCTCCCCATTCAGAAGACTAATGGGGAGTATTGGTTTGTGCAAGACTACGAACAATGAATAAGGCAGTCATTCCTATTCACACACTGGTGCCAAGCCCATAAACTCTCCTCACTCAAGTGCCAGAAAGGGCTCAGTGTTTCTCTGTTTGGGACCTCAAAGATGCAGTTGTCTATATTACCCTACATCCATACTCTCAATATCTTCTTGCCCTTGAATTAAGGGACTCTGACGCCTTAGAGGCAACCTAGTACACATTGCCTCCACAAGGTTTTGAGGACGTTTCCCATCTTTTTGGAAATGTATTAGTGAGGGAACTGAGCCTTGAGAAGGGAGCTCTGCCACAAAGTTTGATGATTGGTAAGGAGTGAGACTAAGGGATCACAGAGTTGGACAGGATTGAAGCAACTTAGCATGCATGCCCACACAGTGAGACCAAATAGGATTCAGATCAAAATACTCTTAGGGTTTTAAATTTTCTGGCAGGAAAACAGAATATAAAGTTTCTCCAACTAAGGCTCAGATATCACAGCAAAGGGCTCAATATTTAGGATTTGGCATAACCCCAGGGGCATGAACCTTGGCCATAGACGGAAAAACAGCATTTACTGCATTACCATCTCCAACCACTAAGAGGCATCTCCAAGGCTCACATCTGTAAGCCATAATTAATAGTTTACTAATGTGAGCAGTTTTATAAAATGGAACCCCCAAAGGCAGGATATACCACAGTTTATCTATATGAAGTCATCGAAGCTAAGACCCTGCCACTCCAGACATTAGCCCAGAAGACTGAACTAAATGCCCCTTTTTTTTTCAAATTGTATACTTTTATTTTTTTATTTTTTATTTTTTTTAGTTTTTTATTTTTTAAATTTTAAAATCTTTAATTCTTACATGCATTCCCAAACATGAACCCCCTCCCACCTCCCTCTCCACAACATCTATGAAAACTTTGCAATTAGGGAAGGATAAGAAATCAAATATTTTTGTTGACTCTAGATACGGATTCCACGTGCTACATGTTCATGCTGCCATTTGAAAAGAAGTAGGAATGTTAACTACTAGAACTTCCCCATAAAACAGATTTGATTCTGGGTCCTTTAGAAGCAGTGCAGCTTCTGACCCTGGTAGCAGTAATCCACTGTAGGGGCCATCAGAAGGATGGATCTTTTGTGAGCCAACCAGGCTCCTCTGTCCGTGGAATTTTCCAGGCAAGAATACTGGAGTGGGTTGTCATGCCCTCCTCCAGGGGATCTTCCCGACCCAAGGATCCAATCCATGTCTCTTAAGTCTCCTGCATTGGCAGGTGGGTTCTTTACCCCTAATGCCACCTGGGAAGCCCAGAGATATACTACTAATCTAGGACAAATTCCAATCCCAAAGAAAGGAAATGTGAAAGAATCTTCAAACTACTGCACAATTGCACTCATCTCACACACTAGTAAAGTAATGCTTAAAATTCTCCAAGCCAAGCTTCAACAGTATGTGAACCATGAACTTCAAGATCTTTAAGCTGGATTTAGAAAAGGCACAGAAACCAGAGATCAAACTGCCAACATCCGTGGGATCATCAAAACAGCAAGGGAGTTTCAGAAAAATATCTACTTCTGTTTTATTGATTACACCAAAGCCTTTGACTGTGTGTATAACAGCAAACTGTGGAAAATTCTGAAAGAGATGGGAATACCAGACCACCTGACCTGCCTCTTGATAAATCTGTATGCAGGTCAGGAAGCAACAGTTAAAACTGGGCATGGAACAACAGATTGGTTCTAACAAGGGAAAGGAGTATGTCAAAGTGTATATTGTCACCCTGCTTATTTAACTTATATGCAGAGTGCATCATGCAGAATGCTGGGCTGGATGAAGCACAAGCTGGAATCAAGATTGTGGAAGAAATATCAATACCCTCAGATATGCAGATGATACCACCACCCTTATGGCATAAAGAGAAGAAATAAAGAGCCTTTTGATAAAACTGAAAGAGGAGAGTCAAAAAGCTGGCTTAAAATTCAACATTCAGGAAACTAAGATCGTGGCATCTGGTCCTGTCACTTCATGGCCAATAGATGGGGGAACAGTGAGGAACTTTAATTTTGGGGGTTCCAAAATCGCTGGACTGCAACCATGAAATTAAAAGACATTTTGCCTTTCAAGAAAAGCTATGGCCAACTTAGACAGCATATTAGACATCAGAGATATTACTTTGCCAACAATGGTCCATCTAGTCAAAGCTATGGTTTTTCCAGTAGTCATGTATGGATGTGAGAGTTGGACTATAAAGAAAGCTGAGTGCTAAAGAATTCATGCTTTTGAACTGTGGTGTTAGAGAAGACTCTTGGGATTCCCTTGGAAAGCAAGGAGATCCAACCAGTCCATCCTAAAGGAGAACAGTCCTGAGTGTTCATTGGAAGGACTGGTGTTGAAGCTGAAACTCCATTACTTTGGCCACCTGATGTGAAGAACTGACTCATTGGAAAAGACCTTGATGCTAGGAAAGATTGAAGGCAGGAGGAGAAAGGGATGACAGAGGATGAGATAGTTGGATGGCATCACTGAGTTGATGAACATGAGTTTGAGTAAGCTCTGGGACGTGATGATGGACAGGGAGGCCTGGCATGCTGCAGTCCATGGGATCGCAAAGAGTCGGACAGGACTGAGTGACTGAACTGAACTGAGGACAAATTCTGAAGGCAGCCCAGGATTATGCCCACAAGGCACTTCTGGCTCCCACTAAAACTACAGAGGAAGGAGCAATTCTTTCACAAATAAACCCCAGGGACCAAGTTCTTCTTAAAACTTGGGAGAAGCGTACCCCAGGACCAACTATTGCCAATGGAAAGTCTCCTATAAAATAATTTCAAGCATCCACACTGGTGGCAGATATCTACTTTAGTACATTTGTCCAGGCTAAATGTTTTACCTCCAGAAACCCCGCAGGTCACAACAGACAGACAGACCTGTGAGTCAGTGGAACATTTGAGATACCCATTAAAAGACAGGCATGGAAAAAAAATAAAGACAGGTATCAACAGATAAGTAAAAGGATGTAGTGGGTTGGCTCTAATTGAAGCCTTGACACAACTTGGAACCTCTCTTGTTTCTGTGGCAAATGTGGTTCTTGACAATCATCTGACCCTTGATTACCGTTTGGCAGAACAAGGCAGAGTTTGTATGATAACTAATACTTACTGCTACACTTGGATCAATGTGATGGGACATATAAAAGTTATATTAAGAAAATAAATGCCTAGGCAGAGTGGCTTCATAATTTTGGCAGGGGCAATATAGCCTCCATTGTCTGATCAATAGTTAAGGAAGCCCAAAGGTAATCTGAGTCCTCCTATTTCTAGGCCCTTTGATAATCATTGTTGTTCTTCTCCTTTTTAGTCCTTGTTTGCTTAACCTTCTGGTTAGGTTTGTGTCTCTTAGCCTCCAACGATTTGCAGTCAGGCACATGATGGCTCAAGGAAATCAGTCCATTCCAACAAATACTGGCCCAGATCTCTACAAGTTCTTAGAACAGTCAGTAAGGGACTTCTTCACCTCTCGTGTGCAGCCCATGACCAGTAGGAGAAAGATTCAGAAGAAGAGACCTTCAACCCCAGCATAGCTGCGGCCCCTGAATTGCCTGAATTTCTTGTCTGGTTTCTGATCAATTTCTATTGATTAAAGAGGCCAAGAACCCAGGTTGGTAAGAGATTCAGAGGACCTTACAAACAATTCCCAATACATTTTTGCCCCATAGATTTGTCAATTTAATAAGAACCTAGGTTGTTGGGAAGTGCTTCACCAGTGGCTCTGAAGTAAAGAATCCACCTACGGTGCAGGAGATGCAGAGATGTGGGTTTGATCCCTGGGGTGAGAAGGTCCCCTGGAGAAGGGCATGACAACCCACTCCAATATTATTGCCTGGAGAATCCCATAGTCAGAGGAGCCTGGCTGGCTGAACACGCACACACTCAGGTTGCTGGGAATTTTTTAACCCACAACACTTTGCTGTATTAAAATCTGAATAAACATCATCACTATAACATAATTTATATGCGTACATGCTAAGTCACTTCAGTTATGTCTGACTCTGCAACCCTATGGACTGTAGCCTGCAGGCTCCTCTGTCTATGGAATTCTCCAGGAAAAAATATTGGAGTGTATTGCCATGACCTCTTCCAGGGGAATTTTCCTGACCCAGGAATCAAACCCAGGTCTCATGTTTCCTGCACTGGCAGATGGGTTCTTTCCCAGTAACACTAGCGTCACCTGGGAAGCCCAGTAATTTATGTACCTGCACTTTGTAATAATATAAAGTATGTTCATAACAGTGAAGACTTTCATCTTTTAAAGGTTTTTAAACTTTACTTTAATTTCATAAATCACATAAAAATTCAAAGCATTATTAGAATTTTTCATTCTGATATTGCTGATAAGATTGATATAAAACTGAAATCATTTCACTATTTGTGTAGTTCTTCTGATGAATGCAATATATTAACAATTATTGCTTCAGTTTGCATACATTTGGGGGAAATGCTTTGAAAATTTGGAATACTATCACAGAAGAAGTTCCTAGGTTTAGATGACAAGGCATGGTTCAGAGAAAAGAAACACACCTTTTGAAGCGCCACATGTTACATCTTCAACTTTGGACATATTTTCTTAAAATAAATTTTGCTTTCAAGGTAAATGATGACATTTCTTAATTGTTTTAGTGTCACTTGGTTTTCACCTTCTAAGAATTATCAGTACAAAAATATTTTGTTTCCATTTACATATTCATGAAAAATATGTAAACTATATAAAAACCTGCACTTCAGTGTTCCATTAGCATTTCTTTTCATTTAAATTTCTGAAACTTTTGCTTACAAAAATGATTATTGCCCAATAAAAGGAGTACAATTAAATAATAAAACATATGAAAGTATTTAGATTTACGGTGTACAAGATAAAACCACAATTGTAAACCTTTGGACTGTTTTCAATGTGCTCTACATAGTGATGCTTTACTTTCATTGTTTGCATGAATTTCTCATGCACTTAAGCTTTAATTTTCCTGATTTCCCTATGATCCCATGGACTGGAGACCTGGCAGTGCCTTTCTTCTCAAAACTCCAATTCAGTCATTGACACAAATCCCTGGCAAATGTAGCAGCCTCAGACTTCTATTGCCCCCACCAGCTGCTGAGAATAGTTAGCTTTCCCGACTGGTTTGCATTTGAGTCCACATCGTTTATCAGTGCACACCCTGCAGCCTGCATATGCGAAGAGATGTTATATATGGTGCTTCTGGGGAACGTCAATAAAAGGAAGACAGGTTTTTACTCCTATGCTTCAGATTTAATGATGCATTACCACGACAGTATTTTTATTGCCCATGCATCAAATCCACTAATACATGACACAGTATTGGTAACTGAGGGCCTTCCCTGGCAGTCCAGTGATGAAGACTCTGTGCTTCCACTGCAGGGGACACGGGTTCCATCCCTGGTTGTGGGAGCCAAGATCCCACATGCAGTGTGGCCAAAAGAGAAAATGAAAAGCTTCAGAAATTGAAAGTAAAAGGGCAGGTGTAGTAACGTCCTCTGAGATTCTTTTAATGAAAATAAAAATAATTTTTTCTTAAAAATTAAAATTATTTGACAAATATTAACTGCAGGTGCAAAAGGCAAAGGATAAACCAAAACTTTATTGGACAAACTAATGTAAAGTAGGTAAATCATGGTACATAGGTACACTAGAATGGATTATTTGTGAATCATTTAGCATAGTTCCCACAACTGTCCT
Organism: Ovis aries; assembly: GCF_016772045.2. Lineage (NCBI taxonomy): Eukaryota > Metazoa > Chordata > Mammalia > Artiodactyla > Bovidae > Ovis > Ovis aries. The sequence goes on from NC_056063.1 coordinate 64,388,160, forward strand.
AGATAAATGTAAAAACACATACTACTATCCATGCTAACGTATAATATAAAGAGACATTTTAAATAAAAAATGAGTGCCAAATTTCAAAGCACATGCATCTTCCACAATGTTCGTTAAAAATGTTCCTGAAAACCTAGTGGAAAAACAGACTCCAAAGTTTTGAAATCAATGAGATTTTAAAAATTGTATTATAAAAGAATATTTTGTGTATCCACCTGCATTATAGCATAAAACAGCTATCAAACCTAAAATAATTTGAGGAGAGCTTAATGAACAATGTAAATGCACAGAAACAAGCAAGTTCTAGGAAAACCACAAAGAATGCTGTGACACCCTGAGGTTCATAAAAATAGGTGTTGTTACATTCCAAGCCTAAAGGAGCCAAGGGTGGGACATCAAAAAGGAGTATGTGGAAGGCCATCCAAGAGCTGTGCTTTTGGGTCCTGAGACGCATCCAGGGTTTTTGTTTTTTGTGTTTATTTATTTATTTATTTATTTATTTTAGATGAGCACATAGTCTTTATTTTTTTTTTTTGTTTTTTCAACCAATTTTTTTTTTAATTTTAGTTTTTTATTTTTTAAATTTTAAAATCTTTAATTCTTACATGCATTCCCAAACATGAACCGCCCTCCCACCTCCCTCCCCATAACAACTTTCTGGGTCATCCCCATGCACCAGCCCCAAGCATGCTGCATCCTGCGTCAGACATAGACTGGCGATTCAATACACATGATAGTATACATGTTAGAATGTCATTCTCCCAAATCATCCCACCCTCTACCTCTCCCTCTCCCTCTGAGTCCAAAAGTCCGTTATACACATCTGTGTCTCTTTCCCTGTCTTGCATACAGGGTCGTCATTGCCATCTTCCTAAATTCCATATATATGTGTTAGTATACTGTATTGGTGTTTTTCTTTCTGGCTTACTTCACTCTGTATAATCGGCTCCAGTTTCATCCATCTCATCAGAACTGATTCAAATGAATTCTTTTTAACGGCTGAGTAATACTCCATTGTGTATATGTACCACAGCTTTCTTATCCATTCATCTGCTGATGGACATCTAGGTTGTTTCCATGTCCTGGCTATTATAAACAGTGCTGCGATGAACATTGGGGTACATGTGTCTCTTTCAATTCTGGTTTCCTCGGTGTGTATGCCCAGCAGTGGGATTGCTGGGTCATAAGGTAGTTCTATTTGCAATTTTTTAAGGGATCTCCACACCGTTCTCCATAGTGGCTGTACTAGTTTGCATTCCCACCAACAGTGTAGGAGGGTTCCCTTTTCTCCACACCCTCTCCAGCATTTATTGCTTGCAGATTTTTGGATCGCAGCCATTCTGACTGGTGTGAAGTGGTACCTCATTGTGGTTTTGATTTGCATTTCTCTAATAATGAGTGATGTTGAGCATCTTTTCATGTGTTTGTTAGCCATCCGTATGTCTTCTTTGGAGAAATGTCTATTTAGTTCTTTGGCCCATTTTTTGATTGGGTCGTTTATTTTTCTGGAATTGAGCTGCAGGAGTTGCTTGTATATTTTTGAGATTAGTTGTTTGTCAGTTGCTTCATTTGCTATTATTTTCTCCCATTCAGAAGGCTGTCTTTTCACCTTGCTTATATTTTCCTTTGTTGTGCAGAAGCTTTTAATTTTAATTAGATCCCATTTGTTTATTTTTGCTTTTATTTCCAGAATTCTGGGAGGTGGATCATAGAGGATCCTGCTGTGATTTATGTCTGAGAGTGTTTTGCCTATGTTCTCCTCTAGGAGTTTTATAGTTTCTGATCTTACATTTAGATCTTTAATCCATTTTGAGTTTATTTTTGTGTGCGGTGTTAGGAAGTGATCTAGTTTCATTCTTTTACAAGTGGTTGACCAGTTTTCCCAGCACCACTTGTTAAAGAGATTGTCTTTACTCCATTGTATATTCTTGCCTCCTTTGTCAAAGATAAGGTGTCCATATGTGTGTGGATTTATCTCTGGGCTTTCTATTTTGTTCCATTGATCTATATGTCTGTCTTTGTGCCAGTACCATACTGTCTTGATGACTGTGGCTTTGTAGTAGAGCCTGAAGTCAGGCAAGTTGATTCCTCCAGTTCCATTCTTCTTTCTCAAGATTGCTTTGGCTATTCGAGGTTTTTTGTATGTCCATACAAATCTTGAAATTATTTGTTCTAGTTCTGTGAAAAATGTGGCTGGTAGCTTGATAGGGATTGCATTGAATTTGTAAATTGCTTTCGGTAGTATACTCGTTTTCACTATATTGATTCTTCCGATCCATGAACATGGTATATTTCTCCATCTATTAGTGTCCTCTTTGATTTCTTTCATCAGTGTTTTATAGTTTTCTATATACAGGTCTTTAGTTTCTTTAGGTAGATATATTCCTAAGTATTTTATTCTTTTCGTTGCAATGGTGAATGGAATTGTTTCCTTAATTTCTTTTTCTACTTTCTCATTATTCGTGTATAGGAATGCAAGGGATTTCTGTGTGTTGATTTTATATCCTGCAACTTTACTATATTCATTGATGAGCTCTAGTAATTTTCTGGTGGAGTCTTTAGGGCTTTCCATGTAGAGGATCATGTCATCTGCAAACAGTGAGAGTTTTACTTCTTCTTTTCCAATTTGGATTCCTTTTATTTCTTTTTCTGCTCTGATTGCTGTGGCCAAAACTTCCAGAACTATGTTGAATAGTAGCGGTGAAAGTGGACACCCTTGTCTTGTTCCTGACTTTAGGGGAAATGCTTTCAATTTTTCACCATTGAGGATAATGTTTGCTGTGGGTTTGTCATAGGTAGCTTTTATTATGTTGAGGTATGTTCCTTCTATTCCTGCTTTCTGGAGAGTTTTTATCATCAATGGATGTTGAATTTTGTCAAAGGCCTTCTCTGCATCTATTGAGATAATCATATGGTTTTTATTTTTCAATTTGTTAATGTGGTGAATTACATTGATTGATTTGCGGATATTGAAGAATCCTTGCATCCCTGGGATAAAGCCCACTTGGTCATGGTGTATGATCTTTTTAATGTGTTGTTGGATTCTGATTGCTAGAATTTTGTTGAGGATTTTTGCATCTATGTTCATCAGAGATATTGGCCTGTAGTTTTCTTTTTTTGTGACATCTTTGTCAGGTTTTGGTATTAGGGTGATGGTGGCCTCATAGAATGAGTTTGGAAGTTTACCTTCCTCTGCAATTTTCTGGAAGAGTTTGAGGAGGATAGGTGTTAGCTCTTCTCGAAATTTTTGGTAGAATTCAGCTGTGAAGCCGTCTGGACCTGGGCTTTTGTTTGCTGGAAGATTTCTGATTACAGTATCAATTTCCGTGCTTGTGATGGGTCTGTTAAGATTTTCTATTTCTTCCTGGTTCAGTTTTGGAAAATTGTACTTTTCTAAGAATTTGTCCATTTCTTCCACGTTGTCCATTTTATTGGCATACAACTGCTGATAGTAGTCTCTTTTTTTTTTTTTTTTTTTTAATTTTAAAATCTTTAATTCTTACATGCATTCCCAAACATGAACCCCCCTCCCACCTCCCTCCCCATAACATCTTTCTGGGTCATCCCCATGCACCAGCCCCAAGCATGCTGCATCCTGCGTCAGACATAGACTGGCGATTCAATTCACATGATAGTATACATGTTAGAATGTCATTCTCCCAAATCATCCCACCCTCTCTCTCTCCCTCTGAGTCCAAAAGTCCGTTATACACATCTGTGTCTCTTTCCCTGTCTTGCATACAGGGTCGTCATTGCCATCTTCCTAAATTCCATATATATGTGTTAGTATACTGTATTGGTGTTTTTCTTTCTGGCTTACTTCACTCTGTATAATCGGCTCCAGTTTCATCCATCTCAACAGAACTGATTCAAATGAATTCTTTTTAACGGCTGAGTAATACTCCATTGTGTATATGTACCACAGCTTTCTTATCCATTCATCTGCTGATGGACATCTAGGTTGTTTCCATGTCCTGGCTATTATAAACAGTGCTGCGATGAACATTGGGGTACATGTGTCTCTTTCAATTCTGGTTTCCTCGGTGTGTATGCCCAGAAGTGGGATTGCTGGGTCATAAGGTAGTTCTATTTGCAATTTTTAAGGAATCTCCACACTGTTCTCCATAGTGGCTGTACTAGTTTGCATTCCCACCAACAGTGTAGGAGGGTTCCTTTTCTCCACACCCTCTCCAGCATTTATTGCTTGCAGATTTTTGGATCGCAGCCATTCTGACTGGTGTGAAGTGGTACCTCATTGTGGTTTTGATTTGCATTTCTCTAATAATGAGTGATGTTGAGCATCTTTTCATGTGTTTGTTAGCCATCCGTATGTCTTCTTTGGAGAAATGTCTATTTAGTTCTTTGGCCCATTTTCTGATAGGGTCGTTTATTTTTCTGGAGTTGAGCTGCAGAAGTTGCTTGTATATTTTTGAGATTAGTTGTTTGTCAGTTGCTTCATTTGCTATTATTTTCTCCCATTCAGAAGGCTGTCTTTTCACCTTGCTTATATTTTCCTTTGTTGTGCAGAAGCTTTTAATTTTAATTAGATCCCATTTGTTTATTTTTGCTTTTATTTCCAGAATTCTGGGAGGTGGATCATAGAGGATCCTGCTGTGATTTATGTCTGAGAGTGTTTTGCCTATGTTCTCCTCTAGGAGTTTTATAGTTTCTGATCTTACATTTAGATCTTTAATCCATTTTGAGTTTATTTTTGTGTGCGGTGTTAGAAATACTTAGGAATATATCTTCCTAAAGAAACTAAAGACCTATATATAGAAAACTATAAAACACTGATGAAAGAAATCAAAGAGGACACTAATAGATGGAGAAATATACGATGTTCATGGATTGGAAGAATCAATATAGTGAAAATGAGTATACTACCCAAAGCAATTTACAAATTCAATGCAATCCCTATCAAGCTACCAGCCACATTTTTCACAGAACTAGAACAAATAATGTCAAGATTTGTATGGAAATACAAAAAACCTCGAATAGCCAAAGCAATCTTGAGAAAGAAGAATGGAACTGGAGGAATCAACTTGCCTGACTTCAGGCTCTACTACAAAGCCACAGTCATCAAGACAGTATGGTACTGGCACAAAGACAGACATATAGATCAATGGAACAAAATAGAAAGCCCAGAGATAAATCCACACACATATGGACACCTTGTCTTTGACAAAGGAGGCAAGAATATACAATGGAGTAAAGACAATCTCTTTAACAAGTGGTGCTGGGAAAACTGGTCAACCACTTGTAAAAGAATGATAGTAGTCTCTTATGATCCTTTGTATTTCTGTGTTGTCTGTTGTGATCTCTCCATTTTCATTTCTAATTTTATTGATTTGATTTTTCTCTCTTTGCTTCTTGATGAGTCTGGCTAATGGTTTGTCAATTTTATTTATCCTTTCAAAGAACCAGCTTTTGGCTTTGTTGATTTTTGCTACGGTCTCTTTTGTTTCTTTTGCATTTATTTCTGCCCTAATTTTTAAGATTTCTTTCCTTCTACTAACTCTGGGGTTCTCCAACTCTTCCTTTTCTAGTTGCTTTAGTTGCAGAGTTAGGTTATTTATTTGACTTTTTTCTTGTTTCTTGAGGTATGCCTGTATTGCTATGAACTTTCCTCTTAGCACTGCTTTTATAGTGTCCCACAGGTTTTGGGTTGTTGTGTTTTCATTTTCATTAGTTTCTATGCATATTTTGATTTCTTTTTTGATTTCTTCTGTGATTTGTTGGTTATTCAGAAGTGTGTTGTTCAACCTCCATATGTTGGAATTTTTAATAGTTTTTCTCCTGTAATTGAGATCTAATCTTAATGCATTATGGTCAGAAAAGATGCTGGGAATGATTTCGATTTTCTTGAATTTATCAAGTTTAGATTTATGGCCCAGGATGTGATCTATCCTGGAGAAGGTTCCATGAGCACTTGAAAAAAAGGTGAAATTCGTTGTTTTGGGGTGAAATGTCCTATAGATATCAATTAGGTCTAACTGATCTAATGTATCGTTTAAAGTTTGCGTTTCTTTGTTAATTTTCTGTTTAGTTGTTCTGTCCATAGGTGTGAGTGGGGTATTAAAGTCTCCCACTATTATTGTGTTATTGTTGATTTCCCCTTTCATACTTGTTAGCATTTGTCTTACATATTGCGGTGCTCCTATATTGGGTGCATATATATTTATAATTGTTATATCTTCTTCTTGGATTGTTCCTTTGATCATTATGTAGTGGCCTTCTTTGTCTCTTTTCACAGCCTTTGTTTTAAAGTCTATTTTATCGGATATGAGTATTGCCACTCCTGCTTTCTTTTGGTCTCTATTCGCGTGGTATATCTTTTCCAGCCCTTCACTTTCAGTCTGTATGTGTCCCTTGTTTTGAGGTGGGTCTCTTGTAAGCAGCATATAGAGGGGTCTTGTTTTTGTATCCATTCGGCCAGTCTTTGTCTTTTTGGTTGGGGCGTTCAACCCATTTACGTTTAAGGTAATTATTGATAAGTATGATCCCGTTGCTATTTACTTTATTGTTTTGGGTTCGGGTTTATACACCCTTTCGTGTTTCCTGTCTAGAGGATATCCTTTAGAATTTGTTGGAGAGCTGGTTTGGTGGTGCTGAATTCTCTCAGCTTTTGCTTGTCTGTAAAGCTTTTGATTTCTCCTTCGTATTTGAATGAGATCCTTGCTGGGTACAGTAATCTGGGCTGTAGGTTATTGTCTTTCATCACTTTAAGTATGTCTTGCCATTCCCTCCTGGCCTGAAGAGTTTCTATTGACAGATCAGCTGTTATCCTTATGGGAATCCCCTTGTGTGTTATTTGTTGTTTTTCCCTTGCTGCTTTTAATATTTGTTCTTTGTGTTTGATCTTTGTTAATTTGATTAATATGTGTCTTGGGGTGTTTCGCCTTGGGTTTATCCTATTTGGGACTCTCTGTGTTTCTTGGACTTGGGTGATTATTTCCTTCCCATTTTAGGGAAGTTTTCAACTATTATCTCCTCAAGGATTTTCTCATGGTCTTTCTTTCTGTCTTCTTCTTCTGGGACTCCTATAATTCGAATGTTGGAGCGTTTCATATTGTCCTGGAGGTCTCTGAGATTGTCCTCGTTTCTTTTAATTCGTTTTTCTTGTTTCCTCTCTGATTCATTTATTTCTACCGTTCTATCTTCTATTTCACTAATCCTATCTTCTGCCTCCGTTATTCTACTATTTGTTGCCTCCAGAGAGTTTCTGATCTCATTTATTGTGTTATTCATTATATTTTGACTCTTTTTTATTTCTTCTAGGTCCTTGTTAAACCTTTCTTGCATCTTCTCAATCCTTGTCTCTAGCCTATTTATCTGTGTTTCCATTTTAATTTCAAGATTTTGGATCATTTTCACTATCAATATTCGGAATTCCTTCTCTGGTAGATTCCCTACTTCTTCCTCTTTTGTTTGGTTTGGTGGGCAACTTTCCTGTTCCTTTACCTGCTGAGTATTCCTCTGTCTCTTCATCTTGGTTATATTGCTGCGTTTGGGGTGGCCTTTTTATATTCTGATAATTTGTGGAGTTCTCTTTATTATGGAGCTTCCTCACTTTGGGTGGGGTTCTATCAGTGGCTTGTCAAGGTTTCCTGGTTAGGGAGGCTTGTGTTGGAGTTTTGGTGGGTGGAGCTGGGTTTCTTCTCTCTGGAGTGCAGTGGAGTGACCCGTAATGGGTTATGAGACATCAAAGGTTTTGGGATAATTTTGAGCTGCCTGTATATTGAGGCTCAGGGGAGTGTTCCTGTGTTGCTGGAGAATTTGGGTGGTATGTCTTGTTTTGGAACTTGTTGGCCCTTGGGTGGAGCTTGGTTTCAGTGTAGGTATGAAGGCATTTGATGAGCTCCTATTGCTTAATGTTCCCTGAATTCAAGAGTTCTCTAATGTTTTCAGGCTTTGGGTTTAAGCTTCCTGCTTCTGGTTTTCAGTTTTATTTTTACAGTAGCCTCTAGACTTCTCCATCTATACAGCACCGATGATAAAACATCTAGGTTAAAGATGAAAAGTTTCTCCACATTGAAGGACACTCAGAGAGGTTCACTGAGTTACAAGGAGAAGAGAAGATGGAGGGGGTAGTTAGAGGTAACTGGAATGAGATGCAGTGAGATCAAGAGAGGAGAGAGCAAGCTAGCCAGTAGTCACTTCCTTATGTGCGCTCTATAGTCTGGACCGCTCAGAGGTATTTACAGAGTTATACGGGGAAGAGGAGAGGGAGGAAGTAGACAGAGGTGACCAGGAGGATAAGAGAGAGGAATGAGTAGGAGAGAGACAAATCCTGCCAGTAACCAGTTCCTTAGGTGTTCTCTACCGTCTGGAACACACAGAGATTCACAGAGTTGGATAGAGAAGAGATGGGGGAGAAAAGAGACAGAGGCCACCTGGTGGAGAAAAAGGAGAGTCCAGAGGAGGAGAGAGTGGTCAAGCCAGTAATCTCGCTCTCAGGTAAACTTGGGTAGTGAAGTTTGGGTTTTTAAATGTACAAAATTGACAACAAAAACCTAAGAGCAAAGATTAAAAATCTGTTTTTGAAGACAATGGTCTGCTTTTCTGGTTGCCTGATGTCCTCTGCCAGCCTACAGAAGTTGTTTTGTGGAGTTTGCTCGGCGTTGAAATGTTCTTTTGAGGAATTTGTGAGGGAGAACGTGATCTTCCCGTCCTATTCCTCCGCCATCTTTCCCTTTCTCAGCCTTGTGTTTTTTTTTAAAGACAGCTAATTAAACACTGAGACGTCACTGTCCCCTCCTACTGGTCTCCCTATGTCATTTTTGGATATTATCTGGAAATCAGAGAATGGCTGAATAGCCGTTCAGCTAGACAATAGCCTGTTTCCCAAGGACATGGAACAGGCTAAAGAATAGATGTTGAAAAGCATTTTCAAGTTACTTGAAGAAGGAGAGGAATTATTGATTTTTTGAAAAGACCTAATGATCCAAAATCAATATTTAAAAATTTTAACATTGTCCAGAGCTACTCTCATAAACATTTTAATTAATCATTATCTTGCATTCTCTGTAGAGAGAAAGAAGGCAAAGAAGAGTTCTTGAGGATCAGGAGCTGACCTGGCATCCACAGCCAGGTGAGTCACCTGATTCTCCTTTTACACATACAATTTCACAAAATACAAAGATCAGATAGGGTCTAGGACCATGGTAGAACAGGACTGCAAAACAGTAAATACATATGTTTAAGCTCAAACAAAAGCTAGCTCTGTCTATTTAATGACAGCTGTGATCCTGGTGGTCTTTAGTTGTAGGTATTGACAATTGTTATCAGTAGTATAACTGTATACAGTGTTGTATAGTTCCTATACAGAATACACCTTAATGTAGTCCAACTTGACTTTCTAAAATGATACAATAGATACTAAAAAAAGAAGTTGTTACAGCTTTATATTATTTATGATATCACTAGGTATCAAAGTTGGGACTTTTTTTTAATTTATTTTTTTAAATTGATATACAATTGTTTTGGGTTTCCCGGGTGGCTCAGTGGTAAAGAACCAGACAAAACAAGAGATGAGAATGCAATCCTTGGGTCAGGTAGATCTCCTGGAGAAGGAAATCCCATGGATAGTGGAGCCTGGCAGGCTATAGTCCATGGGGTCATGAAAGAGTTGGGCACAAGTTGGCAACTAAAGAACAACAATAATTGCTTTACAATGTTGTGTTACTTTCTACTGTATAATGACATGACTCAGCTATACATACACGTACATTCCCTCCTGTCCCACTCATATAGGTCACCACAGAGCATTGAGTAGTTTCCCACTAATTATCTGTTTCACACATTGTAGTGTATTTATGAGGGCTGGACACGACTAAGCGACTTCACTTTCACTTTTCACTTTCCTGCATTGAAGAAGGAAATGGCAACCCACTCCGGAGTTCTTGCCTGGAGAATCCCAGGAACGGGGGAGCCTGGTGGGCTGCCGTCTATGGGGTTGCACAGAGTCGGACATGACTGAAGTGACTTAGCAGCAGTGTATTTATGTCAAACTTAATGTCCCAGTTCATCCCACTCTCCCCTTCCTGGCCTGTGTCCCCATGCTTGTTCTCTATGTCTGCATCTCTATTCCTTCCCTGAAAACAGGTTCATCTGTACTACTTTACTAGATTTCACATATGCGTTAATAGCTAAAATTATATCTTCATTATTAAAATTCCTTGATGATATTATTTGCCATTATGTATTAGTTCAGTGGAAAATAGTGTTAATTGTAGCACAAAATGTTAAGCAATTAGATGTCTACAGAGAGGAATTTTACAATACTAATCCTTCTATCAAAATATATTTAAGAAAAAAGAACTATTTGAGAAATTAATCAGAATTGTATTTCAAATGGTTATTCTCATGTAGTTCCAAAACTGGCTTTAAGAATTCTCACTTTAAAAATTTCTATGAGTTGGGGAAATATATATTTCAAATTCTCTTTAAGTCTGGATCTGTGGTCCATGATTGATAAGTTAGGAAATTTCGTAATTTTAAATAAAATTTGACTAACTCTTCCTTGGGAACTATTTAATTTCTTTCACTAATAGGCATAATGATATAGACAAAATAGTACATTCTGAAGATTGTACCAGCGATGTAAACCCACCAATTATTTACTGTATGCCCTTTAAGGATGGTATTTAACCTCTTTAAGCGTCAGTAGTTTTACCCCACAATAAAGATTAGATTTAATTTATAGATAATCTTAATGTCATGGAGGTAATGATGCTAATGTTTCACTGAGGAATCTTTTTTCTTCTCTCTTTGGGTGATTATCACAGTAGAGTTAACCACCAAATTAGCACATTTACAAATGCTTTATTTTCCAGGCACTCCAATAGGGCATGAGATGAGCTCAGTTTTTCCTAAAACATGTCTCCCTCATGAATTATGGCAAGAATAGAATTATGGGAAGAAATATAACGTGGCAGAAAAGGGATATAGAAGGTATTTATTATCTATAAATATTAAATCAGAGTCATTAGAAACAACAGAATTGTAGCACTCTGAAAATTTCAGGCTAAACCTTTGATATTTAACTCACAGGCAGCCCTTCATTAGCCCCATTCTTTGTGCAATGGTCCAGCCACCTCATGTTCCTTTCTAAGAATATGAGGAAAATAACAATTCCTTTCCCCTCATTGTGGGGCTAACTACACCAGTGGTGAAGCAAGTGTGGATTAGTTTGCCTCTATGTTTTTTCTCATTGAGTGCTAAATTGCTTCAGTAGTGTCTGACTCTTTGCGACACTCTGCACTGAAGCCTGCCAGGCTCCTGTGTCCAAGGAATTATCCAGGAAAGAATACTGGAGTGGATTGCCATGCCCTCCTCCAGGGAGTCTTCCCAACTGAGAGATGGAACCCATGCCTCTTATGTCTCCTGGCTTGGCAGGCAGGTTCTTTGCACTGGTGCCACCTGGGAAACCAAAAGTATATACATATATATACATATAGCTTATTACATATTACATTGTACATACTACTTTACGGGGGGCTTCCCTGGTGACTCAGATGGTAAAGAATTTGTCTGCAATACAGGAGACCCAGGTTTCATACCTGGGTCAGGAAGATCCTCTGAAGAAGGGAATGGCTACTCTACTCACTCCAGTATTTTTGCCTGGAGAATTCCATGGCCAGAGGAGCCTTGCAGGATACAGTCCATGGGGCCGTGAAGAGTGGGACACAACTGAGCAACTAACACCTCCACCACCATACTACTCTATTAATTTGCCTTCTTATGCCACTCTTCCTTAACATTGCTATGCTGACACGTCAAAGTTGTTTTTGGTTTCTATAGCACATTTCTTTTTTAACTCCCATTTAACTTTGATGCTTTCTCCTTAATCTACACTACAGGCTTCTTGTTTGAACAATTCTTATCACTTCTTCATTACATATACTCGAAACACAAAATGTGTTTTTGAGTTCTTATTTTGTGTTAGTCACTTTTGCACATTATCTCAGTTATGACTTGGACAAATAATATAGATTAAGCTTAAACAATCTCTATTTTATAGATGAGGGGGAAAAGATCAAGGAGACTTAATAATTTGCACAAGATCATATATATATAAGGACCTCATCGGAGTTCTAAATCAAGTGTGTCTGTGGCTAGATTAAACATATGTACTTTTCACTGAGAACATTTAAAATTTTTCATAATAGTATTACAGAATCCTGAACTAAAAAATGTATAATCTGACCTGCTATGCAATATATATATATACACACACATTTATATGTGTTATATGTTTGGTTTTATATTTATAATTAAAAATAAAATTTTGTATATAAAATCAAACACATAGCCACACACATTTTAATGTGGCACTATGTAACAATGTAACACAGAAGCTCTGGATTAGCTGCTGAATGTCTTTCCATGACCACTTTTGAGTGAAAGTTTCCAACTTGTTCTTAACTTTGTCCCTGAGTGTTTGCAACAAAAGGCACAAATATGTGAAATAATTTTAAAAATATATATTTTATGAAACTGTTTATTTTCATATTGATTTATTGATTTGTCTGCATGAGAAACCAAGAAAACAGAGAGAAAAAATTATCATCTGTACTAGCATTCAGTTTTAATCAGTGATTATTCATAAAGATAAAAAGCATATGAGTTTGTTTAATCTAAGTCTGGTGGTATTATCTCCTGTAGACTACAATAGAATAAGTAAAAAAAAAAAAAAAAAAAAAAAGATACTTTCCTATCCTTCCCCAAAGGTCAAAATGTAATCATGTAGTTGATGGTTATTTGCCATGTAAATCAAATCTTGAATTTATATGACACTGAACTAAGTGCTTATCTAATTTTTACTCCTCATAATAACACCATGAGGTTGGTACTAGTTTCTTCAGTTTGTAAAATAGATTGAGACTTTAACAAAGATCCTAAAGATTATATTTTTTATATCTTGTCTCTGATTACATATCTCCAACTATTCTGCCTTTGATTTGAACTGGACTATATCACTCAAACAACACTAAACCATTGTGTTACATAGTTCTGTACAGTTTTAAAACCTACACATTTATAATTTTATAAAAACTGCATTTCATTATAACTACTTTGTTATTGTACAGTTGCTCAGTCATGTCTGACTCTTTGCAACCCCATGGACTACAGCACACCAGGCTTCCCTATCCATCACCAACTCCTGGAGCTTGCTCAAACTCATCACCATTGAATCAGTGATGCCATCCAACCATCTCATCCTCTGCTTCCCCCTTCTCCTACTGCCCTCAATCTTTCCCAGCATCGGGGTCTTCAATGAGTTGGCTCTTCGCATCAGGTGGCCAAAGTATTGGAGCTTCAGCTTCAGCATCAGTTCTTCCAATGAATATTCAGGGTTGATTTCCTTTAAGATTGACTGGTTTAATTTCCTTGCTGTCCAAGGAACTTTTGAGAGTCTTCTCCAGCATCAGAGTTCAATAGCATCAATTTTTTGACACTCAGCCTTCTTTTTGGTACAACTCTCACTTTGATATGTGACTACTGGAAAAACAATAGCTTTGACTATATGAACTTTTGTAGGCAAAGTGATGTCTCTGCTTTTTAATATGCTGCCTAGGTTGGTCATAGCTTTTCTCCCAAGGAGCAAGTGTCTTTTAATTTGATGGCTGAAGTCACTACACACAGTGATTTTGGACCCCTATACATAAACAGCTTATTGTTGTATAAATTAACCATGAGTTAATAAAATATGATAGGATAGAAATGAGAAAGAAAATGGGAAGTGCTACATGGAAAATGAACAACTAGTTGTACCCATCCAAAGATGACCCCCCAGTGTTCCTAGAAAATTGTCCTGTGGACAGAAAATATTCCCTCCTCTTTTCAGCTGAAAATGTAATTCATTTCTCCAGTAGAATAAGATTTTGTATTCTTGTAAAAGAAGAGCTAATACATTATAAAATGAACTGAGCATTCACTACATGTTCCCTTATGGAGTTTTGCAGCACCCACTTCACACTACAAGCAGACAAACAACAAAACTATTCTTATAGTTCTCTCAGTTCAAGAGGTGAATGCTAATTTTAAACTTAGGAACTACTAAGACAATATTAATGTACAGTTTTCAATCCCTTATCACTTCTTCCACTGGAGCAGGGTTTGACAATGTTTTCTCTTCAGAAGCCTTTTATAAAAATGAATATCCGTTTTTGTGTTTGCATAACCTTTAAACTTCATAAGTTGACAAAGTACAAAGCTTGGTTTTATGCTGACTTCAGGAAATAGCTGAATCTTATCAGAAAGTTTTCTCACTCAGCGTTCTCTGGGGTTTCACGACCTTTGAGAATGTGTGCTTCAGTAATTACCAATTACAAGTTTGTCATTTATGAAAAGTCAATTAGCAATAAAGCATGTATAAAAGAATGTAAACTTTGAAATTTACAATTGTATATTAAAATCACAATATTATATGTCTGCTAATATTTTATGCTCTTTTATCTTTAATTAGTATGTATCTCTTCACATTTAAAAATCTGAATATTTAACTCTCACATATCCTCACTTTAAATATAGAGCCAGTACTTTATTGAAAATTTTGCTCTTTAAACGTAATTTGTTTTCCTTTTACAAACATTTTGAAATGATACCACTTTTCTTACTGATGTTATTTTTTAAAGAGCTTTCAATTTTATCTTGTTGTTGTTTAGTCATTAGGTCATATCCTACTCTTTTGCAACCCCATGGACTATAGCCCACCAGGCTTCTCTGTCCATGTGATTTTTCTAAGAAAGAATATTGGAATTCATTGCCATTTCCTTCTCCAGGGGATCTTCCTGACCCAGGGATCAAACCCAGGTCTCCTGCATTGGCAGGCAGTTTCTTTACCAATGAGCCACCAGGAAAGCTTTATGTTTATTTTAACTTATATTTTATCACCATGAATATATATTTTATCACCATGAATTATAATATTTTTAATAATCTCAAAATACACCTTTTGTGTCACATATTGAACCCACACTGTATCATGAAATATTTTAGACCAAATAATTTCTTCACTTTTGTTTCCCTCCATCACTTAGGAAAAATGAAAATGACAAGGCCTTGAAATTAAGGAAAACTATTATTATGTAATACATATGTATTTGGTACCTGAGTAGTCGGTATGCAATGTTTTATAGTTAAGAGACAGCAAAAAGTTAGTTTTTAATTGAGCCTTTAAATATTTAATCTGTCCTATATATGAATTCCTGGTCCTCAAAATCTTCACAATTTAATGGAGACAGAGTAAGTAATACTTATGAAGAAATCTAGAACAGGGAGCAGCAAACTTTTTCTGTTAAGGGTCAGATAATATGTCCACTTTGTAGACCATGTGTGCTCTGTGACAACTACTCAACTCAATTACTCAACTCTTTCCTGCAACACACAAAAGTAAGCCATAGACAATGTGTAAGTAAGCATGCTGCATTCCAAAGAAACTTAATTTACTGATGCAGATTTGAATTTCATACAATTTTAAAGTGTCACAGACTACTATTCTTCATTTGATTTTTTTCAAACATTTTTTAGTTTGCTGCTGTACAAAAACATACAGTTGACTGAATTTGGCCAAGAAATCTATATTATCTCCCCATCATCATTACAGCAAATTGCCACAAAGCTGGTGGCTTAAAACAGCAGTATTCTCCCACAGCTCTGGAAGCCAGAAGTTTGACATAAATTTCAAGGTGTTGCTGTTGCACTTCCTCCTGAAGGTTAAGGAAGAGTCTGTTCTCAAACTCCTTTGTCTTTGTGTAGCTGTAGATATTCACTCCAATCTCTCTACTCTTTCCTGCACCCAGTAGGTCCCTCATGTGATCCTGCTGGTCCTCCTATCGTCAAGTTCAAGTTTACAATAAGTGTCTCTTGCTGGTAATTACTGTGGTTTGCTTTTGAGGATTCCCAGGTGGCACAGTGGTAAAGAATCCACCTACAATGCAGGAGACCTGGGTTTGATCCCTGGGTTGGAGAGATCCCCTGGAGAAGGGAATGGCAACCACTCCAGTATTCTTGCCTGGAGAATCCCATGGACAGAGGAGCCTGGAGGGCTACAGTCCATAGGGTCACAAAGAGCTGGACATAACTGAAGCATGCACACACACATGGCTGTAGAAGTTTGTTCTTTCTGGAAAAGAAAGTAAATGGAAGAGACTGGTGAGTTACGAGACTGGAAGACTAAAACAGTCAATTGGTAAGCCAAGACTATACAATTGCAAGGATTTGAATGGGTGGGAGATAGATGGTAGGTTTTATACTTTTAATTTTGTTACCATAGTTGCAATGAATAAGACGGGTTGTAGATAATTCTGGCCACATTTAATATCTCTTTTCAGGCAGCCAGGTGATAAAAGAGGAAGACTTGTCTCAAATTAGGTTATTTTTGCATTTAAGATACACAGTATTTAGGAACCCAAGTGGACAAGGCTTGATCTCTTGGTGATAGGTAGTAAGCATTTGGGACAAAGTCAAACACATCTCCTGGTGTTTAACATGGGGGTGAATATATGATCGTGCATAAGATATGATAAAGGCCCCACCCAGTGACCTTCAGGAGTGCAGCTGAACTGGCGGAAAGAGAACTGACTTGTCAGATGTCAGAGAAACCCATTGACGCCACCGGCCAAAAATGAATGAGTTAAGTCTTCAATCATTTACTGCAAAGGCATAAGCAAGAGGCTAAAACTGGAGAAAGTACTCACTCCCTCTGTTCCATTTCCTGCTGTGAAGCAGCATACCAGCAGAGGATCAGGTAGACCAATGCCCAACGTGAGGGTCATCTCACTGTTAAAGGAGCTGGACCAAAAGTCTCTGGTGTGAAGGAGTGGGGGAGAGCCAGGGGTGGAAATTTGCTGGGAAATGAGTGAGAGTGAGGAAACGTGTCTGGTGTCTGGTGTCCTGGCTCAAGTTTTCCCCTTCTCCCTTCACAAGGCTGCCTCATTATAGGTGCCTGCAGAGACCTCTCTGGCTGCAGCCTCAGAGAAAGACACCTAGAAATGAGGGTGCCTCCTTACAAACGCAAATATGCAAAGCACGTGACCAGCCAGGAGCACTTGAACCTTGAACAGCAGCCCCTTCCATGACTGCAAGGTACTGGCTGTGCACCCAGCCTCTTTGTGGAGGGCAGCTTCTCCCCAGAGACCTGCCAGGTGAAGATCCATGATCAGAACCTGAAAAATCACCTGTTTTACCAGGAGCCTGAAGTGAAGTGAAGGGAAAGTTGCTCAGTTGTGTCCAGCTCTTTGCGACCCCATGGGCTATACAGTCCATGGAATTCTCTAAACCAGAATACTAGAGTGGGTAGCATTTTCTTTCTCCAGAGGATCTTCCCAACCCAGGGATTGAACCCAGGTCTCCCACATTGCAGGCGGATTCTTTACCAGCTGAGCCACAAGAGAAGCCCACCAGGAGCCTGACTACTCAGCAACCAATGAGACCATGTGTGTGTCTGTTGTGTGGGGGTGGTGGGCAGGGGAGGAAATATATCAACTTTATAAACGCTGTTTTTGTTTAAGGAGCCTGTGAGACAAGAACTTGTAAACATTTAATAAAAAGTGAGCATAACTTGGTGAAGAGTAAAGGTAGGAATTTAAAACTAGTCAGCTTTGTTGTTAAGTGAAATGGGAAGAGAATGATCACTCAGGAGAATGGATAGACTGAAAAGATGAGAATGGCAAAGACATCTTAGCAAACAGAAATATTCAGAAAATATTTGGAAGAAGAGAGATCATTCAGAGAGTCATTTATCCAATGAATGAATAAACTTTATTCATTCAGATGAAGTTTAGATTTAGACACAGGAGTATCTTGTCATGAAGAATACAAATAGCTAATTTTGCACTAAAAAATCTATACATATAAGCAATCATAAAGAATGTGTGGCTTGGGACTTCCCTGGTGGTCCAGTGGTTAAGAATCTGCCTGCCAGTGTTGGTCTCAAAGAGCAACTAAGCCTGTTCACCACCACTACTGAAGCCCAGGAATGAGAAGTCTGATTGCTACAACTAGAAAAAGCCTGTGTGAAGCAATTAAGACCCAGGGCAGCAAAAAAAGAAAATTTGGAATGGCTGGCACTAGTTATAAGTAAAGAGCTTCCCTGGTGGCTCAGGTGGTGAACAATCTGCCTGCAGTATGGGAGACCTGAGTTCAATTGCTGGGTTGGGAAGATCCTCTGAAGAAGGAAATTGGCAACCCACTCCAGTATTCTTGCCTGAAGGATCCCATAGACAGGGGAACCTAGTGGACTACAGTTCTTGGGGTTGCAAAGAATTGGACATGATGGAGCAACTAATGCTTTTACTTTCAAGTAAAGTCAATATAATGAAAACTACAGCATCATCAGATACTACAAACTCATCTATGAATTTTAACAAGCTGAAAAGATTGACAAGGTTCTATCTAATGTAATAAACAGCATTGCTGCATTGTGAGGCCCAGAATTCCACATGCTATCTTGACCTCTGAGCTTCACAGGGCTCCAACGTTCACCAGAAGTCCTCTTTTCTCAACAGTTATGCCTCCATCCACCAGGAAATTCTCTCCACCCTGTTAGTCCCCTGTCAGCTGGACTGTCTGCACCCCTTCTGGTCTTCAGCATTCTTAAAAGTGCAAGAAACTGTTCAAACAAGTCAATCACAGTTTACCGAGGAAACCAGAAGGTACCCCACTTTCTGTTACTATAAAGCCTCTTCCACAGTCCCTTGTGGTTCACCTTGCTCCTTATTCCAGTCCCTGTGAAGCTGGAGGAGTCCTGTGGTGACCTCCATCCTTGGGCTGTGAGCACATGTGACTAATAAATAGCTGCTGCTGCTAAGCGACTTCAGTCGTGTCCGACTCTGTGCGACCCCAGAGACGGCAGCCCACCAGCCTCCCCCATCCCTGGGATTCTCCAGGCAAGAACACTGGAGTGGGTTGCCATTTCCTTCTCCAATGCATGAAAGTGAAAAGGGAAAAGGAAGTCGCTAAGTCGTGTCTGACTCTTTGCAACTCTATGGACTGCAGCCTACCAGGCTCCTCCATCCATGGGATTCTTCAGGCAAGAGTACTGGAGTGGGCTGCCATTGCCTTCTCCAAATAAATAGCTACTAACTGCATCTTTCCAGTTTTGTGTGTCCTATGTTAGGTCACCTTGTATTATTTAGAATGGGAAAAAGCTCCTTCACCAACAGGGTGAACTGGAGGTGATCAGAATAGTCTTCCTTTGGAGGTTCACCTAAATGACAACAGAAATGCAAGGAGGAGATAATTTCAGTTTTCTTGGAAATGATTAAGTGAAAGTGACCTATGGTCCAAAAATGTTGACAAAATATTAAGAAAAAGGACAGAGGACATAAAGATCCAGAGGGACAGAACAGAATGGATATAGCTACATTCCAGAAGATACAAAGGAGAAGTTACAGGAGTGATTCTTCCTGAGAAATTCTTCAGAGATCTCCAAAGCAAAAATTACTTACAAATTTGAGTATGAAATGTGGCGCCATTCATCAGTGCCTCCCTCTCTCCAACCCCACTCCCAGACATGCACAGACACCTGGGGTTTACATCATTACCTTTAGGGTAAAATAGGAGAAAAAAAACCCTAAAAATTATTTAAAATATTTCAGGGGAGAGTCACTTTTTATGATGGGCTTAGAAACCAAATTAAAGCCTTTTTTTATTTGGCAATGGAATGAAAGTAGGTAAGTATATCTATCTGCCTACTCCTCCCTACTCATCCTAAAATGCAGTCAGTCTGTTGACACTGCATCCAAGGATACTGTGTTCAAAGTCTGTTCCTAAGTCCAGGAGAAAATATAGAATCTCAAAGCTATTGAAAAAAAAAGTGACAACATTGTATGGCCACTCAGTATGGCTGACTAGGGCTTGCTTCATCTACACTCTCCTCACATGACTGACCTTCCTACATATTTGTCCCAGGCCCCAGCTAGTGATTATTCTTATCAAAGGGGCAGTGAGGGGTCTGCCCCTCTACAGGTTTCCCTGGTAACTAACAGGCCCACCTGAAGTCAATTCCCCTATAACTGGAACTCCTCTTCCCTCCAGGAGTGAAGACTGCCACCATCCCCTGCCCACCTTCTGCCTCACATGGTGTGGTGTTGCTCCAGGACCTTGCTTCAGACATGGAAGATTCCCATCCACAAAACCACTGATGTCTCTGTTGCTGATTCCAGACTCTTTCTTTGGTCTTGATGCTGGGCAACATAGGTCTTCCTTGTAGGTGGGGTGGAACCCAATAAACACAAAAAAAGAAGTAGAAAGCAAAAGCAAAACAGCAAACAAAACAACTAAAATTAATAGTGATAATTCAGAAAGAAGGACTCTAAAAATTGCGTTCTAATATGACATTCCCTTCTTAAGTAAACCACTTTTTCTCTTCACTATTTCAGGATTTTCTTTCTTCCATGATTATATGGATTATATGAAAATGTCATGGCAAAGTTGCTAGGCATTATGTACAAGGCAAGTTCTTCCCTGCAGTGATTGTTTCTTTTATTTTTACTAATTTTCATCTAGGTAAGTGCTATGGGCTCCTTCATTTCCTGTAAGTCCTGATGCAAAGTTACCTTCTCTTTGAAGAGTTTCCTGGCCACTCTGCCTCAAATTTCAACCTGCTTCTAGAACACTTCATATTGTCTTTCCTGATGTAATTTGTTCTCTTTAGAGCATACCGCTGTCTAGTATACTACATTTATCATACTTATGCTGTCTTTCTCCTACACTAAAATGTCAGCTTTGCAAGCACAGAGATATTAATCTCTTTTGTTTTAACACTGTATTTCCAGCTCCTAGGGGAATATCTGTTATGTTGTAATTATTTAATTAATATTTACTGAAGAAATAAAAAATTGACGGGGAAAATATAAAATGGTCTATGAATTTATTTTTATTTCTAATTCATTTCTTTTAGAAAGCAAGGGATTTTTGATAGTTGGGGGAGATGGTAGAAAAAAAAAGGAACTAGATTTAATAGAATTGGTGGAGAGAAAATGAGGTCTGAATGAGGCAATGAAGTTTCTAGAAGGATACAAAGTAAGAAAAAGAGTTAGATATTTGAACTTTAAAACCCAAGATGGAATAATATGAGGTGGTAACAAGTCCATGAGGAGATCTACCAAATGATGATAACCCTTGAGATCAACTGGGCTGAGGGAGCGCCTGTTATTAGTATTGTCTTAGAAGATGGTCAAAATGACAGTATTAAGAAATATAGCATGTATTTGGAAGGTCTGTGCATTAGCCAAGCCTCTCCAGAGAAACAGTGAATAGGATATATACCGGTGTATAGAAAGAGATTTATTATGAAGGACTGGTCTGTGCTATTAAGGCAGCTGTCTAGCCCCATGGTGGGCTGCCCAAAAGCTGGAAGCCCAGGAAATCCAGTGTGGCATTTGTAGCTCAAGCCCAAAACTCCTCTAAGAATCAAGGGAGTCAGTGGTCTAAATCCCAGCCCAAGTCTGAATGTCTAAGATCTAGAGGTCAGTGGTGTAAGTCCTGGTTCAAGTCTAAAAGTTGGAGAGACAGGAGATGTTCAAGGGCAAGAGAAGAGGGGTGTCTCAGCTCTTTGCAGAGGGCAAATTTGCCCTTTTTCTGCCATTTTGTTCTATTCAGGCCCTCAGTGGATTAGATGGTGCCCACGTGCTTTGCTGAAGGCAGATCCCCTTACTCTGCCTAGCTATTCAAATGCTAAACTCTTCCAGAGACATTCTCTTAGATACACCAAGATATAATATTTTTACCAGCTATCAAGGCATCCATCTTTTAGTCTAGCCAAGATGACAAGTAAAATTAACTATCAGTGTCTGTAATTATATATTGAGAAACTGCACAAGTTAAGTGATACTGGTTAAAAAAGAAAAAAAAAATGACAAATGCAAAGGCAGACTTCCCTTTTAAATGATTGCTGTTATTAATTTATCAAGATCTAATCTTTAGGGACTTGCCTGACTGCTCAGCTGTTAGCATGCCACCTTCCAACACAGAGGGTGTGGGTTCGATCCCTGGTCAGGGAACAAAGATCCCACATGCAGCGAGCAGCCAGGAAAAAAAAAAAGAAAAGAAAAAGAAATCCAAACTTTAGGACATGGATTTTAAACAGAAATCCACTTACCATACACAGGGAAGAGAGTGAGGCTTTCAACTTAGCAATAAGAGAGGACCCTAAGTAATAACCTTGGATTGTAATTTGGAGCTAAGCACTCCACAGTCGAGGCCTGCTTGTCTTCCACCTGAGGGATGGTATAGGAGCAAAGTGTTACTTAGTGATAGGACATAGTTCATCCAATGAGAGCTTATTTTCAAATAATTTTGAAAAACACTGCTTCCCTGATCTCACTCTGGGAGTATCATGACATAATATAACAAATTCAAAGCTGTTTGAAGTTTGACAATAAAGAAACTTGCTTTTTGAACTCAACTTTCTCTGACTATATTTAATTAAAGAATATATTATTCACAGCATGTCTATTAATTTCCTGTGGAACTGGTGAGAAATGCTTTTAAAAGCCAAAGCTGGGGCTATAATCAGAGATAAATTACCTGAAATTGCTGAGAAAATTGAACTATTTGGGTAGAAAATAAAGCAAGTCAATAATTTAATGTGTTGGCATCAATCCATTGACACTCACTTTCCAAATTTTATTCCTGACCAGTTGAATATGCCTATGAGAATGCATATACATCATAATGAGAAAAATAATTTGAATAACTAAACAGTGGTCACATTGTAAACAACTGGAACAAAACCTCAATGAAAAGTCTTATTGAAATGGTCAAAGCTTTTAATTTTATAATATTTTTACAAAAAAAAAAGACTGGTTGTTTTTATAGGGCACTTTATATATAATATTATTTAATTTTAAAGAAAGTAATATTGTTACCATGGATGTAGTGGGTTGGACAATGCATGCCTCCCAAATCCATGTTTACCCAGAACTTCAGAATGTAACATTTGGAAACTGAGTCAGTCTCTGCAAATTTATTTTTTAAGATGAAGTCGTACCAGATAATGGTGGAACCTAAACCCAGTGGTTTTATAACAGGAGAGAAAACACAGAGAAACACAGAAAGAAGAGGTCATGTGAAGAGTAATCCAATCTGTGAATTTGGAACCCAGTCTTCCCTGATGGCTCAGACAGTAAAGCATCTCTCTACAATGTGGGAGACCTGGGTTTGATCCCTGGGTCAGGAAGATCCCCTGGAGAAGGAAATGGCAACCCACTCCAGTACTATTGCCCGTAAAATCCCATTGATGGAGGAGCCTTGTAGGCTACAGTCCATGGGATCTCAAAGACTCAGACATAACTGAGCAACTTGACTTTCACTTTGTGGATACACTGGAGTTGCAGATACAGAAGAATTTTTACAAGAATATACAAAATTGGTGAAAAAGGTAGTAAAAAGCTGTCCATAAAAGATAGGTTTCTCTTCTATTGACCGGCCTTAAAATTTATCCTTTGGGGAAAGAAAAAAACTAAAAGAACACCTTTATATTATTATAACATACTTAAAGTTAATAAGGCTTATTAGATATATAGTTGAAATATACTTCAATGTCTTGGACTTTCCTGGTTGCTCAGATGGTAAAGTATCTGCCTGCAATAGAGGAGACTCAGGTTATACCCCCGGGTTGAGAAGATCCCTTGGAGAAGGGAATGGCAGTCCACTCCAGTGTTCTTGCCTGGAGAATTCCATAGTCAGAGGTGTCTGATGGGCTACAGTCCTTGGGGTCTCAAAGAGTCTGACATGACTGAGCAACTTACACTTTCACTTTACATGTCTTAACATATCTATCACATAGAGGGAAGCTTTCATTTTAAACTCACACTGTCTTGGAAATTTTTGTATTAACCATTTGCTCTCTTACAGACTGAATTGTTCTCAGAAAATACAAATTCTGAAGCCCTAACCCCAGTGACATTGTACTGGGGGACGGGACCTTCAAGGAAGTAATTAAGGTTAAATGATGTCTTAGGGTGGGGACTCAACACAATATGCTGTGTGCCTGGTCAGTTGTGTCCAAATTTCTGCATCTCCTGCATTAGCAGACAAATTCTTTACCACTGAGTCATTAGGGAAGCCCTGGTGCCCTTATAGGAAAAGAAAGACAGCAGAAAATTCCACACAAGAGGACACACAGGAAAACTGCTATCTGCCAGCCATGGGGAGAGACCTTAAGAGAACTCAGTTGTGCCAGCACCTTGCTCTTGGAATTCTAACCTCCAGAAAAACATAAATTTGTTGCTTAAGCCACTCAGTATGTGATATTTTGTTATGGGAGCCAAAGTAGACTGATGCACCCCCTGATATTGTTACTCTTATCTTTAAGAGTCCAGAAGATAATTAATAAAAATAAGTTATTTTCTAAGTAATTTGTGTCTGTCAGAAATAGTAGGCATGGTTATCTGTTGAAACCTTATTTTAGGAAAGATCCTGTATTAGCACTTCAGTTTACAAGTATGCCATGTCCGAGGGCAAAGGAGAAGCCCCAGCAAGACAGTAGGAGGGGCAAAATTGCATTTAGAATCAAACCCCTCACCCATCAGAGATGCTCAGAGGGCTCAAACAAACCTTGTGTGCACCAGGACCCAGAGACCTCACAGAGACTGGGCCAGAACTGTGTTTGAGTGTCTCCTGCGAAGGCATGGGTCAGCAGTGGCCTGCTGCAGGGGCAGAGGCTCTGGGTCCAGCAGATCTGGGTATGGCATAAGCCCTCTCATAGTAAATTGCCATTAACCCCATCATAGAGCAACCAGGACTAACATAGGACTGGGGAAACAGACTCTTGGAGGGCACAAACAGAACCGTGTGCACACCAGGACCCAGGAGAAAGGAGCAGTGACCCCACAAGAGACTGACCCAGACTTGCTTCTGAGTGTCCAAGAGTCTCCAGAGGAGGTATGTGTTGACGGTGGCCTGGTGCAGTGTCAGGGGCACTGAGTGCAGCAGTGCATGCATGAGACCTTTTGAAGGAAGTCGCCGTTATCTTCATTACCTTCACTATATTTTGGCTTCAGTTCAAACAACAGCGAGGGAACACAATTCTGCCCATCAGAACAAGACCCAGTTTTCCCCGTAGTCTCTCCCATCAGGAAGCTTCCATAAGCATCTTGTCCTTCTCCATCAGAGGGCAGGCAGAATGAAAACCACAATCACAGAAAACTAACCAAACTGATTACATGGACCACAACTTTGTCTAACTCAATGAAACTATGAGCCATGTCATGTAGGGCCACCCAAGATGGATGGGTCATGGTGGAGAGTTCTGACAAAATGTGATCCACTGGAGAAGGGAATGGCAAATCACTTCAGTATTCTTGCCTTGAGAACCACATAAACAGCATGAAAAGGCAGAAAGATAGGATGCTGAAAGAGGAACTCCCCAGATCAGTAGATGCTCAATATGCTACTGGAGATCCGTGGAGAACTAACTCCAGAAAGAATGAAGAAGCAGAGCCAAAGAAAAAACAACACACAATTGTGGGTGTGACTGGTGATGGAAGTAAAGACCAATGCTGTAAAGAGTAATACTGCATAGGAATCTGGAATGTGAGGTTTATTCAGCTCAGTTCAGTTGCTCAGTCATGTCCGACTCTTTGCGACACCATGGACTAAAGCATCCCAGGCCTCCCTGTCCATCACCAACTCCCAGAGTCTACTCAAACTCATGAACATTGAGTCAGTGATGCCATACAACTATCTCATCCTCTGCTGCCCCCTTCTCCTCCCACCTTCAATCTTTCCCAGCATCAGGGTCTTTTCAAATGAGTCAGTTCTTCACATCAGGTGGCCAAAGTATTGCAGTTTCAGCTTTAATAAGAGTCCTTCCAATGAGCACTCAGGACTGATCTCCTTTAGGATGGACTGGTTGGATCTCCTTGCAGTCCAAGGGACTCTCAAGAATCTTCTCCAACAGCACAGTTCAAAAGCATCAATTCTTTGGCAATCAGCTTTCTTTATAGTCCAACTCTCACATCCAGCAAGCGGTGGCTGAGCAGCACTGGAGAGGCTAGAGGCCGAGAGGAGATACCTCACATCAGAGAAACTGCACTAAGACAGTAGGCACTGAGAGAGGGCATCAGAGGGCAGACAGACAGAAACCACAATGAGAGAAAACTAACCAATGTAATCACATAGACCACAGACTTGTCTAACTCAATGAAACTATGAACCATGCCATGTAGGGCCACCCAAGACAGACAGGTCATAGTGGAGAGTTCTGACTAGGCAGCACATATACAATAATTGGAATGATACAGAGATTAGTGTGGCCCTTGACAAGGATGACACACAAATTCGTGAAGCATTATGTTCATGAATCAAGGCAAATTGGAAGTGGTCAAACAGGAGATGGCAAGAGTGAACATCGAAATTTTAGGAATCAGCAAACTAAAATGAACTGGAGTGGGTGAATTTAACTGAAATGACCATTGTATCTACTACTGTGGGCAAGAATCCCTTAGAAGAAATGGAGTAGCCATCACAATCAACAAGAGAGTCTGAAATGCAGTACTTGGATGAAATCTCAAAAACGAGAGCATGATCTCTGTTTCCAAGGCAAACCACTCAATATCAGAGTAATCCACGTCTATGCTTCAACCAATAATGCTGAAGAAGCTGAAGGTGAACAGTTCTATGAAGACCAACAAGACCTTCTAGAACTAACACCAAAAAAAAGATTCATTATAGGGGACTGGAATGCAAAATTAAGAAGTCAAGAGATACCTAGACTAACAGGGAAATTTGGCTTTCAAGTACAAAATGAAGCAGGTCAGGGGCTAAAAGAGTTTTGCAAAGAGAATGCACTGGTCATAGCAAACACCCTCTTTCAATAATATAAGAGAAGACTCTACATATGAACATCACCAGATGGTCAACACCGAAATCAGATTGATTATATTCTTTGCAGACAAAGATGGAGAAGCTCTATACAGTCAGCAAAAATAAGACCAGGAGCTGATTGGGGCTCAGATCAGGAACTCCTTATTGCCAAATTCAGACTTAAATTGAAGAAATTAGGGAAAACCACTAGACCATTCAGGTATTACTTAAATCAGGTTACTCAGATTATACAAAAGTGACAAATCGATTCAAGGGATTAGATCTGATAGAGTGCCTGAAGAACTATTGACAAGAGGTTCATGACATTATATAGGAGGCAGGGATCAAGACCATTCTCAAGAAATAGAAATGCAAAGAGGCAAAATGGTTATCTGGAGGCCTTACAAACAGCTATGAAAAGAAGAGAAGTAAAAGGCAAAGGAGAAAAGGAAAGACTTACCCATTTGAATGCAGAGTTCCAAAGAATATCTAGGAGAGATGAGAAAGCCTTCCTCAGTGATCAAAGCAAAGAAACAAAAGAAAATAATAGAATGGAAAAGATTATAGGTCTCTTCAAGAAAATTAGAGATTCCAAGGGAATATTTCATGTGAAGATGGGCACAATAAAGGACAGAAAAGTTATGGACCTAGTAGAAGCATAAGATATTAAGAAGAGGTGGCAAGAATACACAGAAGAGCTATACAAAGAATATCATCATGAACCAGATAGCCACAATGGCGTGATCACTCACCTAGAACCAGACATCCTGGAATGTGAAGTTGAGTGGGCCTTAGGAAGCATCACTACAAACAAAGCTAGTGTAGGTGATTTCCAGTTGAGCTATTTCAAATCCTAAAAGATGATGCTGAGAAAGTGCTGTACTCAATATGCCAGAAAATTTGGAAAATTCAGCAGTGCCAGAGGACTGGAAAAGGTCAGTTTTCATTCCAACCCCAAAGAAAGGCAATGCCAAAGAATGCTCAAACTACCACACAATTGCACTCATCTCACACACTATAAAGTAATGCTCAAAATTCTTCAAGCCAGGCTTCAACAGTACATGAATTATGAAATTCCAGATGTTCAAGCTGGATTTAGAAAAGGCAGAGGAACCAGAGATCAAATTGCCAACATCCGCTGGATCATGGAAAAAGCAAGAGAGTTCCAGAAAGACATCTATTTCTACCTTATTAACTGTGCCAAAGCCTTTGACTGTGTAGATCACAACAAAGTGTGGAAATTTCTTCAAGATATGGCAATATCAGAGCCCCTGGCCTGCCTCCTGAGAAATCTGCATGCAGGTCAAGAAGCAACAATTGGTACTGGACCTGAAACAGCGGACTAGTTCCAAATAGAAAGAGGAGTATGTCAAGGCTGTATATTGTCATTCTTTTTATTTTACTAATATGCAGAAGTACATCATGAGAAATGCCAGGGTGGATGAAGCACAAGCTGGAATCAAGATTGCTGCAGATAAAGAAACTCAGATATGCAGATGACATCAACCATAAGGTAGAAAGCAAAGAATAACTAAAGAGCCTCTTGATGAAAATATAAAGGAGAGTGAAAAATTTGGCTTAAACTCAACATTCAAAAAACTAATATCATGGCATCTGGGCCCATTGTTTCATGGCAAATAGATGGGGAAACAATGGAAACAGTGAGAGACTTTTTTATTTTGGCTTCAAACTCACTGCAGATGGTGACTGTAGCCATGAAATTAAAAGACACTTGCTTCTTAGAAGAAAAGCTATGACCAATCTAAACAGCATATTAAAAAGCAGAGGCATTACTTTGCTGGCAAATAAATGTCTAGTCAAAGCTACTGTTTTTCCATGATTCATATATGGATGTGAAATTTGGTCTATAAAAAAGCTGAGCACCGAAGAATTGATGCTTTTGAACTGTGGTGTTGGAGAAGATTCTTGAGAGTCCCTTGGACTGCAAGGAGATGCAACCAGTCAATCCTAAGGGAAATCAGTCCTAAATATTCATTGTAAGGACTGACACTGAAGCTGAAACTGCAATACTTTGGCCACCTGATGTGAAGAACTGCCTCATTTAGAAAGACCCTGATGCTGGGCATGATTGAAGTCAGGAGGACAAGGGGACAACAGAAGATAAGATGGTTGGATAGCATCACTGACTGGATGGACATGAGTTTGAATAAACTCTGGGAGTTAGTGATGGACACGGAAGCCTGGCGTGCTGCAGTCCATGGGGTCACAAAGAGTCGGACACAACTGAGCGACTATACTATATATTAAATCAGTTTATTTAAAAAAAAAAACAGTGAATTAATTAAAATTAGATTCCTTATTTTGTAGTGATAGGATGACTGGAGCACAGAGTTTTTCAGAAATTTGATGTAGGTCATAGAATTTGGAAAGTCTGGAATTGTTACTTCACTCCAAGCAAAGTAACTATTTGGTTCAGTTCAGTTTAGTTTCTCAGTTGTGTCTGATTCTTTCCAACCCCAAGGACTGCAGTGCACCAGTCTTTCCTGTCCATCACCAACTCCTGGAGCCTACTCAAACTCATGTCCATCGAGTTGGTGAGTTCATCCCACCATCTCGTTCTCTGTGGTCCCCTTCTCCTCCTTCCTTCAATCTTGCCCAGCATCAGAGTCTTTTCCAATGAGTCAGTTCTTGCATTAGCTGGCCAAAGTATTGGAGTTTCAGTTTCAGCATCAGTTTTCTCAATAGATATTCAGGACTGATTTTTTTTTTTTTTTTTTAGGATTGACTGGCTTGATCCCCTTGCAGTGCAAGGAACCCTTCAGAGTCTTCTCTAATACCACAGTTCAAAAGCATCAATTCCTCAGCACTCAGCTTTCTTTATAGCCCAACTCTCACAGCCATACATGACCACTGGAAAAACCATAGCTTTGACCAGATGGACCTTTGCTTTCAAAATAATGGTTCTGCTCTTAATATGCTGTCTAGATTGGTCATAGCTTTTCTTCCAAGGATAAAATGTGTTTTAATTTCATGGCTGCAGTCCCCATCTGCAGTGATTTTTGGATCAAAAAAAAAAAAAAGTCTCTCACTGTTTCCACTATTTCCCCATCTATTTAGAAAGATGGGGACTGGATGCCATGATTTCAGTTTTTAGAATGCTGAGTTTTAAGCCAGCTTTTTTGCTCTCCTCTTTCACTTTCATCAAGAGGCTGTTTAGTTCTTCCTTTTCTGCCATAAGGGTGGTGTC
Source organism: Ovis aries (assembly GCF_016772045.2). NCBI lineage: Eukaryota > Metazoa > Chordata > Mammalia > Artiodactyla > Bovidae > Ovis > Ovis aries. The sequence goes on from NC_056063.1 coordinate 64,418,185, forward strand.
ATCTGTGTATATGAGATTATTGATATTTCTCCTGGCAATCTTGATTTGGGCTTTTGCTTCATCCAGCTTAGCATTTTGCATAATGTATTCTGCATGTACATTAAATAAGCAGGGTAACAATATATGGCCTTGATGTACTCCTTTCCTAATTTGGAACCAGTCTGTTGTTTCATTTCTGGTTCAAACTATCACTTTTTTTTTAAGACACATTCCAATTTTATTAATCTGTTCATAGCAGAATGTCCTGTCAGAGTTTACATCTTTAAAATGTATTTTGCACTATTTCTTCTTGGAAAATGTGTAGTTTTATTACACAAAAAAGGAGAAAATAAAGGTAGTAATGTTCACACCTTCTCTCTCTGAAATTTTTAAAGCTTTTTATTTATTTATTTTGAGGGGGGATGAGGAAGAATTTTAATCTGCATACAGATTTCTCTGGAGACAGATAAGGTGGTCTTATATTTCCATCTCAAACAATTTTCCACAGTTTGTTATGATCTCACAGTTATATAAGTGCAGTTTATTATATATCAATTATGTCTCAATAAAGTTTTTAAAAAAGAGACAGAGAAATACTACTTATATACTCTCCCTAACTGTTCTTATCCATGGTAATTTATTTGACTACTTCAGTGACTGAACAACAATATGTGTACACTGACCCCAATGTTAGTCTTCATCTCACAAGTCACTACTTAACTGCCTACCTTTATACGTAATGACTCACTATACATCAGCTACTTAGTTGTTTGGTTTCTAAGTTGTGTCTGACCCTTTGCAACCCCATGGACTGTAGCCCACCAAGCTTCTCTGTTCATGGAATTCTCCAGGCAAGAAAACTGGAGTGGGTTGCCTTTTTCTCCAGGGGATCTTCCCAACCCAAGTATCCAACCTGTGTCTCCTGAATTGGCAAGCAAATTCTTTACCACCAAACCACTTGGGAGGCCCCTGCTATTGAATATTCAATAACATTTAATTCTTCAACTATACTGTTTTTCTCGCAGTACGTCAACTTTTCTCATACAATGTTAATATCAAGAATTCAGTCACTAAAGGGACGTTTCAAGGAAATGTCAAATCCTTTCTCTTCCTTGTATCAAGAATTTCTAGAGTCTGAGCTTTTGCATCATAGAAAACTTTCAGAATCTTGCCTTTAATCTCCTGCAATCACCTTTTCTACCTTAAAATTTATTTTCAATATATAATAAATATTTGTTTCCTTTGTGAACGTGTCAGGCTCTTTTATGTCACACACTTCAGTGTATATTGTTGCATTTTCTTATAAATCTCTTTTTATTGTTTGTAAGTCTTAATCTAAAGCTATTGTCTTCATGACTTTTTTTTTTTTTTTTTGCTTTCACTCTCTCACTGACATGGGATCTATTTTACCTGTGGCTCGCTATATTAAATAAATGTCTTCAGTATACTAAACACATTATTTTATCTTTATCATGTTTGTTAAAAGTCAGACACTAAGGGACTTTTTCTGGGAATCTAGTGGTTAAGACTCCTGGCTTCTAATGCCAGGGACAGAGTTTCAAGCCATGGTCAGGGAACTAAAGCCTATATGTCACACAGTGGCAAAGAAAAAAAAAAGTCAAACACAAAATATTCCTGAAAGCAGGATGTTTTCATTTTTATATTCCTTGCACTAGACACATTGCCTGGCACAGACTAGGTGTGTAATGAATTGTGTGATATGAATAAATGGACAAGATAATTAGCCATCAGGTACAATGCTCTTATTTGCCCAGGGAAGGATTGCCAGGCTTGAATATTTTTTTTTTCCTTTATGTAAGCATCAAAAGACAGGTTTCTGAAAGCAGATGGCACATCTATTCATTTGGCAAGATGTATCAATCTTATTTGGTATCCTTTCCAGTGGAATATTCTCAGGAAATACTGTGTGATAAATTTCTATTGACCTAATGGATTATTAATAAAGAGGGACAGATGTATCCTAATGATACATCTAGGGTGACCTTTCATTAGGTGGTTCATCTGACAAAAGAAGTTGAATCAGGAAGAGATTCACGGATCTAGACACAGATTGGGAGAAAATGTCTTCCCCCTCATATTCCAAATGTAGGAAAGCACCACCCATACAAATTCTGCTTGCTTATATAACCACTGATGAAAGAAGTTAACTATGCATAACTAACATTCATATATTAGCCTAATACAAAAGGTGTTCAATAGATGAAATTGTGAAAGTCACGGAACAAATCTACTTTTGGATTGGTACTAATGGCTGGCTATTCTCTATGTTGATGATCTCTCTTTCTTCTCTAAGCTCTAATTTCTATTCCTTCTTTAGGCTCTAATTTATCTTTTCTCTAAGTGCCTCATAAGATGACAGAAATCATGATACTCCCTGTTTCCAAGGAATTTTAACCTACCTATCAAAATTGTTCCTTTTCTTTTTCCTCTTCCTTCTTCTTATTGCACCTCCATTTTCCCTATTATCAATATTATTATCATCATCAATCCATTACCTTAAAATCATAATCAACCGTCTTCAGTGTACTAAAGACATGATTTTATTACGTTTGTTAAAAGTCAAACACTAAGGGACTTCCCAGTTGGTCCAGAAGTTAAGCCTTCAGGCTTCCAATGGCAAGATAGAATATTACTTACACACACAAATATACTCACATACATGCATACATATTCATATAATTCACAGACAAGTTATAAGTTATTATTAAACCATTGTTCCTCTAACATTTCTAAGATTCTTGGAATAATATATGCAGCTATATGCACACCTACTGAAGAGCCCATTCAAGTAAGTAATATTTGAGGAATTGATAAAAATGTATTTCCTATGAATACAGAATCACTGTATTCTTGATATTTAAGAATCATAAGTCATTTGTTGCCAATGTTATTTACTTCTGAGAAATTTACACTGCTTTCAGGTCAATATATGTCATTGACCACAAACTATTTTGAAAGGAAAAATTTACTCTAAAATACCACTTAATTCCAGTAAGGCATAAAGTACATCAAATCAAATAGTCCAATCTATAGGTTATATGTGGAAGTTGGGCATAACCTCTTGAATTTAAGCTTAATCGAATGACCAATTGTGAACAGACACTATGTCTTTTCCTGCCGCGATAATCAGCCACACTTTAGAAAGAGAACAATTCAGCTGAGTCACATTGCACAGTGCTCTTTTTCTTGGCACCCAACCGCATTGGTTACGTCCTGTGAGAAATCTGAAATATTTATAGTGCTTGGGTGCTTCAGTCTCCATGTTGTTCACAGCGTTATTCTGTCCTGAATAATTCAATGCAGAAGTCAAGGGTGCTACTTCAAATTTCCCTTTGATATCCTTAAGCAAGTGTAAAACCATCTATCTGCAACAAATAACTTTTTGAGAGTTCAATTTGTGTTGTTTTGATTTTGTTATGTTGTGACTTGATGATTTAAGAGTGAAAATGCAGGTACACATACAAGTACAGGCATGTGAATGATGAAGTAAGATATGTGGACAGGTGCTTTGTTCAAATGAAAACACAAATGAATCAAATCCAGGGAAAAGTTGACCATTGGTTTATTTGCAAATTATCAATAAATTATTCTCCTTGTCGCCTCTCTTTTACAGATATAGATAAGGGTTGAGACTGAAGACACAGAAAATAAAGTGTGCTTCTTAAGGATTATAGAAAATTCTAGTCCCTCTTAATCCTGCTATATGTTTGCTAACTTAGAAAAATGCAATAATTAATAGGTTGTCATTTTTCTGGGGATGTTGGAGTAATGCAGTCATGTATTAGCAATGTAAAGTACAAATCCTTTTCAAAGTTAAGTTTGCCTAGACGGTTTGTAACCCTAACATTTTCAAGCAAACAAAAAATTATTCCACATTTTTGTGGTTCAAAAATTAGAAGATTCTTCCAGGAAAAAAAAATTAAGTGGAAAGCTGCTACAGTCATTTCAAAGAATGTGCTGTGGGCAACTGAAGATTTTAATCTCCTGTTAAAGAGGGAAAGGAATCCGAGCAGTATTGTGCACTGTTTTCTGTGACAATTAACAGCAACATCACAATTCATTACATCGGTACTTAATAACAGTGCTCCTAAAATTCAAGGGGCTGGTGTTAGATACTTCAGAAATGAGTCAAACTGATAACTTATTTTGAGATTCTACCTTCTGTTTAACTGACTTGATAACATAAAGGAGGTGGGAAGAGATGAGAAGAATGAAAATTCTAATTAAATGAATGAGAACCAAAGACATGAAAATCTGTTTCAGACCATAAATCCAGTTAATTAAGCCTTTGGCTTGATGAATGTTTAATAACTTAATTCCACATTTATGTGTTATTTAGGTATACTTTTCTGATGACTTTAAGTTCATCAAACAGTTTCTTAAGTCTTTAAGTTTTATAGTTTTAACAATGAGAACAGAACAAATGAGTGGTTCTTACACTCTAGAAATAGACTGAAGTTTCTCTGCTCATGATAAATAGGAATAGAAATGTTACTAACTGATCTTTACTCATTACCTCAGTCAGTACATTTACTCAGTCAAATACTTGTCATGTACTTCTGTGAAAGATGCTATGCTAGAGAGAAAGGTACAATGGTAAAATACTGAGCAAAAGAGAAAATACTACATGTGTGTTGTTGATTCACATGTATTCTGCTGTATATAAAGAAAATAAAGATTAAATATGCTTAGTGAAATGTCAAACATTGTATGTTATAATTTGTATGAGAAATCAAAAAAAACTTGCAAATATAAAAAAATAGATACAGATATGAAAAACAAACTTGTGGTTATTGAGGACAGGGGCAAGAAAGGTGTGGGGTATTAAGATGTATAATAATTAAGATATACAAATGTATAACATAAACTACAATGATATGTTGTACAAGAAATATAGCCATTATTTTATAACAACTATCAGTTCAGTTCAGTTCAGTCACACAGTCGTGTCCGACTCTGCGACCCCATGAATCGCAGCACACCAGGCCTCCCTGTCCATCACCAACTCCCGGAGTTCACTCAGACTCACATCCATAGAGTCGGTGATGCCATCCAGCCATCTCATCCTCGGTCATCCCCTTCTCCTCCTGCCCCCAATCCCTCCCAGCATCAGAGTCTTTTCCAATGAGTCAGCTCTTCACATGAGGTGGCCAAAGTACTGGAGCTTCAGCTTTAGCATCATTCCTTCCAAAGAAATCCCAGGGCTGATCTCCTTCAGAATGGACTGGTTGGATCTCCTTGCAGTCCAAGGGACTCTCAAGAGTCTTCTCCAACACCACAGTTCAAAAGCATCAATTCTTTGGCACTCAGCCTTCTTCACAGTTCAACTCTCACATCCATACATGACTACAGGAAAAATCATAGCCTTAAGTGTAGTCAAATCTGTAAAAATTTTGAATTGCTATGATGTACACCTGAATATTGTAAATCAACTATACTTCAATAAAAAAGAAATATCATGAATAAATAGTGTAGTATGCTAAACATAATAAATGTTTTAGAAAATTTGAGAAAGATTAATTGAGTCAGAAACACTGAGTTGAAGGAACAGATTAGAAGCATTGGAAAAGGCAATGGCAACCCACTCCAGTATTCTTGCCTGGGAAATTCCATGAACAGAGGAACGTGGTGGGCTATAGGGCATGGTGTCGCAAAGACTCGGCCTCAACTGAGAGGCTGAGCACTTTAGAAACATGTTGCCATTTCATTTTGAATAGGATAGAAAAAGTAGATTCACTAATGAGGTGAGTTTAAGCAAAGATTTGGAGAAAGCCAGAGTGTCAGGTGGACGAACCTCCAGAAAAGCCTTTTTGACAAAGGGAACAAACCAAGCTGGGGCCCTCAGAAAGTTCTACTCTTACATTGTCCAGGGAACAATGAAGTGACTCCAAGGGTGGCTGGACGGAATATCAGGAAGAAAGTAGGAAGTGAAGTTAGACAGTGAGAGGCCAATCAAGTAGGATCTGTCCAGACTTCCCTGGTGTCCCAGTGGTTAAGAATCCACCTGCCAATCCAAGGGACACAGGTTAGATCCCAGGTCCAGGAAGATCCCACATGCCATGGGGCAGTTAAGCCTGTGGCCACAACTACTAAAGTCCAATTAGAGAAAGCCCACATGCAGCAATGAAAATCCACAACAGCCAAAAAAAAAAAAAAAAAGCCAAAAATAAATACACAGAAAGCAGATTCTGTTGTGCATTACTCTGTGGCTGTTTCTCTCTGTAAAATGAGAAATCACTGCAGAATTTTAGGCAGAACAGTAACATTGGCTGACTCATAATTTTAAAGTATCACTCTAGACTCTGTTGAGAATAGACTGCCAGGGATCTAGGGTAGAAGGATGACAACCTGAAAAAGCCTTGTTATCAGCTTAGACCAAGGTAATTAGCGAGGAGCAGAGGTTGGAGCTTAGATATTTTTACAGTTGTGCCCAAAGGATTTGCTGACCTATTGATCATAATCGTGAGAGCTAACAAGATAGTTCCAAAGTTTTGTACTTAAGTATAAGAAAGGAATTGCTATCAAATGAGACTGGGGAAGGGGCTCCCCAGGTGGCGCTAGCGGTAAAGAACAATGCAAGAGACACAAGACGCTCAATTTTGGTCCTTGGGTCAAGAAGACCCTATGAAACCTACTCCAGTATTGTTGTCTGGAGAATCCCACTCACAGAGGAACCTGGTGGGCTAGAATTCATGAGGTCACAAGGAGTTGGATGTGACTGAAGTGACTTGGCAGGACACACACAATAATATATCTCAGGGCTTTGTTCCAATGGGCTTTGTTCCAGGGCTTTGTTTCCAATGAGAATTGACTCAATGGAAAAGACCCTGATGCTGGGAAAGGTTGAAGGCAGGAGGAAAAGGGGACAACAAAGGACGAGATGGTTGGATGGCATCACCAACTCAGACATGAGTTTGAGCAAGCTTTGGGGGATGGACAGGGAAGCCTGGAGTGCGGCAGTCCGTGGGGTCACAAAGAGTCGGACATGACTGAGTGACTGAACTGAACTGAACTGAGGGCTTTGTTCACTTCCTCACCCAGTAGAATGTCAGTAGTAAGAAAAGAGCTGAAATCTATCACAGTCTAATATTATCAGGTGAGGAGTCAGCGAAGTTATTATGGAGTGATCTTTAAAATAAGCATTGTCTTAGTTTCCTGTATCTGCTGTAACACATTACTACAAACATGAAGGTTTAAAACAACAGAAATGTATTCTTTCATAGTTGTGGAGATCAGAATTTCAACAGCAGTTTTCTCAGGGCCCTGTTCCCTCCAGAAACTCTGGGTGAATCCTTTCTTATCTCTTCCAGCTCCTGCCTGGGTTCCTTATCTTGTGTGTTAGTCACTCAGCTGAGTGACCTTTTCGTGTCGTCATGAACTGTAGCCCACCAGGCTTTTCTGGCCATGGGATTCTCCAGGCAAGAATACTGGTGTGGGTTGCCATTTCCTTCTCTAGGGGATCGTTCTGACCCAGAGATCAAACCTGAGTCTCCTGCATTGCAGGCAGATTCTTTACCATCTGAGCTATAGGGAAGTCCAGTCCTTATCTTGGGTCCGCACTACTCCAATCTTTGTCTCCATCTTCTCTTTGGTATGTACTAAATATGCCTCTTCCCCTGGCTTATGGGACTAACTGTAATTGAATTTAAGAACTGGATAATTCAGAATAATCTCCCCAGGTTGACATCATTGTTCAAATCACAACTATAAAACCCTTTTATCCTTCCCAGTTAAGGTGAATAGCTTCCAGTTATTAGAAAGTAGTATCTTTGGTTAGTTGATATCCAGCATAAAAATAAGAGTGTGTTATATCCAGGGGCTTCCCAGGAGGCACTAGTGGTAAACAACCCACCTACCAATGTAGGACATATAAGAGATGGGTTCAATCCATGAGTTGGGAAGATCCCTTGGAGGAAGGCATGGCAATCCACTCCAGTATTCTTGCCCAGAGAGCTCCATGGACAGAGGAGCCTGGTGGACTACAGTCCATAGGGTTGCAAACAGTCAGACATGACTGAAGCGACTGAGCATGCACACACGCCCATGTTGTATTCATTACAGCAAACATTAAGTTGAAAATAGAAAGTTACCCATTTCAACTCAGCAGAATCTAGATCATGTGTGTCCTTGAGCAGAATGGCATAAGTGTAGTGGTGTTGGCAAAGTACTGAATGAAGTGGAATTAAGAGAAGAAGGCAAAGAAAAAAAAAATTGAACACCAGCAATATTTTCAAGGAGTTTTGCTCTAAAAGAGAAGTCAAGCAATTTGGTATAAGCTGAAGAGTAAACTGGGTCAATTTTTTTTTTTAATTCTAAAGATAAAGAAATATAGTGAAGCTAGTGAGGATATAGGATGTTAAAGGAAGAGATGAGAATATCCGAGCTGGTATTCTTTACTGTGTGCCATGATTTAGAATCCTCCAGAAGCAGTCCTGAAACCAAGAATGAGTTCAAGTCATTTATTCAAGCAACAAAGGAGTGGGGTATGGAGACAAAAAAGAGAGGAAAGCCAATACCTGTCTGTTATGAGCAGATTGCCACTGTGGGAAATTGGAGCTTAGTCCTTCTCAGACCTCTGGGGGGTTATGTGAAACACAGCTCAGGGTTTTATCTCTCCAAAGGCAGGACAGTTAAGAGATTTTATTCACCCTCTATTGTCTGTTGTTGGGTGAGAGTTGTTCCCTGGAGAATTGACACAAGAGCATTTATGATGTGGTCTGTGCTTGGTCTGAACACATCCCTGTAGATGAAGTCTTCGAAGAGAGAATCGCAGGTGTTAGAACTAGGAACTCTTCCTGTATGTGAATAAAACTGAGACGGATACACGGATCTAGGGACTGTTACAGAAGGGGAGAGAGAGAGGTGCTCTAAGATCCCCATATATCATTCGCATAACTATGTAAAAGCTTTCACTTCACTAACTTGTTACCGAAAGTGGACTCTGGCTGTTCACTGCTCAAAACCCAATAAAGAAACCAGGTTGGTGAAAAGGAAAGTTTGCTTTATTTTGGATGCTGGCAACCAGGGCAGTGGGGGAGGTCTTCCCCCTGGAACAGGAGGGGCAAGAATTTTTATAGACTGGGGAGAGGGGTCTACATGCTGAAACAATCAGCTTTAACAGTCATCTTGAAATTGGTCATTGATGGTCTGATCAGCATTATTTTGATTGTTGTAAGTACAATTAATCTTCAGTTCCAGGGTTGGTTTGTTTCCATTTCTGTGAGGCCAGTTCTCAGTATTCAGTCAGCTTATGTCATGGAGCTTCCCAGGTGGCTCAGTGGTAAAGAATCCACCTGCCAATGCAGGAAACCCAAGAAGATCCCCTGGAGAAGAAAATGGCAACCCACTCCAGTAGTCCTGCCTGCAGAAATTCCACGGACAGAGGAACCTTGTGGGCCCCAGTCCATGGATCGCAAAAGAGTCAGACACATCTTAGTGACTAAAAAACAGCATGTCATGGCTACAGCCTGGTCATCATGTAGTTAACTTCTGCCTGATGGGAGTTTCAGTATCTCTAAAGACACCTCGTGTAGATTCTTGACTATGCGTAATGACCAAGCTATTATTCTTTGATCTCGTTTAGCTGTTTTCTTTTGTTTCTGCATTTCTCACTTCTCTGATTAAACTTTTCTTTGGCTTAGTTTTTCCACAGACAAAAGGCAGACAGGATATGGGAGGCGAGGACCATAATGTCCTGCTCAACTTCAAACTGAGTATATATGTATTTATCTGATTTTATACATGTATATTTAAATTGAATGCAAAAGAGAAATTAGAAAATTAATACACTGAAGTCTAGAGGAAGATAGCCTTATAGTTCCAATATCTATTACTTTTCAATTAAATATTAATGATGGCAGTTATAAAACTTGTTTCAAAGAATAAAAAACTTTATATGATAGAAGAGACTACCACATGATTTATTTTTTATAAATATAGAAATCAGAAACTTTTCATCATTTAAACAGCAAAAATATTTTTTCCAACATGTGCCAAAGCAGTATTTTAATTCTAGAGAGATGGCTCTTCTTTCTTACAACTTGCCTTGAGGATGCAACCTTTGTTGGAACAGAAATATTTCTTTTCTGTCCAAATTATTTAAATTAGATGCAGAATTATCTCCCTTAGATAAATGAGCATGAGAACTTGGACAGACTTTTATGTGCCTTCTCTGTTAGGCAAACAAGCACATGGCATATGTTTGGGAATTTTAATGAAATTAAATATTGTTTGTTTTCATCAATAAATTTACTGAAAAAGAATGTCACAAATTCAGTTCAGTCACTCAGTTGTGTCCCACTCTTTGCGACCCCATGGACTGCAGCACACCAGGCCTCTCTGTCCATCACCAACTCCCAGAGTTTACTGAAACTCATGTCCATCGAGTCACTGATGCCATCCAGCCATCTCATCCTCTGTCGTCCCCTTCTCCACCTGTCCCCGATCCCTCCCAGAATCAGGGTCTTTTCCAAAGAGTCTGTTCTTTGCATCAGGTGGCCAAAGTATTGGAGTTTCAGCTTCAACATCAGTCTTTTCAATGAATATTCAGGGCTGATTTCCTTTAGGATGGACTGGTCGGATCTCCTTGCAATCCAAGAGAATCTCTTTCAAGAGTCTTCTTCAACACCACAGTTCAAAAGCATCAGTTCTTTGGCACTCAGCTTTCTTTATAGACCAAATCTCACATACATAAAGAGAAGGCAATGGCAACCCACTCCAGTGTTCTTGCCTGGAGAATCCCAAGGACGGCAGAGCCTTTTGGGCTGCCGTCTATTAGGTCGCACAGAGTCGGACACGACTGAAGCCACTTAGCAGCAGCAGCAGCAGCACATCCATACATGACTACAGGAAAAACCATAGCCTTTACTAGATGGAATTTTGTTGGTAAAGTAATGTCTCTGCTTTTTAATCGCTGTCTAGGTTGGTCATAACTTTTCTTCCAAGGAGCGTCTTTTAATTTCATGGCTGCAGTCACCATCTGCAGTGATTTTGGAGCCAAAAAAATTAAGTCTCTCACTGTTTCCACTGTTTCCCCATCTATTTCCCATGAAGTGATGGGACCAGATGCCATAACCTTAATTTTCTGAATATTGAGCTTTAAGCCAACTTTTCCACTCTCCTCTGTCACTTTCATCAAGAGGCTCTTTAGTTATTCTTCACTTTCTGCCATGAGGATAGTATCAGCTGCATATCTGAGACTATGATATTTCTCCCAGCCATCTGAATCATGATATATCTGTGGCAAAATAAAATAGGTTGTGTTAGTCCCTTTCCATTTCTGTTATTTGTTTTTATTTGTTTCACATGAGGAGAGAATTTCCTTGAAATTGACTAATTATTGACAAAGAAATAAATATATTGTGGTTTTATAATCTTTTGAAAGAAAAGTGATTACATCCTTCTAGCCTTTAATAGATTTGCGACTGGCTGACTGATTCTATTTACAGTACTATGAGACTCAACTAATAGCTATATTCAGCTTCTAAACTGCCTTTTTCATTTTTTAGGCAAGATAATATATACATTTGTGAACAAGTAAATATATTTTGGGCTTTCCTGGTGGCTCAGACAGTAAAGCATCTGCCTGCAATATAGGAGACATGGGTTCGATCCTTGGGCCAGGAGATCTACTGGAGAAGGGAGTGGCAACCAACTCCAGTATTCTTGTCAGGAGCATTCCATGGGCAGAGGATCCTGGCCAGCTGCAGTCCCAAGTGACCAATTGTTAGTCACTCAGTTCTGTCTGACCCTTTGCGATGCTATGGACTGTTGCCCACCAGGCTCCTCTGTCCATGAGATTTCCCAGGCAAGAATACTGGAGTGGATTACCATTTCCTTCTCCAGGGGATCTTCCCTACCCAAGTATCAAACCTGGGTCTCCTGCAATGCAGGCTGATTGTTTACTGTCTGAGCCACCAGGGAAGCCCCATGGTTGTGGTCCATGGAGTCACAAAGAGTTGGACAGAGCAACTAACACTCACTTTTTTCACTTTTCAAACATATTTTAAAGCATTACAGTTGAAAGCTATAATACCAGGAAATATACATCTACCCCCCAAGCCCCTCCAACTCTGCCTTTTGGAATTTTGTCTAAAAATCACCAGAAGCGCAACTTTATCTCTTAGTTTTACCTCCTTGCTCTAACAAAAACCTGATTTTCCTCTGAGAACACCACTGCCCCTGGAAATCTTTCCGATACTTTATCAGTTTCCTGTGCGTGTAATGCGGTTAGTCACTCAGTTATATTCAACTCCGTGTAACCCCATAGACTGTAGCCCACCAAGCTCCTCTGTCCATGGATTCTCCAGGCAAGAATACTGGAGTGGGTTGCCATGCCCTCCTCCAGGGGATCTTCCCAACCCAACGATCGAACCCAGATCTCCCATATTGCAGGTGGAGTCTTTACCATCTGAACCACCAGGGAAGCCCGTTATAAGCCATCTGTAATCAGTTGGGATTCATGGGGTCACAAAGAGTCAGACACGACTGAGCGACTGAACTGAACTGAACTGAATCAATTGCCACTGACTGAGGGGCTTAAAACAAATTATTCTCTCAGAATTCTGGAGACAAGAAGTCTAAAAACAAGGGGTGGGCAAAGCCATGCTCCTCTGATTGCTCTGGGGGAACGTCCCCATTGCCTCTTCTAACTTCTGGTGTTCCACAGGAATTGTGGTGTTTCTTGACTTGTAAAGACATCACTTTCATATCCGTCTCTGTCATCACATGAGCTTCTCCCTGTGTGTGTATATGTCTGCTTTATTCTCTTGTTCTTAGAAGGACACAGGTCTACTTGGATTAAGATGACTCTAATGTCCTTGTCCTAAAATGATTACATCTGCAAAGACTCCATCTCCAAATAAGTTCACCTCCATGGGTACCGTGGGTTAATACTTCCCCCACCCTCATAGTATTTTGAGGGTGCAATTCAACCTACAGGCACTGACTCTTTTTGTAAGTTTAATTTAATCAAATCTAGTGAAGGGTAGTATAGACTTTCTGTCACAGCTATAGTAACATTGGATCAGAAAGTGTTCTCCTTCTGAAAGTCACTTTTAGAATATTCTTCCTCCAACTTATGTGAACACTCATAGCATTGAATTTCACATCCTTGCATTATGGTACCAACACTTTCTCTGTTCACTGATGATTTTAACTCACTCTAACATTTCCAATCTGCTTTTACCAAAAATTTTGGTGATTTCCATCTATATGTTGACAGTCCTTCTAATGGTCTGGACTCTCAACTTCTCAAATCAGTCCTTCCCTGTGACCTTATCTGCCTTTCTCCCACTGCCAACTACGCCATGCTCATATCCCAAAACTTTAACAATGGCAGCACAAAACAAAACAAAACAAAACAAAACAAAACAAAACAATGGCAGCACATTGTCTATAATCACAGTATCATGCATTTTACTTATTAGCCATTGCCTTCTATATCTTGAGTGTACTTGATCCAACTTTCTCCCTCCAATGATTTTCTTCTTCCTTCAATTTGATGAATAACTGAAGTTCATCAGTTCTATCAACTTCTCATTATTTCTAGCTTCACACAATCACTCTACTTTTTAAAATTTGAAATTCAGTGGTCAATTATTTTTACTACTATCTTTCATATAGGTGGCTCAGATGGTAAAGTATCTGCCTATAATGTAGGAGACCTGGGTTCCATCCCTGGGTCAGCAAGATCCTCTGGAGAAGGAAATGGCAACCCACACCAGTACTCTTGCCTGGAAAACCCCATGGGCAGAGGAGCCTGGCGAGCTACAGTCCATGGGATCGCAATGAGTTGGACACGACTGAGCGACTTCACTTTCGTTTCATATACCATCAATTTTTGGTTACTTTGACAAAATGAACCCAATTAAATACAAGCTTCTGCCTTACAATACCAAATCTCTGCAGTAAAACTTGGCTAAAGAATAATATATAGCCATTCTTATTGGCCTTCCCTGGTGCTTCATACTGTAAAGAATCAGTCTGCAATACCGGAGACCTGGGTTTTATCCCTGTGTTGAGAAGATCCCTTGGAGAAGGAAATGGCAACCCACTCCAGATGCTTGACTGGAGAATTCCACAGACAGAGGAGCCTAGCAAGCTGCAGTCCATAGATCTGAGCAACTGACACTAAATTTTCATGCTCATTGTAGGTCATAATTAATAATTGCTTAAGTAAAAGTGCACCCTAAATTCAACCTGGCAATCTCAAGGGTGCCCTTACAGCAACCCAAAAATTTTGCATTGTTTCCTCATTTTTCAGTTGATCTCTCCCCTGGGGACTCTTTCATACTTGCTATATTCTTCTCAATATTTAATTCTACCTCCCAGTCCATCTCATTTAACTAATGATGTAGATGTCCATTTCACTAGGAAAATTGTACCAGACAGAAGAGGACTTGATCAGAATTCCACCCCTGCATCTACCCAGGTGCTTGCATATGCAACCATAAAATACAGGCTCCATCAAAATAAGAAGGATAATCATTTATAGCATTTTGTATTCTCTTTGTACATTTGACTAAGATTCAGTTCAGTTCACTTCAGTTCAGTCGCTCAGTCATGTCCAGCTCTTTATAACCCCATGAATTGCAGCATGCCAGGCCTCCCTGTCCATCACCAACTCCCAGAGTTCATTCAGACTCGCATCCATCGAGTTGGTGATGCCATCCAGCCATCTCATCCTCTGTCGTCCCCTTCTCCTCCTGCCCCCAATCCTTCCCAGCATCAGGGTCTTTTCCGATGAGTCAACTCTTCACATGAGGTGGCCAAAGTACTGGAGTTTCAGCTTTAGCATCATTCCTTCCAAAGAACACACAGGGCTGATCTCCTTCAGAATGGACTGGTTGGATTTCCTTGCAGTCCAAGGGACTCTCAAGAGTCTTCTCCAACACCACAGTGCAAAAGCATCAGTTCTTCGGCATTCAGCTTTCTTCACAGTTCAACTCTCACATCCATACATGACCACAGGAAAAACCATAGCCTTGACTAGACGGACCTTAGTCGGCAAAGTAATGTCTGTGCTTTTGAATATGCTGTCTAGGTTGGTCGTAACTTTTCTTCCAAGGAGTAAGTGTCTTTTAATTTCATGGCTGCAGTCACCATCTGCAGAGATTTTGGAGCCCAAAAAATAAAGTCTGACACTGTTCCCACTGTTTCCCCATCTATTTCCCATGAAGTGATGGGACCAGAAGCCATGATCTTTGTTTTCTGAATGTTGAGCTTTAAGCCAACTTTTTCACTCTCCTCTTTCACTTTCATCAAGAGGCTTTTTAGTTCCTCTTCACTTTCTGCCATAAGGGTGGTGTCATCTGCATATCTGAGGTTATTGATATTTCTCCTGGCAAGCTTGATTCTAGCTTGTGCTTCTTCCAGTCCAGCGTTTCTCATGATGTACTCTGCATATAAGTTAAATAAGCAGAGTGACAATATACAGCCTTGACGTACTCCTTTTCCTATTTGGAACCGGTTTGTTGTTCCATGATTGGCAAGTCCTATCTCATGTTGTCCTTGGTTTTCAAATAATATAATTTTAAGAGAAAACTTAAAATAATATAATTTTAAGACAAAATGTGTGTGTGTGTGTGTGTGTGTGTGGGTGTGTGTGTGTGCGTGAGAGAGAGAGAGAGTTTTCTCTGAACTATAAATTCTAGTTTATAGAATTTTAAATCTTTAACCTACAAAGATATCATACAACGTAGTAGAATTCTTTGTATAATTTTGTTGTAAAAAATTATACCACTCAGAAGAAACTAATCAAACATTCTCAACTGCAAATTGTCTATATTTGAAATTAATAATGGATTTTTTTAAACAATATTTTCCTCATCCACATTCTCTCTTGTGTCTATGTTTCCTAAAGACCACAGTTTAAAAGTTACACGGTAGATGACCAGTTGATAACACTGAAAGAAAAATAATACATTTTACAATTGAAAAATATCCATTTATATTTATTGCATTGACATAAACTGTGCACTTTTTTTCAAAACTAGACTGAAAGGTCTATAAGGAACGAATGTATGTTTATCCTTGTATATGTCACCAAACCTAGCAAATGTGTTGAATACATTGGTTAAATTAATAATTTTCAATGTATGACTTACAAAGAAAGGAAATACATCCATTGTTTCTTTATTTAAATTTAAACTTAAGTGTGAGTGATTTCCTTGTGAATTCTCATACATTCCTAAGATCATTCCGGTATATTCTATCACTGTGTACTTTTAGGTAGCTGATCATTGATTTTTCAGATGAAATGTGTGGTTAATGGGAATAATGGAAAATACAGCTGCCTTCTCTGTTAGGCACATAGGCACATGACATGCAGGGAAAGAAAAAGGTCTTTAGAAATGTGTTATTCAGAACTAATTCAATGTGGAATTGCTCTGTTCTAACATTACACATGATGGATGAGTAGTCTAATTCCCATGTGCATTGTCACATTACGGAGTTCTATCAATCCAAAATTTTATTGTTAATGGCAATGAGCTCTGTGTAATGGCTGACACATTAACACAGAAAAGCTCCTTTTTTTTTTTTGTCACAAATGTATTGTTGAAGCTGTTTAATACTTGTTTGCTTACCCATAATGGTAGAAAATGCATCTATAATTACTGTCATGGGGCTGAGACTATACCATCTGGTATGGAAAGAAAATGTTTGTATCTAGGCTTACTAGACCAGAATATATATTCTGAGCCATTAATGTAAAACCATTCATTCTATCTAATAACTTCTTCACTATATGAGCACAGACTAATGAGCATAAGCACAGTAGGGGCTGGAAAAAGTTAAGAAAATATTATGTTCCATAATATAGTGCTTGCTCTCTCAAGAAAAATAAAATATATATAAGCTTTATCTCCAACAAGTTTTTTATTCTATTTAATACTAAATTATGGATATCAGAAAGTCCTCAGGTTAAATAAAAGTTTGGTTTTTTTTTTTTAAACCTGAGCATTGCTTGTGGGTTTCCCTTTTTCATTTTCAATAATTGCATTATCCTAGGTTTGTATTATTTCCTCTTTCATTTTAGTAAAAAAGTATGGAAAGTCTTTAGCCTTTTGTTGTATATTTTGTGCCTATAGACTATCCTTCTTGGGTGAAGTTGCAGTAATGTTTAGAAAAGAAAAAAAAAAAGAACAATACATTCAAAATCTATACAATAAAAATTATAAAATTTTATTCTGAGATCTAACTGACACAAAAGAGACTTGAACAAGTAGAAAAACAGTTCATTTTCTTGAAAAGAAGGACTCGAGAGATGTTAGTTCTCCCTGAGGTCATTTATAATTTAAAGCTACCCATTTAAAATGCCAACAGTTGTTTTTCTGGACATAGATGACTTGATCATAAAACTTATTTGGAAAAATAAGCAAAAAGAAGCAAACAGAAAAATACTGAAAGAAGAAAGTGAGGATAATATGTCCTACAAGATATTAAAACACATTAAAAAGCCAATGTAATTACAAAGGTGTGTATTAGCACATGATCAGATTGACCGATCAGTGGCACAGAAAAGAAGCTTTAGAAACTTTCCCAATTTTGTGTGTCTATGATGCAACAACATTGGCATTTCAAATTTGTGCAGATAGTGGTGGTTGTTTGGTGGTTTTGTTGCTAAGTCGTGTCTGACTCTTGCAACCCTGTGGACTGTAGCCAGCCAGGCTCCACTTTCCATGTGATTCTTTAGGCAAGAATACTGCAATAGGTTGCCGTTTCCTTCTCCAGAGTGCTTAAAGGCAGACATTTAAATTATTAATGTGGAGATAGCAGATTAACCACACACAAATAAGATAAAAATTAAACTCATTTACATGTATGTGTGAATTTTGAATTTGACTCTATGGGTTAGAGTCAAAGGTTAAAAAAAGAAAGAAAAGGAAACCATAGAATTGAAATACATTATGAATAAATTATTCTGTAACATCAAATAATGGATATCAATTTTCTATTGTCATGTACCAAAAAATCTCAGATCTTAAAATAATGAACGTTTGTTTGGATCTTGCTTCTGCTGGACAGTTTTATTCTCTGGACTGGCCTTAGCTGATCTCAGTTTGACTTGATCATATGTCTGCAGTCAGATGATGAGTTAGTTGGTGATTGGCTAATAAATATTAATAAAATATTGTTAATTATTTTAGAGGTAACAAGAGTATCCTATTTTTAATCATCCATAAATGTAGAGAAACAAACTACATTATTCATAGTTTAAATGGCATATCGAGGATTTGCTTCAGTAAAAAGTGATAGACAAATATGGAAGAAGATATTGATGACTGGCCATGATTAGTAATTTCTGAAACTAGAGAATTTGTTCAGTCCGAAGTCATGTCTGACTCTTTGTGACCCCATGGACTGCAGCCCACCAGGTTCCCCTATTCATGGAATTTTCTAGACAAGAACACTGGAATGGGTTGCCATTTCCTCCTGCAAGGGTTCTTCTTAACCCTGGGATTAAACCAGAGCCTTTTGTGTCTCCTGCATTGATAGGCGTATTCTATACCACTACCGCCACCTGGGGAGCCCCAGAGGGAGGACAAATGGGATTATGTTATTCTCTATAATTTTTGTATATGTATTTTTTTACATAATATAATGTTGAAACAAAATAACAGAAACAACAACCAATCATATTAACTTATAAGTACCTTGAGGAAGGGCTTTCCTGGTTGCTCAGTGGCAAAGAATCAGCCTGCCTTGCAGGAGACAAAGGTTCCATCCCTGGGTTAGGAAGATCCTTTGGAGAAGGAAATTGCAACCCTCTTCTGTATTCTTGCCTGGGAAATCCCATAGACAGAGGAGACTGGCAGATGAAAGCCCATGGGATCACAAAAGAGATGGACTTAATTTAGAGATTAAATGACAACAACTATGAGGAAGCAAATATCATGAGTACCACTTTTCACCAAAATGACTCAACCAGTATTTCAAAGGAATGCCCTGAGACAGATTTGCTGGGAACCTTATATTAGGAATTTTGTTATTTTTTTAATCAAGCTGAATGTCTGGAAAGTTTTGTATTCTTGACTGTTGATGAAAGGTAAATATAAGCCTATCTCTCTCTCTCTCTCTCTCTCTTTTTTTTCCCCCCTGTGCTCTAACCATTTGAAAACCTTGGAGAATTAAAGAACAACTGTCAACAGAAACATTTGCCTCAATTTAAAAATTTTAATTGAACATTTTAAAACAAAATTGGATAGAACATATAATTAGAATAGATATATCTCAGTGTTATATTAGGTATTTGGAAAGCTCTGGTAGTATGTTTTGAATAATTCAAAATTTATTTTATATATTCATAAAAAAGTAAAGTTTCATAAGAACATGCAATACCAGAGAAATAAAAGTTCAGTTCAGTTCAGTCAGTCAGTCATGTCCGACTCCATGTGACCCCACGAACCGCAGCACGCCAGGCCTCCCTGTCCATCACCAACTCCCGGAGCCAACCCAAACCCATGTTCATTGTGTTAGTGATGCCATCTAACCATCTCATCCTCTGTCGTCCTCTTCTCCTCCTGCCCTCAATCTTTCCCAGTATCAGAGACTTTTCAAATGAGTCAGCTCTTCGCATCAGGTGGACAAAGTACTGGAGTTTCAGCTTTAGCATCAGTCCTTCATTGGAGTCTTCCCCACTGTCTGAGCCACCAGGGAAGACTCCAATGAATACCCAGGACTGATCCCCTTTAGGATAGACTGGTTGGATCTCCTTGCAGTTCAAGTGACTCTCAAGAGTCTTCTCCAACACCACAGTTCAAAAGCATGAATTCTTCAGCATTCAACTTTCTTTATAATCCAGTTCTCACATTCATACATGACTACTGGAAAAACCATAGCCTTGACTAGATGGACCTTTGTTAACAAAGTAATGTCTCTGCTTTTTAATATGCTGTCTAGGTTGGGCAAAACTTTCCTTCCAAGGAGGAAGCCTCTTTTAATTTCATGGCTGCAATCACCATCTGCAGTAATTTGGGAGCCCAAGAAGTAAATTTTGGAGCCCCCCAAAATAAAGTCTGATACTGTTTCCACTGTTTCCCCATCTATTTCCTATGAAGTGATGGGACCAGATGCCATCATCTTAGTTTTCTGAATGTTGAGATTAAAGCCAATTTTTTTTTCACTCTCCTCTTTCACTTTCATCAAGAGGCTTTTTAGTTCCTCTTCACTTTCTGCCATAAGGGTGGTGTCATCTGCATATCTGAGGTTATTGATATTTCTCCCGGCAATCTGGATTCCAGCTTGTGCTTCTTCCAGCCCAGTGTTTCTCATGATGTACTCTGCATATAAGTTAAATACGCAGGGTGAAAATATACAGCCTTGATGTACTCCTTTTCCTATTTGGAACCAGTCTGTTGTTCCATGTCCAGTTCTAACTGTTGCTTCCTGACCTGCATACAGGTTTCTCAAGAGGCAGGTCAGGTGGTCTGGTATTCCTATCTCTTTCAGAATTTTCCACAGTTTACTGTGATCCACACAGTCAAAGGCTTTGGCATAGTCAATAAAGCAGAAATAGATGTTTTTCTGGAACTTTTCCATTTTCAATGATCTAATGGATGTTTGCAATTTGATCTCTGGTTCCTCTGCCTTTTCTAAAACCAGCTTGAACATCTGGAGGTTCATGGTTCACATATTGCTGAAGCCTAGCTTGGAGAATTTTGAGTATCACTTTGCTATCGTGTGAGATGACTGCAATTGTGTGGTAGTTTGAGCATTCTTTGGCATTGCCTTTCTTTGGGATTGGAATGAAAACTGACCTTTTCCAGTCCTGTGGCCACTGCTGAGTTTCCAAATTTTCTGGCATACCGAATGCAGCACTTTCACAGCATCATCTTTTAGGATTGGAAATAGCTCAACTGGCATTCCATCACCTCCACTAGCTTTGTTCATAGTGATGCTTTCTAAGGCCCACTTGACTTCACATTCCAGGATGTCTGTCTCTAGGTTAGTGATCACACCGTCATGATTATCTGGGTTGTGAAGATCTTTTTTGTACAGTTTTTCTGTGTAATCTTGCCACCTCTTTTTAATATCTTCTGCTTGTTAGGTTCATACCATTTCTGTCCTTTATTGAGCCTATCTTTGCATGAAATGTTCCCTTGGTATCTCTAATTTTCTTGAAGAGATCTCTAGTCGTTCCCATTCTATTGTTTTTCCTCTATTTCTTTGCATTGATTGCTGAGGAAGGCTTTCTTATCTCTCCTTGCTATTCTTTGAAACTCTGCATTCAAATGGGGATATCTTTCCTTTTCTCTTTTGCTTTTCACTTCTCTTCTTTTCAAAGCTATTTGTACGGCCTCTCCAGACAGCCATTTTGCTTTTTTGCATTTCTTTTCCATGATTGTCTTGATCCTTGTCTCCTGTATAACGTCACAAACCTCCATCCATTGTTCATCAGGCACTCTGTCTATCAGATCTTTTCCCTTAAATCTATTTCTCACTTCCACTGTATAGTCATAAGGGAATTGATTTAGGTCACATATGAATGGTCTAGTGGTTTTCCCCATGTTCGTCAATTTAAATCTGAATTTCACAATACGCAGTTCATGATCTGAGTCACAGTTATCTTCCAGTCTTGTTTTTGCTAACTGTATAGAGCTTCTCCATCTTTGGCTGCAAAGAATATAATCAATCTGATTTCGGTGTTGACCATCTGGTGCTGTCCATGTGTAGAGTCTTCTCTTGTGTTGTTGGAAGAGGGTGTTTGCTATGACTAGTGCATTCTTTTGGCAGAACTCTATTAGCCTTTGCCCTGCTTCATTCTGTACTCCAAGGCCAAATTTGCCTGTTACTCCAGGTGTTTCTTGACTTTCTACTTTTGCATTCTAGTCCCTTATAGTGAAAAGGACATCTTTTTTGGATGTTCTAGAAGGTCTTGTAGGTCTTTTTAGAACTGTTCAACCTCAGCTTCTTCAGCGTTAATGGTCGAGGCATAGACTTGGATTACCATGATATTGAACGGTTTGCCTTGGAAATGAAGAGAGATCATTCTGTCGTTTTTGAGATTGCATCCAAGTACTGCATTTCCGACTCTTTTGTTGACTATGTTGGCTACTCCATTTCTTCTAACGGATTCCTGCCCATAGTAGTAGGTATAATGGTCATCTGAGTTAAATTTACCCATTCCAGTCCATCTTAGTTCGCTGATTCCTAGAATGTCTATGTTCACTCTTGTCATCTGTTTGACCACTTCCAATTTGCCTTGATTCGTTGACCTCACATTCCAGGTTCCAGTGCAATATTGATCTTTATAGTATCGAGCCTTGCTTTTGTCACCAGTCCAATCCACAACTGGGTGTTGTTTTTGCTTTGGCTCCATCCCTTCATTCTTTCTGGAGTTATTTCTCCAGTGATCTCTAGTAGCATATTGGGCACCTACTGACCTGGGGAGTTCATCTTTCAGTGTCTTATCTTTTGGCCTTTTCATACTGTTCATGGGGTTCTCAAGGCAAGAATACTGAAGTGGTTTGCCATTCCCTTCTCCAGTGGACCACATTCTGTCAGAACTCTCCACCATGACCCGTCAGTCTTTGGTGGCCCCACAGAGCATGGCTTAGTTTCATTGAGTTAGACAAGGCTGTGCTCTGTGTGATCAGATTGGCTAGTTGTCTGTGATTGATGTTTCAGTCTGTCTGCCCTCTGATGCCCCCTCTCAGTGCCTACTATCTTACTTGGGTTCTCTCACCTTGGACTTGGGGTATCTCCTCACAGTTGCTCCAGAAAAGCACAGCCACTGCTCCTTACCTTGGAAGTGGGGTAGCTCCTCTCAGCTGAGTTTCTGTGCCATCACAGCTGATGGCTCGAAATTAAAGAGACAGTGTTTATGCAAAATTGCTTAGAACTTGGAAGCATAGACCTTTTCCTAAAATGTCAGTTGGTAAAAGGAACAGTGGTGGTAAAGAGAGCTGTCTGTTTCTCAACAGAAGAAAAATAATGGGGACTTTAAGGACAAATAGTAGTCTTGCTAAACTGCTAATACTTGACAAAGACTGGCAATGAGATAGAGAACATTGATCAATATTGATGTTATTTATAAATGTATGTGTCAGTACCCTAACTAACATAAAACTAGATGCTAGCTGCATATTTTTAGATTGTTTACATGTAAGAAAACATTTAAACATAATTTATAATATTAATGATCTAAGGACAAAACATAATTTTTTAATAGACAACATCATTTGGCAAAAATCAAAATAATTCCTAATTAAAAGAGGAAACATTTAAATAAATTATAATTACTAAATATTTCCTTTGCAAGGTATGTATGTGTGTGTGTGGATAGATATGTGTGTACATATACGTATTAAAAAGTGAAAGTGTTAATCACTCAGTTGTGTCCGACTGTTTGTGACCCCATGGATTATAGCCCAATAAGCTCCTCTGACCATGGAAGTTTTATAGGCAAGAACACTACACTGGGTTGCCATTTCCTTCTCCAGGGGATCTTCCCCACCCAGGTGTTAATCCAGGTCTCCAACAATGCGGGCAAATTCTTTACTATTTGATTCATGAGGTAAGCCTATTTATATGTATACTTGCATATATATGTATATATGTGCTTATATGTAATTAAATAAATAAATATATATACACACAAGTATATGTACATATATGTATCTATACATTTGTCTATATGTATAGACAAATACACACATATGGCATACAAACTACACATTATGTACTGTTGTGTATATATTGATAACCACACAAGACACATACATACATTTATCATATATATATAAATGTAAAGATGTGTGTGTGTGCCTTTCCATTAGAGTCAAAAACAAAACTAAACACAGTCTCTATATTTGACTGGAGATCATAGCATGTAGACTGTTTCTTTTTTAATGCACTAAGCATATAAACATACATAAACATTTGTCAATACTCCAAATTAAAATATTATTTTATTTGTTTAATCCAAGAGATCAGGTAAAAAAAATATTATAAATAAATTCAGTAAGTTAACCGAGTACAAAATTATTACACAAATATCATTAGCTCTCCTATATATTAAAAATGTGATGAAAGAAAATATCATGTCCAATTAAAACAAAAAGCTAAGACATATCAACATAAAATTAACAAAAAGTGTTCTAGATTTAAACTGAGATCAATTTTAGGGTATTTCTGAGTAATACAATATTAAATTTGAAAAAATGAAAAGTTGCCCATAATTTTCAATGACAAGAATAAACACAAAAATTTAATTTTATCTGTATGTTTTTAATACATTCAAATGTATCCCAATACATTTAACAAGTTTTTTTCCTAAAGATAATTTTGAATATAAACTGCAATTGGACAAGTATTTCTAATGATTACTAAAATTCCAGAAATAACTAAAGATATATCTGGTTACATAAAATTATACATTTCTGTATGACCTTAAAAAGAGAGTAATCACAAACAACAAATAACAAACTAGGAAAAATGATTGAAACTCATATCACAGACATTGATCTTTCTAATACAAATGGCACTTAGACATTGACAAGAACAGAGCAAACATCCCTTTAGTAAAAATCACATACATAATGAAGATGAATAAAGTTTTTAAATTAAAATATATAAATTGTAGTAAAACATGTGAAAATGTATTCAATTTCTCATTAAAACATAAAAATTGAAGCTATAAGGAAAAAATCATTTCTCAACTGATTATCAGGAATCCAAATGTTGACAGCATATTCTGTTCATAAAGTTATGGAAAAACAGACACTCTCAAACACAGTTTTGAGAATGCCAAATGATGTAAATCTTGATAGGGAAAATTTGTCATCTATTAAGATTAAAATTGGGCTTCCCTGGTGGCTCAAATGGTAAAGAATCAGCCTGCAATGCGGGAGACCTGGGTTCAATCCTGGGGTTAGGAAGATTCTCTGGAGGAGAGCATGGCAACCCACTCCAGTATTCTTGCCTGGAGAACGCCATGGACAGAGGAGCCTGGTAAGCTGCAGTCCACGGGGTTACAAAGAGTCAGACAGAACTGAGAACACAACACCGTGATTAAAGTTTCTCTCTCACTCTGCAATTTTTCTTCTGAAAATTATACTAGGTTTATATTTATGTACTCACAAAATTATTTATACGTCATTACTTATGGTAGGATTATTTGCTTTTAAAAATGAAAATATCAAAATGTTTATCTTTAGAGATCTTTTAAAATATTCTACTGCATGTTTTTGTCATCCTTGGTTGTTAGTCACTCAGTCATGTCCAACTCCTTGCAACCCAATGAACTGTAGCCCACCAGGTTCCTTGGGCCACAGGATTCTCCAGGCAAGAATACTGGAGTGGGTTGCCATTCCCTTCTCCAGGGGATCTTCCCAATCCAGGGATCGAACCTAGGTCTCCTGCATTGCAGCCAGATTCTTTACTAGCTGAGCCACAAAACACTTTTGGGAATACTTAGCAGTTATACCAAAAAGATAGAGATCTTGATACTCATACAGAAATTTTTATAGCATATATTGCTACAGTTGGAAAAATGTGGTATGGAGTCATGTGTATAGCACACTGATAGTGAAAGAAGGGAAAAAACAGTGTGTTTATATAAACAAACATTGGAAGGAAATTCCTCCACTAAAAAATTCTTCCCTCCAGGATTCAGGGTACAGGTATGAAGTAAATAGAAACACAGGAGACAGAGCTTTCATTTTTTATTTTTTATGTTGCACTTATTTTGAAGCATGTAAATGTTTTAATGTTTTACCTCTTCGTAAAAAATAACTTTTTAAAAGACTCTTTACCAAATTTGGATGACATGATTAAAGTTATACACTTTGTAAAGAGTCCCAATAGACAATAGTACTATTGAACATCGGGAAAATACAACTGTGCATATAATTATTTAGTGTGCTGCCTCTGTAGTGATATAAACTGCCCTTTTGCCAATTGTAAATATTTCTATCCTGAGCATATCCTTATTATTCTCCAGGAGTAATTTGCAGTGTCTTATGCAACCAGCCATCACATGGTTCAGTGAAGTTCTTAGGCCATCAATTATTGATGTACCCCAACCAGATATGACTTCCAATTTGCTCTCAGGAATAATTGTGTATGGAAATTTTTATAATTACTTTACCATTGGGAAGTATATTTTACATTAAACTGTGAAAATGTCAAGCCTGCTAGAATTCACTTGCAAACAAATGCCAGCAATGTCAAGGACTCTCAATTCAAATTGATAGAAGGCTGTTTTTACTTAATTTTCATAAATTCTGATGCCATTCATTTTTTAAGATGACACTTCTTTAAAGTCAGCTTTGCACAACCTATCTTTAAGGTGTGCTTTTATCACTTGAGCCAGGTCGGTATATCTAGATTGTTTTACAAGTAACCTAAGCCATTTTGTCTGGCAGTATAGCTTCTCATGCACTGGAGGAAAAAATGAGAGAAACAGTTGGCTCAGAAACTGTAGAGATTTTTAAATTGTAATAGATGTTCTTCATTACAAAGTAACTAGTAACCAAAATCTCAGTGCAAAGCCTGTGTAACAGAAACATGTTAAAGAATATTTTTATAAACTCTAGGATTATAATAGCTTCTCAAAAAAGAATTGACAAGCCAAAAAATCACTACCCACCTACAGAGAACAAAGAAGAGTGTATAACATGGAAAAAACCAGTTAAGAAAGACAATTATTGGATTACACTAGGCTCTTTGAAGGGCTTCCTTGGTAACCCAGCTGGTAAAGAATTCTACCTGAAATGCACAAGACTCTGGGTTGGGAAGATGCCCTAGAGAAAAGATAAGCTACCTACTCTAGTTTCATGGGCTTCCCTGGTAGCTCAGACAGTAAAGAATCCACCTGCAATGTGGGACGCCTGCGTTCAATCCCTCTGTTGGAAAGATCCCGTGGAGGAAGGCATGGCAACCCACGCCAGTCTGCTTGCCTGGAGAAGGAAATGACACCTCACTCCAGGATTTTTGCCGGGAAAATTCCATGGATAGAGGAGTCTGACAGACTTCAGTTCATAGGGGTCTCAAAGAATCAGACACAACTGAGTGACTGAGCAGCTCTTAGTGAACATAATAATATTCAATCCATGTTCTTAATGGTACTAGCTAGTAAAAGTAATAATTTGTACTAAAAAATTATTCAGTTCTGTGGCTATTTTCCTCTGGACATTTTCTAAATTTGTGTGTTAGGACTCTGTCTTTTCATGATTAAATTAGATAAAATTTATCTCATTTGTATTTTTCAAATGGCCCAGATATTTAGTTCTCAACTATCATATATTTTCCTTTCCTAACTCATTGATTTCTGTATTTATATTTACTATTTTTCATTCTTATTTCATTCCATAAATCTGTGTTCTTAAAAAAAAATTGGAGAACATTTCTTCCAGTTCCTTTTAGATCAGCAGCCCTACCCATGTTTTTCACGGCATCACTTACTGTGAGGGAGGGTATGATATTGCCACAGTGCAAGACTGTTATGAAGGAGGCTGTCTGTTGGGATCTACCAGACAGCTGGCAGCTGGAAACCTGGCCTCTGGCAAAATGGAGACCATGGATAGAAAAGAGTTCCTCTACCAATTCCCAAACAGCTTCCAGACACACTGGATCTCTTCTGTCCAGTTTGATTCACTCAACAAATAACTCTTCTTTGCCCAAGCTAATTCGTATCTAGTGTCAGGGAAGAAACATATTTTAGCTAGTAAACAAATATTTCTCTCTTATAAGTTCAGTTGGCTGTTTCTTTCTTTGCATCTTAGATCTGGCATAGGAGTGCAGCTTAAGACTGGAAGATACCAGGGAAGGGGCTGCAGGGAGAGCAAGAGGAAGATAGAACAGATAAGCATAGATTAATTATCAAGATATAGCTCTCCAACTTTAGATCAGCATGAATCGAGCCATCATTTATAAAATGTGTGATACCAACTTGGAAAAGACAGAGTTCTGTACAGGTCAGTGCTATTATTAGCATTATTATTGATGTCTTGGGAGTCTGTCTAATAAGTAACATCATGATGCAGATGTTCACAGGGTGTCTGGTCAAGCATTCATCAGTCCCCACCTGTGCCATTTTGCACTGAATTTTCCTTCTTTGGCTGTGAGGATTTAGGGTCACCTTAACAGAATGTGCCCTTTGTAGCTCAATAGCCACTAGTGTAAACAGGTAATTTAAAAAGTGTCCATGCTGATGAAATGATTAAGTTTGCAAAGTGGGGATGACTATTATGTATGCAGGGAGTGCAGGCATCCTATGGTTCACAGTAAGCGATTTGTATGTGATTATGTTGTCTCTGAATCTCTGTTGAATGAGACTAGTGTACAATTTGAACCAAGAAAAAATACACAATAAATGATAAAAAATATTGTGACCCTCTTATGTTTGCTATAATTTCTTGTCTTATACAATACCATTAAACATGTTTTTAAAAATTTCAATTGAGCAGCTAATGTGTATGCAGTGATTTGTTGTTGTTCAGTTGCTAAGTCATGTATGACTTTTTGTGACCCCACAGACTGACTGTCAGTTCAGTTCAGTTCAGTTCAGTTGCTCAGTCATGTCCGACTCTTTGCGACCCCATGAATCGCAGCACGCCAGGCCTCCCTGTCCATTACCAACTCCCGGAGCTCATTCAGACTTGCATCCATCGAGTCAGTGATGCATGCCACAATTTTCTGTCCTCCACTGTCTCCTAGAGTTTGCTCAGATTCACATCCCTTGAGTCAATGATGCTATCTTACTATCTCATCCTCTGCTGCTCCTTTCTCCTTTTGATCTAAATCTTTCCCAGCATCAAGGTCTTTTCCATTGAGTCTGCTCTTTGCATCAAGTGGCAAAAGTATTGGAGCTTCAGCTTCAGGATCGGTCCTTCTAATGAGTACTCAGGGTTGATTTCCTTTAGGATGGACTCGTTTGATCTCCATGCTGTCCAAGGGAATCGCAAGGGTCTTCTACAGCACCACAATTGGAAAATATCAATTCTTTGGTGCTCAGCCTTGTTTATGGCCCACCTCTAATATCCCAACATGACCATTGGAAAAACCATAGCTATTACTATACAGAACTTTGATGGCTACTAAAACTCCATTTCATTATAAAACATACTTTTTATTTTTAATAAATACATACACATGTACATAATTCATAATTGCATAATTATATAGAGGTACAAAAAGCTATATAGAGACATATATATATGACTTGCATAACTTGCTCTACTTTTCAGCTATTTTTTTAAATGCATGTGTGTATGCACACATATATTTGGCTTATAATTCTTTTATAGTCTTATGTTTCTTCCTTTTTAAAAAAAATGAATTATTCTAGTAGGACACATATAAATATGTGTTAAGAATTAATCTCTTTAGCCTTCACCCAAAACTGTCACAACATTGTGTGATACCCCAATACAAAATAAAAAGCTTGAAAATAAAAGGAAAATAATCTATGTGAATTGTTCCATGCTTGCAGCGTTTTTTGTTTTGAATGACGTATTGAATAAACATTTTAGCAAGTATAAAATACTTTAAAAGGTTCTGTTTTCCAGGAGGATAGCTATTCTATATCTCATAAAAAACTTTAAATTATCTTTTTCTAGAAAATATCCACTCAGTGCTAATTACAAAGGATATATAGGATGCATGGATTATATTATCAGCTGTATACCCAATAAATTAATAATATATCAATAATATTAATAATTTACATTTTATTACATTGAACTGAAAAATTATACAAGCTTTCTATTTCTGGTAAAAGTTTGTGGCTAGAATGAATAAAACCGCATGAGTGCAGGTACTCATAAGGATGTATGAAATTAATGAATGATGTTACTTTTCCACATTTTTATTGCATCAATTGCTGCTAGTGTTGCAAGTATATTCAGTAGAGGCAAATCATCCCTACCTTATTTTACAGCACATCGGGCCTTTAGACACTCCTAACACTATTTTTCCCTCTGTCGGCTCAGGTATGCTATATAGATCTTCCTTTACCTATGATGGAGTTACATCTCAATAAATTTGTCAAAAGCTGAAAATATCAGAAGTAAAAAATAAATTGAATATACCTGCTTTACCTACCTTACTATACCTTATAGCATAGCCTACCCTACTCTAAAAGTGCTCAGAACACTTACATTAGTCTACAGTTGGGCAAAATCCTCTATAATAAGCCTATTTTATAATAAAGTGCTGAACAGCCCATGTAATTTATTAAATACCATACTGAAAGTGCAAAAACAGAATGGAAGTCTGGGGCCAGAATAGCTGTAAGTGTATTGATTTTTACCCCCATGACCATGTGACTGACTGGGAGCTGCACCTGCCACAGCTTAGCTTCACAAAAGAGAGTACTAGATGTCTCTAGGCTGGGGAAAGATCAAAATTCAAAGTAGGGATTCCACTGACTGTATTGCTTTCATACCATCATAAAGTCAAAAACACTTAAACAGAACAGTTGTAACTTGGGAACCATCTGTAGTTCTTTGAAACATAGCAAGGATAAGCTATATTTACAAAGCCCCACCCTGTAGGAAGATTACATCAAACACCAAGAGATTAGTACTATGCCCTTGAATCCTTGAAAAAGAAAACAGCAAAGTTCATAAGCATTTTCCAGGGGAAGATAACACTAAAAAGTGTTATGTGTAGAAATAACATACAATTTGTGTAGATTTCTATCTTTGGCCATTTCTCTTTCTATTCTAATTGCCAACTCCATGCTGAAATTTTGGCAAATGTGAGAAATTTTGCTCTCCCCACTGTCCTGTAGGTTGTGTCTATGATGACCTGCAGCTTCTCATTTTCAAGAAGAGTTAGACTCTTGTAAGAATGTCTGTAAACCAGACTTGGATTGGTTTCGTTATGAGGAAATCCTCATGAGGACACGGGGTAATCATGAAATTTGCCCACATGACAAAGCAGCTACTTTTAGGATCTACCTAATTTTAATCCAAATAAGCCTTCCACTTAAGGAGGAAGTGCTAATGATCATACCAGATTAACAATAATTTAGATCGTATAACATCAAAGATGATATTTGTCATGAAGAGATGAGGCCATTTGGTCACTTGGTCACCATCCTGAGGTATTCAGTACCTAACAGAATCCACTGGTAAGCCAGGTCCAGCTTCTCTGAAGAATAATTGCCTGCAAAATAGGGCATGATATTCTTTGGCAACTTTAGGGGTCTCTATTGTGGTTTTCCTAGTGAGATCAGGTCAGTTGTGTGCTCAGTTGTGAATGACTCTTCATGACCCTATGGACTGTAGCTTGCCAGGATCCTCTGTCCATGGGATTTTCTAGGCAAGAATACTGAGGTGGGTTGCCATTCCCTCTCCAGGGAATCTTCCCTATCCAGGAATCGAACCCCTGTCTCCTGCATCTCTTGGATTGCAAGTGGATACTTTACCACTGAGCCACCAGGGTTTGTGATTTTCCTAGCTTATCATAATTTATATAATGTATTGGATTCCACAAGAGATATTAGATCTGGTGGGTCAGATATCTTGCAGGGTAACTGGGTCCATAGGAGAAACTTTTTTGCCCTGGGTTTCACTCACGTTGGCTTCCCTGGTAGCTCAGATGGTAAAGCGTCTCCCTGCAATGTGGGAGACTCAGGTTCAATCCCTGGGTTGGGAAGATTCCCTAGAGAAGGAAATGGCAACCCACTCCAGTACCCTTGCCTGGAGAATCCCGTGAACAGAGGAGCCTGGTAGACTACAGTCCATGGGGTTGTAAACAGTCAGACACGACTGAGTGAGTGACTTCATTTACTTCACTCACATTTGGCAGCCTTATTTTCTATTTAACACATGAATGGAGCTATCAAGTATCATAAATGAAACCCCTAAGTCCAAATGCGTCATTGAACATTTCCCGTATTTCATAGTAGTAAGGTGTCTAAGTTAGAGGTACCTTTTCTTTATTATTTAATGAGTGTATCTCAACTCTTTCAAACCACTGACCCCAAAGAAATTAAATGAGATGTTAGACCCTCAAGTATTATTGGAATTTATCTTACACTCTGGAACTTTATTGTCTTACTGTTTATCTAAGTTGTATGCAACTCCTACTATTCATCAAATCAGAGATACTTAATTTCATCAATGTAATGGACCAACATGATCTCTTGAAAAATTCTCAAAGTCCCTGAGAAATTGTTTATGATAGAAAACCGATGATGTATTATAGTTCTGAGTTAAAGTAATGAAGGTCTTTTGCTATCTTTGTCAGCTGAAAGAAGAGTTTCTGGTGATATTTGCTAAGAAATTTTTTAAATTATTTTTGACAGATGTAGTTTCCAGAGACTGTCATTTGCTCTAGAAGAAAACCCGCACCTGGAAGAACAGATTCAATTAGAGACAGCACTTTGTTTGGGGACACAAGTCACTTTTAGTGAGTAACAGGATTTGCTATTACAGAATGTGAATAATGAAGATAGGTTCTGTGACTGTGTAAGTGCATGTAAATATACAATATGTAAATATATTTGTACACTTTTCTTATTGTATATGTGAAATTGCTTCCTGAACACGAACATTTTCTAACAAGCATAACTGGTACTATTCATTCTAACATACAGCAAGTCCTAGCTATTTTTCATCAATCCCATCCTGCAAAAGGACCATGAAGATCAGATTAGTTCCTTTTCTCAACTCCTTAAGGCCTGGAGATAAGAATTTGGAGACGGTAAATACTCTTAAACAGCAAGAACTACTGAGGTGCTGACTTCTATGCCAATTCCTGGGTCACAAAGTGTTTTCATTCATTCTAAAACTTATGAGAGGTGGAAAATTCTGTCCCTAAAATGATACCCAAGATTTTATTACTGTTCTTAATTTCCTCTCTTTATAATCACACTATGCTATAAAGTCATGTTTCTTCCACCTGATAATTTTAATTGCTTGGAGTTCTCAGATTTCATTATCCACCAATAACAAGAAGTGAAATCAACCTCAGAAAATGTATCCCTTTCCTTGTGTCTCATATCTCTTTTATCAAACAAAACAAAACAACACACAAATAAAACCTGTGACATTGAAGGTCTGTTCCCTTTTTACTTTCTATGTAAGCAGAATTAGATTTGTTCTCTGAGTTGATGGCTTCTAATAGGTCAAGGAAAGGATAAGTTATTTTCTCAAGAACTTTTCCAATAAATTTGACAATCACCAGTAATGTAGTCTGTCAACTGTTAAGTTATATAAAAAAGTGTAAAAATAAAACATGAGAGAGGCTTCCCTCGTTGCCCAGATGGTAAAGAATTTGCCTGCAATGCAGGAGACTTGGGTTTGTTTCCTGGGTCAGGATCCCATGGAGAGGAAATGGCTACCCACTCCACTATTCTTGCCTGGAGAATTCCATGGGCAGAGGAGACTAGAGGGCTACAATCCATGGGCTCGCAGAGTCTGACATGACTGAGTGACTAACACTGCATGCCTCAAAAACATAAAACGTGTGTTATATTTTAGCTGCTGAGAGTTTCTCAACAATTTTGCCACCAAAACAATAGAATCATTTCAACTCAGTTCCTTTGTGGGTTTACTTAATAGATCTTTGCTTTTCCTATCACTTTAAATTTACATTGGAAAACTCTGCCAAAGTTTATATACACAATCAATACATTTACTTCATAAAAATTCTGTACTAAGACAAATATTTTTAGGAATATTCTCTTACCTCAAGAGACTTAGATTTTCTACTACTCTTGCAATCATCTTTATGACTGAAATCTCAATATTATCATTTCTACAATAACATTTTAAAAGTCCCCACATCTCACACTGCTGTACTTGGGGGGGGGTACTTTTCTGAAGGAAAATTTTGCCTGAAATATAAAACTAAGGATTGAAAAGCTTTGACCTAACATCTATGGAATCCATAGCAATAATTAAAGTGTGATATATCCAGAAGATTTTTTAAAAATCTATCAAGGTGCCTATACCATATATTTTTTAACTCTCTTTAAGCACATGTCTCTCAAGTACTTATTCTGATAATGTCTTCTACATTCATATTCTAAACTCAAGGTTATTCCAAAGCTTCTGATTTTACACATTCCTGTTCTGGACCACATATTGTCTGATTGTCCTACTCTTAATTCTTTCTCTCTTAATTCTGTCTCTCCACAGATCTTTGGAGCAATTTATAGCTCAGTTAAGAATAATTGGAGTTTTATGACCATTAACTATTGAAACAAGTCTACTAAGGTAACTGGTACCTGGCTTACATCCCTTTCATAACTGCATCCTTGAACTGTACCTCGTACCTCTAGGAGAGTTCTTCTGAAGTAAAGCAGCTCTCTCTAACATCGACTGACGGACCTCCATTCACATATCAACCTAAAAAGTAAATTTTCAGAGTGGCTTTTTCTGAATTACACATGAAATTAGTGTCTTTCAGTTTCTGTCATTTGACTTTACATTTCCTTCATGCACTTGACATTATTCAAAAAGAGAAAGATTTTTAAAATGTTGCCTTTTCCCACTTGGCTATAAATTCTATAAGGGCAGGGCTTTCACTCACTATATGTATTAGTTTGTTTGAGCTGCAATAACAGAACGCCAGAGACCCAATTACTTAAAAACAATAGATAACTTTTTCTCGAATTCTGAAGGCTAGGGGGTACGAGATCAAGGTGTTGGCTGATTAGGGCCGATGTCCTGGTTTATAGAAAGCATGGAAAGTGGTTTATAACTCACTAAAGTCTGTTTTATAAGGACAATAATCCCACTCACGAGGGGTCCATCCTCAAGACCTAATCACCCCCTCCTACACACACACTAAATCCCATGTTCGAATATCATGACATTTGTATTAGGGTTCAACATATGTATTTGGAGAAACACAAACATTCAGTTCATTGCACTTTGTGCTTTTGTACTGGTTTTTTGTTTGTTTGTTTTGCTTTTTAAATTTGTTATTTATTTATATTTGTTAGTTCCAGGCCTTTGTTGCTGTGCCTGGGCTTTCTCTAGTTGTGGCAAGCAAGGGCTACTCTTTGTTACTGTGCATGGGCTTCACATTGCAGTGATTTCTCTTGTTGAAGAGCCCAGGGCTCTTGACCCACAAGCTTCAGTAATTGTGGGTTTTGGGCTCTAGAGCTCAGGCTCAGTATTTGTGTCCACTGGCTGAACTACTTTAAGGCATGTGGAATCTTCCCAGACCAGGGATCAAGCCCGTGTCCCCTGCATTGGCAGGTGGGTTCTTATCCACTAGACTGCCAGGGAAGTACCTTGTGTATTTTTTTTAGTATGGACCTCACCACAAAAAGTTTGGTGAAATAACTTCAGATGTCCAATATGCTATTCAAGATACTCTCATCACTAAGCTGCTCTTACTCTCTCACATCCCACCTGCCCCCTCTACCAGTGAGTCTTCAAAGCACTGAAGCACATGACATACCACGAGCATCTACAGTTTCACAGTCATAATATTTAGAAAGTTCTAGGATGATCAGTCCCTGTGATAAATTGTGTGGTATGTGTGTATTATCTAGCTTGTGGTGATGTGGTGAGTAAACCAGACAAACTTCAGACCACAGTTCCTGACCAGTTGTAAAAGACACAATTCAACAAGAGTCAGCAGTGCAGAAGCACTTTTGTATTCTTATGTAAACCAAGATGTTGCTGTTTAGTCCTTAAGTCTTATCTGACTCTGTGTGACCCCATGGACTGTAGCAAGACAGGCTCCTCTGCCCATGGGATTTACAAGACAAGAATATTGGAGTGGGTTGCCATTTTCTTCTCCAAGGGATCTTCCCCAACCAAGGTTCTAACCTGCATTCCCTATGGCTTCTGCATTGGCAGGCAGATTCTTTGCCTCGAGCCATGAGGGAAACCCATAAACCATGATAGCCTAGCTATATCTTTCAGCAAAGGCATATGAAAGCTTGAATATAGGCTTCCAACAATGAAAGCCTGCCAAAGTAAGTTCTATTTCTCATGAAATGGTTGGAGAGATAGGAATTGTCTTGCATGACCTCTTCAGGTATTCTGGACTACACTAGGCTCTCTTAGTGGCTGCAAGACTACCATATTTCAAGCTGTAGATCTTGGAGGAGGTTGATCACAGATCTCTCTAATTCTAAAGTCTCTTTAATTCTAAAATTCTAAAATGATCCTCAGAGATCATATCACTGATGCAGAACATTAGGGCTGAATTCCAAATTATTTACTTCCTTTTATTTCCTAAATAAATACAAGGGCACACACACACACACACACACACACACACACACACACACACACACACACATATATATATATATATTTTGGGGGGGGGGTTAGAAGAAGGAAAAGAGTATGCTTGGGCCAGCCCTTTCAGGGCACTCTCTCTTTTAGATCCAGCTTCCTGGTATAAAGGAGAATATATTAGCCAACTGTTTGTGTCAAGTTTGCAATGGCAACTCTACCTCACAAAAGCATTGCGTGTGTCCAGCTTTGTCAGTGACCCTTTGAGAAAATGTGCCATGCTAAAGAAATATATTAGCCACTTCACTAGCTGCA
Organism: Ovis aries; assembly: GCF_016772045.2. Classification (NCBI taxonomy): domain Eukaryota; kingdom Metazoa; phylum Chordata; class Mammalia; order Artiodactyla; family Bovidae; genus Ovis; species Ovis aries. The sequence continues at coordinate 64,454,658 of NC_056063.1, forward strand.
TATCCAAAGCTATGTCTCCAGTCTGCTTGATCAGTCTGAAAGGCTATCTTCTCTCTAAATGCGTCTGTTTCACCTAAGTTTTCCCACTCTTAGAGTTGGGAATGACAGAAATTAAAGGATGTTATCAACAGCCATTCAGAATTGCACTGTGTAAGAAGCAAGCAGAATTTTAAAAAACTGCAGAGGTAAATTCTTTTTTTTTTTTTTTTAAATTTATTTATTTTTTTTGAGGTTTATTTATTTTATTTTTTTTATTTTTAAATTTTAAAATCTTTAATTCTTACATGCGCTCCCAAACATGAACCCCCTCCCACCTCCCTCCCCATAACATCTCTCTGGGTCATCCCCATGCACCAGCCCCAAGCATGCTGCATCCTGCGTCAGACATAGACTGGTGATTCAATTCTTACATGATAGTATACATGTTAGAATGCCATTCTCGCAAATCATCCCACCCTCTCCCTCTCCCTCTGAGTCCAAAAAGTCCGTTATACACATCTGTGTCTTTTTTCCTGTCTTGCATACAGGGTTGTCATTGCCATCTTCCTAAATTCCATATATATGTGTTAGTATACTGTATTGGTGTTTTTCTTTCTGGCTTACTTCACTCTGTATAATCGGCTCCAGTTTCATCCATCTCATCAGAACTGATTCAAATGAATTCTTTTTAACGGCTGAGTAATACTCCATTGTGTATATGTACCACAGCTTTCTTATCCATTCATCTGCTGATGGACATTTCTGCTTCAAATTTAAATCAAACATCACAAGAAGGTTGCCACTTAACAGAGGATTAAAACCTTAGTCGATTTTCACTAGACAAAAGAAGTAGATGGGGAATAAGGCACAAAACGAGAAGCAACAATGAAACTATCTTTCATGATCTTAGAACTGAAATTAATTTATTTAGGACAGAAATCTGGATTTCAAGATGATGGGAAAAAGCAGTGGAGAGGCAGATAATGCACAAGTGATATCTGATACCTAAAACATTGTTATTATAGTATGCATTTTATAGAAGCAAAGTGATGGACTTGTATAACTGAACAAGAATCTCTTTTCCCCCAATTTTTTCACCTTTTCATTGCAACACAAGATTTAACTTCACTAAATAAAATGACACAATGTTTACAATTACAAGGGAGCACTGTTCAGACAAATTAAATCCATTGCTGTCAAGGTAAAATCATTTAGAGAATAACTAAGTGTTTAATAATCTATAAAAAGACTACATTAAGCATATAAAAACCACAATTAGTCATTGTAAGCTCTTAAAGAAGGTGTACGTCAGTTGTTGCCTATTCTTCTGGGTGGGTAGATCAAGAAATTCTGAGAAGGGTGTAGCATGATTTCATTTAAAAAATGAAAGATGAAATAAAAAAAAAGTTATAACTATTAGAAACCATCACTTTTCTTTCAGAAAAAAAGTAGAGTGAGTTTTTGCCCAAAGGATCTGTAGGTATTATATGATCATTATTAAGAAGAAAGAGGGTCAATATACATGTGCATTTGCTATAAGGATTTTAACATCTGATTTCACTTATGAAAATATAATTTATCTTAAGTTTTCTGATTAAGAAGATGAGAGATACTTGAGCAGATTAACATGAACCAAAAACTAAAAGAAACAAGGACAAGCAAACAGAAGCAACAAAAGATCAATCTCACAGTTTAAACACTATGAAAAATCAGAATTTAGATATCTCAGCATGAGAAAACATAATCCCTAAGGGAAAAAATATATTTATATCTATTTTGGTAAATATTAATGACATGCTAATAAGTACTATTTTAGTTCACATACTGAATCTATTATCAAAATAAACTGGAATAAAATTATTTTTCAAAATGAGTATTAAGTTTATATATTATAAATAACCAAACTGAATTTTGTTATTTTTTCATTTATATCAAGAATCTATTTTTTTCCAGTTTTCTTGCATAACCTATACAACAAAAAAGTCTCATTTATATAATATATATATTATACATTTCTATTGTATGCATTTATATTATATGTATGTATATATATATAATCTCTGAACATGTTGTCTGTTTTTTGGTTGCTAATTCATATCTGACTCCTTTGAGACCTCATGAACTGTAACCAGCGAAGCTCCTCTGTCCATGGGATTTCCCAGGCAAGAATACTGGAGAGGACTGCCATTTCCTTCTCCAAGGGATCTTCTCAATCCAGGGATTAAAGCCAAGCCTTTTGCATTGGCAGGCCAATTCTGAAACTCCCTAACTCCCCTCACCCCCCAAATTTCTGAACATGTTGTTGCTTATTGTTTAGGCATTAAGTCATGCATAACTTGCTAGAAAAATAATAATGAGCCAGTTGAGTTCTAGAGTCTCATTGAATATTAACACAGATGCACTTTGGAAAATGTCTCCATCTGTTGAGAGTACATTATGCAGCGCGTGATGGCACTTATACATATAATTTATTCAACTTATCATATCTCCTTTACCAAGTTTTAAACATAATATAAACTATATCTGTTTCTTCCATCTAGTTTACATACCATTCTGTGTGTAGCCTAACTTTTCTCATTAAAAAAAAATTGATTATTTTATGTTTGTTGATTATTTCCACTATATTGAAAACTATATAGTCCAGAAAGAAATTCTTTTTTATTAGGATTTTATTATTAACACCCAGTAAAGATAATGAGACACAGCTATGAGCCAAAATTATTTTGTTGAATTAAAAATTTGATTAGTACATATTTGATATTAAGCTTCAGATACTTGAAACTAACTAGATTTTTTAATTGCAATATAGCATATACAAGATAATTTCATTAGTGGGTTACTTTCAATAAGAAAGTAATTCTGATATTCAATTTCATTACAATTGTGTTGTAAAAGCCTGACTCATCATTAATAAAAGATAAGGAGCAAATTATTCATGAAGGATAACAAAACTTTAAATTATTTTAAATATACTCAGATAAAATAATCCCAAATAAAGGTCTCGTTTTCAAAAACATTATTGCTGCCTCAAATTATAATTTTGACATGGAAATCAACTCCAATCAGTTGTATTTTTATTTACAAACTATTTACTCATTAGTATTTGCTATATATCTAAATTTTTCATTTTTATATAGAAATATATCAATATAGTACAGTAAAACGTTATTTTCCCATTTTAAATAACTCATTCTGAGACAAATATATATGTGTATGAGTGGGCTTCCCTGGTGACTCAGATGGTAAAAAATTACACCTGTCTTGAGGGAGACCTGAGTTTGAGCCCGGAATTGGAGAAGGGAATGGCTACCCACTCTAGTATGTTTGCCTGGAGAAAAATACAAATACAAATAATAATAATAATAACGGAAAGAGGAGACTGGCAGGCTATTGTCCATGGGATCACGAAAAGTTGGACATGATAGACTGATTTCTTTTTTTATGAGTGTGCTAATTTTTGACCCAGAGAGATGTTATGGGGAGGGAGGTGGGAGGGGGGTTCATGTTTGGGAACGCATGTAAGAATTAAAGATTTTAAAATTAAAAAAATAAAAAAACTAAAAAAATAAAATATGAGTAAAAGCAAAAAAAATAAAAAATAAAGATTCTATAATATTACTACAGTTAGAATTTGAGAAGCTGAGTGTGTGATACAACTCTACAGCTAACATTGAAAATAATGAAAATAGCTTCAATTTTGTTGTTGTGTTTAGTTGCTAAGTCATATCCAGCTAATAAAAAATTAAAACAAACTAAAACTTTGTTCAAATAACCCACATTGATATGGAAAAATAGTATCAGTTCAGTTCAGTCATTCAGTCGTGTCTGACTCTGCAACCCATGGATTGTATCAAGCCAGGGCTCCCTGTCCGTCACCAACTCCTGGAGTTGACCTAAACTCATATCCAATGAGTCAGTGATACCATCCAACCATCTCATCCTCTGTCATCCTCTTCTCCTTCCGCTTTCAATCTTTCCCAGCATGAGGGTATTTTCAAATGAGTCAGTTGTTCGCATCAGGCGGCCAAAGTATTAGAGTTTCAGCTTCACTGTCAGTCCTTCCAATGAATATTCAGAACTAATTTTCTTTAGGATGGACTGTTTGGATCCCCTTGCTGTCTGGGGGACTCTCCACAGTTCAAAACACCACAGTTTGAATGCCACAGTTCAAAAGCATCAATTATTCAGCGCTCAGCTTTCTTTATAGCCCAACTTTCACATCCATACGTGACCACTGGAAAAACTATAGCCTTGACTAGATAGACCTTGGCAACGTAATGTCTCTGCTTTTTAATAAGCTGTCTAGGTTGGTCATAACGTTTCTTCCAAGGAGCAAGCATCTTTTAATTTCATGGCTGCAGTCACCATCTGCATTGATTTTGGAGCACCCCCCCAAAAAAGTCTCTCAATATTTCCACTGTTCCCCCATCTATTTGCCATGAAGTGGTAGGACCAGATGCCATGATCTTAGTTTTCTGAATACTGAGTTTTAAGCCAGCTTTTTCACACTCCTCTTTCACCTTCATCAAGACGCTCTTTAGTTCTCCAATTTCTGCCATAAGGGTGGTGGCATCAACATATATGAATTATTGATATTTTCAATAACTATTTCTCCCAGGAACCTTGATTTCAGCTTGTGCTTCATTCAGCCCAACGTTTCTCATGATGTACTCTCTATATAAGTTAAATGAGCAGGGTGAGAATATACATCTTGATATACTCCTTTCCTGATCTGGAACCAGGCTGTTGTTTGATGTCCAGTTCTAAATGTTGATTCCTGACCTGCATACAGATTTCTCAGGAGGCAAATCAGGTTATCTGATATTCCAACCTCTTTCAAAATTTTCCGCAATTTCTTGGGATCCACACAGTCAATAGATTTGGCATAGTGAATAAAGCAGAAATTTATGGGGTTTTTTTGTTTTTTGTTTTTTGTTTTTTTTTTTCTGGAACTCTCTTGCTTTTTTGATGATCCAAAGGATGTTGTCAATGTGGTTCCTCTGCCTTTTCTAAATCCAGTATGAACACCTGGAAGTTCACAGTTCACATATTGCTGAAGCCTAGCTTGAAGAATTTTGGGCATTACCTTAATAGTGCATGAGATGAGTGCAATTGTGTGGTAGTTTGAACATTTTTGTCATTGTCTTCCTTTAGGATGGAATGAAAACTGACTTTTTCCAGTCCTGCAGCCACTGCTGAGTTTTCCAAATTAGCTGGCATACTGAGTGCAGCATTTTCACAGCATCATCTTTTAGGATTTGAAATAACTCAACTATTATTCCATCACCTCCACCAGCTTTCCATCAGCTTTCTTTGTAGTGATGCTTCCTAAGGCCCACTTGACTTTGCATTCAAGGATGTCTGGCTCTAGGTGAGTGATCACACCATCAAGATTATCTGGATCACGAAGATCTTTTTTGTATAGTTCTTCTGTGTATTCTTGCCACCTCTTCTTAATATCTTCTGCTTCTATTAGGTCCATATTATTTTTGTCCTTTATTGTGCCCATTATTGCATGAAAAGTTCCTTTGCTATCTCTAATTTTCTTAAAGAAATCTCTAGTCTTTCCCATTCTATTGTTTTCCTCTACTTCTTTGTATTGATCACTGAAGAAGGCTTTCTTATCTCTCCTTGCTATTCTTTGGTACTTTACATTCAAATGGGTATAACTTTCCTTTTCTCCTTTGCTCTCACTCTCTTCTTTTCATAGCTATTTGTAAGGAGTCCTTAGACAACTATTTTGCCTTTTTGGATATCTTTTTCATGGGGATGGTCTTGATCCCTGCCTGCTGTACAATGTCACGAACCTCCATCCACAGTTCTTCAGGCACTTTGTCTATCAGATCTTCAGTTCAGTTCAGTTCAGTCACTCAGTCATGTCCGACTCTTTGCAACCCCATGAACTGCAGCATGCCAGGCCTCCCTGTCCATCACCAACTCCTGGAGTTTACTCAAACTCATGTCCATTGAGTCAGTGATGCCATCTAACCATCACATCCTCTGTCGTTCCCTTCTCCTCCTGCCTTCAATCTTTCCCAACATCAGGGTATTTTCAAATGAGTCAGTTCTTCGCATCAGGTGGCCAAAATATTGGAGTTTCAGCTTCAACATCAGTCCTTCCAATGAACACCCAGGACTGATTTCCTTTAGGATGGGCTTGTTGGATCTCCTTGCAGTCCAAGGGACTCTGAAGAGTCTTCTCCAACACCACAGTTCAAAAGCATCAATTTTTCTGTGCTCAGGTTTCTTCACAGTCCAACTCTCACATCCATACATGACCACAGGAAAACCATAGCCTTGACTAGACGGACTTTTGTTTGCAAAGTAATATCTCTGCTGTTTAATATACTGTGTGTGTTGGTTATAACTTTTCTTCCAAGGAGTCAGCGTCTTTTAATTTCATGGCTGCAATCATCATCTGCAGTGATTTTGGAGCCCCTGAAAATAAAGTCAGCCACTGTTTCCCCATCTATTTGCCATGAAGTGATGGGACCAGATGCCATGATCTTAGTTTTCTGAATGTTGAGTTTTAAGCCAACATTTTCACTCTCCTCTTTCACTTTCATCAAGAGGCTCTTTAGTTCTTCTTCACTTTCTACCATAAGGGTGGTGTCATTGCATATCTGAGGTTATCGATATTTCTCCTGGAAACCTTGATTCCAGCTTTTGCTTCCTCCAGCCCAGCATTTCTCATGATGTACTCTGCATATAAGTTAAATAAGCAGGGTGACAATATGCAGCCTTGATGTACTCCTTTACCTATTTGGAATCAGTCATTTGTTCCATGTCCAGTTCTCTTGAATTTATTTCTCACTTCCAGTGTATAAGGGAAAAATAGTATATATACGGGAATGAAAACCATAGGGGACAAACAGAAAAATAAATGTTTAAAAGCATACCTAAATCCAAAAGCATAATAATGATATAATATATTACTGGGCTTTATACTTCAATTAATAGATATTATCAGAATAAATAAAACAGTGAAATCCAGTTGTATGCTATGTCTATATGTATATGTCTAGGACAGATGTACTTCAATATAAAGACATAGGTAGCTGTGAAATAGACAAAGATATAACATGCAAAATATAATTATCAGTAGGCTAACCTATGAAATTAATGTCAGAATATAGACCATTATCAGAATGAAAAGGGACAGTCCATAGTGATAGAAAAGTGAATGTTGCTCTACTCATTGTCTCAATTAGTGCCCTAATAGAGATTTTTGAAACTATAAGCACACTGATGTGTCATTTGCTAATTTATAGTAAGGTTTTTCCTTAGTGAATTTTTTGTTTTGCCAAGAAACTAGTGTTATTAGATATCTATGTGTTTATTGGTCTCATATAAAAGTTCAGATACTATTTTTATAGCCATTTAAAAGATCATGTATGGATGTGAGAGTTGGACTGTGAAGAAAGCTGAGTGCTGAAGAATTGATGCTTTTGAACTGTGGTGTTGGAGAAGACTCTTGAGAGTCCCTTGGACTGCAAGGAGATCCAACCAGTCCATTCTGAAGGAGATCAGCCCTGGGATTTCTTTGGAAGGAATGATGCTAAAGCTGAAACTCCAGTACTTTGGCCCCCTTGTGAAGAGTTGACTCATTGGAAAAGACTCTGATGCTGGGAGGTATTGGGGGGAGGAGAAGGGGACGACAGAGGATGAGATGGCTGGATGGCATCACTGACTCGATGGATGTGAGTCTGAGTGAACTCTGGGAATTGGTGATGGACAGGGAGGCCTGGTGTGCTGAGATTCATGAGGTCACAAACAGTCAGACATGACTGAGTGACTGAATTGAACTGAACTGAACTGAACTGAAGTGCACTGTGTTTTTGTGGCTGAAACTCTGATACTTTGGCCACCTGATGTGGAGAGCAAACTCAGTGGAAAAGACTCTGATGCTGGGAAATATTGAGGGCAAGAGAAGAAGGGGGTGACACAGGATGAGATAGCTGAATGGTATCACTGACTCAGTGAACATGAGTTTGAGTAAACTCTGGGAAATGGTGGAGGACAGGGAAACCTGGTGTGGTGCAGTCCATGGGGTTGCAAACAGTTAGACACTGATGAGCTACTGAACAACAAAAATAATAACTAGATGTCTCTTGTCCATCTATTTTAGTAATGACATAAAATTGAAAATGATGGAAAATCCTCATATAATAGGATTTAGAAAATGCTATCAAAATCAGAAAGATACTAATTCTGATTAACTTGATGCCTCATAATATATTACTTTAAAATTTTTATATTTTAATTTCTAATTTTCAGAAGCTAGTTATGCTTTTACCACTCCTCTAATTTTTAAAAATATTTTTGATGCATGATTCCATATTTATCAAAAGTTAAGGTGTTTGGAAATCTAAATTATGACCTTGAAATATATAAAGATAGTTTACTTGTTGATTTAATTATAACATAATATCAGCTCAACAAATCCTTTTACAGTGGTTACTATTCAGTTTATACTTTGCTATGTATATTGCTATTTGCATCTATAATCTTTCATGGATAAAGTAACATTTCATTTACTTTGATTTATCCCTAAATTATCTAGAATATATTAAGAACATTTAAATTGTAATAGAGTTTTCCAAATTCTTACCACTGTGTATGGGGAGAGGGGATGTCCATCATGTTCCTTTTCTTTATTGTGATGTTATCTAACATCACTTTTGTACTAAAACAAATAATCTTATATTTACCACTACACGTATACATTTTTCATTTAACTGATATTCAAAGTATTATAATTTAGTTAATCTAATATAAAATCTTAATGAAACAAAAGCAAATTATGAGAGTGGTGTTCAGCCATGGAATTTAGAAGCATCTGATTTACAGCTTTAACAAGAAGTCTTCCCTAAGGAAGAAACTGACGCAAAAGGGGGAAAGTTAAATATTTTTTACCTTGAAACTTGACACTGATCCTCTGCCCCGTCTAGAACACTATTGAGTCAGGCAGCACCATATAAAGAGCTAGCCTGCTTTGCTCACCTGAATCCAAAGCAGATGTCAGGACTTTCTGCTAACCTGTTGGCCAATTTATAGCCTCCCTCTCTCTGGTACCAATGCACAAACTTGTCTGAATTCAAAAAAGGCCAAGTCAAAACAAACTAACCAACATCAGAAGGAAAAAAAAAAAGCAAGAGAATCAACAACTACTTTTATCAGTGCCTCAGGAAGATGGGAAGCCCCTCCCCACACACAGGCAGATGAGCCCATTGGTGGTTGTTATCCATCTTCTCATCCTAGAAAAAATAGCACTGGCCCAATCACACCTCACAGGACAAAGACAAAAGGCAGAGAAAGCTGATTGGATTTATCCAGGGTAAAGACTCTGAAGGGCTTCTCAGGTAGCCCAGTGGTAAAGAATCACCTGCCAGTGTAGGAGACATATGTGCCATCCCTGGGTCAGGAAGATTTCCTGGAGGAGGAAATGGCAACCCACTCCAGGATTCATGCCTGGGAAATCACATGGACAGAGGAGCCTGGCGGGCTACAGTCCATGGGCTTGCAAAATAGTCAGACACCACTTGGTGACACATATAATGTAAAGATGTTTGGGGGGATTTCACACTTTGAGTTGATTTGGATAGTGGTTGCTAGAAGAAAAGAAGAGTAATAATACATTGATATGCCAGTACATACAGAACTGGTTAAGAATTTCACAGCTTTCTCCACTGTTATTTGGTAATAATTCAGGAAGCAATCCATTAAAGGACTAGTATGGAACAGACTTCTTATGTTAAAATATATTCATGAAAAAATGCTTATTAATTAAAATACGGCTTTCGTTATGGAAGAAAAATCCTTTCACTGTATGTGCAATAATTGGTGTAGTATACCATAGATAAAACCATATTGAATTCCTAATGACCACTTTTCTTCTTTGGCCTTATTTAAACAGTATTATTACTTTAATTTTCTATAGATTTATCCAGGTTAAATACCATGCTTATCTAGCTCCATGACTCTTATGAACTTACTAATGCTTCAATTCTGTCTAATTATGAATGAACTAAATAAGACTGAAATTCTTTGAGGTATTCAGAATAAATTGCATTGATTAACTTATGACCTGTGCGATGGGAAATGGTGAAAAATCTAATAATGCCTAGGATATAGGAACTAGTATAAACATCAGTTGATAGGATTACTTTTAAAAAAAGATAACTCAGAAATGATTTAACTTGTTTTGTTATAATAATTCAGTTATTCTACTACCAATATTTAAGAAAGCAATTTTCTCATAAGAACTGCACAAACCAGAGGCCAGCCTGTTATTGTTTTGAGGATTACTTTATATTGAAAAATACAAAAGTACTAAGATTTCCAATATATGTTGGGCTATTAAGCTTTTACTGCTTAAACTTTCACATTAAACTTTACAAACATTTTGGCCCCATTTACTGTATCTTTGTTAATTTAACACAAGTTGGAATGTAATGTTATGTTAAAGCTGATTAAAATTAACTCCCCTTATTTAATCATGGTAAATATAGTCAGGGAGGGGATGCTGTTGAAAGAAATATTAGAAGGTACAAATACAATTGTGAAAAAAAGATTAATAGAATTCATTCCCAAAGTGAGTGCCTATTGCATTTTTACATATGTGTAAAATCATTATGAATCTATTAAAATAAATTATGATAGTCTACTATGATAAAACACACTAATATTCCAATAATTAACTGAATTATTCTCTTACTCATATTCAATAATATATATTTTGTCTTTAATTTGCATATAAATTGTGTAGAATAAAAATTAAGTATTCAATAAAGACCCTTCCATTTGTATTTATACCTTTAAATTTATAAAATTCAACTTAGTACTTATTTGAAATTAGAGTATTATAACATTGAACAGAACCTGAGATTATACTTCCCTAATTAGTACTTTGGCTGTAATAATAGCAGAACTTGAGCTAGAGGCTCTCAAGCCAGACTCAGGTGTTTCAATCCTCTCTCTGGCTCTTACTGGTTCTGTGGACATGGCAATCCACAAAGACTCTCTCTGACTCATTTTACAAATTGTTGCAATGAAGATAATAATAGCATCTGATTCAAAAAGGTTGATGATAATTATATTCCCACCCAGGAATCATTAGCCACAGTAGTAGCAGCTAAATCATTATTTCCCTATAATTTGCTAAGATTTCTTTTATTTAGCATTAAAAATGAGCTGTGTATCCTTTTTGCCAACTATTTAATAATATTGCTTGAACATGCTAAGCGGGTCAGGGACAAAGCATACTAACCAGACACATTGATGAAGTGGGCAGGAAAAATAACAAAGTATGGGGACAATTTCGCAATGGAAAATGTACCTCTTCCATATAGTAGTTGCTAGTTAATTTGGCAATTATTCTATATCCTTGTCAAATTTCCAATGTATGTAATTAGCATATTCATGTACTAGGCTGAAGGTCAAGCTGCTATAATCAAATAATGATAGTAACAGAAACAACAATTCAAAACCAAAATAATACAAAGATTAAAGCAATATTTATTTATTTTGTATATATGATATCTTCTAATATTGATTATTAATCAGACCATATATGCTCTGAATCTGGATAATGGCAGTAACTAATTTCTGTAAATAATAAAAAGTGGATAGAGAGCTCAAAGAAAAGGGAAAAAGAGAGCAGAAAGAAAGGAAATGAAAAAAGAGGAAATAATACAGGAGAACGGAAAGGGGAAAGTGATAAAGTACAAGGAGGGAAAATTTATCTAAATCCTTCAAAATGTAAGACTAATACTGCTTTTTCTTGTGAAGTAATAATGGTTATTCAAAATTATTTCCATATTTTTTCCAATTAACTGTGCTGTTCATCCAGTTGCAAAGGATGGTTGATGATCACTTAGGTCACATTTTTTCAAGATTTCACTCAACAGAAATAAAATTGAGGCTATCAAGAATATATATTACACTAACTTGTTAACAGAATTGAAACCATGTATAAGTTTCTTTATCTAAATCTGTATTTTAGGGGAAATTAGGGAGAATACCAATACCAGCTATTTTTAACACAAAAGTTTATTTGAAGTAATTTAGTTTCAAGGAGAGAAAAAGATAAACAAGTTTATACACATACAAAGACTCACAGATAGTCAAATATGCTTAGTTAAAAATAAGCCAATTATTTTTTAATCTCATGTATTAATCTGAATAAACTGGGGAACTAATCAGTTGTCTTATGGATAACAAATTTTCATTGTTAAAGTGACTGAAATAACATAATTTTGTGTTAGTATTATGATTAACCAGAGAAGGAAATGGCAACCCACTCCAGTATTCTTGCCTATAGAATTCCATGGATGGAGGAGCTTGGTGGGCTATAGTCCACGGGTCGCAAAGAGTTGGACACGACTGAGAGACTTCACTTCACTTTTCACTTTCACTTATTATGATTAATGAGTGGGTTTAGAATATTTCCTCAATGGTATATCTGATGTAAAATTGGAAGATTACTTAGAAAATCAGTTGAAAATACATATTGAAAAGTATTTATTCTATATCAGTTACTCTATGTAAATACATAAAAGTCTTTAGTTCAGTTCAGTTGCTCAATCATGTCTGACTCTTTGAGACTGCATGCACTGCAGCACTCTAGGCCTCCCTGTCCATCACCAACTCCCAGAGTTTACTCAAACTCATGTCCATTGAGGGGGTGATGCCATCAAACCGTCTCCTCCTCTGTTGTCTCCTTCTCTTCCCACCTTCAATCTTTTCCAGCATCAGGGTCTTTTCAAATGAGTCAGTTCTCTGCATCAGGGGGCCAAAGTGTTGGAGTTTTAGCTCCAGCATCAGTTCTTCCAATGAATATTCAGGACTGATTTCCTTTAGGATGGACTGGTTGGATCTCCATGCTGTCCAAGGTACTCTCAAGAGCCTTTTCCAACATCTTGGTTCAAAACCACCAATTCTTTGGCACTCAGCTTTCTTTATAGTCCAACTCTAACATCCATACATGACTACTGAAAAACCATAGTTTTGACTAGAGCGACCTTTGTTGGCAAAGTAATGTCTCTGCTTTATAATAAGCTGTCTAGTTTGGTCATAACTTTTCTTCCAAGGAGCAAACATCCTTTAATTTCATGGCTGCAGTCACCATCTGCAATGATTTTGGAGCCCCCAAAAATAAAGTCTGTCAGTTTTCCCATCTATTTGCCATGAAGTGATGGCACAAGATGCCATGATCTCAATTTTCTGAATGTTGAGTTTTAAGCCAACATTTTCACTCTCCTCTTTCACTTTCATCCAGAAGCTCTTTAGTTCTTCTTTGCTTTCTGCCATAAAGGTGGTATCATCTGCATATCTGAGGTTATTGATATTCCTCCAAGCAATTTTGATTCCAGCTTGTGCTTCATCCACTTCAGTATTTCTTATGATGTACTCTGCATATGATTTAAATAAGCCAGGTGACAATATACTGCCTTGACATATTCCTTTTCCTATTTGGAACCAGTCTGTTTTTCCATGTCCAGTTCTAACCATTGTTTCTTGACCTGCATACAGATTTCTCAGGAGGCAGGTTAGGTGGTCTGGTATTCCCATCTCTTTCAGAATTTTCCACATTTTGTTGTGATTCACACAGTCGAAGTCTTTGGCATAGTCAATAAAGCAGAAGTAGATGCTTTTCCTAGAACTCTCTTGCTTTTTCGGTGATCCAACGGACGTTGGCAATTTGATCTCTGGTTCCTCTGCCTTTTCTAAATCCAGCTTGAATATCTGGAGGTTCATGTTTCACATACTGTTGAAGCCTGGCTTGGAGAATTTTGAGCATGAAGACTTTGCTGGAGTGTGAGATGAGTGCAAGTATGTGGTAATTTGAGCATTTTTTGGCATTGCCTTTCTTTGGGATTGAAATGAAAACTGGCCTTTTCCAGTCCTCTGGCCACTGCTGAGTTTCCAAATTTGCTGACATATTGAGTGCAACACCTTTACAGCATCACCTTTTAAGATTTGAAATAGCTCAACTGGAATTCCTCACATCCACTAGTTCATAGTAATGCTTCCTAAGGCCCACTTGACTTTGCATTCCAGGATTTCTGGCTCTAGGTGAGTGATTACACCATCGTGATTATCTGGGTCATGAAGATCTTTTTGTATAGTTCTTCTGTGTATTCTTGCCACTTCTTCTTAATATCTTCTCCTTCTGTTAGGCACATCCGTCCTTTACTGAGCCCATATTTGTATGAAATGTTCCCTTGGTATCTCTAGTTTTCTTGAAGAAATCTCCAATTGTTCCCATTCTATTGTTTTCCTCTATTTCTTTGCACTGATCCCTGAGGAAGGCTTTCTTATCTCTCCTTACTATTCTTTGGAACTCTGTACTAAAATGGGTCTATCCTTCCTTTCCTCCTTTGACTTTCACTTCTCTTCTGTTCATAGCTGTTTGTAAGACCTCCTCAGACAACCATTTGCCTTTTCTGCATTTCTTTTTCTTTGGGATGGTTTTGATCAGTGCTTCCTGTACATTGTCATGAATCTCAATCCATAGTTCTTCAGGCACTCTATCAGATCTAATCCCTTGAATCTATATGTCACTTCTACTGTTTAATCGTAAGGGATTTGATTTAGGCCATACCTGAACGGTCTAGTGGTTTTCCCCACTTTCTTAAATTTAATTCTGAATTTGGCAATAAGCAGTTCATGATCTGAGCCACAGTCAGCTCCCGGTCTTGTTTTTGCTGGCTGTATAGACCTTCTTCATCTTTGGCTGCAAAGAATATAATCAATCTGATTTTGGTGTTGACCATCTGGTGATGCCCATGTGTAGTCTTCTCTCGTGTTGTTGGAAGAAGGTATCTGCTATGACCCGTGCGTTCTGTTGACAAAACTCTATTAGCCTTTGCCCTGCTTCATTTTTTTACTCCACGGCCAAATCTGCCTATTACTCCACGTATTTCTTGACTTCCTACTTGTGTATTCCAGTCCCCTATAATGAAAAGGACATCTTTTGGGGGGGTTAGTTCTAGAACTTCTTGTAGATCTCCATAGAACCATTAAACTTCAGCTTTTTCAGCATTATTGGTCAGGGCATAGATTTGGATTACTTTGATACCAAATGGTTTGCCTTGGAAATGAACAGAGATCATTCTGTCATTTTTGAGATTGCATCCAAGTACTACATTTCAGACTCTTTTGTTGACTATGATGGTTACTCTATTTCTTCCAAGAGATTCTTGCCCCCAGTAGTAGATATAATGGTCATAAATTCTACCAGTCCATAAATGGATAATCAGCAAATATTTGTTTCTGCATTCTTAGTATGGGCTTTAAATTGTGTTTTACATTTTGAAAAATGTGAAAAGCCATAAAACAATTTTCATGATGTTATAGTTTTCAAAAAGCAATTTTATACCTACTAAACTTATCTTTCCATGAATATTTTATATTGTTTTTAAGATTCTGTGTGAAGAATCTTATGCTATGCATGTTATTTTAAATTTTTAAATGACCAATTAAAGACAGTGTTTTACATTAACTGTAAACAAGAATACACAAATAAATTTTATTTTCCAGTACAATAATTGATCAAAGTAGGAATAATGAAGTAGAAGAATGTTTTCTGGTATGCTAACTTAATCTTTTGTTTTAATACAAATGTACATTCAACTTGCACATTGCCCCAAGATATATTGTAAGTGCCATTATTCTTGGCATTGATCTCAATTACTCATAATCTACATTACATAATCCTGAAAATAGTGTTAATATTCAGTTGAAATGTTAATTGGTGGTAAAAAAAACTTTTGAGCTTTGATGATGCTCATTTATTATCAGAGTAATTATAAGGTGATTTAGAAAAGAAAATGGGGACCAAGGAGACAACTTAGGGGTGAACAAAACCAATACAAACATACATGTCGGTATACACATAGTGGACTTATTAAACTCACACAGAGTGTGCAGGGAATAATGGCCAAAGTAAAGTGTTTCTACAAAGGTAAGAACAAATAAAACATTGCGTAGTGACCAAGCAAATTTGAACTACAAGTGGTTCCCACACTTTTGTTGAATGTAGCCTTTAACTATCTAATATAAATGTCAAAAATATTTGCACAAAAAATGCACATAAAACTTAAATTTTGCAAATGATTTCAGTGAGACAACTATTTGTTTTAAATTTATCTCTAAAGCATCCCAGGTGACACTAGCGGTAAAGAATCTGCTTACCAATGCAGGAGATGTAAGAGACACAAGAGATGTGGATTTGATCTCTGGGTTGGAAGATCCCCTGGAGTAGGAAGTGACAACCCACTGCAGTGTTGTTGCCTAGGAAATCCCACAGACAGGAGCCTGGTGGGCTGAAGTCCATGGGACTGCAAAGAGTAGGACAAAACTGAGCGACTGAGCACACATAAGCCCTCCAAGTACCCATTCTCCATGTTAACAATAAACCTGTCATGAATTTTCTGATCAATAGAGAAAAATAGTTATTCATTTTAAATGATTGAATTTATAATTTATAAAACATAATAGTATATATACTTAAAATGATGTTGTAGATATTTCAGGAAATAAATTATGATATTTAGGTACTCATTTTCAAGTTTTTATAAGTACTACTGTCATTAACAAAATTTATTTTTTTATATTATTTAACTTATAAATCCTTTGTGTACCTACTATTTTTATATGTTAAAACATAAGACTATTGCAAGAGTGGTACCAAAAATTTCTATATACTAAGATTTATCATTTGTTTACATTCTGTCGCATTTGATTTTTCCATTCTCTCCCTCTCTCTTAGAGATGACATCTATGTATTATGCGTGTATATTTATATGCATGCTCAGTTGCTTCAGTTGTGCCCAACTCTTTGACCCTATGAACCATAACCTGCCAGGATGCTCTGTTCATGGGATTCTCCAGGCAAGAATCAGGAGTGGATTGCTGTGCCCTCCTCCAGTGCATCTTCCTGACCCGGCCATTGAACTCTCATCTCCTGCATTACAGGCAGTTCCTTTACTGATGAGCCACCAGGAAGCCCCTATATGTGCATACCTATGTTATTGTTTCTGTATCATTTGAGACTGAAAAGAAGATATGCTGCTGCAGTTTAGTTGCTAAATTGTGTCCGATTGGACACATTTACTGGATCACTGGACTGTGATCCCCTGGACTGTAGCCTGCCAGGCTCCTCTGTCCATAGGATTTCCCAGGAAGGAATACTGGAGTGTGTTTGCCATTTCCTTCTCCAGGGAATCTTCAGTCAGTTCAGTCGCTGTCGTATCCGACTCTTTGTGACCCCATGAATTGCAGCACGCCAGGCCTCCCTGTCCATCACCAACTCCCAGAGTACACTCAGAATCTCGTCCATCGAGTCAGTGATGCCATCCAGCCATCTCATCCTCTGTCGTCCGCTTCTCCTCCTGCCCCCAATCCCTCTCAGCATCAGAGTCTTTTCCAATGAGTCAACTCTTCGCATGCGATCTTAATGCCCCTTTATTTCTAAGTACATTGGACATGATCTCACTTAACAATATAATTAATAAAATGGAAAAATTTTACTTTGGTATAATAACATATTCTCATCGAGAGTCAATATTCACAGTTCAATGAATGTGACATTGTTTGAAGAACGTTGTTTGTAGAATGGCTTTAACTATTTATTTTCTGCTCCAGGACCCAGTGAAGAGCGATATATAACATTTAGCTTTCATATCTCCATAGTGTACTTTAATCTGAAACAGTTCTCTGGTCTTTTTTGTTTGGTTTTGTTTTGTCCTTCTATGATCTTCACATAATTGAAAAAATGGATCAATATTTTAATGTCTGTGAAATTGGATTGATTATATTCATGTTATGATTTCTTGGAATAAATGCAACGGAAGCAACATTGTATCTTTCTAAGTGCATCACAACAGATGTCAAATGATGTTAGTTTGATATAACAACCCAGGTGACACAGTGCTAAAGAATCCATCTGCCAATTCAGAAAACATGAGAGATACCAGTTCCATACTTGTGTCAGGAAGATCCTTAGAGGAGGAAATGACAACCCACTCCAGTATTCTTGCCTAGAAATCCCATGGACAAAGGAACCTGGAGGGCTACAGTCCATGGGATTACAAAGTGTTGGACATGAATGAGCAACTGAGAAAGCACAAACACATTGTGAGTCATAGTAAAAATAGCATCAAAAAAGTAGTAACTTTAACCTCTAGTTTAAGACAGAGTCTCTGGAATTTCTCTGTTGCAAAATCACCGCCTTTCTCTTTGTTATGAATAAGCAATTTGTAGTGGGGTAATCTAAGACTATGATAATCTAATTTATCATCAAAATTTTCTGCCACAAGTTTTAGCACTCACTAATTAAGTTTTAGCTCAGTCATTTCTTTCTTATATATTATTTGACATTATTCTATAAAGGAGAGCTTTCATTTCTTCTTCATTTACTTAGTAGATTACAGTGCATTTATGGAATTTTGGTTATTAATTGATGATCACTTATCAATATCTTCATTGAGATTGATTCTAAAATTATACCCTAATTGGTACAAATCCCCCTCCACACTCACACTTTTCAAGTCTCCTGTGTTCTTCGGATACACCACCATTATCCTTTGATCATGTTCATACTTTCTGGGACAAACTTATATTTCCTGTCTCTGGTCAAAATATATTTTCCCCCAGTAGAGATAATAAATAAATGGAATATGCATAGCTTCATCAATATATTATTAGAACTATATTTCTAATATATCAACATTTGTTCCTTATTAAATACTTTAAAAAAGAGTACCATTGCATACATCTGCAATTTTAATTATTATATTAACATTTATTTTAAATTTTAATAAAATTCACATTGCAATATTTCAGAAAAATCTCTTCCCAATAAATATAAAACAGAAAAATATTTACATTTTGAAAACATGTCAAATATATATAGTGCTATTCATTATATGGTGCTATTCATCAAGTAATAAATGAACATTTTTTACATTACATATTAATGCCCCTTTGATTTCAAGTCTCTTAACAATTGTTAAAATTAACACATTAGGCACAGCAAAGGAAGCTCAAATTATATTTGTATAAAATTTATTTTCCAGTCTGTCATATACCAAAAGAGGAGTAATTATTTGTTTAGCATTTAAGAATCACCCTGAATATTTGGTTACAATGGAACTAGGAAAGTAGTGTGAATTCAAGCAAGGTGAATTAAAAAGTATTCCATATGTTCAATTGCATTCTGTGAAAAAGAGGAATAAAATTATTGTCTCATGAATGCATAAAAGTTAAAATATGCTCACACACAGTCCAGAATAAGCTCTGAATTAAATGCAATACAACTTTTGAGCACCTGACTCTTCACATTCTAAAGTAAGTGATTAAATCCTAAGAATCTTTCTCAGAAACAGCTGTAAAACACAGAAGAGCTCTGAGGTAAGCAGAAATACCATTTACATTTTGATGCTTAAAGAGAGGCACTTTGTCAGTTGGAAAATTAGAGGTGAAACGTAGGCATGAGGCCAACGTCTCATTTTAAAGACTGATGCCTTTTCCACAGTATACTATACCAGATTGAAGGTACAACATTCAATGTGCTGCTGTGCTCTGCTGTGCTCAGTCACTCAGTAGTGTCCTACTCTTTGTGACCCCATGGACTGTACTCCACAAGGCTCCTCTGTCCATGGGGATTGTCCAGGCAAGAATACTGGAGTGGGTAGCCTGTCCTTTCTCCAGCGGATATTCCCAACCCAGGAATGGAACTGGAGTTGCCCGCATTGCCGGCAGATTATTTACCAGCTGATCTACCAGGGAAGCCCACAGCATTAAATAGTCTAAGCTAATAAAAGGTGTTCATTTTACTAAGAAATTTTAAGGTAGATATTTAAAAAAATGTTTCTGCCTATTCAGTAAACATTACACTAATTAAAGCATCTAATGTTGAGATTTAAACAAACAAGAAAATGTTGTATTTGTGGATTGACTGATCTCTAGACTTTGCCCTGATGGCACAGAGGTAAAGAATCTACCTACAATGCAGGAGACACCAGTTCAGTCTCTGGGTCAGAAAGACCCCCTGGAGAAAGGAATCGCAACCCACTCCAGTATTCTTGCCTGGAAAATCCCATGGACAGAGGTCCATGGGTCACAAAAAGAATCGGACACATGACTTAGCAACTAATCAACAGCCTCTCTCCATGGGTCTTTTTGTTGCTTACCCAGTTTGATGATTATCATTACCATTTTTAATGGCACTTATTTCTGAGATGGCATGGTTACAAAAAATTTTCAAAACTTTTATGTAATTAAGCAAATCCATCATAAGTGCTATATATAAAAGAAATTAAATAAAACTGTAAGTAATCAAAGTAATGTATTTCATTGTTTGCATACATGCTAAGTCATGTCTGACCCTTTGCGACCACATGGACTGTAGCCTGCCAGGCTCCTCTGTCCATGAGATTTTCCAGGCAAGAATATTGGAGTGGGTTGCCATGTATTTCCTTTAGGGGATCTTCCTGACCCAGGAATCAAATCCTGAGTCTTCTGCATTGTAAGGAATTCTCTACCACTGAGCCACCTGGGAAGCCCAACCAAAGTAATGGCAAAT
This sequence comes from Ovis aries, assembly GCF_016772045.2. NCBI lineage: Eukaryota > Metazoa > Chordata > Mammalia > Artiodactyla > Bovidae > Ovis > Ovis aries. The sequence continues at coordinate 64,475,227 of NC_056063.1, forward strand.
GTGTAAATACAAATCCCTCAACATAATATCTGACAACTATACAAATCAACAAGTACCAATCACATCATACAAAACTCATGTATCAGTGTAAGCAGAAAGCAGGGATTACTACTAACTTCAAATCCCATAAAGAAAAAAATTGTAATCAATTTTCATGTTATAATACTTAACTCTTGGCTCAAATTTTATGTAGACCAAGTTAGTTTGTGATAAAACCAAAATGGAAGAAAAAATGAATCAATCTTCTGGGGAGAAGATGCTTAAATGGAAAAGAGAGAAACTACCTGCTTGGAAATTGAGCTGTGAAGGAAATCTGAGGGGAGAGAAGGAACTTAATGTTTTCCAAGAAAAAGAAAAAAAAAGGAGCATCTTTTCCATTCTACCAAATACCAACCATTAAAGGTATCAAAGTTTAGGCATAAGAGTGATTTCTTGATGTAAGAATCATGAAAATTATTCCATACTTTCAGAAGGCCTTCATAAAAAAACATGCATCCACAAACTATTGCATCAAAAATATAAAACACTGAAATGAAAACACATTAGCTGATTGCAAAATCCCCCAAAGCATACACATAGAAAAATAAATTAGAAAAGGCTCTCTCTGGTTAATCAAATATACATAAGAATCAGTTACACGAAATTTTTTTTTTTAAAGCAACATGGATCAGAAATTGAAAAATTAAGGAAAGAAACAGACTTGCTTTCAAAGCAAGATTCACCTACATACAATATACAAGAGACATATTTAAAAATAACCTAAAAAGGTTTTTTAAAAGATAGTAATAATAAACCAGCCAAAATTCTAAAAAGAAAGCATAAACACTCTTTCTCTCAGTTGAAGGTAAAGGAAGGGACCTGAGACCATCAGAATTAGAGCCATTAGAAGAAGAGGGCCATCAGAAAATCAAAAAATATTTAAAAATAAAAAAAGAATCAAGAAAACACAATTGCAGATTTCTAAACCCATCATATCTCTATCACCCTTGACCCATGTATGCGCCGGACAAACTGAAAAACAAAGAGACATCTTGAAAGCAGTCAGAGTGAAATAAACGACGTGCTTTCCCTGCACCCTTCCATTATTTAGGCCATCAGTATATTGGGTTTTTCTCCATATTTAATGTTCAAAAATAACAAGTTTAACAATAATAACTTCTCAATGCTACTTACCTTGGAGGAGGGGTATCTCCTTACTGCCGCCGTTCCTGACCTTCAACGTGGGATAGCTTCTCTAGGCTTCCTCCTGCGCCTGCATAGCCACCGCTTGTCCGGTTGCTCCTCCTGGCCAACGGCCCTCGCCTCAGGCTGGGGGTGGCTCCTCAGGGTCACCGCCCCTGGCCCCGAGCGCGAGGTGGCTTCTCCTGGCCGCCCCTGACCTCAGATGTGGGGTGTCTCCTCCTGGCTGCCACTGACCTAGGACTCGGGGTAGTTCCTCTCAGCCCTGCCTGCACCATTGCAGCCTGGCACTCTAGGCCACTGCCCCTGATCTCAGCCGTGTGGTAGTTCCTCTCTGCCACGCTCAGTCAAGAAACACCTGGAGTAACAGGCAAATTTGGCCTTGGAATGTGGAATGAAGCAGGCAAAGACTAACAGAGTTTTCCAAGAAAATGTACTGGTCATAGCAAACACCCTCTTCCAACAACACAAGAGAAGACTCTACACATGGACATCACCAGATGGTCAACGACGAAATCAGATTGATTATATTCTTTGCAGCCAAACATGGAGAAGCTCTATATGGCCAACAAAAACAAGACCCGGAGCTGACAGTGGCTCAGATCATGAACTCCTTATTACCAAATTCAGACTCAAATTGAAGAAAATAGGGAAAACCGCTAGACCATTCAGGTATGACCTAAATCAAATCCCTTATGATTATACAGTGGAAGTGAGAAATAGATTTAAGGGCCTAGATCTGATAGATAGAGTGCCTGATGAACTATGGACTGAGGTTCATGACATTGTACAGAAGACAGGGATCAAGACCTTCCCTATGGAAAAGAAATGCAAAAAAGCAAAATGACTGTCTGGGGAGGCCTTACAAATAGCTATGAAAAGAAGAGAGGAGAAAAGGAAAGATATAAACACCTGAATGCAGAGTTCCAAAGAAGAGCAAGAAAAGAAAAGAAAGCCTTCTTCAGCGATCAGTGCAAAGCAATAGAGGAAAACAACATAATGGGAAAGACTAGAGATCTCTTCAAGAAAAATAGAGATACCAAAGGAACATTTCATGCAAAGATGGGCTTGATAAAGGACAGAAATGGTGTGGACCTAACAGAAGCAGAAGATATTAAGAAGGGGTGGCAAGAATACATGGAAGAACTGTACAAAAAAGATCTTCATGACCCAGATAATCATGACCCAGATCAATCATCTAGAGCCAGACATCCTGGAATGTGAAGTCAAGTGGGCCTTAGAAAGCATCACTACGAACAAAGCTAGTGGAGGTGATGGAATTCCAGTTGAGCTGTTTCAAATCCTGAAAGATGATGCTGTGAAAGTGCTGCACTCAATATGCCAGCAAATTTGGAAAACTCAGCAGTGGCCACAGGACTGGAAAAGGTCCGTTTTCATTCCAATCCCAAAGAAAGGCAATGCCAAACAATGCTCAAACTACCACACAATTGCACTCATCTCACATGCTAGTAAAGTAATGCTCAAAATTCTCCAAGCCAGGCTTCAGCAATACATGAACCATGAATTCCCTGATGTTCAAGCTGGTTTTAGAAAAGGCAGAAGAACCAGAGATCAAATTGCCAACATCCACTGAATCATGGAAAAAGCAAGAGAGTTCCAGAAAAACAACTATTTCTGCTTTATTGACTATGCCAAAGCCTTTGACTCTGTGGATCACAATAAACTGTGGAAAATTCTGAAAGAGATGGGAATACCAGATCACCTAACCTCTTGAGAAATCTGTATGCAGGTCAGGAAGCAACAGTTAGAACTGGACATGGAACAACAGACTGGTTCCAAATAGGAAAAGGAGTACATCAAGGCTGTATATTGTCACCTGCTTATTTAACTTCTATGCAGAGTACATCATGAGAAACGCTGGACTGGAAGAAACACAAGCTGGAATCACAAGAAATATCAATAACCTCAGATATGCATATGACACCACCCTTATGGCAGAAAGTGAAGAGGAGCTAAAAGCCTCTTGATGAAAGTGAAAGAGGAGAGTGAAAAGTTTATCTTAAAGCTCAACATTCAGAAAACGAAGATCATGGCATCCGGTCCCATAACTTCATGGGAAATAGATGGGGAAACAGTGGAAACAGTTACAGACTTTATATTTTTGGGCTCCAAAGTCACTGCAGATGGTGATTGCAGCCATGAAATTAAAAGTCGCTTACTCCTTGGAAGAAAAGTTATGACCAACCTAGATAGCATATTCAAAAGCAGAGATGTTACTTTGCCGACTAAGGGCCGTCTAGTCAAGGCTATGGTTTTTTCTGTGATCATGTATGGATGTGAGAGTTGGACTGTGAAGAAGGCTGAGCGCCGAAGAATTGATGCTTTTGAACTGTGTTGGAGAAGACTTTTGAGAGTCCCTTGGACTGCAAGGAGATCCAACCAGCCCATTCTGAAGGAGATCAACCCTGGGATTTCTTTGGAAGTAATGATGCTAAAGCTGAAGCTCCAATACTTTGGCCACCTCATGCAAAGAGTTGACTCATTGGAAACGACTCTGATGCTGGGAGGGATTGGGGGCAGGAGGAGAAGGGGACGACTGAGGATGAGATGGCTGGATGGCATCACGGACTCGATGGACGTGAGTCTGATTGAACTCCGGGAGATGGTGATGGACAGGGAGGCCTGGTGTGCTGCGATTCATGGGGTTGCAAAGAGTCGGACACAACTGAGCGACTGAACTGAACTGAGCTGAATTCTATTTAGCTATCACATATACTCATATTTACTAAGAGGATCCATATTAAATTGGCCAATATTATTGTAGACTATGGAACTTCCCTAGTAGCTCAGATGGTAAAGAATCTGACTTGCAGTCCAGGTGATATGGGTACGATCCCTGGGTTGGGAACATCCACTGGAGAAGGAAATGGCTACCTCCTCCAGCATTCTTGCCTGGAGAATTCCATGGACAGAGGAGCCTGGGGTCAGAAAGAGTCAGACAAGACTGAGCGGCTAACACTCACACACGTTGTAGCCTATGTCTAGAGATTCAAAAGGTGAATTCAGGATTTTTCCATTATTTAAATCTCAAAATATTGAAGAGAGAGATCGGGCTTTTTCAATATCCAACAAAATTCAGGGTATAGGTTCTTAAATTATAAAAAATGTGATGTTAGCAAGTGGTTATTTAAATATTTGTTAGTGTATGCTTCCCAGTTGGCACTAGTGGTAAAGAAGCTGCATGCCAATGCAAGAGACATAAGAGACACAGATTTGATCCCCTGGGTTGGGAAGATCCCCTGGAGGAGGGCATGGCAACCCACTCTAGTACTGTTGCCTGGGGAAACCCAAGGACAGAGGAATCTGTTGGGCTACAGTCCATAGGGTCACAAAGAGTCTGACACGACTAAAGTGACTTAGCACACATAGTATGTGTTAGAGTATAAATAAGTGTTTGGGATTTGGGGAGGCTCAGAGGGTGAGGATGCATCTCTCAGAGACTCAAAAGTAGAATGATAAGCTTTCGTAACATTGTCCTTTTCTGCGAGGATACACGAGGAATGTGTCAGGAGGTCATAAGTGAACGGATATAGAAATAGGGAGAGGTTTCCATCATTATTATAATGACCAACCAATATTATTATAAGTATCCTCATCATTTTTCCTTCTCATCATCACTCTTCCTTAGTGAGAATTAGCTTGAAGTAGGATGAAAAGATGGGATAAGGCTTGAACAATAAACTTGTACTTATTAATTTAATTCATTTCTGCTCTGCTATTGCAATTTCACAAAGAATACACATTTTTATAGTTATAGTTCTATACTTGTTCTAAGTCACAGCTGAACTTTCTTTTTAGATTTAATATACGTCTGGGAGTGATTTTGTTTCAAAACATTTAACTTTAATAATTATGATAATTTAATAATTTTAATGTAATATTTATAATAGAACAGACTAGTAAAAGTTCAGATTCAGATTAGGAACTTTAAAAAATATTGGCCTTTATTTAAACATAAAAGTGATAGGTCTCTCAACGTACTAAAATAAAGATGTTATTAAAATTGGAAATGCTGATATTTCAGTCCTGTTATCAGTTTATAGTCTTTGGTTTGAATTATTTAACAGATTTTTGATTACTAAAACAACATAAAATTTAGCTTTGCTTTCCTCTTAAAATTATGTAAATCATAATAAATGCTCCTGCACTCCTGTGAAAAACTATCAATATTCCTGTTACCATTTAACTTCATATATAGAATTTACAGTCCTGTGGTCAGTTATAATATTGATAAAATTTATCACATTTTAGAACCCTTTTCAACTCTTGAATAGCCAGTTAGTCACATAAACAAAGCTTAGATTTATGCTCATATATTTAAACCATGATTGCATTATCTATTTCATAATACATGGTTGGGTTCTGTTTCAGGAGGATATGCATGTATAACTTCCAATTAGATCAAGCCAAGCTTTATGATTTAAAAAGGCAAAATACACACCGAGGAAACCAGAATTGAAAGAGACACATGTACCCCAATGTTCATCGCAGCACTGTTTATAATAGCCAGGACATGGAAACAACCTAGATGTCCATCAGCAGATGAATGGATAAGAAAGCTGTGGTACATATACACAATGGAGTATTACTCAGCCGTTAAAAAGAATTCATTTGAATCAGTTCTGATGAGATGGATGAAACTGGAGCCGATTATACAGAGTGAAGTAAGCCAGAAAGAAAAACACCAATACAGTATACTAACACATATATATGGAATTTAGGAAGATGGCAATGACGACCCTGTATGCAAGACAGGGAAAGAGACACAGATGTGTATAACGGACTTTTGGACTCAGAGGGAGAGGGAGAGGGTGGGATGATTTGGGAGAATGACATTCCAACATGTATACTATCATGTGAATTGAATCGCCAGTCTATGTCTGACGCAGGATGCAGCATGCTTGGGGCTGGTGCATGGGGATGACCCAGAAAGATGTTATGGGGAGGGAGGTGGGAGGGGGGTTCATGTTTGGGAATGCATGTAAGAATTAAAGATTTTAAAATTTAAAAAAAAACAACAAAAAAAAAAAAATAAAAAGGCAAAATATTTTCTGATATTTAAAATTTTCTTGTTGGACATGCCCTAATAAAATGTGAATTCCAAATGTAATGATGTTAAAACTAATCTTCTGGTGACCAGGTAGAAACATTTTGATTTATATATATATACATATACATATACATATACACACACACACACACACACACACACACACACACACACACACACATCAGTCAATTCAGTTCAGTCACTCAGTCATGTCTGACTCTTTGCATCCCATGAATCGCAGCACGCCAGGCCTCACAGTCCATTACCAACTCCCAGAGTTCACTCAGACTCACGTCCATCGAGTCAGTGATGCCATCCAGCCATCTCATGCTCTGTCGTCCCCTTCTTCTCCTGCCCTCAATCCCTCGCAGCATCAGAGTTTTTTCCAATGAGTCAACTCTTCACATGAGGTGGCCAGAGTACTGGAGTTTCAGCTTTAGCATCATTCCTTCCAAAGAAATCCCAGGGCTGATCTTCTGAATGGATTGGTTGGATCTCCTTGCAGTCCAAGGGACACTCAAGAGTCTTCTCCAACACCACAGTTCAAAAGCATCAATTCTTCGGCACTCAGCTTTCTTCACAGTCCAACTCTCACATCCATACATGACCACAGGAAAATCCATAGCCTTGACTAGACGGACCTTTGTTGGCATAGTAATGTCTCTGCTTTTGAATATACTATCTAGATTGGTCATAAATTTTCTTCCAAGGAGTAGATGTCTTTTAATTTCATGGCTGCAGTCACCATCTGCAGTGATTTTGGAGCCCAAAAAGATAAAGTCTGCCATTGTTTTCACTGTCTCCCCATCTATTTCCCATGAAGTGATGGAACCAGATACCATGATCTTCGTTTTCTGAATGTTGAGCTTTCAGCCAACTTTTTCACTCTCCTATTTCACTTTCAACAAGAGACTTTCTGGTTCCTCTTCACTTTCTGCCGTAAGGGTGGTGTCATCTGCATATCTGAGGTTATTGATATATATATATATATACATATATATATGTACATTCATATATTTAATGAAAATTCAAAGACATGTTTTATTTTAATCTACTTACTTTTTTCTTAAATCATTGACTTGTTATCGTCCAATTTACAAAGCTTCACTTATTAGGCATAGATTTTATTGCTATATCAGAAGAAAATCATGAACTAAGGAGCACTGTCTTTGAAAACATAATATTATACTATAGTCTTCTATTTTATTTCATACTTATGACAATGATTTATCCAAATGAGGGTATTCTTAATGACTATTTTGAGAAACCATGCTTCTAATTTCAAAGTGCAAGCACACAGACTTACCAGGTATTAATTTCAAAGTTGCCATATAAAGCATCCTAATTTCATTGTCAAAATTTACCATTAGATCAATTAGAAGAAAAACATATGTAAAGCTAAACTCTAGGATAGCAAAAAAGGAGAAAACCTAAACGATTGTTGTTATGTTCTTTTCCTCTTAAGCATCTTGGCCTGAAGTTGTAGATGCATGCTGTAAATGATTCTTTCCAACTGACTTTGTTAAAGTTGAGAGAGAGAGAGAGAGAGAGAGAGAGAGAGAGAGAGAGAGAGAGAAAGTACCTGGTAAAGGATGAGTTTGCCTCTTGTTACTGTAAAAGGCCAGAGAGGTCCTTAGAGGAAGAGGACTTTCTCTGACAGCATAATTTTCCCAGTATCAAATTCATTTTGAGGAAAATTTGCCACTCTCCAGTTGATCAGGGGTCACAGGTGGAAACAGAAACCACAGAGCATCTTTATCATTCCCACTAGGTGAAGACCCAGTTGGAATTGAATAGCAATGGTAACAAGACAAAGAGTTTCACCACTAAAATTCCATCAGAGAAGTTATTACAGTGTTTGGCTTTATGGATTCTGTCAAAGAGAAATGACTTCAGCTGCTGTCAACTGCTAGCTGTAACCCCTGCCAAGTTCTATATAGAGACTAGCAGAATAGCTTGTTGAAGTTTCAATAGAGGCTGACTCTGAAAAAAACAAAATATTAATAATATCAATAGTACCACAGAATCTTCATCTGTATCATGACTTTCAGAGATTTCAATACACAGTCTGTGTTTATTTCCCTGTATAAATACAATCAGAAAAATTACCAGTTGTATAGTTTTCCCAGGGATTTGGCTTAATACAGCTTCAAAATTTTATAAAATGTACCCAGTAAGTATTAAACCTAGAAGAAAATTTTTCCTTCAATTAAAAAATAAATTAAAGAATGAAACTGTTTACACTGTTAGGAGGGGTGTTTTTTGTCTCCCCTGCCTTGTACCTGCCCGCCATTTAATCAATACAGTTATTCTTTCTGAGAAAATAGCAAAAAGTCACATAATTTTTTTAGGTGTGAATTTTTTAAAAATCCCTAACTAATTAGTAATAGATAAAAGAATATTTCAAGTCAATTAAAATTGTACATTTAAGGATCAATATTTCAGCATGCTTGAAATCATCAAAAAGTCAGACCTGGGTAGAAATTCACAAGGAAGAAAGAAGCCAGAAGTCATGGAGGTCATATACCAGGTTTCCATTTGTGTGATTTTGCTCCTCAAACAGTTTTCAGACACTGCAAAAGTTATCAGAGAATATATAGCCTTCTGTCTCATTTTGCTAAAATGTTTTCTGTGAAACTAAATACATCTTTGTTGTTAATTTTATCTTCAAGTTAAAATCTATACAAAGTAAACACAATTGAACCTGGTCCCCTACCAGAGAAAACCAGTGATCCTATTGCATTTTACCTAGAATGAAGACAAATAGTTTTATTTTTCGGGTGTTAAAATATCAGCTTATATACTCAAAAGAGGAAAAAATTATACTTAAGTAAAAACATCCTGATGACTTTCTGAAGAAAGTTGTGAGTCAAAGAAAATAGTTTTCTTATTAAAAAAAAAAAAAAAAAGAAAGCACGCTGTCCTTTACAGTAGGTGTGGATTAAATCAACAAATTTCAATGTGAAAAAATAGGCAAAGATAGGTTCATGTCTCTGGGAGATAATAGCATAGATCTTTCTTTGCTAAAATCTCATGAGTTCAAATATTTTTGCCTGCTCTGTAAGTTTTCCTTTCATTTTGTTGACCATCTTTTTTGCTATGCACAAGCTTTTAAGACTGATGTGGTTGTAGGTCTTTATTTTTGCTTTTCATGGCAGTGCTTTCTGTGCCATATTTAAAAAAAAAAATCATTGCTGAGACCAACATCAAAGGGCTTTTCCTCTGTGTATTCTTCTAGGAGAATTTTTGGGGGATGAGGGTTCAAGTCTTATATTTTAGTCTTTTGAATTAATTTTTGTGAATTATGTAAAATAGAAGTCCAAAAACATTATTTTGCATGTGAGCCTCCAGTATCCTAACATCATTTATTAAAGATGCCATTCTTCCTGCACTGTGTATTCTTAGTTCCCTTGTCAAATATCAGTTGACTGTTTATATATGGGTTTACTTCTCGGCTCTTCATTCTGTTCCACCAGTCTGTGTCTCTTTATGTCAGTGACATACTGTTTCCACTATGGAAGCCTTGTAGTGCAATTTGAAATCTAGTGTTTTGCCTATAACTTTGTTCTTCCTTCTTATGATTGCTTTGGCTGTTTGGGATCTTTGTGATTACATATTAATTTTAGATTTTTTTCTATTTCTGTAAATAATACCATTGGAATTTTGATAGGAATTTCATTGAATCTGTAGATTGCCTTGGATAGTATGGGCAGTTTAAGAATGTTAATTCTTCCAATCCATAAACACATGATATCTTTCTATCTTTCTATTTATTTGTGATATCTTACTGGATAAAACATATCCTACCAGGATATGTGAGGATGGCCATTATCCAAAAAGATAGGTATAATAATAATGAATGTACTCTGTTGGTGGGAATGAAAATTGGTACAGCCATTCTGGAAAACAATATGGAGGTCCTTCAAAAAAAAAAGTGAAAATGAAACTAAAATATGATCCAGCAATCCCACTTTTGAGTATATACAAGAGGGAAACAAAATCACTATTTCAAAGAGATATTCACTAGCATCCTTATGTACATTGCAGCATTGTTCACAATAGTAAAGGTAGGGAAACAACCTAAGTGTCTTTGAATGGATAAATGGATAAAGAAAAAAATATATATATAATATTATATATTAGCTTATATTATAATATAATATTATATATATTATATATATATATATTCCAGTTTTCATGCCTGGAGTATCCCATGGACAGAGGAGCCTGGTGGGCCAGAGTCCATAGAGTAGACTCAAAAAACCATACTCATAGAAACAGAGAGAAGGCAGGTGGTTGTCCGGGGCTGGTGGGGTGGAGGAAATAGGGAGATGTAGATCAAAGTGTACGTGTGTGTTCAGTTGCTCAGTCATGTCTGACTCTTTGCCACTCCTTGGACTGTGGCTCACCAGGCTCCTCTGTTCACAGGATTTTCCCAGCAAGAATAGTGGAGTGGGTTGTCATTTCTGCCTCCAGAGGATCTTCCCGATTGAGCCCACATCTTTTGTGTCTCTTGCATTGCAGGTGGATTCTTTACTGCTGAGCCAACGGGAAAGCTCAGGTCAAAGGGTACAAACTTCCAGTTATGAGACAAGTTCTGGGGCTCTAATATTTAAAATGGTTATTGTAATAACAATATAATAATAATGGCATGGTGACTACACTTAGCAGTAACAATTCTATGTTTTTCAGTTACAAGGAAGAAAGTATACAAGAAAAAAACCTCATTAACTAGTGAGTGAAAGTCACTCAGTTGTGTCTGAGTCTTTGCAATCCCATGGACTATACAATCCATGGAATTTTCCAGACCATAATAATGGAATGGGCAGCCTTTCTCTTCTCCAGGAGATCTTTCCAACCCAAGGATCTCCCACATTCTAACCCAGGTCTCCCACATTGTAGGCAGATTCTTTACCAGCTGAGTCACAAGGGCAGCCTATCCCTTCTCCAGGGGATCTTCCTGATCCAGGAATCACACTGGGGTTTCCTGCATTGCAGGGAATTCTTTACCAACTGAGCTATCAGGAAAGCCCCATTAACTAGTAGTTCAGCTAATTTTTATTTTACATCAGTAATTCATTGAGCTTTGCCCTAAAAAATCTGCATGATGTATGTTTACATTCCATCAGAATGAGGTGGTGCAGACAACAGAGAAAGCTATAACAAATAAAAGTTTATTTCTCAGTGAGGTTGAAGAGTGTAATGTACTGGTGTCTCAGTGGGTAAAGAATTCTCTGCAATGTGGGAGACATAGGAGATGCAGATCTGATCCTTGGGTTGGGAAGATCCCCTGGAGGAGGGCATGAGAACCCACTCCAGTATTCTTCCGTGGGGAACCCCATGGACAGAGGAGCCTGGTGGACTGCAGTCCATAGGGTTGCAAAAAGTTGGACGCAACTGAGGCAACTGAGGCAACTGAGCCAAGCACAACTATAACTTGTTGGTACTCAAAATGAAAATCAAATATATATAGCAAACCCAGTAATCTGCACCAATCTGTGCTCAATTACCGTGAAACTTAACCTGAATGTTTCCAATAAATATGCTGACCTGCTTTTTGCATGAGTAGAATCAAATTCAGACATGATAACTTTGTAGAGGGTTAGGGTTAGACTTGAAAATGATAACAGTAATAAAATGAGTCCTAGTTTCACTCAAGCTGGAAATGTTCCCCCAAATGGCTGAAAGTAGTTGATAATCCAATTCATTCTAATGTTCCAGGCTGCAATCATTTGGCAGTTCATTTCTAAATTGGTAACTTATAAATGTAACTTTGTCTGGGAGGTTTTATCCACCCCCCTGCCCCGCCCCCATTGACCTCATTGTAGTCTTTTTCCCATCAAAATATCTTTCTGCCATATAAAACTGAACTATTACAGCTCAGAATTTATCAGTTGTTTTATTTCCAATAAGACAAAAACAATTATAAGTTCTTGTCAACATCATCAATGATTTTGATAAGAAACACAAGCATAATCTTGGCGGCTCAGGTGGTAAAGAACCTGCCAATGCAGTAGAAACAGAGCATGTCCTAAAAATAAAAAACTATACTTACTCTCACCCCTTTATGTGATAGTAATTACTAGCTAAATTGATGTTTAAAAAACTAGAATACAAATTTAATGAATCACTTTATTAAACCACTTCATTCCAGCTGTGGGTCAGCACACTATTTAGGATTATCATAAAGAAATGAGAAACAGAAAACTTTTCTGGTTTGCTAACCTATCTTTGTCAACTATTTTAGATTCAGGACAAACAAACTCAAAACTCCAATAGCAGGAAACTCCCATCAAAATATTAGTTTTGCCTTTGTTTGATACTTCATAAATTCATGCCTTTAACATGAATAAATTTATTACTATTTATGCCATACATAATTAATTTCATTGTTTCCCAATGTCAAGCCTATAAGGGCTAGTGAGCAGTGAACATTTCTACCTTACATCTTTATCCCTAAATCTTCCTTTTATTGACTTTTTTCATCTTCTAATACCAGTCAAAAGAACAGTGACCCATATATGCCTTTATGCATTCTGTGCCTACTGCAAAATAAACACATACACACACACACACAGAGGCAATTCTGTTGCAATAATTCTTTCCAAAATATAAATTTGTTCCAAGGCAACTATATATTAAGAAATAATTTGAGAATAATGCAATGTGTTTTTAATGCATGATTTTACCCATGGAAATAATGCAACAAATTGCACCTGACTGACATGAGAGGAATAGGAATGCACAAAATAGACCAGCAAGCTCTAAATATCTATGATGTACTTCACTTCACCATATGCTTTTTGAGTTAGACACTTGCGCTTGTGCTGTTCCAACTTTCTGTCCAATTACAAAAAACTCTTCTTCCACCACTTCACCATAGCTCACAGTACACAAGCTTTCAATTTTACAAGCAAGCTTCAGTTTATACTCAAGGTGAGATGCCATATATATTGTAGTATAATATCTATATATTTCCTTGCAAGATAATGTATATTACTGTGCTACACTTTTTGAATTAATTTATATCTTTTTCTTTTTATGTGTCACTGATGAAATTTTCACTTGTGTCCCAGAACTTTCTCCCCCATAGACCATGATGCTATTTCATTGTGCAATTTTACATACCTTGGTGATTTTTAGGGATACACACATTGCATTATAGCAGAACAGAGAATGTTTTACTCTACGGAGAAAAACGTCAGAGAAATAAAAATGCAGTACTAGCAAAATCTAGGCACTCTTCAGTGTTTCACATATAGTTAAATACTATCCAATCTCAGCTTAGTTTCCTTGTGTCTCCTATTTCCACAAAGTGTAGTAGTTGTTCAGTTTGGAAAAAAAAAAAAATGCAAAAATCAAAACTTGGTCTCCAAAACCAAATGAAAACAAAGTTAAACCTATTTTTGTAAATGTAAAATCTAGCCTGTAATATTTAAGAAGCTGTTTGTACATTTGTAGTTTGAAACCTAAGATTCATTTTATCTTAGCATTACTCCCTCTGCTAAGTCACAAGCTCTCATGTTAAAAAAAAAAGAAAAAAAATTCCCAGCACAGGATGTTCATTGACTGTTAGAAACTGGTAATAGTTTAGGTCCTAATTAAGTATTATTATGTCCTAATTAAGTAGACTTACTTAACTACTCTCTTGATCTACAAAACTCGTCTTCTGAAGCACCTGAAACTAAGTAGTATAGAAAGACAAAGACCAAATGTGAGATCCAGTATAGCTCTCATTTTGATGTCATAAACCAAGGAGTGAGGATTGGAAATATAAAGGTTGTTGTTGTTAAGTTACATACAATATTTTTGCAACTCCTTGGACTGTAGTCCACCTGTCCATGGGATTTCCCAGGTAAGAATACTGGACTAGGTTGTCATTTTCTTCTCCAGGAGATCTTCCTGACCCAGAACCGAACCTGCATCTTTTGCATTGGCAGGCAGATTCTTCACAACTGAGCCACCAGGGAAGCCCAGAAATAAAGGTAGTTTACAACAATTCAAGACTTAGGATTATGATGAATATTTTAAATATGCATTATCAGTTTCTTTTCCACTGACACTGAGAAGACATGACATTGTAAACACAAAATGTCACCATGATCAATGTATAAGAATTTACAGAAAAGATAATGAATAACAGAACATGAATAATTGAGAAATTTTAAATAAAAACACAGTGTAGAAATAAAAAACAAAAACAAACAAACAAACAAAAAAACAGAAGAACCATGAGAAAATCTGGCGTAAACTTTCATGACAAAATTCTGAATTTTCCTGGGAAAATATGATTAAATTTCTTCATGTACTTAAGTCCTTTTCCAAATAGTTAAATCACTTAATTTCCCCCCACACTCCCTAAATAACATTCATTTAGTTGCTTCATTGTGTTCTTTCTCACAAATAGTCTCTTCAAGAGTTAGGCTGTATTGATTACTTCTTAGCAAATGAGTGAAGGTTCAGAGAAACCAAGAAACCCAATAAATATTATGAAGCAAAAAAAAAAAAATGCATCAAGAATTAAAATGGTTCATGGTCAAGTGTAGAGATGTCCTATGCTGTTTTTTTTTTTTAAGAATTAATAGTGAAATAAATAAAGACAAAGTAGGAAAATTAAGTAAAGAAGGTAATATGACAAGTTGGGTCCATATTGCCTATGGTCCTAAATGACATGCTTAAGATTTTTTCCCATGTACATGAAAGGAATTTCAATCATGTACAACAATCTTGGAAAGTTAAAACTATAAATTATCCCGGAATAACTGAAAATGAGGCATATCATATAATATGCTGTGAGAGGAGGCTTAAAGAGATTCTGAAGGAAAAATTATAGCTAAGAAGATTTTGTGTCCTTTTAAGAAATGAGATTACTCTGATATGATATCGTAAACTAGATACAATACAAATAAGTAATCACAAGGTTATAGCTAGAATTAACTCAAGCCTGAAGCTAATGAACCATAAAGCAAGTATAATGTAATAAATCAAAACAAACATAAAAACAATAGCAAGCAATATGACTAAGAAAAAGAGAAAACAAACATATGCACCAGGAAAAGAAGTGTTCACTGGACATATTGCTGTTTGTTTGCTGATATCCCCACTTCTTCATTGCAATAATAGTAACTTCTGATTTCTGCAGTGACTGACCTTACATTTCTTACATTCCTCAGTTTTGCTTGCAGCCATTATGTGATCAAATCCTTGGATTAAATCCTTGCAAATGGCATGTGCATAGAAGTAATATTTGCAAATGTTAGGCTGTGTTCTTAAAAGAAAGAAAAAGGCCTGATTTTACTTTCTACTTAAAACTGGAACTTGATGATGGCAGCTGTGTCTAAATGGCATCAGAAGGGGTAATGTTCTATGTTTGTTATTATGGTTACTGACTTTATTATGGATAATATAATCACTTATGTTTGTATTTGAAACATTCTCTAAATTTCTTATAAGCAGAAAATTTCCATACACAGTGTACACTAAGTGACTATTGTTACATGAAAAGTAAAGACAAAAATATGACACAAAATATTTCCATATTTGCAATTGATAGTAATGGAGACCAAGAAAGTTCTGGACAAATTATGATAATATCATAAGCCTGGACATGACTCTAAACTTTCCTCTCTCCTTCCATCTCCATCATTTATATCTGTGAAGAAAGAATCTAGAGTCTGGTTGAAGTCACCTTTGAATGAATACTTAAGCAGATTTCTTATCTTTCTTTAAGGAAATTTGTGTTTAAGTCTTTTTCATCTACATTTGAGTAATGAAAGGTGCTGCACTGGTAAGAAGAGTGGCAGAAACAGTGAAGAGCCAAATGCTATTGTAAGTAAGGAAGATAGTTCTCTACTGTCATCTACAGAGTGAAGTTGACATATCAGCTCTCCACCTTTATCCAAATGAAGCCCTTTTATTCTTTGTGTGTACCCATCTTCTGATTTTTAAAGACTTTTCTATGTTCTATAGCAAGTATTTAAACTTTTAATTGTTGCTCTTGAGCTATGGGACTGCTGTGCTGGCAAATGCAGTGAGCAGGGGGTACTTGTGCTGGAACTTTCCCAAGTCACAAACTGATTCAGCTATTTCCCCAGGCCTGCCCTGTTTCCTTCACTTCCGTATCAGTCTAAATTCAAGCACTTCCTTAAGAAGTCCCTTGGATGCAAATTCTTGTTTAAGACCTGCTTGTGGGACTTTGGGCATGGTCCAGTGGCCAAGCATCTGCCTGCCAATGCAGGGGACATTGGTTTGAACCCTTGCTCCAGGAAGATTCCACATGCTTCAGGGCAACTGAACCCGGCGCACCACAACGACTGAAGTCCATGAGCTCTAGATCCTGTGCTCTGTAGCTAGAGAAACCAGCACGATGGGAAGTCCATGCACCACAGCTAGAGAGCAGCCCCCATTCTCTGCAACTAGAGAGAACCCATGTGAAGCAAGGAAGACTCAACACAGCCAAAAATTAATTAATTAAAAAGACTTGCTTGAGAACCCAACCTAAGGCATCAGCTCTTTATCTCTCATGCAATGCATGCTCTCACATACACACACACATGAGGATAACCATAATGGTACAGCAAACACACTTATGCCTAAGCCCTGTCCTGAATAACCTGTTTTATCCATTTCAGCAAGAATTCTTTCCATGTGAGCAATATTTCCAAAACATTTCCACCAGTATTATTTCAGGTGACTTAAACACAGTAATTGTTGTTAAACACAAGTTTCTGTGCCCGAGGCATGCTAAATCCTGACAAACTGAAATGGCAGCATTTGGAGCAAAGAAAGGTTTGTTGCAGCCAAGCAAGGGGAACAGGTGGTTCATATTCAAGGACCCAAACTCCCCAGTGGTGTTCAGGGAAGCATTTTAAAGGTAAAATTTGGAGTATGGCCTGCAGGATGGATGCCTTTCATTCTGATCAGCTGATGATGAAGTGGCAGGGTAGTGTTCCGAGATTTTTGTGCTCAACTTGAAGTTACCATCCCCCGCCAAAGTGGGGGGCCTTAGCTCCTATGTAAGACCTCAAAGATACATTGCTGTGTCCGTCCCTTGAGGAGGAACTACGACTCTGCTTTATTGCTGCACTGTTGTTTCTTGACAGCTTTTCTTTGTTCCTGCCTGCTCTCACTTTTTAATTAGTAACTGTTTGAATCTGCCCTTTGGAAACCAGGGAAGGCCTACTAATAGGAAATGGGGACTTGGAAAGATTTTTGTACTCATGAGGGCCCCGCTAGGTTTCAGGAACAATGAAAATATCTGACACTATAGATTAGGACTCTGAGGTGTTATATAGTAGTAGGGCTGGTCCATTTGACTGTGCGATTTTACTGTTTGTATCACCAGGCACTATTAATTAAAAACTGAGTAACAGCCATGACTAGTGTGTTGAAAAATAAATGTTTAAATATTTTATCTTATTGCAGGAAGGGGGATCCCTTCCAGGGCCCCAGAGTGCGTTCTTGTCTAACACTCAGAAAATGAATTGTCTGGGGAGACACACTTGCTGACAAAGCAAAAGACTTTATTGGGAAGGGGTGCCCAGGGGGGAGAGAAGCAGGATAAAGGAACCCAAGAGAACTACTCTGCCACGTGGTCCTCAGTCTGGGGTTTATGGTGATGGAGTTAGTTTCCACGTTGTCTCCGGCCAGGCATTCTGACTCAGGGTCATTCCTGGTGGTGCACATATCACTCAGTCAACATGGATTCCAGTGAGAAGGATTCTGGAAGGTTGGTAGGACATATGAACTGGCATATCCTCTCTCCTTTTGACTTTTCCAAAATTCTTCTAGTTGGTAGTAGCTGGTGGTTACTATAGGGCCTGGCTAGGGTGGGAGGTTTCAGTCAGTGGTTCCCCTAACAATTTTATTGACAAGTTATTCAGTACACTATCTATTAAATAATGAGCATCATAGATGGAATCATTAGAAGAGGGAGTCAAAGTTTTTCTGTTTGTTTTTTTCTGTTTGTTTTCTTTTGTTATTTTCAAGGAATATTTAAAGTACATGTAAGATATATATATATCAAGCTAGCACAGCTCCATCAAATGGAGACTTAGCTCCGAAACTAAGCCTGGCTTTGGAACTGGCTTTGGAACATACTGGTACTTATTAACATTTGCTCACTGTGGTTGACCAGGTACTTCTGCCCATGGAGAAGATTTGGTTGATGTATAAAGTACATGTACAGTATAGAGTAGAGGGGGAGAGAAAAGCCAAAGAGCAGAAAAAAATTTTTTTTTGTTTAAATTTTTCTTGTGATAAAAGGTGAAATTTATTTTTAAAAATCTAATAAGGATTTATTAAATTGTCAAGCTATTACTATTGAGTGGTCTCACCTGAAGACCAGCAGGGAACATAGTATTAGGGTAGCAATGCTAAGCTCAGGGCAGGCAGCTGGGCAGTCATCCAGGATGCAATCAATCCATACATTGCTTGAATAATTACATATTTGGTGCCCATAACCCCAAGGTTTCACAAATTTACTCCTTACAGGAAAATTAAATAGTGCATCTTCCACAAAATAGTCCATGCCATATAGTGTAAATTAAACCAACATTCTCAGCAAGTGAAAACCTACTTCTGCTAAGTAGTTTTTCAACCTGTACATGCAAGTAATAAGATACAACAAGTACGAGACAGTCTGTAGTTGCCTGAAGTGAATGAAGAGCGTGAAGGTGATTATCAAGGATAAACGACTAATATCTGGGCTTCCAGCACTTTCATATGCCTATCTAGAATCTGTTTTCTATGATAGCACAATATGAAAATAAAAAGAGAACAAAAACAAAGGAGGGATGGTAAACATCTTAAATTGCAATAAGTCAGCCTTAGTGAATACCTTTTTAAAATTATCATTCATTTATTTCCACATAGACTATATCTTTTTGCATGAGTATGTCTAACATATTCTGGGGACCAGGGAAAGAAAACTAGGGAAATTATAAATAAACACTGAAAATTTAAGCACTATTTTCAGGCTATGTAATTAATATCATAGGCTTAAAGTAAAGTAATAAATAATAATTAATAATAGAAAATCGGTTTCTTGTTTCTAAAATTTGAGTTCTCTAAGTTTGAAATTTGGGGACTCTAAATATACTCTAAATTTGAACTATATTTTATTTTAAATTGTACTTATTTTACATTGGGCAGCATTATTAATTTGCCTCCCTTGTCCTTAGTGCTATGTGGCTAGATGGATAGCAATATTTAATTCAAGAATTCAGAGTCTTTTTTTGTGGGGGGAACCCCATGAGGGCATGTGGGATCTTAGTTCCCCAACCAGGGATAGAATCAAAACTGTGTCCGCTACATGGAAGCACAGAGCCTGAACTACTGAACCACCAGGGAAATCCCAAAGAATTCAGAGTCCTGATTTAAATTTGCTTACATCAACTAAATAGCTAGCGTTCTATTGCAATTTGCAGAAAAAGGAAGTCTTTTTAAACAAAGAGTGATATGTGTGAGGCAAGTTCATGCAGGGCAATAAGTATGCAAGTATAACTACAGTTCTCAATTTCAATTCCCATGTGGAAAGAGATCAGTACAGATGTATTGTACAAGGTCTCTCAATGGTCCTCCATCCACAAGCAAATATGACATATACTTAGAGGATCTTCCCTCTGGAAGGAACTCTTTTTAATGTTGGCAGTCATGGTCTTAGTTATCTAGGTTAATAATTCACAAATATATTTATAAGCTTGTTAGACAAAGTGAAGCAAAGAGGGAGCTGGTTTTATTGGGGATAAAGGAATATATTTGGAATAAGAACAAGCTCACCTTAAGCTCAACAGAGCAGGAAAACGTGCAGCTTTTGAACTAGTGACAAGCCCTGAATTTGCTCTTCCAGGGACACCTCCACTTGATCATGTTTCTCATCTCAGGATGAGTTACTAGCATATTAATTCAGATGAAAGACCCATTCCTTTATGGAACAGGAAGGATGATGGCAGAAAGGGATATGTATGTGTTTGTAGTATTTCAAAAACTAGGAGAGGATGAGATTATGTGAATGTGTAGTGGGGAAAGAATATGTTATTTTTCACAGAGTACCTGCAAAAGAAACTTGGGAAGCACCGGTAGTAGCCCCTCAGAGATAACTAAAACTTGAGATCTTAGTGGGGTTGAAAAATACAGAGATAAAAGAAATAGAGTGTCAGGGCACAAACATAAATATTGCTTAGATAGTTGCTTTAAAAAAAAATGGAGTTCTGTTCAGAGGAAATATTGGATGCCATCACACTTCTGTAGGGAGCAAGTACATATTCAATTCAGGAAAGGATTACTAGGAAATAAGAATGAATGAAAAGAAAAATCAAGAAGTTTCAAAAATTGGAAATGCGCAATAAAGGAGAGAGCGTACAGTCTAAAATGCCTAATGGTTTGAAGAGATAAGACTGGAAAGTTAAAAATATGCAGAACGTGAATGAGACCATGTCACATTCAAAGATAATTTAAAAAAAAAAAGTTTACACAGATGATAGTTCTTCCTCCTTAAGATACCGCAACCTTCAGTTCAGTTCAGTTGAGTTCAGGTCAGTCACTCAGTTGTGTCCGACTCTGCGACCCCATGAATCACAGCACACCAGGCCTCCCTGTCCATCACCAACTCCCAGAGTTCACTCAAACGCACGTCCATCGAGTCGGTGATGCCATCCAGCCATCTCATCCTCTGTCGACCCCTTCTCCTCCTGCCCCCAATCCCTCCCAACATCAGGGTCTTTTCCAATGAGTCAACCCTTCGCATAAAGTGGCCAAAGTACTGGAGTTTCAGCTTCAGCATCATTCCTTCCAAAGAAATCCCAGGGCTGATCGCCTTTAGAATGGACTGGTTGGATCTCCTTGTAGTCCAAGGGACTCTCTGGAGTCGTCTCCAGCACCACAGTTCAAAAGCATCAATTCTTCAGTGCTCAGCTTTCTTCACAGTCCAACTCTCACATCCATATGTGACTACTGGAAAAACCATACCCTTGACTAGACGGACCTTTGTTGGCAAAGTAATGTCTCTGCTTTTAAATGTGCTGTCTAGGGTGGTCATAACTTTCCTTCCAAGGAGTAAGCGTCTTTTAATTTCATGGCTGCAATCAGCATCTGCAGTGATTTTGGAACCCCCCCAAATAAAGTCTGACACTGTTTCCCACCACAACCTTAGTATCATAATTAACCTTTTAAAAGTTTTCTTTTTAAAAAAAATATTTTTATTATGCAGCAATGATAGGTCATTGTAGAGAATTACAAATTAGCTCCCTGATGCAAGAGTGTTTTCGGTTAAGATTTAATTCCTCAGGTGGTGGATTCTGGGCAGTGGAGCTCTGATCCAACATGGATCTGGAAATAGCCAGTCAAAGCCAAAAGTATTAAGCTTAACGCAAGCTCAACATATATAAACTAACAGTCTGTCTCCCAACACCACTTTACTACAATATATAACAGTTTCCCATGGGTCTAGGAACTGAGGCCCTTGAGAAAACTGAGAAACATAAAAATCTCTATCTTCAGTTTAGAAGGACTATAGAAAAGGGCAGGAAAAAAATCTTCATTTTGTGCTTTTGATGCGTGTAAGTCTTCAGAGAGAAATCAAATCCTAAGGTAAAACTTATTTTAACTATTTTAAGCTTGCCTGGTGGCTCAGATGGTAAAGCGTCTACCTGCAATGCAGGGGATCTGGGTTTGATTCCTGTTTCAGGAAGATACCCTGGAGAAGGGAATAGCAACCCACTCCAGTATTCCTGCCTGGAAAATCCCATGGACAGAGGAGCTGGGCAGTCTACAGTCCATGAGGTCACAAAGAGTTAGTAATGACTGAGCGACTAACACACACAGACACAGTTTAAAGATTCACAGTGGATGGAAACACACAAATAATAGACAAACATAATAAGTTTGTCAAGACTATTGTATGCTTGGAAAGCAAGGCAAGAACAAAATATTCTGAAGCTTCAAAACCATGCTATGTATGGTATATACATACACTGAAATATTATGCTAACTTGAAAAAGAAGAAAATCTCACATGCTTCAACATGGATAAACTTTGAGGATATTATGCAAAGTGAAATGAGACAGTTAAAAAAAATTTGTATGGTTCTGCTCATGAAATATCTAAGCAGTCAAACGGATAGAAACAGGAAGTAGTAAGGTGACTGCCAAGGACAAGGGTGGGGGGAGATGGGGAATGGGAAAGGGCCGTTGTTGCTTACTGTGCATAGAATTTCAGTCTTGCATAATGAAAGGTGTTCTTACATGAGGAAAGAAAAACACTAGAATATTCTATTTTTCATAAAGATTTTTTTGGTGGTAATCTAGCAAGGGGCTTCCTAGATGGCACTAGTGGTAAAGAACTCATCTGCCAATGGAGGAGACAAAAGAGACTGAGTTTCAATTCCTGGGTTGGGAAGATCCCCTGGAGAAGGGTATGGCAACTCACTCCAGTATTTTTGCCTGAAAAAATCCCATGGACAAAGGAGCCTGGTGGGCTACAGTCCAAGGGTTGCAGAGAGTCGGATATGATTATAGTGACTTAGCAGGCACAAATATAGCAAGACTGATGTTTCTCCAAGTTCAAACTGAAATAAGTATCTATGAGAAACAATGTACTGTTTAGCCATTTGTGAGAGAGACTGACATGTGTGGCCATCATTCAAAAACTACCCAAATTTTATTCGTTACTTACCTTAAATTTTACCTATTTAATAGTGCATCCTTAACTATTTTAATAAAGCATTTTCTTCCGTCTCTGAATTATTGTACAATTAGTTTCTCAACAACTACATCACCTTGATATATGTCACCTTTCATAGAAAGAAGGGCAGATTTAAGAGAACACAACAAGAATGAAAATCATTATTTTTTCTGAGTACTTTAGGGAAAAATAACCCCACATTTTCTAAAATGCCTTATGCTTTTAAACATGTTTTTACTTGGCCAGAAAAAGCCTATACTTCTGAAATTTGAAGTGTTTTTAAGGACTAGAGAATCTTAAACACCAGATCATTTCCTGTGAGTCTTGACAATTTAATTCAATTTTATCAATAAGATGTAAAATGAAATGGAGAAAGGTATAAACACATGGTTGAGTGGACATATTTATCTTACTACTAGTATTATTCAGACTTTAACCCATTAGCTAGAATCCCTTGGTAGCAATGGATTTAAGGTCACTCATTTTATAATCAGACCTTATAAAAATGCAAAACTCACTCAGCAGGATCAGGAGTGTGGAACAAGAATATCATCAGCAGGAAACAGAGCACTGGGAACACGATTTGATTCAACATTGGATTTGAAGTTGAAAACATACCCACCCATTCTGGAAAGAGCCAATGCATAACAAGAATATTTTCCCTGTGATCTCTATTTTTCACTCTCCTTTCTGTGCCCTGGCTCTCTTTATATTCCTTTGATGATTTCCCTTGGTTCTCACCCCTATCTCTTATCTCTTATCCTCTCAAAAAGACTGAAATTGGCCGTCTTACTGGGGAAGACATAATCTACCTTAGGTTACTGTTTAAAAGCTACAAAATTCCAGGGTTTAAATTGTATACAGAAAAGCAATCAAACACATCAACTGGAAACCACCCCTCCCTGTGAGAGAACAGACCAGTGCAAACAGCATGCTCCACTTACTTGACCAGCAAGGGCTGAGAAAGCAAAAGCAGTGCCAAAATAGCCTGTTGTGCGGCCCTTGAAAGGGTGTTTACTTCTATATAAAAAAATATTTTGTTCTTATTTTTTTTTTCCAGAATAGACTATTAGAGAACTGTTAAATGTTTTGCTATACTCAAAATAATACTGATTCTTTCAGTGGAGAGGAAAAAAAATCTGAACCTCAGAAATTTTATGTATCTTTTCTGCATTACCAGGATCAATCAGTTTAACTGACAGTTTTCAGACTAATTGGAAAAAGAACATAGAGGACATGTCCCTTCGCCCCCAGTTATCTGCAGGGTGTGTGTTCCAAGATTCCCAGTGGTTGCCTGAAACTGAAAATAGCACCAAATCCTATATACATTTTTGCTTTTAAAGCTTAATTTTTAAATTAGACACATTAATAGATTAACAAAAATAACGAACTTAATTGACTATGCCAAAGCCATTGACTGTGTGGATCACAATAAACTGTGGAAAATTCTGAAAGAGATGGGAATACCAGACCACCCGACCTGCCCCTTGAGAAACCTGAATGCAGGTCAGGAAGCAACAGTTAGAACTGGACATGGAACAACAGACTGGTTCCAAATAGGAAAAGGAGTACATCAAGACTGTATATTGTCACCCTGCTTATTTAACTTATATGCAGAGTACATCATGAGAAACGCTGGACTGGAAGAAACACAAGCTGGAATCAAGATGCCAGGAGAAATATCAATAACCTCAGATATGCAGATGATACCACCCTTATGGCAGAAAGTGAAGAGGAACTAAAAAGCCTCTTGATGAAAGTGAAAGAGGAGAGTGAAAAAGTTGGCTTAAAGCTCAACATTCAGAAAACAAAGTTCATGGCATCCAGTCCCATACTTCATGGGAAATAGATGGGGAAACTGTGGAAACAGTGTCAGACTTTATTTTCTGGGGCTCCAAAATCACTGCAGATGGTGATTGCAGCCATGAAATTAAAAGACCCTTACTCCTTGGATGACATTTTGTAATCAACCTAGATAGCGTATTAAAAAACAGAGACATTACTTTGCCAAAAAGGGTCCATCTAGTCAAGACTATGTTTTATCCTGTGGTCATGTATGGATGTGAGAGTTGGACTGTGAAGCAAGCTGAGCACCGAAAAATTGATGCTTTTGAACTGTGGTGTTGGAGAAAACTCTTGAGAGCCCCTTGGATTACAAGGAGATCCAACCAGTTCATCCTAAAGGTGATCAGTCCTGGGTGTTCATTGGAAGGACTGATGTTGAAGCTGAAACTCTAATACTTTGGCCACCTCATGGGAAGAGTTGACTCATTAGAAAAAGACCCTGATGCTGGGAGGGATTGAGGGCAGGAGGAGAAAGGGATGACAGAGGATGAGATGGCTGGATGGCATCACCGACTCGATGGACATGAGTTTGGGTAAACTCCAGTAGTTGGTGATGGACAGGGAGGCCTGGCATACTGTGATTCAAGGGGTCGCAAAGAGTCGGACATGACTGAGCAACTGAACTGAACTGACTGAACAACAGAATGATTATAGTAGTGTACTACAATAAAAATTGTGTAAATGTAGTCTCTCTTCCTTGTCCCCCAAAAATATCTTTACAGATTTAATGCCTTTTCCTCTTAACTTAGTACTTAACATATACTGTAGCAATAACTTGCAGTTTGAGGTACAACAGCAAAACTAGCACAAATTTCTTCACATTTCTGTATTTGGTATTGTCAATGTTCTGGTCTTGGCCATTCCAATAGATGTGTAGTTGTAACTTGTTGCTTCTATTTACACCTCCTCAAAGACATATGACATGAAGCATCTTTTCATATGCTTATTGGTTACCCTTACATCTTTCTGAACAACTTTTTACATGCTTATTTACTATCCATATATCCTCCTTGGTGAAAGTCTTTATTTTTATTCCACGATTACACATTCTTTCATATCTTGTATATTAAGATATGTTTAAGATTATTTTGGTCTGCTTCCTGAATCATCTACTTTTCCACCTGATTTCTGTTTTGTTTGTTTCTTTTAATCACTTTTTTTTTTAATTTTAGTTTTTTATTTTTTAAATTTTAAAATCTTTAATTCTTACATGCATTTTAAAGTGTTAGTCTTTAGTGTTTGGTGATCCTCTGCTGCCAGTACACATTTAAAGTAACATTAAAATACTAGAAAATTATTGTTTAGTAGTGGGAATTGTACAATAATTGATTTCAGCAAAGTGACTAAACAGAAAGCAGCTTTATTTTTAAGGGAATACCTAAGCGTCACTAGTTACAAGACATTTTTTTTTTTAGGAGTAATTCATATTCTACTGGGTTGTGGAGAGGGCAAGTATTCCAATCTATTCCTAGATGTGTGTTTTTCCATGAAGAAGTGTGCACAAGAACTTGTGTACACTTACTTGGCTGTCAGAATTCCAGACTGCAGAGGAGTAGCAAGTGGTATGTGGGATGTCCTCAAGGAATATGCAGATTCATTAACTTTCCAATGTGCTAATAAACTGCAATGGAGGCTCTTCTATCAGTTTCTCAGGAAAAAATCTCTTTTCTGGATCACATGGTAACTCTACTTTTTATATCTCACTCTTGAGCAAAGAAAACTCTAATTTAAAAAGATACATGCACCCCAGTATTCACAGCACCACTCTTTACAATAACCAAGATATGGATAAAAGTATGTGGTATATATACACAATGAAATATTACATACCAGTAAAAATAATGAAACAGCATCATCTGCAGCAATATGAATGGACCTAGACATTATCATATTAATTAAAGTAAGTCAGAGAGAGAAAGACAAATATCATATGTCATAACTTCTAAGTGAAATCTAAAAAAAAAAAAATGATGTAAGTGAACTTATTTACAAAACAGAAATAGACTCACAGATATAGAAAAGCAAACTTATGGTTACCAAAGGGGGAAGATGATAGGGAGGGATAAATTAGGAGTTTGAGATTAATATATACACAGTTCTACATACAAAAGAGGTGAACAAGGACCTTCTGCATAGCACAGGGAACTATATTCAATATATTTCAATAACCTATAATGAAAAAGAATCTGAAAAGAATATGTATATAACTGAATCAAGTTTCTGTACACCTGAAACTAACATCACATTCTAAATTACCTACAAATCAATTTTTTTTAAGTGAAAAAAATACTCCTTCTTTTGAAGATGAGGATGATGGAATACAATCCTGAGGATGTTTGCTGCTCTCTAAATGGCTTTAACCATATTCTTGCCCAGACATTTTTATTTATGCTATGATTTACAAACACTTGGACCTTATTTTCAGCCTCAAAATATTGTCAATATCACTAATTCATTATTATATTTTCCTTAATGCTGTCTTTGTACATTAATACTATACTATATTACTATACAAAACTTACTATAGTTTTAGAGAACTTTTAAGTTGGTGTGAAAAAATGCATACATGGGGTGAAAATATTTAATATGAAATTTTATTAATATTTCACAGAATTCTACTGGTAATTTTTGGGCACTTCTAACCGTGACCAGTGCCCTAAGTGCGGGCGGCTGCGACTGAAGCATTAAGCGCAGGCGGCTGCAACTGAAGCACTAAGCACGGCCTAGAGAAGCTACCCGACGACCGAGGTCAGGGGTAGCAGCTGAGAGTGCCAGGCTGTGACAGCACAAGAACGGCCGAGAGGAACTACCCTGAGTCCGAGGTCAGGGGCAGTGGGCAGGAGGAGCCACCACAAGTCCAAGAAGCAGTGGCTGTGCGGGTGAGGAGGGCCTAGAGAAGCTATCCCACGTAGAAGGTCAGGAAGGGCAGCAGTGAGGAGATACCCTTTATCCAAGGTAAGTAACAGTGGCTGCGCTTTGCTGGAGCAGCCATGAAGAGATACCCCATGCCCAAGGTAAGAGAAACCCAAGTAAGATGGTAGGTGTTGCAAGAGGGCATCAGAGGGCAGACACACTGAAACCATACTCACAGAAAACTACTCAATCTAATCACACTAGGTCCACAGCCTTGTCTAACTCAATGAATCTAAGCCATGCCCATGGGGTAACCCAAGACGAGTGGGTCATGGTGGAGAGGTCTGACAGAATGTGGTCCACTGGAGAAGGGAATGGCAAACCACTTCAGTATTCTTGCCTTGAGAACCCCATGAACAGTATGAAAAGGCAAAATGATAGGATACTGAAAGAGGAACTCCCCAGGTCAGTAGGTGCCCAACACACTATAGGAGATTAGTGGAGAAATAAGTCCAGAAAGAATGAAGGGATGGAGCCAAAGCAAAAACAATACCCAGCTGTGGATGTGACTGGTGATAGAAGCAAAATCCGATGCTGTAAAGAGCAATATTGCATAGGAACCTGAATGTCAGGTCCATGAATCAAGGCAAATGGGAAGTGGTCAAACAGGAGATGGCAAGAGTGAATGTCGACATTCTAGAAATCAGCCAACTAAAATGGACTGGAATGGGTGAATTTAACTCAGATGACCATTATATCTACAAATGTAGGAGGAATCCCTTGGAAGAAATGGAGTAGCCATCATGGTCAACAAAAGAGTCCAAAATGCAGTACTTGGATGCAGTCTCAAAAACGACAGAATGATCTCTGTTCATTTCCAAGGCAAACCACTCAATGTCATGGTAATCCAAGTCTAGGCCCCAACCAGTAACGCTGAAGAAGCTGAAGTTGAAGGGTTCTATGAAGACCTACAAGACTTTTTAGCACTAACACCCAAAAAAGATGTCCTTTTCATTATAGGGGACTGGAATGCAAAAATAGGAAGTCAAAAAATACCTGGAGTAACAGGCAAATTTGGCCTTGGAATGTGGAATGAAGCAGAGCAAAGACTAATAGAGTTTTGCCAAGAAAATGCACTGGTCATAGCAAACACCCTCTTCCAACAACACAAGAGAAGACTCTACACATGGACATCACCAGATGGTCAATATCGAAATCAGATTGATTATATTCTTTGCAGCCAAAGATGGAGAAGCTCTATACAGTCAACAAAAACAAGACCAGGAGCTGACTGTGACTCAGATCATGAACTCCTTATTACCAAATTCAGACTTAAATTGAAGAAAGTAGGGAAAACTGCCTAGACCATTCAGGTATGACCCAAATTAAATCCCTTATGATTTTACAGGGGAAGTGAGAAATAGAATTAAGGGCCTAGATCTGATAGATAGAGTGCCTGATGAACTATGGACTGAGGTTCGTGACATTGTACAGGAGACAGAGATGAAGACCATCCCCATGGAAAAGAAATGCAAAAAAGCAAAATGGCTGTCTGGGGAGGCCTTACAAATAGCTGTGAAAGGAAGAGAGGTGAAAAAAAAAAAAAAAGGAGAAAAAGAAAGATATAAGCATCTGAATGCAGAGTTCCAAAGAATAGCAAGAAGAGATAAGAAAGCCTTCCTCAGAGATCAGTACAAAGAAATAGAGGAAAACAACAGAATGGGAAAGACTAGAGATCTCTTCAAGAAAATTAGAGATAGCAAGGGAACATTTCATGCAAAGATGGGCTCGATAAAGGACAGAAATGGTATGGACCTAACAGAAGCAGAAGATATTAAGAAGAGGTGGCAAGAATACACAGAACTGTACAAAAAAGATATTCATGACCCAGATAATCATGATGGTGGGATCACTCATCTAGAGCCAGACATCTTGGAATGGGAAGTCAAGTGGGCCTTAGAAAGCATCACTATGAACAAAGTTAGTGGAGGTGATGGAATTCCAGTGGAGCTATTTCAAATCCTGAAAGATGATGCTGTGAAAGTGCTGCACTCAATATGCCAGCAAACTTGGAAAACTCAGCAGTGGCCACAGGACTGGAAAAGGTCAGTTTTCATTCCAAACCCAAAGAAAGGCAATGCCAAAGAATGCTCAAACTACCACACCCTTGCACTCATCTCACATGCTAGTAAAGTAATGCTCAAAATTCTCCAAGCCAGGCTTCAGCAATACGTGAACTGTGAACTTCCTGATGTTCAAGCTGGTTTTAGAAAAGGCAGAGGAACCAGAGATCAAATTGCCAACATCCACTGGATCATGAAAAAAGCAAGAGAGTTCCAGAAAAACATCTATTTCTGCTTTATTGACTATGCCAAAACCTTTGACTGTGCAGATTAAAATGCACTGTGAAAAATTCTGAAAGAGATGGGAATACCAGACCACCTGACCTGCCTCTTGAGAAATCTGTATGCAGGTCAAGAGGCAACAGTTAGAACTGGACATGGAACAGCAGACTGGTTCCAAATAGGAAAAGGAGTACGTCAAGGCTGTATATTGTCACCCTGCTTATTTAACTTATATGCAGAGTGCATCATGAGAAACGCTGGGCTGGAATAATCACAAGCTGGAATCAAGATTGCCAGGAGAAATATCAATAACCTCAGATATGTAGATGACACCACCCTTATGGCAGAAAGTGAAGAGGAACTAAAAAGCCTCTTGATGAAAGTGAAAGTAGAGAGTGAAAAAGTTGGCTTAAAGCTCAATATTTGGAAAATGAAGATCGTGGCATCTGGTCCCATCACTTCATGGGAAATAGATGGGGAACCAGTGGAAACAGTGTCAGACTTTATTTTTTGGATCTCCAAAATCACTGCAGATGGTGATTGCAGCCATGAAATTCAAAGATGCTTACTCCTTGGAAGAAAAGTTATGACCAACCTAGATAGCATATTCAAAAGCAGAGACATTATTTTGCCAACAAAGGTCCGTCTAGTCAAGGCTATGGTTTTTCCAGTGGTCATGTATTTATGTGAGAATTGCATTATAAAGAAAGCTGAGTGCTGAAGAATTGATGCTTTTGAACTGTGGTGTTGGAGAAGACTTTTGAGAGTCCCTTGGACTGCAAGGAGATCCAACCAGTCCATTCTGAAGGAGATCAGCCCTGAGTGTTCTTTGGAAGGAATGATGCTAAAGCTGAAACTCCAGTACTTTGGCCACCTCATGTGAAGAGTTGACTCATTGGAAAAGACTCTGATGCTGGGAGGGATTGGGGGCAGGAGGAGAAGGGGACAACAGAGGATGAGATGGCTAGATGGCATCACTGACTCGATGGACATGAGTCTGAGTGAACTCCAGGAGTTTGTTATCGACAGGGAGGCCTGGCGTGCTGCAGTTCATGGGGTTGCAAAGAGTCGGGCACGACTGAGAGACTGAACTGAATTCATTATCAATGTTTCCTCTAAACATCAGGTAAAAAAATTGTTAATAAATTGATAAAGGTGCTGCTGTAGAGCAGTGTTTCTTTCTTTTGTGAGTGAAAAAGTGAGGGTATTCAAGTTTATCAGGATTCAGAAACAGTAAAACCTGAAGAGTTTTTTATACTAGATTTGGAAATAATTTAAAGTGTTGCTGGATTTCTATAGCTTTTATATTTAAAACTGGAATGTTACTTTTCAGTATATTGATATTGCAGTTCATTGAGAGAAAACCTGGTAGGAAATTATAATATAAATATTCCTCTAAAAAGAACTATAAATGGAATTTATTCAACAAAGCCATTTTCTATTTAAAGACTTCTGTTAACAAATCTATTATCAATGGGCATTAGTTGAAGTTCTAAATTGAAATAGCATCTATATGTACATATTTACATAAACATAGGTTTATATATATTATTATGTGTATATAATGAATATTTATATGTATACACATAATATGTACAATGAGGCCATTTGAAATGTGATGATATAATTTTTGAGATCTAAAACTGTGTTATAAGACTGGGTATTGATACTATTTAAACTTTGTCAATGGATGTTCAATACATTGAAAATATGTTTTCAGTTCAGTTCGGTTCAGTAGCTCACTCATGTCTGACTCTCCACAACCCCATGAACCATAGCACGCCAGGACTCCCTATCCATCACCAACTCCCGGATTTCACCCAAACTCAATCTCTGGTTCCTCTGCCTTTTCTAAATCCAGCTTGAACATCTGGAAGTTCATGGTTCACATACTGCTGAAGCCTGGCTTGGAGAATTTTGTGCATTACTTTGTTAGTGTGTGTGATGAGCACTATTGTGCAACAGTTTGAGCATTTTTGGCATTGCCTTTCTTTGGGATTGGAAGGAAAACTGACCTTTTCCAGTCCTGTGGCCACTGCTGAGTTTTCCAAATTTGCTGGCATATTGAGTGCAGCACTTTCACAGCATCATCTTTTAGGATTTGAAATAGCTCCACTGGAATTCCATCACCTCCACTAACTTTGTGTGTAGTGATAAATGTGTTTTATCCATAATTTTAAAAAACACATATAATTACTTAAAATAGTGTTTTTCATATATATGTTTGTACTTTAGTCTCCAAAAGCAGTACGAAAATTACATGAAATATTTTAATATATTTAAGAATGTATATATGTATATCTGTCTTCCCTGTAGCTCAAACGGTAAAGAATCTGCCTGCAATGTAGGTGACCCAGGTTCGATCCTTGTATTGGAGAGATCCTCTGAAGAAGGGAATGGCAATCCACTCCAGTATTCTTGCCTGGAGAATCCCATGGCAAGAGAAGCCTGGTGGGCTATAGTCCGTGGGATCACAGAGTCTGACACAGCTGAGTGACTAACACTACTCTATATGTATATATCCTTCCTTTGACCTAATTTTCTCTAGTGAATACTTCTGTTTCATAAGTGAAAATGAAAGTCACTCAATCATGTCTTTGCGACCCCATGGACCATACAGTCCATGGAATTCTCCAGGCAAGAATTATGGAGTGGGTCACAGTTCTAGTCTCAGGGAATTTTCCCAACCCAGAGATCCAAGCCAGGTCTCCTGCATTGCAGCATTCAGATTCTTTACCAGCTGAGCCACAAGGGAAGCTCTTTATTTCATAAATATGTATACAAATATTTATTTCATAAATACCTATACAAATCAGAAAAAAGGAATTATTTACAATTTGTGGATCAGTATTTATTAAAACACATGTGTCTGTCTATAAAACAATTGCCCCCCAAAATGCCAGTGTTTAAACTGCCTGACTAATTCCACTCTGGGAATAAGATACAGGTGGCAGCATGATCAGCAATTACTGTTTTTATTATTAGATAGTACACATACATATACATAAAAGTTATCATAGACATAGTAAAATTGTGGGTAGTCTATGGAGAGATAGATAAAAACTATTGTTTTTATAAAGCAGTTTGTCTGTTACAGTGATTCAGAGAATGTGATCATTACATGGCCTTCAAAGATTATTGCATTTAGAAAACTGCTTGCTAAATCCGCTGCCAGAAAATTAGAAAGCATTCCCTAGTTAGTTCTTCAGTTATCCCATATGGCAAGAGACGAAAGTGTCAGTCTCACAAAATGTGACTAATTTGTTTTGTCCCACCTTAGAGCTAGCTATAATCAGCAGGGAACACCAAGGGTTCAAAGGTGACACAGCACCATACATAGCTTCCCTAGCATAATCTTTCCTGACTTCAGAATGAAAACATATCACAATATATTTTAAACCAGCCTTTCTTCTTTCCCCTACACCCCCTCAGAGTCACTGCTGCTTCAGCAATTAGTGGAGAAAATAGGTTCTTATCTGACTGGCCATGGACAGAGAATCACGGCAGTTATTGACCACTGTGCCCTAAGAGATGACAACTGCATCTGTGTTATTAGAGAAAATTAGAGGTAGGAAGCATCCTGAAACACTCCCTGCTGAACTTTTGACTTGGGAAGTTACAGTGCTTCTGCTCTGCTTAATGGGTTTGAAGTTTTAATCCAGCAGAGATGTAGCAGTATCCTGTGGTCAGCAGAATGGACTCACACCGTGTACTTTGTGTTAGAAATCTTTCATTTCTCTGGAGTATTTCTTTCACTGCATAATGGAAACAATCAAAACTGGAGAAATCAGCTCCCATTTACAAACATTAACACATAGAATGGATATTTATACAGGTTTGCTCATTTTATTTGATTTTTATATAATCAACAACACAGAAAGAGCTCTTTGTTTTGTTTAAAATAGGATCTTTGTCAGAACTAGAAACTTGGGAGTTAAACAATTAGAGTATATTTTCTTTTTGTGTGGAGAAATATTGTACTTTATTTAAAACCTTATGTTTCTGGTATCTCCAGCTGCCAATATGAAAATTTATGAAAAGTAATCAGAGAAACTTGCAAATGTACTGGTTCTTCTAAGTTGTCATCTATTATCCTTTAGTGGAGAAAAGGGAAAGTGTTAGTCACTCGGTCATGTCCACTTCTTTGCAATGTCATGGACTCTAACCCACCAGGCTCTTCAGTCCAAGGGACCCTCCAAGCAAGAATACTGAAGTGGGTTATCATTCTCTTCTCTAGGGGATCTTCCCAACCCAAGTCTCCTATATCTCCTTCATTGCAGGCAGATTTTTTACCGTCTGAGCCACCAGGGAAGTCCAAAGAGGAAGAATATGTATAAAGATCAGAATCAGGACACTTCTCTATTATTTATTTAGCCTCTTGGCTAAATAATGATTATTTATTCTTACTTTACTGTATTAGACGCCAAATTGTTCATGCATGTGTGCTAAGTCACATGATTTACAAATTCACTCTTTTAGCTTAAGTTAAAATTTAGCAGGCAAATAAATATTGATAGGTAAGTTAATAGCATATTCTGATTCAATTCCTGTGCTATAATTTATTAATTAACACATTAAAAAGGAAAAATAATAAAATGAAACTCTTTAAAGAACTGTAAGTTTCAAAATACAGATAACTCTTGATTTTTGTATGATGCAGGCATTTCCAGCTCATTCCCTATTTATATAAACTTATACCATCTCAAATGCCCTTAGGTCTCTACCAAGCATGTGTGCATTGATTGAGTCAGCAAATAATTATTATTAGGCAGCATGCATTTTAGTCTCTATGCTCCTGTATTCAGATCTATGGCCACCTTCATCACAAATCACATTGTATTAATTGACTGTAAACAATATTGCCAAGATACACGTTCCTTGCCTTAGTTCACTGAATCTTGGAAAATATGATTTATGCTGTTTTAACTGTTGAAATGTAGTGAAATTAGCTAAGTGGTGTCTGACTCTTGTGTCCCATGGACTGTAGCCCACCAGGCTCCTCTGTCCATGGGATTTTTCAGGCAAGAATACTGGAATGGAATGCCATTTCCTTCTCCAGGGGATCTTCCCAACCCAGGGATTAAACTGCACTGCAGGTAGGTTCTTTACCAACTGAGCTACCAGGAAAGCATAAGTTAGGATAACTGGCAACCCACTCCAGTATTCTTGCCTGGAGAGTCCTGTGGATGGAGGAGACTGGTGGGCTGCTGTCCATGGGGTTGCACAGAGTTGGACAAGATTGAAGCGACTTAGCATGTATACATGCATTGGAGAAGGAAATGGCAACCTGTTCCAGTATTCTTACCTGGAGAATCCCAGGGACAGGGGATCCTGGTGGACTGCTGTCTATGGGGTCACACAGAGTCAGACACGACTGAAGCGACTTAGCAGCAGTAGCAGTAGCAGCAGCAGGAAAGTTGGATATGTAATCCATGGCCACTTGAAAAGTAAAACAAAACAACTATCTCAATAGAACAAAACAGGCAGAAGCTGTTTTTGCTAACAGGCCTTTCAAGTCACACAATAACAATCAGCTACCTTCCAGTGGTTAAAAGTGATTTGCTAAAACCAGTTTATATTTAAAGAAAGGCAAATTAGACCTCCATATTGATGAAAGAGGTATCAAGTGGTCTACTAAAGTATTTAAAAACAGTCACAGTTAGCTTTCTGACCACAAGTAATTTACTTTTTTCCCACATGTGTTTTTAAATCCATACCACCTAAGATCCTCAAAAGTCTCATGGATTACATTAGTATCAGGCTTGAGGTTTAGGATCCTGTCATCTAATTCAGAGTCAGGGACCAATGAGGCTTCTTGCATATAACTTTTGGGGTAGTACTCTTTGAATATCATTCCTTTTAGTCAGAAGTCCTGTCAAGGTATTTACTCCGGCTCATCTCAACATTCAATAGTGGGATCAATATAACGTAACTGCCATAGACTTTCTCATTCTAAAGGGGAAGCTGGGAAGAGGCACAGAGCATTCAACAGTCAGTGGTGGTGATTTAGCTTAATGGTGTCTGACTCTTGGAACCCCCTGGATTGTAGCCTGCCAGGCTCCTCTGTCCATGGGGTTCTCCAGACAAGTAAATGAGAGTGGCACATTTGAAATCCAAGCTGACATATGTTGCCAGTTTCTCAATTAGTGTTCAATCATCCTATGGGCTTTGGGTTCCACCATTTGCATTAAAATTCCTTTAACATAAAATGTAAGATCAGAAACTATAAAACTCCTAGAGGAGAACATAGGCAAAACACTCTCAGACATAAATCACAGCAGGATCCTCTATGATCCACCTCCCAGAATGCTGGAAATAAAAGCAAAAATAAACAAATGGGATCTAATTAAAATTAAAAGCTTCTGCACAACAAAGGAAAATATAAGCAAGGTGAAAAGACAGCCTTCTGAATGGGAGAAAATAATAGCAAATGAAGCAACTGACAAACAACTAATCTCAAAAATATACAAGCAACTTCTGCAGCTCAACTCCAGAAAAATAAACGACCCAATCAAAAAATGGGCCAAAGAACTAAATAGACATTTCTCCAAAGAAGACATACGGATGGCTAACAAACACATGAAAAGATGCTCAACATCACTCATTATTAGAGAAATGCAAATCAAAACCACAATGAGGTACCACTTCACACCAGTCAGAATGGCTGCGATCTAAAAATCTGCAAGCAATAAATGCTGGAGAGGGTGTGGAGAAAAGGGAACCCTCCTACACTGTTGGTGGGAATGCAAACTAGTACAGCCACTATGGAGAACAGTGTGGAGATGCCTTAAAAATTGCAAATAGAACTACCTTATGACCCAGCAATCCCACTTCTGGGCATACACACCGAGGAAACCAGAATGGAAAGAGACACATGTACCCCAATGTTCATCGCAGCACTGTTTATAATAGCCAGGACATGGAAACAACCTAGATGTCCATCAGCAGATGAATGGATAAGAAAGCTGTGGTACATATACACAACGGAGTATTACTCAGCCGTTAAAAAGAATTCATTTGAATCAGTTCTGATGAGATGGATGAAACTGGAGCCGATTATACAGAGTGAAGTAAGCCAGAAAGAAAAACACCAATACAGTATACTAACACATATATATGGAATTTAGGAAGATGGCAATGATGACCCTGTATGCAAGACAGGGAAAGAGACACAGATGTGTATAACGGACTTTTGGACTCAGAGGGAGAGGGAGAGGGTGGGATGATTTGGGAGAATGACATTCTAACATGTATACTATCATGTGAATTGAATCGCCAGTCTATGTCTAACGCAGGATGCAGCATGCTTGGGGCTGGTGCATGGGGATGACCCAGAAAGATGTTATGGGGAGGGAGGTGGGAGGGGGTTCATGTTTGGGAATGCATGTAAGAATTAAAGATTTTAAAATTTAAAAAATAAAAAACTAAAAAATAAAAAAATAAAAATAAAATAAAATTTAAAAAAAAAAAAAAGTAACCCAGATTTGCAAGAGAGTGATTTTTTCTCAGTCTGCTTACTGTCCTTAATAGTTTGGAGCTCCAAAGTATCTATTTACTTTGTATAAACTCTTCCAACTTTTAGTTCAAGTAGCAGTGTGTGTACTATCACAGCTTTCTTAAACACTTAAAAATCTATAATTTTTATTGAAGTTCATTCAATTACGAGAGGGAGCTTCCTTGGTGGCTCAGATGGTAAAGAATCCACCTGTAATGTGGGAGACCTGGGTTTTATCCCTGGGTTAGGAAGATCCTCTGGAGAAGGAAACAGCTACCCCCTCCAGTACTCTTGCCAGGACAGAGGAGCCTGACAGGCTACATTCCATGTGGTTGCAAAGAGTCAGAAATGACTAAGTGACTTTCACTTACTCCATTATGAGATTCTTAGAAATCCTATGAATTAATGGAGATATGTGTGCCATATCCTTACTATCTTTATAGACTTGTCTGTTTGAATGGTTCATAGACACAGGTATGATCAAATTGTGTGAGACTTCAACCAAGTTTTAGAATTACACACTTTGGCTTTACTTTTACACCATGTTTTCGTAACAGCAAGCTGAATGTGTGTCTCCCCACCCCAAACCCTGGAAACCACTTCTTAATCTGAGAGTTATTTAGACATTCTAGAGAGATCTGAAGAGACTAGGAAAGATAAAGTTTAATTTTTGAGCCCTCTCAAGTCTTGGTTTTATTACATGTAACAGTGTATACTTAGTTTCTACATGTTTTACTCCAAAATAATCTTGCCTGGGTTAACAGATAAAGTATCTTACATCACCTTTCTGAATATACTAATAAAAAGTTATATAAAATGATAATTTATTTAATACACACATGTGTACTTAAACATATGAACACACATAATTTGCCTTATCTCCATCATAAAGTTTGTTTTCCTCCAGTTACCCATTTTAAGTTTCCTTTTTTTGTATTATAGGTTTTTGAAAATATTTTAAATTCTTGACTGTCATTTTAAGGGAAAAATCACAGTTTTCTTAGAAAATGATTGTTTTAAAATGTCTAACATAACTGGAAATTCAGAGGGAAATGAAGCTGGGCATGATTTGTATTATTAGTAGTTTATGTATGGAGATATAATTTTGGAAGAGATGCCTCTTTGCCCAATCATGGCAGTCCAGTAAGCTTAAGTAAGACTCTATCCTAGTTCTCTCTCAGACATGAAAATTCACTCTAGAACATCCAAGACAATTATCCTATTTATTTACTAAGCTAATCTTGTAGTATTAGTCCAAGTTAAATGCATGAGCCAGACAATTTGCAAATAAGGAAATGACACATGGAATAACCTTCTTAAAAGTTAATTGGTCTTGCAATTGCTGTTAGCAAAGTCTATTCATAGCCCTGATTGTCTCTGATTTTGGTTCCTTACTCACAGCCTCATATGAGAGTTCTTTATTTGTTGATTTTCTGACTTATGTCTGAAATAATTGTGAATTTTTCATTTTTTTCCAATTTTCTTTGATATTTAATATGTGTGTATATATGTGTATGTGTTAGTTTGGCTTCTCCAGAAAACAAGTACCAAGACTGCATCAGAATTTTTAAATGTGTATTGGAATATTCCTATAAAGTATAAATGGGCTTCTCTAGTAGCTCAGCTGGTAAAGAATATGCCTGCTATGCAGGAGACCCTGGTTCAATTTCTGGGTCAGGAAGATCCACTGGGGAAAGGATGGGCAACCCACTCCAGTATTCTTAGGCTTAACTGGTAGCTCAGCTGGTAAAGAATCAGCCTGCAATGTGGGAGACTTGGGTTCGATTCCTGGGTTGGGAAGATCCCCTGGAGAAGGGAACCTTCTCCAGTATTCTGGCCTGGAGCATTTCACAGTCCATGGGCTTGCAAAGAGTTGGACATGACTGAGTGACTTTCACTATAAATTATAAAAGGGGGAGGAGATAGAATTGCTCCAGTGAATTTGAGATTCTTGACGTCTCCTGACAGAAAGAATTTAGTGAGAGACAAAGTGATAAGAGATAACTTTATTAAAGGACAGAGGATAAGATGGTTTGATGTCATCACCTAGTTGAACATGAGTTAGAGCAATCTCCTGGAGTTGGTGATAGAGAGGGAAGGCTGACATGTTGCAGTCCATGGGGTCACTAGAGTCAGACACGACTGAGTGACTAAACTGAACTGAAACTGCTAAGTAAGAAATGGGTTTATTTAGAGAGAAGCACACTCCAGATGTGTGAGAGATCTCAGAAAGTGACAGGCTACCAAATATGGGGTGGTTAGTTTTTATGGGCTGGCTAATTTCATAGACAAATGAGCAGAAGGATTATTCCAATTATTTGGGAGAAGCAGTTAAGAATTCCAGGAACTGGGCCACTGTCCACTTTTTGATCTTTGTCAGCCTTGGAACTATCATGGAGCTGGTGGGTCTCTCATTCAGCATGATAATGTATTACAATGAGGGTATCATGTGGCTCAAGATCCACTGGGAGTCAAATCTTCCACCATCTTAGATCGAGTTGGTTCTAACCAGTT
This sequence comes from Ovis aries, assembly GCF_016772045.2. Classification (NCBI taxonomy): domain Eukaryota; kingdom Metazoa; phylum Chordata; class Mammalia; order Artiodactyla; family Bovidae; genus Ovis; species Ovis aries. The sequence continues at coordinate 64,515,209 of NC_056063.1, forward strand.
TTTGTCAGGTCCTTGGTTGTGCTCTGCCCACTTCCCTCCTATTTCAGAATTCGTCAAAGAGAGTTCTGAATATAAATCAGATTTGGTTCCATTGAAGAGAAACTGGGAAGGAAGGAGAGGAAAGCTTCACACTGCAGTGCAGCTCTGAGAAAGCTGGGTAAGGCAAAGGGAAAGATCCAAACAAGGACTGCCTATTTGAGGAGTTCAACACTGGACAAGAAGGGCTCAGCTCTAGAACCTCTGCTGTTCTCAATCACTGGCTGACTGGAACAGGACCTTGGCTGGAGTACTGCAATGAATCCTGGAGGCATGGCAACTGGGTCTCTCAGCTAATTCTGCTCCACACACACAGCAGTTTCTCCCCTCCATGTGAGCAGTATACTCCCAGGTTTCTGCCACACTACAGTCAGAAGTTCTTCAAATGTTATGGACAGTTGATATAGTCTTAGGGAGGGCTAAGCATTTAATATTTCATAACTTTCTTCTATTGTGCTTCCCTAGTAGGTCAGATGGTAAAGAGTCTGCTTGTAATGCAGGAGACCTGGACTTGATCCCTGGGTTGGGAAGATCCTCTAGAGCAGGAAATGGATCTCCAGTATTCCTGCCTGGAGAACTCCATGAAGAGGAGCCTGGTGGGCTACAGTCCATGGGATCGCAAATAGACACAACTGAGTGACTTTCACTTGCTATTACTGTTTTAAGGACAGAAAAGTAAATACTTACCGCATATCCATTGAGTTAAATGTAAAAGATAGTTGAGATGGAGATATTTAAATCCAGCAAAAAACAAAGGAGAATAGGAAAGATATAAGCATCTGCAAGCACAGTTCCAAAGAATAGCAAGAAGAGATAAGAAAGCCTTCTTCAGCGATCAATGCAAAGAAATAGAGGAAAGAAACAGAATGGGAAAGACTAGAGATCCTTTCAAGAAAATTAGAGATACCAAGGGAACATTTCATGCAAAGATGGGCTTGATAAAGGACAGAAATAGTATGGACTTAACAGAAGCAGAAGATATTAAGAAGACGTTACAAGTATACACAGAAGAACTGTACAAAAAAGATCATCAAAACCCAGATATAACAATGATGTGATCACTCATCTAGAGCCAGACATCCTGGAATGTGAAGTCAAGTGGGCCTTAGGAAGCATCACTATGAACAAAGCTAGTGGAGGTGATGGAATTCCAGTTGAGGTATTTCAAATCCTGAAAAATGATGCTGTGAAAGTGCTGCACTCAATATGCCAGCAAATTGGGAAAACTCAACAGTGGCCACAGGACTGGAAAAGGTCAGTTTTCATTCCAAACCCAAAGAAAGGCAATGCCAAAGAATGCTCAATACTACTGCACCCTTGCACTCATCTCGCATGCTAGTAAAGTAATGCTCAAAATTCTCCAAGCCAGGCTTCAGCAATACATGAACCGTGAACTTCCTGATGTTCAAGCTGGTTTTAGAAAAGGCAGAGGAACCAGAGATCAAATTGCCAACATCCACTGGATCATGGAAAAAGCAAGAGAGTTCCAGAAAAACATCTATTTCTGCTTTATTGACTATGCCAAAGCCTTTGACTCTGTGGATAACAAGAAACTGTGGAAAACTCTGAAAGAGATGGGAATACCAGACCACCTAACCTGCCTCTTGAGAAACCTATATGCAGGTCAAGGGGCAACAGTTAGAACTGGACATGGAACAACAGACTGGTTCCAAATAGGAAAAGGAGTACATCAAGGCTGTATATTGTTCACCCTGCTTATTTAACTTCTATGCAAGGTACATCATGAGAAACGCTGGACTGGAAGAAACACAAGCTGGAGTCAAGATTGCTGGGAGAAATACCAATAACCTCAGATATGTAGATGACACCACCCTTATGGCAGAAAGTGAAGAGGAACTAAAAAGCCTCTTGATGAAAGTGAAAGTGGAGAGTGAAAAAGTTGGCTTAAAGCTCAACATTCAGAAAACGAAGATCATGGCATCTGTTCCCATCACTTCATGGGAAATAGATGGGGAAACAGTGGAAATAGTTACAGACTTTATATTTTTGGGCTCCAAAATCACTGCATACGGTGATTGCAGCCATGAAATTAAAAGACGCTTACTCCTTGGAAGAAAAGTTATGACCAACCTAGATAGCATATTCAAAAACAGAGACATTACTTTGCCAACGAAGGCCCATCTAGTCAAGGATATGGTTTTTCCAGTGGTCATGTATGGATGTGAGAGTTGAACTGTGAAGAAAGCTGAGTGCCGAAGAATTGATGCGTTTGAACTGTGGTGTTGGAGAAGACTCTTGAGAGTCCCTTGGACTGCAAGAAGATCCAACCAGTCCATTCTGAAGGAGGTCAGCCCTGGGATTTCCTTGGAGGGAATGATGCTAATGCTGAACTCCAGTACTTTGGCCACCTCATGAATTGAGTTGACTCATTGGAAAAGACTTTGATGCTGGGAGGGATTGGAGGCAGGAGGAGAAGGGGACGACAGAGGATGAGATGGCTGGATGGCACCACGGACTTGATGGATGTGACTGTGAGTGAACTCCGGGAGTTGGTGATGGACAGGGAGGCCTGGCGTCCTTGATTCATGGGGTCACAAAGAGTCGGACATGACTTAGCAACTGAACTGAACTGATCTGAATGTGGCATCAATTTCTATGAAATACCTATTTAGGATTTTAACTGAACTAGGGCAAGAGGTCTCACTTTTCTGGTTATGATTGAATTTCTATGTGTGGAAATCTAATCAGAAAAGGTGGTGGGAGAAAATATTATCGACTGTGTCTCCAACAAGAGAGAGAGGAAACATTCAAAGTTAGCATTATAGTACTGATTTTTTTTAACAAGATGATAATTCAAATGAACAGTGATAAAAGTCATAGCTCTATCTCCTTCAATCTAACTTGGAACACTGAACAAACATTTCTATTCTGTATTTCCTTCACTGATTACTCACTTACAGAACACAAAATTGACTTCTTAAAACCAGCGTGTATGCAATGCTAAAACATAGATAAAAATGTGTAAATAGCTTCTGAATTAAGGAATAGAATTTTTTTCTATTTATTTATTCTTCAGGCAAATTTTTATTCCTTTTTCTGGGTTTTTGTTTTGTTTTGTTTTAGAACCTGTGGCAATCTAAGCTGTGCTGCTGGCATAAAGCAAAACAGAATACATCTTTTTTTCTGGTGTTCTTTTATATCACTGAAACTTCACTATTCAGACTGCATGTTGCCCTTTCCCAACCCTGTTACTATTCTACTTATTGTTTGAATTGCTTGACCTAGATATAAATTTTACATTTACACTTCCAAAATTACAGCTTCCTATTCAAATTAGTGTGAAGCCTGCCCAGCTTCATTTCCCTTTGTGTACACTCTGCAGCATAAAAAAATTCCAAAAAACAAATTCAAATAGTTCTCAACTATTATTTAATATAAATAATAAACATTTCCAAATCAGTGTACTCTAAATGGTTATTACATAATGTGCTTCAGTAATTTGGTGTTCGATGAATTATTTAACTATGTTAAAAATATATTGGAAAAAATATACTGGATATTTACTATTGAATAGTATATCAGTGCTAAATGTCTCTATAGAGAAACAAATTCAGTGCTGAAGAGTGAAAGAAATAGAAAGAAAATACAGTTTTTACTTGACTGTATAGTGGGTTGAGATCACATGATATGGGTCCTGGACCTATTTTTGCCAGTCAGCAAACTCGTGACCTTAAGATGTATACTCAACATTTCCATGTCTCTTTCTTCTTGTGTAAAAAAAAAGAAAGTAAAAATGTGTGTTTTCAAGATTTCCCATACTCCATTGCTTTTCCGTGTCCCTCTGAAGAATCTAGTATATTATTTTCCATTTAATTAAGATGAATAAGTTTCTAGAAATCTTCAAGTTTAGAAAAAACAAAGAAATTTACATTTGTTTAATTTCTAAAGCTGATTTTATTGTTTATTGCTGGGGGCCAGTGTGAGGAACTCTACCCATGGCAAAGGTCATGAGGAAGGAGGCTTGGCATACGCAAAGACGTGATCAAGCCTCAGGAAACCCCCTGTTCCTGAGCATCTACCCCCAAAACCAGAGTCTATCTACTTTACTGTTTCATGCTCTCGCCTACACCTCTGACTTTATGGGGGGCTGTTCCCCACTGGTTCTCTCGGAGAAGGAGTTAGCTTACAGCTTCAAGTCAATAAAAATTCCTGGGCATGACAACAGTGTTTCAACTTACGAACTCCTCTGAAGGTTATCTAGCCCACCTGTATAGGTTCGTCTGGCCACATGTTATTGTTTACAGCCTCCCAACCTGAGAGGCATGAGATGTTTTAGACTTACTAAAGGCAAATTCTTTTGGGAAGTTAGAAATTATTAGTATAGTGGGTTGGCTAGGAATTATATTTGGTGAAGGGTTTTTCATTTGTTGTACCAATAATTGCTGCTAATTCCCTGTCCTGGGTGTGACAAGGGTGTCTCAGGTCAAAAGGTCAAACCTCTCTGCTGGCAAACTAGCTTGTGTGACAGGATTATCCATACTCCTGCCACTAGCACATGATTGTTTACTACCTCTCAACCATAAACAGCACAGAGAGTCTGGAGTATTTTGAGAGTCTTAATTAGCATAGGTCTTTTCTCCTTGAGTCAATGATTGCCGCCAGACCTCCATATCCTTAGGCACCTGGGAATATATTAATCAATGTATTTGGAATATAGAAAAGGAAATATGGTAGTTTTTAAGGTTAACAATACTAGACTTTTTGAGTTAATGAATTTTCTCTTTGTAATAGATCACTGTACTTTGTTATAAATCACTGTGTCCTTGCTATGTAAAAATGTAACTTTATCACTATCTTAAGACTAAATAGGTCTTAAGGGGAACATTTGTGAAAGGATTTTCATTTGTTGGGCTGATGTTTGCTGCTAAATCTCCATATTCCCTGCCCTTATAATGAATATAACTAACATATAGGAGAAATAAGTATTAACCTTTAAGATTAATCATGTTAACCTTGGGTTAAATAAATTCCTTTCTTGATTGTAACTCATTACACCCTCACCCTATAGGAATGCAACTTTATTTGGAGGGTGGTGCCTGGCTTAAGAAAAAAACACTCTTGGAAAAAATAAGTTTTTTAGTTATCAGAAAGAAAGGGTCATAAAATGTCAGCAGGCCTCATGGCCATAAGATGATGTAAAACCCCTAAGATCTTTTTTTTATGTAAAGCACCTGATTTTGATAAAGGTCAGGACTGCTGACCCCCAAGTTATTCTATATTCATCCCTATGTGTAACAAAAGGTATATAAGCAAACCTAAGAAATAAAGAAATGGGATCAGTTTCCGGAAAGACTGATTCCCCCATGTTGTTCTTTCTTGCTCCGCGTTTTTCTGACTGAATTCCCATCTGGAGCGTGGGTGCCCACCACGTATACTTACTTGTCCCAGCTTTCAAGCCCACGTGAGAAGGAGCCCAAAGAGGGGCACCTTCTGGGCCACTGGCCCAAAGTAGATGGTGCAAATTCCTTGTCTTGGAATTTTATTGGTATCCCACGTAAACCAAGTTATTCAGCCTCTTTTTCTCTCCTACTATTTTCTGGCCAAATTCCCATCTGGTGCATGGGTACCCACCAAGCCTACTAATTTTGCCTGGGCTTCTAAGATTGGACCAGGAGGCCTCAGTGCCTCCTCTCCTTCAGGAGAACTGGAAGATACCTGCGGCCTACGTAGGTGGTGATTGGTACTCCATGTGAACCAAGTTATTCAGCCTCTTTTTCTCTGCTAATTTTCTAATCCCTCTCTATCTGTAATTAAATAAGTTATTTCCAAGGATGCCAACTCTGTCCCCACTTTCGAATCACCTGGATCCACCGGGGCTGGACCCCGGCAGTTTACCATATTTAACAATTTGAGGTAGTGAAACCATATGAATATTCAGAAATATAGAAAAGATTCAAGTTACTGCTGTGTATATATTTGACAACTGAAGCAATGTGAAAAGTTTAAATGAGTATATTTCTTCACACTTTTGTGGAAGTCAGAGTGCATTTTTCATTTAATATTTTATAAGTGAATGATGACTTTTATGGTCAACTGTAATGTAAATCACCTTAAATAATTGACTTGGTATCAGAGTCTCATCAATGTTGACCAGGTATCTATTATTTTTTTTTTCTGTTTTAAAATATATATTCAACAATTTGGAATAATTTGCATGGTAAAGAATAAAGCAAATCATTGGCTATGGAAAAGTGCAGCCATATGAAATCAATACACTTAAAAATCTTTAATTCAACAAGAACATGAACAATTCTGATGGAGTATGCACTCAAAACATAGCAAAATTATATAAAGCAAAATTTAACAGAATTAGGAAATAATAAATCTGCAATCATAGTTTAATACTTTTATATATCTTTAAACTGGTTAACAGAAAAAGCAGACAACAAACCACCAAGTATATAACAGATGCTGCAAACATATTAACTTTGTATGTACTAAAATTTATAGATCAATGTGGAAGCAAAATGAAGTCACAAATATCACTATGGAAGGTTGTACTTTCATGCTTTTTCAGACAGGCTAGGAACTGTCAAACCTATTTCTCAGCTTCTGAAGACAACTGGAGGCCAATGACAGATACAAAGGTCTGGCCATTTTCCTGTTTGGTTCAACTCTGAAGGGTCATCCAAGCTTCACAGCTTTACACAGGAGTCAATACGGTACAGCTTCTCCTCCTACCTCATCTGCTTTCCTGATTTCTTTTTAGATATATCTTCTAAAAATACTCTTCAATATACCTTCTGCATGATATTCTCCAAAATAGAGATCATTTCCAGGAAACTGATTTTAAAACAATTGGTACTAGATTAAGGGAAATTTACAAAACAAATTTTCAGTAAGATTTTGGAAATGTATTCCCATGCGGCACAGTGGTAAAGAATCCACTTGCCAGTGCAGAAGACATAAGAGATGTGGGTTTGATCAATGGGGTGGGAAGATCCCCCAGAGAAGTAAATGCAGCCTACTCAAGCATTCTTTCCTAAAGAATCCCATGGACAGAGGGGTCTGGCAGAATGCAGTCCAAAGAGTTGCAGAGTCAGACATGACTCAGCAACTGAGTAGCATCACATGCTGATTGATTAGATCTTTGATCACTGATGGTAACTGGAATATGTGTGGATGTTCCTGGCATGCTCTGGTAGCAAAATTGTTGATGTTTTCCCAGGGAAAGGAAGATTACTGGCTGGTGAGATATCTTTGAAACTGAATAGGAATAGAGGAATGGTAGTTAACATGTTTATGTACTTTGGTGACTATTGGTGAGTACTGTAGATCCACAGACAAGAGAGAATGTCAAGTTCAAGATAATCATCACTTTAAGGGGAAAGAAAAAAGATTGAAAACCAGAAAGCATGCCTGGCAAAATTTCAGGAAATCCTAACCTCCTCTAGCCAGAAATCAAACAAGTAGAATGGTGTTCCCATCTTTGGAAAATGAGTTTGAACTTGAGAAATGGCTAAGACCTGGAACCAATCACGGAGTTATGACTTTAAAATCAGCATCCTAATTATCCTTTGTGATTTTTCTATTGCAGAAATTAAGTAATACCCCATGGTGACTACTCATTATCATGTCTCTGAGAAGATCATATTATATTAACTATCTCCATAAATGTCTATGGGTTGGGACTCACTGCTGCTTAGACTTTGCTATTGATTGCTATAATTTTGCTCACTTTGCTTCTGAGAGTTAAGTCTAATCACTTAGCCTTATTTCAAGATCCTATTATCCCCTTGGATTTAGAGACCCAAATTCTGTCTTTAACTTTATATTTTATATTGGAGTATAGTTGATTAACAATGTTGTGATAGTTTCAGGTGGACAGAAAAGGGGCTCAGTCATATATATATGTGTATCCATTCTCTCTCAAACTCCCCTCCTTTCCAGGATGCCATATAGCATTGAGAAGAGTTCCCTGTGCTATACAACAGGGCTCTGTTAATTATTCATTCAAAACATAGCACTGTGCACATGTGTTCCCAAACCTCCTAAACTAACCCTTTCCCCAATCCTTCCCACTTGGCAATCATAAGTTCATTCTCTAAGTCTGTGTGTCTGCAGAAACCCAAATTCCATAACAGCATTTCCTAACATCAAGAGGCAACAAAGAACAATCATATCCTAATGTTTTAACAAAGCTCTTTCCTGTACGTGAGTGCATTCCTTATTGCCTTGATAAATGGGAAATACTCTTGGACCTCCAAGGAAAAGCTGTAGTTGAGTTTTCTGGTATTCGGTAGGCCACTCATGTGAGCACACCCTCTTTTTGTGTGTTTCGATCCCTTTTCTCCTGTCCACTGGGAAATTCTAGCATTTCTACTTTATTTAGTAAGGGCCATAATTTTTTCCAAGTTTTTATCTCAGCAGTCTATTAGCATTATCTCCCCCAAACTATTTTGAGACTGTTAAATCTAGTGTCACAGAAAAGTGCTTTCCCCATTGTTAAAAGCTCTCTTATCCAAATTTATACTCCTTATTCCTTGATCCTCAGGCACACTCCCTTCCTTGCTCTCTCAGATGCTGTGGATGCATAGAGAGACTCTGCTGCTCTTTCAGCATATACTCTCTTTTTCTATTCCAGAGAGACCACATAAAGATTTGACCCTTATCATTGAACCAGTTACTAGGAGAAGAGGTGAAGAAAAGTTTGTCTTACGAGGCACATCCCTTATTGGAGACGTGTGTCTATTTCAGCACGAGAAGCCATCACATTCCATCAATGCAAAGCAGACACCTCATCAGGTCCAGTCTGTTCAGCGGACTCTGATATATCAACTTCAAGACTGAAGAGCCCATCTAGCTTTACTAGGCTTCTGACCTTGGCTGAAGATAGCTGAAATGTCTTAAAACTCAACTTTATCGGAATCTCTGCCACTCACAAATTTAAGTCCTGAGTCTGGGTCTGGGAAACAGTAGGGTAGAAGAAAAAATATTAGTCACCATCCTTCTGATGACCTGTTGAGGAATTCTGACTTTCATTTGCTATTGATTGAGTGTTTATTGGGTGTTAGTTCTAAAAGTCACAATTGCACTCATCTCATACGCTAGTAATGATTAAAATTTTCTAAGCCAGGCTTCAGCAATATGTGAACAGTGAACTTCCTGATGTTCAAGCTGGTTTTAGAAAAGGCAGAGCAACCAGAGATCAAATTGCCAACATCCACTGGATCATGGAAAAAGCAAGAGAGTACCAGAAAAACATCTACTTCTGCTTTATCGACTGCTCCAAAGCCTTTGACTGTGTGGATCACAACAAACTGTGGAAAATTCTGAAAGAGATGGGAATACCAGACCACCAGACCTGCCTCTTGAGAAACCTGTATGCAGGTCAGGAAGCAGCAGTTAGAACTGGACATGGAAAAACAGACTGGCTCCAAATAGGAAAAGGAGTATGTCAAGGCTGTATATTGTCACCCTGCTTATTTAACTTCTATGCAGGGTACATCATGAGAAACGCTGGACTGGAAGAAACACAAGCTGGAATCCAGATTGCCAGGAGAAATATCAATAACCTCAGATATGCAGATGACACCACCCTTATGGCAGAAAGTGAAGAGGAGCTAAAAAGCCTCTTGATGAAAATGAAAGAGGAGAGTGAAAAAGTTGGCTTAAAGCTCAACATTCACAAAACAAAGATCATGGCATCTGGTCCCATCACTTCGTGGGAAATAGATGGGGAAACAATGGAAACAGTGTCAGACTTTTGGGGGGGGCTCCAAAATCACTGCAGATGGTGATTGCAGCCATGAAATTAAAAGACATCTACTCCTTGGAAGAAAAGTTATGACCGACCTAGATAGCATATTGAAAAGCAGAGACATTTCTTTGCCAACAAATGTTCAAGATAGTTCAAGGTCCGTCTAGTCAAGATATGGTTTTTCCTGTGGTCATGTATGGATGTGAGAGTTGGACTGTGAAGAAGCCTGAGCACTGAAGAATTAATGCTTTTGAACTGTGGTGTTGGAGAAGACTCTTGAGTGTCCCTTGGACTGCAAGGAGATCCAACCAGTCCATTCTGAAGAAGATCAACCCTGGGATTTCTTTGGAAGGAATGATGCTGAAGCTGAAACTCCAGTACTTTGGCCACCTCATGCGAAGAGTTCTGATTGGAAAAGACTCTGGGGTCCTAAGATGGTGGAGGAATAGGACGGGAAGACCACTTTCTCCCTCACAAATTCCTCAAAAGAACATTTCAACGCTGAGCAAACTCCACAAAACAACCTCTGTAGGCTGGCAGAGGACATCAGGCAACCAGAAAAGCAGACCATTGTCTTGAAAAACAGATGTGGTTTTCTGGACTCTATTTTTCTGCTCAAGGAACACTGAGGACCAATCAGCTCTTGTAGGTCCAAAACCATGGCCCGGGGACCAGTAACATTCAGGGGTGTGGTCATAGAGTTCTTTCCGCATGAGTGGGAATTTCTCGACTCGCTTCAGAAGAAGTTGTATTGCGATGTGATGATGGAGAACTGTAGTAACTTGGTCTCACTGGACCATTCCATTTCTAAGCCAGACATAGCAAAAATAAACAAATGGGATCTAATTAAAATTAAAAGCTTCTGCACAACAAAGGAAAATATAAGCAAGGTGAAAAGATAGCCTTCTGAATGGGAGAAAATAATAGCAAATGAAGCAACTGACAAACAACTAATCTCAAACATATACAAGCAACTTATGCAGCTCAATTCCAGAAAAATAAACGACCCAATCAAAAAATGGGCCAAAGAACTAAATAGACATTTCTCCAAAGAAGACATATGGATGGCTAACAAATACATGAAAAGATGCTCAACATCACTCATTATTAGAGAAATGCAAATCAAAACCACAATGAGGTACCACTTCACACCAGTCAGAATGGCTGCGATCCAAAAATCTGCAAGCAATAAATGCTGGAGAGAGTGTGGAGAAAAGGAACCCTCCTACACTGTTGGTGGGAATGCAAACTAGTACAGCCACTATGGAGAACAGTGTGGAGATTCCTTAAAAATTGCAAATAGAACTACCTTATGACCCATCAATCCCACTTCTGGGCATACACACAGAGGAAACCAGAATTGAAAGAAACACATGTACCCCAATGTTCATCGCAGCACTGTTTATAATAGCCAGGACATGGAAACAACCTAGATGTCCATCAGCAGATGAATGGATAAGAAAGCTGTGGTACATTTACACAATGGAGTATTACTCAGCCGTTAAAAAGAATTCATTTGAATCAGTTCTGATGAGATGGATGAAACTGGAGCCGATTATACAGAGTGAAGTAAGCCAGAAAGAAAAACACCAAGACAGTATACTAACACATATATATGGAATTTAGAAAGATGGCAATGACGACCCTGTATGCAAGACAGGAAAAGAGACACAGATGTGTATAACGGACTTTTGGACTCAGAGGGAGAGGGAGAGGGTTGGGATGATTTGGGAGAATGGCATTCTAACATGTATACTATCATGTAAGAATCGAATCACCAGTCTATGTCTGACGCAGGATGCAGCATGCTTGGGGCTGGTGCATGGGGATGACCCAGAGAGATGGTATGGGGAGGGAGGTGGGAGGGGGTTCATGTTTGGGAACGCATGTAAGAATTAAAGATTTTAAAATTAAAAAAAAAAAGAAAAGACTCTGATGCTGGGAGGGACTGAGGGCAGGAGGAGAAGGGGACGAGAGGATGAGATGGCTAGATGGCATCACGGACTCAATGGACATGAGTCTGAACTCTGGGAGTTGATGATGGACAGGGAGGCCTGGTGTGCTGCGATTCATGGGGTTGCAAAGAGTTGGACATGACTGAGCGACTGAACTAAAATGAACTGAAGTCTTTTTTCACAGCCCTATGTTGAAAATTAAGCCTATTTTGAGTCGGGGCCTTTGGGAAGTGATTAGATCAAGAGGACAGAACCTTCAGGAATGGGTTCCCATATAAAAGCAACCCTAGAAAGTGGACTTGTCCCTTCCAGCTTGTAAAGTTACAGTGAGAATAGCACTTACTGTATCAATAGGAGTATAACACTTCTGACTTCACTTTCTCCTATTTGAACAATCTGAAACAACATAAGTTTTTGTATTAGTAAAATGTACAGGCAAAGCAGATGCTATAATTATCCCCTCCTATAGAGGAAGGAGGAATTAACTGCACAGTGAACTAGAATGCAAGGCTACAGTGAGAGTCAGCAATAGAGCTTGTACTTACACAGGAAAACACTAGGAAGCTCCTCGACTGCTAGTTGACTGTATCTAACTCAATTGCCTGGCACTGCTGATATCCACTAATAGTCCTGTACTGCTTATGCTCAAAGGTCATGCTGACTAAAAAAAAAAAAAAGTGGTACTAATCCTTCAAATTCCGTGGAAAGACAGAGATTTCCCCAGATAACTGACTCCAACCAGAGACTTAATAAGTCCTCACCTATTCTTCTCTTGTCAAATACATAAACTTAGGGAATTAGGAATTAAACCATATACTAAATACAATGTTAAGGTTTATCAAAATACTAGCTTCTGTGAATTTAAAAAATAATTAGCACTCAGAAAAGAGCCCCTGATAGTATCTATGGTTAAATTGCATATTTATATCTGTATCTGTCATAAAGTTTCAGAAAAAAACTGAACATGCATAAACAATCTGTCACATGGTAATTACTCAATAAATACCTATCAGTAGTCTTATTATTCAGTTTTAAGCACATACATACATGAATTATCGTGTATATATTTACACTTACTGTATTAAAGAAATAGAAGCAATGTTATATATTTAAAATGCAAACTGAATCCAGTTAAAGTCATTCACCTTGGTTCTTACTCTCATTTAAGTCTATTATGTGGTTTTGAAAAGACTCACTATTTGTTAACTCATTTTCTACACTAGCGAGTAAAAGAAATATTTTTAAAATCATTTTGAGTATATAAGAAAATAACTGAAATTTGGATTAAATTTTAATTATGGGGTTACTATCAGGATGAGTAAAAAGACTGTTGTCTGAACCTGTAAAGTTGTACATATTTAGAAAGAGATTTTTTTTCCTTGTTTGTGCTTGACCTGAGCATTGTGAATCTTCTTAATTTTACCTAGAGAATTTAATGTTGTTGTTGTTTAGTCACTACGTAGGGTCCTACTCTTTTGCAATCTGGTGGACTGTAGTCCATCAGGCTCCTCTGTCCATGGGATTCTCCAGGCAAGAATACTGGAGTGGGTTGCCGTGTCCTTCTCCAGGGGATCTTCCCCACCCAGGGACAGAACTTGAGTCTTCTGCATTGGCAAGCAGGTTCTTTACCACACAGCCACCTGGGAAGCCCCTTTGTTTAATGTGGTATATTATATGGAAAAAAATTATAAGTTCAGAATAAGATAAGCCGTGATAGCTAATTTATTGTTTACTTAAGGAGCATTTTATAGCAAATCACAGCATACTGAAGTACAATTCTGGTCCTGTTCTTATAGTAACTCTCTGATTTTACTAGGACCTAATGTTTCAGTTGTACATGAAATCTTTGACCTGGATCAATAAGACTTAACTCCATTAAAAAATCTGTAATTTATTTTTTTCAACCTTTATCAGTAGATTTTTATGTTTCACAGATTGTGCTGGCTTGTAATGATGAATATGTCATCATTCTTCTCTCAAAGATTCCAGGTATTAGTTGGGATCTGAGTAATGCCAATGCACTAAGTACTGTAGGAGCTATGGAAGCAGAGAAAATGGAGGATTCACAGAGCAAAGACTTTTAAAATATTAACAGATGAGCTTATGTTAGAGCTTCATCTCTTTCACCAGGTGATCAAGACAGTGAATGCTATCTAGACAGGGACTAATGAAGTGCAAATTTTCAAATGCATAAACCTGGAGTGCTTAAAGAATTACAAACTGTTCTGAAGTCTATCAGGGAAAATGAGTCCACTGCTAGGTTATGAAACTTTATTTCCACATATCTTTTGTACTTGCAATCTAGGGAATTATCTTTCCAGCTGATAGTAATTTAGAACACTGTGTGGTTTTGGTTTTTGTTAATAAATATAGACTCTTATTGTTCACATATTTTTAAAATCTGAGATTATGATACTATACAGTATGAACTGTCATTGTTTGACCTGTTCATTTGCTTGTTTTTACTCAATATTATATTTTTGAGATTATCTCTGGTGATACATCTTTATTCTAGAGAGCAGTAAGTTATGCTATCACATAAATATAGCTTACATTTATCAAATTTCCTATATATGGATATTTAATTGTCTATTGTTTTCTTCAGGTAGGTTTTACAGTTAGATCTAGCTTCAGATCAACTGACATTTTTCTATTTCCTGTTACAACACATCAGTAGAAAATGTGTTATAATTTGTCAGAAACAGTCCTAATTTATCCATATAATCTTGGCAAACTGTTAATGTGCCCTTTCACTATTAAAACTGTCCTATTTAAACAATGAAATGTACTGTCATCCTAATAATGAGGCATTAATTTAAGATTATTTACCAAAAATGCAGCATTATAGTAAGAATAACAGTAGAAGGCTATTCTGTTTATTAGTTTTTGTTTTTCCTTTGATAGAGCAGTAAGTTTTAACTTATATTAATTTAATTTATACAGAAACATTTTTCATTGCAAAATGGCTTAGAGACAGATCAATATATTTGACACTATTATTTCTACTTTATAGCCCTTCATAAAAGCAGATAGATAAGGACCATAATACTTACTTAGAAGGAGATGGGCTAGTATTGGCATATTTCCATAAAATAATTTTTTCTGTGACAGATAAAGTATGATTTAACTTTGATGAACGAATTACTATTCTAGATATTGACACGTTATTACAAGTAAAATAAAAACACGTTGTATTGTGCTCACCCCATAATGTGCAATGGAGCCCTTTCAAAAGATGACAATATATACAGTACACAAGGATAAGAAGTTTGTATGACTCATGTCATGAGGTTTTTCTGGAGAGAGCTGGGTAGCACCCAGGAAGGTTTAAAAATTCTTGGAGTGACCCAAGAGGAACACCAGCTTTGGCTTTTATTGATGATAGGAAGGGTTTCCACTGGCTCTGGCTTGTGTGGTCTGAACTTCCAGCATCAAAGGAGGGAATACTGGACTCTCGTATTGGTTTCTCTGAATACAAAGCCAGAGACGAAAATGGAGAAGTGGGCCTCAAAAGCTGTTAGCAGTTTCACATGAATTATTAGGAGTATTAATAAAAAAGGAAAATTTTCATTGGCAATATATAAAAAGTATTTGGGTTTGCCAGGTGGCACAGTGGTAAAGAATCTGCTTGTCAGTGCAGGAGATGTAAGAAATGTGGGCTCGATCCCTGGGTCAGGAAGGTCCCCTGGAATAGGAAAAGTCAATTCACTCCACTATTCTTGCCTGGAAAATTCCATGGACAAAGGAGCCTGGCTGGCTACTGTCCATAGGATCACAAAGAGTTGGATATGACTGAGCATGCATGCATTTACAATTTTATAGATTTAACTTGTGAATTAAACATCCAAATGTGAATGACCACAATGATTGTTAAGATGTCCATGTAAAAATTATGAAAAGTAAAGTACAGTTACTAACATATCTTCTAGTTTGAAACACTTGACTGAGAAAAGCAAACGCATTATTACAAGTCACTCTCAATTTATGTTTGGCTTTCCTTGCCTTTTTGACTACTACCATCTCACTATATATAAGAAAAAATATTAATGGGATAATCTGTTCCCAATTTTCTGATTTTTAATTGTGGATATTAATATCTTTTGAATAATTTTAGGAGAAGATAGGTCCAAATAGAATACTACATATGAAAGGATCATTATAATAAATGAAGATATTTTCTATAAAATATCAATCAATAAACAAGAAAGGGTAAATTTCACACAAAGAGCCCCTTATTCTGTATTTATAAAAATTCATTTCTGTGGATCTTGTATTTGGAAACAAATCCAGAAGAATTTTCTTTTAATGATGGTCTCTACTGAAAAATAGAGTTGTATTATTTAAGATTTCTTAGATATTAATATTTTAATTCAGTGATAATTGAATAATTAGCAAGGCAAAATTTCTTTAAACTTGCTATGGTACATATACATTTTATATTTTGTTAAAAATTCACTAGGCTTTTTAATGTCTTAAATTTGTAGGCAACTTTAAAACCATAAACATTTTATGTCCATATGGTAATGCAAATAGTTGGAAGAGAAATGCTTACATATACTTGTTAAAATTTCAGTAGGCTTCTTAATGTCTTAAATGTGTAGGAAAAGTTTAGAACCATAAACATTTTATGTTCATGTGTTAATGCCAGTATTTGGAAGATAAATACTTATTACTTAATCCTATATTTTACACTGTGTATTTTTACACTAGAAAACTTTATTTTTACTTTGTTTTAATTGTGTTATCTCTAATCTCAGAAAGACACTTTGGTCCATTCAAAGTAAAGCTAATGCATTTGGAGTACTCAGAGAACTGAAGTAAAAGCTTAACCTTAAAAAGGATGTTTGGCCATGTTTTAGCTAAAGCAGAACAGGCTACAGTAACAAAGAAACCTAAATAGTATAAGCACTAAGTGTGGCAAAGCACATTTCCACTCCACTGCTAATCCTGTTACAGGACACCTGGTAGACCTTGTCCAACCCGGGGGGCCAGCTCTTGAGGCTGTTTCCATCATATGCTCTGTGGACCGCTATGACCTTGTTTTCAGAATCATCTACTCAGAGAAAGGAGGAGAAAATTTAGAGGATAAATAGCTTATTTGAAGCACTGGCTTGCTATTTCATACAATGTGCAGGCATTCTTTTGGCTAGAATTTTGCAGCATGCTCAAACACCAACTGTAAACAGAACTATGTGCCAAGAACAGAAGAGCATATAGATCATGCTGACTAGGTGTCGTGTACACTACAGGCTGCTAATCGCTAGGCTTGTGGGATCTGTGCCTTATTCCCAAAGTGGAGTGTAGATCAGCAACAGGGCTAACCTGCAGGTTCCTTAAATTTCATCATTAGTAATGATGATGTTTGAAATGTGAAAATCTTAGAATTATCACAGAAATTCTACCACACAGGAATAGAAGTAGTGTCTCACTAATGACAACCAGGTATAACTTGGGGGGATTGAAATTATTTGTATTTTGTTAATATTTATATATAATATTTTATACAACTATTATGATAAAGAGGTCTGTCTCATATGTAACTAATATATTTTTTAAAAAGACAACATGTTCAGTTTCTTTGTTCCATTATCTCATGTGTTTTACTTATGTTGGAAAATAATGTAATAAAAATAAATTATTATCTAATAAATTAATGAAAACTTACACATAAAAAGAAAATAATATACTTTTAAAACCCATTGATATATAGTAACAAAGCTGCTTTTATTTTGAGGTTAATCCTCATGTTAAATGGTTAGATCTGGCACTGTAACTCTAATTCCCCATGTTTGTGCATTAAGCTGCCATTTGTTGCATCTGTTTGCATTAGTCATTTTGACTCATAATACATGGTAAAGTCAAGAATAACTACAGATAAGCCAGCACGTATGGTGGGAAAGTGTGATGAATCATTACATTATTTTTTATTAGCCCATCTGGAGAGCAATTGTCTTGATTTGTGTTTTCTTTTTAAGGTGTTGAAATTACTATATAATAATCTTTTGGGAGATTAAGTTGGTGGTGAGAAATCACTCTAGAAAATAAATATTTACACAATTTCCAAAGTATTTACACATTTCCAAAATATAAAATCTAATAATGTTCTTCCACTTATAAGGACTCACTGTTGTTATAAAATTCAGGGGAAAAAAGTTAAAATTGCCAGTTATAACACTAGCTTATTGAAGTAACTGATAATCTTTCAGCAAGGGTTTTTTGGTCTTGGTGTATAATTAGTCACACATCTAGAAAATATCTTATAGCTAATAATATTTTAAAAATGGCTGACTGTTACAGCCTTATGATTAGAACAATGCAATCTATAAATCAGTATTAACTAAAACTTTAGGAACAATTTTACTTACTAGTATTCATTAAGCTGTTTGGTTTTATGATAGAGATAGGGTAAGTCAAAATCTGTTTTATGGTTTTCTAAAGAATTAGCAGAGCCAACGATCATTTGGGAACTTGGTTGATAATACACAATGTTTACATCATTCTGCAGACACTATTAAGGCTTGGTGTGACAGTGGAAAATGGAATGTAAATAAAAATGGTGAATTCAATATCCAGGAGTTACTGTTGAAGGTAAGTGTGTGACTTTCTCTTTCTACTTCCTCTTGCTGTTTGGAATATAGACAAGCGAACCTGGAGGTGAAGCAGTCACCGTAGACTTTGACGTGACTCTGGGAATGGAGGTTATACATAGTGGAGGAACCTACCTCTGACATTACTGTGGGAAAGAAATAATTTCGCTTAAATTACTTAAGCCTCTGATGAGCAGCCAGAATAAGTCCTGATCAGTGCAGAGCATAAGGTATTTTATAAGGCAGAGATTTGAAACATCAGTAAAGCTGTACCAATTTTTTTTTTTAATTACCTATCTATGTATGATGCTTAGTCCTGTCTGACCCTTTGGGACCCCATAGACTGTAGCTCGCCAGGCTCCTCTGTTCATGGGGTTTCTCCAGGCAAGAATATTGGAGCAGGTCACCATTTCCTTCTCCAAGGGATCTTCCTGACTCGGGGATCGAACACACATCTCTTGTGTTTCGTGCATTAGCAGGAAGATTCTTTTCCACTGTGAAACCCAGGAAGCCCAATTATATATGATTTTTATTAAGACAGAGTGTGAAGCCTGTTATGAATGAGTATTGAAAGATGGAGTAAGGGAGGAAATAGGAGAAGAAGAGAGGGAGGGGAGAAAGGAAGATGTACATAAATCAATGATTTTTCTTTCACTATTGGCAATCTTTGAATTAGTTGCAAAATTTCTGAAGAATTAAGTTAAATATTTTTATTAACTAATTCACTACACATTAGGACCTAAACAGATAGCTACATATTAATTGAAAAGAAATTGTGATTCTCTCAGATCTTTAACAAAATGCATAGGTTTACTTTCCTCTGTTAATGAGTCTAAGCCTAAAAGTAATATTGCCAAATATTTTTCCTTAGTGCATGAGGAGGGAAGTGGACATGATAATATCTCTTCTTTCTTTTTTAATGCATCCTCAACTGTGGGCTACTTGGATGTTGGTAGTTAATAAACAGTATACATGTAAGCACAAAAATTTTATAAAACTTCAAGTTAAGAAAAGTAAAATAGAGACTCACACTTGTTCTATCTTTTTTTTTTAATATTTATTGCCACACCTTATAAATTTTGAAGTCCGACATAATAATCATTGCTTTCTTTGAGTTTTTAAATAAGTACATTTTCTAATCCTTAAATTCAAAGGCTTTAGCATAGCCAATGAAGTAGATGTAGATTTTTTTTTTTCTAAAATTTTAAAAACTTTAATTCTTACATGTATTCCCAAACATGAACCCCCCTCCCACCTCCCTCCCCATAACATCTTTCTGGGTCATCCCCATGCACCAGCCCCAAGCATGCTGCATCCTGCGTCAGACATAGACTGGCGATTCAATTCACATGATTGTATACATGTTAGAATGTCATTCTCCCAAATCATCCCACCCTCTCCCTCTCCCTCTGAGTCCAAAAGTCCGTTATACACATCTGTGTCTCTTTCCCTGTCTTGCATACAGAGTCGTCATTGCCATCTTCCTAAATTCCATATATATGTGTTAGTATACTGTATTGGTGTTTTTCTTTCTGGCTTACTTCACTCTGTATAATCGGCTCCAGTTTCATCCATCTCATCAGAACTGATTCAAATGAATTCTTTTTAACCGCTGAGTAATACTCCATTGTGTATATGTACCACAGCTTTCTTATCCATTCATCTGCTGATGGACATCTAGGTTGTTTCCATGTCCTGGCTATTATAAACAGTGCTGCGATGAACATTGGGGTACATGTGTCTCTTTCAATTCTGGTTTCGGTGTATGCCCAGCAGTGGGATTGCTGGGTCATAAGGTAGTTCTATTTGCAATTTTTAAGGAATCTCCACACTGTTCTCCATAGTGGCTGTACTAGTTTGCATTCCCACCAACAGTGTAGGAGGTTCCTTTTCCACACCCTCTCCAGCATTTATTGCTTGCAGATTTTGGATCGCAGCCATTCTGACTGGTGTGAAGTGGTACCTCATTGTGGTTTTGATTTGCATTTCTCTAATAATGAGTGATGTTGAGCATCTTTTCATGTGTTTGTTAGCCATCCGTATGTCTTCTTTGGAGAAATGTCTATTTAGTTCTTTGGCCCATTTTTTGATAGGGTCGTTTATTTTTCTGGAGTTGAGCTGCAGAAGTTGCTTGCATATTTTTGAGATGAGTTGTTTGTCAGTTGCTTCATTTGCTATTATTTTCTCCCATTCAGAAGGCTGTCTTTTCACCTTGCTTATATTTTCCTTTGTTGTGCAGAAGCTTTTAATTTTAATTAGATCCCATTTGTTTATTTTTGCTTTTATTTCCAGAATTCTGGGAGGTGGATCATAGAGGATCCTGCTGTGATTTATGTCTGAGAGTGTTTTGCCTATGTTCTCCTCTAGGAGTTTTATAGTTTCTGGTCTTACATTTAGATCTTTAATCCATTTTGAGTTTATTTTGTGTGCGGTGTTAGAAAGTGATCTAGTTTCATTCTTTTACAAGTGGTTGACCAGTTTTCCCAGCACCACTTGTTAAAGAGATTGTCTTTACTCCATTGTATATTCTTGCCTCCTTTGTCAAAGATAAGGTGTCCATATGTGTGGATTTATCTCTGGGCTTTCTATTTTGTTCCATTGATCTATATGTCTGTCTTTGTGCCAGTACCATACTGTCTTGATTGGAAAAGAAGAAGTAAAACTCTCACTGTTTGCCGATGACATGATCCTCTACATGGAAAACCCTAAAGACTCCACCAGAAAATTACTAGAGCTCATCAATGAATATAGTAAAGTTGCAGGATATAAAATCAACACACAGAAATCCCTTGCATTCCTATACACGAATAATGAGAAAGTAGAAAAAGAAATTAAGGAAACAATTCCATTCACCATTGCAACAAAAAGAATAAAATACTTAGGAATATATCTACCTAAAGAAACTAAAGACCTATATATAGAAAACTATAAAACACTGATGAAAGAAATCAAAGAGGACACTAATAGATGGAGAAATATACCATGTTCATGGATTGGAAGAATCAATATAGTGAAAATGAGTATACTACCCAAAGCAATTTACAAATTCAATGCAATCCCTATCAAGCTACCAGCCACATTTTCACAGAACTAGAACAAATAATTTCAAGATTTGTATGGAAATACAAAAAACCTCGAATAGCCAAAGCAATCTTGAGAAAGAAGAATGGAACTGGAGGAATCAACTTGCCTGACTTCAGGCTCTACTAGATTTTTTTTTTTAATTCCCTTGCCTTTTCTATGATCCATTGGATGTTAGCTAGTTGATCTATGGTTCTGCCCTTTCTAAATCCAGCTTGTATACCTGGAAGTTCCCAGTTCACATACTGTTGAAGTCTAGCTTGAAGGATTTTGAGCATTACCTTGCTAGCATATGAAATGAGCACAATTGTAGAATAGTTTGAACATTCGTTGGCATCGTCCTTCTTTGGGTGGCTCCAATACTACTGCCACCTGATGCAAAGAGCAGACTCATTGGAAAAGCCTTTGATGCTGGGAAAGATTGAAGGCAGGAGGATAAGGGGATGAGAGAGGATGAGATGGTTGGATGACATCACCAACTCAATGGACATGAGTTTGAGCAAACTCCAGGAGATGGTGAAGGACAGGGAAGCCTGGCGTGTTGCAGTCCATGGGGTCACATAGAGCCAGACATGACTGAGCAACTGAACAACAACCATTAAACTAATCCTTTCATGAAAAAAACAATAGATTAAGGAAGGAATGAAAGAAAAGCCCTTGCTTATAAGTTTAAAAATATGAAGAACAATGAGAATCTAGAAGAATGTGTAATATCCAAGGAGGAGATATATTGGTTATGGTGGATATGTTTTCCAAGTTTTCCATTCTACTGTGGCCCAGGAATCATCAGGTCCAGGAATTATCAGGTCTAGAAAGACAAAAGAATAGACACAGATACATACTTACAGATATATAAGTAAGTATTTGTACATTTCTAGTATCACAGAATTTTAAAAGAACTGACAACAAGAATATATAAGATCAAAATTGTCAAAATGTGCATAAGAATTAAGGCACAGACCAGAGAAAATAATACTTTGCTTAGAATAATAGTTTGAATGATAAGCATATATTCCATCCCTACTTTTCGATTATAACTTAATTATCAATTTATAACATTATTTGATAAATATTAGTATATTAATATTTTAAATATAACAACATAAACTCTTGCCTCATTTTGCCAGTTACTGCCAGATTTTTGGAACCTGCTTTCATCTGACACATAGTAGGTGGTGTCATAAATGTAAGAATCTATGAAAAAAGAAAAAAAAATTACTTGATCAACACAGTATAGATGTGTTCTTACTTCATTATTAAATAACATTTACACATTTATGGGATATGTAAAAAAATGCATAAACAGGAAATATCAAAGGACCAGAATGAATTGTGATGCTCCATTATAGAGTGGAAGAAGAATCAGGGTTTCTAGTTATAAAATTTTCTTCCCTCATGACTCAGATGGTAAAGAATCTGCTGGCAATGCAGGAGACCCAGGTTCAATCCATGGATTGGGAAAATACCCTGGAGAATGAAATGGCAACCCACTCTAGTATTCTTGCCTAGGGATTCCCATGGACAGGGGAGTCTCATGAGGTACAGTCCTGGGGTCCCTGAGTTGGACATGAATGAGTGACTTTCACTTTCACATAGAAGACTTCAATGAAGTTTTCCAAATTTTCTTAACTAAATCTCTTTGGTCTTCTCATCTACTTACTGAGTCTTTCTCCTACATAAGAGGCTATCTATCCATCATGCTTTTTAGATGAGGATCATGGGCTTTTCAAAGGATAACTGACAATTAACCTTTTTGTGCCTAATGCAATTCCTATCAAGCTACCAGCGATATTTTTCACAGAACTAGAACAAATAATCTCAAGATTTGTATGGAAATACAAAAACCTCGAATAGCCAAAAGCAATCTTGAGAAAGAAGAATGGAACTGGAGGAATCAACTTGCCTGACTTCAGGCTCTACTACAAAGCCACAGTCATCAAGACAGTATGGTACTGGCACAAAGACAGACATATAGATCAATGGAACAAAATAGAAAGCCCAGAGATAAATCCACACACATATGGACACCTTATCTTTGACAAAGGAGGCAAGAATATACAATGGAGTAAAGACAATCTCTTTAACAAGTGGTGCTGGGAAAACTGGTCAACCACTTGTAAAAGAATGAAACTAGATCACTTCCTAACACCGCACACAAAAATAAACTCAAAATGGATTAAAGATCTAAATGTAAGATCAGAAACTATAAAACTCCTAGAGGAGAACATAGGCAAAACACTCTCAGACATAAATCACAGCAGGATCCTCTATGATCCACCTCCCAGAATTCTGGAAATAAAAGCAAAAATAAACAAATGGGATCTAATTAAAATTAAAAGCTTCTGCACAACAAAGGAAAATATAAGCAAGGTGAAAAGACAGCCTTCTGAATGGGAGAAAATAATAGCAAATGAAGCAACTGACAAACAACTAATCTCAAAAATATACAAGCAACTCCTGCAGCTCAATTCCAGAAAATAAACGACCCAATCAAAAAATGGGCCAAAGAACTAAATAGACATTTCTCCAAAGAAGACATACGGATGGCTAACAAACACATGAAAAGATGCTCAACATCACTCATTATTAGAGAAATGCAAATCAAAACCACAATGAGGTACCACTTCACACCAGTCAGAATGGCTGCGATCCAAAAATCTGCAAGCAATAAATGCTGGAGAGGGTGTGGAGAAAGGGAACCCTCCTACACTGTTGGTGGGAATGCAAACTAGTACAGCCACTATGGAGAACAGTGTGGAGATTCCTTAAAAAATTGCAAATAGAACTACCTTATGACCCAGCAATCCCACTTCTAGGCATACACACCGAGGAAACCAGAATTGAAAGAGACACATGTACCCCAATGTTCATCGCGTTAAAAGAATTCATTTGAATCAGTTCTGATGAGATGGATGAAACTGGAGCCGATTATACAGAGTGAAGTAAGCCAGAAAGAAAAACACCAATACAGTATACTAACACATATATATGGAATTTAGGAAGATGGCAATGACGACTCTGTATGCAAGACAGGGAAAGAGACACAGATGTGTATAATAGACTTTTGGACTCAGAGGAGAGGAGAGGTGGGATGATTTGGGAGAATGACATTCCAACATGTATACTATCATGTGAAATGAATCGCCAGTCTATGTAAGAATTAAAGATTTTAAAATTAAAAATAAATTTAAAAAAAAAGAACAAAGTATACACATAAGGTGTCTTATAATTGGTACGTCTATACAACTTTGGAAGTCTAAGGTTTGCATTTCTATATATAATAAACTATTGAACAAAACAAAAGCTCTGAATTCAGACAATATAGTTTCAAGCCTGGGACTGATCACGTACCATGAACCATGTGGGGTGCTCAGTCATGTCTAACTCTTTACAGCCCAGTGGACTGTAGCCTGCCAGATTCCTCTGTCCATGGAATCTTCCAGGCAAGAATACTGGAGCAGGTTGCCATTTCCCATTCCAGGAGATCTTCCCGACCCAGGGATCGAGCTCATGTCTCTTGGGTCTCCTACAGTGGCAGGCTGATTCTTTACCACTGTGCTACTTGGGAAGGCATTTGATGTTGAAAATAATATTATTTGGTCACTCCAACCAACCCAATTTCTAATCTAAAATTGAGAATAATAATACTTTCACTGATATATTATTAAGACTTAAGATGGTATCTAAGAAAGAAGTTACAATGGTTCTAACATATGTAGATAGTATTAGCTAGTATTAGTAGCAATAATTATTGGTATTAGCTAATATTAGCAGTAATAATTGTAGCACAAGGAAAATACTATCTACTGAAAGGACATAAAAGAAAATCCTCATTATAATCATTTAAGAACTACCAGATATAGGAATAATAAAATAATAATAATGCTATGATTGATTCTGATGCTAAGGCCAAAATCCTTTCTAGAATATTTCCTATCTGAATAGAAGAAAACAGACTCATTTTTTTTAGTCACAGCACTCTGAATTCTAGTACTTGAAATCATATGACCTTTTTTAAAATTTTTAAATGGATGTTTGAAAGTTTCCTGGGTTGTCTACTGGTATGTAATGACAAAGCTAGCATGGGAATCACTGATTTGTGAAGTCTTTTCTAATGTTTTGAAGCTAAAGGTGGCTATGCTGCCCTTTGTAGGGGTTACTACATGAATGTGGTCACAGAGGAGAGAGATTGAATTCAGCTTCCCAACTACAAAACCCCATGGTAATAACCTCCCTGAATAAAGTCAAAGTTATAGTCTTTAACAAATGTCAGAATTTTTTTTTTTTCTTTAACAGGATTTCCAGCCACAAAGCCAGCAATAAATGAGAATCCCAGAGTTAAAGTTTTTTAACCAGAGCACTTGTAATAAAATACCTACTATTAAACACATTATCAAATTTCAATAAACCATCATTTCAGACGTGTGCAAATATCACCTTAGCAAACTCAGTTTCCTTTGGGGGAGAAAAAGGGAACCTATTTTGAAGATGAAAATAGGTAATGGGTTTCTGTGATTTAAAGGCTAGCGATATATCTAATAGTTCAGGCTGAGAAATCAAGATTAGGTCAGGTATTTTTTGCTTCTTGTTGAAAACTTTAACCTTGAAATTAAAAGCTTCTGCACAACAAAGGAAACTATAAGTAAGGTGAAAAGACAGCCTTCTGAATGGGAGAAAACAATAGCAAATGAAGCAACTGACAAACAACTAATCTCAAAAATATACAAGCAACTTCTGCAGCTCAATTCCAGAAAAATAAACGACCCAATCAAAAAATGGGCCAAAGAACTAAATAGGCTTGTCTCAAAATAAGACATATGGATGGCTAACAAACACACGAAAAGAGGCTCAACATCACTCATTATCAGAGAAATGCAAATCAAGACCACAATGAGGTACCATTTCACACTAGTCAGAATGGCTGCTATCCAAAAGTCTACAAGCAATAAATGCTGGAGAGAGTGTGGAGAAAGGGAACCCTCCTACACTGCTGGTAGGAATGCAAACTAGTACAGCCACTATGGAGAACAGTGTGGAGATTCCTGAAAAAATTGCAAATAGAGCTGCCTTATGACCCAGCAATCCCACTTCTGGGCATACACACAGAGGAAACCAGAATGAAAGAGACACATGTACCCCAGTGTTCATCGCAGCACTGTTTATAATAGCCAGGACGTGGAAACAACTTAGATGTCCATCAGCAGATGAATGGATAAGAAAGCTGTGGTACATATACACTATGGAGTATTACTCAGCCATTAAAAAGAATACATTTGAATCAGTTCTAATGAGATGGATGAAACTGGAGCCGATTATACAGAGTGAAGTAAGCCAGAAAGAAAAACACCAATACAGTATACTGACACATATATATGGAATTTAGAAAGATGGTAATGATGACCCTGTATGCGAGTCAGCAAAAGAGACACAGATGTATAGAATGGACTTTTGGACTCTGAGGGAGAGGGACAGGGTGGGATGATTTGGGAGAATGGCATTGAAACATGCATACTATCATGTAAGAAACAAATCACCAGTCTGTTCGATACAGGATACAGCATGCTTGGGGCTGGTGCATGGGGATGATCCAGAGTGATGATATGGGGTGGGAGGTGGGAGGGGGATTCAGGATTGGGAGCTTGTATACACCCGTGGTGGATTCATGTCAATGTATGGCAAAACCAATACAGTATTGTAAAGTAAAATAAAGTAAAAATTAAAAATAAAATAAAGTGAGAAATAATAAAAAAGAAAACTTTAACCTTGAATACCCAGTTCAGAAAAACAAACAGGACACAAACAATAATAAAATAATAAATGAATAAAACAGCCTTACTTCAGCTCTATTCATACAGGCATCCCCTCCAATAAATGTTAAATCACTGGACTTAGAATCTTGATATTTTACTTTGATCCTTTAGGATTTAATGAACTGACATCACCAATTACTATCATATTCATTGTGGTGGTTTGGTCATTAAGTTGTGTCCGACTTTTGCGATCCCATGGACTGTAGCCTGCCAGGCTCCTCTGTCCATGGGATTCTCCAGGCGAGAATAGTGGAGTGGGTTATCATTTCCTTCTCCAGAGGATCTTCCCCGCCCAGGAATTGAACCAGTTCTCCTGTATTGCAGGCAGATTCTTTACCGAGTGATCTATAAGGAAATCCTATTATATGTATCAGTTCAGTTCAGTTCAGTTCAGTCTCTCAATCATGTCTGACTCTTTGCGACCCCATGAATTGCAGCAGGCCAGGCCTCCCTGTCCATCACAAACTCCCAGAGTTCACTCAGACTCACGTCCATCGAGTCAGTGATGCCATCCAGCCATCTCATACTCTGTCGTCCCCTTCTCCTCCTGCCCCCAATCCCTCCCAGCATCAGAGTCTTTTCCAATGAGTCAGCTCTTCACATGAGGTGGCCAAAGAACTGGAGTTTCAACGTTAGCATCATTCCTTCCAAAGAAATCCCAGGGCTGATCTCCTTCAGAATGGACTGGTTGCATCTCCTTGCAATCCGAGGGACTCTCAAAAGTCTTCTCCAACACCACAGTTCAAAAGCATCAATTCTTTGGTGCTCAGCCTTCTTCACAGTCCAACTCTCACATCCATACATGACTACTGGGAAAACCATAACTGCCTTAAAAATTTAGAACCTTCGAATATCAGAGAAAGAAATGGCAACCCACTCCAGTATTCTTGTCTGGAGAATCCCATGGACGGATGAGCCTTGTGGGCTACAGTCCACAAGGTTGCAAAGAGTCAGACAGGACTAAGTGACTTCACTTTCACTTTCAAATATTAGAAAAGAAGCCTAAAGACCTATAACAGAAGCATAGTAGTGAAACTAATAGATGGAAAAGAGTGATGGAGAGAGAAAAAGGTGGGAAGAATTCCAAGAAATAAACTGATGATATAAAGTCAGACATAATTTCTCAGGAGAAAAAAAGAGACAACGTGGAAACATACATCATAATTGCCACACAGCCATTTGGAGGGGAGAGAGGCAGTGACTCCCAAGTCTTGAGAACACAGTCATGTGCCCAAGCTAGAAAGCATAGTCTTGACTTTTGATTGTCTGGTTCAGGAGACTTTCTTAAAAAATAGTATGGTTTTCAGACAATAAAGGCAGTACACTTGAAATCCATCTATGCCCTGGTCTTTGTATTTCCTTCCTTCCTCTCTTGTATTCTGCAATTTGGGTATTCTGTTTTGCCCCTTGCCACACATGTGTAATAAACGAGAGTGTCCTGGGACCTGGGTTAGGCATTTGCTGCTGGACGCTGAGTACTGCAGAATAAAACTACTATTTTGTTCCATGGGAGGGGAAATGAGAGCTTGAAGTCAGAGGATCCTTGAAGTCAAAGGATCCTTTCCCTTCTAAACTCTTGAGGAAAGGGGAAAAAAAAAAAAGAACTACTTGAAATAGGACTTAGGGATACAGAAAAATATAAATAAGAAATTATAGCATTTCTGATCACTGTACACTTACAAAAAATGTGACATTAGGAAGACATTTGCAGAGATAGTCAAATATTTACCAAAGGATGGAGCAAATTTATGGATTCCTCAGGGCTTCCCAGGTGGTGCTAGTGGTAAAGAACCCAGCTACCAATGCAGGAGATATGAGATGGGAATTCAGTCCCTGGATTGGGAAGATCTCCTGGACAAGGGAATGGCAAGCCACTCCTGTATTCTTGTCTGGAGAATCCCATGGAAAGAGGAGCCTGGTGGGCTACAGTCCATGGTGTCACAAAGAGTTGGACATGACTGAAATGACTTAGCACATTAGAACAGAGACCTCTCTGTGCTAAGCTCCCTGCCATCTGTGAGATGATCTTCTCTCTCCAAGAACCCCATCCTTCCTTCTGTATCCCTTGATGACTTTCCGAGATTATGTGTTTTGTTTGTTAAGTAGTCTTACCACTGACAGGAAAACTTGAGGTATAATTATTTTACAGAATCACCAAGGACACAGAGAAACCCCTAATCTTACCCTAAGGGTCACTTTCTCAGGACAACCTTCTTTGCTTCAGGTCAGGAAGCTGCTTAAGCCAGTCTATCACCTTTCTCCATTCACAGACATGGGTGTCTTCTAAGTGCCATGGACACAGTTAAACTCTCTAACTAATCTCCTCACACCCTCCCTGGAGTGGACATGGGGAGAGCTTCCCTTCCAGTGTGAGGATTTCTTCAAAGCTGTGTATCTCCTAATTTCACCTGTCATGGTGAAACTCTCTGTGACTCCATGGACTGCAGCCCACTAGGTTCCTCTGTCCATGGGATTCTCCAGACAAGATTACTGGAGTAAGTTACAATGCCCTCTTCCAGAGGATCTTCCTGTCCCAGGGAATGAACCTGCATCTCCTGCAGTATAGGCAGATTCTTTATCCCTGATCCACTGGGGAAGCCCAGACTCTCTTATTAAATGCACTTTAATACCCTTCTACCTACTTTGGCAAGTTCTTTATGGTTCCTTTCATTTGACACTTGCACGGGTAAGAGTATTTAAGTGTTTGTTTTATCATTTACTATAGTTTTCCAGTTGTTTGAAATATTCTTCACCCAAATATTTATGGTAATTATTAAAGAAAAAAAAAAAAGAAAAGGAAGATAGAATGGAGAGGGGGATTGGGAGAGGGGAAGTGAGGTAAACATTTAGTAAAGAAGACTCTGAGTGGCACCAGCACTGATCTGGTAATTTACAAGGTCCAGTACACAATAAAAATACAAGGGCTCGTGTTCCAAATTTATTAAGAATTGTAAGTTGCCAATGGCAGACCATTGAATCCTATATGACTGAATTGGTTACATGCCTATGAGCCAGCCTTGCTTGTAAAAGCAGAAAAAAAAAAAAAAGTGACCTTAATGTAACTGAAAATTGGACAGAAAAATAGTATTACTCACAAATATATGCACTTATTTTATCTACAATTATAATTTTAATTTAATTTAAATAATTTGAATACTATTTGAGAAGTATTTTGAAGGGTGCCATGTTTGTACTCCAATGGTATTCATAAAGAACTACATATTAAGTTGTTTAAAGTTTTCTATGAATTGAATATGTATCTTAATATAATAATAGTGATATCATTAACATATTTAAAATTAATTAAAACATATATTTTTTACCATATGTAATCTTTCTTAGTGATTTTTACATCTTCTTTGGGTTTTAGGCAGAGAATACTTTACTTTAGAACACTTTGCACTGGAATTTTTCACTGTAGAAAGAGTGTAGCCTCCAAGTAAAGAAACTTAGGTAAATCTCTGAGTAAACCTTTTATTACTGAGTAGAAATATTATTCTTAACTTCTAATACCTTTTCTTAAAGCCTTAAAAGCTATCTATGACAAACCCACAGCAAACATTATCCTCAATGGTGAAAAATTGAAAGCATTTCCCCTAAAGTCAGGAACAAGACAAGGGTGTCCACTTTCACCGCTACTATTCAACATAGTTCTGGAAGTTTTGGCCACAGCAATCAGAGCAGAAAAAGAAATAAAAGGAATCCAAATTGGAAAAGAAGAAGTAAAACTCACTGTTTGCCGATGACATGATCCTCTACATGGAAAACCCTAAAGACTCCACCAGAAAATTACTAGAGCTCATCAATGAATATAGTAAAGTTGCAGGATATAAAATCAACACACAGAAATCCCTTGCATTCCTATACACGAATAATGAGAAAGTAGAAAAGAAATTAAGGAAACAATTCCATTCACCATTGCAACGAAAAGAATAAAATACTTAGGAATATATCTACCTAAAGAAACTAAAGACCTATATATAGAAAACTATAAAACACTGATGAAAGAAATCAAAGAGGACACTAATAGATGGAGAAATATACCATGTTCATGGATTGGAAGAATCAATATAGTGAAAATGAGTATACTACCCAAAGCAATTTACAAATTCAATGCAATCCCTATCAAGCTACCAGGCACATTTTTCACAGAACTAGAACAAAATAATTTCAAGATTTGTATGGCAATCTTACTTTCTTTCTACACACACACTGGTTTTTCTTCCCCTCCGAAGTTTGCTCTTTAATATAATGGTTGCTTCTGCTCTACTTGTTCTCTTTTTCAAGAAAGCTAGTTTGAGATTTACTGATTCTTTATTATCTGTCATCTCTATTAATATCTCACATCTCATAGCTTTTATTCTTTGGCCTTTTCCTGAAGACAATCAGATCTCTTGTCCATTTCACTGAATCAGTGTTACACAGTGCAAATTTTGCTCCCATGTGAACTTGTCAACCTTCCTCATTTTTCTTTTATTTTCATTTTCATCTGTACTCTTTCTGCCTTTTATTCTGTTTTGTTAACTGAACATTGTTCTTAAGGCTATATAATCCTGTTTCATAGGGACCAATTGTTCTCACATTTTATGGCTGAAACTAACAATTTGTGAAATTTTCTTCTGCTTTGATCAATACATTTTTTTTTAGGTGTATGCTATTCTTCTGTATATCTTTCCTGTCCTTCCTTCATTTGCCTTTACTTTGAAATGTGTTCAGCAAGTATATGTCTCATGTTTGATTTGTTTCCTTAACCAACATCTTCCAGTGGTCGATACGGGTCCACTTCAAAGTTCTCTGATGACTTTTCTGAATGGATTGCCCTTCCCTGATGCTCCACATGGCTTTAAATCGAACAGTACTAGTTGAGCCAGATATCAGATTGATGTCTAAAACTTCCATTCAAACTTCAAGTTTTCGGAAGCCTTTACTCCTCACACACAAGAAGATAATGGTGTCTCAGATTTTATCTGTATTGTTATTAAGCAATTTGAACTGATGGAGAACATGAGCAAAACTTTGCAGCAACCTCTGCTGAAACAGTTGTACCTTTCTTTTTCATTACTACCTCTATTTTTCATGAATGATGGATATCACAGCTAAATAACTGCATCCCTACTTCCTTTGTCTCCTTTGAATATCATGAGAGGGATAGGTCCAATTTTCTGTTACAGACCTTGAGTTTTTTGAGTAGTGAGACTGAGTAGGGAAGATATGGTATGTCTTTCTCACTTTACCGAATTTTTTTCGTTTTTCTTTCTTTTTTTTTTTTTTTTTTGCCTTGTGACCTTATAATAGCATTAAACAGACAAATTGATAATTTCTATTTCCTTTTTTCAAATATCTCTTTGATAATTATGAACCCTGTTTAATATCTGTTAAAGGTACTAGAATTTTCTCTACTTAATTTAGATTTCTGGCTTAATTTTGCTTTTGTGTATTTTTTTCTACCATCTTCAGTATTTTTAGAAGATAGTGGGATGTGTTTAATTCAAAGTTCCTATATTGGCTTCATTATACCACCAAAATATTCATATCATAACCACAATTATGCTTAGTACAATACTGTACTAAGGATTTAGAGGGGCTCAATTGATAATACAATTTTTTCCTACTGTTTTATGTTTTTATCTTTTTTCCTGCTTCTTACTTTTGCATAAAGAGGAGCTTCTATTATTACATTACCTCTGGCATTGCCACACCTCTTTTCTCACTTCCTGTGGGGAAGAAATAAATTATTTGATGAATGAATTTGGTACAATTGATAGAGAGTTAATATTCAAGCCCTTCTGATGGCAACCCATTCCAGCACTTTTGCCTGGAAAATCCGATGGACAGAGGATCCTGGTAGGCTACAGCCCATGGGATTGCAAAGAGTCGGACACGACTGAGCGACTTCACTTCACTTCTGATTCTCTTTAGGATCTGTCTTCTGCAAACAATTCTGCAATTCCATGCTCTAATTTTCACAGACTATGGTCACCCAAGTGGATTGACCAGTGACTAGAGTATAATTTTAATCTGAAGATAAGCATACCTAAGTCACATTTTCCAAATACTTTTATTATCATAAATTGCTCTTTTCATTCCTAACCAGTCTTTCAATGAGTCATTCAATTTCAAAGGTGTTAATCTAATGAAATCTCAAAATCCCAACACATGACGCTCCATTTTGGAATAGGAAAGTTATTCTGTTTTCTTACAGCTCCTTCTACTAAAAGAATGTACAATTGATCAGTATAGTCAAATCAGAAAATAACAGGAGTAGTACTCTATTGGAAAAGGCAGATATCCAAGATGAATGGGGGTCTATATCACTTTGCAGTATTTTCAATTGGCACATATTATGTATATTTCCTCATGATTTTATTTGTAAATTGATGGAGTTAGAATAGATGACTATAGGGTTTTTAAACTCTGGAATCCTTTATAAACTTCAATGAGATCCTTTCTTTGAAAACTGAAAGGAAAACTCCTCATTGCAAACAAAAGTGAATAAACAAATAATTGCAAAAATTAAAAAAATATATTTTAACAAATAATGCCACCAAAGTTATTGATGCCCAGGCCAAACTAATTTTAAAAATCTACTATAGACATTTTATTGACTTTTCAGAGCTTCTTGATATCCATTCTTGAGCTAAACATTAGCAAAGTGAGATTACATTTCTAACAACTAAAAGGAGTTTATTCCAGAGCCAAGCAAATGATCCTGAAAATAGCTTTACACCAATGGCTTCTAATTGAAATTTAGGACAGTAACCTTAATTTCACCAGCTGTTCTTATTGGAATAGAATGCCTCATGAAAAATACAAAGCTGTATATAGGGATTTACAAACACATGTTGTAGGTGGTCAAGCAAGATCTTAAAACAACAAACTTACTACATTGAACCCAGAATTTTAAAAAAGTATTAGTACATATTACTACCTCCCTGAGTAAGGAGAATTTATGACAATGAGATATTATGCACACAAGGGTTTATAATCCCTTAGAGGATGAATAAATATGATTTATAGCTCAAAGTAGCATATTGTATTTACTTTCTTATTAATATTGTTGGTGAACCATAAACCAGATGCTGCAATAATCTCAAGTCAAGTGAACATTTTAAAACAATCTACATTCATATATTTTGCTACTTACTTATATATGTTGCAAATGTAAAAATGCAAGCAAGCTTGAATATTTAATTAAGGATTCCACTTAATATTTTCATATCTCCCCTATGTAGCTTACATTCCTTGAGCAACAAAGAGTCAGGATATACAAGAAAACCATACAATAAAAATAAGTTTAAAAAATATAAAGATCTTTAACTACAAAATTGATAAATCATAGTTAATAAATTTTCCCAAAAGTTTTTAAGTGAAAATTGGCCCTCAACATTTTGAGTCTCTTACTGTGTTTCTGAAACAACTTCATCTCCATTTATCTGTTTGCCCCATTTCATGTCTTTCTATCAGAACTTATAATAAATTTTCTCCTTTGCCTTTCCTTTCACAAAGTAAATTGTCTTATTTCTTGTTGAGGAAAAAAAAAGTATGACAGTTGGAAAACTGTGTATTCTCCCATCATGAGATACCCAAACATCCCTCCTATCTTATTTGGGGGGGGGGGTATAGCTGATTTATAATATTATGTTAGCTTTAGGTATACAGCAAGTGATTCAGTTATACATATACATGTATATCTATATTTTGGATTATTTTCCATTATAGTTTTTCATAAAATGTTGAATATAGCTCTTTGTGCTATACAGTAAATTCTTGTTGTTTATATATCTTATATCTTTTTTGTTTGTCTGTTTCACATATGACAGGGGCACCTGTTAATCTTACACTTCCAGTTTATCTCCATTTCCCCTTTCAAAACCATAAGTTTGTTTTCTATGTCTGTGAGCCTATGTCTGTTCTGTAAATAAGTTTATTGGTACCATATTTTTATGTTCCATATAAAAGTGATTTCATATACTATTTGTCTACTCCGTCTCTTCCTGTCAAAGCAAGGAAAACATCTCTCTTGCCGAAGACATGTACTTTTAATGCTTAAAATTAGATTTCTCCTACTTTGTCATGTATTTAAAACCTTCATTTAATATTTTCTTTACTATTAAAAAAATTTTTTGGCTGCACTGGGCCTTTGATAAGGTGCATAGGCTCTTCATTATTGCACATGGGCTGTTACTAGTTGTGAACAGCAGGGGCTACTCTCTACTTGTGGTGTGAGGGCTCTAAGATATAGTTGCAATTGTAATGTAAAGTCCCAATATTTTCTTTTATACACTTTATCCCGAGCTTCTGTAATGTTTCATTTCTATCAATAGATACACATTCTACCATTTTAAAACCAAACAAAACTGCCTTAAAAGTTCACCGTCCTTCATTCTAGCTGTTGTCCTATTTGGGGCTCGTCTTTTCACACTAGAATTTATTTATTTATTTATTTATTTATTTATTTAATTTTTTTTAACTTTAAAATCTTTAATTCTTACATGCGTTCCCAAACATGAACCCCCCTCCCACTTCCCTCCCCATAACATCTCTCTGGGTCATCCCCATGCACCAGCCCCAAGCATGCTGTATCCTGCGTCAGAAGTAGACTGGCGATTTAATTCTTACATGATAGTATACATGTTAGAATGCATTCTCCCAAATCATCCCACCCTCTCCCTCTCCCTCTGAGTCCAAAAGTCCATTATACATATCTGTGTCTTTTTTGCTGTCTTGCATACAGGGTCGTCATTGCCATCTTCCTAAATTCCATATATATGTGTTAGTATACTGTATTGGTGTTTTTCTTTCTGGCTTACTTCACTCTGTATAATCGGCTCCAGTTTCATCCATCTCATCAGAACTGATTCAAATGAATTCTTTTTAACGGCTGAGTAATACTCCATAGTGTATATGTACCACAGCTTTCTTATCCATTCATCTGCTGATGGACATCTAGGTTGTTTCCATGTCCTGGCTATTATACACAGTGTTGCGATGAACATTGGGGTCCATGTGTCTCTTTCAATTCTGGTTTCCTCAGTGTGTATGCCCAGCAGTGGGATTGCTGGGTCATAAGGCAGTTCTATTTGCAATTTTTTAAGGAATCTTCACACTGTTCTCCATAGTGGCTGTACTAGTTTGCATTCCCACCAGCAGTGTAAGAGGGTTCCCTCTTCTCCACACCCTCTCCAGCATTTATTGCTTGCAGATTTTTGGATCGCAGCCATTCTGACTGGTGTGAAGTGGTACCTCATTGTGGTTTTGATTTGCATTTCTCTAATAATGAGTGATGTTGAACATCTTTTCATGTGTTTGTTAGCCATCCGTATGTCTTCTTTGGAGAAATGTCTATTTAGTTCTTTGGCCCATTTTTTGATTGGGTCGTTTATTTTTCTGGAATTGAGCTGCATAAGTTGCTTGTATATTTTGAGATTAGTTGTTTGTCAGTTGCTTCATTTGCTATTATTTTCTCCCATTCAGAAGGCTGTCTTTTCACCTTGCTTATATTTTCCTTTGTTGTGCAGAAGCTTTTAATTTTAATTAGATCCCATTTGTTTACTTTTGCTTTTATTTCCAGAATTCTGGGAGGTGGATCATAGAGGATCCTGCTGTGATTTATGTTGGAGAGTGTTTTGCCTATGTTCTCCTCTAGGAGTTTTATAGTTTCTGGCCTTACATTTAGATCTTTAATCCATTTTGAGTTTATTTTTGTGTGCGGTGTTAGAAAGTGATCTAGTTTCATTCTTTTACAAGTGGTTGACCAGTTTTCCCAGCACCACTTGTTAAAGAGATTGTCTTTACTCCATTGTATATTCTTGCCTCCTTTGTCAAAGATAAGG
Organism: Ovis aries; assembly: GCF_016772045.2. NCBI lineage: Eukaryota > Metazoa > Chordata > Mammalia > Artiodactyla > Bovidae > Ovis > Ovis aries. The sequence continues at coordinate 64,552,232 of NC_056063.1, forward strand.
TGTCCATATGTGTGTGGATTTATCTCTGGGCTTTCTATTTTGTTCCATTGATCTATATGTCTGTCTTTGTGCCAGTACCATACTGTCTTGATGACTGTGGCTTTGTAGTAGAGCCTGAAGTCAGGCAAGTTGATTCCTCCAGTTCCATTCTTCTTTCTCAAGATTGCTTTGGCTATTCGAGGTTTTTTGTATTTCCATACAAATCTTGAAATTATTTGTTCTAGTTCTGTGAAAAATATGGCTGGTAGCTTGATAGGGATTGCATTGAATTTGTAAATTGCTTTGGGTAGTATACTCATTTTCACTATATTGATTCTTCCGATCCATGAACATGGTATATTCCTCTATCTATTAGTGTCCTCTTTGATTTCTTTCATCAGTGTTTTACAGTTTTCTATATACAGGTCTTTAGTTTCTTTAGGTAGATATATTCCTAAGTATTTTATTCTTTTCGTTGCAATGGTGAATGGAATTGTTTCCTTAATTTCTTTTTCTACTTTCTCATTATTAGTGTATAGGGAGGCCAGGGATTTCTGTGTGTTGATTTTATATCCTGCAACTTTACTGTATTCATTGATTAGCTCTAGTAATTTTCTGGTGGAGTCTTTAGTGTTTTCTATGTAGAGCATCATGTCATCTGCACACAGTGAAAGTTTTACTTCTTCTTTTCCAATTTGGATTCCTTTTATTTCTTTTTCTGCTCTGATTGCTGTGGCCAAAACTTCCAGAACTATGTTGAATAGTAGCGGTGAAAGTGGGCATCCCTGTCTTGTTCCTGACTTTAGGGGAAATAAAAAAAGAGAAAACTACAGGCCAATATCACTGATGAACATAGATGCAAAAATCCACACTAGAATTTAAAGAGTTACTTACATATAATGATCAGCTTCATTCATCCTTTGCCTTTCACTCTCCAAGTCACCCCCAAACCATGTCCACACACACTTGTCAAAGTATTGCTTAAGAAAGAAGTCATCTAAAAAGAAAGAAAATGATTGTTTTTAAATACAAGGTGTATTGGAAAGTCAGAATGGAAGAAAACATATACTAATTAAAAGTTAGAATAAATAGACAAGGATTTCTTTCTATTGACATATTATATATGGCAGTGGAAGTGAATTTTTAACATTGTATGATACTGTTATAAATATATTGAATAGGAAAGATTTGGAACAATTATATTCTAAGAGAGGGGCAGGGAGTGAAGGTATGTAAAATGAAATAAACTTTCTATACCTTACTCACAGTGGTAAAATGATGGCCTCAGTAGTTAAATTATGTGTATAAATAATGCAGTACCTAGAAAAACCACAAACACTATGGCTAAATAAAAGTGAAATGCCCATATATTCATGTAACCTATAGGAAGACAGGAAAATGAAAAATAAAACATAAAAATATATAAAGGAAAAAATAGACGATAGAAAAATTAAGTGACATACAAGCTCTAATAGGTCACTAAATACAGATGGTTTAACACAGCAATTAAAAGACAGAAATTGGAAGAGGAGAATATAGTCTGTCCACAAGGAATTCCCTTCAAATATAATGATATAGGTGACTTGAAAGCATGGAGAAAGATATATCACAAAAAAATGAAAGGAAAGTAGAAGTGGGCATATTATATCAGATAAGTAACCCTTAAAGCAAATAAAATGACCAGACATAAAGAGGGACATATGGGCTTCCCTAGCGGTTCAGATAGTTAAGAATTCCCCAGCGATGTGGGAGATGCAGGTTTGATCCCTGGGTTTTGAAGATCCCCTGCAGGAGGGCATGGCAACCCACTCCAGTATTCTTGCCTGGAGAATCTTTATGGACAAAGAAGCCTGGTGGGCTTCAGTCCATGGGGGTCACAAAGAGTCAGACATGACTGAGCAACTGAGCACACAAAGAATGACATAATATAATGATTAAAGGGTCAATCTAACAAGAAGATGCAGAAATTTGCACCAAACAACCTAGGGACAAAAATCAATCATCATCAACCATGTAATCAATAATCATCACCTAAGTGTAAGTCTCTCACCTTATTCAAAACTTAACTTAGGATGGATTATGGTCTTAAACAAAAGATATAAAATTATAGAAGTTTTCAAAACAATATGGGATAAAGTCTAGGGGTAAGCAAAGAGATTTGATACCAAAAACACTATCCACAAAAGAAAAAACTGGTAGGTTGGACTGCATCAAAATTTAAAATTTTTTTCTTCAAAAGATGATGTTAAGAAGATGAAAAGACAAGCTACAGAGTAGGAGAAAATATTTGCAAAACACATATCTAACAACACACTCGTATCTAAAATATATAAAGAATCCTCAAAACTCAATAGTGAAAAACAGTTCAACTTGAAAATGAGCAGAAGACAAACATTTTACTTATGAGGATAAACAGATGGCAAATTAGCACAGGAAAAGATGTTCTATATCATTAACCATTGGGGAAATGCAAATTAGAACCATAAGTAGATAGCATTGTACACCTATCAGTATGGCAAAAATTAAAAATCATGACAACTTTAATTGCTGTTGAGGATGTAGAGAAAGTGGATAACTTACAGCTTGCTGTTGGGAATGTAAAGAGGTATTATTCCTCCTAAAAGCAGATAGATTTTGTTTATTAAACCAAGTTTGCATTTTCCATAGAGCACAGTGATTATGCTTCTGAACATTTATCCCAGAGAACTGAAGACTTATGTTCACCCAAAACCTGCTCAAAAATGTTTATAGCAGCTTTACAGTAACAATAAATCTTGAAAATAAATCAGATGTAGTGGGATGAGAAAATGATTAAATGAACTGATATATGCAGAGCATGGAGTATTGCTTAATAATCAAAGAAATGAGTCAGTGATACTCCCAACAACCTAGAAGAAATTCCAGAGAATTAGGCTGAGTGAGAAAAGCCAATCTCAAAAACATTAGATAATATATCATTCCATTTACACAATGTTCTTGAAATGACAAATTACAGGAATATAAAACATACTAGTAGTGGACAGGAATTAAGTTGGAGGCCTCTGGGAAGAGAAGTAAGTGTGGTTATAAAAGGGAAAAATCATGATGGTACAGTATTTAGACTGTATCAAAGTCAATGTCCTAATTAGGATATGATGCTGTAGTTTATTAAGATGTTACCATTATAAGAATCTTGATAAAGGGTGTAGCTGCTATCTGTATTATTTCTTACAACTGCTTTACGAGTTTAGATTTTTAAAGTTGGAAAGAATGGAAGAAGGAAAGGAGAGAGGAAGAAAAAGCCTGTTACATCTATCTGAAAAGCAATGGCTTGGAACATTTGACTTGGTGTTTTAAAAATATTAATGCTATATTTCACATCCTATTTTTAAATTAAGTCCTTGAAATTCAGTGTATATCTTACATTTATGATACTTCGCAGTTCAGACTACCCACACTTCAAGCACTCAGTAGACACTTGTGACCAGTAGCTACTAGCTACTATATTCAAATGTGTGGAAATAAAACTTTGTGAATATTTATTGGAGGCAGTGGGAGTGATGGAATGTGGTAAGGTGAGTAAGAGGAAAGATGAGAGAAAGAAAATATTTGTATAGTGGGGGAGATGGTAGGGATAAAGATTTAATATTCTCTGAAAATATTGATTAATAAAAAGTGTATGGCCTAACTGATCTAGAAAAACATTACAGATGAACCTATTTCCATGGTAGGAATGAGACACAGATGTAGAGGTGGACACGTGGACAAAGGGGGTGAAGAGGAGGGTGGGACAACCTGGGAGACTGACACTAGGACTGACACTACCATATGTGAAATAGATAGCTAGTGGGAAGCTGCTATAGGGCACAGGGAGCTCAACGTGGTGCTTTCTGATGACCTAGAGGGGTGGGGTGAGGCGAGGGGCTGGAAACAGGCTCAAGAGGGAGGGGATATATGTATACACATAGCTGATTCACTTCGTTGTACAGCAGAAACTAACACAACATTGTAAAGCAATTATCCTTCAATTAAAACAAACTAACAAAAAAATATTTGAGCAGTTTAATAGGAAAAAAAAAAAAAACTTTCCTTAAGGGTTGAAGAATAAAAACTGTTCACCCAGAATCTTCTACTCAGCAACATGTACTCCAAAAATGAAGGGGAAATCGATAAATCTGCAGATGAAGGATTTAGGACAGCAGATCTATCCTAAAAAGAACAATTTAATTTTTAAAAATGGTGAGGCAAAGAACTGAATAGACATTTGTTCAAAGAAGACATTCTAATGGCCAAAGGATACATGAAAAGATGATCAATATTACTAATCATCAGGAAAATGCAAATAAAGACCATGGTGAGTAGAGTAGAAACAAACACAGCATCGTAAAGCAACTATATTCCAATAAAAATTAATTTTAAGCAAAATATACTCCCAGTTATTCTTTAAAAAAAAGACCACAATGGGATATCACCTCACACCTGTTAGGATTTATTAGCAAAAAGACAAGCAATAAGTGTTGGAGAGGATATGGAGGAAAGGGGATCTGTTTCCACTATTGATGGGCATGTAAACTGGCACAGCCATTTGCAGAAAACAGGTGGAAGTTTCTCAAAAAATTAAAACACAAGTATGTGATCTTGAAATCTCATTTCCGGGTATATATCCAAAGGAAATGAAATCCAGGACTCAAAGAGATGTCTGCACTCCCATATTCATTGCAGCATTGTTCACAATAAGCAAGTATGGAAGAAACTTCAGTGCTCATACAAGGATGATGTGTTATAGATATTATATATATATATATATATATATATGTATAAAATATATATATATATATATATGTATACAGATACACACACACACACACATATATATATATACATATGCCCATTGACTCATTGGAAAAGACCCTGATGCTGGGAGGGATTGGGGGCAGGAGGAGAAGGGGACGACAAAGTATGAGATGGCTGGATGGCATCACCAACTAGATGGGCATGAGTTTGAGTAGACTCCGGGAGCTGGTGAAGGACAGGGAGGCCTGGCGTGCTGTGATTCATGGGGTCACAAAGAGTCAGACACTACTGAGAGACTGAACTGAACTGAACTGAATGGAATATTATTTAGTCATGAGAAATAAAAGGAAATCCTGACATTTGTGATAGTATGGATGGACCTCAGGGGCATTATACTAAATGAAATATGTCAGTCAGAGAAAGACAAATATTATATGAATTCATAGTATCTGTGAAATAGTATTGATTTCATAGTATCTATTTCTATCTGTGAAATCATAGTATCATGGAATCTAAAAAAAAAAGCTGAACTCATAGATACAGAGAGTTGAATGGTGGTTTCCAGGGCCTGGGGCTGGAGAGAAATGGGGAGATTTTAGGGTATCAGAAACCTCATGGTTAGCCTGGACTTATATTCACACCTGACAATAATAAGGTCTCTCTGTAGCCCTCCTTCCATCTGAGGCAGAGTCATAGGAAGCCTAGTGGTGGGTCAAGACCTCCTCTCTTGAACAAGGCATTCCCTACCTTGGTATCAATTGAGAAAATGTGGGAAACCAGAATTCCCATCAACATACTCAGGCCAAGTGGGGACCCCAGAATTCTACCTTCACCTGCAAGTATTGAGGCAGCACACTGTCACTTTCCATTGATGGAATGGTGATGGAAAAATATAGCTAAAACAAAAGGTTTAAATAAATAAGACCCAGGATGTTATAAAAACATCCAATATTCAAATTTTTTAAAAAATCATCTGTCATACCAAGAACCAGGAAGATCCAAATCAAATTAAAAAGGACAATCTCATCTTCTCTTGCCCCCTTCTATTCCTGTCCTCAGTCTTTCCTGGAGGGAATGGCAAACCACACCAGTATTCTTGCCTTGAGAACCCTATGAACAGTATGAAAAGGCAAAAAAGCAGATAGAGATGTCCGAATTAAAGCAGTCATGATCAAAGCTTTCAGGGAGCATATTTTCAAGCACAGACAGTATTTTCTTCCCTGTTCCAACTCTTTTAAAATGTAAAAAGTAATTCTTAGTTTCAGGGCCATGTAAAACCAGCTGTTTGGCCAAATTTGGCCTGTGGAATTTAATTTGCCTACCTCAGATTCAAGGCTTATCAGGCACAATAAATGTTTGGAACAGTTACTGGAGAGTAAGATTAGGAGCCTGAGAGAAGTTAACAAAAGGATTAATGGAGAATAAGTGTCTAACAACACGAATTTTTATTGTATCCAGTGAGGGTAGGTTAATTACAAAAGTAAATGACCTCAAAGTTCCTAATTCATCAGTCTAATTTTAACCATACATTTTATCCCATTGTATTACTTAATCTGAGGGCTTCCCAGGTGGCTCTAGTGGTAAAGAACATGCCTGCCAATGCAAGAGATATAAAAGACTCAGGTTTGATCCCTGGTCAGGAAGATCCCTTGGAGGAGGGCATGGCACCCCATTCCAGTATTCTTGCCTGTAGAATCTCATGGACAGAGGAGCCTAGAGGGGCTACAGTCCATAGGATCGCAAAGAGTTGGGCACGGCTGAAGCTACTTAGCATCCATATCACTTTACTTGAAACTTTTTTTTTTTCTTTATGCTACTTTCGTATTGGTTTATTTTGTATTTTTGGATTGGACATTTTAGAAAAGGAGACCTCCAAAAGATAAGAATCATTTTTATTATAAGTATTAACTTATTGCATATAATAATTACAGTAAATATTTGACTTATAAAATTGTGTGTCTCATGATATCTAAGGTGAATTCCCTTAGGAGTCATTTTCTTTTCTAAACTGTTAATAGATTAATTATTATATTGAAAAGATACATTTTAGTTAATTTGTATTAGAATGAATGTGAGGGTGTATAAAATGGTATGTGAATTTAAATTAAATAGATCCTAGAGAATCTGAACTACATGAAAAGTGGAAGAGTTATGTATCATGTATGTTTACCTTTGAATGTATTAAAATAGGGAAAAGGGGAGTTTTCACTACTAAAAATTCAATATGGCTTTAAGAATCTTCATAGTAAGAACACACATATCAACAAATATATCTACTAAATGTATGAACTATATATATAAAGTATCAGCAGAAATACCATAAACCATTTGAATGAACGAATTTGGATCCTGAAGAATATTTCCCATTCCACAACTCTCACTGATCTGCAATAAGCTGGTTCTTATTTTCCCTTGCCAACAGAACAATTGCTTCTTTTGTCTTAAGTTCAGAGCATGGAACCGGTAGTGCATTTTTTATTTTATCTTCTGTTACCTTCTCTTCAATTCTGACCCATCTTATTTTCATTTCTATTGCTTTGTTTGAAAGTGTGTGTGTGTGTGTGTGTGTATATATATATATATATGGAGAAGGCAATGGCACCCCACTCCAGTACTCTTGCCTGGAAAATCCCATGGACGGAGGAGCCTGGTAGGCTGCAGTCCATGGGGTCGCTAAGAGTCAGACACGACTAAGTGACTTCACTTTCACTTTTCACTTTCATGCATTGGAGAAGGAAATGGCAACCCACTCCAGTGTTCTTGCCTGGAGAATCCCAGGGCCGGGGGAGCCTGGTGGGCTGCGGTCTATGGGGTCGCACAGAGTCGGACACGACTGAAGTGACTTAGCAGCAGCATATATGTATATAGACACACACACACATATACCTGGTGCCACCTTGTGACAGTAAATACCGGATAAAGTATGTTGAAAGTGAAAGTGAAGTTGCTCAGTCGTGTCCAACTCTTTGCGATCCTGTGGACTGTAGCCCGCCAAGCTCCTCTGTCCATGGGATTCTCCAGGCAAGAATACTGGAGTGGGTTGCCATGAAGTTATTTTTCTATTCCCCTCCCTAAAAAGATTGCTCATCTGCCCAGAATAAAGATATGATGAGCTTATTTTATTTTATTGCATGCTTTTAATCAAAATCTAAGAAACCATGTACCGCAAAATATTTCCAAAAGTTATAATTTGTTTCTTAAGTAAATAAAAATATATAAATTAACATTCTTCCCAGTCCAAGCGAACATCAGCAAAAAGATCATATATCTCTTCTTTGTCTTCATACATCTAGAATCATTCATGTTCTAAGAAAATGGCTGCTTCTTTTTGAGGGGGGAAGGGTCATCAGTTTACAAAGAAGTAAATCCTCAGCATTTCTTTAGTGTCTAAATGTACTCCTACCTTGAAAGTGTGTCCCTCCTACGTGATTTAGCAGTCATTGGAAGAGATTCCTAGACTGAGGTCTGTAACAGAGTCTCTAGGAGCAATCTTGAACACTGTTGATTCAGATTTCCTGGCAACAGAGAGACAGATATGTGGTCTTGGCCTCAGATGTTTCTGTGCCCTTCTATTTCCTTTGCCGTGCTCTCCTAACCCATCTCAGGATTTGTGCCTCTGACATGAAGTATCTCCCAACATCAGGTGCTGAGGGAAACTCAGCGTGTTTTCAATTTTGGCTGTCAACAACTGTGTTAGGGAAAGAAAACAGTGACAGCACAGCCAACAGTCTGGCATCTTTTTTTGTTCTTTTTTCTTGTGCTTCAGTATGAAGTCGTTACATTTCTGTCAGTGGGGATGGTATCACTTTTCACACAAGTGGGCCATGTCAAAAGGGTGTGAACAGATGCAAAAATTATCTTTGAGAACATTTGCCTCACTCTCAACCATCGTGTTAAAGTTTAAGTATGTGCTACACATATTAAGGTGTATCTAGTTGTGACTGATTTTTTTCTATGAAAAAAATCATTCATGGGAATATTTTCTTCCATTATGATTTTCTGAAGACTGGCCATGTACTCTCCGCAGTTCCTCATTTATATCAGTTCACAGTTTCTGGGCCTATGTTCTAAAGCCGACATCTACTTTCATGGTACCACTCTGACTTGAATTTAACTGAGGATTCCCTAAAGAGAGTGGGAAGACACTGAGTTCACAGATTGATGAATGGGGAAACAGGGTTTTCTACACCTGGATTAAGTTGGCACCCAGAGTGGTACTTCTCCCCAAGACCACCCACCACTCATACACATTCCACATCCCTATGTACTGAATAAGACCTGTGAATGAGCCAAAAAAAAAAAAAAAAAGAAGACGATTATTCACAAAGGAATTTAATTTTTAATTTTCATCATGAAGATGAGCTTTCTGAGTTTTAAGTTCATAACCCTCTTCTTCTCAAGTTTTAAATAATACTGAAGCTCTTAATTTGCTTTCAAGAAGGGGATCTCTGGTAGCCATTGTGTATTCATAAAATTCAAAATCATACACACATAAATAAAATTCATATGTATACACATAAAATTCACAGTCACATTATATATTGATATTAATATTTAATTATAATAAAGCATTACTTCCTTCTACCTTTTATGGCAGCTGTTATTATCTTGCCTGATCAATGGTACTGATTAATGTATTTGCAGGGCAGAAACAGAGATGCAAATGTAGCAAGTGGACTTGTGCGCACAGGGAGAGGAAAGGGTGGGACGAATTGCGAGAGTAGCATTGACATATATGCACTACCGCATGTGAAACAGCTAGCTAGTGTGAAGCTGCTGTAGAGCACAGTGAGCTCAGCCAGGTGCGCTGTGATGATCTAGAAGTGTGGGATTGGGGAGTGGGGTGGCAGAGGGGGATGTATGTATCAGTTCAGTTCAGTTCAGTCGCTCAGTCGTGTCCGACTCTTTGCAACCCCATGAACAGCAGCACGCCAGGCCTCCCTGTCCATTACGAACTCCCGGAGTCTACTCGAACTCATGTCCATCTAGTCGGTGATGGCATCCAGCCATCTCATCCTTTGTCGTCCCCTTCTCCTGCCCCCAATCCCTCCTAGCATCAGAGTCTTTTCCAATTGGTCAACTTTTCACATGAGGTGGCCAAAGTATTGAAGTTTCAGCTTTAGTATCAGTCCTTCCAATGAACATCCAGGACTGATCTTTTGAATGGACTGGTTGGAGCTGATTCATGTTGTACAGAAGAAACTAACACAGCATTGTAAAACAATTATATTCCAATTAAAAATAAAATTCTAAAAAAGCCCAAATGTTAATCTATTTGTTAAAGTCACCAGTAATATTACACTATCTACCAAATTAAACATTGTTGTTGTTCAGTCACTAAGTCATGTCCAACTCTTTGTGACCCCATGGACTGCAGCACACCAGGTTTCCCTTTCCTCACTATCCCCCAAAGTTTGCTCAAACTCGTGTCCATTGAGTCGGGATGCCATCCAACTATCTCATCCAACCATCTCATCCCCTGTCAACTACTTCTCCTCCTGCCTTCAATCTTTCCCCAGAATCAGGGTCTTTTCTAATGATTCGGTTCCTCACATAAGGCAAATAAACTTTTGGAGCTTCAGATTCAGTATCAGTCCTTTCAATGACTATTCAAGGTTGATTTCCTTTAGGTTCAACTGGTTTGATCTCCTTGCTGTCCAAGTGGACACCCAAGAGTCTCCTCCAGCATGTATTCCTCTATTTTCCTTGGTGGAAACTGTGATCCTGTCTTCCCAGTCTCTTCTTTCAACACTTCCCTGTGACCCTAATGTTTCTGTGAAACTGGACTCTCTGTTCCTTAAATATGTCCTGTATTCACAATCTCATTGGAAAAGTTGCTTATGCTCTTTACCCTGCCTACAGTATGTTTCCAGTCTTTACTTTTTCTGTGTTCTGAAGCTTACTTAAGTGTTTTCAAATAAATATTTGGGAAAGATGACTTTTGGAATCATGCCTTGGGGAAATATTTGGACTCTTACCCAACTAAAAGATTCGTAAATGGTAAAAATTAGAAAAACAAATAAATAAATGAACACCAACCAACCATTTAAAATCATTGTAAATTGACCTAAAGGCATATGATAAATATAAAGCATGTACTGAAGAAAACTTACTAAATCAATCCTGTAAAATTGTGAGTCTGTGGCATTTGAGGCATGACTCCACTTCCACAATGAATGAGATGGAACCTACATTCTAAGTGGGTGACTAAGAATCTCTCCCACAGATTCCACTCAAGGGCAGTAGTGTATCCCCAAGGGAGGCAGAGCACCAGCATGTCTCATCTCCCCAGATCCATCTTTCAGAGACTAAATTAGAAGCAAGAGCAGCCCAGGGTTGAGAGATTCCCTTTTACATCCAGTACCCCCTCACAGGATGGAACTTCTACACCAGACATAGCAGGCTGGAGACTGGAACCCCAGTAGCCTTCATTTCAGTTCAGTTGTGGGGTGGGAGGTTCCATACTGAGAGAAGCAAGACCTGAATAGAGACCAGCGCTCCTGACCAGCTCCTGGCTCACAGAACAGGGGTGTCAACCTGAGAGAAAGTGCCCCCAGTCCCGGCGCCCAGCTCTGGAGTAGCAGCTCAGAGATTTTCCCAGAGGGAGAGGCAGGCCACCGCAATAGACAGGTCTGAAACTCTCCCCAGGTGAGTCAACTCTTTTGGAACAGAATTTTGGAAAGTTCCAGCCTAAGGGTATTCTCAAAATCAGTGGAGATTTGGTGGCAAGCAATTGGGAGCTGGTAGTTCCATGTGAGCAACAAGCTAAATGTAGCCATCTAATTTATTAGATAAAACTAGTGAGAAAGACAAGAATTCCTTCTGGATCCAGAACAAGTCTGAAAGAGTGCTCTCAAAAACTGTGATTCTGCACATATTAAGTAATCAACAATTCATGTTAACATGACCCACGGAAATAATTTCACCAATTTGACCATCATTTTCTGTATTTTCCTAAAAGTATAATTGCTTAATTTATTCTATTGCATGAATTATATCTTAAAATCTATAGATCTTTAACTTAAAAAAGATGATATAACACAGATTGTTTGCGCCCTCAAATAAACAATCAAAAATAAGTAATCCTCACTACATGTTAGATATGATAAAAATATCAAAAGTAATCTAGGATGCATTTAGAATAGATAATAAAAAATGAAAACCTGTAATTCTAAAATACAGAAGTTTTGAATTATAGACAAAAAATATAAAATAATTTAGGTTAAAAGAATGTATCAGTTCAGTTCAGTCACTCAATCATGTCCAGCTCTTTGCAACCCCATGAACTGCAGCACACCAGAACTCCCTGTCCATCACCAACTCCTGGAGTTCACCCAAACCCATGTCCATTGAGTCAGTGAGGCCATCCAACCATCTCATTCTCTGTTATCCCCTTCTCTTCCTGCTCTCAATCTTTCCCAGCATCAGAGTCTTTTCCAATGAGTCAACTCTTCGCATCAGGTGGCCAAAGGATTGGAGTTTCAGCTTCAACATCGGTCCTTCCAATGAATATTCAGGACTGATTTCCTTTAGAATGGACTGGTTGGATCTCCTTGTAGTCCAAGGGACTCTCAAGAGTCTTCTCCAATACCACAGTTCAAAAACATCAATTCTTCGGCTCTCAGCTTTCTTTATAATCCAGCTCTCACATCCATACATGACCACTGGAAAAACCATGGCCTTGACTAGATGAACCTTTGTTGACAAAGTAATGTCTCTGCTCTTCAATACACTGGCTAGGTTGGTCATAACTTTCCTTTCAAGGAGTAAGTGTCATTTAATTTCATGGCAACAATCACCATCTAACTACATTAATGTGTTCAATTAATGTATATTTGTTTTAATTTATATCAATGCAAGAGGTGACTTAGTATTTTTAGTTGAAGTTTTATGAATTGAAATGATGACTAGGATGTTTTAGCTTTCTGAGTTGTTTATAGTTTTAACACTGGAGAAAATATTTTCCAAAAGTGATTATAACCTCACTGGATGTGTACTATATATAGCAAGGTACTATATAATGTTTTTCATTTGAACATAAAAAATCTGGAGACACAAATCAGCAATGCCTTCTGTTTCTTACTTTAGATAATTACATATAAATCTTAACTCATAAAGCTCCTGCTTATTATAGGATAGAAAATAAATAAATAAAATTGTGCAGTGAATGAGCCATGCATTTCAAAAAATAGTGAAATAAGAATGTTCTAAGGATTCCTTAAAAATATTCAGAGATTCTGTAAATGTATCATTTTTTAAAATTTAACAATTCTTGTCACTCATATAAATGTACAAGTTAAATATAAAAATAGAAATATATGGGACAATGCAATAGACATGTTTTAAAATGGGAAAATAAACAGTGAAGTGTACTAGTTACTCTCCCTGCCATCTAGCTATTCGGTTGTACAACAACATAAGTTGACCCTTGAACAACATGTATTTGAATTGCATGAGTCGACTGACACACAGTTGTTGTTTTTTTTTTTTTCCAATAAACTCAGTACTAGATGATCCACTTGCTTAATCCAACGATGTTGAACCACAGATACAGAGGGCTGACCCTGGGACTTGAACATCCCCAGATTTTGAAATCTGAAGGCAAGTGCTGGATCCAGTGCTCTGTGGTTATAGAAGAAAGACTGTAGGTGAATGTTTCACCATGCAGCTTTCAGTGTCCCTAAACTTGTCCTTGTTCAAGGGTCAAGGAAAATGTATATCTTTCTTGGTTCCTGTCCTGTTATCAAGTGCTAAGTCACTTCAGTCATGTCAGACTCTTTGTGACCCAATGGACTGTAGCCTGACAGGCTCCTCTGTCCATGGACTCTCCAGGCAAGAATACTGGGGTGGGTTGCAATGCCCTCCTCTGGGGGATCTTCCAAACCAGGGGTCAAACCCGGGTCCCCTGAGTCTCCCACACTGGCAGGTGGGTTCTTTACCACTAGTGTCACCTGGGAAGCACTTATTATCCAGCGCAAACTCTAATTTACTTAAATGTAAATAATCTTGTATCTGAGAGGTGACAGCTGAAGTAGTCACCGTAAGTAGTAGGTACCACAGTGAAAAGTTAATGAGATTGCTCTATCTGTGTGAAAACAATGATACAGGAAGACAAAATACTCCATTTATTACAGTACTAGTGAGATCTGCCTTATAGTTTGGCTAAGTATAGCAATATACTTAGCAGTATATTTCAATCCAAACACTTGCATTTGCAAGGCCACTCCACCACTTACTAGTGATGCATTGTTGGACGATGTGTGTGTGTATACCTTCTTCATGTCCTTTTGTATGAAAAATGGAGATACAACTGTCCATTTCTCATACTGTGGTAGTGATACCACAGTGAGTTTTATTATTATAAATGTGAATACTCATATATTTCTTCCCAGAAGTAATATTTGAAAAGCTGGAAGAGGAAAGTTTGAGATTTCAGATTATTTCAAAAAATAATGTGAAAATTAAATGAACATACAACAAACCTGGCCTCCTTGAATGATGCTCAGAGAATATTTTTAAACCCTCACTTAGATGTAGTTCTACCCAGGTTACAAATAAACATGACTCTAAGATATACCTGAAACAGAACCAAATATATTTTCAGTAAGTTAGTCTTGGAAACACTTGGATTAGATAATGTCTAAGTGTTTAAAATTGGTTATAAGGGGACATGAAAAAAATCTCAACCATATCCTCATGGAGAATTGAATTAAAAAATTATCTACTCTACATAGGGTTGTCTAGGATCCAGGAAATGAAAGATTTAATAAACACATTTTTGAGGTAGCATCATATTAATATTAGGGAATATTTTGATGTTACTTTATGATCTACATTGTGCTTTAGACATATATCTCTGACTTTATCATATTCCAAATATATAAGGTATTTAATGATATGTCACTTTTTCAAATGAACAGATTCGACTTCAGTCATCATCCAAGAGATTCAAAAGTAATAAAGACACAGTAGCTGCCACTTGACTTGGCGTCCTATGACTCCAAATCTAAGGGATTTCTTGTCCATCACAGGCGGGCTACAGGCCATGGTGTCGCAGAAGAGTCAGACACAACCTGGCCATTAGACAACAACAGTAATAGTGCTGATAGTATCCTAAGTGAAAAAAACCAAGCTGTTTCCTTAATTCAAGTAAGATAGTCGTGTTTATCATGGTTTACTATACCACTCCTGAGAGAAATGCTTGCTATTTCATAGAAGCTCTGTCCCCAAAGAACAAGCACTAAAAAATAGTGCATACCCCAGTAAATTACATGCCTTCTTCCTTTAAAAAAATATGAAACATAAAAATCCAAGTAAAACACTTTATGAAACGTGAGATGACCACAAATGCAATCCTGTATCCTGAGCTTTATTTCAATGCATCAGGATATTCGTTTACCCAGACTTTGATCTTAAATCAAAGTGCCATTTTCCTGCATTTCTTTACTCCTCTTAATTACATTTTACCTGATTTGTAAATTATTTTATTAAGTTAAATATGTTTATTTTTCCTATAATAATAGAATATTTAGGAGAAACAAACTGCTGCTATATAGGCATCTTTAATTACAGAACTTCATGTATTATGCTTTTATGCAATTTTGTGATATGGAAGACAGCTTTATGTGAGATTAGAAGCAATATATCTTCATTAAAGATTGTTGAGGAAAGTACAATTATTTCAAATCCGTAAGCATATCATTAGGCTAGACAGAAAAGCAGCAAAGCATATTAGCTTGTTTTGTTATGGGTGTATGAAACTTTTGAAATTAGAAGAGAAAAAAATAATGATTGGTTTCTTTTAAACAGTTAAGAAAATTAAATACAAAAATGATTTTTATATATCTTGTGTTTTAATTAGTGTCTCAGTTATTACTAGAGAATTTTAATAATGTTTTAAAACTTTTGGGTCTTCCATTAAGATCCAAAAATTTTGTGTCTTCAATTGACTCTAATTAACAGCTTATCATAAAAACTATTCAATGTGTCTTTCAAAACGTTATCACAGTTTCTGTCAAATCTTTTGAATTTTATTTGACAGGCCATCCGGGCTAATCAGATAGCAGTCATATTTCAACCCAGAAATGTTTATATATTTCACAATTGTGTTTTTAAGTCATATTTTTATCATACATATATCCATAGTTTTAGTCCTTGTTTCTCCTTAGAATAAAATTGTCTTAAACCTACACTGATATAATAGAATACCTGGGCTTCCCTGTAGCTCAGTAGTAAAGAATCTGCCTGCCAATGCAGGAGATTCAGGATCATTCCCTAGGTAGGGAAGATCCCCTGGAGAAGGGAATGGCAACCCACTCCAGTAATCTTGCCTGGGAAGTCCCATGGACAGAGGAGCCTGCTGGGCTACAATCCATGGGATTGCAAAAGAGCTGGACACGACTTGGAGACTAAGCTCAACACTTGGACTCCTACTGATGCTAATGCTGCTCTTACTACCACCAATGATAACAACAATCATAACAGCACCACTTTTTTCTGTTCTTTCTCTGGCTGTAATATATGACCATACGCACTTGACCTATGATAATATATTTCATGTTTATAATGTGTATTTGTTATAATTATATTAATCATATTTTATACACAGTGAACTCTAAATTCTCACATTCACACAGATAAAAAGTGGTTGATAATAAGCAGCTGAATTTATGTATACAGACTTTCATAGATTCTGGAATTTTTAGTGTCAAACTAGGAAGATTTTTCCTATATCTGGTATATGATAGAAGTCACCTAGTTAGTGCATGCATGTTTTCCTTTTTCAGTATTTACATAATTCCCTCTTTAAAATGTAGATTCTGGATCCATTTAGGATTTAGCCCCATATACACCATGACGTATGGATCCAATTTTATCTTCTTTCCGAAATAGCTATCCAGTTATATCAACACCATATATTTTTGGTTCACCATTTCTACACTAATTTGAGATGCTGCTTTTAGCTCATGTTACATTTCCATCTGAAGTGATTCCATATATAAACTTTCTCTTCCGTTTCAATGTCTACTACTCATCTTTCAGCAAATTATTATTTCAAATGTAGAGGCTTCAGATTAAGGTTTAATATCTGGTAGGCCAGTGTACCAGTCAGAATTCTATAAGAGAAGCAGACTCTTTATATGCAATGCTGCAGAAATTTGAGTGTGACAGCTGAGTGAAAAGACTCTGTATGTCTTCTGTGTTTTCATCTGGTGCTGAACCTTGAGGTACAAAGGGCAGACAGTCAAAAAGGGAATATGGATGGAAAGTTGGGGAAGACATGGACAAATTGCAACAAACTGTAAGCTGCCAGAAAACTGGAAACTAACTGTATTTGTCTCTCACCATCTCCAAATTTGATGATGTTGGTGTCCTGCAGGAAAGTTGGCAAACTTCATCATAGGCCTAAATATGTATCTAGCTTAAGAGCTGGGCAAGGTGGAACAGATTCTGCCAAGCTACTGCTCTGTGCCAAGGAGGTGAGCCAGCAGATAAGCAACAACTTGGCTGAGTGGAAAGAACATACGGTGCGTCTTCACCAGCCTTCTGATTATGGAAGCAATATGGGCATTGCTTCGTTTTCACCTTCCAGATCACACACAGACTATCCTTGTGCCCTTCCCTAACCAGAGTATATCAGGAAAGAAATCCGAGGAGACATAATTTAGCAGAGCCATGTGGATATACAGTAAAGCCACCACAGCACAACTAATGACCCCAGCATTCAAACAGGGCTCCGAAAATCAGGTTAGCTTCTGAATAAAACAATAAGATAGTCATGTTCCACAAGACCCAATGCAGTTATTCTACAGGTAATTGCAAGCAAGCTTACTCTTTCCCCAAAAGAAGATACTAAAGCTCTTTTCCACCTTTAGTTGGTATTCATTATTTTTCTCCTTAAGTCTCAGTATCCTATTTATAATTTGTTTGCTACTGCTAAGTCGCTTCAGTTGTGTATGACTCTTTGCGACCCTATGGACTGTAGCTTGCCAAAATACTCTGACCTTGGGATTCTCCAGGCAAGAGCTCTGGAGTGGGTTGTTATTTCCCTGCCCTGTAGTCTTCCCAATCCAGAGACTGCACCCACATATCTTATGTCTCCCACCATGGCAGATGGGTAAATTTATAACTTAAAATACTGAGATATAAGGTTAACTACTATTATCATACTATATTGTTTTGAGTAGGGGAAAGATAAGAGGGAAACTTGCATATATACACACTGTCCAGAGTTTAAGCTGCTCCACATCCATGGTTTTTGTTTTTTTTTTTGGCCAAGCAAACTGTGTGACTTTACATTAACCCTAGCCCCTCCTAGGAAACACTCTGAAGAGTCACAAACAAATACAAATTCCTGAACTGACATTACCAACAGCCCTTGTGGTAAATAGTCTCCTTTCCCCCAAGGTCTTCCATTGATGTATCCTGTGAAGTTTCATCAAAACCCTACAATTTTTGGTTTAAACTGAGTAATCTGACCTCAGCCCTGGAACATCAAAGCACTCTAACTACAGACCCTAGGAAAAGCACTGTCCTAGGTCCTGTCTCCCACTTTGCCTGCATGCTGCCGTGACCTCCCCATGTGACCTCTCAAGGCATGTTAAGTACTTCCTCCAGGACCTGTGAGTAATAAACATCTCTATTTCAATTTCTCTTGTGTTCTTTTGTTGAACCTTGCTTCACCATCCAACACTGACGCTGGGAATTTTACTTAACATTTGTTAATTTAACAAAGCCGTAACACATACACACACACAAATGTATTCATATCAAAACAAGGAAGAACTGCTGACAACTACTGCAGTTTTTGTCTCTGCAATTCTTCTCATAGTTGGAGTTGTTCTTAATAATTACTTTCCTCCACTAGCCATTCTCTACATCTTTGTTCCAAGGACCCCAGGTAGCTGGGAGGACCCAAGTCTTACTGCCTAGGGCATGAACCACACTGTCTACCTGGGTCATTGTAGTTTCCCCTTGACTTTAATCACTGGATATGGGAGTACTAAGTAATAGCCCTAGAAGACTTTTAACAGTTCAGACATACTCTTCATTATCCCTCCTGCAGAGTAACAACCCCAATTCTGCCTCAATTATCAAAATCAATCATCAATATAGTGACCTGTTTCTTTGCCAATTAGTTTACCGACACGGAAAATCCAAAAGTATACATGTAGTAGTCTCAACTTTTTGTGAAAGGAACAGGAGTGTGGAAGTATTCCTGACTTGGGGTTAACAACTCTCCATCACCAGAGCCAGGGCTTCCCTGATAGCTCAGTTGGTAAAGAATCTGCCTGCAATGCAGGAGACCCAGTTCAATTCCTGGGTTGGGAGGATCCAATGTGACTGGATAGGCTACCCATTCCAGTATTCTTGGGCTTCCCTTGTGGCTCAGCTGCTAAAGAATCTGCCTGCAATGAGAGAGACCTGTATTCAATCCCTGGATTGGGAAGATCCCCTGGAGAAGGGAATGGCAACCCACTCCAGTATTTTGGCCTGGAGAATTCCGTGGCCTATATAGTCCATGGAGTAGCAAAGAGTCGGTCACAACTGAGCAACTTTCACTTTCACTTCATCACCAGAGCCCAGCACTGCAGGAATACAAAATGGACATTCTGCCAGTTGATTACTATGTGACTATCTGCGTAAATATATTGCTACTGAGTGGCCATTAAGTGATAGAAACACAAGTCCAGATAACTAAGAATCAATTCATAGAATGTATCTATCCAGCTTGTTTTCTGGAAACAATTTTGATATCAAATTCACTATCAATTCATGTTAAATCAGAAAAGTAGAACTACTAGAAGGAAGTGAAAAGCTGTTTTTTTAAGGATGTTGCCATCTTATGTGACGTTGGAGCTTGAAATCTGTAAGGCAGACAGTCAGGAAGGAAAACTTTTTATGTTTCTCTTTTAAATAATGTTGGAATGGGGCATTGCTTCCCCTTTTACCTTCTTAAATGTTCTACATGCAATTATTTTGTACTCATTTTGTAAATTCACTTTTTTCCCACCTGGAATAAATCCATCTCAAGAAGATTTACATAATGTTTTATACTTACCCTTTACTTATTTTTTCTATACCTTTTTTCTATTTTGTTCTGTTTTATAAGCTTATCTTGATTTGATTCCCCTTTCACCATCTTTGTTTCTTTCCTCACTTATCCACATATAGTAGCTTTTGAAGTTTCATCCATGTAGATCCTGTATTGAAGAAATTATTTAATTTACAACTCCAGACATGTACCCTGTGATGATGCAAAGACCAGCACAAATTCAGCCAACAATCCAGCAGATCAGCTCACATACTTTTCTTTGCTCTTTCCAGCATTTTTTTTTGTTCTGTGCTTTGATTTGGTTTTTCAGGGTAGGTGGGAGACTTTCATCTGTATGTAAACACATCCTCAGACAGGCAGTACCTCTTATAGTGTTTCATGTGAAATCTCATGAAATTTCACTTCATAAGCTGGGGAGCTCAACCTTCACTCGCCTCAGAGAGGAAGCTGGCCTCTTGACTTGCTCTCTCATCAGGTACTTTTACCTGGCCTGAGGGTTAAGTCAGAGGTGACACTGTTAGATAAAATGCCTTATCAAATGCTTCGAAGACTTTGTAAAATATGATTTAGAACTTACTAGGTCACAGGTGAACTTTCAAGAGAGTTATATATGTTTAAGCCATCTTGAAATTGTTTATGAAGAATATCCGTAGTTTAAAAAAAAGAATATAGAGTGTTATTTCAAGGAATTTGCTTACTGAGCAAAGTAGAAAGCTAGGATGTTGCTGTAAAGAAAGAATGACCAAAAAATTAAGCTTAAAAGACAGGAGGACACATTGATACCATAAGCAGGGATAAAATGTCAGACCAAGTTTATCTCACTTTCATTATATTCCTTTGAGGATATGTATCAAAATCCCAATGAATACCACAGTGAACAAAATAGTAAGTATTGTTTCTGGAGCACTTACCATTTGTCAGAATTTTAAGTTAAATTATTAAAGTAAATTGTAATTCTAATCTTCATTTTATTGACTAGGCGTCATTACTATTATCTCATTATTCTCTGGTAAATTTGAGAAATTATAAATTCCATACATTTGACAAAATAAGGGATCAAATCACAAGTTCAAGATCACACAACTAATAATTTAATACAACTAGAGGCTGAATACAGAGTGCTGACAATATTAATACTTTTATCTGTAAAGGCAGCTGCTGCTGCTGCTAAGTCACTTCAGTCGTGTCCGACTCTGTGCGACCCCATAGACGGCAGCCCACCAGGCTCCCCTGTCCCTGGGATTCTCCAGGCAAGAACACTGGAGTGAGTTGCCATTTTCTTCTCCAATGCAGAAAAGTGAAAAGTGAAAGTGAAGTCGCTCAGTCATGTCCTACTCTTATCGACCCCATGGACTGCAGCCCACCAGGCTCCTCCGTCCATGGGATTTTCCAGGCAAGAGTACTGGAGTGGGGTGCCATTGCCTTCTCCGTGTAAAGGCAGAGAGATGTGAAATACCATTTGCTTGAAAGAGACACTCATTTTCCTCATTCATGTATATGCTGCACACATAATGGGCAGATTGGCCAATATCAAGACCAACTAGAGTAACAAGAGTATGGGACCAAATATAAAATAAGACTAATGCAGAAGTCTAGAATCCAACAGCTCTAAGAAGTCAATTTTCTATTCTAATCCTCTCGTGTGTGTGTGTGTGTGTGTGTGTATTAGTCACTCACAGTATGTGTGTGTGCTAGTCCCACTCTTTGTGACCCCAGTGGGCAATAGCCCACCAGGATCCTCTGTCCATAGAATTCTCCAGGCAAGAATATTTGAGTGGGTTGCCATGCCCTTCTCAGGGGATCTTCCCAACCCAGGGATTGAACCCAGGTCTCCACATTGCAGGCAGATTCTTTACTGTTTGAACTACCCTGGATCCTCTATTACAATCTCTTACTGTTTTAGGAAGAGGCCAGGTACAAAGCAAAACTATGGAGTAAAACTGATAAGATTGTAAATAAGGATAAAATGTCAGACCAAGTTCGTATCACTTTCATTATATTCCTTTGAGGATGTGTATCAAAATTCTAAAGTTCTTATAAAGAAATTATACTGCTTTTTAAAATGACTGATGAATGGTAAGGATTCCCTCTAGATGGCTTTCTATCAAGCTTAACCCCTGGCATCAAAAACACCATTGAAATACTTTGCCTGGCTTGGAGGCGGAGAAAGAACAGGCAACAACAGAACCTCAAGAAGAACAAAGGGAAAGGAAGGAAGCAAAGTGAAGTGAAACGAAAGTCGCTCAGTAGTGTCTGACTCTTTGTGACCCCGTGGACTATACAGTCCATGGAATTCTCCAGGCTAAAATACTGGAGTGGGTAGCCTTTCCCTTCTTCAAGGGATCTTCCCAACCCAAGGATCAAACCCAGTTCTCTTGCATTGCAGGCAGATTCTTTACCAGCTGAGCCACAAGGGAAGCCCAAGATTACTGGAGTGGGTAGCCTATTCTGTCACCAGCGGATCTTCCCAACCCAGGAATTGAACCAGGGTCTCCTGCATTGCAGACAGGTTCTCTACCAACTGAGCTATCAGGGAAGCCCCAAGGAAGACCAAAGAGAGGTAGAACAAACAAGCAGCTTGAGGAAAAGCACTGAGGACGCAATGAGCTGTAGTGGGAGGCACTATAACATTACTCCCTACTGATGAGAAAGAAGATCTTCCTTCACCTGATACAAGTCGTGCTGGCATTTGAGATGGAATAGCTTAATATGAGCAAAAACCTCATGCTGAGAGTGAGGAAAAGGAGTACTTCGGAAAAAGATACTTTGAGCCATGATCAGAGTAGTTATTAAGCCCACTGTCTCTCTTCCTCTTCTTCCTCTCTTTATATACACACATACATATACAAAAAAAATAGAATGAATGGCATGGCATGCTGAAGATTTCAGCTAAGAACGTACAGGTAACACATTTGTTAGGAATAGAATTAAAAAGAAATAAATAACTTGAAGTTTAAAAAATGTTATTTTCCTCTATATTCTGATATCTGATCTTCATTGCCACTTTTACCCACCTTTTGTTTAAGAAAAATATTGCATTTAAAAGCATATATCCATTTATGTGAATTCACTTTAATCACTCAAATCATTTTGAGCATCTTCTTGAGATAAACATATATCGACTAATTCACTAAAGTCCAGTCCTACTTATTTTTCCCTAACTCGTTGTCTTTACGACTAAATGTTTCTTCCCTTCTTTTTCTTCATCTCTCTCTGCTTGTCTTCTCATTCTCATGTATAAAAAGACTCCTTTTCACTGATTTTAATTTTACTGGTATATCTATGTGATCAAATCTTTCCTCAACAATTACTTTAAAAAATAATAGATAACAAATATCAGCCCCAGGTCTTATTAGAGAAAAGGTTGAGTCATCCTTTGCTTCCTCCTTTCTTGCATACCTGGAGTTTTGCCTGCTTCGCTGTTCACTAATAAGGCAGTGATAACCAAAACCTCACTTTAACATCACCTCCTCTGGTAAAATGGGCTTCCCAGGTGGCACAGTGGTAAAGAATCTGCTGCAATGCAGGAGAGCCAGGAGATGTGGGTTCAATCCCCTGGACTGGGAAGATCCCCTGGAGGAGGAAATAACAACTCACTCCAGTATGCGTGCCTGGAGAATCACATGGACAGAGGAACCTGGGTCACAAAGGATCAGACACACACACACACCTGGTAAAAATACCTCCCACTGCTAGGTGTGGGAGGCTGGTCTCCTTCTAAAGACACAGACTTCTATTTGTCAGTTTCCTCGTGTGATTTTTGGCTATGTTTTCTGAAGTTGATTACTGACTGTTGACCTTGTTAAAGGGCTAGAACATTAATGGCTACCTTTTCTGAGTCAAGTAGGATTTCCCACAATCAAACTATACGAAACGTTGCTTTTCTTCACATGTGCTGGCCATAGATTAGAGGCTTGAGGGTTTACCTCCCTCTCTTTCCAATTTGTGGCCTCTACTCATTTCCTTTTCTCTCATGTAAGAGTTGAAGCCCTTTCTAGAAATACAGATTGAGCCCTAGGCCTCGATATCAAGCTCCTTTCTTATCTTTTATGTCTCTGCTCCTCCTTTCTGGAGATTGGTCATATTCCTGTCACTCTTTCTTAGTTTTATTTTATTTTACTGCATTTACATAACTACATTTAAATTATTTTGTGGGTTATTACTGCATTCAAATTACTCCATACAATTCAATACAAATTACTACTGCATAGAAATTACTGGATACAATACAGTTTGGATTTTTACTGCATTTAAAACAATAAGAAGAAAGTCATCTTGTTTCATTGTCACTGAAGTAGTCAAGGATTTATGTATAAAGACAAAGTGTTACTGTTAGGTTCCCATTTTGTATTTTTGTCGTTTTTTATATTATCACAGGTATTAAATAGTCATATGCTGTTTACTTGCTAAGTCATGTCCAACTCTTGTGAGCCCCCATGGGCTGTATGTAGCCCGCCAGACACCTGTATCCATGGAATTTCCCAGGCAAGAATACTGGAGTAGGTTGCCATTTCCTTCTCTGGGGATCTTCCCAACTCAGGGATCAAACCTGCATCACCTGAATTAGCAGGTGGATTCTTTACAGCTGAACTCTCAGGGAAGGCCAAATAGTCATATACATTATTATTAAAAAGTAAGACATATAGAAAAATTACATGCCATTGTTACCCAGATTGTTCACTCATTACACTTTAAAATACAAATGAGAAGAGTATATATAATGAAAAATGGCATAAATAACAGTATATAACTTGAAATGTCTATGTATCAAAATTCTCAATAAACTAAAATTAAATAAAATTTTAAAAATAATAAGTGTGATATCTGTTAAATCAATATTAATATTCTAAGGTTCAAACATTGTCCTTTCATGTATATAAGCTATTATCATTTTTTGGACGATGCTTTTATAATCTAAGTTGTTTGTTTTTTTTTAAAAAAAACAATTTGACTTACATGAGTTTAATCTGAAGAAATAGTTTAAATCCTATAATTCTACTGCTTTAAATGCATTTTGGGGAAAAACATCTAAAATGAATATCATTTGCAATTTTTGTATAGTACTTAAAATTGCAGAGAATTAAAAGTTGATCAAATGTCCAATGAAATGGTATTGATAAGTGTCATAAACAAGATAATGAGATAATATACATAAATTAATAATACCATTTAGGAATTTTATTTAAAAAAATGGGACAATGATCATAATGTTAAACTGTAGCAAAAAAAAAAAATTATCTTTCTTCCAAATAGGGCTTTCTGAGCAAATTTTATCAAAATTTGCTGAGTTACAAGTTGAGTCTGGAACCTGGGTTAAAAGTTGACTCTTGGATTAAATTATGACAATATAGTTAGGGAGGACTTGAGAGATTTATTTGAAGTTAGAGTAGGCAATGAGGAAGGCATGGCAATCCACTCCAGTATTCTTGCCTGGAGAATCCCATGGACAGAGGAGGCTGATGGGCTACAGTCCATAGGGTCACAAAAAACCAGATACAACTAAAGCTATTTAGCATGTGCATGAATGCACACAGGGTAAGCCATTGTTTTTTCAAAAAACTAACTACAAATGTGTATATACTTACATATAGTTATTGAGGTACCAAAGAAGATATATTTTATTCACTTGCTTACCACAAGTTTTTAAATGAAACTTCAATAAAACCTATAAATCCATAAAAGTAAATCCTAATTAAAATCAAACAAATATTTAGAATGTAATAAATACCAAGAACTTGTAATAAAAAAGAAATATATTGAGGATATTCAGTCACCAATGAATCTGTAACTAAGTGAATGAGGTGAGACTCAAAAAGTTTCCATTTACATCAAGTTTTAAAAATGTATTAATTCTTCATACTAAATTAAAAATCCCAATATTACTTGTGTTCCCTGACATAATTTATGTTCTGTCTGACTATCTGGTAAATGGATGTCACATCATACAAAACAGCTGCAGGATTACATGTATCAGTCAGGGAGGTATTAGTGAGCAGATTACAATTTTAATCTGAAGTACAACATGAGAAGGAGTTCTTAGCACAAGTTGTGTGCAAATATGAGCTAGAAGTTCCTGAAACTTGGACAATGGGGAGGGAAGCGTTTCATTTACTGTAACAAGTAGTTTGACCCTCATACCATTATGCGGAAAGAGAACTAGAGTTTAGTGCTAAGAGGGTACCAACTGGAGGCATCAGAGAAGAGCATCATTTCATTAAAAATTGAGCTTGTTTGAGTACCTTCCACATCCTGCTTTATTCACAAAGAATTTTTTTCAGTAAATAATATACCAGTGATTTTGACTGGAAGCATGAAAAATGATATACATGTTTTGATGCAGGGATCCTAGCTTTAAACTTTGCAACTAAAGCACTGCTGATTATAGGCTCAGATTTTTATGAATTATTTTTTAAAACCAGTCTCACTCCATCTTTTCAATGATGCCCTCAGGGTACACAGACTTAAGATTCTCATTACATCCCCCCCTTTTTTTATTCCTATATGTACAGATACCTTGCTAAAGTAGGAATGTGAATTTAATCAGATGCAATATAGCATCTTTAAAAAGATAGCACATATCTAACACCTGTCAACTCATCAATGTTTGGTCTGCTACTCTACAAATTACTACATATATCATCCTTGACACCTAAACTGATGTAGAGAGTAAAACACAACTTACAAATTTTGTGCTCCTCACAAGAAAGACATGCAGCAGACAATCTGTTCTCAAGCTTGGATTTAGAACTCCTTTAGACACTTAAAAAGAAGTGGCTATCCAAAACAATTTCTGTATGTCTGGAATATATTATGTATATATACCTAGGTAGGCCATTTTTAATTAAAATTGGAAAAAAATTAAAATACACAGATTGAGAGGCAAGACATGAAAGACAGTAATACAAACAGGGCATAGTGGATCAGCCAATTAAACGAGGCAGTTGTCTAGGGCAGATACATTGAGGAAGGAGCCAGGAGTTTCTGTGCTTCTCAAAGAAGAGGACAAGGAAATGTGAAGGCACATAAAAGGCCAGAGACACAAATTGAACATCCCAGGCTACCAAAAATGGCTTGTGATAGTGGCAGTGATTTTAGTAATTGTAGTAATTTTAGTAATTGTTGTTCTATTGTATTTTTAGATATCAAATTATGTCAATTAAAGTATAAGATATCAAATTATCAATTAAGAGTGCAAGCAGATCAAACTAGTCAATCCTAAAGAAAATCAATCCTAAATATTCATTGGAAGGACTGATGCTGAAGCTGAAGCTCCAATACTTTGGCCACCTGATGTAAAGAGCTGACTCTTTAGAAAAGACTCTGATGCTGGGAAAGGCTGAAGGCAAGAGGAGAAGGGGATGACAGAGGATTAGATAGTTGGATGGCATCACTGACTCAATGGACATGAGTTTGAGCAAGCTCTGAGTGATGTGAAGGACAGGGAAGCCTGGCATGCTACAGTCCATGGGGTCACAAAGAGACATGACTGAGAGACTGAGCAAGAACAAAGAATGTTTTGGAACCTTAGTTACTATATCCCAAAAATTTGGCCATCAATTCTTTTCAATGCTTGGATTCTTTCAGCTCTCTAAACTCTGAGAATATCTAATGGATTTATAACATTTGTAACAACAATTAGTTGTCAGCTGCTATCTCTCCCATATATTTGTCCTTCCTATTCTTGATTATACATTTTACTTCATTCTATTTTAAGCAAATCGCAGACATTCAAACACTAGAGTTTTTATGTTAAAATCTATATTTTAAGGCCCATTTTGTTGAATTTCAATATTAAAATCTACTTCCAACATTATTTTTCAGAACATTTATTAAAATTAAATGAAAATGTAAAACCTTCGGTAACATATCAGAATAAAGTAGCCAAAATAAGTCATGATGTAATTCCATTTAATCAAAATTTGACTATTGACTAACTCTTTGCAGGCTTCCCTTGTAGCTCAGTCGGTATAGAATCTCCCTGCAGTGCAGCAGACCCAGGTTGGGAAGGTCCCCGGAGAAGGAAATGGCAACCCACTCCTGTAACCTTGCCTGGAAAATCTCATGGACAGAGGAGCCTGGTGGGCTGTAGTCCATGGGGTCACAAAGAGTTGGACACGACTGAGTGACTAACACTTACTTACAATTTTGGTGATTAAATATATGAGTGCATTGTTCATCAGTGCCATTAGAGCCCTGGTTTTAAATATTTATATTGTAGTAGATAATGGTTAATCTTTCACTAGTACATTCCTGTGGTCTTTAGGAAAGGTTAAAAGATACAGCTTGATTATTTTAAAATATTCATTGAACAATCTGAATCATTTTATGGAAATTTGAGCTGAAATTTAAGTTACAAAGTAACTTTTTTCTTATTCAATGTAAATGTTGCATATTTATAATATTGAAAGAAGAGATAATATGCCTTATGAACAATGCACTTATGAATGTTTATTAAAATAACATTTTATTGTCTAGCATATTAAAAGTCAATAACCCAACCAATTCATAAAACTGTTAATATGTTCTTTGGCTAGCACTTATATTTTTGTCTTTATGAAACTAGGATGACATATTTTTCTATATATATATAGAGAAAATTTTAACAAAGTATTCAGTGCTCAGTATGGCCTAGAGTGAGGAGCAAAGAACTCCTGGGAGATAGACTTGAGGAAAATTTACACCTAGCCAGAGGGGAATAGAGCATTTTACTCAGTGTATCTGCTTCTTCGGCATGTAAAAGGCAAATTCAGAAATAATGCTTTTTTCCAGTTGGAAAGCTTATTCTATAAAGTTAGACTTTACATTTTGTTAAATGATAATATTGAGTGGTTAAAAATAAAAGGCGTGTCAGTGAGAGTTTCCACTGCTGTGCATATATGGTAACACTAAGTGAGATATACATGGACCTGCTGTTTCAACTACATCTTTAAAAGCAGACATCTGGTTAGTCGCCTGTCTCTTCTAACATAACTCCATTATAAAATAGCACTACTATTTTTTTATTCACTTATTGCTACAGATTGCTCATATGACATATTTTATATTGGATTTTGTTTTCTCACAGGGATCGGTTTTTCCATGAAGCCCTCTTCTATTCAATCTCCTATAAGAAGAATACCAAATAGCTTTTTTTGCGTGTGTAATTCAAATAAGAATTTATACATTGTACTCATTGGGGTTACTTATGTCTTGAAATAATGATATTTGCTAGATTAATTCTAATTTTACTAGTTAATTTTAGAAAGCATTAAATGTTGTGAAGACCATAAGTTGGGATAATATGATAGAGACTGAGTGAGGAAAGTGGATAATTTAGATATCATGGGTTTAAACCCCATTTACATTTAGACCAGTATTATACAGAGATGGTATTATAAAACAAAAGTCCATCAGTCAAAGCTATGGTTTTTACAGTAGTCATATACGGATGTGAAAGTTCGACTATAAAGAAAGCTGAGTACCGAAGAATTGATGATTTTGAACTGTTTTGGAGAAGTCTTGAGAGTCCCTTGGACTGCAAGGCAATCCAATTAGTCAATCCTAAAGGAAATCAGTCCCGAATATTTGTTAGAAGGACTGATGCTGAAGCTGAAACTCTGATACTTTGGGCACTTGATGTGAAGAACTGGCTCATTGGAAGAGACACTGATACTGGAAAAGATTGAAGGCAGGAGCCGAAAGGGATGGCAGAGGATGAGATGGTTGGATGGCATCACTGACTCAATGAACGTGAGTTTGAGTAAGGTCCAGGAGTTGGTGATGGACAGGGAGGCCTGGCATGCTGCAGTCCATGGGGTCG
This sequence comes from Ovis aries, assembly GCF_016772045.2. Taxonomy (NCBI): domain Eukaryota; kingdom Metazoa; phylum Chordata; class Mammalia; order Artiodactyla; family Bovidae; genus Ovis; species Ovis aries. The sequence goes on from NC_056063.1 coordinate 64,581,838, forward strand.
CAAAGAGTTGAACATGGCTGAGTGACTGAACTGAACTGACTGATACAGATATGGGGATGTTATTTGTGCAAAGATGGAGAAAACATTTGAGGTAATGGGAAGAGCAAGTGTAAAGACTGAATTACAAATGCATTTGCTATTTTAGAGGAATAGAGTGTGAGGAAAAAATGCCTGAAATGAGGTCAAGGAAGCAGCAGGTCTTGAAGGATCTTGAAGGCAATGGCCAAATATTGTCATATAAGATCCTCTTTCTGTATGTATGTGATGGAATTAATTATTAAGGCACCATCTACTGGATTATATTTAGATTGTGATAAGCAGAATAATGGCCTCTAAGGATGTCCGTGTCCTAATCCTTAGAATCCATGAACATGTTATGTTACATGGAAAAATAACTTTGCAAATAGAATTAGGTTATGGATTTTACAAAAGGGAGATTATTCTGGATTAATTGATGGGATCAGTGCAGTTACATGGGCCCTTAGCAATGGAAGAAGAAGGCAAAAAGATAAATCAGAGATGTACAACAATAGAAAGACAGGTATGAGAAATTCAAAGTGTGAGGAGGACTTCACTCACCATTGCTAAGTTGCTACAGTCACATCTGACTCTTTGCAACCCCATGGACTGTAGCCTGTCAGGCTCTTCTGTCCATGGGATTCTCCAGACAAGATACTGCAGTGGGTTGCCATTTCCTTCTCCAGGGGATCTTCTGGACTCGGGGATTGAACCTGCATCTCTTATGTCTCCTGCATTGGCAGAAGGGTTCTTTACCACTAGCACCATTGGGAAGTCCCCACCCACCATTACTAGCTGTAAAAGTGTAGAAAGGAGCCAGTAGCCAGGCAATGTGTGTTGTCACTAAAACAACTAAAAGACAAAAAGGAAATGGGATCTCAATTCTGTATTTGAGAATCAAATTCTACCAGCAGTAGGAATGAATAAAGAAACTGGTACTCCTCTAGAACCTTCAGAACGGAACACAGACTACCAACAGCTTGGTTTCAGCCCAGTGAGCTCCATGTCAAACGTGTGACCATTGGAACTGTAAAATAAAATCTGTATTGTTTTTAATTTGTACAGCAGCAATAGAAAACTAATACACAGATCTTACCAACACTAAATTTATTAGTGCTTCAAAGTCTACAGGCAAGAACTAGGCAGAAAAAAAGTATTCCTTGATAGAGGGTGTTGAATATGTCAGATTCGGCTTCCAAAATAACTTTCCTCTCTCCAGTGTTCAGATACATTTGGTTATTAGATTAACAGATGAGTTTTGAACAACATGTATATAAATGGTATACTCAAAGGAATCTTGGATTTGGGGCTCCTCAATTCCACGTAGTGGAAAATGCATATGTGTTTCATTTAGGGTTGCTTAAATTTTGGACATAATTCAGGATGAGTAAGAGTTTTTCCTTCTTATAATCACTGTTTTAAATATCACAATTACAATTTACTTCATAAATAAGTTGAAGTACTTTCTTTACTTTCATTCTGTTTTATAGAACACTGTATAAACAGGAACTCTAATTTTTAAAATTGTATTTGAAACCACCTATAAAGTTGTCTGTGTCTAATGCTACTTTTTCATAAGTTTTTAAATGCTGGTATAATTACATTAATCACTAGGTTAAATTTAGGAAACTCTAATGATTGACTGTGTCCTGACCTCCTTGTGTATTAAAGGTATAATACCTAATTTGGGTTTATAGAATGTGGAGTCTTTTGACATGATAGTATTCTATAGGAGAGAAGAGAATAAAAAAAAAAAAAGTAATAATGGTATTTAGTAGAAATATAATGAGATCGCTATCAAAAAAAAATTTTTAGCAGGATTTATATGGTTTGACTCAATTCATTACTGTAAATATATTGTATTTCATGGAAATGAATATTGGGAGAAATAGATATCGTTCGGTTACCAAAATCGATACCAGATTTCTATGCCACATAGCAAATTGTCTCACACAGAGTGGCTTACCACAATAAACCATTTATTATCTCTCAGTTTCTGCAGATCAGAGCCCAGACATCATCTAGCTGCCTTCTCTGTTCAAAGTCCCCAATACTGCACATGGATGTGAGGCGGCATCTTCATCAGGAGACTCAACAAGAGAAAAACATTTGCTTTTGAGTTCCATCAGGTTGTTGGTAAAACTGACTTTGCGGCTGCATAAAAAAAATATTTTCTCAAAGCCAGCAACAGAATTTGTACTAGTAGTCTCTGACCTCTGGACACACTTTTAAAGGGTTCACCTGATTAGGTCAGACTCAGACAAGATAATCTCATTTTCTATCTATTTAAAATCAACTGATGAGATACTTGTATCTACAGAATCCCTTCAGCCTTGTATATAACATAATCTTATCATGAAAATGCTATTCCATCATTTTTGCCATATTCTATTGGATTATCTCTGTACTCAAGATAAGGAGACCTGTTAGGGAATTGCCCATTCTGTATGTTACATGGGGATTGACCTACAATTTTTTATAGTAATCTCATCTTAAAAATTTCTACTACAGGAAAAAAAAAAAAAAAAAACTAAAAGCCTAAAAAGCAACAAAAATACATTTTTACTAATGCTGTAGATAAATCATGTATTTTGACTTTATTAACATCTAAGTCTTTTTTTAAGTTTAATCTTGCTAGACAATTGTCTACTTAATTAACATTTCCAAAGAAACCAAATAGTTGTAGGTGAATTTTAGATTGCATGTATATTTTTTCAGTTAATTAGTGTATGTTATTGTCCATCTTATTTCCCACTTTCATTTTCATGCTATTTTAGCTTCAAAGTACTTGAGTAAAATATTTGCAAACTTTAAAAAATCTGTTTTGTTGAGGTTTAATTTAGTCATAGTAAACAAACTATTTTTTGGTAGAGCTAATGAACACTGACAAATGCATATTCATGCAACAAATTAAAAAGTCAAGATATACACTGTTTTTATCAGCCCCCAAATTTTGGTGTACTCTTTTATTATCCCCAACTCCCAATGCCTTGCAGCCAATGATTTATTTTCAGTCCTTTTTTTTTTTTTTTTCCATTTACAGAATGTCACATAAATAAGAGTGCACAATATGTTACATTTTATTTTTGGCTTTCAATTAGCATCATGTAGTCAAGATTCATCCATATCGTTCTGTCCATCAGCAAGGTTTCTTTTCTAAGTAACATTCTGTTGTATGGATATACTATGTTTGTTTTTCCATTTTCCAGTTGAAGGACATTTGAGCTGTTTCAAATGCGGAGTGATTATGAACTATACTGCTCTAAACATTCAAGCACAGATTTTTGTCTGAACAAAAGCTGTAATTTCCCTTGAGTAAACACCTAAGATTGGAATTGCTGGAATACATGTAAAGTTTTTGGATAACTTTATAAGAAAACTGTTTTCCAAATACCTCTAATACTTTTTATCCCACCTGTGGTAGAGGATAGCAGTCACCACTATGAGAAATCCATAAAATGCAATTCGAGTGGGGAAATATTTTGACACCTTCAATGAACAGGTGAAGACCTATTGAGTTTGATAAAAGAAAAAAAAACAGTTAAACAAAAATCCCCCTACTTAAGGAGAAGTGGAAGAACAGCCTGGGCTCATACTGAAACCAAGCAGGATCCTGTGGGGCTCCTGGCTTTGGAAGCCCTTCTGTGTCCCATTTCTTGTTTGTAGGCAACAGACTACAACCTCCATGACCTCCCCTGAGTTCCAGAGGGCAGATTCAAACAGTTGCTAGAGACAAGAGAGAACAGCCAAGAAATAATATTGTAGCTCTGTGGCAGGGTCCATCTCAACAGACACATATAACAATGTCTTTAAGTTCTTTATAATAGAACTCTTGTCACCTGGACTGCAATGAGGTCAAACCAGTCAATCCTAAAGGGAATCAATGCTGAATATTTACTGGAAGGATTGATGTTGAAGCTAAAGCTCCCATACTTTGGCCACCTGATGCAAAGAGCTGACTCATTAGAAAAGACCCTGATGCTGGGAAAGATTGAAGGTAGGAGAAGGGGACAACAGAGGATAAGATGGTTAGACGGCATCACTGACTCAATGGACATGAGTTTGAGCAAACTCTGGGAGATGGTTAAGGACAGGGAAGCCTGGAGTGCTGCAGTCCATGGGGCCTCAAAGAGTTGAACATGACTGAGTGACTGAACTGCAACATAATAGAAAACCCCAACAAATGGAAGATATTAGCATTTTTCATTCCAGAGAAGACCATCTGAGGCCAAATTAATGGAACCCGAGAAGCACTTGAAGAAATCACCTGAGATCAAAATAAAGGAGTGCAGACCCTGTACACACTTTATTCTTCTCAGCAACACTATCCTTCGATCATTGCTATAACAACTCCTCACCAAATCCTCCATGGTTAAGATGCACAGTTTTCAAGGACAGGAGTTCACTGTGTCTCTCTTTGCCTGACAAAGCAATAAAGCTATTCTTCTCTACTTCACCCAAAACTTTGTCTCTGAGATTTGATTTGGCACCAGTGTGCAGAGGGTGAGTTTTTGGCATCAATACCATTAGAAGTCTCCTACTTTGTGGGGCAGACACAACACTCTATTGTGTAATGGCCATAAGACATAGAGGACAGAATTTGGTAGAGGCAGGGAGAGGCAAGGTAACTGAAATAATTCACTTTTCAGACTCAGGGGCGTGGTTCTGCCATTAAGAAAGAGGCTGGGTCATGTCAACAGAGAAAGTTTCCTCCATTGCACTACCAAGTTTATAAGAACTAATATGCAATAGCAGTATATCTCTAATCAAAAGGTGGATGGAGAGAATTCGTATTTGAGGTCAGGCATAAAAGAAAGGTAGAAAGTTGAAGGTAAAAAAGGAACATTGAAGAAAACTCTTTAGCCCCTTAGCATCCAACCAATTAAAAGGATAAATTAGAGCACTTGAATTCAGTGGTATACTATAAGCAATCATCCCCCAAATAAGGCATAATTTCAGCTTAATTTTTCATGAGGTTATCTCAAACTCCTCCCCAAACACACAATTACAACCTAACACTAGAAGTAGCATGCTCATTTTCAGGCATAAAACTTACCTTCATCTCTACTATTCTCTTTCAATAGACAAAAAAGTTTAGTAATTCATCAGTTGTCAGTCACAAAAACAGAACAATAATAACATGTTGTTAAGAAACAAAAACCCCCAACAGAACCTAAATTAGACATGATATATATACTGGAATCATCAAAGAGGGGATTTAAAATAGCAATATTTAATGTTAAAATTTCCAGTGGAAAAAGTTTAAAACATGGAAAAATAGATAAGACATTTCAGCATCAAATGGAATTATACGATGAAATAGAAATGCTCAGAGAAAAGAAAGGAAAAGCACTGTCACTGCATTAGGTTTCTGTTGCTGCACAGCAAATAAGCACAAACCTACTGGTTTAAAACAACAGCCATTTATTATCTCACAAGCCCTATGGGTCAGGTGTCAGTGAAGTATAGATGTATCATTCTGCTTAGTTGTTTCATGTAATGTCAGCTGGACTGCATGCTCATCAGAGGATCACTTGGGGAAAGAACTGCATCTAAGCTATTGAAGATTGTGGCCGAATAAACCTTTAGTTGCAGCTGTGGCTCTCATGGTGATTGACTTCTTAGATCACAAGAAAGAGAATTTCTCACCTTAGGAAGTGGTTCAGTCCATGTAAAGGCTTTCTTCTGATTAGATGAGGTTCACCTATAATAATCTCCCTTTTGATAAACTCAAGAATGATCAATTTTGGATATTAATTATGTTGGCCAAAATCCTTCACCTTTTCCATGGTCTATTGGCTTGAAGAAGTATTCTGCTTATGCTTAAAGAAAGGGAATTGAGATTCATGCTATGGCATTGTCCAGTATAGTGAGCAATCTGGATCCCAGTGATTCTTCCTTCCTGTACCACATGCAGGACACATTTACTACATCCAAAGATCTCATCCCATTACAGCATCAACTGCAAGTCCAAAATCTCATCATCTACGTCATGTCCAAGTTCAGATAAAGTTGGTAAGTGCAACCCATTAGATACAGCTCTTAGGACACAATCGCTCATGATGACTAATGAAATTAAAGAGGATAAGTTATCTTCCTTCAACCTACCTAACACACTATAGTGGAACAGAATAAATACTATAGGCCTTTTTTAATTCAAAAAGCAGGTAAAGGATGGTAAAAATTAGTCATTTGTGCAAAAGATTTCTGAAATCCTGGCAGATAATCTCCAGCCAAAATTGATTCAGTCTCAAGTTCTGGCATTAATACTCTGTGAGTTTCTGTCCCATGCTCTGAGCTATTGGTTTAGCTCTCTGAGTCATCCTTTCTATATCATAGAATATAGCACATATTCACACCTGAGTAGTCTCCTCAAGCTATTTTCTTGCCAGTAGAATTTTGGAGGTCAAGCCACTGCCTTTCATTTTATACTCTTTCTGGCCCCTCTAGCAAAAGCTGCTAGTGTTTATGTAATTGGTTAAAGTAAACAGAATGGACAAATTTACACATTTATTTGATAATGGTTTAATTATCATAGTCATAAATTATCTAAAAAACTTAATTGTGGTTATTAGTAAATGTTATTAGATGCTATTCTTTTTTTAATAAACACTATAAAATATTTACAGCCAGCAGGTCAAATATACTTGAGAACACTTTTTCAGCCAACTGTACAAAAGGTGGTATGTGCTAAGCAACTTCAGTTGTGTCCAACTCTTCTGTGGCCCCATGGACTGACTGTAGCTGTCCAGGCTTCTTTGTCCATGAGATTCTCCAGACCAGAATACTGTAGTGGATTGCCATGCCCTCCTCCAGGGGATCTACTTGACCCAATGATAAAACCCTGGTCTCTTACTTCTCCTTCATTAGGAAGCTGGTTCTTTACCACTAGCGCCACCTAGGAAGACCACATCTGGTGGTAATTCTATTCAAAATCTGATATTACAATGTAAGTAGAAGTCTTGAATGGCTAAGACCATTGTTTATATTAGCATTTAGCATTAGCATTAGTTATTCTTTCTTGTCAAGTTTAATTGCATGTTTAAAATCAGTCTAAGTAATTGAGTGGATATACAGATTTTTTTTTAAATTATTTTTTAAAGAAGTATTTAGTTTACATACCAAAGAAGATATGTTGACTACCAAAACAAAGTTATGTAAACTTCCTTAGTTTTCAATAGAAGATTGTAACCATGAAACCTGTTTTTTTGTTTGTTTTTTTTCACTGTGTTGCCTGGCTTTCAGGATCTTAGTCTGCCAACAGGGGAATGAACCTCATAGCCCCCTGCAGTGGAAGTGTGAAGTCTCAAACACTGGGCCACTAGGAAAGTCCCTAAACATTTATTTCTTAAGCATACATAAATTTATCTGTCTAGAGTAAAGGATATTTATACCTCAGACACATCTCTGTTTAATCTAATTCATTTAAATAACATCTATTATAGGAAAGTCTCTCCCATACTTTTTTCATGACAGTTCAAATTATATAGTTGAAAATAATATAATTGTGGAATATTCTTAATGAGATGAGAATATCAGACCACCTTGCCTCCTCCTGAGAAACCTGTATGCAGCACAAGAAGTAACAGAATTGGACATGGAAGAAGGGACTGGTTCAAAATTGGGAAAGGAGTATGTCAAAGTGTATATTGTCACCCTGCTTATTTAATTTATATGCAGAGTACATCAGGAAAAATTCTGGGCTGGATGAAGCACAAGCTGGAATCAAGATTGTTAGGAGAAATATCAACAACCTCAGATATGCAGATGATACCACTTTAATGGCAGCAAGTGAAGAGGATCCAAAGAGCCTTTTGATAAAGATGAAAGAGGAGAGCCAAAAAGCTGGCTTAAAACTGAACATTCAAAAAACAAAGATCATGGCATCTGGTCCTATCACTTCATGGTAAATTGATGGGGAAAATGTAGAAACAGTGTCAAATTTTATTTTCTTGAGCTCCAAAATCAATACAGACAGTGACTGAAACCAAGAAATTAAATGGTGCTTGCTTCTTGGAAGAATGACAAACATAGACAGAGTATTAAAAAGCAGAGACATCACTTTGCCTACAAAGGTCCTTTTACGTACACCGTCAAAGCTATGGTTTTTCCAGCAGTCAAGTATGGATGTGAGAGCTGGACCATAAGGAAGGCTGAGTGCTGAAGAACTGATGCTTTTGAATTGTGGTGTTAGAGAAGACTCTTGAGAGTCCCTTGGACAGCAAGATCAGTCAATCCTAAAGGAAATCAACCCTAAGTATTCATTGGAAGAACTGGTGCTGAACAGAAGCTCCAATACTTTCATCACCTGATATGAAGAGCTGACTCATTGGAAAATACCCTGATGCTGGGAAAGATTTAGGGCAACAGGAGTAGAGGGCTACAGAAGATGAAATAGTTGGATGGCATCACTGACTCAAGGGATATGAGTTTGAGCAAACTCAGGAAGATAGTAAAGGACTGGGAAGCCTGGCATGCTGCAGTCCATGGGGTCCAAAGAGTTGGACATGGCTGAATGACTTAACAAGAGAAATATAATTGAATTAAATTTGGAACTACTAAGGAAACTTAGTAGCTGGTAAGAGTAAGAAAACAATGTAGATGTGTAAGATCATTGTATAAGAGATGGAATTATCAGCAAGTTGCACAATATTCCTGGTTTGCTCATACCCATTTTATTTTCTGGTGAGACCCTGTAAAAGGGAATCATAATGCTCAATTAATAATTTAATAATAGTAACAAGACATCATATACTGACAACTACTTCCATTCAAAAAGTGATATAACTAGGACATAAAAATATGGGGGCCTGTAGCTTGGGATGGGAGATTAAGGAGTCAGAACTATAGTAAATATCTATTTTTCTTTTTAATTTTTCTCATACTGCTACTAGAGTGACATGCTAAATATAATTAGCCTATGCCAATGCATATGGTAAAATTAAAATTGCATCCTTACAATTTTTAAATCCACTTAAAAGCTATCTACAAGGCATAAGAGATGGCACAAAGGATATTTTTTCAATTTTTAAAATGATTTTAGCTATTATATTTCTATCAAGTTAAATCCCCTAAAACTCTATATTTGGTTTAATACTCTCTAGCTTCCTATAGCAATCTGTTGGCATGGCTACAGTTCTGTATAATATGCATTTGAATTGATGAAATTCATTATAAAGCATGTCTATTTTATGCATGCACTGCAGAAAGAAAATTGAGGAGAATGTTTACTATGTTACTTTATGACTTTTATAAAATGACCCATGTGCTATATTTTTTATAAGAATTCAATGATAGGAAAAAAATAATCTCTACTGAAAAACAAAACCAATCACAAAAACACAGGTGAAACATTAAAACATTTTAATCTATAGCATGAAAATTAAATATCATTTCAAATTTTTAATTTCTTGGCTTTCAGAAAATTAACAACAACATAAAGCTTCTAACTTGATAAATTTTGCCAAATGTTACCTGTTATTTATATAATCATGACACTTGGTTTCATATTTATTAAAAGTATACACACACAAAAAAAAATAAAAATAAATAAATAAAAGTATACACACATTTGTGTATTTTATCTTATATCATCTAATGTTCTATGTACCAGAGAAAACTGATTTGTAAACATATAATTTGTATTTCAACGATATAATGTGTTCCGTTCTTCACTCACTTCATGGGTCATGATGGACGAGGGCTGACCTAACCTAGGCTCTGTGTTAAATGCCTGGGGTTAGATTTGTGTTCTATGAGAAGAGAAAGGGAGTAGATGGCTCTGGCAAGCAGAGCTCAGGCCATATTTCTTACACCAGGAATCAAGCTTACAGTTATAAAACCTAAAAACCTGAATTGAATAGAGGTAAAAAAAAAAAAAAAAAGCAACAGTCTAGCCGGAAAAGAAAGGGCACCTGGGCACTTGCATGAGTTCTAGTTCTGAATGTGTAGAATGGGACTCACATAAGGCTTCTATGATTTCTAGACTAAGACAAGGTGAACAGGTGTCACTTTCATTTTTTTTTTTTAGGTTCAATCATTTTTCAGCATATACTATGTCTTTCCTCAAACTATTTGAAACAATTCCAAATGAAAATGAAAATGCGATTTGTTAAGCTTTGTTGTTAACTCGTGCTATCAATTATTAAAATCACTTTTGTAACAATAGGGCTTTCCTGGTAGCTCAGACGATAAAACGTCTGCCTACAATGCAGGAGACCCAGGTTCCATCCCTGGGTAGGAAAGATCCCCTGGAGAAGGAAATGGCAACCCACTCTAGTATTCTTGCCTGGAAAATCCCATGGTCCGAGGAGCCTGGTAGGCTGCAGTCTATGGGGTCGCAAAGAGTTAGATACGACTGAGCAACTTCACTTCACTATTGTAACAATAAAACAAAATTAGTGATAAGAATAATAAATAGCAACCACCTATGTTTCCTATGTGATACTCATTATGACAAGTGTTTTATATTTATTTAAAAGTCTTTTGTTCCATAAAACAATCATACATCTGAGGGAAATTAATTCTATTTTATTGACAAAGAAAGTATGACATAATGAGCCCAATATCAGCTCTTTAAGTGATGTAGCTTTGCTTATTTCCACATATTAATACCTGGAAGCACAAATATTCACCATGTAGTTCTCTAAGTATTACATTTTAATTCAGCTACAATATACATTCTGATAAAACAGTGGTTGAATTTTGTAATATAACCTAACGATATAATAGTAAGATCTTTACCTAAAAAAAATTTTAAATTTTTATTTTTTGATTGAAGGGTAATTGCTTTAAAGAACTGTGTTGATTTCTGCCAAAACCTGAGTCAGCCATAGGTATACATATGTCCCCTCCCTCTTGAACCTCCCTTCCATCTTCCTCCCCATTCCACCCTTCTAGGTTGTTACCCTGGTTTGACTTCCCTGAGTCCTACAGAAAGTTTCCATTTGCTAGGTATTTTACATATGGTAATTTACATATGGCATTGCAAATTAGTCTTAAATTTTCCAATGTTTTCTATTTATGAATTTTTTAAATTGTCTGCATGTTCCTAATGGAATATTTTAGGTAGTTTTAAACTTACATTCATTCTTGGTGCTTTGCTTTGTTTCCTTATATCTCTAACTTGTTTTTAAGTCCTGCTATCGCCCAAACTACAAATGCTTAGACTTAAGCTCTAGATTTAGTTGCATGCTAGTTGATATTGCAGCTATTTCAGAGTTCTCTATATTATCTTAGAAATACTGAGAGATCACTGCATCCTTTTGGGAATAATCATCAACTTATTTTCAAACAGAATTTCATAGATACCTTTTCTCTGTGCACTAAGACCTTGATTTCTTTCCTTTTTGGCTTCAGACAACAACGCTAGTTCTTGACAAAAACTAACTTTCACAAGGATTTTGCTCTGCAGGTCTAAGGTCTGAAAACAAACAAGTAGAGCAGGGATTCATGCTGATTCTCTATTAGCAATTCTATTAAAAATATTCCAGAAAAATATCTACTTCTGCTTCACTGACTACACAAGCCTTTGATGTGTGGATCCCAATAAACTTTAGAAAATTCTTTATGAGGTGGGAATACCAGATCACCATATCTACCTTCTGTGAAATGTATGCAGGTCAAGAAGCAACAGGTAGAACCAGACATGGAAAAATGGACTGGTTCAAAATTGGGAAAGGAGTATGCAAAGGCTATGCTGATGACACCATCCTTATGCCAGAAAGTGAAGAGGAACTGAAAAGCCTCTGGATGAAAGTGAAAGAGGAGAGTGTAAAAGTTGGCTTCAAACTCAACATTCAAAAAACTAACATCATGACATCCAGTCTCATCACTTTATGGCAAATAGATGGGAAAACAATGGAAACAGTGAGAGACCTTATTTTCTGGGCTCCAAAATCACTGGAGATGACCACAGCCATGAAACTAAAAGACACTTATTCCTAGGAAGAAAAGCTATGACAAACATAGACAGCACATAAAAAAGCAAAGACATTACTTTGCCAACAAAGGTCTGTAGAGTCAAAGCTATGGTTTTCCAGTAGTCATGTATTGATGGGAGACTTGGACCATAAATAAAGCTGAGTGCAAAATAATTGATGTTTTTCATATGTGGTGTTGAAGTGGATTCTTCAGAGTCCCTTGGAGTGCAAGGAAATCAAACCAGTCAATCCTAAAGGAAATCAATCCTGAATATCCATTGAAGGGACTGATGCTGAGGTTGAAGCTCCAAAGTTTGGCCACCTGATATGAAGAGCCAATTCATTGGAAACAAACCTGATGTTAGGAAAGACTGAAGGCAAGAGGAGAAGGGGTGACAGAGGACAAAATGGCATCACTGACTCAATGGACATGAGTTTGAGCAAACTCCAGGATATAGTGAAAGACATGGAAGCCTGGCAAGCTGCAGTCCACTGGGGCCCAAAGAGTTGAACACAACAGAGCAACTGAACAATGTTCAGTTCAGTTCAGTCGCTCAGTCGTGTCTGACTCTTTGTGACCCCATGAATCACAGCATGCCAGGCCTCCCTGTCCATCACCAACTCCCAGAGTTCACTCAGACTCATGTCCATCGAGTCAGTGATGCCATCCAGCTATCTCATCCTCTGTCGTCCCCTTCTCCTCCTGCCCCCAATCCCTCCCAGCATCAGAGTCTTTTCCAATGAGTCAACTCTTCACATGAGGTGGCCAAAGTACTGGAGTTTCAGCTTTAGCATCATTCCTTCCAAAGAAATCCCAGGGTTGATTGCCTTCAGAATGGACTGGTTGGATCTCCTTGCAGTCCAAGGGACCCTCAAGAGTCTTCTCCAGCACCACAGTTCAAAAGCATCAATTCTTCGGTGCTCAGCCTTCTTCACAGTCCAACTCTCACATCCATACATGACCACAGGAAAAACCATAGCCTTGACTAGACGGACCTTAGTCGGCAAAGTAATGACTCTGCTTTTGAATATACTGTCTAGGTTGGTCATAACTTTCCTTCCAAGGAGTAAGTGTCTTTTAATTTCATGGCTGCAGTCACCATCTGCAGTGATTTTGGAGCCCCCCAAAATAAAGTCTGACACTGTTTCTACTGTGTCCCCATCTATTTCCCATGAAGTGATGGGACCAGATGCCATGATCTTCGTTTTCTGAATGTTGAGCTTTAGGCCAACTTTTTTGCTCTCCTCTTTCACTTTCATCAAGAGGCTTTTTAGTTCCTCTTCACTTTCTGCCTTAAGGGTGGTGTCATCTGCATATCTCAGTTTATTGATATTTCTCCCGGCAATCTTGATTCCAGCTTGTGTTTCTTCCAGGCCAGCGTTTCTCATGATGGACTCTGCATAGAAATTAAATAAGCAAGGTGACAATATACAGCCTTGATGTACTCCTTTTCCTATTTGGAACCAGTCTGTTGTTCCATGTCCAGTTCTAACTGTTGCTTTGTGACCTGCATACAGATTTCTCAAGAGGCAGGTCAGGTGGTCTGGTATTCCCATCTCTTTCAGAATTTTCCACAGTTTATTATGATCCACACAGTCAAAGGCTTTGGCATAGTCAATAAAGCAGAAATAGATGTTTTTCTGGAACTTTCTTGCATTTTCCATGATCCAGCGGATGTTGGCAATTTGTAAAATGTAGAAAACAGAAATTACATGATTCTTCATGCTATATCCTTTGAGTTTTTGATAGTTTTTCATTTAGGCAAGCCCCTAGGTGATAAAACCAATTCAAGCAAGGTAAGATTGACTTCATGTGCCCTAGTCTATAAATCAGAGAAGACAATGGCACCTCACTGCAGTACTCTTGCCTGGGAAGTCCCATGGATGGAAGAGCCTGGTAGGCTACAGTCCATGAGGTCGCTAAGAGTTGGACATGATTGAACGACTTTACTTTCCCTTTTCACTTTCATTCATTGGAGAAGGAAATGGCAACCCACTCCAGTGTTCTTGCCTGGAGAATCCCAGGGACAGAGGAGCCTTGTGGGCTTCCACCTCTGGGTTGCACAGAGTCAGACACATCTGATGTGACTTAGCAGCAGCAGCAGCAGCAGCAGTCTATATATAGATGCAATAACCATTTCAGCACTGTCTCTTCATCATTGTCCTCTCATACATTAACCATTAGAAATATTAAAATCATGGCACTTTTCCTTTCTGAAGTATGTGAACTGATGCCTGGGATGTGCTATTCAAGGTGATTATTTTGCTTTGCTTGAAGCCATCTGGAGGCTTTTTAATAGGTGTCATAATTCAGGCCAAAGTCAATATATTTCAAAGCTACAAAAAATATCTCTCACGTATAAATGCATAAAACAAGATAGGTGGGGTTCAGTCCAATTAACTCTGTGTTAAGTTGGAAACATAAAATTTCCTTCATTTTAAGGAAATGCAAAATCATATTCTCATTAGAATAGATACAAATTTGTCCAGGCAAATAAAAAATGTGTTATAAGTTGGAAAAGATGTGAATAAGTTACTAAGTACTGTATGATATCAATGACAACTCACATTTCTAAATATCAACATATTTAACATTCTGTTCATAGAACACTTAAAATGTCACAGTAAAGAAATAATGACAAAATGTGTTGCAAAACTAGAAAGTGATTCAAAACTTTGGAAAAAGTTCCAGGTATTTGTAAAGGTAAGGAAATTCCCTGAGTATTAAATATTTTTATTGTTGAAATTTTCCTACAAAATTAATTTTTTCTTAAGAAAATTGGAAGTTGAAAAAAATCAGTTAAAGAACACCTTTGTACTTGCGTAGTTTGATAATGGTTAGAATAAAATTCCAGTCTTCAACTAAAAGTCAGGAGTCTTGCTGCCAATAAATAAAGAAGCTATTACCTTCTAAAGACAGCAGCTTTGGTTGAAGGGCTTTGTGCTTTGTTTATCATAACAATGGGTGATAAGGGTAATAAGAAGTGGTGCACTGCTAATAGTGATGATAAGAAAAGACAGAACATTACTCTTGGGTAATCTTAGATATGATCAAATTCTGGATTAGTTCAATGTTGCCGAGTAAGCTGTCCACTTTAGGTACAACAAAAGAAAAAAGAAAAACAAAATTTTTCATGTAGAATGCTTCAGGGAAAGTAACTTGCAAATCTGAAAATCTGTAGTTCCCAATGTACTTTTGCACACTGAACCATTGTTTTAATAATATGTTTTTTGATAATTTAAGTGTTTCTTTTGAACACGATTGACAGTGAGCATCTATTGAGCACTTTGTGTTTTGTGAGAACACAAATGTGGTTAAGAGAATGTGGTTAAGACAATCAACATTCATCTTTACAAAAGAGTTGACACTTGAGTTGATATTGAAGACTGGGTAGGCTTTACTAGATAGGTAAGTTAAGAATGTCCCAGTAGAGAGAACAGAAAAGACAGAGGCAGGTGCGAGGGGAAAATGGTGTGGGAGTGAGCTATAAACTAAAAGTTACATAAGGAAAAGGCTCGAAATGGGTCCAGAAATGGTAACTTGTAGACATACTGTCTTTACCTCAAGTGGCTGGTGAAGAATTAAGGCTTTAACCCCAGAATGTGATCCCCTATAGTCTAAAGGCCACCTGCATCAGAGAGCCACCTGAGGGGCTTGTTAAATTTTCAAAATCCAAAGCCTGTCAGAAGTTTACAGAATCATAAGCCCTCTGTGTGGTCCAGGAATCTATACATAAACCAACTTCTTGAATCTATTCCCAATAAACTTTTAGCTCCATTTTCTATCAGTGGAATCCAATGTGAAATATGCATACCCCATGTATGGCCCAAGATAGGTAATGGTGAATGAAGAATTAAAATTCTGTTTAGCTATTATTTACCAAGAGAGGAAATCAGGAGAGGAGGAAAGAGAAAGAGAAAGAAAGAGGAAGAGAGAGAGATTTTACTGGTGTTGCTAAATGTGCACGTAGATAAAGTATCCTTCATTTGGTCTATGTAAAAGGAAAGTCAAAATGGAGTCAGTATTGCTAAGACAGCAGTCAGAAATGGAGTCAGGAAGTATGACTTATATATATCACAGCCCAGCTAGAATTTGAATGTCTGATCAGTTATTGTCTTTTTTTTTTTTAGTTTTTTATTTTTTAAATTTTAAAATCTTTAATTCTTACATGCATTCCCAAACATGAACCCCCTCCCACCTCCCCTCCCCATAACATCTTTCTGGGTCATCCCCATGCACCAGCCCCAAGCATGCTGCATCCTGCGTCAGACATAGACTGGCGATTCAATTCACATGATAGTATACATGTTAGAATGTCATTCTCCCAAATCATCCCACCCTCTCCCTCTCCCTCTGAGTCCAAAAGTCCGTTATACACATCTGTGTCTCTTTCCCTGTCTTGCATACAGGGTCGTCATTGCCATCTTCCTAAATTCCATATATATGTGTTAGTATACTGTATTGGTGTTTTTCTTTCTGGCTTACTTCACTCTGTATAATCGGCTCCAGTTTCATCCATCTCATCAGAACTGATTCAAATGAATTCTTTTTAACGGCTGAGTAATACTCCATTGTGTATATGTACCACAGCTTTCTTATCCATTCATCTGCTGATGGACATCTAGGTTGTTTCCATGTCCTGGCTATTATAAACAGTGCTGCAATGAACATTGGGGTACATATGTCTCTTTCAATTCTGGTTTCCTCGGTGTGTATGCCCAGAAGTGGGATTGCTGGGTCATAAGGTAGTTCTATTTGCAATTTTTTAAGGAATCTCCACACTGTTCTCCATAGTGGCTGTATTAGTTTGCATTCCCACCAACAGTGTAGAAGGGTTCCCTTTTCTCCACACCCTCTCCAGCATTTATTGCTTGCAGATTTTTGGATCGCAGCCATTCTGACTGGTGTGAAGTGGTACCTCATTGTGGTTTTGATTTGCATTTCTCTAATAATGAGTGATGTTGAGCATCTTTTCATGTGTTTGTTAGCCATCCGTATGTCTTCTTTGGAGAAATGTCTATTTAGTTCTTTGGCCCATTTTTTGATAGGGTCGTTTATTTTTCTGGAGTTGAGCTGCAGAAGTTGCTTGTATATTTTTGAGATTAGTTGTTTGTCAGTTGCTTCATTTGCTATTATTTTCTCCCATTCAGAAGGCTGTCTTTTCACCTTGCTTATATTTTCCTTTGTTGTGCAGAAGCTTTTAATTTTAATTAGATCCCATTTGTTTATTTTTGCTTTTATTTCCAGCATTCTGGGAGGTGGATCATAGAGGATCCTGCTGTGATTTATGTCGGAGAGTGTTTTGCCTATGTTCTCCTCTAGGAGTTTTATAGTTTCTGATCTTACATTTAGATCTTTAATCCATTTTGAGTTTATTTTTGTGTGCAGTGTTAGAAAGTGATCTAGTTTCATTCTTTTACAAGTGGTTGACCAGTTTTCCCAGCACCACTTGTTAAAGAGATTGTCTTTACTCCATTGTATATTCTTGCCTCCTTTGTCAAAGATAAGGTGTCCATATGTGTGTGGATTTATCTCTGGGCTTTCTATTTTGTTCCATTGATCTATATGTCTGTCTTTGTGCCAGTACCATACTGTTTTGATGACTGTGGCTTTGTAGTAGAGCCTGAAGTCAGGCAAGTTGATTCCTCCAGTTCCATTCTTCTTTCTCAAGATTGCTTTGGCTATTCGAGGTTTTTTGTATTTCCATACAAACCTTGAAATTATTTGTTCTAGTTCTGTGAAAAATGTGGCTGGTAGCTTGATAGGGATTGCATTGAATTTGTAAATTGCTTTGGGTAGTCTCCACCAGAAAATTACTAGAGCTCATCAATGAATATAGTAAAGTTGCAGGATATAAAATCAACACACAGAAATCCCTTGCATTCCTATACACGAATAATGAGAAAGTAGAAAAAGAAATTAAGGAAACAATTCCATTCACCATTGCAACAAAAAGAATAAAATACTTAGGAATATATCTACCTAAAGAAACTAAAGACCTATATATAGAAAACTATAAAACACTGATGAAAGAAACAAAGAGGACACTAATAGATGGAGAAATATACCATGTTCATGGATTGGAAGTTATTGTCTTTACGTAGGCATCCACATTATCTGTCCAATATTTCAGAAACTCAAAATATTTCTCTAATCCTCATCCTAAAATAACTCATGACAACCTATTCTTTAAGGAGGAATATTTCCATACTTGAAGCAGTCAACCACAATTCTCACCAGTCATCTTAAATGACCTTGTGGCTTTTCTCTTTATAAGTCCCTCACATTTTTCTTCTCCCCAAACACTCCTCAGTTCAGTTCAGTCATTCAGTCGTATCCGGCTCCTTGCGACCTCATGAATCGCAGCACGCCAGGCCTCCCTGTCCATCAACAACTCTCAGAGCACACCCAAACCCATGTGCATCGAGTTGGTGATGCCATCCAGCCATCTTATCCTCCGTCGTCCCCTTCTCCTCCTACCCCCAATCCCTCCCAGCATCAGAGTCTTTTCCAGTAATTCAATTCTTCGTATGAGGTAGCCAAAGTATTGGAGTTTCAGACTCAGCATCAGTCCTTCCAATGAACACCCAGGACTTATCTCCTTTAGGATGGACTGGTTGGATCTGCATGCAGTCCAAGGGACTCGCAAGAGTCCTCTCCAACACCACAGTTCAAAAGCATCAATTCTTCTGCACTCAGCTTTCTTTATACTCCACCTCTCACATCCATACATGACCACTGGAAAAACCATCACCTAAATGGACCTTTGCTGGCAAAGTAATATATCTGCTTTTTAATATGCTATCTAGGTTGGTCATAACTTTCCTTCCAAGGAGTGTCTTTTAATTTCATGGCTGCAGTCACCATCTGCAGTG
The DNA here is from genome assembly GCF_016772045.2 of Ovis aries. Taxonomy (NCBI): domain Eukaryota; kingdom Metazoa; phylum Chordata; class Mammalia; order Artiodactyla; family Bovidae; genus Ovis; species Ovis aries. The sequence continues at coordinate 64,600,653 of NC_056063.1, forward strand.
ATTTTTGGAGCCCCCAAAATAAAGTCTGACACTGTTTCCACTGTTTCCCATCTATTTCCCATGAAGTGATGGGACCAGATGCCATGATCTTCGTTTTCTGAATGTTGAGCTTTAAGCCAACTTTTTCATTCTCCTCTTTCACTTTCATCAAGAAGCTTTTAGGTTCCTTTTCACTTTCTGCCATAAGGGTGGTGTCATCTGCATATCTGAGGTTATTGATATTTCTTCTGGCAATCTTGATTCCAGCTTGTGCTTCTTCCAGCCCAGCATTTCTCATGATGTACTCTGCATATAAGTTAAATAAGCAGGGTGACAGGATACAGCCTTGACGTACTCCTTCTCCTATCTGGAACCAGTCTGCTGTTCCATGTCCAGTTCTAACTGTTGCTTCCTGACCGGCATATAGGTTTCTCAAGAGGCAGATCAGGGGGTCTGGTATTCCCATCTCTTTTGGAATTTTCCACAGTTTATTTGATCCACACAGTCAAAAGCTTTGGCATAGTCAAGAAAGCAGAAATATATGTTTTTCTGGAACTCTCTTGCTTTTTCCATGATCCAGCAGATGTTGGCAATTTGATCTCTGGTTCCTCTGCCTTTTCTAAAACCAGCTTGAACATCTGGAAGTTCACGGTTCATGTATTGCTGAAGCGTGGCTTGGAGAATTTTGAGCATTACTTACTAGCGTGTGAGTTTTTCTCAAATCTGTATCTCCTGAATTGCAATCCCTGTGACATACAAATAAAGCTTTTTGTTCTTGCAACTTCAGTAGCGATTATTGTTCTTCACCCAAATATTACACAGATTATTACATATATGACATATATTACATACTGTATAAGTGTTTAAGATATCCTCAGGGAAGAGTTATCCTCCCATGTCCATTTGTTTTTAGTATGTTGGGATGTATTGCATTTTGGCTATGCTAGATTAAATTGTTTTAGGTATTATTATAACTTGTTTTACTTGAACTTGCAGCTCAAGCCTACAGTTAAGTCTACCATCTGAAACCACATATGTTATTAGCTGTTTAATTTATAAAAACCACTAAAATATCAAGCAAATTGACTTTAGCACTATAAATTGCTTTAAAAAATCATTTTAAAAAGGGAGAAATGCTTACACTATTAAAATTATTTAATTAGAAATGAAAATGATGAAACCATATCTTCCTATTAAGCTAGAAGATATTTGGGGCTGACATATCTTTCTTTCTATAACAGAAATGTACTCAACAAAAATGACAATATAGAAAACAAACTTGAAATCAGAAAATCCTAAAATACAAATTATTTTCTTACTGAATAATTTTGATATTTCCCACTGCTCGTGATCTCCAATTTCTTTTAAATCACAGAACCTATCATAAATAATTTTGAGCACAAATCCAATGATTATTTGTCTGCTTTTATTTTTGTACTATTGCATTCTACATTATTCTATTACAAAAGCTACAAAAATATTTCAAAATATAAATAATATTTATAAATAATAATACAAATTCAATATTCAAAAACTCAGGCTGACAGTACCAATTTTTAAAGTTTGTTTTAAATAGTAAATAGCTCTTGCAAATGGAAAATCAGAGTAATGAATAGTATATGGCAAGATCTTAGTAAAGGTTACAATAGGTATGATTGCTGCTATTGTGTTAAAATTGTTAGTGGCTTGAATGTGTCTTTATGGTAGTTGCTTGCTCCAGCAAATTTCCTTTTCCACTCCCAGCATTTTCTATGCTTCTGATTTTGTGAACAAACACATACTATTACAAAATGACTTTGTATTTTAAATAGTATGCTTAATCTAGAGGATAACTATATTTTAAATTGATTTATTTAATGTAAATCAATGGTACAGATGAATAGGTATAAGATTATATTAGATATTCTGGGTTTATTGTGTTATCATACAGTTTGTATCAGAGAGTAGTTTTTCATACCTCAGCACTTCATTTCAAAATATAAAAGAAAGTTCTGATTCTATCAGAGGCACTGTATATTAATTCAGGGCTTATAACCACAAAGAAGTTTAAGCTGTACTTATCATTTTTCTTGTGTTTAATATTTTGCTTTTTTCCCAGAGGCTGTATTTAATGATACTGTTATTCCAAAAGTTCTTCCTTCAAAAAGTTCAGAGGTAGTTTTCTATTTCCTTCTTTGATAGTATTGTAACACATCTTTGAATAGATATTAAAGAATAATGATGAGACAAACATATTTTATACAGTTAAAGTATGTATGTAATGACTTGTCTGTCTAATACACTGGAAAGGTATACAGTATAACTACTCTGTATTTTTGCATGTCATGTATAAATGCACGTGTAAACAGTCTACGAGAGCATTTTAACACCGTATTGTGATTGTTTATATTTTATAGTGACATACACATGTATATAAACATATTCAGATATTGAGTTTTCATAGTCTTTATTTATTTTAAAGGAAAAGTTGATAATTGCTCCAGAGAGTGAAACATTAATAGGATTAGTTAACTATTTGTTAACTTCGTCCAAACTATATTTTAAGAGTAAGTAATAATAAAAAAGAAATGAGTATGTTCCTACTTACATATAAGAGGCTTTCCAGGTGGTTCAGTGATAAAGAATCCATCTGCCAATGCAGGAGATGTGGGTTCTAACCCTGGGTCAGAAAGATCCCCTAGAGAAGAAAATGGCAACCCACTCTAGTATTTTTGCCTGGAAAATCCCATGGACAGAGGAACCTCATGGGCTACAGTCCATGGGTCACAAACACCTGGATAAAACTGAAGCAACAGCACACAGGCACGCATAGAAGCTATATTAGAAAAAAAGAGAAATATAGTAACATGATATAAAACTCATGGAGTACAAGCAGACAGGTTTGAGGAAGTCACTCAAAGCAACCAGAAGAATAAAAGTATAAAACTGATAAAAGAAAAGATAAGAAAAAAGAATATCTTCATGAGCAATCCATGCTCCTGGAATAGCAAAGAGAATAATTAAAACTGAAAAATGTCCTCAAAGCCACAAGAAAGAAACCTTCAGGCAGAACTGAAACTGCTGATGAGAACAATGGCATTCCAAGAGACAGTATTTCAAATCATTACCACAGAAACATTTCCAAGTGACTTTATTAACTCAAGTGTATGTGCATGGTTTATAATATGAACCAGGAATACAAAGAGGAAGTAATATGCTATGAAGTTTGTAGCATCAGTTTAATAGTCATAGATGAGGATCCAAACTCTGGGAGTTCAAGAGTTCAAGTTCTAGCTTCTGTTACTAGCTTGGTTACTAGGATCAGCCTCTTTACCTTCGCTGCTCTTTTCTAAGTTTTAAATGGCACTTAATGAAAGTACGTACTTGAAAGTGCCTTCCAGACAATACATTAGATAATGTATAAAGGGACTGAACAATTCTGGGCTGTAATTAAGCATTCTCTAAGGTATTGTAAACAAACCGGCAAGCACTCTGAGAGTACAAGCATCCATGACTGCTTCAGGCTTTCTGGGGAAAAAAAAAAAAGGTATTAGATGAAGTTCCCAGAAAACAACATGAGTATAAATGACAAACTTGGAAATGGAGAAGACACTAAAGGAACAGTGGCAAGTATTAAATCTTACTAAAATAAGAAGGCTATCCAGCCCTTGGTAGTACAACTGATATATATATCATAAAACTTGACGTTGTAATGTTAATAATATAGCAATGGGAAATGAGAGGCAGGTAGAATATTATATTTTAGCAATTTTTATAGTAGAGAATCACTAGATATTGCTGAATCATGCTAAAAAACAGAAGTACTTCAACCATTTAACATTTTTCTTGATAATTATTTTATAAAGTAAAATGGATTTTAGAAACTATCACCTCTTGTTCTGAAGAAATATTTAATAGAAATTCAAAGATATCTTTTGATTTGTGTCTCTTTTCCTTTTGATAAAGTTAAATACAATTTAAAATAGCATTTTTTGAATTAATATTTGATCAAATCTTATAAAATACTATCTATGAACTGTCTATTATCTACTAGATCTACATTTTCATATGCATAAAGAAAGGATTGGAATTACTAACAATGAATCTTTATGGGTGATAAAATTTGTGCTTGGTTTTCTTTTAAACTAAGCAACAGAATACAAAGAAATATAAGGGACTAAAAAATAACTGCATATGTACGTAGCTGGGATAAATTATAAAAAATATACAAAAAGATCAAAAATCCAATTTTTGAAGTGTTGGGAACAAAAGTAGGGTTTTGCACATGATCCTGTAGACAGCCACCACCTAGGGGATGTACAGAGTACCCAAGCCATCCCTGGGGCAGGACCCCTGAGTCTGCCTCTGCTCTTAACCATTTAAGGGACCACAGTTACTTGTTTACACTCCCCTGTGCTGCAGCATGATTTCCAATAAAGCCTTACCTGAATTCTTCATTTGGCCTCATCAATTTCTATTGATTAAGGAGTCTTAAGAACCCTGGCTGGTAACAATGGTACCTATTAGTAGGTAATTTCTTTGATTTATGGATGATTTAAAGTTATGTTGTTCAGCAGCCACAAAGTTTGGTGATGAATTCTATTGCAGATTAAAGGTGAACTTATACCTATGTAGTAATAAGAGATAAAATGGCAACTTTTAAAAACACATATATTAAGTCAATTATAAGAATACATTAATTAAACACTTTAAAAGGTTGTAAGAATTGAATCTAAGCTCCATCTAAAATAATTCTAGTCTCCACCAAAAACAATTCCAATTATATTCTATTATGAATGTTAAACTATCAACTTGGTATAAATCATCAAAATGCTATCTTTATTTATATTCTTTCTAATTAGTAATGCCAATTCAAGATTGATGAAGATTTTATTTTAATAAAAATAATTTAACAGTTTAACTTACAATAGATACTTAATTCATTATGTGTAGGTTTTACATCACCTAAAGAAAAGTTACTAGTTTGTAATTTCTTTCCTGCTTTTATATTTGCCTTCAGTAAGACTAGACATTAAAACATCCATTAATATTACAGGATCTATGTCCCTAAAATTGTTGACTGTACCAGAAATGGACACTGATCCTGGCAGATTCTTTTTTCCAGAATTTAGAACTGGGAAAAATAATTCTTTTTCAAATTTTGATTTATTTGAATCTTGGACTTGGTAATTCTGCAGTGGTGAAATTGGCATGTTTTGGAAAAAAAAAAAGTAAAATTCAATTCAAAAAAGGAAAAGAATGAATTAGAGACACAAAAAAGCAGAGATATGAGTCCATATAAGTTAAACAAGTGAAATTAACTGAAGCATGTTTCTCAAGTTCCTGAAAATTGCCTTGTTCCAGCTGATAAGAATTATGGTGGTGCTTCTTGCTCCAAAAAATACTCCTGAATCCCTATGCTCTATTTCATTTTTTGCTTCTGTTATTTGAAAATGGTTTTCTGTTACTGGAACAAAGCATCTTGACTATCCAAGGATATGGAAGGAATTGTTATCTAATAAAGAATCCTAAAATGAGTGAGTATATTAATAACATGGATAGTAATAAATAAAAAAATAACTGTAAATAATTTTTATTTGAATCAAATTATATTATTTGAAGACAAACATATTCTATTCCTTAAATTCAAAAATCATCATATTAACCCTTTAAAGAAAAGAACACTTCTAAACAAATTTATCCAGATAAATTCTTGATGCAGTGATACATTTATAATGAAAACCTATATTCAAATAAATTATGAAATAAATTTTAAAAGTGCAAACAAATGTGGTCAGTATAATGGTAGACACACTTTCATTTCTCTGAAAAATTAATACAACCCAAGTATAAAACAAGATGAATTAGATTACTTCCAAGATATTAAAGTAAAATAGCATGTATATCTAGAAGGAAACAATATATATTAATCCTTATGAAAAATATTACAATGATTAAATGAAGTGTATGATTTGTACATTTCCTTTTAGCATTTTGGATAAAGCTTCCATTCACTTTTTAAAAATAAAATCACTGTTTGAATAATTTCTTCACATTTTGGCTGTTTTTCAAACTCTCCATTTTAATTAGGGTTCTATAACCATTAATACTATATCCTAATTAAGGAATCCATTAAGTCTCTATAATAGTTGCTTTAGAGATAATATTAAATTTACTGGAGTTTTAAATAATAAATTCATGTGATGGGATTTTAATGTGCAATTTTAAAAGTTATTAATATTTGAAAGAAGCAGTCACTGCTTCTGTGTTCAATCAATAATAAGCTTTTGTCACATACTTTGCTATCAACTTTACCATTTCTAATATTTCACGAATACTCTTTTTTTTTAAATTTCTGAAAAGGATATCTTACTTTAGTGAAACTTCTTTGCTTAAGTAGCTGAGTACTTCTATCCATTTGTCTCAATTACCAAAAAAGTGCCTGATATAGATTAGTCTTACCTTTTTGTGAAGTGTGACTACTATCCCTTTTACTCGGTCAATACTTTTTCATTCCTTAGCCTCTAAATGTGAAGTTTGCATGCAGTATAGTTTATATTACAAAGAAGATGATATTTAAAGGTAGCTAGGAGAATCTATTAATCATAAATTAACTTGGTAATCTATGGAGCTAAACCTAAGCTCTGGGACTCCCGTTAACTTGCTTGTATTATGTTATGCACCCATGCCAACTCTCCTTGAGTGTGTTTCTTCATCTATTAAATGAAAAGCCCTTCACAGACTGAGCTGTCTTTTGTCCATTAAAAATTAAAAATCTATTCTAAATAATTGAGTTGAATGCATCTTTAAGCTGTTATAAAAGTCACTAGTATGTTACTGCTTTTCAATTTTTTTAACATCTATGATTTTTTTCTTTTCTTCTTCTTATTATTATTTTTACTTTACAATATTGTATTGGTTTTGCCACACATCAACATGAATCCGCCATGGGTGTACACATGTTCCCAATCCCGAACCCCCCCCATCTCCCCCGATAGCAAACTTCATGATGAGAAATAAAATGTCATATTCCTAACTTCCTTATTCTTTTAATTATCCATTTTAAACAAATTTAATATCAGTTAATGTTCACTTTTGATTACATCATAAAAATTTTCAAGGTTTTTCTTCATTTGGGGTTTTGTTGAAATAGCTGTTTTTAATGTAACCAGAAGAACAATTCAAGAAGTGCATATTTTAAAAAAAGTATATTAAAAGCGTACCTTAAAATAAACTAACAAATCCTTGGTTCTACCAGGCTTTTGAATTGTCTAAACAGCTTTATGTTCATTAAAAAATATTTTGGCTTTTTAAAACAATGAGTTCTATCAGCCAGCAATGGATAGACAAGAGAGAGAAACTTATGTTTTCAAAACTGTTGAGTTCTGAGAAAAGTGCTGTCCGCACTTTATAGCTAACGAGTGACACAAAGGAAAGATATACCCATTTGAATGAAGAGTTCCAAAGAATAGCAAGAAAAGATAAGAAAGCCTTCCTGAGCGATCAATGCAAAGAAATAGAAGAAACAATAGAATGGGAAAGACTAGAGATCTCTTCAAGAAAATTAGAGATACCAAGGGAACATTTCATGCAAAGATGGGCTAAATAAAGGACAGAAATGGTATGGACCTAACAGAAGCAGAAGATATTAAGAAGGAGTGGCAAGAATACACAGAACTGTATAGAAAAGATCTTCATGACCCAGATAATCATAAAAATGTGGTCACTCACACTCAGCTAGAACCAGACATCCTGGAATGTGAAGTCAAGTGGACCTTAGAAAGAATCACGAAGAACAAAGCTAGTGGAGGTGATGGAATTCCAGTTGAGCTATTTCAAATCCTGAAAGATGATGCTATGAAAGTACTGCACTCAGTATGCCTGCAAATTTGGAAAACTCAGCAGTGGCCACAGGACTGGAAAAGATCAGTTTTCATTCCAGTCCCAAAGAAAGACAATGCCAAAGAATGCATAAACTACTGCACAATTGCGCTCATCTCACACGCTAGTAAAGTAATGCTCAGAATTCTCCAAGCCAGGCTTCAGCAATACATGAACCGTGAACTTCCAGATGTTCAAGCTGGTTTTAGAAAAGGCACAGGAACCAGAAATTAAATGGCCAACATCTACTGGATCATGGAAAAAGCAAGAGAGTTCCAGAAAAACATCTACTTCTGCTTGACTATGCCAAACCCTTTGACTGTGTGGATCACAATAAACTGTGGAAAATTCTGAGAGAGATGGGAATACCAGACCACCTGACCTGCCTCTTGAGAAACCTATATGCAGGTCAAGAGGCAACAGTTAGAACTGGACATGGAACAACAGACTGGTTCCAAATAGGAAAAGGAGTACATCAAGGCTGTATATTGTCACCCTGCTTATTTAACTTATATGCAGAGTACATCATGAGAAACGCTGGTCTGGAAGAAGCACAAGTTGGAATCAAGATTGCTGGGAGAAATATCGATAACCTTAGATATGCAGATGACACCACCCTTATGACCGAAAGTGAAGAACTAAAGAGTCTCTTGATGAAAGTGAAAGACGAGACTGAAAAAGTTGGCTTAAAGCTCAGCATTCAGAAAACTAAGATCATGGCATCTGGTCGCATCACTTCATGGGAAATAGATGGGGAATCAGTGAAAACAGTGGCCAACTTTATTTTTTGGGCTCCAAAGTCACTGCAGATGCTGATTGCAGCCATGAAATTAAAAGACGCTTACTCCCTGGAAGGAAAGTTATGACCAACCTAGACAGCGTATTAAAAAGCAGAGACATGACTTTGTCAACAAAGGTCCATCAAGTCAAGGCTATAGTTTTTCCAGTGGTCAGGTATAGATGTGAGAGTTGGACTATAAAGAAACCTGAGTGCAGAAGAATTGATGCTTTTGAACTGTGGTGTTGGAGAAGACTCTTGCAAGTCCCTTGGACTGCAAGCAGATCCAGCCAGTCCATCCTAAAGGAAATCAGTCCTAGGTATTCATTGGAAGGACTGATGCTGAGTCTGAAACTCCAATATTTTGGCCACCTGATGCAAAGAGCTGACTCATTTGAAAAGACCCGGATGCTGGGAAAGATTGAGGGCAGGAGGAGAAGGGGACAACAGAGGATGAGATGGTTGGATGGCCTCACCAACTCAATGGACATGGGTTTAGGTGAACTCTGGGAGTTGGTGATGGACAGGGAGGCCTGGAGTGCTGCGGTTCCTGAGGCTGCAAAGAGTCGGACACGACAGAGAGACTGAACTGAACTGAACACTCTATTATTTATTATTTCCTTTGAAATTATATTCATGTGAGAATTTACATATTTGATAAACATGTAATTCTGAATCACTGTGGTAACACCATGTCATTACAATCATTTGAGATGGAATAGGTTAATGTTTAGAAAGAACAACAAATTGTTCCAAACAGGAATATTATAACATAGCAAATATAATAGAAAAAAAACAGGAAAAGATAAGAAGTAAAAAAGATATCTCTTAGGTTTGGGTTTTATTATGTTGTATTCTATGTTAACATTAGTATTCCAAATGTCACTTTGAGAGGAAAATTCTTCCTAAGTAAGTAAAACATAGACATATATTCTTGGAAAGTAATAACTTTTGTCTGTAATTCAATTAAAATAAATACCTTTAATGGAAAAATTAATGGTAAAATTAGATATATATAGTATATTACTCTTAAGATTATTCATATTTAAACAGAAATTATGCTTTTGTTTTATATTTTGTATTTTAAATATGCCCCATAAAATTAAAAAATAATTATCTGGAAGAAAATATAATACTAATAATATTGAAAATCCAGAAACAACAGAAATAGTTCTCAAATTAGTATATTATGAGTAAATGTCTATAAGAATATTTCTTTAGGTTAGGAAATTTATTTTTTTTGTCCTAGTGTTTTATTCAAGTCATAAACATACATTCTAGAAAAAAGTAATACATAATACATTGAAACATAGACGTTAATATTTTATATTTTAATGCATATATAATTAACCTGAAATTTAGCTAAAATGTTTAATGTAATTCATTATGATATAATCCATCATTTTAATTATAAATTTGTAAACTATATATTTGTAACAAAAATTTAATATAGATATCATATTTACAAATTGACATATTTAAAAAGTGCTTCTAAAGATAAGACAGACTGAATAAATTATTAAGTGAGAATAACCAGGCATAGTGCATTCTTAACAAACACACTACTGACCCCAGATGAAAACCAATTAGTGCACTGGAAAGACTTCCAGCAAAACAGAGAGCATGATTATCTATTAGCTCTATGCTAATGGCGAGGGCCTGGGTGACACTCTGGAGATCACAACACTGCAGGTATTTGAGAGGTCCCATCAAAAAACTGTGTGTGCTATATTATTCTTCTTGGGATTGTGAACGTATTAAAAATCATGAGAAAGAAAACTCAGGAACAGCCAGAGCTTTCAATAGCAGATTTGGATTGAAAATAAATGAAGCATTTTTGAACATTAGGGAAATTTTCCCTTCTTCACTTCAACTTTGTAACTGTGCTAGCTTATCCATTAATTAGCACTGGAGCTAGTTTTCAAATGAAGCTGATTTAATATTCTGAGACTCCAAAACCTATTTTACAACATATACTTGCCTGAATATTATGCAAGGATAACAAAAAAATTGATCTCTGTTTCAAGAGAGCCTAGCATATGGCAAAGAAGAGACAGACACAAAAACAAGAAAGCCCTGGGGGTGGTAGGAATAGAGTGAAACTCAGAATACAATTGAGAGTTTCAGGGAAGGAGTGCCTAACTCACCTGAACAGTTACAAGAAGTTTGGAAAAAGCAGATTACACAAGTGCTGAATCTTGAATCACAAGCAGAAAGCTTGCAAAAAGGGAGGAGGGAAGTAGTTAAGATAATAGATAACTTCGTGGGACAGATACACAGAATAATAAGTTTGAATCAGTTATGTAAATGGAAATTCCAGCTCAAATATATCAGACAGCCAATATCAGAGGAATTTAGGTATCATTCAATCTCACTTTATTGAAAAGTGTTACATAGTGAAATAATGAAATCTGGTTTGTGTTTATGGCATTTAATAAATTTACTTCTGTAACTAATATTTGTTAAGAGACTATAATATGCAAAGCACTATGAAGTTATATTTTTAAGCAAAGGGAAAGCAAAAAAATCATAGTGAAGTGTGGCAGAATATGTCACCCCAAATATGACAGTTTGGATTATTTTGAGTTAAGGGTACTTAAAGAACAGCAGATACAAAAAGCTCATTCTGATCTCCCCTTTTCTGCCTGAAAATAGAAAGTAAAAACTTCCATGTGAAAGATGCCTTTCCTGTACCAGGAGAAAATAAATAGTCTTCCTCAAGAAACAAAAACTGAGATAGTTTATATAAACAGACTTTGTTAAAATATTTTAAAATTCCCTTTAGCCTTCCATATATTTCAATTACTTTTCCACAGTTGCTTCTCTTTGTTCAACCTCATATATAAAGGCATGTAGTAGCCACCATTTCAGGGGGACTTCATTCCTTATGAGGGCTCCTGTGTCATGTAAGTCTTATATAAATGTGTATGCTTTTGTCCTGTTAATCTGTTTTATGACAGTTTAATTCTCAAACCAGCCCAAGAAATTCTAAGAGGATTTTTCCTTACAATAGAATATGCTTAAGACTGACTTAATGATCATAAATATAGTGGGCCTTTGTGATTTAATTCCTATTAGCATCTGCTTAACAAATCCTCTAGTTAAACAAGTTTGATTAAAACTTCTGATATCGCAGGAAATATGTGATCTATTTCAAACAATCCTAGGTCGTATTTGCCAATACAATAGATTTACTGCTCTCAAAGAGGAAAGGAGAAACTTGTTTATCTTTGGCTAATCTTGTTTCTCTGTCTCTGGAGTTCTGTCCCAGATTTAAAATATTTTAAAATTGTTTCCTTCCTAATGGTTCACCTTTCTGTTATATGTGAAAGAGACACATATTTTCTAGTAAATATAAAGTACAGAGGAAATATTAAACATCCCTTCACTCTTTACTTCTCTAATATTATGTGAATACAGATGTGAGAGTTGGACCATAAAGAAGACTGAGTGCCGAAGAATTGATGCCTTCAAACTGTGATGCTAGAGAAAACTCTTGAGTCTCTTGGGCAGCAAGGAGAGCAAATCAGTCAATCCTAAAGGAAATCAACCCTTAATATTCATTGGAAGGACTGATGCTGAAACTGAAGCTTCAATACTTTTGGCCACCTAATGCAAACAGCCAACTCATTGGAAACACCCTAATAGTGGGATAGATAGGCGGCAAAAGAAGAAGCATGAGGCAGAGAATGAGATGCTTAAGTAGCATCACTGACTCAATGGACATGATATTGAGCAAACTCTAGGAGATCTGAAGGACAAGGAAGCCTGGTATGCTGCAGTCAATGGGATGGCAAAGAATCAGACATGACTTAGCAACTAAAAAACAAGACTCAGTACCCACGCTCTGGATAGTGGTGAGTAAGACAGATAGGATACCTGCCATAGTGAAATTATACTTTAGTTTAGGAAATAGAAAATAATAAAAACAACTGACTTAAATAAACACAGAGTATTTAAGTGCTTTATAGGAAATGTGCAATTATGTGATACAGAACAACAAAGATGATGGTCTCCAGGATGTGCTAATATTTCAGCTGAGACCTGCAGAATGCTAGAGGCCAGTAATGCTAGGTGGCAGGGGGAAAGAATGAATAATAAATGCAAAAACTTTGAGAATGTGGCATGTTTGTTCCTGGAATTGACAAAAGCTGCTGTGATTATGAAAGTGAATGAGATAAGGAGTTCTAAAAGATGAAGTCAGAAAGTGGGTTAGGTTGTGTAAGGATATATAGGTCCTGGGAAAATGCTTCAATTGCATTCAAAGTATAATGCAAAAGTATTGACTTTAAGCTAGGAATATCATAATTTCATTTAAAAAAAAAGATTTCTCTAGCTGCTAAATGAAGAGGTTGGAGAAAGAAAGCAGGGTAGTTGGATAAGAAGCCAGTGAGTGCATTCTCTTAAACAAGAAGTGATAGTGACTTTAATAAAATTGCAGAGATAGAAAAATGAGGATGTAATAGAGATAAAATTAAAAGGTGAGCAGAACAGGATTGAAGATTGCTGGGATATGAGCTTCTAGAGACTTGAGGATGAGTTCTGGTCTTATTACACTGATTCCAAGGACAGAATCTACTTTTTCCTAACTTAAAATTTTTACTAAATCCACACTGTAGGTTTATCTGAGGACAATAGCAAGAGCATAAATATAAGATTTTTGGTCCAGTTTCATTCTTCTGCATGTGGATGTTTTTCTCATCACTACTTATTAAAGACTATCCTTTTCCCACTGTGTATTCTTGGTGCGCTTGTTGAAATTAATTGACTGTGTATGCTTGGGTTATTTTCTGGACTCCTGATTCTGTTCCATTGCTTTGTGTGTCTGTTTTTATACAGTATTGTTGTGAATACTATAGATTTTTACTGTAACTTGAAATTCAGAAATGTGATACCTGTTTTTCTTTCTCAAGACTGCTTTGGATATTCTAGGTCTTCTGTGGTTCCATGTGAATTTTAGAATTTTTTTTCTATTTCTGTGAAGGTATTTCCAAATAAGAACTCCTAAATATATAGGCACTGGTCCTATATTATTGATATATACCACATAAACTATTAAGTGTTCAGTTTCAATTTCAGAAATATAAACATTGCAAAATAACAAAAAGCCATTTGCAAAGGCCTTCTGTAAAATTTAAAAACATTTCAAAATTCTTAACTTATTTAGATTTGTGAATGTTAAAAAGTAAATTTTTAGTTTTAATTTTGCATTATATTTTTGCCATCTTAAACAAAGCCACTATAATAAAAACTGTAAATTTAGTATTAGTTATTCTAAGTTCAGAAAAATCAAATATTTCTCTACATTATTTGTATGGATTAGGAACATCAAAAAAGAATGTACCCATCCTTCTTACAAGACTTCCCTGGTGGCTCAGATGGTAAAGCTTCTGCCTACAATGCGGGAGACCCAGATTCAATCCCTGGGTTGGGAAGATCCTCTGGAGAAGGAAATGGCAACCCACTCCAGTACTCTTGCCGGGAAAATCCCACGGACTGTGGAGCGTGGTAGGCTACAGTCCATGGGGTCGCAGAGTCAGACATGACTGAGGGACTTCACTTCACTTCATCCTTCTTACAAAGTTAATTCATAAACTATTTTCAAAGGCAAATTTTTTGATTCAGGAATTTTTAAACTTACTATTATTTGATGTAATAAAACAAATCCTTCATTTAATTAAGGATATTTATTTTCTACACAAATAAGCAAGTTTCAAAAAAATTTCCATTTGTCACTATGTAGAGTGCTGTGTTGTGTGCTGCGCTTAGCTCTTCAGTTGTATCCGACTCTTTGCTGTGCTTAGCTGTTCAGTTGAATCTGACTCTTTGCAACCCGACCAGGCTGTTCTGTCCATGGGAATTCTCCAGACAAGAATACTGGAGTGGGTTTCTATATCTTCCTCCAGGGGATCTTCCCAACCCAGGGATTGGATCGAATATAGGTCTATTGCATTGCTGGCAGATTCTTTACTTTCTAAGCCATCAGGGAAGCCCATGAATACTAGAGTGCATAGCCTATCCCTTCTCCAGGGGATCTTCCCAACCTAGAAAACGGGGTCTCCTGCATTGCAGGTTGATTCTTTGCTACCAGGGAAGCCCATTATGTAGAATGATCATGGCTGGATAATCCTTGTGAAAGATTTACCAATAAAAGAGCCATACCAAACACAATTTATAAAATATGGATATTGCAGGGCAAGTCATGTACCAAAGACACAGTCAGCAATACGGTTTGATGTAAAGTTCCAATGAATAAAGAAGATGTGGTATAAACATACAACGAAATATCACCCAGCCATAAGAAAATGAAATAATTCCACTTGCAGTGGCAAAAATAATAAATTACCTAGAGATTATCATACTAAGTGAAGAAAGCAAGATAAAGACAAATATCATGATATCACTTACATGCGGAATCTAAAAAAATGATACAAATGAATTAATAAATTAGAAGGTTGGGATTAATATATACACACAACTATATGTAAAATAGATAAACAACAAGGTCTTATTGTATAGGGAATTATACTCAATATTTTTCAGTAATCTATAAGGGAAAAGAACCTGAAAAGGAATATATATAAAATTATATATATATTATTGTTGTGCTGTACACCTGCTGAAACTAATGCAATATTGTAAATCAATTATATTTCAATAAAAACATAAAATTACTAGAAATTGTTCCAAACTGTGCCCAAATATTTCCAACATCATCATTCTGGTACATTGCTAGGAATCCTTTCACTGATCATTTCTTATTATTAAGTTGTTATGGATAACATAAAGATGCTTACTACACTCTTGTGAAACTCAGTATGAATGAGTCCTAAATAATTTTACACCAGTAACTACTACATCTGCTTTTTGCCCCATTTTTAGTATACCCAAACTTAATAGTCAAATGAATGGAGAGAACACAACTAGAAAAGGATCTCTCTGGTTTGAAAAAATTCTCAGTACCTTTATCTTCTCCAGTGGAACTGAATCTCCTACCCCTTTTAGGTGAAGAAACTGGAGATATTATAAATTGTGCTGTAGCATTTGAATTAAATATTTTATCTTCAGAAAAAGGGTCCAGGGCTATTTTTTGTGTATATATGTATGTATATATATATCATTAAAAATCAATTGACCACTTCCATTTTTTCAAATTCACCTGAAATTTTTAACAATAATAGTGTAAAATCCTGGGCTATAGGAGCTTCTACTATTTCAGGGCAATTGTAACCCTAAGGAATGTTTTTAGTAGAAATGTTACTTCTTAATTTTGTGGTTGAACCAATAAATATAGCTTTTAATGAAATGTGGGACAACTAATGAAACATTAAGAGATCTGCTGAAGTGATAAAGGATTAACTAGTTCATGGAGAGAAAATCACTTTTTTAATGACTTGAAGCAAGCTGCCTTTGCAAAGCCTTGAAAATTATCATCAGTAAATTGAGATAATTTTAGTAGGAAACATATGCTAAAATTCTAGAAAATAAAAACTCATTAACTGACCTAATGGGAGGTATGCAAAAAATCTTACAACTAAACTAATAAAGCTATGCTGAACAAATTGGAAAATGTCAATAATAAAATTTTGCTTTAAAAAATAAAGAGAATCCATTGCTTATTATTATTAAAATTATTAACATTATTTTGTTTATATAATATTTTAAGGTGGAAATCACCACCCAGAAAGAGGAAGAAAGGAACTCCCAATTAGACATAGGTCTGCACTGGAGGTTGTGTTTAAAGAGGTCGTTATGTAAATGAACAAGGCCACACAATTGTAAAGGAAAAACTAGAGAGCAAGAAAATGATAAGTCCAAATATAAACCTCAGAGAATATGAATATTAATTGGACATGGGAGTATAAAAATGAACCCACAAAGTGACTGAGTTATCAGAGCTGTCAGTAGTAGGTAAGAAATAGTCTTTTTAAATAAACTTTAGAGAAGGAGAAAGCTTTAAGGGAGCTACCATCTGAAGTAACAAAGATAGGGACAATGACTATTTGTATTTGACAATTCGATATTACTAATCAGATTTTTCAAGAGAAATATGAAATCTGCCATGAGATGCCTAATTACTACAGTGAAAACGATGTGGATTAGTATGTTTGCATAAATTGAAGTCTCAGATATTATCTGCCTGATCTAATAAGTTTTTATACTTCAAAGTTGAATCCTTACATAAAACAGTCTAGAAAAAATTAATCTTAAAAATCCAATGGGATATAAAATGCATACAATGTAATGTCTTCTCTTGCCTCTGATTTGTTCTTTTGTGATGTGTATTTTCTGATCAATATGTGTTTGAATCTTGGTCTGTTTCTAGGAAAAGGAAGAGGGGCTAGTTTAATATTGTGATTATGTTACATTTCACAGTTTTTGCATAAAATATCTTGAGTTACACAGATAATATATTTGACAAAATTTGTTGAGTTGCTGCTAAGCACCAAGAATGGATAAGAAAAATACTATAGTGAGTCATTAGAAAGCTTTATGTCCACTTAAGAAGGGACATGCTAATCGTGTTCACTCATCAAATAAATATAAAATTACCACTGTGATAAATAACTTGCAATGCAAAACCAAACATCAAAGATACTATGAGACCATGTGATATATAGTTATTTTCCTTATTAGCATGGCTACAAGAGTTAGTAAGTAGGAAATGGAGTACTTTAAATTGCATCTTGTTTTTATAATGGCTAATTGTCATTCAAGAAAAATCATGTGTTTCTTCATTAAACATACTTAAAACATTTTGCCAGATATAAATCTTTGATTTGCATTTACCTTCTGATTTATTTTCAGTACATAAATGATATTTCATTATAAAACTTTTTCATTTATCCCCTGTAATTTTCTGAAAGGAACACGTATTTACTTTTTTAATAAAACATAACAGGAAAACAAATTCAACATATGTAATTTTGAAATGCAGACAAACATAAACAATTAAAAATTATCAGCACTAAATTATAGAGGAAGCATGAAAACTTTTCATTCATATCTAATGATTTAACAATTATGAATCATATATAATATGCCAGGCATGTTGCTAGATAGTGTGAATGAGTTTGGCAAGATTCCTTCCTCAGAGAGCTCATAGTTCAGAAGACAGGAGATAAGAACAAAAATGAAGTCATAAACCAAGTGCTACTCTGGGGGTAGCATGGCTGAGCGAACTAAGATGCTGGATTAAGGCTCTAGTTTCTTCAAGGGTGTGGGTTCGTATCCCACTGCTTCCAGCTCTATTGTTGATGATAAAGAATCTGCCTGCAATGTAGGAGATCTAGTTCGAGGCCTGGGTCAGGAAGATTCCCTGGAGAATGGAATGGGAACCCACTCCAGTGTCCTTTCCTAGAGAATTCCATGGACAGAGGAGCCTGGCATGCTGCAGTTCATGGGGTTGCAAAGAGTCAGACATGTAAGTAGTTACACTTCCTTACTTACCCTGGGGATATATAGAGCATAACCAGGGGTATCTTTTGGACTTGTCAGCTAAAAACATGAAGAACTACTTGTTGCTGCTGTTGTTCTGTCACTGAGTCATATCTGACTCTTTGCGACCCCATGGACTGCAGCATTACCGGCTTCTCTGTCCTTCAGTTTCTCCCAGATTTTTCTCAAATTCATGTCCATTGAGTTGGTGATGCTATTTAACCATCTCATCCTCTGCTGCTCCCTTGTTTTGCCTTCAGTCTTTGCCAGAATCAAGGTCTTTTCCAATGAGTCAGCTCTTCAGGTCAGGGGGCCAAAGGATTGGAGCTATAGCATCAGTCCCTCCAATGAATATTCAGAGTTGATTTCCTTCAGGATTGACTGGTTTGATCTCCTTGCTATCCAAGATATCTCAAGAGTCTTCTTCAGCACCACAATTCAGAAGCAGTTCTTCAGTGCTCAGCCTTCTTTATAGTCCAACTCTCACATCTGTACATGACTACCAGCCAGGTAAAGGTAAATGGTATTTGAAAGCAATTTAAAGATACGATAGTAGTTTCTTTTGTTGTGCAGAAGCTTTTAATTTTAATTAGACCCCATTTGTTTATTTTTGCTTTTATTTCCAGTATTCCGGGGGGTGAATCATAGAGGATCCTGCTTTGATTTATGTCGGAGAGTGTTTTGCCTATGTTCTCCTCTAGGAGTTTTATAGTTTCTGGTCTTACATTTAGATCTTTAATCCATTTTGAGTTTATTTTTGTGAATGGTGTTAGAAAGTATTCTAGTTTCATTCTTTTACAAGTGGTTGACCAGTTTTCCCAGCACCACTTGTTAAAGAGATTGTCTTTAATCCATTGTATATTCTTGCCTCCTTTGTCAAAGATAAGGTGTCCATAGGTGTGTGGACTTATCTCTGGGCTTTCTATTGTGTTCCATTGATCTATATTTCTGTCTTTGTGCCGGCACCATACTGTCTTGATGACTGTGGCTTTGTAGTAGAGCCTGAATTCAGGCGGATTGATTCCTTCAGTTCCGTTCTTCTTTCTCAAGATTGCTTTGGCTAGTCGAGGTTTTTTGTATTTCCATACAAATTGTGAAATTATTTGTTCTAGCTCTGTGAAAAATACCGCTGGTAGCTTGATAGGGATTGCATTGAATCTGTAGATTGCTTTGGGTAGTATACTCATTTTCACTATATTGATTCTTCCGATCCATGAGCATGGTATATTTCTCCATCTATTAGTGTCCTCGCCAATTTCTTTCATCAGTGTTTTATAGTTTTCTATATATAGGTGTTTTGTTTCCTTAGGTAGATATATTCCTAAGTATTTTATTATTTTCGTTGCAATGGTGAATGGAATTTTTTGCTTAATTTCTTTTTCTGTTTTCTCATTATTAGTGTATAGGAATGCAAGGGATTTCTGTGTATTGATTTTATATCCTGCAACTTTACTGTATTCATTGATTAGTTCTAGTAATTTTCGGGTGGAGTCTTCAGGGTTTTCTATGTAGAGGATCATGTCATCTGCAAACAGTGAGAGTTTTACTTCTTCTTTCCAATTTGGATTCCTTTTATTTCTTTTTCTGCTCTGATTGCTGTGGCCAAAACTTCCAGAACTATGTTGAACAGTAGCGGTGAAAGTGGGCACTCTTGTCTTGTTCCTGATTTTAGGGGAAATGCTTTCAATTTTTCACCATTGAGGATAATGTTTGCAGTGGGTTTGCATATATAGCTTTTATTATGTTGACAACAAAGGAAACTATAAGCAAGGTGAAAAGACAGCCTTTAGAATGGGAGAGAATAATAGCAAATGAAGCAACTGGCAAACAACTAATCTCAAAAATATACAAGCAACTTATGCAGCTCAATTTCAGAAAAATAAATGACCCAATTAAAAAATGGACCAAAGAACTAAATAGACATATGGATGGCTAACAAACCCATGAAAAGATGCTCAACATCACTCATTATCAGAGAAATGCAAATCAAAACCACAATGAGGTACCATTTCACACCAGTCAGAATGACTGCGATCTGAAAGTCCACAAGCAATAAATGCTGGAGAGGGTGTGGAGAAAAGGGAACCCTCTTACACTGTTGGTGGGAATGCAAACTAGTACAGCCACTATGGAGAACAGTGTGGAGATTCCTTAAAAAACTACAAATAGAACTGCCTTATGACCCAGCAATCCCACTGCTGGGCATACACACTAAGGAAACCAGAATTGAAAGAGACACGTGTACCCCAATGTTCATCGCATCACTGTTTATAATAGCCAGGACATGCAAACAACCTAGGTGTCCATCAGCAAACAAATGGATAAGAAAGCTGTGGTACATATACACAATGGAGTATTACTCAGCCATTAAAAAGAAAACATTTGAATCAGTTCTAATGAGGTGGATGAAACTGGAGCCGATTATACAGAGTGAAGTAAGCCAGAAAGAAAAACACCAATACAGTATACTAACACATATATATGCAATTTAGAAAGATGGTAATGATAACCCTATATGCTAGACAGGAAAAGAGACACAGATGTAAAGAACAGACTTTTGGACTCTGTGGGAGAGGGAGAAGGTGGGATGATTTGGGAGAATGGCATTGAAACATGTATACTACCATGTAAGAAACGAATCACTAGTCTACGTTCAATATAGGATACAGGATGCTTGGGGGTGGTGCACTGGGATGACCCAGAGAGATGATATGTGGAGGGTGGTGGGAGGGGGGTTCAGGGTTGGGAACTCATGTACACCTGTGGTGGATTCATGTCAATGTATGGCAAAACCAATACAGTGTTGTAAAGTAAAAAAATAAAATTTAAATTTTAAAAAAGGCAAAAATAAATAAATAAATAAAGATATGATGTCAGATGATTCCTCCCATTGTGTTCACATCATGTCCAGTGTCTATAATTCCTCATCATTCAACCTACAAGTTTTAGTTTATCTCCAAATTATACATTCATCGAAGCTAGGGACTGTTTTTAACCCCAATAGTTTTTAAACAGTCACATTCAGAATGCTTAGATGATCTTTAACAACTAATGTCCTTAGAGCCTCACCTTCAGAGATTCTGACATATTAAGTGGATCCTTCAAGGTGAAGAATTAATTAGGGTTAGGCAATATTTAAGAGAGGGGCTTCCTTGATGGTTCAAATATAAGTGCAGTGATGAAAATTCTCATCTAAATAATATAAAAACCTGTCCAGCTAGTAAGAACTGAGACCACTTGCATCTGCAAAGCCTAACTAGCAAGCTTGAAAACAGGAATCTGCCTGCAATGCAGGAAACCTGGAATTGATCCCTGGGTTGGGAAGATCCCCTGGAGAAGGGAATGGCTGCCCATGCCAGTATTCTTGCCTGGAGAATCCCCATGGACAGAGAAGCCTGATGGGCTACAATCTATGAGATCACAAAGATTTGGACATGACTAAGCAATTAACACTTTCACACTTTCAGTGTTTATGATACAGTATCTTAGGATCGAGGGACACAAGAAGGTTACAATCTTAGAGCAAGTCTATGTGTAAAATGTTGTCCAAGAGAACTGTTTGAGTAGAACAAATGTTAGCTAGATGAGCAAACTTTTTCCCAAATTGGTGGGCTTGTCGAAACTTCCTGAAGCAATAAGTGGAATTATTTTTTGATTTGTGGTTTTATCTTCCTGATCAGGAATTTCCTGGAGCTAAAACTTATTTCATGTTAACACAGTGATTCCTGTTTTCAAGCTTGCTAGTTAGCTTTGCAGATGCAAGTGGCCTCAGTTCTTACTAGCTGGACAGGTTTTTATATTATTTAGATAAGAATTTTCATCACTGCACTTGCATTCATTTTATCAGTGGCTGAATTCTCATAATTTTTCTTAGCGATATCATAGATATATTTTACCACAGTGTTACATTTAAACATTTCTTATACTTTGCAAATTGCTTGGCATGCTGGTTTACTGGGAGTGTATGAGTTCCCATTTCTCCATATCCTCAATATATCTCAGAGCTTTATGTTGTGTTTCCATTATTGTAATCATTTTTCATGTTTATTGACCTTTTATAGTCCTTTCTCTGAAAATTTATTATTGATAGCATTTGCATGTACTTCAATGTTTTTGTTTAATGGAGCTTTTTTGAAATATATTTTATTCTTGCCACTGACAATTTGTACTTTTTTTAGTCTTCTGTTTTTTATACTTGCATAGTTTTGAGTTACACAGTTTACTTTTGATGTAATAAATTTGTCAGCCTTTATTCATTTTTCCTGTTTTCTTTGCCTTAAAAAAATCATTTCCAACCATGCTGTCACTTATTTTTCATTTTTTATTTTTGTTAAGCTGCCTGCCAACTGTTTCTGTGCTGCTTTATTTGAGGTTGCAAGTACCTGGAAAAGAGAAGCAGATGTTTTTCAAGAATGTTTATGAAACTTCTGTTTTTAAGGTGCACATTAATGGGACCCAAACTCTCTTGCATTTGCAGCTCACTTGAAATTATATATATATGTCCTCTAGAATTTGCTTGGGCAAATCTTTATCCATGGGCATTGAAAACCCCTTGGTTTCTGCATTGAAGCCATTTGTTTTATCAATGGCAACCCACTCCAGTACTCTTGCCTGGAAAATCCCATGGATGGAGGAGCCTGGTGGGCCGCAGTCCATGGGGTCGCTAAAGAGTCAGACACGACTGAGCAACTTCACTTTCCCTTTTCACTTTTATGCATTGGAGAAGGAAATGGCAACCCACTCCAGCGTTCTGGCCTGGAGAATCCCAGGGATGGGGGAGCCTGGTGGGTTCCTGTCTATGCGATCACACAGAGTCGGACATGACTGAAGCGACTTAGCAGCAGCAAGCTTCTTTAAGTTTTAAAATATTGTTTAATATGCAGGTGTTTTTCATCTATTTACTTTTTTGCAACTCAGGGATATAATTTTACTTTTATTTTAATAAATGTACCTAAATCTAAATATTTCTCTTCACATACTGTTTATTTTCATCCCACAAGTTTTGATATGCAATATTTTTATGAGTAGTTAAACTTGCATTTGTGAGTTTCTCTTCTACTTTTGAGAAACAGTATACCTGTTTAATTGCTATAGACATTATTGTTGTGTTAGTAATATTACTATTGTTTTTGTGATATTTCTGCATCTCTCTTTTTTTATAGCTGGTGATGGTTTTTAACTCAGAAACCCTGTGGCTCCTGAGAGACAAAATGTTTATCTAACTACCTATCTATTTATCTATCTTTAATTTATCTCAGTCTAAATTATTTGGTAATTTTTATTCACTCTCAATTTTTAAGAGAAGAACCTTATTAAAGCCTGTCTCTTCACTGAATTATATTGCCTCCTCTGACTGTTCATTTCTGTATTGCTAATGTTTTCATTTTAATCCTTCTTTACATACTAGTTGTTGTAGATTTAACATTTATGTTCTCTTCAAACTCTGATGGTGAAACCCTAATCCCACCTGTGGCGTCTTCAGAGATAGGCATCTAAGGAAGTAATTAAAGTTAGTTAAGTCGCTCAGTCGTGTCCAATTCTTTGTGACCCCATGGACTGTAGCCTGGCAGGCTCCTCCGACCATGGGATTTTCCAGGCAAGAAAAATCTGGATTGGGTTGCCATTTCCTTCTCCAATTAACGTTTAATGTGGTTATAATAACGGGGGTTAAAATGATAGCCTTGTGTGCTAAGTCGCTTCAGTCGTGTTTGACTCTTTGCAACCCTATTTACCAGGAGCCTGCCAGTCTCCTCTGGAGTGCCGTTCCCTCCACCAAGGGATCTTCCAGATCCAGGGATCAAATCTATGTCTTCTACATCTCCTACTTTTGCAGGAGAGATCTTTACCGCTAGCACCTCCTGGAAAGCCCCAAAATGATAGCTTTAGTCTCTTTATTAAGAAGACAGCTGGCTTGGTCTATCTGCATACATGCACTAAATAATGTCTACAAGCCAGGAAGAGAGTCCTCACCAAATCTCTTTAAACAGGAATCTAGATCTTGGACTTAAAGCCTTCAAAACTGTGAACAAAAGATTTCTGTTGTTTAGGCCACTCAGTCTTTGGTATTTCATTTGACAGCATAAGCTAATAAACCGTTACAGCTATAATTATTAACTCTTGTCAATTGTGTTAATTTTACCAATTAATCTGCTTAACATTATTTCTTTCATCTGCTCTGATATCTGAGTATAATTTGCTTTTCTCAGAGACAATTCTATTAGTAATTATTTCCTCCAAAAGTGTTCAAAATGGAAATTTCCTCAATTTGGCTATTTTGTATCCAGAAATATATCTATTTTACTGTCACTTTTGAATGATTTTGCCCTTGAATATAGAAATAATGCCAACAATGTGACTGCTTTTTGGTTCAGATAAACTGAAATAAGATTTTGTCTTTCTTGCTGATACATGTAGAACTGAACTTCTGACATTATTTAAATATCGCTTCTCTACCATCCTCTTGAAATTTTCTTTGAAGTGCTGCCAGACATATGCTAAAGTCACTCACTGTATATCTCTTAACTTCATACTTTAAATTTTTGTTGTGTGTGCAGATTTATTGGTCTTTTATAGATATTGTTTATTTTGAACAATTATGCACATAGTTTCTAGTAAATAAGAGAAATATACAAGCAAAAAATTAAAAACTATTTTTAATCTCACTAACTGGGGAATAATACTGTTGATGCATTTGTATATTTCCATTTATTCTTCTCAAAATGAAAGTATCAGGTTTATGTATATCCAGATTAGAAATATTTGTATATTTCTTAACTAAACAGTTACTCATGCTATAAAATATTTTCTACAAATGATATTATAAGCTTCATTATATACCAGTATGCAAAATTATAGTAATGTTCTTGTGTATAAGAATGCAGTATCTCGGCTAAAGTTAAGTTCTTATCTTTGGAAAAAATAATATCTTTCTTTTCTATGTTTTAATTACATATTTTAAATGTTAATGTATATATATATATGTATATATATATATATATATTTTTTTTTCCCTAGCACATGCTGCAGAGATTCAGTAAATATTTGTTGAAAGCAAGTTTTCATTATTCTCCATTGCAACTCTTTTTTCATGAATGGAGCTAAGAAGTGCACTGTTTTATTTAATTGAACAATGAGTATATGATATTTTAAATATCTACCTCAATGTCTATAATGTTTATCTCAGGAAAAGCCCTGACTGAGATGTCTTATTTTTGAAAATAGTCACTATGTCTACAACAGTTTTGGGCTCTGAAAACTGCTCAGAAAATCTCAAAGCTGTAGTTTATTCTCAGGTATCTGTGGTTCTCCCAGGCAAGTACAACTTCCTTATTAGGTGTCTTTTTATAAAAACAGTTCTGCTTATGTACTTAATCATACAGCACCTCATGAGCTTATTGGATGAGGAGATCTAAGTATTTAACCAGATCAATTGTGCTTATAGAAAAGGCATGTGTTAACCATCTGCCCACATGTAACTATCTTGTTTTCTATGGGTTTTGTATTCCACATCTTTCTTGATAAATTTCTTTATACCATTTATATTTTTTACCATCTGAGCACCAGAGAAGCCACACATATAAAATACACATGCATATATATGTATCAAGAAATTATGTATATGTTTATGTCATATAAAATTTACATATAAAACAATTATTTAGTTCCTTAATATCTGTGTATAGTATATATATTAACATTTTAAAAGGCAGGCAGAGCTTCTTCATTTACTTTCTTTTCTGCATGGGAAGCAATTTGTTAAATATTTAACAAAATATTTTATCAAGCAGAATATGTGCATTTGATTTTGAGTCCTAGTTCTTTGAACTTTTACTATGATTATGTCATCTTTAATAATTAGAGAGCATGAATATGTGTATTGTCACAGAAACATGCAAGAAAATTATCAGAGAAAAGTCAATTCATCTTTGATAATTAAAAAAAATAGATGATAAGTTATATCAAATACTGGAAGTGGATCTTCACAACCCAGGAATCAAAGCCAGGTCTCCCGCATTGCAGGCAGATTCTTTACCAGCTGATCCACAAAGGAAGCCCAAGAATATTGGAGTGGGTAGCCTATCCCTTCTCCAGAAGATCTTCCCAAACTAAGAATCGAACTGGGGTCTCCTGTTTTGCAGGTGGATTCTTTACCAACTGAGCTATCAGGGAAGCCCTATCTTATTTTTACATCTACCTTAAAATTATGTTAGTTTTTTTTTTTTTTTTTAATGAAACTAAGCCATTTTGCTTGTGCTTCTTATTTGTCTACTGAAGATATTTTGTGTTGAAAGTTTAATCCCACAAAAGAAATTTGAGTATTTACTTAAAACTCTCACAAGGTCTTAAAAAATAATGCATATGTGATTTAAAAAATAATAATAATGACACTTTTGGAGAAAATAAAACTGTTCAACTAAAAAACACAAACAATTATCCTCCTAAACATCTTTAAGTGGAGTAGGAAATGGCAGCCCACTCCAGTATTCTTCCTGGGGAATTCCATGGACAGAGGAGTCCATGGGGTCCCAAAGAGTCTGGGCACAACTGAGCATACACGTTCATATAGTGATCTCATATTTAGCATGGACGGAATCCAAGCTAAATGGCTGAATTCAGTTTCTTTCATTCAGAAAACAGTATTCACATTTTTAAAAATTGTTTTCAAACTCCGTTTTGCCTAATTCCTGTGTAAACTAAAATGTTATGCCTCACTCTCTTCAGAGAAACTACATTTGGAGAAGTCTGTTAGTTTTGAGGCCTGTCACACAGCAGGATAGAAATAAAAACACTATGCAATAAGTAATCTAGACATAGTGAAAGAAAATGGAAAAATCCATTCATTTGAAAAAAATGTTGAACTTTAGTTATTAGCTTTTTTTTTTTTAATGCTTTTAGCAAGTGCAAAATATTGGGCAAAGAATCTGCCTGCAATGCAAGAGACACAGATGTGGGTTCGACTCCTGGGTGGAGAAGATCCCCTGGAGGCAGAAATGGCCACTCCAGTATTCTTGCCTGGAGAATTCCATGGACGGAGGAGCCTGGTGGGCTACAGTCCATGGGGTCACAATGGTAGGACACGACTGAGTGACTGAGCACACAGCACTCATCCATAAATGAAGACAGGCTTTTGGTTTCCCATTCTTGTAGCATTTGCAACCATTGCTAATTTGGTGTGAATCCTGTTGAAGTTTCCTGACCAACAATTTATAATCCAAAGGTGAATTTATAAATAGAGAGAACCAATTAGTACAGTACATTACAGTGTGACCTTGGTAGAAATGGTTTGTGTTGTTTTTTTGTTTTTTGTTTTTTTTTTTTGGTAAATGTTTAAGATTATTTAACAAGAGAAGTATATATCATTCTTTTTTGTTTATGAATACTTAAAGAACTTGGCCTCAAAAAGTAGCTTAGTAGTGATAAATTTATTTGACTCATAGTTATTTTGGGAAAAAAACAGCAAACAGCAACTCTGAGTTTTCTGGTCCTATATACCTCTAGGATCTAGAGTTACCATTTCATTCTCTCTGGCAGTAGAATTTGTCAGGACAAAATTTATGGAAGATTACCAGTCTTATATAATTTATATGATCAAAGGGGGATCTTGGAAATTTCTGAGTTCTTAAGGCTGTTTCCAAGTTTGGGGGTGGAGTGAGGGGTTTCATTTGTTTTAGTTTCTAACAGGAGATGGATATATTGGAGTAGAAGAAAAAATAAAAATAGGACTTTACGGAGATAATGGAGAAGTAGTACTAGGAAAGGAGAAATAGTCCAAATGGGGACATAGTCTGTAATTTGAGGAAATATGAATTTTTAAAAATTTATCTGGCTCTCTCAGGTCTTAGTTATGGCATGGGGATCTTTCATTGCTGCACAAGGATTCTCTGGTTGTGGCACACGAGCTCAGTAGTTGAGGCTTGTGGGCTCTAGAATGCTCAGGCTCAATAGTTGTGGCAGGGGTCTGAGTTGCCCCTTGGCACGTGGGATCTTAGTTCCCTGACTGGAGATTGAACTCATGTTCCCTGCATTGCATGGCGGATTCTTACCCACTGGACTACCAGGGAAGTCCCCAGGAATTCTAGTAAAATTTATTCTAGTAAATTCTAGTAAAATTTGAATAAGTAAAATTATTTAGAGATTATAAAGTTCCTGTGGGCTTAAGACATCCCCAGCTAACAAGGATAAAAGAAAACCTAGAACCAGCTTATAAAATTGCTTTGTGGAAATGAATACCCATGCCTATGTTCCATTGTATAATTTGACACCATTGAGAATGTATGTTTTGGTTCACTATGATCAGCTATAAGCCAGTGACTCATAACTACTTCAAACTGAGCTACATCCACAGTGTATGCAAACCAAAAGACAAAGGCTGCAGGGTGGGAAGAGGAATTTCTCTTTGTACAAGATGATTAGTCCTCACAGGTAAAAGGAAAAGGGACTCATATGAACAGCTTTAGTTCCTATGACTTTACAATGCCTACAGAATTTTAGTGGAGGGCCATTTTTATCCTTTAGAATTGTGACGTGATATAGACCTTGCTAGAGTGGTAGTTACATCTAATGTTTGCAAGGCCCTTGATTCAACAGTAATTATTTTTGTCAAGAAAAGTTAATTATATGAAAGACTTGATTAAAGAATTACTAATTAATAGCATTATCTCAAAGTTCCAAGCACATGTTAATTGTGAATTGTTTCAGGGCAGAATAAATCAGAGAGAGTTAGTGTGTGAGCCAGTTATCACAAAAGATTGGTTTATTTAAATTCTACTAGTTTAATTTCAGAGTAAAAGCTACTTTTCGCTTAGAAAAATGGATAACCACATTCATTTGGCCAATGGGATATTTTTACAATGCAAAAATGCCTTGGAAAACCTCTAAAATGCAAGCCTCCTTGCAAACACTGAAGCTTGAGGGTGTTACACTGTGTTCGGGAATGTAATTACCTCAAGGTGCAAGTATGTCTTGAAAATTTAATTAAGTTTAAAGGGGTTTGGAAAAGCATGATCAATGAATTTGGGAAAAACTGATTTCAAATTGGTATGTAATAATTTTCAACTTTGTCATGTCTTAATGAAGTATGTTGGATGCATAATAGCTCAAAAAGTCACAAATAACATTCAAAAAAATATGCCTCCTCATATTTTTTAACATACCAATGAATGTAAGGAAATTAAAGGTGTCTGAAGGTTATTAGTTATTTGAGACAATGTGTTAAATAATTCCTCAAGATAAAAAGAAAAACAATAACTGTGAGAGTTAGTACTGGAGAACCATATGAGGTTTCATGGTTCAATGCAACCCCAGGAAAGGATATTCTTTCTCATCTCCAACCTCCCAAAACATACACACATTATTGTGAAAAGGCTTCTCTTTAACCATTATTAAACATCTTTGTATTCACTTTTATTAATTCTTTATGTATTTATATTAAATACTGGCACTGTACCTACGCTTGGGGTATAGTATATTTCTGTGGAAAAAAAAAAAAGTACATCACATTTTCTCATGAACATCTGAATGCAAAACTTTATTTCTTAATATTCTTACTTACTAGACATAGATAATAACTCTAATTTAAATGAAAAATGAGTCTCATTTTTTCCTTCTAGTATGTGAACTCATTTTCATGCAGCTTATATTTAGAACATAAAGAAACACAAATATTGTGTTTTCTTCAGTGAAACACTACAAAAACTGGCATATTTTTATTCAGATATTGAGGGGACTTGGTAGAACTGTATAAAAGTGGATAATGATAGAATGATAAAGTAAATCCCTTCACAGAGGTGCTTAGTAGCCACTCTGGCCTAGATGCTGTAAGAAATGGTCAATTTAGCAAATTCAGAAGAAATGGAAAGGAGACCAAAGATCTCAGTCTTCTTACTGATGTCACTGTATTTTGGTTTGTTTTGTTGAGATAAAGAGCTTTAGTTAATGAAAATTTCTGCATCAGTGTGGATGTGTTCAGCTGTAGGTTTGACTTGAAAGAACCTCTTCAGTAGTGAGATGTGCATACCAAGTATAACACATACTATTGGCACCAAGCCATATTAATAGCATCTGACTCATCGATGCTGCTGAGCACATGAAAACCAGCAATGGTTTTAACATCTTTAAAATTTGAACTAGAAGTTGTTAAAGGAAGCTGATATAATAATGACAGTATCTGTAAGTGTTTCCCCATAATAGACTTTTGTGTTTGCCTTCATTTTTGTGAGAAACATGGTGTACCTCCCCAGAATATATGTGTGTTATTCGCTCTCAGTCGTGTTCAACTCTTTGTGACCCCAAGAACTGTAGCCCACCAGACTCCTCCGTCCATGGAATTCTCCATTCAAGAATACTGGGTAGCCTGTCTCTTCTCCAGGGGAACTCCTGAAAAGACATTCATAATTCTGTCCTTATATTCTATCTAGGCCTTTGTTTTCCCTGCATTAATCACCACCACAAATGACCATTTTCCATACCTAAATGGACATCTACCCTGTCAAGGCTGCATCTATTCAGATGTTTAGTATCAAAAATTAGGTTGGTTAGGAAACAAGTTTCAATAGTTATATACACCTCAATAGTTTTATGCTGTAAGTATTAGTAGCTCAGTCATGTCAGACTCTTTGCAACCCTGTGGACTGTAGCCCGCCAGGCTCCTTTGTCCTTGAGATTCTCCAGGCAAGAATACTGGAGTGGGTTGCCATTCCCTTCTCCAGGGGATCTTCCCTACCCAGGGATCGAACTCAGGTCTCCTGCATTGCAGGCAGATTCTTTACCACCTGAGCCACCAGGGAAGCCCTTCTATGCTATAAGTCTTCACATCAATTAATGAAGTATAGTATCAACCGTGTAGGTAGTATACTGGAGTTCCTATTTTCTTCACTTAGAACTGAGAGTATAATGTTATGCCTTCTTTAGAAAGAACAGAATTATTTTTTATTTAATTGATTCATTTTTATAAATTTCCTGTTTTGTTCAACTCTGTTCCAATCGATTTTATACTATGTAGAGATACATAGGTCCCTTAATTTGCAACTGGGAATGCAAAATTCCAATATTATATGTTCTTAATATTCACAGAAAACATGCCAGATTTTCCAAACCTTTCCCCACACAAACACCCACATTTTTCTTGAGTCTTTGTGCACAAGTTACCATAACAGACTACATGTTCTCTTTCCTTCTTAGTTCAAAAGAAAATAGAATCCACAGAAGGCAGTACGTGACTAAGCCCTTCTGGCTCTCACAGGCTTCAAATACACTTCTAATAAATATGAATGTCAAGCTTCATTCAAGTATTGATTTAACTGCAAAAACATATCAAAAGAAATATTATTTAATCATTGACCAACATGTCACTGTTTTCCAAGCATGTGTGTTTTTGCTAATGTCAGTGTTTTGAAGAATGTCTTAACATTTAAAAAAACTTTTTTTCTCTTTTTCTTAAAGTAAAGAAAAAGTAAAATTTTATTATTCTTTCTTATCTAGAAAAGAATTCTATTCCATTAAATTAATGCTTGATTTTTGCATTCTTATATTCATAAACCAGCTCTTTATTTCATCAAATGCAGTGCACATCTGGCTTCAGTGATTGGTAGTCCAAATTGTCATGGGCAAGGGCACTTATGGACAGAAGAAATTCACTTGATGAGGCCACTCGTGGACAGAAGAAACTGCCACTAGGAGCTTTTGTTTGGGATTTTTAGTATTTCCTATCATATGTTTTGAAAAGACACATACAGAGCATTTTGATTCCTCAAAAACATGTTGCAGATAAACACTTATTCCTACTCAGACATTATCAGCTTTTAGCAGAAATAAATTCTTGCCACAGTGTTTTATAGGTAATTAGCTTATTCAATAACCTGCAGAAGCAGAAAATGAATGAGTACCTAAGGGGGAGTAGCCAGTATTTGAGACACTAAGCATTTCCTTTTTGAAATACACAGTCTACATTTAATATGGGAATTAAAATTACTCACTGCCAATAGAACTGGCAAGAAAGACAAGAACTCATTAAAAATTAGAGAAATTCATTTTTTTAATAAAGACTTCATCGTTAGTATCATTCCTCTACATAGCCTTAAAGGCATACAGATGTGAGTAACCATTTTAAATGATTCTTCTTAAACATTTTAAATATTAACTACTAAAATAAAAATTACCATGCTATAATAAGATATGTTTATGCTCACTCCTTTTGAAGCGTGCAACAGAAAAAATACAGTTTTCTTTGTTTCATGATTATTGACACCTTCTGGAGAGTGCAGGGAAAGGACACAGTTTAAAGAGAATAATGCCTAAGAGAGAACAGAATGCAGAAGGGCTTTACAGGTGAACAAAGGCAAAAATTACCTGTTGGAGAGTAAGAGTCTATAGTCCCATTATACAAAGACAACCCAGAGAGAACTTGGTCTCATGAAAAAACAGAAAAGAAGGGCATTTTTAAAAAATGGAATTTTGTTACAAATATTCCAAACAATTGAATAAGGAGTGAAATGCAACCTCTGGATATTAAAAAAAATAGAGACTTAGGTAAATTTTTCATGTAGTATTGAGAGTAGAAAAGAACTGGACTTGGGAGGGTTAATTTCTCTTTCAGTAAGATTGACATGGTCAAAGGAAGTGGAGTATTACTCACAGGAAGTACAAAAGTAAGTATTTGTTATTGATGATAATGTTGTTCGTGTTATTAAAGGTGGAAGAGACTTTTCCAGAGACATCTACCTTCCAAGTTCTTCACTGATGTTATCAGAATAAAGTTTACATTCTGACAGGAGCAGCTATAGGAGAGGGGGTTTTGAACTATATCAATGGAAGAAGGAGGAACAATATAGCAAGTTCTTAGAAGATTAGGAAAGAAATATGTTGAGAGGACTAAAAAAGTTTACAGAAAGGTGTGTATTATAAGAGAGGAACTGATAAGTTGACAGGATTATAGAAAGTTACCAACTTCCAAGCATAAGAACATATAAGAGTATACACATCTGTCATAAAAGAGGTCCTATTTTGGAAGAAGTTGGTAGAACAAAATGAAGCAAAGTCTGGAGAAAATTTATTTCTTTCACTGATTTTGTTCGAAGTGTATTGAACTTTTTCATTAGCAAAAAGAAAGTGACAAGTGACAAGGAGAAAGGAAAATTTACAAAATTAGAGAGGAGATTGCAGTTTTCATTATGTCACCCCCATGTCTTTCCTAGGAGTCCCACTCAGAAGGTTCAGCAATTAATGGCTTATATAGATTACAATTGGGCTTTCCTGACACATCTGCATTCGATTTCATTTTGTGCTAAGATCTTTCCTGAGAGCTTATATTCTAGGACCTACAGTGCTACTATAGACCCTATGAGGATGTTCAGTAAATGAGACATAAGAAGACCAAATTGTCTCTCAACTCGCAGTAATCATACCAAGAGAAACACAGTTCTTCTGCAACTGGAAAGGGAAATCCTAGGAAAGTGTATATAGAGTTTGAATATGATTAGAAATAGAAATTTTGATCTGATAAACTGATAAAGTTTGCTAAGTAATTTCATAATATTGCTATCTTTTACTTTTAGATTATGCTCAGACATGGAGGGAGGTCTCTGAGGAACAAATTGGTACAAATTCTGTAAGCATGATGGTCATA
Organism: Ovis aries; assembly: GCF_016772045.2. NCBI lineage: Eukaryota > Metazoa > Chordata > Mammalia > Artiodactyla > Bovidae > Ovis > Ovis aries. Next base: position 64,634,330 of record NC_056063.1, read on the forward strand.
CACATTGATGCAGCTTGTGTATCACACAGAGTTTCCTGACACAGAGATGAAAGAGGGAGAATCAAGCTTGTGTCCTGCCTTGTAAGGCTGGGTCCCTGGTACCATTTTTCTGTATGCAAAGTACTATCTATTCGCCATGTTATCCAGTACAGGGTTGCACCCATCCTGAAAGACAGCCTTTTTCATTTACAGAAAGCTGCTTTATGGATTATAAAGAAGCCTTGGGCAGGAGCAGTTTCTGCCTCTCTTACACAGAATATGGACTATTTTCTTATAGCATAGTCTTCTACTTTATATATGATCAGGTATCAATATGAATCAAAATAATCTTATTGCTATGTTAAATATATGTTTAAGTTAAACAAATAATATAAATCCACAATAAATAATATAAAAGTATAAAATCAAGACAGACAAAAGAATAAAACAGTTGAAAGCTGAGCTAGAAAAATAAAATTACTAGAAAATATTAGGTACAGGGAGGCTTCCCTGGTTGCTCAGCGGTTAAGAATCTGCCCACAATGGATGAGCTACAGAAGACACAGATTCAGTCCCTTCATCTAGAAGATTCCCTGGAGGAGGGCATAGCAACCCACTCCAGTATTCTTGCCTGGAAAATCCCATGGACAGAGAAGGCTGGTGGGCCACGGTCCATGGGATCATAGTGTTTAATACATTTCCTATAGATATGTTTCTATACATTAAAAAAAAATCAGGTTGAGTAATGGGAATTCTGAAACAAATGAAGTGACACAGCAGGCAACAGTAAAACATCTGTACATCCTCCCCATAGCAGTTAACAAGAGCTTTTGGCCTACAGCTGAAATACAGTCATTCCGCTCTATTTTTTCCTATTTATCAAAAATGGTTCCTTAGGTTGGGGGTGTTCAGGGTAGAGTTCTTTCTGCTCTCTTCTTTCTCTTTGTTCATTTCCAAATTGTATCCCTTTAGTTAGAATTGCAAGAAATCACTCTGTGGGGTGTCAAGAAGAGGAGTTAATTAACCTTTTTCAGGACTCAGTCCAGAAACTTCCTAAAGCTAATCCCTAAATTAAAATTAAATATAAGTTTAACACCATTTCATTTCAAAGAGTCTTCAATAAGATATTAAAAATACAATATTGTGATTTTAAGTTACCTTTTAAATATTCTAAAATAATTGAGTTCCACATAGGTGCAGAGACTAGTGTCTTGATATTCAAAATGTATTTCCAAAAAGCTTAGCTGACAAAAGATGATCAGTGCTGCAGAGTCAAAAAGTTGAGGAAAAAATATTTTTAGGTATTCATGTATAAAATGGTTAATATTAGCTTGGGTAGGACATTTGTCGTTTTGAAAAAAAAATAGCACTTTTTTTTTCTGTTTTTCTAATTGATAAAGCTTATCCTGCATGCTTACTCAAGTAGAGCAAATTACTAATAATTTTGTTAACAGTGTTTTTGGAATCATTGTTAAGTACGTCATGTGCACATTTGCTTAAAGATTTTTAAAATGCTCAAGAGAACATGTTGTTTATTGTTCTGCTGTTAGTAGACTCAGGAATTGAAATTTAGCCAAGGCTCCTCACTTCATCAGCAATGAATTTCTACCCAAATCTCTTTGCAATTTTTGTAGGATTATTTGCAGTATTCTTTTCAATTACAATGTTCATATGCGTTACTCTGTGGCTATTTTACTTCTAATTAGGTTTATTTGAAAGAATAGATTACATGCTACTCATTTTCTTTCGCTTTCTATTTAGTCACAGCAGATTCTCAGTGAACCGTGAGACAGACATTCTGTTAATAAATATTTTATAAAACATAAAGTTTAGGCTTTTTATGTATGATTTTGTTATTTTTAATCCTTGAGGATAATTTATAAATATTTTATCATATTCTACAAAATATAATGAACATTCGTATTGAGCAAGCATGTATATTCCATATGGTTTCTTGTTAAATCCATTTGGTTACATTGAAAGATTAAAGCAATAAGAGATGATTATTGCTGTACAGATAAGAAAAAAGACATCAGCCATCATCATAATATTCATCAACACAATAGTACACTGAGCGTCCATAAATATATGGTGCCCTGATAGCAATCCATAAACCAAATTATATAGCCTCATCCCCAGTACTCTATAAACTCGTGATCACTGACAAAAAACATGCCCTTATAATACAGGCAACAAATATGAAAAGAAAAAACTTTTAGAACATACATAAATACCAATAATGATCACCACTAAAATAAAAAGTGTTCGGTATGGTAGAATTACTTGTTACACCAGAATTTAAAAGAAATAAAATTTAAAAACACTAATGCCATTCCATCTTTATGAATTCCTTAATTAACTTGACTGGCCATTTCAGAATGAGGAAGACGAAAATATTCTGGATGCATAAAAGGTATCAGTTTAGTTCAGTTCAGTCGCACAGTCACGTCCTTTGCGACCCCATGAATCACAGCACGCCAGGCCTCCCTGTCCATCACCAACTCCCAGAGTTCACTCTGTATATGTTGTTTCTATTCAGCTAAGATGCTGTCTGATTATCAAATAAAACCTGCACCTCAACAAAGCTTTTAAGAGTTTTTTTTTTTTTTTTTCATTTATCTCTTGTAATTGAAAGAACAAAAGCCATGCTCACATACTCTTCTGCATATGAAATAGCCTCCTTATTGGGCTTGTCAGGCACTTTTAGAGAAGCTGAGCACTTAGAAATGTAAATAATGAGCACATCTTGCAAACCTAAGGCATCTTGGTCAGTGGATACTTTTGTTGACTACTGCAGTTCCAAAATGTGAAGATGAGTGTTCACAACTCATGAAACAGTGCAGGATTATTGAGTTAAGAAGATAGGCTGTATATTCTGCAAATTTATTGGTAGGCTTCAGTCACTAAGATTTATGAGCTCCATTGAAGCATTTATGTTATATAATTATATGAAATATTTCAAATCATGAACCTAGGTAATGTGTATAGAAGAATATATTTTTGACTACCATCCCACTAGGGGTAAGGAGCCCACCTGCCAATGCAGGACATGTATGAGACACATGCTTGATCTCTGGGTGGGGAAGATTCCCTGGAGGAGGGCATGATAACCCACTCCAGTATTCTCACCTGGGAAATCCCGTGGACAGAGGAGCCTGGTGGGCTACTGTCCGTGGAGTCACAAAGAATCAGACACGACTAAAGTGACCTAGCACACACCCATGGGATAGTAGCGAACAGAGTGGGTTTACTCCCTTCCTCTTACTCTAGATTTACCTGAACTTTGCCAGAGGTTTGTGTTTGGAGAGAATTCTGTCCTAAATCAGGATACTATTTACAAAGTATGACATTTTTATAAAAAGTACATAAAAATGCCTCCCCTTAGAGATTTGGGGAAAAATTGACTAGATATGGTTAATCATCTACCCCATGCCTTATATATCACATATCCTCAAAGAATATTAATCTTCTTGCTTTATCCTATTCTTTTTCAAACCAATTAGTTCAATCATATTAATAATAATGTTCCTATGAATTTGAAAAAAAATACACAAAATAATGCTAGAAATAACTTACATATTATTACACTATTGCACAACAGTGAATTTTATTTCAAAACATAATTCCTAAAAAGTATTTTTGAGGTTTTACTATTCCTAGAATGGAAGCACTGTAACACATTATTCAGATAAAATTCAGATAAAATAGAATTTTACAGAGGAAGTTAAAAGGTATATAGTTTTATGTTTCTAAAGAAATATGTTCCCAGTTGGTACCTAAATCAGAAAAGCCACTGTCCAACAAAAATGATAAAGCTCCTTGCATAACCCCATTCAAATGCAAAATAATTGTAATAAGAACAAAATACAGAGGTAGCAGGAAAAAAAAAAAAAGCTCAAAGCAGTGCAGAATTCAGAAGAAAATAGAGGGTGATGATGATAGTCTCAGTTTGTAAAGAAGTAGAATATTGCATTGGAGGAAAACAAACTCCCTGAGGAAAATGATCAACAAAGACTTTGTAGAAAAAGTGAACTCTGACTTGATCTTATGCATAGATTAAGAATTTTCTCCAGTTTTTAACAAGCATTTAGCCCAAGGAAGTGACACAAATGAGAATGGTTTGGGATAAAGTCAGCAGAAGTTTTATTGAAGAATATCCTTAGAATAAGAATGAGCAAAAGGATGCCAGACCAGAATACAAAAAAATACCACTAACTAAATGTTCTAAATATCAAAAATAAGAAGTTTGGGAATTTATGTAATAGTTTTATTAAGATGCTCTTTGCCTTTTTATGTATCTTTATCCTGCAAAGTTTCATAGTTAACAATGTATATGTGATTTGTCATTTTCATCTACTTGTATTTGTTAAGTAGTCCTTCTAGGCATTATTAATTACAGATTAAGAATTTTATTATAGCCCAGATTTATGGCTCACAGTTCAAGGATAAGCAACTACAATAAGAAGGAAACTGTATTGTTACTTCAAAGTTACTTCAAAGTCTAAAGGCCACGAGAAATATAATTTTGAATGATACATAAATTAACACAAAAGTAATAGGGCTTCCCAGGTAGTGCTAGTAGTAAAGAATCTGCCTGCCAGAGCAAGAGATGCAAGAGACGCTAGTTCAGTCTTTGGGTTGGGAAGATTCCCTGAAGTAGGAAATGGCAATTCACCCCAGTATTCTTACCTGGAGATTTCTTGGACAGAGGAGCCTCGTGGGTTACAGTCCCTGGGGCTCAGAGAGTCAGACACAACTGAGCACACAGACAATACAATACAATATGTAGGGGAATATGTTGTATTGTATTCTAGGAGAATCCCTTCATGGATGCAGCCTTGCCGTGGAGAAGGGGCTTGCATAACTCACTGAAGCTATGAGTCATGCCCTGCAGGGTCACCCAAGACAGGTGGGTCATAGTGAAGAGTTCTGTCAAAACATGGTCCACTAGAGGAGGAAATGACAAGCCACTCCGGTATTCTTGCCTGGAGAACCTCACAGAAGATGAGAGCCGCCTCCCCCCACAACCTCCGTAAGGTCAGAAGGTGTCCAATATGCTACTGGGAAGGAGCAGAGGGTAATTACTAATCACTCCAGGTGAGATGGTTAGATAGCATCATGGACTCAATGAACATGAATTTGAAAAAATTCTGGGAGATAGGGCTTTCCTTGTGGCTCAGTTAGTAAAGAATCTACCTGCAATGTGGGAGACCTGGGCTCCATCCCTGGGTTGGGAAGACCCCCTAGAGAAAGGGAAAGGCTACCCATGCCAGTATTCTGGCTTGGAGACTTCCATTGTCTAGTCCATGGGGTCACAAAGAGTGAGACATGACTGAGTGACTTTCACTTTTACTCTCAGGAAGATAGGGGAGGACAGAGGAGCCTGGCATGCTGGTCTATGTGTTCGCAAAGAGTCAGACATGACTTTATGATTGAACAACAACAAGAAGGAGAAATGAAATATGTGTCTAAAATATAATGAGTTTAAAATTACATTTCTGAATATAAAGATACAATAAATATTGTCCGTTCAGTGATAAGATCTGTTTTGAGAACATGGACTTGTTCCAACATGTTGAATATATTAGGAAATAATTTGAACATGATGCAAATTTCATGTGTCCATGAGAAACACTAAGTGAATGCAGAAAACTACAGCTTTGTTACATGAATCAAGACTTGTAGAAATATACAAATGCACAAAACACACACACATGCCTCAAACACAGGAACAACTCAATTCAAAACATCCTTATTATATAACTCTCCTTCCACCACTTGACATCTGTCCAATGACCAGTCTGTAAGCAAACTTCATGTCATTTTCTAGTTATTTACCTAGTGTTTAATCATCTAAGATTTGTAAAGCTGCTACCATTTTTATGAAGCATTTATCTTTATTGAGTTTGTGCCGCAGAGGAAGTTTTTGAGTGCTTGGTCCCAAGCTCACTTTTCTCACAAATTCTGTGAATTTGTTGGACAGTTTTGCATAGTGCATGCAGTGCTGTTTCAGAATGCATGTGTTACCTTATAATAGAACTGACAATATTAGGAGATCAAAATAAATAGCATTGTCACAGAGTAAGAAAAAGTTCACAATATTGTATTCATAAGAAACTTGAAGAAAGGGTTTAGAGAAATTTTTAAAGAGGCATTTCAATAGTTCCAGTGAAATCAGGAAAATAAAAGACATAGAGAAAGAAAGCATAGGACATGACATGTTGAAAACCAAGAAATTAAGCTGGGTTGAACTGTTACATCTATTAAAATGGCTGAATAAAAAAAGAACAAAATGATGCCATTTTTCACAACATGGATGGACGTAGAGATTGTCATACTGAGTGAAGTAAGACACAGAAAGACAAATGTCATATGATATTGCTTATATGTGGAATCTAAAAAAAAGGGCACAAGTGAATTTACTAACAAAACAGAGCAGAATCATAGATGTAGGGAAAAAAACATGGTTACCAAAGCAGATAAACTAGGAGAGTGGGATTGACATACACACACTACTATATATAAAATTGGTAACTAGTAAGAACTTTTTACCAATTTTATAAAAGGCGCTTACTCCTTGGAAGGAAAGTTATGACCAACCTAGATAGTATATTCAAAAGCAGAGATATTACTTTGCCAACAAAGGTCCATCTAGTCAAAGCTATGGTTTTTTCTGTGGTCATGTATGGATGTGAGAGTTGTACTGTGAAGAAAACGGGGTGCTGAAGAATTGATGCTTTTGAACTGTGGTGTTGGATAAGACTCTTGCGAGTCCCTTGGACTGCAAGGAGATCCAACCAGTCCATCCTAAAGGGGATCAGTCCTGGGTGTTCATTGAAAGGACTGATGCTGAGGCTGAAACTCCAATAGTTTGGCCACCTCATCTGAAGAGTTGACTCATTGGGAAAGACTCTGATGCTGGGAGGAATTGGGGGCAGGAGGAGAAGGGGACGATTGAGGATGAAATGGCTGGATTGCATCACATACTCAATGGACATGAGTCTGAGTGAACTCTGGGGGATGGTGATGGACAGGGAGGCCTGGCGTGCTGCGATTCATGGGGTCGCAAAAAGTCAGACAGGACTGAACAACTGAACTGAACTGAACTGAATTGAACTGAAAGACTATGGGTCCAAAATTTGTAAAAATTAATTATTCTCTTTAGGTAATGTTGGGACCTAACAAACGCCATGATAGGCTTCAGGGACTAAGGTAGGACTCACGAGAAAGAGGTCATCCCCACGGATGCCAGGACTTGTCTAATCAGCATACTCCCTGTAACCTGGTTTGAGTTTATCAGGATGTAAAAGACATCCCCCTGCAGCCAATAGCCAATTAGTAAATATCAGGAAACCCCTGCAGCCAATAAAGATTAGCCAATTAGAAAATACTAGGAAACTCCTGCAGCCAATCAGCCCTTGCCAACTCTCTGTTCTAAAACCTATAAATACTGCTGTAAATCTGGGCTCGGGGCTCCTTGCTCCACTCCACTGCGTTGGATGTGGTGGGAGCCCTAGCTGGAGCTAGAAATAAAACCCCTTCATGCTTTTGCATTGCTATGGGCGTCTTATTCTCTCAGTTTTGGGGACTTGGACTCTGGGCATAACATCTGGGGGCTCGTCCGGGATCCCTTTAACTGGGAAGAATAACACTCTCCCGGTAGAAGGGGTTTCCTCACTAGGAGGAAAGATATTTGAACACCAGTGTTAAGTCTGGTTAAGTCCAGCATAAGGCCGAGGCCCAGCATATGCATTGGAAGGCAGCTAGCTCTTGTTAGGCCTAATCAGAGGTGAATTAGTCGTCCTAGCCAGTGTAAGACCGAGGCCCAGTGAGTGCACTGGAAGGCAACTGGCAGCCAGCATAAGACCGGAGCCCAGCATTCACGCTGGAAGTCAGCTGGTTCTGTGAGGGACTGGGAACGAACATGTCTCCTGACTCCGAATCTGGTGGGCAGTGGACGCCCTTTGGTGAGATAACATTGGGAAGCAAGACAACAGTAACCAGGGATAGACCTAGTTCTGTGTTTTCGGCCAATATTTGTTTGTCTTCTGTCTGTCGCCTTTCTTTGTGTGCCAGCGCAATTTTTGTTTTTTTTGTGTGTTCCTTGTGAGCTCCGTTATTATGGGTCAAAGCTCTTCCACCTCTTTGTCTGTAATGACTGACCATGAAGATCAGGAGAGTCAGAAGAAGAAGCCGATACTCCAGGAATCCTCTTTATATCCTAGCCTGATTGACTTAGACACTGAAATCTCACCCCTCCCCCTCCATATATGCAGCCACCCTTGCCCCCGCAGGTACCGCAGGTGTTGTTCGTAGAACAAAGGAGGGACCCAGAACCCTCGGCTCCACCATGGGAAGGGGGTCCAGCCCAAGGAACTCGTGGAAGGACTCAAAGGGGAAGAGACTAGTCTGAGGACGGAAGCTGGGGGGCTCCTTCATCCACCGTTCGGGCATTCCCTGTCCGGGTGGGGCCAGCAAATCCCAGTGGGGAGCGAACATACCAGTACTGGCCGTTTTCTATGAGTGATTTATATAACTGGAAAACTCAAACCCCTTCTTTTTCTGAAATACCCCAAGGTCTTTTTGATCTCTTAGATTCTATCTTGTTTACTCACAATCCTACTTGGGATGATTGTCAGCAACTATTGCAGGTGCTCTTCACCACGGAGGAACGGGAGAAAATTCTATCGGAAGCACAAAAACATGTTCCAGGAGTGGATGAAAGACCCACCATGCAGCCCCACCTAATTGAGGAGGGGTTTCCTTTGATGCGACCAAAATGGGATTTTGAACGCGCTGAAGGTAGGGAGCATCCCCAAGTGTACCGCCAGACTCTGATGGCTGGCCTCCGGGCAGCCGTCAGGAAACCAACGAATTTGTCTAAGGTAAATTTGATAAGGCAGGAGCCAAATGAGAGCCCAGCAGCCTTTTTAGAAAGGTTAGTGGAGGCTTTCATGCAGTATACGCCCATGGACCCTCAGGCTGATGAGTCATGTGCACCAGTCTTGCTAGCCTTTGTTAATCAGGCAGCTCCGGCTATCAGGAGGAAGTTACAGAGGACAGAAAGGCTGGGAGAACAGTCAATACAGGATCTGGTGAGGGCAGCTGAGAAAGGGTTTAATAACAGAGAGACCCCTGAGGAGAGGGAGGAATGAATTAGATGGGAGGAAAGGGAATTTAGAGCTAAGGAAAACCGAAGAAATCAGAAAGAGCTGGCTCAAGTTTTCTTTGCGGGAACGAGACTGGGACCTGATTCCCAGAAGACTCCAGACACCCAGCCAGAAGGGAGGAAGAGAGAAAGGAAGGGAGAAACCAGCCAGACCGACCCTAAAGAGAGACCAATGCGCCTATTGCAAAGAGCAAGGGCACTGGAAAAATGAGTGCCCCAAGAGAAACCTGAAAAAAAGGACTGTAAGAAAAGAAGAGTCTCCCTCGGGTGCCCACATTTTATATGCAGGAGAAGATAGTGATTGGGGGGTCAGGGCCTGGCACCCCTGCCCAAGTCCTGGGTAACTATTAATGTGGAGGGGAAACTGGTCAGCTTCATGGTGGATACGGGAGCCCAGTACTCGGTCCCCAATCAAAAATTCAGGCCGATGTCCAAGAAGACTAGCTTGGTCTAGGGAGCCACTGGGACAAAAAGATATTACTGGACTACTAAACGAAAAGTGGACTTGGGAGCCCAACAGGTGTCCCACTCATTTCTGGTGATCCCGGAATGTCCAGCCCCTTTATTAGGAAGAGACCTATTGTCCAAAGTCAATGCGCAAATTCACTTTGACTCTGTAGGGATATCAGTCACAGATGGGCTTGGACTACCAATTCATGTTTTATCCCTGGCACTGAGAGATGAATACAGACTATATTCACCAAAACCCCCTGCAGCTGTGGACCCAGCTATGCTATAATGGATCCAAAAATACCCTCTGGCCTGGGCCGAGATGGCAGGAGTAGGACTGGCAAAACAAAGACCTCCCATCATTGTTGAATTAAAAGCAAATGCTACCCCTGTGAAGATAAAGCAGTGCCCCATGAGTCAGGAGGCCCAGCAAGGAATCACGCCACACATACAGTGCCTCCTGAAGGTAGGGATTCTTAAAAAGTGCCGGTCCCCATGGAATACTCCCCTGCTGCCTGTGAAAAAGCCTGGGGGAACGGACTTTAGACCCATCCAAGATCTTCGTGAAGTCAACAAACGGGTGAGTGACATTCATCCCACTGTCCCTAACCCATACACCCTCCTGAGCGGCTTGCCACCAGACTACATCTGGTATACAATCTTGGACTTAAAAGATGCCTTTTTCAGTTTGCCTCTGGCCCTCCAGAGCCAAGAGATCTCATTCGAATGGACTGACGAAGACAGTCAAACTATAGGACAGCTGACCTGGACTCACCTTCCACAGGGATTTAAAAACTTGCTGACGTTGTTCAACGAGGCTCTGGGCGAGGACCTCTGTGAGTACCGGACTAGCCACCCTGACGTTGTCCTATTGCAGTATGTGGATGACCTCATGCTGGCCGCTACTACCAAGGAGGTATGCCTAGAGGCCACAGGCGACCTCCTTCAGACTTTGGGGACATTGGGGTACTGGGCGAGTGCAAAGAAGGCCCAAATTGCTAAACAGGAAGTCGTTTACTTGGGGTACAAAATAAAACAGGGGCGAAGATGGTTGACTCAGGCTATGAAAGAGACTATTTTAGAGATCCCTGAGCCAACGACTCCTCAGCAAGTGAGGGAGTTCTTAGGGACTGTTGGGTACTGCAGGCTATGGATCCTGGGGTTTGCTGAAAAGGCCTGGCCTCTATATGAAGGAAGTAGAGAAAATAAGAACTGGACTTGGACTGAGCCAATGAGGCGGGTGTTTCAGGAACTCTGGCAGGCATTGCTAGAAGCCCTGGCCCTAGCTCTCCCTGACCCAGCTAAGCCATTTCAACTGTTTGTGCATGAAAAGCAGGGAGTGGGAAAGGGAGTCCTGACACAGCAATGGGGACCTTGGAGGCGGCCTGTGGCATACCTCTCTAAACAGCTGGACCCAGTAGATGCTGGGTGGCCGCCCTGTCTCCGTATCATCGCGGCCGCTGCTCTCCTTGTCCATGACGCTGACAAGTTGACTTATGGACAACGCCTCCTGGTCTACAGTCCCCATGCCATAGAGGGGCTCCTCAAACAGCCACCGGGTAAGTGGATATCTAATGCTCGCTTAACCCATTACCAAGCCCTGCTGTTAGATGCTCCCCAGATACACTTTAAGACACCTTGTTTTCTAAATCCTGCTACTCTCTTGCCCATCCCAGAGGAGGATGGGCCTCTCCATGACTGTGCTGAAGCATTGGCTGAGGAAACCACCATACGAAGAGACCTCAGCGACATACCATTAAAGGACAGTGAGCTTATACGGTTCACAGATGGGAGCAGTTATATAAAGGATGGGCAGAGAAAAGCAGGGGCAGCCAAAGTAGATGACACTGGGAGGGTCGTCTGGGCTGAGGCTTTGCCCCCTGGAACATTCACCCTAAAAGCAGGATTAATAGCTGGGACACAAGCACTAGAGAGGGCAAAAGGAAAAAAGATCACCATTTACACTGACAGCCGGTATGCATTCGGCACCATGGATATTCAAGGCCCTATATATAAATAACAGGGATTCTTGACGGCAGAGGGAAAAGAGATTAAGAACCTACCTGAAATACGCAGACTCTTGGCAGCGGTCCACTTGCCCTGGGCGGTATCCATAGTACATGTCCCAGGACACCAGAAAGGAGCAGATGCCAGGGCCCGAGGCAACCGTGCTGCCGATGCAGCAGCCCACGAGGTGGCCGCTGGATACTGCCAAGCTCATATGCTTGTTGTAGGATTACCACCACCGGGGATGGGGACTCTCCCCCCAAACCCCATACACTCCCCCTCTGATTTAAGCTGAATGCAGGATAACACCAACCACCCTGCAGGCAAGGACGGATGGTATCGGGACCAGGATGACAACCTGTTGCTTCCTACCAACCTGGGCAGACATCTCTGTACCCACTTACATCAAACCACCCATTCGGGAGAGAAAAAGACTTTGATGCTTCTACAAGCAGCGCAGCTGTGGTTTCCCCAACAAAAGAAAACCATACAGGACATAGTCCACACCTGCAAGGCCAGTCAGATGATGAGACTGGGAGAAGGACAGCACACAGGTGTAAGATACCGGGCGAAAGGCCGGGACATCACTGGGAGATAGATTTTACAGAGGTAGGGCCAGGCAAGTATGGCTATTGTTACCTGTTAGTTTTGGTTGATACATTTTCTGGGTGGGTAGAAGCTTACCCCACTGAAAAGGAGACAGCAATAATAGTGGCTAAGAAGCTCCTAGAAGAGATAATACCTAAGTTTGGGCTGCCGGCATCTACTGGCTCTGATAATGGACCTGCATTTGTGAGCTAAATTGTTAAAGGACTGGTCTCAGCCCTGGGGACCAAATGGAAGCTACATTGTGAGTACAGTCCCCAGAGCTCAGGACAAGCAGAAAGAATGAATCGGACCCTAAAAGAAACTTTAACAAAGTTGGCAATAGAGACTGGCAGGGACTGGGTAACCCTCCTTCCCTTTGCGCTTTTTTGGGCGTGTAATACCCCCTATAAACTAGGTTTGACTCCCTTTGAAATTGTATATGGAAGTCCACCCCCCATTTGTTCAGTGTTTGAGGGAAAGATTAAACCATCTCTCTCACTACACGTTCCAACAAGAGATGCTGGCTTTAAGTAAAGTGCATAAACATATCTGGTCACTGATAACGAGTTCATGAGGGCCAGAGTAAAGGAACAATCCCGTCCCATGATATGGGCCCAGGAGATTGGGTCTGGGTTAAGAGACACCAGTCAAAAACCTTAGAGCCAAGATGGAAGGACACCTATGTTTTCTCCTTACCACCCCCACTGCCCTAAAGGTGGACGGAATTGGACCCTGGGTGCACTGCAACCACATGCATCATGCCACCCCAGAGGAACAAGAAAAGGCCCAAAAAGAATGGAAGGTGACGCCGCATCCCACCAACCCCTTAAAAATGAAGCTCGTCCACCAGCTGGCCCCAGACAAATCCCCCTGACTCTCCTGTTGGTGGCCCTCCTTCTCCACTCCAGAACTGCTGGTGCTAACCCACATCAACCTGCTAAGATCACCTGGACGCTCCGTAATGGACTAACCCATGAGGTACTCAATTCGACTACTTGAATCCCCCCAATACTTGGTGGCCAGATTTATTCTTCAACCTTGGACCTTTGTAAAAAGAACATATCAGTACAGTTCAAGTGATGATGCTGAGACAACAGTATCAGGCAATGTCTCAGAATGAAGAGGAGGATTCCTCTCCATGATCAAAGGATGGGGGGAATGTTGGGACCTAACAAACACCATGATAGGCTTCAGGGACTAAGGTAGGACTCACGGGAAAGGCTGAGTCATTGCCCAGTGAGGTCATCCCTGCGGATGCCAGGACTTGTCTAATCAGCATACCCCCCGTAACCTGGTTTGAGTTTATCAGGACATAAAAGACATCCCCCTGCAGCCAATAGCCAATTAGCAAATATCAGGAAACCCCTGCAGCCAATAAAGATTAGCCAATTAGTAAATACTAGGAAACTCCTGCAGTCAATCAGCCCTTGCCAACTCTCTGTTCTAAAACCTATAAATACTACTGTAAATCTGGGCTCGGGGCTCCTTGCTCCACTCCACTGCGTTGGACGTGGCGGGAGCCCTAGCTCGTGCTAGAAATAAAACCCCTTAATGCTTTTGCATTGCTGTGGACGTCTTATTCTCTGAGTTTTGGAGACTCGGACTCTGGGCATAACAGGTAACCCTAGAGAAAGGCTCCTAGTTATTTTGTTTAAATAAGTATAAAATCAAAATTACTGATTCTGTTGAAGAGCAATATAAGTATTACAAATCTAATTCAGTTGAGACAAATTTCAAAATAATTCAATTGAAAAAAAAGTTAAATTTTCTCTGCAAATTGAATGTGCATGGGATTAAGCTCATCTGTTATGTATTCAAGGACTGTTGTTGTTGTTCAGTGGCATAATTGTGTCCGACACTTTGCGACCCCATGGACTGCAACATGCCAGGCCTCTCTGTCCCTTACCATCTTCTGGAATTTGCCCAAGTTCATGTCCATTGCATCAGTGATGCCATCCAGCCATCTCATCCTCTGATGCCCTCTTCTCTTTCTGCCCTCAATCTTTCTCAGCATCAGGGACTTTTCCAATGAGTCAGCTATTCATAACAGATGATCAAAATACTGGAACTTCAGCTTCAGCATAAGTCCTTCCAATGACTATTTAGAGTTGATTTCCTTTAAGATTGACTGGTTTGATCTCCTTGCTGTCCAAGGGATTCTCATGAATCTTCTCTAGCACCACAGTTCAACCTTTCATAGAGAAAGGTACCTAGTTATTTTGTTTAAATAGATATAAAGTCAAAATTATTGATTCTGTTGAAGAGCAATATTATTACAAATCTAATTCAGTTGAAATAAATTTCTAAATAATTTGAGTGAAAAAATGGTTAAATTTTATCTGCAAATTAAATGTGCATGGAATTCAGCTCATCTGTTTTGTATTTGAGTATTAAGAAGACAAAAATTAAAGACAATACCTAACTGTAAATTATCTTGATTGATTTTGTAATCGTGACTCACTGTGTCTCAAATTCCCTTTAAAGGAAGAATATCTACCATTTGACAAGCATTCATTCCATTTTTTAAAAATGTATTTTAAGGAATATGCTGTGTACTAGTGAAAATTTGACTCAGGTTTGTTGAGAGACATAGCAAGCAGAACATTGGCATGGATCAACAAACCCACAAATAAGATGCTCAGCTTGATTTAAGCTGTTGGAATGGTGATTTTACTGGCAAGACATGGTTTGCATGCTGTTTTGAATTAGGTGCCAAGGATACTCTGTGGCAAGACAGTTTCCATTTTAAACATCAGCTATTTCTTTAATTATAAAATGGCATCTGTGCTATAACAGAATTTGTGACAAATTTGTGCTTCAAAAACTTGGATCTCAGAGGGAATAGTGGGATTTATTAATTATTAGACATTAGATAAACCATATAACTTTTATTCTATCTTCACCTGTATATAATTGTGTTTTAATACCTATTGTGATGAAAGGCTGCTGAAATAATTCAGTGCAAGAAATGCAAAGTGTTATATCCTATTATCCCACACCACTTTCTTGCTTACTTACTCTCTTGCAATTACATCGGCCTCGTTACTGTGCTCTGAATATATCAGATAATAGCAGGATTTGTCATCAGATTTTCCTTCTGCCTCAAACTATTGTCCAGTTTTCAAGTGTTCTCCCAGGTCATTTACTATGTTGCTTTCTTTAAGAATTCACTCCCAGCCATATTTGCAATTTTCCCTTGATGTTTCCTTTTTATTTTAGAATTTATTTCTCTTTAATATGTTAACTATAAAATATGATAATAAATACTGACATATATTTAATATATCTCATCACTTAATGGAAAATAGATGGGAAAACAGTAGAAACAGTGACAGGCTTTATTTTCTTTGGCTCCAAAATCACTGCAGATGGTGATTGCAACCATGAAATTAAAAGATTCTTGCTCCTTGGAAGAGAAGCTATGACCAACCTAGACAGCCTATTATAAAGCAGAAACATTACTTTGCCAACAAAGGTCCATCTAGTCAAAGCTGTGGTTTTTCCAGTAGTTATGTAAGGATGTGGGAGTTGGACCATAAAGAAAGCTGAGTGCTGAAAATTGATGCTTTTGGACTGTGGTGTTGGAGAAGACTCTTGAAAGTCCCTTTCACTGCAAGGAGATCCAACCAGTCAATCCTAAAGGAAATCAATCCTGAATAGTCATTGGAAGGACTGATGCTGAAGCTGAAGCTGCAATACACTGACCATCTGATGTGAAGAACTGACTCATTGGAAAATATCCTGATGCTGGGAAAGATTGAAGGCAGGAGGAGAGGGGTCAACAGAGGATGAGATAGTTGGATGGCATCACTGGCTTGATGGACACGAGTTTCAAAAAGCTCTGGGAGTTGGTGATGGACAGGGAAGCCTGGCATGCTTCAATCCATGGGGTTGAAAAGAGTCAGACATGACTGAGTGACTGAACTGAACTGATTATATTAACACTTTATTTATTTATCTAGTTCATTCTCTACCCAGTTTGAATGTAAACCCCATAAAAGTACTAGATTTTGAGTGTTTGTTGACTCAGAATCCAGGGAAGTGCCTGTGAACTTATAAAGGCACAATATTTTACCCATAAATGAATCAATACTATGAGTGCTAAATGTTCTGATAAAATGGAAAAAAAAATTTTAACTGAAGAGCTTCTCCTTTTTATTCTTATACATTTACAAAATGCAAGTTAATAGTATTAATTAAGAAAGGCATTGAGAATTTTAGTGACCAAGCAATAATGACAAATGTAATTTTTGTCAGGCTGTTCTTACTCCTGGTAGAATCTAGAGCACTATGCTGAAGAAAGTTGCCATCCTAGTTAAGATGAAAAGACTTTAATTAAAATACCTGCCTTTGGGTTTGGGGTGGGAGCCATCAGATGAGCGACAGCCTTTATGCTGCATACTTGGCATGCTCATAGCAAGTATTTCAGGAAATTTTATACTTAAAAATACAGTGTAACAGTTTACTTAGTTTAGCATAATCCATTCAAGTCATTCAAGAGCTAGTCACATAAATTCTTTAACCTGTTGATATTTCAGTCCCCCTTCTAGAGAGAGATCTCCACTTTACTCCTTGCTCCCATTAGAGACTATTAGAGCTTCTAAAACTTCCACAGGTAGTTATATAAAGGACATTTAACAACAGAAATTATAAAACATAAATTAATTGACACAATGAAGATTGTGGATTCTTTATCACTCAGCCACCTGGGAATCCCCAGATGGGCCAAAATCCAGAACACTTGCAATTTTGCATGTCAACAAGGATGTAGAGCAACAGGAACTTATTCATTGCTGGTGAAAGGATGTAAAATAGCACAGCCACTTTGGAAGCATTTGGATTCTTACCATACGATCCAGAAATCATGCCCCTTGGTTTAATCCACAGAATTTGATTTTTATGTCTACACATGTCTGCACATGGATGCATTTCTTGTTCATAACTGCCCAAACTTGGAAACAACCAAGATGTTCTTCAGCAGGTGGATGGATAAATGTACTGTGGAACATCCAGATTATGGGACATTATTCAGTGGAGAAGGAAGTGAGCTATCAGGCCATTAAAAGACATGAAAGAATCTTGAATATTGCTCAGTGAAAGAAATTTATTTGAAAAGCTACATAACGTATTATGCCAACTCTATGACATTCTGGAAAAAGTGAGACTATGTAGACAATATAAAGAGTGTTAGTTGCCAGGGATAAGGGAAGAGGGAGGGAAAAATAGGGCATAGAGGATTCTTAGGGGCAGTGTAACTATTCTGTATGACACTATAATGGTAAACACTTATTACACTTTTATCAAAACTCATAAAATGTACACCACCACAAGTGAATTCTAATATTATGGACTTTCAGTGATAATGATTTGTCAGTGCAGGTCCATCAGCTGTAATCCCATTCTAGTACAGGACATTGATAATAGGGTAGGCTCGGGTGGGGAGAGAGGGCTATATGGGAAGTTTTGTACTTTATACTCAATTTTTCTGTAAACCTAAAAGTGATCTAAAATATAAAGTCTACTTAAACAATCATTTAGATCAAATTTTTATTCCTATGTCAGAGAATGCGTGTTAACAGGAAAAACTGCCTGGTGATTGTTTTTAATCCAGCTTTAAATTCACAGGAAATCTTTATATTTCCCTTAGACCTCATGACCTTATTCAGATCTACTCATTTCAAATGCATGATGTTCAAGCTGGATTGAAGAATACTTTTGTAGTCCTGTCCCACTCTCCTGCTCAAAGAAAGGGTTTTCTAAGGGGGAAAAATGTGAATAGAGAATTCTTATTATGCTCAAAATAATCATGTTTTCAATTATTTTAAACATTTTAAGAGAATCATTTATACATGAGTCGCTGAAATATTATAATACAAAACTCTTATCTATATAAAAATGCCCATCTACTAAGTTGCGTTGTTTTGAAATTTTTTATTTGTTATATATTAATAGAAACATAAATTATTGCTTTTAAAAATTATCTCTAAAATCAAGTAAATTATTTTCCTAAATGTTCTAATTCCCACCTCTTGCAATTTTTTTTTTAAATTTGATATTGAGTTTATGTGTGTAGCATGCTTATTGCTGAAAATATTACTTTTTATTATAATATGAACTAGTCATAAATTTTGTTTTAGTTTTAAAAAATGAAGATTAGTCTACCAATAAGAAAAAGAAAACAGTAAACCAAGCATTTAGATCTATTGGGTTTCCCTGGTGGCTCAGCTGGTAAAGAACCAGCCTGCAATGCAGGAGACCTGGGTTAGCTCCCTGGGTTGGGAAGATCTCCTGGAGAAGGAAATGGCAACCCACTCCAGTATTCTTGTCTGGAGAATTCCATGACAGAGGAGCCTGGCAGAACACAGTCTATGGGGTCACAAAGAGTGAGACACAACTGAGTGACTAACACTTTCACTTTTCAGATCTGTAAATGCATTCCATACACCAAAGACCCGTTTTTGTTCAAGAAAAATCAAGAAAAAGAAAGTTTAACCCCAAAAGATACACATATTTAGCAACATTTAAACACAATAGAAAAAAGGCACCAAGCCTGTTCATTTTGGGTGATTTTTTGGAATGAAATATTTTAAAGTTCAAATAAAATGATGATTTCTATTTCTATCAGTGCTCTTTAAACAAGCATTGACATTCTTAATTTTTCCAAAAGCATTTTTAAAAGCCCAACATTTGAGTTATCTGATCTAGTGTAAAATTTTTATTCAAAAATGCTTCTTTAAATAGCAAACTGCGTGGGAGAAAAAAATTTTTCCTCTTCAGGGATTTTTGATCCTCATTTCATTTAAGTTAAACATTTATCACAATTCTGCCCCTCCAAACTTTTCAACTAACTTTTCTGGAAAACTAGTTAATGATTCTGAATCAAAATTAGTATCATGTTCCAACGCACATTGTTATGCTAACCTGTACACTTCTTACATAATAAAACATTTTATAATATTCTCAAATGTAACTTCTTTATTTTTGATGTGTCAGCTTATTTTTCTGTGATGTATAACATTTACTTCCATTTATTCACCTTAGATTTTAACTAAAAATGCTTTTTAAAAAATTTTTAACCAGCACTAATTGCGTTGATGGAGCACTAATTGCATTTTATCTAGTTACTGGTTTGTATTAAAAGATTGCATGTATGAGTTCAGTCACTTTTAACCAGATATAGCTATAATGAAAAAAGAATAGCCATTAGTTAATAATTTCATAAAATCTAAATTATTGGAGAAGGGAAAGGCAAGCCACTTCAGTATTCTTGCCTTGAGAACACCATGAACAGTATGAAAAGGCAATATGATAGGATACCAAAAGAGGAACTCCCCAGGTCATTAGGTGCCCAACACACTATAGGAGATTAGTGGAGAAATAAGTCCAGAAAGAAAGAAGGGATGGAGCCAAAGCAAAACAATACCCAGTTGTAGATGTGGCTGGTGATAGAAGCAAGATCCGATGCTCTAAAGAGCAATATTGCATAGGACCTGGAATGTCAGGTCCATGAATCAAGGCAAATTGGAAGTGGTCAAACAAGAGATGGCAAAGGTGAACATCGACATTCTAGGAATCAGCGACCTAATCACTCTTCCAGGGGTTCATATTACAGTATACTATGAATAGAGGGCAAGGGATTTTTGAAAAGTGTTTATCAGTCTGGGACCCTAGCTGAAAGAAAAGAAAATAATTCTGCATGTATAATAAGAAAAGGAATTTATCAAAAAAGCATGGAGTACCATATACACAAACACATAAGTATGTGTGTGTCAAACACATATATAAGTATGTGTGTGTATATGTGTATATATATATATGTACATATATATATAGTAGTAATATAGAGGAAGTTAAATTACTTAAACTTAGGGAGAGAAGTTTAAACCAAAGGATGTATGTAAGCTATGGCTTCTGGATGAGTGAAGGTATGCAAAATATCAAAGATGACTGAATATGATGGTTGCAAACATCTGGACGTTCTGCTAATGGGCAGGGAATATTTGAATGAGAATTTTTTCTTTTAAGTGTTACTGATTTTTAAATTTTTTCCATACATTTTACAAGTTTTGTTCCATAAAAAATTAATTTGTTAGAATCAAGATTTTAACATAATTGACATTTTAATTTCAGTGGTAATTATTAGGAGACAATCTTACATGGATCTCTTAATTTTCTGCACATTTTGTAAGCAGCAGCACAGACTGTCCTTTGCTTCAGTCTGTTTTCAAGAATATTTGTGTAGAGAATAGCCTTGGAAAACTGAGTTACTTACTAAATAGTGTTGCAAAGGGCAGGAGTGTTCACGCTCATTGTTTATGATTTCCTGTGCTAAGTTTAGGGCTCCTTCCTTCTAATGCAACACACAGACACCCTTTGGATCACCCTGTGGGAACTGGTGCTTGGGCAACCACCATAGAAATGCTGATACTCTGACTACCACCAGTGCTATGAGTTACAAAATGCTTTTTGTCTCTGACCCAGGAATCTTCTAACAGAAACTATGAGACTTTGGCCAGCTAACAAACTAGTTCACCAGTAGGGTAAAATCTCTTGTGCTTTCAGAAGCATGGGGCAATTATAAAAATAATTATTCATTTTGAGTAACTATTAATTATACTGCCATAATCAATATTTTATGTAATATATAATTGTAAGATCATCAAAATTACTAAATGATAAAATGTATATTGTTACATAATAACTATACTACCAAACATGTAAATTAAAATAAAAATGATAGCAAATGAAGCAACTGACAAACAACTAATCTCAAAAAATACAAGCAACTTATGTAGCTCAATTCCAGAAAATAAACGACCCAATCAAAAAACGGGCCAAAGAACTAAATAGACACTCCAAAGAAGACATACAGATGGCTAACAAACACATGAAAAGATGCTATACATTACTCATTACCAGAGAAATGCAAATCAAAACCACAATGAGGTACCATTTCGCACCAGTCAGAATAGCAGCTATCCAAAAGTCTACAAGCAATAAATGCTGGAGAGAGTGTGGAGAAAAGGGAACCCTCTTACACTGCTGGTGGGAATGCAAACTAGTACAGCCACTGTGGAGAACAGTGTGAAGATTCCTTAAAAAATGGCAAATAGAACTGCCATATGACCCAGGAATCCCACTGCTGGGCATACACACTAAGGAAACCAGAATTGAAAGAGACACATGTACCCCAATGTTCATCGCAGCACTGTTTATAATAGCCAGGACATGGCAAAATCAATACAGTATTGTAAAGCAAAATAAAAATTTAAAAAAATTAAAATAATAAAATAAAGAAAAATTAAAATTAAAATTTTTATCATTTCCATATTTGAGCAAATATTACCTTGCCCCCAAATTTTAAAGTATCTTAAAAACTAAGTTAAAAGTTTAAATACAAATTTAGCTAGCAAAATTAAATTATAATATTCTGTGCTGCACTCAATATGCCAGCAAATTTGGAAAACTTAGCAGTGGCTACAGGACTGCAAAATGTCAGTTTTCATTCTGTTCACAAAGAAAGCCAATGCCAAAGAATGCTCAAACTACTGCACAATTGCACTCATCACACACGCTAGCAAAGTAGCGCTCAAAATTCTCCAAGTCAGGCTTCAACAGTATGTGAACTGAGAACTTCCAGATGTTCAAGCTGGATTTAGAAAAGGCAGAGGAAGCAAAGATCAAATTCCCAACATCCGCTGGATCATGGAAAAAGCAAGAGAGTTCTGAAAAGCATCTATTTCTGCTTTATTAACTACGCCAAAGCCTTTGACTGTGTGGATCAACACAAACTGTGGAAAATTCTTTAAGAGACGGAATGCCAGACCAGCTGACCTGCCTCCTGAGAAATCTGCATGCAGGTCAAGAAGCAACAGTTAGAACTGGACATGGAACAACAGACTAATTCCAAATCGGGAAAGGACCACATCAAGGCTGTATATTGTCACCTGGCTTATTTAGCTTATATGCAGAGTACATCATGTAAAATATTGGGCTGGATAAAGCACAAGCAGAAATTAAGATTTCTGGGAGAATTATCAATAAGCTCAGATATGCAAATGATACCACCCTTATGGCAGAAAGCAAAGAGGAACTAAGGTGGCTCTTGATAAAAGTCAAAGAAGAGACTGAAAAAGCTAGCTTAAAACTCAACATTCAAAAAACTAAGATCATTGCATCTAGTCCCATCACCTCATGGCAAATAGACGGGGAAACAATGAAAACTGTGACATAATTTATTTTCTTGGGCTCCAAAATCACTGCAGATGGTGACTGCAGACATGAAATTAAAAGACACTTGCTCCTTGGAAGAAAAGCTGTGACCAACCCAGACAACTTATTAAAAAGCAGAAACATTACTTTGTCAACAAAGGTCCATCTAGTCAAAGCTATGTTTTTTCTAGTAGTCATGTATGGATGTGAGAGTGGGACCATAAAGAAAGCTGAGCACTGAAGAATTGATGCTTTTGAACTGTGGTGTTGGAGAAGACTCTTGAGAGTCTCTTGGATGGCAAGGATATCCAACCAGCCACACTTAAAGGAAATTAGTCCTGAATAGTCATTGGAAGGACTGATGCTGAAGTTGAAACTCCAAAACTTTGGCCACCTGATGCTGAGTTCTGTGTCATTTGAAAAGACCTTGATGCTGGGAAAGATTGAAGGCAGAGGGAGAATGGAATGGCAGAGAATGAGAGGGTTGGATGGCATCACCAAGTCAATGGGCATGAGTTTGAGCAAACTCTGGGAGTTGGTGATGGACAGGGAAGCCTGGCATGCTGCAGTCCATGGGGGCCTCAAAGAGTCAGACACAACTGAGCGACTGAAATGAACTGATGTCCATCTAATTTCCAGTGTGAAACTATCAGATTTTATGCAGTTTATGCATGAAGTATACATGTATATAAATTTACATATTATGTATTGATTACTAAAATGTTCCTTTCTACTGGAGGGAAATGGAAGAAGAGTAAACAGTATAAAGCACCTCTGAAATACTCATAATCACCAGAATTAACTGTTTAAGAACTTAAAGGTAAACACTGGAAAAAAAATCTAAATCTATGTCCCCTTTCTCCAAAATCAGCAACTGTGACAAGATCTTTGCTTTTCTCCTACCTAACATAGGAAATCTGACACTTGTCCAAAGTTCCTAGATACAAAATTTTTCAAGTCTTTCAAAGAACACTAAAAAGGATACCTGTGTATTTGAGTTCTCATGGAATAAAGGACATATATTTCACTTTATCATGTCTCCTTATGTATTTAGTCTTGGAGAAAGGACTCATAAAAGAGGTGGAGAGAGGTGACCAAACCCTGTTAGGATCTTAGCTGTGCTCAAAATCATTTCACAGCAGCCCTGACAATATTCCTCTATCCTTTTCTCCTAACCTGCTTATTCACCAAAATGTTTGGTTTGATTATTAAATGTATAAAGACCTGGCCCCCATGCCTTAATTGGGGACAACTCTAAAGGGCTATCTGAGCTCCAAGCTTCCTATGGAATTGACTAAGACCTTCATTATAACTGCATTGCTGTCAGTACCTCTGCCTCATCAGTCCTTTTTTTTTTTTTTTCCCCTACTTCCTCACAGTATCTGATCCCTTGAGTACTCTCCAGTTAATTCCATGCAGGCAAACATCCCTCTTAGAACCTCTTCCCCAGAAAACCCTTCCTAAGAGATAGATGTCTGACAAGGTCTAAGGAAACAGATTCTAAAATGGGATTTTGAAGCTGATATCCACTGGGAGCTGATAATACTTATTCTGTCACTGGTGGTAGGTGTCACAAGGAATTTGGCTTATCTCATGATACAATTGTTAAAGTTTTTTTTTTTTTTTTTTTCCCAAGCGGTGAAGTTGCACAGAATACCAAGTAAGGAGAACGTACTGGTGAGTGATGAGTGGCCTTAGAGAGGTTCAACTGCATTAGGGGTTGCAAGGACAATAAACATTGATGCACTGGAGAAAGACAATGCTGATACTGATTAACTAATTAAATGAGAGTTAATTGTGAAACCCAGAAGGCCCCTTTTGCAGTGTATAAAAAGACTTTTATTACTTGTAGCCAGAAGGCAGCAAGAGTTGATCATAAAACCCCACACTTAAAAGTAGAAGCGCTCCTGAGAAGGTGAATTCTCATTTTTAGCTAATGTCCTACACAAACATAAGGCCTTGATTGGCAGAAGCAAGATCCTGAGACAGAATGGCATGGTGGGTCATCCCACTTGAAAAGACTTGAAACCCCTTACATATGAAGCCTCTGAATCTGTAGCAGTGGCCCATTCCTTTCTATCAGAGACTTGACAAGGATGCACAACATGATGCTTCATAAAGACCCCACTCCATCATTTATTCCTGATTTTGGTCACAAGACCTGTAGGAAAAGTCCTATCCCTACATAATCCAGCCAGTGGTCTATACTGTTTTGTGCATGTGTGCTTAGTCACTCAGTCATGTTCAACCCTTTGTGACCCCATGGACTGTAGCATAACAGGCTCCTCTGTCCATGGGGATTCTCCAGGCAAGAATACTAGAGTGGGTGGCCATGCCCTCCTCCAGGGGATCTTCCCAACCCAGGGATCAAACCCAGGTCTCCTGCATTGCAGGTGGATTCTTTACCATCTGAGCCACCAGGAAAGACCCTATATTGTCTTATCCTGGTGCTAAGTTAGCTATTCTAAAATCTGTTAAAATATAGTCCAAAGGGAATTGAACCCTCTGGACAGTCAAAAGAATATCATAGAAATTTAGTTGTATAAGCAGAAACTCAGAAAAGGAAAGATTAGAAGACTGAGGTTAAGTTCAGCTGTAGAAGCAGGATTTGGTGGACCTATAGGAGTGGACACAAAGTGTAAAAACCTTTGCATCACATGTTAGCATCCACTGAATGGTACACATTATAAAAGGCAATATACATACACCAAAATAATTAGAAGGAGAAATCTACTATCATCTAGGTCCACTTGACTTTGGAGAATTTGTGCTTTCTTTTCCCATAACTATGGGAAATAGAAAGTCTGAGGCCCTGATTTTCAGAGAGAAAATGGTTCCACAAGAGAATACAATAAGAATAAAGTTAAAACTTGAGCTATGGCTTCCACTGAGTCACTGTGGGCTAGGAGATCAGGAGACAGGCAAGAGTTCCAAGCCTGGTTATTGATCTTGCTGATATGAAATATGGAGAGTGTTATTAAGGAGGAGGCTGGACTTAACTTAGCATAATGTCTTAAGTTTCTTCTATGTTGTCTCATATGGCAGAATTTCTCTCTTTTTTAAAACTGAATAATATCCAATGTTTGCTTATACCATACATATCCATTCATACATTATTGGATATTTAGGTTATTTCTACATCTTGATTGTTGTGAATAATGCTGTAAGAAATGCAGTCAATCCCTTGGGGAGCTTGGGGGCTAGGATTGACTGGCTGGTGCCTCTGCTGTGATCATGTTGTCCTCCCTCTGAGCAATTCTAAATCTTTCTTCTCCAATTAACTTGTCTGCATGCAAACCTCCTTTCCAGAATCTGTTCCTGGGGAAGCCAAACTAAGACAACTAATTTTGTATAAGATTAGAATAGTTAGATGATTTGGTTAGTTTTAATTATTTATTTCAGAAGTCTTATTACTTATTGTTGATAGTTGAAGGCTCCTGTATCATATTTTCCTCTGCAGGAAGCTTTTATGTGGAAGAGACATCAGAGACATGTTCCTTTATATTTCAGGGCCGATGCTAATTCTATAGCATTTGCTCTGTATTTCTAGTTACGTAATTACTGGATAACTTGCCTTTGGGGATTTAGTATACTTTATCTCAATGTCTGTTCAGCTGCTCCTCTTAAACTCTAATTGTAATTCCAAAAGATAAATTAAGTTGGTTGCTTGTCAGTGGAGATTACAGTGTATGTTATTACTGTTCCCTGACGGGAAACAGATCGGACAAAATACCCTTGACTTTATGTTGATTTATAATCACTCTTCCAGGGGTTCATATTACAGATACTATGAATAGAGGGCAAGGGATTTTTGAAAAGTGTTTATCAGTCTGGGACCCTAGTTGAAAGAAAAGAAAATAATTCTGCATGTATAATAAGAAAAGGAATTTATCAAAAAAGCATGGAGTACCATATACACACACACATACACATAAGTATGTGTGTGTATATGTATATATGTATATATATATATATATATATAGTATATATATAGTATATATACTATATACTATATATATATAGTAGTAATTTAGTCGCTAAGTCGTGTCCGATTCTTGCGACCCCATGGACTATAGCTTTCCAGGCTCCTCTGTCCATGGGATTCTCCATGCAAGAATACTGGAGTAGGTTGCCATTTTCTTCTCCAGGGGATCTTCCCAACCCAGGAATCGAACCCAGTCACCTACACTGCAGGCAGATTCTTTACCATATGAGCCAGCAGGGAAGTCCAAGTATGTATGTGTGTATGTGTGTGTATATATATTTATATATATACATATATATATATATAACACAATAATTGAGAATATTTAATATTCTCAATTAATACCTCTAAAGAAGAGGTCCACAATTTTTTTAAAAGTCCATACTGGAAATATTTTTGTCTTTATGGGCCATACAATCTATACACTTTCTCAAATTTGCCTTTGTAACATGGAAAAAGTATAGACAATATGTAGACAAATTAACGTGGCTGTGTTACAACAAACCTTTATTTATAAAAATAGAGACCCAATTGAATTTGTCCCAAGACCTAGTTTACCAACTCCTGCCTAAAATAATAGTGCATTTATTCACCTTTCCATGTATTCTCATTCCCTCCAACTCATCACATTTTAAAATAATTCTATAAATATAGGTTGTCACAAATCAATTATGTACTATTCAATTACCATTATGTCTACCTTCTACCTCAATTCTAGATAATATTTATATAACACCCCACTAGTCCTTTTGAGAAACTTTCCCCAAACATATTTTTGTTCCCTGAGTTTCTGCAAGATCACAAACGTTCTTCTGTGACCTCTTATTTGAAGGTCTATTTGATTACACATAACTTCCCTGGTTCACATTTTTTTTCATATTTACTCCATTTGTGGCAAAATATGCTGCCTTAAAAATGCCTGATGCTAATCTGATTCTTTTATTCCTTAAATGCTGCCTTGTCTTTTTGCCTGTATGGCCATATAAGCTATTTTTTTGTTTTTGTTCCTTTTTTCTATAGCCCATTAGTTTTGTTAAATTTGACTGGATGTTATCATTTAGTATCAGTTTGCTCAGTAAACAATGTGCCCTTTTTAAAAGTTGGCCTATATATATGTATTTTGTTTTGTTTTGTTTTTTATTATGGTTTTTAGTAGTTTTCTTATACTGCTTTGATTTGTCTTCTTTGGGAATTGCTTTCATCTGTAGAATAGGTTTTCTTTGCTTCGATATCTAAAATCTTCACTCAAAAAATTTTATATCTCTTTTAAAACTTTTGTTGGAACTTAAAAAAAAGTTTTTTTTTTTAAATCTCATATATTTTTCTTCAGATACTGTATTGGAAGTATTGTTCAAATTAGAAAGTGTTAGTCACTCAGTCATGTCCAACTCTTCACGATCCCATGAACTGTAGCCTAACAGGCTCCTCTGTCCATGGGATTTCCCGGATAAGAATACTGGAGTGGGTTGGCAGTTCCTTCTCCAAGGGGTCTTCCCAACACAAGAATCGAACCCAGGTCTCCTGTGTTGCAGGCAGATTCTTTACCATCTGAGCCATAGGGAAGCCCATCATTGGGTTACTTAACCAACAGAAATTTATTGTCTCACAGTTCTGGAGACTGGAAGTCAGAGATGAAATGCGGGCAGGGTTGGTTTCTCATGAGGCCTCTCTCTTTGGTCCCAGGGATATTCTTCTTGTGTCCTCACCTGGCCTTTCTTCTGTGCAAGGGCACACTGATGACCCTCCTGGATTAGGGTCTCACCCTTAAGACTTCATTTAACTTTAATTAACTCCTTAAATCCATTATCTCTAAATATAAACGTATGAGGTTAGGGCTTCAATATAATAAATCTTAATTAACAACATCTTCCCCAGTGGCTCAGATGGAAAAAATCTGCCTGCAATGTGGAAGATCTGGGTTTGATTCCTGGCTTGGGAACATACCCTGGAGGAGGGCACGGCAACCCACTACAGTATTCTAGCCTGGAGAATCCCTGTGGACTGTGGAGCCTGGTAGTCTACAGTCCATGAGGTCGTAAAGCATCGGACATGATTGAGTGACTAAGCACAACAACAAAAACCCATGCCAGCAACTGAAATTCATGGAACATTAGAATAAAGAAAGCATTTCTAAGTGTTGTATGCATGGCAAATCAGGTGGGGGAAAAAGGTATGATTATTTGATTTGGAGCTATTTAGTATTTTTCTTAATGCATCTTTTTTTGTGGGTATTGTTCAAAGCAAGACGTATGGAATATCAGTTGCTCAGTACCTGCTGTTATTGTGATTAAGAGACAGACACTGTTCAAGGAAAATTGTTTTGTAATTACAACAAAAAGCAGGCAATCAACACAAGTATTGTCTTTTTACATTTTAAAGAGAGAGAGAACTAAATTAAGCCACAACCTTTATTTGAACATCACAACTCATTAAACCTAAAATTGTTTTCACAAAATATCTACCACCCATGGTGATGTCTCCTAGGACTGTTAGCTATTGTTATATTTATAAGAATCTAACCTGACCTTTTAAAACTTTTCATCATTATCTGAAAAATTGCCAGAAGAAGAATATATGGGATTTTAAAGATTAACATTCTCTGGTTTAATGCTTTTCAATAATTGACATATTAGTAGATTTAATCTTGATTTTGTTTTCCTAAATCTCCTTTATTTCTATCTTCACACTTATATCTCTGAAAGAATGGTAGAAATCACCCTGAGAAACAAAACAGGTTTCTGAAAATGAAAAAGAAATATCATTATTATCATTATCTATATGTGTTTTTAATATGCTAACAGGAAAAAAATTTGGGGGTTAAGGAACGAGGACATTTTTGTTTGTTTCTGTTTTTTACTGTTTATATGGGCTAGTACCCAAAAATAAAGGTAATGTATTCTATGTATTGTAGAAAAGACAGACAGCAATTGTGGAATTTAGCAACAATTAGAGTAAGAGGCTCTATGGCATATTTAGAGAGATGTACCAATTAGTAGGTTTAATGTATACATTCAATAACAGTTAACCATTGTTTTTGTTACTTTAAGCTCTGGGACTGTGCATATAAAGAGGGAAAGTTCTTACCTTAAGGACAGGACAATGAGAAAAGGCACAGGGAACATGGTACATGTCATAATTAAAGACTATAAAGGAGGCCTTTATTGCATGGATTAGGAATCAAGGATTCTGAGAGTCAAGGAGATTCAAGACAGATGTTACAACAGTGGTGGTGGTGGTGGTTTAGTCGCTAAGACTTGCCCGACTTTTACTGAAGTAGGAAACAGAAAAAGCTCTACCTTGAAAGCAGGACTCCATCTTGGGCCGGACTGTGGACTTCAAGCTATATGCCCAGTATCTATGGAACTGGAAAAAAAGGCCCCTGGAAAGAAGAGCCTCAGGGCTCTCCATGACTAAAAGAATACCCCAATTATCTGTGAACTGAATAGAATCATACATTCTATTATGCTTATTGGGGTATGACCACAAGCCTATTGATAATTGTCCACTGTTAACTACCTAGACTTAAGGCATATGAATCATAGGTGAACTTTGATTGTATCTTTCTTTTTCCTTTGTTCAGACTAGTTTCAGGGAATTTTCAGAGGTGGATTTGGGCACATATGCTTAGGGTATATAATGTTCTCACAAAAACTGGTCGGAGTCCTTGGCTAAGAGGACACTCTGCCTTGGGCCCACCAGTGTAAAAAACTGCTCTCCACTATCTGCATTGTCCTTCTGAGTGAGTTTGTTTCCCGGAACACGTGGCTACAACATTGTGACCCTATGGACTGTACCCTGCCAGGCTCCTCTGTCTATGGGATTCTCTAGGCAAGAATAGTGGTGTGGGTTGCCATTTCTCTCTCCAGGGGATCTTCCCAACCCAGGAATTGAACCCACGTCTCCGGCATTGCAGGCGGATTTTTACTGACTGAGCTATGACTATGAGGGAATTACTATAGAAATTCCACCTTAAAAGGATTAGCCTGATCTCACTAGAGTCAGTAGTCAATCCTTAAATTTTCATTTTTTGGGGGGGATTTTTTAAAAAATCTGATTTTATGTAATCAAAGATCAAAATACACATGTAGTAACTTTTAAATTAGCATTGCTTCCTTACTTAGTTAAATAATTGAGTACAAATCTGTTCCACATCTTTTAGTGTATTTTAAAACTTGGCATTTCATATCTGCTACACAATTTTCATAATGCTATAATCTGAACATTGACATACTCATGTCAGACTCATACTCACTGAAGGGGAGGAAAAGTTTTCCTTGACACACTGCATATCTTGGTCACAGAATACTATTTCTTTTTGCTGAAGTTAATGTGCCCATTTTTTCTTTCTTTGCTGTTTTTTAATTATTACTTTTTATCTTTTCTTGGTGCTATTTCCTTTAACACCTTATATGTAGTCTATATGTAGGCATTTTGTAATTAATTTTTATGTTTTTAATGTAAATATCAGGAATTGATACATAGTCTCTGATGAATAAAATCACTAGAGTCCAATGTGGAATATTGTCAAGCATATCTCAAGGTTAGTAATGTTTTTACTTTATTATAAGATTTTAGATATATTCTGAATATAAAATATCCATATAATATATTCCAAATAGGGAAATGACATATTTTAGAACATAGACTGTAAAAAAACCTGAATAAATTATGTTTACCTCATTGAAAATAAATTAATAAATTTGGTGAGAATACTTCTGCACATCATTGCATTATTTCATTTATTTAGTTTCAAGTAGTAAGATGTCCTTTTCATTATAGGGGACTGGAAGGCAAAGGTAGGAAGTCAAGAGTTTTGCCAAGAGAATGCACTGGTCATAGCAAACACCCTCTTCCAACAACACAAGAGAAGACTCTACACATGGACATCACCAGATGGTCAACACTGAAATCAGATTAATTATATTCTTTGCAGCCAAAGATGGAGAAGCTCTATACAGTCAACAAAAACAAGACTGGGAGCTGACTGTGGCTCAAATCATGAGCTACTTATCGCCAAATTCAGACTTAAATTGAAGAAAGTAGGGAAAACCACTAGACCATTCAGGTATGACCCAAATAAAATCCCTTATGATTATACAGTGGAAATGAGAAATAGATTTAAAGGACTAGATCTGATAGATAGAGTGCCTGATGAAGTATGAACTGAGGTTCATGACATTGTATAGGAGACAAGGATCAAGACCATACCCATGGAAAAGAAATGCAAAAAAAAGCAAAATGGCTGTCTGGGGAGACCTTACAAATAGCTGTGAAAAGAAAAGAGGTGAAAAGCAAAGGAGAAAAGGAAAGATATAAGCATCTGAATGCAGAGTTCCAAAGAATAGCAAGAAGAGATAAAAAAGATCAATGCAAAGAAATAGAGGAAAACAACAGAATGGGAAAGACTAGAGATCTCTTCAAGAAAATTAGAGATACCAAGGGAACATTTCATGCAAAGATGGGCTTGATAAAGGACAGAAATAGTATGGGCCTAATAAAAGCAGAAGATATTAAGAAGAGGTGGCAAGTACACACAGAAGAACTGTACAAAAAATATATTCATGACCAAGATAATCACGATGGTGTGATCACTCACCTAGAGCCAGACATCCTGGAATGTGAAGTCAAGTGGGCCTTAGAAAGCATCACTACAAACAAAGCTAGTGGAGGTGATGGAATTGCAATTGAGCTGTTTCAAATCCTGAAAGATGATGCTATGAAAGTGCTGCGCTCAATATGCCAACAAATTTGGAAAACTCAGCAGTGGCCACAGGACTGGAAAAGGTCAGTTTTCATTCCAATCCCAAAGAAAGGCAATGCCAAAGAATGCTCAAACTACCGCACAGTTGCACTCATCTCACCCACTAGTAAAGTAATTCTCAAAATTCTCCAAGGCAGGCTTCAGCAATACGTGAACCGTGAATTTCCAGATGTTCAAGGTGGTTTTAGAAAAGGCAGAGGAACCAGAGATCAAATTGCCAACATCTGCTGGATCATGGAAAAAGCGAGAAAGTTCCAGAAAAACATCTATTTCTGCTTTATTGACTATGCCAAAGCCTTTGACTATGTGGATCACAATAAACTGTGGAAAATTCTGAAAGAGATGGCAATACCAGACCACCTGACCTGCCTCTTGAGAAACCTATATTCAGGTCAAGAGGCAACAGTTAGAACTGGACATAGAACAACAGACTGGTTCCAAATAGGAAAAGGAGTATGTCAAGGCTGTATATTGTCACCCTGCTTATTTAACTTATATGCAGAGTACATCATGAGAAATGCTGGACTGGAAGAAACACAAGCTGGAATCAAGATTGCTGGGAGAAATATCAATAACCTCAGATATGCAGATAACACCACCCTTATGGCAGAAAGTGAAGAGGAACTAAACAGCCTCTTGATGAAAGTGAAAGTGGAGAGTGAGAAAGTTGTCTTAAAGCTCAACATTCAGAAAATGAAGATCATGGCATCTGGTCCCATCACTTCATGGGAAATAGATGGGGAAACAATGTCAGAATTTATTTTTGAGGGCTCCAAAATCACTGCAGATGGTGATTGCAGCCATGAAATTAAAAGACGCTTACTCCTTGGAAGAAAAGTTATGACCAACCTAGATAGCATATTGAAAAGCAGAGACATTACTTTGCTGACTAAGGTCCGTCTAGTCAAGCTTATGGTTTTTCCAGTGGTCACGTATGGATGTGAGAGTTGAACTGTGAAGAGAGCTGAGTGTCGAAGAATTGATGCTTTTGAACTGTGGTATTGGAGAACTCTTGAGAGTGCCTTGGACTGCAAGGAGATCCAACCAGTTCATTCTAAAGGGGATTAGCCCTGGGATTACTTTGGAAGGAATGATGCTAAAGCTGAAACTCCAGTACTTTGGCCATCTCATGCAAAGAATTGACTCATTGGAAAAGACTCTGATGCTGGGAGGAATTGGGAGCAGGAGGAAATGGGGATGACTGAGGAGGAGATGGCTGGATGGCATCACGGACTCAATGGACGTGAGTTTGGGTGAACTCCAGGAGTTGGTGATGGACAGGGAGGCCTGGCGTGCTGTGATTCATGGGGTCCAAAGAGTCGGACACGACTGAGTGACTGAATGGAACTGAACTGAACTGAGTAATTTACTGAGTTTGCATTTTATACCAGATATTATGCTAAGGTACTTAAGCATGTATATAATCACATAGATTCCAGAAATGTCTCAAGCCCCTTGAAACATATTTGGAAAAAGAAAGATTATCTTGTCAATGCCATGCAACTAAGGAGCGAAAGACCAGTATGTAAAGTTTTGCTAATTATATACTTAATCATGTTTGCTTAAGGGGCAGCCCACATGAATATTTCATTTGCTTGAAATGTGTACGTCATCAGTTCAGTTCAGTTCTCTTTAAGCTTCCCTGTCCATCACCAACTCCCAGAGTTTGCTCAAACTCATGCCCATTGACTTGGTGATGCCATCCAACCCTCTCATTCTCTGCCATTCCATTCTCCCTCTGCCTTCAATCTTTCCCAGCATCAAGGTCTTTTCAAATGACACAGAACTCAGCATCAGGTGGCCAAAGTTTTGGAGTTTCAACTTCAGCATCAGTCCTTCCAATGACTATTCAGGACTAATTTCCTTTAAGTGTGGCTGGTTGGATATCCTTGCCATCCAAGAGACTCTCAAGAGTCTTCTCCAACACCACAGTTCAAAAGCATCAATTCTTCAGTGCTCAGCTTTCTTTATGGTCCCACTCTCACATCCATACATGACTACTAGAAAAAACATAGCTTTGACTAGATGGACCTTTGTTGACAAAGTAATGTTTCTGCTTTTTAATAAGTTGTCTGGGTTGGTCACAGCTTTTCTTCCAAGGAGCAAGTGTCTTTTAATTTCATGTCTGCAGTCACCATCTGCAGTGATTTTGGAGCCCAAGAAAATAAATTATGTCACAGTTTTCATTGTTTCCCGTCTATTTGCCATGAGGTGATGGGACTAGATGCAATGATCTTAGTTTTTTGAATGTTGAGTTTTAAGCTAGCTTTTTCAGTCTCTTCTTTGACTTTTATCAAGAGCCACCTTAGTTCCTCTTTGCTTTCTGCCATAAGGGTGGTATCATTTGCATATCTGAGCTTATTGATAATTCTCCCAGAAACCTTAATTTCTGCTTGTGCTTTATCCAGCCCAATATTTTACATGATGTACTCTGCATATAAGCTAAATAAGCCAGGTGACAATATACAGCCTTGATGTGGTCCTTTCCCGATTTGGAATTAGTCTGTTGTTCCATGTCCAGTTCTAACTGTTGCTTCTTGACCTGCATGCAGATTTCTCAGGAGGCAGGTCAGCTGGTCTGGCATTCCGTCTCTTAAAGAATTTTCCACAGTTTGTTTTGATCCACACAGTCAAAGGCTTTGGCGTAGTTAATAAAGCAGAAATAGATGCTTTTCAGAACTCTCTTGCTTTTTCCATGATCCAGCGGATGTTGGGAATTTGATCTTTGCTTCCTCTGCCTTTTCTAAATCCAGCTTGAACATCTGGAAGTTCTCAGTTCACATACTGTTGAAGCCTGACTTGGAGAATTTTGAGCGCTACTTTGCTAGCGTGTGTGATGAGTGCAATTGTGCAGTAGTTTGAGCATTCTTTGGCATTGGCTTTCTTTGTGAACAGAATGAAAACTGACATTTTGCAGTCCTGTAGCCACTGCTAAGTTTTCCAAATTTGCTGGCATATTGAGTGCAGCACAGAATATTATAATTTAATTTTGCTAGCTAAATTTGTATTTAAACTTTTAACTTAGTTTTTAAGATACTTTAAAATTTGGGGGCAAGGTAATATTTGCTCAAATATGGAAATGATAAAAAATTTTAATTTTAATTTTTCTTTATTTTATTATTTTAATTTTTTTAAAATTTTTATTTTGCTTTACAATACTGTATTGATTTTGCCATGTCCTGGCTATTATAAACAGTGCTGCGATGAACATTGGGGTACATGTGTCTCTTTCAATTCTGGTTTCCTTAGTGTGTATGCCCAGCAGTGGGATTCCTGGG
The DNA here is from genome assembly GCF_016772045.2 of Ovis aries. Taxonomy (NCBI): domain Eukaryota; kingdom Metazoa; phylum Chordata; class Mammalia; order Artiodactyla; family Bovidae; genus Ovis; species Ovis aries. The sequence continues at coordinate 64,669,759 of NC_056063.1, forward strand.
TCATATGGCAGTTCTATTTGCCATTTTTTAAGGAATCTTCACACTGTTCTCCACAGTGGCTGTACTAGTTTGCATTCCCACCAGCAGTGTAAGAGGGTTCCCTTTTCTCCACACTCTCTCCAGCATTTATTGCTTGTAGACTTTTGGATAGCTGCTATTCTGACTGGTGCGAAATGGTACCTCATTGTGGTTTTGATTTGCATTTCTCTGGTAATGAGTAATGTATAGCATCTTTTCATGTGTTTGTTAGCCATCTGTATGTCTTCTTTGGAGTGTCTATTTAGTTCTTTGGCCCGTTTTTTGATTGGGTCGTTTATTTTTCTGGAATTGAGCTACATAAGTTGCTTGTATTTTTGGGGATTAGTTGTTTGTCAGTTGCTTCATTTGCTATCATTTTTATTTTAATTTACATGTTTGGTAGTATAGTTATTAGGTAACAATATACATTTTATCATTTAGCAATTTTGATGATCTTACCAATTATATATTACATAAAATATTGATTATGGCAGTATAATTAATAGTTACTCAAAATGAATAATTATTTTTATAATTGCCCCATGCTTCTGAAAGCACAAGAGATTTTACCCTACTGGTGAACTAGTTTGTTAGCTGGCCAAAGTCTCATAGTTTCTGTTAGAAGATTCCTGGGTCAGAGACAAAAAGCATTTTGTAACTCATAGCACTGGTGGTAGTCAGAGTATCAGCATTTCTATGGTGGTTGCCCAAGCACCAGTTCCCACAGGGTGATCCAAAGGGTGTCTGTGTGTTGCATTAGAAGGAAGGAGCCCTAAACTTAGCACAGGAAATCATAAACAATGAGCGTGAACACTCCTGCCCTTTGCAACACTATTTAGTAAGTAACTCAGTTTTCCAAGGCTATTCTCTACACAAATATTCTTGAAAACAGACTGAAGCAAAGGACAGTCTGTGCTGCTGCTTACAAAATGTGCAGAAAATTAAGAGATCCATGTAAGATTGTCTCCTAATAATTACCACTGAAATTAAAATGTCAATTATGTTAAAATCTTGATTCTAACAAATTAATTTTTTCTGGAACAAAACTTGTAAAATGTATGGAAAAAATTTAAAAATCAGTAACACTTAAAAAAAAATTCTCATTCAAATATTCCCTGCCCATTAGCAGAACGTCCAGATGTTTGCAACCATCATATTCAGTCATCTTTGATATTTTGCATACCTTCACTCATCCAGAAGCCATAGCTTACATACATCCTTTGGTTTAAACTTCTCTCCTTATGAGATATATATGTTGTGAGAGGGCAACATGATATATTTTACTTAGCAGTTTTTGGTTTGATTTATAACTTTTAAATATTTAGATATATTGTATATGAATTTCCAATTGCATTGCTGTTAATATGTCAGTAATAGTTTTGTGTTAATTCAACACTTTTCACTTTAATATTTCTTTGTGCAATCTAGTTGCTAATAACAAGCTTTTAGACACCTAATTTGAAATATAATCCCCTGTCTAATTGGAATATATATCGGGTGAGTGGCCTTCACCATTGCTGAAATCACTGTGATAGTTTCATAAGTCCCATGACCATGTAGCACTATTGAACTAAAAATGCATTTTGTTCAGCAAATGACTTAATTTGATTTAATAATGTGATGTATGTCATATGTATGCATCCTCAGACCACTGTTCAAATTAACAGTGGCATTCATACTGGGGAAAATTAACAACAGATTTAAGGTAAAATTAACAACAGATTTAAGGTTCAAGACTGACACAGATATGCCACTAAATATATGCAACAGCAAAAGATTAAGTCCCTCTAATAGAAAAGATGAATACTTGACTTGTCCAGTGAATTAAGGGTTGTTTTAAATTTCTTTATATTTCTCATTTGACACATCATTACAGGAGACACACAAAAAGAGAAATCACCAGAATCTCAGCAGTTATTAAGAATTTAATATTAGCATACAAATGCTTGTCAGATATTGTGAACAAACTATCATACTGAAGGCACTTGTGTCTATAAACCTTAGTGGTTAATAGCCCAGGGTACAATAGATAAGCCTTGAGAGTTAATTTATAATTGCAAATTGTCAGGTAGGATTGAACACTGAATCAAAATCACAGTGACCTGCATGAAATTGAATTTACAATTAAGCGAAGCTTTTCTCAAAGAACAGAAATTGCCTTCAAAGAGATAATCAAAAACTAGGGCACTTTAATGTGTTTATTTATTGCAGTTTCCAGCACCACAATTTTCCCTCATATATCTACTAGATGTCTACTAGCTATATATTTCAAATTTTTAAAAATAGTTTATTTTCTGTGCAGTAATTTTTACCATAGTAATTTGAGATGTAAGTTAATGTGGTCGTATAGAAAATTTGAATTTGCAATGGTGTGTGTCACCGGTGAGTTAGAAAACAAAAATCTTGTGGACAAAAACTTTAAAGGAATATCCTCTTTCTGACTGAGCGACTTCACTTTCACTTTTCACTTTCATGCACTGGAGAAGTAAATGGCAACCCACTCCAGTACTCTTGCCTGGAGAATCCCAGAGAAGGGAGCCTGGTGGGCTGCCGTCCATAGGGTCACACTGAGTCGGACAAGACTGACGACTTAGCAGCAGCCGCCTCTCTAACTCTAGAAAAGAAAGTGCTAATGCCATCAATCATCAGTGCTTGTTCGAAGCTCTCTCAATAGCATACTGTTTACTCCTAAATATGACCTGTAATTAAAATCAATTATAGCTCCAAAGCTATTAAGAATTAATGTTCTAGGTATTAACTTAGCAAGTTGCTTCACAGAACACATGTTGCAGCATTACATAATTAATAAGAAAACTTCCCAAAATGCTTTATTAAAAGGACCTTGAATTTCTAAAACTAATTGTATTGTCAATTAATTTGCATAAAGACTCAATAGTAAATTATTTAAATAAAATATAGTTTAATCACTTGATTGAAGATTTTTTAATCAGGTAACTACTTAATGACATGTGAAAAAACTTCTCTGAATAAAAAGAATAGCAATACTGAGATGGTATGAGTATATAAACACTCTAAATTTATATAAAAATATGAACAAGTAGAAAAAGTACTGACTCTAAAAGAATATAAAAACTTGTGCTGAATAAATGAGCATATGAATATATTTTTCTTGTTTGTGTAATATAATTTTGTTACCATATTAACATTTAAATTATTATTAATATGAAAAAGATACTTCTGTAAGACTGCAGAAATTCAAGTTTGAATTATATTTGGTTCCATAGAATTATGGAAATTTGTGTAGTAGATTTTTTTTTTTGGTTTGTTTCTGTTTTATTTTTACAAAGCAAAGAAAGTTTTATTACTACACCTACACAGTTAATGATTAAGTGTCCTGAACTATTAGTTTCCACAGAAAAAAAATTTAAACTTCCTAATCCTATTCAAAGGATAAAAGGGGGAGAAAAAGGTTGCATACTATTTTTCAAAGGATAAAAGGGGAGAAAAATGGTCATTATAAAAATATACAAGAGCAGATCTTCTAAAGGAGAACTATGTTTTGTTATATACAATATTATTTATCCATAGTTTTTAGTAGTAGTAGTTAGTAGTTTCTAATGTGTTTGGGGAGCATAAATGTAATATGTAATTAATTCAACTGTGTTTTATCCATGCCTAGAATACAGATTTGTTTCAATTGGTAGAGAAATGAAGATGGGTAATAAAATATCATTTTGCCTTATATCCCTTATGAGATAAATTATTTTCATCCCCATTTCATTGATCAAAAGACTAGTATAATAGCCTGCTAGCTGTTGCCATATCAAAGTACTATAGACTGGCTTAAAAAAAAAAAAAAACAGAAATTTATTCTTTATAGTTCTGGAGACTGTGTGTTAGCTGCTCAGTCGTGGCCGACTCTAGGGGATCCCATGGACTGTAGTCCCCCACTCTCCTCTATCTGTGGAATTTTCCAGGCCAGAATACTGGAGTGGATTGTCATTCCCTTCTCCAGGGATTTTCCCGCCCTAGGGATTGAACCCAGGTTTCCTACACTGCAGGCAGATTCTTTACTGTCTAGAAGTCTGAGATCAAGGTTCAGCGGATTTAGTTTTTTCCAGGGCTCTCTCCTTGGTTGGTAGATGGCTACCTTGTCCCTGTGTTTTCCCTCTGTGAATGTCTCTGCCCAATTTCCTCTTCTTATAATGACACCAATTAAAATTGGATTAGGGCCCACCCTAACAACATCATTTTAACTTAACTCCCTCTTTAAAAACCCTATCTACAAAACAGTTGCAATCTGAAATACTGGGCATTGTGCATGAAAAGTCACTTCAATCATATCCAACTCTTTGTGACCCCATGGACTGTAGCCTGCCAGGCTTCTCTTTCCATGGAATTCTCCAGGCAAGAATACTGGAGTGGGCGGCCATGCCATTCTCCAAGGGGTCTTTCTGACCCAGGGATAGAACCCACCTCTCCCCATGGCTCCTGCATTGCAGGCAGATGTTTACCACTGAACCACTGGCGAAGCCTTATATATATGGCAACAGATGAATTCTGGGGGACACAATTTAGCCCATAAATCACTTGATAAGCTTGCTTAACTTTCCCAAGTTCACATAGAAGGACTGTGAATCCACTGTCTATTTTGTCACAAAGAAATGGCATAGCAAAATATTCTAAAATAAAGAAAATAATACAGAATGTCTTCTTTACAAAGTTAATAAAATCCATCATCATAAAACATAACATCATGCTCTGCAGTATACATAAAAATAAATTGATCATCAGTGCCTCAAGTTAAAATTACACAAACAATTGGTTCAGCTTTTCTCCTTCAAGAAACAGTCATCTGCAAACCATATTTATATGAATATACTACTTGGAAGTTTTCTTTAATAAATGTCCTTACTTTGTGGTTCATTAAACTATATCCTAAAGGTTCCAATGCATTAAATTTCAATTTCATCTCTTAATTTTTTCTAGTATTCTTTTTTATATTGGTGATTAAAATTCATATATTTAAGTATGCTTATATTTAAGTATACAGGAAAAATAGTATTTTAAGTGGCTGATACTAGAGATTTAATATGGGGAGACTGTGTGTAAAGGTTTGGGTGGACAATGTATGAAGGCCTAATGGATACTGCAATTTTTGCATCTTTGGGTAAATAACTAGACTTGGCATTTCTGAATTAACAGTAAATTTAACTTTATGAGGAATCTTCAAACTGTATTCCAGTTTTGCTCTGTGACTTTGCATCCCAAGCAGTCTTGACAGAGTTCTAGTTGCTCCACATCCTCGTTTGCACTTGGTATACTCAGCTGTTCTGTCTTAAATTTTAAAAAGGTTTTGCTGTTTTCGTAGATGTTGGTGAGTATTAGTATCTCATTGTAGTTTTAGTTTGCACTTGCTTTATTAGAAATAATTTTGAATCTTGCTTTATGGATCAATTTAATATTCATATTTCTTTTTTGTTAAAGTAGTCAAATTGCCTATCTATTTTAAACTAAATTATTTATTTCCTTAGTTTCAAATTGAGAATTATTTATAAATTCTGCATGCAAACTCTTAGTCGGAAATACGTACTGTAAATATTTTGTGTCAGTCCATGACATATTTTCATTTTATTAAGTGTTAAAAAAGAAAACGAATCTTAAGCTTGATTAAGTTTGTTATAACTTTTCCTCTTATATTTCATGTTTATGTCCTGTTATGTAATTCGACATAATCACAAATTTAAAAGGTTTTCTTTTACTTTTCCAGTAGTTTTATTGCTTTAATTCAGTTCAGTTCAGTCACTCAGTCATGTCCAACTCTTTGTGACCCCGTGAACCGCAGCACACCAGCCTCCCTGTCCATCACCAACTCCCAGAGTCCACCCAAACCCATGTCCATTGAGTCGGTGATGCCATCCAACCATCTCATCCTTGGTCGTCCCCTTCTCCTCCTGCCCTCAATCTTTCCCAGCATCAGGGTCTTTTCAAATGAGTCAGCTTATCTAATCAGGTGGTCAAAGTACTGGAGTTTCAGCTTCAACATCAGTCCTTCCAATGAATACCCAGGACTGATCTCGTTAAGGATGGACTGGTTGTATCTCCTTGCAGCAAAGGGGGCTCTCAAGAGTCTTCTCCAACACCACAGTTCAAAAGCACCAATTCTTTGCCACTCAGCTTTCTTTATACACCAACTCTCACATCCATACATGACCACTGGAAAACCATAGCCTTGACTAGACGGACTTTTGTTGGCAAAGTAATGTCTCTGCTTTTGAATATGCTGTCTAGTTTGGTCATAACCTTCCTTCCAAGGAGTAAGCGTCTTTTAATTTCACGGCTACAATCAATATCTGTAGTGATTTTCGAGCCCAGAAAAATAAAGTCAGCCACTGTGTCCACTGTTTCCCCATCTATTTGCCATGAAGTGATGGGACCGGATGCCATGATCTTCATTTTCTGAATGTTGAGCTTCAAGCCAACTTCTTCACTCTCCTCTTTCACTTTCATCAAGAGGCTTTTTAGTTCCTCTTCACTTTCTGCCGTAAGGGTGGTGTCATGTGCATATCTGACGTTATTGATATTTCTCCCAGCAATCTTGATTTCAGCTGTGCTTCCTCCAGCCCAGTGTTTCTCATGATGTACTCTGCATGAAAGTTAAATCAGCTTAGTGCTTATATTTATCTCTATAATCTATTTCACATTTTTAATATGATGAAAGTTATGGCCTGATGTCATTTTTTCTATATGCATATGCAATTGACCCAGTCCCATGTGTTGAAAAAATAAACTGTTTCTTCCCTTGAATTGTTAGTCATTTTCAAAAAATCAATTGTCTCTAAATAGATGAGCATATATCTTTGTTATTTATTCCAATAATGTATATTTCCATCCTTTTGTGAATATCACAGTGTCATGGTTGTGTAAATTTATAATAAATGTTTCAATCAGATAGTATATATCCTCCCCCTTTTTTCTTTTATTTTCAGATTGTATTGATGATTCTAGGTCTTTTCCTCTTTCATTCATGTCTTATAAACAGATTGTTGATTTCTAAAAAAAAAAAAAGTCTGCTAAAATTTTGAAGACTGCATTGAATCTATAGATCAACTGACATCTTAACAATATTGTGTTTCTTATCAATCACTTGATCTATCACTTTAATTTTCTTATGTTTCTTTTTTAATAAAGATTTTTTGGATTCTAGCATATATATCTTATGCAATGATTTATTTTTATTTTATTGATGATATTTAAATTAAATACGTATAAGTTTAAAATATATATGCATATATATATAACATATATATAACAAAATATATGCTCAGTACACACACATATATATATCAGTTCAGTTCAGTTCAGTTCATTTCAGTCACTCAGTCATGTCCGACTCTTTGTGACCCCATGAATCACAGCACGCCAGGCCTCCCTGTCCATCACCAATTCCCAGAATTCACTCAAACTCACGTCCATCGAGTCATTGATGCCATCCAGCCATCTCATCCTCGGTCGTCCCCTTCTCCTCCTGCCCCCAATCCCTCCCAGCATCAGGGTGTTTTCCAAATATAACCTGAGTCTTTTATGGCTTTTGTGTGGGCAGGTATTCTTTACCACTGAGCCACCTGGGAAGACCAAATGCAATTGTATAAATGCTTATTGCCTTTTTCAAATGTTTGCGGCTAGTTTATAGAAATGCAATTTAATTTTGTATGCTGAATTTATATTCTTGGATTTTGCTAAACTCACTTATTAGTTGTAGTAGGGATTTCTGGAGAATCTTCAGAATTTTCTATATAAAGAATCACACAATCTGTGAATACAGTTTTTTGTTTTCTTCCTTTCTAATCTGTATGCCTTTCAGTAAAATGTTAAACGGAATGTTACTGCTTTGTTCTGGTGCTTAGAGGAAAAGCAGAGAGTCTTTCACTGTCAACTATGAAATTAGCCGCAAGGTTTTATAGCATGAGAACAACGTTACATGTGTACATTTCAATTACTATATCCTGAGTTGAAGTGGAAGTCCTGAGGGACCATTTTGATTGTCATAATGCCTTCGAAGTACCATTGTTACTTAATATACAAGGGCCAGAGATGCTGCCAATGCCAATAGTGCCTCTACTAAGAGAGTTCTGGAGCCAAGCACAAAGAAAACCGAGATTTTACTGGAATTTGTATAAAGGCTCCCATGTCTTACTGAAGCATATGATGAAGGCATGTGATTGACTGATATATATTGGAAATATTTGATCCCTGGGTCAGGAAGATCCCCTGGAGAAAGGAATGGCTACCCATTCCAGTATTCTGGCCTTGAGAATTCTATGAAAAGAGGAGCATGGTAAGCTACAATCCATGGAGTTGAAAAGAGTCATACATGACTGAGCAACTAACACTTTTTCATATATATTTTTAATTGTTAACAATTTTATTAACTGCAATACATACAAATATTTATCTATCATCTATCTATCTTGGGTGTGTGTGTGTGCATATATATATATATATATATATATATATATATAGAGAGAGAGAGAGAGAGAGAGAGGGAGTTGAAAGAGCAGAAGTGGAGCTCTCACATTCTGCAATGATAGCAGAACCCAAGAAGGAGAAAGATTCTTTTTCTTCCCTGGCAGGGACACAGTCAATGAAAACCCATGCACTCTGTGTTTACCACAGTCCTCCCAATTTCCTTCCCTTCTATAACAATTCTCCATTGCTTGCCATGCAGGGACTTGCATGAGGCTTGCCATGGCTGCAGACCAAGAATTGCAATCCTCTCATCTCAAATTAATTCATTTTTCTAGAGAAATATCTTATAGTTTATTTGTTTCAGATAAACATTTTGGTGGCCCATAGAGGGCCCAGAGAAGACTAGCAATGGCTCTAGGGCTGGTGAGCAAACAGGTGCAGTACCAAGAACTGAGCCACTGTTGTTCCCTGCTTTTCCTGCCAAGCCTAGAGTTTGAAAGCACATCTTTCTTCCAGATCTAATTTCATGCCCTCCTTGTGTTTGAAGCTTTCCAGGCTTTATTCAGGGTTTACTCAAAGATTTGATCCTTCTGTTTAAGGCCTTGTTCTGTGTGTGAAAACTCATCTAGCACTTTGGTCTGATTTTGAGATCAGACTGTTTTACTGAAGCAGACTAGCCTTCATCCCATACCTTGCATAACCAGGGCTGTTTCTCGAGAACAGTGCCAGGGTTTTCAGCCTTCAGCCTATTCCTTTGGAAGGGCTGCCTTCTGGAAATTAGCTGTAAAAGAATACCTTTGGCTTGACTCCTCCAGGAAGGACAAAGCTGTCTTCACAAGGCTTGCTAGGATTGGCTTGTAAGTTGTTTTAATTGAGCTGTTAGTGCTGTAAGCTGTTATATAAGCATTTTGAGACCCATGCTCCCACTATGGCAATTTTATGTTTAAACCCCAAGGTCCGGACTTCCCTGGTGGTCTAGTGGTTAAGAATCCATCTGCCAATGCAGGGAACATGAATTTGATTCCTGGTCCAGGAAGCTCCAACATGCCTCAAAGCAACTAAGTCCATGCGCCACGACTATAGACCCCACACTCTAGAGCCTGGGAGCTGCAACTTCTGAGCCCATGTGCCTAGAGCCTGGGCTCTTCAACAAGAGAAGCCACCACGGTGAGAAGCCAGAGCACTGCAAATAGAAAGCAGACCTCACTCATCACAAATGGGGAAAGCCCACACGCAGCAATGAAGACCAGAGCAGCCAAAACAAATAAATTAATTAGTTAAAAGAAAACCTTCCTCAGGCATATTTCTAACCAAATGGACTGACCTGACCAAAGATGATATGAAATATCAATGTTCTATGTGGGGAACTTGTGAAATCCTCAAACTTAATTTCCTTTAATCTGAATTGGATTACAAAAATCAGAAATTTTCAGAACGGAGTGAGATACTTATTTCAATTGTTTTTTGAGACTTCCCAAAGTTATCAGAAACCTACAGAGGTGAGCAAATTATTTAAAAAAATAATAATAAACTGGCTCCCAATGAATCAGATTCTTTTTCCTTGGCTTCTCTGTCTCAAGCTCTGCCCTCTTGCAGTATCTTCTTCCCTCCCTTCTCTGCTGCCTATACCTCCACTATTCTCTCAATTCCTCCATACCAATTCTCTTACCAAACTTCTCCTTTTCTCTGAATCTTTCCCCACTACCCTATTTTCTGATCTTGTCAGAATATGTTCCTTTAAATTTAATCCTCCTGAGAAGCTAGAGGCTAAACACTTAATTTCTTGTATTCCCTGGACCAAAGCTGAACTGCAAGCCATAATAAAAGATTTTTGAAAAGTAACCATAGACTCTTACAGATTCATTGAGGAATTTAATATTTTCATTTAAATTTATCAACCTAGTTTCTCTGACTTACATCAACTAGTTCATATGCTTTTTGGTGAAGGCCAGGGCCAGCACTAGATGAAAACCACCAATTAGGAAAGTCCTGAAAGGTCTCTAGAATTACAACCAGCAGACCAATGCTCTAACTTATATGATCAGGCTCTGATGATTCACTGAACAAATCCTAGGGCTTTTCCAAAACCTGTTGAATGGAACAAAATCCAATTTTGCAACATTTCTTACACCCAGAAGTCTGATGAATTAGTTTATGATTATTATGATAGACTTCAGATTGCTTTTAAAGAAAATCCTAGTCTTTGGACATTGATTTCACTCTGTTGCTGCTGCTGCAGCTAAGTCGCTTCAGTCGTGTCCGACTCTGTGAGACCCCAGAGATGGCAGCCCACCAGGCTCCTCCATCCCTGGGATTCTCCAGGCAAGAACACTGTAGTGGGTTGCCATTTTCTTCTCCAACGCATGGAAGTGAAAAATGAAAGTGAAGTTGCTCAGTTGTGTCCGACTCTTCACGACCCCATGGACTCCAGCCTGCCAGGCTCCTCCATTCATGGGATTTTCCAGGCAAGAGTACTGGAGTGGGGTGCCATTGCCTTCTCCTGATTTCACTCTAGTAGCTTTTAATTCTATGTTTATTAATGGGCTGAACAGTGGCCTTCCCTTCTAGCAGAAAAGATTAGGATAGAATGGGAAACTACAGCCACTCCAGATTTAGTTGATCTGGCAAATCAACTTTCTATTAGACTAAATGAGTCACCTAAAAGGAAGACTGCCAAAATTCTTACTCTTCAACTCCAACAAAGGAAGGCTCCTAATAGAAACCTACAAGTTTCCACTGCTAATGAGAAGAGTCAGGACATTGAAAATGAGACTGTTACAAATTTAAGCGCTTTCAGTGACTGCAGCCCTCTAACTTGTCTTTCCAATGACCTGCCTTCCAAATTCTCAGTGAAGGGGCTCTGAGGAACTACAGGTATGCTTTTCAATTCTCTCTCTTAACTGGCTTGTGGAAACATTTTTTCTAGATTGGTGATGAAACTCTTCCAGTCCTGACTGATATTGGAATCATATTTTTGGTGTTCAACTCCACGACTATAAAACAGTCCCTGCCTAAGAGCACTGAAACAGTTTAAATAGTGAGGATCTCTAATGAATCTCAAGGAGTTCCTCTCTCTAAATCTACTCCTTTTTGTGTAGGTACTTTGAGGGATACACACTTTTTCACCCTTAGTTCCTCTGCTCCTATTCATTTATTAGTCTGAGACTTCTTACAGAAGTATCATGCCAGAATTTCTTTCTCCAAAAGGGAGAAATGATTTTAGAAATCGACAGTAATCAACATAACCCATCAGATGAATTAAATGACCCTTTGACATCTTTCATTTGTTTAGTCTCTGGTGGTACTAGAAGAGATTCTGGAAACACAGAGCAGATCATTTGCCCTGCTGAATCAGCTAACACTGCCCTTATAGGAAAAATCTCTGTCTGATGTTGGCGAAATTCACAGTGCATCTCATGAAAATTTATATACATCTGTGAAAACATTTTCCCAGAATTAATCAATACCTTATAAGCGAAGAAATTCCTTCAAGGCATAAAACCCATAATTGAAGACTGAAAGCGTAGGGCTTCATTATCTGTTGTATTAATAGTAGCCCCTGTAACACTTCCATTTTATTGGTGAGAAAAACGTAATGGCTGCGGATAGAGGATAGTTTGTCCGGGACCACCAAGAGATAAACAACATTGTTATCCCTCAAAATCCTGTTGTCTCTAATCCTCATATATTACTAACATCTGTTTCCACTGGAAGTAAATTCTTTACAATAATTGATTTATGCACTGCATTGGTTAGTATTCCAGTTGATAAAGCTTGTCTATACCTTTTTGCCTTCACTTTGGAAGAAAAATAATTCACCTTGATGATAATGCCTCAGGGTTATATTTAGAGTCCTTATTTCTTCCCAGTCTTGAAGTTGGATCTGGGATATAAAGCTCCTAGAGTTTCTACTTTGCTGTACTCTGTAGATGATTTTCTTCTTTGCTCTGTTTCTCATGTCTCATCATGGGAGACAGCATCCACTTTCTAAAGCTTTTGGCCTTAAAAGGCTATAGCTTTGCCAAAGGAAAAAAATGCAGTTTGCCAAACCCAGGTTGGATATTTAGGTCATCCAACATAAGAACAAGGGATACACATAGATCCAGATAGATTTCAGGGTATACTAAGTTTCCCCAAACTCAAAACTCAGTGACAACTGCAAAGTTTTCTTGGGTTAGTTGATTGTTACTGAACTTAGATTCCAAATCTTTCTCCATGGCCAAATTAATGTGTGTTTCACTCAATAGTAACATCCTGAACTCAATTTTATGGTAAGAAGCTGATGACATAGACTTCAAGATCTTAAAACAGAGTTTGATGAACCCACCTGCCCTTGGGAATCTCAACTATCAGATTTTTTTTCCTTTATGTATATGAAAAGGAAGGGAATATCCTTCTAGTACTTACCCTAAAACACTGAACATGGAGATTTCTCCCACCCCTGCCTTTAAGCCATATGGCTATTGCCCTTTTGGTTAAGTTCAGTGAGAAAATTATGGTGGGATTTCCTTTAACCATTTTTGTACCTCTTGCAATATAAATTCTCTGAATTCTCATCTCAATGTTTCTCAGCCAGCTGCCTAACCTTTTGTTAACTATTCCTCACATTACTCTTTACATTGCAATAATCTTGACCTGACTACTCTTATAACCAACAAAGTATCTCATGACTGCTTAACACTGATGAATCACCTCCTGACTCATGATGGTCTACAGGAAATTCCACTGAAAAACATTGACTTCTCATGGCTTACTGATGGTCTTATTTCAACGATGACAATGGCAAATATTCTGGGTATGGTATTGCAACTTCTTTTCATGTTATTGAGGCAGCATCTTTATCTATGTATACTTTGATCCAACAGGCTGTTACACTCTCTTACAGGGGGTTGTACTTTAGCCAAAGACAAAAAACTATCAATATTTATAATGGCAGTAAATATGCTTTAGGAATAGCTCTTGATTTTGGAGTGTTGCAATATAGCTTCCTTCCTTCTGGTGGAAATAAAATTTAAAAATCTCTGTGTAAAGAATTATTAAATACAATACTTTTACCTGCTGCATTATTTTACCATTCTGGGCATTCTAAACTTGACCATCTAGAAGCTAGGGGAAATCACCTGGCTGATATTTCTGCAAGAAATGCTGCCTTTAAAAGGACCATGAGCCGTCAACCCTCTGTCATTCCAAAAGGTTATTCCCCAGTGACAACTTAGAAAAACTGGCTATAGAAACACAACCGTTAACCTCAGAAAAGAAAAAAAAAAAAAAAAGCCTTGGTTGGAACTGATTAATAACTCAATCCTACCAGAGACTCTAAAATTTCCAGTGCTTAGCACCGTACATGCACTAAACCGTTGGGCTACTGACAAAATGATAACCTTCATGAGTCAATATGGCTAGGGGAATATTAACAAGGCCAAAAAAAAATCCCTCCTCATTTGTCCTCAGTATATCAGGGAGGTCTCTTTGGATTGCTCCCCTATGTTTTAAACTGCCTAATGGACCATTAGAGGTCTCGCAAAGAGATTTTACACAACTCCTTCCAACTAATGGATATAAATACATTTCAGTCATGGTTTGTATGCTTTCATGCTAGACTGATGTCTTCTATTGCTGACCGGCTATGGTCTTATATGTGGATAAAGTCATTTTGGAAAAGATTATCCCTACTTGGGGGAAATTTTTGAGAACTCTAGAGTGGTCAAGGAACTATTTATCTGGCCAAGTGTTTCAACAAGTCTGCTCTGGCCAGTTTTATTACTCTTTCACTGCACTAAACACCCTCAATCCTCTAGTTTAGTCAAATGCATCAATGACTTTATTAAGACTCAGTTGGAAAAACTGTGACGGCTCCCTGCATTGGCAAGATGCCCTGGAGAAGTGAAAGGATACCCACTCCAGTATTCCTGCTTGGAGAATTTCATGTATTGTATGGGGATCACATGGGGTCACAAAGAGTAGGACATGACTGAGCGACTTTCACTTTCACTTACTTTCCAAAACCTTGGCCAAAAGCATTGACATTAATCCTTCCAAATTTCATATCCACCCCTCTTGGCACTCACAAATGTGTACCCTTTGAGATAGTTACAAAATGCCTAGTGACTTGATTCTTGCTTCTTTTGACCCACAGCTAATAAAAGGAGAGATTATTGCAGAGGTCAATACTGAAAAGGCTTTATTGCTTCTATTAAAAAATAACCGTGTTTTAGTAAAGCAAGTTTTTCACAGCATGCCCTTGGGTGAGGAAGACCTTAAGCATCATATCATGCAATCTAGAGATTTCATCTACTGAAAAAACTTCTCTAGAACTTTCTTCAACCTCACTGGAAAAGTCCCCATCAAGTACTGCTGACCCATCCTTGAGTGGACACACTCCACGTGTTAACATGACAAACATAAAGAAAGTGCCAAACTCTGACTAGAAATGCACATCATCTTGGGGCCTGAAAGCAAAGATTTCCTGGAACTGAAGCAGAAAACATCTGATGAGATAGCTTTCCCAAGATATCTGGACCAGGCCTGTTGGAAATTTGCTAGAAAACTTTTGATAATAACATAACACTTCAGAGGATCTCCAACATCCATGATCTTGATAAGGTATGGACTTGAGATAGAAAGTGCCTGAGAACTGTCCCCTTCTACCACTCCGTGTTACTCTAATGTGACCTGAGTATGTTTCCAACAGACACGTTCCCTCTGATGTGAGACACTGCACCAGGCAAGTCTTCCTGATCTAAAGGACAAGAAGTGCAGAAACTGGAAATCATGACTCTTGCTCAGTGATGCTTTCAGAGGGAAATTTTGGTCAAAAACGACAACTGTAAGAAAATACACAGTTTAAACAGAGTTTGGACAACAGAAGAGGGGAGCTCTCATAGGCAGCTGTTAACAATAGCAGAGACCAACAGGAAGAACAACTTCTCTCCTGGTAAGGATTTCACTAAAAATCCCTGGACTCTGTTTCCGACAGGCTTCCCATCCAATGCCCTTTTCCTCTCTGGGAAAGCATTCTCCTTCCCTTGCCATGTGAGGATTTGCACGTGGCTCCCCGTGATTGAAGATCCAGAATTGCAGTTCTCTGCTGAGCCACAGTAAACCTACCTTGGTTGAAGAAAGGTCTGGCAGTCTCTTTATTTCAGGCCAACAATACATATTTGTGTGTGTGTGTGTGTGTGTGTGTGTGTGTGTGCACATGCACTTAGTTGTTCAGTTCAGTTCAGTTCCGGTTAGTCACTCAGTCACGTCCGACTCTGCAACCCCATGAGTCGCAGCACACCAGGCCTCCCTGTCCATCACCAACTCCTGGAGTTCACTCAGATTCACGTCCATTGAGTCAGTGGTATAATCCAGCCATCTCATCATCTGTCCTCCCCTTCTCCTCCTGCCCCCAATCCCTCCCAGCATCAGAGTCTCTTCCAATGAGTCAACTCTTCACATGAGGTGGCAAAGTATTGAAGTTTCAGCTTTAGCATCATTCCTTCCAAAGAAATCCCAGGGCTGATCTCCTTCAGTATGGACTGGTTGGATCTTCTTGCAGTCCAAGGGACTCTCAAGAGTCTTCTCCAACACCGCAGTTCAAAAGCATCAATTCTTCAGTGCTCAGCCTTCTTCACAGTCCAAATCTCACATCCATACATGACTACTGGAAAAACCATAGCCTTGAGTAGATGGACCTTAGTTGGCAAAGTAATGTCTCTGCTTTTCAATATGCTATCTAGGTTGGTCATAACTTTTCTTCCAAGGAATAAGCATCTTTTAATTTCATGGCTGCACTCACCATCTGCAGTGATTTTGGAGCACTCCAAAATAAAGTCTGACACTGTTTCCACTGTTTCCCCATCTATTTCCCATGAAGTGATGGGACTGGATGCCGTGATCTTCGTTTTCTGAATGTTGAGCTTTAAGCCAACTTTTTCACTCTCCTCTTTCACTTTCATCAAGAGGCTTTTAGTTCCTCTTCATTTTCTGCCATAAGGGCGGTGTCATCTGCCTATCTGAGGTTATTGATATTTCTCCCAGCAATCTTGATTCCAGCTTGTGTTTCTTCCAAGCCAGCATTTCTCATGATGTACTCTGCATAGAAGTTAAATAAGCAGGGTGACAATATACAGCCTTGACATACTCCTTTTCCGATTTGGAACCAGTCTGTTGTTCCATGTCCAGTTCTAACTGTTGCTTCCTGACCTGCATACAGATTTCTCAAGAGGCAGGTTAAGTGGTCTGGTATTCCCATCTCTCTCAGAATTTTCCACAGTTTATTGTGGTTCAGTCATGTCCAATTCTGGACTGTAGCCCTCCAGGCACCTCTGTCCATGGGGATCCTCCAGGGAAGAATACTGGAATATGCTGTCATGTCCTCCTCCAGGGGAAATATACAATGCAGGGATTGAACCTAGGTCTCCAGCATTGCAGGCAAATTTTTTACCATGAAGCCACCAGGGAAGCTCAACTGTACATGTAATTTTCCCTAATATTAAATTGTTTGGGGGGTCGTCCTAAGATTGCAGAGAAATAAGATGGGAAGACCACTTTCTCCCCTACAAATTCATTGAAAGATTATTTGAATGGTGAGCAAATACCACAAAACAACTTAATGATGGTGGAGGACAGCAGGCACCCTGAAAGGCAGCCCATTGTCTTTGAAAGGAGGTAGGACAAAAGATAAAGAGAGAGACAAAAGAGTTAGGGATGGAGACCCGTCCCGGGGAGGGAGTCGTAAAAGAGGAGAAGTTTCCAAACTCCAAGAAGCCCTCTCACCATGGATCTGTGGGGAGTTTTGGCATCTCAGAGGGCAACATAACTGGGAGGAAAAAATAAATAAATAAAACCCACAGATTACGTGCCTAACATCATCTCCCAGTGGAGAAATAGCCCATACACTTGAGTCCACCAAGAGCAAGCAGGGGCTGAACAGGGAGGCAGGGCTGCATTGATTAGAGTAAGGACATAAGAGAAAAGAATAGAGGTGAAAAACAAAGGAGAAAAAGAAAGATACAAGCATCTGAATGCAGAGTTCCAAAGAATAGCAAGGAGAGATAAAAAAGCCTTCTTCAGCGATCAAGGCAAAGAAATAGAGGAAAAGAACAGAATGGGAAAGACTAGAGATCTCTTCAAGAAAATTAGAGATACCAAGGGAACATTTCATGGAAAGATGGGCTCAATAAAGGACAGAAATTGTATGGACCTAAAAGAAGCAGAAGATATTAAGAAGAAGTGGCAAGAATACACAGAAATGTACAAGAAAGATCTTCATGACCCAGATAATCACGATGGTGTTGTCACTCATCTAGAGCAAGACATCCTGGAATGTGAAGTCAAGTGGACCTTAGAAAGCAGCACTACGAACAAAGCTACTGGAGGTGATGGAATTCCAGTTGAGCTATTTCAAATCCTGAAAGATGATGCTATGAAAGTGCTGCACTCAATATGCCAGCAAATTTGGAAAACTCAGCGGTGGGCACAGGACTGGAAAAGGTCAGTTTTCATTCCAATCCCAAAGAAAGGCAATGCCAAAGAATGCTCAAACTACTTCACAATTGCACTCATCTCACATGCTAGTAAAGTAATGCTCAAAGTTCTCCAAGTCAGGCTTCAGCAATATGTGAACCGTGAACTTCCAGATGTTCAAGCTGGTTTTAGAAAAGGCAGAGGAACCAGATATCAAATTGCCAACTTCCGCTGGATCATGAAAAAAGCAAGAGAGTTCCAGAAACACATCTATTTCTGCTTTATTGACTATGCCAAAGCCTTTGACTTGTGGATCACAATAAACTGTGGAAAATTCTGAGAGAGATGGGAATACAGACCACCTGACCTGCCTCTTGAGAAATCTGTATGCAGGTCAGGAAGCAACAGTTAGAACTGGACATGGAACAACAGACTGGTTCCAAATCGGAAAAGGAATACATCAAGGCTGTATATTGTCACCCTGCTTATTTAAATTCTATGCACAACATCATGAGAAATGCTGGCCTGGAAGAAACACAAGCGGGAATCAAGATTGCTGGGAGAAATATCAATAACCTCAGATAGGCAGATGACACCACCCTTATGGCAGAAAATGAAGAGGAACTAAAAAGCCTCTTGATGAAAGTGAAAAGGAGAGTGAAAAAGTTGGCTTAAAGCTTAATATTCAGAAAATGAAGATCACGGCATCCAGTCCCATCACTTCATGGGAAATAGATGGGGAAACAGTGGAAACAGTGTCAGACTTTATTTTGGAGTGCTCCAAAATCACTGCAGATGGTGAGTGCAGCCATGAAATTAAAAGATGCTGCAGATGACATGATCCTCTACATGGAAAACCCTAAAGACTCCACCAGAAAATTACTAGAGCTAATCAATGAATATAGTAAAGTTGCAGGATATAAAATCAACACACAGAAATCCCTTGCATTCCTATACACTAATAATGAGAAAGTAGAAAAAGAAATTAAGGAAACAATTCCATTCACCATTGCAACGAAAAGAATAAAATACTTAGGAATATATCTACCTAAAGAAACTAAAGACCTGTATATAGAAAACTATAAAACACTGATGAAAGAAATCAAAGAGGACACTAATAGATGGAGAAATATACCATGTTCATGGATCGGAAGAATCAATATAGTGAAAATGAGTATACTACCCAAAGCAATTTACAAATTCAATGCAATCCCTATCAAGCTACCAGCCATATTTTTCACAGAACTAGAACAAATAATTTCAAGATTTGTATGGAAATACAAAAAACCTCGAATAGCCAAAGCAATCTTGAGAAAGAAGAATGGAACTGGAGGAATCAACTTGCCTGACTTCAGGCTCTACTACAAAGCCACAGTCATCAAGACAGTATGGTACTGGCACAAAGACAGACATATAGATCAATGGAACAAAATAGAAAGCCCAGAGATAAATCCACACACATATGGACACCTAATCTTTGACAAAGGAGGCAAGAATATACAATGGAGTAAAGACAATCTCTTTAGCTGCAGCTCAATTCCAGAAAAATAAACGACCCAATCAAAAAATGGGCCAAAGAACTAAATAGACATTTCTCCAAAGAAGACATACGGATGGCTAACAAACACATGAAAAGATGCTCAACATCACTCACTATTAGAGAAATGCAAATCAAAACCACAATGAGGTACCACTTCACACCAGTCAGAATGGCTGCGATCCAAAAATCTGCAAGCAATAAATGCTGGAGAGGGTGTGGAGAAAAGGGAACCCTCCTACACTGTTGGTGGGAATGCAAACTAGTATAGCCACTATGGAGAACAGTGTGGAGATTCCTTAAAAAATTGCAAATAGAACTACCTTATGACCCAGCAATCCCATTGCTGGGCATACACACCGAGGAAACCAGAATTGAAAGAGACACATGTACCCCAATGTTCATCGCAGCACTGTTTATAATAGCCAGGACATGGAAACAACCTAGATGTCCATCAGCAGATGAATGGATAAGAAAGCTGTGGTACATATACACAATGGAGTATTACTCAGACGTAAAAAAGAATTCATTTGAATCAGTTCTGATGAGATGGATGAAACTGGAGCCGATTATACAGAGTGAAGTAAGCCAGAAAGAAAAACACCAATACAGTATACTAACACATATATATGGAATTTAGGAAGATGGCAATGACGACCCTGTATGCAAGACAGGGAAAGAGACACAGATGTGTATAACGGACCTTTGGACTCAGAGGGAGAGGGAGAGGGTGGGATGATTTGGGAGAATGGCATTGAAACATGTATACTATCATGTAAGAATTGAATCGCCAGTCTATGTCTGACGCAGGATGCAGCATGCTTGGGGCTGGTGCATGGGGATGACTCAGAGAGATGTTATGGGGAGGGAGGTGGGAGGGGGGTTCATCTTTGGGAACGCATGTAAGAATTAAAGATATTAAAATTTAAAAAATAATAAAATAAAAAATAAATAAATAAATAAAAGATGCTTATTCCTTGGAAGAAAAGTTATGACCAACCTAGATAGCATATTCAAAAGCAGAGACATTCCTTTGCCAACTAAGGTCTGTCTAGTCAAGCCTATGGTTTTTCCAGTAGTCATGTATGGATGTGAGAGCTGGACTGTGAAGAAGGCTGAGCGCCGAAGAATTGATACTTTTGAACTGTGGTGTTGGAGAAGACTCTTGGGAGTCCCTTACACTGCAAGGAGATCCAACCAATCCATTCTGAAGATCAGTCCTGGGATCTCTTTGGAAGAATGATGCTAAAGCTGAAACTCTGGTACTTTGGCCACCTCATGTGAAGAGTTGACTCATTGGAAGAGACTCTGATCCTGGGAGGGATTGGGGGTAGGAGGAGAAGGGAACGACAGAAGGTGAGATGGCTGGATGGCATCACTGACTCAATGGACATGAATCTGAGTGAACTCCAGGAGTTGGTGATGGACAGGGATGCCTGGCGAGCTGTGATTCATGGGGTTGCAAAGAGTCGGATACGACTGAACTACTGAACTGAACTGAACTGAAGGACAGGGCCTGAATGCCCTGAGGGCAATCTGAGGGAGCTAAGGTGAGATAGCAACCCAAACCATGGGACAGCCAGAGAGGGGGGAAAAAAAATAAAAAAGGAAAGAGAGAGAGAGAGAAATTTCCTGCAAAAAGCTCTAACTTAAGGCACTGCTGGGCTTGCTCACAGAACAAAAGACTGAGGGAATACCAGAGGAGTGCTAGACAGCTGCCAACCGGCCCATCGCCCACCGGAGGCAGAGAGGCAGGCAGGTGACAGCCAGAGCCAGAAGGCAAAGGGCAAACTTGGCCCCAGAGACAGCATCCCCTACCAAACTGCTAATCAAGTCTTCCTGGTATCCTGGACGGTTGACATCCACCAGGAAGTTTGCAGCCAGAGATCAGCTCCACAGAGGAGACACATAGTACACCTGAGACAGTGCTCCCACTGTTCACCCAGGAAACTGAACGGCCGGGACTGGGGAGGCGATAAGCCACACTGCACCTGGGGAGAGTGTGCTCACCAAGCACCTGGTCTCCCAACCTGCTCAGAACTGAGAAGGGCACAAAATGCAGGCCCAATCAAGTATGTGCCTTTATGGAGTACCCGAGAACGTGAACCTGAGCGGCATAGACCTGGGAAGTGCACGCAACCCAGGGCCTGCCTTAGACAGTTTCCCAGCAGAGCAACCTGGAGCCTGAGAAGTGTAGACTGGGAAAGTACACATGCCAAGAGCAGGGGCTAACCCAGTTTGACCGAGACACTGTGAAAACTCTTCACACATGCCAGTGACATTTTTTTCAGTGTTCCTCCCTCATGGCAGCACACTTGAACAAGTGAGCCTAAATAAATTACCACCTTCACCCCCCTGTGTCAGGGCAGAAGTTAGATACTGAAGAGACTTGCAAACAGAGGAAGCCAAACTAAACAAAGAAGAGGGAATAGCTTTGGAAATGACAGGTGCAACAGAAACCCTGTAGTTAGCACAGGCTACACTGGAAGGGACCTATAGATCTTGAGAAGAAGTATAAGCTAGAACATGGAACTATCTGAAACTGAACTGACCCCACACCTCCCTCAACAGCGGCAGAGAAATTCCTAGATATATTTTACTAATATCATTTTTTAATTGTTTAAATTTTTATTTTAAATTCTTTATTACTCCTTTAATTTTCATTTTTAAAACCTACTATTACCTAGAAAAAAAAAGACCCTATTTTTAAAGGAAATTTCATTTATATTTTTAAATAACTTTTGCAATTTTGTTTTTTTTTAATTTTATTTTTGAGAGTCTAACCTCTACTTTAGATTTTTAATCTTTGCTTTTTGGTATTTGTTATCAATTCTGTACCTTTAAGAATCCAATCTTCAGTACCCATTTTTACTTAGGAGTGTGATTACTGACTTGACTGATTGCTGTCTCCCCTTTTGACTCTCCTTTTCTCCTCCCGGTCATCTCTATCTCCTCCATCCCCCTTCTCTTCTCTTCTTAACTCTGTGAATCTCTTGGGGTGTTTCAGGCTGTGGAGAACACTTAGGGAACTGATCACAGGCTAGATTGGTTTCTCCTTTTGACTCCCCCTTCTCTCCTCCTGGTCACCTCTATCTCCTTCTTCCCTCTTCCCTGTGGAATTCTGTGAACCTCTCTGAGTGTTCCAGACTGTGGAGAGAAAATAGGGAATTGATTACTTGCCTGATTGCTCTCTCCCCTTTTGATTCCCCATCTTCTCCTGGTCACCTCTATCTCCCTCCTCCCTCTTCTCTTCTTCATTTAACTCTGTGAACCTCTCTGGATATCCCCCACTGTGGAGAATCTTTTCACCATTAACCTAGATGTTTTATCATTGGCGCTTTATGGATGGAGAAGTTTTGAGGTTACTGTAAGAATAACACTGAAAGCCAGAGGCAGGAGGCTTAAATTCAAAACTTGATAACACCAGAAAACTGCTGACTCCAGGGAACATTAACTGACAAGAACTCATCCAAAAGCCTCCATACCTACACTGAAACAAAGTTCCACCCAAGAGCCAATACGTTTCAGAGAAGACATACCAAGCTAATTCTCCAACAAAGCATGAACATAACCATAAGCACAAAAATACAGACAGCCAAAAGTCACACCAAACCCATAGACACCTCAAAACTCACTACTGGACACTTCATTGCACTCCAGAGAGAAGAGATCCAGCTCCAGCCACCAGAACACCAACGCAAGCTCCCCTAACCAGGAAACCTTGACAAGCCACTCGTCCAACCCCACCCACAGGGAGGGACCTCCACAATAAAGAGGAGCCACAAACTTCCAGAATACAAAAAGGGCACCCCAATCACAGCAACCTAACCAAGATGAAAAGGTAGAAAAATATTCAGGAGGTAAAGGAACATGATAAAAGCCCTCCAAACCAAACAAAAGAGGAGGAGATAGGGAGTCTACCTGAAAAAGAATTCAGAATAATTATAGTGAACATGATCCAAACTTTTGAAAACAAAATAGGTTACAGATAAATAACTGGAGACAGATAAATCCTGGAGACAAGGATTGAGAAGATGCCAGAAAAGTTTAACAAGGACCTAGAAGAAATAAAAAAGTCAACCAATAGTGAATAATGTAATAACTAACATTAACAGCACTCTGGAGGGAACCAACAGTAGAATAACTGAGGTAGAAGATAGGATAAGTGAGGTGGAAGATAGAATGGTGGAAATAAATGAAGCAGAGAGGAAAAAAGAATTAAAAGAAATGAGGACAACCTCAGAGACATCTGGGACAATGTTAAATGCCCCAACACTGAAAACATAGGAGTCCCAGAAAAAGAAGACAAAAGGAGAGGCCATGAGAAAATACTTGAGGAGATAAATTGAAAACTTCCCTAAGATGGGGAAGGAAATAGCCACCAAGTCCAAGAAACCCAGAGAGTCCCAAACAAGATAAACCCAAGGTGAAACATACCAAGACACATATTAATCAAATTAATGAAGATCAAACACAAAGAACAAATATTAAAAGCAGCAAAGGAAAAACAACAAATAACCCACAAGGGGATCCTCATAAGGATAACAGCTGATCTTTCAATAGAAACTTCAAACCAGAAAGGAATGGCAGGACATCCTTAAAGTGATGAAAAAGAAAAACCTGCAACCCAGATTACTATACCCAGCAAGGATCTCATTCAAATATGAAGGAGAAATCAAAAGTTTTACAGACAAGCAAAAGCTCAGAGAATTCAGCACCACCAAACCAGCTCTTCAACAAATGCTAAAGGATCTTCTCTAGACAGGAAACACAGAAAAGGTTTATAAACTTGAACCCAAAACAACAAAGTAAATGGCAACAGGATCATATTTATCAATAATTACCTTAAATATAAATAGGTTGAAAGCTCCAACCAAAAGACAAGCCTGGCCAAATGGATACAAAAACAAGATCCCTTATAAGCTGTCTACAAGAAACCCACCTCAAACCTAGAGACTCATACAGACTGAAAGTAAAGGGCTGGAAAAGATATTTCACACAAATGGAGACCAATAGAAAGCAGGAGTAGTAATACTCATATCAGATAAAATAGACTTTGAAATAAAGGTCGTGAAAAGAGACAAGAAGGACACTACATAATGATCAAAGGATCCAAGAAGAAGATCTAGCAATTACAAATATATATTTACCCAGCATAGGAGCACCTCCACATGTAAGGCAAATGCTAACAAATATGAAAGGGGAAATTAATAGTAACACAATAATAGTGGGAGACTTTAATACTCCACTCACACCTATGGATAGATCAACTAAAAGTTATCAGCAAGGAAACACAAACTTTAAATGATACAATGGACCAGTGAGACCAACTTGATATCTATAGGACATTTCACCCTAAAACAAGGAATTTCACCTTTTTCTCAAGTACACATGGAATATTCTTCAGGATAGATCACATCCTGGGCCATAAATCTAGCCTTGGTAAATTTTTTAAAAAATGAAATCATCTCAAGCAACTTTTCTGATCACCATGCAGTAAGATTAGATGTCAACTACAGGAAATAAACTATTAAAAATACAGACATATGGAGGCTAAACAACACACTTCTGAATAACTAACAAATCACAGAAGAAATAAAAAAAGAAATCAAAACATGCATAGAAACAAATGAAAATGAAAACACAATAACCTAAAACCTATGGGATTCAGTGAAAGCAGTGCTAAGGGGAAGGTTCATAGCAATACAACCCTACCTCAATAAACAGGAGAGAAATTAAATAAATAAACTAACTCTACACCTAAAGAAACTAGAAAAAAGAAGAAATGAAGCACCCCAGTGGAGGTGCTTAGTAGAAGGAAAGAAATCATAAAAATTAAGGCCGAAATAAATGCAAAAGAAAAAAGGAGACCATAGCAAAAGTCAACAAAGCTAAAAGCTGGTTCTTTGAGAAGGTAAATAAAATAGACAAACCATTAGCCAGACTCTTCAAGAAAAAAAAAAGGGGGGGGGAAGAATCAAATCAAGAAAATTAGAAATGAAAATGGAGAAATCACAAGAGACAACACAGAAATACAAAGGATCATAAGAGACTACTATCAGCAACTATATGCCAATAAAATGGACAACTTGGAAGAAATGGACACATTCTTAGAACTGGATAAATTCTCAGAACTGGACAAATTTTTATAACTTTCTAAAACTGAATG
Source organism: Ovis aries (assembly GCF_016772045.2). NCBI lineage: Eukaryota > Metazoa > Chordata > Mammalia > Artiodactyla > Bovidae > Ovis > Ovis aries. The sequence goes on from NC_056063.1 coordinate 64,695,366, forward strand.
AGGAAGAAATAGAAAATCTTAACAGACCCATAACAAGGACAGAAATCAAAACTGTAATCAGAAATCTTCCAACAAACAAAAGCCCAGGACCAGATGGCTTATCTGTAACACAATACAAAATTAAGGAAATTAAGGAAACAATTCCATTCACCACTGCAATGAAAAGAATAAAATACTTAGGAATAAATCTACCTAAAGAAACAAAAGACCTATATACAGAAAACTATAAAACACTGATGAAAGAAATCAAAGATGACACAAACAGGTGGAGAAATATATCAAGTTCATGGATTGGAAGAATCAGTATAGTGAAAATAAGTATACTACCTAAAGCAATCTATAGATTCAATGCAATCCCTATCAAGCTATCAATGGTATTTTTCACAGAACTAGAACAAATAATTTCACAGTTTGTATGGAAATACAAAAAAACCTCAAATAGCCAAAGCAATCTCAAGAAAAGAATGGAACTTGGGGAATCAACCTGCCTGACTTCAGACTATAATACAAAGCAACAGTCATCAAGACAGTATGGTACTGGCATAAAGACAGAAACATATATCAATGGAACAAAATAGAAAGTCCAGAGATAAATTCACACACCTATGGATACCTAATCTTTGACAAAGGAGGCAAAAATATGTAATGGAGAAAAGACAATCTCTTTAACAAGTGGTGCTGGGAAAACTGATCAATGACTTGTAAAAGAAAGAAACTAGAACACTTTCTAACGCCATAAGCAAAAATAAACTCAAAATGGATTAACTATCTAAATGTAATACCAGAAACTATAAAACTCCTAGAGGAAAGCAGACAAAACATCTCTGACCTAAATCACAGCAGGATCCTCTATGACCCATCTCCCAGAGTAACGGAAATACAAGCAGAAATAAACAAATGGGAGCCAATCACACTTAAAAGTTTCTGCACAACGAAGAAAACTATAAGCAAGGTGAAAAGACAGCCTTCAGAATGGGGGAAAATAATAGCAAATGAAGCAACTGACAAAGAATTAATCTCAAAAATATACAAGCAACTCCTGCAGCTCAATTCCAGAAAAATAAGCGAGACAATCAAAATGGGCCATAGAACTAAACAGACATTTCTCCAAAGAATACATACAGATAGCTAACAAATACAAGAAAATGCTCAACATCACTCATTATCAGAGAAATACAAATCAAAACAATAATGAGGTATCATCTCACACCAGTCAGAATGGCTGCTATCAAAAAGTTTACAAACAATAAATGCTGGAGAGAGTGCAGAGAAAAGGGGAACCCTCTTACACTGTTGGTGGGAATGCAAACTAGTACAGCCACTATGGAGAACAGTGTGAAGATTCCTTTAAAAACTGAAAATAGAACTGCCATATGACCCAGCAATCCCACTTCCGGGCATACACACCAAGGAAACCAGAATTGAAAGAGACATGTGTACCCCAATGTTCATTGCAGCACTGTTTACAACAGCCCGGACATGGAAGTAACTTAGATGTCCATCAGCAGATGAATGGTTAAGAAAGCTGTAGTACATATACACAATGCAATATTACTCACCTATTAAAAAGAATGCATTTGAATCAGTTCTAATGAGGTGGATGAAACTGAAGCCTATTATACAGAGTGAAGTAAGTCAGAAAGAAAAACACCAATACAGTATATTAACGCATATATGTGAAATTTAGAAAGATGGTAACGATGATCCTATATGCGATACAGCAAAAGAGACACAGATATAAAGAACAGACTGTTGGTCTCTATTGGAGAGGGCGAGGGTTGGATGATTTGGGAGAATAGCACTGAAACATGTATATTATCACATGTGAAAAGATCATCAGTCCAGGTTTGATGCATGAGACAGGGTGCTCAGGGCTGGTGCACTGGGATGACCCTGAGGCATGGGATGGGGAGGGAGGTGAGAGGGAGGGTCAGGATGGGGAACACATGTACATCCAAGGCTGATTCATGTGAAAATATGGGAAGAACAACCACATTACTGTAAAGTAATTACCCTCCAATTAAAATAAAAATAAACAAAAAAATTAATTGCTGACATTAAGAGGTCATGATAGAATTTAGATATCTATAAATAAGATACATACATTAAGTAAGATCTATAATACAATATTCAAAGTTCAATATCAGTCAGTTCAGTCACTCAGTCATGTCTGACTCTTTGAGATCCCATGGACTGTAGCACACCAGGCTTCCCAGTCTGTACCCAATACTTGGAGCTTTCTCAAACTCATGCCCATCGAGTTGGTGATGCCATCCAACCATCTCATCCTCTGTCGCCCTCCTGCCTTGAATCATTCCCAGCATCTGGGTCTTTTCCAACAAGTCAGTTCTTCGTATCAGGTGGTGAAAGTATTGAAGTTTCAGCTTCAGCATCAGACATTCCAATGAATATTCAGGACTGATATCCTTTAGGATTGACAGGTTGGATCTCTTTGCAGTGCAAGGGTCTCTCAAGATTCTTCTCCAACAGCACAGTTCAAAAGTGTCAATTCTTCGGGGCCCAGTATTCTTTATGGTCCAACTCTCACATCCATACATGATTACTGGAAAAATTATAGCTTTGACTAGGTGGACCTTTGTTGGCAAAGTAATGTCTCTGCTTTTTAATATGCTGCCTATGTTTTTATCTTTTGAAGGAGGCCATTATCTTCATTACCTCCACCATAGTTTGGTCTCAGGTCAAACAACAGGGAAGGAACAAGACTCACCCACAAACAGAAAATTGGATTAAAGATTTACTGAGCATGGCTCACTGTTGAGTTTTCCAAATTTGCTGGCATATTGAGTACAGCACTTTCACAGCATTACTTTTTAGGATTTGAAATAGCTCAACTGGAATTCCATCACCCCGCCAGCTTTGTGTGTAGTGATGTTTCTTAAGGCCCAGTTGATTTGATCACCCAATCGTGGTTATCTGGGTCATGAAGATCTTTTTTGTATAGTTCTCCTGTGTATTCCTGCCACCTCTTCTTAATATCTTCTGCTTCTGTTAGGTCCATATCATTTCTGTCTATATTGTGCCCTTTTTTGCATGAAATATTCCCTTGGTATCTCTAATGTTCTTGAAGAGGTCTCTAGTCTTTCCAGTTCTAATATTTTCCTCTATTTCTTTGCATTGATCACTAAGGAAGGCTTTCTTATTTCTCCTTGCTATTTTGGAATTCTGCATTCAAATGGGTATATGTTTCCTTTCCTCCTTTGACTTTAGCTTTTATTCTTTCCTCAGCTATTTGTAAGGCCTACTCAGACAATCATTTTGCCTTTTTGCCTTTCTTTTTCTTGGGGATGGTCTTGCTCATTGCCTACTGTACAATGTCACAAACCTCCATCCATAGTTCCTCATGCACTTTGTCTATCAGATCTAATCCCTTGAAACTATTTGTCACTTTCATTGCATAAATATAAGAGATTTGATTTAGGTCATATCTGAATGGCTTAGTGGTTTTCCCTACTTTCTTCAATTTAAGTATGAATTTGGCATTAAGGAATTCGTGATCTGAGTCACAGTCAGCTCCCAGTCTTCTTTTGCTGACTGTATAGAGCTTCTCCATCTTTGGCTGCAAATAATATAATCAATCTGATTTCAGTATTGACCATCTTGTCATGTCCATGTGTAGAGTCTTCTCTTGTATTTCAAATCCTAAAAGATAATGCTGTAAAAGTGCTGCACTCAATATGTCAGAAAATTTGGAAAACTCAGCAGTGGCCACAGGACTGGAAAACGTCACTATTCATTCCAATCCCAAAGAAAGGCAATGCCAAAGAATGCTCAAATTACCGCACAATTGCACTCATCTCACATGCTAGCAAAGTAACGCTCAAAATTCTCCAAGCAGCCTTCAAAGTACATGAGCTGAGAACTTCCAGATGTTCAAGCTGGATTTAGAAAAGGCAGAGGAACCAGAAATCAAATTGCCAACATCCATTGGATCATCAAAAAAGCAAGAGAGTTCCAGAAAAATTTCTATTTCTGCTTTATTGACTATGCCAAACCTTTGACTGTGTGGACCACAGCAAACTGTGGAAAATTCTTAGAGATGGGAATACCAGACCACCTTACCTGCCTCCTGAGAAATCTGTATGCAAGTCAAGAAGCAACAGTTTGAACTGAGTGTGGAACTGGTTCCAAACTGGGAAAGGAGTATGTCAAGGCTGTATATTGTCACTCTGCTTATTTAACTTCTATGCAGAGTACATCATGAGAAACGCTGGGCTGGATGAAGCACAAGCTGGAATCAAGACTGCAGAGAGAAATATCAATAACCTCAGATATACCACCCTTATGGCAGAAAATGAAGAGGAACTAAAGAGCCTCTTGATGAAAGTGAAAGAGGAGAGTGAAAAAGCTGACTTAAAGCTTGACATTCAGAAAACTAAGATCATGGCATCTGGCCCTGTCAGTTCATGGAAAATAGACGGGGAAACAATCGAAACAGTGAAAGACTTTTTTGGGGGGGCTCCAAAGTCACTGCAGATGGTGACTGCAGCCATGAAATTAAAACAGGCTTACTACTTGGAAGAAAAGCTATGACAACCCTAGACAGCATACTAAAAAGCATTGTCAACAAAGATCCATCTAGTCATTGTTACCTTTTTTCCAGTAGTAATGTATGAATGTGAGAGTTGGACTGCGAAGAAGGCTGAGCACAGAAGAATTGATGCTTTCGAACTTTGGTATTGGAGAAGACTCTTGAGAGTCCCTTGGACTGCAAGGAGATCAAGCTAGTCCATTCTGAAGGAGATCAGCCCTAGGTGTTCTTTGGAAGGAATGATGCTAAAGCTGAAACTCCAGTACCTTGGCCACCTCAAGAGAAGAGCTGACTCACTGGAAAAGACTCTGATGCTGGGAGGGATTGGGGCCAGGAGGAGAAGGGGATGACAGAGGATGAGATGGCTGGATGGCATCATCGACTTGATGGATGTGAGTTTGAGTGAACTCTGGGAGATGGCGATGGACAGGGAGTCCTGGCGTGCTGTGATTCATGGGGTAGCAAAGAGTCGGACATGACTGAGTGACTGAACTGAACTGAACTGATGCTGTTATTTTGGATGTATGCTAAACGTGAGCAGATATTAATGAGAAGTGGTGTCCTTCCAAAAATATTTCTTGCTCAAATATAATGTAGCAAGTATCATAGACAGGGAAGTACTGTAAATGTGAATGTTCTCAGGATATCTTCTGAAAAGAAATGTCAAGATGAACAGAATATTAACCCTGTTAATTCTGTTGTTTAAAGTACTTTTAAACAAGAGAACATAAAAAGCTTATAAACACTAAATGCCATGCTTTGGAAAATAAGCATCAAGAAATATGAATTGAACTTGACAGAGTAACATACTCTACAGAATTGAGATTTGTAAGTCATTATCTAAGAAGGAATCAAAAAAAAATCCTTTAGAAAAATGTATATCTGCATTCAAACAGAAAATATAATTGAAATTTAATTGCTGAGAGTTAAAAATAAAGCAAGAGATAGAGAGGAAAATTTCTGTTTTAGAAATTAGCTAATATTCACTTAAACTCTTAAATCTAGTATCTGTCATGCTAACTTTAAAATAATATAATTTTAAAGGGTCTTCATGGACTATCAAAATGAATATGGAATCACAGATTTATTGTTAAGGGAATAAGAAAGCAAACTTAACCAAATGGAGAGTGGACCAGGCGGGGGAGGGAGGGCATTTATTTCACTGAAAATAGACCTTTTTCTTCTCTTTATTCATCATGACTGCAATACTTTCCCTTTCTCTCTGTTTTGTGTTTGCTTGTGCTATACTGGAGTAGTTACAGATGTCAGACAAAATGGGTACCCAGAAATATGTAGCAGTGAATGGCATCTGGAATACACTGCAGCCTTGCTTATCACCAGATGTGGATAGAAAGAAACTGCTAATTTTCCATTTCACATCAGACTAAATAGTCACTCAACACTCTGTAAAAATCCTGGTAAATGGCAATAAGAAACTATTCTTTAAACTAGTTTGATTTGTATTCCCTGTGGGTCTGGAGAGCATCACAAGCCACTGGCATTCAATCCCAACAGATGTCCTAACCTCCAGAGAATTTCAAGAGCACCATGTGAAGGGTAAAATACTTTCTGTTGCTGTTTTCCCTTCCATTTCATTGAAATCTACCTCAAACCCTTTCAATAACAGAGTACAAGAGAGACAAACTGTACAGAAATAAAGATAGACAATAGATATAGATAGGTAGATAGATGTATTATGCACCCACCCTTCCCCTACAATAAACACATATCGACCCATAGATATGTATATTTAAATCTTAGTTCTCTCAAAACTACTAAGAATGAATTATATCTGAGGCCAATCTTCATGTTAAAACAAGTTTCTTGAATTTGCTACAGTATCTTAACTATTCACCTACATTGAACACAATATTGAACATTGGAAAGATCAAAAGCAATCAAAATGATTTTAAAAAAGAATTTTAAGTTTCAATCTGTGATATCACAAATGCTCTAGTAGACCACTGATAAGTCAATCAGTGACTTCTAAACACACAAGAGAATATTGATCAGTAGTATAAACAGGCTATAGATATCCTCCAGGGCTTCCCAGGTAGCATTAGTGGTAAAGAATCCTCCTGCCAGTGCAAGAGACCCAGGAAACCTGGGTTCAATCCCTGGGATGCAAATATTCTCCAGAGGAGGAAATGGCAAACAGCTTCAGTATTCTTTCCTGGAAAATCCCACGGACACAGGAGCCTGGCCAGTTACAGTCGCAAAAGAGTTGGACATGATTTAGAAACTAAATAACAACACAACAGATATCTTCCAATTCTCATTACATGGGAGGAAAACCTGTTTCACACAAATAATCACAAAAATTCCTATCACTATGAAACCCTCATTGGAAAAAGAATTAAGGCTGCTGGTGGCTCAGAGGTTAAAGCGCCTGTCTCCAATGCGGAAGACCCTGGTGTGATCCCTGGTTCGGGAAGATCCCCTGGAGAAGGAAATGGTAACCCACTCCAGTATTCTTGCCCGGAGAATCCCATGGACAGAGAAGCCTGGGAGGCTACAGGCCACCGGATCACAAAGAGTCGGACACGACTGAGCGACTTTGCTGCTGCTGTTGCTGCTGCTGCTGCTGCTGCTGCTGCTGCTGCTGCTGCTGCTAAGTCACTTCAGTCGTGTTCGCCTCTGTGCGACCCCAGAGACGGCAGCCCATCAGGCTCCCCCGTCCCTGGGATTCTCCAGGCAAGAACACTGGAGCCGGTCGCCACTTCCTTCTCCAATGCATGAAAGTGAAAAGTGAAAGTGAAGTCACTCAGTCGTGTCCGACTCTTTGAGAACCCATGGACTGCAGCCTACCAGGCTCCTCCGTCCATGCGATTTTACAGGCAAGAGTACTGGAGTGGGGTGCCATTGCCTTCTCCGGAGCGACTTTGCTATCACACACTATTTGCTGGTGCGGGGTGGGGGGAGGATAAGAAAGAAGTACGAGAATTTTTGTGAAAAATGAGATCATTGTGTAAGCAATGAGGACAGATGGAGCAGGGAGATTTCAGCATCAATGCTTGACAGCAGTATAGGTTCATTTAAAGATGGAAAATCTGCATTTTCAAGAATATTTTTAGTCACAATCAGCAACACTGCTGGAGGTTTCAGTTCAGTTCAGTCGCTCAGTCGTGTCCGACTCTTTGCGACCCCATGAATTGCAGCACGCCAGGCCTCCCTGTCCATCACCATCTCCCAGAGTTCATTCACACTCACGTTCATCGAGTCCGTGATGCCATCCAGCCATCCATCCTCTGTCGTCCCCTTCTCCTCCTGCCCCCAATCCTTCCCAGCATCAGAGTCTTTTCCAATGAGTCAACTCTTCAAAGGTCAGTTTTCACTCCAATTGCAAAGAAAGGCAATGCCAAAGAATGCTCAAACTACCACACAATTGCACTCCTCTCACATGCTAGTAAAGTAATGCTCAAAATTCTCCAAGTCAGGCTTCAGCAATACGTGAACCGTGAACTCTCTGATGTTCAAGCTGGTTTTAGAAAAGGCAGAGGAACCAGAGATCAAATTGCGAACATCCACTGGATCACGGAAAAAGCAAGAGAGTTCCAGAAAAACATCTACTTCTGCTTTATTGACTATGCCAAAGCCTTTGACTGTATGGATCACAATAAACTGTGGAAAATTCTGAAAGAGATGGGAATACCAGACCACCTAACCTCCCTCTTGAGAAATCTGTATGCAGGTCAGGAAGCAACAGTTAGAACTGGACATGGAATAACAGACTGGTTCCAAATAGGAAAAGGAGTACGTCAAGGCTGTATATTGTCACCCTGCTTATTTATCTTATATGCAGAGGACATCATGAGAAACGCTGGACTGGAAGAAACACAAGCTGGAATCAAGACTGCCGGGAGAAATATCAATAACCTCAGATATGCAGATGACACCACCCTGCTGTAGGTTTAGATTCAGTGAAAACCTGGACAGAAGTAGGAAGATAGCAAGAGTTGATGCACGTGCAATAGAATGAGTCCAGCTATTTACCAAAGAATTTAAGCTAAGAGAACTCATCAAAAGTTGGAGAGTGAAAATAGCAGGATCAGTGGATTGAAGAAGCCAGTGGAAATCAAAGGATTGTTAAAACTGAAGTATTAAAAGGAGGAGCTGGTGGCTGGAGGGGAGTGAGAAGTCTGCAATCGGAAGTGATAGAGGGGTTGGAGTACTGATAATGAGAAGTTAAAGACTGCGGGAGTAAAACATTGTGAAAGTATAGACATAAAAATCGTTTTAAGAGAGAAGCTTAAGAAACTGAGTGTCTTGGACATTTCACCTATATGGATCTTGAAATTAATTTTAAAAAGATTAGAGACCAACAGTGAACGGGAATCAGTCTTTTACTAATTATATACAATTTTGTCTTTCATTGTATAAAATTAAACATGACAATTAGCATTTGCAACTTGCTAGAGGTCATGTAATATGTAAACTGTAAAATACATGGATTTTGTGAAGAATAAGAATGTGGTTTTTCCAATTTAAATAACAATGCATCTTATTTTTCTATGTGGAATATGGTTTTTCATTAAAAAAGTAGGACAGAAATAAAAATATTGGAAAATTAGTCTTTATATTATAATGAAACAAGTTAATTTGAAAAATATTAGATATGTACTTTTAAAAAATAGTAAATGAAGAAATATTTTTATTTAGGATTCTTTAATTTTATGAATATTTCACTGAAATAAATAATATAGTAAATGTGTTCAAATCAAGTATTTTCCAAAATGTGTGTCTGTGTGTGGGTGCTAAGTTGTTTCAGTCATGTCCAGCTCTTTGTGACCCTATGGACTGTAGCCTGACAGGCTCCTGTGTCCCTGGGGTTTCTCCAGGCAAGAATACTGGAATGGGTTGCCATGCCCTCTTCCAGGAGATCTTTCCAACCCAGGGATCTAACCTGTGTCTCCTGCAGCTCCTGCAGTGCAGGCAGATAGATTCTTTTCCCTTGAGCCACCAGGGAATGTGTATGCCTTCATAATAATTTAAGTACCTTTCCCAGTGGCCCATTAAACCCTGGTGACTCAGATGGTAAGAATCTGCTTGCAATGTAGGAGATCTGTGTTTGAGCCCTGGTTTGGGAAGATCCTCTGGAGAAGGAAATAGATAACCATTCCAGCATTCTTACTTGGAGAATTCCATGAACAGAGGAGCCTGGCAGGCGACAGTCCACGGGGTCTCAAAGAGTTGGACATGACAGAACACCTAATATTTTAATTCAATTTACATTTACCCTAAAAAATGAATCATTTAGGAAACAGAGAGGGCAAAAATGGCACATTATTGCAAGATTCATCAAGTGTATTCCCTATTAGCATTTGAAAGAATAAAATACATCTTGAGTACAATGAATATGCTATATGAATATTACTTTCAAGATGAATTCCCACCATTTAAATATCTAGATTTTTTTCATATAAAGGGAGGAATACACTCATTTAAAGTAGATTTCAAGTAGTACATCATACATTTTTTAAAATTTCTATGAAAGTAGAATAAACTGAATATCTTAAAGTTGGATAACTGTAATGTAAGTTTCCATTAATTGTATATATTAAACATTTTCATAATATTTTGTTACATTTAAGTGCTTATAACCAAGCTCAACTAATATATGCTGTTACAATGTCTATAAGCACTCACTCAATTTAATAGATAAAATATGCCTGAATTCAATTTTTGGTTCTAAAATTGAGTTTTTGATCTTATTGTCTCTGAGCTTAAACTTAGTCATTAATAAAATGGTAGACTGAGACAATTTTATATCATTTTCTCCAAGGGATCTTCCTGACCCAGGGATTGAACTTGTGTCTCCTGCATGGGCAGGTTAATTCTTTACCACTGAGCCACCAGGGAAGCATTTTATGTCATTAATACTTTTCAATTTCAACCTTATATTAATATGATCAATTTAGATGTAATTGGATTTCTAATGTGCTTGTATGTACTTAAAAACAGTTTCAAAGAAACATTTGGATTGGTGTTAACTATCAACAAAAGAGGTCTAAATAAAAGGCTTGAAACAATTCAAATTATAAGATATTAGAAATTAGTGAAGATTACAAAAGTGAAAGCTTATCAGTAGCTCTGAAGAACTCCATTAAAGTGGTGAATATTACAAAATAAATCCTTAATCATTGCTGTTCAGAGTTAAGGTGATGAAAGTGGTATAAAGTTACATTCAGGTAAAGGAACAGTGAATTTGATTTATATGGGTTCAATATACATAATTACACATTTAAAGTGACATTTATAAGCTTAATATTTTTCAATCATTGGATGTTTCTAAATATAAGAACAAACATCAGTGGGATTTAATTTTTAATATTTTTAATCAATTAATACAAAGAAGTTAGGGAGCATTTACTATTTTTTGGTATATTAAGAATCTTATTTGATCAAACCATATGTTTGTATACTCCATTCCTATACCAAAATCATTATTTAACATTATAAAAAGAAACAAAATTCTTAAATATTCAAAGGAAAACACATTAATGTAATTATTCTTTCTGTTCAGTCTCTCAGCCATGTCCGATTCTTTGCTACCCTACAGACTGTAGCACGCCAGGCTTCCCTGTCCACCACCATCTCCCAGAGCTTGCTCAGACTCATGTCCATGGAGTCGGTGATGCCATCCAACCATCTCATCCTCTTGTCATCCCCTTCTGCTGCCTTCAATCTTTCCCATCATCAGAGTCTTCTCTAATGACTTGGCTCTTCACCTCAGGTGGCCAAAATATTGGAGCTTCAGCTTCAGCATCAGTCCTTCCAATGAATATTCAGGATTGATGGTTTGATTGCTTTGCAGTCCAAGGGAATCTCAAGAGTCTTCTCCAACACCAAAGTTCAAAAGCATCATTTCTTAGGCACTCGGCCTTCTTTATCGTCCAACTGTCCCATCTACACATAACTACTGGGAAAACTGTAGCTTTGACTAGATGGACCTTTGTTGGCAAAATAATGTCTCTGCTTTTTAATATGCTGTCTAGGTTGGTCATAGCTTTTCTTCCAAGGAGCAAGAGTCTTTTAATTTCATGGTTGCAGTCACTATGTGCAGCACATTTTGCAACCCAAGAAAAGAAAGTCTGTCACTGTTTCCATTGTTTCTCCAATTATTTGCATGAAGTGATGAAACCAGATGTCATGACCTTTGTTTTCTGAATGTTGAGTTTTAAGCCAGCTTTTCCACTTTCATCTTTCATCTTCATCAAGAGACTCTTTAGTACCTCTTCACTTTTTGCCATAAGGGTGGTGTCATCTGCATATCTGAGGTTATTGATATTTCTGCTGGCAATCTTGATTCCAGCTTGTGCTTCATCCAGCCTAGCATTTCACATGATGTACTCTGCATATAAGTTAAATAAGCAGGGTGTCAATATACTGCCTTGACATACCCCTTTCCCAATTTGGAACCAGTCTGTTGTAACATGTCTGGTTCTAACTGTAGGTTCTTGATCTGCATACAGGTTATGCAGAAGGCAGGTAAGGTGGTCTGGTATTCCCATCTCTTTAAGAATTTTCCAAAGTTTGTTATGATCCATATAGTCAAAGTCCATAGTGTAGTCAATGAAGTAGAGGTAGATGTTTTTCTGAAATTCTCTTGCATTTTCTATGATACAATGGATATTGGCAATTTGATCTCTGGTTCCTCTGCCTTTTTTTTTTTTAAATTTTTATTTTTACTTTATTTTACTTTACAATACTGTATTGGTTTTGCCATGCATTGACATGAATCTGCCACGGGTGTACATGAGTTCCCAATCATGAACCCCCCTCCCACCTCCCACCCCATATCATCTCTCTGGATCATCCCCGTGCACCAGCCCCAAGCATCCTGTATCCTGTATTGAACATAGACTGGCAATTCGTTTCTTACATGATAGTATACATGTTTCAATGCCATTCTTCCAAATCATCCCACCCTCTCCTTCTCCCACAGAGTCCAAAAGTCCATTCTACACATCTGTGTCTCTTTTGCTGTCTCGCATACAGGGTCATCATTAGCATCTTTCTAAATTCCATATATATGTGTTAATATACTGTATTGGTGTCTTTCTTTCTGGCTTACTTCACTCTGTATAATCGGCTCCAGTTTCATCCATCTCATTAGAACTGATTCAAATGTATTCTTTTTAATGGCTGAGTAATACTCCATAGTGTATATGTACCACAGCTTTCTTATCCATTCATCTGCTGATGGACATCTAGGTTGTTTCCATGTCCTGGATATTATAAACAGTGCTGCAATGAACATTGGGGTACATGTGTCTCTTTCAATTCTGGTTTCCTCGGTGTGTATGCCCAGCAGTGGGATTGCTGGGTCATAAGGTAGTTCTAGTTGCAATTTTTAAGGAATCTTCACACTGTTCTCCATAGTGGCTGTACTAGTTTGCATTCCCACCAGCAGTGTAAGAGGGTTCCCTTTTCTCCACACTCTCTCCAGCATTTATTGCTTGTAGACTTTTGGATCACAGCCATTCTGATTGTTGTGAAATGGTACCTTATTGTGGTCTTTTTAAATCCAGCTTGTATATCTTGAAGTTCTCCATTCACATGCTGAGTGGGTTGTCATTCCCTTCTCCAGGGGATCTTCCCCACACAGGGATCTAACGTGGGTCTCCTGCATTGCAGGCAGATTCTTTATAATCTGAGCAACCACGGAAGACCAATACTTGTTTCTGTTCAGCTCAGTCAGTCAGTCATGTCTGACTCTTTGTGACCCCATGAACCACAGCACACCAGGCCTCCCTGTCCATCACCAACTCCTGGAGTCCACCCAAACCCTCGTCCATTGAGTTGGTGGTGCCATCCAACCATCTCATCCTCTGTCTTCCCCTTCTACTGCCCTCAATCTTTCCCAGCATCAGTGTCTTTTCAAATAAGTCAGGTCTTTGCATCAGGTGACCAAAGTATTGGAGTTTCAGCTTCAAAATCAGTCCTACCAATGAACATGCAGGGCTGACCTCATTTAGGATGGACTGGTTGGATCTCCATGCAGTCCAAGGGACTCTCAAGAGTCTTCTCCAACACCATAGTTCAAAAGCATCAATTCTTCAGCACTCAGACTTCTTCACAGTCCAACTCTCACATCCATACGTGACCACTGGAAAAACCATAGCCTTGACTAGATGGGCCTCTGTTTACAAAGTAATGTCTCTGCTTTTTAGTATTCTTTCTATGTTGGTCATGACTTTCCTTCGAAGGAGTAAGTGTCTTTTAATTTCATGGCTGCAATCACCATCTGCAGTGATTTTGGAGCCCAGAAAATAAAGTCAGCCACTGTTTCTATTTGCCATGAAGTGAAAGGATCGGACGCCATGATCTTAGTTTTCTGAATGTTGAACTTTAAGCCAACTTTTTCACTCTCCTCTCTCACTTTCATCAAGAGGCTCTTTAGTTCTTCTTCACTTTCTGCCATAAGGGTGGTGTCATCTGCATATCTGAGGTTATTGATATTTCTCCCGGCAATCTTGATTCCAGCTTGTGCTTCCTCCAGTCCAGTGTTTCTCATGATGTACTCTGCATATAAGTTAAATAAGCAGGGTGACAATATACAGCCTTGACTTACTCCTTCTCCTATTTGTTTAAGCAGAAACAAATATAAAGTTCTAAGATGTTAAATTAAATTTCTTTTCTTTTCCATGGGGATGGTCTTGGTCCCTGTCTCCTGTACAATGTCACGAACCTCATTCTATAGTTCATCAGGCACTCTATCTATCAGATCTAGGCCCTTAAATCTATTTCTCACTTCCACTGTATAATTATAAGGGATTTGATTAAAGTCATACTTGAATGGTCTAGCGGTTTTCCCTATTTTATTCAATTTGAGTCTGAATTTAGTAACAAGGAGTTCATGATTTGAGCCACAGTCAGCTCCTGGTCTTGTTTTTGTTGACTGTATATAACTTCTCCATCTTTGGCTGCATAGAATATAATCAATCTGATTTCGGTGTTGACCATCTGGTGATGTCCATGTGTAGAGTCTTCTCTTGCGTTGTTGGAAGAGGGTTTTTGCTATCACCAGTGCATTTTCTTGGCAAAACTCTATTAGTCTTTGCCCTGCTTCATTCCGCATTCCAAGGCCAAATTTGCCTGTTACTCCAGGTGTCTTGACTTCCAACTTTAGCATTCCAGTCCCCTATAATGAAAAGGACATCTTTTTTGGGTGTTAGTTCTAAAAGGTCTTGTAGGTCTTCATAAAACCGTTCAACGTCAGTTTCTTCAGCGTTACTGGTTGGGGCATAGACTTGGATAACTGTGATATTGAATGGTTTGCCTTGGAGACGAACAGAGATCATTCTGTCATTTTGAGATTGCATCCAAGTACTGCACTTTGGACTCATGTGTTGACCATGATGGCTACTCCATTTCTTCTGAGGGATTCCTGCCCGCAGTAGTAGATATAATGGTCATCTGAGTTAAAATCAGCCATTCCAGTCCATTTTAATTTAGTTTAGTTCTAGAATGTCGATGTTCACCCTTGCCATCTCTTGTTTGACCACTTCCAATTTGCCTTAATTCATGGATCTGACATTAGCTGTGAAAAGAAAAGAGGCAAAAAGCAAAGGAGAAAAGGAAAGATATAGGCATCTAAATGCAGAGTTCCAAAGAATAGCAAGTAGAGATAAGAAAGCCTTCTTCAGCAATCAATGCAAAGAAATAGAGGAAAACAACAGAATGGGAAAGACTAGAGACACTTCAAGAAAATTAGAAATACCAAGGGAACATTTCATGCAAAGATGGGCTCGGTAAAGGACAGAAATGGTGTGGACCTAACAGAAGCAGAAGATATTAAGAAGAAGTGGCAAGAATACACAGAAGAACTGTACAAAAATGATCCTCATGACTCAGACAGTCATGATGATGTGATTGCTAATCTAGAGCCAGACATCTTGGAATGTGAAGTCAAGTGGGCCTTAGAAAGCATCACTACAAACAAAGCTAGTGGAGGTGATGGAATTCCAGTTGAGCTGTTTCAAATCCAGAAAGATGATGCTGTGAAAGTGCTCCACTCAATATGCCAGCAAGTTTGGAAAACTCAGCAGTGGCCACGAGACTGGAAAAGGCCAGTTTTCATTCCAATCCCAAAGAAAGGCAATGCCAAAGAATGCTCAAACTACCACACAATTACACTCCTCTCACATGCTAGTAAAATAGTGCTCAAAATTCTCCAAACCAGGCTTCAGCAATACATGAACTGTGAACTCCCTGATATTCAAGCTGCTTTTAGAAAAGGCAGAGGAACCAGAGATCAAATTGCCAACATCCACTGGATCACGGAAAAAGCAAGAGAGTTCCACAAAAACATCTATTTCTGCTTTATTGACTATGCCAAAGCCTTTGACTGTGTGGATCACAATAAACTGTGGAAAATTCTGAAAGAGATGGGAATACAGACCACCTGACCTGCCTCTTGAGAAATCTGTATGCAGGTCAGGAAGCAACAGTTAGAACTGGACATGGAACAACAGACTGGTTCCAAATAGGAAAAGGAGTACGTCAAGGCTGTATATTGTCACCCTGCTTATTTAACTTTTATGCAGAGTACATCATGAGAAACGCTGGACTGGAAGAAACACAAGCTGGAATCAAGATTGCCAGGAGAAATATCAATAACCTCAGATATGCAGATTACACAACCCTATGGCAGAAAGTGAAGAGGAGCTAAAAAGCCTCTTGATGAAGGTGAGAGAGGAGAGTGAAAAAGTTGGCTTGAAGCTCAACATTCAGCAAACGAAGATCATGGCATCTGGTCCCATCACTTCATGGGAAATAGATAGGGAAACAGTGGAAACAGTGTCAGACTTTATTTTGGGGGGCTCCAAAATCACTGCAGATGGTGATTGCAGCCATGAAATTAAAAGACGCTTACTCCTTGGAAGAAAAGTTATGACCAACCCAGATAGCATATTCAAAAGCAGAGACATTCCTTTGCCAACTAAGGTCCGTCTAGTCAAGGCTATGATTTTTCCAGTAGTCGTGTATGGATGTGAGAGTTGGACTGTTAAGAAGGCTGAGCACTGAAGAATTGATGCTTTTGAACTGTGGTGTTGGAGAAGACTCTTGAGAGTCCCTTGGACTGCAAGGAGATCCAATCAGTCCATTCTGAAGGAGATCAACCCTGGGATTTCTTTGGAAGGAAGGATGCTAAAGCTGAAGCTCCAGTATTTTGGCCACCTCATGTGAAGAGATGACTCATTGGAAAAGACTCTGATGCTGGGAGGGATTGGGGGCAAGAGGAGAAGGGGACGACCGAGGATGAGATGGCTGGATGGCATCACGGACTCGATGGACGTGAGTCTGAGTGAACTCCGGGAGTTGGTGATGGACAGGGAGGCCTGGCGTGATGCGATTCATGGGGTCGCAAAGAGTCAGACACGACTGAGCGACTGAATGGAACAGAACCGAACTGAAGATGTTAAATTAAATAGCATTTACACACAGCAACACAGGCAGATTATAAATATACACATATCCATTTAACTGTTAATTTTACCAGGAAACCATACTCTAAGCTCAAATTTTAGCTTTATGACAATTAACAAGTAACAATCATCTCCTTACCTCAAAATTTTCCAAACTAATAAAACCATTACTAAAATAGTTTGAAAGTATGCTTTAAAAAAATTGGAGCAATGTGTTTTAAGCTTTGCTAATAGTTTCTAGAGTATACTGTACAACTGGGCTTCCCAGATGGTGCTAGAGGTAAATCACTCTCCTGCTAATACAGGAGACATAAGAGATGGGAGTTCAATCCCTAGGTTGGGAAAATCACCTGGAGGAGGACATGGCAACCGACTCTGGTATTCTTGCCTGGAGAATCCCATGGACACAGGAGCCTGGCTGGCTATAGTCCACAGGGCTGCAAAGAGTCAGACACAACTAAAGCAACTTGGCAGTCACTCACACATACTATACAACCAGGATCTATAATACCTCTTAGATTATATAATGTCAACTGCATGGAAAGGCCTTGTAAAACAGAATGCCTTAGGAGATAATGAAATAATGTGGAAATGATATTAAAAAATTCTGCTTTACTACTTATTTAATTTTTTGGATCAACATTGCATTAAGAACACGTTAGACATTCAATTTCCAGTTTTATTGAATATTGACAAATTAAAAAGTCTTCTTGAGCCTCACACAATTCAGAATTTTTGACATCATATATAAAAAAAATTATGATGCAAATTGGCAAATTGCTTAGCCTGATAATTCTTTTACTTTATGCTTCATGTATTCACAGATTTAATCATCATGGACCATATTTTAAATAAGTATTACAGTAATTTTGTATCAGCGCTTTGTCTCTTATCTCCTTCTAGTCTTTCATTTATTGTAGATAAAATGATTAAATTATCCATATCTTCTTCCTATTTCAAATGGATTATGCAATTAATCAAAATAATGTGCTGCTCTCCAAATGTAACGTGTGGAAAGAATATTGACAAGCAGCACAGTCTTTATGAGAATGGTCTTTTGGAGACTAGCTATGGTTTTGTATTCTGATAGTTCCCACCAGATGGCAAAGGAGTTTGCCCTATTAGGGCAAATCAAGAACAATTTTATTTTGGTGTTATCATTTGAGACATGTAGAATCCTCATTGTGTAAAATGTATGTAAAACTGTAACTGTAAATTTATGCATAAAATTTTAAAATGCATAAATTTTTATTGAGATCAGGACTGTACTCTATGAAACAAGAACTAAATATGCCAAGTCTATCATCAGTTAGGGAATCCTATCACTACTTGGAACATCAAGCTTTAAGTCTGTGCCAAGCAAAGAACAACAATGACAAGAAGAAACAAAACAAAGGGACAACAATCAAATCTCTCTATGTATGAATTTATAGAAACGTAGCATGAAGAAAACACCAAGAGATTAACTGGTTACTTCATTGGAGTAGGAATGGAAGGGGAATATATATTTTTCCTTAAAACAACTTCTCTTGTCACTGGAACGAAATTTATCTAGAAATTAATTTGAAAAAGTAAGATAAATAACCTTTCTGTGTTTTTTCTTCTTTAAGACAAATGTTCGGGTATTACAGTATATTTATTTCATTATAAATAGATCTTTATTTCAGCTATATTATGGACATTTATATTTTTGTATAATGAAAAGTATCTATAACTGTGACATCACGGAAACTGTAAGGTATTACTTTCCCTGTTCTTCTTTTTAATGTAAAAATATACCCTGAGGCTGTAGGGTCATATCATGTTTACATTGCTCTCATTCTTCAAGTCTAATATTAATATTCCACTATGTGAGTATTATTTATGTAAATGGCATTCTGTGTTTAGACTCTAGTTTGCCTCAAGACTTTTTAATATTACATACACACAATGCTGCAATGAACAGCTTTATACTTGTAAATGACATGTTTTAATAATATCCCTATCATAAATTTAAGTAAAAAAATGTGGGTCCATATGTGTAGAATTATCTGTTTCAACCTCTTGCCCTTGATACTAATAGTGTTACTTCTACTGGGAGGACATCTCTCATATGACAAAGTCATATCCTGCTTTTAAGAAAAAGAATGAAGGTCAGAGGGCTTTTCGTGCATTGCTTTTATAAATTACCTCTAAAATAATTATTATGCCAACATAGCATATTTCAGAGTGGCATATTCTGCCACTCTTTATATATATGTATATGTCTGTACCTACTCTCATGTTTATAAATATCTGCTTTTGAATCTACATCACTATATAGGCATATGCCGACATGTATAATTACAGCTATAAATTACTACAAAACAACACTAGCTTCATAATTTTTTCATGCATCAAAATTTTTAAAATGAGGCAATACTTGATGAACTTTGAACTAAGCTTATCATAATGTAGGAATTTTATACCAACCTTTGTTGCATTCATATATGATAATATTGGGTATAAGTTAACAAAAAATCTGTGTTTAAAACTGTATGTGAAGATAACAAAAAATACTTTAAATTCTGTTTCCTGGTTACAAAAAATTGTTTGTGTGTGATCATGTTGGTTTCTTAATGTAGGAAATATAATGGCTGTTTTAACTTAAGCTAACTAAAGTGGAGAGTGAAAAAGTTGGCTTAAAGCTCAACATTCAGAAAACTAAGATCATGGCATCTGGTCCCATCACTTCATGGGAAATAGATGGGGAAACAGTGGAAACAGTGTCAGAGTTTATTTTGGGGGGCTCCAAAATCACTGCAGATGGTGACTGCAGCCATGAAATTAAAAGACGCTTACTCCTTGGAAGAAAAGTTATAACCAACCTAGATAGCATATTCAAAAGCAGACATTACTTTGCTGACTAAGGTCCGTCTAGTCAAGCTATGGTTTTTCCAGTAGTCACATATGGATGTGAGAGTTGGACTGTGAAGAAGGCTGAGTGCTGAAGAATTGATGCTTTTGAACTGTGGTGTTGGAGAAGACTCTTGAGAGTCCCTTGGACTGCAAGGAGATCCAACCAGTCCATTCTGAAGGAGAACAGCCCTGGGTGTTCTTTGGAAGGAATGATGCTAAAGCTGAAGCTCCAGTACTTTGGCCACCTCATGCGAAGTGTTGACTCATTGGAAAAGACTCTGATGCTGGGAGGGATTGGGGGCAAGAGGAGAAGGGGACGACCGAGGATGAGATGGTTGGATGGCATCACTGACTCAATGGACGTGAATTTGAGTGAACTCCGGGAGTTGGTGATGGACAGGGAGGCCTGGCGTGCTGCGATTCATGGGGTTGCAAAGAGTTGGACACGACTGAGCGACTGAACTGAACTGAACCAGTAATAGTATAATAAACCAGTATGAAATAGTGAAAGATGGGCTCAAACCAAAAAGTCCTCTTTGCTTGCACTATTTTCTATCGTTATTTTTTACATATTGAAGTAATAATATGTTGTAATTAGAAGTAATCTTACAGAGTTAAGATAAAAATATTACTCTTGAAGATCTATGTCTCAAGAATCAAAGATATGCCCTGGTCAAAAATTATGTGGGGTTAGCCTCAGTGTGAGTTTATATGAATAAAGTAAAGGATTCTTCAGTTGTTAAATCCTCCTTGTGAAATTTCCTTTTTGTTGATGAACTACTTTTTATCCCATAAATGCTATTGCCTTAAGCTCTAATTTGAGTATGAAATTTAGGCAGTATAATAAAATTTTCATTTCCTGGAGTTCAGACATAATAGTAATTCTCATTTGTGTGCCTACTACTTCTTGTCCCTATACCCTCAACTTCTGAATTTTGAGCTCCTATTTGACGGCTTTTTTCAAGTGGAAATATTGAGAACTGGATTGTTGGTGTGTCCTTAAAGAACTGACTTTGCTTCTATATCCCACAATAACCTAAGAATCTTATTGGTTTGGAACCAAATTAGTAATGGGTGGGAGAGGAGATAGATTTCTTTTTGGAAGATTTCTGGACTATAGCATTTAGTATACATTTCAGCATCAACCACCTAGGTTGCTTAACCCATTAGTTATGATTTCTAAGTCTGAATTAACTGTGATTTTTTTTTCTCCAAATCTAAGTTTTCTTTTAAGATGTAGTTTTATTTAGGGATCTCTTTTCCAATTCTTCACTTCTCAAATACTTTATCTGCTATTTCTAGAAAAGTGTATATATACTAAATTACAGTTCTTTTCATTCTAGTTATGTTGGGGTTAACAAATTTAAAAAAAAAACACAATTCAAACAAGATACCATCTATATTTTTTCTATGATCATTGCAATTTTCACCTAAAGAAATGGCACATGAATACCAATATCGTCTATGGATGTATAAATAGTTAGTGATCTTGCAGTTTGGAGAAGGAAATGGGAACCCACTCCAGTACTCTTGCCTGAGAGTTCCATGGACGGAGGAGCCTGGTAGGTAAATCCATGGGGTCGCAAAGAGTCGGACATGACTGAACAACTTCACTTTCACGTTGCAGGCCTCACCTTGCAGGTCTTCACGTTTTTTCATTGTACCCAGGTTTAGAACAGATACCCACCACCCACCACACACTTTTCCTCATCAACTCTTCCTACATGTGAAACATCTAAGGTTTCACAAAGGATAAAAGTATATGTCCAAATACTTTTCAGGGTATTTTGCAAACAAACACAGATTCTTAGGAGGAATTCCAGTGACAAATGTTGATGTGAAAGAATTTCCTAGGGTTTTGCAAGTGTATATACAATTACTTTTTCTCTTTTCCCTTTTTTAGGCTCATTAGGACCAAAGAAAGGAAATTCAATTAAGATTAAGGTCATTGTAGGTGGCCTTAAATCAATAGTGTATTTCATTAGGTTGGGTTGTCTTAAGCTGATGAAATCCCTTGCTTTTTTGAGACCTGATCTGCCTCACTCATACCTTACTGATATCAGCAATGTTTTTAGATAATAAAAATATTTTTGTTAGGAGAATATTACTCCCAGGCAGAGTGGTGAACAACTAAAGGAGGCTTTTGCCCATTAGCATATGTACTGTAATTCTGAAAGCTATAGAATATATGCAAATTATCAGGTTAATAAATCTTCCCATTCAAACTTGTGCTGGAACAACTGGGTGAGATTAAAATTTGTTTCATTTTTGCTGTCAGATATGAAAGAATAGAGGCAATCTGAGTCACTTTAAACCTCAGGATAATTTGGTATATGACAGATATGAATAACCAATTTCCAACTTCCCAATTTACGACACTGTTTTAATTTTGGTTGACACATATTTGTTCCTGAATTCACTATGCTTATTTACATAGATACATTGTGTTTTAAAAATACAGAAACTTCCTTCATCCTGTATTGATTTCTTAGATGGAATATTTATTTTAAAAAATTGCTTAAGCCATTGTTTTATAGAGATGATTTTCTTAGTGTTAAATCATCTTTCTAGAGATCAGTATAACTAAATGTTGTTAATCTGAAACAGTAAGAACAAGCAGAATTGAAAATTGTATTTTCTTTATCAACAGTGGCATATAGACTATCAAACCTAATAAAAAAAATATTACCTAACATGACTCTTTTACTTTTAAAGAAATGATTCTATTATGTTTGCATTTTATATTCTGAGTAAAATCTTATGGCTTGTGACCAAGGAGTGTCCTTTCAAAGGTGTCATTGTCAGAGCAAATTAATTCATGGCTCACACTATGCACTGTCAGCATCTATTGCTATAGTTTTTTTCTTCTACCCTGTCATTCAGATTAATAACATAAGTGGTGCTATGCTTACAGCTTTCTTCCCCTTGTCATTTGACTCAGAATCTCCTTTGCACAAGTAGTTTCTCTTCAGCAAATTTAAATGTACTGCAATATATTTTTGTTTAGTTAAAAGTGCTATACAGTCATTTCTCTTCTGACTACTCTTATTAAAACAAATTTAATAGATCTTTTTGTGTTGTAGGCTTTTATTTCCTAAACACTTCATTACAGAAGATGAGGTCTTGCAACCTTATTTGGTCATAGTCTGACACCTTTTAAAATGAGCTCATTACTAAAAACATTAAGGTATTAACAACATACACAGTATAGTCACTTTTCTTAAATCACATATTTATGAAATTCTTGCCAGGTGTTTGTGGAAACCATCCACGCAGTATGAATCTAGGTGTAAAATACAGTGAAAGTAATGAATTTTGCTATATTCAAGCATAAGTGTACTCAAAGATACGTGTTTTACTACTAAATGTCTGGGCTTTCCTGGTGGCTCAGTGGTAAAGAATCCATCTGCCAATGTGGGAGACGTGGTTTTAACACCTGGGTCAGGAAGACCCCTGCAGAGGGAAACGGCAGCCCACTCCTGTATTCTTGCCTGGGAAATCCCATGGACAAAGGAGCCATGGGATCCTACAGGAGCAGGCTGCATTCCATGGGGTTGTAAAAGAGTCGGACACAACTTAGCAACCAAACAACTGCAACAAGAACAGCTAAATGTGTAGTTGTTAGGTTCAAAAAGAATTCAGTCATTGTTCCACTGAACAGGCAAAAGACCAGAAACCTTAGAGTGATCTTCAGTCATAAACAAGGAAGCTCACAAACCAAGATCAATAATTTATGGAAGACTCAGGCTAGACTTGCATTTTGAGGATGCTGATAAACATTTTAATCTAGGTGTCGATTGAAAAAAAATCCACAAGGTGAGGGCTGTGAATTCAGTTTTCTTGGGGAACTTACTGAGGACTATAGCCAAGAGACAGCCTCTCAAATAGCTCTGAGGAGCTATTCTAAAGGAGGGAGGTCAGTATGTATGTGATTTTAACAAAGGATTTACATGCAATCAAGCACACATCTTAGTAGAAGTTTGAGGCTGCTCATGAGGAGCAGGCGTCTCTGCTAATAATTTTAGAGTTTTTCTAGGTTTGAGAAGATGCAAGAAACTGGATTCATAAAATACCTCTAACTATTTTAGGCCTGTTCTGCCTGATTTTCCCAGAGCACTGTCTTATTCCTGATCTCCACTGTGAACTCCTTCAAGGTGTGTTAAAGTCAGTGACTGCAGTGGCTAGTGACTTCATTCTTGTAGAACTGAAGAGCAAGAAACATCTTTTAGTTGCCGTCATGTGTGTGTGTCAAGTCATTTTAGTCACATAAGACTCTGCAACCCTATGGACCGTAGCCCACCAGCCTCCTATGTCCATGATATTCTCCAGGCAAGACTACTGGTGTGGGTTGCCATGCCCTCCTCCAGGGGATCTTCCTAACCTGAGGATCGAACCTGCATCTCTTACATCTCCTGCACTGGCAGGTGGGTTCTTTACCACAGGCACCACCTGAGAAACCCCCTTTTAGTTTGCATAAGAAACAAAAAATACTTCAGACATTTCAAATACATTATAACTGTTGGAAGCTCTGGTTTTGAAGTCTGGGCACTGCCACAGGCTTCAAGTTCATGCTATTGCATCAACCCAGAAATCAACAAGCCACAATAGCAGCCACTCAGCATTTAGGATGCTGCAGGAAACCATTGTTATTTCATAGCTGCCCTGCACTCACATGGTTTGTTCATACACACTGGAACAGAGGCTTTTTGTTGTGCAAACTAGTATCAGTCTCTACTGCAGCTGCAGGGTGAATAGATACTGCCTCCCTCTGCCTTCCTGATCTGGTATGGGCTCATTTACTGGGGACAACCAAAATCACATCTCAAACTTTCAGGAAAGAGAGTCTGAAAGTGTAGCTTTTAGCCTGTCTGTACCTTGCAAAATTGTGGGAGAATAAAGTGATGGGACTGAATGCTGAGTATCTGTAGTTGACAACCAGCAGGACAAATATTTCACTGACATACGAGGCACTGTTATGTGAGAAGCTGGAAATGTTTACTTTCCAGGCTGAATGAGAGTCATAGGAAGAGCTCTTCATTATTGTATTATCCTTTTCAATTATCTTCTTCAGTTCCATGTGAACTCTCTTCCTTTAAAGAGAGAAATGAAAATTAGAACATCTAGAACATCTGGAACATCTAGGTCATTTCATTAGGATCCTGGAGGGAGGCAGATAAGACATTTAATCTCTACAGCTCCCTAGGGTTTCCCAGTGAGTCTGAAGAGCTATGGTTTTCCCAAAAGTGCAGAAAATGCCAAGGGATTTGGTCTCTCCCAAATCTTCCATGGTAACACTAGGGTTTGGAAAGAGACCACTTGGTAGTCTTTTTAAATTCTTGGTGAAATCTCCACCTTTTGTGTGTACATAGAATCTATGACTTTTTCCAACCAATAGAAACTGGCAGAGATGATGGACTATCATCCGGCCATTACATAACATTGCAATGCCATGCATGCAATTAATTCTGTTGAGCTATTTCTCTTAAGCCATTTCTCTTGAGCATTCTACAGTTCTGAATATTTCTGCCCTTTCCAAGAGTGAGCTATAAG
This sequence comes from Ovis aries, assembly GCF_016772045.2. Lineage (NCBI taxonomy): Eukaryota > Metazoa > Chordata > Mammalia > Artiodactyla > Bovidae > Ovis > Ovis aries. The sequence continues at coordinate 64,720,773 of NC_056063.1, forward strand.
AAAAAGTACTTTATGATTTTATTCATGTTTTTGAATAAAAACCATAGTTTTAAACCATAGTTTGCCTGTATTAAAGTAAATATATTTTCAAATACCATATATGATGTGCCAATGTAATAGAATAGATATGTTGCATTTTTATTAATATATGCTAAGTATTGTGTTTGTGTGCTCAATCGCTCAGTCATGTCTGAGTCTTTGTGATCCAAAGGACTGTAGCCTGCCAGGCTCCTCTGCCCATGGGATTTTACAGGCAAGAATGTGGGAGCCTGTTGTCATTTCATTCTCCAGGGGATCTTCCTGACCCAGAACTGAACCCTCATCTCCTGCATTGGCAGGCATTGGCAGGCATTGGCAGGCATTGGCAGGCAGATTCTTTACCATTAAGCCACCTGAATAGCAAATAGTGTATTTGCTGCTGCTAAGTCGCTTCAGTCATGTCTCACCCTGTATGACCCCATAGACGGCAGCCCACGAGGCTCCCCTGTCCCTGGGATTCTACAGGCAAGAACACTGAAGTGGGTTGCCATTTCCTTCTCCAATGCATGAAAGTGAAAAGTGAAAGTGAAGTCGCTCAGCCGTGCCCGACTCTTAGCGACCCCATGGACTGCAGACTACCAGCCTCATCCATCCATGGGATTTTCCAGGCAAGAGTGCTGGAGTGGGGTACTATTGCCTTCTCCGAAATAGTGTATTTAGACTATATCAAAAGTGTACTGTTAAGGATTTCATTGAATCTGAAATTATGTTTAATGAAGTAACATAAAATGAAATAAATATAACTTATTTAGCACTCTGTGCAGAACTAAATACAAGCTAAAGTGGTACCAACTGTCTTTAATAATATTTTCTTTATATTCAATAGTCTAACTCAGTATTCATTTTGCTCTGAGAAAACTGCTTTTCAGTATTTATTCTTTTTTTTTTTTTCACTGTGGCATGATACAGTTATACACATGAAAGCCAGTTTTTCATTTCATACAACATAAACTTTAATATATTCAAGCTCTGTTGGTCCCCAAATTGTGTTTTACAAAATGAAATTTTAGGTAGAAAGAAAAAACAATCCTTTGATTAAATACATGTGAATAACACTTGATTAAACTGTTTCTGTTCATGTGTTTGGTTGTTTAGTGTTTTTGAATTACGAGTAGTTATACCTTGTATTATTGTGCTTTGCTTTATTGTGCTTTTTACAAATTGAGGGCCTGTCACAATCCAGGGTCAAGCCAATCTATGGCGCTGTGTTTCCAATAGCATTTGCTCACACGGTGTCTCTGTGTCACATATTGGTAATTCTCACAATATTGCAAGCTTTTCGTTATTATTATATTTGTTACAGTGATTTGTGATCAGTGGTCTTTGTTATTACAACTATGCCTCTCTGAAGGCTCAGATAATGGTTAGCATTCTTTAGCAAGAAAGTATTTTATAATTAAGTTATGTACATTGTTTTTTTAAGCATAATTCTATTGTACACTTAATAGACTACAGTATAGGGAAAACACTTTTTATATTCACTGAAAAACCAAAAAATACATGTGACTTGTTTTATTGCAATATTCACTTTATCGCAGTGGTCTAGAACCAAATCCGCAGTTTCTCTGAAATGTGGCTGTATTTGACTGTTTTATGTCCATGCATCTGTGAACCTTGACTGTGTCTCAAGAAGGAAAACCTATTGAGAAGATTAATTTCTCACAGCTATTCAACTAAAGTAAGCTTCCTTCAAGGAACAGCTAATATTACATAGCGTCTGAGTTCCCCAAAACATGCCTGAAGAATCTTTTGTCTAGATAAATGTAAAATATCTCTTTCCAAAGTTTCTAGAAAGTCTTAAATATTTTAAACATTGTATTATATCCTGTTTGCCTAATTCAGTATAGGAACAAATAAAACAGATTCTTTCATGTTTATGTACAACCTACATAAACACTATATATTTTTATTTGGTAACATATATTGAAGGTTATCTATGCAAATAGCACATGGACTATGTTGCCCACGTTGTTAAAACTTTAGAATATTGATAATAAAAGTTAAATATGCATTATTTTCCACATTTTCTACATACACATAAATTGCAAATTAATCTAATTATTTTTATAATAGCAGTATTCTTTTAGTGTAACAGAGTATTTTAACAAACTTCTGTTTAAAAATAATTAAATACAATACACTATTTCAGTTATTGTGTAAAATATACCTGAAATGATTCAGCTCAGATTCCATGTAAATATTTAAAATAATGAGTTGAATGATATCTTCATTTGCTTGATTAATCATTTTAGACTTTCCTGAGTTTTAATATATTTGAGATTTTCTCCTTTAAATAAATGCAATTTCAAAAATCAATATATGCATTATAATATGATTAATTCAAATTGAATATTTTTGTGGAAAGAGAAACTAGGAAAAGTCTAATGGACTATTCACTGTGCAACAGAGCCTGAGACTAAATATTAAGAAAAAAATCCACATAATGAAAAATGTATAAAGAAATAGAAGAGAATAAAAGACAACTATAAATAGATATAAAAAATCAGATCAATTTTATAACTATAATTATGCCCAGTCAACCCTAAAATTGAAGTATATGTAAAAGGTTTTCAATTCTATGTATTATTTTTTTATCTTAAGTTTTATACTAGTCAGGTTGAGTTATTTTAAACAACAGCAGCAGGTTTTGATCTCTACACAGGCCATTTAAAACTTTCATGTAAGTGTGTCTATATTAAAGACAATAATGGCTGAGAAATACTCCATTGTGTATATGTACCACAGCTTTCTTATCCATTCATCTGCTGATGGACATCTAGGTTGCTTCCATGTCCTGGCTATTATAAACAGTGCTGAGATGAACATTGAGGTACACGTGTCTCTTTCAATTCTGATTTCCTCGGTGTGTATGCCCAGCAGTGGGCATACACATAAGGCAGTTCTATTTCCAGATGTCCATCAGCAGATGAATGGATAAGAAACTGTGGTACATATACACAAGGGAGTATTACTCAGCCATTAAAGAGAATATATTTGAATCAGTTCTAATGAGATGGATGAAACTGGAGCCGATTATACAGAGTGAAGTAAGCCAGAATGAAAAACACCAATATAGTATACTAACACATATATATGGAATTTAGAAAGATGGTAATGATAACCCTGTATGTTAGACAACCAAAGAGACACAGATGTATAGAACAGAATTTTGGACTCTGTGGGAGAGGGAGAGGGTGAGATGATTTGGGAGAATGGCATTGAAACATGTATACTATCATGTAAGAAATGAATCACCAGTCTATGTTCAATACAGGATACAGGATGCTTGGGGCTGGTGCACTGGGATGACCCAGAGAGATGATATGGGGAGGGAGATGGGAGGGGGCTTCAGGATTGGGAACTTATTTACACCCATGGTGGATTCATGTTGATACATGGCAAAACCAATACAGTATTGTAAAGTAAAATAAAGTAAAAAAAAAAAAAAAGAGGTTAAAAAAAAAGACAGTAATGACATACTTTCCTTTCAGTGAAGCCAATAGGCTTTGTTGCTAATAATTAAATATATATATATATATATATATATATTATATATAATATGTATATTTGCCTACAATCCAGAACTGCAAATTGGTATCTTAGGAAGGGCAAGCTATTCAGGGAGAGTCAAGATATTTTCAGTACAAAATCGTACCTTAGATATTGACCATAACTATTTCTTAGGCAAAAGATATAATCTTTTAAAACACAAAGATATAAAGAGTGAGATTTTTCAGACACCAAGATAGGTAAAATAGGCAGTGTTAAGTACAAATTCCCTTCGTCTTTAAGGGAATAGAAATTACTTGTAAATTATGATTGTCTCTTTCATTATTTTGTAAAATATCAGTCATATTTGCATACTTCAACATCATTCTGAATTTGGTGGTAACTTTTTTCAAATAGATGTAAATCTTTATTTTGGAGAAAAATCTCATTTAATAACAAAACCAGCATGCAAGTGATTCACTCTTAGGTGAATCACACAATATAATACTTATAATAATTTTAACATATTAATAGGTCCGGCTAGTCAAGGCTATGGTTTTTCCAGTAGTCATGTATGGATGTGAGAGCTGGATTATAAAGAAAGCTGAGCACCAAAGAATTGATGCTTTTGAAGTGTGGTGTTGGAGAAGACTCTTGAGAGTCCCTTGGACTGCAAGGAGATCCAACCAGTCCATCCTAAAGGAGATTAGTCCTGGGTGTTCATTGGAAGGACTGATGTTGAAGCCGAGGCTCCAATACTTTGGCCACCTGATACGAAGAGCTGACTCATTTGAAAAGACCCTGATGCTGGGAAAGATTGAAGGCAGGAAGATAAGGGGACAAACAGAGGATGAGATTGTTGGATGGCATCACCGACTCAATGGACATGGGATTGGGTGGACTCTGGGAATTGGTGATGAACAGGGAGGCCTGGCATGCTGCGGTCCATGGGGTTGCAAAGAGTTGGACACGACTGAGTGACTGGACTGAACTGAATATATATATAACTCTATTTGATGTAAGAATACCTCCAGTAGTGTTCAGTCAATGAATTAGAGCTTTTCTGATATGAATTTCCCTTTGAATCATTAATTTAAGACTTTTGTTCAGAAAATAGACTACATGGTAATATGAACTTTCAAGACCAATTATTTGTACTATACTTCTCAGGTTCAATTTCTGTTGCATCTTGCATACTTATAGAAACTTTACTTTTTGTTGTTTATAGGTTAGACCCATAGCTATTAGATTAGCTTGTGGCTTACGAAAAATATGGTTATAAAAATATCTCCTTATAATCACAGAAAAAAACTCTATCTTGGGAATTTTGATTAAGACACAAGAGAATCTACTGAATAGTACTGGGACATTAGGCAACAGTAACTTAGCTTATATTAACCCTGATGCATGAGAATCATAATTTACAAGTAATTTCTAGTAGTGTCCTAACTTCAGTTATAATCTCTGTGATGCCCAGCAGGAAACCACGGACACTGTTCTCAAGCTCCATGACAAGCCTGTCTGTCTTTAATAATATACACCTATTTTTCTGTAGTTAACATGATCCTTAGAAAAACAATGGTGCAAACTCACAATAAAACATTTTTAAATTGCCACCATATCCAATTACTGTGTGAACTGTCAGCAATATATCCTATGATGTCTTACCTGTCTAATAAATAGCATCATTCTAATTTTTTAAATTCTTGTCCATTATTTGCTTGGAAAAAAAAACTACACTGAAAATACACTGGGCAAAGATTTTAAGAATTGGTCATTAAACAGAGTTCCGCAAGACTTGTTTATAAAATCCAATTAGCAGAAGTCTGTTGCAGTTTACTTTGAAGAGAATGCTTTGTCAGGCATGCTTATCTCTTATCTCTTAGCATAGCAATTGTCAAACAATAGGTATTTTGGTCACAGTATTGCTGAAAAAGGGAAAACATCCAATTAACATTCCAAGGAAATGTTTTTACTGCTGCCAAGAGCTAAGATAAACATATAATACAGAAAATAATTTTTCAAGATTTTTCTAAGTCATTCTGTCTCTGTTTTAAGAGGAGAGATTCCACTTTGCCTGCATGCTAAGTCACTTCAGTCACACTTGAATCTGCAAACCTGTGGACAGTGGTGCAACAGGCTCCTTTGTAGATATGGATCCATGGGATCCTCCAGGCAAGAATACTGGAATGGATTGCCATTTCCTCCTCCAGGGTATCTTCCTGACCCAGGGACAAAACCTGTTTCTCTTATATCTACTGTTTTAGCAGGAGGGTTCTTTACCACTGGTGCCACCTGGGAAGTTCACTTTATCGTATATTAATTTGCTAGTTTCAGCTTTTTCCTCTACTTGTTGTCATTATAATTTACCATTCTTGTAAAGTTGATTAGATTAGGTGACTCAGAGCCAGCAAGCTTTATAAGTTCTAATTTCTTTTCATCTCAATTTGATTCCTTGGAAGTTGAGTAGGGAGACTGATGTGTGTACTCCCTTATGGTGCATTTAGATAATAGTACTTCCAGGAAATCAACCAGTCTACTGCACTGCACTTTTAATTTAATTCTGTTATCCCTTCTGTTTGATAGTGAAGAATTAGACTGGTATAAAACCAAATCCTTGTCTGGCAATTGCTACAGTGCGTTTTCAGAAACCTATCAACCGAATCTCATGATCCTGTTCATCATGATCTACATAAATTGCAGTTTAGGGAATTTAACAGGCTCTGAACAAATATGAGATGACCAGCAAAGTTTATTACTTCTTCATAATGCATTAGGGGATTTTATAAGACAATGCATGTACAACATTTAGGAAAGTGCCTATTTAGTAAATTTAAAATGAATATTTAGTTCAGTTCAGTTGCTCAGTCATGTCTGACTGTTTGTGACCCCATGGACTGCAGCACACCAGGCCTTCCTGTCCATCACCAACTCCGGGAACTTGCTGAAACTCATGTCCATGGTGTCGGTGATGCCATCCAACCATCTCATCCTCTGTCGTCTCCTTCTCTTCCTGCCTTCAGTCTTTCCCAGCATCAGGGTCTTTTCCAATGAGCCAGTTGTTCACATCAGGTGGCCAAAGTATTGGAGTTTCAGTTTCAGCATCAGTCCTCCCAATGAATATTCAGGACTGATTTCCTTTAGGATTGACTGGTTTGATCTCTTTGCAGTCCAAGGGACTCTCAAGAGTCTTCTCCAACACCACACTTCAAAAGCTTCAATTTTCTGCACTCTTCTTTCTTTAACTGAATATTAACTGTAGTTATTTTATATTTATCAATATATATCAATATGTTCTGACTTACTCTAGCTGAACTCAGTGAAGAAAGATACTTTGTTAAAATACAAAGGTAATCTTTACCAATATATGACTATTTTTGAGTGTTTCATGAAAAAAGAGTTTCCTACATAAACCATCTATCTTTGTCTCCACACTAAATATTGCACACATAAAAAATACATATAATCTCACACAGGATTTGAATTCAGGCAAATTGCCATTGCATCCTGCTTTATAGAATATAATAGCATATATGCATACAGATGGATAAAAGTTAAGTAGCCTGGTAGATTTAGAAAAATGATGATGACAATGATGACATGATGATGATAAAGGACAATTTCTATTTTCTCAGTGATAATAAGAAACAAGATTATCCCTGAGAGTGATGAAGGGAGACGTCTATGGTGCCACATGGAGTTAAGAAGTATTTCAAATAGATGAATAAGAGAGTAGCAGAGTGAATATGATCATCATTTGAAAAATAGACAAGTGTACATGGTTAATATTTCCTAGCAATTTTTAGCTGTTTGCAGTCAGAAAGATCAAACTAGTCAATCTTAAGGGAAATCAACCCTGAATACTCATTGGAAGGACTGATGCTGAAGCTGAAACTCCAATAAATTGGTCCTCTGATACAAACAGCTGACTCATTGAAAAAGCTCCTGACGCTGGGAGAGATTGAGGGCAGAAGGAGAAGAGGGCATCAGAGGATGAGATGGCTGGATGGCATCACTGATGCAATGGACATGAACTTGGGCAAACTTCAGGAGGTGGTGAGAGACAAAGAGGCCTGGTGTGCTGCAGTCCATGGGGTCACAAAGAGTTGAACATGACTTGATGACTGAACACAACAACAACAGTCAGAAAGTAGAGTCAGGCAATCTGAGGGTAAGGGTATGCAAGATAATAAGATTAACTGAGCTTAGAATATGCACTGGAGTGATTATGAAACAGCAGGACTCAATGATCCTACACCAACCCCCACCATGTCCTTTGCTTTCCTTTGTCTGGAAAAAAAAATTAGCCAAAGAGTAAGTTTAAACTGAGATGTAAGAAAATACAGAAACAAAGGAAAACAGTCCAAGACTCTGCTCAATATTATGTAACAACATAATTATGTAACAGTAATTATGTAATTGGGAAAAGAATTTGAAAAAGAGTAGATACATGTACAACTGAATCACTCTGTTGTACAACTGAAACTGACACCTTGTTAATCAACTATACTCCAATATGAAATAAAAAGTTAAAAAAATTTGAATAGAAAGAATAAGAAAATAATAATGGTTTAATCATTAAGCATAGTCAAGGACCTTTAGTTCCTTCCTGAGGGCTAAATATAGTGTTCTGAGCTATATTCTACGAGCTCTCTTATAGATACTGAAACTCCCATCATGTGGAAAAGATAACTACACGATGACCATATTGTAGCCATGACCTAAGTTGCACAATTTGAGATTTTGCCTCAAAGTAATGGAAACAAAGCAACCTTACAACCTGAAGACTAGCTATACTTAAAACAATCAAGATGAAGCTGATCACACTGCCCCATGACCGATTTCAATATGACTGTCCGAGCTGACTGTACTGTTTCTGCATGTTGCCCCCTCCCTTCACCTTAAATTCCCCATGGGTTGTCAGTAGGGCAGAGGGGTTAGCCTTCAGTCAGGAGTACGCCCTACCCTCTGGTTGCTGGGGTCTGAAATAAAGCAAACTTTTCTTTGCACTTTCCTTGTGGCTCAACTGCAATGTGGGAGACCTGGATTCGATCCGTGGTTTGGGAAGATCCCCTGGAGAAGGGAAAGGCTACCCACTCCAGTATTCTGGCCTGGAGAATTCCATGGACTATGTAGTCCATGGGGTCACAAAGAGTCAGACAAGACTGAGTGACTTTCACTTTCACTTTTTTTTCCACCAGCCTTGCTTCTTTATTGACTTTTGAGGGGCGAGCAGCCAAACCTCCACTTCTGGTAACAGTTATACAGTAATGGACTTTGGAATCTAGTGAGCAAAGAGGATAAAGAGAGAAGCAAGGACACGAAGAATAGAAAGTCAACTAATAGGTTGTTCAAATAGGGTCAGGGAATTTGGGGAGAGGAATTAACAGTGGCAGAAAGCTGGGATTCAGAAGAAGATTATTATAATCTAAGTACCAGTAAAAGTATAGTTATTGGTGTTGATAAGCTCAAAGGTATACAATTTGTTGGCTGAAGTTCCCTGCAGGAATAGATAGGTAAAGGAGGTCAAAGTTTTAAGAATCCAGGGTTTTGGAAAAACTGACTATTAGATGCTGAAGCTACAAAGAACAATGTTAGGAGCATGGGATTTTCCAGCTTCTACTTAGAAAAATTCAATATGTTTATGGAGAGAGACCTATAAGAAGTTTCTATAAATCATTCTTGTTTTCTTATGCTGCTTTATTTTAATAAATAATTATTTGTATATGGCTTTATAATTTCAAAAAATACTTTGCATACTATGATTTATATAATTTTTTACAGCAAACCTACTCAGAGTATAAGAAATTAATATTATAATTTATCTGGCTCTATTTAAATGCAGTGAGTGTGTTTTTCATCTTTGTAAGATTCCTGTTTTTTAAAATATTATGGCTTAATAGTTCCATGGTGTTGAGGTAATGACTTTCATTTGAAGAATCATGTCATCTGGAAAGTTAGACTTTTGCAATATGGTGCTAATTAAATCCATGTAACTGAATCTTCTCTGCACCCTGAACTCAAATTCCTGCTGCTTTTAACACCCCCACTTGCATATAGGTAAACTCAAACACTAGCTGTCCAAAATGCAAATATTTGTTCACAGAATTTTTTCAACTCCCATTCATTTGTTTCCCATTTTCATAAGTGTATCTTAATGTAGCCTTTTGTTCAAGACAAATCCAAGAGTCATCCCTGATTTCTCCATTTCCCTAACTTTCCACTGAAAGTGAAAGTGAAGGTGAAGTCGCTCAGTTGTATCTGACTCTTTGCGACCCCATGGACTGTAGCCTGCACCAGGCTCCTCTATCCATGAGATTTTCTGGGCAAGAGTACTGGAGTGGGTTGCCATTTCCTCCTCCAGGGGATCTTCCAACCCAGGGATGGGACCCAAGTCTCCTGCACTGCAGCCAGATGCTTTACCTCTCAAAGACTGATTCAAAATAAATCTCAAGTTAGTTAAATCTATCTTCACTGCTGACATTCTAGATTTGGTGCACATAACCCTGATGTTACCCCCGTGCTTCCACAACCTTACCTCACCATCAACCAGTGAGACAATAGTGCACCAGCTGATCACAAACTCTGGGACTCCTTATCCCTAATTTTCTTTTAAAAACGCTTTGCTGAAACCCATGGGGAGTTCGAGCTTTTTGAGCACTAGCTGTCCTGAACTTGCTTGGTGCCCTGAAATAAACCCTGCACTTTCCTTCATCACAACCCGGTGTCAGTAGATTGATTGGCTTACTACTCAAGGGTGCACAGACCCAAGTTTGGTTTGGTAATATTAGCATATCACCTACATTGCTTAACTTATTTTAGTTTTCAATCCTTTTTCTTTCTGTATCTCATTCTGCTTTATTCTTCCTAGTTTAGTTATTCTCTTTGTCTTTATATAAGTTCACGCTTGTAGATTTCTGCTTGGCTCTTTTAAAAATTCACTTGGCCTTTTGTCCTCTTGTCCTACTTTTGTCTTATATATTTTTTCATTCTGTTCTCATTTAACATTTAAAGTAAGTATAATTTAAATTTTTATCAGAGTATTTCTTAAACTGATTTATTCACCAACAAATGGCATAAGCCTTACATCTATTTGTTTATGGTTGAATAAATGTACTTAAATGTGAAAACAATTTATGACCATGACCACAATAGGCAATTGTTGTAATTCAGGCTTTAGGTTCTGATTCTCTTAATCTGTTTGGTTCTTTGCACCATGTATCCTGTGTCCTCCCTTCTTCTTATTCCTATGATCATTTAATTTATACCAGAAAGTGATAAATCTCAACAATGGTTCATGTTAGTTAGTTCAGTCGCTCAGTCGTGTCGAACTCTTTGCGACCCCATGAATCGCAGCACACCAGTCCTCCCTGTCCATCACCAACTCCTGGAGTTCACTCAGACTAATGTCCATCAAGTCCGTGATGCCATCCAGCCATTTCATCCTTGGTCATCCCCTTCTCCTCCTGCCCCCAATCCCTCCCAGCATCAGAGATTTTTCCAATGAGTCCACTCTTCTCATGAGGTGGCCAGAGTACTGGAGTTTCAGCTTTAGAATCATTCCTCCAAAAAAATCCCAAGGTTGATCTCCTTCAGAATGGACTGGTTGGATCTCCTTGCAGTCCAAGGGACTCTCAAGAGTCTTCTCCAACACCACAGTTCAAAAGCATCAATTCTTCAGCACTCAGCCTTCTTCACAGTCCAACTCTCCCATCCATACATGACCACAGGAAAAACCATAGCCTTGACTAGACAGAGCTTAGTTGGCAAAGCAACATCTCTGCTTTTGAATATGCTATCTAGGTTGGTCATAACTTTTCTTCCAAGGAGTAAGCGTCTTTTAATTTCATGGCTGCAGTCACCATCTGCAGTGATTCTGGAGCCCAAAGAAATAAAGTCTGACACTGTTTCTACTGTTTCCCCATCTGTTTCCCATGAAGTGATGGGACTGGATGCCATGATCTTCGTTTTCTGAATGTTGAGCTTTAGGTCAACTTTTTCACTCTCCTCTTTCACTTTCATCAAGAGGCTTTTTAGCTCCTCTTCACTTTCTGCCATAAGGGTGGTGTCATCTGCATATATGAGTTCATTGATATTTCTCCTGGCAATCTTGATTCCAGCTTGTGTTTCTTCCAGTCCAGAGTTTCTCATGATGTACTCTGCATAGAAGTTAAATAAGCAGGGTTACAATATACAGCCTTGACGTACTCCTTTTCCTATTTGGAACCAGTCTGTTTTCCATTTCCAGTTCTAACTGTGGCTTCCTGACCTGCATACAGATTTCTCAAGAGGCAGGTCAGGTGGTCTGGTATTCCCACCTCTTTCAGAATTTTCCACAGTTTCTTGTGATCCACACAGTCAAAGGCTTTGGCATAGTCAATAAAGCAGAAATAGATGTTTTTGTGGAACTCTCTTGCTTTTTCCATGATCCAGCGGATGTTGGCAATTTGATCTCTGGTTCCTCTGCCTTTTCTAAAGCCACCTTGAATGTCAGGGAGCTCACAGTTCATGTATTGCTGAAGCCTGGCTTGGAGAATTTTGAGCATTACTTTACTAGCATGTGAGATGAGTGCAATTGTGTGGTAGTTTGAGCATTCTTTGGCATTGCCTTTCTTTGGGATTGGAATGAAAACTGACCTTTTCCAGTCCTGTGGCCACTGCTGAGTTTTCCAAATTTGCTGCTATATTGAGTGCAGCACTTTCACAGCACTGTCTTTCAGGATTTGAACAGCTCAACTGGAATTCCATCACCTACACTAGCTTTGTTCGTAGTGAAGCTTTCTAAGGCCCACTTGACTTCACATTCCAAGATGTCTGGTTCTAGATTAGTGATCACATCATCATGACTATCTGGGTCGTGAAGATCTTTTTTGTACAGTTCTTCCGTGTATTCTTGCCATCTCTTCTTAATATCTTCTGCTTCTGTTAGGTCCATACCATTTCTGTCCTTTATCGAGCCCATCTTTGCATGAAATGTTACCTTGGTATTTCTAATTTTCTTGAAGGGATCTCTAGTCTTTCCCAATCTGTTTTTTCCTCTATTTCTTTGCATTGATCGCTGAAGAAGGCATTCTTATCTCTTCTTGCTATTCTTTGGAACTCTGCATTTAGATGCCTATATCTTTCCTTTTCTCCTTTGCTTTTCACCTCTCTTCTCTTTACAGCTATTTGTAAGGCCTCCCCAGACAGCCATTTTGCTTTTTTGCATTTCTTTTCCATGGGGATGGTCTTGATCCCTGTCTCCTGTACAATGTCATGAACTTCATTCCATAGTTCATCAGGCATTCTATCTATCAGATCTAGGCCCTTAAATCTATTTCTCACTTCCACTGTATAATCATAAGAGATTTGATTTGGGTCATACCTGAATGGTCTAGCGGTTTTTCCCACTTTCTTCAATTTGAGTCTGAATTTGGTAATAAGGAGTTCATGATCTGAGCCACAGTCAGCTCCTGGTATTGTTTTTGTTGACTGTATAGAGCTTCTCCATCTTTGGCTGCAGAGAATATAATCAATCTGATTTCGGTGTTGACCATCTGGTGATGTCCATGTGTAGCCTTCTCTTGTGTTGTTGGAAGAGGGTGTTTGCTATGACCAGTGCATTTTCTTGGCAAAACTCTATTAGTTTTGCCCTGCTTCATTCCGCATTCCAAGGGCAAATTTGCCTGTTACTCCAGGAGTTTCTTGACTTCCTACTTTTGCATTCCAGTCCCTTATAATGAGAAGGACATCTTTTTTGGGTGTTAGTTCTAAAAGGTCTTGTAGGTCTTCATAAAACCATTCAACTTCAGCTTCTTCAGCATTACTGGTTGGGGTTCATGTAGTAGTTTATTATACACATCAATTTCACTGGCCATGAGGTTAAACAGATTAAACATTAGCTCTGGGTGTTGCTGTGAGTCTGATTCTGGGTGAGATTAGCATTTGAATGGGTGGACTCAGAAGATAATCCTCCCCATTATGGGTGGACCTTTGCCTACAAAGTTTCCTCTAGTCAAAACTATGGCTTTTACAGTAACCATGTATGGATGTGAGATTTGGACTATAAAGGAAGCTGAGTGCCGAAGAATTGATGCTTTTGAATTGTGGTGTTGGAGAAATCTTTTGAGAGTTCCTTGAACTGCAAGGAGATCAAACCAGTCAATCCTAAAGGAATCAGTCCTGAATATTCATTGGAAGGACTGATGCTGAAGCTGAAACTCCAATACTTTGGCCACCTGATGCAAAGAACTAACTCAATGGAAAAGACCCAGATGCTGGGAAAGAGTGAAGGTGGGAGGAGAAGGTGGTGACAGAAGATGAGATGGTTGGATGGCATCACCGACTTGATGGTCATGAGTTTGAGCAAGCTCTGGAAGTTGGTGATGGACAGGGAAGCCTGGTGTGCTGCAGTCCATTGGGTTGCAAAGAGTCGGGCTGAACTGAACTGAATGTGAGTGGGCATCATCCAATCCATTGTGAGCCTGAATGGAACAGAAAGCTGAGCTAGGAGAACTCTGTGTCTTTTTGCCTGTCTCACATTGAACTGCAAAATCTTATCACATCTTCTCCTGGAATTTACATCTTAGGTTCCCCTGGTTCTCAGACCTTTGGACCAGGTTGAATTACACTAGGAGGTTTTTTTGACTCTCCAGCTACCACAAAGCAAAGAGTAGGACCTTTTGGTCTCCATTGTGAGAGAGCGAATTCCTCACAATTAATCAGCCCATCAGTCAATAAAGTTTCTCTGCTAGAGAAAAGAAACACAACTCATTTTTGTGTGTTTATGTGGTACCATGTAACTTTGTTTAAAGTCATTCATTTGCTCTAGAGTGTTCCTGTGGATTCTTTTTCATTTTCTACATATAGAATCATGCGCCTGTGAATAGATTGTTTTGTTTTTTAATTTCATCCTTTGCAATTTGTATACCTTCTTTTTCTCCTTTTTTTTTTTTTTTGTATATTACTCATGATAAAACTTCCACCGCAATGTAGAATAGCACAGGTGAAAACGGATATACTAATCGTGTTCCCAATATTAGGGGCAAAGTTAAGACTAGAAATGCATACTACGAGGACAAGAGCCGCCGATCCGTATGAGCAAGGGTTTGATACAACTTTTTATATCTTAAAGAGAAGCAGAATCCCTCTTCACTTTTATCATGTTCTTTGCTTCCCCCCAACATTTTAGCATCTCTGACAGTGAACTGCATCTTAAATCCATGCCACAATTGCTGTTGGTTGTCAGTCAGGATATAATTGTATCATCTATGCATGTACATGTATATGAACATGGCTATTGTTTTTCATATTTTTAAAATTTCAATTGAATTGTGTGCACTGTTGTTATATATTGTTGTATTTCATTGGTTTTCAAATAAAATGACATTACAAATTCTATTGAAATACTAAGTTATTTGAACGCAGAAAGACAATAAAACAGACTGGGGGCAACAACTTGCTATTCAGGTCAGTTCAGTTCAGTCGCTCAATTGTGTCCAACTCTTTGCAGCCCCATGAACTGCACCACGCCAGGCCTCCCTGTCCATCACCAACTCCTGGAGTTCACTCAGATTCACGTCCATTGAATCAGTGAAGCCATTCAGCCATCTCATCCTGGGTCATCCCCTTCTCCTCCTGCCCCCAATCCCTCCCAGCATCAGAGTCTTTTCCAGTGAGTCAACTCTTCATATAAGGTGGCCAAAGTACTGGAGTATTAGCTTCAGCATCATTCCCTCCAAAGAAACCCCAGGGCTGATCTCCTTCAGGATGGACTGGTTGGTTCTCCTTGAAGTCCAAGGGACTCTCAAGAGTCTTCTCCAACACCACATTAGTAAAGTTAATAATTATTGTCAGAATAATCAGTGCAATTTAATAATATTTTTCAAAGAAACAATCAAGCGCTTAATGGAAACCAAGGAAGATACCTGCAAGCAGATGAAACTTTGTTACATTTTGCTATTGAGATATATGCAGAAATAAGTCCTATTAAAAACTAAGCAAAAAAAAAAACTCAAGACAGGGAATTTGGTCAAATTCCACAGAAGAGATGAAAGACATTTTAGAGTAATTAAAAATTAGTCCTGTACATTTCTGGATGATCATTACAACATGAATATCAATTTGTCAAAAAATTCCTGTGCCTCAAGCACAGGGAGTTTAAGTTTAGATATGTGCAAATCTATCAAGAAAAAAAGATGAAAAGGGTTAGAATATATGAAATACCAGCATCCAAATTTATAGAATAAAGGTCAGTGTCTTGGAAAAGCATTCTGGAAAAAAATAGATGGAGAAATACTTTAAGAAATGCTACATTACCAATAATTTTTGGATTGTGCCAAAAAGGACTGTGTCAACTATCATTTGATGACAGAAATATTACACTGTGTGGGAAAAAAATGCTATTGATGCAATAAGCAGGAAATCATTTAGAAAAGTCAAAATTTTAAAGACTCCTTTTTATATATGCACAATAGCTATATGCTAAAAACTGTGTATATGCATATATATGTATATAAACAACTCTTTCAGTAAGTATGAAATAACATTTTTAAATAATAAAGAATAGTCTTGAAGTTTAATTTAGAGACAATTTCTTTCTTGGGTTATAAAATAATATTACTTTTAAAAATTTATAGTATTTTTGAGTTAATTAATACTATATTAACTAACATGTTAATTACCCAAAGAAGGTTTTCTCAGCATCTTTGATGATGTGAAATTATCTATTACTGCATAATAATATATATTACTTCATATTACCTTTTACAAAGAAGTTTCCTATTTTAAGTTATATTTTATATTAATGACCATCTCAACCACCCAAGTTCTATGAGGGTGGAAATTAGGTAATATATTTTTCAACATACTATCACTAGAATTTAGCACCATCCTGACACATTGCTATTGCTTCATAAATATCTTTTTTCAGCAAATTAATATGTACATTATGGAGGTTTGTAGAGGATCAAAGACTGCTCACATGGAGAGAAGAATAAGAGGAAAGATACATATTTTTAAGATAATGTGTTAAGTACATTGAGAATCTATAAAGCAGAGCCTCTAGAAGACATTGTTGACATGATGAGTTGAGGTTAAAACTAGGGCAGTGTGCAGAAAAAGGTCTTCAATTCAGTTCAGTTCAGTCGCTTAGTCGTGTCCGACTCTTTGCAACCCCATGAACTGCAGCATGCCAGACCTCCCTGTCCATCACCAACTCCCAGAGCTTGCTCAAACTCATGTCCATTGAGTCGGTGATGCCATCCAGCCATCTCATCCTCTGCCGTCCCCTTTTCCTCCTGCCCCCAATCCCTCCCACCATCAGAGTCTTTTCCAATGAGTCAATTAATCGCATGAGGTGGCCAAAGTACTGGAGTTTCAGCTTTAGCATCATTCCTTCCAAAGAACACCCAGGGCTGATCCCCTTTAGAATGGATTGGTTGGATCTCCTTGCAGTCCAAGGGATCCTCAAGAGTCTTCTCCAACACCACAGTTCAAAAGCATCAATTAATTATATTTAATTTGTTGAGAAAATAAAATCATGTTCCCTAGAAACTAATGCATGTATAACATTTGTATTGTTTTATGTCCCTGTCTTTTCAAAAAATATTATTAGGAAATTAAAGGCATTCATCTCTACTGACGTCACTTTAAAATTCTTTACAATTGCCTCAAAATGCCTCAACCATTTAACAATATTTTAGAAACTGCATGATACAACAGGCTAACTTGAGAGCAGAAATAATTTGTTCTAGCCTCCGAAATGGAGGTTCTTAAATTGAATCAAACTCTTCCTTCTTTCCCATCCTCTCCATCCTTTCCTTCCTCCATTTTCCTCCCTTCCTTCTTCCTTTCTCTCTTTCACCTTCTACTTCTGTCTCAGACATTTCCTTTTAACAAGAATAAAAAAATAGAAGTAACTTACATTTTCAATTGGGCTTCCCAGGTGGCTCCGGTGGTAGAGAATCCACTCATCAATGCAGCACACTTAAGAGATCTGGGTTTGATCCCTGGGTTGGGAAGATCCTTTGGAATAGGAAATAGCATCCCACTCCAGTATCCTTGCCTGGAAAATTCCATGGTCAGAGGAGCCTGGTGGGCTACAGTCCATGGGGCCCCAAAAAAGTCAGACACAACTGAGCATACACACATTTGCTACTTCAAATGAACTTCAACCTCTTTAGCACTGCTGATGAGGTGCAGTAGAAATCCTAATCTTTTCCTTCTTCTTTCATATTTAATCAAAAGGCATGTTACATTCCCCTTTATTTTTGACTAATTGTTTTTACCAGTGACTTTCTGCATAATGAAAATCCAGAACTTTAAATAATTCATCTCAGTTGTGTTCTCAGGCAACTTATCAATTCCTATAAACTAGCTATTTGAAAAATGTTAGTGTTTTTGTATTCATTTTGTGACTGTGCTATAGGTTATATTTTGAAATTCTTATATATCTTCCCTAGGATTAAAACACCAGTTTTACAAAGACTGATATTTAATTTGCTCATTTTATCAACATCCTCTCCTCTTGCAAATGTCTTGTAAGATGAGTAAATAGGGTTTTTTTAGAAGTGTTTATCATGAAAAATCATCATCAAGTAGATTAAATTTTATTTTTACTCAACAACATTCAGTATAATTTATCAAATTTTGGTTATGTTATATTCAATGCATTTGTCTTTAAATACAACATGAAATTTCAGTATCTGCTATTTACTAATTATTTAAGTAGGGTAAGAGTGGACATTTAGTATCCTTCTATTTTATCTGTTAAGCTCACTCCTGTCCATTCTTAGGAGCCAGTGCCTGGACAGTACATAAGTTTAATTCATTTTGAGGGTATTATTTTAGTAGCAGTGAAGCTGCTCTGTGAAGATAAACTTTGGACATCTGGGCTTATAATGTGTTCTACCTGATTTTTGTATTACCTCTTATGCCTACAGAGATTTGCATTCATTATTTTGGTAGAATGCCTACAGATTACCTTTGAATATCTAACAGTGACATGTGTTTTTGATACATTATGGGTGGGAGATTTAATAGTCTTGAGAAGCTTAAATTGTATTAAACTTTTATTAACTACAGATTTTCTCTATATAATTGAATAACTCACAGCTATGACAGCTAAAATGGCTTAACAAAGATTAAATCTTCACAGTAAGTTAAATATAACTTTCATATTTTAAGTTAAGAAAATAAGTAAGAGGAAATAAACTTTTAGTAAACATCATTTTATATTTGTGTTTGAAGTTACATTTACTTTTGTTATTTTTGATCCAAACGATTGTATGTAAGTATTACTTTTAAGAGTCTGTCTTCTTTGAAAATAGTTTTGGGTTATAAATCCTGATGCACCGTAAGCAACACAAAGGTCATTTTTATTTTACATTAAAACATTTTCAAAATATTTTTTGCTCATGAGCCAATGGTTTTTGCATATTTCAATGTAAATTGCATTACTATATTTTTTCCGACTTCTGAGGTTTTGCTATTTACTTTTAAATAAACTAAGTCAAACATTTCCTTACTATATTCATTGAGATTTATTCCCTCAATGCTTTTTTAAAAATTTATGTATTTTTAATTGCAGTATGATTTCTTTATAATATTTTGTTGATTTCTATCATATATCAACATCAATCAGCCATAGGTATACATATGTCCCCTCCCTCTTGAACTTCCTTCAAACCTCCCATGCCATCTCTCCCTTCTAGGTTGACACAGAGCACTGGATTTGAGCTCCCTGCATCATAAAGCAAATTTCCACTGGCTCTCTAATTTTATATATGGTAATATAAGTGTCTCAATACTTAAATTCTAAACTGTAGATGGATGAGACCAGGAAAGACATTTCAAAACTTAATGTGTCTGATTGGCTGATTAATTTCTGAAATTTCGTATTGAGTTGCAATTTTACAACAAGATACTAAGCTTATTTACCAATTACTATTTGCTTTTTGAGAATGATGTGATATAATTTGATACATAGTCTGAGTCAGCAATTATGTATACTCATGTATATTATGCATATATAAAATGAATAAATAATAACATTGAACTATTCCTGTAACACTTTCCAGTGGATTGAATTTTCTTCAAAGGAGATAAAATTCCCATTTTTTTTTCCTTATCTTTCTCATCATGTTCATTTACCTCTTTGTTT
Organism: Ovis aries; assembly: GCF_016772045.2. Lineage (NCBI taxonomy): Eukaryota > Metazoa > Chordata > Mammalia > Artiodactyla > Bovidae > Ovis > Ovis aries. The sequence continues at coordinate 64,740,442 of NC_056063.1, forward strand.
CTATCTTCATTTTAATCTCTTAGTTTTTAATGATTAGCCAATCCTAGCACAGGTATCATTAAGAAAAAAACCTGTGCTAGGTATGCTGCTGCTGCTGCTACGTCGCTTCAGCCGTGTCCAACTCTGTGCGACCCCAGAGACAACAGCCCACCAGGCTCCCCCATCCCTGGGATTCTGCAGGCAAGAACAGTAGATGACAGATATTCCCTCAGCTCTAGTCTTTTCTCCACCAATATTTATCTGTATAAACTTGGAAAAGTCATTCTATTTTTTCCAAAATTTAAAATTCAATCTTAATGCTACTCTTTAGAAATATGTGTTATTATGCTCATTCACAGATGAAGCTCAGCATGATAAAGTGAGTACCTTATGTCACATAACTATTAAATAACAAATCAGATTTTAAAGTCAAACTGTTTGAAAAATACAGTTGTCCCTCAGTAGCCATGGGGGATTTGTTCCAGGACCCACCCCAGGATGCCAAAACCCAAGGATGCTCAATTCTCTTAGATAAAATTATTTTATAAATTTTAAAAAAATGACAAAAATATTACCATATAACCTATGTTATCCTCCCATATATTTTAAGTTGTCTCTTATACTACCTTATACAAGTAAATGTTATGTAAATAGTTGCTGGCACATGGCAGATTCAAGTTCTGGAAATTTCTGGAATTTCTGTTCCAAATATTTTTGATCCATGTTTGGTTGAATTCAAGGATGCAGAACTAAGGGATACAAAGCAGCAATTGTATCATGCTTTTTCCACATGGTGAGGTGTTTTTCATTATTTTAAATTAAATAGCAATCTGAGATGAAGAAACATTATATATATTATGTGCAATTATATTATATATAAAACTATATATGTATTTTAAAATTTTCATAAGATATATGTTGAGATGCTACTGAAAAGTGGCCATGCTTTGAAAAGTGGCCATTTTCTAAGTGTTATGTAGGAATATAAAGGTAGTAAAGTTGTTTCCTGCTGTACTGAGGTGGATTGGTATAGTCGTGGGAGCATTATCTGGAAAGCAATCACTTCCAACAGCGGTGTAGGCACCAGAGACAGCCACATGGAAATGAGATACACACACAAGACATAGTGTTTATAAATTAGGAGAGTAGCAGTTGAGGCAGGAAGGGGATTGAAGAAATCAGAAAGATCAATCCAGAGATAGTATGTTCCATGACAGAAGGATGAGTCATCCTGTGATGGGAATCCCAGGGCCATTATAAAATCAGAAATCCAAAAAGACAGCTATGCAGCTCTTTCAGATATTAGCAGGGCTTTTACTACATGGGGGAGAACATACTCAGTTTTTCTGAGGGAGAATAACTTGAGTTAACAAGGAGGTACTATAAAGAAATAATGGAGCAATTCATGGCATGAGGAAGCAAGCATGAACATGGGCAAGTGAGACATAAATACATTGGCAGTATTGGAGCATAAGATTGGCATCATGTAAACTGAGCAAGTATGGAGCTGGTTAAATTGCCTTGATTTAAATTCCAGTGTTTGGCCTGATATCTGAGCCTGCTTAAGGAGCTATTCTTTGTGCTTATAAGATAATAACTAATTAGAGGACACAATATTCATCCGTTATTTTTGGATTTACTTATGCATAAAAAGAAATGCAAAAAAGCAAAATGACTGTCTGAGAAGCCCTTACAAATAGCTGTGAAAAGAAGAGAAGCGAAAAGCAAAGGAGAAAAGGAAAGATATACCCATGTGAATGCAGAGTTCCAAAGAATAGCAAGAAGAGATAAGAAAGCCTTCCTCAGTAATCAATACAAAGAAATAGAGGAAAACAACAGAATGGGAAAGACTAGAGATCTCTTCAAGAAAATTAGAAATGCCAAGGGAATATTTCATGCAAAGATGGGCTTGATAAAGGACAGAAATGGTATGGACTTAACAGAAGCAGAAGATATTAAGAAGAAGTGGCAAGAATACACAGAAGAACTGTACAAAAAAGATCTTCATGACCCAGATAATCACGAAGGTATGATCACTCCCACTCACCTAGAGCCAGACATCCTGGAATGTCAAGTGGACCTTAGGAAGCATCACTACGAACAAAGCTAGTGGAGGTGATGAAATTCCAGTTGAGCTATTTCAAATCCTGAAAGATGATGCTATGAAAGTGCTACACTCAATACACCAGCAAATTTGGAAAACTCAGCAGTGGCCACAGGACTGGAAAAGGTCAGTTTTCATTCCAATCCCAAAGAAAGGTAATGCCAAAGAATGCTCAAACTACAGCACAATTGCACTCATCTCACACACTAGTAAAGTAACGCTTAAAATTCTCCAAGCCAGGCTTCAGCAATACATGAACCATGAACTTCCAGATGTTTAAGCTGGTTTTAGAAAAGGCAGAGGAACCAGAGATCAAATTGCCAACATCTGGTAGATCATGGAAAAAGCAAGAGAGTTCCAGAAAAACATCTATTTCTGCTTTGTTGACTATGCCAAAGCCCTTGACTTTGTGGATCACAATAAACTGAGGAAAATTCTGAAAGAGATAGAAATACCAGACCACCTGACCTGCCTCTTGAGAAACCTGTATACAGGTTAGGAAGTAACAGTTAAAACTGGACATGGAACAATAGACTGGTTCCAAATAGGAAAAGGAGTACGTCAAGGCTGGATATTGTCACCCTACTTATTCAACTTATATGCAGACTACATCATGAGAAATGCTGGGCTGGAAGAAGCACAAGCTGGAATTAAGATTGCCAGGAGTAATATCAATAACCTCAGATAGGCAGATGACACCACCCTTATGGCAGAAAGAGAAGAGGAACTAAAAAGCCTCTTGATGAAAGTGAAAGAAGAGAGTGAAAAAGTTGTCTTAAAGCTTGACATTCAGACAACTAAGATCACGGCATCTGGTCCCATCTCTTCAAGACAAATAGATAGGGAAACAGTGGAAACAGTGTCAGACTTTATTTTGGGGGGCTCCAGAATCACTGCAGATGGTGACTGCAGCCATGAAATTAAAAGAGCCTTACTCCTTGGAAGGAAAGTTATGACCAACCTAGATAGCCTATCGAAAAGCAGAGATATTACTTTGCCAACAAAGGTCTATCTAGTCAAGGTTATGGTTTTTCCAGTGGTTATGTATGGATATGAAAGTTGAACTATAAAGAAAGCTGAGTGCCGAAGAATTGATGCTTTTGAACTGTGGTGTTGGAGAAGACTCTTGAGAGTCCCTTGGACTGCAAGGAGATCCAAGCAGTCCATCCTAAGAGAAATCAGTCCTGGGTGTTCATTGGAAGGACTGATGTTGAAGCTGAAACTCCAACACTGGCTACCTGATGCAAAGAGCTTAGTCACTGGGAAAGACCCTGATGCTGGGAAAGATTGAGGGTAGGAGGAGAAGAGGACAACAGAGGATGAGATGGTTGGATGGCATCACCGACTCAATGGACATGGGTTTGGGTGGACTCTGGGAGTTGGTGATGGACAGGGAGGCCTGGCATACTGTGGTTCATGAGGTTGCAAAGAGTTGGACATAACTGAGAGACTGAACTGACCTGAATGCATAAAATATATATTAGATAACTTCTTTCAGTCAGGTGTTGATTTACTCACTTGGACCCTGTGAGTGAATTAAATACAGTACTTGTTTCTAAGAAGATGCTTATTTAATGAGATATTCAGAGAGGAATACATTTGGTCACACCTTTATAATATAGTATGATGCATTTATTTAAATATAAGTTCACAGAAGACAAAGTGAAGGGTACTCAGTATAGTCTTTTGGGGTGAGAAAGTTATTTGGAGATGAAGCCTGACCAAGGTCTTGAAAGTAAATTATCAGTTTCCTATTTGAGAGGATTAGAGAATGAAAGGGCTTTTCTGGTGGCTCAGTGGTAAATTGCAGCTCCTGCCTGCAGTGCAGGAGCCGCAGGAGACACTGGTTTGACCCCTGTTCAGGAAGATCTCCTGGAAGATGGTGTGGCAACCTACTCCATTATTCTGGCCTGGAGAATATCAGGAGACAGAGAAACCTGGTGAGCTACAGTCCTAAGCACTGAAAAGAATCAGACATGACTGAAGAATGCAAACTTGATGAAAACCCTTAAAAATCTGAGAGAATATACTCCTTTGAGAAATCTGAGTAGTGTAGTAAACCTGGAAAACAATCTACTAATGATGAAAGCAAGGATATTAGTAAAATATTATGTTGAAAAATTATCTTGAACCAAAAACATCATACCTAACATACAAATTACTTTTCAATCCATCTACAGGATGAAGTAAGAAAGTAAGTGTTAGTCGCTCACTCATGCCTGACTCTTTGTGATGCCATGGACTGAAGCCCACAAGGCTCCTCTGTCCATGAGATTTTCCAGGCAAGTATACTGGAGGGAGGTACCTAAGATATAGATTTTAGAAAGGTTTCTTTGGCTGTTATGTGAAAGATAAACTGAGGTGGGATAAGACTAAGAGTAGGAGAATAGAGAGTCCATGATTATAGCCTAAAAGTTATATTTAGAACATATGCCAGATAGGTAATGATGGTGACGATAATGATGAGGATGGATAGATTCACAGATACATAGATGTATATGGACAGATGCTGTCTATACCAGGCCTCATCCCTCTGTGACTGGAAACAAGGTCCCATTTCCATCTATAACCAAAATATAAATACAAGGAGCCTCAGAGAGGCTACTTGTCAAAAATAATTCCAGCAACAATTTTTATGCCAGCAATTTGTGAGAGTTTTCAAAAATTTAGCCTTGTATAGGTCCAGAAAAAAAAAAAAGTGTTTCAGGTTGTTTTCAGGCTCTCTTATTTTCCACAAATTTGATGTTTTTCTTGGTAGTCAACAGCTCGGTCACAGCAACTCTCTCTGTCACTGATACTTTTATTTCTTCATTAGCACCCGGAGGGGTCACTGCTCTCTCCTATACCCCTCAATACAATCTCTCCTAATTCCACAAAGCACAAACTGATAACTGGATATAACTTTAATAAAAATTTTCTGACAGTCCAACGATAATGAGAGTGCAGGAAAAAAACACTAGCTCTCCGGCATTAGCAAGCATAAGAATGACCTGAAGAGCTTGTTAAGATAAAAAACTGGACCCCACTTCCAATAAATTTGATTCAATAGGGATAGAGTGAAACCCAACATGTTACATTTCTAATATGCTCTCAAGTACTGATGATAATTATCATCCAGCGACCTGGCTCTATAGAACAAGTATGCACAGAATTACTGTCCAAGCTGAGCTGTAACCTCATGTCTCCTCTGAGAAGATCTCTCACTTTTTTCTGCCCTTAAATTGTATAGACGCTGCTGATCTTACTTCTAAATTTAACTGAACTTCTTTATTCTTGGAAATCCTAGGAAAAAAAAGACCAGTCCCTGTTTCTTAGAAAAAGAATAAGGGGCTATCCAATAAATGAATGGTTAATTTTCAAGTTGCTAGCTTAAATATGAATTTGATTTTATTGATACAACTGCCTTTCAGATGAATGATACAAAAGGCAGTTTTAGGGAAATGTATGATTTACTTTGTATGCCGTCATCAAAGATTCTGAAGCTTTATTTTATTTTCTTCCTGTGACCAACCACAATTCATCCACAATTCTTATCAATATTTGTGTGTATGTGCTCAGTTGTGTCTGATTGCGACCCCATGGACTGTAGCCCACTAGGCTACTCTGTCCATGGAATTTTCCAGTCAAGAATGCTGGCGTGGATTGTGATTTCTTCTCCAGGGGACTTTGTAACTTAACATATTATAACAGCAGTTTGGTCTTCTGCCATGCAACAAAGCTGTGCTATATTTATCTTTTAAATTTTTTTTCCAATATTCTTTCAATGACATTTTCAAAAGTATAGCATTTGAATTTTGAACACAATGAATAAACCATATATTTCCTAACCAGGTTCAGCAGATTTTACCAATTTTTTATTTCTTTTATTATATACATATATATTAATTAATTGTATATTTAAGATATCAACTGTATGTAATTATATATTATTTTTATTTTATTGTTGCTAAACCATATGAAAGTAATGATTTACATGTAATGATAGTTCATTGTGAGATAGTCTTTGAAGAGATAATTCATGAAGATTAAATTAACAAAATATTTTGGATTAAGATGGGCCTGAAATCCAATGACTGGCATTATAAAAAGAAGAGAGGACACAGAAAAGACTGTCATATAAAGACAGAGGCAGCAATTAAAATGATATTGCTGTAACCCAAGAAATGTCATGGGTTACAGGGAGTCTCTTGTAGCTAGAAAGAGGCAATGCAGGATTCTTCCTTCGTGCCTTCAGAAGATGCGTGGCCTGAATGGGCACTTTGGACTTTGGATTTTGGACTTGCAGCCCCCAGAACTGTGAGAAAATAAGTTTCTGATGTTTTAAGCCACCAAATTTGTGGTAATTGATTATCTATACTCTCTTTAGGAAACCAATACAATATTCTAGCTCAATAAGTGATGCTAATAATATGTTGGTCAAAAATGAACCACCTAGCTGAAATTTCCTGAATTTAATAATTGTGAGTGAAATAGAATAGTTGTTTTGAGCATTAAGTTTTGGGACAGATTGTTTGGCAGCAATAAATGACTACAGCAAAGTCTGGTATCTGGAAGTAAGCAGACCAATGAAATATAGCATGTGGAATCTACTTTGGGATCAAATAGCAAGCAGAAATTGGAGGGGTGTTAAGGAGACAGCTGGTAAGGACTTGAAGGACAGTGAGCAAGATGTTACTGAAATTTGGAGAAAGACAAGGCTTATAGTAGCAGAGTGTTTTATTGGAAAATAGAAAGGTTATCTAATTGACTAGGGAGATTGTTGAATGTGAGCAGTTTGTTGAAATCATCTACTGGATTTTTCTCACTACCTGTGATAAAATATGAGGACTGAAGGTGACACTTGTAAGGAAATGTACAGTTTCTAAGCAGAATTTATTGGCACAACAAGATAGTCTAAGGCAGTTTGGTCAGAGAGCAAGAACTTCTCCAAGAAAGTAATGGCACAGGGCAAATATCAAATCCACAGCATAAAGACAGAGTTCAAAGGTAAAGATGTCAAGGGTGGAATGCAAAACTGCTTAGAAGACAGGAAGATATAAGGTAGTATGTCATAGACCCTCTCAGCTATTTTAAATTTTCTCAGTATTTTAAGAGTGAAACATTAACTCTGTTAATATTAAAAAACCTTCTAAGAATCTTTAAGGTGTCATACTATCATAGATTTTCAGGGATCAAAAGGTAGAGAAGTGCTTTGATTGAGTTGATTTATGTGTCTGAGTTGATTAACAAGAAACTACTGTTTTTAAAGAAGTAACTAAAATTGGAGAAAAAATTACAAAGGTTGTTCAAATTAAAAATAGCCCTTTGTACCCAAAATCTGTTACAGATAAGACTAAGAAGATTAATGTCTGCAAAAAGAAAAAGAAAAAAAAAAAGAACTGTTCTTAGTAAATGATGATTTGTAGTAGGTGGGGGAAAGATCACAGACAGTAGAGTTAAAAGCTATGGCAATTCATTTCTGGGCAGCAAAACTGGGTGCAAATTAAGGAGCTGAAACATATACTGGACTGAAATTCAGAACTGTTATGAATCAGTGATTGCTGTGGGCTTCCTTTGTCTTTCTTTTTGAGTAGGATTGTCATGACTCTTGATATAAAGCTGATATGTCCATTTCAAAATTAACATTGCAAAACTTCCTTGAGTTTCTTTTATTTATGTGTGAGTTCTTTTTTATCATTAAAAAAAGTTTTAAAAAAGCCTTATCTCATCTTTAATTCAAGAATTTATTTGTTTATATTATTAAAGCATAAATATTTTCAAGATTATTATGCAGTTATTCTAGAAATAAATTTCCCTGGTGAAATTCAATCTTACTCTGCAGGTACTTGGGGTATAAAAATAATCTAGTTAGATGATTGCTGTATTCAAGCCATTTGACGAACATACTTTCCATGTGAATATATTTTCAATTTGATTCAGAATTAGGTATATCTGCTTTTATGTACAGTTTTAGAATTTGTTTTTGCTCCTCATTAATATTTAATTTTCAAATAAATATTTAGATGATCCAACATCAAGATAGTATTACATAAAAAACATCTGAAAGTCTCACATCCATTCATTCCTGTTCTTAAGGAATAATTTTGATTAGTTTTTGGTTTGATTTTTTATATTCTGATTATCAAAAAATAAAACATATATAGTTTTTAAATGATTTATTTTTAAAATTTATATTTCAATATTAAAAATAAACTATTAATATACTTTAATATTTAAAATAGACAGTTTAATATTACATGTAAATGACTTTGTGTGTACATTAGTATATGTGGGCATGTATACATGCACATGTTATTTATCAAATTTAGAACTTTCATGTTTAGAAAGTTTATCAAATTTAGAACTGTGTATACTTAGATTTAGATACATGTTTTATTTTTTAAGAAGAATTGATAGATGCAGGTTAAATAAATATTTTGTCATGGTTACCATGAGCTAATACTATAGGAATCTCATTTTTCTGATGATTAAATTATTATGACTTTGATATCTAAACTTATAAGATGATTAGTCTGAAATTTTCATTTTTAATGGTTTGCTTCACAGAAAATATATTGTTTGAAAACTGTTTCAGTAAAGATTCCATCCGAAAATCAAAAACACTTTAAATATTTAAGGAGATATCTATCTGCTGACAGATGGATAGATCTTATTTAAATGTAGGAAATGGCAACCCACTGCAGTGTTCTTGCCTAGAGAATCCCAGGGACGGGGGAGGCTGGTAGCCTGCCGTCTATGGGGTCGCACAGAGTCGGACACGACTGAAGCGACAGCAGCAGCAGCAGCAGCATGTAGATATAAAACAGTTCTTAAACATTTGATCTTATAATGAATTTGAACCTTAAAAATGTTTTGAAAGTAAAGAGTTTTGATTTGATTGTTTTTAATCTATTTTGTCTGCATTGAAAATGAAACAGAAATTTGTAAATACTTTATTCACTTAGAAATAACAAAATAAACTCATTGGTTGTCAGCATAAAATATATTTTTAAGAAAAACTATTAGATAAAAATAACTATTTTTTTAATTTTTACTTTATTTTACTTTACAGTGAGAAGAGTCACATTGCTATGTATTTTTATAGATATACTTTTGTTTTATCTAACAAATACAAGGCAGGTAGATTTAAAAGGGAGGAGTATTATAATACTTTTCAGGTAATTGTTAATATTTTTGGTACTACACCAAAACATGTTAGATGGCAGTTGCTTACAGTTTATCTGTAATGTGGAATCTTCAAACATAGCTGAACTTTCTCTAGTGCACATACACATTAAAATTTATTGACCTAATTTGAACTTGGAAAAAATCTTTTCCTCATACATGCTTTGTATCTTCATGCACTGGTCATTTGAAATAGATTGATTCATTGAATTATAGAGATGCCCTAGAAGTTGACACATTTAGTTATTTAATATAAAAATATAGCCAGTCTCAGTATTGCAAATTTGTCAAAGTTACAGTGACAGGTATAAGCTTTATAAAATTATATTATTCTTCAAAGTTTGAATTTTATAATTGGCAGCAGAACTGTCAGTTTTCTTAAAGTGAATGGCTCATTGGGTTCATTTTCAAGAAACTGACCAGTACCTGAATCTGATAGCTTATAGTCTGTCACTTGTTCTTTTAAATAAAAAGCAGCTATTTGAGCTGTGAAAAAAGCAGCTATTTGAGCTTATAACTCAATCACAGAATGCTTTCCCTGGAAATAACCATTGCAATTTTTCAAGAACTTCTCTTTTTGTCACAGAGTATTTCTGTAAAGTACTTCAGATGTGACATGTAAGAAAATGAATAATTTCCCTGCTTCATTAGGAACATGTTGCTGTTCAGTCGCTAAGTTGTATCTGACTCTATAGCCTGCAGCACACCAGACTTCCCTATCCTTCACTATCTCCCAGAGTTTTCTCAAGTTCACACCCAATGAGTCTGTAATGCAATCTAACCATTCTCATTCTCTGCTGACTTTTGTCCTTTTGCCTTCAGTCTTTCCCAGGGTGTGTTTCCAATGAGTCAGCTCTTTGTATCAGGTGGCCAAAGTATTGGAGCTTCAGCTTTAGCATCAGTCCTTCCAGAGAATATTCAGGGTTGATTTCCTTTAGAATTAACTAGTTTGATCATGTCAGACTCTCTGTGACCCCATAGATGGCAGCCCACCAGGCTCCTCTGTCCATGGGATTTTCCAGGCAAGAGTACTGGAGTGGGGTGCCATTGCTTTCTCCGCCTTAGGAACATAACTGAAAAGGGTGCCTCCCCATTCTCTTCCCAGCAAGTCTATGGCAGTGCAGAATAGACACTCCAGTTCACTTTAGAAAAACTGCCTTTATTAATATCAAGATGTAAGCAGTTTTATCTACTCTGATTGTGTAATAACTTCGCAAGAATCGGTAGAGTGTAAAAGGCACACACTGTCACTGTTTCTATGAAAATGATCTTGGTGGTCTCAGGGAACTTGGGTTTGTTTGAACTGCATCGTGAGACACAGTGATTTCCTGATTATTTCTATATGGGTGTGTTTGAAATAAAATTTTCAAATCTTGTACCTTTTAAACTTCAAACAAAGTTTGCTTTACTGTTTTATTTTTGGCATAAAATCTTAGAAAAGTTAACTTTTAAATTTCAGTACCATCTTCTATGCTGACAATGATTTGTATAGATCACTTAGTTTGTCTGTCCCCAAATATCTCTGACCTGTAAAATCTAAACTATCCAAACCCAGTTTAAAAGTTACTTAGTATTAGAAAATTGCTATTTTAAATAATTTTGAATTCACATTAAATCCAGTTTCAAATTTTCAAGGTTTCAGCCTGAAGAAAAGCAATTAAATTAATATTGTCTATCTTCACTATATCAAGTTCATAACTCTCTTCTCAAAGTTATTGGTTTATATTTCACTCTCCATTGTTCTTGCTATATTTATTCATATGAATTAAACCAGTGGAAAGTATTTGACACTATTGTCAACAAACTGCTTCTAAGAATAAAATCACTGGGTATATATTTTTCTTGTATTTGTGAATTTCACATCTGTAAAGATATGTCACTGATTTTTTTGGTTTTGTTTCTTTAGTACCTATGCTCTTAAAAAGGGTCTGGTTCAACTGAATAAACACACGAGAGTGACATTCAGGAGAGGTTTATTGTAATGCCCTATCCATCTTGTCTACAAGTCGTTTATTCATAAAATATTTATTTTTCCATTTCCCCTTAAGGAAATAAAAAGTGAGGATGTTAATAGAAAATATGGAGAAATTTTCGTTATATGACTTTTTCACAATTACCTACTTAATAAATTAAATTTGTTACTGAGTCAATTATTTTAAAAGCTCTTCATAGAAATTCATATTTTTATGAATTTAAAATCGAAATTAACTTTAGAATCTAAAGATTGGTTTCCAGAATAGATTTAGAGTAAACTTTCTATTTTTTTGACTGTAATAGTAATATGCTTTAATAAATATTATTCATAATAATAAGATTTGATATACTCTAAAATCACAATGTTCCTTAAGACCTTGTTCGTGAATTTTTACATACCTTTATTTGTACCCTAGAATACAACAATAATATTCAAAATAAACTTCATTTTATAATTACATTTACATTTATAGTCAGCTCATAGCTAATGCTAAAAATAATGGGTTATTTTATACACATATTTTGGATACTAACCCCTTATCTAATATATAATTTGCAGATATTCTCTCCCATTTTTTAGGTTGCTTCTTTATTTCGTTGATTGTTTCCTGTTGTGCTGAAGCATTTTAGTCTGATATAGTCCCATTTGTTTATTTCCACTCTTGTTGCTTGTGCTTTTGGTGTCATATCCCCAAAGTAATTACAAAACCAATGTCAAGGAGCATTTTCTTACTTTTTTCCTGGAGTTTGATTGTTGCAGCTCTTATGTTTAAGCATGTTAAACATAATGTTTTACATTTTAAGTTAATTTTTGTGAGTGGCACAAGATAGGGGTCTAATGTCATCCTTTTGCATGTGGTTATCCAATTTTCCCAACATCAGTTGTTGAAGCAACTTTTATCCATTGTATACGCATGGCTCCTTTGTCATATATTAGTTGACCATGTAAGTATAAATTTATTTGGGATTCTCTATTATATTCTATTGATCTTTGTGTCTTTTTATGTCATCATGATACAGTTTTAATTACTATAGCTTTTTGTATTGCTTGATATTTAGAAGTGTTATGCCACCAGCTTTGTTCTTCTTATTCAAGATTGCTTTGGCCATTTAGGAACTATTGTGGCTACAAATAAAGTTTTAGAATTTTTCCTATTTCTGTGAAAAAAGTACGATTTGAAATTTGATAGGGATTGCATTGAATATGTACATCACTTTGTGTAATATAGACATTTTAATAATATTAATTCTTCCAATCTGTCAACATTGAATATTTTTCCATATATTTGTGTCTGATTTCTTTCATCAGTGTTTTATAGTCTTCAGCGTGCAGACATTTCACCTCCTGGCTAAATTTATTCCTATGTCTTTAATTTCCTTGATGCCATTGTAAATGGGATTCTTTTCCTAATTTTTTTATTGGGTAGTTTGTTTGCATACTGAATTTTGTATGTTGATTTTGTATCCTGTAACTTTACTGATTTTGTTTATTATTTCAAAATTTTTGGCTTATTCTATAGGGTATTGTTTTTTTTTAAAGATCAAGTCATTGGCAAACAGAGACCATTTTACTTGTCCCTTTCTGATTTGGATGCCTTTTATTTATTTTTCTTAATTGCTTTTGCTAGAACTTCCAGTATTTTGCTGAATAGGAGTGGCAAAGGGGGCACTCTCTTCTTAATCCTGTTTTTGAGGAAATACTTTCAGCTTCTCACCATCAAGTATGTTAGTTATGCGCTTATCATATATGACTTGTATTTTGTCCAGGTATGTTTCCTCTATATACAATTTGTTGAGAGCCTTTATTATGAAAGCATGTTAAGTTTTGCCAAACACTTTTCTTTGCATCTATTGAGAGGATCATATTTTTTCCTTCATTTCAACATTTTGCAAATGTACATTACTAAATTGAAAGATATTCAATTTTTTGTTGAAATATTTTAGATTAAGCAGTCTTATAATAATAATAGTTGATAAATTCTCTTTTGAACAATGCGACAACCTATATTAGATTTCTTTTTAATAAAGAAGCAATGCTGATAAGTCCTCTAGGGAGATTCTGTATATTTGCCACTACTGGATATGCCTTTATGTAAGAAAACTTTTAACATTTTACTTCATAAAATTTTTGTGAAAAGAGTTGCCAGAAATTATCAAGTGTCCAGGTATCAACACACTGAGGAATTCTATTGCAAGTTGAAATACTAAATATAAAAAAGATCTATATGAAATTCAAATTATTATGCTATCTCCAAAATTGATTTGACTACTAATTAGTTGTCAAAGGAGTTTAAAACACAGTTTCTTAAAACACAGAACAATGTTTTAAAAGCAGCAAAAGATACTGACTGAAATAAAGAATAAGTCATTAGCATAAGGCACATAGATCATCTTAAAATGGAGTCAAAGATAGTCAGTGAAATAAATCAAAATTGCAAAGATCTTCATGTTTGAAACAGAAACAATCAGCATACTCATGTGTATGAACCAGGGTTAGCAAGTCCCTCTAACATGGATCTATCATTTGTACAATTATTATTTTAAGCAAAAGTCATTATCTGTATGAACATTTTCAACATCAGATTCTGAAGCTCTGTAATGGAGTTAACATAGAAATGTAACTGTGATTTTGCTATTTTGCATTACTCTAGTAATACTAATAACACTAATGTTATTTTGTTCATTTAGGTAACATGTATATTAAAAGGTTAATATTTTGAAATATCTTTGAGAAGCACAGATTCTACAGACACAATATAAAGATGAAATGAAAATTTAAACATGAGATGAAATATGAAATGTTAATTCTTTTCACCAACACAGAGTTACATACAAAATGTACATGAGATTTTTAGAAGAATCAGAAATACATAAATTTTAACATGTGTTCCATTTTAACTTCTTATGATGAGCTCATTATTGCTATTTGAGAAGCTTTTATTTTTGAAAATAATTTTCTTCAAATGTGAGTGTATAGGAGAAAATACCTTTACTAGACTTTCAGAAAATATGAAATAAATAGTGGAAAAAATTTTTAAAAAGACTTTACAAGATAGGCATATGAAAATCAAAGTGCTTTAATTTTTTTTTTTTTCAAGATCTAGTGTAGCCAAGTTTTATGAACCCCTGGAGATATTTCCTCAGTCAAAACAACAGTGTCTTAGACTTTATGTCCTTAAACTGAGAGAAAGAGAGTTAGTAAACTTAAACTCTTCTTTCACAGATCTTTCACAGATCTTCAAGCACTTCAATAACACAATATTGTAAAGTAATTAGCCTCAAATTAAAATAAATAAATTTATATTTTAAAAAAAGAAAGAAAAAAAACTCTTGAAATCCTCATATAAAAATGAAGCAAATCGGGGAAAAAAAAATAGAGAGCAAGGCAGAATAAAATTAAATTTTATTATTTAATAAATGTGTTTAAATAAACTACAATGTGGCCTTTTCTATCATTAGTATACTCAAAGTAACAAACTTTAGGAAGTTTATTCTTTAAAAAAAAAAAAAAAAAACAAAACACAGAAAAGTACAGAATGACCAATCAGGTCACTGAAGGAAAATCTGAATTGAAGGCAAGCTAGAGACAGAGCTCATTACAGTTCTAGATATGAGCACTAAGGATAGGGAAACATTGAATTCTTAGCAAATTAAAGGGACTCTGGGGGAAATGATAAAGGACAAATGGACATTGGTCATATTCTCTTAACTTTTTTTTTTCATTAAAGCAAAGGACTTTTGTAGGAAAAATCTATATGCAAGAGGTGCTAAAAAATATTTGTCCTTTAACTTAATATTTCAACAATGAAATCTGAAGAAGACAATGTTTTAACTTGGTAACTAAAAATAGGTCCATGAAATTCTGCTTCAGAGATAAAGCATTAAAGAGCAATTTTTTACTGGCATATATCTGGAGAAAACCATAATTTGAAATAATACATACATGTCAATGTTCATTACAGCCCTATTTATAATAGTGCCAAAACATGGAAGAAACCTAAGTGTCCATTGACAGATGAATGGATAAAGATGATATGGTATATTTACACAATGGAATATTACTCAGCTATTAAAAGCTGGGATAATGCTAATTTAGGCAACATGGATGAACCTAGAGGTTGTCATGCTGAGTGGAATGGGCCAGACAGAAAGACAAATTTCATAGGATGTAATTCATATATGGAATCTAAAAAGAATAATAAACATATACAAAACAGAAACAGACCAATAGACATAGAAAACAAACTACAGTTATCAAAAGGGAAAGGGAGAGGAGGGATAAATTAGGAGTTTGGGATTAGCATCTACTGTATAGCTCAGGAAACTATACTCAATATTTCATAATAACCAATAAAGGAAAACAATCTGAAAAACTATTTGTGTAACTTAATAACTTTGCTGTATACCTGCAACTAACACAACATTGTAAATTGACTTTACTTTAAAAATTTAAATTTTAAAAAGAGCAATTTTGAACATAAGAATTGATATAGATAAATGTTCACATGACTTAGAAGCCCTAGAGAAATGCATCTTCAATATAAACTCATAATTGTCCATAGTATACTTATTCTAGATTTTAATTAAAAACACTGCAGATGATTTCATGGATTTGGGGGACATTTTGAATGGCTCCAACATTAAAGAAAAATTGGTTTGTCTGAACATTTCTAGGATTCAGATGCATTCAGGCAATAAAAATTATTTAATATTATTGACTATATTGTAGGCCCTATAGATGTAAGTAACAGAAACACTTCCCTTAAAACCCTGTAACAAGAACCAGTATGTTGGTGCTGTTGTTCAGTTGCTAAGTTGGGTCCAACTCTTTGCGACCCTATGGACAGCAGCATGCTAGGCTCCCCTCTTCTACACTAATTCCTGGAATTTTCTCAAATTCATGTCCATTGAGTTGGCAATGCCATCCAACCATCTCATCCTCTGCTGTCCCCTTCTCCTTCTGCCTTCATTCTTTCCCAGCATCAGGGTCTTTTCCAGTGAGTTGGCTCTTCCCATTAAGTGGCCAAAGTAAGGAAGCTTTGGTTTCAGCATCAGTCCTTCCAATGAATCTTCAGGGTTGATTTCCTTTAGGATTAACTGGTTTGATCTCCTTGCAGTCCAGGGGACTCTCAAGAATCTTCTCCCGAACAATTTGAAAGCATCAGTTCTTCAGTGCTCAGCTTTCTTTATGGTCCAACTCTCACATTCGTAAAAATGTAAGGAAAAAAACATACCTTTGACTATACGCAACTTTGTCAGCAAAATGTGTTGCTTTTTAGTATGCTGTCTATGTTTGTTGTAGTTTTCCTTCCAAGCAACAAAGGTCTTTTAATTTCATGGCTGCAGCCACTGTCCACAATGATCATTAGAGCCCAAGAAAAGAAAATCTGTCACTGTCTCCACTTTTCTATTTCCATCTGCCTTGAAGTGATGGGACCAGATGCCATGATCTTTGTTTCTTGAATGTTGACTTTTAAGCCAACTTTTTCACTCACCTCTTTCACTTTCATTAATAGGCTCTTTAGTCCCTCTTTGCTCTCTGCCATTCGAGTGGTATCATCTGCATATGTGAGGTTGTAGATACTTCTCCTGCCAATCTTGATTCCAGTTTGTGATGCTTTAGCCTGGCATTCTGTATGATATACTCTGCATATAGGTTAAATAAACAGGTGACAATATACAGTCTTATAACCCTTTCCCAATTTGGAACCAGTCAGTTTTTCCAAATCTGGTTCCAATTGTTGTTGCTTCTTGACCCACATACAGGTTTCTCAGGAGACAGGTAAGGTGGTCTGGAATTCTTATCTCTAAGAGTTTTCCACAATTTGTTGTGATCCACACAGTCAGAAGCTTTGGCATAGTCAATGAAGTAGAAGTCGATAATTTTCTGGAATACTCTTGCTTTCTCATGATCCAACAAATGTTGGCAATTTGATCTCTGATAACCCTGTCTTTTCCAAACTGTTTGTACATCTGAGATTCACAGTTCACATACAGCTGAAGGCTAACTTGAAGGATTTTGCGCATTACCTTAGCAGCGAACATTATTTTGGATTGCCATTCTTTTTGATTGGGATGAAAACTGACCTTTTCCAGTCCTGTGGCCACGGCTTTGTTTTCCACATTTGCTGATATATTGAGTGCAGTAGTTTAACAGCATCATCTTTTAGGATTTTTAAAACCTCAGCTGGAATCTCATCACCTCCACTAGCTTTGTTCATAGAAATGTTCCCTAAGCTTATGTGACTTCACACTCCAGCATGTCTGGCTCTAGGTGACTGATCACACAATCATGGTTATGAGGGTCATTAAGACCTTTTGCATAGAGCTCCTCTGTGTATTCATGCCACTTCTTAATCTCTTTTGCTTCTGTTAGGTCCTTATTGTTTCTGTCCTTTATTATGCCCATTCTTATAGGAAACACTTCTTCCCTTAATAACTCCAATTTTCTTGAAGACATCTCTAATCTTTCCCATCTATTTTTTTTCTCTATTTATTTGCATTGTTCATTTAAGAAAGTCTTCTGATCTCTCCTTGCTATTTTCTGAAGCTCTGCATTCAGTTGGTAATATTTTTCCCTTTCTCCCTTGTCTTTCACTTCTCTTCTTTTCCCAGCTATTTTTATAGTCTCCTCAGACAAACACTCTGCCTTCTTGCATTTCTTGTTTCTTGGGGGTGGTTTTGGTCACGACCTCCCATACAATGTCACAAGCTTATATCCATAATTCTTCAGGCACTCTGTCTACCAGATCTAATCCCTTGAATCTATTTGTCACTTCTACTGTATAATCATAAAGGATTTGCTTTAGGTCGTACCTAAATGACCTAGTGGTTTTCCCTACTTTCTTCAATTTAAGCCTGAATTTTTCACGAAAGAGCTCATGATCTGAGCCACAGACAACTCCAAGTCTATGTTTTTGTTTTTGTTGTTTGCTGACTGTATAGACTTTCTCCATCTTCAGCTGCAAATAATATAATCTGATTTCAGTATTAATCATCTGGTGTTCACCATGTGTTGTCATCTCTTGCTTGTTGGAAAAGCTAAGTTTTGTATAACTAGCATACAAAACTCTGTTAGCCTTTGCTCTGTGTCATTTTGTACTCCAGGGCCAAACTTCCCTGTTACTCTAGGTATCTCTTGACTTTCCACTTTTGCATTCCAGTCCTCTATGATGAAAAGGACATCTGTTTTTTTGGTTTTAGTTCTAGCAGGTGTTGTAGATTTTCACAGAACCTGTCAACTTCAGTTTCTTTGCAATCAGTGGTTGGGACAGAGACTTGGATTACTGTGATGTTAAGTGGCTTGTCTTGAAAACAATCTCAGGCCATTCTATCATTTTTGAGATTGCACCAAAGTACTGCATGTTGGATTGCTTTGTTGACTATGAGGGCTACTCCATTTCTTCTAAGGGTTTCTTATCCACAGTAGTAGATATAATGGTGAATTGCCCATTTTCATCCATTTTAGTTCAATGATTCTTAAGATGTCGATGTTCAGTCTTGCTTTCTCTTGCTTGACCATGTCCAATTTACCTTGATTCATGGAGCTAATATTCCAGATTCCTATGCAATATTTTTCTTTACAGCATCAGACTTTACTTTCACCAGCAAACACATCCACAACTTAGTGTCATTTCTGCATTGACCCAACTGCTTCATTCTTTCTGGAACTTCTAGCAATTGCCCCCAGTTCTTCCCCAGTAGCATACTGAACACCTATCAGCCTGGGCTCATCTTCTGGTGTCATATATTTTTGCTTTTTCATTCATTGTGATCTCATGGCAAGAATACTGGATTGGTCACCATTTCCGCTTCCATTGGACCCACATTTTGTCAGAATTCTTCACATGACCCATCACTCTTTGGGTGGTCCTGCAAGACATGGTTCATAGCTTCATTGCATTATGCAAGCCCCTTCACCACGACTAGGCTGTGATTCATGAAGGTGTATAGCACAGTGAAATTACAATGGTCTTTGAAACCAAAAGAATCTGAATGTAGACTTTATTTCTTATGTGAAATAGATATGGAATTCTTGGTTCACCTTAACTCACTGAAACTTGGTTTGCCTTTCTGTAACTTGAGGACAGTAACACATAGCTCTTAAAGTGATACAGGATTATATAAGAAAACTCTCTTGTACATAGCAGTGATTGATAATACTATTTCATAAAACCACAATTGGCTTTTACTGGACTGTGAATATCTTGAAATAGGAAATATTTGATCTTTCATTATTCCAGTGTTTAAAACATAGCTTGAGTATGGGAATTATTTGAATTTAATTATGCATTAATTAAATTATACATTAATTATGCATTTGTTAAATTTAATTATTCACTGTAGCTTGATTTGTATAATACTAGAATACTGAAAACTAAGTAAACAAATCAAAATAAACTTCAAATGCCATTATGTCTTAAGAAAACAGCAAACATTAAAAAAAATTACTTATAAATATTCATTAGTTCTTCCAGTCCCCTTCCCATGATTAACTAAAACAACATATAGCAGTGATGGAATATAGTTTTACCAGGAGTTCCTGTTTCTAGACCCTGACTTCCTAAAGGGCAATTTTATTACTCCATTTATAAACAGTTTACAATTACATCAGCTACTTGTTCCTTAGAAGAGAGTGGATTGGATATGACTGGGTATAATTGTTTAGCAATGTATTACTTTTCAATCTGTAAGCAGAGGTACTTATGGACAACTAATAAATTACATTCTTTGTCTTGATACTTAGTCTCTGTTCTCCAAGAGTCTAATTTAAGTGGCCCTCGGATCTTGTCTGTATATTAAAAATAATACTTTTTCTTCACTCCAAATCAGTTTAATAAAAATCTCTAGTGTATTAGATCTCTGGTATCAAAAATTTTGCAGGTAGTTAACGAACAACTAGGTTTGAGAACTACTTGACTGACAAAGCCTTGTTTTACTCAATAATTTCCATTTCTTTAGACTAGATCAAGGCCACTTGGAGAGGAAATATAAAAATAGTTACATTGAACTTAGTTACTACTGGTAATTTATCATGGAATCTTTATTCCCATTTAAGTCTCATGGCTTGCCCATCCTCCTTGATTTTCTTGCCATCCTGCTAAACAGCATACTCATTACAATGTTATCATGTTCCTTGAACCCAGTGATTAGATAGTAGCAGGTACATTAGATTTCCCAGTAAGACACGTGTGTCAAAGTGCGGGAGAAAAAATCTACCATGATTCAGGGGCTTTCCACAATGCTGAAGTCCTTAGGAAACTTCTGGCGCATGCTAGGACCCATATTTACAAGGGTAAATGTAGAGTTTTGTATTTCATACCTCTATAAGAAGGAGGCACGGTTGTTAAGGATCACCATGGACTTTTAAGGAAGCATTATGTCATTTGGAAATAGTTCTGCAATCTAGGATGGCAAAACACGATTTCCAGCATATCTAGGATAGAAAAAAAGTGATTTTTTCCACTTTTGCTATCTTGCTCAACATATACATTTGTTTAAGGTGCTTCTGGTAGGTTAAAAAGCTTTGTGGAGATTTTAGGAAGTCCTAACAAAAGGGACTTAGCAACTGAACAACAACAAACAGAAGGGATAGGGCTTCCTGGTGGCTCAGTGGTAAAGCATCCATCTACAATGCAGGAGACTTAGGTTTGATCTGTGGGGTTGGGAAGATCCGCTGGAGAAGGGCAATGGCAACCCACTCCAGTATTCCTGCCTGGAGAATCCAATGGACAGAGGAAACTGGCGGGCTACAGTCCATGGGGTTACAAAAGAACCAGACACAACTCAGTGACTAAACAATGAGGATACAAGGGATATACATAGACTCCAGTGATTCTGGAATAATGCTGTGCCTTTTGCAGCAGACAACTATGATTCATGTTAAAAAAAAAAAAAAACACACCTCATAGTGTTATAAGATATCAAGTGACTATAGATCCAGTTATTTTGAGATAAGACCATGAGCCATAAAGTCTGATCAGGTCAGTACTGTATCATCTTAGCTGGTCTTGAAAGCATAAGTAAATTGCATGAAGAAATGGCCTTGACCCCTATTCATGATACACTGTCACCTTTAACTCACTCAAGTCTGTGTTCCTACAAGTGACTTCTTTTGGTAACATGCAAGAAGAAATTGAGTATGACTTATGGACAGATTGGTATAAGTCATTAGTGTTAGCTGAAACTACATAGTTGCCACAATATAGCCATTTTCTGAGGCAAACCTAAAGAAGTGTGGTAAAGGGTAATCTCCCCAGTGGGTAGAAAGGCAAACAGTACAAGTGTCATTCAGTTTATAAATTAAAAAAAAGAAAGAAAGAAATGTAGCCTGATATGGGGATATACACTGACTTCAATGCATGGGAAAATGATGGGATATGGTTCAGGAATTTGAAGGGAACAAGACTAGAAATCCAATGTCTAGGGCATCTGGGGAAATTTCATGTGTATAGAATCTCTGGGAATGAGGAAAAAACATGTGGGGCTCTGTGCCTCACATTAATGCTTTCCATAGTCTTGCCAACCCAGTGGGCAGACTAACTCCATGAAATCAATCACTTTTCTCTTTAACAACTGCAGGGCTGGCACAGGAGCCTCATGAAGAAAGTGGCCATAACAGAAGAAATAAGGCTCAGTTTAGACCCAAAGCATCTCTGCTTTCCCACTAAACCTCAGTAACTAGACCTAGTTGTCAGCAGCAGAAACCAATACTGAAGTCTCATTATTTACCAATCCTCATGTAAAACAGCCAATGTGTGTGTGTTCAGTTGCTCAGTCACGTCTGACTCTTTGTGACCACCTGGACTGTAGTCTGCCAGGCTCCTCTATCCATGGAGTTCTCCAGGCCAGAATACTGGAGTGAGTTGTCATTTCCTCCTCCCAGAGGATCTTTCCCATCCAGGGATCAAACATGCATCTCCTGCATTGGCAGGCAAGTTATTTACCACTGAGGTCCCTGGGAAGCCCTAAAACAGTAACCTATGACAAGTTTACTATAGGGGAATTCTTCCACGTTGGTGGATCAGTAATTTTCCTCAACAAAATAAATATGTATTCTAGACATGGATTTGCTTCCCTTGTCCAGTAGATCTTCCTCTACAATGCTGCTTGTACAATGACTAATGAAACAACTTAACATGCAACTGGGCATTAGGCAAAGAAATCCGCTGCAGCAAAGGAGTAGAGACAAGCACGTGAAGTACACTGTTGTTACAAATTACCCCAGTATCCCAGCACAGAGCAGTGACCAGCATTTTTGCATTTGGGAGTCTGCTGGGTTCTGGAAACCAAAGCACAAAACTGACTCATCTCCTTATCATTCGCAGGGTCCCACCTGTGCAATGTGTGCTCCTCAGGCTTAGGCCCTATGGTGAAGGGAGACTGGTTCCACTTTGGGCAAGTGTCCTTTCAAGGGGAGACATAAAAATTTCACTGAAATGGAAGATGCAAATATAACCCAACCTTTTCGAATTGTCTCAGTCAGAGGACTAACATTCAGAGAAAGGAAATGTGGTACATACTGGAGAAAACAACTTTAAACACCGTCCGTGATTAATTTTACTGATAAATAGAAGGAGCGGGGAGGGACATTTCCAGAACTTAAACAATGTTCTTAGGTATGTTTAGATGCTTTTTATACCTTGAAGTTATGATAAAGGGTCAATGGCAGCAGGCATGGCTTCCCTGGTGGCTCAGTGGTAAGGAATCTACCTGCCAATGCAGGGGACGCAGGAGATGCGGGATCAATCCCTGGGTTGGGAAGATCCCCTGGAGAAGGGAATGGCAACCCACTCCAATGTTCTTGTCAGGAAAAATTTCATGGATAGAGGAGGCTGGTGGGGTGCACAGTCCATGGGGTCACAAAGAGTCAGACACAACTGTGTGCATATGCCATGCCATGCCACGGCTCAACAGCTGTATGGAAGATGGAGGTCTGGGTCATCCGAACTGAAAGGCCAACAGACATAAGTGATGAGTACCATTAATCCCTGCCTTACCAAGGATTGCTGTTTGGTTTGCTCATGGTTTTTAGTCTTTCAAGAGACTATAACTGGCCCTGACATTGAAAGTTTGCACTTGTACCAACCCTCTTAGCAAGGAAATAAGTGTCTTTAATTCTAATTTAACATCCATAAATTCTAAAAGGGATGTAAGTGGACACATGCCCAAGGAGGAGCTATGATTCACTCAGGATATGCATCATCTCAGGTCTTGACCACGTGCTTTCCTATCTCGCCTAAGTGGTATTACTCAGGATTCACAGCTCCAGAGGCTAAAGAGCTAGATAAATGCTGCTGCCTCTACTTTAATCACAAATCAAGGTAACTTTCATGCCACCAACTGACATGGAAAGACCTTTGTGCCTCAGTTACTGGGCAAGAACTATAGATCCTCTGGTAACCCAGAAGCAAGAAAGAGTACTTTCATAGATTGGATGTTAACCACTAGGAATTGAGTTTCCAGGGATCTATGGGTTAATTTTTTTTTTCCTTTCTTCCATTTAGATAACCATTCTAAGTTACAGTGAGCTCATTCAGTCTTTGTGAAAATGTCATCTGAGACAAAGCAATCAGTTGTGCTTGTTACAAAAAAATATAAATGCAAAATGAATACACCTATTTTTTTGTGCTTTTCTGCTTTCCTTTTGTCCTTTCATTCCTGCTTCCATAGAGTTTTAACATGTAAGTTTTTTCTCAGGGTCTGTTTTCTAACGAACTTGAACTAAAACATCAACCTGAAAATTTGTATCTTTAACAACAAATTGTACCCCAAATAAAAATATATTGCAAAGAAGTAACTAAAATTTATCTTATTGTTACTCATAGTATTTAATTGGTGGTTTAAAGGGGCTAATATATATCCGTGTGTGTGTGTGTGTGTGTGTGTGTGCACGCACGCGCTCAGTCACTCAGTCACGCGTGCACTCAGTCACGTGCACGCTCAGTCACTCAGTCATGTCCACCTCTTTGCAACCCCATGGACTGTGGCTCACCTCTGTCCATGGGATTCTACAGGTGAGAATACTGGAATGGATTTCCATGCCTTTCTGCAGGGAATCTTCCCAGACCAGGGATTGAACTCAAGTCTCCTGCCTCGGCAGGTGGGTTCTTTACCATGGAGTCACCAAGGAAGACCAGTTTGCTGGATATGTGATATTATAAATAAACATTTCACTTTCTTTTTATATTTTATATACTTATAAATAAACATTGGCAGAAGGACAGTTAACTCTTGAAAAACAGGTTTTAACTGCTCAGGTCTACTTATACATAGATATTTTTTCAATAAATAATGAAGTACTAGACAATCCACATTTGGTTGAATTTGTGGGCACTGAATCATGGATCTGGAAGGACTTGAATGTCCCCAGATTTGCAAATCTAGTATGGGTCTTGGAACCATCTCCTGCAGACACTAAGGTATGACTGTATTCAGCAAATATAGTAAAAATGATACATATTTGCAATAACATAAATATTTAGAAAGAGCTTTTAATAGTGAAAGAAATTTTGGAAAAAAATTTAGTTTTTTTTAAAGACATTAAAGAAAATGTATATGTGAAAATATGTCTTCAGGAGCTGGAAGGCAGGATTGTAAAGATGTTAATTCTTTTCACACTTACTTAAGTGGTTTGGTTTTAAGTCGTGGGTCTAGTAAGAATTGTCTATATCATTTCTGTTTAAATCTTACCAACCCTAGATTTAGTCACAAGGATAGAATTCTATTAAAAAGGGAAAAATAGGTTTAGGGAGTATACTTAGTAAACTACCAGAGGACATTGATCTAGACATCAAGATTATAATCATGAGAATCTTATCACTGGCAAAAATTACCCTGACTTCTTGGGTAGAACATTAGATTTAAAACAACCTTTCTATTAGTCACATCTGACTTGTTTTTACCTGAACAAATTAAAAATTCACATTATCCAATAAGTAAATGCTTTACTACTTTCTGAGTGTATAGGAAGCATAAATCTCCAATTCATTAAAAAAAATTCCTAAATACAATACAATGATTTATTTTGGAAAACAGTAATATCCATGCAAATTACCCTTTGATATGAAGGAATTAATATGCACAGTCATAAAGCATAATCAGTTTAAAAATAGTGAGTGGCCTTCTTTTGCAGTATCAACTTTTCAGTTTGGTGACAAATTATATATACTCTTGTCATGATTTATTTGTATCATTTTGTAATATACATACAGGAAAAGTAAAATATTAAGTCACACTGGTTTTAATTATACATAGTGTAACTTATTGTCCGTGGGTAACATGTTATTTTAAAAATGGCATAAATGAGTATTTCCATTCCTAAAAGTGGGGACAAGCTCCATATGTAATGTATAGTTTTAACATTATAAATTACCAAGTCATTCTTTGGCCAGTTTCTATTTTATATCAACACTATGATGTAGCATCCTAATAAATCATTACTGAGACACCACTGTGAAGGTATCCTATAATAATGCATCATCAGAACTACCCTAATAAAAGCTGCCCTTGTGATGATGCATTGGTCTGACTCATATGCACACATTTAGAACATACTTGCTACAAGAATAGGAAGGCTCTTTGAGGAACTGAAACCAGAAAGTGCAGAGATGATAAGGAATCCTGCTTGTTCAATTGCTATACAATTGTTCATGCAAATGATAACTGAGTGGAGAAATGAATATAAGGGTCACAGGAGGAAAGCTTCCTATAGTGTGTTTTCTGAACGAGTCATCTTTAGAATTTTTTATTTTAAAGATTTTCAAGGTGGAATACAAAGATATTCACTCAGAATATTTCCTAATGCCACAAAGGTTCTAGTGCCTAAGAAGTCTATTACATCTAAGAAAAAGGTTGACTGAGTGATTGATTTTTGTTTCTTCTATAATACTTAAACCAATTAGTAAACTGCTTGTCAGAGGCTAAAGCCAGCATTCAAATAGAGGTCAACCTATGTACAAAGCCAATTCTGGAAATTATTATTCCTTAAAGCTTCTCAGCAGTATGGGAAAGAAACTTCAATTGTTGTTATTTTTTGCCTTCTGATTTTTTATTAGCGCAATCTCTGGAGGCCAATATTAAATGAATTATTCAGCTTACTAAAATTTTTTGACATCAGTGACTTATATGATGAACTTCTTGGAATGTAACAGATATTCCTGATTACTAAGTCAACTCCTTGAATAATAAGAAGTAGGGAAAGATTCTTATGTTATCCTTCATCCTTTGTGGTCCCATCCCTCTAGAGATACTGACAGTAAGATTAAAGGGTAACAAAATTAGGGAGGTTTGTCAGTTTGCTCAGAGGTTATGCCAGCCTACTTCACAGCAGATCCATCCCTGCCATTTTTCTGATTAAGGGCTTGCTTT
Source organism: Ovis aries (assembly GCF_016772045.2). Classification (NCBI taxonomy): domain Eukaryota; kingdom Metazoa; phylum Chordata; class Mammalia; order Artiodactyla; family Bovidae; genus Ovis; species Ovis aries. The sequence goes on from NC_056063.1 coordinate 64,767,032, forward strand.
CTGGCTGAGGGGATGATTGTCTAGACCATTCTTCCTTCCTGTATTTAAAATAGTCATGAAACATTTTCTATGTGTCGATAACTATGAGAAAGCTGAGAATAATGGAGTGGAATGAGCCTGGCTATGTTCTTAAGGGTCTGACAGTCTAGAGACAGAAATAGACAAATAATTTCAGCAATGTGAAAAATTATAGAATAAATAACAAGTGTTAATTAATACAAAGATTTTTGCTTTCCAAAATTTACATTCCCAGATTTTAGTAAATAAAATTCTTTATTTATTTCAACATCAGATATTAATTTTACTTTATCAAGCTGAGTATTTTGTTTTACTGTAAGAAAAACCCAACTATTACATTTTTCATAAATCATCTCTAAATTTCTACAAAGATATTGAAGTAGTATTGTGTTTTCCATTATCACCATAGGAAGTCGAATGGTGAAGGTATCAAGTTAACAACAGTATAGGGATTACCTCTATTAGATAAGGAGAGAAGCAAAGACTAGTTACAATTTTAGTAAAAAGGTTTTATCTGTTGCTGTGTTTAAGATGCTTCCTTATCTGTGTTCTCAAAATAACTAATTCAAATATTTATGGCTTTGTTGCTGAAATGATTTTTTGTCCTTACATTTAGACTAGTCTTCCTGTTTCACTTATGCTTTTTATAGTCCTTTTCAACTCAGCAGCCAGAATGTTAAATTAAATTAATTGAGTGGCCCTGGAGCACAAGCTTCCACTGACTTCTCATATCACTCAGGTAAAAGCAAATACTTTATGGTTGCCTATAAGGCCCCACATGACCATCTACATCTCTAACCTCACTTCCAGTGACACATCCCATCGTCCTCAACATGCTAGGAATACTCACTCCTTTTCTCTTCTTTGACCATACAAAGTGAACCCTTGAACCAAGGCTTTTGCACTTGACATTCTTTTGACCAGGGAGATGATACAAAAGAAACTTGGGAAATGTTTTCCGTAAAATCAATAGCACTGTTACATGGTTCTACCATTTACATGCTGTGAAACCAAAGATGATTTGCTAAAGTATCACATAAAAGCAAAAATAAATTTTGATAAACCACACTAGAAAATGACTAAATTATTTTTCTGTCTTTCAAGAAAATGCCATATTTTTAATCTGAATACTTGAAAAAGGAGTATATGGCCAGATAGTATATAAAAAACATACTATAGAGGTAGACCAGGTAATTAATTATAAACATTATCAATATGTTGTGAACTTTATATATATATAAAATTATTAATTTATATAATTTTAAATAATATAATATGGTACTTTTCTGGATTTTGACATGTATAGTATGTTCAGCTTAATTAAATGTATAATTGACTTTGATTTCTTTTCCCTGTCTAAATAAATATATATATTCACAACTAATTTTGTATAACTTTTCTTAAAAAAAAAATCTCATAAATTTCAGGTCCCACAAAGCTGAGACTTATCTAGTTCTTAGCACAAACAGAGGCACTGACAGTCCCTTTAATTATTTTAAAATCATGGGTCTCAGGTCTCTAACAGCCTAAATAAAAATAGACCCTTTCTCTCTCCTGTGCTTCCTATCTCCACATTATTCTTTTCAGTTATTTTCATATTTGAAAATCCTATCAATGAGATGTAAATCCCATCAGTAGCATATGCAGGAAGTGAAGAGAACATAGAACTGAAAATATGTTTATTAATAAAAAATTAATATAAATCTGTGGTTATAAAAACACATACTCATAGATAGAAGAAAGAAGCCCCAGCTATTCTAGCCATATTTACTTTTGAGAAAAAAATGAACATAAGTTAAATGTATTATTTACCCTTCAAGATTCAAGAAGAAAGATTGCTGGGGAAAATATCAATAACCTCAGACACACAGATGACAGCACCCCTATGGCAGAAAGCAAAGAGGAACTAAAGAGCCTCTTGATGAAAGTGAAAGAGGAGAGTGAAAAAGCTGGCTTTAAATTCAACATTTATAGAACTAAGATCATGGCATCCAGCCCCATCACTTCATGGAAAATAGATGGGGAAACAACGGAAACAGTGACAGACTTCATTTTCTTGGGCTCCAATATCACTGCAGATGGGTGCTTGCAGTATGAAATTAAAAGACGTTTGCTCCTTGGAAGAAAAGTTATTACCAATCTAGACAGCATATTAAAAAGAGAAGACATTACTTTGTTGGCAAAGGTCTGTCTAGTCAAAGCTATGGTTTTTCCAGTAGTCATGTATGGAGTGAGAGTTGGACTATAAAGAAAGCTGAGCATTGAAGAACTGATGCTTCCAACTATGGTGTTGGAAAAGACTCTTGAGTGTCCCTTGGACTGCAAGGAAATCAAACCAGTTAAACCTAAAGGAAATCAGTCCTGATTATGCATTGGAAGGACTGATGCTGAAGCTGAATCTCCAAGACTTTGTCCACCTGATGTGAAGAACTGACTCATTTGAAAAGACTCTGCTGCTGGGAAAGATTAAAGGCAGGAGGAGAAGGGGATAACAGAGGATGAGATGGTTAGATGGGATCACCGACTTCATGGACAAGAGCTTGAGCAAGCTCTGGGAGTTGGTGATGGACAGGGAAGCCTGACGTGCTGCAGTCCATGGGGTCACAAAGAGTCAGACACGATGGAACGACTGAACTGAATTGATCTTACCTTCAACTTAATGCATATAATGTTATATTTAACATAACAGACATATGGTCAAGATTTTACAGGAAACATATTTACTCTTTTTCTCTGTGTCCTATCAACTTTCCTAATAATTGGCAATCATATCCTTATATTTTGCCAGGTACTTTCAAAGGACATAGGGTTTTAGTCAGAAAGATGACTTCGCTTCAGTGAAATGGTGAATGTATCATTTGTCCTCAGTTAAGTGGCAGTTAAAAAGGCAGAGGAACCAGAGATCAAATTGCCAACATCTGCCAGATCATCAAAAAAGCAAGAGAGTTCCAGAAAAACATCTATTTAAGCTGTATTGACTATGCCAAAGCCTTTGAATATGTGGTCCACAAGAAACTGTGGAAAATTCTGAAAGAGATGGGAATACCAGACCACCTGACCTGTCTCTTGAGAAACCTGTATGCAGGTCAGGAAGCAACAGTTAAAACTGGACATGGAACAACAGACTGGATCCAAATAGGAAAAGGAGTACATCAAGGCCGGATATTGTCACCCTGCTTATTTAACTTATATGCAAAGTACATCATGGAAAACGCTGGGCTGGAAGAAGCACAAGCTGGAATCAAGATTGCTGGGAGAAATATCAATCACCTCAGATATGCAGATGATACCACCCTTATGGCAGAAAGTGAAAAGGAACTAAAAACTTCTTGACTGAAAGTGAAAGAGGATAGTGAAAAAATTGGCTTAAAGCTCAACATTCTGCAAACGAAGATCATGGCATCTGGTCCCATCACTTCATGGGAAATAGTGGGAAATAGATGGGAAAACAGTGGAAACAGTGTCAGACTTTATTTTTTTGGACTCCAAAATCACTGCAGATGGTGACTGCAGCCATGAAATTAAAAGACACTTACTCCTTGCAAGGTAAGTTATGACCAACCTAGAGAGTATATTCAAAATCAGAGACATTACTTTGCCAACAAAGGTCCATCCAGTCAAGGCTATGGTTTTTCCAGTGGTCATGTATGGAGGTGAGATTTGGACTATGAAGAAAGTGGAGTGCTGAAGAATTGATGCTTTTGAACTGTGGTGTTGGAGAAGACTCTTGAGAGTCCCTTGGACTGCAAGGAGATCCAACCAGTCCCTTCTAAAGGCGATCAGCCCTGGGTGTTCTTTGGAAGGAATGATGTTAAAGCTGAAACTCCAGTACTTTGGCCACCTCAGGTGAAGAGTTGACTCATTGGAAAAGACTCTGATGCTGGGAGGGATTGGGGGCAGGAGAAGGGGACGACAGAGGATAGGATGGCTGGATGGCATCACTGACTCGATGGACGTGAGTCTGAGTGAGCTCTGGGAGTTGGTGATGGACAGGGAGGCCTGGCATGCTGCGATTCATGGGGTCGCAGAGTCGGACATGACTGAGCGACTGAACTGAACTGAACTGAACTGAAAGTGGCATTTGCATGTTCACATCAATCAGTCCCAATTACCTAAAACCCTTCAGAAAAAGTTCCATCCTAAACCAAAGAAAGATAGCTAGAGTGAGTAGAGATGAATTCAGTGGCAATATATTAAATGTTTACTTTTAATTAAATTTTGTGTTATTCAGCATCTGGAACAAAAAACACCATGGCAAGTATAAATCAATAAAAATAAATAATATTTTTATTCGCTTATAGGATGCTGAGTGCTAAATTAAATAAATAGAAACTAGAAATGAAAGCTCAGAAACACATTTTTCTATTTAGAATAAAAGCAATCCATTTATATAGCCAACAAGGAAAGAGATTTTTGACTTTTTTCCTTACAGTTGTCTAACAAAAGGTTGGTTTTACAATTTGATTCAATATTTATGGGAAATAAAAATGTTACCATGATATCATATTATATTGATATTTTGGTTTTGGTTTGGTTCCTCAACTCTGCTTTGAATTAAATAGTAGTTCAACCCTAATGAAGTACTTAGCAGTGTTGTAAATTTAAAATTCATGTTGAGAATTATATAAAAAATATGTATTTTTAAATGGTTTATACATTTTTCTTTTACTTCCCCTCACACTATGGTTATTGACATAATACCCAAGAATCCTGGAAAAAGCTATGGTTAAGGAATCCCACTCCCATCACCCTTTTGTATTCTGGAGAATTGCTTACTGCTAAGAATCATCATTTCTCACAAGACCCAAATAAGGTTCTTTGGAAGAAATGATGCTAAAGCTGAAGCTCCAGTACTTTGGCCACCTCATGTGAAGAGATGACTCATTGGAAAAGACTCTGATGCTGGGAGGGATTGGGGGCAGGAGGAGAAGGGGACGACCGAGGATGAGATGGCTGGGTGGAATCACGGACTCGATGGACGTCAGTCTAAGTGAACTCCAGGAGATGGTGATGGACAGGGAGGCCTTGCGTGCTGCAATTCATGGGGTCCCAGAGAGTCGGACACGACTGAGCGACTGAACTGGACTGAACTGAACTGAATGTTTGCCTCTGACAAAGCTAGACACCATACTTCCAAATCCTCTTTTGTCACATCATAAATTATTACCTGAGTTCTTTTGTTCCCACTTATCAACTGGAGCAAATGTTATTAACCAAAGTTGAGTTAAGACTTTTCTCCTTCTGCGGAACACATGCACCAAGTCCACCCTCAGACTGAATTAACACAGAGCCTTTCCTTAGGGGCCATTCCTTGGGGACAGGCTGGCCTCAGCATAATCCCTTTTCTCATCTACCCTACAAACTTGGCATTTTTCCATTTCTTGGGTCCATCCCTGGTTCTTTATAACCTTGTCTTCTCCTCTCCATAAAATAAAAACCCTTTTGCCTCTTATGAAATTTACAGATTTATATTCAGAGATGGTTTTTTCAAATACAGTCTCTCCTCACCTAAGTCTGATATATTGTTAATATAACATGTTTGCATTAGGGTAAGTTCTGCGAAAAGTTCTGTGAAAAGAACTCCAGATTATCTTTGCATATCTTTTGTCTCTCTCTTGAAAATGAAAAGTTAAAGAAAGAAAATAGCATATTTCTTAGAATATAGAAAAAAAAGAATTTGGGACTCAGATTTTTTTTTTAATAAAACCGATAGTTCAATCATTGATGAGGACAAAATGATCAGAGACTGAGATAGTTTGAAACATGACTTTTGATATTTACTCAGTATCTGCCTGAAGATATTGATAAAGGGAAAGGGAATAAGCTAGCTTCTGGGAAAACCTCACCTTGGTTCCTGGCACATCTGATTTACCAGTTTTCTTTTATACATGACTGCAACCAAAATCTGCCCCCAGCACTTTACAGAAATTGCTTTTTTATTAGAATCTCTAGGGTCCTGCCCTCATAAATAAAATTTCAAAAGGCTATTTTAAAAGGAAAGCTGATAATATATATGTGAAAAAAAAGTGAACAAAAATGGAGTTAGATTTTTAGATATGAAAGGAGGCTATATTTGTTCAAAAGAATGTAACGCTAAGAACAATTTTGTTTTTTTTTCTTTTTTTTTTTATATTTTGACTGAGTATAGGACCCTCCCATCTCTTAATTATGAAGGGGTACTTTCTTTCCTCTCTACTCTTACTGAATACAAGTATCTTATTATTGGGACTTATTTGGTACACTTCCTTTTCTCCCTGCTTCTCTGGCCGGTTCCTTTGCTCCTTGCTGGCTGTTTTTCCAGCCAGTGACCTTCACACATTGTAGACTCTTTCAGTCCTAGATAATTCCATTTCCACACACACTTTATGTCAATGTCATCGTCTCCCCTGACTACATTTTCCATATTCCCACATCATAGCAGTTTACTTTTCCTTTTTAAAGGGCATATGAGGTATTTTTTTTTTACAGATATATGTTATAGAATTCTTAAAATGGTTTTCAAGGTATGAATAGAATTTGGAACAGCCACTTTGAAAGATAATTCAGTGGTGTAGGGGAGGAAAAATAGTTTCCCTCTACTCTTATTTGTTTTTGACTGAGGACCCTTCTGTGAAAAAGACGGATTAACAAGGAAAAAAAATCAGTTGTGTGCCTATGTACCTATAGAAGCTCACAAAGATATGAAACTCAAAAGGTGGCCAGGTGATTGAGACTTATATATATTCTGAACTAAAGAAAAGGACCGAGGTGTGGGGCTTTAAGCTCGGGAAGGCAATTTGTGGGAATGGGAGAAGAAGCAATGTTTCCTGAAACAAAGGTTACCCTGCCTTGCAGATAAATCTCTCACATGAAAAAGTTATCTCTGGTACTAGCTCTCTCCCTAGTACAGACCTCCATTCAAATGGAAATTTCCCTTACAGAAAGGTAACTCTTACTCTGTCTACAGAGCTTCTCCTGTGTCTGTGAAGTGAGGTGAAGTGAAAGTCGCTTGGTCCTGTCTGACTCTTTGTGACCCCACAAACTATGCAGTCCATTGGCTATACCCACTGGAGTGGGTAGCCTTTCCCTTCTACAGGGCATCTTCCCAACCCAGCGATCAAACCCAGATCTCCTGCATTGCAGGTGGATTCTTTACTAACTGAGGTATCAGGGAAAGCCTGTGTCTGTAGTTTCTCAAAATAATCCTAATGCCAAAGAGGCTTATTTTGGTGTGGCATAATCTGATACCCTTCAAAAGTTTCTTACAAAACTAACCATGCTCTAACCATATGTGTGTGTGCTGTCAATTCAGTTGTGTTCAACTCTTTGTGATCTTGTGGAACATAACCCACTAGGCTTCTCTGTCCATGGGATTCTCCAGGCAAGAATACTGGAGTGGGTTGTCATGCCCTCCTCCAGGGGATCTTCCTGGCCCAGGGATTGAACCTGCATCTCTTATGTCTTCTGCATTGGCAGGCTGATTCTCTACCACTACCGCCAGCTGGGAAGCCCCTCTTAGGATGTGATCCAGCAACTGAACTACTTTGTATTATTACAAACCAGATCTTTCAAAAATTCATTTCAAAAAGAATATAAAGGAATTGTTCAAATCTGAAAAACTTTGAAATGTCACATGCGCTTTACATGAAATTAGGAAAGATGGTTTATTATTATATTTTATTATGTTATGTTAAGTTGCTTTAGTTGAGTCCCACTCTTTGTGACACCATGAACTGTAGCCCTCCAGGCTCCTCTGTCCATGGGATTCTCCAGGCAAGAATATGGTATAGGTTATCATGCTCTCTCCCGGGGATTTTTCTGATGCAGGGATCTGCAATGGCGGATCTTTACCACTGAGCCACTGGGGAAGTCCCTATTTTATTATTATTATATCACTATTCACTTTATTTGCTTAATAAGAGAAAGAACGATCTTAATAGCAGAAAGCCCACAGGCTTGTGACTGGCAGAGAGGAGGCAAGCTGACAATAAAAATATGAATTGGAAAGTAAACAGAGCGCCTGAGGCCAGGTCCAAACAATACCTGGAGTGAGAGATTTCAAAAACTCTTGTTTAATATAGGCAAGTCTGGGCTAAGAGCCTCTAGAGGTATACTTTTAAGACAGGTGTGAGATACTTCCTGAAGGAATTCCCTCTGAAACCTAACTGTATTTTAAAGCCTAAAGTGGTAGGCATTTAACTCAAATGCCCCTAAGGAGAGGGGGAAAATCAAGAAGCAATGCCTGCATGGTGGAAGGCATGTCAAAAAACAAGCTTTCAAAGTGAATTCAAGACAATCTTGCCCTGATTCTTGTTCAATATATGTTTCTAATTAAATAGCAATAATTGATTTCCACAGCATCTCTGTGGGATATTACAACATGTAGGAAAAACATCAAAGTGTTTGGTAATTGAAAAGCAGCAGAATATACCACCCCAAAATGATACCCCTCTATAAATATAATTCAGGACATGCTACCCCCAAATATACTGCTTCAGCATATTGATTATTTTGAGTTATAGGTACTTGGAAAACAGCAAATGCAGGCCAGGGTTTTCTCTGAATTCCCTTTATGTGCCTAAACACAGAGACTCCAAAAGGAACTGAGCTGTTATGAATTCCCTCCCTAGGAGTTTCATCAAGCAGGAAAGATTGACTCATCTCCCCCAGGAGAGGGTACTGTACACCCACACCACACCCAGACACACTTATGCATAATCTATCACATGTCCCATCTGTTCTTCTAAGGGCCCGGTTTCATTTCTTGTAAAAGTCATTTTCTCTTTCCTAACAGGCCCTCATTATTTCCCTTTCCCTATTATGACAAGATGTAAGTCTGATTTCTAAGCCATTTCAGGAAGTTACTAATTTTCTCCCGCATATGCATGAAGTATACATATTGGCAAATTTCTGAGTTACTTTTCCTCTTGTTAATCTATCTTTTATTACAGAGATCTCACTTAAGAACTTAAAACGATAGAGGCAGACTAGTTTTTTTCTCCCATATACCATCGATCATACTTGAAACCTAAAATTTAAAGTTTGATTCAATATTTAAAAATCAAAAGTATGGGACAGTGAAGCATTTGAGAAAGAGAAACACACACCAGAGAGTAATTTTTTAAAACCATACAAACATAATACTAAGTTCCATTGTAAAGGGGAATTGGAGTGAAATATTTCTAAAAACTATTTCCAAAAGTTGCAAGCTGAATAAAGTAATGTGAAACTATTAAATGAGATGACCTGACCTGCTGAAAGCAATTTAAATCTCACTAAAGGAAACATTCAGCACTTTTCACATGTAGATAGAAACAGTTGTCTTCCAAAGGGTCTGTTATGTTAGAAAGACTAAAACATATGAGACGATATCGGAAAATTGCCCTTTGGATACTTAATGGAGAGCATTATAATGACTTTGTGCCTAGTGAATCTACTCAGAAGAGATTCAGTCAGCTTGCACTGGTGAGCATAGTATGCTTTTTTAAAAATTTAATACCTAGTTATATTCCGCCAGTTGGCAATTATTTTTTCCTGGCAGAGTAGGCACTTTGTGGATTCTATTATAACTTGCAATTACAGAATATATCAGTTTTTGAATTTCAAATTTGAGCAAAACCTTTCATGAATACCTGTATTTATTGATTTATATTTACCCAAAATGTAATTTATTCTAAGAAACATATATGATGCAAAACTGTTTTTGGTCTTTGTCAGATAATATTAATAAATTAGTAATTTGTATTTCAAATTATCAGAAAGGAATAGTACTCATTAAAATTTTATTCTAAGGGAAATCTAAAATAATGAGTTCTAGTTGTAAAAAACATAATAATATACCTACTCAGGAAAAAAAGTCAGAAGGAAAAATAAGGAAAACAGAAATGAAAAAATTTCACAGGTGTCTGTTTCATAATGTATATGCAAAGCTAATTGTGAAAACATTCATTATCTAAATGAAAACAGCAAATAGAACAATCTAAATATCAAATTCTAGGTTTCTCTATATTATAACATGAGATAGAAGATATAATTTTGAATATATTTGCCACTATGAGACATGTCTAGCTCTTCAAATTCAAATGTGGATTCTAGATTATGTTTCTAAAAGCATTTACTGTTTAGAACTGACTCATAGGATTTCTTAGAACAAATGCGACTTTATTTGAAATACTAGACTATAATATCTGTAAAGAGAAGGAATTTCTGTCCAGAAGACCTGGGACAAGTGGGCAGTCAATATTTATTGGCTGAAAATATGAAGTATATGAATAAATTTTCAAATATGAAAAATTATCATATAATATTAATGTTCCTCTAAGATAATATATCATCATGCAATAATAGAACAGAAAGCAATTAGGATAGTTTCATTACAGATGATTGTTAACTATGTGATACTGGACAAGTCACATAGTCATCTGAGTCTGTGTCTTCATTTTTAAGATGTTGCTATCGCTGTTCAGTCGCTGAGTTGTGTTGGGCTCTTTGTGACCCAATGGATTGCAGCACACCAGGCTTCCGTGTCCTTCACTATCTCCTGGAGTTTGCTCAGACTTGTCCATTGATCTGGTGATGCCATCCAACTTTCTCACCTTCTCTGTCCCCGTCTCCTGCCCTTAATCTTTCCCAGCATCAGGGCCTTTTCCAATGTGTTGGCTCTTCACATCAGGTGGTCAAAATATTGGAGCGTCAGCTTCAGCATCAGTCCTTCCAATGAATATCCCAGGTTGATTTCCCTTTAGGATTGACTAGTTTGATCTCCTTGCAGTCCAAGGGACTCTCAAGAGTCTTCTCCAGCACCACAGTTAGAAAGCATCAATTCTTTGGTGCTCAGCTTTCTTTATGGTCCCACTCTCACATCTGTACATGACTACTGGAAAAACCATAGCTTTGACTATATGGACCTTTGTTGGCAAAGTGATGTCTCTGCTTTTTAGTATGCTATTTAAGTTTATCACAGCTTTCCTTCCAAGGAGCACGTGTCTTTTAATTTCAGGGCTACAGTTGACCATCCACAGTGATTTTGGAGCCCAAGAAAATAAAGCCTGTCATAGTTTCCATTGTTTCCCCATCTATTTGCCATGAAGTGGCATGATTCTAGTTTTCTGAATGCTGAGTTTTAAGCCAGCGTTTTCACTCTCCTCTTTCACCCTCATCAAGAGCCTCTTTAGTTTCTCTTCACTTTCTGCCATTAGAGTGATATCATCTGCATATCTGAGGAATATAGCTCACATTAACTTTTTAAAATTCTATTCTGTCTTGCCTGGGTTCCTATAGGCACATGTGTGAAGTTACTTTATTAACATAAAGTTCTAGAAACTAGGGGGAAAAATCAACTTGAAGATCCTCAAAATTAAAGCTTAAAATACAAAATTAAAAATGTTATTTATTGCACAGAATAATTAAAATTTTATGCTTTGTAAAATTTCTTTTTACAAAATTATATTATCAACTTTATATCTTGGTATAACTCTTGATACAGTTATTTATAAAAATATGCTTGTTTGGCAGCTCTTTGAATATTTGCCTGAGGTTCAACAGGCAGTTTTAAATTAATTAATTTTATATCCTTCCCCACATTACTCATCATCATGGCCCTGATGTCTTTGATAGCAGTATCTACAGTTTGAAGTAATAATGCTTCATGAATTCTAGAATCATTCCTGTGCAAGTTATCTAGTTACATTTTATAAGCAATATTTTAGTCCCTTAAATAACTCATTAACTTAATATTATATTCACAATTTTACCTACATGATTTTTTTTACAGGTGTAAGTTGATGGAGATAAGCACTCATTAATTTTCTTTATGAAGATTTGCCTTTAAGATGATTAAGTGATGATTGTGTTTTCACACAGCACTGCAATTTTCTGTCATGTCTACAGTTCCTTTGATTCTACAAGGATGTCACACTTCCTAAACTTATTTGTTTCAAAATTTAAGCATGCTTATGTGGGAGTTCAGTGGAAGGAAAGATGTACATTCATAAGAACAAACATCGATATCCCAATGAAGCCATTGATTCATCAGGCTAAACAAATACATCACTAATTTATCTGCCAACAGGACAATTTTACTAGGATTTTTTTTCTTTTCTCATTTTTATTATGTTCAATAGCTCTAGAAAATATTTTGGGGTGTCAGGGAAAGAGAAGTGATAGAGCTAGAGCCACTGGGAGTAATACAATTGGGAATCAGATGCTCCTTTGCATCCCCTTTGGTCCTGGTCCTCCCTTTTAAAATACATTTCTAGGACAAAAGTTCTTTATCTTAATCTGTGGCTGAAAATTTAAACACTAGATCTGCGGCTCAAAACTTAAAAAGTAGAAGGAAGGAAGGCAAGTGGGGAGGATCAAGAAAAGAAAACAGAATATTAGAAGGCAAAAACAGGATAAAAAACTTAAGTATGAAGTGATTAGCTATAAAAAAAAATCTCAGTTTTAGATGACTCTATTAGGTAGAAGGTTATGTTTGAAACATTAAACAATTTCAGCCAAAGGAGACAAGAGCCTTATTGAGAGGGATTAAAAAATGGAAATTATTATAACACATTAAAGAAATAACCTTTTTGTCACTTTTTATGATTCTGATAAATTTCAAGTTTTATAATATCATTCTTATTTTATATGTGGGAATCCATTTTAGAGAAGCTTAGGAATTTAATCTGGATATAGGTTTGGAAGAAGGCAAGTTATGTGGCTATTACTTTCTTGCTCATATTACCCCAACCCTCAAATTGTTAATATAGTCAGATTCCAGTTTATTGTCTTTGGTTTAATTCACTGTATCCAAATTCATCGTAACTTTCACTATTGAGGGTGCATGCCAAAAAAAAAATAGTCTACATTTCTGGTAGTACCCATATAAACAGACTGCTTCTTTGATAAAGCAGAACAAATCAAAAGGGAAAAAAAAGCATAACTTGATCAATGTACACTCGGGAGACATTCACAGTGCCAAAATATAACTTTAAATCAGGTATTTCAAAATTGTACAAGTGAAATCTCAATAGCATTCACTCTATTGAAGATAAAAATCAATAAAATATGTTTAATCTAGAAGAATGGTGCCCCTTTGATTGTGTTACTTCAAAAGGTGTAGAAATTATACAGAAGCAACAGTTTCATACATTTTAAAAACTATTTTCAGAAGTATTCATGCTTTGGGATTATCTGTTCTTTTTCCAATTTTTGAATCATTATCCAAAATGTTTAGTGGTCTTCATCTTTCATCTTCTTGCCGTGACATCTCCTTTATCACATAGTTAGACACCTGCTCCAGGCATGGCTTTTCTCTGGGGTAAGCTGCCACCTAAGAGTTATTTGAAAGGTAGCAGGCAGGCCACCTTCATTTAAAAACAAGAGCCTCCCTATTTCTTGTGACAAATGCTTGGATTCCATTAAATCATTTACTCAAATTACAGAGCGCTAAAAATGAAGACTGATGAGCACATTTATAAGTCATTTATCCACTGGTATGAAAGAATGGATCTTTTTAACCTGAAAAAATATCATTTATAAGAATCAGAAGGCCCTGCCTATGTGGAGAATGGTGTTGGAAATTATTTTAAAGTCAGGCAGGTCTTTGAAAGCTACAGTGTATCAACCAGCCACTAAAACAACCCATGAGGAATTAACTTGCATGGCTCAAAAAATAAAAATATGAACAGAGAAATAAGGAGTAATGTTTCTATAATCTTAACATCATTTTAATATTTTCTCGAACTCTAATTTATTTTTATGAGCAATCCACAAGGTCGATACTATGGAAACAAACAGAAAGGCAAAAACAAAACAGACATTGGATGCACCCAGTATGTCTAAACTAATTTTATATAACTTGCCAAATTAGTTCATACACACCCAATATTTTAAAGAGGTCAAGTTTCTTCAGGAAAGTATCACAACACTGGCACCAGAGCCAGTTCTTTTTCCACTTCAGTATTGCCTTTATTTGGATGTTTTATCAGGCAGGAAGGCTTTTACCACAAGTCACGAAAAAACTAATGAACAGAAACTTAGGTTGTCACATGTAGGGGAGGAAAAATCATTTTCTCTCTACCATTCCGAGTTCTTAACTGAGACTCCTATAATAAAAGTCAGGTTGATAACAGAAAAAAAAAAAAGAAGAAGAAAAAGAAATTTCTTAACGTATATACCTCATGTATACACAGGAGACATCCAGGGAAAAATGAGTAACTTTTCCAGGTGACTTAGAATTCAAATTTAAATAAATCTTAATAGGGAAAGAGGAAGAGAGATGAGGCTGTTAGGAGAAAGTAAATGATTTTGGGGAAAGCTGCATGGGTTCTTAGAGCTAACAGATGGGAGGCATGATAGACGGTGACAGAGTGTGTCTGGGTGTGGTATGGATGTCTTGTCTCTTCTTTAATAAGAGTCAACCTTCACTTGTTGATGAAACTTCTGTGGAGGAGGTTTATGACAACTGAGTTCCTTTTGGAAAATGACTTTAGGCAGATAAGGTGAGTTCAGAGAAAAATTCCTGCCTGCATTTGATGTTTTCCAAATACCTAGAGATCAAAGGAATCAATGTAACCAAAGGGCCTGGTCTGGGGATGCAATATTCTGTTACCTTTCACTTATATCAAGTTTGCAGATAGGTGTTACTAGTTTAGATGCAGCAGCTCCAGGAAGCAGTCAAGATATTGGCCACCCTTAACATATATTAAATACATTTCAAAATCCTCAGAGACTTGGCCTTTTGTCCTTTTATTTCAGGATCACATGAATGTAGTGATCATCTCCCTGTATTAACCTCCATTTGTGATGTCACTTCAGTTGTTTCTAACTCTTTGCAACCCTATCAGCTTAGCCCTCCAGGTTCTTCTGTCCATGCGCTTCTCCAGACAATACTGGAGTGGGTTACCATGCCCTCTTTCAGGGCATCTTCCCAAACTAGGGATCAAACCCGTGTCTCTTACGCCTCCTGCATTGGTGGGTGGGTTCTTTACCACTAGCGCCACCTAGGAAGCCCCATTACCTCCATCTGCTAAGTCACTTCAGTCGTGTACGACTCTGTGCGACCCCATAGACGGCAGCCCACCAGGCTCCCCTGTCCCTGGGATTCTCCAGGCAAGAACACTGGCGTGGGTTGCCATTACCTTCTCCAATGCATGAAAGTAAAAAGTGAAAGTGAAGTCGCTCAGTTGTGTCCGACGCTCAGTGACCTCATGGACTGCAGCCTTCCAGGCTCCTCCATCCATGGGATTTTCCAGGCAAGAGTACTGGAGTGGGGTGCCATTGCCTTTTCCGAAATTACCTCCATATATTGTTTCAAAGAGGAGAAGCAAAGTGAGTTTGTAGGAGCTAGTTATCCTCATGATACATCTGTTATTAGAAAGCAAAAGTTTTCCAACCAAAGGCTATCTATACCCTGAAGATTTCCTTCTATGCTGTATTGGCCAAAACTCTTGTCACATGGCCAGCCCTGGTATAAAGGAAATAGAAAACATGAGTATCTAGTGCTTACCTAGCATAGCAGAGTGGGTCTGCTATAATTGGCTAAGTTTAATCAGGATATATCCCTGTGATCAGGAACTCAGTGGTCTTAAAGCAGATTAGGGTTTGTTGGCAAGGAAGGATAGAGAGCAGCTAATAAACGAACAAGTTTTTCTTCAGGGGAACAACGATTTTCTATGCTAATATCTGTAATACATTTATTTTTCTATGGTCCTTTGAAACCAATATAAGATATAAATAAAAGTATGCCTAAGCCAAATTTTAAGGATCAGTAAAGTTGATCTAATGTGATAGACTTTGGTGGGAATGTTCCTCCCATATCACTCCATTATGTTCTTTCACAATCTTTATTTCTCTGAGATGAGAGAGATGCTACATAATAACATTTCAGTCAAGAAAGGAGAATGATATTTATTTGCACCTTCAATTTGGCAGTCGGTAGGTTAGTAACTTTTACATGTTTCACATTTAATTATCAAAATAATAAGTGAGATGTCTATGAGTATATATATTTGCATACCAATAGATATTCGGAAATGTTAAGTAATTCACCCATACCATATGCAATATGTTATCTGTTAAAAACGCTAACAAAATTAGAAGAGCTTTGATATATGAATTTTTCTCACATCATTTGGAATAGTTTCACTCTGCAGTAACAGATTTAATATTAATATGGATCATTTTTCGGTTCGGTTCAGTCACTCAGTCATGTTCCACTCTTTGTCACCCCATGAACTGCAGCATGTCAGGCCTCCCTATCCATCACCAACTGCCGGAGTCTACCCAAAACCATGTCCATTGGGTCGGTGATGCCATCCATCTCATCCTCTGTCGTCCCTTCTCCTCCTGCCCTCAATCTTTCCCAGCATCAGGTCTTTTCAAATGAGTCAGCTCTTCCCATCAGGTGGCCAAAGTACTGGAGTTTCAGGTTCAACATCAGTCCTTCCAATGAATACGTAGGACTGATTTCTTTTAGGATGGATTGGTTGGATCTCCTTGCAGTCCAAGGGACTCTCAAGAGTCTTCTCCAACACCACAGTTCAAAAGCATCAGTTCTTCTGTGCTCAGCTTTCTTTATAGTCTAACTCTCACATCCATACATGACTACTGGAAAAACCATAGCCTTGACTAGACGGACCTTTGTTGACATTTTTAGGTCACAGTTTTAATGATGTCTGCTGAATGAATTAAGACATGATATGGGTATTGGTGCATAAATATGTAGAATATGCTCATTTGTTTATCCATGCAACAAATGACTTTTGAGCATATAGCAGCATGTGCCAAAAAAAAAAAAACCAAAATATTTTTAATAGGTTTTTATTAATTTAGTTTTTAATTGGAGGAAAATTATATATATATCTCCCTCTTGAGCCTACCTCTCCTCCCCCATCTCACCCCTCTAGACAATCACAGAGCACTGGCTGGGCTCCCCGTGTTACAGACTGACTCCTCACCAGTGATCTATTTCACACATGGTAGTGTATATGTGTGTGCTACACTCTCCATTTGTCCCACTCTCTTCTCCCCCACTGTGTCCACAAGCCCATTCTCTATACATGCATCGCCATTCCTTCCTTGCGAATAGGTCATCAATATCTTTTTTCTAGATTCCATCAATTCAGTTCAGTTCAGTTGCTCAGTCATGTCTGACTCTTTAGGACCCCATGAATCGCAGCACGCCAGGCCTCCCTGTCCATCACCATCTCCTGGAGTTCACTCAGACTCACATCCATCGAGTCCGTGATGCCATCCAGCCATCTCATCCTCTGTCGTCCCCTTCTCCTCCTGCCCCCAATCCTCCCAGCATCAGAGTCTTTTCCGATGAGTCAACTCTTCTCATGAGCTGGCCAAAGTACTGGAGTTTCAGCTTTAGCATCATTCCTTCCAAAGAAATCCCAGGGCTAGATTCTATATAAATGCGTTAATATACAATATTTATCTCTTTCTGACTCACTTCACTCTGAATATCAGGCTCTAGGTTCATCCACCTCACTAGAACTGACTCAAATTTGTCCCTTTTTTTTTTTTTATAGCTGATTGATTGTATTTAGGTTCCATATATTCTTTATCCATTCATCTATCAGTGGCTACCTAGGTTGCTTCTATGTCCTAGCTATTGTAAATGTGATGCTACGAACACTGAAATATAAAAAATTATAAAAATATATATGATAAAATTTATTTTCCAAAAAAAGTCCTCAGGTTAGCCAGGTAAACAGATAAAGCCATGGGCACTGCTATGTTTTCTATTAATATTATGAAAGAGATATTCCCATGGATCGACAGATGATCACACCTATGCTTGCCATTGTTTTAATCTAATCCCTAATAAAGGTTAGAAAGGTGATACTTCTAGAAGTCTCTCCAAAGTACATGAAACCTAAAATATCCTTCAGAAGAGGAATGTCTTCAGGATTCTCTCTACATCAGTCTTTCCTGAGTTTCTTCCTGGATTATTTGAGCTATATTCTAGGGTGGTGAGGACTGTCCACATGAAGGACACAGGTTGGTAGTTCTGGATTCATATTTGCAACTCCATGGCCTGTCAGATAAAACCCTTCCCACTAGTTGTAGTTTTATTAGTAAGATCTTGGAGAAATCAATCAAATGTCCTGGTTTGGGTCATGTTTATCTCCTTACTGAGGGAAGTGGGTTTGTACTTTTTAGCAGAATTTAAGAAATGGGAGAAATAAAACCACATGAACACACAGATGCACACACACCATATGCTCACGTCTGTGTAAGACATACACATCTGGCTCTATATTAATAGAAGTGACCAGAGCCTTCATGTAGTGACCTTATCTTCTCTGGCTGGATTTTTAGCTTTCCATCTTGCATTCTGTAATGTGGGTAGAATAAAGACTATAAGTGATTTAGTTGTTTTTAATGAAATGTGCCTTTCAGGAGTGCTGTTCTTAATGCTTTCCTGAACTAGCCTTCCCTTTTATCCTGTCTTCTGTTACAGTCTCTTGTACTTCAATACAAAAGGGAATTCCTTTTTTCCTACTCTTTTATTATTGATTAGGGAAAGCTCAAAGACCTTACTTTATCCTGATATCCCTACAAAAAAAGGTACCACATATAACTGTGTAAGTTAGACAGGGCCCAATTCTAGGAGTTGCTATTCACCTAGTCTATGAGATAACTAGTGTCCTCAGGAGCTCTAATATTCTCAAAAAGTTGTTCATTGTTACTGAAAATGCATATATTCAATACTATAAGAATAAATTAACTCCTAATGTTGGATATGTAAGCTTTTCCATGAAACTCAAATAGTCACTTCACTTATTGCCCAATATTGGACCTCTGATTCTTACAACATGTCCGAGTTTAAGGATCTCCCACCCGCATTTTGGGGTCACATCTATTAACAGACACAAACTTTGCAAAAATTAACATTAGAAGTATGAAGACATAAAAATATCATCCCAATCTTTCATTATTTTCCTATAGGATCAAATAACAACAATTACTATTAGAAAATTCTACCAAGACTGTGTTCATATTTTTTATATGGCTATACATTCAATGAAGCCCAAGTGATTCAAACCTATACAATATTTTTGTTTTGATTTGTTTTTTAGTATTAGCAGCCTCAACACTTTTCACTGATACTCTAAAGGCAATAAATAACTCAAAGAGTATATCCATTCCTGAATATTGGTTCTCTTTGTTACAATTATTTTTCTATTTGGAAATTAGTTCAAATTCTAGATATTAGTGTGTAGCGAATATGTGTATTATTTATTCACGAAAGTTCTATATTTGGACTTCAAACAAAATTCTATATAAAAGTTTATGATGTAAAAATCTGATATTTCCTTAACTCTTATTTTAAAAATCTAGCCTGTCAAAAATGTCAAATGTTGACAAGGTCAACAGGTATATGCAAAGGTACTTAGCATCGTTAATCATCTGTTGTTGTTTAGTAGCTAAGTTGTGTCTGACTCTTTGGAAATGCAAATAAATCATAATGAGATATCACCTCACATGGAGGTTCCACAAGAAATTAAGCACAGAATTGTCAAAGGATCCAGCAATCCCAGTTCTGGGTATAAGTAAAGAAAATAAAATCATTGTCTCTAAGAGATAGTTACACTCCCATGCTCACTGCAGCATTATGTAACTTAGTCAAGGTGTGGAAATAACCTAAGTGTCTGTCTACAGATTTAAAACATTATACTACATATATACAATGGAATATTATATTCAGCCTTTAAAAGAAGGAAATCTTGCCATTTTCAACAATATAGATTAACCTAGTGGGCATTATGCCAGACAGAGAAAAACAAATACTGCATGGTATCATTTATATGTGAAATCTTAAAAAAAAAAAAAAAAAAGGAAGTACATATGTAAGGTGATGGATGTGTTAGTTAACTAGATAAGAGATAGTGCTTTCACAGTGTTTGTGCATTTCAAATCATCACACTGTCAACTTGAAATGTTACAATTTCCTTTGTCTATCATACCTCAAGAAAGCTGAAAGAATGAGGAAATTTTTAAAAATGCATGGCAGTAAATTTTAGAGAATTTTTATGTCTAAAATATTTTTACTCCACTGTAATAATCAATAGTTTATAAGCATATTATGGGGGTGGATCAAGAGAGGCTAAGCATGCATGGTCAGCTATTGTGTTAAGAACGGGTTTTACTTGTTCATGGGGATATCAGGAAATGATGGAGACCTCTGAATTCCTCTTAATTAGCAGTGTTAGAGTGCTTAGGGCAAGACTTCTAGAATCTTTAGGGTCTGGAGCATTGAAGTGCTCCCTGTTGATCTTATTCAATTGTCACCCTCTTGTTTTCAGTTTCTTCTCTTTAATAATTTGCAAAAAATATTATCTACCTAATATAATCACAATGGTTATGAGATAAGATTGTATGTTCCACAAAGATGGCATAGCTGCACACTGTAAGGTATACTGATTAAGAACTGGGGCTTGTGGAATCAGGATATTTGGATCTGACTCTTGGCTGTATCATTTGATGGTATGAAGTTTGGCAAGTTATATAACCTCTCTAAGTCTCAACTATTCACCTACGAAATGAGGATAATAATAGTTTGTTCATAGAATTGTTGTGGGGTTTGCATATGAAACAGAATTATTTATAAAGTATTTAGGACAGTGCTGGGTACGGAGTTAACATACAACAGTACTAAATACTAGTATTGATGAAACATGGTCTAATCGGAGATTGATAAAAGGAAGTCAAAAGCATAAAGTTAAAAAAATTCTCACCAATCTGTTTGTTAATATTTTGAGTCCATTACCATAACTTAGCTAGGTAATATTCAGTGATTTTTTTAAAAATGGTGACCTTGATCAAAAAGCTTTGTGGGGGCTTCCCTGGTGACTCAGTGATAAAAAAAATCTGCCTGACAATGCAGGAGACATAGGTTTGATCCTTGGGCCAGGAGGAACCCATATGTTGCAGAGCAACAAAGCCCATGAGCCACAACTACTGAGCCTGTGCTCTAGAGCCTGGGAACCACAACTATGGGGTTGGTACCTAGAGCCCCTGCTCCACAACAAGAGAAGCCGCCTCAATGAGAAGGCCATGTACCACAACTAGACAGCAGTCCCTGCTCTGCACAACTGGGGAAAAGAGCCCACTGCAGCGAAGACACAGCACAGCCAAAATAAATAGAAAAACATTAAAAAACCTGTTGTGAACATATGTGTTAGTATTTGGTGTGGAATCAGATTAAGTGAACACTGTTTCAAATGTTTGAATGAAATGTGTACAACTACATTGGACATATAGTTCAAGCAAACTGTAGAATTTCATGACTAGCATCCCCGAAAAACTATGAAACTGTTTTTTAACTGCCCGTCATTATGGAGCTCTTTCTTGAGGAAATTGAAGCCTGACAACCTTGCTGCCATCTGGAAACATCTAACATCTGTGACTGTAAACATCGAAACACAGCTGTTGCAGTTCTGAGTAAGCACTCCAATTTATTTATTTTTGACTTAAAAAAGTCTTCAGTTTTCATCAAACATCACAGTTGTTAAACCATGTTCTTGCAGCAGGAGGAAAAACAAGAGAAATCACTATATTAAACATTTAAGAGCGGTACTCTTTCTTATATGTTATTTAAAGGAAATATAATCCCACTTAATTAAAAAATGTATGTTGTGGATGTGCCTGGGTTTTGGAAACCAAATAATTTAAAGTTACAAGGATGTTAGAGATCTTTGAGTGCATTTTACAGTTAGAATACTATAAAAAGTTTTTCAGGGAGGCAAGTAGGGCTTCTCAGGGTCACACAAGTAGGTAAGAACAGAAGCACATTTTTATTCTGTTGTTTTTGCACTGTGCAAAACACAATGTATTGTTCATGCATGGTCAGTTGCTCCAGTCGTGTCTGACTCTCTGCAAAGCTGTGGACTGTAGTCTGCCAGGCTCCTCTGTCCATGGGATTCTCCAGGCAAGAATATTGGAGTAGGTTGCCATGCACTCCTCCAGGGGATCTTCCTAAGCCAGAGATCAAACCTGGCTTTGATCTCACAGATCAAAAAGGAGGAGAAGGAGGAGGAAAAGTTGTGTCCTTTGTGTTTCCTATGTCTCCTGAATTTGGCAGGCGGGTTCTTCACCACTAATGTCATCTGGTAGGCCTGCACAGGTAGTATTGTTCAGTTCAGTTCAGTTCAGTGGCTCAGTTGTGTCTGACTCCTTGCAACCCCATGGACTGCAGCACTCCAGGCCTCCCTATCTATCATCAATTCCTGGAGCTTGCTCACACTCATGTCCATCGAGTCAGTGATGCCATCCAACCATCTCATCCTCTGTAGTCCCCTTCTTCTCCTGCCTTCAATCTTTCCCAGCATCAAGGTCTTTTCCAGTGAGTCAGTTCTTCACATCAGGTGGCCAAAGTATTAGAGTTTTAGCTTCAACATCATTCCTTCCAATGAATATTCAGGACTGATTTTGTTTATGATACAATGATTGGATCTCATTGAGTCCAAGGGACTCTCAAGAGTCTTCTCCAACACCAAAGTTCAAAAGCATCGATTCTTCAGCGCTCAGCTTTCTTTATGGTCCAACTCTCATATTCATACATGACTACTGGAAAAACTATAGCTTTGACTAGACAGACCTTTGTTGGCAAAGCAATGTCTCTGCTTTTTAAAATCCTGTCTAGGTTGGTCATAGCTTTTCTTCCAAGGAGCAAGCGTCTTTTAATTTCATGGTAGTATTTTAAATAACACAAAAACTTGAATCATTTTCCCAATTCTAAATCAAAATAGTTCTAATTCAGTTTCTACTACATTAGTTCTTTTAATTGCTACCTCCCCATCAGCAGCCAGTTCAGCTCAGTTCAGTCGCTCAGTCGTGTCCGACTCTGCAACCCCATGAATCACAGCAAGCCAGGCCTCCCTGTCCATGACCAACTCTTGGAGCCTACCCAAACTCAGGTCCATCAAGTCAGCGATGAGATCCAGCCATCTCATCCTCTGTTGTCCCCTCCTCCTCCCCCAATCCCTTCCAGCATCAGAGTCTTTTCCAACGAGTCAACTTTTCTCATGAGGTAGCCAAAGTATTGGAGTTTTAGCTCCAGCATCAGTCCTTCCAATGAACACCCAGGACTAATCTCCTTTAGGACAGATGACACCACCATTATGGCAGAAAGTGACGAGGAACTAAAAAGCCTCTTGATGAAACTGAAAGAGGAGAGTGAAAAAGTTGGCTTAAAGCTCAACATTCAGAAAACTAAGATCATGGCATCTAGTCCCATCACTTCATGGGAAATAGGTGGAGAAACAGTGGAAACAGTATCAGACTTTATTTTTGGGGGCTCCAAAATCACTGCAGATGATGATTGCAGCCATGAAATTTAAAGACACTTACTCCTTGGAAGGAAGGTTAGGACCAGCCTGGTTAGCATATTCAAAAGCAGAGACATTACTTTGCCAACAAAGGTCTGTCTAGTCAAGGCTATGGTTTTTCCAGTGGTCATGTATGGAGGTGAGAGTTTGATTATGAAGAAAGCTGAGCGCCGAAGAATTGATGTTTTTGAACTGCGGTTTTAGAGAATACTCTTGAGAGTCCCTTGGACTGCAAGGAGATCCAACCAGTCCATCCTAAAGGAGATCAGCAGCCAGGGAGACCTACAAAAAAGTCCTATAACTTCAGTACTTCGAGTAAGCTAACTGGATATAACTCTCCACACTCCAGTCAAAATCCCAGAAGATCAGTACTTTCTGACCTCTTATATTATGTATTCCTTCTGTATTTAAACGCAGCACCTTCTAACTGGTTCTATCTTTCTACCTACTTTGCCTCATCCTCTTAGGCAGTCCTCTCCAGGCTCTGCTGTCTGAAGGCGGGTCCCACCACAGCCCAGAACATCCTAGGCCACCTACCATCTGTCTGGAAGGGAAGGATGGGCAGTTTCCCATAACCTGAAGAACATGGGTTCTTTTGGTAGTTTCTGTGTTCAGAACACAGTTGAAATAGTGACACCAATACTTGACCTGACAGTAAAGCCAGGTTCTGGTCATCAACTTCATTATTAAGACGTGCAGATTTTACAGATTGCAGTTTAAGCCTCAGTCTTAACCTTTGAGTTTCCTGAGAAGCCAAGTTCAAAGCCATGAAGTTCTATCTAATGGTGCAAGAGTGCCTCCAAGAGGCAGAAAATTAAGTTACCTTAAGTAAAACTAGAAACTAAAGGGCATGCCAGGGCTTCCCTGGTGGCTCAGCTGGTAAAGAGTCTGCCTGCAATGTAAGAGACCTGGGTTCAATCCCTGGGTCTGGAAGATGCCCTGGAGAAGGAAATGGCAACCCACTCCAGTATTCTTACCTGGAGAATCCCATGGACAGAGGAGCCTGGTGGGCTATAGTCCATGGGGTCCCAAACCAACCAAAGGGCATGCCAGGATCACCTGCATGTCATTAGAACATTGACAGTAGTTCTTGCCACAACTAATATAAGATAAATTCACAAGTGATTAAGTAATATTTCCCCTTTGGATATGACTTTCCTCACATTTTAAATCTATGCTTTCTCTAGAATAGAAAATGAGAAAAATATGCTTTGCATAGCTAGTTTCAATCTTCGTCTATGCTGCTGCTGCTGCTGCTAAGTCACTTCAGTCGTGTCCGACTCTGTGAGACTCCATAGACGGCAGCCCACCAGGCTCCACCGTCCCTGGGATTCTTCAGGCAAGAACACTGGAGGATTTGGGAAATAAACTTTTCTTCAACTCAAAATTAATTAGAAGAGTTAAATGAATTAAGGCACTTATACAAGGGTCTGCTGCTGCTACTGCTAAGTCGCTTCAGTCGTGTCCAACTCTGTGCGACCCCATAGACGGCAGCCCACCAGGCTCCCCTGTCCCTAGGATTCTCCAGGCAAGAACACTGGAGTGGGTTGCCATTTCCTTCTGTAATGTATGAAAGTGAAAGGTGAAAGTGAAATCATTCAGTCGTGTCTGACTCTCAGCGATCCCATCGACTGCAGCCCACCAGGCTCCTCTATCTATGGGATTTGCCAGGCAAGAGTACTGGAGTGGGGTGCCATTGCTTTCTCCAATACAAAGGTCTAGTATATAGATTTACGAAGTTTATAATATATAGCTTATTAGCATAAAATATGCTGTATATACTAAGTAGCACAATATATAGTATATAAAACATGTTTAAATATATAATATATAATGTTACAGAAAATGTTTAATACATGATATCAGCATTTGCAATGTGG
Source organism: Ovis aries (assembly GCF_016772045.2). NCBI lineage: Eukaryota > Metazoa > Chordata > Mammalia > Artiodactyla > Bovidae > Ovis > Ovis aries. The sequence continues at coordinate 64,792,236 of NC_056063.1, forward strand.
AGTATAAATCAAAATAGAACTATCATATGACATAGCAATTCCACTTCTGGGTACCTACCCAAAGGAGAGAAAATTAGCATCTTGAAGACATATTTGCACTCCCATGTTCATTTCAGTATTATTCACAAGAGTCAAGAGGTTTAGGTTCCCTGGTAGCTCAGCGGTAAAGAACTCCCATCTGTGACAGGAGTCAAGACATTTAGAAGCAAACTAAATGTCTGTCAATGGATGAATGGATAAAGAAAATGTAACACACTAAAACATTTTTCAATATTAAAAAACAGTGAAATTCTGCCACAGACAATGGCATTCATGCTACTCTCTTGCTCAGTAACCATCATTTGTTCCCTGTTGCTTATCAAATTAATTACAATGGATTCATTTTGGTATTCAAGGCTGGATACAATATGTCCTCAAATCCTTCCTTCCAATGTTCTCTCTCATAGTTCCCCTAAGTTGTAGTATTGTTGTTTAGTTGCTCAGTCATCTCTGGCTCTTTTGGAATCGCATGAACTATAGCCCACCAGGCTCCTCTGTCATGGGTTTTTCCAGGCAAGAATACTGGAGTGGGTTGCCATGTTTCAGCTAAACTATGATGTATATCGACTACACTTCATAAACACTCTGGACTTTCCTATTTTTGAGTCCTTTTATTCTTTTCTCTCTTTCAGTTGGAACTTCTCTTGCTATCACTCACTGATGATAGAAAAAAGTCATGCAGAAAGTTATGCCAACCTCCTTGTAACTGTCAGTTAAATGATTTTCACCAAGATCTTTCCCTGTGTCGCTTAGCTGAATCCTACCACATCTTCTTACCATGTACTGGGCTTCCCAGGTGGCATTGGTGGTAAAGAACCTGCCTGCCAATGCAGGAGATGTGGGTTTTTTCTCTGGGCCAGGAAGATTCCCTGGAGTAGGAAATGGCAACACATCTAGTATTCTTACCTGGAAAATTCCATGGACAGAAGAGCCTAATGGGCCACAGTCTATGGGGTGGCAGAGTCAGACATGACTGAGTATGCATAAACCACATATTCAGGATTTAATTACCACCTCCTGTAAGAGCTGCTCCTGATAATTTTATCAAGAAAACATGCTTATATATTTATGTTGTCTTTGTATATACATTTTATTAACAAAACTTGCTGTTTTGCTTAATCACTAAGTCATTTTTGACTCTTCTTCCAACCCCATGGACTGCAGCCTTTCAGTCTCCTCTGCACATGGGATTTCCCAGGCAATAGTACTGGAGTGGGTTGCCATTTCCTTCTCCAGGGAATCTTTCTGACCCAGGAATCAAACCTGTGTCTCCTGCATTACCACTGAGCTACCAGGGAAGTCCAATTAACAAAATTAGGCTCTTCCTATATAAAGTTTGGTATCCCAGTAGAGTCATTGTCCAAAAACTAAATCTAATTTTAATGGCTTACATTTAGTTCTTTATTCCATTTTGAGCTTATTTTGTGTGTGTGTATGGTATTAGAGGCTGTTCTAATTTCATTCTCTTACATGTAGCTCTCCAGCTTCCTCAATACCACCTACTGGAGAGACTGCTTTTTTCTCCCTTATATATTCTTGCCTCCTTTGTTGAAGGTTAATTGGCCATAGGTATGTGGGTTTATTTCTGGGCTCTCTATTCTCTTTCAGTGGTCCATATATCTGTTTTTGTGCCAACACCATATTGTTTTGATTACTATAGTTTTGTAGCATTGTCTAAAGTCTAACACAGTTTTGCCTCCAGCTTTGTTCTTTTTCCTCAGGATTGCCTTGGCAATTCTGGATTTTTTATCATTTCATCCCATTTTAGGACATTTGTTCTAAGATTATTTGTCATGGGTAATTTGATAGAGATTACATTAAATGTGCAGACTGCTTTGGGTATTAGCTTGTATATGTTTTTAATCAGGGTAACCTGTATTATTTAATTAATAAAATTTATGATAACCTGAAATTAATTTGTACATGTATTTATTCACATGTAGGCTTTCAAACATTATTAATTTAATAAATGGAGAAACTGCTCATTATGCTGTTATTGTAAACAGTGCTCAATAAGGAGCTTTTAAGTCTATATAAGAAGAAATATTGGGGAAACTCTCAGTGATATAAGACTTTGAAACTGGTCTCAAAGATGAGTAAATTTTTTATGTAGATAATAATTATATATTTTAAAATAATATTTGTATTGGCACTGACTTTACATATACAGACCATGATACAATAATTCTTCCATATTTTCTATGTATTTCTTGACCACTTCTCCATAAATATTTTTATGAATGTTTCTTGTAAATTCTCTGTAAATTTGCAAATATGAAATCCACTTCAGGTGCATTAATCCTATTATAATAAAGTGACTCAACATCACCACAAGTTTACTTTTTGTCCTTTTAAACCTCTCTGGCTATTTAAAAAAAATGTTTACCTGCCATCTATAATTTAATTTTTAATATGTTCTTAAATATTAATATTAAAAAATAGAGAGTACATAGATTCTGAATTAATAATTGAATTTCTGAACTCATTCTCAAATTGAGAAGCAGTAATTCTTTTATTTCATTTCATGTCTTTTTCTATTCTTATTGGTCTGAATTTTTATCTGCAGCTTTGATGATCAGTAAAAGTCACTGCTACTTTCTTCCCTTACTTTGTGATTACTTCAGACAAAATGAAGTTCTAAGTGAATAATCAGTTTTCTTCTCATCCTTTCCATTTCCCCCATCCTTCTATAGTTTCTTCAATGTCTGAGATGAGGGGTCAATATAATTTCTAAATCTAAAGTCATTCATTCTATTCCACAAAGCAGGGCTTCTTTTTATCTTGTCTGTGGCCATTACTCTTCTCAGTATCAAGTTAAAGAAACAGGAAGATAATGTTCATGCTTCTATCACATTTTTATTCATTTGAATCTGTCACACAGATCCTTGTACATTCTTATCACAGCCTTTGATTCTCAGTGTTTCCCACCACTGTGTTCAGATTTTTTTAAAAATTAGTATTGCTCATCACGAATCTTGACTAACATCTTTCATATTAGTTTTTTTGAGGTAACATATATAGGATTGCACACACTGATGTGTATGAATTATTTTCTGCAACAGACACATGCACATACTGATCTTAGCTTTTGCTAATCTATCGTCCATTGATAAAACCAAAAGGAAATTCAAGAGATTAGAAAACTGAAGAACATCAACCTTATTCTTCCAAAAGTAGCATTTCTAAGACATCAATTTCTGGCTTTGTAGCCTTATATCTAATGTTTTAAAGGTAAGAAATGTTTTCAAGAGTAAAATAATTGACAAGAAAAAGAATGAATATTAGAGCTTATGCATCAGAAAGAATGGCTTATATTGTATGAAAATGATTTAGATATTAACCAAAATATTATTTTATTTTTCATGTCCCTGATCATCCTTGTCATTTTCCTTAATGCTTTCTTTTCACTGCTTTTTAAAATACTTTTCTCCCTATTCTTTCTATTTTCTCTTAAAACTAAATATGGCTTGAAATTCACTTTCAGGACTAGTAATAGCCAGTGGAAATGTGTAGGTTCTGAAAGCAGATGTGAAATAATAAAAATTATATGTTTTGCATTTATGTTGAATTTGAATGTGTAAGCAAATCAGCAAATGGAATTATGTACTAATCTCATTTTTTTTTTTTCTCTGCACAAGGCTACTATTACCATCAAAATGTAATATAACCACAATAAACATCAGTAACGTTTCAGGGCACATAAACTTTTATGACCTTTTTGTCACCTAGCTACATAACCAAAATTTCCCAAACCACAAATACTTTCCTTATCTGCTACTTTCTTGGCCACTGGGAATTTTCAGGAATTTTCTTGCTTGTTTTTAAGAACAAGTTTATATCCTGCCTCATGGCTGCTTTTGCTTTCCTAATATCTCTCTGCTGAGTGCTGGCTTCTCCAGTTGGTATTCTTCAAGTCTTCTATCACTATTAACATTTTGGAATATATATTGTTGTGGGTCGTCCAAAATTATGACGTTAACAAGGTGACAAAAATACTGCTTTCTCTCCAACTGTCATAGCTGAGAGAACTTCACTCTTTTTGTCAGATATGAGAAGATATCTTTTTTCCTTGTAGTCTTTTATCATTTTTGCACACCTTTGGAGCAGCACCATTTGTGTGCCAAGAGGTGCAATTGCCTGAGGGAAGTAGCTGTCTTCTGTTTGTTTTCATTTTACTACAACTAATCAGCCAAAGACCTCAAACTACATCCCATGGGTCTACATAAGTGACGACACCATTGACTCCTGTCCCCTGCTTCATCCACTGTGCTTCTTACAGGCATGCCGCAAAAATATCACAGTGTTTGTCTACTAGCTAAAAATGAAAAGAAATAAACAATAAATTAAGAACCCAAATATATATATTCTGTATGTATCATCTCATACAAAAGACACCAAAGGAAAAAAAGATTGGCTCATAACAAATTGACATCTAGAATCATAAATGACATGCCATAAAGAAAATTTTAAAAGACACATAGGTGAATTGGAAATAAATGCTCTATGAATGCAAAGAAATGTCATTCGATATATGAAAATTTCTTACAAATTACTAGAAACTGTGCAAATAATTTCCCCAGTGTGGGGGGAAATGGGCTTGAACAAGACTAGGTAACTAATAGAAGTACTGGAAACTCTAAAGTTCTATATTCATGTAGTTTTAATATCACTAAATTCAAGTTAAGGCAATGAAATATCAAGTTTTCTAATGTCGATTGGTTGAATTTTTTAAAAGACACTATTTCTTGACTTTGGACATTGTCAGATTTATATAATTGAAATATTAAATGTAATTTGAATTTGTTAAAATATCTATTAAATAATATATAGAATTAAATAAATATAGAGACTATAATAACCATCTTTTATGTTTTTTAAAAAGATATAATGAGCATATACTTAGTAACTAAAAAATTAATGTAAGAAAACACTATATATAATTATTCAAGAAAATATCACATATTCCAGTTATTCCTGAGTTTAGACAGTAGTGTAGAAATATCTGATGTGTGTAGTTTCCTTTTTAATAACTAATTATAAAACCCCAGAATACAGAATATCAGTTTTAACTTTTTATCTTGCAAGATTGTATATTCCTTTTACTTTTCTTTTTGATTTCTGTTTGTTGAGATGTTAAAAAAGTATTATTTTCATTGATAAAATTATTATAATTACATTGCATTTGGTTACTTTTTGCCATATTTATTCCTTCTGTATAGAACATCTCAAATTCTCATTGCTCTAGTGAAATAGTATCGAATAGGTGGTTTAAACAAGAATTTACATCTTACTTACAGTTCTAGAGGTCAGGAATTCCAAGATCAAGTTACTGGTCAATTTGGTCCCTGATGAAGGACTTACTTATAGGCTGCACCTTCTGACTATGTCCTTACAGGGCTGAGAGAGAAACAGAGAGATAGAATAAGACAGAGTACTCAAATCTCTCCTTTTTTTTTTATAAGAACACTAATCCCATTATGAGGGTTCCACTTTCATGACCTCATTTAAATCTATTTCCTTCCAAGGTCCTCACTTCCAAATACCGTCACACTGGGGGTTAGGGCTTTAACATATGAAATTTCAGGGAACACAAATATTCAGTCCAGAAAACACAGAAAATAATTGTTCCTAGGAAAAAGCAAGAGAGTTCCAGAAAAACATCTATTTCTGCTTTATTAAAGCCTTTGACTGTGTGGATCACAATAAACTGTGGAAAATTCTGAGAGAGATGGGAATACAGACCACCTGACCTGCCTCTTGAGAAATCTGTATGCAGGTCAGGAAACAACAGTTAGAACTGGACATGGAACAACAGACTGGTTCCAAATAGGAAAAGGAGTACGTCAAGGCTGGATATTGTCACCCTGCTTATTTAACTTCTATGCAGAGTACATCATGAGAAACGCTGGACTGGAAGAAACACAAGGAGAAATCTCAATAACCTCAGATATGCAGATGACACCACCCTTACGGCAGAAAGTGAAAAGGAACTAAAAAGCTTCTTGATGAAAGTGAAAGAGGAGAGTGAAAAATTTGGTTTAAAGCTCAGCATTTAGAAAATGAAGATTATGGCATGCAGTCCCATCACTTCATGGGAAATAGATGGGGAAACAGTGGAAACAGTGTCAGACTTTATTTCTTTGGGCTTCAAATCACTGTCGATGGTGACTGCAGCCATGAAATTAAAAGACGTCTACACCTTGGAAGAAAAGTTATGACCAACCTAGATAGCATATTCAAAAGCAGAGATATTACTTTGCTGACTAAGGTCCATCTGGTCAAGGTTATGGTTTTTCCAGTAGTCATGTATGGATGTGAGAGTTGGACTGTGAAGAAGGATGAGCGCCGAAGAATTGATGTGTTTGAACTGTGATGTTGGAGAAGACTCTTGAGAGGCCCTTGGACTGCAAAGGGATCCATCAAATCCATTCTGAAGGAGATCGGCCCTGGGATTTCTTTGAAAGGAAAGATGCTAAAGCTGAAACTGCGGTATTTTGGCTACCTCATGCAAAGAGTTGACTCATTGGAAAAGACTCTGATGCTGGGAGGGATTGGGGGCAGGGGGAGAAGGGGATGACAGAGGATGGGATGGCTGGACGGCATCATTGTCTCGATGGACGTGAGTCTGAGTGAGCTCCAAGAGTTAGTGATGGGCAGGGAGGCCTGGGGTGCTGAGATTCATGGGGTCGCAAAGAGTCAGACACGACTGAGCGACTGAACTGAACTGAAGTCTTCATATAATGCTAGGTTTTTGAACACTATGAATTACTCAGCTTGTTCTCTGTGACTAGGTATTGATAAATATAAATATACTTATGAATTTGCTAAATATTTCACCTACAACTACAGTGTATCTTAATCTATTCTAATTTTACCTTTTATAATTCTCTCCACTGATGATAAATGATATGGGAAACCGTCGCCTTTTAAATATAACAGTAAACTATTCAGCTGGCAGGTTTTGAGTGTCATTCTGATTGAAAATCTCTACAGTATGAGATTTTGAGCTTCCAATTGAGAATCAGAAAGTAGGAAACCATGAAATCTATTCCTTAATTTTCTCTTTTGAAGAAAGGAATACAACTGAGAGAATAAAAATTTACACTTCATATACCTTGATTTACACCACATGGTACAATTTGAATCTTCCTAAAATGAGAATTCAATTTAAGAATTAAGAAAAAATAGTTATATTGACTATATTAATCTATTGGACTATAAACCATTTAAGAGCAAGTATTTATAATGAAATATCATTTAGCCATAACAAGGAAAAAAAGAAAAAAAGCCCTGCCATTTTCTACAACATGGATGAAATAAATAAATCAGAAATAAATTGAATGGAAAAAAACAAATACTGTATGATCTCATTGTTATACATAAAATCTAAAAACAAATAAACAAACAAAGAAGCTAAAAAATAAAAGTATTGTGTTGTTTCCCTGGCCTCTGATGACACAAAGTCAGTAGCTGGTACTGACTGTTCCCTTAATTTATTTGTTAGCTACCTCAAAACTGAGATTTTCAGCAATACTGCCAAAGACAATTGCATCATCTAAGGAACTGCTGCACTTTAATTGAAGAGGAAAAAAAAAATGAAGGAGAAAAGTGTGAGGAGAGTTCATATATAAATAAAAATTAGCATTTAAGGTCCATTTTGGCAGAGAAAAGTCTCTTAAAAATTGAACAGAAATACACGAAATGTGAAAACATTCTTCACAGTTCAAATATAACTGAACAGTAGGACTGGGAGAACAAGTGTCTGATGCCTATCCCTATGCTTATTTCAACAATATCAATAAAAATGCCAATAATACTAGGTAAATTTGAATTCTTTTTAGTGTTATCCTGTGCCTTTTTGTATATGTTAATTCATTGATTCATTCTCATAATTTAGGATGTCACAAGATCTTTTATGGATGCAGTTTGCACCCTAAAACAATTACAATAGTGACATCAAAAGTCCCTGATCACAGATCACCATAGCAAATATAATAATAATGAAGAAGTTTGAGATATTGTGAGAATTACCAAAATGTGACACAGAGACAGAGTGATCAAATGTGTTCCAAAAAATGCTGCCCAAAGACTTACTTGGGGCAAGGTTGCACAAACTTTCAATTTGTAAAACACTTAATATCTCCAAAGTGCAAGAAAAGAAAGTGCAATAAAATGAGGTATGTTTGCACTTGCAAAAAAAGTGTTTTGGAGGAGTAAAGAGTAGGCCTCCCAAGTTGGTCTAAAATGGTTTGAGAGAGCTGGGAAATGAGACTGTCTTGGGGATGTTATTATGATGCAGGGGTAGGGCCAGGCATAATGTTTCCAATTGTGAGCAGAGGATTGTCAATGTGACCCTCCTGCCAAGGTTGAGATAAGGAGCACAAAGACTCTGTTCTCTGTTTATCTAAATGTGGGGCAGGAGGAGGGGAGAAGGGATGGTGAAACTTGAAACCTGACAGCACTCAATCATTAAAAACATGTCTAAAAAAATAAACTGACATCTGACTTTGGTACCATTGTTATGCAGATGTTTTTCTCCAAGTACTGTCAAATTTGTTATTAACAGAGGAAATCTATCAATCTTTATATATTTGCTTTAATGAAATAAGAAAACTGTATGCTGCTGCTGCTGCTGCTGCTGCTGCTGCTGCTGCTAAGTCGCTTCAGTCGTGTCCAACTCTGCGCTACCGCATAGACGGCAGCCCACCGGCAGCCCACCAGGCTCTGTATCAAATGTGTCAGCAATCTCATTTCAAACTACTCGTTGCCATTTTGAGATTTGTGTATTATATCGAGAGCTATTTATGTCAGTAGGTATTTTCATAAAGGAAATATCCTTGAAGAAAGAAATTTAGTCTGGAAAGTGAATATTATGAAGATAAAGTAGAAGGTTTAGATGATGGAGTGTCACAAATCAAATGAAATAGGTGAAGAGAAAACTTTCCTCAACAAATGGAATAAGCAGCGTACTAGGGTTTAAAATGTAAATGTTATTATTGATACAACATCAAAATAAATGAGAAATACAAATGTAAATAACATCAAAATGTATAATCAAAACTATCATAGTTTTATAAGTTGGACTTCTTAAAGAGATGTTTTTCTGGGCTAATAAAAATAAGAGCTAGAGGAAATATAAAACAGAAGCAGGGAGAAGCATATGGCTTCATTATAAATGTTGATGAAATTCAATTTCAAAAAATTTATTTTGAATAAATGAGAAATCTATTCATGAAGAGAGAATAAAAACATTAAAAATAACTCATGGGTATAAGATTCGGGACAGAAGGCAGGAAAAAGTGGAAAGAGAAAGTGTCATGGAGGCATTTTCTTTTTAAAGTTCAGAGAACTGGTTACTATTGTCAGAGGGCTTGGCCATCAACTAGCTCTGTGTATTTTCTCTGGACACTTCACTTTTCTGAATATCAAATATGTTGTTTGTAAAATTAGAGAGTAAGACTTGTAGATCTCTTAAGATTTTTCAGTCAATCTGATTCGTGCTATATATCTATGAAAAAGTTGGAACACTTCTCAGCAATAAAAAGGGAATGAAATATTAACATGTTAACATTCATTAATGTTAATGAAATATTAAAATATTAATGGATAAATCTCAAAACATCATGCTAAGAGAAAGAATCCTAACACAAAAGACAATTATTGTATGATCTATTTATATGAAATTTCTTTAATAATACTTATTGGGAGTATAGTGATTTTCAATGTTGTGTTAGTTTCTGCTGTACAGCAAAGTGAATCAGTTATATATATATATATAGACACATATACATCTGCTATGTTTTAGGTTCTCTTCCTATATTAAGGCCATTACAAAGTATTGAGTAGAGTTACTGTGCTGTCCTAGTTCTTATTAGTTATCTGTTTTATGCATAATAGCTTGTATATGTCAATCCCAATCTCCCAATTTATCTCACCCCCTGCTTTTCCCCCCTAGTGACCATAAATTTGTTTTCTACATTTGCGACTCTATTTCTGTTTTCTGAATAAGTTCATTTGATCTTTTTTGATCCTCCTGCTGCTGCTGCTGCTGCTGCTAAGTCGCTTCAATCGTGTCCAACTCTGTGCGACCCCATAGACGGCAGCCCACCAGGCTCCCCTGTCCCTGGGATTCTCCAGGCAAGAACACTGGAGTGGGTTGCCATTTCCTTCTCCAATGCATGAAAGTGAAAAGTGAAAAGTGAAAGTGAAGTCACTCAGTCATGTCTGACCCTTAGTGACCCCATGGACTGCAGCCTACCAGGCTCCTCCATCCATGGGAGTTTCCAGGCAAGAGTACTGGAGTGGGGTGCCATTGCCTTCTCTGCCACCTCCTAGAGTAATGAAAATAAAAACAAAAATAAAAAAAGTGGGGCCTAATTGAACTTGAAAGCTTTTGTACAGCAAAGGAAACAAGAAAACAACCATCAGAATGGAAGAAAATATTCGCAAATAAAGTGACCAATAAAGCATTATGCCCCAAAAATACAACCAGCTCATGAAATTCAATATCAAAATCAAACAATCAATCAAAAAGTGAGAGGAAGATCTAAGGGTACTTTTCTCCAAGAAAGACATACAAATAGCCAAAAAATCATATTAAATCATGCTCAACATCACTAATTATTAGAGAAATACAAACCAAAATGACAATGGGTTATCATCTCACACCAGTGAGAATAACATCAACAAAAAAATATATTAGCTATAAATGCTGAGAAAAGGGAACCCTCCTACACTGTTAATGGGAATGCGAATTGGAATAGCTCTGTACAAATGTGAAAGTTGGACAATAAAGAAGGCTGAGCAATGAAGAATTGGTGCTTTCAAACTGTGATGCTGAAGACTCTTGAGAGTCCCTTGGACAGCAAGGAGATCAAACCTGTCAGTCCTAAAGGAAATCAACACTGAATCTTCATTGGAAGGACTGATGCTGAAGCTGAAACTCCAATACTTTGGCCACCTGATGTGAAGAACCAACTCATTTGAAAAGACCCTGATGCTGGGAAAGACTGAGGGGCAGTGGGAGTAGAGAGTGACAGAGAATGAGATGGCTGGATGGCATAAACTCTGGGAGACAGTATAGGACAGGGAAGCCTGGCATGCTTCAGTTCATGGGGTCAAAAACAGTCAGACACAACTGAGCAACTGAACAATACCAATATGGACATTCCTTTAAAAACTAAAAATACAGCTATGATATGATCCAGCAATCCTACTTATGGACATATATTTGGAGAAAATCATAATTTGAAATAATACATGCACCCCAATGTTCACTGGAGCATTATTTATATTAGCTGAGATAAGGACACAACCTAAATATATCAACACAGGAATGCATAAAGAAGATATGGTACATATATACAATGAAATATTATGCTGCCATAAAAAAGAATGAAATAATGTCATTTGTATCATCATGGATGGACTTAGAGATTGCCACACTGACTGAAGTAAGTCAGAAAAAGACAAATAACATATGATTTTGCTTGTATGTGAAATCTAAAAATATGCTACAAATATATGAAATTTCTAAACACAGCAAGCCAACATATCAAAAAGTGATCCATATTTTCTCTAGTAAGAGATAGGAGAAGACATTTGATTGAAAATGGGCAGCAGGAAATGTTTAGGGGTGATGTAAATATTCCATATACATTCCAAATATACATTAGACTGTGTTGATATAGTTATACCAGTATGTGCACTAACACTTAAATGGGTACATTTTATGGTATTGATAGTATACCTCAATTAAGCTGTCAAAGATAACAATGGCAACAACAAAATATGTCAGAATATATCATATTACCATTAAAATCCTCCAATGGTTTCATATATCACTCAGATATAAAATATAGTATTTTTAACTATAGTGACTATGTTGTCTCATCTAGAAATTATTCATTGTTTGTAACAAATCTAAAAAGGAGAGAACTTATTATTAACAGTGAGTCATGTGGATCGCTTAGGACTTTAACTTTTGATCACCTTTTACATTTCAGTACAGTGTCTGTAAATGTTGAGACTGAAAGAATCTTCACTGAGGAAATTCAGAATATCATCATCAAAGAAGCTTCACTTACAAGTGTCTCATTCAAGTATCTCCCAAGTAAAAGTTTCTTGCATTTTCACAAGGAAGACAAAAAAAAACTTTAAAAATCAAATAAATATGTTAAATATGGTCAGAATAAGCCATTGTATTTCATTGCTAAATATACCTTGCATGCACTTTATGTGCAGTGTGTGTGTGCATATATATGCATATTCCTATAGTATCATAATTTGCTTTATCAATTTTTAATAACCATAGGATTCATTTTTTTGAAATTCATAACTTGCATTAAATAAATCTTTCTTAGTGTTATTAGTAGAATGCTACACCTTCCTGAAGTTATTGTTTTCTATGCTTCTTCCTTAAAACTCTAAATTCCTATTCTCTGCTTGTTTATGATTGGTTACCTGAATTGCCTTTTCTTACAAGTTTTCAACTACTCATTACTTAATTGTCAGTAAATTACTAAACTTATTCCCCTTATTTTTTTGCTTTATTAAACTGTCTGTTAGCCACTTTATGCAAAAATATTTGAAACAGATTGTTTGTTGTTCTGCTCTGTTTTCAACAGATGCCAAGTTAATTGGAATTTCTGAGTTGGGTCAATTGTGTTAGCTTCCTAAAATACAGAAAGATCACAACTATATACACTTTCTGTTGGAAGTAAGCCATTGCTTTTCTTTTAGTTTCTACACTGATTCTCCCCAAATTACATATATTTATTTAATCATTTGTGTGTATATATTACTTTAATACAAGTAAAACATTTCATTGGTTGATGTCTTTAACATTCATATAGGTGAAAAATGATCCAGGACTGGAGGAGATTCATGGACATGCCAAAGGGGGGGGGGAGCGGAGAGGCAATATTTAAATAAACTATGTTTATTTGAAAAAAAATGATGTTAAAAGTAAACATAGTTTATTTTTCTTGGTAGCAAAATGCAACCAAGATGAAAAATATCCTTTTTCTAGTAACCACTGATTTATATGGATGTAAAAAGCAAATAATTGGGTTTGTTTCTTACATGCTAACCTTGGGAGCAGATATAGAAACCATATTTATCAAATCTGCAAATGGTACAACTTTCTCACATATGTTTACAGAAATCAGGATTTCATATTATTTCATGATATATTAAGTTCATATAAATATAATTTAATGAAATTTATTGAATGTATGTAATATAAATGAGAATTTTAAAACTTTAACAGATTATATGTGTATTCTCAACTTAGACCTCACCTTTGAACTCCAGATTTATGCTAATTGCTTCCTTCATATCCCTTCATGTGGACATGACTCTTTTGTTTAAAATCCTCCAATGGTTTTCCTTTTTCCCTCAATTAAAAGCCTGCTGCTGTTGCTGCTGTTCTGTGCTCAGTCATGTCCAAATCTTTGTGACACCAAGCACTGTAGGCTGTCCATGGTATTTTCCAGGCCAGAACACTGGAGTGGGATCCTACTCCAGGGGATCTTCCTGACCCAAGGATCAAACACGCCTGTCCTGCCTCCTTCTCCTGGATTGGCAGGTGGTTCTTTATCACCTGAACCACCAAGGAACCCAAAACATTTCCATAGCCCAGTATTTCTGTGCAAATAGCCTTCTGTTGTCTTTTGAACTCTTTTCTTCTTTCTCTCCATAGTAAATATAATGACCCTTTATACACGTATATTAGTGTCTTGATTGCAAAAGTGATCCCAATTTTTCACTCAACCCCATATTCATGCTTTTGCAAACTGACTTTGCAGCTTCTCTCTGTAAGAGGCAAAGCCCATTTCTTCATATCCTGCATCTGGACTGTCCTGTGATTTCCTGTGTTTTTGAAGTGATGGTCTGCAACTTCCAAGTGCCTTGCCTGATTCTGTTCTCTCAGTTGGGTACCTCCCTCCCTTGTGAGAAGAAGCTAATCTGATGGAAAACACAGATCATTTGGAGAAGAGCCCATTTTCTCAGCTAAGGATATTCTAGACAAACCTACAGCCAGCCAAGCCCCAAATACATGAAAAACAATAGACAAAACCTAGAAAAATTTAGCAGGACTGCCTACTTGATACACAGACAAATACAGACACAAGAATGAGTCCAGTCAAAATTAGTAAAGCTACCCAGATGATCCATAGACTCATCAGAATTGATTATATACATTTCACCCTGCATTGAAGCGGAAGGTGAAATAGTCAGTATTCTTTTCTGGGGGTATTCATTTATTGTACTTCCCTTACAAAAATTTACCAGACTATTTCCTATGATCTCCACTTTACAATGGATAACTCTAGTTTTTTTTTTTTTTTTTTTTTTTTTTTTTTTTGTGGTCTTTATGGCTAGCTATACTCTTGCTGTTGTTCAGCTGCTCAGTTGTGTCTGACTCTCTGCAACCTCATGGACCGCAGCAAGCCATAGCTTCCCTGCTCTTGACCATTTACCTTTACCATCTCCCAAAGTTTGTTCAAACTCGTGTCCATTGAGTCAGTGATGCCATCCAACCATCTCACCCTCTGTTGCCCCTTCTCCCCCTGCCTTCAATCTTTTCCAGCACCAGGGTTTTTTTCCAATGAGTTGGTTCACTGCAGCAGGTGGCCAAAGTACTGGAGCTTCATCTTCAGCATCAGTCCTTCCAATGAATATTCAGGGTTGATTTCCTTTAGGATTGACTGGTTGGATCTCCTTGTAGTCCAAGGGACTCTCAAGAATCTTCTCCAACACCACAGTTTGAAAGCATCAATTCTTTTGTGCTCAGCCTTCTTTATGGTCCAACTCTCCTATTCATACATGACCACTGGAAAAACCATAGCTGTGAGTATATGGACGTTTGTCAGCAAAGTGATGTCTCTATTATTTACTACACTGTCTAGGTTTGTCATAGCTTTTCTTCCAAGGAGCAAGCATCTTTTATTTTCATGTAGCTGTCAATGTCCACAGTGATTTTGAAGCCCAGAAAGCCTATGATAGGTGATTTACATGAGAAATTTTAAATAACTTTTACACAGAATTAATATTTCCAGAAAAATGCACTGTCATGTGCATTTGGAAATTGCTCCTTGAAAATGACTAGAAAACACAAAAAGAATCTGAAACTACTACAAGTAGAAACAAATATATGCCTACAGGCATACACACATACTTATATCATGTCTAATGGGAGTTACTAAATTATCACATGCCTGGTAACTGGTGGGAGAAGTAACAAGGCTGCAATGTCCTTAATTATCACCACAGCTATAACTAGGAGCATGATTCATGATTCATGTAAAAGTACAGGGGACTTCCCTGGAGGTCTAGTGGCTATGATTCCGAGCTCTCAATGCAGGGGGCCTGGGTTTGATCCCTGGTCAGGGATTAGACCCTGCATGCTCCAACTAAAAATGCAGCTTTCTTTGTAGCATTTTACTCCCTTCTCCTCCTTCCCCATGTAAGAAAAAAGTAAAGCAATGTACGTGGGCACTAACCACTTAACGCTTTGCATATCAGCACCAGTATAAACTGAGGTATCTTCACTGATAATAAATTCAGAGTCATTCCACACAGGCACTGAAAAAAATTGTTTAATCTTCCATAATAGTGGTGGCTGTCCTAGGATTTCTCTATTGGAATGGAATATAATTGAAAGTGGGCAGGGGGACCATGAAAATCATTTGCATGCATCTAATATTTTGATTTTTGAGTATGCATGTGATGTGTCATGGCAGGGAGAGATTATCTCTCGTGTGGATCCAGGTTTACACAAAATTCACAATGCTTTTGCTTATGTCATCTCTTTGGAAGAGTACTGAATCAGGTTAATAAAGATCAGGGGTGGTATAGCTAATATACACTATTTGGGGCGGGGGGGCTAACATTATCATGAGAAGAAAAGTAGAATAGGTACCAAGAAAAGGTATCCTTGGACAATTGGATGCTCTTGGCCAGTTGGATAAGTAACTTACATCAAGAAGTGTCCCTTCCTCCTCCAGTGCAAAACTACTTTATTGTTGCAGGAATAGCTATCTGATATCAGGATGAATCTCACCAAATAGAATGCATCAAAATTCAACCTCAAAAATGTATGGAATGAATCACCCTTGAAGAAGAGATCTGTAAAATAAACTTTTTCCACCAGTCAGTCCAACTGCTGGGTGGTAACTTTACATTCTGTACCTTCCTTATCTTTTCATGCTGACTTATAGAAACTTCCTCCTTTGTCACATTTTCTGTACACAGTGAACTGAAATTTTTTGGGCCTGTCTTTCCATCACAAACCGATATTATCAAAGTCTAGGACTGCCTCATTCATTTTTATACTACAGTATGATAGATAGAATGCCTGATGAACTATGGACAGAGGTTCATGACATTGTACAGGAGACAGGGATCAAGACCATCCCCATGGAAAAGAAATGAATAAGAGCAAAATGGCTGTCTGGGGGAGGCCTTACAAATAGCTGTGAAAAGGAGAGAAGCAAAAAGTAAAGGAGAAAAGGAAAGATATAAGCATCTGAATGCAGAGTTCCAGAGAATAGCAAGGAGAGATAAGAAAGCCTTCCTCAGCAATCAATACAAAGAAATAGAGGAAAAGAACAGAATGGGAAAGACTAGAGATCTCTTCAAGAAAATTAGAGATACCAAGGGAACATTTCACGCAAAGATAGGCTCGATAAAGGGCAGAAATGGTATGGACCTAACAGAAGCAGAAGATATTACGAGGTGTCAAGAATACACAGAACTGTGTGAAAAAGATCTTCATGACCCAGACAATCACGATGGTGTGATCACTCACCGAGAGCCAGACATCCTGGAATGGGAAGTCAAGGGGCCTTAGAAAACATCACTATGAACAAATCTAGTGGAGGTGATGAAATTCCAGTTGAGCTATTTCAAATCCTGAAAGGTGATGTTGTGAAAGTGCTGCACTCAATATGCCAGCAAATTTGGAAAACTCAGCAGTGGCCACGAGACTGGAAAAGGTCAGTTTTCATTCCAATTCCAAAGAAAGAAAATGCTAAAGAATGCTCAAACTACCACACAATTGCACTCATCTCACACACTAGTAAAGTAATGCTCAAAATTCTCCAAGCCAGGCTTCAGCAGTACATGAATAGTGAAATTCCTGATGTTCTAGCCGGTTTTAGAAAAGGCACAGGAACCAGAAATCAAATTGCCAACATCTGCTGGATCATGGAAAAAGCAAGAGAGTTCCAGAAAAACATCTATTTCTGCTTTACTAACTATGCCAAAGGCTTTGATTGTGTGGATCACAATAAACTGTGGAAAATTCTGAAAGAGATGGGATTACCAGACTACCTGACCTGCCTCTTGAGAAATCTGTATGCAGGTCAGGTAGCCACAGTTAGAACTGGACATGGAACAACAGACTGGTTCCAAATAGGAAAAGGAGTATGTCAAGGCTGGATATTGTCACCCTGCTTATTTAACTTATATGCAATGTACATCATTGGAGAAGGCAATGGCAACCCACTCCAGTACTCTTGCCTGGAAGATCCCATGGACGGAGGAGCCTGGTAAGTGGAGTCCATGGGGTCGCGAAGAGTTGGACACAACTGAGTGACTTCACTTTCACTTTTCACTTTCATGCATTGGAGAAGGAAATGGCAACCAACTCCAGCATTCTTTCCTGGAGAATCCCAGGGATGGTGGAGCCTGGTGGGCTGCCGTCTATGGGATGGCACAGAGTTGGACACGACTGAAGCGACGCAGCAACAGCAGCAGCAGCAGCAGTGTACATCATGAGAAATGCTGTGCTGGAAGAAACACAAGCTGGAATCAAGATGTCTGGGAGTTATATCAATAATCTCAGATATGCAGATGACACCACCCTTATGGCAGAAAGTGAAAAGGAACTAAAAAGACCCTTGATGAAAGTGAAAGAGGACAGTGAAAAAGTTGGCTTAAAGCTCAACATTCTGCAAACGAAGATCATGGCATCTGGTCCCATCACTTCATGGGAAATAGATGGGGAAACAGTGGAAACAGCATCAGACTTTATTTTTTGGGCTCCAAAATCACTGCAGATGGTGGTTGCAGCCATGAAATTAAAAGACGCTTACTCCTTGGAAGAAAAGTTATGATCAATCTAGATAGCATATTGAAAAGCAGAGACATCACTTTGCTGACTAAGGTCAGTTTAGTCAAGGCTATGGTTTTTTCCAGTGGTTATGTATGGATGTGAGAGTTGGACTGTAAAGAAGGCTGAGTGCCGAAGAATTGATGCTTTTGAACTGTGGTTTTGGAGAAGACTCTTGAGAGTCCCTTGGACTGCAAGGAGATCCAACCAGTCCATTCTAAAGGTGATCAGTCCTGGATTTGCTTGGAAGGAATGATGCTAAAGCTGAAACTCTAGTACTTTGGCCACCTCATGCGAAGAGTTGACTCATTGGAAAAGACTCTGATGCTGGGAGGGATTGGGGGCAGGAGGAGAAGGGGACGACCTAGGATGAGATGGCTGGATGGCATCACTGACTCGATGGAGGTGAGTCTGAGTGAACTCCGGGAGTTGGTAATGGACAGGGAGGCTTGGCATGCTGCAATTCATGGGATTGCAGAGTCAGACATGACTGAGTGACTGAACTGAATTGAACTAAACTGATGCTGTAAATTTTGGAGCCTCCAGATATACTTTACACTGAACCAAAGAATAAATTAGGAAGGAAGTAGGAAGAGGAAAAATAATAGATGCTACCAGTAAAGCAAAAAAAATGTAACTTGCTAGCAGCTATTTCATTATTAATTTAAAATAATGCTTATTTATTTTATACAAAGGGAAATTTATAAATCATAAAGTAGTATAAAAAGACACCAAAGAAAATTTGTATTGTTTTCATATGTAAATTCCAAATTTCAAAATTCATGTTTAAAAATAATGTAAAAATATATGCATATATATACATATACACACACACACACACACACACACACACACACACACACACACATATATATATATAATCTTGTACTGGGTTAGTCACTCACTCATGTCTAAGTCTTTGAGACCCTAGGGATTGTAGCCTGCCAGGCTCCTCCATCCATGGAATTCTTCAGGAAGGAATACTGGAGTGGAAAACCATTCCTTTTTCCAAGGGATCTTCCCAACCAGGGATCGAACCTGGGTCCTCTGCAATGTGGGCAGATTCTTTACCGTTTGAGTTACCAGGGCTATCTATATACATTCAGCTTTATATAAATCAAGCAGACTACACGTTTCCTTGGATCATTCGAACTTGTGAGGCAAAAAAAACAGACTATCAAAAATATCAGTTCAATTCAGTTCAGTTGCTCAGTCGTGTCCTACTCTGTGACCTCATGAATTGCAGCACGCCAGGCCTCCCAGTCCATCACCAAATTCCGGAGTTCACTCAGACTCATGCCCATCGCATCGGTGATGCCATCCAGCCATCTCATCCTCTGTCATCCCCTTTTCCTCCTGCCCCAATCCCTCCCACCATCAGAGTCTTTTCCAATGAGTCAACTCTTCACATGAGATGGCCAAGGTACTGGAGTTTCAGCTTTAGCATCATTCCTTCCAAAGCAAACCCAGGACTGATCGCCTTTAGAATGGGCTGGTTGGATCTCCTTGCAGTCCAAGGTACTCTCAAGAGTCTTCTCCAACATCACAGTTCAAAAGCATCATTTTTTTTATTGGATCAAAAATATCAAAGAACCAATAAAACAACTTTAAATTTTGGTTTGAGGTAATTAAAAACAAAATGTTGTTTCTGATACTGAATAACTTTTCATGGTTGGGCTGCCAGTTAAGCTTTTACTTTGTTCCTGAAGGCCTCAGGCACACAATCTGCTGTCTTCTTTTCTCACTGGCCCCCAACACATACTGATCCCACCTGGTTTCCTGTTTTGCTCAAGCCTGCAGCAGACTAGAATGCTGTGTCTTCAGCTTTTTCATTTTTTATGTTTGTAAAGATAACACTGAGACAATTGTAATGTAAACTAGCTTAATAAACTATCTCAATAATTAAGAAATAAAGAAGGCAATTTTAAGTCTCTATTATTTAACAAAGACAGAAAGTAAGTGAAGTTGCTCAGTCGCGTCTGACTCTTTTCAACCCCGTGGACTGTAGCCTACCAGGCTTCTCTGTCCATGGGATTCTCCAGGCAAGAATACTGGAGTGGGTTACCATCTCCTTCTCCAGGGGATATTCCTGACCCAGGGATCTAACCCAGGTCTCCCACATTGGAGGCAGACACTTTAACCTCTAAGCTACCAGGGAAGCCCCTGTGTTACATATACACAATGGAGTATTACCCAGCCATTAAAAAGAATACATTTGCATCAGTTCTGATGAGATGGATGAAACTGGAGCCGATTATACAGGGTGAGGTAAGCCAGAAAGAAAAACACCAATACAGTATACTAATATATATATATGGAATTTACAAAGACGGCAATGATGACCCTTTATGCAAGACAGCAAAAAAGACACAGATGTGTATAGTGGACTTTTGGACTCAGAGGGAGAGGGAGAGGGTGGGATGATTTGGGAGAATGGCACTGAAACATGTATACTATCATGTAAGAATCGAATCACCAGTTTATGTCCGATGCAGGATACAGCATGCTTGGGGCTGGTGCACAGGGATGACTCAGAGGGATGTTGTGGGGAGGGAGGTGGGAGAGGGGTTCATGTTTGGGATCGCATGTATACCCATGGTGGATTAATGTCAATGTATGGCAAAACCAATACAGTATTGTAAGGTAAAATAAAGTAAAAATAAAAATTAAAAACAAAACAAAACAAAAAAACTTTCATTATTATTTTTTTTAGAGCCTATAGTTCTTATTTCTTATAGACATTATCCTGAACATTTCAAAGATTTCTTGATGCCCCTCTATAACAATATGTTAGAATTCCTTTCTCCCTCTTCAGTACTGTGCAGGCAGAATTCTAATGCTATTCCTCTCCTTACAAGATTGCTTCACCTTTGTTTTTCCTTCAAACACTAATGTAGGTACTGTTGGGAAGTAACTTTGCTGGTGAAAAAGAGGAAGAAGGAAGTCACTTCATGTCCAAGTGTTCGAGACCCAGTGGACTATAGCCTGCCAGGTTTCTCTGTCCATGGGAGTCTCCAGGCAAGAATACTGGAGTGGGTTGCCATAACGTCCACCATGGGATCTTCTCAACCCAAGATTGAACCCGTGTATCTTGAGTTTCCTGCATTGGCAGACAGGTTCTTTACCACTAGTGCCACCTGGGAAAGTGGGCATAGATGAATACTATATTAAGGTTATTAGTCAGCTTACAACACAATAGGGAGATTATTTTCGATAATCTAGGGGGACCTTTTGCAATCATAGGTGCCTTTAAAAAGCAGGACAGAAGGCAGAACAGTTAGCTCAAGTGGTATGTAGAGAGGTCAGGAAAGATGACACAGAAGGAGAAGCAGCAGTTGGTAAGAAGATCATGTGAAAGCATGACAAGAAAAGCACACAGCCTTTTGAAGCAAACATCAGCTGGAAATGGAAACCTCGGTTCCATAACTGCAACATTAACAACAGTCTGGTCAACAACCTGAATGAACTTATGAACAGGTTCTCTTCAGTGCATCTCATAGGACCATACTCAGCTGATTCCTTGATTCTGGCTTCATGAAATCAAGAGCAGAGGAACCAATTATACTAACCTTAATGCCTGACTTACAGAATTATGAGATAATAAGTTTTTGTCACTTGAAGTAAGGAAGTGTGCAGTGACTTTTGTTATGCACCGAGCCCATAAATCTCCAAACCGACCGAGAGAGCAAGTCCACCACAGTAATGCAAAGGCAAGAAGGGAGTTTATTTCTAGTGCGCTAGGGCCCAAGTCTCTTCCAGCACAGTGGAATCCAACAAGAGCCATGAACAAAGGAGTATGGCGGCTTATATACAGGCAGTTCTTTGTCTCAGTTACAGGAGTAGCTGGCGTTACATGATTGGCCAGGCAGGATGAGCGCATGTCCTGTCTTTTTCTGGTAAACATGACTCAGGTCCTAGAGCCCGTCGTTTGGTCCCTAACATTCCCCCCTGTCCTTAGATCATATAGAGGAATCTTCCTCTCGGTCCTGAGACACAGTTTGATATTGTTGCCAAGGCACAAACAGCTGTACTGTATTTATGCATTTCTTTACAAAGGCTACAAGTCTATTGATAATACATGGGCCAAAGGTAAACATCAGTAGAAGTACTAGCAGGGGTCCCAGCAAGATGGAGATTAGGGTGGTCAACCAAGGGGATTGTTGAAACCAAGACTCAAACCATCCTTGTTGAACCTCACATTCTCGTTTACATTGGGCTAGTCCCTCTCTTACTTTGGCCATAGATTTTCTAACTATTTCTGTGTGATCTGAATAAAAACAACACTCTTCTCCTAGGGCAGCACAGAGTCCCCCCTGTATCCCCCCACAGATCTTCCAGTTATGCCTGGGCGCACCTGGACATGCCCAGAATGCATGATTTTGGAGCTTGCCCCTCTTCCAGGGTACATTCACCACCGGCTTAAGGTCAAAGTATAAGTCCGGCCACCAAGTATTTGGTGGATGTATTGTGATGGTGGAGTTAAGCATCTCACGTGTTAGTCCATTTTGCAGTTTCCAGGTGATTCTGACGGGTTGGTGTGGGTTCACGCTGGCAGCTTCGGAGCAGAGTAACATGGTCATCTATAAGATGGTCCACACGAGTTGTCTTGGTCCTGTTGACGACGCTGGAGCTTCAGCCTCAGGGGGTTGGACGGGTGTAGAGATGCTTCCCTTTTTTTTTTTAGCATCTTCCTGCTCTGCTGAAGTAGCTGGGCATATGTGGTTGCAATGCACCCAAGGCCCGATACCGTCGACCTTTAGGGCAGTTGGGGTGGTAAGAAGAACAACATAAGGACCCTTCCATTTGGGTTCTAGTGCCTTGGTTTGGTGCCTTTTGACCCATACCCAATCTCCTGGGCCAATGTCATATGAGGGAATAGTTCCCTTATTTTGACCCACATGTATTTCCCGGAGCAGTTTCCAGACACAAGAGTGCACCTTGCTTAAGGCCATCAAGGCCTCTTGGAATTGTCCCAACGTGGGAGGCGGTAGTTTCTTTCCTTCAAATATTGGACATACAGGGGGAGGTCTCCCATACAGAATTTCAAATGGGGTCAGATTAAGTTGATAAGGAGTATTATGCGCATGGAAGAGGGCAAAGGGAAGGAGGGTCACCTAGTCCCCGTCAGTCTCTATAGCCAATTTAGTTAAAGTTTCTTTTAGGGTCCGATTCATTCTTTTTACTTGCCCTGAGTTCTGTGGACTGTATTCACAATGTAACTTCCATTTAGTCCCCAGGGCTAGGGCAAGGCTCTGAACTATTTGACTCACAAAAGCAGGTCCATTATCAGAGCCGATGGTCACTGGCAGGCCAAACCTGGGAACTATTTCTTTTAAAATCTTTTTCGCTACTATCATCGCGGTCTCTCCCTTTGTAGGAAAAGCCTCCATCCACCCTGAGAAGGTATCCACCAACACTAACAAGTACCGGTAACCATACTTGCCTGGCCTTACCTCGGTGAAATCTATTTCCCAGTGTTGCCCTGGTCCTTCTCCCCGATACCTCAGTCCTGCATATTGTCTTTTTCCTGGCCTCATCTGTTGACACACCTTACAAGCATGCACTATGTTCTTTACAGTTGTCTGGTGCCGGGGAAATCGCAGGCGCGCAGTTTGAAAGAGCATCAGAGTCTTCTTTTCTCCCAGATGAGTAGACAAGTGCAAATGTTCACATAGTTGCCGTCCCAACTGAGCAGGGAGTATCAAGTAACCGTCTGAGTCTCGGTACCATCCATCTTCACCTGGAGGTGGAAGTCCGATCGCCAACACAGGGGTGATGAAATCTTCATCAGCTACTTTTTGAGCTGCCAGGTCTGCGGCATGATTCCCTCGTGCCGTGGGGCTGTCACCCTTCTGATGTCCAGGTACGTGTACTATTGACACAGCCCAAGGCATCTGTACAGCCTCTAAAAGTCTACGGATTTCAGGCAAATTTTTATTTTCTTTTCCTTCAGCTGTCAAAAACCCCCGTTCCCAATATATCGGGCCCTGGATGTGTACCGTGCCAAAAGCATAGCGACTCTCAGTGAAAATAGTTATTCTTTTTCCTTTGGCTCTCTCTAATGCTTGAATCAGGGCAATTAACTCTGCCTTTTGTGCTGAGGTATCCAGGGGAAGGGCCTCTGTCCATGTCATCTGTCCAGAGTCATCTACTACTGCAGCTCCCACCCGTCTCTGTCCATCTTTTACATAACTGCTGCCATCTGTGAACCATTTTAGCTCACTGTTATCCAGTGGAGTATCGGTTAAGTCCTTTCATATTGCTGTTATCCCGGCCAGTATCTCATCACAATCATGGAGGGGGCTATTTTCCTCCGGATTGGGCAAAAGAGTGGCTGGATTTAGAGTGCAGGGCATTTGGAAATGAATCCGTGGGATGTCAAGTAGCAAGGCCTGGTAGTGCGTCAAGCAGGCATTAGAAATCCATTTACCTGGGGGTTGCTTTAAAACTCTCTCTGTGGCATGAGGAGTGTAGACTAAGAGTCTCTGTCCGTAAGTCAGTTTATCAGCATTGTGGATTAATAGCGCAGTGGCTGCGATGATATGGAGGCAAGGTGGCCATCCAGCTGCCACTGGGTCCAGTCTCTTGGAAAGGTAAGCTACAGGTCGCTTCCATGGTCCCCATCTCTGTGTTAGTACCCTTTTTCCTATCCCCCGCTTTTCATCTACAAATAATTGGAAAGGCTTAGATGGATCAGGGAGGGCAAGGGTAGGAGCTTCTAGCAAGGCTCGCCTGAGCTCTTGGAAGGCTTCTTTTATTGGCTCAGTCCATTTCCAGTCCTTGTTTTCTTTGGTCCCTTCATATAAGGGCCTGGCCTTTTCTGCAAACCCCAAGATCCATAACTGGCAATATCCCACAGTTTCCAGAAATTCTCTCACTTGTCTAGGGTTAGCTGGCTCAGGGATCTGGAGGATGGTTTCTTTCATAGCCTGTGTTAGCCACCTATGGCCCTGTTTTATCTTATAACCGAGGTATGTAACCTCTTGCTTGGCAATCTGGGCCTTTTTGGTACTGGCCCTGTAACCTAAAGTCCCCAAGGTTTAGAGAAGGTCACCTGTTGCCTCTTGGCACTCTTTCTCTGTAGCCGCTGCCAGCATAAGGTCATCAACATATTGTAATAAAACAATGGTAGAGTGTTTAACCCGATACTCACGGAGGTCTTCGTCCAGGGCCTCATTAAATAACGTGGGCGAATTTTTCAAACCCTGTGGTAAGCGAGTCCATGTCAGCTGCACAGGGGTCTGACCACCGTCTTCCGGCCATTCGAAGGCAAAGATCTCTTGGCTTGCGGGGGCAAGAGGCAAACCGTTTGTTGACTTCTCGTAGATCTTGAACCGGTCTAAAATCAGTTCAAGATTTTAAAATTTAAAAAATAAAAAACCAAACCAAAAAAAAAAAAAAAAAAAAAAAAAATAAAATAAAATAAAATCAGTTCCCCCAGGCTTTTTTACAGGCAACAGGGGAGTGTTCCATGGGGACCGGCACCTTTTCAGGACCCCAGCATCTATGAGGCATTGTATATGAGGAGTAATTCCTTGTTGAGCCTCTTGACTCATGGGATACTGCCATACCCTCACCGGGGAAGCACTGGCTTTCAGTTCCACAATGATAGGGGGCCTCAGTTTGGCCAGTCCCATTCCTGCTGTTTCAGCCCAGGCCTGAGGGTATCTTTGAACCCATGGTTGTACTTCGGGGCTTATTGTCGCTGGGGCCTCTGGCAAGTAGAGTCTATATTCATCTTTTAATGCCAGAGACAGGACCTGAAGAGGATGCCTGATCCCATCTAAAACCGACACTTGTCCATGGTCGAAATGAATTTGGGCATTCACATTAGACAGTAAATCCCTTCCCAACAAGGGCGCTGGACACTCAGGTATCACCAGAAAAGAATGGGTTACCTGGTGGGCCCCCAAGTTCACATGCCGTTTTGTAGTCCATCCATATCATTTAGTCCTGGTTGCTCCCTGCACCCAGCTACTTTTCTTAGACATGGGTCCATCTTTTTGGTTTAAGACTGAGTATTGGGCTCCCGTGTCCACCATGAAGCCAACCGGTTTCCCCTCTACATTTATAGTTACCCAGGACTCGGGGAGGGGCTTTGAGCCCTGACCCCCCTAGTTGCTATCCTCACCCGCATAGAGGATATGACTGTCTGGAGAGGGAGTCTCGTTCTTGGGGTTCTTGGGCCCCTCTTTTAGATTTTTCTTGGGGCATTTATCTTTCCAATGTCCAAACTCTTTACAAAACGCACATTGGTTTTTCTCAAGCTTACGCCTTGTCGTTTTTTTTTTTTTTTCTTTTTTTTTTTTTCAGTTTTTGAGTCTAATTTTTTCCCTTTTTGGAACCTGTTTTTGTTTTCAACCCCAGCAAAAAATATCTGGGCCAGTTCTTTTTGATTTTTATGGTTTTCTTTAGCTCTAAATTTTCTTTTTTCTCTTTTAATGTGGTCCCCTCTCTCTTTTGGGGTCTCTCTATGATTAAAAACTCTCTATCTTTTGTAACTTTCTTCTAATATCAGGGGCTGCTTGATTTACAAATGCTAACATAACTGCCGCTTGTGACTCATCTGCCTGTGGGTCCATAGGGTATACTGTCTAAAAGCTTCCATTATCCTTTCAAGGAAGGCTGCTGGGCTCTCATTTGGCTCCTGCCTCACTGAATTTATTTTGGCCAAATTAGTTGGCTTCCTGGCGGCCGCTCTAAGGCCGGCCATGAGTCTGGCGGTACACTCGGAGACGCTCCCTACCTTTAGCGCACTCGAAGTCCCAGCAGGGCCGCGTCAGGGGAAATCCCTCATCAAACAGGTTAGGCTGCGTAGTGGGTCTCCCATCTACCCTGGCACTTTTTTTTTTTTTTTTCTCGTGCTTCTGACAAGATCCGTTCATGTTCCTCTGTAGTAAAAAGCACTTGTAACAACTGTTGACAGTCATCCCAGGTGGGGTTATGGGTGAAAAGGATAGATTCTAAAAGGTCAATGAGGCCCTGAGGTTTTTCAGAGAATGA
The DNA here is from genome assembly GCF_016772045.2 of Ovis aries. Classification (NCBI taxonomy): domain Eukaryota; kingdom Metazoa; phylum Chordata; class Mammalia; order Artiodactyla; family Bovidae; genus Ovis; species Ovis aries. The sequence continues at coordinate 64,819,396 of NC_056063.1, forward strand.
AGGGGTCTGAGTTTTCCAGTTGTAGAGATCACTGGTGGAAAAGGGCCAGTACTGGTATGTTCGTTCTCCGTCTGCTTGGGCAGGCCCCGCCTGAACTGGAAATGCCTGGACTGTGGAGGAGGGGGCTTCCAGTTTGCTTTCTTTCGCCATATTGGTGATGCCCCTGGTTTTTCCCCTGAGTCCCTTGGGTGGGGCCTCCTTCCCGGGCTGGGGCCGAAGGCTCGGTGTCCCTTTGTATCCCTCCAGAAGAGACCTGAGGAACCTGCGGGGGCAGAAGTGGATCCGCATAGGGGGGCGGGGAGAGTTCGGTCTCCAGGTCAAGTAAATTGGGGTATAGTGAGGATTCCTAGAATACCGGTTTCACCCGGTTGCTGCGCTTTTTTTGTCTTCTTTCTCTTTGGATGCTTCAACGACTAGTACCTGTGGACGTTATGAAGCTGAGGACGGGGCAGAGGGAAGGGAAGTGAGGGGCTGAAAAACAAAAGGTTTTAGTCAGGCTGGGGGGTTTTCCACCAGGTCCTGCCAGACCAAAATGTATGGAGTTTGGTCTGGGTGCCCCAAAGGGTAGGGGGCGAGCACCTTCTATCTGACCGCTCAAATAGTAGGCAGGCTGAAGGTGCCTTCTTGTGGCCAGCCGACATCAAAAGCAGGCCACTCGGCAGAACAAAAAGTTACTAACTTGCTTTTCTTCACCAGCAATGATAGATTCTGTGCTCTAGACTTAAAATCACAGAAGTGGTTAATCATAAGAGATAAAGGAGTAGAAGTTGTTTATCCCATGATCACAGAAAAGTACACTGGGAGCCAACAGAGTACACAAAGAGCAACGCAGACACCACAAATAGACAAACAGATAACAAACGCAAGGTGGCCACCAACAATGCACTCAGTCTTACCTGCAGGATGTTCACAGAGCCAGCCACCTCCCTGGCATGATACTGGGCCTCAGCCTTACGCTGGACCTAATCCAGTAACCAGAGCCAGCCGCCTCCCCAGCACGATACTGGGCCTCGGCCTTACGCTGGACTTAATCTAGCAACCAGAGCCAGCCGCCTCCCTGCACAATATCGGGCCTTGGCCTTATGCCGGACTTAATCTAGTAACCAGAGCCAGCCGCCTCCCTGCACAATACCAGGCCTCGGCCTTATGCCGGACTTGCCTCTGCACTTTACACCCAGATGCCTCCCCAGTACGATACTGGGCCCTGGACTTAATCTGGGCTTCTGCAACGTTAACACCGGTGCTCAGAGCTCTTATCTCCTAACGAGGTTACTCCCTTCTACCAGGAGAGTTGTCCTCCCCGGTGGGACGGAGATCCCGGACGAGCCCCCAGATGTTATGCACCGAGCCCGTATCTCTGAACTGACTGAGAGAGCAAGTCCACCACAGTAATGCAAAGGCAAGAAGGGAGTTTATTTCTAGCGCACTAGGGCCCAAGTCTCTTCCAGCACAGTGGAATCTGACAAGAACCCCGAACAAAGGAGTATGGCGGCTTATATACAGGCAGTTCTTTGTCTCAGTTACAGGAGTAGCTGGCGTTACATGATTGGCCACGCAGGATGAGCGTGTGTCCTGTCTTTTCCTGGTAAACATGACTCAGGTCCTAGAGACTGTCGTTTGGTCCCTAACAACTTTTATGTACACAGAGGAAATCTAATATATACAAATATTGAAGTCTTGCACTCAATTATTGGTAAACTGAGACCCTTGGTTGTGCATTCTCTAGTATTATACACACATACAGAGTGAACTAGAAATACTTAGCTTAGTGTTTGTGGATTTGTATGTAATTCAATAAGATGAGAATTCACCTTCAGAAGGCACTAAATTGTTTCAATTGATGCACATTTTTGCATGTTCATTTTTATTTTATTTTTAATTAGAAATGGACACTTCATACTAAAATTACTAGAAAACTCCATTGAGTTTTACTTCAACCCCCATTTTGTTTTATTTCTAAAATTACTAGAAATCCCAAAGCAGGAAAAGAAAGCAAGGCACCAGAAAAACAATGTCAAATTTGATGCAAAACAACAATTCAGCAAAATATGATGTGTGTATGTGTGTGTGTAAATGGAAAAGGAAAAGCTTAAGTGAATGAGACCAGATTTTAAAAGCCCTTTAATCCTTTATGAAACAACTGAGAGCACATTTGTCACCTACTGTGTCAGTCACAGTCAATAGGAAACAAAGAAGACTTGGTGTCTCTGTTGTGGATATTCAGTCCAGTGGGAAGTCTGAAGTTTAATGACACCATCATTCTAGGAAGTATTATCACAATCTATGCAGTCTAGACAAGGCCATGTCAATCAATTTCAGGCATTTAACCTTTAACCTATACACAACAGGAAGCTATTGCACAATTCCACTTCAGATCTTAACATTTTCTTTGGGGAAAAAGGTGGCATTATCAGATGATGTCATAGAGAAATCATTCTGACTACTGTGGTGTTAAACAGTTGGGGAAGGTGAGTCTAGATGACAGGAAACCTGCAAAAAGTTATTATGATAAATGAGTAAGAGATGAGAAAAAAATTAAAAACAAAATTCAATGATAATTTAAAAAAGGGGTGAATTGAGCAGATTTTTTAAAAGAAAATAACAACTGACTTAGCAAATTACCGGATGTGGGGAAAAGAATATAGGATGATGATTAGCAACTAGCTGAGAAGTTGTTTTCATCAACAGGGATATAGAGAGGGAAATTTCATCAGAATATTAATATTAAACATTAATTTTTTTCTAATTGAAATTTCTATGAAGCATGAAAGTAATGACACTCAGTAGTCAGTTGTGGAGAGTCAAATAAATATCTCCTCAAAATATGTGTGCCCTAAGCCCAAGATATGTGAAAGTTAATTTACATGGCAAAAGGAAATTTGGAGACAGAATTATATGAAAGCATTTGAGATGGGGTGATTATCCTGGGTCACCTGGGGAGTCCTAGTATAATTACAAGTGTCCTTAAATGAGGGAGGCAGGAGATCAGAGTGAGTTGTAAGAGATCTGACAACCGAAGCAAAAGGTTGGTGTAATATGGAGAAAGAGCCAGAAGTCAAGGAATCCCAAAGGGACCAGCAGTGTCAACACCTCGACTTTAGTCGAGTCAGACTGATTTTGGACTTTGGATATCTAGATTTGTAAGATAACACACTTTAAATCACTAAGTCTATGTTAAGCAGTTACAACAGCAATGAAAGAATATGGCAGAGATACATGTAATTTGAACATAGATCTGGGCAATGGGGAGAGATGAGTGGGGTTCATATCTCAACCCCCCAGATCCTCACCAACAAATCCCCATTACAAGTGTGGTCATACAGTTTAAGATACAAATTTATGCTCTAACGAACTCATGTGATTTACAAGCACTGAGTCTGCTCTCAGTCCCCTTCTCCTCCATGACACCCTTCTCCCTAGGAAAAATAAACACACAATAAAAAACAAAGTAAAGCCAAAAGTTATTTGAAATCAGCAGCTTTTAAAAGTCTCCCATAAAACTGAAATCCATTAAAAAGATTATGCTAGAATGATGTGTAGAGGTGGGGATACTGTACAGGACAGAAAATATAGCACCTGAGGACAGCAAAGAAGAGAGATTTTGGATTTCAATAGATATGGAAAGGGTCCAAGAATGTTGGAAACATTCACATGGTTCTCTGAAGTATGTTGAGAAGGGAACAAGTACTCACAGGGAAAAGCTATGTGGGATATCTCTATAGAATCTGATGCCAGAATTCTGAGGCTTGGAAGCTTCCCAACTACTGTTTGCAGCCTGAACAGAAGATTTCAAAGATCCGTGTGGGCTGGGACAATGAATATATGACTTGGATTCTTCTATTTTCTTTAAAGCCTATAAACTTCCCAGACTTTGAGCAGGTAGGGAAAAGACACATGAACCACATAAATGGTTGAGATATATTTTCCTACTAGCTGTTTGGGATAGGGACTAGAAGCTGGGTTTATGATTGGTTTTAATTGAGGGACTTCCCAAGAAGTCTAGTGGTTAAGACTCTGCAGTCCAATGCAGGCACTTCCCTGGTGGCTCAGGTGTAAAGATACTGCATGCAATGCAGGAGAACCAGATTCCATCCCTGGGTTGAGAAGATTGCCTGGAGAAGGAAATGGCAATGCACGTGAGTATTCTTGCCTGGAGAATTCCATGGACAGAGGAGCCTGATGGGCTACAGTCCATGGGGTCACAAAGAGTCCTTCATGCCTCATGGCCAAAAAATAAAAACATAAAACAGAAACATTATAATAACAAAATTCAATCAAGACAAAAAATAAAATATTGAAAACAGTAATTCTTGAAAACCTTTTCTTCTGAAATAAGTTGGTCCACATACAGAACAGAAAATAATTTATAAATTATTAAAATTAATAGGGGAGTTCAACACAATTAATGGACACAGGATTACTACACAAATTCACTGAATTTCTACATACCAGCAATACTTTATCTAAACAGATGTTTATAAAATTGTTTCACAAATACTTAAAATTTATAATAGACACAAAACATTCAAGATATACATGAATGAATTTTATAGACAATGAAAAAGCTATTTTTGGAAAGGAATATAAATTCATTAAAAACATTAAAGAAATGTGAATATAATATTGATGTATTAGAAAACTCAATATCTTAAAAAGATAACCATTCCCTCCAAACTGATTTGCTAAGAAAAAAATTTCAAACAAACAAACAAAAAATCCCCAAACAACTCTCCATGGAGCATGAAACATACAGTACCAAGAACAAAGAAGAGCCAAAATCTGTTTCTGAAGATGATCAGTATTAGGAATTTGCCCAACAGATGTTATGACTAACTGTAAAGCTACAAAATAATATATAAAAGTTTGATAAAGGAATTTATAATTCAGAGAATGGCATAGAATAAAAAAGAAAACAGTAGATAGAAACATATATAAAACCTTGATTTATGATGTAGTAGAATGGCATATCACTGAGAGTGATGATCTAGTCAGCAAGTAGTGATTGGATGATAAATTTTTTTACTGGGGAAAATAAATGAAAAGGTAATTCTCACTTCACATTACACACATATAAAAACAAATTAACATGAGATAGATTACCTAGACAAAAAGACAATGTTAAAATTATTTCTATTTAAGAGAATATTATTATGGGCTTAAGATAGAGAAGCATTTCTTAAATAGAACACAAAAGTAAAATCATTTAAGATACAAATTTAACTACATTAATATGAAAAACTTCTTTCTCAGTGCAACCTTAATCAAAACTCATTATTTTGTGAATATGAACACACTGTTTCTAAAGTTCTCATGAACAGGCAAAAGACCTATAATAGTCAACCCAGCACTGAAAGACAAAACCTAAATTGGAGGACTAACCAACCCTACTTGATCAAAGACTTACTATGAAGCTGCAGTAATCAAGACAGTGTGGAACTGGTGAAAGGAGAGACACAAGGATAAATGGAACAGAACAGAGGACATAGATATAGATACCCATAAATAAAGTCAACTGTGGAGGATTAATGCCAGCATTGACATTTTTCTTTCCTCTTCAATCTACAGCCAGTAAATCACATATAACTCAACCAAGGTGCTTCTGCCCAACAGACCAGGATGCTGGAGAATTGCACACATCTGTCCCTCAAAGGTAGGTGAACCAGAACACGTAGAGGAAGCAGAGTCAAGGGGACAGCAGAGGTGGTGCCTGTGAGCCCGGACCCCCAGCCCCTGCCTCTGAGCCTGCAGCACTAGAGAATTTGGTGGCATCCGGCTGGGATAGGGGCAGCACACAAAACTCTGGCTTCTGTCATGACCAGGGTGAACTGGGCAGAGTGACTCCCCTATCCGGTCATAAAGGCTTCTACCACTCTGGCCCCAGACCCAAAGCAGAGATGCACATAAACCTGATAACCTAAGACATGGCAGAAGCATCTATGATTCTAGTTAATTTGGAGCTCTCCTCCCCCTGTCCTCTCCTCTCCCCATGGCAAGTGAGCCTGAGACTCAAGAGACTCTGGATATGGTGGAAATACCCAGTGTCCTGGTGCCTCAGGCAGCAACACCAATGAAAACAGCAGCAGCAGCTTGTCAACAATGATCCAAGAGGCACGAGAAGCAACGAGTGCACATGTTTACACCTCCAACAGAGGTGATGGAGGATGGAAAGTACCAATTCTCAAATTCAACCAGAGGTAGCTCAGAGAATAGAAACCAAAAATTTGTGCCATATCACCACCTACCTGAAATCAAAAGAATGGTTTCTAATTTCTAACCTGTTCAATCTTTATAAATCAAGGGAAAATATTTTTTTAATTATCTAAAGAATAAACATATGTGTGTTACTTCACATGTTCTGGCAGAGAACCAGCTCATCAAACACCATGAAAAACCATAGCAACACTGGGTCATAAGGAAATAATGATTCTTCAGAAGACAGACTTAAAGTCATAGAATATTTAAATGTAACTGATAACAGAATTTAAAATATCTGTCATAAAGAAACTCAACAAGCTGTAAGAAAACTCAGAAAGGCAGTTCAATAAGCCCAGGAATAACAATAATTAATAGAAATAATAATTTACCACAGGAATAAATTTTAAAATTATTAGAAAACACTGGGAATACAACAGACTATATTGAAGAGAGAATTCATGAGGTTGAAGATAGAAATAGAAATAAAACAGGTAGAAGAGAGAAAATTAATTCTTTTTAATGAGGAAATTATATGAGAACTATTCAACTCATTTAATAAGGGCAACAGTAGAATTATAGGTATCCCAGGAGAAGGGAGCAGAGAGTTTATTTAAAAAAAAAATTGTAATAACTGCAAATTCCCAAACCTGATGGAAGAACTGAATTTACCAGTTTGTAAAGCTAAGAGAACAGCAAATTACCTCAACATAAAAAGCTTTTCTTCAAGACATATTGCAAAAAAGTCAATGCCAAAGAGAATCTTACAGGTAACTAGATTAAAAAGAGAATGGTAACCTACAAAGGAACTCCAGTTAAACTAATCAGCAGATTTCTCAGCAGTTTCTCTACAGGCTAGGAGTAAGTAGAATGAAATTCTCAAAATACTGATGGATAAAAACTGTCAACCAAGAATACTCTAGCAAAGTTATCATTCAGAGATGAATGAGAAACACAGGCTTTGCCAGACAAACAAAAGCTGAGGGAGTTCATTAACACTAGACCTGACTTAAAATAAATGTTGAAAGGAGCTCCTCCACCAGAAACAAAAAGGTAAAACTATGCAAAACTTTGAGTAAGCTGCTAGGTAGACAAATAGAATCAGAAAATTCCTAGCTTAATATCAGATAGACTTTTAAACACTTTATTATAATATAAAGGTTAAAAGCAGGGAAGCAGTAAAATTAACTACAGCTCCTTCAATTCTGTAACAAATTCATAACATAAGAAAAGATAATTTGAAACACCAAAACACAAACAGGAAGAGGAAAAAGAAAACAAAAATCCATATAGTCAAATGAAGATAAGATGCTATCAACAGAAAAAACTATTATATTAAAAAAATGTTTTATACATATGCAATGGTAAACACAAAACAAAAATCTAGGGGAAAGACCTGAAACACAATCCAAATTGGAAAGGCAAAAGTGAAACTGCCACCATTTGTGGGTAATATACTTTTATATATAGGCAACCTAAAGACTCGAAGGAAATGGTAACCCACTCCAGTATTCTTGCATGGAAAATCCCATGGACAGAGGAACCTGGTGGGCTACAGTCCATAGGGTCCACAAGAGTCAGACACAACTTAGCAACTAAACCACCACCAAAGACTCAACCCAAACACTATTAGATATAATAACAGATACAGTCAAGTTGAAGGTACAAATTCAACTTAAAAATCAGTTGCATTTTCCTTGTTTTAATATCCTTGGATATGTTCCAGTGTCTCCTGGTTTATAGCCTATGGGAACTTGAATAGAATTTGTATCCTAACGTTGTGTGAAAGTTGTATAAATTTTGTTATGTCGAAACGGTTCATAGTGCTTTTTAGGTCTACTATACACTTGTACTTTTGTCTATTCATTCAACTAATTTTTGAGAGTTTGATATTGAAACTCCCAACAAAAAAATATTAATATAACTACTTACAAAATAGTTGTAATATATAGTGGAACTATATGTAACTTTGTTCTGTATTTTCCGTGTCTCCTATAAATGAGTTATCATACTTTCATGATTGAAAAAATTTTAAAAAACTTAAAAAAAATCAGTTGCATTTTATATGCTAACAATAAATTAGCAGAAAGAGAAATTAAGAAAACAATCCCATTTAAAAGCACACACAAAAAAAGAATAAAATAAGCTAGGAATAAATATAACCATGATGGTGAAAAACTTGTACAATGAAAACTATGACACCGTTGAAGTAAATTGAAGAAAACACAAATATATGTTAAGTTATCCCAACTTATGAATTGGAAGAATTAATATTGTTAAAATATCCATCTTATCTAAAGCAGTCTACAGACTGAATGAAATCCCTATTAAAATCTCAATGACATTTTTCACAGAAATAGAAAAAAATCTAAAATTTACAATAATGAAAAACCACAAAAGTCTCTGAACATCCAAAATAATCCTGAAATAAAAGGACAAAGCTGGAGGACTCACATTCCCTGCTATCAAACTGTATTACATAGCTGAAGTAACCAAAACAGCATGGTACTGACAGATAAACAGATACATAGGTCAATAGAACAGAATTAAGAATCTCCAAATAAACGCACACCTATATGAACAATTAATTTATGACAAAGGGGCAAAGAACATACAATGGAGAAAGAATAATCTCTTCAATATAGTGTTGAGAAAACTGGACAAAAATATGCCAAAAAAATACAAATAAAAAAAATTAGACCACCATCTTATACCATATTCTAAACTCAAAATGGATTAAAGACTTGAAGGTAAGACCTGAAACCATAAAAATATGGATTGGTAAAGCCACATTGAAAAACAGTATGGGAATTTTTTTTTAAATTAAGAATACAACTACCATATGATCCAGCACTTTCACTTCTAGATATCGGTCCAAAAATATGAAATCACTAATAAAAAAAACTATGCACCCCTATATTTATTGTAACATTATTTACCATAGACAAGTATGAAAAGCTGGTGTACCTACATACAGATCAATGAATAAATGGATAAAGATGTGATAATTATATACCATGTAATTCTACTCATCCATTAAAAAAAAATGAAATCTTGCTATCTGTGACATCATGGATGGACCTTGACAGTATCATCCTAAGTGAAATAAGTCAGATGAGAAAGACAAACACCTTGTAATTTCATTCATATGCAGGTTATGAAAAACAAACAAATGAACAAGCCAGACAAAAACAAACACATGGATACAGAGAACAGAGAAGTGGTTAACAAGAGGGGTAAGTGGTAGGGAGGGAGAGAAATGCTTAGATGAGGTCAACTGTATGGTGACACACAGAAAATACATTTTTGATGGTGAACATGCTGTAGTATACACAGAAGTAGAAATCTAATGTTGTACACATGAAACCAATATTACCTTAGAAAAATAAATGCATATGTGTATATATATATATAAAATATCAACATCTTCAACAAAGGATCAAAGGAAATGTAACAAGTCAGTAACAGTTTCTTCAACAAATGATGCTGATCAACTGGGTATCAACATGCTAAAACATGAATCTAGACACAGCCTTTACACCCTCCACAAAATTAAATCAAAATGGAACAGATCTAAATGTAACACTAAGAGTGCACCCCCTAAGGTAAATTATGGAGTTGTGATTACCTGTCGATGTAAATCATCCTTGGTTAAAAAAAAAAATTGTGATTGAGTGGTAAGTGGCGTTGCTAATGGGAGAGGCTATGCCTATATGGGGACATGTGGTATATAAGAAATCTCTGTATTTTCCTCTCAATTTTGTTGTGAACTTAAACCTATCTCTATGAAAATAAAGTCTTAGGAAAAAGAATTTAGGTTCCTCAGGACAGGTTGAATGGTTCAGCTAAAAACTGGACAACAATGATTACAACATGAGTAAATAAAAAAATAAATTTCAAAAACAAGAAAAAAAATGTCAATAAAAATATGCAAAATATAATGAGCAACACATAGGGTAGAAACATAAGTAATAATAAATACATGAAAATATGCTCTAATCCATCAGTAAGGAGAACAATGTAAATAGAGCAAAAATTAAAGTCAGTCAACATGTGGTACTGAGTCAAGCAAAGAGAAACTGGTCCCTTACATATTGCTATTGGGAATAACAATTTGCCATTTTAATGATATTTCCTTGGCTCCTCTGTGTATAGTTTTCCTACTTAATGAGTCTTACAAGTGATTTCCCTGGTAGCTCAGACAGTAAAGCGGCTGCCTACAGTGCTGGAGACCCAGGTCCCACCCTTGGGTGGGGAAGATCCTCTGGAGAAGCAAATGGTAACCCATTCCAGTACTCTTACCTGGAAAATCCCATGGATGGAAGAGCATGGTAGGCTACAGCCCACGGATTTGCAAAGGGTGGGACACGACTGAGCAACTTTACTTACAAGTGATTCATTCAGTTTTACTCAGCAGCACTTTTTTTCATTTCTTAGTGTTATATAAAATAACATGTGTTAGTCACTCAGTTGTGTCCGATTCTTGACAACCCCCTGGACTGCAGCCCACCAGGCTCCTCTGTCCATGGGGTTTCCCAGGCAAAATCCTGGAGTCTGTTCCCATTTCCTCCTCCAGCGGATCCTCCCATCTCAGGGATCGAACCTGGGTCTTCTTCATTGCAGGCAGATTCTTTACCATCTGTGCTATCAGGGAAGCCCCTATAAATAATGGCGCATCTTATAATCAATGGCACTTTAAGATCTGAAAAACTTCATACATCAATAGATTTGAAAATATGTGAATTGCACATAATTTCCGCTTTCAGGTTCATAGCCTAGTTAAATTTTTGTATAGGCCAATTTTGCCTAGCTTTATTTGTAAAACCAGTGAAAAAATAAATAGAATAAGATAAATATTAGCATGACATGGAAGTAAAAAAAAAAAAAAACTTCCTTTCAAGAATGACAGACATCTTATGCTAAAAAAGTGATGGATGTATCCCTCTATTGTAGTAATGCTTTTTTTTTCTTTTACCTTTACATGACATTAATCAAGAAATCAGTTATATTTAATATAGTAAAGACAGTCATTGAATGGGCGCCCAAACTAGTAGAGTATCACACTTATAGATGGTCTCCTAATAAATCACCATCCACCTGGCAGGGACATAATAAATGTATTTTGTAAGGGAGAAAGCACACAGATGATGAAAACATTAAAAAAAATGTTTTAAAGTGAAATGACAGAAACTACTTCAACTTTAGTAGTCCCTTTATACATTGCATTTTTATCACTGGAATAATCGGAATTATAATTTGAGTGACCACAATCGTAATATTTATAGGGTAGATTTTGCAAAAACAAACTAAGAAAAAAAGAAGCTTCTCTATCGTGCTTCTGTTGAACACATTTTTATATGGATGCTTTCTACTTCAAGGGTTAATGAAATGACTCAAATGTGGCTGAAGCCAGCTGGGGAATTCACTGTCTCAATTTCAAATGTTCAGTCATGGGGCAGCCTTCACATGCAGTGCATTCTAAGATCGCAAATGGTGCTTCAGGAACTGGGGTTGTACACTAGGCTCAGGTCTACCCTTTTTGTGTGGGCTTGCATCTCACATGGGCTTTTTCTGGCCCCAATACTTAGTTCCAGATCTAGCTAACGCCTGTAGCTTCCCATTCAGTGGAGAAAAGAAACCTTAGAAATCTCAGAACACTAAAGAGTTCTTTGTTTTTGTTTTTTAAAAAGAAGGCAGCTTAGGTCTGACTTTGACAGCCTGATCATCAGGCTGAATCTCTACTTCTAGGGGAATATGATTCTGCTAACAGTCCCAAGTAAGTCAGGACCCACTCAACAGAGAGGAGCTGTATGTTTTCCCTCAAAAGTTAAGTGTGCTGTCTGGAACAGCTGCACAATTTTGGGAGGCCAGTGCAAAATGAAATTTCAGGGACCCTTGTTAAAAGTGCTATTGCACAGGCCACATACTCCTGAAGCCCTGGCTTGTGTCTTGTTTAACCAGAAGAAGGGTGAAGGGTTATTCCTGGTGGAAATAAATAGCATGTGTGCAAGACAGAAATTTAATTAAAGCTTTTACTCACCTTGAAAATTTTAATCCCAACTAATAGTTTTGAGTTTTTGGAAAGTCCTACACTTTAAAAAACAAACTTTACTAAATAATAATAGAAAATATGAAACACATTCCTTTCATTTACAAACTTCATGTGTTTTTACCTCTGTAGCCTAAATTCCTTTTTTTTTTTTATTTTGGGGTTGTGTATTCCCATTTCTCCTTTATCTTCACTTACGTATGCCATGTTTCCTATCTGCAAAGATGCAGAAAAATGCTGTCAACTTAATATAGGTTTTTCTGCTTGTTTTCCCTCTGACTTTACCCTTTTTGATTCTTAATTATAATCATCTTCTCTGTTTTCCCAAAGCACTTCACATGTTCTTCATTTTTGTCACAATTTGTTTCTAGTGACAGGCTTTCATTTTAATTATCTTGGAATCTAACTATAACGTACATAGTATGGAGCTCTGTGCCTTGCACCTGTGGGGGGGCGGGTGTGGAATAAATATTTGATGAGTAAATACATATCATTATATTCTTTCCCACTGTTATGCTTATTTGCATTCTGTGTTGCATTCGGTGTTGACTGAACTCCCCCATTTAATTAGATAATATATATCAGAGTACCAGCATAATCCCTGGCCCTATTTAATTCACAAAACAAAACATAATTTGATTTAAATTTGCATGATTAAATCATGTATTCACATGTGTCTTTTCATATTTCAGAGAAATTCATTTCGCCTGCCTTAATTTTCAACTCTGCCTTCATTGCAGAAGGCATAGGAGGCATTATTTCTATAAATATAATTATAGCCTGTAATTTTTTAAGTGAAAATTCTTTACCCACAAATAGTATTGCTTCTTTAGTTGTGTGTGTGTGATTTGCCTTGTATTATCTGAATTATGTTTCAAGCCCCATTATATTTTTAATTTAGGAAAGCATTATACAAACATGAAAAAGACTGGCTTGCTGGATGACTCTATAATTGTTTCATATGCTAAGTTGTCATGATTAAATAATCACTTTATACTTTAAAATGAATACCAAACTAATGATACCCTATATTCTTAAATAAAATGATATTAGCACAACTTTATTTTCTGGCTAAAGACCCTACTAAAGTACAAATATGTTTGCCTACCTTATCTGTAATTGCAAGTGTCACTGTAGTAGGAAAGCTATTAACATTCTGAAGTGAACATTTGAAGAAATACTCATACTAAAAGAGACAATGTAAGGCAGATAATTTAATTATTGGTTTGACTGCTTTTTAATCTGGCTCATCAGCCTTCTCTCTCCGTGCTTATCATACTTTGCATTCTTGTGGTAAACTTTAACTAAAATGATCAAAACACTTAAAATACTTCCCAAGCAATAAGTCTAACAATAAAAAAATTTCCAAGATTAAATTTCATACTCTTGGATGTAGCCTTGCCTCAAAAACATATTATTTTATAATTAGAATTTCTTTTTATGTCTATAAATCTACAAAAGTATCTCATACTCAATTTCTTTTATTTTTATTTTATTTATATTTCCCTTTATTCTATTTATTAGTTATTTAATTGATTTTTAGTTTGTCTATTTATTATTGGTTTATTTTATCTTTTATTATTTTATTTTCTTTTATTAAGAACCCAATCCAAAATATTTTCAGGAATGGATTGTACTGACAGATATTTTCTAATATGTTCACCTACTGATATGCTCTACTTATATTCTCATGTGTTCATATACATATATATTACTTATATAGATTCATCTACTTACAATAAGAATTCTGAAATTACATATATAGACTTAAAAATAAGGTATATACAGTAGTTGCAAAGATCATATTTTCACAATATTGATCACAGTGAGATTCTATTATCATGAGACCACCTAATATACTTATATGCTTTAAATTTAAACACCAGAAGGTTAATTTTATAAAAGTAACTTTTGCTTGATGACTTAAATGATGATGCTATAAGTTGGACACTAACGTGACAATGAACTAGATGAAAAGTTGGAATTAATTTAGGTGTTGCCAAGGTTGCAAATAGTTTATATTGTATAAGAATGTGGTTATTATACTGTATTATGAAATTATCCATCTATTCATAATTGGGAGCTAGAGAAATTGAAAAGTATCAGACAAGATGCGTACAGAAGAAAAGAGGATTTTGTAACCCCAATTGTCCAGACTTGTCATGAACATTGATTTAATTTAAGTCTGTAATCACACAATAACAATCAAATGGAGAATTAAGGAATTATTTAGTCAATTTTATCAATCTGGATAATCCAAGACTAAATCCTTCTTGATCTTCAATAGCCTGAGAGGATTTCAGCCATCTTTAACTTTTATATAATTGCTTTAATTCTTTAACTTTTTCTTATTGAAATTTGCTCTTCAAATGTATGCAACAAAGTGCTCTGGACACAGAATAAATGATAAAATGAATACATTTAAAATATGTTTATAAAAGTAGATCACAGAAAAGCAAATGAATTTACATATGTTCCTTTTGGGGATGATAAGTATATATATATGTGTGTGTGTGTGTGTTTGTGTGTGTGTGTGTGTGTGTGTATCCTCTTTGGTGTGAAATAGAAAAATATTTTCCCATGAAACTTATTTTATTTAGCACTTACATTGATTAGTAGAAGATCAACTACATTGCCTTGTGGAAATTAGAAAAATATAATGTGGATATGTGTTTTTTTTTAATTTTTAATTTGGAAAGTTAATACATCCCAACAACAGTAATAAAAAAACACTGTGTATATAATACATTTGCAGCACTTTTAAAAAGCCATTTTCTTTCCCTAGGGAACCTGCAGATTCTAAGAAAATCAGTTAAATATAATACATTTGCTGTGGTAATTGTATAACCTAAAAAGGGATGAATTAAGATGTTATAGATGTGGTATACCATCTGCTTCTCTATTTTGTTATATTCATTACATGCATCTGTTCTTATTCAGCTATAAGGAAGCACTTTATCTTAATTTACATGTCAGAATATTGGAATATTGCAAAAAAATCAATTTAATACATGCAAAACTTATTTTTTTCCTGAAACCTGTGCTAAAATGAAAAAGCAACAGATTATCAAATTAAGACTGTCTTCAAGGTAAAATTTTAAAGAGTCTAGCTAGATAAGGGGGATCCAAATACTCTAATAAAAAAAAAAGTCACTTTAAAAATGTTTTAACTTCTGATTTATTTGTTTAGACTAAGAGCTGAGTACAGAATTCCCAGCCAAAGCACTGGAAAAGGCCCAGAGAATAGGTGGGGACTGCAGGGGATGGGGTGGCAGGGCAAGATTCTGGGCTCGGGGTGAAGAGCGGGTATGGTTGTTTGAAGGTCCTCAAAAGTGTCTGTTCATTCCATAGGTCCTGCCTTATTCACAGAAGACAAAAAAGGGGGCATGGGTCCTCCAGTGTGGAGCCTAGCCTGGTGGGGAAGGGGTCTGAAGCAGGAGATGTCAGGAAGGTCAAGGAGTTAAGAAGGAGGAGGACCCTGTCCATCTGTAAATTGCATCTACGGAGTCTGTATATGCCTGCCTGGCCCCCCATGTCCACCCTGTGTCATCCTTATTTACTGCTTGACCCCAGGGTCTTTTTCAAAGCTATTCAAAATTATACAGGCATCACTGTATGCTTAATTCATCTCAGAGAACTATGAAAATTGAGCTTAGAAAGATGTACTATTTTTTTGTTGTTGTTGTATTTGACTGTGCTAATATTATCTAAACTCTAAACTTTATATAAATATATTTTGAAATAATGAAATATACACTTGTATATAAACGTATCATTTAAAAGTATATGTTAAGTAATGATCATCCTAATGCTTTATACTGAACAAGAATTATCAGGCATAAAGTTTATATTCTGAAAAAAAAACCAGAATCAAAGGAACTTACCCATAATTCAAGTGAATACTATAATGGGACAGAAGAAAAAAGAGATAATAATTGAAGTAGGTTTTGAACATAGGACCAATAATTGATTATGCACTGCCAGGATAAAGATAAATACAACTACAAATAAATCTTGAAATCTAATTAGAAGTTTCATTTTTTGTAGTTGCATTGGTTCAGCAATTCTGCATTTTGTGAGTATCATAGAACTAGGAAATGAATAAATGATGTTAAAAGACAGGTTTCTAAGCAGGGTGAGAAGAGAAAGGCAGAAGGATAGATGGGGAAGACAGAGAGAACCTTGGACTACTGAATGAAAAATTTAAGGGTATCAGTAGAAACTCCTCGCTTTTAATGTTCTCATACACATATACATCTACATCAAGTGAAGTCACTCAGTCGTGTGCAACTCTTTGCGATCTCATGGACTGTATCCTACCAGGATCCTCCGTCCATGGAATTTTCCAGGCAAGAGTACTAGAGTAGGTTGCCATTTCCTTCTCCAGGGGATCTTCCCGACCCAAGGATTGAACCCAGGTCTCCCACATATATGAACATAAATTTTTAGCTATTTAATATGATGTATAGGTTGGTCATAACTTTCCTTCCAAGGTGTGAGCGTTTTTTAATTTCATGACTGCAGTCACCATTGGCAGTGATTTTGGAGCCCCCCAAAATAAAGTCTGACACTGTTTCCACTGTTTTTCCATCTATTTATTTCCCATGAAGTGATGGGACCAGAAGCCATGATCTTCGTTTTCTGAATGTTGAACTTTAAGCCAACTTTTTCACTCTCCTCTTTCACTTTCATCAAGAGGCTTTTTAGTTCCTCTTCACTTTTTGCCGTAAGGGTGGTGTTATCTGCATATCTGAGGTTATTGAGATTTTTTCCTGGCAATTTTGATTCCAGCTTGTGCTTCTTCCAGTCCAGCATTTCTCATGATGTACTTTGCATATAAGTTAAATAAGCGGGTGACAATATACAGCCTTAATGTACTCCTTTTCCTATTTGGAACCAGTCTGTTGTTCCATGCCCAGCTCTAACTGTTGCTTCCTGACCTGCATATAGGTTTCTCAAGAGGTAGGTCAGGTGGTCTGGTATTCCTATCTCTTTCAGAATTTTTCACACTTTATTGTGATCCACACAGTCAAAGGCTTTGGCATAGTCAATAAAGCAGAAATAGATGTTTTTCTGGAACTCTCTTGCTTTTTCGATGATCCAGCAGATGTTGGCAATTTGATCTCTGGTTCCTCTGCCTTTTCTAAAACCAGCTTGAACATCAGGAATTTCACAGTTCACGTATTGCTGAATCCTGGCTTGGAGAATTTTGAGCATTACTTTACCAAGGTGTGAGATGAGTGCAATCATGCGGTAGTTTGTTTAAGCATTCTTTGGCATTGCCTTTCTTTGGGACTGGAATGAAAACTGACCTTTTCCAGTCCCGTTACCCCTGCTGAGTTTTCCAAATTTGCTGACATATTGAGTGCAGCACTTTCACAGCATCACCTTTCAGGATTTGAAATAGCTCAACTGGAATTCCATCACCTCCACTAGCTTTGTTCGTAGTGATGCTTTCTAAGGCCCTCTTGACTTCACATTCCAGGATGTCTGGCTCTAGGTGAGTGATCACAGCATCATGATTATCTGGGTCATGAAGATCTTTTTTGTATAGTTCTCCTGTGTATTCTTGCCACCTCTTCTTAATATCTTGTGCTTCTGTTATGTCCATACCATTTCTGTCCTTTATCAAGCCCATCTTTGCATGAAATGTTCCCTTGGTATCTCTAATTTTCTTGAAGAGATCTCTCGTCTTTCCCATTCTGTTGTTTTCCTCTATTTCTTTGCATTGATCATTGAGGAAGGTTTTCTTATGTCTCCTTGCTATTCTTTGGAGTCTTGTAACACTTTAGAGAATTAAAGTGAATAATGACAATAATGGATCATAATACACTGAGTAACATTAAACTCTCTGATTTCCCAATGACATACATACATATTAGACATATGTATGTATGTATACACATATACAACACATACACACATACAGCAAATGGCAATTAATAGGTGTTGAAGAAATGATAAAGTTAGTAAATAAAAAATTTACAACAATAATTCCAGTAGTTAACTAAGGCAAATGACAATGAATACAAAACCAGTGGGTGGCTCTGTCAAGTACAAATTGGCACTTGTCAAGAGCATTTGCAGCGACTGAACAACAACAAAAAGGGTATTTGCAATCTGCCTCTGCGAGATTGAATCCTGTACTGCTGCAGCTGCTGACTTTCAACACCCACTGAGGGGAATCAGGGTGGAGAGTGAGGCACTCTGTGCTCCAGGGAAACTGTTGGACAGGTTTTTAGATAGGTAGATATTTTCAGGAACTGATTTCATGATCCCAATACTTGCATCTCTTCATATCTAGAAAAGTACTAAATCCCTTCATGATGACATCTGCATGAAAAACAGAAAACATAGCAGAAAACTTTTATAAACTAAGTGCTTTGATTGCACTGAACTCCCCCTTCATCAAAATCTTATGTATGGACCTTCCCTCACTGCCTCTTCGGAGCAGTCTCTCAGAGCTCTCTGAGGTCCTGTTTCTCAGGCTGCAGCCCTCATTTTGCCCCAAGTGAAACATAACTTACAAAAAAAAAAAAAAAGAAAGTAAGAAAAGAAAACACAGTGGATGAAATTTTTATGGACACAGAATAATTGCATAGTTAACATTATTTCCTTGTCAAGGTGTCAATGAAATCTGGAGAAGTTCAGACACTACTTCAATCAAGAGATCAAAGTGTATATGTTTATATCAGTAATAATGAAATTGACATCAACAAACTGACTTAGCATGCACTCATACACTCCATGGGCTGTGATACACCTAAAAGGACACAGCTTCCCTTATGTGGTATTCTTGCTAAATAACATGAATCTAATTATGAAGAAACATTAGAAAACCCAAAGTAACATTCTACAAAACAACTGGCTATCATAGTCTTCAACAAGCAAATAATAAATAAATAACAAACCAACAGATAAACAGTTATGTTGAGAGGAACAAGGAAGGATTGGTGAACAGTTTTGAATTAAATGAAACTAACGGCACAGTGGTAAAGAATCGCCAGCAAATGCAGGAGACACAAGAGACACGGATTCGGTCCCTGGGTCAAGGAGCTCTCCTGGAGTAGGAAATGATAATTTTGCCCCAGTATTTTTGCTTGGAAAATTCGATGGATAGAGAAGCCTGGTAGACTATAGTCCATGGGGTTGCAAAGAGTTGGACACCACTGAGTGTGTGTGCATACACACACACACACACACAAAGAACATTTTAAACTAAAACCATAGGTGAAATTGGGAAAATTATACAAAGTGGCTTATCAGGACAATGGAAAACCACCACAAAACTACCCAAATAATTATGAGTGTAAAGAGATGAATTATATATTCCATATTTCATGAAACTAAGAGACTCTGAAAAAATGTTAAAAAAATCAAACAGAAGAGTGGTAGGTGATTTGTGGATCAGGAAATTTAAAACCTACCAGTCCATGGGAAAAAAAGCAAAAACAAAACAAAAACAAAACCAAAAAAGAACATAGAGAAGTCAAGCAGTTAAACCTAAAGAACTCATACGTTTTCTGGAATTGGTTGCACAGCTACTATAGCAGGTAGCTAAAAGGCAGAATGTGAAAAAAATAGTTTTTAAGTTGTTTAAAGACATCTATGCATGCACCATTGCAAACAGGATACCTGGAATATAGTTTTTAGAGAAATTAAACAAGACTGTTTTTAGACTCAAATACCTTAGGTGTCAATGTTGTGGGTAAATGTGGTGCCATTATAAAATTGGGGAATTAGGGAGGTGGGAGGGGGGTTCATGTTTGGGAATGCATGTACACCCATGGTGGATTCATGTCAATGTATGGCAAAACCAATACAGTGTTGTAAAGAAAAAGGAAGTAAAAATAAATTTTTTTAAAGTAAAAATAAAAAATAAATAAATAAAATTGGGGAATTAAGAAGAAGTCCTCATACTGAATAATGAGGCTGCTGAATCTACTTTCATTTTTTTAAAAAATCTCTCAAATCAGAGATTACAGGACACTAAATATATTTCAGAATTTCCATTTTGTGTTTTCTAACTATTAATTTCTTCTTTAATCATTATTATTCTGTTTCTCCTGCTTACTTTGTGTTTAATGTCCTCTTTAAGCTAGTGTCTTAAGGTGAGGTCATAATTCAAGAATTTTCTCCTTTTGTAATGTAAATACTTAGTGTTACAAATTTCTGCTTAAATATTGCTGTAGAGCACTCCATAAATTCCTATACACTGTGTTTTCATTTTTATTTATTTATGATACTTTTTAATTCCCTTTTTAATGGGTTCTTTAATCTGGTTATCTATGCATGTGTTATTTAGTTTCCAATACATCAGGATTTCTCCAGAGTTCTTTCTCTGATTGATTTCTAATTTGATTCTATTGTAACCAGAAAACATGCTTGGGCTCAAAACCTTTAAAATTTATTGACACTTGTTTCTGTCCTGGAATATTCATCTCTTGATAAATGTTCCATTTCTGCTTTACAAAGAATGTACATTTGGTTGTTATCAGGTGGAGTATTCTATAAATAATTAGTTTTTATAGATCGACAGTGTTGTTAAAGTCCTCTGTATTCTTATTTGTCTACTTGGCCTACTAATTAAATAATGAGTGCTGGATCTTCTGACTGCAATGCTAGATTTGTCTCTTTCCTTTTTTCCTTTTTTTCAGTTTTTGCTATATATATATATATATATATATATATATATATAGTATATCAGTTATTAGGTAAGTAAATAAAAAATTATAATTGGGGATCCTCCTAATAAATTCACTCCTTTATTTTTCTGAAATGACCCTGTTGTTCCCAATAATATCCTTTGCTCAGAAACCTTAACAGAATTAATATAGTCACTTCTTTTCTTAAACTTATAATAGCATGGTCTTAAATTCTTTTTAAAATTCTTGTATTTATATTTAAAACATAATTCCAGTAGGTAGCATATAGCTGGGTCAAGACTTTTATTTAATTGAAGTAATTAGAAGATTAACATTTTGTGTGATTATTGATACAGTTAGGTTTTAGTCTTTCATCTTGCCATATGTTTTCCGTTTCCTATCTTCTTTTGTTTTGGTATTCTAGTGAACCAGTAAAGTTGCTCAGTCGTGTCTGATTCTTTGAGATCCCATGGACTGTAGCCTACTAGGCTTCTCCATCTAGGGAATTTTCCAGGCAAGATTACTGGAGTGGTTTAGAATTCTACTGGTTTAGAATTCTACTGGTTTAGAATCTACTGGTTTAGAATTCTACTCTTAAGAATTAAAAGAATCCACTTTTATCATGATTTACATTTAAATGATACTATGTAACTTCACACATAGTATGAAAATCTTACCATAGCAAATTTCCATTTTTACTCTCCTAACATAGACAGAGGTTGGCCCAGAGTAGGCACTAACTATTATTTTCTTAATGAAGGACGATTCTTAGAAAATGATTCAGTGATCACATAATGTTCCAAGCTGAAGATTGTCCATGTCTCCTGAGATTCTCTTTCAGAGTCCAATGGTAAGAAGATTAAAAAACAAACATGGCCTAAGTATCACTATGGCAATATCTAGTTTTGAGTCATTGGGTAAGACATTTTATTTCCATGTGTTTTTCGTTTGTTTCATTTACAAGTTTGTAAAATGAGGTATTTTATTTCCATTTTTGGAAAGCTGAATTACATACTTGGTCACCTAATTGGTCACCAATTCAACCACCTGAATTGACCATTGGTTTCTTAGCCTTATTCTCCATTCCATCTTGGCATTCTTTCTGTCTTTCTCCTCCTGTCCCTTGTTAATTTCTTGTTCCTTCCCCTCTCTTCTTCCTTATTTCAACCATTTCTACTTTTCCCCTTACATTCTTTCTCTCCCTATTAATCTTTCTCCCCTACCTCTCTCTTCCTTTTCCTTCTTCCTTCACTCCTCTTCTATTTACATCTTCCTTCTTTCCTCTTACTTTTCTCTCTACTCTCCCATTCTCAAAAATACAATGTTCATTACTGAAATGAATTTTAAAACATGATGTTCATTAATTTAACATATTTTTTAAAAAAGTGAATGCTCACAAACCGTCTGCTAAGTTTTCTATTAAATGCTAGGGAATAATGTAGTGTGATAAAGTATCTGCCCTCACAAAGCATAGAATATGCCAGAGAACAATGTATTTTTACCAAACAAAAAAAAAAAACAACAGGTCTTAAGCCAAGAGTTATGGTGTTTTTACAGCTAATCCACATCAATACATTATATTTTTAATTGAATATTCTAAATAAAATTTTAAAACAAAATCTCTTTGATTTTCTAATAACACCAATTTAGTTTGACACTTGGTCTGTTTTAGAAAAAGGTCTTAAGAGCCTGCCTTAAGAAAATTTATTATTTTTTTTTAAATACACTATGTATATCATAGGAATAGGATATGATCTATGTATGTGTGTGTGTAAAGGGTAGAGAGATAGAAATAGAGACAGCAAAAATAACCAGTTACTTGCCAATGGCTTTGGTTTTCAAGCAAGTATCTGATATCTTCACTCAAGCAAAAGAAAATTTTAAATTTCCAGTACCAGTCCAAATTATATAAGTACAGAAACTGAAAAGGAGTTTGCTCTCCCAGTCACATACAAAGACAAAACAAAAATCTATATTTGTTCTATTGTACCCTATGATATTAAAAAGTCATTGAAGTTTATAAAGTTTTACTTGTGTATCATTTCATGAGGCTATTTCTATCTTATTCTGGTGATTTGTGGAAATGTCAAGGGATTCCTGTTGAACAGTAAATAAGCAGTACCTACAATGATAACACTTCCATTTATCTACCACCCTAAATAGCTCTTAAATTTAGCTTCATATTGGCTACCACTGCTCTAGCTCAATCTTTCATCTCTCACCTGGAAAACTGTAATATTTTCCTAACAGAGAACCTAGATTCTACCTTATCATCCTCTATAGTATTGCCACAAAGATTTTGTGTTGTTTGCTTTAAAACTTTCATCTGCTTATAAAAGTATAGTAGCTTTTAAAAGTAACTTATATGGAGTTCAAATCTAGACTTGATATTGTCTGTAAATAATGGAAGTCATTTGACTTTTTAAAACTGCACTCTCATCTATATATGAAGATTGCTAATAAATATCATAGAATTTTTGTGAGAATTATATGTGATATGCATGTAAAGTGCTTCTAATGTTGCATAGAATAAAGTAAATTCTCAATGGATATTCATTTTTGAGTGCTTTGCTGCTCATGGGAAATAATTTGGAAAGTAAGAAAAATAATAATGAAAAACATAAAAATAATACTTTGCAGTCCATTAATGCCTTATTGAACTTTCAATTTTTTTCTGGCTATTTACTGCAAATTATACATTAATCATACTTAATATTTGGGCCCACAATTTAAATTTATATTCTCTTATTTGAAATAACACTTTTTAAGGTAAGTTTCAGAAAATTTTAATCTATTTTTAACTAAACTATATAAGTAATGATTGCTTAAAATGAAACTTCATATCTAGTATTCCTCTCCACTTCCTGTTTCCAAACTCTCCATTCCTCCCCAGTGCTTTATAACTATTCTTTCACAGGTTTTTCCTCCAGATGTATTTAAAGGAGATTTAGCATATTTGAAATAGTTACTTTCTTACTCTATAAACAGAAGGTATATTTTTATTAAATACTTTTGTTACTTGCCAGTACATTTTTAGCTCTTATATAGGTCTTAAGTAGTTTTCTTAGGCTTATTTTACTTTTTATAGATAGTATTGCTATTAAGAAAGAAATTATCTATTTCATAATTAAATATTCTGAGTTGTTAATGTTGTTGTATGAATAAGCCATGGTTTTAATGCTGATCTTCTACAGACTATAAATTTTCCTGGTGATTTTGCTTCATATTTTGGGTGACAATCTTATCTCCAAATATTTTCAGTTTTGATGCTTTGTTTTTCATCATTTTTGTTTTAAGAAAACATCTGTGGATATTAAATATTTGGATAAATAAGTGAATTCCAAATTATATTAATGCTACTCTTTTAATTATGAATGTTAAATTGTTCATGTGGTGAAATTCAAGTTCTAACTAATATTTGTTTATATATTTAAAGTTGATTATTTACTATCTTCTAAAGAACCAATAAATGTATCAGTCATTCTTATTTATGCAGAAATAATACACAAAACTCCTTTTTTAAATACCTAAATAAATTATCCACATACTCTGTGTTTATTCTATGATTCTACTCTAGTCTCTCAAGCATTCTTCGGCAATTCATGTTAGACAGACCCTAGAAATTCTGAATGCTGTTTATTGTTTAAATTTTTGTCATATTTTATATGTCTTTGCTGATTTGTAGCTCATTCTAAGAGATTTCTGCAATTCAATATCCCATGTGACTAATAAGTTGTGTCCATTCTATTCTGTAGCACGGATGCTAATTTATTGATGTGTTTGAGGTAGAATAAATGAGGATTTTTAGAAATAAAATGGATCTCAGAAATATTTTTTCTGTGATGCCGTTAGTGGTGCTCAAGGTATATGGATAAGAGAATGTATTCTCTTATCCATTCTTAATAATAGAGTCTGTGTTTTTGGAATGACTTGTTTATTGCAAACTGATTAAAGGACAGTCACTCGACACTGACTAGAAAATTTGTAGAACTTTGCATCTAGAATATTTTTCTGTTTGTTTTGAATAAATATCCCATATGAAGTAAGTTAGAGTTAAAAAAAAAAGGCAATGCAGAACCATTTTTGCCTTCATTACAAAGTACAAATGCATTAGCTTGGTGTACAGAAAACTTCTTCCACTTATCTCTGCAATATATTCTCACTTTCTTCTTTCTTTTTTTTTTTTATTTTGTAACAATAATAAGTCTTTTTTGAGGTTACTTTGTGCCATTTATCAAGCTAAATGCTTTACCAGGAATTATCTCATTTTACTCCCACAACAATGTTATGAGGGTGAAAGAGAAACTGTTAGTCACTCAGTCATATCCAAGTCTCTGTGATTCCATGGACTATAGCCTCGGTTAGTGGAATTCTCCAAGCAAGAAGACTGGAGTGGGTGGCCCTTCCCTTCTCAAGGGAATCTTCCTGATCCAGGGATCGAACCCAGGTCTCCCACATTGCAGGCAGATTCTTTACCATCTGAGCCACCAGGGAATAATGGTATGTATTATTATTATCCCCAGGTTACAAGTAAGAAACATTTATATTATGAGATTAAGTAAATTGCTCAATGTTACACAAGCAACAGATGTAAAAAGTAGGATTTGGACACCAATTGACTTCAGAGCCAAAGATCTTCACTCTGCAAATTACATTAATATCTTGTGAGTCCCTGCACCTCTCTGCCATGCTTGTCTGCCCATCGGACACAGCACTGTGCTACAGAACCCAGGAGCCTCAATCACTGAGCCCACGTGCAGAAACTACTGAAGCCAGTGCACGCTAGAGACCATGTTCCACAACAAGCAATGCCACGGCAATGAGAAACCTATGCACTCCAACCAGGGAGTAGCTCACTCTTGCTGCAGCTAGACAAAAGTCCACACAGCAATGATGATCAAGCACAGCCACAAATAAATAAATATATATATTTTTAATTCCAGGTTCAGAATTATCTTCATTCATTTTTACATTTTGAAGGGAAGGGGCAAAGGCAGACTATGAGGATGTTACTTAGAGTAGGATGTAGAAGCCCAGTCATGTCTCAATAGTGTGGGGTTACTGCAGGGAGTCAGTATAGTCCAAGATGGCAGAGCCCATATTTACTGAGTTATAAACCTGTATGCATAATAAGGAACTGTGCTTATTTACTTCTTCACACCAGTACCTACTGGTTTCATATGCTGCAGTTTTAATATCTTCAGTACCTAACAAATCAGAGAAATTTTAAAATTTGATAGTAAAAATTAAGTTCATTAAGATTACAGTCTTTTCGAAATGGAATTAACAGAAGTGACAGAAGCTCTGATTCTTAAACTGAATAAAGTGAAACTATATTAAAGATGTAGGAACACTTCCAGCTGCATTTGTAGAAGCTTGCATTTTTAGATTAGAACAAAGGTAAAAAAAATCAAACCATAACAATAAAATTGTTTTGCCCCTAAAGATCACCTCTCTCTGAAGGCTTCCTGAAAGCTATTTCTTATTTTAAGTAGATGTCTAGTTTTGGTATTGCAGCTTCTAGAGGGAACCAGGAGGCAACTTCCTGATAAATTTAACATTTTTTATACTGAGGATGTCTCGCAGGAGATACAACCTCTTGCAGCATCAGATATAAACTCTTGGTAAACATGTTGTGAGAGCAACTCTTCAGAGGAAACCAAGAACATCAGCATAAGTTACCCTCCTCTCGCCTGGAGCCAGTACTTGACTTCTAGCATGACATTCTCCTAAGAGCTCCAGAGGATTTACCTGTCTATGTAGATGAGTTTGTAAATTTTAAATGAGACATTTGTGAGAAAATTTTGGATAATCCTTATTTACTTTTTCAATACTTAATAAACCACTAGTCTTCAGAACCACCTGTGAGGCCTTGAAAAATGCAAAACCTCCTATGTCTTACTTCTGAATCAGACTGTCTCTCCAGGTAGATATTGATAGATTTTCTGTAATAAATAGCAAAATTGTTTTTTTAAATTCCAAGTTCAAGGCTTCCTTGGTGGCTTAGTGAAGAATCTACCTGTCAGCACAGGGGACATGGGATCAACCCCTGAGCAGAGAAGATCCCACATGCCCTGAAGCAACTAAAATCCATGTACCGCAACTATTGAGCCTGTGCTGTAGAGCCCAGGAGCCTCAGCTACTGAGCCAATGTGCAGCAACTACAGAAGCCTGGGCACCCTAGAGTCCATGCTGCATAACAAAAAAGGCCACGGCAATGAGAAACCCGTGTACTGCGTTTAGAGACTAGCTCCCTCTTGCTGCAGCTAGAGAAAAGCCCACACAGCAATGATAACCCAGCACAGACAGAAATAAATAAATATATAAATATATTTAAATTTCAAGTTCAGAATTTTCTTCATTCATTTTTATAACAGTTTGAAGGGAAAGGGCAAAGGCAAACGATGAGGATGTTACTTAGAGTAGGATGTAGAAGCCCAGTCATGTCTCCACAGTGCGGGGTTACTGTAGGGAGTAAGTATAGCCAAAGATGGCAATCATGTATGATCAGAGACACAACATGATCTGCAACCTCAACATTCCCTCAGCTCTCAGAGGATAACTGAGAGCCATCAAATTCACAGGCAGCAAGTGCAAAGTCAGAATATCTATCCATCTATCTACAATGAGAAAGAAACATCTCAAGTTATTATACTCATGCTATTTGGACAGTAACATCTCTTGCTGTGTACATGCTACATGGGAAATCTTTCAAGACTTGGATATAGGAGCTCTTTTAAGATGAATTGAAAACTAGCAGTGTTAAGAATGGTGTGACGTTCTCTGACATCTGGCCAAGTTAGCCTCACACATCCATCTCCATTTTATCCACACATTTCCCCCTTAGAATGAAACTCTTTGTTCTTAGGCCAAGGAGCACCCGCCCCTCTGAAACAAGCTTGGTATTTCCCTGTGTAGTTCCAGTTTCCTTTTTTTTTTTTTTTCTTTTTACAGAAGAGCAACCCCTTTTCCAAGTGAGATTTTCTTTTTAATTATAATAATATCTTAACACTAGGTTATAGTCAAATCTTTGAGTTTGTAAATCCTAAGGAGTACAGTGGCTTGATACATTACTACTCTGATCCCAAATGCATATAGTTTAAAGTTCAACTCTTCGAAAATCATATTTGATGTTGTCAAGTTCCTGAGATCATTAGTGATAGAACTCAACTTTCCTCCATTTGTCCCCTAAAAAATTTATTGTGGAGTTAAATATTTTATTGAAACTTGCATATTTAAAGGAAACATCTGATAAAGCACAGCAACTTATTAACTGATCTATCTCTAATACCACTCCCTTAAGAATCTTGCATTTAAATTTCCAAGAAGAAGAAAAGGAACAAAGATAATACAAAAACTTAATCAGCATTAACAAAACATTCTTATGTGCTATATGCTGCTAAAAGATTACTTATTTCCTGACTATATAAGAACAGGAATAAGCTCACCTAGGCAACCGTTTTTATAAGTCCTGCTTCTAATCTAGATAATTGATTGCATGCTATGAGACTCAGAAAACAGTTTGTACTGTGGATAATTCTGCTAGTACAAAAAATTTTTTTTCTGAATAGTGCCCTAAAGGCTATGCAAATAATATCTGATTAAATTTTAATAATGAATCAATCATTACACACACATATGTATGTATCATCTAAAGGTAAAAAAAAATTGCTAAATTTCAAATATGCAAAGAAAGATTGAGTTGAAAATGTTGAATCCACATCATAATGAAAAATACACGGTTTGTTAATGATTTAATGAGAAATGATCTAAAAGTTAGCTTTTGCTATTCAACAAACACTGGTAGGTCTATTGGTTTGAAACAACAAGCACTGTTTAGCTCAACATCTGATCTTTCTAGATGTTTCTAGATGTGTCAGACAGAATGGCCTCATTTGTCTGGCTGTTAGAAGTAGTCATCCTGATTCTTTTCTACCTCTCTTCTCATCTTTCAGCATATTTGCCAGTGAAGTACCAATGGCAGCCTCAGGTTTCTGAGCTCAGTGGAAGAGGGAAAGCTGTGGTGCACAAGCAGTGTCCAGTATCAGCTATGTTACACATCTGTCTTAATGTTTCACCAGCCAAAACATATTCAAGGGTTTGGCAATCAACTCTACCTCTTGATGAGAGGAACTGTGAAGTCACAGTGCAAAGGAGGATGCCAAATAATGCAATGGATTTGTAACCATTTTTTAACCAACCACAAATGATACCTTTCATTTGTCATAGAAAGTTTTCAGAGCACTTGTGTCCAAGGCAGCAGTTCACAAGGCCCAGATACAACAGAAAACAACCAATAACTCTTGACTGAAGCCCCACTTTCTACACATAATTATATGACTCTGCCACAGGGTTTTAGTTTGTGAACTTGGAAAGTACTCATGTATTCCACTGAAAAAATTCTCCCAGCAGCTACAACTTGGGTTAAAGGTTGTCTATTTGCTGCCTGTGCAGTATTTCTGCTTTTTATGTATTTCAATTGCTGACATGTTCACAAATGCAGAATGATACTGGCAATTTTAATCTGTAATTACTCCTCGTTATCCAATTACTCTTTAGACATTTTAGAAGTTAGCCTTGAGCAGCTGCAATGTAAGTTCATCCCAACAAGAAACTTGATCTATCTGCTAGCTCCTTCCTTGTATGGCTTCTATTGTTTCACTTTCAGCCAACAGAATTGTTAAATAAACTGTCGTTACTGACCCTTTTAAAGAGCTCATCCATTGCCTGGCTATGCATTGATGACACTCAGAGACACTTAGGGCTATAACTACTGTATCCTTTGCAGGAAAAAGAGCTGGCAATTATAAATGGGGAAGAAGTTAGAATAAGTGATTTGTGGCTAGGGAATAAAGAGTTTGAGCCAGTATTCCAGCCAAATGCCAAGGACTGCCAAGCAAGTCTGCCATTGTAATGCTTTTGAAATGACATTTGCTGTTAACATTTTGCCTCATTCCATACTCACTTTTGCAAATACTTTTTGTAAGAATTTTTATCTTTTATTTGTTTTTTCTTTAGGCCTGAGCCCAATAAGCTGTAGCAGGATTTATATCAGATGATTTCCTTTCCTGCCCTAACTTATGTTAAGGAATGACAATATCATTAGAAAGATATGGTTCTGTGGTATATCAATTCAGTTCAGTCGCTCAGTCGTGTCTGACTCTTTGTGACCCCATAAATCGCAGCAAGCCAGGCCTCCTTGTCCATCACCAACTCCCGGAGTTCACTGACTCACGTCCATCGAGTCAGTGATGCCATCCAGCCATCTCATCCTCTGTCGTCCCCTTCTCCTCCTGCCCCCAACCCCTCCCAGCATCAGAGTCTTTTCCAATGAGTCAACTGTATGGGACTTACTAATTAAAGTAGAAGCTATGCTAGTCCTTGACATTTGACTTTTTCATGCTCTGTGAAGTCATATGTAATGTGAAAAGTGGGATAAAGTGAAGGGTGTTAATTAAAAGAATCTGCAAAGTAAAGTACAGGTTTTTCTTTCCAATTGAGAGGAAAAAGTCAAAAGAAAAACTTAAAGCATCAAATAGAGTAGCAATTGCTTGTTATATTAAGCTACCATAGTGGATTCTTTTCCAAGATCCCTCTTTTTCCAATCATATGTTAAATATGTAGAGTGACTTTATATTTTATTGTTCAACTCCAGCATATTTGAGAATGTAAGAAGTGCTCTTAGTGATTATATGATGAAAGAGGCTTAGACCTGATTATGCCGGATGAACCTTGGATGTATGATTTGTCTATAGATATGACAGTCATCATAGTTCTCTAAATACTGGCTTCTAACCTAAGTTATATTAAAGAAGCTAATTTGTCAATTTTGGGGAGAAAGAGCTAGAAGCATTTGCTCTTTGGTGGCTAAAGATGTAAAAGGTAGCCATCTCACTCTTTAACAAGGACAAAGGCAGCTTTAAGTAAATGAAAATCAAGCCATAATAGGGAAGTTAAAACAAACATACAAGAAAACATCAGACCATTTCAGAGATGAGCACACTGAGAAAGGGCCATCTCTGTTGCTCTTAAAGTCTAAATGAATGCTAGCCTTTTCTATGGTTTTGTTTTTTAGACTTTTATTTGATTCTTGTTTTCTTTTTTCTAATCTGAGATTAGTTTCTTTCATTTGCAACCAAAATGATCCAAATGAAAATAAAATTGAATATTTATGTACCAGACAACATACTTTCTAATAAAATTATCCT
Organism: Ovis aries; assembly: GCF_016772045.2. Taxonomy (NCBI): domain Eukaryota; kingdom Metazoa; phylum Chordata; class Mammalia; order Artiodactyla; family Bovidae; genus Ovis; species Ovis aries. Next base: position 64,850,490 of record NC_056063.1, read on the forward strand.
GTAAGAAGCATTCAAGATAATAATTAGAAAACCCTACACATTGAAGAGGGCTTCCCTGGTGGCTCAGAGGTTAAAGCGTCTGCATGCAATGCAGGAGACCTGGGTTCGATCCCTGGGTCGGAAAGATTCCCCTGGAGAAGGAAATGGCAACCCATTCCAGTATTCTTGCCTAGAGAATCCCATGGATGGAGGAGCCTGGTGGGCTATAGCTCATGGGGTCACAAAGAGTCGGACCTGACTGAGTGACTTCACTCACACATTGAAGGGAAAACAAAGATCTGGAGACATTATTTGATCTAAGACTGTACCATGATTGATTAGTTATCAAATACTTAAATCCTTCTTTTGTGGTTGTGTGCTCTCTGAAATTATATGTACCATAAAGTTAATTTTTTTCATAACCACATTTCTGTGTACTCCACAAGGTGCAAAATATGATTTTAAAGTATAATCTTTTTCAGAAAACTGTTGAGCCATCTCCTACCCAATGCCTACTTTAGTCCAAGGACTGAAACCCAGTGTCATGAATCCTTGCTCTAAGACACTACTTATGGTATTAAATTCATAACTAATTAAGAGATTTTAACTGTATAATTATTTATTTAATCCAACTCTAACTCATTTTGGGTTCACTTTGAAAATTAATTTTGCTGGCAGAGAGTATTTCTAATCATTGCTTTGTCACCTACACTGGGAATGTGTTAAATTGGAAACTCCAAACACAGAAAAATAAGTTATGTTTTGAAACCTGAAGGGGAAAGTTGACAAAATCAATAATATTTGAAACTAGATATAAGTACCTAGGAATATAGCATCTGTGGGGATTAAAGTAGGAGGATTAAGAGAACTATATCCCCCACAGGTTGTGTGCTTTGTGGCTCATCTTAATAAAAATGCTAAGTCAGTATAGGGATTGATACGCTTAAGGCAGTGAAAAGTTTCAGTCACTTCAAAGTCATTTCTTAGAACTACTCAGTTTTCATTGGTATTATTTTAATAGGACAAAATACAAAAACTACATCAAACTTTTGTTGAGGAAGACAATGTCATCAGGTGGTTAAAAACAAGTGTCACTTTCTTTAATTTTAGGCTGTTGACCTATAGACTGTATTTCCAAAAGTGCTTGATGGTAGAGAACATAATTTTTATCCAAATATCCAAAATTATTGTCAAATATAATATTTTAAACTGATCCATTGATTCATTCTTATGAGCAAGAGTTGCCATTAAAATGGGGAAATAATTAGGGCAATGATTATGTTTTATTTATACAGTTATTCCCAGACTTCGCTAGAACCTCAGATATAGATTATGTTTAGTGAATATTCAGGAATGAATATGATTGTAAGCTTTATGTTGATTCTGAAGTTCTTAATGCTGTATTATGCATGTGACTTAAGATCAGTATGTATTCATATTAATTTCAAATGTAATACTAGAATATTGGTATGAGTTAAGCAGTGGCTTTTCAATTTTGACTGTGCATTATGCATTATAATGACTTAGGAAATTTTTATGATATATAATTGGCCACGACCTACTTTGAGAGGTTCTGATTCAATTGTCAGGGATGGTGCAAGGGCATTGGTATTTTATAAGCTTTCTAGGTATTTCTAACATCTGAGTAGCATTGAGAACCACCAATTAAGAGTTTGAGTTTTCAAAACAGATCGATAAGTGCTCATTTTCCCAAATATGCCTTTTATGTCTTATATGGTTTTCAGAAATCATTTAAGCTTTCTGAACTTCATTAGTTATAATATAGAAAATAACATATTAAATTAAAAAATATTGAAATGTCTCTGTTGCTATTATTATAAGAATATTATTCTCCATTTACATGGCTGCCTCTTAAAATTCTTCAGATCTCAACTGGAAGGTCTCCTCATAACAGCTTCTCAAATAACCATTTCAAAGGCAGAATCTCTTTTTTTTTTTAATTTTTTTTTTCTTTTTACTTTATTTTACTTTACAATACTGTATTGGTTTTGCCATACATTGACATGAATCCGCCACGGGTGTACATGCGTTCCCAATCCTGAACCCCTCCTCCCACCTCCCACCCCATATCATCTCTCTGGATCATTCCCGTGCACCAGCCCCAAGCATTTTGTATCCTGTATAGAACATAGACTGGCAATTCATTTCTTACATGATAGTATACATGTTTCAGTGCCATTCTCCCAAATCATCCCACCCTCTCCCTCTCCCTCACAGTCCAAAAGTCCATTCTATACATCTGTGTCTCTTTTGCTGTCTCGCATACAGGGTTATCATTAGGATCTTTCTAAATCCATATATATGTGTTAGTATACTGTATTGGTGTTTTTCTTTCTGGCTTACTTCACTCTGTATAATTGGCTCCAGTTTCACCCATCTCATTAGAATTGATTCAAATGTATTTTTTTTAACGGCTGAGTAATACTCCGTTGTGTATATGTACCACAGCTTCCTTATCCATTCATCTGCTGATGGACATCTAGGTTGTTTCCATGTCCTGGCTATTATAAACAGTGCTGCAATGATCATTGGGGTACATGTGTCTCTTTCACTTCTGGTTTCCTCAGTGTGTATGCCCAGTAGTGGGATTCCTGGGTCATATAGCAGTTCTATTTGCAATTTTTTAAGGAATCTCCACACTGTTCTCCATAGTAGCTGTACTAGTTTGCATTCCCACCAGCAGTGTAAGAGGGTTCCCTTTTTCCACACCCTCTCCAGCATTTATTGCTTGCAGACTTTTGGATCGCAGCCATTCTGACTGGTGTGAAGTGGTACCTCATTGTGGTCTTGATTTGCATTTCTCTGATAATGAGTGATGTTGAGCATCTTTTCATGTGTTTGTTAGCCATCCGTATGTCTTCTTTGGAGAGATGTCTATTTAGTTCTTTGGCCCATTTTTTGATTGGGTCGTTTATTTTTCTGGAATTGAGCTGCAGAAGTTGCTTGTATGTTTTTGAGATTTGTTGTTTGTCAGTTGCTTCATTTGCTATTATTTTCTCCCATTCAGAAGGCTGTCTTTTCATCTTGCTTATAGTTTCCTTTGTTGTGCAGAAGCTTTTAATTTTAATTAGATCCCATTTATTTATTTTTACTTTTATTTCCAGTATTCCTGGAGGTGGATCATAGAGGATCCTGCTGTGATTTATGTCAGAGAGTGTTTTGCTTATGTTCTCCTCTAGGAGTTTTATAGTTTCTGGTCTTACACTTAGATCTTTAATCCATTTTGAGTTTGTTTTTGTGTGTGGTGTTAGAAAGTGATCTAGTTTCATTCTTTTACAAGTGGTTGACCAGTTTTCCCAGCACCACTTGTTAAAGAGATTGTCTTTTCTCCATTGTATATTCTTGCCTTCTTTGTCAAAGATAAGGTGTCCATAGGTGTGTGGATTTATCTCTGGGCTTTCTATTTTGTTCCATTGATCTATATTTCTGTCTTTGTGCCAGTACCATACTGTCTTGATGACTGTGGCTTTGTAGTAGAGCCTGAAATCAGGCAAGTTGATTCCTCCAGTTCCATTCTTCTTTCTCAAGATTGCTTTGGCTATTCGAGGTTTTTTGTATTTCCACACAAATCTTGAAATTATTTGTTCTAGTTCTGTGAAAAATAGTCTGATAGGGATTGCATTGAATCTGCAGATTGCTTTGGGGCAGAATCTCTCTCTAGCTCAGGTAAATAACTGCTTATCACACTATATATTTAACTTTTAATGTTTATTAAAATATTTTTAAATGTTTGCTTGCTCTCTCTCTTAGACTGTGTAAGCATCTGGAAGGCAAAAAAAATTTGTCTCTCTTATTGACTCTGAATCCTCAATGCCAAGAACAGCGCCTGGTACATTGTAAGTCCTGAGTAAACATTTATTGAATGCTGGGGTTAGCAAGGTTACATTTAAGTTTCCATAGCCTGACCTGAGAGGAAAGAAGTCCCAAGGTTAGTGTGAGGAGGATATCTAAATTCCATGGATAGCGAGTTTTTACAGCTACTGATGGAGCAGTTAGACAATCAACTAGACTTATTTTGCATAGATTGGAAATTATGGGTATCAACGAGGTTGGTGGGAACCACAGAGAAATCACACTCTAATAAACTGGGCAGAACACCTCCTTAAGATTTGATTTTCATTAGAACTGTACCATCACAATAGGTTGGATGTGATGTCAAGTAATTTAAGGAAAAGGACTAGATTCTACATCTTTCCTCTATCTTTATTTAGAATCTCCTCATGCTGGTAAGCAATATGATTATATGAAGTTTTACTTGGAAGCCAAATCACATATGTATTGAAATTTCTAAAGCATCATGAAATAAGAATTCTCAAGATAAATGTGAGATTTGCAGGAAAAAAGGAAGAAACTACCATGGTAGACAGTGACATGACCTGTCTGGAAAATGGATGAGATACTGGTTGAAGTGCATATACTAGGAACAGATTATCAGAATAGCTAAAATATGAAGAGCAGAACAATTTGCTTAATGTTGCCCACCACCGCAAACATTTTATTGAAAATTTGCTCCTAAATCTGTAAAACTACACTTCTTACTAGAAAATTATATGGTTAAGACAATTATATGATTTAGATATTTGTCTCTCACTTTAGAATGTAAAACTGTCATTTAATGAAAACAAATAATAATCAGGTAGTTTTTGTTTATTGAATATTTGAAGCAAGTTCAACAGGGCAACGATATAAGGGAAAGAACCTAATTGCATCACTGAATAGAAGCTAAAATTTCATTAGAAAAAAGAACTGCAGTTTCATCAAAGACAAGATGACTAATTTAGACTCAAGCATTGGGAGAACAGTTAGTGCCTACATTCTTGATGATAATACAATGCCAAATATGCTTAAGAAAAGCTGCTTTTTTTTCTTATTTATTTAAATCTAGGAAGAAATAATATGGTGAAGGAGAATAAAATACTATGGTAATGTGTTTTCCATAAAACTTTCCCATTTCAAGGACAGAAACTGCATTTTATAATTTAGGGAATCACTCTTGAGAAAATATTATGAAAAGAAACACACTCCCCGAACATTGACTCTCGTAACTGACTTAACAGCATCTGTTAAAATCAGATTCTGATATTGTGTCTTGAAATTTTATGATTACCTCAACTCTCTTACTGGTTATGTTGTATCACACTAATTGCTAGTAACTTCCTGTAACACAGTATGGGAAATTGTGAACCAAATAAATTACTGTGCAGAAAAGAACAAGGGAGGAGAACAGGGAGGGATATAAAAAAATATTAAAAAACTATCAATTTTCAATAAGTCAGACACTTCAAAAAGAAAATCACTTGGACTATTTGCTTGTTTACTTTTTGTAAGTAAAAATATTACCACTGAGCCATCAGGGAAGCACCTTTATGACATTAAGGAATATTTTTAAATAAATTTAATCAGTGGTCAATATTCATTTTATTTATTTCTTTTATTATTTAATCTGCTTTTAGTAAATTCTAATTTGTGTTTTGTGTTTCATTTTTATATATAATGCTGTGACAAAAATCTTTGCACCTATTACAGCAAAAGGTTATTTACATGCTATTAATAGTTTATATGAGGGCACAAATTTGTTCCTAGTAAATGTATCTGTTAAGAAAAGACAATCAATTGATCTATGTATCAACATCTTTCTGAAAAAAGTGTTGTTTGGGTTTTCCTCAAAAAAGAAAACATTGAATGAGAAAATAAAAATTATACTTAATTATCCCACCCAGAGATAACTAATGTTAGCAATTGGATGTGTTTCTATATATAAATAATTTTTTACTCAGTCCCCCAAATTGAATATTAAAATAGTATTAGTAGATTCCAGACATAGGATTTAACGTACTCTACAACTTTATTTTGAATATCATGGTCTCTGCTTTAAGTATGATAGCTAAAAATGATTCTGTCTACAGCGACTTGGATACAATGATTGGCACAAACTTTAACTCCTCTGTCTTTGTTCCTTCTGTATTTTTCACCCTGATTCATTCATGTGTTTACCTTTCTTACTATACTGTAGGATTTTTGAGTGGAGTTACTACAGTTTACTCACTGTTCAAACTGTCCCCAGCAAATAACTGTATCTTGAATTTAAAAAAAAAAACCCAAAACATTTATATTCTTTATTCATATATAAGTCCAAGTCAATTGACATAATTAGGTTGCCAAAAATTACTGTCTAATATGAATAGATTAATTTGACATTAGGTTAGTACAGTGAAATAAACTATAGAGGAAAAAAACAAAATTGGCATCTAAGAAAAGTGAAATGATTGACGAAAATCTAGAAGACTCGTATATTTTAAATTTTAAAGAAAATCATTGAACATAGTAGCTCCTTCCATGATGACTTTATATAAGTAAAGTAAAATAAAAACTGACATCTTATAATTCTAAATTCTGTGTTTAAGGCAGTGAAAATAAACTAAGGCAGTGAAATAAACTAAGACAGTGAAAATAATTAAAAGGGCCAGTGAGACAAAGAGTTGATATGATGGATGCTTACATTTCAGAACCATCTCTGGAGGACTCTATTTTCTCAGGTTCCCGATCTAGAACTCTGGTAGAACCTAGGAAGAAGCCTCCCATCTAGTTTGCACAGTGGTAATCATAGAAAGGAACACAAGAAAACAGAGGAGACATGTCAAGCTATATTATAGCTAACTCTGAAGTCTCATATTCTGATGCATTGTATTGTATTATTTACTTTCCAAAATTATTTTCCTGAACTTTCATAAACTGTAAATAAAGAGTCAAAATAAAAAAGAAATAGATAAAAAGTTCTATGCAAATAAGACAACATCTCTTTATTATGACCATGACAAATTTTCCAGGCATTTATCTTTATCTAAACAATAAAAATGCTTAAAAATATTCAGAGTGAGCTTGGAGACATTAAACATTGGAAAATCTACTTACTGCTGTGCCTTATCCAAAAGACAATTTGAATAGGTCACCCCAGCTTTGTGTTTACCTAGATTGGATTATTTTAAGTGAAATAAAGAGTATGGGAAAAACTAGCTGGGGGAGAACAGGACTATCAGTTACTCTCTGTGTGCACTCATGCTCATGGTACCTTTTCAGAGAAATAGTGGTACCTTTTAAAGGAGATATATTGACATGACATGATTTTTTATTAATGGAATACATTAAAGAAAGCAGTGCTGCAGCAAGTCCATGGTATTCACAGAGATAAAACATATTAGGGAATGGTATTTTTGCATACTCCTTTTTGCACTAACTAAAAGCACAAGCTTCAAATTATGATCAGTTATGCTCCACACTTTGATGTTAGAAAGTTTGCCTTCCCATGGAATAAACTAATTCACATCTAAACCTCAAAGCAGTATTAAGAATATATTTTCTGTTGAATATGTGAATGTAGTTCAGGAAGTTTGACTTCCTGCTCAACAATTTCAAGATTCTATAATGGAATAATTAAAATTGTGGGGTTCACTGCTCTGCTCAGAGGAAGTTTGTCTTTTTTTGTTGTTGTTGAATTACTGAAAGGCACTAAATTTCAAAAAAAATCGTAACTACTATAAGCCTACCACAATGACATCCTTGAGTTTCCAGAAGGTGGACATGGTAATGAGTGCCCTACAGCAAAGCAAAAATGGTTTACTATGACTCAAGTTTGGTCTTTCAGCAGTTTCATTCCTAGTTGTATTAACAGCTGTATAATATGTGGGAGTCCTGACTATAGAGTTGGTCATAGCTCTTTCATGTGATACATTAGCTTCATAGACTCTTAAATCTATTTGTATGCTCACATTTGTGATGTTATATATGGCTCACAAATAGCTCATTAAACTTTCTACGCTAAAGAAAATGTTGTGAGGTTAAGTCATGTATCCTATCATTGGCACTGTTACGAAACCAAAGGAGAAGGGAGGAATTATCATGGTGACAACTCTGGGACATAATTCAGTATTTATTAATGCTCTCTTAGAACACAAAAACATTGCCAGTTAAATGATGAGTCACTGGCAAATGAAATATCATGTCCAGCACTAACTCAAGAATAATTAATCCCCCAGATGAGCTAAATTTCAAATTATGTAAAAGCAATCCCATTTCCCTCTCCTTCTCTCCCCCTCTCTTTCTCTCTCCCCCTAATAATCTGTAAGTAATTTTTTTGTGTGTAAGTAATTCTTTGAATAGTATAACTGAACCAAAATATCATGACTTAGTGACTGAACAACAACAAAAACTCAGTGAAATAGAAGACTCAACAAGACCTAATAGTCACTAGATAGCATAGACATAGCAATAGATTCATTAAGAGAGAGGGGCAAGGGCAAAAAATGAGTGTGAGTTACTGATGTGCTTCTGACAAATGGCCATCTTGTGTTTACATCTTTGAGCTGATCAAAATGATCTTCACACTGCAGTACACACTGATGTTCTACCTAAGACAACAGTGGTAAAAAAGTAGAATAAATAAGCCCCTTCCATTATATGAGTATAAATGTGAACATTTCAAGTAACCACTTCCTCAAGTAATAGCATGCTGTATTTCAAAAGAATGACTGTTGGAATCTCCCAATTGTGGTGACATTTTTTACAGTACACAGGAGTCACCTCTCTGCTACACAATTAAGTAAACACTAGAGTCTTAGACTGAGCTCAAAAGGTTCATGAGTTTTAAACCCATTTAAGTCAAGTGGGCTTTAGGAAGTATCACTAACGAACAAAGGTAGTGGAGGTGATGGAATTCCAGTTGAGTTATTTCATATCCTAAAAGATGATGCTGTGAAAGTGCTCCACTCAATATACCAGCAAATTTGGAAAAATCAGCAGTGGCGACAGGACTGGAAAAAGTCAGTTTTCATCCCAATCTTCCCCTCCACCAAAAAAAAAGGGCAATGCAAAAGAATGTTCTAACTACCGCATAATTGCACTCATCTCACATGCTAGCAAAGTAATACTCAAAATTCTCCAAGCCAGGCTTCAACAGTACATGAGCCGTGAAATTCCAGATGTTCAAGCTGTTTTTAGAAAAGGCAGAGGGACAGGAGATCAAATTTCCAACACCTGTTGGATAATCGAAAAAGCAAGAAAGTTCCAGAAAAACATCTACTTCTGCTTTATTGATACACCAAAGCCTTTGACTGTGTAGATCACAACAAACTAGGGAAAATTCTTCAAGAGATGGGAATGCCAGACCACCTTACCTGCCTCCTGAGAAATCTGTATGCAGGTCAAGAAGCAACAGTTAGAACCAGAGATGGTACAACAGACTGGTTCCAAATTGGGAAAGGAGTATGTCAAGGCTGTATATTATCACCCTGCTATTTAATTTATATGTAGAGTATACCATGTGAAATGCTGGGCTGGATGAGGCACAAGCTTGAATCAAGATTGCTGGGAGAAATATCAATAACCTCAAATATTCAGATGACACCACTCTTTTGGCCTAAAGCAAAGGGGAACTAAAGAGACTCTTAATAAGCGAAAGAAGAGACTGAAAAAGCTGGCTTAAAACTCAACATTCAAAAAACTAAGATCATGGCATGCAGTCTTATCACTCCATGGCAAATAGATGGGGAAACAATGGACACACTGACAGACTTCATTTTCTTGGGCTCCAAAATCACTGCAGATGGGTGACTGCAGTATGAAATTAAAAGACATTTGCTCCTTGGAAGAAAAGTTATTACCAACCTAGACAGCATATTAAATTGTAGAGACATTACTTTGCTGACAAAGGTCTGTCTAGTCAAAGCTATGGTTTTTCCAGCAGTCATGTATGGAGTGAGAGTTGGACTATACAGAAAGATGAGCACTGAAGAATTGATGCTTTTAAACTGTGGTGCTGGAGAAAACTCTTGAGAGTTCCTTGGATTGCCAGGAGATAAAACTAGTCAATCCTAGAGGCAATCAGTTCTAAACATTCATTGGAAGGATTGATGCTGAAGCTGAAACTTCCAATATTTTGGCCTCCTCCTGATATGAAGAACTGACTCCTTGAAAAAGACCAGATGCTGGGAAAGATTGAAGGCAGGGGGAGAAGGCGATGACAGAGGATGACATAGTTGGATGGCAGCACCGAATTGATGGACATGAGTTTGAGTAAGCTCCAGGAGTTGGTGGTGGACAGGGAAGCCAGTCCATGGGGTCGCAAAGAGTCGGATATGACTGACTGACAAAACTGAACTGAACTCTATAAAAGTTATGGGGATAGCAGATGAATAGAGAGTTTGGTGGAAGGTTTCTATTATACAAAACATTTCCTCAAGAACAAGGAAGCACTTCAAGTGAAAGAGGAAGAATTCTATACAGGATCCTCAATCTTTTAATCTGGATTGCACCTTTAAAAAATTAACCTTTATTCCCAAAGGTGGAAATTAGTTTCAAGGCAGTGACTCTCATTTCAAGGGAAGAAACATGGAAGTTTTTCTGGATGAAAGTTACATAAGAGGGTAAAGTCACAGAGAAAGTCTGAGGAAACAGAAATAGTAACAGCTTCTTATTAACAAGGTTCTTTTTGTGTATAATGGTGTCCTTGAGATTTCTTGGGAATCAACATATCTAGGGCTTTGGCTATATTCAGACACCACTATAAAATCCATTTGTCATCTTCAGTGCATTAAGTAAAGAAAAAGAATGGATCAATTGCCCTGGAGTCAAAACAAATTTGGATTGTGGAGAAGATCAAGCAAACAGTAAATTTACGATACAAATATGAAAGTAGGAAGCATGGCTTGAGCTCTTGCAACCATTTACAATTACAGTTTAGTAACTACAAAAATCACATTTGAGAAGGCAATTTTTTTCTTCCTTGAAACTAGAGCTAGAGTTGAATCTTAGCCAGGCTGCTTCCCAGGGCCACTGTCAGTAGCATGACCTTAATGAAGTTCAAAACATTTTTCATACATTGGATGAGAAAGAAGACAATTCCAAGTGGTACTAGCTATTAAATATATATCCACACTTGGAATTGATTGAGAATTAGTCCAACATGCCACAAATTAAATGGGACATGGGATGTCTTGGGACATTAATCTGTTTCTCACTCTTTCTAGACTGCATCTCTTTAAGCATTATAACCTAAATCAAATAGAATAGTAAAAAATGAGATACCTTATTGATAGCTATTATGTCCAGTGGGGCATCCCTGATAGTTCAGATGGTAAAGAATCTTCCTGCAATGTAGGATAACCTGGTTCAATTCCAGGGTCAGGAAGTTCCCCTCTTGAAGGGATAGGCTATCCATTCCAGTATTCTTGGGCCTCCCTGGAGGCTCAGATGGTGAAGAATCTGCCTGCGATGTGAAAGACCTGGGTTCAATTCCTGGATTGGAAAGATCCTCTGAGGAGAGCATGGCAACCCACTCCAGTATTCTTGCCTGGAGAATCCCCATGGACAGAGGAGCCTGGCAACCTACAGTTCATGGGGTCTCACAGAGTTGGACATGACTGAGTGACTAAGCACAGCACACATGTAGAGTGGAGGGAAAATGTGAAATTTCTCTTAAAATATTGGATAATTAACAAACATTGGCCTCATGAAACAAGCAGTTGTACAAATTGAAAAATCATAGACCAAGTAGTCTTATTGGAGCCAATTAGGAGTTCACTTCTGCACTGAGGGGGAGCTCCTGTTTCAGAACTTAGTTCATACGATCATTCTGATAGTATCTAGCTCACTTCATTTTTTTTAAATAACTTAGGCCACCAGTAAGGAGTCAAGGCCTCTTCTTAAATGTGGGGAAGAGGAAGAGAAAATTACTACAGCTGGTGGAGGCAGGTGTGATGTGAATCTTCATTTTTAACTCTCAACTCTCTTTAAGACTGATATATTAATAGCCTGTCTGAAATTAAAAATGCTTGTTCCTTGGAAGAAAAGTTAAGACACATCTAGTTAGCATATTAAAAAGCAGAGATATTATTTTGCTGACAAATTTCCGTAGAGTCAAGGCTATTGTTTTTCCAGTAGTCCTATATGAATATGAGAGTTGGAACGTAAAGAAGGCTGAGTGCCAAAGAATTGATACTTTTGAACTGTGGTGCTGGAGAGGACTCTTGAGAGTCACTTGGACTGCAAGGAGATCAACCCAATAAATCCTAAAAGAAATCAACCCTGAATATTCACTGGAAGGACTGATGCTGAAGCTGCCTGATATGAAGAGCTGACTCATTGGAAAGTACTCTGATGCTGGGAAAAATTGAAGGCAGGAAGAAAAGGGGATGATAGAGGATGAGATGGTTGGAAGGCATCACCAACTCAATGGACATGAGTTTGAGCAAACTCTGGGAGATGGTGAAGGACAGGGAAGCTTGGCTTGCTGCAGTTCATGGGGTCACAAAGAGTCAGACACTACTGAGTGACTGAACAACAACAGCAACAACAAATATTAATAGTCTGTAACCCAATGCTGCATTATACTGAGCCCTCATTCCTAGAAGAAACATGATAGGCTAGAAACACAAGAAAATGCAAAGGGGAATTGAGAACTGAGCATTCTATTAGAAGGGAGAAGTATGCCCCAGTGCCTAAAAGGCACAAACAGGAAGAAGCCTACCCTTAGAAGTATGACACAACAGTCTTCATATACAAGTTACATGAGTAAAAATAAAATGTTGAGAGATTTATAGTAATTTTAACAAAATGGATAAACAAGAATACATGAGTTTTTCTAATTAAATAGTAATAAGTGGCAACCCACTCCAGTACTCTTGCCTGGAGGATTCCATGGATAGAGGAGCATAGAGGATTATAGCCCATGAGGTCACAAAGAGTCAGATATGATAGACTAACACTTTCACTTACGATAAAGTGAAAAGAACTGGACTGGACTCACAAACTAAACAAAATTTACATATGAGAAGTAAAATGTCATTAGCAAGTAAACTAATGCTGTTATGACCCTAAAGTGAAATCATTGAATCTGGTAATGGTGGGGGCCTTGGGTATTGACCTATGATAAGGGATTGGAGATACAGCTAAGTTCTATAGATGCTATGAGACTTGAAGTTGGAACTGAGACTTTTCAAGGATTATACAAGGGAAAACCAAATTCCTTCTGGCTACTAGAATAGGGATATGAAAAGCAGAGCATTTTGTGCTTGGATTTTGGGGAAAGACTAAATATTTCCTCTGAAATATCAGAATATTGAGTCTCTCTTTTATATCTATTTATAATTTGAAATTGTATATGGTGCAGGATATGTAACTTGAGAAATTAACATAAAAAATACTGTCATGTCTCCAAGGAGAAAACACAAAACGCTATGGACAGTCCTACAACTCAGCATACGCTGAATATAGACCTAAGAAACTCTCCACTGAAGATGGGCTCAGAAACAAGAAAAACAACCATAACAACAACAACTTAATATTCATGAGGAAATACTTAACCATGAGTGATATTCAGTAAGTATTTGAACAGAGTGAATTACATCTCAATCATTTGAGATAGTAGATCATTGTATTTGAAAAATAAAGTAAAATAAACATGTTTACAATGATAAAAAACATAAAAAGAAAAAGTAAAAGATCAAAGTTTATGAAATAAATAATCATCAAATTTGAAATTATAAGTAAATAGCATATCTAGACAATATATATACTTTTAAAATTAAGGTACTAACAGATGAGCAAATATTAAATTTAACAAAGCTAAATACAAATTTAATAAATTGAAATATAATTTGAAATTATTTCAAAAGGGAGACCTGATGAAGATGCAGAGTTGTAAAATATGAATGCAACATTAAGACATACTCAAAATAGATCTAAAATAATTTTGAGTAGAAAAGATAAAGAGAAAAGAACTACTATTTAGTATGACAATGACAAAATATATTTTAAAAAATGATTCAAGAAGCACAAAATGAATCCGGAGATGATAAGCTAAAATAAACACAAATGCAATTATATTATAGTGAAACTGTATTCATCATACCCTCCTTCAAAAAAAAAAAAAAAAAAGAAAGCACAGAAGAAAATCTAAAATTGCCAGGAAAAAGGATATATACAAAGAAAAAACATTTTCCAGGTACATTGTGAAAATAACTTGCAGTGAATAATGGCTGACTCAGATAATTATCAATTTAAGATTAAAAATTAGGAAAAATTTTCCATAAAAAGATTGAGGCAGTTTAGATAAGTGCAGTGTTATAAAATGACTTATAAATTAATTACTCCCTTAAAATGTGAATTTGCAGGGCAACAGTGGAGAAACAGACATAGAGAACAGACTAAGGACACAGGGACAGGGGAGGGGCTAGAGGGTGAGATGTATGGAGAGAGTAACATGGAAACTTATGACACCATATGTAAAATAGATAGCCAATGGGAATTTGATGTATGACGCAGGGAACTCAGACAGGGGCTCTGTAACAATCTAGAAGGGGTGGAATGGGGAGGGAGATAGGAGGGTGATTCAAGAAGGAGGGGACATATGTATAACTGTAGCTGATTCCTGTTGATGTTTGACAGAAAACAAAATTCTGTAAAGCAATTATCCTTCAATTAAAAACTAAATTAAAAAATGTGAATTGAATACAGTAGGAAAGATAACTTGCCTAGAGAATCCCAGGGACGGGGGAGCCTGGTGGGCTGCCGTCTATGGGGTCGCACAGAGTCGGACACGACTGAAGTGACTTAGCAACTTAGCAACTTAGCAAGGAAAGATAACAGTCAAGGCAAAAGCAAACAAATTTTAAAATGTTATGACAATTTAAGCCATTATTGAATCTAAATTCTATAATAAAACAGCAAACTTAAAATCAAAGTGGAACTCAGAAGACAATATAATGTAAGAAGAATGAAAATGCTTGGAACTGAAGCAATACTTTTAACAATTTCAATTGAATAGACAATTATCCCTTAAAATGTACAAAAAAAAAAAACCTTACTAAAATAATCAAAATCAATAATTACTGAAAATATGAATTCAGTGTTTTAGTATACCTTCAAGGATCACCAGGGAGGCAAATTCTAACAGGTGTATAGAAGGAAAAATAACACTTGATAATAGACGATAAAAAAGAGCCATAGCTAACAAAAAGCATACTTCCAAATTTTTAAAGTGATATATTTTATAAAAATAGCAATGTATTAAAAGCTTAAACATGCCTATTATAGACAGTGAAGTATGTCAGAAAGAAAAACACCAATACAGTATATTAATGCATATATATGGAATTTAGAAAGATGGTAATGATGACACTATATGCGAGACAGCAAAAGAGACATAGATATAAAGAACAGACTTTTGGACTCTGGGAGAAGATGAGGGTCAGATGATTTGCGATAATAGCACTGAAACATGTATACTACCATACATGAAACAGATGACCAGTCTAAGTTCGATGCATGAAACAGGGCACTCAAAGCCAGTGCACCAGGACACCCCAGAGGGATGGGATGGGGAGGGAGCAGGGAAGGGGGTTCGAGATGGGGACACATGTACACCAGTGGCTGATTCATGTCAATGTATGGCAAAAGCCACCATAATATTGTAAAGTAATTACCCTCCAATTAAAATAAATAAATAATAAATAAATAAAACTTAAACATCTTATGTAGAGCTTCTTCTAAGAGAGCTAGCATAGTTCAACGCTAAATTTACTCTTCAAGTAACTTTTGTATTAATAGATTAAAGGCTAAAACACTGAATACAGTCAATATATATTGAAATTTATAGACTAATGACCAAAGAAATTAGTCCGTATATATACTAGTGACCGAAAGAAACAAAATCTCCATGCTTTAATGCTTTCATTCTACTGGAGGAGACAGATAATAGTAAGTCAAGCAAATGAATAAAATTCAACATTATGTTAAATACAAGAAAATTATTAACATGAAATGTGTGTGTACACAGAAGTGGATGAGGCTAAAATCAAACACACACATGCAAAATCAGTGTAGAGCAAACTAAAAGAAGCTTTAGTAAAAAGGTACAGAAAACTGAAATATTTGGGAAAAAAAACTGGATTTCTTTTTCTTGAACTTCCATCATTTTTACATCATATATTTTTAAGCTCTCTTATCAGGTGTGTATTATTTAGGATTATATATCTGCTTAATTTATTTTATTATTAGAGTATGATTATTTTTATAGTTGGCAATAATTTTTGCTTTTAAAGGTGTTCTGTTTGACATTCTTTTGACTAGTTTTAATATATCATATATTTTTTTACTTTGAATTTATTGGAATAATTATATATTTTTAGCATGTCTTTATTATAGGCAACATATAGTTAGAATCATTTTTCTTCTTTTAAAAATCTCTGTGTTTAATTAAGGTGTTTTAATCATGTACAGCTATTATAATTTTCAATGTGTCATCTTAATATTTGCTATTTCTGATTCTACCCTTTCTTTTGTTGACTTTTCAGGGTAACCCTTTTTGTTGTTTCTTGTTGTTGTTTTTGTTAGTGCATGTTTTAGGGTTTATTGTATACATGTCCCTTTTACTTCAGGAAGCACGGAGGACTCACCTTGGGCTTCTTATACCTTAAGCTGTTGCCCAGAAACTCTTGGCACTTCTCTGTGTGGTTTTATCTTATTATCTCATTCGTTTTCTGTTTCTACAGAGTCGTTTTCCTTTATTGCCTGATGCCCACTATCTTAAAAAGAAACATTTATGTTTTCCATGTTTTTGATTCCAGTGGAAGACTGCATGTGGTCTACATTTATAAATCCTGCCCAGAAGCAGAAGCCAATCATTGAACACTTTAAGTCAATTTCTCTGAGTTAGGCACTTATTATCAACATGTTTCCACTAAATCAATATGAAACAGCAGTTCTGTTTGAAGGATTTATTACTTTTAATGTTCTAGAAAAATGTTTTTAGGTAATACAGATACAAATGTATTACCAATACGAAAGTTGGAGGAAATTTAGCTCTTGAGTGATATTATTTTGACGTCAAACTTAGCATTGGTTAATTTGAGTCAGCAGTGACAGTCAGCTTCAACTGAAATCAAATAATTGTCAACAACCTCCTTACTTGTCAACAGAAGGAAAGAATATGGTTGGAAATAAAGTTATGCTTCATTCCTATCCTAATATTTTCATTTCTATGTTGACAGGTAATTAGGACAATTCACAGTTTTCTGGTGTTTTTCCTACACTGAAATTATTCCTACAATAATCTCAAGGAGATTCCTACAAGGAGATTATTAAGTGCTTCTATTATAATTCAGTCAGTCACTAAACCAAAAATGGTTTTAAGAGTTCTTGTATTTGAAAATTAAAAATAATTTTCAATCAGCTCAGTTCAGTTGCTCAGTCATGTCCTACTCTTTGCAACCCCATGAATTGCAGCACGCCAGGCCTCCCTGTCCATCACCAACTCTCGGAGTTCACTCAAACTCATGTCCACCAAGTCGGTGATGCCATCCAGCCATCTCATCCTGGGTCGTCCCCTTCTCCTCCTGCCCTCAATCCCTCCCAGCATCAGAGTCTTTACCAATGAGTCAACTATTCGCATGAGGTGGCGAAAGTATTGGAGTTTCAGCTTTAGCATCATTCCTTCCAAAGAACACCCAGGACTGAACTCCTTTAGAATGAACTGGTTGGATCTCCTTACAGTCCAAGAGACTCTCAAGAGTCTTCTCCAACACCACAGTTCAAAAGCATCAATTCTTCGGCACTCAGCCTTCTTCACAGTCAAACTCTTACATCCATACATGATCACTGGAAAAACCATAGCCTTGACTAGACGGACATTTGTTGGCAAAGTACTGTCTCTGCTTTTGAATATGCTATATAAGTTGATCATAACTTTCCTTCCAAGGAGTAAGTGTCTTTTAATTTCATGGCTACAATCACCATTAGTTTTTCTCAAATTGTTAGTATATTTTTCTGTGATTTTTGCTTATTTTACAACCATTTCCTATATGTGACTGAACATGTAGCACATGCCTATTTGGTTTGTTTAACAAATGTAATTCATTGCACCAAATTTGTGAATTTAGCTTATATATTAAAAAAGTGAATCTTTGTCCCACATAGAAAATATGTGCTTATTATTTTTCCTTCAGTTTTTGTGACTGAGATTCTTTGTCAATGCAATTCCCTCAACAGTAACCTTGAAAATATCCTTTAATTATTTTCTGGAATCCTGTATCTGTTATCTGATATATTTTCTATACCTTTCAGACTCTTTCTCTCTGTTGACTTTTTATTTTTTATTTCCTGTGATTCTTCACAACTGAAAAGCAGTTCAAATCTCCTATTTTATAAAAACCCTATATGATTTGCTCATTCGTTCATTTACCTCAACCATAATATCTTTAGACTTTTTAAAAATTTTGGATTTTGGAACTTAATTCCTTCTGATGCCATGCTTACTAACCTCCAATTAAATCGTTGGTTCTAGGTAATGTAAATTCTCTTTTTTTACTTTAATAAAACTTCATAGATAGAAGAAGCCAACACTTTTCATGTTGCCAAATTAAATAAACATACTTAATTCTTTTATTATCAGACATTTCTGCTCCATTGAGCAGATTGTATGTTCAGTCACTGACATTCCTTTTCAAACCAGAAACTCTGGTCTCAGTTCAGTTCAGTTGCTAAATCGTGTCTGACTCTTTGCAACCCCATGCACTGCAGCAAGCCAGGCCTCCCTGACAATCACCAACTCCCAGAGTTTACCCAAACTCATGTCCATTGAGTCGGTGATATCATCCTACCATCTCATCCTCTATTGTCCCCTTCTACTCTTGCCTTCAATCTTTCCCAGCATAGGGGTCTTTTCAAGTGAGTCAGTTCTTGGATCAGGTGGCCAAAGTACTGGAGTTTCAGCTTCAGCATTAGTACTTCCAATAAATATTCAGGACTGATTTCCTTTAGGATGGACTGGTTGGATCTCCTTGAAGTCCAAGGGACTCTCAAGAGTCTTCTCTAAACACCACAATTCAAAAACATCAATTCTTTGGTGCTCAGCTTTCTTTATAGTCCAACTCTCACATCCATATGTAACTACTGGAAAAACCATAGCTTTGACTAGATGGACCTTTTTTGGCCAAGTAATGTCTCTGCTTTTTAATATGCTATCTATGTTGGTCATAACCTTTCTTCCAAGGAGTAAACATCTTTTAATTTCATGGCTGCAGTCACCCATCTGCAGTGATTTTGGAGCCCCCCAAAATAAAGTCTGTCACTATTTCCCCATCTATTTGCCATGAAGTGATGGAACTGAATGCCATGATCTTAGTTTTCCAAATGTCGAGTTTTAAGCCAACTTTCACTCTCTTTCACTTTGATTACGAGACTCTTTAGTTCTTCTTCACTTTCTGTCATAAGGGTGGGGTCATCTGCATATCTGAGGTTATTGATATTTCTCCTGTCAATTTTGATTACAGTTTGTACTTCATACAGCTCAGCGTTTCTCATGATGTACTCTGCATATAAGTTAAATAAGCAGGGTGACAATATACAGCCTTGACGTACTCCTTTTCCTATTTGGAACCAGTCTGGTTTTCCATGTCCAGTTCTAAGTGTTGCTTCCTGACTTGCATACAGATTTCTCAAGAGGCAGGTCAGGTGGTCTGATATTCCCATCTCTTTCAGAATTTTCCCCAGTTTGTTATGGTTCATACAATCAAAGGTTTGGCATAGTCAATAAAGCAGAATGTTTTTCTGGAACTTTCTTGCTTTTTTGATTATCCAACAGATGTTGGCAATTTGATCTCCAGTCCCTCTTCCTTTTCTAAAACCAGTTTGAACATCTGGAAGTTCATGGTGCATGTAATGTTGAAGCCTGGCTTGGAGAATTTTGAGCGTTACTTTGCTAGCGTGTGAGAGGAGTGCAATTGTGTGGTAGTTTGAACATTCTTTGGTAATGCCTTTCTTTGGAATTGGAATGAAAACTGACATTTTCCAGTCCTGTGGCCATTGCTGGTCTCAGTAACACTGCTAATACCCAGGTAGTGAAGGAGATCTCATGCTCAGGTAAATTGGAGGAAATATATCAAATAAAATTAGGTAACACATTTATCTACAAAAATTTAAAATACCAATACAGACAGATATATAACATGCTGAGACTCAAACAAGGAATATAAAACAATTTTTGAAAGACACATGAAAATGTCTTTTTTTCACAACTTAAGCAATGCTGCCTTGTCCTTTTGCCTTCCATGATACTTAGCCTTTCTTCATTAATTTTTTTTTCTCAGCATTTTAAGTATATACGTGAGTCTGTTCTTTAGTTCCAATGCTTGTATATTTATTCTTCTGCTTCTCACTATTTTCACTCTCCTACAGAAATACCACTTTTTCTTATAATTTCAACATGCTCCTAACCCTATGAATACTTATCTCTAGCTTTGGGGTCCAGACTTGACAAGTCAAGCTCAAATATCAATTGGCCTGCTGGATAACTTCATTTGTGTGTCTATAGCCTCATCACTTGGAGAAGGCAATGGCACCCCACTCCAGTACTCTTGCCTGGAAAATCCCATGGACAGAGGAGCCTGGTAGGCTGCAGTCCATGGGGTTGCTAAGAGTTGGACATGACTGAGCGACTTCACTTTCACTTTTCACTTTCACTTTTCACTTTCATGCATTGGAGAAGAAAATGGCAACCCGCTCCAGTGCTCTTGCCTGGAGAATCCCAGGGATGGGGGAGCCTGGTGGGCTGCCATCTATGGAGTCGCACAGAGTTGGACGTGACTGAAGCGACTTAGCAGCAGCAGCAGCAGCCTCATCACACTTAATAATTTTAAATAATAATTATTTAAAAATTTCCCCAATTTGATCTGCTTCCACATTCCACTTTCTACTAATGGCACACAAAACAATCCAGTGATCCAAGCTAGAAACCTGGACATCATTTGAGACATTTTACATTTCTTTAGAACGTACATATTCTGCAAGTAATTAATCAAACTATACAGTCAATATTACTTCTTAAATTGGTTTTAAGAGAGGGTTGTCTAGGAAGATGCAAGTCAAATCTTTTGTAACATAACACGGGAGTAACAGCCCTTCAATATTGTGATATACTACTAATTAGAAGCAAGTTACACAAAGGGGTACATTTTTATAAAAAATTACTTATGAGGGGCAATTTAGTGGCCTCCTGACAAACATTCCATAAAATGTGAGGGTTTTGAGACACATATTGTGTTAAAGGGTTGTTATTATTGTTAAGTTGGTTTGGAGAGTACAATGTAATGTGGATCCAGGGCCAAGGTGGTTTATCTATCCTACAGACAGAAAGGAGAGGGGGAAAGTCAAGGCTACTGATGACAGGTGGTTTTGAAGTATCACCAAGAGAGTGACCTTCAAAGGACTCAACAAATTCATTCTCCCTTACAAACAGAGGAGCAATTTAGCAATAAAAAGAAGGAAAAATATCTCCTCAGTAGCTGAAACAACTTTTTTCATCAGAAGGTGTTCATATATAGTGAAAAAATGTTTTTTTCCTTGACATCTAGAAGTTCTGATGTAACAACCATATTATAATCTAGGCATCATTGTTGTTTTATAGAATTAGTACATTAATATATCAATCTATTAGTAATTAACAGAGCTATACTGAGATCTCATTAGGTAAGTATTAAGGTATTTCTTAATACCTTTCAACAACATGGAAAATAACAATTCTAGCTTTGGAAAACTGGTAGTTTCAGTTCTAAATTTTATTTGGCAGATCATCACTTCATATCAATGCCTAATTCTGTATCTATTAATATTAAATAGAGACACAATGCAGAATAACCCTACTCAGCATCAGATGTGAACACTTTACTGTCAAAAGTAGTATTATTACTAAACCATGAACTCGGATGTTTATCATGAGTTTTAGAGGCTAATATTAAAGGAGAAAAATTTGGTAACCAGAAGGCCCTTGCACTGTACCAGGCATCATCTGACCTATCATTTACTTCTTATTTCTCTGTTGTTATACCTTCGAATAAGTCCATATTGACTCAGGAACTCTAGCTTCTATATATGTCACTGAGAGTTGCTTTACTTTTAGCCACTCAATTTTATAATGATCTTAAGTTCACATCTAACTTCAGTTCCAAATATTTTATAGAAAGATATGTTCTGTTATTCAACTTCCACACCAAAACACAAAACAAAACAAAACAAAAACCAACAACAAAGGAATTGATTGAATCAATCGAGGTGAGATTTAGGTTAGATATGAAAAATACTTTACATATTATGAAATGGGATGTCATTTTAAGTTTAGAATCATTTACATTGAAATCAATCAGATATAATACAATATAAAACATTTGAGAAGACACTGAATTATGTTAATTCTGTAGTTAAGTTTAATGTTTTAATGATTTTATAATCTCTATATAGTAAACTAGAAACTAACTTATCTGTTTGGCAGTAACCTTCTCTCACTACTTTTCTCAGTCTATCTGCCACACTTTGCCATCAGTTTCTTAGTTCTGCATAGTGAGAAACTACATTGTGTTGAATGTAATTTTACTGTATAGTTTCCAGCAAGGTGTTGGAATTTTAATTTTAAAATGAATATATTTAGACAATTATGTGCCAGATAAACAGTTTGATTCCAGATGGTTTAAACAAACTCAACAGCACTTTTTAAAAAGTCAGATTGTCCTGTACCTCCCACATTGAAAATCTGTTGCTTAATTTTGTGGTCTAAGATAGAAAATATCACAAAAGTCCACTAATTAACACTTATGTATTTAAGAGTATAAATAAGAATATAGGAATGGTATTTTAGCCAATGTGTCTTCTTAATTTTATCTTTAATTAACTTCATGTATTATTTTAGTCAAATAAAATCCTGAAAAGACTGTCCAGAAGCAATTTGTAGTGCAGATGTTATTTCTACTCAAAAATATATATTTTTATATATCTCTACATGTATTTCTATATTGAAATATATGCTGCTTCTATTTTTTAATTGCTTCTATTTTTAAGAAATAATCAGTCTCCAAGAAATACACAATTACCTAAATTTCTGCTTTTAACTACAGTTTTGGAAAATATAAAATGGATCAGAAAAATTCAATAACTCTGAGTTTACATGTTAATAAGGTAGAAAAATGTAATCAATAAGTTAAGAGGAATTTTTAGATTGTGATAAATGATGAAGGAAATAAATTGAATGAGGTAGTAGAAAATTATGGAGGAGAAGGTTTATATTCAGTTCAGTTAAGTTCAGTCGCTCAGTCGTGTCCAACTCTTTGCCACCCCATGGACTGCATCACACTAGGCTTCCCTGCCCATCACCAACACCCAGAGAATGCTCAAACTCATGTCCATCAAATTGGTGATGCATCCAACTATCTCATCTTCTGTCGTCCCCTTCAATCTTTCTCAGCATCAGGACATTTTCCAATGAGTCAGACCCTGATGTTCATATTAGACAGGGATATCAGGAGAGATAACTGAGGCCTGAAGGTAAAAAAAGGTTTAGTAACATTACAGCATGGAAACAAGAATTTGAAGTGTGCATTTGAAGTACAACAAAACATGCAATATATTATCTGTAGTCAACATGATTGAGGGGCAGAAAGTGGCTGATGTCTTGTGAGCAAAGAATCAAGAGGGTGAAGAAAAGACTGAAGTGTGAGCAGGACAAACCTACAGAAGGAACAAATTAATATTTTAAAGAAGTGCAAATTTACATAATTTGTCTTACCAGATAGCTATATATTTATCAAAGTACAGTAATGAAGAAATGTGGTATTGACACAAAGATGGATAAATAAACCAATGTAACACACTTGAGACATTATAAAAAGGCCCTTAATATACTGCTGGTGATTAGAAAAACCATGATATTTTCAAGAAATGATGCTGAAACAATGTGCTATCTACATTTTAAAAGCAGTAAAATATTTTCTCCAAATACAAAGATTTAATTATTATAGATTAAACAATGATCCCAAAATAATAAAGCTAGATCTTCCAGGAAACAAATGGGAGAATGCCTGCATCACCAGACAAATTAGTTATGTATTTCTTAAATAATATAAAAAAGCAGAAGCAATCTTTGAAAAATTACATTTTTATATTAAAACATAAAAAGTCTTAGCATATCATAAAAAAATAAACTATTCACTGAGAAGACATTTACACCCATACAAGCAAAAATTATTAGTGACCAGAAGGTATCGAAACACTAACAACTCAATACAAAAATTGGCAAAAGTTAAAAACAACCAATCAACAAATAAAAGTAAAAATGGAAAAGAAACATATTCATGGAGGCTAACTTCATTTGAAACAATGAAATCCAACTAAAATTAGAACAAGAAATGATTTTATCCCATCAGAAACAGAAAAGTTTAAAATGCTTAGCATATCAAATCTTGACAAGCATTTGGAGTAACAAAAACTTTTATCCAATACTGCATGTGCAGCAAAGTTGTTTCAGTAATATACGACTCTGCGACCCCATGGACTGTGAAGCTCCAGGCTCCTCTGTCCATGGGATTCTCCAGGCAAGAATACTGGAGTGGGTTGCCATGCCCTTCTCCAGGGAATCTTCCTGACCCAGGGATTGAACCCACATCTCATAGGGAAGGTATACAATTAAAATTTTCTGGAAGAATTTGACAAATCTCAATAAACTGTGCATTTCCTATGACTCAGTTTAACTCAGTTCAGTTCAGTTCAGTCTCAGTCGTGTCCGACTCTTTGTGACCCCATGGACGGCAGCATGCCATACTTTCCTGACCATTACCAACTTCCAGAGCTCACTCAAACTCATTTCCTTAGAGTTGGTGCTGCCATCCAACCATCTCATCCTCTGTCATCCTGTTCTCCTCCTGCCTTCAATCTTTCTCAACATCAGGGTCTTTTCCAATGACTCAATTCTTCACATCAAGTGGGCAAAGTATTGTAGTTTCAGCTTCAGCATTAGTCCTTCAAATGAATATTCAGGATAGATTTCCTTTAGGATTAACTGGTTGGATCTCCTTGCAGTCCAACGGACTCTCAAGAGTCTTCTCCAACACCACAGTTCAAAAACATCAATTCTTCGGCTCTCAGCTTTCTTCACAGTCCAACTCTCACATCCATACACGACTACTGGAAAAACCATAGCCTTGACTAGACGGACCTTTGTTGGCAAAGTAATGTCTCTGCTTTTGAATATACTATCTAGGCTGGTCATAACTTTTCTTCCAAGGAGTAAGCGTCTTTTAATTTCATGGCTGCAGTCACCATCTGCAGTGATTTTGGAGCCCCCCCCAAATAAAGTCTGACACTGTTTCCACTGTTTCCCCATCTATTTCCCATGAAGTGATGGGACCAGATGCCATGATCTTCGTTTTCTGAATGTTGAGCTTTAAGCCAACTTTTTCACTCTCCACTTTCACTTCCATCAAGAGGCTTTTTAGTTCCTCTTCACTTTCTGCCATAAGGGTGGTGTCATTAATATATTCTTTAAATACACATTTAATCAATCTGGATCATTCAATTTGATATTTGGGGTTTTTTTTGTAACTTGTGCCTGAATTTTGTTCCTTTTTATTCCTTTCAGTACATAATATAGTTCTGCTGATTTGTGTAGAATGCACTTGAGGAAAGGTGAGGACAGAGTACTGGATGGAAAAATGCTAAATATTTTTCAAATTTTATCAGCTGGTAGTTATCACATGGAGCATTGTGATTTTAAAAAAATGAATATTGTGGTTTATTACAAAGGATGTGAAGAGTTGGGATGAGCACACTGTTCAGTGGTTGATCTTTGGGTGTCTTCTCTATCATTGATTAATATATAGGTGTTCTTTCAGTTTCAGAAAGTTCATTTTTGTTATACCACATATGATGCTACCATATAAATCTAATAATTTCATTGTGGGGGGAATCCCTATTTTATTATATTTTTAGATTAAAAAAAAAAAAACTTTTGCAGTAATCATTCAGTACCAAACCTCTCATTTCAAAAACTGTGTGCATGTCTTCATCTACAACCAAATCTCCTACACCGCCACTCATCCTGCAAACTTTTGTTGGTATTCCTTTATTTATAAGTCCATGAACTTCTTCAAGGAAGGATCCATCTACATCCTAGCCTTTCTCTCAGTCACTCAAATAAATCCTATTTATTCACTTGAACTTTAACTTTCTTAAGATGAAAATGTATGATCAGCATTTCCCTGCTTCAAAATATTATTTCAAATTATCCCATCCTCTTTTAAAATTTAATAGGGCCCATCATTCCAATAATATCACAACCTCAAATATTTAGATCCAGATAAGATAATACCACTCTAATAGCAGAAAGTGAAGAGGAACTAAAGAGCCTCTTGATGAGGATGAAAAAGAAGAGTGAAAAAGTTGGCTAATAACTCAACATTCAGAAATCTAAGATCATGGTATCCGGTCCCATCACTTCATAGCAAATAGAAGGGGAAAAAGTAGAAGCATTGACAAATTTTATTTTCTTAGGCTCCAAAACCACTGAGGACAGTGACTGCAGCCATGAAATTAAAAGACACTTTCTCCTTGGAAGGAAAGCTGTGACAAATCTAGACAGAAGGTTAAAAGGCAAAGACCTTTGCTGACAAAGGTCCATATTGACAAAGCTATGATTTTTCCAGTAGTCATGTGCAGACGTGAGAGTTGGACTATAAAGAAAGCTAAGTGCTGAAGAATTGACACTTTTGAATTGTGGTGCTGGACAAGATTCTTGAAAGTCCTTTGGAATGTAAGGAGATCTAATCAATCACTCCTAAAGGGAATCGATCCTGAATATTCATTGGAAGGACTGATGCTGAAGCCGAAACTCCAATACTTTGGCCACTTGATGCAAAGAGATGACTCACTGGAAAAGACCCTGAGGCTGGGAAAGATTGATGGCAAAAGAAGACTAGGGAAGCATAGGATGAGAGGGAGACAGGGAAGCCTGGGATGCTGCAGTACATGGGGTCATAAAAAGCTGGATATGACTTAGCAACTGAACAACACTATTCTGCAAAGAATATTACTTTGAGATTCATGCTCATTCACTAATCTATTTTCCTTTACTTGTTATTTACATTATTTGGGAATAACAATGCCTTTCTTAAAAGTAAGATTGTAGCTTGCCAAATATTGACTAATTCTTTGACACATTCCTTTCAAAATGTAAAGTCAAGAGGTATGTCTCACCTTTTTGTCTAAGACCTACTTCTGTGAAGTTTAGTATGAGGTATTTAATCATATCTAACAACCAAAAGAAATAATTTCCATGCTTAAAAAATAATGAATTGAAAAATCTATTGTATTAAACCTAATGGTAGAAACTGAGTTACATAAGCATTAGAGTTCATGACCACAGAGCACTGCCTATGTAGTCTGCATGTGAAATGACACTTACAGAGCACCGCAGATTGATTTTTGTGTCTGGAATAAATTGCACTGATTTAAAAGGATAGGTTAATAAATTGTTGGTCTTGATGGAATTTTCCTCTGGGTTTTAGTGAGCTATAAAACACTATTTTTTGGCCAAACCTTGGAAAATTGGAAGGGTTTTAACAAATGGAGATGTAGAAGACACATTATTTCAAGAATGAGTCATTCCTGGAGAAAATGCATGAGGAAGGGAAAACACGAGATGTTTATTTCTACAAAGGTTGTAAATGGTAAGTGGAGTATATGAATGGAAAGTAGTTTGGATCACATTTTAAAACACTGAAGAGTTTTATTTTTCTTAATTCGTTCTGGATTTTTTTTTTTTTAATCAGAGATGTGTTTTAGATAGCTCAGTCTAAGTGGAATTCTAAAGGAGGAATTAGAGCAGAAAAAACCAACTGGTGTTGGCAAGCCAATTATCAAACCTTTACAAGAGTCAAACTGAGAGGTCTAGAGAAGCTGATTTAAGAGGGTGACAATGGGCAAGGAAAAAGAAAGAAGGGTATGCAGGGAACCAAACAACACTGATTAGAAAATAAGGGGTTAGAAGAGAGAGAAAAAGTTGTGGTTTATTTTTAACTGAAAAATGGAAATTCACTTATCAAAGGTTTTAATATTTAGATCATAGTTGTGACATTTATTGTGATATGTTGGCACGAGGGTGCCAGAGTGCTCATCTAGGTAAAAATACTCACAAATTTAAAACATACTTTGAGAGCTGCCTGATCTAAATGAAAGACCATGATGACCAGCATGTACATGGCAATACTGTGTCAAAGTGAGATCCTGACAGCCTGGGTCATAAACTAGAACCATCTCATTTCTGCAAGGACACCATTTTCCTTTTTCTCATTTGCCAATGTGAAGCTTTATTTCTGTCAGGGGAATTTGTAATTTCCTCGGTTCTGTCTCATCACAACGAAACTTTGAAGCAATGAACAGACCAGTTTTACAGCTATCAGATGCACCGGTGTTACAGCTCCATGTTACAGCTCAGTTTTATTTAGAAAATAAAGGAAAATATGTGCTCAAGACATGATGGCACACTGACCCAAAAGACAAAAAGAGAAGAGAGGCCCCCGACCCAACTTTGGCTCCTCTTTTTCTATGTTTTTTCTCCTCCCCTGGGCCTGCCTTATGTAAATTGGGCTAGCCAGGCAGGAGTGCTGTTTGTTCTACCTGAGGTCCTCACTCCATTCCTCGGACCTTCCTTTGTTCTATTTTTGCGGGTTTATCCCTTCCTTGTCTTCTACCCACCACCATTCTGGACTCCTTTTTCCTATTCTAACTGTGTAACATTTCCCCTTTTCCATTCCCTAAATTTACTCTTGGACAATGAAATATTAACTGTTTTTGAACATTAGAAGTTTTCTTCAGTCATTGTTTTAAATATAGCCTTGAATTTAGTTAGCTTGTAACCTCTCTGGGCAAGAACTAACTCTACCTAACCTAACCCTGACATTCCAGAAACAGAATTAGACTTTAGTTTATTTTCTCTCTTTCTCCCCTCTCACTTTAGGTCCCATGAAAATCAACCTCTACAACTGGAAAGTGGGGCAGTGGACAGGAGATAAAAAAAAAAAAAAAAGTAGTAAAGTGTCTAGTTTTAATATACTTGACAATTCTCTCACAGAAGAAATTACTGACACTGAATCACAGACCACTGTTATGCACTGAACTGTCCCTACCCCAACCATGTAGGAATCCCAATTCTTGGAACTTGTGACTGTGACTTCATTTGGAAACAGGATATTTGGAGATGTAATCAAGTCAATATGAAGTCATACTAGTTTAGGGTAGGCCCTGCTCCAAGGATTGTGATCCTTATAAAAAGAGGAAAGTCTGTACACAGACACACAGGTGAGAAAGCCATGTGAAGATGATGGCAGACATTTACTAATGCACCTACAAGACAAGGAAGGACAAGGTTTGCTGGAACCACTGTAATGTTGTAAATGTAAATAAATGACAAGGAAGGATTCCTCCTGTAGAGCCTTTAAAGAAAGCCAGGTCCTGCCAACATCTTGATTGTAGCCATCTAGCCTCCAAAACTGTGAACGAATAATTTTATTTTAAGCCACACAGTGTACAGTGTTTTGCTACAGCAGCCCTGGAAAACTAATACAACCCCTGGGTAGCATTTTTAGTATTCTTCAACTCCCCGTGTATTTATGCCAAGCATTTCATAAGGTCAACGTTTAAAGACTTTTGTAGTTCCTTTAATCCCCTCCTCCATTTATGATGTCTCATTTAAAGCAATACGTGTTTTCATTTGTTTATTTTCTTTAACTTCCAACCTCCCACTTTTAACATGCTTATTTATCATAAACAAAAAATTTTATTACTCATGGCAAAAGCAGAAGGCAGACTTCACATTTGAGCCAACAAGAGGGTGACACAGATTGGCCTGCACGGGCTCCAGCAGAAACAGTGGGCTGCATTATAAGAAAGTAACTCAGGGCTTGGAGGAATCACAGTTTTTACAGTAAATGGTAAGCAGACCATGCCCTTCATTACAGAGAGGCACTGCCTATGTAAGTGCTTGCTGTGAACACAAGCCTGAGCAATAGCCCAGTTAAAGAACTGGTGACATCTTGCAGTCTTGGCATCACTATCATGAACTTGTAGGCATGTTCAGGGCCCAGGGCATATTGCATCCTTCCTAGTGGGAGAAGAGTAGAAATGTCCCACTGAGGATCTAAGGGCCATTGTGGCTTATATAAACAGGTAGAGAAGATAAGACACAAAATGAAGTTGTTTGTTTTAATTAAGACTCCAGGGGAGAAGTCTTTTCTTGAAAAATGTCTTAGATTATCCCAAACCAGACCTATATCCAGAGGTTGAAAACAAATGTTCTCAATCCACTGTATTAATACACTGATTAAAACTATACCTGGAATACTATATTCATTCTGAGTATCATGTTTTACACTAGAGCATAATATATTACATTAAATTTAAATGGCTGAAAAGAATTAGGACTATTTCCTGACACATGAAATTCAAATTTCAGTGTCAATAAAGTGAAAGTGTTAGTTGCCTAGTTGCATCCAGACTTTTTGTGACCCCATGAACTATAGCTTGCCAGGCTCCTCTGTCCATGGAATTCTCTAGGCAAGAATTCTAGAGTGGGTAGGCATTCCATTTTCCAGGGGATCTTCCCAACCCAGGAATCAAACCCAAGCCTCCTGCATTGCGAACTCATCTATCCTGCATTGCAGGTAGATTCTTTATCATCTGAGCCACCAGTTCTGACTGGCATATTTTATACTAGAGTATAATACATTACATTAGATTTAAATAGTTGAAAAAACCAAAAGAAGACTATTTCCTGACACATGAAATACAAATTTTAGTGTCAGTAAGTAATGTTTATTGGGATACAGTTATACTTACTCCTTTAAGCAATATCTGTTTCTGATTTCCTGTCAAAACAGCAAACTTGTGGAACATAGAGGGACTAGAGAGATTCAAATATTTATTCTCCGACCCTTTATAGAACAAGTTGGTGGTTCTGAGCATACATAATGGGGTAGGGGTTTAGGTCTATTGGCTAAGTCAAACACTAAGGCAAATTAATAAAAAGAGCAGCACTCTTAATAAAAACCAGCTAGGAGAGCTTTGAAGCATGGAAGTAAAGGGGTATTGAGGTGCATCACCAGAAGGACAGGTCAAGAAGGGAAGGCTGGTGAAGTGTACTCAAGAAGCAGCCAAAGTTGGCCAGAGAACTCGGAATGACCCATGGCACCCTCTGCAGACCACTCCATGCCTGTGGGTCTGAAATTTTTCTTTACATATGGGTTTTGTTGTTGTTGTTGTTGTTGTTTTTCCAACCTTTTCCTCCGTTTATGAAACTTTTTCTTAATGAGAATGGAGGCAGGCAGTAGGTGGGCACATGAGAGGGTTACTTGAGACTATTACCTGAAATGGGTTTTAAATAAGGATGAAAAGATAGTTTTGAGAAAGTAACAGTTGTGGAACGTATCAGGCTCATGATAATCTCTAACTGAAGTAAAAGAATCTGAACTTGTTTTCTGAAGATACTAAATGATGAAGAGATGTTTAGGACCATTTGTAAAATGTGTAAGGCTCTCAAATGTGAGGATATAAACCAGTATTTTTTGTGAAGCTAGTGAACCTATCCCGAGGAGTACCATTTAAAATGCTAAATTAAAACATTAGGCACAACTTTTATTAGAAACACAGAAAATGTGTTACTTCACAAGTGATCACATTCCCTTTGAAATATTTAAGCAGGGTTTAATTTAAAAGTATCACAATTAGATAATCAATACTCTCTGCCACTAAAATTATTATCATGCAGAAGATGTAGGCATACCTTTTGGAAGTAATTTTCTTATTACACTGCTTAATTTTAGTCATTTTCCCCTCAACGTCTGACATTCTAACACAATAAGGTAAGTATTAAGATATAGGAAAAGTTCAGTGCTAAATGGACTTGACAGTCAACAACAAAAATGTACAATACATATAAAAAATCAAGTTTCAGATTAAAATATATAAAGGTTTTCTGCCAAATAATCTTTTAAAAAATAAGCTTTGAATTATTCATTTCTAACAATTAGGTGCTATTGACATATATAGGATTACATATTAATTTGCCCTAACAAGTGAAGGAGTCTGGAGAAGGAAATGGCTACCCACTCTAGTATTCTTGCCTGAAGAATCTTGTGGACAGAGGAGCCTGGCAGGCTACAGTTCACGGGATCACAAGAGTCAGACACAAGTTAGTGACTAAACCAACAAGTGAAGATCACAGTAAAGTATACATTTCGCTGTATATATAAACCTTGTAACCCAAAATATAACTGCACAAAGTATCTAAAGGAAAATAAAAACTATATATAGCAAGTACCTGTTGGCTAAGGGAACATGGCTGTTGGGCCATGTCCCTGACTATTTCTGATTGGTTTACATAAAAGTGGCATTCTTTATTCAAGAAGAGGCAGAGTCCTCTTTTCAGCTGTCAGTGGGTCTAGCCCTCTCCTATTCTTTAAAACCACCTCAGCCAGGGAGTCTAGTTGGACCTGTAATGAAGAGCACAGCAATAATACTGATTAGGGGTAGAGGCCAGGGTTGACAATGAAAATCCATTGATATTTTGATAGCCGATTCCTCAGGCTTCTGCTGTGTGTTGATCAGTCAGCTGCTGGAGTGTGGCTGGAGGAAGGCTGAAGAATTCTCAGGCTTCTGCCTTGTGTTGACTAGTCAGCTTCCAGAGTGACTAAAGCGGGGCTCAGTGTCCTTCATGGGTGAGGGCTGTTGTTTTTGGAACTGAAGCTTGTGGAGGTTTTCGGGGTCCTGAACTGCTTTCCAGGTGTCCTCATCACAGGAAGTCGCTGCCTTCTTGACTCTGATGTGGTGGATCCAAGGGATGACACCTGTAATTTTAACAGCAGGAGGATTTGCCAGGACGACTACATGAGGGCCTATCCAAACTGGCTGTACTGGTTCCTTTTTCCAATCTTTACCCCATACCTCATCTCCTGGCAGATAGGGATGAACTCAGTTACCCAAAGGAATGGGTGTCCTTTCTAAGGTCTCTCAGGTGACAGGGAAGAAGACTTTTCCAGGGCCTGGAGGTGTCAGGGCATCTCCAGGTCAGCTAGTTGTTGGTGGTCTCCCTTGAGCTTTTGGTGGTCTCCAGTGAGACAATCACTGGGGGTGGTCTCTCATATAAGATCTCAAAGGGAGAATAGACTGAGGACCCTGGGGTGCATTTTCAGAGGGAGATGAGAGTCCACAGAATGATAAGGCAGCTTGTTCCAGGATGGTCTGGGTGTTGGCCAGGGGATATTCTTGTCGTACTACTACTTGGAGAAACAAACTTAAAAAGAAAGTTAAAGATATATGGCCCAAAGATCAATAGCTGTAGGAAAGCTGCTGATAGGTTAACCAGGAGAAGCAGGTCCAGACATTGATTCATGACATTAGTGTTTCTCTAGGTATGAGAAGATGCAAGAATTTGGGCTCATAAAAATCTTTATCTGAAAACATCTGACTATCTGAAGGCCTGTTTTTCTGGGTTTTTCCCAGAGCACAGATCCCTTATTTTTTGTTTCCATCCCGAACTCCTTTCAAGAGGGAGTCAGAGTCTTGTAGTGGTCATGATTTAATATTTGTAGAGACAACTGGCAAGGGCTAACTTCCAGTCAGCAGGGCCCCTTCATAGCCACATATCTGACCATGTTTTGGGTGCATTTCATGGTCATTGTGTCCCATGGTGCTGGAAAGGCTCATTCCCAGATCTAACAAAGATTTAATTGATAGGCCACTCAATAGTGTTGTCACTATACCAGGCCATGTAAGTAGTAAAATTCTCTCAACCATACCTGTCTTACTAGCCTCTTAGACCAGGAAAATATTTCCTCCTATTGCTTCCTACAATACCTAGAGTTCAATTCAGCTCAGTTGCTCAGTTGTGTCCAACTCTTTGCGACCCCATGAATCGCAGCACACCAGGCCTCCCTGTCCATCACCAACGTCTGGAGTTCACCCAGACTCACGTCCATTGAATCAGTAATGCCATCCAGCCATCTCATCCTCAGTCGACCCCTTCTCCTCCTGCTCCCAATCCCTCCCAGCATCAGAGTCTTTTCCAATGAGTCAAGTCTTCACATGAGGTGGCCAAAGTACTGGAGCTTCAGCTTTAGCATCATTCTTTCCAAAGAAATCCTAGGGCTGATCTCCTTCAGAGGGATTCCCTTGTGGTGCAGCGCTCTCCTTCAGAATGGACTGGGTGGATCTCTTTCAGGCCAAGGGACTCTCAAGAGTCTTCTCCAACACCACAGTTCAAAAGCATCAATTCTTCGGCGCTCAGCCTTCCTCACAGTCCAACTCTCACATTCATACAGGATCATTGGAAAAATCATAGCCTTGACTAGACGGACCTTAGTCAGCAAAGTAATGTCTCTGCATTTGAGTATACTATCTAGGTTGGTCATTACTTTTCTTCCAAGGAGTAAGTATCTTCTAATTTCATGGCTTCAATCACCATCTGCAGTGATTTTGGAGCCTCCAAAATTAAAGTCGGACACTGTTTCCACTGTTTCCCCATCTATTTCTCATGAATTGATGGGACCAGATGCCATGATCTTCGTTTTCTGAATGTTGAGCTTTAAGCCAAATTTTTCACTATCTTCTTTCACTTTTATCAAGGGGCTTTTTAGCTCCTCTTCACTTTCTGACATAAGGGTGGTGTCATATGCATATCTGAGGTTATTGATATTTCTCCTGGCAATCTTGATTCCAGCTTGTGTTTCTTCCAGTCCAGCATTTCTCATGATGTACTCCGCATAGAAGTTAAATAAGCAGGGTGACAATATACAGCCTTGACGTACTCCTTTTCCTATTTGGAACCAGTCTGTTGTTCCATGTCCAGTTCTAACTGTTGCTTCCTGACCTGCATACAGATTTCTCAAGAGGCAGGTCAGGTGGTCTGTATTCCCATCTCTTTCAGAATTTTCCACAGTTTGTTGTGATCCACACAGTCAAAGGCTTTGGCGTAGTCAATAAAGCAGAAATAGATGTTTTTCTGGAACTCTCTTGCTGTTTTGCTGATCCAGCGGATGTTGGCAATTTGATCTCTGGTTCCTCTGCCTTTTCTAAAACTACCTTGAACATCAGGAAGTTCACGGTTCACGTATTGCTGAGGGCTGGCCTGGAGATTTTTGAGCATTACTTTACTAGCATGTGAGATGAGTGCAATTGTGCGGTAGTTTGAGCATTCTTTGGCATTGCTTTTCTTTGGAATTGGAATGAAAACTGACCTTTTCCAGTCCTGTGGCCACTGCTGGGTTTTCCAAATTTGCTGGCATATTGAGGGCAGCATTTTCACAACATCATCTTTCAGGATTTGAAACAGCTCAACTGGAATTCCATCACCTCCACTAGCTTTGTTTGTAGTGATGCTTTCTAAGGCCCACTTGACTTCACATTCCAAGATGTCTGGCTCTAGATTAGTGATCACAGCATCATGATTATCTGGGTCATGAAGATCTTTTTTTTTACAGTTCTTCCATGTATTCTTGTCACCTCTTCTCAATATCTTCTGCTTCTGTTAGGTCCATACCATTTCTGTCCTTTATCGAGCCCATCTTTGCATGAAATGTTCCCTTGGTATCTCTAATTTTCTTGAAGAGATCTCTAGTCTTTCCCATTCTGTTGTTTTCCTCTATTTCTTTGCATTGATCATTGAAGAAGGCTGTCTTATCTCTTCTCGCTATTCTCTGGAACTCTGCATTCAGATGCTTATATCTTTCCTTTACTCCTTTGCTTTTCACTTCTGTTCTTTTCACAGCTATTTGTAAGGCCTCCCCAGACAGCCGTTTTGCTTTTTTGGCATTTCTTTTCCATGGGGATGTTCTTGATCCCTGTCTCCTGTACAATGTCACAGACCTCATTCCATAGTTCATCAGGCACTCTGTCTGTCAGATCTAGGCCCTTAAACCTATTTCTCACTTCCACTGTATAATCATAAGGGATTTGATTTAGGTCATACCTGAATGGTCTGGCAGTTTTCCTTACTTTCTTCAATTTGAGTCTGAATTTGGCAATAAAGAATTCATGATCTGAGCAGAAGTCAGCTCGTGGTCTTGTTTTTGTTGCCAGTATAGTGCTTCTCCATCTTTGGCTGCAAAGAATATAATCAATCTGATTTCAGTGTTGACCATCTGGTGATGTCCATGTGTAGAGTCTTCTCTTGCATTGTTGGAAGAGGTTGTTTGCTATGACCAGTGCATTTTCTTGGCAAAACTCGATTAGTCTTTGCCCTGCTTCATTCCACATTCCAAGGCCAAATTTGCTTGTTACTCCAGGTGTTTCTTGACTTCCTACTTTTGCATTCCAGTCCCCTATAATGAAAAGGACATCTTTCTTGCGTGTTAGTTCTAAAAGGTCTTGTAGGTCTTCACAGAACCATTCAACTTCAGCTTCTTCTTCTTCAGTGTTACTGGTTGGGGCATAGACTTGGATAACTGTGATATTGAATGGTTTGCCTTGGAGACGAACAGAGATCATTCTGTCGTTTTCGAGATTGCACCCAAGTACTGCATTTCGGACTCTTTTGTTGACCATGATGGCTACTCCATTTCTTCTGAGGGATTCCTGCCCACAGTAGTAGATATAATGGTCATCTGAGTTAAATTCACCCATTCCAGTCCATTTTAGTTTGCTGATTCCTAGAATGTCGACATTCACCCTTGCCATCTCTTGTTTGACCACTTCCAATTTGCCTTGATTCATGGACCTGACATTCCAGGTTCCTATGCAATATTGCTCTTTACAGCATCAGACCTTGCTTCTATCACCAGTCACATCCACAGCTGGGTATTGTTTTTGCTTTGGCTCCATCCCTTCATTCTTTCTGGAGTTATTTCTCCACTGAACTCCAGTAGAATATTGGGCACCTACTGACCTGGGGAGTTCCTCTTTCAGTATCCTATCATTTTGCCTTTTCATACTGTTCATGGGGTTCTCAAGGCAAGAATACTGAAGTGGTTGGCCATTCCCTTCTCCAGTGGACCACATTCTGTCAGACCTCTCCACCATGACACACCCGTCTTGGTTTGCCCTGCGGGCATGGCTTGGTTTCATTGAGTTAGTCAAGGCTGTGGTCCTAATGTGATTAGATTGACTAGTTTTCTGTGAGTATGGTTTCAGTGTATCTGCCCTCTGATGCCCTCTTGCAACACCTACCATCTTACTTGGATTTCTCTTACCTTGGGCATGGGGTATCTCTTCACGGCTGCTCCAGCAAAGCACAGCCGTTGCTCCTTACCTGGATGAGGGGTATCTC
Source organism: Ovis aries (assembly GCF_016772045.2). Classification (NCBI taxonomy): domain Eukaryota; kingdom Metazoa; phylum Chordata; class Mammalia; order Artiodactyla; family Bovidae; genus Ovis; species Ovis aries. Next base: position 64,887,613 of record NC_056063.1, read on the forward strand.
CTTACCACTGCCTTTCCTGACCTTCAACGAGGGATAGCTCCTCTAGGCCCTCCTGTGCCAGGCAGCCACTGCTCCTTGGGTTGCTCCTCCCAGCTGCCGCTCCTGGCCTCGGGCGCAAGCTGACTCCTTCCAGCTGCTGACCCTGGCCTCAGGCCTGCGGTGGCTTCGCCCAGCCGCCCCTGGTCTCGGGCGCGGGGTAGCTCCTCTTGGCCACTGCCCCTGACCTCAGACATGGGGTGTCTCCTCCTGGCCGCCACTGACCTCAGACGTGAGGTGTCTCCTCCCGGCCGCCCCTGACCTTGGATGTGGGGTAGCTCCTCTCAGCCATTCCTGTGCTGTTGCAGCCTGGCATTCTCGGCCGCTGCCCTTGACCTCCGATGTGGGGTAACTCCTCTCGGCTGTGCTCAGTGCGTCTGTATGCAGCCGCCCGCGCTCACCACCTCCCATAGGCCACCCAAACCCATGTCCATTGAGTTGGTGATGCCATCCAACCATCTCAACCTCTGTTGTCCCCTTCTCCCCCTGCCCTCAATCTTTCCCAGCATCAGGGTCTTTTCCAGTGAGTCAGCTCTTCACATCAGGTGGCCAAAGTATTAGAGTTTCAGCTTCAACATCAGTCCTTCCAGTGAGCACCCAGGACTAATCTTTAGGATGGACTGGTTGGATCCCCTTGCAGTCCAAGGGACTTGCAAGAGTCTTCTCCAACACCACAGTTCAAAAGCATCAATTCTTCAGTGCTCATCTTTCTTCACAGTCCAACACTCACACCCATACGTAACCACTGAAAAAACCATAGCCTTGACTAGACAGACCTTTGTTGACAAAGTGATGTCTCTGCTTTGTAATATGCTGTCTAGGTTGGTCATAACATTCCTACCTAGAATTACATTATTAAAATTATTGATCTTACATGGAACTGCATATCAGCTTTTTATCACAGGCTCAGTCATACATTTGGTAATGGAAGAAATAATCTTCTGAAGCAAGCTACATAGGAAACAATATAGCTAGCAGTTATTAGTAAGGTCAAAAGCAAGAAATTAAGTCAAGAACTTTCATTGGGTATAGCTGGTATAGCCCAGATCATCTGACTCAGTTAAATGGTTATAGCCAAGTGTTAATCTTCTGGTTGTACATCATGGAGCATCTGACCTTTATCCAAAGATTGGTTACTGAGGTAACCTTTAGAAACAATCTTAGAGTGTCCTTTTAATAACTTAATTAAACATTTTAGCAATATAACAGGGAACTATCTCAGAAGTGAGTCTTAGTAAGCACAGACCTTAAATAAGAAAACTAGAACTTAATATTCAGTGAAACAAATTTTCTTCTTCTTCTTCTTTCTTTTTTTTTTTTTTGAGAACTCATTGTGAGGGCATCAACACTGTAGCCAGGGAAGGCTTTAACTCATCAAGTATAAATGAGGACTGTCAGGGAGCTGGGAAAAGCCAAGTAGCAGTCTTGGATTTCCCATAGCCCTGGCTCTTTGACTTTTAGCTGTTATTTATCCATTTTCAATTTCTTGATTTAGAAGCAGACTATTACCATGTTTTAAGGACTTCGGCATAGCAAAAGTCTAACAATGAGGGGTTATGTTTTGTAAAAGCAGAATGAGCTTTGTTTACATGTAACATAATCTTAAATAATATTTATTTACTTTACTAAAGTAACCAAAAAAAAATTAAAAGCAAATAAAAATCACTTAAAGGCAGAGAAATTCATAATCTTTTATTGAAACCTGCATTCTAAGAAAACTTTGTTCTCTAAATAGAGAGAAGACCAAATTCCAATCTGGTACCAGCTTACTGTTAGTAACAAAAGTTTTTTATCTGCTTAATCTTAGAAAGTCTTTTCCATAAATCTTGAAGAACTAGCAGTATTCTTCTAAAGGCATGAGAGTAAAATCATAGAAGGCACGTTTAAAATTTGATTCTATTGCAATTGACAAAGAAAACTGGTCATTGCTGTTGATATGTAACATTTTAATATGATAACTAGAATTAAAATTGACCACATTTTATCAGAGCATATCAGATCTATAAGAATTTCACACAATTTTAGGATATCTATATTAGTAACATCAATCATACAGTATAACCTGAAAAGACTTATTACCACTTCAACAGGACTTCCCATGTAATTTAACATGTCCAGTGAACCCAAGTAGCTTAATAGCTCTTTGGGCTGTCTCAGGGGCCCTCTGAAGCATCCCAAAGTTAGCTAGCAGTCAAGTTATTTAGGAAGTTTTGTCGATAAATATCAAAAGGGTTTATTACACTCAGTCAGGTAGGATCATATAAGTTACTGTGAAATAATAGTTATTTACTTAGCCAAAATTAACAAAAGATTTCAAAGGTAAATATAGAACAGATCAATTAAGAGGTAAAAAAACTTAAATCTATTATAAAAAGCAGTTCAACATTTGAAGGAAGTGTGTTCTCTTAACATGTACTCTACAAATGGACATCACCAGATGGTCAATGCCGAAATCAGATTGATTATATTCTTTGCAGCCAATGATGGAGAAGTGCTATACAGACAACAAAAACAAGACCAGGAGCTGACTGTGGCTCAGATCATGAACTCCTTATTACCAAATTCAGACTCAAATAGAAGAAAGTAGGGAAAACTGCTAGACCATTCAGGTATGACCTAAATGAAATCCCTTATGATTATACAGTGGAAGTGAGAAATAGATTTAAGGGCCTAGATCTGATAGACTGAGTGCCTGATGAACTATGGACTGAGGGTCGTGACATTGTACAGGAGACAGGGATCAAGACCATCCCCATGGAAAAGAAATGCCAAAAAGCAAAATGGCTGTCTGGGGAGGCCTTACAAATAGCTGTGAAAAGAACAGAGGCAAAAAGCAAAGGAGTAAAGGAAAGATATAAGCATCTGAATGCAGAGTTCCAAAGAATAGCGAGAAGAGATAAGAGAGCTTTCTTCAATGATCAATGCAAAGAAATAGAGGAAAAGAACAGAATGGGAAAGACTAGAGATCTCTTCAAGAAAATTAGAGATACCAAGGGAACATTTCATGCAAATATAGGCTCAATAAATGATAGAAATGGTATGGACCTAACAGAAGCAAAAGATATTAAGAAGAGGTGGCAAGAATACATGGAAGAACTGTACAAAAAAGATCTTCATGACCCAGATAATCATGATGCTGTGATCACTAATCTAGAGCCAGACATCTTGGAATGTGAAGTCAAGTGGGCCTTAGAAAGCACCACTATGAACAAAGCTAGTGGAGGTGATGGAATTCCAGCTGAGCTGTTTCAAATCCTGAAAGATGATGTTGTGAAAGTGCTGCCCTCAATATGCCAGCAAATTTGGAAAACCCAGCAGTGGCCACAGGACTGGAAAAGGTCAGTTTTCATTCCAACTCCAAAGAAAGGCAAAGCCAAAGAATGCTCAAACTACCACACAATTGCACTCATCTCACATGCTAGTAAAGTAATGCTCAAAATTCTCCAAGCCAGCCCTCAGCAATACGTGAACCGTGAACTTCCTGATGTTCAAGCTGTTTTTAGAAAAGGCAGAGGAACCAGAGATCAAACTGCCAACATCTGCTGAATCAGCGAAAAAGCAAGAGAGTTCCAGAAAACATCTATTTCTGCTTTATTGACTATGCCAAAGCCTTTGACTGTGTGGATCACAATAAACTGTGGAAAATTCTGAAAGAGATGGGAATACAGACCACCTGACCTGCCTCTTGAGAAATCTGTATGCAGGTCAGGAAGCAACAGTTAGAACTGGACATGGAACAACAGACTGGTTCCAAATTGGGAAAGGAGTACGTCAAGGCTGTATATTGTCACCCTGCTTATTTAACTTATATGCAGAGTACATCATGAGAAATGCTGGACTGTAAGAAATGCAAGCTGGAATCAAGATTGCCGGGAGAAATATCAATAACCTCAGATATGCAGATGACACCACCCTTATGGCAGAAAGTGAAGAGGAGCTAAAAAGCCTCTTGATGAAAGTGAAAGAAGAGAGTGAAAAAGTTGACTTAAAGCTCAACATTCAGAAAACGAAGATCATGGCATCTGGTCCCATCACTTCATGGGAAATAAATGGGGAAGCAGTAGAAACAGTGTCAGACTTTGCCGGGGGCCAGCGTGAGGAACTCCGCCCATGGCAAAAGTCATGAGGAAGGAGGCTTGGCATACGCAAAGGCATGATCAAGCCTCAGGAAACCCTCTGTTCCACAGCATCTACCCCCCAAACCAGAGTGTATCTACTTTACTGTTTCATGCTCTCGCCTACACCTCTGACTTTATGGGGGCTGTTTCCCACCGGTTCTCTTGGAGAAGGAGTAAACGTGCAGCTCCAATTCAATAAAAATTCCTGGGCGTGACAGGAGTGTTTCAACTTATGAACTCCTCTGAAGGTTATCTAGCCCGCCTGTATAGGTTTGTCTGGCCACATGTGATTGTTTACAGCCTCCCAACTTGAGAGGCACGAGATGTTTTAGACTTACTAAAGGCAAATTCTTCTGGGAAATTGTCAGTATAGTGGGTTGCTTAGGAATTATATTGGCGAAGGGTTTTTCATTTGTTGTGCCAATAATTGCTGCTAATTCCCTGCCCTGGGTGGGACAAGGGTGTCTCAGTTAAACCTCTCTGCTGGCAAACTAGCTTGTGTGACAGGATTATCCATACTCCTGCCACATGATTGTTTACTACCTCTCAACCATAAACAGCACAGACAGTTTTGGAGTATTTTGAGAGTCTTAATTAGAATAGGGCTTTTCTCATTGTTGAGTCAATGATTGCCGCCAGGCCTCCATATCCTTAGGCACCTGGGAATATATTAATGAATATTTGGAATATAGAAAAGGAAATATAGTAGTTTTTAAGGTTAGCAATACTAGACTTTTTGAGTTAATGAATTTTCTCTTTTGTAATAGATCACTGTACTTTGTTATAAATCACTGTGTCCTTGCTATGTAAAAATGTAACTTTATCACTATCTTAAGACTAAATAGATCTTAAGGGGAACATTGGTGAAAGGATTTTCATTTGTTGGGCTGATGTTTGCTGCTAAATCTCCATATTCCCTGTCATTATAATGAATATAACTAACACATAGGAGAAATAAGTATTAACCTTTAAGATTTAGTCGAGGCTGTATATTGTCACCCTGCTTATTTAACATCTATGCAGAGTACATCATGAGAAACGCTGGACTGGAAGAAACACAAGCTGGAATCAAGATTGCAGGGAGAAATATCAATAACCTCAGATATGCAGATGACACCACCCTTATGGCAGAAAGTGAAGAGGAGCTAAAAAGCCTCTTGATGAAAGTGAAAGTGGAGAGTGAAAAAGTTGGCTTAAAGCTCAACATTCAGAAAACGAAGATCATGGCATCTGGTCCCATCACTTCATGGGAAATAGATGGGGAAACAGTAGAAACAGTGTCAGACTTTATTTTTGGGGGCTCCAAAATCACTGCAGATGGTGGTTGCAGCCATGAAATTAAAAGACGCTTACTCCTTGGAAGAAAAGTTATGACCAACCTAGACAATATATTCAAAAGCAGAGACATTACTTTGCTGACTAAGGTCCATCTAGTCAAGGCTATGGTTTTCCTGTGGTCATGTATGGATGTGAGATTTGGACTGTGAAGAAGGCTGAGCGCTCAAGAATTGATGCTTTTGAACTGTGGTGTTGGAGAAGACTCTTGAGAGTCCCTTGGACTGCAAGGAGATCCAACCAGTCCATTCTGAAGGAGATCAACCCTGGGATTTCTTTGGAAGGAATGATGCTAAAGCTGAAGCTCCAGTACTTTGGCCACTTCATGGGAAGAGTTGACTCATTAGAAAAGACTCTGATGCTGGGAGGGATTTGGGGTAGGAGAAGAAGGGGACGACCAAGGATGAGATGGCTGGATGGCATCACGGACTCAATGGACGTGAGTCTGAGTGAACTCCGGGAGATGGTGATGGACAGGGAGGCCTGGCGTGCTGCGATTCATGGGGTCGCAAAGAGTCGGACACGACTGAGCGACTGAACTGATGGTCTCTTAACATAGAGAAAGGCCGAATTCAAGTTTTGCACCAGCTTACTTTAAGCTCATTTAGGTAAACTTAATTAAATTTATTCTAACCTTAGTCAGTTATAACCATGCACAAAACTTTTTTTTCAGGGTCCACTCTCCACAAATTTTTAACCACTTTCTGTAACAGTCACCTGTAAGTCAGACTTACTTTCTTTTCCCTTACAAAATGTAATTTTATTTTTTATATCTTCTTTATTAAAAACATACATTCTGCTTTCTTATTAGATTAGCAAACAAACTTTATCATTATATATTTAATATTGAATATTTCCCAGTTTACATGAATCTGAAATTTGTTTAGGTTAATTTTTCTTGCATTTAGAATTGTTTGATTTGTAAGCAATACTTTTCTTTAGACCAATTAAATTAGAACTTGTTTACAACATCAACAATATTATCAGAAAAAAACAAAACACATACAGTAAGACATACATAAATCCAGACAGACAGACAGAGATCTTATAGTTTTCTGTTTGAGATTTAAAATATCTCTTTGATTCCCCCACCTGCCATTTTTTTTTTTTTCTTTGCTTTAAGTTCTAATTTGCCTGAGGCTGAGGTCTCAGGCAAAGTGGGCTGTGTATTTCAAGGACAAGGAAAGGGTTAACTTCAAGCTTTCCCCTAGGCAGTCCTTTTAACAAGCTAGTTGTTTTTAATTGCATATGTGAAAAGAGTTGATTCCTCAGTTTCCAAAAAAAAATTTTCTCTTACTCCTTCAATCAGCAATCACACACTCACAGTCATTCAGAGGCTATCACAGTGCCTCCCTTCTCCTGAGTCCCAGGTTTCCTTAACTGTTGCTCCCTTCCTGGGAGCTCCAAGGTGATCAGTCTCCTCTTCTACCCATTTGGGTAGACCTGACTGGGGACTGGCCCCAGGGCATTACCCGATCCTGTGGCCATTCCTGGTGAGTTGGTTTGTCCCTCCAATAAGCCTGGTCAAGGCCTGGCTGTCCAGACAGTCAGAACACTGGTCGGAAAGAGAACCCAGAGTACTGTCAGGTGGTGCACCTCCTTGCTTGTCCTGGGGTTCCTCTGCTCCAGCCCAGTTCAGCCACCAGTCTGGCAGCTCAAGGGTCCAGCATGGTTGGAATCTCACTGGGGCCTCCAGAAATGTTCCAGAAACTGAGAAACCAAGCACCACACTTGGAAAGTTGGAGAACTCAGGTTTATTATGCTGGCGGGCCCAAAGAAGTTAACACTCCAATCTCTCAGCCCTGAACAAAGGGTTTACAAAGTTTTTATCGACAGACTATAGTGGGCAACACTGGCTAATAGGCTGGTTCAAACTGAGGGGCTTTGCGTGCACGGAAACAGCAGTCAAGACGAGAAGGGGGATGCCTGACCTTTACATGGATAGGCATGATTAAATATGTTGGCAGGGGCTGGGCAATTGCAAAGAGCAAGACAAGGGTGAGTGAGATAAGCTTCAGTTCCTAGTATTGTAAATCCCCACTTTCTGAAACTACTTGACCCCTGTGATCCAGACTTTGCAAGGAGCAAGATGTTATGGAGGCAGAATGAGCAGGAGGTTATGTAAAACTTTAACTTTTCCTCTTCTTTAAGGCCCTTAATTCCATTGGTTTAAATAATTAAAAGACATACATATGTTTTTCATTGTTGTGTTTCTTTCTTCTCTCTCTCTCTCTTCTTTTTTTTTTGAAATGTGACCATAATCACTGATTTTACCTTTTAAGTGCCCATAAGGGTGTTCTGAATCCATTTAAATCCATAAAATAGCTCTTTTTGTCACTCTTAAAGCTTATTATGAAATTCAGTGATATATGGAAATATTTTTTATACTGCAGTAGAAAGTATTACTTTATATCTTTCTTCTACCAGGTTCTTCTACCACAGTTAATTTAATATGTATAATTCAAAGTTTTAGAAATTGATTTTTTATTTCTTGCATGCAATTTATTTTTTACTCTTTGATCATCTTTCATTTCCCTAAAGCATGTTCTATGGCAAATACAACAAGTTTCTCAAATTTCTTCATTATTTCAAATCTGAAGTTAGTATTAATAGATAGACCAACCTCTCTCTCTTTGTGTGTGTCTTATATTACTAGAGATAAGACACTGGGTATATTTACACAATTTACTCATGTATATCTCATAAGACAACCTTAAGTAAGAGACCACAAATTAACTCATCAGAAGAGCAGGTTAAATAAGGCCAATTTCCATATCAGGAAGTAAAATATAACATGATCAAGATATGAGAAGACTTAAGTGACCACTATGAATTTGAAAAATATGATCTGTTAAAAACTAATCTTAGGGAGGCTGGGGAAAAACAGAGAATAGACACTAATATTTTGAAAATAACACTTAAAGGTAAATTTTAGTGTATAAACTAAAAAATGCAATTGGTTGATAAAATATATTTCACAAATAAAAGTACATGTTCTTCTTACATTAGGCTTTTTTTTCCCTCCAAACAAAACTGTTCATTATAACAAAGAGTATCACAATATAGCAAGGTGTGGCTTGTCAGTGAGATTCCCCATTTTATTAAAATGCCCCAAATAATAATGGTTATAATGAGTTATGCTATTTTTTTCAGACTATCAGCTATTTAAATCTTTCCTCTAAAAAGGTTTTAAGAATTGTGTTACACTGTGAGAACTTCATGAGTTACATGAAACACATTTTTCCAGGTAATTCATGATCTGAGATTTATTCTAATAAGTCTTTTTCATGTTATTATTTCTTATGAAAGGAGATAAAAATAGTGATACCATTTTTAAAAGACAATGAAAGCAGTGGTACAATCAGGTTATTAAATTGGGTCCTGAGATGAGACAAAAATATATTGAAATCTGCTTTATCACTTACTAGTTATATTACTTTGAGCTTGGTTTTCTCATCTCTAAAATATATAATAATAGTATCTTATTCATAAGAATGTCTTGAAGATTTAATGAATACTGAATGTTCTTATCTCAGTAACTGGTTCACAAAGCTAAATAATGTTTAATGAATAATACTAGTTTCATTAGTATTATTGACTATAAGGATTATTTGAGTGTTAGCTTCTCAATTCTGCCTCTATCTTATTATAGATCAGTTTGCCTTATCGGTATATATAACTACTAATTACAAAATAATATTCCTTTACTTTATGGTTGCCTAATTTTCACTTCAAAAATTTCATCTGAAAGTGAAGATACAAGTGGTGAAAACTATCCACTGCCTACATAGCTATGGTCTTGGGCCAAGGAGGAAGATACGAGGCCCCTTTTGTACATGGCAGAGAAACTGTGTTCTCATTTCTTCCTGATACTGTGAGGAGAGATGGAGAAGAATGTGAAAGAAGTGGAAGGAACATGACTCCTTAATTACACAGCACTTTTGCGGAGCCACATTTGTCACTGGTCCCTAGTTAAAGCCACTTCAGATGGTCTATTTTTCACCTCCAAATTGAACAGTTTCACCTGAACACTTTTCCTCATTCATTTGCTCAGTCTCTCATGCTTTGTAAGAGGATCTTGCATCTCATGTTTCAGATACAGAGCATTTTTGACATGAATAGTATTCTTTATGAATTCATGCCAGAAATCCATGTATTTATGATTATTTTTCTTTCCTCAATTACTGACCAAGAAGAGAACAAGACTGATGAATGTCAACTAAGTCAGAGATATGAATATCAAGATGGTGTGAGTGACATGTGATAGGCGAATTATTGAACATAAAAAGATCATGTCAGCAAAGAATTGTGACTGGAATATGTATGAGTTTATGTTCTTTCTCCTTTTAAGCAATCAGAAATGTGAAAAACATAAATATGATGATTACAGAGGAACAATACATACATAAACAGGTACAATAAATAATTATAAACCAAATAAAATCAATACCTTACTAGTATTTCTGAATAAGTAAACTGTGGCTCTCAGATGATTATACAGACTGTTTACACCTAATTTTATATAAATATTTAAATATTGACTGTATGATTCACAAGGTATTTAAGTTCCATGAGTAAACAAGACATATTTACATAATCAAATGGAATACAGGTTTATATAAATGAAATAGGCTTAGTATTCTAGCAAATATTATATAGGTTCCTATAACATTATATAAAAATCAATAAAACCAGAAAAAATTGCCTCTGGCAGATGCATTATAGATATATTTATTTAAAATCATTTTACTTAACTCAGTTCAGTTCAGTTGCTCAGCCGTGTCCGACTCTTTGCAACCCCATGAATCGCAGCATGCCAGGCCTCCCTGTCCATCACCAACTCCCGGAGTTCACTCAAACTCACATCCATCAAGTCGGTGATGCCATCCAGCCATCTCATCCTCTGTTGTCCCCTTCTCCTCCGGCCTCCAATCCCTCCCAGCATCAGAGTCTTTTCCAATGAGTCATCTCTTCACATGAGGTGGCCAAAGTATTGGAGTCTCAGCTTTAGCATCATTCCTTCCAAAGAACACCCAGGACTGGTCTCCTTTAGGATGGACTGGTTGGATCTCCTTGAAGTCCAAGGGACTCTCAAGAGCCTTCTCCAACACCACAGTTCAAAAGCATCAATTCTTCGGCGCTCAGCTTTCTTCACAGTCTAACTCTCACATCCATACATGACCACTGGAAAAACCATAGCCTTGACTAGACGGACCTTTGTTGGCAAAGTAATGTCTCTGCTTTTCAATATGCTATCTAGGTTGGTCATAACTTTCCATCCAAGGAGTAAGCATCTTTTAATTTCATGGCTGCAGTCACCCATCTGCAGTGATTTTGGAGCCCCCAAAAATAAAGTCTGACACTGTTTCTCCATCTATTTCCCATGAAGTGATGGGACCGGATGCCATGATCTTCATTTTCTGAATGTTGAGCTTTAAGCCAACTTTTTCACTATCCTCTTTCACTTTCATCAAGAGGCTTTTTAGTTCCTCTTCACTTTCTGCCATAAGGGTGGTGTCATCTGCATATCTGAGGTGATTGATATTTCTCCTGGCAATCTTGATTCCAGCTTGTGCTTCTTCCAGTCCAGCGTTTCTCATGATGTACTCCGCATATAAGTTAAATAAGCAGGGTGACAATATACAGCCTTGACGTACTCCTTTTCCTATTTGGAACCAGTCTGTTGTTCCATGTCCAGTTCTAACTGTTGCTTCCTGACCTGCATACAGATTTCTCAAGAGACAGGTCAGGTGGTGTGGTATTCCCATCTCTTTCAGAATTTTCCACAGTTTATTGTGATCCACACAGTCAAAGGCTTTGGCATAGTCAATAAAGCAGAAATAGATGTTTTTCTGGAACTCTTTTGGTTTTTCAATGATCCAGTGGATGTCGGCAATTTGATCTCTGGTTCCTCAGCCTTTTCTAAAACCATCTTGAACATCAAAGAGTTCACGGTTCACGTATTGCTGAGGGCTGGCTTGGAGAATTTTGAGCGTTACTTTACTAGCATGTGAGATGAGTGCAATTGTGTGGTAGTTTGAGCATTCTTTGGCATTGCCTTTCTTTGGGATCTAGTCCTTACTAATTAGATCAGTGTGTTCTCATTCATTCATTTGACAAAGCATACATATAATTTTGCTGGTATATTTGGGTTTTTGAGGTTTTGTTATTGATTATCTCATTTTAGGGGATGATGCAAAAGAAGTTGCTAACCTATTTCTGGAGCATATCCTACATAAATTATGTCTTATCACTTGAGAGAACTAGGGAGAGAAAAAAAGAGAAACCAAGCACCACACTCAGAGAGTTGGAGAACTCAGGTTTATTATGCTGGTTTGCCCAGAGGAGTTAACACTCTCACCAGGGAGGCCTGGCGTGCTGCAGTTCATGGGGGCGCAAAAAGTCAGATACGACTGAGTGACTGAACTGGGTTAACTGAAGTGAATGATAGTTCTGAGTGAATAGAACTGCTGGTTGAACTGGGCAGGACTTGTCTGTACTTTCGGGTTTTTAATTTTTAAGTTTCTATTAGTTTCGCTGCCAAAAGAAAAAAAAATTGAACTGATAATAATTACGTGTCAAATCTATATGTGATTCCTATCCTATAAGTTATTCCTTAAAAAATAAAACAATGTCGCAGGCTCCTTCTCCTGAAGTAATAGCCTTGGGAGAATTTGATCACATGGAATTTATGTAGTCCTCAGAGATGAGAGTCTGAAGGAGGCAGAGGATAATCATTCTAAAGCATCATTGCAATATAGGACTGCTATGGTTATCTTCTATTTATCCTGTTCAGAAGAATACCTGAAACCCAATCTCTTACTATTCTTCTCAAAGGAAGTGGGGTTTTCAATGGCTTAATATGGCCAATAGATTATATAGGGGGAAATTATATATTCCTTATTAAGCACATTCATCTCCAGTGGGAAATGCACCTGAAGGCAAGACTAAGTAAAAGGAACAAGAGAGCACCACTTAATCACCCCTTCCTTCTTTGTCAATTATATTATTTAAGTAGTACTATTACAACTCACGTTCACCCCCTGACCCCTCCCCCCAAACCAAGCATAACTTAAGTGTTTGCTGCTCTTGCTCAACTTGATTTGGATAATATGTTTTTTCGAGTTAACTTAAAAGTTATTTTGTGTAAATGACATGTATGTAATGATGCTACAGCAGACATGGCCTGTTCTTAAAGTAGTAGGGGAAGATCGTTTCATTCAAGTCAGTTTTTCTTGGAGGCTCAGCTGGGTAATTAGAAGGTTTAAAAGGGCTACATGCCAAATCCTGATATTCTGTAAAATCGCCTTAGTCATTTAGTTCACTATTAGAAGTTGTGGGCGCCTATACAAGATCTTGTATTTGAGTAGCTCAGAATATTTTATTCAGCTTTAAGCTAGACACTTCAACATTCTTTAAATATTTTTGTCCTTAGTAGACCGTTTATCTAAATGTTTTGTTATTTTTTTCACTAGTTACTCATAATTACATGTGTTTTGTTTAGTTTGCAGGAACTTTGAGGTCTTAATAATTTTTTTGCTATACTGCAAAGGAATTTTAGGTTATTTCAGTATAGCAAAAAATGTTAAACTCTTTTATGGCCTTATCATTTTTGAGTAATAGCTCAAGTTTGGGAAAGTAGTAGTAAAATGAAATAGAATTGGGTATCAATACAGGTAAACATGGAATTTGGGCAAATGGTAACTGTAAATTTATAGGCAAAAGTAACATATAACAAAATATCATTTAACACCTATACTATGCTAAAACTAACAATAATGGTATGGTTATTAACTTCAAGATATATTTACCAAAAATGATAAAAGCAAAGGACAAAAAGGTATGAAAGTTATTTTACATATAAGTTACTCAAAATTATCATTATTTTCTTCAAAAATGTGATATAAATTAGTTAAATAGTGATGTGACTATTTGGAAACTATTCATGATGTAACTTAACTAAGCAGGTATAGCTACCAAAAAAAACAACAACAACAACAACAAAACCCAAAAGCAAAAACGCACACTGACTATAAGAACATAGATTATTGCAATATGTATTGCTTTCCTGGATTAGTATAATGTTTAAAGACATCACATTTAGGTATCAGGAACCTTTATGATGCTCTTTGATCTCAAAAGCTTTAGAGCTGAAAGGATTTGGAAGTTGTCATCAGCAATTGCTGAAAGCTGCCATCTTATTTGATATTCCTTTGATATTTGGCCTCTTTTTAGTTCTATGGATTTGAAAGTTGTTTGGGGTCATGTATTAATATTCAGTGTACAATGATATTCTCTTCATATAGAGATAAAATATTTAAAAGTATTTTTAATATCAAATACTTGCTTTGGTTCCAAATTATCAATAATCTTACATAATTTAAAATAATTTGTCTTGTCCACTTTGCTTTTTAATCAACCTAGGAATAGTAGAATCTTTTTGTTTTTTTTTCCCTGATTCTAGTTTTGTGACAATCCAGGCAAGGGGATTTAACTTTATCACTTTTCACTGAGTAAATGGGGTAATATAAACAAAACTACAGTGTAAGAATAAAATGTCAATGGCTGAGCAAATATTCTCCCTTTGTTTTATTTCCCTGATGCAATTGGAACTGATAAGAGATACTATAAAAATGAAAAGTCAAAGTGAAATAAAGATTTTAAACTGATTTACCAAAATTACTACCAAGTATCATTTCTTTTAATAGATTCCTTAAAAAGTAGGATGGGAAATACAAGTGAATGACTTGAATGTAAGTTTACCTGAAGACTGTATTTTATTTTTTGGAAAGATCTGCTTTCTCTAAGAAATAACCAAACCTATTTTAGGATTTTTAAGTAACACAATATTTACCAGTGCCAACCTTACTAACATTTATAGAGCTTAATATTTTCAAACATAGAAATGTAGAATTTAAATTTTTATTTTTAATAAATTTGACTGTTAGGAAAGATGACAGCATTTTAAGCATTACAATAAGAAAGAGACAACTGGGTCAGAAGTATTGTGGAGTATTTTTGTAGAAAATGCATGTCAATTTTCTCCTATGCTTTTCTCCAAAACTAAACCTACAACTGCATACCAATCTACTCTCTGTTGTCTGATTATCTTATACATTCTGTCTACATAAATTTGGGTGTCCCTGGTGGCTCAGATGGTAAATAATCAGCCTGCAATGCAAGAGACCTGGGTTCAATCCCTGCATTGGAAAGATTCCTGGGAGAAGGGAATGGTTACCCATTCCAGTATTTTTGCCTGGAGAATTCCATGGACAAAGGAGCCTGTTGGGCTATGGTACATGGGTTCACAAAGAGTCAGACACGAATGAGTGACTAAGCATGCAGGCTCACTACATAAATTTGCTCATGACCTTTGACCACTTGAATATTTTCACTATCCTCATTGACAACAAAATTATAAGAATCTTACACATTATAAATTGACTGCATATTTAAAATATTTGAATCCTGTAATATGGATAGAAATACACATATATGTCATATATATGCTATGAAATATAATAAAATGAAACTATGGAAATGACCCAGATAACCATGATGGTGTGATCACTCACCTAGAGCCAGACATCCTGGAATTCCAAGTCAAGTGGGCCTTAGGAAGGATCACTAGAAACAAAGCAGGTAAAGGAGATAGAACTCCAGCTGAGTTATATCAAATCTTAAAAGATGATGCTGTGAAAGTGCTGCACTCAATATGCCAGCCAATTTGGAAAACTCAGCAGTGGCCACAGGACTGGAAAAGGTCAGTTTCATTCCAATCCCCAAGAAGGGTATGCCAAAGAATGTTCAGTCTACTGCACAATTGCACTCCTCTCACACACTAGCAAAGTGATGCTCAAAATTCTTCATGCCAGGCTTCAACAGTACGTGAACTATGAACTTCCAGATGTTCAAGCTGGTTTTAGAAAAGGCAGAAGAACTAAAGATCAAATTTCCAACATCCGTTGGATCATAGAAAAAGAAAGAGAGTTCCAGAAAAACATCTGCTCCTGTGTTATTGGCTATGCCAAAGCTTTTGACTGTGTGGATCACAACAAACTGTGGAAAATTCTTAAACAGATAGGAATACCAGACTACCTTACCTGTCTCCTGAGAAACTTGTATGCAGGTCAAGAAGCAACAGTTAGAATTGGACATGGAACACCAGACTGGTTCCAAATTAGGAAAGGAGCGTGTCACCCTGTTTATTTAACTTATATGCAGAGTACATCATGTGAAATGCCAGGCTGGATGAAGCACAAGCTTGAATCAAGATTGCCGGGAGAAATATCAACAACCTCAGATACACAGAAGACTTGCATGGACTCTGCATATAAGTTAAACAGGGTGACAATATAGATCTTTGACCTACTTCTTTCCTGATTTGGAGCCAATCTGTTGTTCCATGCCCAGTTCTAACTGTTGCTTCTTGACCTGCATACAAACTTCTCAGGAGGCCAAAGTATTTCCGTTTCAGCTTTTTTGGTGAAGAACTGACTCCTTGGAAAAGACCCTGAAGCTGGGAAAGATTGAAGGTAGGAGGAGATGGGGACAACAGAGGATGAGATGGTTGGATGGCATCAAATTGATGATGGACAGGGAAGCCTCGCGAGCTGCTCTCCATCAGGCCACAAAGAGACAGACACAGCTGAGGGACTGAATTGAACTGACAGGCAGCCAAGAACCCACTACTTATCTTAAGAATTACATTACCAAAACCCTGGTATTTAATTATGTGCTGTACTTCTCTCGATACTTTCACCTGATTCAAGATATTGTATTTTGTCATTACCTTCCTTTATATTTTATATTTTACCATATATGGATACATCCCCACACAATATAGCTCCTCTGTCCATGGGATTTTCCAGGCAAGAGTACTAGATTGGGGTGCCATTGCCTTCTCCAAATATAATGTATAGCTTAGGTTATTTTAAAATTTTGTATACACATTTTTATATGTATGCAAACTTTTTCATTAGATGTAGTAGAAATACCCATATCATAATGCTTTATTATAATTCATTTTCTTGGCTTGGATAGTACAAGTTAATCATAGTTGCTTTATTTATTTATATACAACCCTATACTCTTCTATGATATGACCACTATTACAATAAACTCACTTTTCTTAATAGAACTTTCTCAATCATAATGTAATTTTGTTTTCAGAATTTAAGACATTTAGATATATAACATTTAAAATTGTTTTGGCTGTAGGTGGCATAACTCTGTTTTACTTGAGCCATTTGAAATTAATTTTGATAATCATTTGTATTTCATTTTTTCCTAAATCTTTATGTGGTTTTTGCTTGGGTTTTTTTGACAAAGATGTCAAGATTAGTACTGCAAATATTTAATTTTTTTCTCTTATATCAAAGGATTCATCTTTTGGGACATACACATAAAATTCAATTCTATACTCTAACTTCTCAAGGATAGAAAATAAAATTATATTTGATCAAATTATCTCTTTTAACTAAATGATACCACAGCTATCTCTCTTTGGTATTGAAGCCTATGGACATGTACTCCTCTATGGATTTTAGACTCTGTAAAAAAAAAAAAAAAATCAATTCTTCCACCTAGCTGGGAGAGCAGCAAAATACCCTCACAATGTGTGATCTTTATGTTTTTTCATTTTCATGACTTTTCAAAATATTTCTAAAGAATGAATAGGAATTAATACTTCTGGAGCAATGACTGAAAATCATGCTATAAAGTGTTAACTTTATAGATTATTTTAGAGTGAAAAATAATGAAGCTTTTAAAAGATCTGACTCATTACTTTTACTATAGGTGAATAATGTTTATTATTTTGACTTAGGATTTGCTGAGTTTTCTCAGTTTTCTGAGTTGAGAAAATTGTGGATAGATTTTATCTGGTTGGAGTTGCACTGTAGATTCTTCAAATACATTTTTTTAAATTACTTTTTGTCTCATAGTATATAATTGTTATCTGAAACAGTATCAGCTCAGTTTAAGTTATTTTGCCTTTCTTGGAACAAAAACCTTTCCTGAAACTTAAATTTTATTCTATCTTCATATTATACATTCATCTAATGAGAATCAAATAATGCAAATCTATGAACATTGGAATAATATGTCTAAGCTTTCTATTCACTTTTTAAGGGAATTTTTTAAGGGAAAAAAGGTTAGTTTGGAAAACATGATATAAATAAAATTTTAAATATTATTTTTTACTAATTTTTTCTAATTCATATTTACAAATATAGCAGCTGTTTTCTATGTATAAGAAGATAAAAATTTAATTTGTGGTTCCCTAGGTGGTTTTAAACCTAAGCTTTTTCCATTTTAAGTGAAAGATGCTACTGCAAAGATTTGCTAAATATAGAAAGCACTGCAGATCAGAAGATATGATAACTTGATTATCAGCATCAATATTTTAGTGACATCTGAGAAGGCAGATTAATGATGATATTGAAAGATATTGGCTATGATTATCAGAAAATAACTAGTTGAGCTACACTCTTTAACAAGAGGCCAGTGAAATGTTGTTTCCTAGAAAGTAAAACAACAACAACTACTCACCTAAATTGCTATTTTAATTTGCATAGAAAATGATTTTTAATTATAATTTCATTTGGATATTGCCATGTAATTTGTTGATTGTTTAACAAATTTTAAGATGATATAAAAATTCCCTGATATTATTTTGTGACTGTATATATTAAAAATAATATATTAACATGAGTAATTATTTGCTATTATTCTTGCCCTTGAAATAGAATGTTTACATTTTCTGGGTGGTTTATTCTGGTACATTTAAATATTTTCATACAACTCATTCAACATACAGAAGAATATAGTTAATATCATGGAAATGATTCAATTTACTAAACATAAGGGTCAATTGCTCATTAAATACAAGGTCACCATATTATTGCATCCTCTTAGTTTATGACATATTCCATCAACTCTCCTAGTTGAAGATTGATCTCTAGACTCTTCCCACCAATTAGATAGTCAGATAAATACTTTTATTAGGATTGACTTGTCAACCATGAGATGTTGTTGTTAGCCACAACCCTGGAAAATAAAAATAGTTTATATTTATCCACAGCTCCAAAATGTGTCAGGCACATCTTCTAGTATGTATGACTCATTATAAGAGATTCCATCAATGAATCTTTTAGTTCAAGGCCAAGACTCTTAAATAAAAATGAGTATTTGTGATATATTACATTTGGCAGGTGAGTAGAATTGTGCTGTGTTTAGTCGCTTAATCATGTCTGATTCTTTGCAAACTCATGGACTGTAGCCCACCAGGTCTATGGGGATTCTTCAGGCAAGAATATTGGAGTGGGTTGCCATGCCCTCCTCCAGGGGATCTTCCCAACACAGGGATCAAAGCCAGTTCTTCCACATTGCAGGCGTCTGAGCCACCTGCTTTATCTGCTTTACTGCTTTACCATCTGAGCCACCATGGAAGCCTGAGTATAATTGTGGTTAGATGTAAAAAGACTTCTTCTGGGATATAACATGCCATCAGTTCAGTTCAGTCGCTCAGTCATGTCAGACTCTTTGCGACCCCATGAGTCGCAGCACGCCAGGCCTCCCTGTCCATCACCAATTCTTGGAGTTCACTCAAACTCATGTCCATCGAGTCAGCAATGCCATCCAGCCATCTCATCCCCCGTCGTCCCCTTCTCCTCCTGCCCCTAATCCCTCCCAGCATCAGGGTCTTTTCCAATGAGTCAGCTTTCCACATCAGGTGGCCAAAGTATTGGAGTTTCTGCTTCAGCATCAGTCCTTCCAATGACTCAGGACTGATCTCCTTTAGGATGGACTGGTTGGATCTCCTTGCAGTCCAGGGGACTCTCAAGCGTCTTCTCCAACACCACAGTTCAAAAGCATTAATTCTTCAGTGCTCAGCTTTCTTCACAATCCAACTTACCATAGATGCCTTTAAATAACTCATTCTATGTATAAAAGTTCCATTGTGAGAATAATTATTCCCATAGATTAAGATACATTTTTTTTATTAAAAGTTGTTTAGATTATATTTTCAAGTTTAGAATGAACTGCTTTACAGCTGAAGTCATTAACATATGTTGTTCAGTTCAGTCCAGTCGCTCAGTCATGTCTGACCCTTTGCAACCCCATGAATCGCAGCATGCCAGGCCACCCTGTACATCACCAACTCCCGGAGTTCACTCAGACTCACATCTGTAGAGTCAGTGATGCCATCCAGCCATCTCATCCTCGGTCGTCCCCTTCTCCTCCTGCCCCCAATCCCTCCCAGCATCAGAGTTTTTTCCAACGAGTCAGCTCTTCACATGAGGTGGCCAAAGTACTGGAGCATCAGCTTTAGCATCATTCCTTCCAAAGAAATCCCAGGGTTGATCTCCTTCAGAATGGACTGGTTGGATCTCCTTGCAGTCCAAGGGACTCTCAAGAGTCTTCTCCAACACCACAGTTCAAAAGCATCAATTCTTCAGCGCTCAGCCTTCTTCACAGTCCAACTCTCACAATATATATTGTTATCACATGCAAATAGTCATGTTAGATTTTGTGAGACAAAAATAATTAAAATGATAAATAAAGCATAATTCTTGCTTATGGACCCCATAACTTAATAAATATGTATTTTCACAATGACTTTTAAATCTATCTGGCAAAAAGTGATCTTGAAAATATGTTCATTTAACAGCTAGAATTAAATAAGGACACGCTGGTGTTTCTCAAAGGCTAAAATTGAAGCTTATTATCTTGTCCTACTGTATTTTCTAATTCCCTTCTTTAGCACCCAGTTCCTTTCCAGAGTCACCTATGCACAAATCACACATATTTGACCTGGTACTTCCTGAAGCTCCTCTTCTTTTTGCTTTAATTTTTACTGGGAAGCCAGATGGTGTCTGACCCTCACTCATCTATAATACTCAAGCCAGCGTCACCCTTGGTCCTCATCCAAATATAACTGCTAGTTGGCCTTTTGAAAGGGAACATTCTAAACTAGCAAATGAGAATAGGAGACTAATAATCCATTTAAAAAATTTTTCTTTCCTAATAATTTACATTAGTTTCCATGAACCCCATAAGAAATTTAAATTACTCTGTACTTATAGGGTACAGAATATTACAAACATATTACTGAATATATATACTTTTTTTTTTTTTGCCAAATTTATCAGTTCCAGTTCTCTTCTTTATTTTATCCTTTAATCTACTTTTTTAATGCATGTAAAGAGAACCCCTGACTGAGCTATGTAATTTGTGTCCATGTATTTGGTAGACGTCTGTTTGGGGATGGGTCTGGAAGACTGCAAAGAATCTGGAGGGCTGGGATGGAGTAGGAGGTGGAAGGGAGGGGAGGGGACATATGTATACCTATGATTGATTCATGTTGATATATGGCAGAAACCAATACAATATTATAAAACAATTATATTTCAATTAAAAATAAATTTAAAATTTTTTTAAAAGGGTTAAGGCATCTCAATGAAGGTCAGGTTCTTTCAGAGGGCATTTAAAAAGAAGCAATGGCTGAGTCAATGTTCATTATGTCTTTATCATCTAAAACAATTATGCCTGATTTGAAGAAATATGGAGTTGGAATAAAGCCAGAATGAGGTTCCCACTTAATATATCAGCTTCTTATTTTGCTCCTTTTTACCAACTTCCAAGCTTCCTTATGGGGCTTCCCTGATAGCTCAGTTGGTACAGCATCCGCCTGCAATGCAGGAGACCCTGGTTGAATTCCTGGGTTGGGAAGATCCCCTGGAGAAGGGAAAGGCTACCCCCTCAAGTATTTACACACAAAGTTCCATTTTTGGATTATCAGGTTGTTAATACATTCCAAAAGCAATCCTAAAGTTTCACACCTCTGTGTATATATATTTATTTTTGCCATTTAATCAGGAATACTTATTCTTTTCAGCTTAAGGACCTTCTATTTGGGCTGTAACTAAGCTCAGAAGTTATGCTTTCTATGAAGAATTGTTATCACAATTTCCATTTTAATACACTCCTTTTATAGCTTGCCTATACTTCTAGTGATGTGTGTGTATATATATATATACACACACATAAAATCATCTATATGCAATTAATCAAATATACATATTATATGTATTAATCTATAATATATCTATTAAACTATTTAATTTATATATTGAGCTTCTTAAAGCTAGAAATTGTATTTTATTCAGCAATCTGTCTTCAACTAACATGTTATTACACAGAAGATGTTTGATAAAAAATTACTCAATCAAAAAAAAAATTACTCAATCACCTACAACTGAAATGAGTGAATGAAATGGTAGTTCAGATATGTATGCAGGCTGGAAGACAAGCATGTTAATTTGAAAAATGACTGTCTTCCTTTTCAAATGGAATACTACCAAGATAGTACCCTCCTATCCCTGAATCATGAACTTAATGTCTACATATTCACTATAATAGTATATATTACATATAATTTTATGAAATATACACACTTAAAAAATTCATTCAGAGAAGATTTGACTCTTCTTGGCTGAGAACAGTCTCTAGTTATGTGGAATAGCAAACCACAGTGGAAACTCAACAGGTTGCAAATATAACAATATAATGTGTACCTAGGTGACAATGACATTTGAAAGATTGAACCCTTAGTAGACATTTTTATAATTTAGAGTTTTGAAAATAATTGTACTGATGTGGAGGGATTCAAACTCTGACTCATGCTAAAATATCACTGCCTCCTGGCTCCCTGCCAAAATGTTAACTGAAGTTGTGGGTCACTAGATAAATCTTCTAAGATCCATGCAGATCAGTTAAATGTGAAGGTGTTGCATCCTACATGAAATAGACTTTCTGTTAAATGGGAGTATACCTTCTTAAAAACATGATATATAGAAACAAACAAACACAATCTCCAAAAACCTAAAACAAGAAATATCTGCATTAACCAAATCAGATAAAACTTTGCCTAAGAAAAATACGACCAAGTAGAGTGCCATAATGATCACTACCAGATCAAAGGCAAAGAATCTTTATCTGCAATTTTTCTCACTCTCAACTTGTATCATTTGATTCTCTTTGCAGTTCCGAGATCTGCATACACCCTTTGCAAGATGATTAACATTTCCTGCAGTTTTTAAAAACTTTTAAAAACAACTATATTGAGGTATCACTGGAGAAAGAAACTGATCTCCCAAAGCTGCACATATTTAATGTAAACAATTTGATGATTTATGAAATGTGCATACACCCATGAACCTTAAAGTAATGGACAAAATAGCAAAGTATGTCCAAAGTAATGAACATATCCATGAATCCCAAAAGTTTCCTTGTGTTCCTTTGTACATTTGTTTTAATTTCATTTTTATCATTGTGTGGTGTACGTTGTAAGAACACTCAAGATAAGATCTACCTTCTTAACAAATATTTAAGTGCACAAAACATTATTATTGCTTATAGGCACTATGGTAGTAGATCTTTAGAACTTAACTCATTTTACGTGACTGAACTTTATATCCATTGAACAACTTCTTTTCCTCTTCACCTCCAGGCCCTGGCAACAACCAATCCATACTCTAGTAAGTTTGACTAGTTTAGATAGCTCATGTAAGTAGAATCATGCATGATATGTTCTTCTGTGAATAGTTTATTTAATTAAACACAATGTTCTCCAAGTTGTTCATCCATGTTGCTGCATGTTGGGTTTTTCCTTTTTTATGGATGAATAATGCACCATTGTAGGAATATACTACATTTTCATTATTCACTCATCCATTAGTGGACACGGAGGTTTTTATCATATTTTGGCTAGTATGGTTAACACTGCAGTGAACATGAAAGTGCAGATATCCTCCTCAAGATCCTGCCTTCAATTCTTTGGGCTATATACCCAGAGGTGGAATTGGTAGATTATATAATAGTTGTATATTTAACGATGCGAGGGCATGTGGTACTGCTGTGCTTTCCACTTTTGCTCCATTATTTTACAGACCCACCAACAGTGTACAAGATTTCAGTTTCCCAGATGCTTATCAGCACTTTCTTTTTTTCTAGTAGCAATCTTACCAAATGCAAGGTTATAGCTCATTATAGCTTTGATTTGAATTTCCCTGATTATTAGGGATATTGAGCAACTTTTTATGTACATGTTGGCCATCTGTATGTCTTGTTTTGAGAAAGATCTGATCAGGTCCTTTGTCCATTTTTTAAGAAAATCAGGTTATTTGCCTTTTTGTTATTGAGTTGCAGAAGTTTCTAATATATTCTGGATATTAACCTCTTATCTGATATATAATTTATGTATATCTTCTCATATATTTTGTAGGTTGCTCTTTTATTCTATCAATTATTTTTTGAAAATCACACTATTGTCTCAATATGCACAGAAAAATCATTTGCAAAAATTCAGTGTACCTTCATGATAAAAACTGTAATCATTAAGGAAATGCAAATCAAAACCACAATGAAATATCTATCACCTAGTCACAATGAGACACTGCTTTTCCAAATGGCTAATATCAAAAGAACACAAATATCAAATGTTGGTGAAGATGTGGAGAAAAGAAAACCCTCCTATACTGTTGGTGGGAATATAAACTGGTACAGCTACTGTGGTAAACAGCATGGAGGTTTCTCAAAAAACTAAAAACAGAATTACCATATGACCCAGTAATTCCACTCTTGGGTACATATCAGGGTGGAAAAAAAACAAAACAAAACAAAACAAAAACAAAAATGAACACTAATTTGAAGAGATACATGCATCCCAATGTTCATAGCAGCATTATTTACAACTGCCAAGATATGAAAGCAGCCTAAATGTACATCAGCAGATACATGGATAGGGAGAATGTCACACACACACACACACACACACACACACACACACACACACACACACACACAGAGGATGGAATACTATTCACTCATGAAAAAGAATGAAATTTTGCCATTTGCAGGAATATAGATAGACTTGGAAGGCATTATGCTAAATGAAATAAGTCAGACACAGAAAGGCAAATACTGTATGATATCACTTATATATAATCTAAAAATACAAGAAAATAATGAATATATTGAAAAAGAAGCAGACTCACAGAGAACAAACTAGTGGTTATCAATAGGGTGGGGAAGTAGAAGGTACATATTATTAGAAGGTGTGAAGTCAGGCTCCAAGGATATATTATACAACACTGGTAATATAGATAATATTTTGCTACAACTGTAAAAGGTGTGTACTCTTTAAAAATTTCATAAAAAATTAAAATTAAGCAAACAAACCAAAAAAGACTTTTAACAAACTACGTATAAAAGAAGTGTGTTCTAGTGTAATAAAATATGACAAGCCCACAGTTAACATCATGCTCAATGGTGAAAACTGAAAGCTTTATCTCTAAGACCAGGAATAACACTCACCATTTCTGTACAACATAGTACTGAATTCTATCTAGAGCAACTAGGGAAGGGATAGAAAGGCATACAAATCAGAAAGTATGAAGTAAAATTGTCTCTGTGGCAGATGACATGATCTTATATGTAGTGATCCTTAAAGACTCCACAAAAAATGATTAATACTAATATATACTGAAATTGAAGAATATAAAATCAACATACAAAACTCAGTTGCATTTCTATACACTAATAATAAATTATCCCAAAAGAAATTTAAATATTTCATTTATAATAACATGAAAATAATAAAATATGTAGAAATAAGCTTAACTAACTTCCCATCAAAATCCCAATGAAATTTTGAAAAGAGAAAATAAATCCTAAAATTCACATGGGACTACAAAAGACCTAGAATTGCCAAAGTGAATTTAAGAAAGAAGAACAAAGCTAAATGCATCACATATCCTGATTTCAAAATGCATTGCAATGTTATAGTAATTAAAACAGCGAGGTTCTGGCATAAAGGTAGACCCTTAGACCAATGGAACAGAATTGAGAGCCCCCAGATAAACCCAAACATATATGATCAACTGATCTTTGACAAGGATGCCAAGATTATGTAAAAGGAAAAAGAGTCTTTTCAATAAATGCTGGGAAAACTGAATATTCACGTATAAAATATTAAACTGGATCTCTGTCTTACAACATATACAAAATTCAAATCAAGATGAATTAAAAACTCAAACATAAGACCTGAAACTATAAAGCTATCAGAATAAAACATAGAAGAAAAGTTTCTTGATGTTGGTCTTGTCGATGATTTCTTGGATATGACAGCAAAAGCACAGATAGACAAGTGGTACAACATCAAACTAAAAAGCTTTTGCACAGCACAGGAAACAGTCACTTCTCTCAGTTTCAAGTACTCCACTGTGAATTTTAGCTTTTCAACCTCAATATTTCAATACAGCTCAGTTTGCAAATTACATTTTATCTTTATAAGTGTGAAAACTAATTTCCACTGCCCTAGGCTATCAAAAGACTTCCATCTGTATTGGACTGGTCTCTTCATAATTATCACAGAAAAGGAGAGAACATTGAAATATCTGGATGGGAATCAGAAAAAAAAAAGTTACAAGAAAAAACTTTAGTTTGAATAGTCAAGGGTTTTTTTGTTTGTTTGTTTGTTTTTCTTTTTTTTTTAGTTTTTTATTTTTTTTAATTTTAAAATATTTCATTCTTACATGTGTTCAAAGGTAACATCAGATTTCAGTATGATTCTTTCAAAAAGAGAACTACACAAAACACTCTCTGTTTGCTAATACTGCAAAATAGTTTTTAAATTTTCTGCCTAATTTGCTGTATATCCTTTAAGCTCCTGATGTTTTGCTCACAAATAAGTAAAATGTCAGTTGTTAATAGATGAAAACATATATTATTTGGACAAATATAATATTGCCTAAAAGGAAATAGTTGTAATGATATTTAGCCGTGAAATCATTTCTTGAGCAGACCTTCTTACTGGGTTCACTGAGATTCAGAAATGCTATCAAAAATATATTTCTAAAGTAAAAGTAAAGAATTTTCATTAAGGATTTTTTTTTTTTCTTATAGTAAGTTACATCAAGGGACTATAAGAGAATAGCCTCAAATCACTTAATGAAAGGAGTTTTTTGGTACATCAAGATAATTTGATCAAAGTAAAAAGCTTCTCATGTCACTATTGAATTATAAATCTCAGATTATCAAGAAAAGATAAATTCTCTATTCTTAAGTAATTCATGAAGTCCATATTCTTACATGAAAATCAAAGAACCTAACCAACACTTCAACCTAGAAGACAATTATTGTATCTTAACAGGGGAGTTGGGATCAAATTAAATATGGTAATTTAATGGTGTAAAATGAAAAATGATAAATGATTAAACAGTTCTTTGTCTCCCATTCTGGAAAGCAATTAAAATACTCCTTTCTAATTTCTGGTGATTTAATTATTTTTTTAAATATAATGCAGATATAAATTTTACAAATCAATAAAGTAAAACTAAAAAACTGAGCCATATGGAACACAGATACTTAATTTTCTATTTTTCTATACCAGATGTAGTACATTCACCTCTTTAATAGGTGCTTTTGGATATTTTACCTTCTGATAGTGAAATTATTAATACTTACTCATGTTTCAAAATTTATTCAGCATCATAATGAAGGTGAATGCCTATAGCCTCATTTTTATGCATTTTTGGGAAAAGGCACTATTGTTATAAAGTGGTACAACTATCTACATACAAATCTTTGTTTCTTAAATATAAACAATTAGTCAAAAGTCTTTATAGAGTTCATTTATCTTTAAAAGTATGTTATATATACAAAAGTGCTTAAAGTGCTTACTTCTTTGTTGGGGGCAGGGTAGGGACAGAAATTTTGCTAGCTTCTTTTCCCCTCCAAAATATATTGATTTGTTTTTTATTGTAGAGCACACTTATGAGGTGAAAGTGCTACACACATAACTATAAATGATTTGGGGGAAAAAGAGCTTTAAAAATAATCTGCAACAACTGTTGTTACATAGTTCCAAACTGAGGAATCCATATTGGTAAAGGAGATTGGGGTCCTAAGAAGGGGTTCTTGATAGTGGCTGCCCCAGATTTCTCCAGCCTCAGGCCTGAACCTCGGAAAACAGGTCCTCTGCAGTGGTGGAAGCCTAGGGCTGGGAGCGCTTCTGCTTTTAGCCAGGCTCTTGGCCCCGGCTAGCACAGAGACAGTCCTAATGAATCTAGATTGGCAAAACTTTATAGCTCTCGAGGATCAAGTGGGTGGAAACTGCCAAAGACTTCAGTTTTTTTCTCATTATTATTTTTTAAAAGCCCCTTCCTCATCTCCCATATCACTGAGGCAGAAAAGGTGTTATCAAAGCCAATCTATTGACACTGGGTTGTGGCTAAGGAAAGTTCAAGGAGTAGGGGCAGCTAATGCTCAATGGCTATTAGGGAATTTTTTAAAGGCAAGGTGAGGGACAGAGTTGCAGGGTGCACGAACAGTTCATGGTCAATAATCTGATTTGTTGAGGATGAGACCGATATCATAGATGTTATCATCACTGTATGCTCATGGTCATCATGCAGTCAGCTTCATCCATCTGCTGGGGGTTTTAGTATGCATAAAACAACTCAGGAATTTTCGTCAGACACTGTTATCTATGTCCCTCAGGGAAGAAGTAACCATTCTATGAGTCTATAACTGATCTATTGTTTAATTGTTACCAGTTCTCCTGATCCAACTGCCATATTTTGTTATTGTGTATTCATATTCTTCCAGTCATTAACCCTGAGCCAGTCTTTTGTGATTTAGGGGAGGCCTGGGAGACTAACACTTTTCTACAAACAAGAGTCAGAGGAAATGGTGATAGTGGTGGGGGTTGGGTAATGGTGAGGTTGGGGTGGGGGATAGGGGGATTTTCTGTCTCAGGAAAGTCTTATAGGGTCTTGCTTGGTTATAGAGGCACCTACCCAGTCTGTAGGCCTGAGCTCTGGCTTGGATGCTTGCTGCAGGCAGACAAAGGGATAAGTGCCTTCCTAGGAGATGACATGGGAGAAGACCCAAACAGACCAATGTAGGAGAAAAAAAATGAAAAACAAAACAAAAAACCCAGGAGACAATAGGAAAAAATAAAAACTCAAAACGATTTCCATAGTTTAGGAAGAAACGTGCCCGTTTGACTCCAAATGAGTAAAAGTGTAGTTGTCCCTGTTTTCCCATTAAACTAAGTAAAAGACATAACCATGTTTGAAGTTCTCTCCTTACTAAAATTCTTGTTCTGCAGTACCTAACGGAGAAGGCAATGGCACCCCACTCTAGTACTCTTGTCTGGAAAATCCCATGGACGGAGAAGCCTGGTAGGCTGAAGTCCATGGGGTCGCTAAGAGTCAGACACGACTGAATGACTTCACTTTCACTTTTCACTTTTATGCATTGGAGAAGGAAATGGCAACCCACTCCAGTTTCTTGCCTGGAGAATCCCAGGGATGGGGGAGCCTGGTGGGCTGCCGTCTATAGGGTCTCACAGAGTTGGACACTGAAGCAACTCAGCAGCAGCAGCAGTACCTAAAGTAGCTGTTAGTCTGCAGGTGGGACATCTCCCACCACTCCCAGTCACCCAACAAGCCACAAATGCATTGAGGACCTAGGACTCCCTCAGTAGTGAAAAGATTTCCACCCTCTGGCATAGCAATGATTGCTGTGGTTAAACTCTATTCAGCCTGTGGTTTGGGCCTCTGGTGGAATTTTTAAAAGCACATGAAAATGAACTACTGACTTGTGAGTGTTTTGAAATTTCTAATTTTTTCTGTTTATATGCTTCAGAGAAATTGATAAAGCCTTGATTTGATTTTAAGAGTTATTAAGATGATGCTAGAAATGAAGTTAAAAATAAAAACATTTCCAATATTTTTGCTGTTTGACTATCCAATCCTTTCCCTAAAAATTTCCTAAAATTTTCCTGAGGTATAGCAAAAAGCATGAACAATGGGAAGCTTTTTTCAAAAAACTATTCCTGAACTTTCAGGCAATCTTGCACAGACTTTTCCTATTTTTACTCTCATGCATTTTTCAGAAGAGATCACAAAATCCAATGTGAAATATTACCCTTTATTCATTTTTCATTTTGAAATAAGAAAATTATTTCCTGCACATTATATTTTACCACCTTTCCTATGAACATCCATAGCAATGTCATCAAAACTATACTATGATGCTGCTGCTGCTGCTGCTGCTAAGTCGCTTCAGTTGTGTCCGACTGTGCAACTCCATAGACGGCAGCCCACCAGGCTCCCTTGTCCCTGGGATTCTCCAGGCAAGAGCACTGGAGTGGGTTGCCATTTCCTTTTCCAGTGTATGAAAGTGAAACGTGAAAGTGAAGTCGCTCAGTTGTGTCTGACTCTCAGTGATCCCATGGACTGCAGCCTACCAGTCTCCCCTATCTATGGGATTTTCCAGGCAAGAGTACTGGAGTGGGGTGCCATTGCCTTCTCTGATACTATGATACAGGTCATTAAAAAAAAAACAAAAACAAAAACTATAGATTTTATTTTTCAGAAAAGTTTAGGTTTCTAGAAAAAAATGAGCAGAAACTACAGAGATTTTCCATATAATCA
This sequence comes from Ovis aries, assembly GCF_016772045.2. Lineage (NCBI taxonomy): Eukaryota > Metazoa > Chordata > Mammalia > Artiodactyla > Bovidae > Ovis > Ovis aries. The sequence goes on from NC_056063.1 coordinate 64,917,611, forward strand.
ACCTCCTACTTCCTCTCCTCCAGTTTCCTCTATTATTAACTTCTTGCATTAATACAGCAAGCATATTAAAATTGATGACACATATTGATGCTTGTTATTAACTAAAGTCCACAGTTTACATTAGAGTTAACACTTTGTCTTGTTTTCTCTGGATTTTGACAGAAGCATAAAGTTATATATTCACCATTACAGAGACTACAGAATAGTCTCATTGCCCTCAAGGTGCCCTATCTGCCACCTGCTCACCCCTTCTATTTTCCCTCCCAAATCCTGGGAACCACAGATTTTTAAAAATTGTATCCAAAGGTATACCTTGGGGCTTCCCAGGTGGCGCAGTGGCAAAGAATCTACCTACCAATGCAGGAGACACAAGAGACGTGGGTTCGATCCCTGGGTTGGGAAGATGCCCTAGAGGAGAAAATGGCAACCCATTTCAGTATTCTTGCCTGGAAAAATTCATGGACAGAGGAGCCTGGTGGGCTACAGTCCACAGGGTCACAAAAAGCTGAACACAACTAAGCATAGCACAGCAGCATGGTTATGCCTTATCCAGAATGTCATGTAGTTGTAATTAAACATTACATAACATTTTTATACTTGCTTCTATCATACATCTATATGTATGTAATGTTCTTCCATGTCTTCTTCTGACTTGGTAGCTCATTTCTTTTCATTGATGAATAACATTCCAAAGTTTGAGTGTATCATGGCTTGTTTATCCATCTGCCTATTGGTTGCTTACTGTTTTAGAAAGTGTAAACAAAGCTGTTTTAAACATTAATATGAAAGCGATGTGTGAACACTTGTTTTTAACTCATTTTTTTCAAGATTTCTAGAATCATGTAAGAGTGTGATTGCTGGATCATAAGGTAAGGCTAAGTTCAGGTTGGAAGAAACTCCCAGACTATCTTGCAAAATGACTGTTGGATTTCCACCATCAATGAGAGTTCCTAATGTTTCATTTCCTTGCGATGATTTGCTGTTCCACGTGCTTTTGGATTTTAGTAATTCTAATAAATAGGTGCATAGTGGCATTTCATTAATTTGTAACTTATTCATTATAAATGATGGCAAACATCTTTTCATATACTTACTCACCATCTCTAAACATTCTTTGGTGAGATGTTTATTCACATATGTCGCCTGCTTTTAACTAGATTGTTTGTTACTTTCTTCTTAAGTCTAAGAGTTCTTGGCATATTTTGAATGCAAGCCCTCTATCAGATCAGTGTTTTTGCAGATACGTTGTCCCAATTTGTAGCTTACCTTTCAAATATCTTTAACAATATTTTGCCTAGAGTATTTTAATCAAGTCCAGCTTATCAGTTTTGCCTTTCATGGATCATACGATATAGTCCATAGAATTCTGCAGGCCAGAATACTGGAGTGGGTAGCCTTTCCCTTCTCCAGTGGATGTTCCCAACCAAGGGATCCAACACAGGTCTCCCCCATTGCAGGCAGATTCTTTACCAGCTGAGTCACAATGGCATTATATCTAAAACATCATTGAAAACCCAGTTTACATAGATTATCTCCTATTTAACTTCTAAAAGTTTTATTATACATTTAAATCTATGATTCATTTAGAGCTACTTTTATGAAAGTTAATAATATATTTTTACTATAATTTATTCCTGTTTTTCCTGCTATAATATAATCTATAAGAGAACAGGGTCTATTACCTACTTTAAATTATATCTCTACTACCAAGATCTGTGTTTGGGAGTAATAATGTTTTTTAATGAATGAATGAGAGAAATGATAGCAGGTATATGAGGTAACTCTGTGCTAAACTGCTTATTCTTAATTATTCAATTTTTATAATTTGTTTGAAGTGAGTTGGCAAATAGCTCAGTATCTCACATTTATATTGGTATAAGAAAGATAACATAAAGGAAAATATTTAAAATAAATAATTTAGCCTAAAATATTTCAGTGTTTTCTTTTTTTTTTTTTTTTTAATGCTTCTCCTCTGAAAATAGGGGCAGGAAGAGCGGGGGAAGTACAGTGAACTGCAAACAGTAACAATCTAAATGGGCTTCCTTGGTGGCTCAGATGAATCTGGCTGCAATGCAGGAGACCTGGGTTTGATCCCTGGGTTGGGAAAATCCCCTGGAGAAGGGAATAGCTACCCACTCTAGTTCTCTGGCCTGGAGAATTCCATGGACAGGCAGAATAGATACCTACAATAATGTCTATAATGCGGAAAACCTCCATTAGCTATAATCTCAAATATTTATAATAGTATTTTAAATAAAAATAAATTTTCTGACTGAAGGATAACAAAATTATCTGGATATTTTAAATACATATTGCTTATATTTTAAAGATAAAATGGAGTTTTATGTGAAATATTATACATAAATTATGCTCAGACAAGCTCAATCTTTCCAAGCTACCCAAGTATTCTCACCTTTGGACATGACAAATTAAGTTGCACATTTAAAGGATTATTGTTGTTGCCATTTTGTCGCTAAGTGGTATCTGCCACTTTGTGACCCCATAGACTGTAGCCCACTAGGCTCCTCTGTCCAAGAGATTTCCTGGGCAAGAATACTGAAGTGGGTTGCCATTTTCTTCTCCAGGGGATCTCCCTGATCCATGGATCGAGCCCATGTCTCCTGCACTGGCAGGCAGATTCTTTACCACTGAGACACCAGGGAAGCCCTTTAAAGGATTAGCAATTGTGTATATCCAAAATTGTTTATATCAACATGTCTGCTCAATATTTTAATACACACATATAAAATTTGAGCTATTAAAATAGAAATGCCTTACATTTCAATAATATCATAAAATTGGGTCCAGAAATCACTTCTAGGATGTTCTGAGTAATGGAAACAGGTCCTTCATAATTTAAAATGCAGCTGAATGAGACAGCAGAGACTACTTAGATGGATAATTCTACAGTATATGGTAGCTAAGGGATTGCAGATCAATCTTGAATGGAATTGACTTGTATTAGAATCTGGATGGAGTAAGATATAGGAGAACAGCACTTCTGATATCTACAGGTAACTGCTAATGCAATGAAAATAAAAAATAAGCATAGCTGAAATGTAAGCTACCCTAAAAAGACATATTTAAACACTGATTCACAATTTCACTATTAAATAATTTGTATATTAAATATATGGTTAGGAGAAAAAATGTTTGTTCAGACTTACATTTATTTTAAATTGTAACACTCAATATGTTCATGCTCGATCTAAAGTAATATTATATTTTACAGTAGAAAAAAAAAGGCAAAGGTATGTTTTAAAGAGAAGAGATTTTTCTTCTGAATCTATTTCATGCAATTGAATTTTTCAATATAAATAAATGCAGTAACATAAATCAACATGTTTAAGGCAGAATTTTTATTCTTTTTTTTGTTTTGAATAAAGGTTTGAGATGTTCATAATTATTTTTTATTTGGAATCAGGGTATAGGATTTAACATGTATGGGTATATACTTGTGCTTGTATATGTGTTTGATAAGCTATAGCCTTTCAATTGAGGAAAATAAATATGAGCAAAATTTTGTTGAAACAAGTACTATCCAGATAATAATGTCAATTTAATTGTTAAGCTTTCATTACTTTGCTGATACAGTGAGTTAAATTCATTGATATATTCAAGCAAAAACTAAACTACTATTTATTTAACATTATAAAGGAAATATCTATATTGCTTGGGAGGCTAGAGAACAGAATCACTTTGATTATTAGAATTAATATCTTACAAGTTATTAGTTGTTCCTTTTTTATAGATATGTTTCCTACATGAAAATCAATTTTGGTAAATGTATTAAGATGTATTTTTAAGTAAATACATCATATCAATAATATTGAAAATTTATCTTTGACAGGGTAATTCCACTTTGAGTGCTATTATCTTTTATAGGTATGAAAAGATATTCATTTACAGTTTGTGAAAACTAAGTATAATTATTATTGAGAATAAAATAATTAAATATATTTGGGCACTTCTATATTTTTGAATAAATTTTACCCTTTAATATGAAGTAGACCTATAATTACTGACCTGGAGAGAAGTAATATTACCACATTAAACTAAAAAGGATAACATAAGAAATATGTGTAGTATGACTCTTTTACAAAAAGAAAAGTTTTCATAAAAACAGTCAGATATATATATATATATATATATAATGTAAATATATCAAAAAATAATAGTTAAAGTAAATCCTTAGGAACCAAATTCATGTCAAGTTTTAATTCTGAGCATTAAATGGGTATTTTATAAATATTTGTTTTGTTTAAATTTCTCTATTTCTGTCAATTATCAAAAGACAAAAGCTTTCAAAGAATAACAGATTTTTAGAAATAAAAGGGATCATAAGTAAATGTAGCTCAAGAATCATCTATATTTTACCATAACAATTACAACAATCAGATAATCATGGCTTTGAGAAACCGAATTCCTTACCAAAGTAGCTGTAAAATATGGTCCAAGCCTTCCAGATATTTGAACCAGTTTTTCCCAGATATCTCTTCTGTTTTGTTGTACATGTATTCCTCTTTCAAATATGAACAATTCAACTATCTAAGGAGAGCAGGAATTCTCAGGGTCTTTCCAACTTGTCCATGTACTGCTGACACCCTTTCTAACTGCACTCAATACACATATTCTTCCTACTCTTCTTCAGCTAGAACATCTACAGTCTGCATTTATTTCTTTTCAAATGTGGTTTGAGTGCCAAGTCTGTACTGGTTATCCCCTTGCCAGCTTTCAAGTTTTTGTTAATGTATTTCAGTAAAAACCCAGAACCAGTCTCCCAGGTATGACTGCTCTCCAGACTGCAGCTAAGGCAACCATCACCACGGGGAAGATACCCATACAATTTCTGATTTACTATTCTTTTACATTAACCAGCAATTCTATTTGCAGCAATTGATATTAATCTATGCCTCTCCTGTGGAGAAGGAAATGGCAATCCACTCCAGTATTCTTGTTTGGAGAATTCCATGGACAAAAGAGCCTGGTGGGTATCCGTGGGGTCACAAAGGGTAGGACACGACTGAGCATGCCTGCACACGCCTCTCCTGTCCTAAATTGTGAAAGTTGTATTACTTGCTCAGTCATGTCCAAATCTTAGCAACCCATAAACTGTAGCCTACCACACTTCTATGTCCATGGAATCCTCCATGGCAAGAATATTAGAGTGGGTAGCCATTCCCTTTGGAGGATCTTCCGCATCCAGGAATCGAACCTGGGTCTCCTGCATTGCAGGCAGATTCTTTACTGCTTTAGCCAACCTACATTGTGAGGCTCAGTTCAAATGTGTGATTTTAATTTGGGGCTTTATAAATTTTCCTATCAAAAATGGACTTGGTAAGTGTGGTCTTGGTCAGCCCTTTTACAAAGTATATTTTGTACTATCACATCTTTGTTTCCAAAGGAAATTTTACAGTCAATTTATTGTATTTCATATTTAATCAAGTAATTTATAAAAATACCGAAAACACAAGTCCTAAAATACAACTCAGGGATTGAAATCTTCCTTCACATTAATGGTGGTTGCTTGTTAATACCCCAAATGAATTCAAACTAGCTATAATTAATTTATATTTTGAAAAGGCTCTCCTGTTTGTGAGAAACAAATAAATAATATATTGTGATTTTATTAAAAAGATATATGTGACCAAGTGGTAAAGAATGGGCCTGCAGAAGCAGGAGTGGCAGGAGACGTGGCTTTGATCCCTGGGTCAGTAAGACTACCCCCCTTCCCCTAAAGAAGGAAATGGCAACCCGCTCAAGTATTCTTACCTGGAAAGATCCCATGGACTGAGGAGCCTGGTGGGCTACAGCCCATGGTGTTGCAAAGAGTTGGACATCACTGAGCACTTGTCAGCAGCATGTGAAATGGAATAGGGACTGAACTATGGTAGCCATTAGCAGCTTATAAGTGTTGAGCCCTTCAAATGTGACTGTTCTTTACTGAGATATGTCACATTTGTTTTGGGGGAGAAAACCAGAATGCAAAATATCTCAATTAATATATATTATGTTGATTATAAATTGATATGACAATGTTTGTGATAAATAGGTTAAATAGTATAATTATTTCCATTTACTTTAATTAATGGCATTGCTAGAAACTCTAAAAACTACATATTTATCTTGCATTTTATTTCTAGTTTAAAGCTCCTTTGCTGCTGCTGCTGCTAAGTCGCTTCAGTTGTGTCCGACTCTGTGAGACCCCATAGACGGCAGCCCACCAGGGTCCCCCATCCCTGAGATTCTCCAGGCAAGAATACTGGAGTGAGTTGCCATTTCCTTCTCCAATGCATGAAAGTGAAAAGTGAAAGTGAAGTCGCTCAGTCGTGTCCGACTCTTAGCGACCCCACGGACTGCAGCTTACCAGGCTCCTCTGTCCATGGGATTTTCCAGGCAAGAGTACTGGAGTGGGGTGCCATTGCCTTCTCCATAAAGCTCCTTTAGGGGATATCATTTTCAAAGTCCATAGATAGTACACATAAGTCATAGGCCCTTAAAGATTTAAGGCAGTTCTAGACCAATAAGTAACACAGCAGTTAGTAAATCTTTCTACTAATGTTCCACTATTGCACTCTGCCTTTCTTTTTGTCATGTTGTTATACACTATCTCCTATTTCTTCAGAATTTTCCTTTCCCTTCTTATTTCTGCATTCACATGGCATTCTTCCCATTTTATTTTTATGTATAAGAAAAATCATAATCTTCCTACTTTAACATCTGACTTCACTGCAAGTTTTGTAATACTTAATTTTTTTGTGTATTTGTTTCCAAGAAAAGAAACTTGAAACTGATTGATACAGTCATACATTCATCAGAAGTTCCTGGCCACCAGATACATTAAAGTTTTATAAAATCATGGTATCCTTGTTTGACTTAACTATAGCTAATAATATTGCTCTTTTCATATTTTTACACAAACCTTGGGAAATTTAGATAAGCTACATTTATATATACTGCATTACTCCAATAAGACATGAATATGAATGTGAAATATTAACATATATATACTATTATTATACACTATTACACAATATAATATAATATTATATAATATACACTATTATCTGTGCAACAAAGTAATGAAATCAAATCAAAACTCTGTTGCTTAAAGGTACATTATATCCTGGTTTCTGCAAATTAGGAATATAGGTGTGACTTAATTTAGTACATCCGAATCAGAGTACCTCATAATATTGTAGTTAAGGGTCAGTCAGAGATAGAGTAGCATCTGAAGGTTTAGCTGCAGGAGTTAACTGAATTCAATTTGAAGATCATTTACATCATTATTAAATGCTGTTCAGAATGTTGGACTGATGGCCTCAGTTTATCACTATTGGCCAGGGGGCTCTCTATTTCCTGTGACACAAGAATTTTGACAAGCCAGCTCACAACTTCTGAGCTGTCTTATCTAAAAGGAGAGGAGCAAGCTCTCCAGATAAATCATCCTTTTGTCATCTCATACTGGAAGAAATGTCTCATTTGTTTTCTGTTGTTGTTTATTTGTGTGTGTAATTAGTCATAAGGAATTTAATTAAGGTCACACCTGAATGGTCTAGTGGTTTTTCCTATTTTCTTCAATTTAAGTCTGAATTTGGCAATAAGGAGTTCATGATCTAAGCTACAGTCAGCTCCCAGTCTTGCTTTTGCTGACTGTATAGAGCTTCTCTATCTTTGGCTGCAAATAATATAATCAGTCTGATTTCTGTATTGACCATCTGGCAATGTCTATGTTTAGAGTCTTCACTTGTGTTGTTGGAAGAGGGTATTCGCTATGACCAGTGCATTTTCTTGGCAAAACTCCTTTGCCTTGCTTCATTCTGTATTCCAAAGCCAAATTTGCCTGTTACTCTAGATATTTCTTGACTTCCTACTTTTGCATTCCAGTCCCCTATAATGAAAAGGACATCTTTTTTGGGTGTTAGTTCTAGAAGGTCTTGTAGGTCTTTATAAGTAAGTAAGTAAGTAAGTGAAGTCGCTCAGTCATGTCCGACTCTTTGCGATCTCGTGGACTGTAGCCTACCAGGCATCTCCGTCCATGGGATTCTCCAGGCAAGAATACTAGAGTGGGTTACCATTTCCTTCTCCAGGGTATTTTCCCAACCCAGGGATCGAACCCGGGTCTCCTGCATTGGAGGCAGACACTTTAACCTCTGAGCCACCAGGGATCAATTTTTGCTTCTTCAGCATTACTGCTCAGGACACAGACTAGGATTATTGTGATATTGAAAGATTTGCCTTGGAAATGAACAGATGTTCCCTTACGACTGAGCACACACACACACACAAATAAGCAACAAAACCCAAAGAACAATGGATGGAAGTTCGTGACATTGTACAGGAGGCAGGGATCAAGACCATCCCCAAGAAATAGAAATGGAAAAAGGAAAATGGTTGTCTTAGGAGGCCTTACAAGAAGAGAAGAGAAAAGGTGAAGAGAAGCAAAAGGCAAAGGAGAAAAGGAAAGATATACCCATTTGAATGCAGAGTTCCAAAGAAGAGCAAGGAGAGATAAGAAAGCTTTTCTCAGTGATCAATGCAAAGAAATAGAGGAAAACAATAGAATGGGAAAGACCTCTTCAAGAAAATTAAAGATACCAAAGGAAGATTTCATGCAAAGATGGGCTCGATAAAGGACAGAAAGCATATGGACCTATCAGAAGCAGAAGATATTAAGAAGAGGTGGCAAGAATACACAGAAGAAGTATACAAAAAAGATCTTTATGACCCAGATAATCACGATGGTATGACCACTCACCTAGAGAATGACATCCTGGAATACAAAGTCAAGTGGGCCTTAGGAAGCATCACTACAAACAAAGCTAGTGGGGGTAATGGAATTCCAGTTGAGCTATTTCAAATGCTAAAGGATGATGCTGTGAAAGTGCTGCACTCAGTATGGCAGCAGATTTGGAAAACCCAGCAGTGGCCACAGGACTGGAAAAGGTCAGCTTTCATTCCAATCCGAAAGAAAGGCAATGCCAAAGAATGCTCCAACTACCACACAACTGCACTCATCTCACATGCTAGCAAAGTAATGCTCAAAATTCTCCAAGCCAGGTTTCAATAAAACATGAATCATAAAGTTCCAGATGTTCAAGCCAGATTTAGAAAAGGCAGAGGAACCAGAGATCAAATTGCCAACATCTGTTGGATCACTGAAAAAGCAAGAGATCTCCAGAAAGGCATAAACTTCTGCATTATTGACTAACCCAATGTAAGACGAGTGCAGAAAAAGAGAGCGAGCCAGGCAGTCAGGCAAGAAAAGGAAATTTACTAGAGGGAAAAGAGAGGGTGACTGGCTTTTAAGGAGAACCATCATTCTCCCTTTCTGATGGAGTACTTCTTATACCCCAGGAATGAAAAATTCCCTGAAGGAATGGTCACATAGCTGGAGGTCTGGAATCTGGTGGTCTCACAGCTTTGACAAGATAAACGCCAGTGAGATAACAGGAAGCCATTTGGGAAATTTAGTCAGTCTCACAGATCACTGTGTTTATTCCTTTTTTGTGAGATCTACGTAAGGAGCCATCTTATCAATGAGACCCCATGTGGGCCCTATCAGCAAAAGGCTTTGACTGTATGGATCACAACAAACTGTAGAAAATTCTTAAAGAGATGGGGATACCAGACCACCTGACCTGCCTCTTGAGAAATATGTATGCAGGTCAGGAAGCAACAGTTAAAACTGGACATGGAACAGACTGGTTCCAAATAGGAAAAGGAGTACATCAAGGCTGTATATTGTCACTCTGCTTATTTAACTTATATGCAGAGTACATCATAAGAAATGCTGGGCTGAATGAAGCACAGGATGGAATCAAGATTGCTGGGAGAAATACCAAAACTTCAGATATGCAGATGACACCACCTTGATGGCAGAAAGCAAGGAAGAACTAAAGAGCCTCTTGATGTTAAGTGAAAGAGTAGAGTGAAAAAGTTGGCTTAAAACTCCACATTCAGAAAACTAAGATCATGGCATCTGGCCCCATCACTTCATGGGAAATAGATGGGGAAACAGTGGAAATGGTGAGAGACTTTATTTTTTTTGGTTCCAAAATCACTGCAGATGGTGATTGCAGCCATGAAATTAAAAGACGCTTACTCCTTGGAAGAAAAGCTATGACCAAACTAGACAGCATATTAAAAGCAGAGACATTACTTTGCCAACAAACGTCCGCCTAGTCAAAGCTTTGATTTTTCCTGTGGTCATGTATGGATGTGAGAGTTGGACTATAAAGAAAGCTGAGCAATGAAGAATTGATGCTTTTGAACAGTGGTGTTTTGAGAAGACTCTTGAGAGTCGCTTGGACTGCAAGGAGATACAACCAGTTCATTCTAAAGGAAATCAATCCTGAATATTGATTGGGAGGACTGATGCTGAAGCTGAAACTCCAATACTTTGGCCACCTGATGCGAAGAACTGACTCATCTGAAAAGACCCTGATTCTGGGAAAGTTTGATGGCGGAAGGAGAAGGGGACGACAGAGGATGAGATGGTTGGATGGCATCACCTACTCAATGGACATGAGTTTGAATAAATTCCAGGAGTTGGTGGTGGACAGGGAGGTCTGGCGTGCTGCAGTCCATGGTGTCTCAAATAGTTGGACACAACTGAGCGATTGAACTGAACTGAATTGTGCTCGGTTGTGTCCAACTGTGACACCATGGCCTGTAGGCTTCCAGGCTCTTCTATCCATGGAGTTTTCCGGGCAAGATAACTGGAGGGTGTTGCTACTTCCTATTCCAGGGAACTTTCCTTACTTTTGTTGTAGTCTAAATTGAGTTGGACACGACTGAGCGACTGAACTGAACTGAACTGAAATCAGAGGAAACTCACATTTCTTGCTTGATTATGTCAATGTCTCTACTTAAAATAAAATGACATTATTATACTTAAATTAATTGAGATCCTTGAGACAGATTAAAGTCCTATTATCACCTAAGCTCTATAGGCACACCAGCCTTCTTTTAGTAACTTGAGAATAAAAGCTTCTTTCTTATTTTATGATATTTCCATGAGTGTCTCTTCTGCTCAAAGATAATCTCTGCCTCCATCTTCAGCTGTCTGGACACTTTCTGCCTTTCAAACAACAGATAAAATATCATCTCCTTAGAGAGACTTTCTCCATTGCCCCAACTAGACTAGTTAACATGTCATTATATATTTCATTATCATTTTAATTTTCTATATGGTTCTTCCTAACAGGAGATCTTTTCCCCTCTACTTTTATCTTTGATTATTTGATGCCTGATATAATAGGATACATACTCAGTGTGTGATGCCTAATATAATAGGATACATACTCAGTGTGTGCTAAATTGCTTCAGTTGTGTCTGACTCTTTGTGACCCCATGGACTGTAGCCTGCCAGACTCCTCTGTCCATGGGATTCTCCAGGCAAGTATACTGAAATAGGGTGCCTGCCCTTCACCAGGTGATCTTACTTACCCAGGGATTGAAACAATGCCTCTTACATCTCCTGCATTGGCAGGTGGGTTCTTTACCACTAGCATCACCTGGGAAGCCCCAATAGAGACTCTCTAAAATAGCAGGGAATGATATGTTTAACAAAAACTTTTCTGAAAACCAATAAATGTTATCATCACATTAAAGGCAGATAATTATTAATAAAGCATGAGACGCATTCACAGAATGCTAAGAGAAAAAAAGTGTGAATCTAACTGGAGAGAAAAGGACAGATTAAGCTGTATATAGACAAATAAGTGTTTTCTTTTTTTTCTTCTTAATCAAAGAAAGAAGTTCCTTCCCCTTCCCCTCCCTTCCCTTCCCTTCTGTTCTGTTCTTTTCCCTCCCTTCCCTTCCCTTTCTTCTCCTTGCCAATTTCTGCTCTTGATGGATCTTCCATCCATAAAGGATGGATCCACAATAACAGCAGGAAGAGGCTTCAGTGGTCTTCAGCAGCATCAGAACTGTGAGACTACTGTTTCCTACTTGACAGTAGAGCTGTTTTAATGGAATGAGTACAAAAGGCAGAGTATCCAGAATAAATGAAAGCCTTGTGTTTGACCTAAGGTAACTCTTCTTCCATTCTTTCATCATCTCCTTTCTCTTTTGGCTCCACCAATAAACATCATCTTCCAACATTCATCTAACCAATTTTCTACAGTAAACATGGATAAAGCCTTTAGTTAACTGTCTTCAGATGGAAATTAAGAAAACAAGCATTGAAAGCAATGGCCACTGATAGAGTATAATAAAATATTTCTGAAACATCAATATTGGAACCTTGAAAAGGCGTTCTATTCTATGCTTGAATATACTGCCTAGACTAAGGCTTGAATATGCTACCAAATTCAAGGAGGGTATATCTGTTCCAAGGATTGACATCAAAAGATTTGGTCTGCCTAATAGATAATCAATCTACATCTGATTTTCAACACATTATTCATTCAAAAATAATTATTGATTTATTACTATTCACAAATAAATTAATATAAATATTTCATCAATGACAAGATTAACATATTTCTTGTTCTTTTGAATCTTAAGTTTAACGAGTAAAATTATTCATATGTGCGAATGAGAGATACTAAGTTCACTGTTCCTCTACTGTCATGACAAAAAAATTCTTAGAGATATTTGTTTAAGAATTTGAAGTTAACAAAAAAAGAATCTGAAGTTGACTAAAACATTCAATGTTTAAGAATTTGAAGTTGATAAAACATCCCATGTTTATGGAAGAATCCTAATAATGGTATACCAGTATCTTCATCATTCACCAGGGCTGAACTTGTAGGCTATTATCTTAAATTGCTCTCCAGGATTTATTATGCTTTAATTAAAAAAAAACTCAAGAATATTTAAACTGATCAAATCACTTGACAAATAAGAAATTAAGTTTTGCTTCTTATAAGCCAAAATTATTTATAATAGCATGTTAATTTCTTGCATAAAAACAATAGCTACTGAAAAAGGACTAAAAGAGTAGCTACTCAAAAAGTAGATACTCAAAAGAGGACTTTAGTGAACAATTTGACAATGCAGGAGACTGGAGGTGCACTGTACATGAAAATAAAAAGTGCCTCATATCAGCAACATGTGTAGCTGATATCCTGATCAGAACTTTGGCATATTCAGAACTTCATCAGTTTCAGAAATGAATTAGTTGCCACTACATGCCAGGCCTGGTTCATAATATTTACTCACACATACTCAATGATGACAGGAATCAGCAAAAAGATTATTGGAGCCTCACTGTAAAAAGGAAATGCAAGTCTCTTCTTCAAAAGTTTTCAAGAATTCCAAGATAGCAACCACAAGCAAAATCATTTTCCTAATGAAAGATTATATTTCCTACAATACCTTATGCCTAAAAACCACAAGATAGTAAAGTAATACCTAGATTTTTACTGAAGCAATCCCATTAAGTAACACAAAATGTATCATTTTGGCTAATCCTTTTAAAAGATGCAATGTATTTACGACATTGTCCTTTCAATAAAGCTTAGTGTAAACATGTGGGGAAAAAAATAAGAATTTCAAGATAGCAATAGCAAAGCATTAAAGTATGGATCCTGCTGAAGAAATATTAGGAAATTGTCCAAAATAACAAGTCTACTAAGTAGAAGTGTAGAGAGTTTTAACTCAAGTAATTTCAGACTGAAACTTGTTTATATTTTTTATGCTATAATCCTGCTCTCTCCACCATATGAAAGAAGATATAAGTAAAAATGAGATTACTTCTCCGATACATAACTATCAGAAAAGTTATTAATCTAGATAAACATTTGAGTCACTTATGTTTTTACATGGAGAAGGCAATGGCACCCCACTCCAGTACTCTTGCCTGGAAAATCCCATGGACGGAGGAGCCTGGTAGGCTGCAGTCCACGGGGTCGCCAAGAGTCAGACACGATTGAGTGACTTCACTTTCACTTTTCACTTTCATACACTGGAGAAGGAAATGGCAGCCCACTCCAGTGTTCTTGCTTGGAGAATCCCAGGGACAGGGGAGCCTGGTGGGCTGCCATCTATGGGGTCACACAGAGTCGGACACGACTGAAGTGATTTAGCAGTAGCAGTATGTTTTTACAAACAAATATTTAATATATGATTAAAAACTTCTCCAATCAGTTTCAGCACACTTTAAAATTTGTTACACACATACACACATATATATGTAATTGCTAAATATATACACACATATACATATTATACAAATATATACATACTAATATATATATAGGGGGCTTACTTGCAGGCTCCGTGGGAAAAAATTTCCCTGCAGTGCAGGAGACGTGTGCTTGATCCCTAAGTAGGGAAGATCTCCTGGGGAAGGAAATGTCAACCCACTCCAGTATCTTTGCCTGGGAAATCCTAAGGACAGAGGAGCCTGGTGGCCTACAGTTCGTGGGGTTACAATGAGATGATGTGATTTAGTGATTAAAACAACAACATATATATATATATGTTATACTTTAGTCTCTTCCAAACCACAGAACTTCAGGTTAATACACTCTGACTCAAGTTTAGCAAACGATGTCTCTTTGAAGTCTAGATGAGAAATGATAATGAAACTGACATTGTATTTTCAGTAGAAATAATATAATCTCTTACCTTAAACAACTTTTATTAAGCTAGTTGTTCATAGAAATCTAATGATTTTATATTCAGTTCAATTCAGTTCAGTCACTCAATTGTGTCCAACTCTTTGCGACCCCATGAATCGCAGCACGCCAGGCCTCCCTGTCCATCACCATCTCCCGGAGTTCACTCAGACTCACGTCCATCAAGTCGGTGATGCCATCCAGCCATCTCATCCTCGGTCGTCCCCTTCTCCTCTTGCCCCCAATCCCTCCCAGCATCATAGTCTTTTCCAATGAGTCAACTCTTCGCATGAGGTAGCCAAAGTACTAAAATTTCAGCTTTAGCATCATTCCTTCCAAAGAACACCCAGGGCTGATCTCCTTTAGAATGGACTGGTTGGGTCTCCTTGCAGTCTGAGGGACTCTCAAGAGTCTTCTCCAATACCACAGTTCAATAGCATCAATTCTTTGGTGCTCAGCCTTCTTCACAGTCCAACTCTCACATCCATACATGACCACTGGAAAAACATTAGAAAAATATATAAAAGCCTTTTTATATTTAATAAATTTCACTGCATTATACAGAATAGTAAGTTCTTTTGTTTCTATAAAAGATTAATTTGCCTTTTATTCTTTTAGAACTTAAATGTTTGTGCAGTAATTTGTTATATGTATATAAAAATCTCACAGTTTTAAATAGATCAGCATGGTATGATTTAATTAATTGTTGAGCTTGATAACATTTTGGGTATAGAAAATACTCTTGTTCTAATAAATTTTACTTTCTACTTGATTAGTATATATATTTCTGTTATTTCTCATATGAACCTCCTATTATCATGTTAGTATCATCATGAATACCAGTTAACTGGAACTAGCTTCTGATAAGAAAATATAGTTTTTGTTACATTTCCTATAGAACAATAGAGATAGAAAGACAATAGCGACAGAGAGCTAGAGCTAGAGACATGAGGTTGGGGTGAGAGAGAGAAGTTGTATGAAAATACATCAATACTTATTTTATCTGCCTGCAGCACAAGAGATAAAGAAGATACGGGTTTGATCTCTGGATTGGAAAGATCCCCTGGAGGAGGAAATGGCAACCCACTCCAGCATTTGTGCCTAAAAAATTCTCATGGAGAGAGGAGCCTGGAGGGCTGTCAACAGGCCCAATGAAGAATTTGATGATAAAGTGAATTTTCATACATTATGGTACACTGGCATGTAACTTTCTGGTTTAGCCAGAGATTTACTTTATAAAGAAATTAGGAAATGATTGGTCTAAACATTTGATGCAAGAAATAACTTATTTAAAAATTTGTTAGCATTACAAACATTCTCAGGTAAGTAGATATTTGTTCATTTTATTGACAAAAAGCTCATTTGTTCAAAGCTCCTTAAAAAGAATTGCTTCAATTTCATTGTATCATATTCAATATGTGAAAGCTGTATTATTAGCCTTTTTTCCCCAGAAACATTCCATTTTATTGTAAAAGCAGGATGATTAAAGAATATAAATGTTTAATTATAGTAGCTTTCTAAAACTTTATTTAATGTACTCAGTTCACTCAGTGAGTTCAGTCGCTCAGTTGTGTCTGACTCTTTGAGACCCCATGGACTGCAGCACGCCAGGCTTCCCTGTTCATCGCCAACTCCCGGAGCTTACTCAAACTCAGGCCCATCGAGTCAGTGATGTCATCCAACCATCTCATCCTCTGTCGTCCCCTTCTCCTCCTGCCTTCAATCTTTCCGAGCATCAGGGTCTTTTCCCAGGAGTCAGTTCTTGGCATCAGGTGGCCAAAGTATTGGAGTTTCAGCATCAGTACTTCCAATCAATATTCAGGACTGATTTCCTTTAGGATGGCCTGGTTGGATCTCCTTGCAGTCCAAGGGACTCTCAAGAGTCTTTTCCAAACAGCACAGTTCAAAAGCATCAATTCTTCATTGCTCAGCTTTCTTTATACTCCAACACTCACGTCCATACATGCTGCTGCTGCTGTTGCTAAGTCGCTTCAGTAGTGTCCGACTCTGTGCGACCCCATAGATGGCAGCTCACCAGGCTCCGCCATCCCTGGGATTCTCCAGGCAAGAACACTGGAGAGGGTTGCCATTGCCTTCTCCCACATCCATACATGACAACTGGAAAAACCTTAGCTTTGACTAGATGGACTTTTGTCAGCAAAGTAATGTCTCTGCTTTTTAATATGCTGTCTAGGTTCGTCATAGCTTTTGTTTCAAAGAGCAACTGTCTTTTAATTTCATGGGTGGAGTCACCATCTGCAGTGATTTTGGAGCCCAGAAAAATAAAGTCTGTCCCTGTTTCCACTGTTTCCCCATCTATTTGCCATGAAATGATGGGACCAGATGCCATGATCTTAGTTTTCTGAATGCTGGGTTTTAAGCCAACATTTTCACTCTCCTCTTTCACCTTCACCAAGAGACTCTAGTTCTTTGCTTTCTGCCATAACGGTGGTGTCATCTGCATATCTGAGGTTATTGATATTTCTCTCAGAAATCTTGATTCCAATTTGTGCTTCATCCAGCCCAGTATTTCTCATGATATACTCTGCATATAAGTTAAATAAGCAGGGTGACAATACATAGCCTTTCTCTATTTGGAACAAATCTTTTTTCCATGTCCAGTTCTAACTGTTTCATTCTGACCTGCATACAGATCTCTCAAGAGGCAGGTCAGGTGGTCTGGTATTTCCATCTCTTTCAGAATTTTCCACAGCTTGTTTTGATGCATACAGTCAAAGGTTTTGGCATAGTCAATAGAGCAGAAGTTTATGCCTTTCTGGAACTCTCTCACTTTTTCAATGATCCAACGGATATTTGATCTCTGGTTCCTCTGCCTTTTCTAAATCCAGCTTGAACATCTGGAAGTTCATGGTTCATGTTTTGTTGAAGCCTGGCTTGGAGAATTCTGAGCATTACTTTGCTACCATGTGAGATGAGTGCAATTGTCTGGAAGTTTGAACATTCTTTGGCATTGCCTTCTTTGGGATTGGAGTGAAGATTGCACTTTTCCAGTCCTGTGTCCACTGCTGAGTTTTCCATATTTGTAGGCATACTGAGTGCAGCACTTTCACAGCATCATCCTTTAGCATTTGAAATAGCTCAACTGGAATTCCATCACTCCCACTAGCTTTGGTGTAGTGATGCTTCCTAAGGCCCACTTGACTTCACATTAAAGGGTGTCCGGCTCTAGGTGGGTGATCACATCATCCTGTTTATCTGGATTGTGAAGATCTTTTTTGTGTACTTCTACTGTGTATTCTTGCCACCTCTTCTTAATATCTTCTGTTTCTGTTAGGTCCATACCATTTATGTCCTTTTTGTGCCCATCTTTTCATGGAATATTCCTTTGGTATCTCTAATTTTTTTTTTAAGAGATCTCTGGTCTTTTCCACTCTATTGTTTTCCTCTATTTCTTTGCATTGATCACTAAGAAACACTTTCTTATCTCTCCTTGCTATTCTCTGGAACTCTGCATTCAAATGGGTACACCTTTCCTTTTCTCCTTTGCCTTTTGCCTCTCTTCTTTTCACAGCTATTTGTGAGGCCTCCTCAGACAACCATTTTGCCTTTTTGTATGTCTTTTTTTGGGGGTGATCTTGATTCCTGCCTACTGTACAATGTCACAAACCTCTATCTATAGTTCTTCAGGCACTCTATCAGATCTAATCCCTAGAGTCTATTTGTCACTTCCACTGTATAAGGGATTTGATTTAGGTCATAATGAATGGTCTAGAGGTTTTCCCTAGACCATTTACATTTAAATTCTCTTCAATTTAAATCTGAATTTGGCAATAAGGAGTTCATTTTCTGAGCCACAGTCAGCTCCCAGTTTGTTTTTGCTGACTGTATAGATCTTCTCCATCTTTGGCTGCAAAGAATATAATCAGTCTGATTTCAGTATTGACCATTTGGTGATATCCATGTAAATTATTTTATTTTTTTAAATCAAAACTTGATTTTATTCAAATATGTGAAATGGTACACACTTACCTAAAATTTGTTTGGGAAATTATTTTCTGACAAATGGTAAGTGAAAGGTTGGCAGCAAGTTGCCATACAAGTTTGACAGACCCACACAAACGGCTTTTTGTTGAAAGTTTTAGAGAGTTAAAAATGTTTCTTTTGCTGTCTCGCATACAGGGTTATCATTACCATCTTTCTAAATTCCATATATATGCGTTAGTATACTGTATTGCTGTTTTTCTTTCTGGCTTACTTCACTCTGTATAATCGGCTCCAGTTTCATCCACCTCATTAGAACTGATTCAAATGTATTCTTTTTTTAATGGCTGAGTAATACTCCACTGTGTATATGTACCACAGCTTTCTTATCCATTCATCTGCTGATGGACATCTAGGTTGCTTCCATGTCCTGGCTATTATAAACAGTGCTGCAATGAACATTGGGGTACACATGTCTCTTTCAATTCTGGTTTCCTTGGTGTGTATACCCAGCAGTGGGATTGCTGGACTCTGTGGGAGAGGGAGAGGGCAGGATGATTTGGGAGAATGGCACCGAAACATGTACAATACCATATAAGAAAAGAATCGCCAGTTATTTATTAATAAATTTTTGGAACTCAAATGTATCTTGCAGTGTGAGATATTATATTCCAAACAAAAATTATGGATTTAAGGTTTTAGTTAATTTTTACTTTAATATTTGCTTTTTATCTTTCTGAAAAAATAAACATTTAGAAAGTTAATTTTAAACACTATGTTTGTGTCTGTATCACAGTTTCAGAAACAGTTACTTAATTTTATCCTTAACTTTGAATAGGCTGAGAATATCCTAAATCCTCAAACCCTCACTTGTTTCTTTTTTATTTATTTGGCAGTTCTTCCCTCAATTTATCTCCTCCCTGTGACTTTTTATTACATGTATCAAGAAGAAATCAGGTCACATCAATAACACTGTGCTTGGAACTCACTTGAGTTAAATATCCAATGTAGTTATTTGTAAGTTATTCTTTCTACATAAGTGAATGAGACAATTCTTTAACTCTTCAGCCACTAACAAGTAGATATGTAACTTTCCTCCAATTTCTAATAACATGACTGTCACTTCCTTTTAAGCATCAACAAGTCATTAATAATCATATTTCTGCTACTATTAATCATTTGCTCAGGGAAATATATACTTTTCATTATGTTCCTTAAAGTTAGCTCTTCCACTCTTTTCTCACTGACCACTTCCAAAGACACTCCCACATTTTAGGTGTTTGTCAAGGCAGAGCCCCAGTTCCAGGTACCAAAATCTGTGTTAATTTTCTACAGATGGGCAACAAATTCCCAGAAACTTAGCAACTTTCAACAACACTAATTATCTTACAATATTGAGGACATAAGTCTGCTGAAGTTGGCTGGGCTCTCTGCTTATCAAGTCACAGAAGGCTAAAGTCCAATTATCAGCTGAGCTGGACTCCTACCTGGATGCTCTTTGGAAGAATCCTCTTCGGAAGAATCCTCTTTTGAGATCACTACGGTTGGTAGAATAACCCAGTGCCTTGCGGTAAGCCTGAAATAGCAATTCCTTTGTTGGCTGTCAATTGAGATGTGCTCTCTACACCTGGGTTGAATCCCTGGATTGGGAAGATCCCTTGCAGAAGGGAAAGGCTGCTGCTGCTGCTAAGTTGCTTCAGTCATGTCCAGCTCTGTGTGACCCCATAGACAGCAACCCACCAGGCTCCCTGGTTCCTGGGATTCACCAGCCTCCCTGGTCCCTGGGATTCTCCAGGCAAGAACACTGGAGTGGGTTGCCATTTCCTTCTCCAACGTATGAAAGTAAAAAGTGAAAGTGAAGTTGCTCAGTCGTGTCCAGCCCTCAGCGACCCCATGGACTACAGCCTTCTAGGCTCCTCTGTCCATGGGATTTTCCAGGCAAGAGTACTGGAGTGGGGTACCACTGCCTTCTCCAAGGGAAAAGCTAACCACTCCAGTAATCTGGCTTGGCGAGTCCCATGGACAGTATAGTTGAGCACGCAATAAGGTGAACATGACTGAGTGACTTTCACTTCGCTTCACTTCACTCTACATCTATAAACTGCCGGCCTTGGTTCTTGTCAGATACCTCTATTTCCAAACCAGCAAGGGTGCAGTGAATCCTTTTTACAGTACTAACCTCTCTAACTTCTGTGCCAGCCAGAGAAAACTATTTGTTTCTAAGGTAATTATCTAATTAATCACATAATTAAATTAGACTCACTGAGATAATTTACATTTTGCATATAATACAAATAAGCACACAAGTAATATAGTAAGACAAAGGTCATGAGAGTCATCTTAAAATTCTACCTGTCCCATCTACTAATTTTTAATTCAATGATTTATCGTGTGGCCAGTTCTTAGAAAAGCTGAGAGTCAACTATATTGAAGTTAAAAATTTAGAACACTTGATTTTCATGATGGATATCTGATTAGATGACTACAAGATTAACTTCATTATCAACTGACTTACACTCAGGAGTCTCCAATTTCTTCATTGTTTTCCTTGCCTCCCCAACTATTATAGACAGACACTTCTCTATCACTACTAGCCAGTCCTCTCGCAATAATACAAAAAATAGTCTTTTAAGTTAGATTATAGACTACAGCAAGTATTTGTCTACATAAAATATGTGTCTACACAGAAACCTGCACAAAAATGTTTATGGGAGTTTTTATTCATAATTGCTAAAACTTGGAAAGCACATAACATCCTTCAGTAGGTGAATGAATAAATAAACAGTGGTACATCCAAAGAGCAGAATATTATTCCATGTCAGAAATAAGTGTGTTATTGAGTCACAAGAGACACAGAGTAAACTTAAATGCAACTTAAGTGTGTAAAGTCAGTAAAGTGAAAAAAAGTCAATGTGAAAATGCTGCATATTGTATGATACCAATTACAGGACATTCTGGAAAAGATAAACTGTGAAGACAGAAAAATATTTAGTGGTTGCTGGAGGTGGAGTAAAATGAAGAGAGGGAAGCACAGAGAATTTTCAGGACAATAAAAAACTGTCCTTGATATTATTGTTATGATATTATGTGTAATGATGGATATTTATTATGTATTTGTTCAAAACAAAGAATGAAGAATGCCAAAACTGAATCAGAACGTAACCTATGGACTTTGGGTGATTATGATGTATCAGTGTAAGCTCATCAGTTTTAACAAACATATCACTCTAGGGATGTCAATAATGGGGAAGGCAATGCATATGTGGGAACACGGGGTTATGCGAAATCGCTGTACCTTCCATCCTCAGATTTGCTCTGAACCTAAAACAATCCTGAAAAAATTGTCTTAAAAAAGGGTCACATTCATGACCTGCCTCTGCCTGGTCCTCATATCAAGTTAATTTATAAACTAACTGATACCATGTTGATGTGTGATAAACTCCCACAAACAGAACTGTAGAATATAAAGAAAACATTTGTTTTCTTATGTGTGTTCCAGCAGTAGTATGTAACAATGTAGGATATCAGAGTGAGTACAAACCACATCCTCTCCAGAACTCCTAAATTTCTCACAAACTGGTCAAATACTATCCAATTCAAAATCCTCTATGCAGGTCATCGATGATAGCATGTGAAAAATCTGTTGTCTTATTAGACCGCATGAATTCTAAATCTTTCTATTTGTTTTGTAACATTGCACCACTCATTATCTAAGTGAGGCTTATTTGTAATATTAAGAGTTAATAGCAGAATTACTATCAAAATATGCAATATAGTTTAGCAATCTTCTCTCTCCTTCATAACTCATTTCAAACAATTGTGATTGATTTACAACTAAAAAAACTGAGAACCCTGGCAGAGAATAAAATAATTATGCCCTGATTGATACTTGCTTTGAATTGTTTCTGTTACTTATATTTTGATTGATGATTATGGTTAATTAATGGTATAACATTGGTGGTTTTCAGTGATTAAACTGGAATGAAATCTTGCCTACAATGAAACACTGTAATATTTGCAGATTATCTGTTGTTACCTTAAAAAATTATAAAATATATTTTCACTTCTGCTCTTAAAGAAAAGCCTTAGAATTACCATCTAATTCACACACACACACACACACACACACACACACACACACGAATGAGATTTATACATATATATATCTTCATAATATTAAATTTTAAAAGATGAAATAACATTTTCAGGAAAAGCATAATATGTATTTTGTTATAGCCTGAATTAGAGTGGATTAAGAGACAAAGAAGTTGATTATCACTGTTTTCTGCAGAGGATATGATAAAATGAAACACACTTCATATTATTACCACAAAGAGCTTTAGTCTGTTAAAAAATAAAAATGCTCAACTTCTCAGGATTAATTTGAAATGAAACAATTTTCAAAATATCACATGGAAGTGCTAGAAATTTTGAAAGTAGTGGAAATTCATAGGGTCTAGTTACCTATGAGATTGAGCAATGCATATTCCTCAGCTTCCAAAGAAGAATAATATAGATTTATACCAGTCAGAACTCAAAGTCTGTAGTGCTATTAGCCTAGAAGAATAAACACAATATACTCTGCTGTTGCTATATGAACAAGGTCTTCTTTCATGTGTTTTTTTTTAAACAAAAATTCAACTATAATTGCTAATACAAGAACAACTGTAATCTTCAAAGTGAAAGAGAATTACTAGACATAGGTATTCATTTGAATTTCTTTTCAATTTGGATTTTATAAGTGTTGCAACTTAAAGCCTTGAGACTTCTCAATTATAGTCAAGAGACCGAGCCACTTTGGGCAGTTAGAAGATAATTTTATTACATTAAAAGGAAATGTCAAAGTCAGAATACTTATTAGGCAAGTCATTCACCAAAACTGCTCTGTAGAAACCATATTAGCTTTCTCACTAGGATAACAGCATAACTCTAATGCTCTTTATTGGAATTTCTTTCATCAAAAGATAAAATTATGCCACTAAATGTGAAACAATATTTGTAAAACATACAACTGAAAAAAGACTGATGTCCAAAATATACATGAAGATTGTGTATAAATCAAGAAAGTCAGACAACCTAACTGAAAAATGGGCAAGAGATTTGAAGAGATACTTCAGTTCAGTCACTCAGTCATGTCCGACTCTTTGCAACCCCATGAATCACAGCACTCCAGGCCTCCCTGTCCACCACCATCTCCCAGAGTTCACTCAGACTCATGTCCATCGAGTCCGTGATGCCATCCAGCCATCTCATCCCCTGTCGTCCCCTTCTCCTCCTGCCCCAAATCCCTCCCAGCATCAAAGTCTTTTCCAATGAGTCAACTCTTCTCATGAGGTGGCCAAAGTACTGGAGTTTCAGCTTTAGCATCATTCCTTCCAAAGAAATCCCAGGGTTGATCTCCTTCAGAATGGACTGGTTGGATCTCCTTGCAGTCCAAGGGACTCTCAAGAGTCTTCTCCAACACCAGTTCAAAAGCATCGATTCTTCGGCACTCAGCCTTCTTCACAGGCCAACTCTCACATCCATACATGACCACAGGAAAAACCATAGCCTTGACTAGATGGACCTTAGTCGGCAAAGTAATGTCTCTGCTTTTGAATATGCTATCTAGGTTGGTTAAAACTTTTCTTCCAAGGAGTAAGCGTCTTTTAATTTCATGGCTGTAATCACCATCTACAGTGATTTTGGAGCCCCAAAAAATAAAGTCTGACACTGTTTCCACTGTTTCCCATCTATTTCCCATGAAGTGATGGGACCGGATGCCATGATCTTCGTTTTCTGAATGTGGAGCTTTAAGCCATCTTTTTCGCTCTCCTCTTTCACTTTCATCAAGTCATCAAGAGGCTTTTTAGCTCCTCTTCACTTTCTGCCATAAGAGTGGTGTCATGTTCATATCTGAGGTTATTGATATTTCTCCTGGCAATCTTGATTCCAGCTGTGTTTCTTCCAGTCCAGCGTTTCTCATGATGTACTCTGCATATAAGTTCAGTAAGCAGGGTGACAATATACAGTCTTGACGTACTCCTTTTCCTATTTGGAACCAGTCTGTTGTTCCATGTCCAGTTCTAACTGTTGCTTCCTGACCTGCATACAGATTTCTCAAGAGGCAGGTCAGGTGGTCTGATATTCCCATCTCTTTCAGAATTTTCCACAGTTTATTGTGATCCACACAGTCAAAGGCTTTGGCATAGTCAATAAAGCAGAAATAGATATTTTCCTGGGACTCTCTTGCTTTTTCGATGATCCAGCAGATGTTGGCAATTTGATCTTTGGTTCCTCTGCCTTTTCTAAAACCAGCTTGAACATCAGGAAGTTCATGTATTGCTGAGGGCTGGCTTGGAGAATTTTGAGCATTACTTTACTAGCATGTGAGATGAGTGTAATTGTGTGGTAGTTGGAGCATTCTTTTGCATTGCCTTTCTGCGGGACTGGAATGAAAACTGAACTTTTCCAGTCCGGTGGCCACTGCTGGGTTTTCCAAATTTGCTGGCATATTGAGTGCAGCACTTTCACAGCATCATCTTTCAGGATTTGAAACAGCTCAACTGGAATACCATCACCTCTACTAGCTTTGTTTGTAGTGATGCTTTCTAAGGCCCACTTGACTTCACATTCCAAGATATCTGGCTCTAGATTAGTGATCACATCATCATGATTATCTGGGTCATGAAGATCTCTTTTGTACAGTTCTTCTGTGTATTCTTGCCACCTCTTCTTAATATGTTCTGCTTCTGTTAGGTCCATACCATTTCTGTCCTTTATCGAGCGCATCTTTCCATGAAATGTTCCCTTGGTATCTCTAATTTTCTTGAAGAGATCTTTAGTCTTTCCCATTCTGTTCTTTTCCTCTATTTCTTTGCATTGATCGCTGAAGAAGGCTTTCTTATCTCTTCTTCCTATTCTTTGGAACTCTGCATTCAGATGCTTATATCTCTCCTTTTCTCTTTGCTTTTCACCTCTCTTCTTTTCACAGCTATTTGTAAGGCCTCCCCAGACAGCCATTTTGCTTTTATGCATTTCTTTTCCATGGGGATGGTCTTGATCCCTGTCTCCTGTAGAATGTCATGAACTTCATTCCATAGTTCATCAGGCACTCTATCTATCAGATCTAGGCCCTTAAATCTATTTCTCACTTCCACTGTATAATCATAAGGGATTTGATTTAGTTCGCACCTGAATGGTCTAGCAGTTTTCCCTGTTTTCTTCAATTTGAGTCTGAATTTGGCAATAAGGAGTTCATGATCTGAGCCATAGTCAGCTCCCGGTCTTGTTTTTGCTGAACGTATAGAGCTTCTCCATCTTGGGCTTTAAAGAATATAATCAATCTGATTTTGGTGTTGACCATCTGGTGATGTCCATGTATTGAGTCTTCTCTTGTGTTGTTGGAAGAGTGTGTTTGCTATGACCAGTGCATTTTCTTGGCAAAACTCTATTAGTCTTTGCCCTGCTTCATTCCGTATTCCAAGGCCAAATTTGCCTGTTACTCCAGGTGTTTCTTGACTTCCTACTTTTGCATTCCAGTCCCCTATAATGAAAAGGACATCTTTTTTGGGTATTCCAAGGCCAAATTTGCCTGTTACTCCAGGTGTTTCTTGACTTCCTACTTTTGCATTCCAGTCCCCTATAATGAAAAGGACATCTTTTTGGGGTATTAGTTCTAAAAGGTCTTGTAGATCTTCATAAAACCGTTCAACTTCAGCTTCTTCAGCGTTACTGGCTGGGGCATAGACTTGGATAACTGTGATATTAAATGGTTTGCCTTGGAGATGAACAGAGATCATTCTGTCGTTTTTGAGATTGCATCCAAGTACTGCATTTCGACTCTTTTGTTGACCATGATGGCTACTTCACTTCATCTGAGGGATTCCTGCCCACAGTAGTAGATATAATGGTCATCTGAGTTAAATTCACCCATTCCAGTCCATTTTCGTTTGCTGATTCCTAGAATGTCTATGTTTACTCTTGTCATCTCCTCTTTGACCACTTCCAATTTGCCTTGATTCATGGACCTGACATTCCAGGTTCCTATGCAATATTGCTCTTTACAGCATCAGATCTTGCTTCTATCACCAGTCACATCCACAACTGGGTATTGTTTTTGCTTTGGCTCCATCCCTTCATTCTTTCTGGAGTTATTTCTCCACTGATCTCCAGTAGCATATTGGGCACCTACTGACCTGGGGAGTTCCCCTTTCGGTATCCTATCATTTTGCCTTTTCATACTGTTCATGGGGTACTAAAGGCAAGAATACTGAAGTGGCTTGCCATTCCCTTCTCCAATGGACCACATTCTGTCAGACCTCTCCATCGTGACCCACCCGTCTTGAGTTGCCCTGCAGGCATGGCTTGGTTTCATTGAGTTAGACAAGGCTGTGGTCCTAGTGTGATTAGATTGACTAGTTTTCTGTGAGTATGGTTTCAGTGTGTCTGCCCTCTGATGCCCTCTTGCAACACCTACCATCTTACTTGGGTTTCTCTTACCTTGGGCGTGGGGTATCTCTTCACGGCTACTCCAGCAAAGCACAGCAGCAGCTCCTAACCTTGGATGAGGGGTATCTCCTCACCGCCACTGTTCCTGACCTTCAATGTGGGATAGCTCCTCTAGGCCCTCCTGTGCCTGCTCAGCCACTGCTCCTCGGGTTTGCTCCTCCTGGCTGCTGGCCCTGGCCTCGGGCATGGGTGGCTCCTCCCTGGTGCTGCCCCTGACTTCGGGCTTGGGGTGGCTCCTCTGGGTCACCGCCCCTGGCCTCGGGTGCGAGGTGGCTTCTCCTGGCCGCCCCTGACCTTGGACGCAGGGTGGCTCCTCCCGGCCATTGCTGTGTTGTCACAGCCTGGAACTCTAGGCCGCTGTCCCTGACTTCGAACATGGGGTAGCTCTCGGCTGTGCTTAGCGCACTGGCCCACCGCAGCTGCCTGCGCCTAGTGCACCGGCCTGCCACCAAGGAATATGAAAAAAAGTGTTCAAGTACTGTAAGAATCATGTGAATTCATAGTCTGAAACAATGCACGTTGATACATACTCACTTGAATAGTTATGAGAAAAAGACTGGCAAACTAAGTATTGATAAAGATATGGATCTATAGGAATTACTGTATACTGTTGCTGCTGCTAAGTCGCTTCAGTTGTGCCCTACTCTGTGCGACCCCTTGGACTGCAGCCTACCAGGCTCCTCCATCCATGGGATTTTCCAGGCAAGAGTACTGGAGTGGTTTGCCGTTGCCTTCTCTGTGTATACTGTTGATGGGAGTGAAAATCTGCCAGCTGGTAAAATTCTTAAAAATATTCTGGATAAGCTGAATATATGGATACATCCAATAGAAATGTTTGTAAGTGTTCATCAAGATATATGAATTATAATTTGTATTATATTATTAATAGTTACTAGAAATGGAGAAAAAGTCCAGTGAGCATCAACAGTAGAATGGATAATTTGTTTGTTATAGAATGTTACACACCAGAGAAAATCACTTCAGAGAAAATCACTTGGCTACAGATGTAAACAACATAAATAATGAACTAAGATAATGCTTAACCAATGAAGGAAAATTTGAAAGAATATATACTATATTATTTCTTTATATAAGGTTATATACCAAGTAAGTTATTTTGTGTTTTAAGAGGCTATTACATAGAACTTGCTCTGCTCCCTGCATGACAGGCCAAGAACTCTGAGAGACAAAAGTATTGAGGCAAGAAATACAACCTTATTCAGAAAGGTGGCTGACTGAGAAGATGGCAGACTAATGTCTCAAAATAACCATGCTGTGGGGTCTGGATGCCTGGTTCTTTTACAGAACACAGATGGGGAGAGGAGGTTAAAAAAAAAGAAAAAAGAAAAGAAAAAGCCCATTAACTTGTAAATATCTCCTAGAATGGCAAGACTTGGGGAGGGGATGTGTTAATTTTTTCCTTTGTGTAACCATCCACAGTTGGATAGGGTCCTAAACAAAGGCACTTTGGTTTAATATTTAGGCAGAGGGGCAGGGTTGCCTGAGGCAGGCTATTATTTATAAAAAGTATCCTTTTAGTGATCTAAAACAACAGGAAGCAAAGGTTAAAGTAACAGATCCAACATGGAGTCAGAATTGGCTCTTCCCTGAAACAATAGTGGGTTTCCCTGATGGCTCAGTGGTTAAAGCATCTGCCTGTAATGCAGGAGACCTGGGTTCAATCCCTGGATTGGGAAGATCTTAATAGTTGAAAATACTGGTTTTCCAGTAAAGGCTGGAGATTCATCTTCAAGTTATTTGACCTTGGTCAGGTTGCTTCACCATTAGGTGCCTCCTGCCTTTATTGGCAAATAAGTCACTGTACTAACACTAATTTTATATGGTTCCTGTATGCTAAATGCAATAATGCAAATAAAGTGCATCTCAATATTAAGATTCATGTTACACTGAAAATACTCAATAAACACAATTACATTTATTTAAATAACAATGTATCATCATAAAAAATAAGAAAAGCCATAAATAGAAATATCAATGGAAATCTATTTAACTCAAAATTGCACTATGCTATATATAATGTTTCTACTTTCTTGAGTAGCTCAAATATTTTAGATTTCACTTTTAAAGATTCCACTGTATTCATTTCCTTTTTGAGTAAAACACACTGAATTGCAGCTGAAACCTGAGTGAATCAGCATTCAGTACTAGACATGGTTGCAAACAGCTAACTCAAGGATAAGATTTTGGTATTGGCTTTTTGACCAGCTTTAGGTTTAAAGGCAATGAGGATAAGGCTAACACCAGAGAATGGAACTGTAATACTCTAAGGAACTTAGTGTCAAAACTGTCACTTAAACAATCAACTGTGATTGCCTGGAATAAAATGCCTACTGAAGGCACAGATATGGAAGAATATTTGTGCTGGGTATGCAAAGGACAGCAGTGTGTATGTGTGTGTGCATTTGTGTGTGTGTGTGTGCACACACGCTCATGCTCAGTTGTTTCTGACTCTTTCCATCTCCATGGACTGTATCCTGCCAGGCTCATCGGTCCATGGGATTTTCCAGGCATGAATACTGGACCAGATTGCCAATTTCTTCTCCAGGGGATCTTCCCAATGCAGGGATCAAACCTGCATCTCTTGATCTCCTGCATTGGCAGGTGGGTTTTTTACCATTAGCACCACCTGGGAAGCACTGAAAACCTGAAGAACAAAACCAACAGGCTTTTTTAAAATTCAGCGTTCAACGTGTATGGAGAGAGCCAGTAAACTTTCTATTGCTGCCAATTAAAAAAAAAAAAATTCAGGAAGCCAAAAGCCATAAAAAGAATTTGTTACTGGTGGGTGATAAATTATTGTGTATGTTGAGTTCACAAACTTGTCAGATTTCTTTGGTTATTCATTTGGGGAAAAAAATGAGACCTGAAAGTTTGAATGATAACATTTAGATAATTTTGAGGATCAAAAACTCCAAATCTCACCAAGCATTTCTAGTCAGCAGAGACAGCTCCTCTCCCACTGTCTGATGCAATCTATCTTGCATTAATTGGAAATCCATTAAGACTTTAATTTAGATACCTATCTTTCAAGGGCCTGTCAATTTTCTTCATTCCTACCACTCCTCAGTGAGTCTTGAACTGTAATTATATTCAGATTCCAGCCTATCCCAGGGTGTCAGTTAAGAAACTGAACCTGGAATAGCAAAAGTGTGCATGGTTTTCAAATTCATGTGTTCAAAAAGCCATAGGTAATTTTTGAAAGAATTTACTAAACCAAGAGAAGAAAAATGTAAGTTCAAAGCATTGCATCTAGCATCTAGGTATCTCTTTCTCTCTCCTCTTTATCTCTTTCAGTTAGATCTTGAAATAGATTCAATGCTAACATACTCATTTTGAGATTTAAGTACTAGAAATTTCTGAGTATAGTTAAGAACTATTGAAAAACCAATACAATATTGCAAAGTAATTAACTTCCAATTAAAATAAATAAACTTATATATAAAAAAACTGTATCTAGTATCCAATAAACAAATGTGCCTATCAAGCAATTTAAATGTGATTATCCAAATTAAGATGTGTTTTAAGTGTGAAAAACACACATCAAATTTTGAAGATTTGAAAGTCTTATATCTTGACTTCATTTGTATGTCTTAAAAGTAAAATATCATTAATGCATTTTTATTTTTATTACATGGTGATATTTTGGATATACTGGATTAAATAAAATTTATTATTAAATTATTCTACCTGATTATTTTTAATGTGGATACTAAACATTTAAAATACTTAAGTGGCTAATACTATTTCTATTCAATATTATATAACTGGGAGAAAGGATCTAAAGATTTAGAGTGCTGACACAAATTTATAATGTACTTTTATTTATAGACCTATAAACCCTATAACAAGGCCCAGAATTTACTCTCTTCACCAATACTTGAACAGTTCTTAGCTGAGAAGAGGGCCAAGATCCTTGAAAAGTGCACAAATGAAACTATCTAGACTCCTATAGCAGAGTTTTGGTATTGTAACATTGAATCAGAAACACAGCTTCAGTGGGGAGGATAGAATTCAGCTTTGACACATGATTGGTCAGTTTTCACAGATACTATAATGTAGAGCAAAGGCAGAGTGAGGATCCCTGACTCTCGCTGAGTTATAGTGTAGGATATAGCATTTATTTTAAACTGGCCACTAACAAACACTTTGACTGTGTGGATCACAACAAACTGTGGAAAATTCTGAAAGAGATGGGAATACCAGACCACCTGACCTGCCTCTTGAGAAATCTGTATGCAGGTCAGGAAGCAACAGTTAGGATTGGACATGGAACAACAGACTGGTTCAAAATAGGGAAAGGATTACGTCAAGACTGTATATTGTCATCCTGCTTATTTAACCTATACGCAGAGTACATCGTGAGAAACGCTGGGCTAGAAGAAGCACAAGCAGGAATCAAGATTGCTGGGAGAAATATCAATAACCTCAGATATGCAGATGACATCACCCTTATGGCAGAAAGTGAAGAAGAACTAAAGAGCCTCTTGATGAAAGTGAAAAGGAGAGTGAAAATGTTGGCTTAAAGCTCAACATTCAGAAAACGAAGATCATGGCATCTGGTCCCATCACTTCATGGCAAATAGATGGGGAAACAGTGTCAGAATTTATTTTTGGGGGGCTCCAAAATCACTGCAGATGGTGACTGCAGCAATGAAATTAAAAGACACTCCTTGGAAGGAAAGTTATGACCAACCTAGACAGCTTATTAAAAATCAGAGACATTACTTTGTCAACAAAGGTCCATCTAGTCAAGGCTATGGTTTTTCCCGTGGTCACTTTTGCATGTGAGAGTTGGATTATAAAGAAAGCTGAGTGCTGAAGAATTGATGCTTTTGAACTGTGGTTTTGGAAAAGATTCTTGAGAGTCCCTTCGACTGCAAGGAGATCCAACCAGTCCATCTTAAAGATCAGTCCTGGGTGTTCACTGGAAGGCCTGATGCTGAGGCTGAAACTCCAATACTTTGGCCACCTGTGCAAAGAGCTGATTCATTTGAAAAGACCCTGATGCTGGGAAAGATTGAGGGCAGGAGGAGAAGGGGACAACAGAGGATAAGATGGTTGGATGGCATCACCGACTTAATGGACACGGGTTTGGGTGGACTCTGGGAGTTGGTGATGGACAGGGAGGCTTGGCGTGCTGCGGTTCATGGGGTCACAAAGTGTTGGACACAACTGAGTGATTGAACTGAACTGAACTACATGTGTTATACACAGTATAAGCTTATAGACTATGCATGGAGAGTATTTTAGATAAACGCTAAGAATGCTTACTTTTGACTATATGAGAAACTGGAAAAAAACTATATGATTCAATTGTGTTTCTAAATAAACATTTTCAATATTTAATGAGGCAAAAATAAAGTACATCTCAAACATGCTTAGGCTAGTCTAAAAATCGCACCTGCTTCAGTTGCCAAGATAAAATGACCTGGATCCCATTACGTTGTGGTGATTATACAAACATTGCTACTTCTCTAGAGGCTACAATAAATCAGAAACCAACCATATTCTTAGAATGTGCAGTGTCAGAGAACTGGAGAGAGAGTTTTAAATGGTGATTGGTTCGATATGCAACAGTAGAGGAGTTTCACTCCTATAGGCAAATAGAAGAAAGAGATTGATAAACAGTTTCTGGTCCTGCCACTAGTACTTAAATGTTGTCTCAAGGTTGCCAGTGGCTCAGGTTCTGGTAGATTGCCTCATAGAATTAAAATTAATATCCTCTACTATGAAAAAGTATAAGTCAATTTTTAAACCATAAACCAACACTTAGGAAAGAAGGCAAGCATCTCAATATATGCTGAGATTAGATAGACAACAAACAACACAAAATTCTTTTAAATTACAGTATGGCAAATCAAGCTATGAGTAATTGGATACAAATGCAGTTTGTACTGAACTTTATTACATATGCTCAACTTTATTGAGAGATCTAAGAAGTTCCTAATTTCTCAATGCTAACAAAATCATTTTAGTTTTATGAAGAAAACAGTCTTATTACAGTGAATCAATGGACTCTCCTATACCTCAGTTAGAAGAAAATGAATTTTAGCTTGAGATCTAAAGAACGAGAAGTAGCTGGATTGTGACAGAAAGAGAAAAAAGAAAGCATAACAACTCAGAGGTGAGAAAAAAAAATGGGCATATTTGAGGTTCTGAAAGACAACCAGTATGATTAATGCTTGATCACCAAGAATTACAGAATAAGATTACAGAGGTGGACTGGGGCCTGATCATACCAACATTGAGACTTGGGTTTTGTTCACAATATAATGGGAAGCCGCTGAAGAAGTTTAAATAGCACAGCTGAAATCATCAGTGCATGAAGGTGGGGATGAGGAACCCCCACCTCAAAAGATAAAAGTAGTGATGATGAGATTATGAAGTCAAAGGTATTTTCTGAGAAGCTGACACGTTTGTCAGAAAGAAGAGACTGTGGAATTCAAACACTCCACAACTTTAGGTGCTTTAGGGATTGGGGGAATGAGGATCTCCTGTTGAGTAGATTGCAGGAAAAAAAATATGTCTTTGGGGAACTTCTAGTTTTAAATTGAGATAAAATTGTGAAGGAATAGGGACGTTTGCAGACAACCAAAGTGTCACACTGTCTAAAAATCGTAGTTACCTCCGTTGAGCAAAATTTTTGAAATTGTGACTCAGGTAAAATAATAAAGAATAGAGTGTTCCTAGTAGGCCATTGATATGTCACACAACTTCCTGGCTTCATGTCATTCTGCTGGCCATCATTGCCTTGGTTGTTAAAGGCAGCCGATATAAAAAAGGCCAGTACTTTATCAATACTCTATGAAGGATGCTTAGTAGATATGTACCTACTAGATAGATGAAAAAAAATATATGATTTTCTTAAAAATTTTGGAATTCTACACCTAAAGTTTAGACAGTAAGATGATGAGTTATACAGAGCCTCCCCATTGAACTTCTTTTCATCCTTTATAAAAGTTGAGGAATAAACTCATCTGTACAGAGAAGTTTAAAGGCTTCAGGGAGACTAGAGAAAGAGGACAGTAGGATCAGGGATGTGACTGGAGAAAATTATGGATACACTTGAGTCTTTGTGCCATACTATCAGCTAATTCTCCATTGATTGATTTCTCTTTGATTTATTATAATTATCAAATTTCTTATATAGAACTTAACGATAATGTCTCTGCTCACCCAATCAAACTCAAAAGCAGCAGCACCTCTACTAAATAATTTACCACTCAAAAGAATAAATTTTTTTGGAGCCATTTTTACCCTAAAAGCTGATTTAATAGATGCTTCTTAAATTAAAGTGAATTAACTCTATTTTGTCTTTCTGAAAACAACTTTGGAAAGTATCTTCCCTGACATGGTCCTCAATGTAACCTATATGTATCCTCACAAATAAATGCGTAGTTTAAACAGAAAGATTATAAGATAACTAGTTTAGTGGTATCTAATCCAATACCTTGCTAGGAAAAAAACCATTTAGTTATATCAATCATACAACCATACCGACAGATGCAACTACAATCGCAAAAGATCCAGCACATTTAAGCTAGCTTCATTTCAGTTGTAGAGCAAAATAGGAGATGTTAAAATGTGTCTCATCTCACTTATTGTAAATAACCTCTGGGTTTAGAAATGAGATATTAACTTATGTTTAATCAAGGATTAATGACTGCTTTAATCACAATGCTTTAATTAATGCAATTAATTGAAAGGTTTATGGTCTACTAAAAATCCCCAAGTTTCAAATTCTGGGTTGCTAAAATTTAACAGAAATGAATTTTTTGTTGGAGGGCCTGTCGCCTGAGGATTGCTTCAACTTGTTTGAGTCCATGTCCATCCGGAGCTTTTCTGTCTAAAGGTGTGATAAAACGCTTCATTGTAGACTTGAGCTCATTTTTCACAGTGTATTTTATTACTCTAACATCAATTTCTGCACAGCATTCAGCAGAAGTACTCAGGAGTTCCTTATAAGATATCATACAAATCAAAACAATCAACTATTATATAGCATCTATTTGCTACCATACCTTTAGACATTTTTACATATTTAATAAATTAGATCTTTGTTGGATTAGTATGAAGAATAATTGCCTCATCCTATCTGTCTTTAGAAATTTCAAATAAAAATAATGATTCATATTTTAAGGAACTCTGAGTAATATTAAATCTTTATTGTTTTACTGTTGTGATAGTTCCTATTTATGAAAAGAGGCTTTTTTAAAATGATTTATTATTTCACTAACGTGTTTTTAAACAACTGGTTTCATATGCTCTTTTCTAAGCTTATATATATATACGAAGAGTGAAAGTGAAAGCCACTCAGCCGTGTCCTACTCTTTGCAACCCCATGGACTATACAGTTCATGGAATTCTCAAGGCCAGAATACTGGAGTGGGTAGCCTTTCCCTTCTCCAGGGAATCTTGCCAACCCAGGGATCGAACCCAGGTCTCCTGCATTGCAGGCGGATTCTTTACCAGCTGAGGCATAAGGGAAGCCCTGTGTGTGTGTGTGTGTGTGTGTGTGTACATATATGTGTGTATATATACATATATGTGTATATATATGTGTACATATATATTATAAATGTCTGTATATATATATTCTCAAATAAATACATAGCAGCAGTATCAACATTACTTCTCATTGTCAATTTCTAAATCAGTGACGTCTGCTTTTGAAAAATTTCTTCTTCAGAAAGAATGTCAGCCCCATCTGAAAAATACCGCTTCTTCATCTGGATTCTCGGAAGCAGGGTAGCTTCTCTCGGCAGCCGCCTGCGCTTTAGTGGGCCGGTTATGCAGATGACACCACCCTTATGGCAGAAAGTGAAGAGGAACTAAAAGCCTCTTGATGAAAGTGAAAGAGGAGAATGAAAAACTTGGCTTAAAGTGCAACATTCAGAAAACGAAGATCTTGGCTTCTGGTCCCGTCACTTCATGGAAAATAGATGGTGAAACAGTAGAAACAGTGTCAGACTTTATTTTTTGGGGTTCCAAAATCACTGCAGATGGTGACTGCAGCCATGAAATTAAAAGACACTTACTTCTTGGAAGAAAAGTCATGACCAATCTAGATAGTATATTCAAAAGCAGAGACATTACTTTGCCGACTAAGGTCCGTCTAGTCAAGGCTATGGTTTTTCCTCTGGTCCTGTATGGATGTGGGAGTTGGACTGTGAAGAAGGCTGAGCACTGAAGAATCGATGCTTTTGAACTGTGGTGTTGGAGAAGACTCTTGAGAGTTCTTTGGACTGCAAGGAGATCCAACCAGTCCATTCTGAAGGAGATCAACCCTGGGATTTCTTTTGGAAGGAATGATGCTAAAGCTGAAACTCCAGTACTTTGGCCACCTCATGAGAAGAGTTGACTCATTGGAAAAGACTCTGATGCTGGGAGGGATTGGGAGCAGGAGGAGAAGAGGACGACTGAGGATGAGATGGCTGGATAGCATCACGGACTCGATGGACATGAGTCTGAGTGAACTCCGGGAGATGGTGATGGACAGGGAGGCCTGGCGTACTGCAGTTCATGGGGTTGCAAATAGTCGGACACGACTGAGCGACTGAACTGTCACTGTCACTGTCATCTGGATTCTTGCTGCCATGCGTTGATGTCTTGATGATTTACTCTCCTTGAATAAAGACCTTTGTTCCTGTCTAAAGTGTTTCCCTTTTTTAAAATTGGGTACTAAGCACAACGAACATGACAAATCAGCCCAAATTCTGGACTCTGTTTCTTTAGCTCATCATTGCTACCCACTCTCTGATTATTGTTTCCTTTAAATGTATTTTCACACACACACACACACACACACACACACACACACACACACACACCCAACCCCAAACTATCAACCTATCCAGGTCTAAACCATTTGACTTCACTTTTTGAAGCACTATTCATCAACCCCTTTCTGGCTTCAACACTTCTTGTCTAGACTTAATTCATTGCTGATCATAAAACTTATTCTTCAGCCAGTGCTCTCAAATCATTTGTGCATCTTACATTTTGTTTCACCACACTGAAAAATGATTCTACATTAGTTATGACAAATGCCTCTCTATTATGCATCCAAGCCTTTGAATATTGGTTAAGAAAACCCACATAAATGATACAGTTGTTTTCTCTTTGATTATATGAGAAACTCTATTACATTTCTTTTTGGCTAAATTTACCAGTTTTTAATAAAAAATTTCTATACATGCTCTTCTGTCCTCTTACCTCCCAGTCCCCAACCTCTACACGCATCTCAGGAGATACTGTCTTCTCTAAGAAAGTGCTTAGTTTGGAATCTTTTTACTTTCCTACACTCAACCTTAGTGTCTTAGCTTCCTATTGCTAACAAATTACCATCTAGTGGCTTAACATAAGAGGCTTTCCTGGTGCCTCAAATGGTAAAGACTCTGCCTATAATACAGGAGACCTGGGTTTGATCCCATTTGGGAAGATCCAAGGGAATGGCTACCCACTCCAGTATTCTTGCTGGAGAATTCCATGGACAGAGGAG
The DNA here is from genome assembly GCF_016772045.2 of Ovis aries. NCBI lineage: Eukaryota > Metazoa > Chordata > Mammalia > Artiodactyla > Bovidae > Ovis > Ovis aries. Next base: position 64,955,135 of record NC_056063.1, read on the forward strand.
GCTGGTGGGCTACAGTCCATAGGGTCACAAAGAGCATGTTTATTCTTTCACAGTTCTAGAGGTCAGGATTCCAAAAATGTGTCCTTTAAAATTAGCGTCAGCAGCACAACATTCTTTCTGGAGGCTCTGGGGGAAAATGTTTTCTTGTCATTTTCGGCTTCTAGATGTTGTCTGTATTCTTGGTTCATGGGTCCCCTAAAACAAGGGGGTTACTGTGACCTTTGCTTCCCTCTCCATATTTCCTTCTTTATCCTGACCTTCCTGCCTCCCTCTCAGGACCCTGTGGTTACATTTTGGCCCAACTAAAATAATCCAGTTTAATAATTCCCCATCTCTAAAACCTTAACTTAATCACACCATCACAGTTCCTTTTTGATATGTAAGATAACACACTCACAAGTTTGAAGGATTAGAACCTTGGGGACTTTGTGGGAACATTGTTCAGCCATTGTACCTACAATCCTACCCAAGGTTTACCATTGCTCCTTCCTCCCTCCTATCTGAATAAACAAAAGTGCGCCTTAATTCATCAAAACAAAGAAACCACTCCACTTGTGCTTTGTTCTTTGAATCTCTTTCCTCTCATTTTCAGAACATTGCTCCTTAACTTACTTTTATTCTCCTTATAACACCAATCCTCATTTTATTCAGCATTGGTCAATCATTTACAAAACTGGATATAGAAATAAGCCTCCCTCCACAAAGAAGCCAACACCATACCATTTATCTTCTTTACTTACCATTCATTCTTTAACTTCACCTCAAACTGGCTTATGCTGTCCACTTTTCTATTAATACTGTTCATTTTGCAGTCAACAAAATTGACCATTTTGCATGTTATTAAAATAAAATACACTAAGTTCTGTCATCTTTGACTTAAAAGTAGCACTTCCTAATTCTTTCCAGTTGAACTCACTGTCTCCTCTATTCCATATCCTTTTCCAGTTTTTCCTCCTTTCTGTTTGACTCTAAATGTCAACATTCTCTAATATTTTGTCCTTAGGTGTATTTTACATCTGTACTCTTTCTCCAGGTTATATTATCCGGACTCACAGCTGAGGTCTTTCCAATTGTAATATCCATCCTTAACATCCAGATTTATATATTGGAGTCCTCTAGACTTCAGTATCAGGAGAAGGCAATGGCACCCCACTCCAGTACTCTTGCCTGGAAAATCCCATGGATGGAGGGGCCTGTTAGGCTACAGTCCCTGGGGTCGCTGTGAGCTGGACACGACTGAGTGGCTTCACTTTCACTTTTCACTTTCATGCATTGGAGAAGGAAATGGCAACCCACTCTAGTGTTCTTGCCTGGAGAATCCCAGGGACAGGGGAGCCTGCTGGGCTGCCATCTATGGGGGTCACACAGAGTCAGACACAACTGAAGCAACTTAGCAGCAGCAGCAGCAGACTTCAGTATCAGACTTCTTATGTGGCATCTCTGTTTGCCCATCAATGCCAACACAACAGAATATATTGTAATTATTTTCAAAATAGTGGCAAAGTATTAAATATCTCAACCAATGCTATTTTTTTTTGGTCCATGAAAGCATATTTTGGTTTCAAACAATGAGTTAGCCTCTTATCTGGTTTGCCTCTTCTACTCTCATATCTTTCAGTAGCCAGCAGAATGACTCCTTTAGAATGTAAGCAATAGCATGCCCCTTCTCTGAGCAAAATCATTCAGCATCTTTCTATATCAAACTATACTTCAAGACCCTACTATGGTCTGTAAAACCAAACCATAAATGTTTCCTGGTGTTCCATCTAATCAATTTCCACATGTATTACCAGTAGATTTAGATTCTTAATGCTGTTCTCTTAGCCTCTTAGCTTTTTTTTTCTTGAAAAAATAAACCTTACACTTGCTAACTTCTCTGCAGGCAAATTTTCTTCCTCCAGGTAAATGCAAGTCTTGTTCCTTTAATTTCTTATTTTCTTTTTCCCTTTTCTCCTTACTATCTGTTATGGGTTACTCTGTGATTTCTCCTGTAGAATGTAGAATCAGTGATGATGGTACACTGTCTGTATCCTCAGTGTCCTATTACGACAACATACTTACTAGTTATATGACTCTTGACATGTTATTTAACATGCATGGCCTCAGTAATACTACATCTGAAATTTAAATAATACTAGAGCCTAGTATCATGGGGATGGAAAAAAATTATATAATATAAACCATGCAAAGTATTTAGCTCAGTTAATCAATATTAGCTTATATTACATTATCTGTCTTCCTGGTGTCTGATTACAGATGTGGTTAATATTGTCCTTACATATCATAAATAGAAAGAGAAATATTCTGCTTTCTTATGTCCAGTTTTTCCAAATCAATGCATGCTGATTTATGTCCAGTTCTTCTCCCAGAATCATTGCATCCTGATTTATGCCCAGTTCTTCTCCCCAAATCAGTGCATCCTGATCTACTAATCTAGGCTCAGAGAATTTAGAATAGTCATTGAAGATGATATACAAGGTTGACACTCATATAGTTTGCTCATCTTTTCTCTCATTCACTCTTTTTCTCCTGGTCTTGCATATAAATGCTGTAAAGCATAGAGCTGTATGTCCAAAACATACAGCAAACTTAAGGAGATAAATTTTTTTTCTAATATTTTTTAGAACTCCATGATAGTATAAGGTAACTACACATTTCCTTTTCTATCTTCCTTCAAAGTTTAAATTACTTCCTTCACAAATGACCTGTCGCTTGAAACTTTCAGGTGTCTGACATCTGCTTGTGTCTTTTAAAAAGACTGCTCAAAAATGATAGATGAGTAGCAACTAAGGTAATTCTTCTATTATAATGGGCATATTGCAAAATCAAGCACTTGAGCTGATATTCTTCTCACTTGACAACTAATTTAATTCATGGCAACACAATGGGCTGTGAAGATTGATTGCTTATATACCAAATTTCAAAGAAAGGAAAATATATAGTCAAATTAAATTTTTCATAGCATAACTCCCAACAAAAGTAAATAGAGAAAGATAAGTAGAGATCCATGGAAGAGCAGATAGGAAAAGCATACCTCAAGCTGTATAAATGCAAAATGAAGTCAAAAGTTAAAATAATGTTCACAACTGACTATCTCTGTTTGTAAATAAGAGGAGATTCCATAAATTCTAGAGCTAATGAAAACACTATAAAATAACCCACTCCATATTCCTAATTTATTTATATACTCATAAAATCAGGATGCAATTAGATTCAAAAAGCATTGTTCATAATTTGAGACAAGAAAGATAAAAATTAGTTATCAACAGAATCTCCAGATTGTCTTTAGTCAAATGTGTGTATTCGTGACAGCCCAAATACAGCTTTAACTTCAGCCTAATGTATAACGACAGTAGTAGATATAATAATCATCTGATTTAAATTCACCCATTCCAGTCCATCTTAGTTCACTGATTCCTAGAATGTCAATGTTCACTCTTGTCATCTCCTCTTTGACCACTTCCAATTTGCCTTGATTCATGGACTTAACATCCCAGGTTCCTATGCAATATTGCTCTTTATAGCATCAAACCCTGCTTCCATCACCAGTCCCATTCACAACTGGCTGTTGTTTTTGCTTTGGCTCCATCCCTTCATTCTTTCTGGAGTTATTTTTCCTCTGGTCTCCAGTAGCATACTGGTCACCTACTGACCTGGAGAGTTCATCTTTCAGTGTCCTATCTTTTTGCCTTTTCATACTGTTCATGGGGTTATCAAAGCAAGAATACTGAAATGATTTGCCATTCCCTTCTCCAGTGGACCACATTCTGTCAGCAAGAATCCTTTAGAAGAAATGGAGTAGCCATCATAGTCAATAAACGAGTCCAAAATGCAGTACTTGGATGCAGTCTCAGAAACGACAGTATCGTCTCTGTTCGTTTCTAAGGCAAACCATTCAATATCATGGTAATCCAAGTCTATGCCCCAACCAGTAACACTAAAGAAGCTGAAGTTGAACGGTTCTATGAAGACCTACAAGAACTTCTAGAACTAACATCCCCAAAAGATGTCCTTTTCATTATAGGGCACTGGAATGCAAAAGTAGGAAGTCAAGAAACACCTGGAGTAACAGGCATATTTGGCCTTGGAGTACAGAATGAGGCAGGGCAAAGGCTAATAGAGTTATGCCAAGAGAACACACTGGTCATAGCAAACACCCTCTTCCAACAACACAAGAGAAGACTCTACATATGGACATCACCAGATGGCCGACACTGAAATCAGATTGATTATATTCTTTGCAGCCAAAGATGGAGAAGCTCTATACAGTCAGCAAATACAAGACTGAGAGCTGACTATGGCTCGGATCATGAACTCCGTATTGCCAAATTCAGACTGAAATTGACAAAAGTAGGGAAAACCACTAGACCATTCAAGTGACCTAAATCAAATCTCTTATGACTATACATGGGAGTGAGAAATAGATTTAAGGGACTAGATCTGATAGACAGAGTGCCTGAGGAACTATGGATGCAGGTTCCTAACACTGCACAGGAGATAAGAATCAAGAACATCCCTTAAAAAAATGCAAAAGAGCAAAATGACTGTCTGAGGAGGCCTTACAAATAGCTGTGAAAAGAAGGGAAATGAAAAGCAAAGGAGAAAGGGAAAGATATACCCATTTGAATGCACAGTTCCAAAGAGGAGCAAGGGGAGATATAGATATGGTAGGGACTTAACAGAAGCAGAAGATATTAAGAAGAGGTGGCAAGAATACACAGAAGAACTATTCAAAAAAAGGCCTTCATGACCCAGATAATCACGATGGTATGATCACTCACCTAGAGCCAGACATCCTGGAATGTGAAGTCAAGTGGGCCTTAAAAAAGCATCACTATGAACAAAGCTAGAGGAGGTGATGGTTTTCCAGTTGAGCTATTTCAAATCCTGAAAGATAATGCTGTGAAAGTGCTGCACTCAATATGCCAGCAAATTTGGAAAACTCAGCAGTGGCCACAGGACTGGAAAAGGTCAGTTTTCATTCCAATCCCACAGAAAGGCGATGCCAAAGAATGCTCAAACTACTGCACAATTGTACTCATCTCACACGCTAGTAAACTAATGCTCAAAATTCTCCAAGCCAGGCGTTAGCAATACATGAACTGTGAACTTCCAGATGTTCAAGCTGGTTTTAGAAAAGGCAGAGGAACCAGAGATCAAATCGCCAACAACTGCTGGATCATTGAAAAAGCAAGAGAGTTCCAGAAAACATCTATTTCTGCTTTACTGACTATGCCAAAGCCTTTGACTGTATGGATCACAATAAACTGTGGAAAATTCTGAAAGAGATGGGAATACCTGAAAACTTGATCTGCATCTTGAGAAACCTATATGCAGGTCAGGAAGCAATAGTTAGAACTGGACATGGAACAACAGACTGGTTCCAATTAGGAAAAGGAGTACGTCAAGCCTGTATATTGTCACCCTGCTTATTCAACTTATATGCAGAGTACATTATGAGAAATCCTGGGCTGGAGGAAGCACAAGCTGGAATCAAGATTGCCAGGCTGAAAAAAAAAAAAAAAAGATTGCCAGGAAAAATTTCAATAACCTCAGATATGCAGATGACACCACCCTTATGGCAGAAAGTGAAGAAGAACTAAAGAGCCTCTTCATGAAAGTGAGGGAGGAGAGTGAAAAAGTTGGCTTAAAGCTCAATTCAGAAAACTAAGATCATGGCATCCGGTCCTATCACTTCATGGCAAATAGATGGGGAAATAGTGGAAACAGTGGCTGACTTTATTTTTCTGGGCTCCAGAATCACTGCAGATGGTGATGGTAGCCATGAAATTAAAAGACGCTTACTCCTTGGAAGGAAAGTTATGACCAACCTAAACAGCATATTAAAAAGCAGATACATTACTTTGTCAACTAAGGTCTGTCTAGTCAAGGCTGTGGTTTTTCCAGTGGTCATGTCTGGATGTGACAGTTGGACTATAAAGAAAGCTAGAGCTGAAGAATTGTTGCTTTTGAACTGTAGTGTTGGAGAAGACTCTTGAGAGTCCCTTGGACTCCAAGGAGATCCAACCAGTCCATCCTAAAGAAGATCAGTCCTGGGTGTTCATCGGAAGGACTGATGTTGAAGCTGAAACTCCAATACTTTGGCCACCTGATGCGAAGAGCTGACTCATTTGAAAAGACCCTGATGCTGGGAAAGACTGAGGGCAGGAGGAGAAGAGGACAACAAAGGATGAGATGGTTGGATGACATCACTGACTTCATGGACATGGGTTTGGGTGGACCCCGGAGTTGATGATGGACAGGGAGGCCTGGCATGCTGCAGTTCATGGGGTTGCAAAGAGTCAGACACGACTGAACGACTGAACTGAACTGAATGTATAACCACAAACCCTACTCACGTTTCAAGGTTGAAGCTGTACTACATGAATATATTTTTAATGTGTTTTTTCATAATGCTTACTGTGTATAGAATGGTCTCTTTAATGTGTAAAATTATAAAATTATTAGCAAATGATTTAGTGTCTCCAAGAGAATGTTGCCACTTTAATAACAGAGAAAAACTGCATTTGGTATCACTGGTACCATATTTCCTGCAATCAAATATTTCAGATAGCAAGTGCTTCCTGTTTAAAACAAAATAATCACTTTATTTGAGGAATCTTGCATAGAAGTATTTCTGAAATGTAAATCAGTCATCCTGTTGTGTTTTTTTAATGGGATTAAGTAAATCTTAACATTTATGGTAATTTTGCTTTTCTTCGTTTCACATTGTTACTGAGTTTGTTTTGGGGAATCCATATCCCTTAGGGATATGGTAAAATTCCAATAAAGTTTCTACCTGTGACCTTAAAATTTACATATGACTTTAAGAAGTTATTGACTCTTTGGGATTTAACCCTTGGCCCCAGGAAGATGATCAGTTTCTTAGTTCCTACTTCTCACAACTGCTTCTGTGAAAATCAGCATTTTCTTTTATAATCTTCTACATTTAAATCTCTGTGGTTAAGAAAAATTGAAACCACAAAAATTATTAATGAAGTAATGATCAATGCATTTTTCCTGGAATAAAGTATATAAAATTGACTGAATACACTTTATTTCTTCAATTTTTTTATGTATATGTTTTCAGCTCATCTGTAGATGGTCAACATCTGGTTGGTAACAGTTAAGTTATGTGAGTTTAGTTATAGTTAGTTATGTGATTCTCCATTAGTTTTCCCTCACATAACTAACTATAATATCATATAATTATATGATAATTTTATGTAACAACTGAATGAAAAGGTTGGGTGGGTAGAATAATGGAGGCCAAAAAATGTTCCTGTTTTAATCCTCCAAATTTATGAATATATAACTTTTCATTGTAAAGCTACACAATTATATAGAGTGTAATTGAGTCAATGACCTTGAGATGGAGAGATTATGTTGGATTGTGTTAATTTGTCATAGAAGCAATGGGAAACTAATATAGAAGTTGTGAGTGGATTAAATATGATATGAATTATAATATGTAAACATATTAGATTATTTCACTTTTAATCAGACCTTCTGAATTAATTACTGTATTAATTTACTTTTTTTTTTCTTAAATCAAACTTTATATTTTCTCCTTGCCATGTGGCTTTGTGGATCTTAATGCCCAGACCAGGGATTGAACCTGCACCTTTGTCAATGAAACCACAGAGTCCTTACTGCAGGATCACCAGAGGATTTCCTTAATTTACTTTTAATCATGATATTATGAGAAGTAATTAGCAGGAGAGCTAAACAATATAGAAGGAAATAGATTAAAGAGAAGTGTAGTAATTAACATGTGATTTCAATAAGAAAAAAATAGAGACGTGTCTTATTACGGTATTGTAACAAATTAGGAAAAGGACCACTAACAAGTCTAAACCTTGGTTTTCCAAAGGCAATTATTTATAAAATTTTCTTGAGCTGTGAGAGAAGAGGGAACACAATACAGTAAAATTACCTTTATTCACAAAAATGTGTTTTATGATATTTTAAGCACACTTACTTCCCATATATATATGTATACATATAAAAAATATAGGTACTAACTTTACTTTAAATAAAATAACTTTCTGTTGGATCTAGATGATAAAATAAGAGATAATATTTATCATCTTGCATTTTATAATGCTAATAAACCACATAATAAAAATTATAGATGTTTTCTAGAAACAGAATAAGCAATGTATATTTTATTTGAATAATTTTATAAATGAAACACTTCTATAAAATTGACTTTTGACCATTCAGGACCTGAGCATTTGTTTTTGAGGCACTTCTGCTGTTCTGAACATTTTTGGCATCAGACATTTTGATTCGGTTTTGGCTCTGGCTCATGTGCCTTGGGGTGATAGACTGTGGGTGACCATCCAACTGCATCCACAACATCTGGAGCCCAAGTCTCCACTGAGGAAAAACAGCAGGGCTAGCAGAAATGATGCCAGATGTGCTATAATTATTGTATTTGCAAAAGAAGTTGGTTTTCTGTACTCTTGTCAGTTTTAATACTTCAAAAAAATCTGGTAAAAATCTGGTATTTTATTTAGGGTCTGTGGCAGTATTAAAAATCTATATGAATCCATTGGTAATAATAATAAAACATAATTTGCTATTTGGGTCTACAATTGGTAGAGAAACCTGAAAAATAAACAGCAGATTGTTAGATATCATTTAACTCAACAAATGATTCAGAAGCACTTTTAAGAAGGACTGATGGTGTGGTTTCCTCTTTCCTCTGTTTTAAATCAATCATTGTTAATTCCTTAGACCACAAGAGGTAGCTTTCAAGCACAGAAAAGATGATCCAATATAATTCCATTTCAGACTATTCAACAGAACTAGGCACAATCATATTCATAGCAAGATAAATTAGTTAAAGTGTTAACGTCCTCACATAGTCAAGGACCTAGGAATACTAGAACACACAGGGTGGTGCTAGCGGTTTAGCTGCTAAGTCATGTCCGACTTTTGTGATGCTGTGGACTGTAGCCTGCCGGGCTCCTCTGTCCATGGGGCTCTCCAGGCAAGAATACTGGAGCGGGTTGCCATTTCCTTCTCCAAGAATACACACAGAAGGCCACAATGATTTACAGCTCTTCCTTGTCCTCTCCTAGCCCTCCATGTTAACAATATGTCCAGCTTCAGCCAGCAAAAGTTAAAAGGCAAAAGTGCTGGGAAGCTTTTGGCAAAACATTTATTGCCTTACACACATGGAAGAAAAGAGCTTTATCTTGCTGCTTTTGCTATGTTATATCTTATTTGAAATATAGATTTGATACTGCAAATGTGGTGGTCCTATTATAATCATTAGCTGATAAAAGAAACACAAAGTCAAACACTAGGGACCATAGAGGAGAATAAAAGAACAGATCCTGGGTGATTTGTTGAGCAGACGAACTGATGCCAGCAGCTGCTCTATCCCCACAGCCTTCTTGTTAAGTGGAATAATAAATCTTTGCATAGTTCAAGCCCTTATTAATTCAACTTTTGCTACTTGCAGCTGATAGCTTTTCAAGTTGACAGACAAAACACAAATATCATGTAGTAAAAAGGGACTAAAGTAAACTATTTAATAAGCTACCAGGGAAGCCCAAGAATACGGGAGTGGGTAGCCTATCTCTTGTCCAGCATATCTTCCTGACCCAGGAATCGAGCTGGGTTCCTCTGCACTGCACGCAGATTCTTTACCAATTGAGCTACCAGGGAAGCCCAGATATTATATATACATATACATATGAATATATATTAGGATATGATAAATACAAATCATGTAGAATAAATAATGATGAGAGATCTCCTTTAAATGCAGGCTGCTACTAAGTCACTTCAGTCGTGTCCCACTCTGTGTGACCCCATAGACGGCAGCCTACCAGGCTCCCCTGTCCCTGGGATTCTCCAGACAAGAATACTGGAGTGGGTTGCAATTGCCTTCTCCTAAATGCAGGCTAGTAGAGATTTTTCCAGAGGAGACAATTTTTTTAAATACGTGGTTGAATAGGATATTGTATCACTTAAAATATTGAGTAGCTTTCAATCACTTAGGTGATAAAATTTTGAAATAGTGAAAACCTTCAAGGTCCAATGATAAACTGAACTCAGACACCATTTCCAACTTCTTTTCCAGCAAAGGATCTCACTACCTCAAACCTTAAATGGCGTCAAACCTATCATTGTTTTCCTACAATTCACTCACTCATTGGGCTTTTCTGGTGGCTCAGCTGGTAAAGACTCAGCTTGCAATATGGGGGACCTGGGTTCATCCCTGGGTTGGGAAGATCCCCAGAGAAGGGAACAACGACCCACTCTTGTATTCTGGCCCTAGAGAATTCCATGGGCTGTATAGTCCATGGGGTCCCAAAGAGTCATACACGACTGAGTTACTTTCACTTTCACTGTTTTCTTCCAATTCACTCACTCATTCATTTACTCATTCAAAAATATTCATTGAGCACTAATTATGTGCAAAGCATTGTCACAGAAAACAAACAAAACCCTTCTGCAGATATATGTTTATTGTTATATCTTTTTCCCAATGCTGAGGTATAAATTAGACCAAAAGTTCCATAGCAGCAGGGATTGTATTTCTTTTTGCTCAACATTTTATTCCAAGCATCTAGCAGTATTCCTGGTACATGACAAGAAATCTCATAGTATATATTAAATGCATGAGTGAATAGATGAGTCTGCTTCTGCTATTTTATGAAAACAATAGAAAGCATTTGGCACGTTTTCTTTTTTAACTTCCTATTGCAAATCTCTGGATAAATCCGGAAATTATTGTTTCTATAATGTTGAGATAATTGCACTGTCCAAATCAAAACAAATGCAATTTAAAAGATTAAAATATTTTACTATCAATTTTGTGGGCAGTATTTCAAATACTGTATTAAGTACAGGAATAGTTTACAACATACTTTTGAACATTTCAAAGCTATAGTTATGCTTTGAAAAATATCTTTAAAATAACAGAACTTTACTGATTTGAATTATTACTTACTGTGACATTCTGCCCGTAGGCTTTTCTTACTTTAGTCTGTATGACCAATGAGTCCTGCCTTACTAATACTAACATAGTTACTTTACTTTTTAATGTTGAGGTTATGAAGCATCTATAATTCTTAAATTCTTTGTGATTTTTCTTCACAGTACCTTCTGAAGTCAAAGGTCTCCAAAAGCAAATAGAGAAGCTATAGATGGACTCAGTAGGGAACCAACCACACAGAATGAGTTGAATTACACCATGGGAACCAGTTTTTGAAGATAGTCTCTCTGGGTCAGGCTGGAGTACAGTGTTAATGTCAAACAACCATCCACACAAACCAAGGTTTCCTGTGACTTTAGCAGTTGTTCCCATTAAAGTAGTCAACTGAGTTCCTTAAAATGATTGAGTCCATTTATACAGATCTGTATCTATTCCAAAAGAAAGTACACTGGTTATGATGGACTTAATACCTTTACTAGCGACCTCACTGTGTGTTTCGTATATACTCTGTACTGCCTATTTCCACATATCTTTGCTGTCTATGTAACCACCTACCATAGAATCACGATTGTGAATTAAAAGCAAAATTCTGGTATTGAAAGCCTGCTAGGATCTGGAAACATGCCTCACATTTCCTTTATCAGAAAATATACTATTTTTATAAATATAATGAATCATTGGCTTCCCTGGTGGCTCAGTGGTAAAGAACCCATCTGTCAATGCAAGAGACACAAGTTCAATCCCTGGGTCAGTAAGATTCCCTGAAGAAGGCAATGGCAATCCACTCAAGTATTCTTGCCCGAATCTGGAGGGCTACAGTCTTTGGGGTCGCAAAGAGTCGGACAAGAATTAGTGACTAAACAACAAAACAACAAATGAATCACTGTGTTACTTTCATCTAAGACATCCCAAATAATAAAAGCACACGCAATCAAAATGCCATATTTCCAATCAAATAAAGATTAGTATCCCAGAAGCAAAGGAAGAAAAAGTGCTATATAAATTATAACAATGTAATTATTTGGTTTAATTAAAGTTCTTTGAGTTCTTAGGGAAGGAGTTCAATATGAATATAAAGAATTATGATTTTTATAAGCTAGGTAACTCATATCAAGAAAACAGTTTCTATAAAGAATATTTTTATTAGTTTTAAAATTATAGTTGTGACAGTAGTACATAATTTCAGTATAGCTAGGAAAGGGAGAAAAATATTAATTACACTTATTAGAAAAGAATTACAGACAGTATTTTAGCTTAAGATAAATAATACAGAATAGGAATTTCCTAAAAGCATAATATTTTATTGCATCTACATTTTTATTCTAACCCTGGGTTTCATAATTGTTAAAGCTAGTTTCCTTGTGTTGATGGTCCATTGTATAAACTGACTTGGAATATAATGGACATTCTACTGATATCTATAAACTTCAATTTATGTTTAGCTATTGAAATACATATACAGCATCTTTGAAGTGATTAGATAAATCTGATTTTACTTTAAAAATCAATGTAAATTTATTTTCAAAAGCTGGGATATATTGGGTTTATCTGAATTTCTTTTTTTAAAAAAATTGCATATTTAAAAAGCAACAAAGGAAAAAGCGGTCTAAGGAAATGTCCAGGCCTTTTTACTTGAGTATTTTGGTAAATTATCCTATAAACAATTTTAGAAATGAACTATCTTTTTGGGAAGACATGCTATTGTGATTGACAATTTTCTTCAGATGCTTGGGAAGGTTTTTTAAGTAAATGAGTTCATGTTCTATTTACTTGATCACTGTCAAAAAATGCCCATCCCCATTCCAAACCACTATCATAAGCAGAAAAGATAAATGTCTTGCTGTTTGGCTCCAGGTTTATAATCATGACATCTCCTTCCATCTAGCTACTATCCAGCAGAGGTTTCTCACTGCATTAGGATAAACTCCAAATCCCTTCACACAGTCCAGGAGAGTCCACCGAATTGTGATGGTTAGTTTTATGTCTCAACTTAGTTAGGATAAGCACTTAGTTATTTAATCAAACACCAATGCAAGTGTTGCTGTTAACTTAGATGGTTAACATGTATAATCAGCTGACATTAAATAAATGTGATTACCCAATGTGGCTGGGCTTCACTCCCAGTGAAAATCCATAGGGGCAAAACCTGAGCTGTCCTAGAGAAGAAAATCTGTCTCATAGCTACGGTATCAATTTCTATCTGAATTTCTACTCTGCTAACCTGTCCTACAGATTTTGGAATTGCCAGTCCCTTCAAATGTATAAGCTAGTTTCTTATAATCAGTCTCTGTGCATGCATATATGTGTTTGTATACACATACATATACACATGCATATCCTGTTGGTTCTGTTTCTCTGGAGAACCCTGATTGATTCAATGATATTTTCCTTCAGATATTTTAAAAATTCTTTTTCAGTCACTGGGAATGGATATTTGACTTAGCAAATTAAAGACAAAGGACTTTAATTGTGTTTGGATGCAACTTCCTCCAAAACATTACCTAATTGCTTTCTTTTCTATAAATTGACCTCAAGTGACTCCTGGCTCCCCACCTTTTTGTGTATATTTGTCTGTTAATCTTTGTCTAGTGATATTATTTGAAAACTAATAATGATCTACATTAAGAAAAAAATATTTGCACAGTCTGAATCTTGATTCTACTCATTCCTTGTTTAATCTGGTTCACATTATGAAATGGCTGAGGTAAACATTTCAAGACTCTTGATATCTATTTTGCCTTTCATATGTTTCAACAGACCTTTTAACTCAAGTTACTAAGTATGCTTAGCGATTCAAAGTTAATAGTTACAAATACATTTAATATTTTTCAAACTTGTTCAGTAATGTCTTGCATATGTGTTAAATTCCTTCATTCCTGTCCCACTCTTTGTGACCCTATGGACTGTAGCCCACCAAGCTCCTCTGTCCAAGGGATTCTCCAGGCAAGAACACTGGAGTGGGTTGCTGTGCCCTCCTCCAGGGGCTCTTCCCAATCCAGGGATTGAACCCATGTATCTTACATCTCCTGCATTGGCAGACAGGTTCTTTACCACCAGCTCCATCTGGGAAGCCCCTATTACTGTCTTACCTCTTTGATATTTGTTGTTTTTGCTATTCTAAAAACATTTGGTTCTCCTTCCCCAAAGAAAGGGTAACATCTCAAAATTACAGTGTTTTTTCAAATTTTTTATTATCAGTGAACTGCTTAATAGAAATATTTTCCTGCTAAAAACTACCAGTAATATAAAAATTTATAAGTGTTTGTAACTGAGCCTTTCTGTTCTCTCTTGCTCCCATTTCTTTCTAACTGTACACCATACTTTTCTGGAAATAGGATATTTACTCCTTAATAGGCTTTCTCCTCCTGCTGTTTATTCTTTAGCAAAAGTCATAATCCCACATTTGTGACATTATAATCATCTCTACAGTTACTAATTGTTCTAAAATGCTACTTCAGGTGAAGATATACAGCAGGGAGTCAGTAAACTACCAAAAAACAAAGCTATTTCCAACTCTGCATATATCTTTGTGTGAAGAAGGGAATGATTCTCAAATAGAAGTTGATTACTTGCAACTATTTCAAGCTATGTTGCTTTTAAAGGTTCAATAATAGGTCATGATTCTTAGTTATTTTATAGTGTTTATTGTAATAGATTTTTAATCTTTTTAATCTCATAACCAAGTATAATTAAACACTATGCTTTTTTTTTAATGTTGTAGAATGCATTTTATGTTTATGCTAGTCCAAAGGCACAAAACTTCAAATTATTTCCTGAAGGTAATTACTTGGGAAAATTTTGTGTGAGAACATCTGGATGAAAATAAACTATAAAATAAAGTCTGCAGAGATAACTTGGATTTTGTAATTAGAATTATATTAGAAGAAAATCAATTATAAATGTTGGATTCTGATTCAATATCTGCATGTTAAAATATTATATAAGAGAAACCCAACTAAGACGGTAGGTGTTGCAATAGGGCCTCAGAGGGCAGACACACTGAAACCATACTCACAGAAAACTAGTCAATCTAATCACATGGACCACAGCCTTGTCTAAAGAGGAATATTGCATAAGAACCTGGAATGTTAGGTCCATGAATCAAGGCAAATTGGAAGTGGTCAAAGAGGAGACGGCAAAAGTGAACGTTGACAATCTAGGAATCGGTGAACTAAAATAGACTGGACTGGGTAAATTTAACTGAGATGACCATTATATCTACTACTGCGGGCAGGAATCCCTTAGAAGAAATGGAGTAGCCATCATGGTCAACAAAAGAGTCCGAAATGCAGTACTTGGATGCAATCTCAAAAATGAAAGAATGATCTCTGTTCATTTCCAAGGCAAACCATTCAATATAACAGTAAGCCAAGTCTATGCCCCAGGCAGTAATGCTGAAGCAGCTGAATTTGAACGGTTCTACGAGACCTACAAGACTTTTTAGAACTAACACCCAAAAAATATGTCCTTTTCATTACAGGGGACTTGAATGCAAAAGTAGGAAGTCAAGAAACACCTGGGGTAACAGGCAAATTTGACCTTGGAATATGGAATGAAACAGGCCAAAGGCTAATAGAGTTTTACCAAGAGAATGCACTGGCCGTAGCAAACACCCTCTCCCAACAACACAAGAGAAGACTTTACACATGGTCATCACCAGATGGTCAACACCAAAATCAGATTGATTATATTCTTTGCAGCCAAAGATGGAAAAGCTCTATACAAGCAGCAAATACAAGACCGGGAGCTGACTGTGACTGAGATCATGAACCCCTTATTGCTAAATTCAGACTTAAATTGAAGAAAGTAGGGAAATCCACTAGACCATTCAGATATGACCTAAATCAAATCCCTTATGATTATACAGTGGAAGTGAGAAAGATATTTAAGGGACTAGATCTGATAGATAGAGTGCTTGATGAACTATGGAATGAGGTTCATGACACTGTACAGGAGACAGGGATCAAGCACATCTCCATAGAAAAGAAATGCAAAAAAATAAAATGGCTCTCTGGGGAGGCCTTAAAATAGCTGTGAAAAGAAAAGTGAAATGCCAAGGAGGAAAGGAAAGATATACCCATTTGAATGCAGAGTTACAAAGAATAGCAAGGAGAGATAAGAAAGCCTTCCTCAGTGATCAATGCAAAGAAAAAGAGGAAAACAATAGAATGGGAAAGACTAGAGGTCTCTTCAAGAAAATTAGATATACCAAGGGAATATTTCATGCAAAGATGGGCTCGAAAAAGGACAGAAATGGTATGCACCTAACAAAAGCAGAAGATATTAAGAAGAGGTGACAAGAATACACAGAAGAACTGTACAAAAACAGACCTTCACAATCCAGATACTCACAATGGTGTGATCACTCACCTAGGGCCAGACATCCTGGAATGTGACGTCAAGTGGGCCTTAGGAAGCATCATTACGAACAAAGCTAATGGAGGTGATGGAATTCCAGTTGAGCTATTTCAACTCCTGAAAGATGATGCTGTGAAAGTGGTGCACTGAATATGCCAACTAATTTGGAAAACTCAGCAGTGGCCACAGGACTGGAAAAGTTCAGTTTTCATTCCAATCCCAAAGAAAGGCAATGAAAAGAATGCTCAAGTTCAGTTCAGTTGCTCAGTCGTGTCTGACTCTTTGCAACCCCATGAATCGCAGCACGCCAGGCTTCCCTGTCCATCACCAACTCCCGGAGTTCACTCAGATTCACATCCACCGAGTCAGTGATGCCATCCAGTCATTTCATCCTCTGTCGTCCCCTTCTTCTCCTGCCCCTAATCCCTCCCAGCATCAGAGTCTTTTCCAATGAGTCAACTCTTCGCATGAGGTGGTTAAAGTACTGGAGTTTCAGCTTCAGCATCATTCCCTCCAAAGAAATCCCAGGGCTGGTCTTCAGAATGGACTGGTTGGATCTCCTTGCAGTCCCAGGGACTCTCAAGAGTCTTCTCCAACACCACAGTTCAAAAGCATAAATGCTTCGGCACTCAGTCTTCTTCACATTCCAACTCTCACATCCATACATGATCACTGGAAAAACCATAGCCTTGACTAGACGGACCTTAGTTGGCAAAGTAATGTCTCTGCTTTTAATATTTTATCTAGGTTGGTCATAACTTTTCTTCCAAGGAGTAAGCGTTTTTTAATTTCATGGCTGCAGTCACCATCTGCAGTGATTTTGGAGCCCCCCAAAATAAAGTCTGACACTGTTTCCACTGTTTCCCCATCGATTTCACATGAACAAATGGGATCGGATGCCATGATCTTTGTTTTCTGAATGTTGAGCTTTAAGCCAACATTTTCACTCTCCTCTTTCACTTTCATCGAGAGGCTCTTTAGTTCCTCTTCACTTTCTGCCATAAGGGTGGTGTCATCTGCATATCTGAGGTTATTGATATTTCTCCCGGCAATCTTGATTCCAGCTTGTGTTTCTTCCAGTCCAGCATTTCTCATGATGTACTCTGCATAGAAGTTAAATTAGCAGGGTGACAATATACAGCCTTGACGTACTCCTTTTCCTATTTGGAACCAGTCTGTTGTTCCATGTCCAGTTCTAACTGTGGCTTCCTGACCTGCATACAGATTTCTCAAGAGGCAGGTCAGGTGGTCTGTATTCCCATCTCTTTCAGAATTTTCCACAGTTTATTGTGATCCACACAGTCAAGGGCTTTGGCATAGTCAATAAAGCAGAAATAGATGTTTTCTGGAACTCTCTTGCATTTTTGATGATCCAGCGGATGTTGGCAATTTGATCTCTGGTTCCTCTGCCTTTTCTAAAACCAGCTTGAACATCAGGAGGTTCATGGTTCACGTATTGCTGAAGCCTGGCTTGGAGAATTTTGAGCATTACTTTACTAGCCTGTGAGATGAGTGCAATTGTGCAGTAGTTTGAGCATTCTTTGGCAATGCCTTTCTTTGGGATTGGAATAAAAACTGACCTTTTCCATTCTAGCAGCCACAGCTGAGTTTTCCAAATTAGCTGGCATATTGAGTGCAGCACTTTCACAGCATCATCTTTCAGGATTTGAAACAGCTCCACTGGAATTCCATCACCTCCACTAGCTTTGTTCATAGCGATGCTTCCTTAGGCCCACTTGACTTCACATTCCAGGATGTCTGGCTCTAGGTGAGTGATCACACCATCATGATTATCTGGGTCGTGAAGATCTTTTTTGTACAGTTCTTCAGTGTATTCTTGTCACCTCTTCTTAATATCTTCTGCTTCTGTTAGGTCCCTACCATACCTTTATCGAGCCCATCTTTGCATGAAATGTTCCCTTGGTATCTCTAATTTTCTTGAAGAGATCTCTAGTCTTTCCCATTCTGGTCTTTCCCTCTATTTCTTTGCATTGATCGCTGAAGAAGGCTTTCTTATCTCTTCTTGCTATTCTTTGGAACTCTGCATTCAGATGCTTATAGCTTTCCTTTTCTCCTTTGCTTTTCGCCTCTCTTCTTTTCACAGTTATTTGTAAGGACTCCCCAGATAGCCATTTTGCTTTCTTGCATTTCTTTTCCATGGGGATGGTCTTGATCCCTGTCTCCTGTACAATGTCATGAACCTCATTTCATAGTTTATCAGGTACTCTATCTATCAGATCTAGGCCCTTAAATCTATTTCTCACTTCCACTGTATAATCATAAGGGATAAACTACCACATAATTGCACTCATCTCGCACGCTAGTAAGGTAATGCTCAAAATTCCCCAAGCCAGGCTTCAACAGAACATGAACCATGAACTTTCAGATAATCAAGCTGGTTTTAGAAAAGGCAGAAGAACCAGAGATCAAATTGCCAACATCTGCTGGATCATGGATAAAGCAAGAGAGCTCCAGAAAAACATCTATTTTCGCTTGATTGACTATGTCAAAGCCTTTGACTGTGTAGATCTCAGTAAACTGTGGAAAATTCTGAAAGAGATGGGAATACCAGAACACCTGACATGCCTCTTGACAAACCTATATACAGGTCAGGAAGCAACAGTTCGAACTAGACATGCAACAATGACTGGTTCCAAATAGGAAAAGGAGTACCTCAAGGCTGTATATTGTCACCCTGCTTATTTAACTCCTTTGCAGAATACATCATGAGAAAGGCTGGGCTGGGGGAAGCACAAGCTGGAATCAAGACTGCTGGGAGAAATATCAATAACCTCAGATATGCAGATGACACTACCCTTATGGCAGAAAGTGAAGAAGAACGAAAAAACCTCTTGATAAAAGTGAAAGGGGAGAGTGAAAAAGATGGTTTAAAGCTCAACATTCAGAAAACAAAGATCATGGCATCTGGTCCCATCGCTTCATGGGAAATAATTGGAGAAACAGTGGAAACAGTGACAGACCTTTTCAGCTCCAGAATCACTGCAGATGGTGACTGGAGCCATTATATTAAAAGACACTTACTCCTTGGAAGGAAAGTTATAACCAACCTAGATAGAATATTCAAAAGCAGAGACATTACTTTGCCAACAAAGGTCCATCTAGTCAAGGCTATGGGTTTCCCAGTGGTCATGTATGGATGTGAGAGTTGGACTGTGAAGAAGGCTGAGCACTGAAGAATTGATGCTCTTGAGCTGTGGTGTTGGAGAAGACTCTTGAGAGTCCCTTGGACTTCGAGGAGATCCAACCAGTCCATTCTGAAGGAGATCAGTCCTGGTGTTCTTTGGAAGGACTGATGCTAAAGCTGAAACTCCAATACTTTGGTCACCTCATGTGAAGAGCTGACTCATTGGAAAAGACTCTGATGCTGAGAGGGATTGGGGGCAGGAAGAGAAGGGGATGATTGAAGATGAGATGGCTCTATGGTGTCACCAACTCAATGGACATGAGTTTGAGTGAACTCGTGGAGTTTGTGATGGACTGGGAGGCCTGGCATGCTGCGATTCATGGGGTTACAAATAGTCGGACATGACTGAGCAACTATACTGAACTGAACTAAATATTATATAAACATATACATTCAATATAACAGTGAAAACACAAATATGACTCCAGAAACAATGAAGGATTGCATTTAAAAAGTAAGACTTCCTTAAATGGGCCTTCAGGAGTTCTTATTGAGCACAGTTCTTAGAAAGCTTCTTGGAAATCCTCTCTAGACATCCTTGCCTCTTTCCCAAATCCCACCATTATGAGGATATTTACCATTCTTTGGTCTCTCTTATCTCTGTGATTCTTTCAAGAATACCCCTCTATCCACCACTTCCTTTAGTTCCCATGGCATAGTGACAGACCAAAATTGGGATTAAATTCCTTCTTTCTGCTGTCTGCTCTAAATGTCCTAGAGGCAACTTTCCTCCCACCATCCCTTTGTCTTGTATGTGATATGTCATATTTTCTTTCATTTATGTTTCCATTATAAAAACATTAGTGGATCATTTCTGATAGAGCTTTGCCCTTTTTTCATAAGGATAACAATTGCTTCCTCAGTGCTTTGTTAAAATAAGCAATGTATCATGTTATCAATCTAAAACATAGAGCAGGATATCAATAAATGTTTATTCATCCAATCATTTGATTTATCACTTTACAAATAACTCCTATTTTAAACTTAACCCTATTTTAAAAAAAATAGTAAAATAACCTTGAATTATAATCTCATAAAATGTCATGGCATGGTGGTCCCTTGGCTAGCTCCTTAAATGATAGGAAAAGTTTTCTCCTATAATAATTGCTTTCTTTTCAATAAATTGAAACTGCTACTTATTCAGTGAAGCAAGCAGTTTTCTATTATATCATTTTTATATTTCAGTTTTGAATTGCCAGTGAATTTAATCATTTGGCATTAGTTTTAATTTTCTAAACTATCATATTTTCCATTATTGAAGTCTCTATTTTCTTTATGCAAGTCATCTTGTAGTATTTCCTTCAGGCTATTCATCAGTTTTATAAAGAACTAATCTTACTAGGATACTATAATTCTATTATAAACCTATGAAGTGAAGTGAAGTGAAGTGAAATGAAGTTGCTCAATCATGTCCGACTCTTTGCGACCCCATGGACTGTAACCTACCAGGCTCCTCCCTCCATGGGATTCTCCAGGCAAGAGTACTGGAGTGGGTTGCATATAGTGACATTTAAAATGATACAAGACTAGAAATAACAGGAGACTAAAGATATTTCATAGATTCTTGCTATCTTAGGACTGGAAAGATCCAAAAGAATCTATCACACAGTCCAACACCACCCATTTATGTTTGAGTTATATCAGTACATGACCATCCAACCTCAATATTTCCACTGAAAACAGATCCAAAAGCTCCCAAGCTGGCCAGTTTCAATTATGGTCAACTAACAGATGTTTCATTTGTTGTTGTTTTGTGACCCCTTTAACTAGCCCACCAGGCTCCTCAGTCCATTGGATTATCCCTGCAGTAATACTGGAGTGGGTTGCAATATCCTTCTCCAAGGGATCTTCCTGAGCCATTGATCAAACTCGCATCTCCTGTGGCTCCCACATTGGTAGGTGGGTTTGTTACCACTGAGACATCGGGGAAGCTCTGTTCTTCTATATGATGAAATAATTTCCATCTCCTTATGATTTTAATTATTATTACCAGTTATTCTCATTGAGATAACATGACCTAATTTTTCAAGGAAATTTATTCAGATATTTGAGCTTAATTATTATAGGCCCTATAGTACCTATAAGAGCTATAATATTATGCTTAAATATTCCAGGCGGCTCATTGGTAAAGAATCTGCCTGCCAATACAGGAGATGCAAGCAATGTGGGTTCAATTTCTGGCTTGGAAAAGTCCCCTGGAGGAGGAAATGGCAACTCACTCCAGTATTCTTGTCTGGAAAATCCCACTGGATACAGGAGACTGACAGCTACAGTTCATGGTTTCAGAAAGAGCCAGAGACGACTGAACACACACCCTGACTATAGTATTCCTCTTCTCCAGATTAAACAACACCAGCTTCTTCTATTGTTTTTTAAGATAAATGATTAACTTTCTTAAGACACTCCTCCAGATGTATTGAAAGTTATCAAAGATCCTCTAGGATTTGGTGTCCATAAATACACAACTTTATGGAGAAGCTGTGAGAATTTAATATTGTCAAGTGGGGCCTTATATTTATTGAATGGAAACAATCTTTAATTAATTTAGTTCAAAATGAAAACACATTTTTAGAGTAGACTAAGCATACATTTATTTTCAATACAGGCAACTCTAAACTTTGAATGTTCTTTGGGAATATAACTTATTGTTTGTGTACATATACCTTTAATGGAATTAAAAGTAAACTATCAAATAAACTAAGGAGATATGGGTTGAGAGAGATTTGAAGAAAGAAGGGAATAAATAGATAATGGGTAAACAGAAACCAGCTATAAATCACATGAAAGGCAGAGTGTAACTCAAATAAATGTTGGAATAGGAAAATTTTATAAGAAAAAGGATTAATTGGTTAAGGAATTAATAATCATGGTGATTCATTTTTAGCAGGACCACCTAAAGTAGGAAAGCTTTCACTGATGAGTAAAAGGTGGGTATTAAGAAGACATGCTCTTAAACAGATCTGAAGCTTATTGCAATAAGGTCTAGAAAATAATCTATTTAATTTTATCCCCTTGAGTTCAGCCTATGTGGCATGAAATGTTCTGATATCATAGAATGCGATAGAAACAATACAAATTTCTAGTTCCAAGAGATTACAATTTTAACAAGGGTAATTAGCTCATTAACTTACTACAGCAACTCTGGAGATGAAAGTTGAGCTAAATAAGAAACAAATACTGTGTCTATCTGGAAGTGGATAGTATATTTAAATCTTGATACTGATGAAAACATATTTTAAATATGTCCATATACAATTTTAGAGAATCTGAAAATAGAATACATTTATAATATGTTATAATTCCTACAAAATAAAAATACAATAAACAAAAATTAAATGGCTAGCAAGAATGAATCATTTTTTGAGATAGCAGGATTATAAATGAAAATATTAGTTGCCATCTTAAACAAGAATGCTTTTACTTCCCTTGGAGAATAAATTGAGCAAAGCTAAATTTATATTTTTACTATTTATAAGAAATCCACCTGAAAATAAAATGGCACACAAAATTTGAAAGGAAGGAAAAGGGTATCTGAAAGACTCAATGTTAATAAAGGCCAAATGTAGTGACAATAGTAACAGGAAGACCCACACTAACTATTCTCAGTTTGACCCATTAAATACATAAAAGTAAAAATGCATGTAGAATTTAATATGAAATAACAAACTCAGTTTAATTTATACACCAGTATTTTATTTATTTATACTTATTTTTTATCTTTCTTTATTTATTTTTAAATTTTATTTGGAGGTGAATTACTTTACAATATCGTGGTGGTTTTTGCCATACATTCACATGAATCAGCCATGTGTGTACATGTGTTCCCCATCCAGACCATCACCCCCCACCTCCCTCCCCATCCCATCTCTCAGGGCCATCCCAGTGCACCAGCCCTGAGCGCCCTGCCTCTTGCATTGAACCTGAACTGGTGATCTATTTCACACATGATAGTATACATGTTTCAGTGCAATTTATACACCAGTATTACATGAAAGTGAAAGTCACTCAGTTGTGTTTGACTCTTTGAGACTCCATGGACTGTATAGTTTATGAAATTCTCCAGGCCAAAATACTAGAGTGGGTAGCCTTTCCCTTCTCCAGGGAATATTCCCAACCCAGGGATTGAACCCAGGTCTCCCACACTGCAGGCGAATTCTTTACCAGCTGAGCCACAAGGGAAACCCAAGAACACTTGAGAGGAAAGCCTATCTCTTCTCCAGTGGATCTTCTTACCCAGGAATCCAACCGGGGTCACCTGCTTTGCAGCTGGATTCTTTACCGACTGAGCTATCAAGGAAGCCCTCAAATTTTTGGATAGTACTGCTCTAATAGGCAAAAGCAAAGAGGAACTAAAGAATCTCTTAATAAGGGTGAAGGAGGAGAGTGAAAAAGCCAGGTTAAAACTCAACATAAATACTAAGATCATGGCATCTGGTCCCATCACGTCATGGCAAATAGAAGGGGAAAATGTGAAAGCAGTGACAGATTTCTTCTTAGTGTGCTCTAAAATCACTGCAAATAGCGACTGCAGCCATGAAATCAGAAGACAATTGCTTCTTAGCAAGAAAGATCTGACAAATGTAGACAGTGTGTAAAAAAAAAAAAGCACTACTTAGCTGATAAAGGTCTGCATAATCAAAGGTCGCTATTGTTTCCAGTAGTTACGTACATATGTGAGAGATGGACCATCAGCTCAGTTCAGTTCAGTCACTCAGTTGTGTCCAACTCTTTGTGACCCCATGGACTGCAGCACACCAGGCCTCCCTGTCCATCACCAACTCCTGGAGTTTACTCGAACTCATGTCCATTGAGTCGGGATGCCGTTAAACCACCTCATACTGTGTCATCTCCTTTTCCTACTACCTTCGACCTCTCCCAGCAAAAGGGACTTTTCAAATGAATCAGCTCTTGGCATCAAGCGGCCAAAGTATAGGAGTTTCAGCTTCAACAGTAGTCCTTCCAATGAACACCCCAGACTGATCTCCTTTAGGATGGATTGGTTGAATCTCCTTGAAGTTCAAGGGAATCCCAAGGGTCTTCTCCAACAGCACAGTTCAAAAGCATCAATTCTTTGGTGCTCAGCTTCCTTTAGAGCCCAACTCACATCCATACATGATGACTGGAAAAACCATAGCCTTGACTAGACAGACTTTTGTTGGCAAAGTAATGTCTCTGCTTTTTAATATGCTGTCTAGGTTGCTCCTAACTTTCCTTCCAAGGAGTAAGCGTCTTTTAATTACACAGCTACAATCACGATCTGCAGTGATTTTGGAGCCCACAAAAATAAAATCTGTCACTCTTTCCACTGTTTCCCCATCTATTTGCCGTGAAGTGATGGAGCCAGATGCCATGATCTTAGTTTTCTGAATGTTGAGCTTTAAGCCAACATTTTCACTCTCCTCTTTCACCTTCAGCAAGAGGCTCTTTAGTTCTTCATTTCCTGCCATAAGGGTGGTATCATCTGCATATCTGAGCTTATTGATATGTCTCTGGCAATCTTGATTCCAGTTTGTGCTTCCTCCAGCCCAGCTTTTCTCATGATGTACTCTGAAAATAAGTTAAATAAGCAGGGTGACAATATATAGCCTTGATGTACTCCTTTTCCTATTTGGAACCAGTTGGTTGTTCCATGTCCAGTTCTAACTGTTGCCTCCTGACCTGCATACAGGTTTCTCAAGAGGTAGGTCAGATGGTCTGGTATTCCCATCTCTTTCAGAATTTACCACAGTTTATTGTGATCCACACAGTCAAAGGCTTTGACATAGTCAATAAAGCAGAAGTAGATGTTTTTCTGGAACTCTCTTGCTTTTTCCATGATCCAGCGGATGTTGGCAATTTGATCTCTGGTTCCTCTGCCTTTTCTAAAACCAGCTTGAACATTCAGAAGTTCACGGTTCACATATTGGTGAAGCCTAACTTGGAGAATTTTGAGCATTACTTTACTAGCATGTGAGATGAGTGCAATTGTGTAGTAGTTTGAGCATTCTTTCGCATTGTCTTTCTTTGGGATTGGAATGAAAACTGACCTTTTCCAGTCCTGTGGCCACTGCTGAGTTTTCCAAATTTGCTGGCATATTGAGTGCAGCACTTTCACAGCATCATCTTTCAGGATTTGAAATAGCTCAACTGGAATTCCATCACCCCCACTAGCTTTGTTCATAGTGATGCTTCCTTAGGCCCACTTGACTTCACATTCCAGGATGTCTGGCTCTAGGTGAGTGATCACACCATCATGATTATCTGGGTCATGAAGATCTTTTTTGTACAGTTCTTCTGTGTATTCTTGCCACCTCTTCTTAATATCTTCTGCTTCTGTTAGGTCCATACCATTTCTGTCCCTTATTGAGCCCATCTTTGCATGAAATGCTCCCTTGGTATCTCTAATTTTCTTGAGGAGATCTCTAGTCTTTCCCATTGTTTTCCGCTATTTCTTTGCACTGATCTCTGAGGAAGGCTTTCTTATCTCTCCTAGCTATTATTTGGAACTCTGCATTCAAATGAGTATATCTTTCCTTTTCTCCTTTGCTTTTCACTTCTCTTCTTTTCACACCTATTTGCAAGGCCTCTTCAGACAGCCATTTTGCTTTTTTCATTGCTTTTTCTTGGGATTTTCTTGATCCTTGTCTCCTGTAATGTCACAAATTTCTGCCCATACTTCTTCAGGCACTCTATCTATTAGATCTAGTCTCTTAAATCTATTTCTCACCTTCACTGTATAATCATAAGGGATTTGTTTTAGGTCATACCTGAACGGTCTAGTAGTTTTCTCTACTTTCTTCAATTTAAGTCTGAATTTGGCAATAAGAAGTTCATGATCTGAGGCACAGTCTGCTCCCAGTCTTGTCTTTGCTGATTGTATAGAGCTTCTCCATCTTTAGCTGCAGAGAATACAATCAATCTGATTTCAGTAATGACCATCTGGTAATGTTCTTGTATAGAGTGTTCTTTTGTGTTGTTGGAAGAGGATGTTTGCTATGACCAGTGTGTTCTCTTTGCAGAACTCTATTAGCCTTTGTCCTGCTTTATTCTGTACCCCAAGGCCAAATTTGCCTGTTACTCCAGGTGTTTCTTGACTTCCTACTTTTGCATTCCAGTCCCCTATAATGAAAAGGACATCTTTTTTGAGTGTTACTTCTAAAAGGTCTTGTAGGTCTTCATAGAACCATTCAACTTCAGCTTCTTCAGCATTATTGGTCAGGGCATAGATTACCATGACATTGAATGGTTTGTCTTGAAAACAAACAGAGATCATTCTGGTTGTTTGTGAGATTGCATCCAAGTATTCCATTTTGGACTCTTTTGTTGACTGTGATGGCTACTCCATTGCTTCTAAGGGATTCTTGCCTACAGTAGTAGATATATTGGTAATCTGAGTTAAATTCATCCATTCCAGTCCATCTTAGTACGCTGATTCCTAAAATGTTGATGTTCACTCTTGCCATCTCCTGGTTGACCACTTCCAATTTGTCTTGATTTGTGCACCAAACATTCCACTAACATTCCATTTTCCTATGCAATATTGTTCTTTACAGCATCTGACCTTGCTTCCATCACAAAGAAGGCAATGCACTGATGAATTGATCCTTTCAAATTGTGGTGCTGGAGAAGACTCTTGAGAGTCCCTTGGGTAGCAAAGAGATCAAACCAGTCAATCTTAAAGGAAATCAACCCTGAATATCATTGGAAGAACTGATGGTGAAGAGCCAATACTTTGGCCACCTGATCCAAACAGCCAACTCATTGGAAAAGACCCTGATGCTGGGAAAGGATGAAGGCAGTTTTCTGAAAGAAGGCAGAGGATAAGATGGTTGGATGGCATCACCAACTCAATGGACATGAACTTGGGTCAACTCTGGGAGATAGTGAGAGACAGGGAGGCCTATCATGCTATCGTCCATGGGGTCATGAAGAATCAGATATGACTTGGTGACTGAACAACAACAATCTTATCTAAATATTTCATTTATGCTATAAAATATATTTCACACTATCAGCAAAAACAAAATAAATTAACACATGAAAACTTTAGAGGAACTAAGTATTAGTTTACCACATAGGAAAATATACATGCTCCAAAGTAAAAATCATATAGATTGTAATGCATAATTAGAATGCAGTGAAACGATTTCATCATTAAATATATACATATAATTTTATAAAATCTGTATTACCATTATGGAAAACAGGAACCACTCTTTCAAATACCTCTCAATCAAAAGTAAAATTTAATTATACACAGATTATGAATTAACTCATCAAGAGAAAACAAACAAAAAAAACACATTGAATAATTTGTTACCGATTGGGCTTCTTGGCCTCCTCAATCGAGAGACACTGATCAGCTGCTGGACAAGACATTCAATCAAGGCTTTACTGGGGACCCTGGTGCAGCAGCAGACTGCAAAAACAAGTAACAGTTTCCCTTGCTGGCTCAACCCTGAAGGATAGGTGAGCTTGTTCCTTCTATGGTAAAAGTAGGGATTTGTCCCGTAGGGGTGGTTTAGGTGTTTTGCCCACCCCTTTGGAATCCTGTGTGCAGGAGGCATGCACACTGTTTTTACTCTTGAACCCCTGCTTTTGCTCCTGGCTCTTCAGAAATGGCAGTTGAGATTTTTTGGTCTTTTTGTATCTTTTGTCAGAAATTTGCCCTGACTGCAATTGCACACAGTTATTTTTACTACCTTCTAGTGTTTCTGTATTTTGGTGCTGCTGCTGCTGCTGCTAAGTTGCTTCAGTCATGTCCGACTCTGCGCGACCCCATAGATGGCAGCCCACCAGGCTCCCCCGTCTCTGGGATTCTCCAGGCAAGAACACTGGAGTGGCTTGTCAGATTTTGGTGCTCTAGGAGACATTTGAACAAGGGCAAGCATTGCAGCATCACAGCAACGGGTCCCAGTTCCCAGCCTGTCTCAATTGCATTGCCAAATAGAACTGCATTTACAAAACACTCGTGTGAGTTTGAAAATTGCTTACAAAAGAAATAAAAATATTAGAGAAAAATACTAATAATGAATCTGAACAGCTATAAAATCAAAGCTTAAAATTAAATTTAAAAGAAAGATGGGGATGTAATGTACAACCTGGTGGCTATAAGTCATGGGAATGTAATGCACAATATGGTAAATTCATTGTCTATTTGGAATTTGCTAAGAGAGTAAAAGCTTTTATCACAAGAAAGAAAGCATTTTGCAACTACGAGTGGTGACAGACATTAAACAGACATTGTGGTGATCATTTTGTCAAGTATACAAATGCCAAATCATTATGTTATATGTCAATTACACCTCCATTAAGAAAAAAAAGATTTTTGAGAAATCCAATATATTCAACACAAGCCTGGTAAAATTTTCTAATAGAAAAGAGACAGAGACATGTCATAACACACACACAAACACAAAATTGTGTAAGAGCAGTTACTGCCATCAATCTTAGCCTACCCAGTAACAGCCACTGCTGATCTCAAGGAAGCTTATGTTTCCCTCACTGCTGTGTCCTTTATCATCTTAGATAAAGGATCCCTAAGGCCCTCCTGAGATCCTTTTAACTATCCATAAATAGAATTTTCCACCATAGGAGATTTTAATCTCTAGTCAGTAGAAGTTAGTGGTTTTTCCAGTAACCCCATTATAGCACGCACAATTCAATAGCAGCACACACAATTACCTGAGCCTTTTGGTCTCTCCTTCCACACTCTGTCATGACAGTTCTTACATTTCTACTTCCATTAATGTGAGTCAATTCTTTCCCTAAACTTGCACAAGTTGACCCTCCAGCAAACTATAACCGTACCCTAAAATACTTTCATGATGTTAAACTGTATAGTGGAAGAGTTACTCTATTTTAGCAAACCCTTTTTAATTCAACTTTACTTTTTACTCCCTTTAATCCAGTCCCCTCAGGAGACACTCCTAGTCCTACTCTCCCAGGTTCATGGTAGCCAAGTCTTATACCTTCTTTGGCTTGTAATCTTTCTCTTTCCTTAGCAAACCCAAAACTTTCCAGGTCAATTCATATAAAGATTTTACCTTAGTTCTTGATGAAGTATGAGGAGGTGAGGGTATACTCTGAGGAAAGCAACATTATCATTTTGTGAGACATTTTCTCCTTTGAGGGTTTTGCACAGTCCTAAAGCAAGATGTGTTACTCATTTACTCATGTTTTACTCTTTGCGAACCCAAGGCCTATAGCCCGCCAGACTCTTGTGTCCGTGGAACTCTCCAGGGGATCTTCCCTGTAATGCAGGATACCAGGATTTAAGTAAGGAATGAACACCCACTCCAGTATTCTTGCCTGGTGAGCTACAGGTCATGGGATGGCAAGGAGTTGGACATGACTAAGCAGCTAACCCTTTCACTTTCAAAGCAAGATAGGCGTCCAACTACCTTTCCAACCTGCCTTTCAACTAAGGATAAAGACAAGGGAATGAATTGCTTTACATATCATGCTATGATTGTGATTATTATGCAAATGAATCTAAACTGGACTTAATACTCATGAGTTTATTGATACCTTAGGCTTACTAATACCTATGCCTATTTGACTGATACTGTAAACTTTCTTTAAATGCCAGAGCTATTGAATGATTTAGGGCATTCCTTTTCACTTGTATCCCTCCTGGTGAAAGGGAGAGCAACAGGTGAAAGGCATAGCAACCATGCACAGCAATGATATGCAATGAATAATGAAGGAATTCATTGGACAGTAAGTAATGTGACACTAGAATACTATCCACGGAGTCTGCTTTTGAGGACCAACTCTGCTTTTCCTCTTTTTTATTTGGTTTCCCTATTGGCTCAGATGGCAAAGAATCTGCCTGCAGTATAGGAGACCTGAATTCAATTCCTGAGTTGGGAAGATCCCCTGGAGAGGGAATGGCTACCCACTCCAGTATTCTTGCCTGAAGAATTCTTCATGGGAAGAGCAGCCTGGCAGGCTAAAGTCGATGGGATGGCAATGAGTTGGACACATCTGAGTGACTAACAGTTTCACTTTCATTGGCCAGTAATTAATGCCACACTAGAATCCCATCCACAGAGTCAGCTTTTGAGGACCAACTCTGTTTCTCCTCTTTTTTATCTAGCATTCTTGGGATCCACTACTATCCTATTCTTTCAATTCCTGCCTGTACAGGATATATATTCTAGTTTTTACCATTCCATTGGCATGGAGCAGTCCTAGTTCTTGCCTAGATATCTCATATGGAGATGCAGCTCTAGGCAGAGGTTAGGTGGAGAGGAAGACAAGAGTAGCAAATGTTTTAGCTTAGTTTTCCAAGAACAAGAAGGAGAAAATTATTTAGATGCACATAATTTATGGAATGTGCTTCATAAAACCTAGCAACAGAGGGAATGAAAAGAAGAGGGAAGGGAAAAGAGCTCGGCAAGTATATAGTCTCACATAAAACCTAGCTACAGTTGCCTCCAAATAAGGAAAAAAAGCCCGACTCTTGCATAAATACATCAGTGAGCCACTGGTTATTGACCAGCCTGGGAGTGGGGGTTGGGTGAACGAAGTTTCCCAGGGTAAGGTGGCTCTTGGAAGTTGTGGCTAATTCTCTGGAGAAGCTGGCATGGGGTAGGAAGAGAAGGAGGAGATTTAATGAGTAGTGAGCGTCCCAGGTGGTGCTAGTGGTAAAGAACCCACCTGGCGATTCAGGAGACATAGAGACACAGGTTTGATCCTTGGGTTGGGAAGATCCCCTGGAGGAGGGCACGGCAGTACCCTACAGTATTCTTACCTAGAGAATCCCAAGGACAAAGGAGCCTGGCGGGCTACAGTCCAGGGGGTCACAAAGAGTCGGATACAACTGTAGCGCCTTACACACACACACAGTGTCCAACTCTCACAGCAGCTGGAGGTTAGCACATTCGCACTTTAAACCGGATCTGGGTGGAGAATCCAAGCATCTTTTTAAAAAGCGATTCTTTTTTTTGGTATTTATGATATATTATCTAGTAATGCCATTCTGAGAAATCTACTCTACTTATATTTAGGTTTTGCATCTGAAGAACTAGGAACACACTGAGTGTTCTCTAAGGCTTAGTTATGGTTAATATTGTAGAATGCTCCTTCTCTAAATATGGAGAAAACAGTATTTTTTTAAGCCTTATCTTGATGAATAAGGTAAAAATGGGAAAGGTACATTTTTAAATCTCTAAACTGTTCTACTTATGCAAGTTATTCTAAATTGCATAATTATTATTTGACAAAAATATCCACCATCAATTTATACTAATAAATAACACTTAATGGTTATGAATGAATTACAGTAGACCAACATCTGGGCATCTCACGCACAGGATTACAGCAGAAGGAATCACTTGTTAATTACAGAAAAGTTTCTCAACCTCAACCCTATTAACATATTGGGCTAGTAGATTCTTTTTGTGGAGTTCTGTCCTTTGCACTGTGAGGGCTTCGCAAGTGGTGCCAGTGGTAAAGAACCCACCTGCCAATGCAGGAGACATAAGAGACACATGTTTGACCCCTGGGTCAGGAAGATCCCCTGAAGGAGGACACGGCCACCTACCAAGTATTCCTGCCTGGAAAATCCCCATTGACAGAGGAGCCTAGCAGGCTATAATACATAGGGTTAGAAAGAGTCGGACACGACTGAAGCAACTTAGCACGCATGCACACATGTGCTTTGCACTGTAAGATGTTTAGCAGCATTTCTGGTTTTAACACCACCAGTTGAAAACTGCTGCTTTGCCTCAAAAAGCACAACAACACATGGTATCTGATTCTATCACAGACTACTTATGCTTTCCAAAGAGAGCACAGTGTTCCATGAGATGACGCTAAGGATTTCAAGATAAAACCTGAAAATATGTTGCAACTTCTCTAGTTATGGGCCTGAGTGAACAGATACACCAAAGAGGTTGATGCCACTGACAGCTTAGAGAATCTGTAACTGAAAATCTTTATTCTTCTGCACCCAGAAGCAGAAGGCCCAAACTGTTCAGTAGGGCACCTGAATATTAAAGAGATATGAGGTTGTAGGCCAAGAGCCTAGGGATAGTGGAGCCAAACATGCCCAAGAAATTAGAAAAATGGGGTATACGATACTGTGGATGATGCTGAAATTATAATTGTGTTCAAACTTTTCTGAAAGCCTACTACCTAAACAGACTAAAGGAGATGGCATTCTAGGGAAGTGAGAGTTTGTTACTAAAGGAGTATGGCTTGTCCATATCAATTTTCCAATGAGGCTTGCAGATGGATGAAATTATCGGAACTATAGAGAAGGGTAACCACAATATAGTCTTCCTAGGTGACTTACTGGTAAAGAATCTGCCTGCCAATGCAAGAGACATGAGTTCCATCCCTGGGTTGGGAATATCCCCTAGAGAAGAGAATGGCAAACCTCTCCAGGATTCTTACCTGGAAAATCCTATGGACAGAGGAGCCTGGCAGGCTACAGTCCATGGGTTCCAAACAGCTGGACATGACTTAATGACTGAGCACAAGCACTAAGCACCATATACAGATATGTAGATCAGCAAAGTCAGAAGTAAGTCATGCAGCTTGATCAGAACCAGAAAATATAAGAGAACTAGGCATTACTATTGGCTGACATAAAACTAACCATGAATCTTACTCTGAAACTAATCAAAATCCTTTTTCTCCCTAAGTGTTCTAGGTTGAGAATGATCCTTACAAGTCTATGATCTTTTTCTCTGTATTTAAATATGCATAATTTATGGCAAGACAATTAGCCAATCCTCATTTTTCACAGATTCAGTATTTGGAAATTTGCTAATTTGTCAAAACTGGAAATGCTTCAAATAAATACCTACATTTTTACACTCATTCACGGATATTTTGTTGTTGTTTTGTCACCCAGTTGTGTTTGACTCTTGGGACTCCATGGACTGTAGCCTGCCAACCTCCTCTCTCCTAGGCAAGAATACTGGAGTGGATTGCCTTTCAAGATATTTTTAGATTGAAATACAGTTGGTTAAAACAGTATGTTAGTTTCAAGTGTATAACATAGTGTTTCAAAACTTTTATAGATTAAATCTATAATTTTTTGTAGCTAAGTGGAAATATATTAGGAGAAAGGTGATAATGGAGGTTAACTGGAGTCCTACACTTACCATAGTTTTCCCCAAAGTCTATTATCAACAGATAGTGAAATATCACATCTGAGGGTTACTGTTTCCATTTTCAGGCCAGTCTCCTCTTCAGTAAAAACTCAGACCCCTGGGCTTTATGCTTTGATAGTTGTCACACACATTATTGATCCCAACAGTGAAAGTTCATAAAAACTCAATTTACTTAGGTTGTTGCAACAGAAAGAGGGAAAGGAATAGCATAGAAAATGTTCAGTGTCTTTTTTTGATTTATATATTGTAGTTACAATAATGTGAAATCTACTGTTTGAATAGACACTAATACCTGAGCTTCAACTTAAAGAAATTTACTTTTAAGTTGTTAATGAAAACTTTAAGAGCACACACCACATTCTTCTGCTTCGTGTCACATCCTTTTCTTTTCCATTGTATTTTGACTCAGATCCACTCTTCATGTCCCTTGAGTCAGAGGATCAACTTGACCTATTTTATGTAACTGCCATTTGGATTTGAAGGGATTTTTTATCTTGAAAGTAGAATTTTTCTAATGAAGGATATTTCAGTAAAATATACTTTAAAAATCAAACAACTGAGGTGAATTGGTTATGTACTGAATTCCATTCAACAAATCTTTCAATAAAAACAAGAAACATGCGTTTTCATCGTTTATCACTACCTAAACAGTTTCAATGAAGTTAAATAAAAATCTTTCTCATTTTCACAGTAACATTTTCAATCAAGATTATAATTTTTTCCAAAAATATTATAATATAAATATGTTTTTATACCAAGTATCAATTTTCTGGTTGATTTAGTCACATGAAGTGCATAATTTAAAGTAAAACGTATTGCTTGTTAAGTGAATCATATTAAGAGGGATATAAACACTGCCTTTTAGATGAAGTGATACGTGAATGATGCACACAGAATGCAAGCTCAGATGCCCTTCATTTTTGCCATAGATGGACTACCTGTTATTGTACGTTATCTTTTTTTCTTTTTTTAAATTGGAGGATAATTGCTACACACTGTTGTGCTGGTTTCTGCTGTACAACAGCGTGAAATCAGTCATTCCTTCCTTCCTCACGTTGAGTGGTGTCCAACTCTTTGGGACTCTATCAACTGTAGCCAGCCAGGCTTTTCTGTGCATGGAATTTTCTAGACAAGAATACTGGAGAGAGTTGCCATTTTCTACATCAAGGCATCTTCCCGACCCAGGAATTGAACCCATGTCTCTTATGTCTGGGCACAGGCATTGGCAGGCAGATTCTTTATCAGTCTCCTCCCTCTTGAACTTCCCTTCTGCTCTGCCCCACCATTTCACCCCTTCTAGGTGAGAGCGCCAGACTGAGCTTCCTGTAACCTCCAGGAGCTATCTACTTTGCACATGGTAGTATATTCCAACTACAGTCTCAATTTGCCCCACCCACTGCTTCCCCCACTGTGTCCATAATTTCGTTCTCTATATCTGAGTTTCTACTTGTGCCTTGGAAGTAGGTTCATCAGTACCATTTTTTCTAGATTCCATGTACATACTATCTTTTATACCAAAACAAATTCACTGCCACTGTTCACTGAATGTAAAGCCAGGTGAACACAGAGAGGAAGATGACTTGCAACAACTTATTCTGGCGCTGCACTTCAGTTATGACTACATTGATCTCACATCCTAACTTTAGAACAAAGTCTCCTTAGCCATTAAATCTGAACAGAGCTTCCTGGTGCTTCTGCTAAGTAGAGAGTTCTTGTTCTGTGATTTGGTGTCTAACTTCAGATAATCCAAGTTGATGATTTTAGGAAAAGGGCACTGACTTCCAAAGCATTGGGTTTAATGTTAAGAATATTTCCTTATTTTTCAGAGCATTCTTTCTTATACTGAAATGAATTTATTTAATGCACTGTAGCCATTCTTCCTTTCTCTGTCCTCAGTGTTTCATTTTTTTCTGTACATTAAAGCATTCCTTCATTTCAAATGTATTTGGCAAGGATGTACTTTATGCAAGGAAATGTACAAAAAATAACCCCAAATAATAACACAGAACATTAGTACACAATAACTTTTCAAATATTTGAGGACATATGCCTACGCTTGTTCCTTGGAAGAAAAATTATGACCATCCTAGACAACATATTAAAAAGCAGAGACATTACTTTGCCAACAAAGGTCCATCTAGTCAAAGGTATGGTTTTTCCAGTAGTCATGTATGGATGTGAGAGTTGGACTATAAAGAGAGCTGAGCACCAAAGAATTGATGCTTTTGAACTGTGGTGTTGGAGAAGACTCTTGAGAGTCCCCTGGACTGCAAGGACATCCAACCAATCCATCCTAAAGGAAATCAATCCTGAATATTCTTTGGGAGGACTGATTCTGAAGCTAAAACTCCAATACTTTGGCCACCTGATGTGAAGAACTGACTCATTTGAAAAGACCCTGATGCTGGGAAAGATTGAAGGCAGAAGGAGAAGGGGATGACAGAGAATGAGATGGTTGGATGGCATCACTGACTCAATGGGCATGAGTTTGAGTAAGCTCCAGGAGTTAATGATGGACAGGGAAGCCTGGTGTGCTGTAGTCCATGGGGTCAAACATGACTGAGTGACTGAACTGAACTGAACTTGCAAATGTGACAACCATTTCCAATTGATTTCACTTGCAAATACACCAAAATCTATACAGTATTTACTTTTATCTTCACCGCTATTCTCTCAGTCAAAGCTTCCTGGTTTTCTTTGCATATACCATAACTTCATGCTAATCCTTCATTCAACAGGGATAGCGATTCTTAAGATATGCAAAATTGATTCACTTTCTGTCTGATTAACATCAATTAAACAGCTTTTCATTGCAACGCTAATTTGATGTTAAACCTTTATAAAATACCATACAAATATGCTGGTTGATCTGGCCCTTGTATACTTTTCCAACACTGATTCTCACTACTTTCTCTGTTGGGAACAATGGTATTTCTTTAGATTTGAAATATTCCAGGGTCTCCCCTGCCTCCCGAACTTAGCACGTGCACTTACTCTTTCTTATTTTACATCAGCGGAGGCACTCTGTACCCATTATTCTTCAGGAGTGACCCCAGATAAAACCAATTCTTCCTATTCATGGTAGAAGTTGTTAGCTGCTTGCTAGCATTCATTCATTCTTCTGAACTGCACTTCTCAGACATGTAGCCAAGCGGAATGGGAGTGGAAGTGATGTGTGCTACACTGGGAACAGCGTGCCTTCTGCAGCTCTCTTCTTCATCTCTCTGAAGTGATGTAGTAACAAGTCCCCAGGGAACTAAGGATCACTCAGAAACCCAGTTGCTGTGCAGTGAAGGAAGAAAAGCCACATCCTAACAAGAGTATTCTCTCTGGACTAGCAAGTGAGTTTAGTGCTAGCATTCCTATTTTCTTCTTTATTTTGGATTTGCCTAACTGATCTTACCCTGCACAGCTGAAAATAATGAGCAGGATAGGTAAGGTATGCAATAAATAAAGAAATCAACGCATATTTAGTGCATTTGCAGGAAAAGATGGAAAATAGTAAGGAGTTAAGTGTGTTGATTCCAGAGCTTAACCCTCCACAAGAGAAACTAATGATCGGGCAATAAGAGAACTAAATTTTGCAGAAAACTGAAATCTATTAAAAAACTTGCCACAAGCAAGGAAGACTGGACAAAGAGAGAAGCAGTGGCTTTGTGGTTAAGACTGTGCTGCAGTGTTTTAAATGGACCACCTACTCGTCCCTCATGCACAAACTTAACAGCAAAGATGAAGGTGCTAAGGATGGTGAGGATGGTAGCCTGGAGCCCTGGTTCAGGTTGCTAGTGTCAGAGGAATCCAACTCTATGGTGAACGAACTATGGTTGTGGCCTCAGCCTGTGGGGTGGCCCCTCTAGGACCAGCATGAAGACTTACCTTCATTTTGCCTCACTCAGAGTTGTCCCAAGGCTGGGCAGCACTCTGATTTTGCTGAAAACATTCAAAAAAACAGGTATTGTTCTCCATAGCCTGCAACAAAGAATGATACTCCATCTTTTCAAAACTGTATTGTATGTTGAAGTTCATTTTCATTTCCATGTGCCTTTTTGAATCATCTTGATTTTTACTAAAAATACTATTGGGACTTTTTGGGGAATTAGGTTAAATCATCACATCAGTTTGGGGGAAATGACAATGTTACATGTTGCTATAATGACAATGATATAAAGCTTTTTTTCATTTGCCTCCTCTTAATTTCTTTGATTGCTCTTGTGCAGTTTTAGTCTAGATCTGGAACACATTTTATTATATTTATACCTATATATCCCATGTTTTGTGATGCTGTTATAATTGTATTATTTTTTTAAATATATCAGATATCAAATATTTATTATCATGAATTTTTACATATTTACCTTATAGCTTGAAACATCATTAAATTCACTGATTAGATCTAGTAGCTTATTGAGATTTTGGGGGGATTTCTACATATTGAATCATATTTTTCGTAATTAGATATTTGGTACGTTTTAAATTCTACGGCTTGTATTTTCTTTATGTGTTCACTGCGCTAGTTAGGAACTCCAGTTTGATGTTAAAAATAACCAGGAAAGAAGGGTATATAGGCTAACGCTGATGCTCGGAGGAAAAGAATTCAGTCACTGACCAGTAAACATGATGTCAACTGTAGAACTGTTAATAAACTTATTTTATAATATGAAAATATGATAGAGCTCTTTCATATCTCACACCCAATTTCCCCGATAATGAACATCTTTTATTAATACCATACCTTCCTCACAATTTACGATCCAATATTGACTCACTGTTTCTTTTTCTTATGTTTCTTTTCTTATAATGTCTCCTACTTTTGGTATTAGATTCATATTGATGTGACTAAATTCTCAATTATTATGGATTCAAATATTTCTTCTGTTCCTCTCTCTCTTCTCATTCTGGTATTCTCATTATACCTGTGCTACATTTCTCAAAGGTGTCCCACAGTCCTTGGATATTTTGTTCTATTTTATTATTTTTTTTTCTGTCTTTGTTCTCTTTGCTTTTCAGCTTTGAAGGTTTCTGTTGAGATATCCTCAAGCTCAGAGGTTCTTTCCTCAGCTATGTCGGGTATGAATAAGCTTGTCAAATGCATTCTTCATTCTATTACAGGATGCTTGATCTCTAATCTGTCTTTTTGGTTCTTTCTTAAGCCTCCATCTGTCTGCTTACAAAGCCTACCTCTCTTGCCTGCTGTTTACTTTATCCATTAAAACACTTGGCATAGTAATGATAGTTGTTTTAAATTCCTGCTCTGATAATTCCAACATTCCTGCCATGTCTTTTTCTGATGCTAGCATTATCTCTTCAAACTGTGTTTTTTGCCTTGTAATTTTTTCTTGATAGTTGGATGTGCTACACCAGGTAAAAGGGACTGCTGTAAACAGGTTTTCAGTAATGTGGTGGTAAGCTGCTGGGATAGAGAAACCATTCTATAGTCCTATGATTATGTCTTAGGCTTTAGTGAGACTATGCTTCTGGAATGTCAATTTCAAACATGTTTTCAGTTCTTTTCTCTACCTTAGAGGAATGGTGCTTCCAACTTTTACCTCATCTCTGATTCTGTTTTGTTTTACTGATTTGTACCTTTATACTGGATTTTTACTTTGTGCTTTTGTGTGTATCATATGTTTCTTACATGCTAAAAAATGTGAGGAACATTTGAGTCTGAGATAAATTATATCTACGAAATTGAATGTCAATACTCCTCTTGCTAGGCTATTTAATGTAGGGGGTTGGATTATTCTAGTCAGTAATAGACTTGTGTTTGGTTTTGTTTCTGTAATGTTTACTATGGATTTAACACTTAACATCAAAGACATCTGGCATTACCTATACTTGGAGAGTGGCATGGTTTGCTGGAGTTTTGCCTCAATTTCCTACTCCACCCTTGAAGACATTTTTTGTGTGTATTTTTTCCTCAGACATTGATTTTCTCTTGGCTATTGCTTTTCTCTTGTGGTAGATGGCTGTTGCCTTTACTGAGTGAGTACTAGTCTGTTAGAGAAAATGCAGAATCAATGAGAAATGCCTTTTCTGAAATCATGTGTTCTAAACATGATACTAAACACAGTATTCTAAAAGCTAAGGATGACCAGAAATGGAGGCTGTCATGTTCAAAGAAATTATATGTATGCCTGCAAATGGCCATATCCTGACAGACAGAAGTATTTCCCATTTTCCATCTCCAACACAACTAAAATCTACCTTGTGGTACAGAAGGCTTGGTGCCTATCCCCTTTTAATTTCAGGATTTTGTCCTTAGAAAAGTTTTGACCAGGCTTTTTGCCTTTTCCCTGGTGGCTGCCTCTAAGTTCATGCACTGTGGATGACTAGTCAACTTCATCTCTCTCAAACTCTCTCGAATGTGCCTTGTGGTGTTTCATCAATGATGAGCTGAAGTATGGCTAAAAAATCTCCAGTTTGTCTGCAGTTCTTTGATGCTAAGCCAATTAGTCCTTAACAATGAATTAAATATTATAACTAAATTCTTACTCACTTAGAAGGCAATACTATCTCCCCCTTACCCTCTGTCATAAGTGAGCTAGTCTTTGGGTTCTGTATCTCCTTATATCCTAGAAGTCTTGTTCATGCTTGTGTTTAGTCACATTTGACTGTTCACGACCCATTGGACTGTAGTTCATCAGACTCCTTTGTCCATGGGATTTTTCAGGCAAGGATACTGGAATGGGTTGCCGCCATTTCCCTTTCCAGAGGATCATCCCAATCCAGGGATCAAAACTGCATCTCTTGTGATGTCTTCTGCATTGCAGGCAGATTCTTTAGCTATTGAGCCATTGGGGAAGCTCTAAGATTTTAGGCTATCTCAATTGCTCATCAGATATCAGATGGGTTTAAAAAATTTTAAAGATTATATATATATATTTTTTTTTGCTGTCATGATAGAAGTAACACTGTCCAGCTTTCTACTTCATAGGGAAAAATGTGCAACTCTTATTTACATTTAAATTATATTATTTATTGTTGTTATTTGTTCCATTTTATAAGGACTCCTTTCATTGCATATAATATACTTTATATTTCAGGCCTACCAAATTGTCAATTCTTCAAACAATTTTTTACAACTTATTTTCACTCAGTAGTGAGATCCAAATAAAGAAATAATCTATCAATTCAAAATAGAAACCAGTCTTTAGTGTGTTTTCTTCCTAACTATAGTGTCTCATCTTCCTAATTCTTTCCATAAGCATTCAAAATTTAAAAATTTCCCAGGCATGTGGATTAATGAAGCTGCCCTATATTTTTCCAAAGCTAGAATAATTGTATACATTTTAAATCTCCTAGTAAGGCATGAGGTAGTCTGTGCTGATCCTTTCAAATCTAGACAAATCAGTACTGAGTGGTTTTCTGACAACTCTTAGTATTGAGTCTGCCACTGAAGCTTTAAAAAGTGCTGCTCGATTTTCATTCATTAGAGCTATTTCTGGGAGAGTCTTTTCAGTTTGTTCACAGACTCTCCCTGTCTCATTCTCTCTGCTGAATTTCTGTGGTACCCAGCAATTCTCCAAGATCTATTGTAAGTTAAAAATTTACCTTATGGAAACTGCTTCTTTGTAGAAGAAAGCAGAAATGTAGAAAGCAAACTAGAACTAGAATAACCGAACTTTGCAACCCCAGTGTAAAAGTTGACTAAGGCTAGGATGCTAAACTGATGTAAAAGAATTTAGGTTTAAATTCATTGGTAATAATATTCTTTAAACAAAAGTGAACATATTAGTCACTCAGTCATGTCCAATTCTTGGCAACCCCATGGACTGTTGCCCACCAGGCTCCTCTGTCCATGGGATTCTCCAGGCAAGAATACTGGAATGGGCAGCCGTTCCCTTTTCCAGGGAATCTTCCCAACCCAGGGACTGAACCCAGATCTCCTGCATTACAGGCAGATTCTTTATTGCCTGGACTACCAGAGAAGTACAATATACTTAAAAGGGAAAAATAAGTTTCTACAGTCAAACAATTATGGCAGTTAGTACCTCAACCAAGGGTTTAAAGTTAGCATTGCCAACAGTTAAAAATAATAAAGAAAACTGATCAATTAATAAAGAACTATTTTGGCAGTTTTAAATTGGAAGATATTATGCTACTATTTTAAACAAGCTAAAAAATGGATATACACTTACAATGGCATCGACCAAACAGAACTTCAGCTTCTGTGTTGTCTTTTATGGCTTTAAGAATGGAAGGTACAGATGCTTCACTCTCAGCCATTATGCAACCACCAGCAAAGAGAAGGCAGTTTAGAGTAAAGTAACGGCAAATGGGACATAAAATCATGAAGTTAGTTCATATTTTTACCTGTATTTTTTCAAGGTATTTTGTTTAGTTGATCAACAGATTTAAATATTTACATATGTACGTGTGTATGTATATATAAAATGCATATAATATTATATATATACACATTTACATAATAATATATATGTATTGGATGGAGGTTCGTGACATTGTACAGGAAATGGATATCAAGACCATCCCCATGAAAAAGAAATGCAAAAAAGCAAAATGGCTGTCTGGGGAGGCCTTGCAAATGGCTGTGAAAAGAAGAGAAGTGAAAAGCAAAGGAGAAAAGGAAAGATATAAGCATCTGAATGCAGAGTTCCAAAGAATAGCAAGGAGACATAAGAAAGCCTTCCTCAATGATCAATGTAAAAGATATACAGGAAAACAACAGAATGAGAAAGACTAGAGATCTCTTCAAGAAAATTAGAGATACCAAGGGAATATTTCATGCAAAAATGGGCTCGATAAAAGACAGAAATGGTATGGATCTAACAGAAGCAGAAGATATTAAGAAGACGTGGCAAGAATACACAGAAGGACTGTACAAAAAATATCTTCATGACCCAGATAATCACGATGGTGTGATCACTCATCTAGAGCCAGATATCCTGGAATGTGAAGTCAAGTGGGCCTTAGGAAGCATTATTACAAACAAAGCTAGTGGAGGTGATGGAATTCCAGTGGAGCTATTTCAAATCTTGAAAGATGATGCTGTGAAAGTGCTACACTCAATATGCCAACCAATATGGAAAACTCAGCAGTAGCCACAGAACTGGAAAAGGCCAGTTTTCATCCAATCCCAAAGAAAGGCAATGCCAAAGAATGCTCAAACTACCGCACAATTGCACTCATCTCACACGCTAGTAAAGTAATGCTCAAAATTCTCCAAGCCAGGCTTCAGCAGTACATGAACCGTGAACTTCCAGATGTTCAACCTCGTTTTAGAAAATGCAGAGGAACCAGAGATCAAATTCCTAACATTTGCTGGATCATCAAATAAGCAAGAGAGTTCCAGAAAAACATCTACTTCTACTTTATTGACTATGCCAAAGCCTTTGACTGTGTGGATCACAATAAACTGTGGAAAATTCTGAAAGAGATGGGAATACCAGACCACCTGACCTGCCTCTTGAGAAACCTGTATGCAGGTCAGGATGCAACAGTTAGAACTGGACAGGGAACAACAGACTGGTTCCAAATAGGAAAAGGAGTAGTCAAGGCTATATATTGTCACTCTGCTTATTTAACTTATATAGAGAGTACATCATGAGAAACGCAGGACTGGAAGAAGCATAAGCTGGAATCAAGATTGCCAGGAGAGATATCAATAACCTCAGATATGCAGATGACACCACCCTATGGTAGAAAGTGAAGAAGAACTAAAGAGTCTCTTGCTGAAGGTGAAAGACGAGAGTGAAAAAGTTGGCTTAAAGCTCAACATTCAGAAAACTAAGATCATTGCATCTGGTCCCATCACTTCATGAAAAATAGATAGGGAAACAGTGGAAATGGTGGCTGACTATTTTTCTGGGTTCCAAAATCACTGCAGATGGTGATTGCAGCCATGAAATTAAAAGACACTTACTCCTTGAAAGGAAAGTTATGACCAACCTTGACAGTATATTGAAAAGCAGAAACATTAATACTTTGCCAACAAAGATCTGTCTAGTCAAGGCTATGGTTTTTCCAGTGGTCATGTATGAATGTGAGAGTTGGACTATAAAGAAAGCTGAGCACCAAAGAACTGATGCTTTTGAACTGTGGTATTGGAGAAGATTCTTGAGAGTCCCTTGGACTGCCAGGAAATCCCACCAGTCCATCCTAAAGGAGATCAGTCCTGAGTGTACATTGGAAGGACTGATGTTGAAGCTGAAACTCCAGCACTTTGGCCACTGATGCGAAGAGCTGATTCATTTGAAAAGCCGTGATACTGGGCAACATTGAGGGCAGGGGGAGAAGGGGACGACAGAGAATGAGATGGTTGGATGGCATCTCCGACTCAATTTTCATGTGTTTCGGTGGACTCTGGGATTTGGTGATGGAAAGGGAGGCCTGGCGTGCTGCGGTCCATGGGGTTGCAGAGTTGGACACGACTGAGCGACTGAACTGAACTGAGAGTAAACTTAAATTCTATGAGCTGATTATGAAAATTTATTGAATCAAATGTGGGAAAACACTAAGAGTTCTATCTTCAAATTTATGACACACATACATTTATCTATCTGTATATATTTATGTGCATATATATTTATACATATAATTTTCCCCTCCCAATTTTCCTTTCTCTTCCTTTTCTGACACTTTAATTATGTAGATATTCTATATTATCTAGCTAGTCCCCTTGCTCTCTTCATTCTTTATACTTTATCTTCTTGTCCTTCACATTGGGCAATTTCTATTGCAATCCCTTCAAGTTCATTTTATCTTTCCTTTGCCATTTCCTCTAAGCTGCTAAGTTCTTCCAGTGAACTTTTTATTTCAGGTATTACTTTTTAGGTCTACTAGAATTTCCATTTGCTTCCTTCTATCATACCTATATTTCTTTTGAGAATTCCCCTTTCCCTTCATCAGGAGCATATTGCATTGAATTTTGTTTGCTACTTTAACATGTTTTCTGATATTTTTAGTATCATGGTCTTCTTTTTCATTGATTTCAATTTATGTTCTTTTCATTTGAGAATGACTTCTATTCACTTGTTTATTCATGTATCAGGTAATTTTAGATGGCATTCTTGAAATGAAGGGATATCAACTTGAGAGAGATTATTTTATTTTTCTCACTTGAGCCTTGTTTCTTCTGCTTTAGCATTCAATTGTTTTAATTGAACAGCAAAAAATACTGTTTATTGGGCTACTTCTTTGGTCTCATTTCAGATCGTTTGTTTTTAGCTAAGTTTTCTCGTAGTTGTTGC
Source organism: Ovis aries (assembly GCF_016772045.2). Lineage (NCBI taxonomy): Eukaryota > Metazoa > Chordata > Mammalia > Artiodactyla > Bovidae > Ovis > Ovis aries. The sequence continues at coordinate 64,999,973 of NC_056063.1, forward strand.
AGACATATGTGGTTGAGTGGTCACATAGAATTATAGTGTATAGAATCTGAGAATTTGGGACTCTCTTCCTTTTGCAATTTTCCCTTTTCATTGCAGAAATCAGAAAGTGAAAGTGAAAGTGAAGTCGCTCAGTCATGTTCGACTCTTTGCGACCCCGTGGACTGTAGCCCACCAGGCCCCTCCATCCATGGGATTCTCCAGGCAAGAATACTGGAGTGGGTTGCTATTTCCTTCTCCAAGGGATCTTCCCGACCTAGGGATCGAACCCAGGTCTCCTGCATTGCAGGCAGATGCTTTAACCTCTGAGCCACCAGGGAAGCCCATGGGACTTCCTATATTCAGTTCTCTAATTTTCTAGCCACAAAATGGACTTCCCACTATCACTATCTCTCACATGCTGCACTAACAGTGTATGATGTCAGGATAAAATCCACAAATGTTGGAATGTACTTTGTCAAATTCCACTCCGATGAACAGGCAACTCCCCCAAAATACACTCTGTGTTCACCAATGCTGCTTTTTCTGTTTTATATTCAATTTTTATAGTGCTTTTCTTTGGAGAATCAGTCAGGTCATATCTTACTCAATCATTAACAGAAGTTTAAGTCCTGTCTATACTCTTTTCTGATTACATAATGTGTCATATTGTATTATGTCTCAGACATTCTAAGTGCTATCTTTTGCCTGAAATGTTTCAGTCCTTGACTTCGTTTTCCTAACTTAGTGAATCTGCAAATGTCAGGTTGTTCTTTCAATGAAACTGTTGTGTCTTTTTAATAGCTCCTATTGAACTTCTAGGATTATTTTATACTCACTGGTTTGCTTAACTATGTATCTTATTAAAACACATGCATCTCAAAATCTAAGTCTATATTTTAACATTTCTTTATATCTATCCAAGTACCTTACTCAGAACAGGTACCCAAAATATGTTTGTTGCACTGAGATGAGTGAAATTAAATTCAATCATTCTTTGTTCCCCTCCACTGCCTCCTGTTGATAGAAAACTTATTTGGTGAATGTTTTCTATCTGGAATGGACAGAATTTTTATTTTTATTTATTTATTTATTTATTTATTTATTATTTTTTTAATTTTTTTTTAAATTTTAAAATCTTTAATTCTTACATGCGTTCCCAAACATGAACCCCCCTCCCACCTCCCTCCCCATAACATCTCTCTGGGTCATCCCCATGCACCAGCCCCAAGCATGCTGTATCCTGCATCAGACATAGACTGGCAATTCAATTCTTACATGATAGTATACATGATAGAATGCCATTCTCCCAAATCATCCCACCCTCTCCCTCTCCCTCTGAGTCCAAAAGTCCGTTATACACATCTGTGTCTTTTTTCCTGTCTTGCATACAGGGTCGTCATTGCCATCTTCCTAAATTCCATATATATGTGTTAGTATACTGTATTGGTGTTTTTCTTTCTGGCTTACTTCACTCTGTATAATTGGCTCCAGTTTCATCCATCTCATCAGAACTGATTCAAATGAATTCTTTTTAACGGCTGAGTAATACTCCATTGTGTATATGTACCACGGCTTTCTTATCCATTCATCTGCTGATGGACATCTAGGTTGTTTCCATGTCCTGGCTATTATAAACAGTGCTGCGATGAACATTGGGGTACATGTGTCTCTTTCAATTCTGGTTTCTTCGGTGTGTATGCCCAGCAATGGGATTGCTGGGTCATAAGGTAGTTCTATTTGCAATTTTTTAAGGAATCTCCACACTGTTCTCCATAGTGGCTGTACTAGTTTGCATTCCCACCAACAGTGTAGGAGGGTTCCCTTTTCTCCACACCCTCTCCAGCATTTATTGCTTGCAGATTTTTGGATTGCAGCCATTCTGACTGGTGTGAAGTGGTACCTCATTGTGGTTTTGATTTGCATTTCTCTAATAATGAGTGATGTTGAGCATCTTTTCATGTGTTTGTTAGCCATCCATATGTCTTCTTTGGAGAAATGTCTATTTAGTTCTTTGGCCCATGGACAGAATTTTTAAAATCACCACAAGAAAATGGTCATGGAAGCCAGATAAATTCTAAGGTTAAATAGAATCATATTGTTAAATTAAATAAAATAAAGTGAGGAGGATGGTATTTGTGAAAGATACTAAAAACTTGCAAAATTATACTAAATGTCTCAACAAAGACTCCAGTTGTCAGAAAGAGTACCCCTAAAATCAAGTGATAAGCCACGCACAATCTATTTGCTAAGTTATTCACCACAAAAGGAATATGTTAATGAATAAATTATAGTAGAGAAACAAAGGTTTTTAATCATTCTGTGAGAAAAATTTATTTTGTATGCATATATTTTGATGCTGCCTGTGCTTACTCAGATGTGTGTGACTCTTTGTGACCCCATGGACTGTAGCCTGCCAGGCTCCTCTGTCCATAGGGATTCTCTAGGCAGGAATACTGGAGTGGGTTGCCATGCCTTCTTCCAGGGGATATTCCCAACCCAGGGATCGAACCCAAGTCTTCCACATTGCAGGCAGATTCTTTACCAGCTTAGCTACCTGGAAAGTATTACTCAGAATATCTCACTCCCTGCCAGTCCTAGTCTCAGCCTTGAGTATCAGCAAAATTCTTTGTAGACTCCTATACTTACAAATGTAGTCTAAATATTACTGTTGCCTCCAAAAATACAGTATTTTTAAGATAATGCCTCACATCTAATACTCTTGCTGAGAAATTTGTTATTTGGTTTTTAAAGTCAATATTATATAATAATGTTAACATGAAATATATGGGCTTCCCTGGTGGCTCAGACAGTAAAGTGAGTCCTACAATGCGGGAGACCTGGGTTCGATCCCTAGGTCAGGAAGATTCCCTGGAGAAGGAAATGGCAACCCACTCCAGTACTCTTGCCTGGAAAATCCCATGGACGGAGTAACCTGGTAGGCTACAGTCTATGGGGTCGCAAAGAATTGGACATGACTGAGTGACTTCACTTTCAACATGAAATATCAATATATTTCAGGAGATCCTCCTGCCCCATAATAAAATATAGTAAGGAAAAGAAAGATTCTGATAGACATATACTTTGTGCTAGTTACTCTTGTAAATACAGACACTTTTTAAATATGGTCCTATACGCAAGGGTATTACAGTCAGTTTGAGTGATGCAATATATACATAGTATATAAAACATTGTCCAGTTATGGTAATAATAGAGATTACATTGACAGAAAGATTGGAAGCTTGAAGGATTTCTAGAATGATGGATATCATCTGTAACCTAGACATAAAGGATGTTAGCATTGAAACTCATTTTTTATATCAATACTTTTAAACAAGGTATGCTACCTTTAGAGTTTATACTTCGTATTTATTGAACTTATTTCATTTAGTTTTTTATTTTTGTTTAGAGTGAGTAGACAAGTGTCAATACATAATTTTTATATTAGAGAATTTTGTTTGTAATCTTATTCTGCTCTTGTAAGTTATCTGAAAAAATAAATTGTTAACTATGTATCTTTTACATTATGGAATTTTGATATATGAGTTCTGCATTCCTAAATTGTGTGACAAAATCAATAATAAAAATGTATTATTTGAAAAGTACTAGCAATTGCCATTGGAGAAGGCAATGGCATCCCACTCCAGTACTCTTGCCTGGCAAATCCCATGGATGGAGAAGCCACAGTCCATGGGATTGCAGAGAATCAGACACGACTGAGCGACTTCACTTTCACTTTTCACTTTCATGCATTGGAGAAGGAAATGGCAACCCACTCCAGTGTTCTTGCCTGGAGAATCCCAGGGACAGGGGAGCCTGGTGGGCTGTCCTCCATGGGGTCGCACAGTGTAGGACACAATTGAAGCGATTTAGCAGCAGCAGCAGCAATTGCCATATTTTCATCAACACAATTATATTTCCACTGATAATTATTACATGTAGGAGCAAAAATGACTTAAAACATATCTATAAATTAGACACTCATTAAAAGAAATCACCTAGTCATGAGAGATTATCCTTTCCTAGGCCCCATGGTGTGAAAGAATCTTGTCTGCTAGGACAACTGAAATCTATAGTTGTGGTCAGTAATAACATCTGGCCCAATTTCTTACAATATCCATACAAGATCATTTCAAAGAATTAATAAAGTAATAGTGGTGGCATGTTGAAGGGAAGGAGAAATCACCATAACACACTGATATGTAACATATGCTTTAAGAAACAGTAACAGCTAAAACATCTTTTCCAAACAACTTAGGAATGAATACAAGTCAAAGTTTTATTTTACTTTGCTCTAAGGTACAAGGCCTCAAGCTGGTAAATTCAAAGATTCACTCTCATCAGGGTGATTTTATAAACAAGGTAATATCAAAACTACGGAGTTACCGCAATGTGTTACTATAATCATTGGTTTTATCAACATAAATAATTTGAACCTTGTTTCATTATTTATAGCAGGTATGTAAGTAACAAGAATTAAGCTGTGAACGCTCTGTAAATCGAGACTTTTTGTTGAGTTCTCTTAAGTTCTACTTTAAGATAGAAACCTATGGTCTATCAGGCAGTCAGGTCTATTGTTTTTGTAGAAAATTTACTCTAAGAAAGTGAATGTCAATCTGAGAGATATACATGATACAAAATGGAGAGCTACAATGTTCAAATACCTGACTACAGCTGCCAATAGAGTTAATTCCAGTAGTAAAGGGCACCAATCTAAGCCATTCAATCTCCTGTTCCCTTTTGTTTTGTTAGGATGATTTGATTTCATTTTCAAATCTTTTAAACAGACAGAAGTATTAATATCCTAAATAATAAGACAGAGATCTCCTGAAAGTTTTGCATTGCAAGTTTAACAAGATTCAACATAGCAAGTTTGGGACACCAAAGGGAAAAAGAGGTAAAACAAGATGGAAAGGTAAAGTCATGGCATTTGCAAATAAAGTGTCTCAGTGACTCTTTAAGAACCAATAAGAATATCAGAAATTAAGTTTCTATTTTCACTGAAAAGGAAATGGAAAATCTTTTTAAAATTTATTACTCTTTTCCATAGGATAAAGTCATTTTGGGTCACACAAAACTTGACAAAATTGGAACACATTTTAGATACCAGAAATCTTGACAAATGTTCAAATAAACTGAGGAATGTCTGCTACTTATTCTATTTGTTGTTCATAACAATTAAAAATACCCTGCTACAGGCAGTTTACAAAGAACTGAAATATCATTGTGCCCAATACAGGCAATAGTACAAACTTCTTGACAGTTCAAAAGAATGATAGGCAAAGAAAAAATTTGATATAAATGATGCTTTGGACTGAGTGATATCTAGTCTATTACAATCTTAAAATTTGGAGATTCTTAGAGATTACTGTATTATCTCTCAAAGTCATTCTGGAAATGAAACAAATGAAAAAGATCTAAAGTAAGGATGTTGAAACCATATTTAAGTTTGCCTACGTTTATAAATATTTATCAAAGATTCTATCAGAATTTAAAAATAAAATATTCATATTAAATCTTAAATATTTTTAAAAGTTGATTTCTGTTAAACAAATTTAAGCATCTGTGAATGCTTTAAAATAATGTCTTTAATATAATATTATTTAATTATAATATTATTTTTATCATCTCTGATAAAAAATAAAGGTCTCTGATAAGTTTCAGCTTAGGAACAAAACCAAATATTGTTCTTTTATATGCTGGCAAGTTAATCTAGAATGAATTGCTTTTTATGCCAAGCAATCTGATTATTTTAATGTTTACCATTTTAATTTAGTTTCTTAAATGTTATACAGCTTTTTTATTAACATGTCCTTAAGCTTGGGTTCATGGAAAGGTCACTGGGAACAATAATAAAGGCTAACAGTGCCTTAGTGATGGATTTTTCTGCAGTTGTTCATCACCAGGGGAGTTCTATTTCCAGAAAGAAGGGAGTAGTAATTAAGAACACAGAGTCCTTCAGGGTTTCTACTATAAGTCTAACTCAACCTTGGTGGGGATTAATGTAGATTCTTGCTGAAATTCCTAGACTCAATGCATTCAATTACTCAAATAGAGCTAAAATATGGCAGAATAATCTTTAGACAATTTTTGTAGCGAACTATTTTGCATCCTATTAATATGTCCAGAAAGAAAATACAATTTTGAACACCAGTTATTTATACATTCTGTGAAAAGCTCTGGCTATTTACATGATAACTACATGCATACAAACTTGAATGTACAGTGATATAATGTAGCTTAAAAGTTCATAAGATAGTGCTTTTAAATTATTTTTAAAATATTAGGAAATACTAAAGAGTAAACTTACATTTAATATTCAAAATAATTCAATGTAGGATGGATAAATAAACACTACATTATCAGAAAGTACTTTAAACATTTTATACTTGTTTATGGAAAATATTCAATACTGTGGACACATGATAATTATATTCCAAAAAGATTGAACAAAACAAACTGAGATAACTATTCAGAATATAATTTGTTTGTGATATTTATTAAAATTATATATAATAATTTTCATTTCAAAATTATCACTTAATTATTTTATTCATAAATTAGGGGGCACTTTAAATTTATGCGCTGTGAAATTTTGAGATTTTAATAAAATACATGTTAGTTTCAGTGTTTCCCTTTGTAACTACAGAACCATTTTAGACCCAAACCAATCCTTGTTTAACAGACACTCTTACTTGCCAACTCCAGTCCAAATTCTTGACAAACAACTTATGTAACTTTCTGGGTTTGCCTTATATAAGCCTCCTCAATTTTGTAGTCTGGTAGAACATAATTAGAGTGCTTTTTGAATCTGTGTCTCCTGAGCTGTAGATCTCACTGTGGCTTGAATAAAACTCTTTCTTATTCTTATGACAGACTGCTTATAAATTATTTGTGCCAACAAATATTAATATATAAATACATATGTATTCAATTTGCACTCAAAATCTGTCTTCCCTACAGAATGTAAGCAGTATGAGAGCAGTGATTTTTTTTCTTTTTAATTGACAAGATATTTGAAATGTTTGTCAAGCTGATCACATAAGTAAAGAAAAATAAATACATTTTATAACTAAATATTTATGAACCCATATGGAAATCTGTGTATGCCTATGAACAATAATGTATGATAATCAAAATACAATATCAACATTCAGATATTACATTTGTTCAAAGGACCTGCCCATTTTTTCCTATTTAATTAATTCATTTTCTAATTCTTTATTTATATAAAAACTAATAAACCTATAAAATTTCTCTCCATGCCATCCTTAGCAGTGTTCTAGTAAGAAACATCATGAAATTCTGTACATAAGTGTCAATAATTGATTCTGCATCCCACCCACACAAAAATTTTTTTGCTGTTTTTTAAGTCACTATGGGACAATGCCATTTGATTCCTTTGGATTAAAGATCTAAATGTAAGAACAGAAACTATAAAACTCCTAGAGGAGAACATAGGCAAAACACTCTCAGACATAAATCACAGCAGGATCCTCTATGATCCACCTCCCAGAATTCTGGAAATAAAAGCAAAAATAAACAAATGGGATCTAATTAAAATTAAAAGCTTCTGCACAACAAAGGAAAATATAAGCAAGGTGAAAAGATAGCCTTCTGAATGGGAGAAAATAACAGCAAATGAAGCAACTGACAAACAACTAATCTCAAAAATATACAAGCAACTTATGCAGCTCAACTCCAGAAAAATAAACGACCCAATCAAAAAATGGGCCAAAGAACTAAATAGACATTTCTCCAAGGAAGACATACGGATGGCTAACAAACACATGAAAAGATGCTCAACATCACTCATTATTAGAGAAATGCAAATCAAAACCACAATGAGGTACCACTTCACACCAGTCAGAATGGCTGCGATCCAAAAATCTGCAAGCAATAAATGCTGGAGAGGTGTGGAGAAAAGGGAACCCTCCTACACTGTTGGTGGGAATGCAAACTAGTACAACCACTATGGAGAACAGTGTGGAGATTCCTTAAAAATTGCAAATAGAACTACCTTATGACCCAGCAATCCCACTTCTGGGCATACACACCGAGGAAACCAGAATTGAAAGAGACACATGTACCCCAATGTTCATCGCAGCACTGTTTATAATAGCCAGGACATGGAAACAACCTAGATGTCCATCAGCAGATGAATGGATAAGAAAGCTGTGGTACATATACACAATGGAGTATTACTCAGCCGTTAAAAAGAATTCATTTGAATCAGTTCTGATGAGATGGATGAAACTGGAGCCGATTATACAGAGTGAAGTAAGCCAGAAAGAAAAACACCAATACAGTATACTAACACATATATATGGAATTTAGGAAGATGGCAATGACGACCCTGTATACAAGACAGGAAAAGAGACACAGATGTGTATAACGGACTTTTGGACTCAGAGGGAGAGGGAGAGGTGGGATGATTTGGGAGAATGACATTCTAACATGTATACTATCATGTGAATTGAATCGCCAGTCTATGTCTGACGCAGGATGCAGCATGCATGGGGATGACCCAGAAAGATGTTATGGGGAGGGAGGTGGGAGGGGGTTCATGTTTGGGAATGCATGTAAGAATTAAAGATTTTAAAATTAAAAAAAATAATAATAATAATAAGAAAGTGACCTGGAAAAAAAAAAAAAATGGGCCAAAGAACTAAATAGACATTTCTCCAAAGAAGACATATGGATGGCTAACAAACACATGAAAAGATGCTCAACATCACTCATTATTAGAGAAATGCAAATCAAAAGCACAATGAGGTACCACTTCACACCAGTCAGAATGGCTGCGATCCAAAAATCTGCAAGCAATAAATGCTGGAGAGGGTGTGGAAAAGGAACCTCCTACACTGTTGGTGGAAATGCAAACTAGTACAGCCACTATGGAGAACAGTATGGAGATTCCTTAAAAATTGCAAATAGAACTACCTTATGAGAAACCAGAATTGAAAGAGACACATGTACCCCAATGTTCATCGCAGCACGATTATAATAGCCAGGACATGGAAACAACCTAGATGTCCATCAGCAGATGAATGGATAAGAAAGCTGTGGTACATATACACAATGGAGTATTACTCAGCCGTTAAAAAGAATTCATTTGAATCAGTTCTGATGAGATGGATGAAACTGGAGCCGATTATACAGAGTGAAGTAAGCCAGAAAGAAAAACACCAATACAGTATACTAACACACATATATGGAATTTAGAAAGATGGCAATGACGACCCTGTATGCAAGACAGCAAAAAGACACAGATGTGTATAATGGACTTTTGGACTCAGAGGGAGAGGGCGAGGGTGGGATGATTTGGAAAATAAATAATAATAATAATAATTTCTGAGACTGAGGAATAAAATGGGTAAGGAACTTTAAAAATTCCTTATTTCAACTGTTATTTATAAACTAGCAAATTTTATATTATAATACCTGACTCATAACTAAGTTTATAAAAGAGGCCTGTAAGACCTCTGGTTGTATCTGTCTATATGTTTATATGTACATTATCTTTGTTTTTACCTTTGAATGGTTTTATCAAAATTAATTTGTAAGTGAACTCTACTTAATTGGATTCAAGGAAATTAAGGGCTTATATAAATTCTTAAAAAAAAGAAAAGAAGATAATTGGCCAGAATAGTTTCAGGTTCACGTGAACTGGAAAATATTCAATATTAAATTAATACCTGGTATTAATGTTTAAGTTTGTTTTTTAATTAATAGAGATAGATCTATAGTATCACCAATATTAAAAATAATACCTTTATTGTACCTAGGTCTAATAGAAGTAATATAAGACATTATTGTGTCAGTTGCAAATTTGTCAGCAAGAAAAATAACCTGGTATGATGAAATTTTTGTAAATATATTAAATGCAAGTGAAAAAAGCAAAAAATAAAAAATAAAAACAAGGAGATACTTTAAAAATAAATAAATAAAAATAAAATAAAGCAACAATAAAATTTTATAGATTTTCATAACGTATACAAGTTATGTTCAGTTTTGCATGAATGTTACCCGGTTTAATAAATAAATATGCTTGCAGTTTTTGCAGCTCATCATTAAAAGAGTTGTTAGCATTTGCTGTATCAATATTTTCTATTATCATTAATTTCTTACATTATTTGAACCAAACTTTCACTCAATACAATACACACAAACTTGTATTATTACACTACCAAGATCCTCCCTTACTAAATTCAAATTCAATTTTCATTTTACAACCTAACTGAACCATCAGCAAGTAACCTAGTTAACATAAGTAGACCAGGAACAAACTCAACCGTGCAGCATCATTTTCTCCTCTTTGTAACATCTGGAACTAAGCACACTATACTCTCCAGCTTCCCTCTGTGTATAAGCAGAATAATGGTTCCCTAAGGATATGCGTGTGTGTTCAGTTGTTTTTGACTCTTTGTGACCCCACGGGCTGTAGCCCTCCAGGCTCCTCTGTCCACAGAATTTACCAGGCAAGAATACTGGAGTGGGTTGCCATTACCTCCTTCAGGGGATCTTCCCAACCCAGGGTTAAATCTACATTTCTTGTGTCTCTTGCACTGGCAGGGGGCTTATTTACCATGGTACCACCTGGGAAGTCCCCTAAGAATACCCATTTCCTAATTCCCAGAACCTGTGAATATATTACATTACATGGCAAAGGGGAATTACAGTTGCAAATATAACTGTTTGCTAATAGGTGAATCTTAAAGCTGAGAAATTATGCAAAATTATGCAGGTTAACTCAATGTAAGCACAGGCGTCCTTTAAATGAGGAAGAGTAAAGCAGAAGAGTCAGGGTCAGAGCACAATGTGGGAAAACACTGATGGCCATTATAGCTTTTAAATGGAAGAAATCTATGTATGAGCCGAGGAATTCAGGTAGCCTTTGAAAGCTGGAATAGGCAATGAAATATTATGCCTTAAAATTGTCAAAAAGAAATATGCAGCCATGCAGGCAGAGTAGTTTATAAGATCCATGTTAAACTCTGGCCTTCAAAACTATAAGATAATAAAGTTGTACTGTTTGAGCTACTAAGTTGTAGTAATTTGTAAAAGCAGCAATAGGAAACTAATTGAGCCTTCTCCCTAACGACCACTGTTTTTCAGTCTCCTTTGGTGATTCCTTCTGTCTCTCCTTCTGTGAGCCAAATGAAAATCCGTGGACCACTCCTCTTCCTTACCTCAACTTTCTTTCTGTTTTCATCCAGACTTTGGCTTTGGATACTCTCAACACTTCAAAAACCACTTTTATGTGCTGAATTGTTTCCCTCCCCTTAAATATGTTGAACTCCTAACACCTGAAACTCTTGACCATGAGCTTACTCAGAAACAGGATCTTTGCAGATGTAACAGAAATGTGATAGGTCATTAGGATTGATCATATCCAACATGAGGGCTTCCCTGGTTGCTCAGTGGTAAAGAATCCACCCACAACGCAGGAGACATGGGTTTGATCTTTGAGTCAGAAAGATTCCCTGGAGAAGGAAATGGCAACCCACTCCAGTATTCTTGACTGGGAAGTCCCATGGACAGAGGAGTCTGGCAGGCTACAGTCCATGGGGTTGCAAGAGTTAGACATGACTTAGCGACTAAACCACCACCACCAGTATGAATGGCATCTTTACAAGGGGAAAATACCATATGAAGACAGAGACACATAGGGAGACTGCCCTGATGATAACAGGAACAGAGATTGAAGAGATGTAGCTATAAACCAAGCAATGCCAATTGAAGGCTGCAGGCAAAAACTAAGAACACACAAGGATGCATCCTACCCAGTCTCAGAGGAGTGTGGCTTTGATGACACCTTGATTTTAGACATCTAGCTTACAGAAATGTGAGATAATAAATTTGTTCTTTTTTTTAAACATCTCAGTTTGTAGGGCTTTGTAATGGCAGATGTAGGAAGCCAACAGAAGTACCAAATTCATATTAACTCTAACTCATTCTTTGAAAAAGAGGTTCCTCCATCCAAATTCTTACTGATATTTTGATCAGGAAATTATTATATATACATAAGTCATTGTATGGTACTTTGCCTTGTTGTACTTTGCAGATATTCCTTTTTTCTTTACAAGTAAAAATTTGCAGCAACCCTGCATTGAACAAGTCTATCAGTTCAGTTCAGTTCAGTTCAGTCACTCAGTTATGTCCGACTCTTTGCAACCCCATGAATCGCAGCACGCCAGGCCTCCCTGTCCATCACCATCTCCCGGAGTTCAATCAGACTCACGTCCATCGAGTCCATGATGCCATCCGGCCATCTCATCCTGGGTCGTCCCCTTCTCCTCCTGCCCCCAATCTCTCCCAGCATCAGAGTCTTTTCCAATGAGTCAACTCTTCGCATGAGGTGGCCAAAGTACTGGAGCTTCAGCTTTAGCATCATTCCTTCCAAAGAAATCCCAGAGTTGATCTCCTTCAGAATGCACTGGATGGATCTCCTTGCAGTCCAAAGGACCCTCAAGAGTCTTCTCCAACACCACAGTTCAAACGCATCAATTCTTCGGCACTCAGCCTTCTTCACAGTCCAACTCCCATATCCATACATGACCACAGGAAATACCATAGCTTTGACTAGGCAGACCTTTGTTGGCAAAGTAATGTCTCTGCTTTTGAATATGCTATCTAGGCTGGTTATAACTTTTCTTCCAAGGAGTAAGCGTCTTTCAATTTCATGGCTGTAATCACCATCTGCAGTGATTCTGGAGCCCCAAAAAATAAAGTCTGACACTGTTTCTACTGTTTCCCCATCTATTTCCCATGAAGTGATGGGACCGGATGCCATGATCTTCGTTTTCTGAATGTGGAGCTTTTTTTTTTTTTTTTTTATTACTACTTCTATTTTATTTTTTTTTATTTATTTTTTTTAATATAAAAAGAGTTCTTTTTTTATTTTATTTTATTTTTTTTTTAGATTTTATTTATTTTATTTATTTATTTTTTTTTTTTTTCATGCATTCCCAAACATGAACCCCCTCCCACCTCCCTCCCCATAACATCTTTCTGGGTCATCCCCATGCACCAGCCCCAAGCATGCTGCATCCTGCGTCAGACATAGACTGGCGATTCAATTCACATGATAGTATACATGTTAGAATGTCATTCTCCCAAATCATCCCACCTCTCCCTCTCCTCTGAGTCCAAAAGTCCGTTATACACATCTGTGTCTCTTTCCCTGTCTTGCATACAGGGTCGTCATTGCCATCTTCCTAAATTCCATATATATGTGTTAGTATACTGTATTGGTGTTTTTCTTTCTGGCTTACTTCACTCTGTATAATCGGCTCCAGTTTCATCCATCTCATCAGAACTGATTCAAATGAATTCTTTTTAATGGCTGAGTAATACTCCATTGTGTATATGTACCACAGCTTTCTTATCCATTCATCTGCTGATGGACATCTAGGTTGTTTAAGGCATCTTTTTCACTCTCCTCTTCCACTTTCATCAAGAGGCTTTTAGTTCCTCTTCACTTTCTGCCATAAGGGTGGTGTCATCTGCATATCTGAGGTTATTGATATTTCTCCTGGCAATCCTGATTCCAGCTTGTGTTTCTTCCAGTCCAGCGTTTCTCATGATGTACTCTGCATAGAAGTTAAATAAGCGGGGTGACAATATACAGCCTTGACATACTCCTTTTCCTATTTGGAACCAGTCTGTTGTTCCATTTCCAGTTCTAACTGTTGCTTCCTGGCCTGCATACAGATTTCTCAAGAGGCAGGTTAGGTGGTCTGGTACTCCCATCTATTTCAGAATTTCCACAGTTTACTGTGGTCCACACAGTCGAAAGCTTTGGCATAGTCAATAAAGAAGAAATAGATGTTTTCCAGGAACTGTCTTGCTTTTTCATTGATCCAGTGGATGTTGACAATTTGATCTCTGGTTCTTCTGCCTTTTCTAAAACCAGATGGAGCATCTGTAAGTTCATGGTTCACATATTGCTGAAGCCTGACTTGGAGAATTTTGAGCATTACTTTACTAGCATGTGAGATGAGTGCAATTGTGTGGTAGTTTGAGCATTCTTTGGTATTGCCTTTCTTTGAGTTTGGAATGAAAACTGACCTTTTGCACTCCTGAGGCCATGGCTGAGTTTTCCAAAATTGCTGACATATTGAGTGCAGCACGTTCACAGCATCATCTTTCAGGATTTGAAATAGCTCAACTGGAGTTCCATCACCTCCACTAAGCTATGTTCATAGTGATACTTCATAAAACCCACTTGACTTCCCATTCTAGGATGTCTGGCTCTTGGTGAGTGATCACACCATCATGATTACCTGGGTCGTGAAGATCTTTGTTGTATAGCTCTTCTGTGTATGCTTGCCACCTCTTCTTTTTATCTTCTACTTCTGTTAGGTCCCTACAATTTCTGTCCTTTATTGAGCCCATCTTTACATGAAATGTTCCCTTGGTATCTCTAATTTTCTTGAAGAGATCTCTAGTCTTTCCCATTCTATTGTTTTCCTTTACTTCTTTGTATTGATCGCTGAGGAAGGCTTTCTTATCTCTCTTTGGTATTCTTTGGAACTCTGCATTAAAATGGGTATATCTTTCCTTTTCTTCTTTGCTTTTCACTTCTCTTCTTTTCACACAATTATAAGGCCTCCTCAGACAGCCATTTTGCTTTTTTGCATTTCTTTTTCCTGGGGATGGTTTTGATCCCTGTCTCCTGTACAATGTCATAAACCTGCATCCATAGTTCATCAGGTACTCTGTCTATCAGATGTAGTCCCTTAAATCTACTTCTCACTTCCACTGTATAATCATAAGGAATTTGATTTAGGTCATATCTGAATTGTCTAGTGGTTTTCCCCACTGTCTTCAATTTCAGTCTGAATTTGGCAATAAGGAGTTCATGATCTGAGCTACAGTCAGCTCCCCATCTTGTTTTTGCTGACTGTATAGAGATTCTCCATCTTATTTCTAATTAGAATATATACAATTTTTTAGACATAACACTCTTGCACAGTTAATAGGATACTATATAGTGTAAACATAACTTTTGTAACTGAAGGGAAACCAAAATATTCTTGTTACTCTTTTTACTGTGCTACTTACTTCACAGCAGTAATTTGGAACTGAACTGGCAATATCTATGAGACACGCATGTAATGGATTATGTCTTTGCAAGTTGGCATCTGCAAAATTCCCTTCTAAAGCCCCCTCTGTGTGGCGAGGAACAGTTAAGAACTATATTTTCCAGTATGCATTTCCCTCTATGCTTCTGGGATAGGATTACCCATGAGAATATCACAGAATATTTAGATGTTAGAAAAAAGGAAAGTTATTATTCTCTTGTGGGAGTGATAGCCAGAGGTATGGGTAGGTAAGAGTCAGCCAGACTGGTAAATACACAAGATTCACCTGCTTTATTGGTACAGACTGTGAGAGTGTGGGGCTTATCAGTAAGTTATGAGATTTGAAACTTTCCAGTAAATACTTGACAATTATGGGCTTCAATGCTTTAGCGTCCATTCACCATACCTATCCCATGGAGGGAGGAGCCTGGTAGGCTATAGTCCACGGGGTCGCAAAGAGTCAGACAAGACTGAGCAACTTCACTTTCTTTCTTTCGTTCTTTCTTTCTTTCTTTCTTTTTCTTTCTTTCTTTCTTTCACCGTACCTAACTATTAATACAACTTGCCTGACCTTCAGTAGTAACTTCCTTATTCACTGTGTCCTAACTTCCATCTCACCCAACAACACCATACATCCTAGTTTTTAAATCAAATTTCTGTTTTCCTGAATGAATGCAAACCAATTCAGGAATCCAAAATTCATTTAACTATAACATGCCCTTTGCTGACCACCAAATATTCCCCAGTCCAGTTACTAGAAGACTCACCTGTTTAGGCAGTCATGCCACAAATCCTGAAACTATCCTTGATAACTGTCTTTCTTTACACATTCCGTTCCTAAGTCATTATCAAATCCTACTTAAACATACAACAGAATCTGAATGGTTCTCATCACTGCTACCACACTGGACTACTAAAATTTATCTCGATTCTGATTATTGTCACAGTCTCTTAGCTGGTCTTCCTTCTTCTCCTCTTACTTCCCTGCAGTTTTTATTCTCAAGAAATCAGTTAGAAGATTACGGGTTTTCAACTAATATGGAAAACATCAATGAATTAAACTGGTACATACCATTAAAACAGAACTACAGACATAGAATTATATTACAGTGAATTGATGTTATATGAAGTCTAGCAGTGCCCTCTTGATTTTTATTCTATCTATGACACTTACTAACAGAGTGATCTTAGGCAAGTGATCAAGCACCTTTAAATACAATTGTTCTTCTTAAGGAGTTCAGTTCAGTTCAGTTATTCACTCATGTCTGACTCTTTGCAAACCCATGAACCGCAGCACAACAGGCCTCCCTGTCCACCATCAAGTCCCAGAGTCCACCCAAACCCATTTCCATTGAGTCGGTGATGCCATCCAACCATCTCATCCTCTGTCATGACCTCAATCTTTCCCAGCATCAAGGTCTTTTCAAATGAGTCAGCTCTTTGCATCAGGTAGCCAAAATACTGGAGCTTCAGCTTCTACATCAGTCCTTCCAATGAACACTCAGGACTGATCTCCTTTAGGATGGACTTGTTGGATGTCCTTGCAGTCCAACGGACTCTCAAGAGTCTTCTCCAACACCACAGTTCAAACACATCAATTCTTCGGTGCTCAGCTTTCTTTATAGTCCAGCTCTCACATCCCTACATGACCATTGGAAAAACCATAGCCTTGATTAGACAGACCTTTGCTGACAAAGTAATGTCTTTGTTTTTTAATATGCTGTCGAGGTAGGTCATAACTTTCCTTCCAAGGAGTAAGCATCTTTTAATTTCATGGCTTCAATCACCATCTGCAGTGATTTCAGAGCCCAGAAAAATAAAGTCAGCCACTGTTTCCACTGTTTCCCCATGTATTTGCCATGAAGTGATGGAATCGGATGCCATGATCTTAGTTTTCTGAATGTTGAGCTTTAAGCCAACTTTTTAACTCTCATTTTTCACTTTCATCAAGAGGCTCTTTAGTACTTCTTTACTTTCTGCCCTAAGGGTAGTGTCATCTGCATATCTGAGGTTATTGATATTTCTCCCACAATCTTCCAGCTTCTGCTTCCTCCAGTCCAGCATTTCTCATGATGTACTCTGCATATAAGTTAAATAAGCAAGGTGACAATATACAGCCTTGATGTACTCCTTTTCCCATTTGGAAACAATCTGTTGTTTCATGTCCAGTTCTAACTGGTGCTTCCTGACCTGCATATAGGTTTCTCAAGCAGCAGGTCAGGTGGTCTGGTATTCCCATCTCTTGAAGAATCTTCCACAGTTTATTATGATCCACACAGTCAAAGACTTTGGCATAGTCAATAAAGCAGAAATAAATATTTTTCTGGAGCTCTCTTGCTTTTTTGATGATCCAACAGATATTGGCAATTTGATGTCTGGTTCCTCTGACTTTTCTAAAAGCAGCTGGAACATCTGGAATTTCATGGTTCACATACTGCTGAAGCCTGGCTTAGAGAATTTTAAAAGAAATTTCTAAATTTTGAAATTGGAGAAATTCTAAAGGAGACAGCTAACAATACTTCCCCAGTGAATTGTTATCAGAGAACACAATAAAATGTGCTCTAAAACGGTGGCAATACTTACTGTAATTAGAAAAACTGTACTCCTAAATTGGAAAATATGACTAAAGTTCTTTGTTACCAGCCCCCAACTCCCATACAACATTTCTTCAAGAGGCATACGTATTCAACAATATACATGCAAAGACATTTTTATTACTGGACAGAAAATCTCTTTCATTTTGACAGATGATCTGTGAACAAGTTTGATTAAATATTTGAGATCATAACTCTGAATTGTGTTAAGAAGAATAAGCAAAATCCCGCATGTGAGATACTAGTTTATTTTCTTAAAAAGCAATAAAAGCCAATTTCTTATGGGGAGGGTAGCAGGACTGACGGTGGTAGAATAGAACAAGAAAATATACTGATTTCAGAAAGAGAAGATGATCTGGATTACATATATGCGTGCATACAAATTATCTGGAATATATTTATAGAGAGATGAGAATTAGGTACCTAGTTCTGATGGATCAGAGTCTATCTATTGGTCAGTTCCCAGGGTTGGAAAGATCCCGTGAAGAAGGAAATGGCAACTCACTCCAATATTCTTGCCTGGGAAATCCTATGGACAGATAAGCCTGGTGGGCTACAGTCCACGGGGCCACAAAAGAGTCAGACATGACTTACTGACTAGACAACATTGGTCAATTCATCTTCTTTGGGGGAAGAAAGCAATATTTCCATACTTTACTATTGTCATCTATAAAATATCCATAATTATAATCTTTTATCACATTCATTTATTTTGAAGTATCTTCTCTAGAGTGCACTGTTTTAATTACTCACTTCAAGTTAAAAATTTTTTTTTCATATAGTTGAATAGGTGTTATTTTTCCAAACAATGTCCTAAATATTACAGAGTATTGAGGCAGTTGGCTGTGTGGGGAGAAGGTAGAATGGTAGAATGGTGTCATTTTAGATGGTTATCTATCTAAATGTTGCCATCACCAGATATGACCATCTTTCCTGAATCTTCAGTTATAGCTATGGGCAGGTTACTGAGACGTGCCATTCTTCATTCTATAAAACAAGGCTTCTCTATGCATTTTAGCCTATTTAATTATGTCAGTTTTTCTTCATACTTCAGTGGATATTTTAGAACCCAGGATTATTAGCTTGATTCAGGATCTCACTGTCCCACAGGAAACTTTCTTTGACTGTCTAAAGGCACATAAGATACTTACTACTTTGTATTGCCTTTCTATCAAGTTTTAACATGGGGAGTTGGCATGAATTTTCTCTCTTTTCTCATCCTCTCTGGATGAATGGGTAGTGTGTTCAAAACTCTACCCACCCAGGGACTTACAAACATAGAAGATTTCATTTTCTCCTTTTGACCCTCTAGCTCTACCAACTTGGAAAAAAATTATCAGATTTGGAAACTTTATGTTGCATTGCATCCATCAGGAAAATTTCATGCCTTAAGTTTCCTTCAGCATTGCCAACTTCCTCAATACAAAAATACTGTCCTTAATTTTGTAACATCTATTGCCTGAGGCAAAAATTCTTTCTTTACAATATAGTTAACTCAATACAGTAACCAGAAAGATACCAAAAAAATCAGATATTTCAAAATATCCTTATACTAGACTTTACACCACATTGAATCCTTCAATATGACTTCTGCATTACTAAAATATGCCCTTCATGTTACATAGATATATAACCCATTTTTCAGGACTCTAAAGGCTCTATAGGGTTAAAGTTAGCTTCTCCAGATCTTATGAATAGATATAGATATCTTAAAATAGGTTTCTCAATTTATTGACCATAGCAGACAAAACATTGTCTATGGCATTAATACCTAGGGTCTTTAATGGATGTATGACAACTTAAGTAGTGAATTAAAACTCTTCTTAGTCTAATTATTAATGTTTTCCAGTTAAGACACATTTTTGCCCCCTTATTCAAAATAATCATAATAGCATAACCCACTGAGTTTTTCTTGATAATATGTATATGGAGAGGAAGTCAGACAAATTACAGGCCAAAAATAAAGTTCATTAAAACTCAGATTTTTAAACTTATTCTTCAGTATATTCTATAAAGTATTTTTTTAAGTTTTCCTAAAAGTAAGAATTTAGATTATTTGAATATTTTTGCTATCATAAATATTGCATGTACTTTCACAAAGAGTTTTCTTAAATAAATTCCTTTACAAACGGACATAACTGGAACAAAGATGCACATATAATATTTCAGTAGATACTGCCAAATCACTCAAGTGTGGCAATAGTAACCTTCCACTAAAAGTTGCATTTGATATGATTTATTTTCCCAAATTTCAACTAATGGTCTTGCGAGAAGTGAAGTGAAAGTCACTCAGTCGTATCTGACTCTTTGCAACTCCATTGACTATATAGTCCATGGAATTCTCCAGGCCAGAATACTGGAGTGGGTACCCTTTCCCCTCTCCAGGGGAATCTTCCCAACCCAGGAATCAAACCAGGGTCTCCTGCATTGCAGGCAGATTCTTTAACAACTGAGCTATCAAGGAAGTCCAACGGTCTTAGACAATGTCTTAATTTTTACCTTAATATAGTAACTGATAATTACTATGTTTTTTTTCATTTATATTGTAATTTGCATATATTTATTGGCTTTAAACATTTTCTTTTCTTGAGTTGTCACTTGTATCTTGTACTGATTTTATATTGTGTTTCTTTCTAAAATGTTAAAAATATATTACATAGTGTAATAAAATACATGGTATAGCAATATTTATAGCTAGTAATCCTTTAATATATGTGTCAAGGACAGCAGTTAGAACCTGACATAGAAAAACTGACTGGTTCAAAATTGGGAAAGGAGTATGACAAGGCTATATATTGCTTATTTAATTTTTATTCAGACTACATCATGCAAAATGCTGGGCTAGATGAATCACAAGCCAGAATCAAAGTTGCCAAGAGATATATCAACAATCTCATATATGCAGATATACCATTCTAATGGCAGAAAGTGAAGAGCAGCTAGAGAGCCTCTTGATGAGGGTGAAAGAAGAGAGTGAAAAAGCTGTCTTGAAACTCATGTTAAGAAAAAAAAAAAAAACACAACAACTAAGAACATGGTATTCAGTCCCATCACTTCATTGCAAATTGAAGGGGGAAAAGTGGAAGCAGTGGCAGATTTTACTTTCTTGGGCTCCAAAATTACTGTGGACAGTGACTGTAGCCATGAAGTTAAAAGACACTTGCTTCTCGAAAGAAAAGCTATGACAAAACTAGACAGTGTATTAAAAAGCAGAGACATCCTTTTGCTGACAAAGTTGTGTATAGTCAAAGCTATGGGTTTTTTTGTTTTTGTTTTTTTTTTCAGTACTCATGTATGAATGTGAGAGTTGGACCATAAAGAAGGCTGAGCACTGAAGAAGTGATGCTTTCAAATTGTGGTGCTGGAGAAGACTCTTGAAGAGAGTCCGTTGAAGAGCAAGGAGATCAAACCAGTCAGTTCTAAAGGAAATCGACCCTGAATATTCATTGAAAGGACTGATGCTCTAGCTAAAGCTCCAATATGTTGGCTACCTGATGTGAAGAGCTGACTCACTGGAAAAGACCCTCATGCTAGGAAAGATGAAGGCAGGAGGAGACAGTGATGACAGAGGATGAGATGGTTGAATGGCATCACTAACTCAATGGACATGAGTTTGAGCAAGCTCGGGGGTATAATGAAGGACAGGAATGACTGGCATGCTGCAGTCCATGGCATCACAAAAAATTGGATACAGTATACCGACCGAATAGCAGGAAAGCCCATATCAAGTCAAAGTATATCCAAACACTAATACAATTTTAATTCCAGCTTACCACTGTGGCTTTGAGTTCTCTTTTTGTTAGCACTTGGATATTCCCTTTCTTGTTTTTATGCTTAGATAAAAAAATATATATATATACATATATATATATATATATATTACTCTTGTGTTCAATATTTATACATCATAAACATTAGTTAAATCTACTGTAGCAAATAGTTACCTTTTAAAGTCTGTAAAATAATGTGGTAAACAATATGCCTGTTAAAATAATACAGTTGAGCTCTACAAATTGGAATAGCAGAAATACAGTTTACACTGTCCTGTTAAGTGCAAAGGTGAGTTAGAAAGTAATACTTATAACATGATTCTTTTTTGTTAAAATATATTTTAATTGTTTTGCATAGATATGAGTATTAGAGTAATAAATACAAAAGTATTCATAGCTAACTTTAGGAATTAGGATTAGAGTACAACTAATAGTTTTCTTCTCAGAAAGACTCAATCAGTATCTTTAAGACATTTTTAATTTCCTTTTATTTATTTTCTCTTACAATGCATCAGTATGCGATTGTATGAGTGCTTCTAAAAGACACATTTATAGATAATACTGCCTAGAACAAACATTGTAGAATTTCAGTAAACTTTACCTTCAATGTGTCCTTTTTTGGACTTTTAAAAAATATTGCTGTATTATTGAATTGCATTTAAAATATGCATATATTTTATGATTAAAATGAATGCTTAAGACATAACATAGTGACTAAAATCAACAATACTTATATACTTTTGAGTTGCTACAGGACTATATCGTAAAGTGTTCTCACCACAAAAAAAATGATAATTATGTGATAAGATATAGATATCAGCTAATGCTATGGTGGAAATCATATTGCAATATATATCAAATAGACATGTTATACACCTTAAATTTACTGTTTATTCACTAAGTCTTGTCCACCTCTTTGTGACCCCATGGACTGCAGCATGCCAAGTTTCCCTCTCCTTCACCATCTCCCAGAGTTTGCTCACATTCATGTCCACTGAGTCAGTAATGTCATCCAAGCATCTCATCCTCTGTTTCCTCTTTCTCCTGCCCTCCACCTTTCCCAGAATTAGGGACTCTTCCAATGCGTTGGCTTTTCACATCAGGTGACCAAAGTATTGGAGCTTCAGCTTCAGCATCAATCTTTAGACTTATGTAATGCTAGTAATATATTTCAATTATATCTCAATAAAATAAAATGAATTAAACATTTGTTTTTCCTGTGGTTCTGTTTCTAGGCAAGAAAACTAAGTGATGAAAGAGAATGCTCATGCACTTTTGATAGCAATATAAATTGACTCAGTCACAATGGAAAACATCATGGAAATCCCTCAAAAAAATTAAAAATAGAACTACCAGAACATCCTGCAACTTTGTTTTGGGGCATATATCTAAAGAAAATGAAATCACTAACTAGAATATATCTGCACCCTCGTATTCTCTGCAGTACCATTTACAATAGCCAAGACATTTGCTATTATTTTTAGTGACTAAGTCATGTCTAACTCTTTTGTGACTCCATCGACTGAAGCCCACCAGGCTCCTCCATCCACAGGATTTCCCAGGCAAATGTACTGGAGTAGGTTGCCCTTTCCTTCTCCAGGGGATCACCTGACCCAGAGATTGAACCTGAATCTCCTGCCCTGGCAGGTGGATTCTTTACCACTGAGGCAGCAGAGTATTATTTAAAAGAAAATGTGGTACAATTTATAACATTTTATGTATATGTGCATATGTATATAAAATAGAAAGAGAAAAGAGACATTATCTCTAACATTACTACAAGAGACAATTATGCTTTAGTTTCATTATAAATAGTCAATATGAATACCTATGTATAAGTAAACAGATAACCAAGTCACCATGACATAGGGGGAAGGGAAAATACAATGGGTTGAACAAGGATGTGATTCAGGGAGGAAGTATGCAGGTTGTCTTAACAAAATTAATATGAACATATTTCAGCATTAGAAATAAGCAGACCCAGGGTATACAGATACATATCCTCCCTTATTTTTAATATACTACCAAAATAAAAATAAATCCTAGAATATGTTACAGAACTGTGGCAATTCAAGTACGAATATGATCCTATGACTAAGTTGGAAGAGATCATAGAAAAGCCCTATGACTTATTTGATAGATGTTGTTCAGTCACTAAGTTGTATCCAACTCTTTGCAACCCCATGGACTGCAGCATGCCAGGCTCCCCTTTCCTTCAATATATTCTGGAGTTTGTTCAGATTCATGTCCATTGAGTCAGTGACACGATCTAACCCATCTCAACCTCTGCCACTTCTTTTGCCTTCAATCTTTCTGAGCATCAGGGTCTTTTTCAATGAGTCTATTTGATAGAGCTGGGGTTTAATAAAGTCTTTATAAAAAACAGGATTTGTGACCTTGGGGATAAGTGAGGTTGGAAACTAGAATCAAAATCATTGCTACAAAACATAATCCAAGACAGACTATTCTCTTATGAGAATTACTCTACAGAGAAAATCTGCACAGGGATCGAGGAAAGTAACAGAAAATCTGCCTCATGTCTTGATGCTGGGGGATTGGAGAAATGTCTCTCATGAAAAATGAAATCCCCAAGTGTAGTCCATGTAAAACTGAGGCATGCAAATCTATACTGCATGTTATAGAAATTTAGGGAGGAGAAAAGAGAATGCAAAATCTGGTCCATGAACAGTAAAGTCACTGCAGATCTGCTCCCCTCTCAAAAAGCTCCAAAACAGCATTCACTGCTTTGCAAGGAACTTGGGAATGCAAGAGTCAAAAGTAACAAAAGACACTTCAATCCATTGAAGATGATTGTAATATTTGAAATTACAAAAGACACAGATATCCATCAGGGGATACATCATAAATAATAGATTAAGAACAACAAAACAATTTATCATGAAAGAACAGGCTGAAAAAGTCTAAAAAATTATTTGCATCAAATGTGTAAACAAATCTACCTCCTGAGAACCAGTATGCGGGTCAAGAGACAAAGAATAGGACATGGAAAAATGGACTGGTTCAAAATTGGGAAACAAGTACGTCAAGGCTGCATATTGTCACCCTGCTTATTTAACTTCTATGCAGAATACATCATGCAAAATTCCGCTCTGGATGAAGCATGAGCTGGAATCAAGATTGCCGGGAGAAATGTCAATAACCTCAGATATGCAGATGACACCACCCTTACGCAGAAAGCAAAGAGGAACTAAAGACCTTCTTGATGAGGTGAAAGAGGAGAGTGAAAAAGCTGGCTTAAAACTCAACATTCAAAAAGCTAAGATCATGGCATTTGGTCCCATCACTTCATGGCAAACAGATGAGGAAACAATGGAAACAAAGAAAGTCTTTCTTCTCTTGGGCTCCAAAATCACTGCAGATGGTGACTGCAGCCATGAAATGAAGACACTTGTTCTTTGGAAGAAAAGCTATGACCAACTAGACAGCATATTAAAAAGTAGAGACATTAATTTGCCAACAAAGGTCTGTAGAGTCAAAGCTATGGTTTTTCCAATAGTCATTTACAGATGTGAGAGTTGGACCATAAAGAAGGCTGAGTATAGAAGAATTGATACTTTTGAACTCTGGTGTTGGAGAAGACTCTTGAGAGTCCCTTGGACTGTAAGGAGATCAAACCAGCCAATCTAAAGGAAATCAGTCCTGATATTGATGTGAATAGCTGACTCATTAGAAAATAATCTGATGGTGGGAAAGATTGAAGCGCAGGAGGAGAAGGGGGCGGCAGAGGATGAGATGATTGGATGGCATCACCGACTCAGTGGACATCAGTTTGATGAAGCTCTGGGAAATGGTGAAGGACAGGATGGCCTGGTGTGCTGTAGTCCATGGGGTCAAGTCCATGGACAAGACTGAACAACCACAAAGTGTAGACAAACATATAAAAAATAAACCCATAATAAAAATAAAGGCTAAATATGAAGGAGCAACATTTTTAAAAGAAACGAATAGGATATTTAGAATTTTTAAATGGCATGCTTGAAATAGAAAAACAAAAATTCAATGGAGAAGTTAAGCAAATTTTAAAGATGTTCAGCAGTTCTAGAAAACAGACCTAAAAGAATTGGCTAGAACAAAGCACAGAAAAATGGACAGAAGGTTCTGTAGTATTTAACTAAGTATAGTGAGCATAGTGACACTGGAGTGCCTAAATTTAAAAAAAAAAAGGCCATTTTAAAAATAATAAACTAGAGAAAATAAGGTAACCTCCTTTCCAGAGCCATGACACAAATTTTTCCTGGGCCACATTTCATATTCTAGTATATGTAAAGGGTGTCATGTGTAGCCATGCAATGCACAACCTACGTGATCTTATGTAGAGAACTCTCTTCCATTCCCTCCCTATTATGCTTTTCTAACATATTTTAACTCAAGTAATACAATATTTGCACCAGTAGTGTAAGAAATTAAATTACAAAATTATTTCAATCCAGCTTCTATAAAATGGCTGCTTAAGAACTCCTAGAACTCTGTTTATAGGAATCC
Source organism: Ovis aries (assembly GCF_016772045.2). NCBI lineage: Eukaryota > Metazoa > Chordata > Mammalia > Artiodactyla > Bovidae > Ovis > Ovis aries. The sequence goes on from NC_056063.1 coordinate 65,025,905, forward strand.
TTAGACATTCTTTTAGCTGACTTTAGTTCCCACTGAAATCATTTAAGTAAATTACAAGTTAACATTAAGATTTCCATTTTGTTATATTCAATTCAAAAAGCATACATTTGATAACAATTTTTGTGTCTTTAGTATATTTAGTTGACTGCACTGTGTTTGTTGAAATATTTTCTTCTTTATAAAAGAATTCACTCTATAAATCCCCCTGCTTCCTTTCTGTATGCAGTTCCAGAAGAAAAAATGCTTCTCATTCCCCAAAATATAAATGACTTCTCCCTCAGATAGTAACTTGTATGGAATTGGGAAAATTAGTTACTTCTTTCTGTCACTGCAGTTCTTTACTGAGAAAGCTCATTTCCCTGTGTATATTTTAATGCAATCCCAGAAGTTATAACAATAGCACTCTTTCATTTGGTATCATAGAATAATGAGCTCTTCCACTTTCTGCTTCAGTGTCATGCAATACATTTAAACCTTTAAAAAATGTATTCAGTATGATAGGAAAGCACCTCAGTAGGAATGTTACTAATGTGTAGTAGACATCCCAATGAATAAACCTTTCCTTATTCTCCAGATAGGGTTTTTATTCTGCATTACTATTCACAGTAAACAACAGACTGGTACAATAGTCAGTACAGGTTTAATAATGAATTAAACTGCATTGCATTGACATTCTCTAAGCCAGTAAGCTCTATATAATCGATTTTCTTTCAGAGGTCAATGTGAAACAACAGTTTGAAAGTGACATTGCCAAATAAATTCCGATTGTTGACCCTTGCCGTAGCTGTCTTTCTGTATATCATTAGCTGAGGCATTAAACCCATAAGTTTCTTCATCACTGAGAACGTTTGCTGTTGGTTTGCTGTATATGATCTTTATTATGTTAAGGTAGGTTCACTCCATGCCCACTTTCTGGAGAGTTTTTATCATAAATGATTGTTGCATCTTGTTAAAAGCATTTTCTGCATCTATCGACATATTGCATGATTTTTATTCTTTAATTTGTTAATATGGCGTATCACATTGATTGATTTGGGTATTTTGAAGAATCCCTGAATCCCTGGGATGAATTCCACTTGATCATGGTGCACAGTCCTTTCAATGTGTCGTTGGATTCTGTTTGTTTGCTAGTATTTTGTTGAGGACTTTTGTGTCTATGTTCATCAGTGATATTGGCCTATAATTTTTTTTGTGTGTGCAGTATCTTTGTCTGATTTTAGTATCAAGGTGATGGTGGCCAAGTATCTGGATGATGGTGGCCTTGTAGAATAAGCTTGGAAGTATTCCTTTGTCTGGGGTTTTTCAGAAGAATTTGAGAAGGATAGGTGTCAGTTCTGCTCTAAATGTTTGATAGAATTTGGCTGTGAAGCCATCTGATCCCAGACTTTGTTGGAAGATTTTTAATTACAGTTTCAATTTCATTACTTGTGATTGGTCTGTCTATATCTTCTCTACCTTCCTTGTTCAGTCTTGGAAGTTTGTACCTTTCTAAGAATTTGCCCATTTCTTCCAAGTTGTTCATTTTATCAGCATATAGTTGTTTGTAGAAGACTCTTATGATCCTTTATATTTCTGTGCTGTCCATTTTTACAACAGAGAAGTTACCATTAATGTGATGCCTTATAAGCAGCTTATAATTGGTTGTTACATTTGCATCCCATATGTCCATGTATCTGTTCTAATTGAGGCATGTGAATATAAATATTTTTAACTTTAAGTCTATCATCTTGCTAGTTATTTCTTATTTGGTCCATCTGTTCTTTTCTCCTTTCATTTTTCTTCTTACTTTTGCATTAATGCAATATTATAGCTATTCTATTTAATCTATAATATTGTATTTTTAATTCATTTTTATATCTTTAGTTCATTTCCATAAGGTTTGAAAAATAATATCTTTTAAATATTAGATTCTGAGAACAAATGGTATCATACCATTTCACATACAGTGTAAAATACCAAGAATTTATTTATGTAAAATTTTTAAGACTTATTTTTCATATAAAACCTAGATTCTACTAATGGTAATACAACAAATTTCAGGAAAGGGAAATATCCTTGGAAGTCTTTGTTAGTCTCAAAATTTTCACCAACAGCAGGGCTTAAAAACTGGAACACTCAGTTTTTCAAAAGATACTTACAGGTTATTTGTCAAGGCAGCAACAGTTTCCATGGGGATGGACTCAAGTACCCTCAACAAGAGGTTTCAGAAGTCTGTTAAATTTCAGTGACTGAAACTTAGCACTTTTCTAATAACAAAATCTAATTACTAAGTGCTAAATTCAGCAAAAATGTCTAAAACATTCTCCTAGAGCAACTGTCATGATTCTCTAAATGGTGACTAACTGAAAATAACTATAGGCCAGTTTTTTGAGTTGTTTCAGTGAAAAAAATTGTGTATCTTTAGCCCTGTAGAAAACCACCATGTTATAGAATTCATGACTCAGTTGCGTGTTGAAATAATATACTTTAAAAATATGATTGCTCTTCAGTAACGAAGATGAAGAAGTTGAATTTTCTGTGAAAGCTTGGACATACAAGGTCTGTTATTTGTCATAGAATATTGGCTTTCAGGTTTTGAAGCCAAATCCTCTTATTTATCAAAGTGCATTCTTATGATCTCCTGATGTTACCATTATTATAGAAGTAGTCACTCTGTATTATATCTGCTTCCTCTTGACACTGTATTAAATATCTAAGGTATATGATATTTCCCCTCAAAATTGTTTACTTACCAACATGGAGTAAAAATTCTACATTTTATTTTCTCTCTGCTGAAAAAGCATTTGGGAAAAAAAAAAAAAAAAAAGCACATGCTCTAAAATAGTAGACTTTATCCAGATGGGTGAAGTAAAAGAAAGAATGCCTCCAGTTAGCCAAGTTTCAGTCACAGGAACATACGTTAAGGCATTTGGCTGAATTATCTAGTTATTTAATAAAACATCCTTTTTTATTTTGGGTGAAAACATTTTTTTTGGGGGGGGATAAATAAATAAACACAACCCTTAATATATTTCTTTAGAGAAAGCTAACAAGTATCAATTAACTTCCCCTTCCCACTCTGAGAGTAGGTGTCCTATATTTATTCCTATCTTATGTTTATGTCCCAGTTGCAGTACATCTGAATCCTAGTCTCAGTTCTGATCACCAAGTATTAGAAAATGAAATGAAGAAGTCCATGTCTGTGAGTGAGAATAATTTAGAAAGTCTAAAATGAATGCTAATTAAAAATAATTGAAATAGTTAGATGGGTACTGGAAACAGCCAACATTAGGGAAAAAAAAAAAAAAACTATATCAAGTTAAATGTCATTTATTAGGTAACATGACCTCCAACTTCCCCGAAAGTACTGGATTATTGAAGAGTTTCTTCATTTTGCCACCGTTATAATATTTACAACACTATAAGACAGCTGAACAGTTTTTTTTTTTTCAGTAACACTGCTTACTTATATAGTTATATAAATGTTGATTTTAAAATATATGTTCAAATGTTTAAAATGTACAGAAATTAAGAAATCTAAAGCACTATTTTAACAAAAAAACTGATTTACAATAATATCAAGAATACTAAAATATCTGAGGATGAATACTGTGAAATATGTATTGTTCAATAACAAATGCAAAATATTGCTGAGAGAGATTAAAGACCTAAATAAATAGAGAGCTTATATGGGCAAAGAATGTTGCCTGCCATTTCAGTAACATGTTGACTGCCATCAAGCCTTCATTCACTGCAGCCCCTCTGATGGTGCACCCTGAAGGAATTCCTCTAAGGGTGGAGAAAAAAAAATAGGATACTGGCCCTAAATAGTTAAGATGCTTGTCTGAAGAATACTTAAGGTGCTTATCTAAATAATAATTTCAATGAACTCAGAGTCCTGCATCTGTCCATACATAAAGAAGCATTATAATCACTAACTTGAGATGTCTGTATTTTTTGTGTGTGATTAGCAGTAATCTTTTGATGTTCAACTGCCTTTTTTTTTTTTTTTTTTTAGCAAAAGCTTCTCTACATAGTGGCTCCTCCCTTGCCTCTTTGGAACAGTTCTTCAGAGCTACCTGAGAGGCTATCTCCCAGGCTATAGTCTTCAGAAAGGTTTGTGAATAAAACATAACCAGAAGCTTTCAGATTGTTTGTTTTTCTTGAGTCAACAGATCATGGATGTGAAGATTCAATACTTTTAAGATGACAATTTGTCATCTTAAATGACTTGGGGCTTCTATGCATGTAATCTATACATGGGGCTTCCCTGTTGACTCAACAGTAAAGAATCTGCTTGCAATGAAGGAGACACACAGGAGACATGGTTTCAATCCTGAGTCAGGAAGATCCCAGGGAAGAGGGCATAGAAACACACTCTAGTATTCCTGCCAGGAAAATCCCATCGACAGAGGAGCTACAATCCATGGGGTTGCAAAGAGTAGAACACGACTGAAGCAACTGCACACACACACACACACACAAATACACACATACACAATCACACACACACACACTCAAAGAATAGATATAAGACAACTCCATCAAAATTCCAGTGAATTATTTTGGAAAAATTAAAAGCTGACTCTAAAATGAATCTTAGAATACAAAAATCTGTAACAGCAAAACATTCTTGACAAGAAAGATCTAAACTGGGAGTCTTTTACCTTAGTAGACTGAAAAAATTTCCACCTTCAGCACTAGGCAAGGAAAGGATCCAGTCACAGTCCCCCTGATCTGATAGAGTGGGTAACATACTGAGAAGGAGAAGGCCATGTGACCACAGAGGCAGAGACTGGAGGGATGAGACTACCAGTCAAGGAACTGTGGCAACTACCATAAGCTGCACAAAACAAGGAATGGATTCTCCCTGAAAAACTCCAGAAGGAGCACAGCTTTGCTGGCATCTTGAGCATGCATGTTTCAGCTCAAGAAAACTGGCTTTGGACTTCTGTCTTCTAGAAATGTGAGGGAATACATTTCTCTTGTTTTCAGTCACCAATTTTGTGGTACTTCATTACTGAAGCCATGAGTAGCTAACACAAATATGGTAGTCAAGACAGTATAAACTTGGAATAAATACAAATAAAATAGAATATAGATTCCAGAAATAAATTCATACTTACATGGTCAAGTTAATTTCAACACAAAGGCCAAATCAAATCGATGGGAAAAGAAACAAATTTAAGATACACATTACTGAACTAATTTTATTTTCTGTACAGGCTTTCTATATGGAAAATTATGAACTTCAACTCATACATGACACCATACAGAAGTTACATTTATGATGAATCATAGACCTAAATATGAAAGCTAAATTTACAAATCTTTTGGAAAAAAAAGGAACCTTTGCCACATTCCATAACTGTGAAGTACTTCAAAAACATTGTGTTTAAAGTAACAGATAGACACAAAAGTATAACTAATATTGATATACAGTGAAAGGAATTGGAGACGTTTTATTTCTGAAGGAATGAATATTATGAAAGGAATTGGAGACATTTTACTTCTGAAGGAATGGATATTATGACACAAACAGCTTTATTTATTCCTTTCTGATATTTATGCTTTTGATATTTTCACACCTATTTCATGTTGAATAGAAAATAGATGAGAGTAGTTTTCCCTAATTTTATGATCAAAAGATTCAATTTAACCCTGTAATAAGATGTTCAAATGCAATTTTGGTAAATATTTATTATCAGATTCAATTTAATTTTGCATTAGTTTACTTATCATTAATCAATATGGGATTCTGTCAAATAATTAAAATGTATTTTTTCTTTTACTTTTTTCCCTAATTCATATGCTGTAAGCTACTTTTTATAATGTCAATTAATCCTGCATTTCTGGAATAAAAACCACTTTTATATGACATCTTGTCCATATTATATATTGTTAGGGTCAATTGTCTAATATTGCAACTGTGCTCATAAGGGATATTGGTTTGTCATTTCCTTTCCTTGTAATCTTTTTATCCAGTGAACCAGTGAAGTTGCTCAGTCATGTCTGATTCTTTGCAGTCCCATGGACTGTAGCTTACCAGGCTCCACCATCCATGGGATTTTCCAGGCAAGAGTACTGGAGTGGGGTGCCATTTCCTTCTCCAGGGGATCTTCCCGACCCAGGGTTCGAACCCAGGTCTCCTGCATTGCAGGCAGACGCTTTACCATCTGAGCCACCAGGGAAGCAGGTTTTGGTATATCAATAACACTGTTTTCATAAAATAAGTTGGAAAATGGCATCTTTCATTTTTCTGAAGCAGTTGTTTTTCCTTTTTTTTTTTAATTTGCTATTTGACGGAGATTTGGTATTATTTTCCCCCTAAATATTTGATAGAATTCTATAGCGAAGGCAAATAAACATGGAATTTCTTATGGAAAGAAAATTTCTTAACTGCAAATTTAAATTATTTAATAGAAACAGAATTATTCAGGCTATCTCCTTCTTTAGAGAATTTAGATGGTTTATGTCTTAAAAGGAATTTTTCCGTTTCATCTAAGTTTCCAGTTTTGTTGATCTAATATTCCTTATAATATATTTGCATTACTTATTAAGGTCTGTAAGACATGTAACCCTTATATTGATTGGTGTTTTCACTTAAACTAAGGGCTTATTATTTAATGTATTTTTTAGAATAATGATTGGTGTTTTCTCTCTTCAACTAAGAGCTTATAACTTTTTTAACTTTACTTTTTATTTTTATAATGCACACTTATGTACACATATTTATACTTGGCAAATTATGAATTCACAGTGGCCCATAATACACATGTAATCTATACAGAAAAGTGAAACCATGGTTTAGTAGAAGGCCGGTGGACTGAGAACAAAACATTGACTCAGGTCATCCTTGACAGCTTGTTCAAGACATTTAGTGCACATGCCTCAGCTTACTCATCCATGTGGGACATGGTCTGGTGGTACCAGCAAGAACCTTTCAAGAGGTTGAGCAAGTCTAAATCCCAGTCATGTGCTTTGGTGGTTGTGTTATTTAATCCTGTGATCCTCGGTTTTCTTCTCTGTCTCAGGGGTAGCAGCGCCTCCCTCATGGAGTGCTATGTCTGACACACTGAAATCTTCTGCAAATGATAGGGAGAAAGGCTTGGCAACTGCATCCTTCCCTTGAATGGAGAAGGAAAGTGTTGGGTTCCTTTTCATTGTACTATCAAAGGTGTGCAGAGGGCCACAACGACACAATGTTGAACGCCAACAACAAGGTGCATTTCCCACTTGAAACACACCTGCCATAAGAGTCTCATGTCTTCAGCAGAGTCAAGCAACAACTTGCTTCAAAGACCCATGAATTATCTTGATAATAAAGCTTCCTTTTTCCAGCAATGGAACTTTCAAATGTTGACAAAAGTTAATTGGTAAACTTTTTTAACTTTTCAATGAAGCAGGTTTTAGTTTTATTTTGGGAGGTGCCTTTTTGGCTCTTATCTTTATTCTCTTCATTCTACTGACTTTGGACTTGTTTTATTTCTCTTAACTTTGAGATGGACTCTTAGGTCCATCTTTATTCCTGTAGATCCTCCTTTAGATCTTTCTTCCTTTACAATTTGGCATTTTAGGAACTCACTGGCCAAAGATCTGTTTCTTATTGGTTTGATACAAAATACTGATATTAACAAAGATGTCATAAAGGCCATTATATGAATAAAATTATACAGTCATCTTTTATAAACTAGCTTATTACCAAAAACCAGCATTAATTCAGGAAATATTAAGATATCACAGCAATTGAAAACTTGTAATGCCCTATAGTTGTATGGTCTAAGTGAAAGAAACATGGTTATGATTTAGCAAGATTTAACACTAATCCTGAACAATGTTTCCAGTACTGTTGTGAGTCTGAAATATTTTTTTCTAAACCTATTCTTTAATAACAATGATGATGTAAAAGTAAATTTTAAACAAGTATGTTAGAAGAAAGAACAAACTATCTTTAAAATTATATAAGTGGTTCCAAAAAAACATCTACTTCTGCCTTCTTAACTACGCTAAAGCCTTTGACTGTGTGGATCACAACAAACTGTGGAAAATTCTTAAAGAGATGGGAATAACAGACCACCTGACCTGCCTCCTGAGAAATCTGTATGCAGGTAAAGAAGCAACAGTCAAAACCGGATATAGAACAATGGACTGGTTCCAAATTGGGCAAGGCTGCATATTGTCAACTTGATTATTTAATTTATATGCAGAGTACATCATGGGAAATGCCAGACTGGGTGAATCACAAGTTGGAATCAAGATTGCAGGGAGAAATATCAATAACTTCAGATAAGGAGATGACACCATCCTTATGACAGAAAGCAAAGAGTAAAGAAAGAGCCTCTTGATGAAAGTAAAAGAGGAGAGTGAAAACGCGGCTTAAAACTTAACATTCAATAAACTAAGATCATGGCATCCGGTCCCATCACTTCATGGCAAGTAGATGGGGGAACATTGGAAACAGTGACAGGCTTTATTTTCTTGGGCTCCAAAATCACTGCAGATGGTGACTGCAGCCATGAAACTAAAATATGCTTGCCCCTTGGAAGAAAAGCTATGACCAACCTAGACAGCATGTTAAAGAGCGGAGATATTAATTTACCAACAAAGGTCTGTATAATCAAACTATGGTTTTTCCAGTAGTCATGTATGGATGTGACTAAAAAGAACCATAAAGAAAGCTGAGTGCTGAAGAATTGATGCATTTGAACTGTGGTGTTGGAGAAGACTCTTGAGAGTCCCTTGGACTGCAAGGAGATCCAACCAGTCTATCCTAAAGGAAGTTAGTCCTGAATATTCATTGGGAGGACTGATGCTGAAGCTGAAGCTCCAATACTTTGGCCACCTGATGCGACAAATTGACTCAGTGTAAAAGACCCTGATGCTGGGAAAGATTGAAAGCAAAAGGAGAAGGGGACAAGAGGGCATGAGATGTTTGGATGGCATCATTGACTTGATGGACATGAGTTTGAGCAAACTCTGGGAGTCGGTGAAGGACAGGGAGGCCTGGTGTGCTGTAGTCCATGGGGTTGCAAATAGTTGGACACAGCTGAGTGACTGAACTGAACTGAAGAAGTGGTCATAACATATGCCACTGATATTTTAGAAAAATGTATCTTAACAGCTGTGTTGAGATTTTCATTAATAAAATTGCTTTGTTTTGGGGTGGCTTTTTTATACCCTCCAAGTTTGTGGTATTTATAATTTGTTGTGATTTACTTTCTCATTTTAAACTCTTATTCTTATGTAAATTGGTAATTGTAACTTACATTACTTCCCTAAGAAGATTTCACACATTACATAAGCTTCAGGCATCTCAATACCTGAATCATCCCTGCCTGTATCAATTCACATTATCAACAGTAATAATTACCATTTGATAAGAGCCTAAGAGAATATTACCTTTTCTATCATACAATTTGTAGACATACCATTGACACAGGTAATAACTGAACTGGCATTAGAATAGAGCCAATATCTGTAAAGTTCGAACTACGTTTTTACTCTACTGCCTTTGATATACTGACATGAATAGCTCATTGTTTTCTATTGCTTTAGGTTTACATTTTTTTAAACTGTGTCATTTCCTATGATATATTGACATAAATAGCTCATTGTTTTCTACTGCCTTAGGTTTACTTTTTTTTTTTTTTTAACCTGTGTCATTTCCTATGCTCCTTCACCTTCTCTTGCTCCCTGCACAGCCCTCATCCTACAGAGTGGCTTTATCTTTTCTATTTATTTATATCTGATTCTGTTGTGCTCTACCTCATCCTAAGCCATGTCCTTTCTCTGGCAATTAAACCCTGAATTTACCTTTCTCATCTACATGTATGGGGAAAATCCTTTCTTCCATACCCACATTAATATAAACACAAGTTTTAGTATTTTGTGTCCTGCTTTCTATTATGTTATCCTCCTTCCTGTTTGACTAATATTATTTCTTTTTTTTTTCTAGCTTACATGTTAATCCTGTGTCCATGACACTTGGCTCCTTATATTTATTATTTTGACAAGTGTGATGGAGCTTCTTATATCATAGTTAAGCTTGCAGGTTTACAAATACTGGAGGAAATTGCAAATGCAAGTCAATATACTGTTACAAAAAGTTGGAAAAAACAAATCACAGGCTGATGGTAATTTAAGAACTTGTAAATTATCTAATGAGCTGGCAATAATTTTATTAATATAATATGAAATTTCCTAAAATTAATATGGTAGAGAAAAACAAAACACCATTAAAACCTCATTGAAAAAAAAATGTATATATAGGAGACAATCTTCCTTAGTAAACTTGTCTGATACACACTGTCACAAATATCTCTCAATAATATTTGTAATGTTAATTATTGTTACATTTAATTATTTTAATAGACTATAAGTGATTTTAAGTCTTGCAAACTGGAGAAGGCATTACAATTATCCCCATCTGACAGATTTTGAAATTTAAAGTTTGGCAAATTGAATTACTTTGAAACATTCTCTATTAAGCAACAGAATAAACTATTGAGTGTATGTTTGATTTTAATTACCATGCTCTTGACCACTGTCATGTGCTGCCTTCCAGTAATATCTAGGTTTTCTTTAGAAAAAAGAACCAGTTTTTAAGAAAACCAGTAAGTAAACATAGAAGAGCTCAGATACTTCAAATGATAGTGATTAATGAGTCTCTAATCATGTAAGTCTGTTACTTTGCTTTTTTATTTAGGGGAGACTGAAATTAACAATTCATAAGGAGTGTGACGTGTTTAAATGTAATATTAAAAAAGGAATAGTTCTATTGGAAATCCATGATATACTGAAGACAATAAGTGATGTCTTTCATTAAATCATTTGAAAAATGTGTTATGTCCTAAAAAATCAGACTCTAAGCTCTATCAAACTCAATAAGAGGATTTAAACTTGATCTTTCCCACAGATTCTCTCCATGGTATTTTTATATTTCACGAAATCATCTTTTATATAAGTGTGTTTTCTAGTGCAGAATTGCACTGCAATTTCTGTTTGTGCAGTGAAAAAACTGGACTAGATATAAGATGCATGTCATTGAAACTATGAATAAGGGCATGCAAATCAATAGTTGGAAGACAAGACTTTTACCCCACTGGATTAAAATTTTCCAGACAATGTATAGCAAGGGATCATTGCCTTCATTTCTTTCGTTGCTGACTATGCTCAGTTGAGAAGCAGAATGGCAAAAACTAGTGACATTTTAAAAGAGCTATTGTGTATCATTAAAGGCATATTCCTATTTTGGTTTCAAAAAACAAATTTAAATCAGACTAACAAATCTCATTCTACTTTCATTTTGTAAAATCTACCATGGTTCTATCATGTAGACTGGGCTAAAATCAGTTGCAGGTTTATATATGTAGTCTGTATGTGACAAACATGTGTATGTATGTGTTTCTTGGCATACTTCACTTTCTCCATCAGAGTATATACTCTTTAGAAAGTATTAGATTTTCTATGTCTTATTGACCAGGGCTATATTTTAAACAAATTTTACTGGAATATAGTTGATTTACAATGTTGTGTTACCATCTATAAAACTATGCATCTATTTATATTAATTCAGTAAAGTGTAGAAAAGGAAAATCTTTGGCACACTGGCTCTATTTCTTAGTTTTTCCAATATTAATTCATTTTTAATGAATTAATTTAATTCAATGGATAAATTATCTAATGAATAAATTATTAATGAAATATTTTAATGAATAAATAGATCAAGTATGTTAAGACATGTGGTTTTAATGATCTCAAATTAATATGAAACCTATTTTAAAATTAACAGGTTTCTTAATTTATTTTAAATAATATTAAAGACCACATTCTAAAAATTTGGAAATTAATTAAAAATGGGATCATTAACTTTATGATCATTGGATATAAATTTTCCTGTGTATTTTTTTCACTAAGAGGAGAATTGAGCCATATGAGGAAGCAAAACTATTTTTCTCTTCTTTGCCTTAACTGTTCATCCTTGTTACCTGATTGGTTTGCTTGCCAGAATTAATTGAGAAGGATAGCCCTGGAAACATTATGCAAATTCCATCTCATGGCTTTATGTAAAATAAATTGATAATTATACAATATTGTTCAAGGGTGCTATTCCCCAAGTTGAAATATACCATAATTTATTCAGTTTTCAGAATTATAAGAATACTGCACCAAGCAATTCTACATGGAAAAGGATCCACATAAAACCTTTTATTTGCTTCTAAAAGCAGCATTTTTTAAGGGTGGTATAAAAGTAATTTTAGTCAAAATGTTATATTTTGCATCAATGCATACATACATTTGTGTTGTCCTGACAACCTTAACAATGTTTATACAAACCAAGAAAATTCCAAATTTTCAATTCTGTGAAAGGTGCATTAATTTTCTTAGGCTTGTTTGGTGGAATATAGCTTTGTAAGTCAGTGACAATAGCCATAATGTCCGATTTAACAATCTTTCCATATATAATTGCTGGGTGCTCATTGAAAATTCCAAATATTTTTCTGATAGGTCTTGTATAAATTTGAAAGTTGTGCTTAATTGTTTTCTAGAATATTCTAGTTATAGATAATATTTTAAACAACAATTGTAAGATTAAGTAAATCAAGCTAAAATTTTATAATTTTCTTCTAATTCATATAACTTTTTTTCCTTTGTGGTACTATGAATATTCCATGTCCATCTTTTCTCTTTTAAGGACCTCTGGAGTAACTAGGCAAAATTAGAGTAGGAAGCTAATTTTCCTTCCTTCTTTTTTTCTATTAATCATATGTTGTTTTGTTAATGCTGTTACTTCTACCTTCACTGACTCTATATATCTTCCCCCACACTCTGAATCTATTTTTTCCTGAGTGTAAATGATTTTTCTAAACTCAAATGAAATGTCACTTTCAAGGTTTAGATATTACTGGGACTGAAAAAAGATAATAAAAATTAAAATGCATTGTATGTGTTAGATACATATCTATTAAGTTTCATATGCAAAAATTCATTGAGTCCTGACTTCATCCATGTGAACTACCAGTATTAATCTCATTAGCATAGATGAATAAACTGACATTTAGTAAAGCTCTATAACGTTTCCAAGGTTATACAGAGAGAAACACAGGCACTGGGTTTTAATGCGCCAGTAACGTTGGGCAGGAGGAGAAGGTGACGACAGAGGATGAGATGGCTGGATGGCATCACAGACTCAATGGACATGAGTCTGAGGGAACTCCAGGAGTTGGTGATGGACAGGGAGGCCTGGCGTGCTGCGATTCATGGGGTTGCAAAGAGTCGGACATGACTGAGCGACTGAACTGAACTGAACTGAACTGAACTGAATGTTAACCAATACTCCCTCCTGCGTGTATCACTTTATGCTGTAATTCTTTTGTGAGTATATTATCCAGCTACAATCTTGAAGTTCTACAGTATAGTCAATATTAGGTGAATTAATAAAAAGTGGGTAAATATTTTTTCCATATATAACACGCTGTAAGGAATTAGTCTATCAGACAGAGGGTTCCTTCTGCAAAAGGGACTTAGTAAATATTACTGGGGAAGGTGCCATATGGGTAGAGTACTGTCAATCAGTTTATCACACTTCCATCAGAGGCCTTATATCCATGCTGAAGGGAAGGAATGTTCAAATGAAAATATTGGGTTAATCAAAAAGTTCATTGAAGTTTTTCTGTAACATGTGATGGTAAAACCCAAACGGACATTTTGGCCAATCCAATATGAATAAAGACTAAATGACCTTACAACAAAACTTTAGTTGTATCACAGATTTTCCAGTACTTAAATAACAATGACTTCAACTGTACTGTTTGCCATGAAGTGATAGAGTGAAATGAAGTGATGTCCAGTCCCATCACTTCATGGCAAATAGATGGGGAAAAAACAAAACAAAACAACATGGATACAGTGACAGACTTAATTTTCTTGGCCTCCAAAATCATGGCAGACAGTGACTGCAGCCACGAAATTAAGACACTTGCTCCTTGGAAGAAATGCTATGTCCAACCTAGACAGCATATTTAAAAGCAGAGACATCACTTTGCCAACAAAAGTCTGTATAGTCAGAGCTATGGTTTTCCCAGCAGTCTTGTACAGATGTGAGAGTTGGGCCATAAAGAAGGCTGAGCACCAAAGAACTGATGTTTTCACTGTGATTGTTCAAAACGCACAGAGTTTCGAGAAGACTCCTGGAGACGACCGTGGCTGAAAAAGGCTCTTGAGAGTCCCTTGGACAGCAAGGAGATTAAACCAGTCAATCTTAAAGGAAATCAACACTGAATATTCATTGGAAGGACTGATACTGAAGCTGAAATTCCAATACTTGGCCACCTGATATGAAGAAACAACTCACTGGAAAAGACCCTCATGCTGGGAAAGATTGAAGGCAGGAGGAGAAGGGGATGAGAGAAGATGAGGTGGTTGGATGGCATCGTTGACTCAATGGATATGGAGTTTGAGCAAATTTCAGGAGTTGGTGAAGGACAGGGAAGCCTGCTGTGTTGCAGTACATTGGGTTGCAAAAAGTTGGACATGACTTAATGACTGAACAATAACAACTGTACTGTGATGCATAATGGTATTCATAGCCTTATTTCACTATCAGTAACTTAAAAGAAGCTTCATAGTACAAGTGCTCTTGAGACAGACATGCTTTCTACACTACAAATGCAGAAACTTTAAGATGGCAAATTTCAAAGAATGAATGAAAAGACAACACCATGTTAGAAATAATTTTCTGGAAACTGAAAGAAATACATTGAGAAAAATTGAGTTAATTCTGTAAGTGAGAAGCTGATTAACAAGGAGAGGGTTGGGTTTTTCTTTTAACAATTATTTATTTTATTTTACAATTATTTCCTTATACTTGGAAAAACAAAAATTATAGTGAGTGGAAATTTTTATTGATAGAAGTGAAACATCTACCACATAGATGTTAAAGGAGTTAAAATTTTAATTTACCTACCTAGAACTAAAATATGCAAAGTGGTAAAACTGGAGACCAAAAATTAAAATGATGACAAATGTTTTAGTCCTTAGGATTCTTTCATGATTTATTTCAATTAAAAAGTATAGAATATGTCTAAACATCTTATTTTCTTTATTCATACAGCAAAATTATCTGCCATGCTATAGATTATGCAAGTTGTTTTGAAAACTCCACAGTTATTTGACCAATCAACTGCTTAGCAATTCTCTTCAATGTGAAAAGTTGACATTTCTTCATTATTCATATGAATTTTACATTTTATTTTTATTTTTACTTTATTTTACTTTACAATACTGTATTGGTTTTGCCATACATTGACACGAACATTTTAGACTAATGGGACTTCTATGACATCAGCCAAGACCAACTTTTATTTCCAGAAAGTGAAATGTCTAGAAGAAAATCTTTAAGAATTAATCTCTTGCTTGTTTGAAGTTCTAAATAAGCAATACAAGATGGTCATATACTTTGAATTGTAACATAAAAACTTTTTACAAGTAAACATCCAAGCAGTTTCACAATTTAGAAATTTTGATTTTCAAATCAAAAGCATGGTATAAAATTCTTTAAATTTGATGTTACTTTTATTTATATAGTTTCTCACATCCAGAATCTGAGCAGGATGGTAATAAACAGAAAGACCCTAAATCACAGAGGCAATAGAGAGCAAATCTTTGAGTCAACTTGTTTTCTGAATCCAGCATCCATCATGCATCTCAGGTGGTTTTCTTTGTTCATCTGATTTTGCTCTAGCTTAGTTATCTGATATGCTGTTGTTTAGTTGCTAAGTCATATCTGACTCTTTGGGACTCCATGGACTGTAGCCCACCAGGCTCCTCTGTCCATGGAATTTTCCAGGTAGAGATACTGGAGTGGGTTGCCATTTCCTTTGCCATTTTATTTATTATAGGGAAAATTAACTAAAATGGTACTTCCTGCACATAAAAAGTAGAAAATTTGTGTTTTATTACTTTACATGTCCTGTCAAACTCTGGGAGAATACTACAATGATACTGATTTCTTTATATTTCTGTTTATAGGTATGCACAAAATTGTATTAAAATTGAGTGTTTGTCAAGTAAGTAATGAAAGTATGTTATATTCATTTATGGGGTGAAAAGCCCTAACAAGATCAGTGAAAGTAAAAATTTTTCAGAGCTCAGGAACACCATCATGTTACCAGAATCAAAAATAGGTTATCAGCCAAAAATCAGTCATTAATTTACTTTGATGAAAAACATCTTTCTCAACAAGGGTTTGTTTATTGGCTATGTATGCTTAGAATTATTTTTAATATTTATTTCTGGAGAAGGAAATGGAAACCCACTCCAGTACTCTTGTTTGGAGAATCCCATGGAAGGAGGAGCCTGGTCGGCTATAGTCCATGGGGTCACAAAGAGTCAGACATGACTGAACGACTTCACTTTCACTTTCATTAAACACTGCACTAGAAATAATAGACTTGTCATTGTCAAAAAGCTCTCACATATTTTATCTAATACCATTCTACTATAAGACTCTTCGTTAAACTGAACAAGGATTAACTCAGTTTTGCCAGTGCTAAATTTGATATGCTAAAAAGAATGTATATAAACTATCCAATGTTGTTTAGTACAAGATCTTTAGGTAAAATGTGTGTCTTATAACTCCTGGCAAACATCTCTCAAAAAACCATTACAATATGATTTTTTTCTTGTTGAGTAATGACTCAATATATTAAGCATTTGACTAAAAATGAACTTTTACAATTCATATCAGATATTATATAATCAGTTTTCTGTACAAATTTGAAATTCTTTTTTTAAAATGCAATTAAATGGGACATTTAATTATTTTGTTTATATGTAATGATTTTAAACTAACTATCTTTAAGTCTGCAAGGAGATCCAACCAGTCCATCTTAAAGGAAATCAGTCCTGAATGTTCATTGGAAGGATTGATGTTGAAGCTGAAACTCCAATACTTGGCCACCTGATGCGAAGAGCTGACTCATTTGTAAAGACCCTGATGCTGGGAAAGATTGAAGGCAGGAGGAGAAGGTAATGACAAAGGATTAGATGGCTGGATGGCATCACCTACTCAATGGACATGAGTTTGAGTAACCTCTGGGAGTTGGTGATGAACAGGGAGGCCTGGTGTGCTGCAGTCCATGGGGTCGCAAAGGGTTGGACATGACTGAGCGACTGAACTGACTGATCTTTAAGTTTTAATATTTATGAATGTTACAGTAATACACTTAAGTGTGCAAAATCCTTATATTTATCCATAAAATTCTTATATTTATCCATCGCATCCATAGGATGTAATAACTTTGTAGTACAAGAGTTGCTGGCTAGTACTTGAATAAACTAAACTTAATAAATCCTGATTCATCAAATTGAACCCTAAACTAGTTAATATATGTTTAAGAGAGAATTTGGCTTCCCTTGTAGCTCAGTTGGTAAAGAATCGACCTGCAATGCAAGAGACCCAGGTTCAGTTCTTGGATTGGGAAGATCCCCTGGAGAAGGAAATGGCAACCCACTCCAGTATTCTTGCCTGGGAAATCCCAAGAACATGGGAGGGTGGTGAGTTACAGTTCAAGGGGTCGCAAGAGTCAAACACTATTTAACAACTAAACCAAACCATAGCTTGAATTTAGAAAATAACTGACTCTATATGATATTATATTAAGATTGTAACTGCCAAAGGCCTAATAGACAATTCTCTCAGCAAACAAATTAATCATTCATTGTTTTCAGTGGCAAAATCATCCACTATACTTCTCACTCTGAACTGATATGCTTTCCCTCCTTTTCATTTTCATCACTTCAGTAGATGATACAGCTAGAACTTTCCCCTGCTCATTCTATCAGCCAAAATATTAACAAATAGATTGAGTAAGTGGCTTGGTAAAGATGACTGGGCTTTCTACTTAAGGTCACTAGGAGGACTGAGCATTTTTAGGTTGCCATGTTAACATACATCCACAAACAGCTTAAATCCTTGCTCTGCTCCCAATAAAATTTAGCATATTCTGCTCCATTTACAATAGGACTATAATCAGGGCTGTAGATGCTGGATCACCAGTGCTGCACGGTTTGGGGAATACAGAGATACTGGCTCTAACATGGGTGAAGAACATAATTAAGGGTATTTGCAGACCAGTGGATCCCTTGCCAGTCTTATAAAGCAATGATACATTGTACATAAACTTTGGACAAAGGAAATCTTTTCTCAAATATTGGTGCTGACGCTGACTGTCTCAGTTTGGCCATGTGGATAGGCTTAGTGTCATTTTTCTCAGTTGCAAAAAGAATGATTCCAACAAGATTATTTATAAAATTCATTCAAATGCTAAAATTCAATAACTTCCTGTATCCTTAGCATACTGCCAAGTAATTTGCTTCTAATGATCCTTCTTTCTTTACATGATTTTATTTATGTATTTCTTTTTGGCTGTGCTGGGTCTCCATTGCTGCACATGCTTTTCTCTAGTTGTGGTGAGCAGGGGGCTACTCTCTCTTTGCAGTGCATGGGCTTTTCATTGGCGGCTTCCTTGTTGCAAAGCACAGGCTCTAGAATGCGCAGGCTTCAGTGGTTGCAGCTCCGGAGCTCAAGCGCACACTCTGTAGTTGCGGTGCGTGTGCGGGCTCAGTTGCTCTGTGGCATGGGGGATCTTCCCAGAGCAGGGTTGGAATTCATATCTCCTAAGTTGGCAGGCAGATTCTTTACCACTGAGTCACCTGGAAAGCACCTAATTATTCTTTATTTCAAAGTTCAAGGTAATTTAATAAATATCGTGGAACACTATATGATTAAATTAAAATATAATTTATCTTCTTTGATCAAGTTCAAGACAAGGAATTATAGCCAAGCCTTTAGTTTCAAATGAGCATCTTTTTAAATATATTTTCCAGCTGTTTTTGGTAGCAGTGAGGCTGAAAATACCATCATTTTAGTCATACATTATGATTAATGTATCAAAACGTATAATATTCACTATAAACACATTAGAAAAAAATAATAAGTAGATAACCAGAGTTATTGGGCTTCCATGGTGGCTCAGTGGTAAAGAGTTTGCCTGCCAGTGCAGGAGCTGCAGGAGATGTAGGTTCAATCCCTGTGTCAGGAAGATTCACTGGAGGAGGAAATTGCAACTCACTCCAGTATACTTGTCTGGAAAATGCCGTGGACAGAGGAGCCTGGCAGGCTACACAGTCCATGGGGTCACAAAAGAGTCAGATGTAACTGAGTGATTGAGCACCACCAGGGTTATTATTTGAAAAATAATAAGAAAAATATTTATAAATGAGTTCTATTAATTCAAGCAAACAACTTCATAATGTAAGAACATGAAAAAATTAATATATTTCTAAGTTATTAATTATTTATTCATCTTTCAGATAAAATATCTGTGGCATATTTCCCCTCTCAAGAGAATTTTGAATTCCATGCAACTATGTCCTGAATGCTACTTGAACAGATGTTCTTTTGGATGTGATTTTACCTTTAAAACTCTTCTATAAACTCATTTCTAGCACTGTTGAAAATAATAAGTAAGAAATTTGTAACAGGATTATCGAGGACTTGGGGATGTCAGAAGTTGTGAATTCAGATGCCTATTAATGCTATGTTGAAAACAGTATAAGTAAATCAAGCAGTCAGACAAGAGAATATAGGGATGAGAAAGTAGGTTCTGTGATAAAAATATTGTTTATGCTTTCCTAATTCCCTACCCTCACTTCACCGTATTTGAGCTGGGGTTCCAAATGCCCGTATTTGATTCTTTTTGCCTGCAGGCTTTTTCTGGCTATGTGAAGCATGTGCACAGCCAGCCAGATGTGCTAAGATTAAAGTTCCCAAGGAAAAATCCTCAAACAATGAACAATGGGAGTTTGTATACCAACATTCCAGCTCCCTTGTCCCTTGGGAGGGATAATTCTGGGGGACTTATTATATGCTTGCTTTCAGAATTCACTAGCAAGATTAAGCTCCAATTACCAGAGTAGTAGCTTGCTTGATAATGCATCCAAATGTTGGATCTCTTTCCTTCTCTGTCTCACTTCCATATTCCTTGCCAGAGTTTCCGGGATCACCAGTCAAACTATGTACATTTGAATATTTGCCTTGGGACATGCTTCTGCTGGAACTGAAAACCGAAATACCTGTCTACTTATATTCAAATTAAACTAAATAAACAAAAACCCATAAAGAAAGTTAGTAGCTCAGTCATGCCCAATTCTTTGTGACCCCATGGACTGCAGCCCACCAGGCTCCTCTGTCCATGGAATTCTCAAGGCAAGAATGATGGAGTGGGTTGCCATTTCCTTCTCCAATAAAGGTCAAGATTAAATACATACATACCTCCTTACTGCCATTTTACAGCATTTTCTACATCTTTGCTTTAACCCTTTCATCATGAGCTATACACATGGTTCAGCCACCAGTGTTTAATTCCATTCTCAACTGTAGTCACAGAAGAGACTGAAGCAAATCAGCCCAATACTATTCAAACTGGACTGATTTGTTATGCTAGTCTATCTCCAGTTCCTTTTTTCCCCACCCCATGGCTGAATGCTTAAGAATGAGGCAAGTAATGCAACCACTATGAATTTTAGTTTCAGAATAGAAAGAACAAGAAATATGTCCTCTACATATTGTTGATAAATAAAATGATCTTAATATTAAGTATGATTCCAATAGGAAGGTGGGACATTTAATCTGCACTATTATCACTGGGCTCCTTTAGCCATTAGGTTAGAACTTGGTATCTGGCATCAAAGTGTCTGAGGGTCCCCTCCAATTGTAATTTTAATAGTAACTGATAACATCCCCTTTATATCAGCCCCCATGCTCCTAATCTACATTTGGGTTACCAAACTGGCAAAGTTCAGAACTCTAGAACTCTCATTTGTATCACAAGACATTTTGAGGTCCTGCCAGATAGTCAGAGAACTGCCAAAAATCAGGGAAGAGTCTCAAAGAGTTCTGTGGTATTTCTGGAAAATTTCATTTTGGTCTGAGGAAATCTCAAACAATCTCACAATCTCTTTATCTTCCTCTGTTGGCCCTCTTCTTCTTTATCTTTATCCTCCACAAGTCTCCTTCCTTAAATCACTACACGCTGTGCTTCCTTAGTTACTTCAGTCATGTTCGACTCTTTGTGACGCTATGGACTGTAGCCGTCCAGGCTCCTCTCTCCATGGGATTCTCCATCAAGAATACTGGAGTGGGTTTCCATGTTCCGCTCCAGGAGATCTTTCCTACCCAGGGATTGAACCCATGTCCCTTATGTCTCCTGCATTGGCAGGTGGGTTCTTTACCACTAGCGCCACCTGGGAAGCCTGCTTAAATCACTATATTCTCTTTCATTTCAGGCAACCTTACCTCAAAAAGTTTATAATGAGGAAAATAAAAGACAGAAGAGAAAGCATTTTAAAGTATTTTGCATGCCCACAAACTTGTTCAAAAGTTAAGGAACACAGAGCTTCCCAACAGGTAAAAAGGATATCAAACAAGAGAATCACATTTCATGTCTAAGTATTCTTCTTCATTGTAAAGTTACATGGAACTCCATCTGCGTTAGAGATTAGCCTTTCACTTTAACACTGTGTAGCAGTGGTATCCAAAGTGAAGTTAGTATGATAGGGTATTACTATATTGAAATTAATAATAAGAAAAGCTATTTCCGTTTAGTTTTTATCTTGTCAGATTATCTTTTTAAAAGTCTGTATGGTAACATATACTGTATATTGCAATGGCATTCTGAGGAAACATGTTTACATTTTTCTTACTAGAAAACACTAATATGTAAAGACAAATCTTTAGGAGTCTCAAAAGCATATTTTTATGACCATGTTTTCTCCTGGCTCTTAAGAGTACTGAACACAAGATTACAACCTGAGCCTCAGTATTTACAGGCAGACTTCTTTGATCTCTGAATTTCCTATAAGTAGATTCTCAAATACATATCCTAAACTGCTAACAAAATATCTCAGTTACTCAGCACTCTGCTGAAAAACTTAGTACTGAGCAACTACCAGGCTCACCTGCCAGGACAGGCGATGTAAGAGATGTCTGTTCGAGCCCTGGATTGAGAAGATCTTCAGACAGTATTCTTGTCTGGAGAATCCCATGTACAGAGGAACCTGGCAGGCTGCAGTCCATGGGGTCACAGAGTTGGACATGCCTGAAGCGATTTAGCATACAGCACACAATTATCACCAGAATAGCTGATGTTTTCATTCATGATATTTTTTCAATTCATTTTAGTTCATATTTTGCTGAGTGCATCCCTGGGTTAATCTTTTAGAGATGTACATCTGAGGCACTGCATGTCTAAGAATGTACTTTGTTTTCATACTAGTTGTTTTCTCAGGCTATAGAATTACAGGTTTTAAATCCTTCTATCTGCTCACTTTTCTAAAACAAATTTTATTTTCTTTCTGTTTTAATATCTGTAGTCTTTTTTAAGAATTTTATTTCTATCTTTAATGGATGGGCTTTTTATTTTTAACTCATTTCTTTATCCTTAATAAAACATGTGATTTCTTTCAGGTTACACTAATGGTAAAACCCAGGGATTGAAACACAATCCCTGTCTTAGGTTTATTAGTTTATTCAGCAGATGATACCAGGCAGCAAGAGAAAGGGAGCAGAGAGCACAGACTTAAATGGGAAAAGGCAATATAGGATATATTATTAAGATTGCTGATGTGGCCACTGAATAGTGAATTGTACCAGGACCTCCGAAAGGAATTCAGAGGGCCTCTTATGACTGTTCATCTGAAGGACAGGAAGTTGAAATATTTACCCATCGCTCCTAAGCTCCATTGAGTGGAGACTGTCCTTAAGAGTTTTGTTTCTCTAAACCTCCAAGATTCTCTTAGTTGGAAGATTAGGGTTTCTAGAGCTGTCAAAAAAAAAAAAAATACTGAGATAGAGAAGAGAAGAGATGAGCATCCTTGAAGTAGGACTTGGGTCAACATACCAAGAACTGCAACTGAAATCATAGGTGAAGGTTTGACAAAGAGAACATTTTTTTTAAGTCTTAAATTTATAATTGAAAGGAAAAAAATAACATGAATTTTTTTTTGTTATTGTTCAGTCACTGAGCCGTGTCCAAGTCTTTGAGGTCCCATGGATTACAGCATCTTCACCATCTCCTGGAGTTTGCTCAAACGCATGTCCATTTAGCTGATAATTCCATCCAACCATCTCATGCTCTGTTGCCCTCTTCTCCTCCTGCCCTCAATCTTTCCCAGCATCAGGGTCTTTTCCAATGAGTTTGCCCTTCGTATCAGGTGGCCAAAGTTTTGGAACTTCAGCTTCAGCACAAGTCCTTCCAATGAATATTCGGAGTTGATGCCCTTTAGGATTGACTGGTTTGATCGCCTTGCTGTCCAAGGGACTTTCAAGAATCTTCTCCAGCAATAGTTCGAACGCATCAATTCTTTGGTGCTCAGCCTTCTTTAAGGTCCAACTCTCTCACAAAATTTTTATGGAGACTTAATTGACTCTTATCCTAAGCTTCCTTTAGGAAATGGCAGGCAGATGACTAACTAGTAATGATCAGAGGATTACTGACTGACTGGTTTAAGGTTCTAATCTGGAAGAGCCAAAACTAACTGTGCTACTTCTCAGTTTGGGGCTTAGCATAAACAGTTTTTTTGGGGGGACTGCTCTCTTGTTTCTAATATAACTGATACATACTTGTCTGATCTGTGGCCATAGACTATAACTTCTCCTTGTTATAAAAAACTACCTCAGCTCCTAACTAAGGCTAAACTCTCTGTTCAGTCACTAGATACTGTTAAGGAAATATAATTAAACACAAAATTTCCTACCAATCCCCCAAACCACTTCATGACAGAAGAGAAAGAAAACAGTTTTGTGTTTGAATAAGCAATCACCAACTCAGTGGACTTGAATTTGAGCAAACATGGGGAGGGGGATGGTGGAGGACAGAAGAACCTAGCACGCTGCAGTCCATGAGGTTACAAAGATTGGGACATGACGTAGTGACTGAAAAACAACAGCAAAGCAATAAACCAGAAAGTGATGGACATCAAAGGCAGTCAGCTAGAGACAGACAGAAATCTCACCCATCAATATAAGACAAACAGACACAGTCCATCACAAACATGCTCTCAAGACAAGCTACTCCTCAAGTAAGAGAGCTTGATAGCACCAATGGTTACATATCGTTCATTCTAAATTCACCTGGTAACTGTGACCATCTATGTTAGATAACTGTCTTTATCCAAAGGGGGGGGGGGAAATCTTCTTATCTTTTTTACTTACAGAAGTTTTGTAATTTGGAGTGTGGCATCTACTGAAGGTAGGCTCCCATCTTCTCTCAGAAAGTGAGAGACGAGGGCTTTATATTCCTTGATGGTTACTTTTCAAAGATATGCCTCCCAGGGCCTTGAGAAAAATATTCTTGGGCTGTAAAACCAGCAAGAGATTTCTTTAGCTTTTAGAATGATTTACATATATATCAAAGCAGCTGAAAAAGAACTTACAATGACCCAAAGAAAATGCTATCAAAAGAAAACGTTCTAAGAAAGAAAAAGAGAGGAGGAGGCTCTTTCTCATTTTTCAAGGGGAAAATTATTACATTTTCTTTCAATTTGTATTTATTCTTACAATGTCATCTATTTATTTCTTCTGTCATCAAATATATCTTTTCCTCTAGATTGTCCCTATAAACATCCAAATGTGCTATAATTTCCTCTCAGCAAAAAAAATAAATAAATAAATTTAAATATACTACTCACTACCTATTCATTTATATCCCCAATCCTTTTCTTCATAAGACTCCTCAAAGGAAATTTCTATATACACTGTTCCCAAATTCAATATAAATTACACCCTATATCTCTTTCCAGGTTCCCTTGAACTTAGTCCACATTGGAAATATTTATCATGCTTTACCTTGTTTTCCTTCTGTCTCTAGCTAATATTCCTTGGTGAACTTTGCTAGATTCCTTCCATCTAAATATACTAACATTTCAACACTGGGGTCTGCTCAGTGCTTAATCTGAGTATCTTTTACTCCTTTGTGTGTTGTCTCTGTCATGTCTGACTGTTTGTGATTCCATAGACTATAGCCTATCAGGCTCCTCTTTCCATGGAATTTCCGAGGTAAGTCTAATGGAGTGGGTTGCAATTTCCTTCTCCAGGGGATCTTCCTTACCCAAGAATAGAAACCACATCTCCTGCATTAACAGGCAGATTCTTTACCCCTGAGCCACCAGAGAAGCCCAATTACTCCTTTGGTGATGTCATACAGTTTCATTGTTTCCAGTTTCCTTGGCTTTACATACCACACACATACTTATATGAATGATTCATACATTTCTACTTCTAGCCTAGATCTTTCCTTTGAATCACAGACTCATCAATCCAAACGAATATCAAACAACAATCAGAAATTTAATGCACCTGGAAGTGATCTGTTATTCCCCACACATCTGCTTGTTCCACAATCTTCTACGTTTTTGTAAATGGTACATCTGATCTTCTAGTAGCTCAGGTTCCAAATCTGGAGCTGTTTCGACAACTCTGCAACACCCTCCTGCTCTCCCTTCCCTGCTTTACTTTTCTCCTTTGTTTTTATGATCTTATAATATGTTGTCCATTTTACATGTTTATCTGGATTACTTTCAACCTCCTTTAAGAAAGTAAGTTATATGAAAAAAAGTATTTTCTTTTGCTATATTCTTAGTGTTTGGTACATTGAGTGATGAATACATATCTGTTGAATTAATAAATAAAAATGAATATTTTTTTCCACATTAGCCAACTGTTAACTTTAGTTGCCCAGATTACAGACTCCGGAGGAGTAAAGAAGAACTATGTCGAGCGACTAAGACAGATAACTTCGAGCCTGAGAAATCTAATTTAGTCAGTCCAAAAGTAATTATGTAAAGCATTCCCAGTGAAATTCACTAAGAATTAAAAATGTTCACACATGTTCTTGTAGCTTTAACTCTAGTTGGATGGATTGTAGCAACAACTGATCAGAAGGACTTTTGAACCATAAAATTCAATTTCATTAGTAAAAAGATATCATATTTATCTAGAGATATTTATATCTTCTTTGGAGTAGGTCATTTGCAATTATTCATAAGTAAGGACTTTTTTTCTCTCCCTCACTCACCCCAGCTAGCTAACTTCTATTCTACCTTTAGACAATCTTACTGGGTCCGACAATTAATTTTTTCCCAATTTACCTCCTTTGTGATAAAAAGAATCAGGCTTTCCTGGGGTAAACTGTGAATGCTGTGGGGAAAACATATCTTTCCTTCAGACATAGGTTTACTCTAAGCACTTTAGATTGATTTCAGACATAATTGAGTGAGGATTCTTTAAAAATAGGTTTATGTTCCCTGTGCCAAATGAAGTTAGTGTGATCTTTAATATCTAAGTATAGAAAATATTTACAAGTAAATATGTTTTATTTTGGCCTGAACCTCAATCATTTGAGCTCACAATGTCACAGTTCTCTTGATTAGAACAACTCCAGTACTCTTGCCTGGCAAATCCCATGGACAGAGGAGCCTGGTAGGCTGCAGTTCATGGGGTGGCAAAGAGTCGGACAAGACTGAGCGACTTCACTTTCACTTTTCACTTTCATGCACTGGAGAAGGAAATGGCAACCCACCCCAGTGTTCTTGCCTGGAGAATCCCAGGAACGGGGGAGACTGGTGGGCTGCCATTTATGGGGTCACACAGAGTCGGACATGACTGAAGAGACTTAACAGCAGCAGGCAATATTTTTAAGTATGTTTTAAAACTGATATCACTATAAAAACCTAGTTATTCATTTTGTAATGAAATAACTTTTCTAAGCTATTAAATGACTATATTAAATAGCAAAAATATAATCAATCAAATACTAAATTAAGAGTTATGTTTTGATTACTTACATGAGCTAAACCCAATAATTTGTATATATCTAATTTAAGACATACTATATAAGATTATCTTTTACAAGAATACTATGCAATGTTGCACTAATTTTAGTCCCATTTTGCAAATGAATAAACTGAGCTATAGAGATTAAATGCATTGTTGAACCCTAAGTTAGGACTAAGCAGAAGAACAGGGGTTTATAAATTATGTGACCTGGTTCCTGTTTGTATTGAAAACCACCGGATTCTGCACAAAGTCTAAAGGATAGAAGCAAACATAAGACTACTGTGCAGAGATGCACATTTGGTGCCTTGAAGCGAAGCTCTAAACACTCATTTATGATTTACAGTTTTGCAAGGTACACAGTGGAGGTGCAATGATATAGCTTTACATACAATAAGAATGATCAAATTCTTTGTTCTTCATAAGCCAGTATTAACTAGCATTAACTACATTACTCATGATTATTTATTAATTTGATTCTGTAATATAGTACATTTTACATAAATGATATACTTTGCAAAGCTATATCTACTAACTAGAAGTATTTAGAAATGTGGTCAATAATTTTATGTTTATGGCTACCATAATTTATGTTACTTGTCTTCTCTATCCATATTGTATTTGCCTCAATTCTAACCTATTTTGAAATAGGTTTGGTGCAATGCTACACTCAAAGAGATACGTAGGCACTCTTACTAGTGAAATATCCTAGATTTTCATATATTAGAGACTTAAGAAAAGACAGTGGATGCATTTTGAAAATCGTACTGCAGATGTAGATAAAGATGAATGGATTCGTGTCATTAGAAAATATTCTGTTCTATAATTTTAATAACTTTGGACAATGATATATATCACATACACTTTATGCATTACTTTAAAATATAGTAATGGAACTAAAATCAATAAGCAACAGCCAAAATACGTATATGCAAAAAATATAATTTTCAAATAGTAATTATTCTAAAAGAAGTAGTATTCTGTTTAGAAAGTTAATAAAATCTTTAAAAATATACTTTTAAAAAATAAGCATTAAAACAAATGTGGTTTTGAATACTGGAATTTGCATTAAAAAGTTTGAATTCCACTGGGGATTTAAAAATGGGTTTTGACTCTCATTGTGCACTATAATCACAATTTTTCCATTGTATATGCAGAAATAACAAGCATATGATTACTTTTCTGAGATTATAAGCATAATCTTAATGCCACTTAGGTGGAAGAAAATATTTAATCAGAAAATTCTTGATTTTTACCTTAAAAAACTATGCTTTAAATGCTACTCCTGTCAGCTTTGAATCAATAGTTGAAATATAGAACATTCATAAATATGGAATACATAATATACTATGATCATTTTTTATAACTGTCTTTTTTTTAATTTTTACTTTTACTTTATTTTACTTTACAATACTGTATTGGTTTTGCCATACATTGACATGAATCCACCACGGGTGTACATGCGATCCCAAACATGAACCCCCCTCCCACCTCCTTCCCCACAACATCCCTCTGGGTCATCCCCATGCACCAGCCCCAAGCATGCTGTATCCTGCATCGGACATAGACTGGTGATTCGATTCTTACATGATAGTACATAATATACTATGATCATTTTGAAAAATATTCCAGTTTCTGGTGATGTCAGCTATGATATCTCTACAAAGGATCATGTTAGAATCTTGTTACCTTTTTACAGTTTTGCAGTTATAGACAGCTGCAAGCATGCTAAAATTTTTGCTTAGATGAAATCACTCTCTCTTGAAAAGTGTTAATACATAGTCTTTTATATAGTAATATGTATATCATAGGGAATTGAGAATAGCTATGCTATTTCTCTGCAAATGATATATGTACTCATTTTGGCCTCCAGCATAATTCTTTAGTTAGTAAAACTATCCTTAGTTCAGTTCAGTTCAGTCACTCAGTTGTGTCCAACTCTTTGCAACCCCATGAGTGGCAGCACGCCAGGCCTCCCTGTCCATCACCATCTCCCGGAGATCACTCAGACAACGTCCACAGAGTCAGTGATGCCATCCAGCCATCTCATCCTCTTTCGTCCCCTTCTCCTCCTGCCTCCAATACCTCCCAGCATCAGAGTCTTTTCCAATGAGTCAACTCTTCGCAAGAAGTGGCCAAAGTACTGAAATTTCTGCTTCAGCATCATTCCTTCCAAATAAATCCCAGGGCTGATCTCATTCAGAATGGACCGGTTGGATGTCCTTGCAGTCCAAGGGACTCTTCCTTCTCCAGTGCATGAAAGTGGGGATTTTCAGGCAAGAGTACTGGAGTGGGGTGCCATTGCCTTCTCCAATATTGTCTGTTAACTCAAGCTTATTGGTTTTTTTTATTTGTTTGTTTGTTTTCAATAAAAGACAGTGTCTTTGCAAAAAAAAAAAAAAAAAAAAAGAGTCTTCTCCAAAACCACAGTTCAAAAGCATCAATTCTTCGGTGCTCAGCTTTCTTCACAGTCCAACTCTCACATCCATACATGACTACTGGAAAAACCATTGCCTTGACTAGATGGACCTTTGTTGGCAAAGTAATGTCTCTGCTTTTGAATATGCTATCTAGGTTGGTCATAACTTTTCTTCCAAGGAGTAAGTGTCTCTTAATTTCATTGTTGCAGTCACCATCTGCAGTGATTTTTGGAGCCCCCAAAAATAAAGTCTGACACTGATTCCACTGTTTCCATCTATTTGCGATGAAGTGATGGGACCGGATGCCATGATCTTCGTTTTCTGAATGTGGAGCTTTAAGCCAACTTTTTTACTCTCTTTCACTTTCATCAAGAGGCTGTTTAGTTCCTCTTCACTTTCTGCCATAAGGGTGGTGCCATCTGCATATCTGAGGTGATTGATATTTCTCCCCGCAATCTTGATTCCAGCCTGTGCTTCCTCCAGCCCAGTGTGTCTCATGACATACTCTGCATATAAGTTAAATTAGCAGGGTGACAATATACAGCCTTGACATACTCTTTTTCCTATTTGAAACCAGTCTGTTGTTCCCTGTCCAGTTCTAACTGTTGCTTCCTGACCTGCATATAGGTTTCTCAAGAGGCAGGTCAGGTGGTCTGATATTCCCATCTCTTGAAGAATTTTCCACAGTTTATTGTGACCCACACAGTCAAAGTCTTTGGCATAGTCAATAAAGCATAAATAGATGTTTTTCTGGAACTCTCTTGCTTTTTTGATGATCCTGTGGATGTTGGCAATTTGATCTCTGGTTCCTCTGCCTTTTCTAAAACCAGCTTGAACATCTGGAAGTTCATGTTTCATGTATTGCTGAAACTTGTCTTGGAAAATTTTGAGCATTACTTAAAACCATCCTAAAAACAGAATAATCTATTCTTTTTGTCAGAGACAGGAGAAAGGAAATGCATAGGTTTCATACATATAATTTTACCTTTGTACTTAATGCATGCTCAAATTCAGTAACTCATTTTGCTGAATAAAGAAAGGATCGTGATCTTAAATATATTCCTACTGAATATAAAATAACTCAACTTTAATGCGCTGATACTAGCAAATCATCTAAGTTTTAGTAAAAGTAGAGCCTATATTTCATTTTTCATCACTTTCACTTTAGTTTGTCCATATTTTCTGGTCCTTAGAAGAAAGAATTGCTAAAAACATTTGGTGGTGAATGAATATACACAAATTTTTATTCAATGCTTAATAAAAAATCTTAGAAATATTTCACAGAAAAGATTCAATGGTAATTTAAGCTGAAAATAAGAGAAAATAACTGCAAGTTTAAATAGCCAATGATGATATTTTCTACCCAGGTTTTTATAAAGGAACAGCTAAAATGATCATAGAGTATACCCTGAATAATAAAAATAAAGTTGTCAACACTTTAATATTTGCTGGCAAACACATAATGTCGTATCTATAAAGTCTTTTCATAGTTAAACATTTTTGATTGAATGGAGTGAGATTAGATATAATGTTTAAATGTTTACAATCATAGAGACACTGAAATAATTGATAACTTGACAAATACTGGTTGCATCCTGGTGAAAATTCTTTTAAGGGATTAGAAGCAGTGTTGCTATCTCAAGATAGTCATTAAGTGCTTCAGTTACATAAAATTTCTAAACATATATTATTAAAACGCATATTATCATCATATTTGTTACAGGAAGAATAATCCTCAAATTTCTAAAAAAATAACAACTTTCCCTCAATTTATCTCTATGGATTGTTAGAAATCTTAACTGAGTCTGATAAAACCAAGTGATAATATACTGTCTACTTTTATTTAACTACAATGTACAGCTTTAACAATTTAGATTGAATTTTTACTTGTACTCAGATTGAAGTGTTACCAGGATATTTTTCTTAGTAAAGATTTACTTTAAAATGTGAACAGAGAGCCACCAGAAAGATGGCGGAGGAATAGGACAGGAAGACCACTTTCTCCCTCACAAATTCCTCAAAAGAACATTTCAACGCCGAGCAAACTCCACAAAACAACTTCTGTAGGCTGACGAAGGACATCAGGAAACCAGAAAAGCAGACCATTGTCTTCAAAAACAGGTAGGAAAAAATATAAAAGATGAAAAAGGAGACAAAGGAGGTGGGGAGGGAGCTCCATCCTGGGAAGGGAAGCCCGTCCCGGGAAGGGGATTTTAAGAAGAGAGGTTTCCAAACACCAGGAAACACTCTCCCTGCCGAGTCTGTGGCGAGCCTTGGAAACACAGAGGGCAGCATAGCAGGAAGGAACAATAAATAAATAATTAAAACCAAGAGATTGCAAGCCCAACAGTAACTCCCCCAGCGGAAAAGCAGCACAGACGCCTGCGTCCGCCATTGGGAAGTGGGGGCAGGGCAGGGACGCATGGGAGGCGTGGGCTGCAGTGCTTTGTAAGAATCGGGCAGGAATGCCCCATGCGCAACCAGAACAATCTAACTTGGGCTAGCAAACCAGACCGTGGGATAGCTACCGCACAAAAAGCTCGAACATAAGACACTGCCAGGACCGAGCACAGAACAAAGGACGGAACGGAAAAAGCCGGCTGCAGACTATCCCCCGCCGGGGACAGGCAGCCAGAGCCGTAAGGACTGGAAAGGGGCAATTGCAGACCCGGAGAGACTTTACTTACCTAACTGCAAGCAGGCTTCTTTGCTAAGACTTCTGGGGGTGCGGGATAGTCACAATCTGCATCACGGGGGGCGCCAGCAGTCCACCCAGAAAGCTGAGCAGCAGCGGCAGAAAAGGTGACAAGCCGCGGCGATCGTGCTCGCCAAACTCCTGAGCTACTCAGACCTGGGAAGGGCACAAAGCATAGTCCCAGCCGAATCTGTGCCTCTGAGGGCTGCCTGAGCGCCAAACCTGAGCGGCTTGGAACGGGGAAGCGCACGCAGCCTAGGGCCGGCCCCAGACGGTTCCCGGCTGAGCATCGTAGAGCCGGAGCGGTTTGTGCACTGCGAGAAGGGACAGGTCAAGCGGGGCTGAGACACTGTGTGCACACGACAGTGCTATCTGTTTGCAGCATCCCCCCTCCCCACAGCGCGACTGAATTAGTGAGCCTAAAAAACCAGCAAACAGAAGAATTAAACAGAGGGAACCACCTTGGAAGTGATTCCACACGGCCCACAACATCAGAGAAGGGCCAGTTATATTTTTATTATTTTTAAAATCATTCCTTTTTGTTGTTGTTGTTGTTTTGTTTGTTTTGTTTTTCGTTTTTTTTTTCTTTTTTTTAATTGTTAAGTCTTCTATTTCTCCTCTAATTTTTATTTCTATAAATTATTATTACTATTAAAAAAACTTTTTTTTTTTTTTAAGGCAAATACCATATATAGTCTTTGGATGGTTGTTGGTGGTTTTTTGTTTTTTTGGTTTTTGTTTGTTTGTTTTTAATAATTCTTGTTATTTTTTTCTTTCTTCCTTTTTCCTTCTGCTTTTCTTCAATATTGTATCTTTGAATATCCACCCTCTACTCTAGATTTTTAATCTTTGCTCTTAGGTTTTTGTTGTTAATTTTGTACATTTAAAAACCCAAACTTCACTACCCAAGATTACCTGAGAGCGAGATTACTGGCTTGACCACTCTCTCCTCCTTTGGACTCTCCTTTTTCTCCACCAGGTGGCCTCTGTCTCTTTTCTCCCCCATCTCTTCTCTATCCAACTCTGTGAATCTCTGTGGGTTCCAGACGGTGGAGAACACCTAAGGAACTGGTTACTGGCAGGATTTGTCTCTCTCCTTCTCATTCCTCTCTCTTATCCTCCTGGTCACCTCTGTCTACTTCCACCCTCTCCTCTTCCCCGTATAACTCCATAAATACCTCTGAGCGGTCCAGACTATAGAGCGCACATAAGGAAGTGACTACTGGCTAGCTTGCTCTCTCCTCTTTTGATCTCACCGCATCTCATTCCAGTTACCTCTAACTACCCCCTCCATCTTCTCTTCTCCTTGTAACTCAGTGAACCTCTCTGAGTGTCCCTCAATGTGGAGAAACTTTTCTTCTTTAACCTAGATGTTTTATCATCGGTGCTGTATAGATGGAGAAGTCTAGAGGCTACTGTAAAAATAAAACTGAAAACCAGAAGCAAGAGGCTCAAACCCAAAGCCTGAAAACATTAGAGAACTCCTGAATTCAGGGAACATTAAGCAATAGGAGCTCATCAAATGCCTTCATACCTACACCGAAACCAAGCTCCACCCAAGGGCCAACAAGTTCCAAAACAAGACATACCACTCAAATTCTCCAGCAACACAGGAACACTTCCCTGAACTTCAATATACAGGCAACTCAAAATTATTCCAAAACCTTTGATGTCTCATAACCCATTGCTGGTCACTCCACTGCACTCCAGAGAGAAGAAACCCAGCTCCACCCACCGGAACTCCAACACAAGCCTCCCTAACCAGGAAACCTTGACAAGCCACTGATACAACCCCACCCACAGTGAGGAAGCTCCATAATAAAGAGAACTCCACAAATTACTAGAATATAAAAAGGCCACCCCAAACGCAGCAATATAACCACGATGAAGAGACAGAGGAATACTCAGCAGGTAAAGGAACAGGAGAGTTGCCCACCAAACCAAACCAAAGAGGAAGAAGTAGGGAATCTACCTAAGAAGGAATTCCGAATATTGATAGTGAAAATGATCCAAAATCTTGAAATCAAAATGGAATCACAGATAAATAGCCTAGAGACAAGGATTGAGAAGATGCAAGAAAGGTTTAACAAGGACCTAGAAGAAATAAAAAGGAGTCAAAATATAATGAATAACGCAATAAATGAGATCAGAAACACTCTGGAGGCAACAAATAGTAGAATAATGGAGGCAGAAGACAGGATTAGTGAAATAGAAGATAGAATGGTAGAAATAAATGAATCAGAGAGGAAACAAGAAAAACGAATTAAAAGAAATGAGGACAATCTCAGAGACCTCCAGGACAATATGAAACACTCCAACATTCTAATTATAGGAGTCCCAGAAGAAGAAGACAGAAAGAAAGATCATGAGAAAATCCTTGAGGAGATAATAGTTGAAAACTTCCCTAAAATGGGGAAGGAAATAATCACCCAAGTCCAAGAAACACAGAGAGTTCCAAGTAGGATAAACCCAAGGCGAAACACCCCAAGACACATATTAATCAAATTAACAAAGATCAAACACAAAGAACAAATATTAAAAGCAGCAAGGGAAAAACAACAAATAACACACAAGGGGATTCCCATAAGGATAACAGCTGATCTTTCAATAGAAACTCTTCAGGCCAGGAGGGAATTGCAAGACATACTTAAAGTGATGAAAGAAAATAACCTACAGCCCAGATTACTGTACCCAGCAAGGATCTCATTCAAATAGGAAGGAGAAATCAAAAGCTTTACAGACAAGCAAAAGCTGAGAGAATTCAGCACCACCAAACCAGCTCTCCAACAAATTCTAAAGGATATTCTCTAGACAGGAAACACAAAAAGGGTGCATAAATCTGAACCCAAAACAATAAAGTAAATGGTAACAGGATCATACTTATCAATAATTACCTTAAATGTAAATGGGTTGAACGCTCCAACCAAAAGACAAAGACTGGCCGAATGGATACAAAAACAAGACCCCTCTATACGCTGCTTACAAGAGACCCACCTCAAAACAAGGGACACATACAGACTGAAAGTGAAGGGCTGGAAAAAGATATACCACGCGAATAGAGACCAAAAGAAAGCAGGAGTGGCAATACTCATATCGGATAAAATAGACTTTAAAACAAAGGCTGTGAAAAGAGACAAAGAAGGCCACTACATAATGATCAAAGGAACAATGCAAGAAGAAGATATAACAATTATAAATATATATGCACCCAATATAGGAGCACCACAATATGTAAGACAAATGCTAACAAGTATGAAAGGGGAAATCAACAATAACACAATAATAGTGGGAGACTTTAATACCCCACTCACACCTATGGACAGATCAACTAAACAGAAAATCATCAAAGAAACGCAAACTTTAAATGATACATTAGACCAGTTAGACCTAACTGATATCTATAGGACATTTCACCCCAAAACAATGAATTTCACCTTTTTTTCAAGTGCTCATGGAACCTTCTCCAGGATAGATCACATCCTGGGCCATAAATCTAAACTTGATAAATTCAAAAAATCAAAATCATTCCAAGCATCTTTTCTGACCATAATGCATTAAGATTAGATCTCAATTACAGGAGAAAAACTATTAAAAATTCCAACATATGGAGGTTGAACAACACACTTCTGAATAACCAACAAATCACAGAAGAAATCAAAAAGAAATCAAAATATGCATAGAAACTAATGAAAATGAAAACACAACAACCCAAAACCTGTGGGACACTATAAAAGCAGTGCTAAGAGCAAAGTTCATAGCAATACAGGCATACCTCAAGAAACAAGAAAAAAGTCAAATAAATAACCTAACTCTACAACTAAAGCAACTAGAAAAGGAAGAATTGGAGAACCCCAGAGTCAGTAGAAGGAAAGAAATCTTAAAAATTAGGGCAGAAATAAATGCAAAAGAAACAAAAGAGACCATAGCAAAAACCAACAAAGCCAAAAGCTGGTTCTTTGAAAGGATAAATAAAATTGACAAACCATTAGCCAGACTCATCAAGAAGCAAAGAGAGAAAAATCAAATCAATAAAATTAGAAATGAAAATGGAGAGATCACAACAGACAACACAGAAATATAAAAGATCAAAAGAGACTACTATCAGCAGTTGTATGCCAATAAAATGGACAACGTGGAAGAAATGGACAAATTCTTAGAAAAGTACAATTTTCCAAAACTGAACCAGGAAGAAATAGAAAATCTTAACAGACCCATCACAAGCACGGAAATTGAAACTGTAATCAGAAATCTTCCAGCAAACAAAAGCCCAGGTCCAGATGGCTTCACAGCTGAATTCTATCAAAAATTTCGAGAAGAGCTAACACCTATCCTCCTCAAACTCTTCCAGAAAATTGCAGAGGAAGGGAAACTTCCACACTCATTCCCTGAGGCCACCATCACCCTAATACCAAAACCTGACAAAGATGTCACAAAAAAGAAAACTACAGGCCAATATCACTGATGAACATAGATGCAAAAATCCTCAACAAAATTCTAGCAATCAGAATCCAACAACACATTAACAAGATCATACACCATGACCAAGTGGGCTTTATCCCAGGGATGCAAGGACTCTTCAATATCCGCAAATCAATCAATGTAATTCACCACATTAACAAATTGAAAAATAAAAACCATATGATTATCTCAATAGATGCAGAGAAGGCCTTTGACAAAATTCAACATCCATTTATGATAAAAACTCTCCAGAAAGCAGGAACAGAAGGAACATACCTCAACATAATAAAAGCTACATATGACAAGCCCACAGCAAACATTATCCTCAATGGTGAAAAAGTGAAAGCATTTCCCCTAAAGTCAGGAACAAGACAAGGGTGTCCACTTTCACCGCTACTATTCAACATAGTTCTGGAAGTTTTGGCCACAGCAATCAGAGCAGAAAAAGAAATAAAAGGAATCCAAATTGGAAAAGAAGAAGTAAAACTCTCACTGTTTGCAGATGACATGATCCTCTACATGGAAAACCCTAAAGATTCCACCAGAAAATTACTAGAGCTCATCAATGAATATAGTAAAGTTGCAGGATATAAAATCAACACACAGAAATCCCTTGCATTCCTATACACGAATAATGAGAAAGTAGAAAAAGAAATTAAGGAAACAATTCCATTCATCATTGCAACGAAAAGAATAAAATACTTAGGAATATATCTACCTAAAGAAACTAAAGACCTATACATAGAAAACTATAAAACACTGATGAAAGAAATCAAAGAGGACACTAATAGATGGAGAAATATACCATGTTCATGGATCGGAAGAATCAATATAGTGAAAATGAGTATACTACCCAAAGCAATTTACAAATTCAATGCAATCCCTATCAAGCTACCAGCCACATTTTCACAGAACTAGAACAAATAATTTCAAGATTTGTATGGAAATACAAAAAACCTCGCATTGCCAAAGCAATACTGAGAAAGAAGAATGGAACTGGAGGAATCAACTTGCCTGACTTCAGGCTCTACTACAAAGCCACAGTCATCAAGACAGTATGGTACTGGCACAAAGACAGACATATAGATCAATGGAACAAAATAGAAAGCCCAGAGATAAATCCACACACATATGGACACCTTATCTTTGACAAAGGAGGCAAGAATATACAATGGAGGAAAGACAATCTCTTTAACAAGTGGTGCTGGGAAAACTGGTCAACCACTTGTAAAAGAATGAAACTAGATCACTTTCTAACACCCCACACAAAAATAAACTCAAAATGGATTAAAGATCTAAATGTAAGACCAGAAACTATAAAAATCCTAGAGGAGAACATAGGCAAAACACTCTCAGACATAAATCACAGCAGGATCCTCTATGATCCATCTCCCAGAATACTGGAAATAAAAGGAAAAATAAACAAATGGGATCTAATTAAAATTAAAAGCTTCTGCACAACAAAGGAAAACTATAAGCAAGGTGAAAAGACAGCCTTCTGAATGGGAGAAAATAATAGCAAATGAAGCAACTGACAAACAACTAATCTCAAAAATATACAAGCAACTTATGCAGCTCAATTCCAGAAAAATAAACGACCCAATCAAAAAATGGGCCAAAGAACTAAATAGACATTTCTCCAAAGAAGACATATGGATGGCTAACAAACACATGAAAAGATGCTCAACGTCACTCATTATTAGAGAAATGCAAATCAAAACCACAATGAGGTACCACTTCACACCAGTCAGAATGGCTGCAATCCAAAAATCTGCAAGCAATAAATGCTGGAGAGGGTGTGGAGAAAAGGGAACCCTCCTACACTGTTGGTGGGAATGCAAACTAGTACAGCCACTATGGAGAACAGTGTGGAGATTCCTTAAAAAATTGCAAATAGAACTACCTTATGACCCAGCAATCCCACTTCTGGGCATACACACCAAGGAAACCAGAATTGAAGGAGACACATGTACCCCAATGTTCATCGCAGCACTGTTTATAATAGCCAGGACATGGAAACAACCTAGATGTCCATCAGCAGATGAATGGATAAGAAAGCTGTGGTACATATACACAATGGAGTATTACTCAGCCATTAAAAAGAATTCATTTGAATCAGTTCTGATGAGATGGATGAAACTGGAGCCGATTATACAGAGTGAAGTAAGCCAGAAAGAAAAACACCAATACAGTATACTAACACATATATATGGAATTTAGAAAGATGGCAATGACGACCCTGTATGCAAGACAGGAAAAAAGACACAGATGTGTATAACGGACTTTTGGACTCAGAGGGAGAGGGAGAGGGTGGGATGATTTGGGAGAATGGCATTCTAACATGTATACTATCATGTAAGAATTGAATCGCCAGTCTATGTCTGATGCAGGATACAGCATGCTTGGGGCTGATGCATGCTGATAACCCACAGAGGTGTTATGGGGAGGGAGGTGGAAGGGGGGTTCATGTTTGGGAACGCATGTAAGAATTAAAGATTTTAAAATTAAAAAAATAAAAAAATATAGCCACCACATAGGGAAAATCTTACTGAATTGAGTAGTATAAACTTTGAGCCAAGGAAATTATATTAATCAATTCAGAATGCAACTTGGATATATATTGTCCTAGAGTCTAGCTCCCGAGTGAATGTACTTTAATGTATGTTGCTTCATCTTTTTCTATTGTAATAAACTAGTCATTTGTAAAAAAGAAAAAAAAATTGATGTTAAAAAAATAAAATAAAAAATAAAATGTGAACAGAGCTTGAAATTTTTAATTCTAACATTGTATAGCTTTCTTATTTGGTTTAATTATATAATTTCATATATACATATATAAATATTGTTTATACACATAAGATATATACATAATTTAAGAATTCAAGCATATATTTTTTCAAATAGTTTAAAGTTCCCTTATAATAAAAGTCCATGACTTATATTTGCATTTTGTATTGATAATTCATCATTGTATAAACAAAATTGTCTGTGATTCTAAGATCCAGTTGAACTGGATTCTAAGATCCAGTTGAATAAAAGCTGCAATATAGGTAACATTACATTAAATGTGTTTACTGATTTATGTTTTATTGAAATATAGCTGATTTCAAAAAAATGCCATATCAATTTTTGTTATACAGTGAAGTGAATCAGTTTTACATATATATATATACATTCTTTTTTTGATATTATCTTCCATTCATTGATGTAAAAACAAAATCTTATAAGATATCTGCATTTCAAAGTAAGAAAATCTGAATGCAATGAACCCAGAAATGTTTAATATTGATTGTCCTTCTACACTGTAGTTGTTCAAAAATCAACTACTAGCTGCAGAGAAAACAGAAAGAAAAAAAAAAAAAAACACAAAGAATTACTTTTTAAAATTTATCTCTGATTAGCTATGTGTCTATAAGCAAATGATGATCCTTGCCTTTCCAACTTCTAAAAAAATATCAATAGAGTCCTCATAAACTTTTTACTTTCCTTATTATTATTGTCTTACTGTAGCAGGCAATCAAATTTAAAATTCTACACTAATTTTATGCCTGAAATTACATGGAAACTACAAGGAAATAAAGAAAAAGTAAACAGAGATTTGTT
The DNA here is from genome assembly GCF_016772045.2 of Ovis aries. NCBI lineage: Eukaryota > Metazoa > Chordata > Mammalia > Artiodactyla > Bovidae > Ovis > Ovis aries. The sequence goes on from NC_056063.1 coordinate 65,065,953, forward strand.
TCTGTTTTTTTAAGATGTGAATAAAATGAGATGACCAATGTGAAAAAAATATATCATGTTGGAAGTCTCATGAAACTTTTAAATATTAATATTAACTATAAAAATAGTCTGATATTATCTGTCTTAGAAAAAATAAACCTAAACAAAATGTGTTAATATTTCTAATAAAGAAAACAAATGAGCATATGCCAGGCATTCCAGATAAATTTTAGCATATGTGCACCAGGAAATGTTTATCTGAATATTCATGGTTACCTTGTTTCTATAATAATAGGAAAAAACTCTCCAAACCTTCATTAGCATTAGAAAGATTAAATAAATCCTGGTGCAACTAAGCAATATAATAAGAAATATTCATAAAAATAAATTAATCACAAATTCAGGTACGACTATAGATCAACGTCAAAAACAAAATGTTGTGTAGAGAAAAGGAAGTAATGAAACTCAAGTTAGCAACTATATAACTTTCTAAAACATACAAAATTAAAGAATGTACCCTTTGGGAAAACACACATATACCTGATAGGTAGGTAGAATAGGAGAAACGAGTCCAAAATGGTGGTGGCTAAAAGACGAAGGAGGGAAAAGCCTGTGAAAATAGAACAAAGGAAAGTCCCAGAAACAGAGTGAGGGCCTCAGGTAAAACAAACAGCCCTCCTAGCTAGCCCAATTTACATAGCGCAGGCTCAGTGGGAAGGAGACAAATGTATAAAAGGAGGAAGCCTAGAAGGATTGAGGTCCCACTTCTGGGTCTGCCCACCCTCATTCCTCGAGGGTGTATTTTCCTTTACTTTCTAAATGAAACTGAGTTGTAACACTGATTCATCTGTTGTTTCAAAATTTTGCTGTGACAAAACCAAGAACCAAGGAAATTACAAACTCCCCTGATATACCTAAGACTATAACAAAATGTGAGAAAAAGCTGAAAACATAATCCAGAGTACTAGTTAATCCAATGGAATGAGAGATATTTTATTTTTCACTTGTTCATCTAATTTTTACTTCATTGTATGATGGAGAGCAGGCATAATTAATGATTTAATCATAATGCAAACTTTTGTTTTTTTCTAGTCATCCTTTAAATATACGTGTAGTAAATTTCTCCTCCTTTCATTCCTGGTAGTAAATTTCTGGTTGAAAACTCAGAAATTTCCATGAGTTTTCTGTTGACTCTTAGTAACAATGTCATTAAAGAAACTTTAAACATCATTATTAAAGTTGCAATATGGTTTCCGTATAAAAATTAAAATCTGCATGTCCCAATCTTCACAAGTAGTTAAAACTTCCCCTCCTTTTCCTTCTGCTAAGGTCTGTCAATGATAGCACTGATATTCTGGAAAATGTGGGTGGGCACTTTGGATTTTTCTTTGTTTAACTTGATTTCATTTTCCTGTGTGATGCTAAAACATTTGAAGGTACAATGCTGGAGATTAGAACTTGCACATCTTTGGTGACCATTGACCTAACCATCGAAGACATATATTGAATATCTCATTATCTTTAAAGATGCTGACAATACATCTAATTCAAACAAGAATCAAGAGCTTTAATATCAGCCAGTCCAGAATTCAAGTAAAATGCATTTCCTGAAATCTTTCATATGTAAAAGCCACAATTTTTAATAACACTTTAATATTTCAAGATTTAAGTAATGAATAACTTTTCTCAATGATTATATAATTTTTAAAACTATGAGGCAATTGACAAAACCTACTTTGATAGACTGTTGTTTGTTCAGTCACTCAGTCATTCTGACTCTTTGTAAACCCATGGACTAAAGCACGCCAGGTTTCTCCATCCTTCACTATCTCCCAGAGTTTGTTCAAACTCATGTCCACTGAGTTAATGATGCCATCCAAACATCTCATCCTCTGTTGCTCCTTTCTTCTCCTGCCCTCAATCTTTCCCAGCATCAAGATCTTTTCCAAAGAGTCTGCTCTGTGCATCAGGTGGCTGAAGTTGGAGCTACAGCTACAGCATAAGTCCTTCCAAAGACTATTCAGGGTTGATTTCCTTTAGGATTGACTGGTTTGATTTCCCTGAAGTCCAAGGGTCTCTCAAGAGTCTTCTCCATCACCACTGTCAAAAGCATCAATTCTTCAGTGCTCAGCCTTCTTTATGGTCCAACTCTCACATCTGCACATGACTACTGTAAAAACCATAGCTTTGACTATATGGATTTTGTTGAAAATCGTGTCTCTGCTTTTTAATACACTGTCTACTAATATGTCATAGCTTTTCTTCCAAGGAGCAAGTATCTTTTAATTTCATGACTGCACTCACCATCTGCAGTGATTTTGGAGCCCAGAAAAATAAAGTCAGCCACTGTTTCCACTCTTTACCCATCTATTTGCCATGAAGTGATGGGACCCAATGCCAAGATCGTTGTTTTTAAGTGTTGAGTTTTAAGCCAGCTTTTTCACTCTCCTCTTTCACCCTCATCAAGAGGCTCTTTAGTACCTCATCACTTTCTGCCATAAAGGTGATGTCATCTGCATGTATGTGGTTGTTGATATTTCTCCTGCGATCTTGGTTCCAGCTTGTGCTTTTCCAGCCAGGCAATTCATACGATGTACTCTGCATACAAGTTAAATAAGCAGGATGAAAATATACAGACTTGACGTACTCCTTTCTCAATTTTGTACCAGTTCATTGCTTCATGTTTGGTTCTAACTGTTGCTTCATGACGTGCAAACAGGTTTCTCAGGAGGCAGATAAGGTGGTCTGGTATTCTCATCTCTTTAAGAATTTTCCACAGCTTGTTGTGATCCAAATAGTCAAAGGCTTTAGTGTAGTTATTGAAACAGAAGTAGATGGTTTTGTGGAACTCTCTTGCTTTCTATACGATCAAACAGATGTTGGTGATTTGATCTCTGGTTCCTCTGACTTTTCTAAATCCAGCTTGTATACCTGGAATTTCTTGGTTTATATACTGTGGAAGCCCAGCTTGAAGGATTTTGAGCATTACTTTGCTAGCATGTGAGATGAGTGCAATTGTACAGTAGTTTGAACATTTTTGGCACTGCCTTTCTTTTAGACTGGAATGAAAACTGACCTTTTCCAGTCCTGTGGCCACTGAGGAGTTTTGCAAATTTGCTGGATTATTGAGTGCTGCACTTTAATAGCATCATCTTTTAGGATTTGAATAGTTCAACTGGAATTCCATCACTTCCACTAGCTTTGCTCATGGTAATAATTCCTAATTCCCACTTGACTTCACAGTCCAGGATGTCTGGCTCTAGGTGAGTGATCACACCACTTTTGATGGATAATTTAACTAAATGGCCACAGGACTGGAAAAGGTCAGTTTTCATTCCAATCCCAAAGAAAGGCAATGCCAAAGAATGCTCAAACTACCACACAATTGCACCCATCTCATATGCTAGTAAAGTAATGCTTAAAATTCTCCAAGCCAGGCTTCAGCAATACGTGAAACATGAACTTCCAGATGTTCAAGCTGGTTTTAGAAAAGGCAGAGGAACCAGAGATCAAATTGCCAAAAATGACTGGATCATCGAAGAAGCAAGCAAGTTCCAGAAAAACATCTATTTCTGCTTTATTGACTATGCCAAAGCCTTTGACTGTGTGGATCACAATAAACTGTGGAAGATTCTTCAAGAGATGGGAATACCAGACCACCTGACCTGTCTCTTGAGAAACCTGTATGCAGGTCAGGAAGCAACAGTTAGAACTGGACAGGGAACAACAGACTGGTTCCAAATAGGAAAAGGAGTACATCAAGGCTGTATATTGTCACCCTGCTTATTTAACTTATATGCAGAGTACATCATACAGAATGCCAGGCTGGATGAAGGACAAGCTGGAATCAAGATTGCCAGGAGAAATATCAATAACCTCAGACATGCAGATGACACCACCCTTATGGCAGAAAGTGAAAAAAAACTAAAGAGCCTCTTGATGAAAGTGAAAGAGGAGAGTGAAAAAGTTGGCCTAAAGCTCAACATTCATAAAACTAAGATCATGGCATCTAGTCCCATAACTTCATGGGAAATAGATGGGGAAACAGTGGAAACAGTGGCAGACTTTATTTTTGGGGGCTCCAAAATCACTGCAGATGGTGATTGCAGCCATGAAATTAAAAGAGGCTTACTCCTTAGAAGGAAAGTAATGACCAACCTAGACAGCATATTAAAAAGCAGAGATATTACTTTGCCAACAAAGGTCTGTCTAGTCAAGGCTATGGTTTTCCAGTGGTCATGTATGGATGTGAGAGTTGAACTTTAAAGAAAACTGAGCACAGAGGAATTGATGCTTTTGAACTGTGGTGTTGGAGCAGACTCTTGAGAGTCCCTTGGACTGCAAGGAGATCCAACCAGTCCATCCTAAACGAAATCAGTCCTGGGTGTTCATTGGAAGAGTCGACTGATGTTGAAGCTGAAACTCCAATACTTTGGCCACCTGATGCAAAGAGCTGACTCATTTGCAAAGACCCTGATGCTGGGAAAGATTGAGGGCATGAGGAGAAGGGGACAACAGAGGATGAGATGGTTGGATGGCATCACTGACTCAATGGACATGGGTTTGGGTGGACTCTGGGAGTTGGTGATGGACAGGGAGGCCTGGCATGCTGCTTTTCATGGGATGGCAAAGAGATATGACTGTGTGGCTGAACTGAACTAAATACTTGAACATATGCCAGATCAACAATAAAAGTGTGAGGACACTGAGAATTTGAAAATATAATATTTTTCTGAGTATAAGTGAAATATAAGTGAAATATTATTTCTATATATAAGTGAAACATTATTCATTGTCAGAAATTGCTGACGAGTTTAAGAGATCATCCTAACATAGTGCATCTGAATTCAAATTGTGTGATGAAATTAAGCAGGCTGAATGAGTAATTTCCATGCATGAACAATGGGAATATGCTGTTCAGCTACTCTAGATTATTTGACATCACAAATTAAACAATAAAGCATGGCATTTAAAATTAAGAAATAAATCTATACATCCACCACTCAGATCCTGGCTCTGATACTTTTTACCTCCCCACTTAATTTCCCTTGTCTCTGTTTCCTCAACTATACCAGTTGTTTTAAAGAGAAAACTTTAATATAAATGAATAAACTTGTTACATAGGAACAGACTTCCTTTGTGGCTCAGTGGTAAAGAATGACTGCCAATAGATGGACTCAAGAGACTTGGGTTTGATCTGTGGGTCCAGAAGATCCCCTGAAGAAGGAAGTGACAACCCACTCCAATGTTCCTGCCTGGCAAATCCCATGGACAGAAAAGCCTGGCAGGCTGTAGTCCATATGGTCAAAAAATATTTGGACATAACTCAGTGATAAAACAGCAAAAAAAAAAAACATATGAATAATACTTCAGTTAAGTTCAGTAATTATGTCTAAGCTTCTGGGAGAGAGTATAGTATGAGAAATTAAGGGACATTTTGATTTACTCAAACTATTATTTCATCTACAACATCACTACTTGCTGTTTAGGTGAATTTTAATTATATAATATTTAGTCTTATTATATCAGAGATTCTGTGCAATATTCTTTATTTTATGGCAAGTCAAGATTTAGACAGAATGGGAATCTACAGGATACAAAAAAAAATGTTATCTTTTGAACAAATCCTTCATCTTATTGATTAACTCATTCTGAGGGGCTATTTGTTTCCATTCTCTTGATAAAATTCAAGAAATTTTTCATTACTTCTGTGGTTTCTCAATACCTAAACAAAAATTCCTTAGTCACTTTCAGCCTCAGATTTGTTATCAATAATTAAATTATCCTGTGTAATAGTGAAACTAAATTTTATTTAAAGTAAAGATTTTCCATTTCACTAACTTGGGCCTACTTCCAGCTGGAGATATAAATAGGGAATTGATATTTGGGAGACCTTTTTCTCTTTCTCTGCTTTGCTCTTTTACTTTTCTCCTTTGCTTATTAAGCATGAAACCTCCCTGGGGAAACAATGAAAGAGGAGGTTAGAAAGAAAGTGTAAAGGGCAGAAACATTTTTATTCACCTAGGTGTACAATGATTTAATTTTGGGTCCCTTGGGGTTTGGAATCTGTCCAAAAATAACTCTATATTAGGGAACATTTTAAGTTTCTTAACTTAAAACAATGCCTGCTCAGAGAATATCAAAATTCCATTTTCTTGACTAAAGCAATGTATTTTCTTAGGCTGACTGCTGATGATTTTCTCAGTGCATGGATACCCGGAGGTTCACCTCTGTCTCTTCTTTACAACCCTCCGAATTTCCACTTTAAATGTCCTCAGCCTGGCTCTCTCTGTGAAAGGCACACATCTGGCATATAAGAAACAACCCAAAATTATACAAGTGGAGCTAGCTTCCAATGAGGTCTTTCTTTTCTTTCTGTTTTGACAACTCAGGAAGGTATGAATACCTCAGGTTACTCATACAAAAGTTGACGAGTGTTTACTCTTCCCACATCTGAGGGCTATTTGTCAGGTGGTGAGACATGCCCTATCTGTCCGATCCACGGCATGAGAAGGAAAATGACACAGGGAACACCTAATTTTTCAAGTATACTTTTTTTTTCTTTCCTCTTTAACTGCAACCCTTTTATACTCTCAATAGGAAGGCAGACTAAGGATAGAAATAATTATGAAAATAGTGTTTAAATATATAAAAAGTTTGACCACTTCTTTCTTAAATCCCTAAAGGGTACCTACTATTTCATTTTAGAATATAGGGATATTGCCATGTATCCTTTAGCTCAATCTTTTGAAGTCTTAAAATAGACTGACTGTGTATGTCCCCCTCAAATTCTTATGCGGAAGCCCTAATCATCAGTGTGATGGTATTTCAAGCTGGGGCCTTGGGAGGTCATTAGGGTTAAATCTGGTCATTAAATCACTAATCCCATCATGAGGTTGGAGCCCTCATGATGGGATTAGTGACCCTCTATGAACAGAAAGAGAGAGAGATCTTTCTCTACCACCCTCACCCTCTATTGTGCATAGTAGGAAAAGAAAGGCCATGTGAAGTCAGCTTTTCTTTACAATGTTTACAGATTTATCATGCTCTTCTGTGAGGCAATCTCAAACTCTGAATAAACTGTGAACAACTCATACATTCTTTCCACATTTAAAAATCTGAAAAATATCAAAATTATTTTTCACCGAATGTAAGAGTCTTTTTAAAATGTTCCAAAGTATTGGCATTGCCACAGTTCTGAATTTGCTACTTTAGGTGTTTTGTAAGGTAAGATACCATATTTTCCTTTATTTGTATGTTGTTTTGTAGGATTGGTTTTTCATAATGTTATCTTTATATACAAATTGAAATAAAATTTCCTAGGCAATGGAGATGAATTTAGCTTGTCAAAATTAAAAGGTTTGTCCAGTTTATTATCAAAATGCATGAATTTTTATAAAGAAGAGAAAGATTTTCTCTGATGGACTTCCTTCTGTTTCCCCAGTGGAATATGAATGAGGGCATACTCTCAAGTGAATGCAACTAGACTCAGTCTCATTTAAAGAAGAAATGGACTCCAGAGTTTTATTAGATGTACTGAATCTACGTTACATATTGAATCCCTCAAAAAAATTCATAATCAAATAGATTTATACAGATGAAATATTTTTAAAAACCTGAAACATTTCTTACTTTGCATTCTTGGTAATTATTTTCTAATTAGGTTTTATGGATTTTGCTTTACTTTTATGGAGCAGTTTTCCCATAAGGCCTATATGAAAAATATATGATTCAAATTTGGAAGTATGTAAACAGAGGCAACATTATTTTGGCACACTAAAATCTTAGGAAAAAATATTAATTATTGAAGAAGACTGAAATATATTTTTCCTTTGCTGTTTATGGTTATGTTGCTCAGTAGTACCCAACTCTCTGTGACCCCATGGACTCCTCTGTCCATGGAGATTCTCCAGGCAAGGATACTGGAGTGGGTTGCCATGCCCTCCTCCAGGGGATCTTCTCAACTCAGGTATCGAACCCAGGTCCCCTGCATTGCAGATGATTTCTTTACTGTCTGAGCCACCAGAGAAGCAATTCTGTAGAGGGCATTTTAACAATAGGCAGATATAATGTTTATAAAATTATAATGATTATATAATTATTGAAGATCATTTCCTTCAAAACAGTTTTGAAAATTTGAACATCACAAAAAAGCATATTATTTTTTCCCTGAGATTCATTAGTAACTCTGAAAATTAAAACTATACTACAAAAATTGAGTAAAGTTAAAAATCTGAAAACATGTTAAGCCATGATCTGAGCAGCATAAAAGACCAATACTACCTTAGAATGATTGACAAGTGTTATCTGATAGGTAGTGTAGTGTCATTTCTAGGCCCAAAGTCAATCTGCCTTTTTTAAAACCACAATACAAATGTTGCTGTTTACATGGCTTAAATAGGAACTGTTTTAGAAACTATGGGACCCACCCTTTATATATTTTTAAATTAAAATATATTTTTCTTGTTTATTTTTAATTTGAAACTTTGTAAAACCATTATTTTTCACTTAGGTTGAAGATTTACAAAATAAATTATATATGGTAATATAGAAGATATAATAATATTGTAATTCTTATATTCAGTTCAGTTCAGTTCAGTCACTCAGTCGTGTCCGACTGTTTGTGACCCCATGAATCGCAGCATGCCAGGCCTCTCTGTCCATCACCAACTCCCAGAGTTCACCCAAACTCATTTGCATTGAGTCAGTGATGCCATCCAGCCATCTCATCCTCTGCCGTCCCCTTCCTCCTGCCCCCAATCCCTCCCAGATCCAGGGTCTTTTCCAGTGAGTCAGTTCTTATATTACCAACACTTACAAACCTGTCTATAACTGTTCTATAAACAACTACGGTTTGGAAATCTTCTGTTCTCTTCCTAGCTGCCCGTTGTCTATTTAGTCTCATTCTTATTGCTCACTGCTCTCCAAGAGTTTTTAGTTGTAGTTGATAGATTATGTTCAGTGCTTTTCAGTCTTGTATCTTCATTGACACTTTAAAGTACAGGGCCTTCATAAATTTTCTTTTCTTTTTTTTTAAATAAATTTTATTTTCATAAGTCTAGCTGTTTATTTTACTATTTGCTGACCAACCTAGATAGCATATTAAAAAGCAGAGACATTACTTTGCCAACAAAGGTCCATCTAGTCAAGGCTATGGTTTTCCAGTGGTCATATATGGATGTGACCCAGAGAGATGGTATAGGGAGGGAAGTGGGAAGGGGGTTCAGGATTGCGAACTCATGTACACCTGTGGCGGATTCATGTTGATGTATGACAAAACCAATGCAGTATTGTAAAGTAAAATAAAAAGCTTAAAAAAAAAAAAAAGAAGAAAGCTGAGCACCGAAGAATTGATGCTTTTGAACTGTGGTGTTGGAGAAGACTCCCGGGAGTCCCTTGGACTGCAAGGAGATCCAACCAGTTCATCCTAAAGAAGATAAGTCCTGACTGTTTATTGGAAGGACTGATGCTAAAGCTGAAACTCCAATACTTTGGCCACCTCATGCAAAGAGTTGAATCATTGGACAAGACCCTGATGCTGGGAGAGATTGGGGGCAGGAGGAGAAGGGGACGACAGAGGATGAGATGGCTGGATGGCATCACTGACTTGATGGACATGAGTTTGAGTAAACTCCAGGAGTTGGTGATGGACAGGGAGGCTGGCGTGCTGCGATTCATGGGTTCTCAAAAAGTTGGACACAACTGAGAAACTGAACCGAACTGAACTGTATATATGAACAGAAGAGGTACAATTCTTCTCCAATAAAGTATTTTTGCTTTTGATGCTTGTCAAATAGCTTGTCTTAATTGAAGAATGCCTACTGCAGTCCATCAGGTTGCAAGGAGTCGGACCCAATTTAGCAACTGAATAGCAACTGAACTCAATTTAGCAACTCAATTTAACAATGGAAGAAATCTGCTTCTCAAATGTAGTCTGACATTACTGTGTCTTCGCAGTGTGGGAAAGATGATAGAGTTCTTTGGAATAGCTCTACACCTCCCCAAAACTCCACATTTTGATACCATCACATTGTGGGTTAAGATTTCAAGAAAGGAATTTGGAGAGGCCCAAATATTCCAGTTCACAATACTATGCTTTCACAGGTAATGTTCACTGCTATGTAAAAATGATTAATTTTCTTATTCTACAGATACTTCTAATTTATTAGAGAATCTTGCTATAAGCTGGAGCAACAAAATGAAAAATTATCCTTTTACTTCTCTCACTTATATGGTTTAACTCTATTTGCTCAATTTATCTTTACTTTCCCTTCCCTGTATTTCACTGGTCCTAAATGGCCACAGTAATGTCCTTTCTACTTTAATAAATAATTCTCTGCCATCAACTTCCAACTCAAATACCCCAATTTTGGATCAAGCAGTTCTTCAGCCCTTCCACTTGAACAATAGCGCCTCATCTTATAAATGCCAGAGAAATTACCTTCAGAATAATTCATGTGGAACTGATTTTTTGGGAAATGTCATATGGGCACATTTTGCTACTGTTTTGATATATAATATTCCTAACTGTTCTTTAATTTTATATAAATATTGTTTCCATAGTAGAACTGTGTGTTCTCTAATGAAAAGAGATTGGGTTTAATACTATTTTGAAGTCAAAGAGCATCCTGCCTTTTTAAAATCATTTGTTTGAAAATAATTAATGACAATGCATGTTGTGCTAAGCACTATTCTTTGATTCTTAAATTTGACACAGAAGCAAGCAGTAAATATTCTGCATTGAAAATTTCTACATGTGATTTTTTTTTGGTACTTATCACAGTTAAAATTACATGTTTAACTACACATTCATTTGTTTAACATCTAGATCCCCAAATTTTGTTAAGGCAAATGTGGGAATAGACTCTTTTGTCACTGAAATACTAGTACTTCTGCTCTATCTGGTCAGTAAGTACTAGTATCTGTTGAAAGAATTAGAAACTTAATAAACAGAAAGTGAAGTTGCCCAGTTGTGTCCCACCCTTTGCAACTTCATGGACTGTAGCCTTCCATGCTACTCCGTTCATGGGATATTCCAGGCAAGAATATGGCATGGGTTGTCATTTCCTTCTCCAGGGATCTTCCCAACTCAGTGATCGATACCAGGTCTCCCACATTGCAGGCAGACTGCTTACTGCATGAGCTACTATCTCCTCAGTAAATAAAGTTGTGGGGGGAAACTAGCCACACAGAAAAATAGCAAATTAATTAAACGTATTATTAAAGTTGATGTCTTTATGGAAGAACAGTCTTTATCTGAGAGGAAAGTCATTTTCTAAATATTGCATACGCTAACAAATTTTAAAATATCATTTTAACACATTAGAAGTGGGTGGTGCTGGATGACATCCATCTGGACAAAAAGAAAATGTGACAGTCAAAAAACAAAGTCAAAGACTTAAGTAAAACTATGGTTCCTATAAATAAAAGCCTAAAATATTAATTGGTCAAAAAATAAATATATTGTTTTGCTTAAATTTTAATGATATTTTATTTAAGGTTTTCTTGTACTGATTATTTTATAAGTAAAAAACACTTATGATTATAAAATTATCTACTAAAGGTATTTAATATTTAAATAAAGCCCTCAATTTTTATTTAGCAGTGTATTTTGTGAGTTTCAACTTCTTTTTATAATTACAGAAAGCTGAATAAATTAAGAATTTTGCTAAAAATCATTATTATTTACTTACATATTGATCTTAATTAGTGGATTTTTGTTTATTTTCATGTTTAGTACAAATGATACTTTATTTTGCATGCAGGTATTGTTGGCAATATAGGCCATATTGGTTTCTAAAATATTTCTTTAAAGAGAGATTTTACCTTTATTAATATACATTTGTATCATTCAATCAAATTCAATTAATACATAAAATACCATGCTAAGTAATTTCAGGGATTGAAACATGAATAAATAAGTCCTTGTTTCTGTCATATGTACGGTATCATTTAGTAATTATGATCATTTCTGGAATATATACAATTAAGGAAAAATTGACATTTTGCAGGAAAGGGTACTAAAATGTCTTTTTAGTTTCGGAAAACATAATATCAGAGTTGAAGCCTCATGTTCAGGCCTCAGGCTAGCTTCCTTTAAGTTTAAGAAGGGTCAACAAGTACAAGAAAAAGGACATTCCAATAGGGAGTGAAAAGCAAGAACAGCCAGAGGAACACAGGGAACTGTCAAAATCAGCTACCTTATGGGATGTCAGCACTGATGGAGGCAGGAAAGAAATGTTTAAAATGCTATGATGAATTGCTTAGTGAGATCTATACAAGTGTGCATATATGATAACATACTTTATTATTTATTTTAATAATGAAACATCTAAATATCTCATTTTATATTAAAATTACTATACCATATAATATAAATAAGTATCTCTCATTAACAAAAATGTCTTCATGAAGAAAATAAATAAATACTAGGTTAGATTTAAAAATAAAATATCCCTGGTCAAGCAATGATTAGTATTGATAAGTCATGTCTAGTTTTCCTTTTAATGACTCAAATACAGGGAGGTGGTTACGCTTTTGTTGGAAAGCAGTAGTAAGATAGAACACTGAAACAGCACGCAGCCACTATCCACTGTGAAAGAGAAACAAGCAAATAACCAGCACAACTCCACTTTCGGGGGTATACGTTATAAGTTAACAAAATTAGCATTCAGTTCAGTTCAGTCGCTCAGTCGTGTCCGACTCTTTGCGACCCCATGAATCGCAGCACGCCAGGCCTCCCTGTCCATCACCAACTCCCGGAGTTCACCCAAACCGATGTCCATCGGGTCAGTGATATCATCCAACCATCTCATCCTCTACTGTCCCCTTCTACTGCCCTCAGTCTTTCCCAGCATCAGGGTCTTTGCAAATGAGTCACCTCTTTGCATCAGGTGGCCAAAATATTGGACTTTCACCTTCAACATCAGTCCTTCCAATGAACACCTAGGACTGATCTCCTTTAAGATGGACTGGTTGGATCTCCTTGCAGTCCAAGGGACTCTCAGGAGTCTTCTCCAACACCACAGTTCAAAAGCATCAATTCTTCGGTGCTCAGCCTTCTTCACAGTCCAACTCTCACATCCCTACATGATCACTGGAAAAACCATAGCCTTGACTAGAAGGACCTTTGTTGGCAAAGTAATGTCTCTGCATTAAGTATGTTAATATTTTTGTTTTACTTTTTCTCCCCATAAAGACTTGCATGTGATATAAGAATATTTTAGTATGGAAATTTACCACCTAATTTGTCAAGCTTCTATGGACCTTAATATCTTTAATGTGATAAGCTGTGTAATCTATTTTGCCTCTAAAATGCCAAGATAATAATTCATTACTACAACCAAGTCATGTACTGACTGACATACATGGAAGATACTGCATATTTGGTTCCAATCACAATAAAGCAAGTCACATAACATATCTGGTTTCCCAGTGCATATAAAAGTCGCAGTCTTCTAAGTGTTCAATACCATCATGTATAAAAAAACAACATATATTCCTTAATTTAAAAATATCTTACTGCTTCAAAATGGTAACTGTCATCAGAGCCATCAGTGAGTCATAGTAGTAACATCAACAATCACTGATCATGGGTCACTATAGCTAATAAAAAATTTTTGAAATATTGTGAGAATTACAAAAATGTGACAGAGATATGCAGTAAGCAAATGCTTTTGAAAAAAATGATGCTGATAGATTAGATTGAAGCAAACCATCAATTTGTCAAAAAACACTAATCTGTAAAGCTCAATAAAACAAACTGCAATGAAATGAGCTTTGTCTGTACAAATAAACATACATTTATCATTACATATTTTCAAAATAAACTTCAGGTACATATACCACATTATCATGAAATTGCTATGTGATAAATTATAATTTATCTTGACACAGTTTTATGAAGGTGATGCAGGTGATCACACTTCAATTACCAATGCCGACAATAAATTCTGACATTGAAGTCAGTGGAGAATTACAACAAACAATCTGGGCAGGATTACATAAATCACCCATATCTATGAGGAATAAAAGTTTTGGTTACTAGACTACACAAAGACCAATGACCAACTGAGGTTACTCACTGAGGACAAAGAAATTATGGAATGTGTACTGAAAGAACATACTTTATAAATGCAAGTTACAACCATGTAACTAAGCAGCTGAAGAATGAGGACTGTTTTATTAAAGAATGTTTCTTCCTTATGAATATAAATATATTATGAATATATATGTGTATATACAGCAAGCAATTCTGACTTCTTCCCTATTTTATCATCCCTTTGTAATCTAACACAACATTTATTACTAATAATTAAAGTAAATAATGGTATTTTTAAGTTACAGGTTATCAGTAAGAAGTAACCATCACACAAGGACTTTGAATCCCCTCTTGGGAAAACTGTTAGATGGTTTTCTGTTGTTTCAGAATCCCTGTATCATGTTAGGTGAAATAGTACTTTGTTATTGTCTTTATTTGAAGTTTAAGTGTGGTTTTAAAAGACGTGCAAGGGTGCCAAGGAGACAAGGGATAGACAGAGATGGTTACATTTTGTGTCAACTCGTGTAGGCTATGGTATCCAGTTACTTAATGCTAATGTATCTATTGCTATGAAGGTAATTTGTAGATGTGGGTAATACCTACAACCAATTGCCCATATGTAAAGGAGATTATCTACTTGTATAGGAGATTATCTACTTGTATCTGGGTGTGTGCAGGCATGCTAAGTCCTTTCAGTTGTGTCCACCTCTTTGTGACTCTATGGACTGTAGGCTACCAGGCTCCTCTGTCCATGGGATTTTCCAGGCAAGAACACTGGAGTGTGCTGCCAGGCTCTCCTCCAGAAGATCTTCTCCAACCAAGAATCAAACCCGCATCTCTTATGTCTCCTGCATTGGCAGGAGGATTCTTTACCACGGAACCACGGGGGTCCCCTTTTATTTAGGTACAGTTCAGTTCAGTGAAAGTGAAGAGGAACTAAAAGCCTCTTGATGAAAGTGAAAGAGGAGAGTGAAAAAGTTGGCTTAAAGCTCAACATTCAGAAAACGAAGATCATGGCATCTGGTCCCATCACTTCATCGCAAATAGATGGGGAAACTGGAAACAGTGTCAGACTTTATTTTTTTTTGGCTCCAGAATCACTGCAGATGGTGACTGCAGCCATGAAATTAAAAGACGCTTACTCCTTGGAAGGAAAGTTATGACCAACCTAGATAGCATATTCAAAAGCAGAGACATTACTTTGCCAACAAAGGTCCGTCTAGTCAAGGCTACAGTTTTTCCAGTGGTCATGTATGGATGTGAGAGTTGGACTGTGAAGAAAACTGAGTGCCGAAGAACTGATATTTTTGAACTGTGGTGTTGGAGAAGACTCCTGAGAGTCCCTTGGACTGCAAGGAGATCCAACCAGTCCATTCTAAAGATCAGCCCTGGGTGTTCTTTGGAAGGAATGATACTAAAGCTGAAACTCCAGTACTTTTATCTAGGAGGTCTCATCAAATCAATGGAAGGCCTTAAGAGCAAAACCAAGATTTCTCTGTGGAAGAAGAAAATCTGCCTCTAATACTACAGCATCAGCTCCTGCCAGAAAGTTTCTAGCCTGCTCTGGCCTGCACTATAGATTTTGGATTTGCCAGTCCTCACACTTATGTAAGCCAGGTCAAAAATACCAATTTGCTGATACTTAGATAGGCTTATTTTTGGAATCTTTCTCATAATTGTCATGTAATTTAAATATGACCTTTTCCCCAAGTCTGTATGTTAATATATTTGCAGAATAAATTCAGAAGTGTCCTAAGTAGGATATGAAGACAGAAATAAATTACATATTGTGACCTGAATTTTCAATTTTTAATTTAATTTTGATTCTGTAGATCTATAAAAGGTCACAAATTATTATATAATCTTGTTTGCATATCTTAGAAATAATGTATTCATACTATAAATATTATTTATATTAACATTACTTAGTTTATAATGTGCAGATTCCATGTTGCACATAATCATCTGCCAAGTTATAATTCATTATTAACATTAAAAAGCAACTTGAGAGGTCAGCTAGCTAATTTATAAAGCTTTAGGAATAAGTGGCAGAACAAAATGAGAAGTTACACTAATTCTGAAAACTCAGAAAGAAGAATATTAACAACTCTGCTTTATAATACTGAAACATGCTATTAGAATTATTCAAATGTGCCACATAGTGACAACTTATAATAAATATTAATTAAGGAATACTTAGCCATTTTGCTTACACCATTGTGACCAGGGTAGACAATATAATGATAAATAAAATTATGAAACATCTGTGATTAACTTTGACGAAGTCATCTCTATGATGCAAATTCTAAGGTTTATAAAAACAACTTAAGATAATGTGCATATTTAACAAATATACGTGTATATTTGTATGTTTGTGAGTGGTTTCTTCTGATGCCACTTGCTCATATGTTTCCCTGAAAAAACCCCCACTGATTTTGGGATGCCCTAGAAAGATCTATTTGCAGTGCCACCATGCCCAAAGCATTGTAGGGCTACAGCAATTTACCTTCAGGTAATAGTCAAGAAAAGCCCAAAGAGGAAGTAGGTCCCTAATCCCTTTTAGATCCCCAAAGCAGGTTATTAGAGGGAATTGTGAGAGGATCATTAGATTATGAGAAGCTCCTATAGTCTGCTTCCAGAAGCAGTGCCTGGGCAAGGAGTCTAGGGTTCTATTCTACTAAGGACAGGTAGAAGCCACCTCAGAAGGTACCTTACTCCTTCACTGGTCACAGCACCTCCCCTACTTGTGGGCATCTTTGGCATCCTGGCCAATGGTTGCTTCTCTGTGCACTCCCAACTATATTTACCATCCCTTACATACCTTTGGGTTCTTCTTACACACCAGGAGTTTCCAGGCACTCTCTTCTTACCAAAGTATGCCACAAACAGCCTTTCCATAACATTTGAAAAAGCAGCTGATAAGCTTCTGCTTCCCCTCATCTTTAGTGATCTCCTATTTCATGGGCAACACTCCTTTTCTTTCTTTAAAGAAGAAAGGAAAGAGCTAACTTTAATGTTCTCTCTCTCTGTCTTTCATACTTTCTCCCCTTTTTTGGCAAAAATCCCTGAAGTTACCTTCTGGCTAAACCTCAAATTTGATACTTTAGAAAGAGTTACAAAAATAATTTCATTTTTCTTCTTAATTTTATCAAACACTCAAGTGTTTGGTGAGTGCTGATAATTTAGCTCCAGATATCATTTGAAAGCTCTGTTTGCAAACCTAATACCTATTCTTTGTACAAAAGCTCCAGCTTTAAAGAACCAATTATTTTCAAATGCAAAAATGTAGATTGCTGTGTTTCTACATTTGGAAGCCTTTTAAAGTAACTTTGCAGAACTGAAATTTGTAACCATTACAAACTGTTACATTAAGTGTTAACTGAGAGTACTCAGCTATTGTGAACTCAGAAAAAAAAAAGCCATCTAAATAACATATGAAATGTCACAGATTTGTATCATACTACATGGAGTGATTAATTTTTGAAGATTTGCTATCATTATACATTCCACGGAAAAATAGAGGTCCTCCATTTAAATATAGCAATGCCATCCCATACATTTAAAGTTCCCTGTCATATCAGGTTTCAATTATATTCTTCTGACAGGTGAAAAATAAGCAATAAACAAGAACGTTGATAAGGTCACACACCTGTTATACTGTCTTCAGTTTGAGACACTTTAATGTCATAAAGATGCTGACAAATGGAAAGGGTTTTGAAGAAAACGCAGTAGTATGATTAAGGAACTATGAAGTTAGACTTAAAATGAGAGATTAAAAGGATGAAACATGGACACTCAGCTCAATTTTGACAAAGTAGGATGAGGCAAGTTATCTGTTTAGAAAAATCTGGAAGTTATAAATGACAAAGAGGTTTCAGTGCTATTTTGTATTTACCTGTGTGCAGACATACATGCACACATATTTTCTGAAATAATTGCGATCCTTCCTTTGGTAAGATTTTAACATAATAAGTTTTCAAAACTAAAAGGATTAAAAATGAATTTTCCATAAAAAACAGAATAATAATAGCATTTTAAAGTATTGATTTGAAATTCTAATATTAATTGTAATATTAATTGCCAGTGAATCTACAGTAAAATTTTATTATGATTCATCTTAGTGTATTAAACAGAGTACAAGTTGGGCAAAAGATGTCCTGTTCTACAATTTTATATCTGTCATGAACTAGCAATGGTCCCGTAACCTCTTCCAGCCTTAGTTTCTTTATCTGTATAATAAGGACTTTGCATTGGATATCTTAAAAACTCCTCTGGTGAAATCAAATTTTTTTCAAAGTTAAATTTAAAGTTTTGACTGCTGGTGATATTTCTTCAAATTAAAAACAATGAGTGTACAAAATACTTTAAAATGTTTTTTAAAAGCTAATAAAATACAGTGACCTTGAAAGCAACAAGAAGAGAGGTCAAGAAAGACCAAAGCTTCCTCTCTTTCCCAAGTCATTAATGAAGAGATTCAACAAATAAAAATTTGATTTTAGGTGAGATGGAATTTAAGCTTGTCAACAAGTTCTATAGAGTATTTATTACAGGAATTGTTATCATTGCCTGAGAAGCCAGGGAACCCAGAAACAATAAGGATAAGATATACATTTATTAGGTGACAAGATAATTCTGACACGTGTATTGAATCCCTTCGGTGGTGTGCTGAGGAGGACTGCATTGCCTATTGGCTTTATGAGTACACTGAGCTAATTTATGGGACCCTTAGGCTGGGAGGAGACTTCCTTTTAGAGTGAAATAAAATTGTGTGTATGGGCAGTATTTGCTTTTCTTGCTCTCTGTGTGCAGGCATACTAAGTCACTTCAATTGTGTCCAAACTCTTGGGGATGCTATGGAGGATAGCCCACCAGGCTCCTCTGTCCATGGGATTCTCCAGGCAAGAACACTGGAGTGGGTTGCCATGTTCTTTTCCAAGGGATCTTTCCCATCCAGGGATCAAACCCAGGTCTAGTTTCCTGCATTAGCAGACAGGTTCTCTGCCACTAGGGTCACCTGGAAAGCCCCATTTCTTGCTCTCTACTAAGGGTCGTGGTGACTTCCCAGGTGGCCCTAGTGGTAAAGAACCTGCCTGCCAATGCAGGAGTCAGAAGAGACTCGGGTTCCATCCCTGAATCGAGAAGACCCCTTGGAGGAGGAAATGGTAACCCACTCCATTCTTCTTGCCTAGAGAATCCC
Source organism: Ovis aries (assembly GCF_016772045.2). Classification (NCBI taxonomy): domain Eukaryota; kingdom Metazoa; phylum Chordata; class Mammalia; order Artiodactyla; family Bovidae; genus Ovis; species Ovis aries. Next base: position 65,085,170 of record NC_056063.1, read on the forward strand.
ATGGACAGAGCAGCCTTGGGGGCTACTATCCATAGGGTCACAGAGAGTAGGACATGACTGAAGTGACTTAGCATGCACAAGGGTAGTAAATAAGGAGAAAAATAACTATAATTATAAAAATAATGAGAAGTTCCAAGGAACTTATCTACTCATTTCCTGAATGACCACTGGTACTGTTCCCACCGTGACTGAAAAATTCGCTGCTGTTTAAGTAGTTTATATTTGTCAGGCAAAATTTAAAAATCAAATCAATACATATTTAATATTGTAAGAAATATGTATAAGTACTACTAATAAAAATACTACATATAAATAATTGAAAGCGCGATTCTGAGAGAGATGGGGTGCTTTTGCAGACAAGATGGTCACGATAAGGCCTGTCTGAGATTGTGACATTAGTAATCAGAGTACTTCATAAGTGGAAGTGGAAACCAGGAAATTATGTCAAATAAGAGAGAAAACTATTTTGAGCTAAAATGACTTTATGAAATTAAAAATCATATCACATTATATTTAAAACTTTAAATATAAGCAATAAAAAACAAAACGGAAATGAATTAAGGCTACAGATGTCATAAAGATAAAATATCTCACAACAAAGCAATTATATGAAGAAACAATCTAGAACTGAAAAGAAATGCATTTGAAGGAAAAATTCCTAGAGAACTACTGTGCAAGGAGAAATTTAGAATTGATAAAATGAACAGATGCTGGACTAAACTGAATAATTAATAGAATAAATGTAGTTTAGGCAAATAAATATTTGACTGTTAGCATTTAAGTGAATCTCTAAGATCTTTGCATTTTAAGTAGAAAAGGCATATGCTCAGATGAATTCTGGTGATATTTATGAATCAAAAGAAGAAACAGAAAATCTAATACAAGTATATGTGTATATATATTTGCATGTATGCGTATATGTGTGTGTATATATATAGATATAGATAGAACATATATATATAACAAGAATATATGTATATATAGTAAGAACATATTACATAGAAAGTGTAGACTGTTGTGTTTTTTTCATTTTCAACACTAGAAGCTAAGAGACATCTGAACACCATTTATAGATAATCGAGGGCAAACTGATTTTGAGCTAAGAATTACATGTACCTCTTTAGAGAGGAACAAAGATAACGAGTTCAGATGTCTAATGATTCAGACAGAAGGGCTTCTATAAACTTTAGGAAACACAAAATCACTTAAAGGAAGTAAGAACAAAACGTAAAGAGAAGAAAAGACAAAAGGGAACATTAAAATAAGTAGTGATAAATATGTGATATTTATAGTTATATCTAAATGTATCATGAGAACACAATGCTTTAATATTGATATTAATTTCAGATTATGGCTTAAAAGGAATAAAAAAGCTATTGTAATTTTTTTTAAAGTTTGGTAGCTTGATAGTAAATTTTCTTAACTATTTTTGCAAGATAATAATTCATTGGGTAAAGAAATGTACAGAGTTGGAGTGGTAGTACTGGAAAGTCAAAATGTCTTGGTGACAAAAACGTTTGTATAAATTAATTCCATGGGATTTCTTTGGAAGGAATGATGCTAAAGCTGAAACTCCAGTACTTTGGCCACCTCATGCAAAGAGTTGACTCACTGGAAAAGACCCTGATGCTGGGAGGGACTAGGGGCAGGAGGAGAAAGGGACGACAGAGGATGAGATGGCTGGATGGCATCAGTGACTCAATGAACATTGAGTCTGAGTGAACTCCGGGAGTTGGTGATGGACAGGGAGGCCTAGCGTGCTGCGATTCATGGGGTTGCAAAGAGTCGGACACGACTGAGCGACTGAACTGAACTAATAATGAAGAAAATTACATATTCTTGATAGTCCCAAGACCAAGAAACAAGTCTTGATGAATTTATTTGATTACTAGAAATATATGTTATATTGTGTACTACAATGCATTCCATGAATATTTTTAACTTAATATTCTATGCTCTCTATAGTCAGTTACTGATTTGTGTTTTTTTATTTTTCTGATTCACTGATCAGCATCTTTGTCTTATTTATCTTTCAAGTAGAGCTTTAACAAGGATTTTTTAAATTTATAGTTCAAGTAGATTTACTAAATCCTAAATTATTAGCTTTAATCAAATTAAAATCTTACAATACAAATTTCCCACTTGACTTATTTTAATTTCTAATTTAATTTGCTTAATATTTATATAAACATTAATATATAATGCAATGTCATAACATATAATACTAATAAAATAAAGCTCTTTAAAATGCTATAAGCTTAAACAAAAACTTATAAGTTAATGTTTTTATCTCTAGAAAACTTGTGCTTGTGAAAATCAATTATAGCAGGTTGGAAAATAGCATATTATTACAAGTGATTTTAATGTGAACAATTGAAAGATTAGGGTAGAATTGATTTCAAGTGAGATAAACTCTTTTCATGTGAATTTGTAGCATTTGATTTGCTCCCATTATGATAAACCTAGGAGCTCCTTTATTGCCAAGTACAGTTTTTAACTGATACAACACATTTCAATAGAATATCTGTCTAATGTGAGGAAACTAATGGTTCATCAGCAACAAAACAACTTGACTAATAGTAACTAAAGGCAGATAGAAGGAGAACATTAAAATAATTTTGTTTTGTAAAGTCACTTCTCAAACTAGGAGAGGAGAAGAAAGCTTTACTTTTACTGGCTATGTGTAAGAATTTATTTAATGACAGTGTCTTTTATAAGAAACTTTTTTTATCGTTAAGCAGCACAATCTTTATGCTAGACCTAGAAGAGTAAGCTCTTAATATTCCAGATTTCTGTATTCTAAAAATTATATATTTAAATAATTTTACTATCATTAGTTTAATTTTAGGTTTTAACATGTACTGAGATAACTGCATTGAAATGCCAATACTACAAAATAACAAAAATATAATTTTCTTCTCTTGTACATTTCAATTAAAATAACCTCCTCTATAGCCTACTACTTTTAAAAGTAAGGATTTTGCTTCAAATTACTATTTTAGTAGTGAACTAAGGTGAATACTAACTTCTTCAGTTTCTATATACTGCAACTTCAACAATTCAAAAGCAATCATTCTCATCTCTACATCTCCATCTGAGAAGAGTAGGCTAGAGAGGTTGTTTTAACTGTAATGTACAAGAGAAGAAAATGATATTTTGTTTGTTATTTTGTAGTATGGGTATTTCAAAGCAGTTAACGCAATATGTATTGAAACCCAAAGTAAGGTAGTAATAAAATAATTTATATATTGAATTTTTAAAACACAGATATTATTCTAAAAATTTTCCCCTATTAAGAGATTAAAAAATGATATTTGAATTCCCTTAGCTCTGGTATATTAAGAGGAAGGCACAGAGAGTCAACTACATCACAAAGTGTGAATTCTACACTGCAATAGAGAGACAAAAAAATAGAAATGATACTGAAGATATACAAAGCTTATTCTTAGAGAACTGCAGAATTGTGGGGACAAGAAAAGATCACCCAACCACCTGGGATTCTGTACATGGACTGTAGTATCAAAGTTAGAGGCCTTTTGGATAGGTCGAAGGGAACACTGAAAACCATCAACTCCACATGTAGGCTAAGAGACTAACTAATTAGGTACTTCTGACACAATCTCCATTCTCTTTCGGTTTTAAGATTACCCAGAGAGACCGCCCTGTCACCAAGGAAGGACAAAGAATGCAATTTAAGGTGTTACCAATGTATAAGAAATAGGGGTAGCTTGAAGGAGAATCTGCTGTGTCCTGCGACCAGGAATCCTGGAGTAATCTGCTCAAACTGAGAGTCAACAAAGGTTTGATTTACTTTGTTTGATGTAACTGAGATTACATCCTTTATTTTTGAAAAACAAAACAAAACCATTAAGGTTGTTTTTCATCTGAATTGCCTTATTCAAAGAACCTTATGATATGTTTCATAGTGTTTATTAAAAACCACAATAAGGTTTTTCAGTAATGGTTAAATTAAAATGACAGGATAAACAGAATTAACCAAGAAAAAAACCTACATTATTATCTCATGAATTTTCATAAACATTCACATAGTCTTTATACTGTACTTTCATTAAAGTACAACATAGAAAATAAACATCTCTTATTTGAATGATTTTTACTACCTTGAAGATTTTAGACATAAAATTCTTATCAAAATTAAATGTTTAAAAATACTTGGGGAAAGTTTAACAAATATATTACATAATTTATAGGTACTGATATTTGAGAAACAGGATCTATTTCAAAGTAATTTTCCCTGCATGTACTGCAAATATGCCAAGAATGAGATATTTTTTTAAGACAGACAGGTCATTTCCTTCAGAAATGCTCAGAGTAGAGTATCAGTAGAACAGAAGCAGTTATCAAGTGAAGAGGGGTTAAATGAGAATTCTTTCCAAGAACAGATTGATAGAAGCAGTTATAACATCAAATAGAGAATGATTCAGTGTGAGTGACGGTGGTTGTGATATGACAAGGATAAGGTGGCAACAAATGAAGTTATATGCTGAAATTCACTTTACACTTGATATTGTGGTATGTCCTCTATGTCCTTCACAGAAGATTTCATATCTGTCTCTTTATACATTTCTTTAGTCCTTCTATATTACTATATCTGTGACTATCATTTTTGGCCAGGAAGTGACATTTCCAGCCAAAATACTAATTTCACTGGAAATTTAAAACTACATTGGATTATCTTGCTTTTCTATTATTCTCTTCATAAATTTCCAAAAATGAGAATTGTGTTTACCAATCAGAATTATTTTTTACTCTTAAAATGTGTTACATGTTAAAATGTTTACAGCAAAGCATATTAAAAACACACACGAAAATATCAGTGTATTGTAACAACACATCTTCAATGTTCTCAATTAGAAATGCCTTATTTTTCGAGAAACAGAGCAAGTATGATTTTGATTTTAAAAGTAAGTTATGTTTGTCCATTGTTAATGAACACCTTCATTGCTTTAATATTTAATAATATTGAAGTTATAATATTGATAAATAAATCATAATTTTAATTAGAGAAATAGTAGTGAGAGTTGGTATGGTATGAAAAGTTAAATGATATTTTTGTACAGAAAAATTATATATCATGATTTAAAAGAATCAAAACTGCATGTATAGAAAAGTGTGTCAAGTATACTTTAATGAATATTTAGCTTTGAAATCTGTATATCTTTTACTATTGAGAGTATCTGGATCTTCCTTCAATGATAATTAATTTTAATTTTCCAGATATGGATTTTAGCTATTTATGATACTCAGATATTATTAGTGTTCTCCAAACTATTATTCTTAGAATAATAAAATAATTATTAAAATAATTCTTAGAATTTTTATTTTCTTTTTGAAGTGATAATTTTATTTGCCAAGTGTCTGTCTTCTCACTCTCATAGCATGCTAATGACACATTATACTTTAACAGTACGTTCAAAGATGTGTGTGTATATGCATCACTTAAACATTACAAGACATAATCAGTGGAAATAAAAATGAGAGAAGTAGGCAGCAAAATTTGATTGGATTAATTATAGATGTTAAAGTGGTATATTAACAAGAAGTTAATATTTTCTATACACCTCACTTCACTGTATATTAGATTTCCATCTATCCATCTATGCATGTACTGATAAATAGAATAAATCATTTATCATCTTACTATCATCCATCTCATATTAAAATAATTAACTTGTATTAAAAGTTAACAAATATTTTTCATGTTTAATCAAGTGTGAAGAGTTAAGTGTTTGTGTCCGACTCCTCTGTCATGGAATTCTCCAGGTAAGAATACTGGCATGGGTAGCCATTCTTTTCTCTAGAGAATTTTTCTAACTCAGGGATTGAACTGTGGTCTCTTACACTGCAGGCAGATTCTTTACCATCTGAGCCTCCAGAGAAGCCCTGTAAATAATAACTAATTACTTCACAAATTTTTGTACAAAACAAATAACTATGATATAAAAAAGGTTACATTCTAAAATAATTTGATGAATACAATAAAATCCATTTAATTAATCTAAAATATGAAACTATCAATTTTTTAGGAATCCTAAAAAATCTCAGATTTTTTTACTATTAATTCTTTGGAAAAATAAATTAGACAAATCCTGGCTCTTGGTCATTTTCTGCTACTGCCATCTTTCTCTTACAAAGTCATGCCCCCAAACCTAAACTATAATATGTAAGAGTTTACTGACCTAACATAAACTATGGTCACAGATGTTATTTAGACATATCCAAATACATCATGCCAACTATGCTTTCTAGCTACAGAAAATTTAGTTTCATGAGGAACTGAGGCAACTCTTGAGAAACAACACACTGTAATTTAACAAAAATAAGGCAAGCAAATTGTGCGCAGTGCTATTGCTGAAATCAGCAGAGATGTTCATATATACTGAGATATCTTAAATAGACTGTAATACCCGAATGCAAAAGAAAAAATGCTCAGTTGAAAGGGGATGACTCCATCTAGAAAAATGAAGCTTTGGAAGAGAACAAGGGTGACTAATGCACCCACTTAACTGACTGAGTTCACGCATAAGATATATTTATCTCTGAGATACATCCTAATGATACAAAAATTTCACATGGAAACTTGTAAATGCATAGACTTATTTATTTCCTATTACCAAATCATATAGGAAAACTTTTAATTTAAAGAAATGGAAATTGTAAAACAAGAAAAAAATGGCTAAAAGCATAACATTGTTAGAATTTAGTGAAAATAGAGTGTGAAAGCTGTATTCAAAAGTCAAGTTTTAGAGCACTAGGTCTGCAAAACTAACTGTGACATTCTTCACAGTTTGCTTACAGGATGGCTACTTTAGCTCCAGGCACCCTATCTTTACACAAGATTCCAAGAAGGAATGAAGTTAACAAGCAGATGATCTGGCAGGAGCTATGATTTTGGAGATATCAGAGAAGGAAATGAAACAGAGTCTGCGACAATCCCTTAAGAGAGAATCACCATACAAGATAGGGGTTGTAGAACAAAGCCATGCTATCTGCAGGAGTTACACAGCTTTTGAAAAACCACCTAGTACATGGCTGAGTTCTGGTGCACCCAAGACCTCTGATTATAGAAGACCAAGTGACCTTGGCCAAACTTGCCCTTCAAGCACAGGCATGGTAGGTGTGGCAGACCAATGAGAATGTACCATGAGATAGAACTAGTATGTCTGGGTTGAGGACAAACAAAATCAGAGAAAAATGCCAGCTTCATGATCAGATGCCCCAGAGCCTGTTATCATCCACCACTGCTTTAACAGCTGCCTTCCTCCATGTCCTGGTGGCAGTGCTTCCATAGCATAGCTATTTTCCCCCATGCTTCTCAGATGCCTGATACACTGTGTCTGCTACTGCATTCACTTCCATCAGTACTTCACTCACATTCACCTCACATACATTTTTTATCAGTTAGACTGTGGACTGGTTCCAAGGGTTGTCTGCACTCTTCCTATCACCAATGTATCTCAATATCATTCAGACAGTCAAATTCTAGCCGTTAGCTTTAACTTATTGCTTGCCTCCTTGGACCGATGATCCTGGCATGAAGCAGTATAGTTTTTTGGTTTTTGTTTTGTTTTTGCTTTTTTTGGAAGCAGATGCTGAAATGGTTTGGATTTTTGTAAGGGAGTAAGTGACACCTGTGAAAGGAAGGGAGGTGCAGTAGGATTATACAGGGGAGAAGTTAAATGCAAAGCTTCAGCCCAACAAAGCCTGGTAGGGGGTTCTGAAGAATATAGTGTATGCTAAAGTATGCTGCTTGGGCCAAAATGGATGGGTGTTTGTTTCCATACCTTCATAAATAGCCAAATACCAGCTGCCCTGGGAAAGCAACCTGAAGGAGTTAACAGCTCCAAACTATCCATTGTCTACAATCTGAGTAGCTAGGCAGCAAGTCCTCACTGAAAAGAGTTCTATGTAACTTGTTGTTGTCTACCACCAGCTCCTGTGGGCAAATGGAATTGGAAATTTTCTCTAGAAAAGTTATATAAATGTGCATCTCCCCCAGGGTGATTTGTTTTTAACAAGTGACAACCAGTCCAATTTTGGCTAGTTCGTTCACTTTCTGATACTTTTAAAGAGTTGAATTTCTTTGTTATGTTTTGGTTTATAATTATCATCAGGGGCATGAGTTCAATAAAAGCTACTGAATTATTTCTGAAGACAACAGAGTATATAAAATAAGTATTTAATATATATGTGTACATACATTTATATATAATTTCCATCTATGTTATCTAATTTAGTGTATTCTCTTACCATGGTTTTTTTTTTTTTTTTAAGTCTGTGAGGTTGGTAGTTATGTCATCTCTTTCACATTTTATATCCATAATTGGAGTCACTGGTTCTTTTTTAGTTAATCTAACTAAAAGTTTGTCATTTTTTTAAATCTGAAGACATTTTCTAGTTTTCCTTGTGATTTCTTCTTTGACCCATTTGACCCATTGGTTACTTGGTAGTGTGTTATTTAATTCCCACATGTTCTTGTTATTGATTTATAATAATAACCACAAAAATGTCATCCTTTTAAGTACTTTGTATGATTTCAATGAATTTAAACTGATTGAGGTTTGTTTTGTGAACTAACATATGTTCTATTCCTGGAGAATGTTTCAAGCGCACTTAAGAATGTGTGGGTTCTGTTGCTGTAGGGTGGCATGTTCTGTAGAATACGTGATATAGGTCAAGTTGAATTATAGTATTGTTCAAGTCTTCTATTTCCTTTTGGAACTTCTGACTAGTACTCATAAATGATTAAAAATAGGGTATTGAACTTCCACCTATTAATTTTTTTCTTCCTTCAAATTTTGGCAGTTTTTGCTTCATTTAATTTTGGGGTTCTTTTTTATCTAGAACTCCTTTGTCTTCTTGATGGACACTTGTATCATTATAAAATGTTCTTCCTCAAAGTCTTTTTAGCTATTATTACTACTGCCATTGTAGCTTTCTTTTGATACATATTGGCATGATGTAACTTTTTTTTTTTTCACCTTCAACCTATTACGTCTGAATCTAAAGGATATATCATAAAGATAGCATATAATTGGATCACTTTAAAAATTCCATTGGACAAATCTTTCTCTTTTTTCCCTACACAGTTCCTCCCCCTTTCCCTCTGGTAATCCCCAATTTCTTTTCTATATCTGTGAGTCTGCTTGTTTTTTTTTGTTTTATTCAGTAGCCTGGGGTATTTTATTCAGTACTGTGTGGTATTTTTTTAGATGTAACATATAAGTGTTTGTCTCTGACATATTTCACTTAGCATAATGCCCTCCAAGTCCATCTATGTGGCAAATAGATTTCAACATTTCATTCGTTTTTATGGCTGAGTAGCATTCCATTATATATATATATATATATATATGGCACATCTTTATCCATTCATTTGTCAATGGACATTTAGGTTGCTTTCATACCTTAACAGTTATAAGTAACATTGCAATGAATATTATCTTTTCCAATTTTTTTTTCAGATATATACTCTGGAGTGAAATTGCTGGGTCAGATGGTGATTAAATATAGTTTCTGGAGAAACCTCCATAATGTTTTCAGTGTGGCTGCAAAAATTTACATTCCTTCAGTGGTGTAGGAGGGTATCTTTTTCTACATCCTGGCCAACATTTGTAGTTAGTGTTCATTTTGATGACATCCATTCAGACAGTGAGGTGATATCTCATTGTGGTTTTTATTTGCATTTCCCTGATGATTAGCAATGTTGTGGACTTTTGTTGCATGTGCTTGTTGCCTATCTGCATTTCCTCTTTGGAAAATTGTCTATTCGATCTTCTGTTTTAGGTTATTATTGGGTTATTATTAGGTTATTATTATTATTATTTGATATTGAGTTGTATGAACTGTTTACATATGTTAGCTATCTTACCGTTTATCAATACCACTTATTAATCATACCATTTGCAAATATCTTCTCCTATTTGGTAAGTTGTTTTTGTTTTGTTGATGGTTTCCTTTTGGATCCAAAAAATATTGTTGTAATTTATGTCAAAATGTGTTCCTTTGCTTTCCTTTAGAAGTTTTATATTATCTGGTCTTGCATTTAGGTCTTTAATCCATTTTGCATTTATGTATATGATAGTAGACAGTGTTCTAATTTCCTTATTTTATAAGTAGCTGTCCAGTTTTCCCAGCACCAATTATTGAAGGGCCTGTTTTTTTCCTCTGTTGTTTATTCTTGCCTCCTCTGTCCATGATCAATTGACCATGAATGTGTGGGTTTATTTCTGGGATTTCTATTCTGTTTGAGCAATCTATGTGTCTGGTTTTATGCTAGTACCATACTATATTGATTATTGTAGCTTTTAAATATAGTCTGAAGTGAGGGAGCATGATTCCTCCAGCTCTGTTCTTCTTTCTCAGGATTGCTTGGACCATTCAGGGTCTTTTGTGTTTCAATACAGAAGAAGTCAGCGCCACAGAAATCAGAGAAGAAAAACAAATGAAAGGAATGCAATTTGCAAAGGAAGAAGTAAAGCTGCAGATGACATGTTAGTATATTCACATATTCATTATTTATTCAAATATTATTTCTGCTGTTTCACAGCTGTATTCTGGGACCTCCACTGTATTTTGGTATGCTTGACAGTGCACCAGCTGGTCACTGGAACTGCTATATTTTCTTCATTGTTTGTGTGTGTGTGTGTGATCCTCAATCTAGATGATATTCAGGAAACTATATTCAAGTTTGCTGATTATTTTTTCTGTCAGTTCAAATTTTTTCAGCCCATGTAGACTGTTTCATTTCAGTTACATTGTTCACTTTCAGAATTCCTATTTGATCTTTTTCATATTTTAAATTTTTTATGATATTGTTTTGGAGATATTCCATTCTCTAATAAATTTGCTTTAATTCATTCAGTTTAGTTGCTTAGTCATGTCCAACTCTTTGCTATCCCATGGACTGCATCACGCCAGGCCTCCCTGGACATCACTAACTCCTGTTGCTTGCTCAAACTCATATGCATCAAGTTGGTGGTGCCATCCAACCATCTCATCCTCTGTTGTCCCCATCTCCTCCTGCCTTCAATCTTTCCCAGCATCAGGGTCTTTTCCAATGAGTCTGTTCTTCACATCAGGTAGCCTAAGTATTGGAGCTTCAGCTTCAGCATTGGTCTTTTTAGTGAATATTCAGGACTGATTTCCTTTAGGATGGACTGGTTTGATTTTCTTGCAATCCAAGGGACTCTCAAGAGTCTTCTCCAACATTACAGTTCAAAAGCATCAATTATTTGGTGCTCAGCTTTCTTTACGGTCCAACTCTCACATCCATACATGACTATTAGACAAACTATAGCTTTTACTAGATGGAAGTTAGTCATCAAAGTAATGTCTCTGTATTTTAATATGCTGTCTAGGTTGGTCATAGCTTTTCTTCCAAGGAGCAAGAGTCTTTTAATTTCCTGGCTGCAGTCACCATCTGCAGTGATTTTGGAGCCAAAGAAAGAAAGTCTGTCAGTTTCCATCGCTTCCCCATCTATTTGCCATGAAGTGACAGGACCAGATGCCAGGACCTTAGTTCTTTGAATGTTGAGTTTTAAGCCAGCTTTTTCACTCTCTTCTTTCATCAGTTCGGTTCAGTCACTCAGTTGTGTCTGACTCTTTGTGACCTCATGAACCGCACCATGCCAGGCCTCCCTGTCCATCACCAACTCCTGGAGTCCACCCAAACCCATGTCCACCGAGTCAGCGATGCCATCCAACCATCTCATCCTCTGTCGTCCCCTTCTCCTCCTGCCTTCAATCTTTCCCAACATTAGGGTCTTTTCAAATGAGTCATCTCTCCACATCAGGTGGCCTAGTTTTGGACTTTCAGCTTCAACATCAGTCCCTCCAGTGAACACCCAGAGATAATCTCCTTTAGGATGGACTGGTTGGATCTCTTGCAGTCCAAGGGACTCTCAAGAGTCTTCTCCAACACCACAGTTCAAAAGCATCAATTCTGTGCTCAGCTTTCTTTATAGTCCAAATCTCACATCCATACATGACTACTGGAAAAACCATAACCTTGACTAGATGGGACCTTTGTTGGCAAAGTAATGTCTCTGCTTTTTAATATGCTGTCTAGGTTGGTCATAACTTTCCTTCCAAGGAGCAGGCATCTTTTAATTTCATGGTTGCAATCACTGTCCACAGTGATTCATTAGACAAGATATTTTAAATTTTATATATTTATGATACTTGATTTAATGTATTACTTTATTAAGTGCAACATTTGAAATTCCTTAGGGACAGTTTTGTGAATAGTTTTTTTCCTGTGTATGAGCCACATGCTCATGTTTCTTTGCATGTCTCATAATTTTTTTGTTTTAAAACTGGACATTTAAAATAATATAATGAGCAACTTTGGATATCAGATCCTCTCTCCTCTATTTGTTATTTATGTTGTGCTGTTAATTTTGTTATTGGTATTATTGCCAATGAATCTTTTCTTTAGTTAATTTCTGTAATAGTCTGTGTCATGTGTAGCCAATGAAATTATCACCATATTAACTTATACTACTGCACTTCCTTAACTACATTGAATCAATGTCTTTTTACATGTACTGTGTACATTTTGAAGCATGCCTTAATTCTATGGCTGTTTACAACTCTGTCTTAGACTTCATTTCTTGTCTTTGCAGATAAGTTGGACATGAGATATTAGAACCTACTCCTTATCTTCTTTGCCATATTCACATCTTTGTACATACATGTGGTTTTATGGATATTTAGGAATATATCAGAATGTTTCAAAACCCTCTATGTACATAAAATTTCCAGATCTTTCTTTTAACCTTTGCTCTAGTTGGGTAGCTCATTCTTTGCTCTAGCTGGTATCAGAGACTCAAGCAATTATTTAACAATATTAAGTAATTCTTGTGACTGCTTTTAATCAACATCATGGGTATTGAACTTTCACTGAGAGTGTTCAGAGTCAGATCAAATAAAGACAAGCCCTGTAAATGGGGTTTTCCCAGGAATTTTCCAATCATGTTAAATAGAGAAATTCTGCAAACAAGGCCCTCTGGGAAACTCCAAATTCAATCTGCTCCTTCCAGTGGCTGGTTTCAAAGTATCATGTTTTGAGGTTGCTGGATGTTAAGACAATGCTATAGGAAACAGGGCAAGGTAAAATGTCAGAAATTCTGCTATTGTTAAAGAGGTCAGCCATTTTTTTTCTGAATAAATGATCAACTGATTATTACAAACTTTTGCTTAATTTCTTGAGTTAAGAAAGTTTGATGATTTTCAGGTTTTTTTTTTTTTAAACAAGTGTTCTTTATTGGTTTTATAGAACAGCAGATTTTTCAAGGCTCTTATTCTGCCATTCCACATGTGTTTTCCCTTTTAATGAATTGTGTATCCCTTCTTTGTCTTGAATTTAGTATCTGATATGACTGGAGTCTGGAGAAGGAGATGGCACCCCACTCCAGTACTCTTGCCTAGAAAATCCCATGGATGAAGGAACCTGGTAGGCTGCAGTCCATGGAGTTGTGAAGAGTAGGACACAACTGAGCGACTTCACTTTCACTTTTCACACATTGGAGAAGGAAATGGCAACCCATTCCAGTGTTCTTGCCTGGAGAATCCCAGGATGGGGGAGCCTGATGGGCTGCCGTCTATGGGGTCGCACAGAGTCATACACGACTGAAGCGACTTAGCAGCAGCAGCAGTATGACAGGAGTTTTCGTAACTCCTATCTGCTAACATTACATTACCTACATTGTAGACATTTCTCTTTGTCTATTTTTCTGCAAATTTCCCACCTGTTCTCTCAATAAGGTCAAATGCCTGCAAGCAGGTGCCATTGAGGGACCTGATGCTAACGCAAAGGTTTATTACTTTCTGTGATTTTTAAGACCTCATAAGAATTGTGATGTGACTGCATAAGAATTTTCTGTGCTTAGATTTTGCTATGAAAATAAAAAGTTAAAAAGTTATTATTTAAAATTTATAAAAATGATTGCATTTTAAAATACCATTTTTAATATGTGTCTAAAATATTTGGAAAATAATAAAATTAATATAAACTTTCAAAATTTTCATGTTTCTCAACTGAGACTATGAAGATTAACTAACATGTTGGTCACACATTTTTGGAACAACAAATTTTTCTTTCTTTTTTTTTTTTGGAACAACAAATTTTTCAATGAAATTTAGTTATACTTGCTCTCTGTTACCAGCTTTTAGAATTTGTTATGCCCACTACTAATTATGTAATCAAATATGTGCCTAATTAATTATTATGAAATATGCAAAGGGCATTATACAATATTTTTGAAGCAACAGTTTTATCAAAATGTATAAATATTTGGAAATATCAATAAATTATACCAGATATTATAAAATTTTGATATAATTAAAAGAACTAAAGATGACTAACCCTATAATTAGGACATTTATATTTAATGTGAATGGATCAAAAACTCATGCCTTTTATGTCACTGTAGGATTTTTATGACTGTGAAGTTTTAAGTTTCCATATTATGTTAAATGTAATTATGTACTTTTATATTAAATTTATATATGTTTACAACTTTACATTTTTATACTGTATCTTTTCTTTTAATAGTCTAATCTTACTATTATACCTATCATTATGGAATATTTTATGTTTATCACATATAGATTACAGCTAAAGTATAATTTAAAAACATAACAATGGCTCCTCTAATATTCATTATTGAGTTCCCAATTTTCACAACATGATTTCCTAGGACTTTTATGCCATTCTGATAAAAAATAATTTCATTAAAATAAATCCATATATATACTTATACACACATTCCAAGTTTCTCTATTTTGCATTTTCATGTGCCATGTTTGCTAGTTTAACATCTGTGTTTCTGTATCCCATGAAAAACCATAAATATATCTAGACTTTTGCCTATTTTAAACATTCTCAAATTTTTGGAATCCAACTGTCCTTGCCATACAGTATATACTTGTTGAGGTCCTTTAATGGACTGGAACCTGGTGCTCTGGAGTCGATGACGAGAAAGTGAACGAAGGAGAGAGGCTAATATTTCCTGGATTACGCAGCTGGCTTTCGCGTTCCAGGAAATCAGCCAGAAATAGAGAGAGAGAGAAAGAAAGAAAGAAACACACAGGGACCAAAGCTCTAATGGAGCAAAGGTGTTTTAATCAACATGGTGTGGGCATATATACTGTCTTATAAGGTAGTTATTCTCAGATAAAGATTAAAATTCCAGACTTACAAAAATAGGTGATCCGTATTAAAGAGAGAGAGAGCTGTAAACAATCACTTTTACCGTATGGTTCATAAGAAGGAAGAAGGTACTTATCACCGTACTGAAAAATTAACAAAGGAAATGCCTGGATCCCTCAGCCTCGGGAGAGGCTTGCCTCTCCTCTTAATTCCTGAATATTCAGGAATTAATAAGGAACAGAGGATTCCTGACAGATCCAGAACAGCACACAGGAAGCCTCCTGTTAAATGCTTCCTGACATGTACTGATATTTAGTCCTAGTTGTTGAATGAACACTAACTGATATCTCTTTATTTAAATTTTTTTGTTTTTTTTTAATATTTTTCAAATTGTTTTCAGTTTACCAGTTTCTCTTTCACATTCCATTGCATTCTTGTCGTATAAAGGTATTAGTTGAAGTCTTTGATTTAGGGTTGTAGAATAATAAGGGAAAATATCAATTCTGATTTAATATTATAAAAAGATATCAAGTAATTTTAAGAGAAAGTCAGAGAAAAAAAAAATTACAATGAAATTTAATCAGCCTGAGCTGCTCAATATATCAAGCAAAAATACTGTAGCATCAGTTTTTCCCCAGTTAATTGTTTGAGATTATACCTGTTCCATCAACAAGAAATACATCTCTCACAAGCTATAAAGTCTTCAAAATGTCTTAGGGATACTAGGGGCTTGGAATGTTCAGAGACAGGTCAGAGTCTGTTTGCCACCTCTGGGTGAAGAGAAAAAGTTTCATCAGGTTGATAATGTCATGGATTTTAGAAAAGAATTAGAAAATTGTAATATTTTACTTTACTGTTTTTACTTTTTGAAATGTGAACATTTTAAAACCACATATGAAAGCATAGAAAATGGAATGGTGAGAATTTGTGTACCCATAATTATGTTTTAACAGTTACCAACAGTCCGCCAGGCTTATTTCATATCTCCCCCACTTTTCAGAAGGGAAGTGTCTACACTGTTTTAAAGTAAATCCAAGATATCAAATCATGTAACTATTAAATACATCACTAGATATCTGTGTGTGTGTGTGTGTGTGTGTGTGTGTGTGTGTGTGTGTGTATTCAGTTGCTCAGTCGTGTTCAACTCTTTGTGACCTCATGGACTGGTATCCACCAAGCTCCTCTGTCCATGGAATTTCCTAGGCAAGAATACTGGGGTGGGTAGCCATTCCCTTCTCCAGGGGATATTCCCAACCCAGGAATCAAACTGGTGCCTCCTGCATTGACTGCATTGGCAGTCGAGTTCTTTCACTGAGCTACCTAGGAAGTCCTAGGTATCTTTTGTAGATCATGACATTTAGTCATTCTATAATACTGGTATCACATTCAATGAAATTTTTTAAAATGTGTCTATAATCAGCTTATTCTAATCAAAACCAAATGCTATCTGATTATAAATGTTATTGTTTTATGCTATATATATTAAAACTATTCAAGAGTGATCTAAAATATTGTAACTGACTTATACATCAACCCTCATTGTACCAGCTGGCATTATAATCCAAAGACTGCATCAGTAGCCCACTACCACATGAGACAATAAACATGGCCATTTTGCTTTCCTGGAAACTGTTCCTAGGACTCTATTTCCTTTTTTTTATAATTCAGATAAAAAATGTCTAGTTACCTGTTCTATTTCCAATGTAATGCGTTATTTTCCCTATATTCATCCTTCTGCATGCCTCAGATTGATGAATCATCTGAGAAAGACTCTGTAGGTGATTGCTAAGTACTTCACACTGTATCTATAAAATGTGGCAGCATTAAAACACCCCAAATATGTTGGCTTAAAATAATGCACATCAATTTAGCTTATAATTAAGAGGGTGAACTATTTATATGGGCTAAGCTGAGCATCTCTACTTTTGATTTTAATTGGAGTCACTCATGTGTCTGTATCATTTCATACACCTGTGCTTTTGGACATTGGTGGGCCACTAGTTAGGGGACTTCCCTGGTGGCTCAGTTGGTAAAGCATCTGTCTACAATGCAGGAGACCTAGGTTCAATCCCTGGGTTCAATCCCTGGGTCTAGAAGATTCCCTGGAGAAGGCAATGGCAACCCACTCCAGTACTCTTGCCTGGAAAATCCCATGGATGAAGGAGCTTGGTGCAGGCTACTGTCCATGGAGTCGCAAAGAGTCGGGCAAGACTGAGCGACTTCACTAGTCAGGATGATAAAGAAATGAGTTATCCATTTGTCTCTTTCATTACACATACAGGCTTGGGCTTTGTTAAACAAAGGCAGTCGAAGGGTTTCCATCATATAAATATTTTTCACCTTTCTGCTTGCAAAATTTTGTTTTTGTTCAGTTACTCAGTTGTGTCTGACTCTGCGACCTCATGAACTGCAACACACCAGGCTTCCCTGTCCTTCACCATCTCCTGGAGCTTGATCAAACTCATGTCCATTGAGTCAGTGATGCCACCCAACCATCTCATCCTCTGCTGTCCCCTTCTCCTCCTGCCTTCAGTCTTTCCCAGCATCAGGGTCTTTTATAATGAGTCAGCTCTTCACATCAGGTGGCCAAAGTATTTGAGTTTAGGTTTAGCATCAGTCCTTCCAATGAATATTCAGGATTGATATCCTTTAAGATCGACTGGTTTGATCCCCTTGAAGCCCAAGGGACTCTCAAGAGTCTTCAATAACATCACAATTCAAAACCATCAATTCTTCGGTGCTCAGCCTTCTTCATGTTAGCTTTTGTTCTAGTGGTCAAAACAAGTAATATGTCCAAGACCAGAATAAGTGAAGTAAGAGACCACATAAAGGTAGGCTAAGCTAAATGTTCTGAAGAATAGTACACGGAAAATCTACCACATGTTTCAGTCCTCAGTTCAGTTCAGTCGCTCAGTTGCATCCAACTCTTTGCGACCCGTTTGACTCTCTGTGCCTCTCTGAAGACTTACAAGACCTTCTAGAACTAAAACCCAATAAAGATGTCCTTTCCATCATAGGGAACTGGAACGCAAAAGTTGGAAATCAAGAGACACCTGGAGTAATAGCCAAATTTGGCCTTGGAGTACAAAATGAAGCAGGGCAAAGACTAACAGAGTTTTGCCAAGAGAACACACTGGTCATAGCAAACACCCTCTTCCAACAACACAAGAGAAGACTCTACACATGGACGTTACCAGATGGTCAACACCGAAATCAGGTTGATTATATTCTTTGCAGCCAAAGATGGAGAAACTCGATACAGTCAGCAAAAACAAGACCAGGAGCTGACTGTGGCTCAGATCATGAACTCCTTATTGCAAAATTCAGACTTAAATTGAAGAAAGTAGGGAAAACCACTAGACCATTCAGATATGACATAAATCAAATCCCTTACGATTATACAGTGGAAGTGACAAATAGATTCAAGGGATTAGATCTCATAAAGTGCCTGAAGAACTATGGACAGAGGTTGATGATATTGTATAGGAGGCAGTGATCAAGATTTGCTTGGTTTACCTCAAATCAGAAGAGACTGTATCTGTCTATTCTTCATCAAAATGGCATTTTCAATTGCATCACCTGCACCAGACAACCACAAGCCTCAAATCTGACAAGATTGTCTTTCAATACACAATGGTGGAAACTGACAATGAAGCCCTGGGAGACTGATGCATTTTCAATAATGCAGGGATTTTTTTTTTTTTTCCTTAAAACCTGCCTCCCCCCACCCCCCAATCCCCACAGGGAAAAGGTTTAAACCATTCAGTGAAGGAGAAAAGCTATTTAACTGTTGTTTTTTTTTAATGGTTATTTCTTCAAACTTGAAAAGTTTCATGTCACTTTCAAGTATGTTATTAAGAGAGGCTGAGCTCGAACAGATTTAAACTGCCCTCTCTCACAGCCAAATCTCCTGCAATTGAAAATGCCAGGGTGACAAAGGAAGCTGCCATGTAAGAATACACAGTTCTGGCTGAAAGGACCTAACTCTCCTGATAATCCTGATGGTGCCTGTGTTATTTCATAGGTGGCACACTCAGATTAGATAAAAACATGACAAATTGAGAACTAATGACACCTCAGGAAAAATGTCAAGCAAGTATTATTTTTAAATAATCCTTGTTGACTGTGAGAACCTAATGTGAGGCTTCTACTGTGGTATGGGGGAAGACTGTCATGCATGCCATAAACTGAGTTGAATGGCACTGTAAATTTGATCGGGAAATTAAATGTTTTATGAATGATATGACAGAAAAATCACTATGACCCAACTGCAGTTGGCTATGGGTCATCTGTTTTCTTTTGGCCTCAGTTATTAAAGCCAGTATTTATCTCTCTGTATTCTGTAGGATTATGTTAGCTTATACAAATTTATAATTATAAGCAAACTGGAGAAGAATTAGAAGAAATAAATAGTTTCATCAGTAGCTGAGTTCTTATCTCTTCCTGAAGACAAGAGTTACCCTTCTGAAATGCTCTAAAAATAAATACAATCCTTCGAAAATATTTAAATTTTTCCTCCTCTCATATTGGGTGCTACATTTCATCAAAATAGCATTAAAGATCTCTGAAAAGTAAAGTTTAAAGATGTATCTACAGTGCTTAGAGCAAAAGTGTTTGGTGTATATTTGTTTTACACCTCAAAGTCAGCAGCTTTCATTTAACATTTACATAATGATATTTTAAAATATCATTTTTTAAAGACAATTTTGGCTTAAGAAAGAATTGCACACAAATATTACAGTGAGTCTGTGTATCCTTCTCAGCTTTCCCTGTGTTAACATCTCTCAAAACTAGCATATTAACCTTGGAAAAAAAACTTTTAACTAAAGAAAAGATAATAACAAGTGTTGATGGGGATGTGAAGAAATTGAAACTCTTATGCAATATTGTAGAGATTCTTCAAAATATTAAAATTAGAACTATGATATTATCTAGCAATCCTACTTCTGGGTATTTATCCAGAAGAATGGAAAACAGGATCTCAAGGAGATAATTGCAATCTCATGTTCATTATAGTGTTAATTGCAGTACCCAGGAAGTTGAAACTAAAATGTTCTTAGATGAAAGTTTTAAAAAATATGGCATACATATAAAGAATATTATTGTCAGAAAAAATGAAGGAAATCCTGTTATATACTACAAAATGAATGAACATTGAAGAAATTATGCTAAGTGAAATTAGTCAACAACAGAAGGACAGAAACTGCATGACTTCTACTTATATGAAGTTTGTAGTCAAATTCATTGAAGCATAAAGTAAAATGGTATTGCCAGGGCCTGACACCAGTGGGAGATGGGCAATTGCTGTTCAGTGTGTAAAAAGTTTCAGTCATGCATGTTGAAAATGCTAGAGAGAACTGCTGTACAATATTATACCCTATACTTAAAACATTTAAGAGGTTAGATTTCATGTTATGTATTTCTTTTTACCACAATTTAAAAAATGCAGTAATAACTGTAGGTTGACTTTGTCTCCTGAGATACTTCTAAACTCTTGTACTGATTCATATACTGTACTGGTGGTACTTTCTTTCTTTTTAGTATTTTCATACAGTCATTTACGTCAAATGCAAATAGAAACACTTTATTTTTGTCTTACCCAGTGCCTCTGTCCATTTGTTTTGCCATAATAAAAATATAATAGATTGAATGGCTCATAAACTACAGAAATTTACTTTACACAATTATGAAGGCTGTAAGCCTGAGATCAGGGTATGTCCAGTTTTGGTGAGGGTCCTCTTTCACATTGCAAACTGATGACTTCTCACCGTAGCATCTCATAGTGGGAGGGGTGAGGGTTACACTCTACTCTCATGACATAATGACCCCCCAAGCCCTACTTCCTAACTGTCATCTTGGGGGTTATGTTATCAACATGTGAATCAGCAATGGGGTGGGAGGGGATATAGATATTCAGTTCTTAGTATACACACTGTTTTCCACCTATCCCTTATGTATAGGAATTCAAGTATGGTAAAGCCGTAAGAGAAGATGATATTTTCCTATATTCCGGTCATAGGGGCAACGCTTTCAGTCTTTTACTATTGAATATGAGGTTAGTGCTATGGTTTCTCATAGAGGTCCTTTATCAAGTGAAGGAAGTTCCCTTCTATTCCTATTTTTTGAGAGATTTTATCATGACTGAACATTAAATTCTGTCAAAGGCTTTTTCTGCATTATTCAGTTCATTAACTTTTTTTTCTTATTTAATATACAATTAGGGTAAAATTGATTAATTAATTTCCAAATGCAAAGAGTTGGACACGACTGAGTGACTGAACCGAACTGACTGAAATGGTGAAATGGTGTTTCATTCTTGAGGCAAGTCTCTACTTTGTCTAGATTTATTGATCTTTTTATATATTGTTGAATTCAATTTGCCAATAATTTGCTGAAAAAATTATCTATGTCCATAAGTTATATTGGTTTCTGTGTTTTTCCCCCTTGTAATATCATTATCTGTTTCTCATGTTAAAATAAATATGAGCTCAGGAAAAATTGGGGAATATTTCCCTTTGTTCTATTTTCTGGAAGAAACTGTGTAGAATTGATATTATTTCTTCTTTATACTCACTGGTAAAATCACCTGAGTCGGATTTACTATCTTGCAAAGCTTTTAAACAGAATTTCAATTTTTTTTAACACTTAAGTATAGGGATATTTAGGTTATTTATTCCGCAAGATTTTGTCTTTAGAAAACCCTGTCGATTCCAAGTTTCTTTATGTGCACAGAATTATTTGTTTTATTCTCTTGATGACTGTGACACTATTCTTTCTGTTGTTCTTGTTCCTGATATTGGTAAATTGAATTTTCTCTATTCTGTTCTTAGATAGACTGTCTTGCGTTTATCTTCTTTATAGATTCTTCCAAGGACTGAAGCAACATTTGATTTTCTTGATTTTCCTCTACTATTTTTTCTGTTTTCAATTTCATTGATTTCCATTTTGGTCTTTATTATTTCCTTTCTTCTGCTTGCTCTAGCTTACGGAGCTGACATTTAATATTGAAGAATATGTACATTTTTTTTTGGCCTTAAATTCAATGGTTCTATGAGTTACTATGAGCAATTTTGTTGAGGGGGAAAAGAGGTTTTACTTCAACTTTTTTTTTCAGTTTTAGAACATATTTCCTTGGTTGCTTATGATATGGTGATGACATGCATGTGCCTATTTCCCTATAGCTACAGAAGAAATGAGATGCCATTCTGAGAGTTTTCATTATAATCCCTCTTGTGTAAGAAGTGGGCCATGTCTTTGTCAAAATAAAAAACACTTAGTAACAAAATCTTCTTTATTAGTACATGATTATAAAGGGGTGATACAGTGGTAAAGATTCCAGCTACCAATGCAGAAGATTCAATATGTGGGTTTAATTCTTTGCTTGGGAAGATTCCATGGAGAAGGAAGTGGCAACCCACTCTAGTATTCTTGCCTGGAAAATCCCATGAACAGATTAGCCTGGCAGGCTATAGTCCATGGGGTCGCAAAGATTCAGACACGACTGAGTACACATGATTATTAAGCTTGCTTTTGCACTACAGTAATAAAACGTATATTACTGTGCATTTAGCTATGGACCTGTAATAGCTCTTCTATTTCAATAATCTTTTGAATTAACTGAACAAACCAAGAGCACTAATATCTGGTTGCATGAATGAATAACCAAAATAAAGAGTTGTTCATTAAGGAAAGTTGTAGCAAGTGGAATTATGGTGAACGTTACATTTTTTAATGTAATAAAATATAGACTAAGACCTATAAGATTGGAGAAATTAAATTATGCCCACATCACACAATGTAAATATTGTCACCATTTAGGTATGAAGCAACAAAAGTTCATATAAGAATGCTGATCTCCTTCATCTTTATTAGGCAGTAAATTTATACTTTCTAAGTGGGAGCCACAGTCTCTGTGGATCCACAGAGTTGTATCAATAGCTACGACATTCTAATAGCTGTTATAAAACCTTTTCTCAAAATTTAAGATTAGTTTAGGGATGAATATAATTTGTGAAATTTCTTCATTTCCATTTCCATTTTCTTCTATTTCCTAGAAAAACGGATTTAGTTATTTGTTAAAATTATAACACTAGCATTGCATTCTTATGAAGTATTTGTCTACCTGTCTCTGTAAAGCATTTTTCCTTTTAGATTCAAGTTCAATAATTTAATATGCTTCAATAGGTACTTGAGTTTTAAGGAATAATATTTTCCTAGAGAAAGAGGGAACTCTTAAAGCAACAAACAGTTGATGAGCAAGACTCACAGTAAGTTCCAGGCCAAAAAAACACAACTGCCTTTAGAGGAAGAGAGGCAATTACTGCCAGTACTATGAAAGGACACTCCAAAGAAAAGGCAGTCTTCCTCATTTAGCTTTATTTATCCTTTCTTACTTCATTGCAAATAGATGGGGAAACAATGGAAACAAAGACAGGCTTTATTTTCTTGGGCTCCCAAATCACTGCAGATGGTGACTGCAGCCATGATATTAAAAGGTGCTTGCTTCTTGGAAGAAAAACTATGACCAACCTAGAAAGCATAGTAAAAAGCAGAGACATTACTTTGCCAACAAAGGTCTGTCTAGTTCCAGCAGTCATGTATGGATGTGAAAGTTAGACCATAAAGAAGGCTGAGCTCTGAACAATAGATGCTTTTGAACTGTGGTGTTGGAGAAGAGTCCTTTGGAGTGCAAGAAGATCCAACCAGTCAATCCTAAAGGAAATCACTCCCGAATATTCATTGGAAGGACACATGCTGGAGCTGAAGCTCTATACTCTGGCCACCTGATGCGAAGAGCTGACTCATTAGAAAAGACCCTGATGCTGGGACAGATTGAAGGTGGGAGGAGAAGGGGATGACAGAGGATGAGATGGTTGGATGGCATCACCAACTCAATGGACATGAGTTTGAGCAAGCTCCAGGAAATGGTAAAGGACAGGGAAGCCTGGTGTGATGCATTTCCTGGGGTTGCAAAGAGTTGGACACGACAGAGCAACTGAACAACAACCCTTTCTTATTCTTAATATAGAAGTGAATACTGAGATGTATAGCCCAAAAGACTTCAACCATCTTCCATCTTAGTACCAGTGCTGTTGTATTCCCCCTTTCACTTTCAGGAGACTGCTACTTCAGCTGGGTGCTGTTTTCTCTCTCATTTTGTGCTTCCATGGTTCCATGTACCATCTTCCTTTTTTCGGCACCACAAAATTTGTTCTCCATAAATTTGTTTCCAAAGAGTACCAAAAATGCCAAAATTATAAACTTAACTGTATCTTGCATATTTTTGTGCCACAAACTATATTAGAGACAGAAGCAGGAATTTTATATCTCAAAGATTTAAAGGTGTTTATTTTTATATTCACATCCGCCCACCTCAATCTGCTTTTAATTAAACATGGGTTTGATTACATTTGTTCCTGGAGATAAATTGGAGATGAAAATATTGATGTGTTCAAAGTTAATCTTTGTAAAACCAAAAATGTTTATATGTTGTTTGTCTTTCTTATCATTTTATTTTCAGGAAAAAGAAATAAGTCCCCTTTCAAAAAAATGTTGAATAGACTTGCTAATCTTTTAACTATATAGGTCCAGACATATGAGTTTCAGCTCAGGCTCTGGTCTATTCCCTCCAGTTTACCAATATTATACCACTTTTTACTATCTCATATGACTAATTGATTTTGACTTATAAAAAACAAACACAGTAATTCCCAAATGCAATTAAACAACTTAATGTGCAATGCAAAATTCTAAGATATAAATAAATTTCATATTTCATGAAATTTGTGAGAAGGGAAATCACAATCATATATGCATATATCACATCACTTCCACTCTGTGGTTAAAAGATTACTGCCTAAAGCACTATAAAATGAGTTTTAAATACTTATACTTTTCGATAAGAGTAAAGTATTTATATCATATTATGAGGAAAATTATGGTTTCATATGAGGCATGAATGTACTTGTAGTAGTTATGGCTTATTCATTATTCAAAATTTTAATATCGTAAGTGAAAAACTTTGGTGAGTTTCTTTTCAATATTCCAAGTGATATAAAAATCTGTGGCTATATCATTAATAAATTTTTATATCTAGGACATTAAATTGCTTCTCCAAATTTCACTAAGCATGGATTTGAATGAATTGATGTCTAATACAACATGATATTCATTAACAAAATTAAAGAAATTCTGGCCCATTTTTTATATGAAATATCTTAAAACTAGCATAGATCTCTGTCTCTTCTTGGAAAGAGAGGCATATTCTGGTCTTCAGATTTAAAATCTCTATGCTCTTATTCCTGAGTAGCTTCAGAGCATATATAAAATGCAACTCCAATGATACATTTAGAAACACAAATATAATAAGCATTCTATACATAGAAAAATAGACATCTATTGTTGGTAAATTATAATGCATCAGGAAAATTTAACTGAAATTTATAGAGATCAATCTTTCAATGGACATTTTCCCTACGTTAAGAAACCATTTAAAGGTATTTGAAATTTTGTATTTTAAATGATTTAGTAAAGGTGATAGTTTCTTCTTTCTCCTCTTAGAAAACATGCAAATATATTAGAATGTGAAACAGGAATGCAAACTCTGTTTTTAATTAAAATAGAGAATACCTGAGGTGGAATGATTTTCCAGTTCCAGTTCAGTTGCTCAGTCGTGTCCAACTCTTTGTGACCCCATGAACCACAGCATGCCAGGCCTCCTCGTCCATCACCAACTCCCGGAGTTTTCCCAAACTCATGTCCATTGAGTCAGTGATGCCATCCAACCATCTCATCCTCTGTTGTCCTGTTCTCTTCCTGCCCTCAAACTTTTCCAGCATCAGGGTCTTTTCAAATGAGTCTAAGAGAAGGTAATGTCAACAATGGGAGAAGAGCTCATATGATGTATATGATGGCTCTCACAAATAACACCAACAGCTGAAGAGCATAGATACATATTGCAAAAAACAATACTCTAATGTAAATGACACATTATGAGGAGTAAAAAGGAGCAGATATGCTGTTAGCAGGATCTATTTCACTCTTATTTTCCCTGCTAAAATAATTCACTGACATAGAAAACTCTGTAGTATAAGTCTGAATCATGGTTTGGATATTCATGTCATAACATATTTCTGGAAATAGGTGGTCAAATTAATTGAACATCATTTCAAGATGCTGCCGCTGCTGCTACTAAGTCACTTCAGTCGTGTCTGACTCTGCGCGACACCAGAGACAGCAGCCCACCAGGCTCCCCCATCCCTGGGATTCTCCAGGCAAGAACACTGGAGTGGGTTGCCATTTCCTTCTCCAATGCATGAAAGTGAAAAGGGAAAGTGAACTCGCTCAGTCATGTCCGACTCTTAGCAATCCCATGGACTGCAGCCTACCAGGCTCCTCAGTCCATGGGATTTTCCAGGCAAGAGTACTGGAGTGGTGTGCCTTGCCATTTTAGGATAAATAATGATAAAAAAGAAAACTGTCTAGGAGTTACACAAAGATGTTACTCCAGAAAAAAATGTGAAAAGAAAAATAAAAGAATAGAAAGAAATGAAAGAATATCTTTATAAACATTTTACTGTAGAGAAAATAGTTATGACTAAACAGAATGCAATGAATTAAAAAACCAAGACCTCAAAGCAGAGTTTTAAAAACTCAAAAATCATAATAATGAAACAAATGGTGAGAATATTGTAGAGATTGTGGACTTCACTGTGAATGACCTGGAAGACACTGAATAGATAATTACTGAACAGAAATGTAATACAATTTGATAATTTAAAAACATCTTTCTGGAAGTCATATGGTGAAGTGAACAGAAAAGAGCAAAGAATATAAATACGAGGAATGTTTAGAAACGAAATATGACGGTAACATGGACAAAAGTGGTAACTGGTGAAGTGACAGTTGCTGAAGAAGCAAATGTCAACAAAACTCAGAAAAATCCTCACACTCATCAATCAGTTCAGTTCAGTTCAGTTCAGTCGCTCAGTCGTGTCCGACTCTGCAACCCCATGAATCCCAGCATGCCAGGCCTCCCTGTCCATCACCAACTCCAGGAGTTCACTCAGACTCACATCCATCAAGTCGGTGATGCCATCTCATCCTTTGTCATCCCCTTCTCCTCCTGCCCCCAATCCCTCTCAGCATCAGAGTCTTTTCCAATGAGTCAACTCTTCGCATGAGGTGGCCAAAGTACTGGAGTTTCAGCTTTAGCATCATACCTTCCAGTGAAATCCCAGGGTTGATCTCCTTCAGAATGGACTGGTTCACTCATCAATAATACTTCCTAAACCAGGGGCTCAAGCAAAATACATATGAAATATATATTTTGCTTCTTGGAAACAACTGTTACAGAGAAAGGTAATCCAAGCAAGGAAAAAAGGAGTGTGAGTGTCACTGGCCACTTGAGCAGACACCTGAAGAGTTGTACAGCATGCCATGAGGACATCTATGGAAAGGACAGCCCAGGTAGAGTAAACAGGAAATGGAAAGTTTGTGAGAGGAGAGGGTGCTTGGCGTGTGCTTGGCGTGTTTAAGAAACAATGAGGAAAGCATGGTGAGAGCAAAGAAAGGTTAAAGAAAAGTGTAAGAATGTGGAGAGGAATGTATACTCAAGAGCAACTTCTTTTTGCCTTATTTTGAGAAGAAATTACTTTGTTTGTATGCTGATACAGATGATTCTGAAGAGGTATAAAACTGATTATGCAGAAAGAGAAAAGAGAATTTCTAGAGCCAAAGGCACCAAAGAGTATCAGTGGAATGAACATGAAATATAAGTGGAAGAGATGGTTTGAGGAAAAACACCAGTAATGTCCCTAGAGAGGAAGGTAATGCTACAGAGTCAAATTAGGTAAGTGGGTTAACATGGGGAGACAGTGGTGGAATTTTCCTAATGACTGTTTCTATTTATGAAGAAAGGAGGCATTAAAAATTTGAAGAGAATAGGATGATATGAAATATTAATCTAAGATTGTAGTGTGTGAATGGCCTAGATTGGTGCTTCTCAAACTTGAATGTACACTGAAATTATCTAGGAAATTTAGGAAACAACCTAGATGTCCATCAGCAGATGAATGGATAAGAAAGCTGTGGTACATATACACAATGGAGTATTACTCAGCCGTTAAAAAGAATTCATTTGAATCAGTTCTGATGAGATGGATGAAACTGGAGCCGATTATACAGAGTGAAGTAAGCCAGAAAGAAAAACACCAATACAGTATACTAACACATATATACGGAATTTAGAAAGATGGCAATGACGACCCTGTATGCAAGACAGGAAAAAAGACACAGATGTGTATAATGGACTTTTGGACTCAGAGGGAGAGGGAGAGGGTGGGATGATTTGGGAGAATGGCATTCTAACATGTATACTATCATGTAAGAATTGAATCGCCAGTCTATGTCTGACGCAGGGTGCAGCATGCTTGGGGCTGGTGCATGGGGATGACCCACAGAGATGTTATGGGGAGAGAGGTGGGAGGGGGGTTCATGTTTGGGAATGCATGTAAGAATTAAAGATTTTAAAATTAAAAAAATAAAAAACTAAAAAAAAATAAAAAAAATCAGCACTGTGCAACTATACAATTCTGATATAACTGATCTGCAATATGTCTCTATGTCACAATGCACAGGCAAAAATGAGAATCGCTGACACAAGAAGTGAGATAGGTGTTGTGTATATCAATATACTTACACAGAAGAGTCATCTAGAAGTAGGTGGTGGTAATGGAGAATCAGTGATTGTGAATAAGTGGAAAACAATATTCATGGAAGAGATAAAGAGGTAGGACATCCTTCTATTGCAAAAATGAATTAAGTGATTATTAAATCACTTAATCACAAATAATTATCACAGGACTAATTCTTAGAAATAGTAATGGGTGAGTCAAAAGCTAAATTCTTTAAGGAATTAGAGTGGGTGATGCTTAACAGTAAATTCTAATGATAAATTCACAGTGTTCTGTGATTCTTAGAGAAGAGGGGAGGGAATGATCTGGATATTTAAGAAGAGCTCCAGTGAGGATAAATTAGTGACTACTTGAAACATGGGCATGGGATGCACCATTTTAAAGGAAATCCTGGTTTCAATTAGAAGGAAAAGGGAGGAAACACTGAAAAAGTAAAAGGATATAACTATAAACTATGATCACTTGTAGAGAAAATATTGAGACGGCTTCAAGGGCTAGAGAGGAATGGAACATGGGATGGGAAGTATTGATGTACAGAGCTACATGAAGGCATAGGTTGTGGTAGAGGGAATGACTGAGGACCCTGGCTTCCTTGTGGTGACTCATATGAGCAGACATTCAAGGCAGAAATAAATTTGATTGGATTATATAAGGTATAAATTGTTGTTAAACTATTATTTCATATTTTTTAAACGTATGATTTACATGGACATACAATTTTGGAATATATTTTCAAGCGTACATTTACTTGTCATGTAATTTGCCTGGGTGCTGAGTGTTTAGTTAGAGTGATATCCTGTTTTTCTGTAGGATTTTTCTATATGTTTAAGCATTTTTCAGCATATGTTTATCATCAGATATTAACACAATATCAATAGCCTGGATACAGGTCCACAATTTGCATAGAATATGATGATACTTAAGAAATAAAACTGTTCAGATTTACTTTCTTGGTTTTGTTGAAACAATAGAAGATAATGTTTAATAGGGGTCTACTTAAAAAGTTATTTCCAAATCAGCACCTGAAGGAATATATTCTTAACTTTTGATTAGAAAGAAAATGAGGTACTTTTTTTTCTCCAGGTTCATAATTTATTATACAAATTGAGTATCACATGATGAGTTGACATTAGCTTTTTCTGGCATGGGAACTTAACAGATAATGTACAGTTCAGAATCTGTTTATGTTGCTTTCACAGCTGGAGTTTTTTTAGACCTTAACTTGAAGTATAAGACTATCAAAGCAATACTTCCATATGTGGCCAGCACACAATTCATTCTCCCTGTAACAGTGTAAGAGTTGAAATATTTTTTGATACCAGTGAAATGGAACTGGGCATCAGCTTCTGGACCTGCCATGATTTCAATCTTTCAAGGAGTTCAAACTCAACAGCCTGTGTCCTTCACTGTATGCTCTTTTTGAAAATGTATCCAAAAAGCAATAGGTTTATAATTGGAAGAAAGAAACGAAGGGTTGCTGTTTTGAAAATAAACTGAGTTCCACTTTGCCTTTTTTGGTTAACAAGAATAAAGTCCCTCCACTCAGAACATGATTTATAGAGTTTCATAATAAAACGTATTATTCAAGGCCCTTCTTGCACTTAAGGTGATTTATTAGACTAGATATAAAATTGGGTTAATGAATCATGGCTAGCCAGAGTCTTGGGGTCTTAAAAATTAAAGGTAATATGACAGAGCTCTAAAATGAAAATATATATAAACCATTTAATTTTCAATGACTATTTATATCCCTGCAATGCCTATATCCCAGAGAAAGGCAATGCCAAAGAAGGCCCAAACTACCACACAATTGCACTCATCTCACATGCTAGTAAAGAAATGCTTAAAATTCTCCAAGCCAGGCTTCAGCAATAGGTGAACCGTGAACTTCCAGATGTTCAAGCTGGTTTTAGAAAAGGCAGAGGAACCAGAGATCAAATTGCCAACATCCGCTGGATCTTAGAAAAAGCAAGAGAGTTCCAGAAAAAACATCTATTTCTGCTTTATTGATTATGCCAAAGACTTTGTGTGGATCAAAATAAACTGTGGAAAATTCTGAAAGAGATGGGAATACCAGACCAGCTGACCTGCCTCTTGAAAACCTGTATGCAGGTCAAAAAGCAACAGTTAGAATTGGACATGGAATAACAGACTGGTTCCAAATAGAAAAAGGAGTACATCAAGGCTGTATATTGTCACCCTGCTTATTTAACTTATATGCAGAGTACATCATGAGAAACACTGGGCTGGAGGAAGCACAAGCTGGAAACAAGATTGCCAGGAGAAATATCAATAACCTCAGATATGAAGATGATACCACACTTATGGCAGAAAATGAAGAACTAATGAGCCTCTTGATGAAAGTGAAAGAGGAGAGTGAAAAAGTTGGCTTAAAGCTCAACATTCAGAAAACGAAGATCATGGCAGATAGATCGGGAAGCAGTAGAAACACTGTCAGACTTTGTTTTTTGGGGCTTCAAAATCACTGCAGATGGTGATTGCAGCCATGAAATTAAAAGATGCTTACTCCTTGGAAAGAAAGTTATGACCAACCTAGATATCATATTAAAAAGCAGAGACATTACTTTGCCAACAAAAGTCCATCTAGTCAAGGCTATGTTTTTTCCAGCGGTCATATATAGATGTGAGAATTGGAATATAAAGAAAACTGAGTGCTGAAGAATTGATGCTTTTGAACTGTGGTGCTGGAGAAGACTCTTGAGAGTCCCATGGACTGCAAGGAGAGCCAAACAGTCCATCCTAAAGGAGATCAGTCCTGGTTGTTCATTGGAAAGACTGATGTTGAAGCTGAAGCTCCAATACTTTGGCCACCTGATGCAAAGAGCTGACTCATTGGAAAAGACCCTGATGCTGGGAAAGATTGAGAGCAGGAGGAAAAGGGAACAACAGAGGATGAGATGGTTGGATGGCATCACTGACTCGATGGACATGGGTTTGGATGGAATCCTGGAGTTGGTTATGGACAGGGAGGCCGGGCGTGCTGCAGTTCATGGGGTCTCAAAGAGTCAGACACAACTGAACGACTGAACTGAACTGAATGCCTATATGTTCTTCATTAAATCCTATTTTCATTTGTGAACAGTATTGTTAAGCTTCTAGGAATCAGTTGCTATCATAACTGAAATGAAAAATTAAATGTGTGAAGAAATGAATTAAAGCAGTTACCTTCCAATCCATTATCACAGTTATAATTACAATATGATATGCTATGATTAGGAAACATAGGAAATATACACAATACAAGACATGGCTTGTATACACGATACAAACAAGCTTCATGAAAGCTTGTTTCCTGAAATTTATGACTGCATGCTTTACTCAGCTGTGTAACAACTCTTTTATAAATAACGGAAGGATGCTGTAATCTGACAAACTTTATAATACAAACATGCTAATTGCCACTAGTTTTGCTCTGCTTATTGCCTTCATGTCCTTATTTAGCAAGGATTTCTGTTTAATAATAGTAATACAAAACTAAAATGATTTAACTGCAACCATTTAATATAATATATGGTTGGCATAACTAGTCATGGATTATTACAAACAATATTTGACTTTAATAAGAGTGCCAGTCAATCAAATGTGGTCATATGAATACTATTTTTCTAATTGAAAACAAGTAGATATTATGAACTTTTCAAAATTTTTATTTAAAGGATTATAGAATTACCTCATTGGAAAAAAGCCATGGTGTTTAATTCACTTTTTGTTTCTTTAGTTTCTTTAGAGAAATATGTGAAGAACATGTGCAGCAATATTCAGTAGACTAGTCTAGCATGTCATTATTTCCATTGTTAGAGAATGTAAAGAATTTGAATTAGTACAGTGAATGTTAAAAGAGTCCTACTGGGAGAAGGAATTTAAGCACAGCAAGCTACCCAGGCCAAATGGATAAACTCCTGCTGACATTTTCAAATCTGAGCCAGAATCCAAGGAGGGTGTTAGTACCAAATTATCTAATTCACACTTAAAGATGATGCCAGATATTCACTTTTCTTTGGCTTTGTGATAATGATTTGTTCTTGTGTTTTTGTTGAAGAATTAATCTTATGGATAACAGTTACTGATTATGATTCCTTTATATTGAAAGTTTCTTAATATTTTATAAAACAATAATCACCAAACAACAATGAGAACTAATAAAAAACTCAGTTTGAATGTTTATATTGTGTTTTAGAAAATTATCCAAATTTTTAATAATTATCTTGATTTGGAACTCTTAATTTCTTTGCTGATTATCCAGGGTATTATACAAAAAACACTATTTATATCAGTTCTTTATTTTCCTTCTGTTTACCTCAATCTCAGTCTCAGTGGGCTCATGGTTGGAAAACATAGTTTAAATGTATGTATTAATATACATTAATAATACAATGCATATTAAATATGTATGACATATCGACACACAAAGAGCAGTAAAATAAACTATAAAGATTTTTTCCTTCACTCTTCTTGTGATACCTACATTTAAAATGGAACCTGAAATTTTATCACTAGAGTTCATGAACTATGAAAATTAGAAGAAAAACTTTCTAAATGGTTATTTTTCAAGTATTCCTTCATATCACATTACCTACTTAGTTACTAATTTGATGGTAAAAAATAACTTGATTAACAAGTGTTTCTAATCCCTGACTATCTTGAGGTAGAAACTATATGCCCCTTTGCTCTCTGGTATGGAGATTCTTTCCCTTCAAGAAAAGAATAGCAGAACAATTAAGAGAGGAGGCTGGGCCCTGCCAAGACCACATATTTTTCATTCTCCAAGACAGGAAACCTCTCTGATCACATACACACAGAAAGTTCTTTGGAGTTCGAAGAGGAATGATGCCAGAGAGATGCTCATTACCCATAGGCCTTTGCAGTATAGTCCATCTTGGCTAGGAGATGTGTGCCCCCATATGGAGGATCCTGAGATATACCATATATGAACTGTGAACCAGACACATGATGATTGGATAAAGGAAACTCAGAAGAAATGCCTCTATATAAGTGATTTAAACTGAAATGAGATTGTGACTCAGGGACTCTTTCTGTGAGCTCTCCTGTGTGTCTATCCACACACAATGTACTCCTTTTCCTCCTAATAATCACTTGTTTCACTACTTTCCGTCTGTGGGAATTCTTTTCTGCAAAGCTGAAGGGCCAGGGTCCTAGTTACTGACCACTGGTCTATTGGCCAGGATTTGGTGCTCTCACCATCACAACCCAGCCTCAATCTCTGGGTGGAAACACCAACATCACTTCAAGCTGCTATAGGCTGAGGCTACCTGAGATCAATTTTATCTCTTTCATTCAACTAAGGGAATAAATGGTCAAATTAAAATATACTTTTCATATATACCTTATGATATATATATATAATATATATCATCAATTATTAGTATAAACTATAATACAGTGGTTATTCAATAAAAAAATCACATTGATATTTTGAGAAAATTATTTTACTACTTTAAAATACATTTTATTATTTACTTACAGTGTATCTGGTATATATCATGTAACTTGGAAATGGTTTAGAATTGGAAAGGAACACATTATGTTAAACCAATACTTCAGAATTGGTGAATACATCCATCAGAACTACACTGTTTGAAATTTTAAATTCCTACATTAGTAAAATATAGTAAATGGACCATGGGATTTTTACTCTATCTTAAAATGGATCTAGAGACAAAAAAGTAATATAGTCATGATTTTCAATTACTACTACAAGTAAAATAAAATAAATTAATATCATGAGCTATTAATTTTTTCTCAGGGTATTAGTGTATCAAAATGCTTATACTGTCAACTGAAGAATAAACATCATTTTAAATAGATATTTTAAAATTCTCTGTCATAAAGAGTTATTCTTCTTCCCCATTTTATTTCTCTCCTACCTTAGTTTTTCTCACTCTGTCTTTAGATGGTATGCAATGACAACTAATGTGAAATGATAATGTGAAATGATAATCTTCAAGTATATCAAATTAACTATTTTTATTTTCATAATATATAACATTCTGCACAATCAAGTTTTCAATCACATCAAAGTAAGTTTGCAGTACAACTTGAGACAGAAAAGCCTTGAGGTTTAGCTTTCCTGACCATTCTCTGTCTTAAGTGCAGCTCTCCCAAACAGATTAAAGTCCCACTGAGTGGTATTTCAGAGTGTAAAATCATGGAGACACAGAAGTAGCACCCAGCAAAGGGAACACAGTGAACCACCTGGGACTGGGACAATAGAGTCACTCTCAGGACAACAGCCTCAAACTAAGAGCTGTTAAACTGGTTAAATCAGCCAGGAAAGATGATTGAGTTCCAACCCAGCGAAGTGAACCAGATCATGGTTAATAACCACTAATAATTCTGAGCACCCTTTGCCTTGTCAACATCAGAAAAACACAGAATTCCAAAGAAAGATTGTGCAGCAGCACACGGTGCTGTGTAGATCCCAGGAAACCTTCCCCAAGTCAGAGACAGTATGAGTCCTTATTTACCCTATCATCAAGAGATCATTAACTCCACAGAGAGGAGCTGTGCACAGTGGTAGGGATGAAACTAAGAAACTGATAATTTTTATCTAGAAAGACTATGTTACTTAAAGGGCTTTAAACATAAATTGCATTGATGATGATGAACTATACTGAATGAAATTGCTTTCTCATTGTTAAGAAAATTTAAAGGAGGATGAATGGATTATAAACAAAACAGCACAGCTCCATTTTCTTGCATGAAGATATTTTTATGCTACCACTATATAAGAACATACTATATTAATTATATCTTTCAAATGTGGCAGAATAAATTTATATGCTAAAGGAGGGCAATCATAGCAAGTACACTTCATCATTTAGTAAAGACTCTAGTATAGAGACGTAATTACATGGGCAAAGAGTCAGACATGAGTGACCGGCTGAACAATGAACAAAGCAGCAACTATGTTATTAATATGCATTATATATAATATATAATTATATATTTATATGTATAATATTATATGATAATATAAAGTGAAGTGAAGTGAAGTCACTCAGTTGTGTCCGACTCTTTGCAACCCCGTGGACTGTAGCCCACAAGGCCCCTCTGTCCATGGGATTCTCCAGGCAAGAATACTGGAGTGGGTTACCATTTATTTCTCCAGGGGATCTTCCTGACCCAGGGATTGAACCCAGCTCTCTTGCACTGCAGGCAGACGCTTTAACCTCTGAGCCATATAGGTAGATAATTATACAGACACGAGCAGTTACTACATTATTGCATCCTGAGATACATATACATATACATACACACACACACACATATGTATTATAACTAAAATAATCATCTCCTTCTACTCAGGCTTCTCTATGCTTAATGAAATATAGAGTCTACTTGCAAGCTAATGAATAAATTTATTTTTAATTCTTTGTGGTTCAAATAGTTATTTCAGAATAACTTATCTTACTCTTCTATTTATCTTAATTCTTTTGGGAAACATTTCAAGACTTATTTCCTGTTTTGTATTTATTACCACTACAAAAGCATAATAACCTTAATCTGACTCACAAGAAAATATACGTTGTGCACAAGCATTTAGGAAGTGCATGTTTCAGTTCAGTTCAGTTCAGTCCTCAGTTGTGTCTGACTCTTTGCCATCCCATGAATCACAGCACGCCAGGCCTCCCTGTCCATCAACGACTCCCGGAGTTCACTCAGACTCATGTCCATCCAGTCAGTGATGCCATCCAGCGATCTCATCCTTTGCCGTCCGGTTTTCCTCCTGCCCCCAATCTCTCCCAGCATCAGAATCTTTACCAATGAGTCAACTCTTCGCATGAGGTGGCCAAAGTACTGGAGTTTCAGCTTTAGCATCATTCTTTCCAAAGAACACCCAGGGCTGATCTCCTTTAGAATGGACTGGTTGGATCTCCTTGCAGTCCAACGGAATCTCAAGAGTCTTCTCCAACACCACAGTTCAAAAACATCAATTCTTCAGGGCTCAGCTTTCTTCAAAGTCCAACTCTCACATCCATATATGACTACTGGAAAAACTATAGCCTTGACTACATGGACCTTTGTTGGCAAAGTAATGTCTATGCTTTTGAATATGGTATCTAGGTTGATCATAGCTTTCCTTCCAAGGAGTAAACATCTTTTAATTTCATGGCTGCAGTCACCATCTGCAGTGATTTTGGAGCCCCCCAAAATAAAGTCTGACACTGTTTCCACTGCTTCCCCATCGATTTCCCATGAAGTGATGAGACCAGATGCCATGATCTTCATTTTCTGAATGTTGAGCTTTAAGCCAACTTTTTCACTCTCCTCTTTCACTTTCATCAGGAGGCTCTTTAATTCTGCACTTTCTGCCATAAGGGTGGTGTCATCTTCATATCTGAGGTTATTGATATTTCTCCCAGCAATCTTGATTCCAGCTTGTGCTTCTTCCAGCCCAGTGTTTCTTATGATGTACTCTGCATAGAAGTTAAACAAGCAGGGTGACAATATGCATCCTTGCAGTACTCCTTTTCCTATTTGGAACCAGTCTGTTGTTCCATGCCCAGTTCTAACTGTTGCTTCCTTACCTGCATATAGGTTTCTCATGAGGCTGGTCAGGTGGTCTGGTATCCCAGACCTTTCTGAATCTCTTTCAGAATTTTCCACAGTTTATTGTGATCCACACAGTCAAAGTCTTTGGCATAGTCAATAAAGCAGAAATAGATGTTTTTCTGGAACTCTCTTGCATTTTCGATGATCCAGCGGATGTTGGCAATTTGATGTCTGGTTCCTCTGCCTTTTCTAAAACCAGCCTGAACATCAGGAAGTTCACAGTTCACGTATTGCTGAAGCCTGGCTTGGAGAATTTTGAGCATTACTTTACTAGCATGTGAGATGAGTACAATTGTGTGGTAGTCTGAGGATTCTCTGTCCATGTTTAATCATTAATAATTTAAGGAGGCCTACAGAAATTAACCTCTGCTTTTTGTTTGTGAATTTAGACTAATTTGATTAGAAATTACAATTGTCCTCATTGCTGTGGTACATGAAAACTTCTGCGTATATCGGATTATGGGGGCAGACAGCAGCAGTAATAGTAATAGACTTATCAACAATAAGATACCTTTTTTTTTTCTTTGCCATTCCTCAGAGATAAAAAGTCTCAAGCATATATATCTATCTTCCTATATATATGATGGTATATAAAACACAGACATGAAAATTATTATGTCATCTATCTCTCTGTATCTATCCAACATATAATTGAACAATACACAAAGCAGGTAGGGAATCAAAAAACATGATCCTGTTATTTAAGAAGCTCATAAGTTATTCAGAAAGTAAAAATATATAGCTATAGAAAGGAGTAGAAATGATGTATGAGAATATGAAATGAACAACATATGTTGTATTTGTATCATAGGATTTCAAATAAAGGATAATAAAAGAAAACTTATAGGAGAATAAATAAACATTATGGATAATTTAGTTTGTGCTCTTATCTCAGTTTTTTCTAAATAGATAACTGAAGGTTATGAACATATGTACACTTTTCCCCTCCTCATGTTAACATATCCCTCTCCTCTTCCTTCTCTCTGGGGAATTATTTCTATAAGTTACTTATTATACCTGTAGGCATTAATATTCTTTAAGCATTTGTTCTTTTAGTATAAGGTATATTAGGGTCTCACAAGTATAGTAGGAAGGTCATT
The DNA here is from genome assembly GCF_016772045.2 of Ovis aries. Taxonomy (NCBI): domain Eukaryota; kingdom Metazoa; phylum Chordata; class Mammalia; order Artiodactyla; family Bovidae; genus Ovis; species Ovis aries. Next base: position 65,123,734 of record NC_056063.1, read on the forward strand.
CCTATCTCTGTTGGTAATCTTTCTGATTATAAATATTTTATTAATATTTTATAAAACATAAAAGCATAATTTTTCCATTAAACATATTTAAATATCGCTTCATTATTTGGACAAACTATTTCATTTTATTTTTATCAAGGATTTTTTGTACAACATTCTCATTAAACAAGTGGTAGATTCAAATTATTTCATGTAATATAACTCTTCACAAGTGTCAAGAGTTCTGAAATATAATTTGGGAAAGGAAATTCTACCTTTTAAATTCAATTAATTAAAATCATAAAATATGAATCAAGAACAACAATCATGTCAATCACATATCTTCCTTTGCAGAAAGTTATGTCATAACAATCTCAAACAGCTATAAAATTCTATCCATGTGTGATTTCTATATACATATGTTAACTAGTTTGCAAAATACTCTAAAACTATAAATACAAAACTGAATATATATTTAAAATTAGCTGAACTAAAATACATTTTGGTTTATTAATCTTTTTCCCTTCACTTCCAAGGGCAAATACTCTAGAGCATTAGCTACATGTTTTACAGCAAGAACAATTATTTATGCTAACTCAATAATTTATTGACATTTCAGTTTTGCTTGTACCCTTTGATTTCTTCATATGTAAAACATGTATAATAATTTCCTGTCTGAAAATAACTGTAGCTTAGGTTTCAGTTCAGTTCAGTTCAGTTGCTCAGTCGTGTCCAACTCTTTGCGATCCCATGAATCGCAGCATGCCAGGCCTCCCTGTCCATCACCAACTCCTGGAGTTCACTCAAACTCACATCCACGGATTTGGTGATGCCATCCAGCCATCTCATCCTCTGCCATCCCCTTTTCTTCCTGCCCCCAATCCCTCCCAGCATCAGAGTCTTTTCCAATGAGTCAACTCTTCGCATGAGAGTTTCAGCTTCAGCATCATTCCTTCCAAAGAACACCGAAGACTGACCTCCTTTAGAATGGACTTGTTAGATCTCCTAAGCATCAATGCTTAGGTTTGCACAGAAGTAAATTCATCATTCCTGTCACTGCCATTTTTTTCTTTTTCATATTTATGCATATTTAAAAGCATCTGATGATATTTCTTTAATTTATATATTTTTGGCTGTGCTGAGTCATCATTGCTGTGTACAGGCTTTCTCTAGTTGTGGCAAGTGTGGGCTACTCTCTAGTTACAGTGTGTGGGCTTCTCATTCTGGTGGCTCTTCTCATTGTGGAGCATGGGCTCTAAGGTTGGTGGACTTTGACTTTTGATAACATATGTATTTCTTTGAAGTCACTTGAGCTGTGTGCCCTATGGTCTACCTTTAGAGGTCTGTGCTTGCTCTGCTTCTAAGGAAAAAAAGTTATTTCAAATGATTTAGTTGAATTTTTTTTGAGACAACAATGTAGCCAAATTTTATTTTAAATTATAAAATTTTGAAGAGCACAGATTTCCTCACCCAATTCTTGAAAAAGGCAACTAACAAGGAATAGTTATCCTTAATGAGGTCTCCTGCAGGTAGATTCATTACCATTGGTGCCACCTGGGAAGCCCTATCCTTAATTGGGACAGAACATGGTATATAAATTTTGAGAGTTTTTATTAATCTCGAGTAACTTAGTGTTAAGTATCTCGAGCAACTTAATCATTGATAACCTCAGTTATTTCACATACAGAGCTATTCATCATGCACATCATCATGGGTAACTTTATGTGTCACCTTGACTATGTCACAGAATGCCCAGATAGCTGGATAAACATTATTTCCAGGTTTGTCTATGAGAGTACTTCTGAAAGAAATTAGCATTTGAATCGGTGGGCTGAATAAAGCAGATGGCTCTCCACAATGTGGGTGTCACCCAATCCACTGTGAGGCCTGAACAGAGTAAAAAGGTGGAGGAAGACTGAAATATCTCTGCCTAACTGCTGAGCTGGACATCAAATATCTCCTGCCTCTGGTTTTCTTATTTCTTTGGCCTTTGGATTCAGATTGGAATCCATACCATCAACTGCCTCTTAGTCAAACTATATCAATAGCTTTTTTGGGTTTCCAGTTTGCAGATGGTGGACTATGGGACTTCTCTGCCTCCATATTCATGTGAGATAATACCTTATGATAACTATTTTACAGGCTTCTGCTATCTCACAGTAGAGCATTCTTATGAAACTTTCCATAAGTGAAATGTCATAAAGCAAAGAAGCAATTACCTTAGGACACATCTTGTTAATGAATGAATAAAGTAAGTAGAAGGCAAGCCAGATGCTTTCAGAGTTTAAAGCTATGGCATCTTGATGCTAAGAACTTGGCCATGCCACTTTCACTGCTTGGGGTGTACTGCCTCTATAATCTCTCACTGCAAAACAGATGCTAAACACCACTTCACTCTTCACTTTTTCTGTATAATTAAAAAAACCCTCTTCTCATTTCTTTCAGTTAGCAAGAATGAATTCTAATGTAAGCCTTTTATAAAAGCAAAGTGGTATAAAGTAAACTCATAAAGTATGGGACATTGATAAATGTAACCTATTGACTGTTTCTTTAGAGAACTTTGACTAATACACAGATGCAGTTTCTATACTTAGGATATCAAAATTTTTTCATATAGGCTTATGTATAATTTGTAAAAAGGGTTCCATGATCAGTTCATGAAAAATTATTATTAGATTTTTATTTAGCACACCCAATCTTACTACATAAAATGCATGCAAATTTTGAAAAACAAACATTGAAGCTATTTTTTTTATGAATTGAGCATAACAGTCAAAACCTGGCAAAGTCAGAAACCATGCCACAGCTCTATATCATGGAAATCAATCTATTTCTACAATCTATTTCATACACATTGATTAGATTATATTTCCTTTAACAATGAAAAAATGCTATGTGAAGATCAATCATATTTTCATCAGTACCATGCTATTCCCTTCATTAACATTTTGGAAAATAAACAGCCCTTGAATGTATACCTGATTCTATGCTACCCTATGGACTAAAGCCTGTGCCACGTTCCTCTCTCCATGAAATTCTCCAGGGAAGAATACTGGAGTGGCTTGCCAATTTCTTCTCGAGGGAATCTTTCCAAACCAGGGATTGAACCCAAGTCTCCTGTATTGCAAACAGATTCTTTACCATCTGAGCCAGCAGAACTGGCTTCTTTCATGTCAAATCTCTTCTTTTCACAGCTATTTGTAAGGCCACCCTAGACAGCCATTTAGCTTTTTTTGCATTTCTTTTCCATGGGGATGGTCTTGATCCCTATCTCCTATGAAATGTCACGAATCTCTGTCCATAGTTCATCAGGCACTCTATCTATCAGATCTAGGCCCTTAAATCTATTTCTCACTTCCACTGTAATCATAAGGGATTTGATTTAAGTCATACTTGAATGGTCTAGTGGTTTTCCCTACTTTCTTCAATTTCAGTCTAAATTTGGTAATAAGGAGTTCATGATCTGAGCCACAGTCAGCTCCCAGTCTTGTTTTTGCTGACTATATAGAGCTTCTCCATCTTTGGCTGCAAAGAATATAATCAATCTGATTTTGCTGTTGACCATCTGGTGATGTCCATGTGTAGAGTCTTCTCTTGTGTTGTTGGAAGAAGGTGTTTGCTATGACCAGGGCGTTCTCTTGGCAAACCTCTATTAGCCTTTGCCCTGCTTCATTCCGTATTCCAAGGCCAAATTTGCCTGTTACTCCAGGTGTCTCTTGACTTCCTACTTTTGCATTCCAGTCCCCTTTAATGAAAAGGACATCTTTTTTGGGTGTCAGTGCTAAAAGGTCTTGTAGGTCTTCATAGAACCGTTCAACTTCAGCTTCTTCAGCATTGCTGGTTGAAAACGTCAGTTTTCATTGCAATCTCAAAGAAAGGCAATGCCAAAGAATGCTCAAACTACTACACAATTGCACTCATCTCACACACTAGTAAAGTAATGCTTAAAATTCTCCAAGCCAGGTCTCAGCAATACATGAACTGTGAACTTCCTGATGTTCAAGCTGGTTTTAGAAAAGGCAGAGGAACCAGAGATCAAATTGCCAACATCCACTGGATCATTGAAAAAGCAAGAGAGTTCCAGAAAAAACATCTATTTCTGCTTTATTGACAATGCCAAAGACTTTGACTGTGTGGATCACAATAAACTGTGGAAAATTCTGAAAGAGATGGGAATACCAGACCACCTGACCTGCCTCTTAAAAAACCTATATGCAGGTCAGGAAGCAACAGTTAGAACTGGGCATGGAACAACAGACTGGTTCCAAATAGAAAAAGGAGTACGTCAAGGCTGTATATTGTCACCCTGCTTATTTAACTTACATGCAGAGTACATCATGAGAAACACTGGGCTGGAGGAAGCACAAGCTGGAATCAAGATTGCAGGGAGAAATATCAATAACCTCAGATATGCAGAGGACATCACCCTTATGGCAGAAAGTGAAGAGGAACTAAAAAACCTCTTGATGAAATGAAAGTGGAGAGTGAAAAAATTGGCTTAAAACTCAACATTCAGAAAACGAAGATCATGGCATCTGGTCCCATCACTTCATGGGAAATAGATGGGGAAACAGTGGAAACAGTGTCAGACTTTATTTTGGGGGGCTCCAAAATCACTGCAGATGGTCATTGCAGCCATGAAATTAAAAGACACTTACTCCTTGGAAGGAAAGCTATGACCAATGTATATAGCATATTAGAAAGCAGAGACATTACTTTGCCAACAAAGGTCCGTCTAGTCAAAGCTCTGGTTTTTCCAGTGGTCATGTATGGCTGTGAGAGTTGGACTATGAAGAAAGCTGAGCACCAAAGAACTGATTCTTTTGAGCTGTGGTGTTGGAGAAGACTCTTGAGAGTCCCTTGGACCACAAGGAGATCCAACCAGTCCATTCTAAAGGAGATTAGCCCTGGGATTGCTTTGGAAGGAATGATGCTAAAGCTGAAACTCCAGTACTTTGGCCACCTTTTGCAAAGAGTTGACTCATTGGAAAAGACTCTGATGCTGGGAGGGATTGGGGGCAGGAGAAGGGGACAACAGAGGATGAGATGGCTGGACAGCATCACTGATTCGATGGATGCAAGTCTGAGTGAACTCCGAGAGTTGCTGATGGACAGGAGGCCTGGCATGCTGTAATTCATGGGGTTGCAAAGAGTCGGACACGACTGAGCGACTGAACTGAATTGAGCTGAGGTCAAATTTATCTATTTCCCTGAAGGAATCCATAAAATGTCATCCCAAAATATGTCATAAAATTGACATATTGGTATTTAAATCATTTTTGATATATTGATATATAAATCATTGAGCTGAAGGCAATTAAAAGCTTTCCCTCTTCTACCTAAGGAAAGAGGAGAAACCTTTCTTCTAGTGGAGATAGACTCCTGTCCCCCCAGAGACGGCAACAGAAAACTCTGCAAGTAAAACTTATTCCATTAGTTTCCTTCTATACACTTGAGCTTCCCTCCATTTGCTGCCCAGAAGCCTGGAACTGCTTTCCCTTGTCCTGTCAATTCTCTTTGAATTTACTGTTCTTTTTTCTAAAGAAGCTATATAAGCTGGAATTCTCTTTGAGTTACTTTTTTATTAAGGTCTTTCTCCGGTGTGATGTGCTGTATACATTAATAATCTGTTTGGATTTTTCTAGCGGCTCTTGCTGCTAATCTGTCATTTTGTTACAGAGTCCCAGCTGAAAATCTAAAATCAAAAGAGGTCAAGTTTTCCGGGGCGGCGGGGGAGGGGAGTTGTATAGAATTTATTGGGGACAACGTTCATTTCTATCCATACAAATATCAAATTGATCTTACATCACTTACTGAAAAAAATTGTCTTGTGCATATGAAAAACAATAAAATATCTAGCAAAGGGATAGATATAAACATTCATGGTTTGGAAGACAAAATACAGTTGAGATTTCCATTAAGTTACCTGTAGACGTGATACCATGCTAATCAAAATTTTAGAATTTTGTGTGTATAATTCCTGTGTGCTTGTGTGCATGTGCCTGTATAAGTGATATTTTTAAAAGCTTTATGAAAATTCTGTCAGATCTATATAGTTAAGAGAATGTCTATATAGTTATAGAATATATAATATATAGGATATAGAATATATAGAACATCTCTATACATAAGAAAATCACAAGGGAAAGTTAAAGTTCTCAGGGTTTACATCTTTTTTGTTTGCGTGTGTGCTCAGTTGCTCAGTCGTGTCTGACTCTTTGTGACCCCAAGGACTTTAGCCTGCCAGGGTCCTATGTCCACGGGGTTTTCCTGGCAAGAATACTGGAGTGGGTTGCCATTTCTTCCTTCAGAGGATATTCCTGACCTAGGGATCGAAACCATGTCTCCTGAGTTCTGCATTGGCAAGTGGATCCTTTACCACTGAGCCCTTTCACTTTCAGGAGACTGCTACTTCTGCTGGGTGCTATTTTCTCTTCCATCTTTGTGGCTTGTATATAGAAAATAGTGACTTATTGGTGTTATACTCAATCCAGTGACTTTACTATATATACTTATTAAATCTAAGAAGTTATTCTTAATGATGAATGTTTCTAGATGCCGAAAAACATAATCTGTGACTAGTGAAAATTTTACTTTTTTCTTTTCAAAGCTTTAAGATTCTTTTTATTGCATTGTTTCAATTGTTAAGACCTCCTAGTACTATGTGAATAAAGTGGGGAAAATGGGTATTATATTGTTGCTCATATCAAGGGAATGGTGTTTAAAATTTCACCCTAAATAGGATGCCAATTGTAAATTAAAAATATCCACAATCAACTAACAAAGTTCTCTATCTTCCTATTTATTCTTATTTTGAGAGATTTTAGGGTTTTTCTTCATAACATATATGTGCTGAATTTTAGCAGATGTTTTCCTGCATTTATTGAGATGATCATATGATTCTCTCCTGTTCTAAATTTGTGCTTTATATTGGTTGATTTTGAAGTGTAAAACTATGCCTGCATTCCCTAGATATACTCTATGAATATGAGAAGTATTGGTTTAGAATTTTCTTTTATTGCAATGCCTCTATCATATACTTGTAAGAAGATATGCCACTCTCTTTATTGAGAAACATGTTTTCATTCCTTTTATCTGAATGATGTGAAGATTAATGTTTCTTACGTTAAGATTTGCAAGATACCACTGGTGAACAATTTTGTAGTTAAACACATAAAGTATCTTCTTAATTTCAGATGTACTTTAAAATTACTAGATGCACTTTTAACATTTTTAGAGACTACAATTCTGTTAGATTAGAAATTTTCTATCTTATGTCTTTTTATTATCTTATGTCATCATATGTTCATTTTTCCTTTGCATATTTAGCATATTAATCACAGCTAATTAAGAAGTCTTGCCAGCTAAGCTCAGTATCTTGATGGTTGTAAGTTTTCTTCTATAGTTTTAGTTTTGTTCACTTAAATATCCATAACAATTTTCTGCCTATTCTCATATCTATTATCTGTTTTCTCCTACTCTGGACGTTGTATGTGATACAACTTTAGTTGCTTCAAAGAGAAGAACCTGTTTCCATAGAAGGCTGGGTAAAGCCTGATCACATTAATCCACTAAGAACTGAGCCAGCATTGGACTGGTTTATAGCTTTCATGTTACTATATATCCCCCTTTAGCTCAGATAGTAAAGAATCTGCTTGCAATGCAGTAGACCTGGGTTTAATCTCTGGGTCAGGAAGATCTCCTGGAGAAGGGAATGGCTACACACTACAGCATTACTATATAGTCTCTGATTCTTGTGCATCAGCCTCTCTTCCGCCTCTCTCTTACTCTCTTGCATAAACCTGTTAAACTGAAAAAAATACAGTTTTTCAAAATTTCTGTAGCTAGTTCTTATCCTCTGCCACATACACGTTGAAAATGTGAGGAATGTATTGCAAAGACCAGTCACAAGCTTGTAATACACTGCTTGCCCCTAGCAGGTTCCTATCTTTAGCTTGGTGAAATGTTGGGAAATGTTACTCAACATTTCTGCTTCCAGAAGGACCTCCTTCCCTTCTCATCTCCAGCCTCCTGCCTCTTCTGAGAATTCAGCAAATACCCTGTGGGACAAGCTAGCAGTGCATCTAGGGGCTCTTTCATCTTTTTATTTGTAATGAACACCACACAGAACTATGAAAGCTCTATTGCTTTCTCTTTCTTACAACTGCTTTCTCTTTCTGCCTTGACCAAGCTCAGAATTAACAAATATCCTCAGGAAAGTAAAAGGTCAAAGTTTCTCAGCTCACTCTGGAAGAACACATTCATTTCTGGAATTTTAATTACTTTTTTTTTTTAATTACTACTACCACTTACTGTTCCTTTTATTTATATTGCTATTTTGTAATTGTGTTTTATCTAGGTGGTATATATGTCATTTAATCTACAAAACAAAGACTTTTAAGTAAAAATGGCTTTTTATGTATGGTGACATTTACAAATATTTTATTAGAAATATTATACTACCATTCCAAATATAAACCTCCCCTTTAAGATTATATTTTGCTGCTCTTAAGACTTTTTTAATACCTGCTATAACTAACTTCCAATGGATTATTACAAAGCTGGTCTTTAATTCTTACTCAAGGGATATCCTGAGCCATATCCTTGATTTATTTTTAAACAACTGGAATCTCCACCAATTGAACAAAGCTAAATACATTGACCACAATCATGTAGACCCTAGACTGTTTGGAACCAGAAGGTTGAAGATGTTGACTCCTGATAACTCATCATCAACCAATAAGAAGAGTGTCCAGGAGCTTATCTGGCCCCCCGAGTCCCTCTCCCCAATACTGTATTTGAAAACCCTACCCTGAAGTCCATAGAGGAGTTCAGGTCTTTTGAGTATTGAATGCATGCTAGGTCACTTCAGCCATGTTCAACTCTCTGCAGCCCTATGGACTATAGCACACCAGATTCCTCTGTCCCTGGGATTCTCCAGACAAGAATATTAAGAGTGGGTGGCCATGCCCTCCTCCAGGGGATCTTCCCAACCCAGACATCAAATCTGCATCTCTTATGTCTCCTGCATTGGCAGGTGGATTCTTCACCACTACCGCCACCTGGAAAGCCCCTTTTGAGCATTAGCCATCTGTATTCCTTGCTTGGCCTTGCAATAAATGCTGCACTTTTCCTTCACCCCAATCATGTGTCAGTAAGCTGACTCTATTACACACAGGCAAGGAGACTCAAATTTGGTTTTGTAACAAGATGATAGAACAGGAGGAGTTCTACAGCAGGAGTCAGAAAATCTTTATGTAAAAATCCAGATAGTAAACAATGCTTCTAACAACTCAAGAGTGATAAACAGCAACTCAAAAATAATACACAAATTAATAGGCACAGCTGTATTCAAATAAAACTATTCATGAGAACAAGTAGTTAGGTCAGATTTGAGCTGTTGGAAATAATTTTCTATCACCTATTCAACAACATGAAAAATGCTGAAACACTTACTTTATAAAAATCAATTGACTTCTAGTCTCTGATCAGACATCCTAAGACTTTGGAAGTATCCCTTCTGCCTTTACCACTAGAAAACCTGGACATACTGAAAATCAACAAACTTTTCTTGTACTCCTTAGAGAATTGAAGTCACAAGGAAAACCTCCATCCTAAAACCCAGAGAGACGGGTACAGCAAGCCAGACGCAGCAACTAAAATCTGGAGCAATGAACTGAAAGGAAAAATTCAACAGCAATGTTGATAAGTTGTTGGAGATTGAGTGTGAAGTATTAAGAGAATGAGACACTCCTGCAGACCGCAGAATTACAAGGAGCTCTCCAGGAACCCCACCAGCTTCTCACAGTGAGGATCCAGGGACGATCCCTAATGACTCTGGCAGAGTCAGAAAGTGAGTAGGCATTTGCAACATGCCCAGGGACTACACTTTAAAAAAAGTTAACTCTCCAGAAAAAAACAACTGGCCAGAGCACAGCAGAGAAAGGAATTCCTCTATCCTTCAGCATCCTTCAGCTTTCCTAATCTACCTAAGGGAGAAAAAATAAACTTAGTCAACATGAATCAAGCCTTGAGGAAAATATAGTGAGAATGCTCCAACCTGACTAAAAAGGTAAATCTTAAAATCTAACCAATAGGTGCAGAAAATGATTTGACAACAATTATACTCATTCATGATAAAAATTCCCAAAATCTAGTGATAAATAGCAACTTCCTCAACGCCGGTGTCCAGCCCCCACAGGATCCAGGGGAATTCTCAGGAGAAATGGTGTTGGCAAATGAATGAATGAATGAATGAGAGAGGAATAGAGGAGAGAAAGAGGCTGATATTCCTTGGTTTACACAAAAAGCCAATAAAGCCCGAGACAAGAAGCCTACTCTGTTCACAGAGGCCGCAGGTGCCCTCCCGGTCTCCCGAGGGAGTGAAGACGCAGAACACCTTCCCATTCAGGTCTTAGAAACCCAGGCAGATAGGTGAATGCAGAGAGCCTCTATGCTCCAAGGGATCAGCCTGAAAAAGAGAGTAAGAGAGAAAAAGAAAAGAAAAGGAAAAAAAAAAAGACACGGGGTGACCAAGCTTCTTTGAGCGAGGCCCATAACTTTATTTTCAAAAGGAACTTTTATACCTTAATTTGTACATAGAAGGAAATGAAAAGATGCAAGGTCATCCAGAGTCAGCCCAAACATTCCAGCAGTTTTGCCTTTATCGAAACCAGGATTTTTTCTGCATATCTTTCCCACAAACAATGTTGTGTACATTATCTTCTGGCCTTGGAGGCCTGTGAACATTTTATGACCCTCTTTTGATAAAGGCTGCTCAACCAGAAAACTTCTTTTCCCTCAAAGTGTTTTTTCTTTATATTTCTAATCTATGTCAGGCTCAGAAAATGCTAAACAGAGTTACATTTCTCACGGAGCAAAGGTGCAGTAAGTTACAAGAAAGAACCAATTAGCTCAAAGGTCTGATGTGGTTAATTTCAAGGCTACACTTGTTTTTCTTACATTCCAACTATGTTAACTAATGCACTCCCAGGTGCACAGTGGATAAGAGATATGGGAACTTAGGAACAAGCACTGGCCCAATAATGAAATCCTACACCAGCACTACTCTAATAGCTATTAACTCTTTGAAAGGCTCTATGTTTTAGGCTTCCCATGCCTCTCACAGTTGGGAGGCTGTGAACAATCATATGCGTAGCTGCAAGAGTCTGGATAAACCTGCCAAGCAAGCTAGAATGCTAACAGAGGGGGTTTGATTTGAAATATTCCTCTCATGTCCAGGAGACTTATTAGCTAGAGCCCTAAGTTGATTTTTTCAGAGAAAGGTGGTTGGGGATAGCACCCTGTTAATGTCAGGAGAGCTGGTGAAAGGCACAAAATAGTAAGACAGACAGATTTTGGTTTTGGGGTAGATGCTCGAGCTGGTCCAGGGAGTCCCTTGAATTCTGATCCGCCTTTGCCCGTCAGATCTTCTCCATATGACCTTTGTCATGGGTGGGATCTCCCATGGTGGCTCCCGGCATCTCAACTTGATAAAAGAACATCTCTGCCTTTGGTTTACATCATATTTAATGGTGAGTCACTAGGAAATGCCTGCTGAAGATCAATATAAACGTAAGAATAACTCACCACTCTTACTCAATATTACAGTGAATGTCCTAGCCAGTGCAAAAGATAAGTGAAAAAAAAAAAAAAAAAAAAGAAGGTATGTGGAATGAAAAAGAAAAAATAAAACTGTTATTTACATTTTATTATCTCACACCTTGGTGTTATTATATTTAAATTCAAATTGCTTGGATTAGGTGGTATCTCATATCTTTGGGTTTAACTCTTTCATCAGTTTTGAAAAATTCTCAGCCACTACTACTTCATACTTAGTACTCCTGTATAGTCTGTCTTCATTTCTTGCACTTCATTAAGCATACATATTTTTACAAATTTTCACATTTTGATGCTTTTACTTGTAGTGTTTCATCATTTTCTCCTACTGTGCTGTAATAGTATATTTTCCTATTAATAGAACCCATCCATTTTCTTGTTAAGTGAGTTTGAGTAAAGAATGTCGTTTTATCAGTATATAGGCTCTAAACACATAACTGTCCAAATTTTGACTTTATACACACACACACACTCTCAACAAAGTAAGGGTCCATATGTTTCTGTGTCTCATTATTATCTAGGAAATAACCCTCTAGATGTGTTTATATAGGAGTGTTTTAAACTGAGAGTCTAGCGTAAATGCTGGGGCTCTTCCTGTTTGATTCCTTCCAAAGGTGGTCTGTTTTTCTTCAGAATTACAAGATTCTTATCAACATTGATTTAGTTTTCAAATATTTGTAGCATACCTTCCTAGCATACTTCCCCATGCTAATTTAGAATATGAGAAAATGTCCTAAGTGGATACTGGGCTGGGTGTGTGATTCACTTCTCCTTTCCCTCCTCCTAAACTGAATCCTAGTTTGACAACCCACTCCAGTACTCTTGCCTGGAAAATTCCATGGACATAGGAGCCTGGTGGGCTACAGTTCATGGGGTCATGAAAAGTCGGACACGACTGAGTGACTTCACTTTCACTTTTCACTTTCATGCATTGAAGAAGGAAATGGCAACCCACTCCAGTGTTCTTGCCTGGAGAATCCCGGGGACGGGGGAGCCTGGTGGGCTGCCGTCTATGGGATCACCCAGAGTTGGACACGACTGACGTGACTTAGCAGCAGCAGGCCCTCAAGAATATGATTTCTGTTTGCCTAGCACCCAAAAGTTTACCTAAATATCTATTCACATTTCTGCTTCTCTGTATGTTTTATGGATATATTAAACTTTACATCATTTATATATGAATATACATTTATAGCTGAAATTCCAATATTTTGGCCACCTGATGCGAATAGCTGACTCATTTGAAAACACCCTATGTTGGGAAAGATTAAAGGCAGTAGGAGAAGGGGACGAAAGAGGATGACATGGTTAGATGGCATCACTGACTCAATGGACATGAGTTTGGGTAAATTCTGGGAGTTGGTGATGGACAGGGAGGCCTGGTGTGCTGCGGTTCAGGGGATCGCAAAAAGTTGGACATGACTGAGCGACTGAACTGAACTGAATGCATTTATCTGGAGTATGTTCTTACAGATTCTTTGCTGAAAGGAGCACATAACTTTTATCATTAAAAAGTAGGTCATTAAGGCACTGCCATCAGGTGAATGAACACAACTGTATCACAACTATACTATTGACTTATCTGAGTACAGGATTCACATTGCTAGGAAAGAACTCTTGACTATGTGTTCATTACTAAAATGGGAAACTGGCATGAGATGGGGTTTTCTAATAACAGGAATGAAAGAAAGAAATTTACTAGGCAAAAACAGACAGCTATTAGTAGTGAAACAATAAATTGTTAATCATCATACACAAATAAGTATTATATTGAAAGGGCTAAATCAGTAGAAATGCTAGTAAAAACAAAAGATATACTGTTTTTGTAACTGGAGACTCTAACATAAGTCAATAAGAGAAAATATAAGCAAGGATCTATGATTAGAAAAAAAGTGCTCCTTTTTTTTTTTTTTTTTTGCCATTGCCAGTTACATTAAAACAAATAATTGAAGAGATGACCAAAAAATATCTAATTCAATTTAACCAATAGTTACCAGGTAGTTTTTTGTACAGGTACTCTCCTAGGTAAAGTTAATGTAATGTTGAATGTGTTCTCAAGTTCATATAAATATATATATATCTCATTCACTCATATACATATATATATATGATTCTTAAGACCCATATAATATATATAGTTTTTAAAAAAATAATAAACTGCAATATATAATCTCAGAAATCTGCACAGTAAATTAGTATACCAGGTGATTCATCCATTCAACTATTAATTCACTCATATATTAAAAATTTACAAAGTGATATACTTAAGGAATTATTTAATTACAAAATTAAAAGATGAATGAAATAGAAAAGAGAAAAATCAATGAAATTAACACATGTACACAAAATATCTTAAGAAACAGAAATAAAAGCAACCACTGAGAATAGGGGATTATAAAAGAGAGGGAGATAAAGCACATATATAGAGACAGTGGCATCAGCAAAAACTCAACTTCCTGTCATCCCAATTTAGAGTTTTAAACTCAAAAATTCTTTACTCTGTGGCATGTCACTGGTCTCTTTGGCAGATGAATGGTATTTGGAAAACTGCAGATTGACTCTTAAAGTCTCACTTATTAAGTTTTTGATGTGCTTGAAATAATTAGATATATTAAATTTATAATTGCAATCTGAAGTGTCATGAGAATTTAATGAAGTTTATAAATGGTGTTTTATGGCTGGGAACATTTAATCTGTCAAATATACAAGTTAATTGAGCATAACCCAAAGAACAGGACTTAAATGTACTTAATTCCACCAAAAAACTTTTTCCATTTATAAATAGAATGAGATGTGTAAAGAAAGTATAAGGCTTAAGAAATAAAATGTATTAATTACAAGCATGATAAAATAAATATTACTAAAATGCAAGTACAAAACATTATTTTCCTTACATAATAAGCCTCATCAATTTTTTTTTTTAAATATCTATTTGTTTAAGTATCTTTGAGTTCCAGGAGGAAGCATTTGGAGAATATGAGGCTATCTTTACAGCCAAGAAATAACAGTCCAACCAAGTTAGAATATATATAAAACAATAGTACTGCTACTGGTCTGTTCCAACACTGAACTCATTCATACATTGGGTTACATATGTCAAATAGACAGAGACATTACTGAAGATTTCATAGGAACACGGGACAGAATGCTTTTATTTTTGCTTATATTATTTATTTGTTAGGAAAGGGGAGAGAAATCAAAGCATATCATGAGTACCTGCTGCCTACCATCCTATTTGCTCCCATCTTCTTTCCTCAAGAATGTAATACCTGAGGGCCATTGTCTTTTATAAACTCCTTTTATTTGTAGCTTGATATTTTTGACATAATATGTAGAATTTTAATCACTCTTTCTTCAAATTATATTTTAGCTTTTAATGTTTAATTTTATTTTTAAATTAATTTATTTATTTTAATTGGAGGCTATTTAGTTTACACCATTGTGGTGATTTTTGCCATACATTGACATGAATCAGCTATGGGTGTACATGTATGTTTTCTGTCCCTATGTTGCCCTTTTGTTATCACATTCTGGGTCTATCACATATAGAAACTGTTCATTTTTTCAATCCTTAACCAGCCCCACTCCTTCTCTTCTCTTTTCCAGTGTATGTTGGGCCCATTCAGTGGATCTTTGATTTATTTATTATAATACTCAATTTTCAAACTTCTATTTTATAGTTTCCTCTAGTACACTGAGATTTGCTATTTCATCACTCATTTTGTCTGTTTTATTTATTTTTCTTTAAATTCTTGAACACATTTTGAATAATTACTTTAAATCTTTGGTTGACAATTTCAAATTAGGTGCCCTTTTATGTCTCTGTTAGCTATTTATTTCCTGGTTATTTCTTTATCTTCCTGCTTACTGACATGTCTACTAATTTGTATTGAATGCTGCCTGTTACAGATGTTATGTGCTTGGATTTGGATGATTTTCTTTAAAAATGTTGAATTTTGTTGTGGAAAAGAGTTAACTCACTGGCAGACTGATTTATCATGCTGAGTGAGAACTGAATTTAGGTTTGCTAATCCAAGTGTCAAGTAGTCATTACTTTAAGGCTAGTGCAGTCTTGCAATATGTAGACTTTGAGAGGTCTTTATGGAACATGTGTGATATTATGTAATGTCTGTCATTTGAAACTGTAGTATTTTCCAGTACTCATATAAATGCACAGTACCTTAACAGAGTTGCTACAGAAGTTCTATAGCCATTAAAAAAGATCTGATTTATCTTAACTTAGAGGTTCTCAACCAGGGGTGATTTTGCATCCAAAGAACTATTTGATATAGCTGGAGATATCTGTGGATGTTATCTTAAAGTGGTCAATGTTACTGACATATACTTGCTAGAGGCCTGTGTGCCAATAAACATATCCTATAACACTCCACCACAAAAGAATATTCATCCTGTGCATATCTCGTTTATGGGTAAATTTTCCAAACTTTTCTATTTTCTGTGAATATATTCACAGAAAGTTTCTGAACCACACAAACACAGGATATAAGGTGTATTCTGAAAGTCATATTGTATTTATAATCATAAAAAATTAATACATCTAGCACCCAAAGTACTGCTAAACATCAAAGATTTTGTATATTAACATCAATCTGTTATTTTATCCAACAAATAAGCTAATATTAATGACTTTCTGGTGTCACTGAGTTTGATTAGATGTAATTTTAGCTTTTTTTTAAACACAAAAATGTGAAGATAAAAGTAACTCCCTCCCAGGTGCACAGTGGTATAGAATTCACCTGCCAATTCAGGAGATGCGGGTTCAGACCCTGGGTTGGGAAGATTGCTTGGAGTAGGAAGTGACAACCCACTCCAGTATTCTTGCCTGGAAATTCAATAGACAGTGAAGCCTGGTGAGTTACATTCCATGTGGTCACAAAGAGTCGGATATGACTGAGAACACACACATGCACACATCTAAAATGTATCAAAATTTTCACATTCCACAAGGTATCAAGTAATAGCAGTGAATCATTCATTTGTGTTGTGTAGTATATGATATTTATTTACTGGAGAAGGAAATGGTAACCCAATCCAGTATTTTTGCCTGGAGAATCCTGTGGACGGAGGACCCTGGTGGGCTGCCGTCTATGGGGTTGCACAGAATCGGACATGACTGAAGCGACTTAGCTTGCATGCAAGCATATAATACTTAAAACTAGTTTCATTTCTTTCACTTCCTCAGCACATTTTTTTCTAAATAGGCCGATAATTAGGAGTACTGTTATTTATAGGTTATAATACAAGCTATGTCCACATACATAATTATGCTGTATACAAGATAGGACTTTTAGTAAAACAACTCAGAAATGTGTATCCTTTTAACAGAAGAGTCCATAAATAACATACAATAAGCAGTTGCATGCAAAATGATTATCACAGCTTCAGTGGCTACATATGATTTTAATATTAATAGTTTGTTGGCCAGATGTACTAAAAGCCATAATGTACTCTGCTTCACTGAGTGTCCAAAGGTATTCATTCTTGGAATTATAATAGAGTACTTTTAAAAAGGCAGAACAAAACAGGAAAATAGTAGTCATTCAGGAAATTGAAGATATTTTGGGAACAGGGACATCGTGGCCTTGTATCTCCTATGCTTAGTATATTGTGTTTCACATCCTAGCTAAATGGTTGTTAAAAAAAATGATAGTGCATAATTTTTATTCCAGATAAATATTTAAATGTAATACTTTATCACAAGTTTATTACTATAACTCTATCCATAAAATGTCTAACATCTATAATTGTATTGAGGGTGTTATAAAGCATCTTCATGTACATTAAAATAATTCAGCTTCATAACTTGAATGCTGGATCTTAGTGCTTGCATTTAATCAATAAACAAAATGAGTTTCAAAAACTGGGCTGATTTATCAAAGACTGCTATAAAGCAAAAAAGTAATAATAAATGAAATTGTCTTTTAAATTGAGATTGAATGATTCTTGCTTTTTTCTAATATATTGCAGCTAAATTTTATTAGTATTTTAATATATTGGCTAACTTCACTTCATGGGAAATAGATGGGGAAACAGCAGAAACAGCATCAGACTTTATTTTGGGGGGCTCCAAAATCACTGCAGATGGTGATTGCAGCCATGAAATTAAAAGACGCTTACTCCTTGGAAGAAAAGTTATGACCAACCTAGATAGCATATTCAAAAGCAGAGACATTACTTTGCCGACTAAGGTCCATCTAGTCAAGGCTATGGTTTTTCCAGTAATCATGTATGGATGTGAGAGTTGGACTGTGAAGAAGACTGAGCACCGAAGAATTGATGCTTTTGAACTGTGGTGTTGGAGAAGACTCTTGAGAGTCCCTTGGACTGCAAGGAGATCCAACCAGTCCATTCTGAAGGAGATCAACCCTGGGATTTCTTCAGAAGGAATGATGCTAAAGCTGAAACTCCAGTACTTTGGCCACCTCATGGAAAGAGTTGACTCATTGGAAAAGACTTTGATGCTGGGGGGGATTGGGGGCAGGAGGAGAAGGGGACGACCAAGGATGAGATGGCTGGATGGCATCACTGACTTGATGGACGTGAATCTGAGTGAATTTCGGGAGTTGGTGATGGACAGGGAGGCCTGGTGTGCTGCGATTCATGGGGTTGCAAAGAGTCAGACAAGACTGAGCAACTGAACTGAACTGAACTGAACTGACAAAAGAGAAAGTTATTGGCACATTTTAAAATGGGGCAAACTGCATATATTTATTAATAAAAATACTTTTTTTACTGAGGCATCTACTTTTAAATCCATGTACTGATTACAGAAAAATAATGTACTAAAAGCTGGTATCCAACATTATCCTTGAAATAAACCTGATCTCTCTGGAGATTATCAGGTAAATAAGATATATGATATATATGTGATATATCTAGTATAAAAATTATTTGCATATGAAAAGTAATTCTGATGCAAACTTGACATCAGAATTCCCGATATATATAAGGGAAAATGGAATTATAAATGTATGGAGCACTATAAATTCTTATTATTAAAGGAAAAATTATCAGTTCAGTTCAGTTGCTCAGTCGTGTCTGACTCTTGGTGACCACATGGACTGCAGCATTCTAGGCTTCTCTGTTCATCACTAACTCCTGGACCTTACTCAAACTCATGTCCATCCAGTTGGTGATGCCATCCAACCATCTCATCCTCTGTCGTCCCCTTCTCCTCCCACTTTCAATCTTTCCCAACATCAGGGTCTTTTCAGATGAGTCAGTTCTTTGCATCAGGTAGCCAAATATTGGAATTTCAGCTTGAGCATCAGTCTTTCCAATGAATATTCAGGACCCATCTCCTTTAAGGATGTACAGGTTGGATCTCCTTGCTTTCCAAGTGACTCTCAAAAGTCTTCTCCAACACCATAGTTCAAAAGCATCAATTCTTCGGTGCTCAGCTTTCCTTATAGTCCAACTCTCACACCCATACATGACTACTGGAAAAACCATAGCTGTGACTCGGTGGACTTTTGTCAGCAAAGTAATATCTCTGTCTTTTAATATGCTGTCTAGGTGGTCATAGCTTTTCTTCCAAGCAGTGTCTTTTAATTTCATGGCTTCAGTCAACATCTGCAGTGATTTTTGGAGACCCCTAAAATTAAAGTCTCTCACTGTTTTCATTATTTCCCTATCTATTCCCCATGAAGTGATGGGACCAGATGCCACAATTTTAGTTTTCTGAATGTTGATTTTTAAGCCAACTTTTTGGCTTAAAAAAGAGGTAAAACTCACCTCTTTTACTTTCACCAAGAAGGACTTTAGTTTCTGCCATAATGGTGGTGTCATCTGCATATCTGAGGTTATTAATATTTCTCCCAGCAATCTCGATTCCAACTTGTACTTCATCCAGCCTGGCATTTCACATGATATATTCTGCATATAAGTTAAATAAGCAGGGTGACAATATACAGCCTTAATGTACTCCTTTCCATAATTGGAACCAATCTGTTGTTCCGTGTCCAGTTCTAACTGTTGCTTCCTGACCTGCATACAGATTTCTCAAGAGGCAGGTCAGGTCGTCTGGTATTCAAATCTCTTTAACAATTTTCCATAGATTGTAAATTATGGAGAATTTTAAAAATAAAAGATGTTTCAGCTAGACTGAGTGGGCAAGGGATAATATGATTTATTTGCAAAATGATTCTATGCATGCTCATCCGCAGTGTAATTTGTCTGCTCCTCTCATTAATGGTAGAGAGAGTTTCTTCAACCTGGATTCTGAGCTGGCCTTGTGTCTTGTCTTGATTAACAGAATATGGAAGACGTGAGATCTTACAAAGCCAAAGCTTAGGCCTCAAGAAGCTCCATGGCCTCTACTTTTCCCTTGGGAACTCAGTCTTGAAGTCCATATGAGAAACTGTGATCGAGCTTTCTGGAGGACAGGAGGCTCATGAGAAGTAAGGTTCCCAAGCTGAGATAGTGCCACTTTTAGGCATGAGAGTGAGACAACCCTAGATCATCAAGCTCAAGGCACCACACGAATGCAACCACACAAGGGATTTCAGAGTAGACTAGCCAAAGTAGTGCCTGGCTATCTCAAGTTCAAATTGCCAATGCACTGAATTAGAGGCAATTATAAACAGTGGTTGTTTTAACCCAGTAAGTTTGAAGAAAGTTTGTTATACCACAGTAGGTAAATACAGAGGATTTCCTGAAGAAGTAATTAAAGTCTGCTAAACTTGGAAATGCTGTGACAAAGTAGACTCAAAAGTACTAAGGACAGAAGGGAGAGCAAGGCTTTCAAGGATGCTGTGTGTTGTTTCAAAGATGGTTGGAAGCTGCAAGCATTTTATTTCTGGAGGAAAGTCAGGTATATGAAGAGACATGGCCTCAGAGTTTGACAGACTTTATATATTTGGTAGAATTTGGGATTTTATAAAGAAGCCAATGAACACTACTGAAATATTTTAAAGCATGAGCAAGACCTTACTTTATCTGTTTAACCAGGTCACTCCTTCAACCAAATCTACATATACACGTTGAGAAATAAAGTTGGCCAGTGGGCTAAATATTTAAGTAGTTTAGCAGGAGATGATGAAGAATTAAATTAGGGGTAAATAAAAATAAGCTTTTAAAAGAGAAGATAAATTTTAAAAATTCAACTAAATACTAGTTCAGTTGGTGTTAAAGACATTTCATATGTGAAAAATAATTATAATTGTTGGGTTGTATAAAATCGCAATAAATTCTTATTTCAAAATACTGTATGACATAGAAGACCAGAGGCCATGTCACATATCTTGAAATAAATAAAGTAATAAAACAAGATTAACAGTGGCACATTGGCTTGTATTTTTTAAATCCAAATAATTCAGTAAAGAAAGAAATATAATATTACATCAACTAACAATCTGAATGTAATAATTTCTTATTGAAATTGAAACATTCTCTAAACTTTGTAGTTTCATGAAGAACAATGTTACAGCATAAGAATAAGGAAATAAGAATTCACTGAAAACAATGTGTGATCATTCTCCAAAATGGGAAAAAGTAACATCGGTTCAGTTCAGTTCAGTTCAGTCACTCAGTCATGTCCAAATCTTTGCAACCCCAAGAATCGCAGCACGCCAGGCCTCCCTGTCCATCACCATCTCCCAGAGTTCACTCAGATTCACATCCATCAAGTCAGTGATGCCATCCAGCCATCTCATCCTCTGTCGTCCCCTTCTCCTCCTGCCCCCAATCCCTCCCAGCATCAGAGTCTTTTCCAACGAGTCAACTCTTCACATGAGGTGGCCAAAGTACTGGAGTTTCAGCTTTAGCATCATTCTTTCTAATAATTTAGAGTGTTCTAGAATGCATCATCTTTCCCATTGTCTTACATTCAATGAGTAAGATCAGGGAACAAAAATAATTATTCTCCAAAAGTAGGTTTTTATTCTGTCTTCACTTGCTGTCAGAATATTTGAAAGTTCTGAGTGTGGCTAATGTCTCTTGTACAGTTTATTACGTGAATCTCTGAACAAACACCCATCTTTATTCACTTTTAAACAAGTAGAAACTGATTATGAATAAAAACCTCAGAATGAGTTTTCTTTCAATAATAGGTTTTTTTTTTTTTCTTCTCTATCCTAGTTGCACAGGTTGGCTATGTGAACTTGACAGAAAATGATTTATATATTGAGAATGTTGTTTATTAAAGGTCTAGATAAAGGGAAACTCTTGCCAAAAACAAAAGAACAACAATAAAAAGTTCATAGGTATAAATTATATCTATTTCTTCTATTTCAAACACTTTTACTCAGAACTCCTGAAGAAAAGAGAATGGGATCTGTTTCTCATTTGCATATAAACAGTCACTATAACAAAGTGACCTTTAATACAGAATTAGATTTCAGAATATCTGCATTCATTTCTTGACTCCAACTTAGTAAGACATTCAGCGTGTCACCTAATCATCTTAATTGTAAGCTTCCTTGGGGATAAACATTATTCAGCCTATGTATATGATATGCTTTCACAGACAGGAAAAAACATAAATTTCCTTCAGGGAACAATTGCATGCTGATGCTGCCCTACTGACTGAAAGCCAAATTATGTATTCAATGTTATCTGTGTGAGGGCAACACCTGAACGTATTATCAGCCAGTAAACCATATTTTATCATACTTGCTCAGATTATCTAACCATATGCATAAAAAGTATTGAGATAAACCAGACGTTAGGAAATAAAGATAGCTAAATGGAATGAAGCACTGACTTTAGATCCAGACCAGTCTACTGAAGTTATGATAGACGTTTCCATATGCATACAAAAACATGGATTGTATACTTTTGTATGTGTATGCATAGAAAGAAAATTGCTACAAAGAACCTCAGTTTTACATAATTAAGTTTTGTGACTTAAGGACAGAATATTTAGAATGCTATCTCTTTATTCATTGATTTCCTAATAACTGACACAAGATCTGATCTCTGTCTGCAAACACACATGCAAACACACATACACGCCATCTTTACAACAAATTGTGGAAAATTCTTTAAGAGATGGGAATACCAGACTACCTGACCTGCCTCTTAAGAAATCTGTATTCAGGTCAGGAAGCAAGAGTTAGAATGGACATGGAAAAACAGACTGGTTCCAAATAGGGAAAGGAGTATGTCAAGGATGTATATTGTCAGACTGCTCTTTTAACCTATATGCAGAGTACATCATGAGAAATGCAGGGCTGGATGAAGGAAAAGCTGGAATCAAGATTGCTGAGATAAATATCAATAACCTCAGATATGCAAATGACACCACCATTATGGCAGAAAGCAAAAAAGAACTAAAGAGCCTCTTGATGAAGGTAAAAGAAGAGAGTGAGAACGTTGGCTTAAAACTCAACATTCAGAAAACTAAGATCATTGTATCCAGTCCCACGACTTCGTGGCAAATAGATGAGGAAACAGTGGAAAGAATGAGAGATTTTATATTGGGGGTCTCCAAAATCACTGCCACCAGGGAATTAAGACTTCCTTGGTGGCTCAGATGGTAAAGCGTCTGCCTACAATGTGGAAGACCCAGGTTCAATCCCTGGATTGGGAAGATCTCCTGGAGAAGGAAATGGCAACCCATTCCAGTACTCTTTCCTGGAAAATCCCATGGATGGAGGAGCCTGGTAGGCTACAGTCCATGGGGTCACAAAGAGTTGGACATGACTGAGCGACTTCACTTTCTAAAATCACTGCAGATGGTGACTGTAGCCATGAAATTAAAAGACGGTTGCTTCTTGGAAGAAAAGTTATGACCAACCTAGACGGCATATTAAAAAGCAGAGACATTGCTTTGCCAACAAAGGTCCATTTATTCAAAGCTATGGGTTTTCCAGTAGTCATGTATGGATGTGAGAGTTGGACTATAAAGAAAGCTGAGCACCAAAGAACTGATGCTTTTGAATTGTGGTGCTGAAGAAGACTCTTGAGAGTCCCCTGGCTGCAAGGAGATCCAACCAGTCCATCCTAAAGGAGATCAGTCCTGAATATTCCTTGGAAAGACTGATGCTGAAGCTGAAAGTCCAATACTTTGGCCACCTGATGTGAAGAACTGCCTCCTTGGAAAAGACCCTGATGCTGGGAAAGATTGAAGGCGGGAGGAAAAGGAATTGACAGATGATAAGACTGTTGGATGGCATCACTGACTCCATGGACATGAGCTTGAATAAACTCTGGAAATTGGTGATGGACACGGAGGCCTGGCATGCTGCATTCCATGGGGTCGCAATGAGTCAGACACGACTGAGCAACTGAACTGAACTGAAAGACTGTAGGCATGAGGCTACCTTTCCAACATTCCCAACATTACAAAAAAATAATTGTAACAAATATAAATTATATGTTCTTTAAGATTGATCTATTTTTCATAAGACATAACATGTGCAAAAAGGAAACCTAAAAATATTTCTTAATTTCAGCCAATATCATTTTTGTCTTCTTTTTTATTCAATGTCCTTTTTTTTTAATTTTGGTTTTTTTATGCGATTAATGAGAAAAATAAATGGTTTTTCCAATTCAAAGAAGTTTCTAAGCATTTAGATGGACTTAATTTAATATTTCTCTTGATTCAAGGAAATGAAGAAAGATTCTATCACAAAATAAAGATTCTTGAGTAATTGATATCTTATTTTTCTTTTTTCCTTTCTCCTCTTTCTTTTCTTTTTCTCATCTGTCATGGTAAGCATCTTCTTAAGTCAACTTCAGATGTTAGCAACAAAGAAAGATCTTTCATTTATGGAAAAATAAAATGGAAAATCACTATCTGTTCAAACTTCTGTAATCAGACCTGGCCCTTACGTGTTTCTATAGCATATTTTCAGAATTGCAGAGGGAAGAAGAGGTGACTTTCAGAAAAATGCTTCTGTTCATTTAACCCATAACAATTTAGAAATACACAAAATTAATTTGAGAATAATGATTGATGAGATAAAATTTTGGTTTAACTAACTTTTATGATTCATATTCATAATCTTTAAATTAGTATTTTTTAAGAGAGAAGTCATTTTAACATCATTTACTTTATCTATAAGATGTTTACTTTTACTATTCAACCTGATAAGGATGGGAAATAATTTAGGATTTACTAATAACTTTTCAGTAATTCAGAACCTTCAGGTTTATAGATAAGACTATAAAAGACAATTGGTGGGTTGTAATCTTCTAAAAAACACTAGCAATTCATTTTTTAAATAAAGATGAATTTTTATTTAAAATATAAAAATTAACTTTATATAAAAATTATATAAACCACTAAATAAAATTTAAAATGTAAAGTCTCTTTAAAAAGGATTTAAACAGTTTTAAGAATGTTCCAAATTTTAAGAACAAGCTATCTAAGTCTAATAAAGTAAAAATATACTGGAAAAACAAAGGCTAGACTAAATTTGTCCATCTATTCCTCACATTTTTAATTAACTAGAATTCTATTCTGGGGTATTGATTGTGTCTTGATCCAGAATTAAGGAGAAAATGATAAGTATCACTTCTTTTATTTTTCAACTGGAAGTTTGTACCTCAATCTCTATTGAATATGAAAATACATAATGGGGCATACAGTAGACAATGATGTAATGTCTTTGTATGGTGATAGATTATTGCGGTAATCATTTTGGAATAAATATAAATACCAAATCACTATCTTGTATAACAGAAACTAATAAACTGTTGTAGCTGAGTGAGATATCAAAACCAAACTCATAGAATAAGAGATAAGATTTCTGATTATCAGAGGGAGGGAGTTAGAGTGAGGGAGAAGTGGATGAAGGCAGTTAAAAGATAAGCAGCCACTTGTAAGATTAATATAAAATATAATCAAATTATATTTAATGATAAACAATTAACACAGCTTTATATTATATTTGAAAGCTATTAAGAGAGTAAATTGCCGGAATTATCAGAAGGAAAATTTTTTCTATTTCTTTAATTTTGTACCTATATGAGATAATGGATGTTCAACAAATTTATTGTGGCAATCATTTCAAGATGTATATAAGTCAAATTGTTATGTGGTACACCTTAAACTTATACATGTTGTATGTCGACTATATCTCAATAAAGATAGAAACAAACAAAAACAAACAAATATTGCATTAGAGAATGGAATATTATATAGGCTTAAAAAAGAACTCTGACCCAGACTACAATATGAGCATACTCTTACACATAAGTGAATTAAGCATGTCACAAAAGGACAAACAAATATAACTAAACTTACATTAGGTCACTGGAATTGTCATCTCACAGACAGAATAGAGCAATGACTGCCCAGGGCTGGAGTGGAGGGAGATAGGGAGCTGCTGTTGTTCAGTCAGTAAGTTCCGTCCAGCCCTTTGTGACCCCATGGACTGCAGCATGCCACACTTCCCTGTCCTTCACCATATCTCGGAGTTTGCTCAAATTCATGTCCATTGAGTTGGTGATGCTCTCTAACCATCTCATGAGTTTATTTGTTTTTGATATCTTTGGCATTCAGACTTCATTATGGTAAAATTTTCACATCCAAACATGACTACTGAAAAAACCATAGCTTTGCCTATAAAGACCTTTGTCGGCAAAGAGAGCTCTTTGCTTTTTAAAACGCTGTCTAGGTTTGACATAGCTTATGGTTTCAACTTGGAAGATAAAAAGTTCTGGTGAAGACTTTTGATAGATTGTGCAACAAAGTGAATGTGTTTGCTATCACAGTAATGTATACTTAAAAATGGGCAAATGTGTCAATTCTATGTTACATTTTACCACACAAACACAAAATTATGTTCCAAATACTGTGTGACTATATATTTATATTAATGAAAGTTAATATTATCATCCAAATGTTTTAATCCAGAAATACTCTTAATCAAAAATAAAGTAAAATTTAAAAAAAACACTTTCCTGAAAACAAAAAAAAATTAAACTTAAAAATTATACATTAAGAAGAGGTGGCAAGAATAGAAGAACTATACAAAATAGATCTTAATCACCCGGATAACCACAATGGTGTGATCACTGACCTAGACCCAGACATCCTAGAGTGTGAATTCAAATGGCCCTCAGGAAGCATTACAATGAACAAAGCTAGTGGAGGTGATGGAATTCCAGTTGAGCTATTTCAAATTCTAAAAGACAATGCTGTGAAAGTGCTGCACTCTATATGCCAGCAAATTTGGAAAACACAGCAGTGGCCACAGGACTGGAAAAGTCAGTTTTCATCTCAATCCCACAGAAGGGCAGTGCCAAAGAATGTTCAAACAACTGCAACACTGCACTCATTTCACATACCAGCAAAGTAATGCTTAAAATCCTTCAAGCTAAGCTTCAATAATATGTGAACCGAGAACTTCAGTTGTTCAAGTCAGATTTAGAAAAGGCGGAGGAGCCAGATATCAAATTGTCAACATCCACTGACTCACAGAAAAAGCTAGAGAATTCCAGAAAAATATCTACTTCTGTTTCATCGACTACACTAAAGCCTTTGACTGTGTGGATCACAATTCTGGAAAATTCTTAAAGAGATGGGAATACCAGACCACCTTACCAGCCTCCTGCAAATGTATGCAGGTCAGGAAGCAAGAGAACTGGATATGGAACAATAGACTGGTTCAAAATTGGGAAAGGAGTATGTCGGGCTATATATTATCACCCTGCTTATTTAACTTATATGAAGAGTACATCATGTGAAATGTAGGGCTGGATAGAGTACAAGCTCTCATAATAACTAGCCCATTGTTTGAAAGTTTCAAGACTATATAAGACAAGAGAAGACCAAAAGCTGGCAAGGCTGGACAAGACTAAAGGAGTGTGACACTAAACACAATGGGGGATCCTGGATTAGATTTTAGCCAGAAAAGGTTATTGATGGGGGCAGGGGGGCACAACAACTGGCAAACTGTGAACAAATCCTCTAGTTTCCTTTGTAGCATTATACCAAAGTAATTTCTTAATTTTGATAATTGACTTGTAGATAGGCAAGATGTTAACACAAAGGGAGTTGGTTTAAAGGTACCTGAAAACTCCTTGTACTATTTTTATAATCCTATATAAGTTCAAAATTATCTCAATATAAAAACAATATATATTTTTACATTTGTCAAAAATATATACATTTCAATGAGTAAATAGAACACTATATGAACACAGTGATAAAAATGATGACATCAACAATAATGAAATTTTATACTGAAACTTAAGTAGGAGTTTCTGATAAATAATTGGTTTTAAGAAATGAAAAAAAGTACTTACAATCATGGCTAAATATATTGAGTTTCGACTCTGCTAGACATGAAACTATCTCCTTAAAATAAGCTTTTCTTCCTTAAAAGGAAAATGTTTAATTGAGATAAGTAGGTGGCATTTACGTATCTACTGTGGGGCTAGAGAAGACTCAAGAGTTCCTTGGACTGCAAGGAGATCAAACCAATGAAGCCTAAAAGAAATCAGTACTGAATATTCATTGGAAGAACTGATGCTGAAACTGAAGCTCCAATACTTTGGCCACCTGTTGCAAAGACCCAACTCTTTGGAAAAGGCTTTGAAGACAGGAAAGATTGAGGGCAAAAAGAGAAGGTGGAGACAAATGATGAGATAGTTAGTTAGACGGCATCACAGACTCAGTGGACATGAGTTGAGCAAACTCCAGGAGATAGTGAAAGATAGAGAAGCCTGGTGTTCTATAGTTCAAGGGTTTGTAAAGAGTAGTACATGACTGAGCTACTGAACAACAGAAGATAATATTTATTTGAGGATGATGCTATTTGGTGGTAATTCCATAGGAGCCACACTTTCAGCTATTAAGATAGACAGTAAAAGGTATTCAGGGGAACAAAAAAATCTTAGCACTGATTCACAGTGCAGGTAGAGATATATCACTTAGAATCAAAAATTACAGAAGCCAAAACAAAAACTACATAATACTGTATTTGAAGTGATGAAAAGCTGTGTACCTAGCTAAAGAAAAGGTGGGGAAATGCTTTTATCATACAGGAAAACAGATATATTTACTTATATAATCCAAGAAGTAGAAAAGTGAATATGTGGGTAACCATTAAGATATACTAGGATGCTAAATTAATATTTCAAATAAATTGCAACATGAATTCTAAGTATCCAATTGTTTCCACTGTTCTCAGAAAACAGATTATCACCTTTGCTTACAAACACTGATGGATCAGTTTGTGTTCAACAAACACACAGAGTACAGATCAGTGCACTGTATAATGTGAAAAGTTAGAAAGCATGACTTGACATAATGTAACAGAGATTTACAAGAAGAAAGTGTTGACTGTATTTACTGATACCTTATCAGAACTGATTTTTAAAAACGGACCTTCTCAGAACTGGACAATGTCTCTTATACTGAGATAACAAATGAAATGTGTTTATTTATAATAGCACAGCTATTTGTTATTTCATGGAAATAAAATTCTAGAAATACAAACTGCCTAGAAACAAAGTGAGCCTATATGAAACTTAAACTGGAAATAATGTGGCACAATTTCAGATCTTTATTTTCCTTGGTGGAAAAACTACAAAGAGAAAATAAATCTAATTAAAATGAGAGCAAAAATATAGCTGGCCTAGTAAACATTTCTATATCTTTTGAAATAACAAAAATATGATATTGGATTTATCTCTTATGAAAGTATCAAAAGCCAATCTAGAAAGATATCCTCAATTTGAAACTACCAAAAGCCAAAAATGTGGAAATATGCCCTCAAAATAAAACAAGGGCCGTTGAATGAGAGGAAAATTTAGAGTATGAAGTTTCTGTATCAGGTGTTACCTGGCTTTTCTTCTATTGGCTTTATATGTCAGTGTGTATTTAAATAATGGCAAAAGAGATCAATTGGAATGAGTTGTTAGTTCTTTAAATGAATCATCTCAAATTTCATTCATTAAAATATTCCCAACATTTCAAACACCAGACACTTTGAAGACAATCAGTAACTATGAATCAAACTAATGAATGGTTGGTTTCCCTTTAAAAAAAAAAAACAACTAAGTTTATTTTATATTACCTTTACTTAACATATTAAAATATTGTTTTTAAATTCTCCCAAACTTCAGAGTTCATACTACTCAAAACTTCCTACTCTTGATACTAGTTTTATCTTTGTATCCTTAACTCCTTTTGTTAATGTTCTATTTGTGGGAAACATGCTTTAAAAGGCTAATCCAAAGAAGAAACACAAAAATACAGTCAATATAGAAAGCTGATAGTGTTTGGTAAAGATTCCAAAATTCGTTGGACTTTAAGATATAACACTAACAGTTTTGCAATCATAATTAAACATAAGTAGGACATTATCTATTATTTATGCAAATTTTCTGTAAGTAGCACTAACAAGAATTTTATTATTTTCTAATATTTGCACTATACATTTAAGAACTATTAGTGGTTTACAATTAGGTGGCAATATGAGTATATGCAATATAAGTCATACCTAGAAAAGAGTCTGTCTTTGAGGAGGGTGGAGTAGAAGGAAGGTGGACGGCATCTATCATTTTGAAATTAACAATCAATGATTCATGCCTTAAGCCCCAGAGAATGTGTTGGCTCAGACTCTGTAGGTGGGGAAAGCAAACCTGTTTCCAGAATAGGCATCCATTCATTCAAAGATAAGAATGGCTCGCTAGAGTCAAATTTTCCACCAAGTGGCCTTTTGGTCCCTTTTTTGGGATAGTGCCATATATGACTAGTTAATCATTCAGAGGTAACATTTTTCAGTTCGCTAAGGTCAGTGTTTGACTCTGTTACCCCATGGATCGCAGAATGCCACTCTTCTCTGTCTTTCACTATCTCCTGAAATTTACTCAAACTCATATCCATTGAATTAGTGATACCATCCAGGCATCTCATACTCTGTCACCACCTTCTCCTCTTGCCCTCAAATCTTTCCCAGCATCAGGGTCTTTTCCGATGAGTCAGTTCTTTGCATCAGGTGGCCAAAGTATTAGAGATTCAGCTTCAACATCAGCCCTTATTGAATGTTCAGGGTTAATTTCTTTTAGGATTGACTGACTTGATCTGCTTACAATCCAAGGCACTCTCAAGAGTCTTCTCCAGCACCACAGTTTGAAAGCATCAGTTCTTCGGTGCTCAGTTAATGGTCCAACTCTCACATTTATACATGACTACTGGAAAAACTACAGTATTGACTATAAGGGTGTTTGTCAGCAAAATGATGTCTTTAGCTGGGTCAGATATTATAAGTAAGAGTCAGAGCTGCTGGATCCAAATGTAGGCTTGAACTTTGCCATTCATGTGAGAACTGACCAGTTTTGGCTTAACTGATATCAAAGCTGGGCTAAAATCTACTGACAGAGCAACTGAGCTGCAACCTTGCACCAAAACAATTTGGGTCTCACCTGCAAATAGAAATAGTATACTCGTCATACACTAGGAAGGGAATAGGCCAGTCTCAAATCCCTTTTCACCACTAATTTTCTCAGAACATCCTTCGTACCACTTATTTTAGTTAGGTGGTACAAGAAACAGGTCTCAAGGTGGAATTAGACACTCAAAATGTGTAAGAGATTTATTAGGGTAAATGCTTATGAGGGGAAAGGAGAGAGGGCTTAAGGAGGTTGGGAGACTTATGAGAGTATAATGAAGATCTGATCTTTGCGAAGGAGAGGGAAAAAAGAAAAGAAGCTTCTATACTGCAAAACTGGTAAGTCTTGGGGGCAGGCCACCCCAAAATATGTTGAGGTGGTATACTGATTATTTTGGATTAAAGTTACTTAAGAAACAGCTTGTACCAAAAAAAAAACAAAAACAAAAACAAAAAAACCCAACTCTGACCACCCTCCCCCCCACTCTGTTCTCCTTGAAAGCAGGAAACAAACACCAGTGGGAAGGTGCCCTCCCTATGGGAGGCGGAGGGTTTCCTTATCATCAGAGAGAGGGGATTCAAGGCAAGAAAGCTGTATAAATGCATACTGTTAGTTCTTCATTAATTTAATTAAGGACACCCCCCCCCCCGCCACCTTTTTCTCAAATGTTCACAAACAATTGATTCTTTGCCTAAAAAGATATATAAACAGCCTGCTTTAGTCACATCTTTGGTCCTATACCTATGGGGTCTCTGAAGGTACAAAATTAAATGTATTTATCTTTCTCCTAATTACTTGTTACTTTGATTGTTAGACCAGCCAAAAGAATCTGAAAGGATAGAAGAGAAATTCCTTCTTTACATAATACAATATGAAGAAAATTTGGCAAGGCTTATAAGGAGTTCTTGAGCAAAAATCAGAGGAATCCTACAGCTCACTGACACAGGCCTATTATACCATCCTGTTGTGCAAGGTCACTGATTGGATCAATCATGGGAAGCATGTTCTAAGCTCCACTACAGGGAAGAACTCAGATAACAGCAGCAGGGCCCATTGATCCATATTTGTCCTCACAGTAGGATACACGAGACTGCAGCCAACTAGCTCATCTGAAGCCCTCAGAACTGTTGATGGCAACCAGAAACAGCAACAGCTGAAAAAATAAACATATACATTAGGAAGCCTAAGAATCTTCAAAGCAAAGAGAACTTATAAGGTCAAGATCCCAGAGAGAAGGAAAGCAGAGAGGGGAGAGAAAACTCTGATTCTGCCCTCAGGGAACCTCTTAAGTTTAAGCAGCTCTTTCATTCTCAGTGCACCTGAGAAGCAGCAGCTGGTCCAAGTCAGACAGGTGGAACAAAGGTGACAGCTCTGGTGAGTGGGGGATTTTGAATATCAATGCCTGCCAAGAGTTGTCTGTGACATAGGAAACCAGTGGTAAAAAGGGGATATTTTGAATAACTTCATGCTGAAAGTTTGAAAATGTAGATGATATATGGACAGTCCTTAAAATAATACATGTACTTATCTTTCTAAAACTGACACAAGTAGAAACTGAAAATCTGTATTCTCCTAAATATATATATATATAAAACATATTTCATCCTTAATTTAAAAATTTCCCACAAATTTCAGAACCAGATGCCTTTCACTGGTGAAATTTTTCCCTACAATCTGTTTTGAGGAAAAGAAACTTTGAACTTTAAAATCCAGAGACATTTGTGCCAACTACAAAATAAATGACTGTTTCAGAACAATATTTGCCCTTAATGTTTAGGAAATCTGATTACTGATTAGAGAGACTATGTATCTCAGGAAAAAGACTACACAAATATAACACTTCAAAGGCCCATATGACCCATGCTAGAGACTTATGAAAGAACAATAAGAATATTATAATCTATCAGGAATCTAGCTAAATTCAATTAAAAATACATATCATACATATATCTGTATCAATTAAGAAAATGAATCTACAGTTAAAATCTTTCCTATAAATAAAATTGCAGACCTGGATGGCTTCAACAATTAATTCTGCCAACTATTTAAAGAAGAAATAATACCAGTTCTGCAAAAAATCTACCAGGAAGTAGATGGGGTAGAGCTATTTTCCAAATCTTTTTACAAAAGTAATAATATTCTGATAATACACTGATAGAAAAACATATCATGAAAAGAAAGACCTCATCAGGAAAAACAAAAACTACAGCACAATATTCCTGGTGATCATAATATAAATTAAAATATTATTTTATCCAAACACTAATCCATGTCTATAATAGACAAAATCTGGATTAAATCAGTGTCTAACACAAAAAGATGAACTGCTGATACATGTAACAACATGGATGAATTCTCAAAAACATTAAGGTAAGTGAAAAAATTTATATACAAAAGACTGCAAATTGACTGTATTTTTATTACCTTCTGAGAAACATAAAATACTATGAAGTAAGATCAGATATGAAAGGACAGATTTGGAAGGGAAGACCTGACTGCAAAGAAGCAGGAGTGGACATTTTAACTTGATGGAAATTGTCCAGTTATAGTGATGTGAAATTATTGTAATGGTTGTATGATTATACATAGCTTTAAAACTTTTTGAATGATACAAATTGATGCATTTTCTATGTTTTTTCTCTAAAATAAATATATTTTAAGCATGTATCTTAAAGAGTCTGCTTGAACAATCTTTTCTTTTTATACATAATATGACTTAAGAAAACACAGCTCTTGGCACTCTTAATTAGCATCATAGCTCAGGCTGCTTAATACAACTGGGACAACAGTTTCTCCGTTTCTCCATTTCTCCAGACCTAGTGTATACTAGTCTGACATTCTAAAACTTCTCCAAAACAGTTTTTCAGGACATAGTGGAGGGCTTTTTTATTTCATTCATAGAAGAAACATGGTTCTTGCTTAAAGAAATAATGGTGAACAATTAGTCTAACTGATGAAACAAGGGCCTTTCTAGAGACCATATTAAAGAACCAGAAAAGCTGATACAATTTAAATGATAACTAAGTAACATTATAGCCACTTTATAATGTATGTGTGTGTATCATGAATGTATTAATGATACAATCAAATCTTTTTGTCATTTTTCTAAAAGTAAGTTAACTAATTTATGCTGATAGGATGCCAAAGCAAAGTCTGTAGTAAACAGATACTACAGACTTTGGTATTCTTTGGTGCTTTGGTATGCTTCCATATTTTATCATTGCAAATATATTTTTGAACATTCTAAGAAAAATTTTAAATATATTGAAATTAGAATTTCCTATGTGGAAGAACAGTTTGGATTCAATAAGAAGAAAACTGACTATGAACCTTGAGCTGAAACTCATTATGCATTTGTATTTCTATTCTCAATGCAAGTGGTAAATTCCCTCTGCCTTCCTCACATAACAATTAATGTTGTTATTTGCTGCTTTACCTCAATGCTATGTACACGAATGATCATCCAAACAAACCCTCTAACACTGCAAAATGAGTGACTGTAGTAAAACGTAATTTATGGATTACAATTTTCATTTTGTGTGCTCTGCTGCTGAACATAGGATGAATTCATCCTATTTATGATATTTAACTAACTGGTGAATGCAGTCCTTTGTTCCACTGAGATATCAAGCAGGTATCATGGTGAGCTGGAAAAATCTAAGAACAGATATGATCTGAATGAATAAAGCATTAAAATTCTTATGCATTCTTCTTTGCCAATACTGTGTATAAGGATTTAGAGTTAAAAAAAAAATAAAGAAAAGCCATTTGTCAATTTAAAAAGGATAAGATGGAATGTACTGTTAATATAATACTGACATAATAAAAAGCCCTCAAAGATGTAAATAATAGGGAAATGAAAAGTCATATACGGTGTCCTTTAAATGTGCATTATAAGGATATGAAGATATAAAAAACATCATCATTAAAAATCAAACAACCCATATGCTAAGTGAATGAAGAATAACACTGATAATATACTTGTGCAAAGGATTTAGCTGGTTAAAGAGTGTAGACAGAGAGAAATAGGAGCATTATTGACTATACATTAAGTATAGTAAAATTTTAATAGTGTAAGCAGCATGGAATACTCTGCTTTACTCCCATAATAATAAGGATAGAACTGGGTCTCAGAATCCAACTATTGTGCTGATGACTGTAGAAAGGCAATGTTTAAATACACAATGAAGCAGCACAGCTTTAAGTAAAGAAGGGACTAAAGGGGAAGAAGAGAAGGAGGAGGAAGAAGAAGAAGGAAAAGAAGAAAGAAAAATCACCAGGGGTATCCTATGTTAACAATTAGTGGACATTTGCTTCCCTGGTGGCTCAGAGGTTAAAGCATCTGCCCACAATGTGGGAGACCTGGATTCAATCCCTGGGTTGGGAAGATCCCCTAGAGAAGGAAATGGCAACCCACTCCAGTATTCTTGCCTGGAGAATCCCACGGATGGAGGATCTTGGTAAGCTACAGTCCACGGGGTCGCAAAGGGTAGGATACAACCGAGCGACTTCACTTATGTGAGAAAAGCTGGTAATACCCAGGTCTGTTGATCTTACTGATGAATGAGAAAATAGAACTGTTTTATCTGTTTTATATTTTCCTTCCTCTTTCTCTCTCTTTCTTTTTCTCTATGTCTCACCCGCCTTACAAACCCTTATTATCACACAGTGACTGCAAAAGTGACAGGCATCATGCCCTGACAAAAAAATATTGAAAAGGGGCATTTTTAAATGCTCTTTTATATATCAAATGTTATTCCTGGAGTACGTAGGAAGGTTATTGTATTCTAGATTTTAAAAAGTTTTGAATGTCAAGTGCTTTGTCTTTAGAGTAACAGCTAAGTATTCACACATTTCAAAGAACTGAGACATCCACAAAACTAGAACAACAAAGTAGTAGTCATCAAGAAAAATTTGTACTTAAATCATTGGTAGGGTTTCAGAAAGTCAAATATTCATAGAATATGTTTTAAATCATTTGCTGTACAAGAGAAGAAATATTTGTAAACAACTCCCTGATGTTCAAGCTGGTTTTAGAAAAGGCAGAGGAACCAGAGATCAAATTGCCAACATCCGCTGGATCACTGAAAATGCAAGAGAGCTCCAGAAAAACATCTATTTCTGCTTTATTGACTATGCCAAAGCCTTTGACTGTGGATCACAACAAACTGTGAAAAATTCTGAAAGAGATGGGGATATAAGACCACCTAACCTGCCTCTTAAGAAATCTGTATGCAGGTCAGAAAGCAACAGTTAGAACCGGACATGGAACAACAGACTGGTTCCAAATAGGAAAAGGAGTGTGTCAAGGCTGTATATTGTCACCCTGCTTATTTAACTTCTATGCAGAGTACATCATGAGAAATGCTGGACTGGAAGAAACACAAGCTGGAATCGAGATTGCCGGGAGAAATATCAATAACCTCAGATATGCAGATGACACCACCCTTATGGCAGAAAGTGAAGAGGAACTAAAAACCTCTTGATGAAAGTAAAAGAGGAGAGTGAAAAAGTTGGCTTAAAGCTCAACATTCAGAAAACGAAGATTATGGCATCCAGTCCCATCACTTCATGGGAAATAGATGGAGAAACAGTGGAAACAGTGTCAGACTTTATTGTTTCGGTCTCCAAAATCACTGCAGATGGTAACTGCAGCCATGAAATTAAAAGACGCTTACTCCTTGGAAGAAAAGTTATGACCAATCTAGATAGTATATTCAAAAGCAGAGACATTACTTTGCCAACAAAGGTCCGTCTAGTCAAGGCTATGGTTTTTCCAGTGGTCATGTATGGATGTGAGAGTTGGACTGTGAAGAAAGCTGAGCGCAGAAGAATTGATGCTTTTGAACTGTGGTGTTGGAGAAGACTCCTGAGAGTGCCTTGGACTGCAAGGAGATCCAACCAGTCCATTATGAAGGAGATCAACGCTGGGATTTCTTTGGAAGGAATGATGCTAAAGCTGATGCTCCAGTACTTTGGCCACCTCATGCGAAGAGTTGACTCATTTGAAAAGACTCTGATGCTAGGAGGGATTGGGAGCAGGAGGAGAAGGGGACGACCGAGGATGAGATGGCTGGATGGCATCATGGACTTGATGAACGTGAGTCAGAGTGAACTCCGGGAGGTGGTGATGGACAGGGAGGCCTGGCGTGCTGCGATTCATGGGGTCACAGAGAGTCGGACACGATTGAGCAACTGAACTGAACTGTACTGAACTGAACTGAATTTTCTTCAAAAAATAAATATTATACAAAACCCACTAAATGCACCTGGAAAAATACTTCATTCCCAATGGACATTGAGAAATGCAATTCACATTTACTATTTAGAACTCCTGGCAGCCCTATGTTGATATGTTAATTAATGTTAATACAAATATGTTAGTGTTAATGCAAATGTTAATGTAAATAGCAATCCACAGGAATAGTGTATTTGTGTATGTGCTAACTGCTAATAAAATATTCCTTTAAATTATGAAATAATAATCTTTGCTCTATGAATAAAACCTTCTATAAAACTTTGAAAAGTGAAAGTGAAGTCGCTCAGTCGCGTCCGACTCTTCATGACCCTGTGGACTGTAGCCCGCCGGGTTCCTCTGTCCATGGGATTCTCCAGGCAAGAATACTGGAGTGGGTTGCCATTTCCTTCTCCAGGGGATCTTCCCAACCCAGGGATCAAACCCGGGTCTCCTGCATTTCAGGCAGATGCTTTATCCTCTGAGCCATATAAAACTTTGAAGTAAATATGAAATTTTCTTATAATGATGATGAGTCACTAAATATTGCATTACCTTGCACCCCACATTACATATTGGTGATAGTCATAACTAGATTGAAGATTAACAAATGGCCTAAAACTAAATATCTATTCAAAGATGAATGAATAAAGAAAATGTGGTACACATATACAATGGAATATTACTTGGTTATTTAAGAGAAGGAAATGATTCCATTTGCAGGCAACATGGATGTACCTGGAGATTAAAATACTGAGTAAAGTAAGTCAGAGAAAGATCAATATCATATGACACTGCTTATATGAGGACTCTTAGCAAAATACACAAACGAACTTATTTACAAACCAGAAACAGACTTACACAGAACAAACTTACCACTGCCATGGAGAAGGGTGATGGGGAGGAATAGATTGGGAGTCTGGACGGTAAGGTACACACTGCTGTATTTAAAACAGATAACTAACAAGAACTTATTGTATAGCACAGGGAATGTTGCTCAATACTCTGTAATAAACTAAATGGAAAATAATTTGAAAAAGAATAGATACATGCGTATGTGTAACTGAATCCCTTTCCTGTACACCTGAAACTAGCACAACATTGTTAATCAACCATACTACAATATAAAACAAAACTAAAACAAACTCATTCAGATTCAAAAACTAATACTTACCTTGTTAGTAGGCTAGCCTATGTACTAAGCACTTATTGTTTTGTCAATATTTAAACAAATCAATGTATAGAAGCACCTATTCATGATGTCTTCTGGAGTCCATATTTTAATGAGTGTTTTAAATATTTCCTTTATTTTAAATACAAAAATTAAAAATTAGATATTTTTTCACACACTGAATCAGATAAAGTACTTCATATTTTCTCTCGAATATAAATATGGGAAAGAGACTAAATGGAAACCCTAGAAGTGAGAAACAGAATTTCTGAAATTAGAAATTTATTGGGTAGAATTAGCCAGATGGACATGACAGAAGAAAGGATAGATAATTTGTGATAGAACTATAGAAATTATTCAAGATAAATAACAGAAAGAAACAATGTTGCAAATAAAAGTAACTGGTGCCTCAAGGACAAGTTAGACCGCATCATATAGTCGTGTGGAAACAGAATCACAGAACGAATAGATGGGACAGGAAAGCAAAAAAACAAAGAAAAACACCTTGAAGATGTCACGGCTGATTATTTCCCAAATTCTTATGGGAAAAAAAATTTAGCTAGACGTTTTAAAAATACAAACAAACCCTAAAAAGGACACTGTAGTCAGGGTGTTCAAAGTCAGAAATGACAACTTGTGATAGCAGCAAAAGAAAAACAATATATACGAACAGATACATAAACAGTGAAACAACAATCCAATTAATGAGTGCATCAGAAAAGATGGCGGTCAGAAGGAGGCAGACATCTCTATTTATTTTAATTATTTTAATTGGGGGCTAATTACTTTATAATATTGTATTGGTTTTGCCATACATTGACATGAATCCACCATGGGTGTACATGTGTTCCACATCCTGAACCCCCCTCCCATCTCCCTCCCCATCCCATCCTTCTGGGTCATCCCAGTGCACCAACACTGAGCACCCTGTCTTTAAACTGAGGAAAGAAATAAAAATGTCAATCACAAATTCTAATTTCAGCGACAATATAACTCATGATTTAAGGGAAAATAAAGACCTTTTTTGATAAAAAGTAAATCAAGAGAGTTTGTTACCAGAAGAACTGAACTAAAAGAAAGCTAAAGGAAATTATTCAACTGAAAGGGAAACTGTATCAGACTGCTTAAATCCCCAGAAAAGAACAAAGAGCATAAGAAATGGTAAATCCATGGATAAATGCAGAAACCTTTTTTTACATATAATTTCTTCCTATTTCTATAAAACAAATAATTGAGTAAAACTAAAATTATAACACTGTCTTGTGAGCTTTAGCATGTAAGCTTATGTATTACATGTGATTATAATATAAAGATAAGTTGTAGTTTTGCCAGTTTTTAAAATTGTAATCTAAACAGATTCGGAGCAAAAAATAAATATTCATACTCTTCAAATAATTTTATGGAATTTGCAATAAAAGTACTCAAAAATTAAATTATAAAGTGTATTTTTATAGACCATACAAAAGTGAGCTTTATTTATCCACTCTGACAATCTCAGTCTTTGATCAGAATGTGTATTCCATCATTATAGGTATGTGATAACATGCACATATGAGTGAAAGTCGCTCAGTCATGTCTGACTCTTTGCAACCCCACAGACTATATATAGTTCATGAAACTCTCCAGGTCAGAATACTAGAGTGGGTAGCCTTTTGCTTCTCCAGGGGATCTTCCCAACCCAGGGGTTGAACCCAGGTCTCCTGCATTGCAGGTGGATCCTTTACCAGCTGAGCCACAAGGGAAGCCCAACATGTACATGTGTGCATGCTGAATCACTTAAGTCGTGTCCCACTCTGTGTGACCCTATGGACTATAGCCCACCAGGCTCCTCTCCATGGGACTCTCCTGGCAAGAATACTGGAGTGGGTTGCCATGCGCTTTTCCAGGGGATCTTCCCAACCCAGGCATCAAACCTGTCTCTCTACTTCTCCTGCACTGGCAGGCGGGCTCTTGACCTCTAGGGCCACATGTACATGTATATGTGTAATTTTTGATATGGTTGGGCCTTATGACTATGTTAGCTCTGTTTTCAAACTTCCTTATCTTTTTCCTTCTTTTACTGTTGTTTCTTTACCCTCCCTTCATAGTCTGGTTCTGATTATTTAAGCATTTTCTTAAATAAAACTTTAATTTGCATGTTGTATTTTAGTAGTGGTTATTCCAGGATTTATATCTTGTGTCCCAGGAGATCTCAGATCTAAAGATATTCTGTCTACCAAAATATAATAAAAAGTTTTCTAATTTTGTTTCACAAGCAAAATCATATACAAAATGTGAGGAAAATGCATATCCCAGAACAATATTATTTTCCAATCCTCACTCTGAACCCACAATATTTCCTGTATAATTATCCTTTTAGATACCACAGATGTGCTCAGATTATTTTCTCTCCCCTTTCACTTTACCTTTATCGATCTAAGTTCTCCCACTTTTCCTGATTCTAATTCATAAAGCCCCCAAACATTTTTGCACTTCAAGGATTCTCCTACACTGGATCACAGTGAAGGAAGAAAGAATAGAAAGGGGTAGAGCCTGTTCCCATTAGTTGACAAATAAAGAGGAAAACAGCTAAAAAAACTGTGCATTCACTATTTTGCATTCAGTTCTAGTAAATATTTTTATAAAAATAATATAGAATTATTTTATATGTAGGTAGCTTCAGTTCTCATTTAACTTAAATTTTACCTCTATAAATGTGATTTTTATATACCTGAGTTATTGTTTCTGTTGTCATGGTTATAATCTGGTCGTATTTCCAGGATGTCTCTATTTTTGGCCTCTGAATTATTATGGTTTCTCGTATTATAGTGATCTGACACAAATCTGCATACAGTTTTTGTTTTACATATGAGAATATTTACTTTTTTTTTTTTTAGTTTTCCTATTACAAAATTTCTATATATTGATTCCTATTTCCTATTCTTATACCTCATTATCTTTCTCATATTTTTATCCTTTTGTGCTTCTCTTATATATTCTGGGAATGCTATTCAAGTCTGTCCTACATATTATTGATTTGATTTTTCCACAAAATTACCTCTCTTCTACTGAAAGACTAGTTTTCTCAGTTCTGATTATTTCCACTGACCTCTACTATGTCTTATTTACTATGCTCACTAGCAAGTCTTCCTCATTACTTCCTTGTCTTGCTTTCTCAGCTTATTGTCTTTTTAGAGAGGCGAGTTATTTTATACCGATTTGAGAGTGAGAGTCTCCTGATATGTCTTCTTGCATCCAAATGATTCTGTTTTAGGAGTATCTGCTTCTTCTGGGTTTCTTAGATTTATTTGGTCTTGCCTTTTATGTATTAAGTTTTTTAATTAGCTTTCTTCTAACCTCATTACAAATTCTGTGAAATGGTGATATATTTCTAAATAATTAAACCACTTTTCTTTCTGAATTATAGAACATTAATTCAGGACAATGATATAAGGCCATGATTACAAAAAATAGACAACTGTGTGCAAGATGTGGGAAAGGAAAAGTCTACTAAACTTTTCATATTATAAAATTTATATTGTATGTGATTTGGACATTTAAATCAATGCAGGAAGAGCAGTTCAGTGCAATGCTGCCTGGTATATTCTTTATATTCTCACCTGGACAGTAGATTTGAATATTTTCTAGCCTAATACCTATTACATAGCAGTTTCCCCCTACTATTTCATTCACCTGTGTCTGGTTTTTGTCCCTACTTCATGGATCTTTTTTACTTTACATAAATAAACAGTTCTTCTATCGTTTCTTGAATTATTCTTTTTCTGTAATCCTTACACCATAGGTCATCTGCACTTTCTTTCCCTCAAAATATCCACATG
The DNA here is from genome assembly GCF_016772045.2 of Ovis aries. NCBI lineage: Eukaryota > Metazoa > Chordata > Mammalia > Artiodactyla > Bovidae > Ovis > Ovis aries. Next base: position 65,165,867 of record NC_056063.1, read on the forward strand.
CCCTACATGCATTGCAGTAGGGCATGTGGATATTATAAGTTCCTATGTAATACATAATGTTTTTTATTAACTGATTAAGCAAAGTTATTTTCAATATTTTGATTGTCAAATATTATGGAAGACTCCAAGGTGGGGAGGAAAGCAGTTCTCTCCATTCCAGGGTAATGAAGGAGACCAAATTTTCTATACAAAACTAGACTGGATTTGAGAGTCAGGGACCAGATGGTAGGACAGCCATGAAGTACCTTCTTACCTATTTAATATGGTTTCTCTTTCATAGAGTAAAGCATGGATATGCCAAAAGCAAATGCCTAGGTTGATTTTATCTCCATCTCATTCCATCTGCTTTTTAATTAGTGTCAATCCATCTAGATTTTGGTATTAATTGCTTATAAGTACAGGCTTCCAATGCTATTGAGAGTGTTGGCCTTCTTCTGTATTTGTACAGATTTTTTTTCTTTTCTAAATAACAAGTCAGTACTGGATGAATTAGACTCCATTATAAATCTGAGCAGGATGTCTGTTATATTTTAAAGGTTGGAAAATAATGTACTCAATGATGTAGTACAAATATTAATTAAAAATCCATGTGAGATAAGGTAACTTCACTTGTTTATTCTTCCAATTAACAGCTTAAATGCCTACCATATGCCAGGCATGTTTTGATTTTTAAAGTGAATGAAGAGCACATGTTTTCAGCTTCTTGATATTTGATATTTATTGAGGGAAGCAGATAAAATATAATTTTATAGTAGAAAAAAATTAACTCCATCTATGGGGTCGCACAGAGTCGGACACGACTGAAGCGACTTAGCAGCAGTAGCAGCAGCAGTACCCAAAAAGGGGGAGTGTATGTTAGCATATTATATGAATGGATATGGTCTAGTTTGGGACCTCAGGATAGAGAAAGTAAACTGACATATAAACTGAAGCAAATTATCACAGGAAAGAGGAAATTCCCACAAGCATGGATACATGGATGAGCAAAGGTCCAGGGTGGAATGGAACATTGTTTACTAAAACTGGTAGAAAGAGAGTGAGAGATTAATACTGAAGAGGAATACCTATTAAAAATGCTTGGAGAGTCTCATTGGTTAAGTTAAATGCTTTAATTATTTTAAGAGAAACTAGATGCTATGACTTTGTTTTTTAATATAAGTACTTTATCTAGAACTGTGGTTCCCAATATATTAGCCACTGTGCTTGTCAAAAGTTGTACTAGTTATTTTTGACTGTTCAAAGAACTCCATGAGGTTGTTGGCTACCATATTGGACAGCACAAATATAGAATATATTCACTATTGTGGAAGGTCCCACTAGACAGTGCTAGTCCAGAGAAAGCAGTGTGAAATATATAGGAACTCAAATGGGTAAAGTGAACCCAGCAGCAGTTAAGAGACAGTAGAAGTTTAGTGTGTGTATTAGTTTATTAGAGCTGCTGGAAGAAAGTACCACAAACTGGGTAGCTTAAAACATCAAAAATTTGGTGTCTCAAAGTTTTGGAGGCTGTAAGTATTAAATCAAGGTATTGGCAGGATCATGAAGGCTCTAGCAGAGAATCTGTTCCATGCCTTTAATGTAGCTTCCAGGGTTGCCAGCAATCTTTGGCATTTCTTGGCTTATAGATATATCACTTCAATCTCAGCCTCTGTTAACCGCATGGCCTCTTTGCTGGGTGTCAACATGTTTGTCTCTTCTTATTTTTGTTTTTGTTGTGTTTGGTCACTAAATTGTGTCTGATTATTTTGTGACCCTATGGATTGTAGACTTCCAGGCTCCTCTGTTCATGGGATTTTCCAGGCAAGAATACTGCAGTTGTGGTTTTCTTCTCCAGGGGATCTTCCTCACCCAGGGATCAAATCCACGTCTCCTACTGGCAGGCAAATTCTTTACCACTGAGCCACCAGGAAAACTCCTCTCTTCTTATTAGAATACCAGTAATATGGTGGGATTACAGCCCACCATAATGACATTACCTTAATGCAGTTACATTTGCAAAACCCTATTTTTCAAATAAGATTACATTTATAGGTACATAACATTAGGACTTAAACGTATCTTTGCGGTATGGGCAGGATTCAACCCACAAAAGTACTGAGTGAAAAGAAGCTGACAGACATAAAGATTATTTTAAAAGCAGGTTAAATACAGAGAGAAGTTAATGACAAGTATATTTTAAATAAACATATTAGAAAGATTTCTTTTAAAAAGTTGCTCAAACATTATCAGTTCTATCTCTCACACAAATAACAAAATTTAGCCTGTATATATAAGACACTGGTGAGAAAGTAATTAGGATGCTTTCTAAAGAGCTATAGACCTTAAAGCCTGGGGTGAGTGGGTTGCAAAACATTGTGTGTGTGTGTGTTTTATTTTTTTACCTAAATTTCTAACTCCCTAAAACATGATATGGAAAAATTAAAGAATTCTATAATTGATTCTTTCCAGGAAATTCTGAAAATCAGAGGCCAGTTTCATCTCCCTGTAACAAGAGATATGGCAATTAATGTGAGATGACCGACACAGGGCAAAGCTATCTGTTTTCTGAGGGCTAACCTAGGTGTTCTGGAAATAAACAGGGTTAGAGATTTCTCTAAAAATCCAACCCAAGAAGACTGACTTTGGAAGAGAGACATCAAAAGGAAAGGTTGATCTCAGATCAGGACATGAGAGAATCATAAATGATCCACAGGAGAATTAACAACAAATAAGTTTGGTTCCCAATAACAAAGTTCTAAAGAACTTACAAAAGTAATCCATGAGAGGAAAAATATTTTAACATTTATAATTCATAATGCATGAATGAACTCCTGACATGAAATATGCAGGACAATCTCTGTCATGTCAAAAATATTAGAAAGTATACCCTGGTAGTATGTAGGTACTATAGAGATCTTCCAAGTTAGACTTGAGGTCCATTTCTTTCTTGTCTTAATAAATATGCATTCTCGACCCAGCTAAAAAAAAATTCTACTTTCTAGGGTTATTTCAAGTTTTGGAAATGATGAATTTTTGCCCATAAAATACAGTGAGTTTGATGACATGCTTCATCACATTCTGAGAATTTAACATGGAGACCCAATGTGAATCAGGTGTTAAGGAATGGAAAATTACTCATAACCTGTGAACTTTAATACACAGTGCAATGAAATAGACATGATACAGGAGAGGATAATTTTAAAAATAAACATAACAAAACAAGTGAATATCAGGAATATTTTCAATATCTGCAAGTCACGTGGAGTGATTTGGAACAGGACAACATTCTATCACCAAAACTTTTACAGCCAATAGTCTTACTCTTCGCTTATTTAACTGTTATTTAACAAATATTAAACAACTATCATGTGCCAAGCACTTGATTATTCAATGCATTCTCCATGGATATGCTGATTAAAGTGACTTTAAAAAATTCTCAACTACTTTCATATAGGAATATTGCATCCTGGTGCAATTTGCTTTTTTTATTTCCAGCTAACATATGTTCACTTCGATAATCTTACTTTTAGTTCCTTACCCATTATATTCATATCTAATTCTCACATCAAAATCATTTGATAAAGAATATTATAATCACATTTAGAAATGGGAAAACATATGTTCAGAAGTGATTTTCTAAATTTTGTTAAGAAATAAAGCAGGTGCATCACTACTATTTTTCTAGATTCCATAAAACCAACCCAATATTTTAAATCAATTCTCTTGCAATTAAAAAAAATTAAGAAGTAAAGCAGGGATTAGATACAATACAGATTCATTCCACAGTATTCCTTGTTAATTTCAGGTGCAATATCTTGTTTTTCACCTGCTCTAATTCTATCTTGGATATGTTCCAACATTTTTGACAGTAACTCTCTCATCTATGATAATGTCTAATCCCCATTTAAATATTTGGAACCAATCTGTCTGAGTTTGCATCTTTGTTTTCAGAACTTGGATAGACTGCTCCCTTATTCCTCACACCTTCCTGTTTTTGATGCTCATTTTCAAGACCACATTCTGCCATCATCCAATGCAATGCAATTCTAGTGAAAGCAGTTGAAGGCATGAGGGACAATCAGCTCACAGAGATCATTTTTGACATTTGCTGTGATGAAAAGAAAATATACCACCTTAAAAAATACACAACTTATCAAGGGAGATATTTTAAACAAAAACAATATAATGGAGCAAACGTGATGGGATTAAAAGACACACGTTACCATTTTCTCCAGATGTATGTCTAGGAGTGGGATTGCTGGATCATATGGTAGTTTTATTTTTAGCTTTTTAAAGGAAACTCCATATTATTCTCCATAGTTCAGTTCAGTTTTCAGTTGTGTCTGACTCATTGTGATCTCATGGACTGTAGCATGCCAGGCCTTCCTGTCCATCACCAACTCCCAGAATTTATTCAAACTCATGTCCATGGAGTCGGTGATGCCATCCAACCATCTCATCCTCTGTCGTCCCCTTCTCCTCCTGCCTTTAATCTTTCCCAGCATCAGGGTCTTTTCAAATGAGTCAGTTCTTCGAATCAGGTGACCAAAGTATTGGAGTTTCAGCTTCAGCATTAGTCCTTCCAATGAATGTTTAGGACTGATTTCCTTTAGGATCTCCTTGCAGTCCAAGGGACTATCAAGAGTCTTATTCTCTAAAGCTATAGTTTAAAAGCATCAATTCTTCGGTGCTCAGCTTTCTTTATAGTCCAACTCTCACATCTATGCATGACTACTGGAAAAACCATAGCTTTGACTAGACTAACCTTTATTGGTAAAGTAATTGGTAAAGTCTCTTCTTTTTAATATGCTGTCTAAGTTGGCCATTGGAGAAGGCAATGACAGCCCACTTCAGTACTCTTGCCTGGAGAATCCCATGGACGCAGGACCCTGGTAGGCTGCAGTCCGTGGGGTCGCTAAGAGTCGGACACGACTGAGCGACTTCCCTTTCAAGTTTCACTTTCATGCATTGGAGAAGGAAATGGAAACTCACTCCAGTGTTCTTGCCTGGAGAATCCCAGGGACGGGGGAGCCTGGTGGGCTGCCGTCTGTGGGATCGCACAGAGTCAGACACGACTGAAGCGACTGAGCAGCAGCAGCAGCAGGTTAGTCATAACTTTTCTTCCAAGGAGCAAGCGTCTTTTAATTTCATGGCTGCAGTCACCATCTGCAGTAATTTTGGAGCCCCCCAAAATAGAGTTCTCCATAGTGGCTGTATCAATTTATATTTCCACTAAAAGTGTAGGAGTGCTCCCTTTCTCCACACCTTCTCTTGCATTTATTGTTTGTATGATTTTTGGATGATGGCCATTCTGACCAATGTGAGGTGATACTTCCTTGTAGTTTTCTTTGTATTTCTCTAATAATTAATGATGTTGAGCACCTTTTCACATGCCTCTTGGCCATCCATATGTCTTCTTCAAAGAAATATCTATTTTTTGCCCATTTTTAAATTTTTTTTTGACATTGAGCTATAGCAAACCCAGTACTGGGCATATGACCAGAGAAAACCATAATTCAAAAGGATACATGTACCCCAACATTCACTGCAACACTATTTACAATAGTTAGAACATGCAAGAAACCTAAATGTCTATTGATGGAGGAATAGATAAAGATGTACACATATACAATGGAATATTACTCAGCCATAAAAAGGATGAAATAATGTCATTTTCAATGACACGGATGGACCTTGAGACTGCCCTACTGAATGAATTAAGTCAGATAGAGAAAGACAGATATCGTATGATATTGCTTATATGTGGAATCTTAAAAAAGGGGGGTAAAACCAAACCTATTTAAAAATAGAAATAGTGTCTCAGATGCAGAAAACAAACTATGGTGACCAAGGGGGAAAAGAGAGGGAGATAAATTGGGAGACTGGGATTTAATATACACTCTACTATATATAATAGGTAACTAATAAGAACCTACCATATAGAATAGGGAACTCTAGTGAATACTGTGTAATGACCATATGGAAATAAATCTAAAGAGATATATCCGTGTATGTCTTACATATGTATTTGTATAAACATATATATGTATTTATGTATTTATATATATATTTGTATAACTGATTCACTTTGCTGTACAGCAGAAATTAACACATTATAAATCAACTATACTCCAATAAAAATTAATTAAAAGAAGACGTGAATGTGAAAGAAATTTTTAGAAGTTACTGAGCCATCACCATACTGTCTAATTATTACCATTTTTATTCTTTGTACTATGCAACTTAGAACAATATATACTGCTTACAGATATTTTTCTTTGTATTATTGTTGTTACTCTCAAATTTATCACTAATTTATAAATAATATGAGACTTTTAACATAACTACATATATAAGATAGTGTTAAATAACTATGAAACATTCAATATACATGTTGATTTATCATCACAACTAAGTGATAATGATATATAGTGTATACTCTGGAATCAATTTTTCACCAGAGAATATGGTAATCCTTAAATACTGTTAGTATTTTGAATCATATTAGTATTTAAAAATGAAGTCATATCCTCAGATTTGAATTTCAGATTGATATTAAAAACATTATTTTTGGCATATTTTGTCAAATAGAAATTATCAAGTTATAAAAATAAATGATATAACATCAACATGTTTAGAAAATAAAAATTTTTGAAATCATAATTGTAGTAATTGAGAGACCTATTTTATAAAAGCATTCAGAACACTAGAAGAATACTTTTAAATCATGGATAATAATGAATAATGTGAAGCTTACTATCTTTCATGAAAGTATAAGCCAAACAGCAGCTGGTATAGTCAGAGGCATCAACAGGCCATGAAATTCTAAAAGAGGGGACTTGTCAAGAGTATGTGTCATGGTTTATCTGAACACAGCTGCAGTTGGGATTTTCAAGCTGACCCCCATCTGGACAGGACTATGATGGCTTCCTGAAAGATTCTCAACAGAGTCCAAACGAAAAACAGTAGGTCAAAACAGAAGGGCAGATGGTAAAGTAACTGAACAATACGATAATTTTTAATTACACACACACAAAAATCTTGCTCCAATAACTTACTAAAAATACCCTAGTATATGAATTTAGTGCCCCATAATAAAGAACATCCTTTAGATTTTGAGGAAAGGGGAGCTATAGGTGAATTAAAAGGTTGAAATGCTGTTATTTTTCTTTTTTTAAAAAAGTAATGTTCAGAGTCCATAGTGCTATTCATGACTTTAGGATACGCAAAGTCATTAAGAAAAATCCCTCTAGAAGCCACTGTTTGGTCTCTGATTTTAACTAAAATTTATTTTTAATGTAACTGCAGACTAGACACATATTTAAGTGACAGTTTCTCCACAAAATGTGCAAACTTAAATCTCTGACTTTCACATTTTAACATGAAATCAACATCATTTTTAAATATTCTAAGTATCACTTAATGGAAAATCCAATGGACATAATGCAAAATCCTATGGACATAGGAGCCTGGCAGGGTACGCAGTCCATGGGGTCACACGAGTCAGACAAAACTTAACAACTAAACCACCACCACCATCACATAATTTGAACTGAAGTTTTACATTATATATTGAACATATATTACATAAAAAACAGCACACATTTTTAAACCACTAAAAATGCAAGTTATAACTATATATAAAAATGCCTGAATTTCCTCTGCTATAAATTATGAGATGAAAAAATATATATTTCACTAGTTTGTGATTATACAGTATAAGTTAATTTTTGTTAAAGGCAACTAGAATCTACCTAGAAAATTACTAGAGCATATTCATATTAGCATAATTAAAATATAACTTTTCAATTTAATATACTGCATTTAAATCTCATCTTATATGTAGATTATGCTATACATATTTTAAAATATGCTACACACATTTTAACAATTTCAAAGTTACTAAAGTAAACATATTTTTCAAATATAAAATTTTCTCTCATACTTTTACATTTGTAAACTCAGTTTTGTGCTATGGTTTCACAATATTCACTGAATTTACACACTTTAATACCTTACTTGTATGGCATTTTGTCATCTGCATTGAAACAATGTTTGCATTTATTTAAATTTAGAATAAGCTATAACTCTGCTGATTCATTATTTTTATTATTTTTTTGAAATAGCAGTAGAATTTATGAGGCTGTGTATCCATTTCAACAATATTACTCTTTCTCAGATTGTGACTGTTTTTAAAGCTTGCACCATGCTTTCTGAACTTCCACAATAGTTGTAAACATTACCTTTTGAGGGAGCAAAAGGATCTGGAGAAGAGAAATGATTAACTTATCTGTACATTAAAATAAACAAGTAAACGTTTGATACAGCATGGAATTCAAGAATTTTCAGCTGTTTTTTATCACATTATTTTCATTATTCACTTGAAGGTGCTGAATGTGTTTCCTTACTAACACAAAAGGAACAATCGTTGTTTTAAAAAGTTAATATAGTAGATTTATGTCAAGTACCATAAAGTACTTTGGAAACTGCTATTATTTCAGTTAGTATCATGATGTAATTGCAAATTAATGGAAGAATAAGTGTGAGATATGTTTTAGATAGTATAAAATAAACTTGAAACTGAAGACAATATGAAAAGGAAAATTCCAAAACATATTGATCAAAAAAGGACATGTGGCTAAAGTTCTGTCATAATCATCAAAGACAATTTAAAGGTTTAATAGAATATGAGATTAAAAAAAGAGAGGAAGAAATAGACCATCTAAAGACAGTTGAAGGAATACAGAGTATAGCAATAAGTTCTATGAAAATTATTGTCATGTTAAGTCGCTTCACCCATGTCTGACCTTTTGCAACCCTATGGACTACAGCTTGGCAGGCTCCTCTGTCCATGGGATTCTCCAGGCAAGAATACTGGAGTGTGTTGCCATTTCCTCCTCCAGTGACAATTAAACCTTGGCTTTTTAGCATCTAGTTGCTAGAGCAAAATAAAATTACATTCTTTATTTTCTTACTCAAGAAAATATATGAATTAATTGCAGTAGCAAATTCAAATACAAATTTATTGTGCATATGTTATATAGAACAATAGCTTAAATATGTTTATAAAGTTATTTAAATCATCATTAAAATCAATATAAAAAGCTTCTGCACAACAAAGGAAACTATAAGCAAGGTGAAAAGACAGCCTTCTGAATGGGAGAAAATAACAGCAAATGAAGCAACTGACAAAAACTAATCTCAAAAATATACAAGCAACTCCTGCAGCTCAATTCCAGAAAAATAAACACCCAATCAAAAAATGGGCCAAAGACCTAAACAGACATTTCTCCAAAGAAGACATAGATATCTAACAAACACATGAAAAGATGCTCATCATCACTCATTATCAGAGAAATGCAAATCAAAACCACATTTCAAGCCAGTCAGAATGGCTGCAATCCAAAAGTCTACAAGCAATAATTGCAGGAGAGGGTGTGGAGAAAAGGGAACCCTCTTACACTGCTGGTGGGAATGCAAACTAGTACAGCCACTATGGAGAACAGGGTGGGGATTCCTTAAAAAACTGGAAATAGAACTGCCTTATGACCCAGCAATCCCACTACTGGGCATACACACCAAGGAAACCAGAACTGAAAGAGACACATGTACCCCAATGTTCATCACAGCACTGTTTATAATAGCCAGGACACGGAAGCAACCTAGATGTCCATCAGCAGATGAATGGATAAGAAAGCTGTGGTACATATACACAATGGAGTATTACTCAGCCATTAAAAAGAATACATTTGAATCAGTTCTAATGAGGTGGATGAAAACTAGAGCCTATTATACAGAATGAAGTGAGCCAGAAAAAAAAAAACAAAACACCAATACAGTATACTAACGCATATATATGGAATTCAGAAAGATGGTAACGATAACCCTGTATGCAAGACAGCAAAAGAGACACAGATGTATGGAACAGTCTTTTGGACTCTGTGGGAGAGGGAGAGGGTGGACCAATTATTTGGGAGAATGGCATTGAAACATGTATAATATCATATATGAAACAAATCACCAGTCCAGGTTCGATGCAGGATACTGGATGCTTGGGGCTGGTGCACTAGGATGACCCAGAGGGATGGTAAGGGGAGAGAGGAGGGAGGGGGGTTCAGGATGGGGAACACGTGTATACCTGTGGCAGATTCATGTTGATGTATGGCAAAACCAATACAATATTGTAAAGTAATTAACCTCTAATTAAAATAAATAAATTTATATTAAAAATAAATAAAACAAAGCCTACTGACATTTTCTTAGTACTTAAATATATATCACATCACATGTGAAATATTTCTATATAATTTACAATTAACTTGTTCTTGCTAGCATTTTCAGAAATGGGTAAAAGAAAACACATGAAGTACTTTCCACATATTCAGTGCCTCTGTTTCATGCTTCAAGGCAATCACTTACCATTACCTTGATGCAACATATATCCAGATATTGGTGGTGGTGATTTATTGAACACAACTCTTTGTGACCCCATGGACTATAGCCTGCCAGACTCCTCTGTCCGTGGGATTTCTGAGGCAAGAATACTGCAGTGGGTTTTCATTTCCTTCTCCAGAGGATCTTCTTCACTCACAGAATGAAACCATGTCTCCTGAATTGCAGGTATTCTTTACCAAGTGAGCCACCAGGGAAGCCCATATATGTTAGGTGCTAAAATTGCCTTTAGAGTGTATATTCTGTTCACCACACACAGAATGCCTTATTTCTCCACTAAGAGCTTTTACTGATACCTAAAATCACTTCAATGTACAAAAGCAAAAAACTGACACTTTATCCCACTGCTTGGAATGTTTAAACTCAAATTCTCTGCTCTGTGTAAAATAGCACTTCAGGATGTGGCCTTCCATTTTTCTTCAACATCATCCTGACATTTCATGCATATTATACTCCGGTACCAGAACTACATCCAATTTTTCAAACATATAGCATTAATATTGCTTCATTGCTTTTGCACATGTTCCTTGCAAATGTCCATAGCTTTTGCATATCAGCCTGGATGTTTTTTCCTTATCTTAACTGATTAACTCTCAGTCCTCCTTCCAAGATGGTTTTTTGTTTTTAATTTTGGAAACCTTTGATTACTTTCCAAATCTGAGTTAAAGCAGGTAGTCATGTGCCCCAGCAGAACTCTTATAATGCCTCTGTGCTTCTTCATGATCTGCAGCTTAGTGGAGAGCAAAGGTCATACCTGTTGTGTACATTCTTGACCTCCAGAGTTTAGCGTACAGTTTAACAAACAGAAAGGATTTATAAAATCTGCTAATAGAATAGATGATTCCTGATAAAATACATTAAATGGAGATTTAACCAACATTGAATTTGGAGAAGTATTTGTAATAAATGGCATTAAAATAAGTAAAATGACAGAAACAGTCATTTGATAAGCAAATAAATGCATGCTAAATGTTTTTGTACCACTATTTATAAATTTCATTCGTTTTTGTTTCTGTGTCTGTATATGTTTGTTCAACATTCAGAAATATGCTTATCTTGTAAAGTGATAACGCCTTTTGAGTAACTATTTCATATTTGTTATTTTCTGAAAATACTCTTTAGAAACATTATTATAGAACTGCACACGGCATTGTATGTGAAGTTCCTCTGATTAATCATTAACAGGAAAAACAAAAGGTAAGGGTGAAAAAATAACGTAAGGAGGATATTTTATTTTAAAAAATGAGCAAAATCACCATTCTATGAAAATATACTCTATCGTAAAAATTTAAATGATATTTTACATGCATACCAGGTACTTCTCTGATGGCTCAGCAGATAAAGAATTCGCCTGCAATGCAGGGTTTCACCTCTGGGTCGGGACGATCCCCTGGAGGAGGAAATGGCAACCCATTCCAGTATTTCTGCCTGAAATATCCCATGGACAGAGGAGCCTGGCAGGCTACAATCCAAAGGGTCTCAGAGAAGTAGGACATGGCTGAGTGACTAAGCACGACATGAATACCACAAAGGTTCTTTTAATGCATGAACTCTCAAACAATATAACCCAAATATATTTACTATTTGGTTGTCAGAAATGATTGCCCAGAATATCCCACCTTTCACTTGCCCTACTCAGTGTCCCTCAGTCTCCCACTCAAAAATAAATTAATCCAGCAAATGGTCAGAGGGATAACTGTACTACATGAGACTAGAAGTGCTTCTTCATTTTAATTTCAATTAGCTTTACATTTGAAAGTTCCTTGTTTTGGTACTCTAAACCTTCTAAAGTACTATGGTTTTGCTGTGTATGTTTATGATTTTAATCATCATATGCCTAACTAAAAGATAATATATTATCATCTATTGTGGGCAATGATATACCTAAACACTACATGATTTGTTAGAGGACAAAATAAGAAAGTACAGTCATTAAGTTTTACAGCAATTGCGTGAATTGCCAATGAATACTTAAATCTCTAAATGAAATATAGGAATACAGAAAAAGTATATATATTAATATATATTAGGATGTTCACGTTAATGTAAGTAGCTTCCAGTTGATCTAGATTATAGAAGTGCAGTCAGAAAATGCATTATACAAGTTCAAAACATGCTACATAATTACTTTTGTCATCCTACTGTACAAAATTTCCCAATATATTGATCAGCATGATTGTCATGTTTCATTAAGGAAACAGAGACACAGGTATATTAAATAACTTCCTCAGTTTCAAACAGGAAATATCAGCAGGGCAAACACAGGAATATTACTTTTTCTGAGTTTAACTTACTGACTCTCTTGCTTATACAAGATTGCCTTAAATGTATGTTTTATATTTCAGCTTTGGAGCAGCTTGCAAAAGAACTAGAAGAGGTTAAATCTGGCAATTGTGAGATAAACTATTTTGCTGTTTTACTTATTATTACCAGATATTCTATCCAGAGGTTGCCGATAAACAGTCAAGTTTTTTTTCCAATGTTGAATATACATGAGCAACTAACTTATTATGTGGTAAAAATATTTTATAAAAGAACAAGCTTACTGAATACAAATACTTAGAAATGGCACTTGGCAATGGGTATAAGGAAAATGATGTTATTTTTATCTAAAATAACTTCAAAAGAAAGAAGCTTCAGAAAGGGATCCCATTTTCCTATGAGTTACTGAACTCGGATTTTATTTTGATGAACCATGGCAGTAAATACTTTGAGGTAAACGTCTAATCACTAACCCTTAGGCAACCAGTTGGTTGTACTTTCATTTTCAGAAGTGTTCCAATAAATTAAACATATTTAAGTAATCTCAAGTTTATATAAATTTCACTCCAATGTGAAAAAACATAGTCTATGCTTAGATTTAGGATGTATAAAAAACATCTATTTTCACTAAACAACACGCTGGTCAAAAGCAAATTCAAAAATATATATATATTTACCTTGATTTGAGTTTTAGTAAGTTTCCATATATCCATCCATTCCATCCAACAACTCTTATTTATTGAAGAGTATTTTTTATCAGGCATTATGCTAGATCCTGAGGATATGAAAACGTTAAGGATACAGCTCTTTTTCCATATACTGCATTCGCCAAAATGTTCCTTCAGTTTTTTAGAAAAAATAAAAGGCCCATTTTTCATGTTCACCAAGAACTTTATTGAATTTATTCACTGTTTTATTCCATTACCTTCTGCCATTTTTTCAGGTAACTTCATAACTCCATCTTCTCAAACTTATTTTATCTTTTTGAGGAAAAAAAAAAAAACCAAACCTGTTCCAGGTGTCTTTTACAGTCTTGCATAAAATTGAATTTTTTTCAGTAATTAACAGATCAAACATCCAAGTTTTACACTTAACACCACTTATCTTCTCACAATGATCTCATGTATGGTGTGAAATGTTTTCCATTAAGAGAATTTTGTAAAAACCAAATCAATAGAAATCCAAAGATTCAATGCTTGGTGAATACAGTGGTTGAATCAGATATGACAGTTTCTCAATCAAGATGTGACAGTTTTATTCCAGTCATCAATGAAAAATGTGGTCTTTCTCCATCTTGATGGAAAATTATGCATTTTCAGTTGCCTAATTCTGGGTATTTTTCACTGAGTGCTGCTTTCAGTTGGTCTAACTGGGAGCAGTACTTGCTGGAATTAATCATTTGGTTTCCAGAAGGAGCTCATTATAGAGGATTACCTTCAAGTCCCACTACATACACAACATTGCCTTCTCTGGATGAAGACTGGCCTTTGGTATGGCTGTTATGTGGTGATTCATTTCATTTGCCCCTGATATCTTCTGCTCCACAATATTGTACAGTATAAACTTTTCATCATCTGTCACAATTTGTTTTAAAAATGGAATTTTTGTTGCATTTAAGTAGAGAATCTCATGTAGAACTGTGGTCAAGAAGATTTTTTCTTTTCTTTTTTATTAACTTATGTAGAACCCAAACATCAAAGTAATTCACATAACCAAGCTCATAAAAATGACTTTCAATGCTTGATTTTGACATTTTGAGTATGTTGATCATCTCCCATGTGGTACAATCTAGAGTGTTCTCAATTAATGTCGTGATTTGATCACTATCTATTTCAACTAGTCCACCTGACATTGGAGCATGATCCAGCAAGAAACTTGCAATATGAAAATTCACAGACCAGTTTTGACAGTCAGTCACAGCAACTAATCCATACACTGCACAAATCGCAAAAATATCAGGGTTTGTTTGTTTGTTGTTGTTGTTGTTTTTTTGCTTTTTAGCTTCATTTTTACCTTTCTTGACCTAATAAAGCATAATATGGTGAAAATGTTGCTTTTTTTCTTCCATCTTCCATATTAAAATGGCTACACAAAAATTCACCCACTTTGATAGCTTTTTTTAAATGCATGCTGTTATGAAAGCTGTCACAATACAATCAAACAAAATTGTTTTGAATGAAATTAAAGGCAACTAAACAGTACTACAGATGTCTTATTACCTTACTTGGAAAAATCCAAGGAAGTTTTTGGTCAACCCAATAGAAACTGAAAGTAACCGAGCAGAGAGGCAGAGGAGGTATGGCGTTTAAAACTGAATAGCTTGCAGGTACAAGGATAGTATGACCCAGGAGTGAAATTTAAAATGACATACACTTATCATAAGCCTTGCATTTTAACTTAAACAATAGTCTACAGTTCTCTCTCAGTACAGTGACACTGGTCTCCTACTGTACCTCAAGGACAACAGGCATACCACTTCCCCCCCCATAATTCAAACGTATTTGCAATAATTTTGCTTGAGTCAACTTCTCAATGAAATCTATGCTGTCCATAGTGTTTTAAATTTTAACTCAAAAGTTATGGTCTTCATCCCATGTCTAATTTCTTGACCCACTCTCTTCATGGTACTTATTTTAATAACATAATGATATTTATTTCCTTTAATCACTCAGTAGAATGAAAGTTGCAGAAATGAAGTGATCCTTCTCTATTAGCTACAGTTTTTATAACAAGTTGTGAGAACAGTGATGACCTAATGAATGAAGTCATACAATTATAAACTCAATTTGTCAATCTTGGTATGGAAGACACAGGCTTTTTCCTTAAATATAGCCTTAGATATAAAATAAATATGACTAGTATTCTATATTATCTTTGTTGAAAGATTAAACTCATCTATTTTGTCTAATTTAAAATTCTGGGTATTAACTGCAAAGAAAGAAGCAAAGCAAAGATATTCTACAGTAAGATATCTATGTGGAAAATACATAGGATGTCTAAAAAGTCTCAAATTGTGGACATATTACATTGTTATTATAGACTTAGGGGAGGTGATAAATTTGGCCTTAGGATGGGTTGGTTCCAAGACATTTTTACACATCAACCACAGAAAAACACAGCTTTTATAAAGTCAAAGAATCCTACATAAAATGAAAGGGAAACCATAAATGAATTAATTTGCTATTTTCCAGGCTTTGGAAACATTCTGCAATTGTTATAAGCACACTGAATGTGGCATATATTCCACCTTTATTGTTTTTCTAAGATTATGCAGGTCAGATTTTTACTAGGAAAAATGTCTCTTTACCTGTATAATGCATCCATAATGTGTAATATCTAACTGTATTTTAGCTTATTCAGTTCAGTTCAGTTCAGTCACTCAGTCGTGTCCAACTCTTTGCGACCCCATGAATCACAGCACTCCAGGCCTCCCTGTCCATCACCAACTCCCGGAGGTCACTCAGACTCACGTCCATCAAGTCAGTGATGCCATCCAGCCATCTCATCCTCTGTCGTCCCCTCCACCTCTGCCCCCAATCCCTCCCAGCATCAGAGTCTTTTCCAATGAGTCAACTCTTCGCATCAGGTGGCCAAAGGACTGGAGTTTCAGCTTTAGCATCATTCCTTCCAAAGAAATCCCAGGGCTGATCTCCTTCCGAATGGACTGGTTGGATCTCCTTGCAGTCCAAGGGACTCTCAAGAGTCTTCTCCAACACCACAGTTCAAAAGCATCAATTCTTTGGCGCTCAGCCTTCTTCACAGTCCAACTCTCACATCCATACATGACTACTGGAAAAACCACAGCCTTGACTAAACCAACATTAGTCGGCAAAGTAATGTCTGCTTTTGAATATGCTATCTAGGTTGGTCATAACTTTTCTTCCAAGGAGTTAGCGTCTTTTAATTTCATGGCTGCAGTTACCATCTGCAGTGATTCTGGAGCCCCCCAAAATAAAGTCTGACACTGTTTCCACTGTTTCTCCATTTCCCATGGAGTGATGGGACTGGATGCCATGATTTTCATTTTCTGAATGTTGAGTTTTAAGCCAACTTTTTCACTTTCCTCTTTTACTTTCATCAAGAGGCTTTTTAGTTTCTCTTCACTTTCTGCCATAAGGGTGGTATCATCTGCATATCTGAGGTTATTGATATTTCTCCTGGCAATCTTCATTCCAGCTTGTGTTTCTTCCAGTCCAGTGTTTCTCATGATGTACTCTGCATATCAGTTAAATAAGCAGGGTGACAATATACAGCCTTGACGTACTCCTTTTCCTATTTGGAACTGGCCTGTGTTTTTATCTTTTCTTCTATAATCTTCTGTTTTTACAAAGGTGTAATAAATACAGTTATTCCTTTTTACATACCTCAGTAGAATGTCTATTATATTGACAATCAGAAAAAGTAAGTATCCTTCAGTGAGATTTAACTAAGCATCATTTCAAGGTTAAAAGTATGTGGCCATAGTTTTGGACAGAATGTTTTATATGTTCTCTATTAAATAAACAGTAGAAATAATTTTTCTGGAAAAATTCATAAAATCTTTGTTTGAGTTAATCCAAAATGGAAGACAATAATGTATCAAGATTGAAACCATTAGGAAGAATTTTTTAAACTGTATTTTTCTTTGATATTTTATAGTCATTGCACCATAAAGTTAAAGTGTTAGTCACTGAATCATGTCCGACAATTTGTAATCCCATGGACTGTAGACCAATCAGGCTTCTCTGTTCATGGAGTTCTCCAGGCAAGAATACTGGAGTGGGTAGCCAGTTCCTTCTCCATGGGATCTTCCAGAGTAAGGGATCAAATCCCTCTCCCGCACTTTGGGCAGATGCTTTACTATCTGAGCCACCAGGGAAGCCCCAATGTACCATAAAAGTGAAGTGAAGTTGCTCAGTTGGGTCCGACTCTTTGCAAGCCTATGGACTGAAGCCTACCAGGCTCCTTGGTCCATGGGATTTTCCAGGCAAGAGTACTGGAGTGGGTTGCCATTTTCTTCTCCAGGGGATCTTCCCAACTCAGGGATCGAACCTGGTTCTCTTGCATTGTAGGCAGATGCTTTTACAGTCTGAGCCAAGAGGGAAGTCCCTTAAGGTGACTTCAAAACAGATGTCAGTTATATCATTTGGATTTTATTCTTTGGCTGATTTCCACGTCAGAAATATATATATATATATATATCATGTCTTCCTTATGCAGAATGACAAAAAATATAATCTTTTTTTTTTTAAGAGTAAAAATCTTGAGTTGAAGAGGTTATCCTGCATTATTCCAGTGGGTCCTTATAAGAGAGAGACAGAAGGAACTATGATTACAAAAGAGGAGAACAAGAGATTAGACCAGAAACAAAGGGGCAGAGGCATTTCCAGATGCTATACTGCTGGCTTTGAAGAAGAGCTATGAACTATGATTACAGCTTTAGAAGCTGAAAAGGAAAAGAAGTGGATTATTGCTTAGAGCCTCTAAAAGGAGTGGCAGCCCTGCCAACACTGGTTTCAGAGCAGTGAAACATATTTGGGACTTCTGACTTTCATGACGAGAAGACATTTTTTTTTTTTCCTGTTGAGTCGCTCAGTCATGTCCAACTCTCTGTGACCACATGGAACGAAGCATGCCAGGCTTCCCTGTCCTTTACCATCTCCCAGAGCTTACTCAAACTCATGTCCAGTGAGTCAGTGATGCCATCCAACCATCTCGTCTCTGTCATCCCCTTCTGCCCCTGCCTTCAATCTTTCCATCATCAGGGTCTTTTCTAATGAGCTGACTCTTCACATCAGGTAGCCAAAGTCTTGGATCTTCAGCTTCAGCACCAGTCCTTCCAGTGAATATTCAGAAATGCTTTCCTTTAGGATTGACTGGTTTGATCTCCTTGCAGCCCAAGGGATTCTCAAGAGTCTTCTCCAACACCACAGATCAAAAGCATCAGTTCTTCAGCACTCAGCATTCTTTATGCTCCAGCTCTCACATCCATACATGAGTACTGGAAAAAACCACAGCTTTGACTAGATGGACCTTTGTTGGCAAAGTAATGTCCCTGCTTTTTAATACACTGTGTCATCACTTTTCCTCCAAGGAGCAAGCGTCTTTTAATTTCCAGTGTCATCACTTTTCCTCCAAGGAGCAAGCGTCTTTTAATTTCACGGCTGCAGTCATGATCTGCAGTGATTCTGAAGCCCAAGAAAATAATGTCTCTCACTGTTTGCATTGTTTCCCCATCTATTTGCCCAGAAATGATAGGGTCAGATGCAATGATCTTTATTTAATGTTGAATTTTAAGCCAGATTTTTTTTAGTCTCTTCTTTGCCTTCATCAAGAGGCTCTTAATTTCTCTTTGCTTTCTGCCATAAGGGTGGTATCACCTGCATATCTGAGATTATTGATATTTCTCCCAGGGATCTTGATTCTGGCTTGTGCTTCATCCTGTACACCATTTCACATGATGTACTCTGTATATAGGTTAAATAAACAAGGTGACAATATATACAGCCTTGACTTACTCCTTTCCCAATTTGGAACCAGCCCGTTGTTCCATGTCCAGTTCTAACTGTTGCTTCTTGATCTGCATACAGGTTTTTCAGGAGGCAGGTAAGGTGGACTGGTATTCCCATCTCTTTAAGAATTTTCCACAGTTTGTTGTGATCCACACAGTAAAAGGGTTTAGCATAGTCAATGAAGCAGAAGTAGATGTTTTTCTAGAATTCTCTTGCTTTTCATATAATCCAAGGGATGTTGGCAATTTCATCTCTTGTTCCTCTGCCTTTTCTAAATCCAGCTTGAACATCTGGAATTTCTTGGTTAATATACTGTTGAAGCCTAGCTTCCATGATGATAAGACAATAGATTCATGTTATTTTAAGCCATTAAGTGTGTAGTAATTTGTTAAAGCAGCAAAAGAAAATTATGGACAATTTTCTAGAATAGAAAATAGAAACCATGATTTCTATGATTTAAGCAATAGAAAATCATGATTCCATGGTGAATCATGGAACTATCCACGCAGATTTTTTGCCTTTGTCTTTAAAATGCTAGGATCAAATCATTACCACATCTTAATCAGCACAATTATTTGATCTTAATAGCATGCATTTTACCCATGGACATTATTCTTAGTTTTCTCTCATTTTCCCTTCATCATTTATCACTTCTCCTTATCTGATAATATTTGGATGTATTGTGTACATTATACAAGGTTAGCCAAAAGCATCCAACTATTTCATTTACTCTCCTTGATTTTCTTTCTTATCATTTTCATCTTAAGTATCTGGAACTTTATAATGGATTTCTTAAAATATGAGGGTTCTTAGTGACCTTTGAAGTATCACACCAAGGGGATTTTTATCTCCCTGTGGCCCATGGCACTGCCTGTTAGTAAGGTAAGGACTTAAGAAGACACTCTAAATCTTACATACTCTAGAGTGCCATTAACGCCACTGAGGCAGTAGTGCACTAAATATACTGCTGTGTATTCAGCACAACACAGGCTTCTCAGCAGGTTTCATGATCTATATATTTTACTGTTTCTATAAATCACAGAAAGAATATCAAAATGAATGTCCATTGGTCATGCACTTTGTGTATATCTTTGTATCATTAAGGGACAATATATTTACATTTCTAAAGCGTAACTATGAACTGGTACTTATGGAAAGGAGATCAGACTTCAATCATAAATTTGAAGAATTGTAACATACCTCTGTACTAAATGACACAAATATTTACAAGATTCCCATTTACATTTCTGAGGGCTTTCCTGGTGGCTCAGATGGTAAAGAGTCTACCTAAAAAGTCCGCCTGCAGTATAGGAGACATGGATTCAATCTCGAGGTCCAGACGATCCTATGGAGAAGGGAATGGCTACTCATTCCAGTATTCTTGCTTGGAGAATTCCACGGACAGTGGTGCCTGTCCATGGAATCATGTAGTGTCAGGACTAACACTTGATCTCTGTTTTCAGTTTAATATTAAATAGTTGGAATTTAAAAACTGAATGAAATTGTTTTCATGTTACATGGCATTCTGCCATATTTACTTCTAATTACCCTTCATGTGTTGTTTTTGATTTTCATTGTTAGGTCTTTGATACACCTGGATTCCATTCTTTCATGTACGACAGAGATCCAATGAGGACTATTATCCTAAATAGATGCTACAGTGAAATCTGAATAAAAATTCATAGTGGTCGCCATTAAATTTATCTTGAAATTCTTGTTTATCATTAATTAGAAACCATGTTTTCAGTTTTAATTAACATATCAATATTTTCATCGTCTTTCATTTTCATTGTCTTTCCTATGTATCCTTAGGTATTGAATTCTTACTCTTGGTCTTCCAAAGAATTCTAGAAAAGCAGTCAATTTTTCAAACTACTTCTTTTTTATATGTCATATTTTTTTTTAGTTTTTTATTTTTTTTATTTTAAAATCTTTAATTCTTACATGCGTTCCCAAACATGAACCCCCTTCCCACCTCCCTCCCCATAACATCTCTGTGGGTCATCCCCATGCACCAGCCCCAAGCATGCTGCACCCTGCGTCAGACATAGACTGGCGATTCGATTCTTACATGATAGTATACATGTTAGAATGCCATTCTCCCAAATCATCCCACCCTCTCCCTCTCCCTCTGAGTCCAAAAGTCCGTTATACACATCTGTGTCTTTTTTGCTGTCTTGCATACAAGGTCGTCATTGCCATCTTTCTAAATTCCATACATATATGTTAGTATACTGTATTGGTGTTTTTCTTTCTGGCTTACTTCACTCTGTATAATTGGCTCCAGTTTCATCCATCTCATCAGAACTGATTCAAATGAATTCTTTTTTAACGGCTGAGTAATACTCCATTGTGTATATGCACCACAGCTTTCTTATCCATTCATCTGCTGATGGACATCTAGGTTGTTTCCATGTCCTGGCTATTATAAACAGTGCTGCGATGAACATTGGGGTACATGTGTCTCTTTCAATTCTGGTTTCCTCGGTGTGTATGCCCAGCAGGGGGGTTGCTGGGTCATAAGGCAGCTCTATTTGCAATTTTTTAAGGAATCTCCACACTGTTCTCCATAGTGGCTGTACTAGTTTGCATTCCTACCAACAGTGTAGGAGGCTTCCCTTTTCTCCACACCCTCTCCAGCAAACTCTGGGAGGTAGTGAGGGACAGAGGAGTCTGGTATACTGCAGTCCATGGGGTCACAAAGAGTCGAACAGGACTTAGTAACTGCATAACAACAATTTATCACTGTTCATATTTGGTGTATATTCTTTTACTTATAATATATATATTTGTCTCTACCTATTTAATTTGGATCAACCTGTGACATAATTTTGTAATCTAACTTTATCACTCATTTTACCATGTTGATATGTATTCCAAAATGTGATTTGGAAATGTCCTGTGTCACATGATTTTTCAAAATTGAGAGACTTTCTTTTTAGTTTTTATTGGAGTAGAGTTGATTTACAGTGTTGTGTTAGTTTCAGGTGTACAGTAAAATGAATCAGTTATGCATATACATATATCCACTCTTTTTTAAAAATTATTTTCTCATGTAAAGAGTATTGAGTAGAGTTCCCTGTGCTATACAGGAGATCCTTATTAGTTATCTATTTTATACATAGTAGTGTGTATATGTCAATCCCAATCTCCCAATTTATCCCTCCCCACCTTATCCTCTGGCAACTATGTTTGTTTTCTACATGTGTGACTGTACTTCTGCTTTGTAAGTTCATTTGTACCCCCTCTTTTTTTTTTGATTCCACATATAAGTGATATCATAAAAGATTTTTTTAAACTAAAAAAAAAAATTTTTCAAACTACTATCGAGTCACAACAAAATATGCTAATTCAATGTTATTGCAAAAATCATGACTGAGAGTAAATAACCACTCTCTTTTTTAGAAAACAAAGTTTTATTCATTTTCATCATTTTGAGTAAAAAAGAAAAAGTGAAAAATGCTAGTGGAAAAATGCTATTAAGTTATTTTGGATGCTTTAGCCCATTATTATCCATTTGATAAACTGTCTTTTAAGAACACTGATTGGTAATGTACTTTCTGTAGATCTGTAATTTATATTATTTTTTTCTCACAGTGAGACATGACAATAGAGAAATTAAGTAGTTGAAATGATGAGTAATTCAGGTTAAAATTAAACAGTAACTTCATAATGGATTAGAAAATTAAATAAAACTTTAGAATAACAGTTACTTTGGTAAATCCTTTTATGTAGCAGAAATTGGAAGTTTATGATCCATAGACAATATTTTAAGGATATACTCCCCAAGGTGTAGGAATTTCTGGCTTTTTTATTTCTGGTTTATCTCCAGCACCTGACTGCAACATGTATGTAAAAGGTGCTCAAAAATAAATGATGACTAATTAACAAAGTAAATAGTGTTATGGATAGATAGCTGGATTAAAGTTTAATGGAATTCATTGTGATTTTACTGATTGTCATATCTTCATATAATTTCTATATGCACTTCTAAAGGGATGAGAATTTAGGGCGAGGAGATGTATAGCTGAAAACAAATTTGATAGAAGTCTAAGACCTTGGTGAAGGTAAATGGGATTAATTCTTTGATCAGCAAAGAATAGGTTATTAACATAAAAAGAAACAAGCTAACAATTGGAAAGGGAAACAAAATGAGAATTGTGGAATAAGGAAAATCAGTTGTCTTTTAAAAAATCTTATAATGCACACTAATTGAGGTAAATGTAGGTCTGTAATATTTACACAATATTTTGATAACTCTTACTAGTTTGATAAAACAGGGTTTTTTTTTTTTTGAGGCAGAAGTATAATATTAAGAGTCTGAGCTGTCCTTTATTTCTCTAGATAATGAGATTACCAGAACCATATGAATATATCTAACACATGTACATATTAAATATGAACACATATATATGAGTAGTCATTTAGTACACATCCATACCATAAAACTGGTAAGATATATGAATAATTTAACATCATCTAATTAACATTTCAGAGCACATACCACTTCCTTGGGAGAAACTTTCAAACATTAAATATATTTTTCCTCAGAAAGATGACAACCTAATCCTTAGCTGGTATCAACGTGGCATTATATGATCTATTTTAAATAGCAGTTGTTTACAAGAACATAGCTAAAGAGAAAACTAGATTTCACTGAGTCTGAAATCTCAGCAGGAAAACGACATACAGCTTTGAAAATAAATGTATTACTTGGAGAAAAAGAGAAACATAAAATCTCAGTCAATTAAAATTTAATGAGCCAACTGTTCTTTCAACCCTTTCTGATAGAGATGTATGAAGTATCTGCTTATTGATTTTTAAATACATAAAACAGTTCATGTATGAAAGCATTAGTCAGCATTCATCTTAGTTTTCTCATCCCTCTCGACAACGTGGGTCTGCCTTTCCCACAAGCAATGTTCTTTTCTGAACAGTCAGTTCTCTGCTCAAGTTTGTGACTTTAAGTCAGCAGCAGTCAATCATATGAACAATTTAACAAGGTACATATTCACAGAACAGGAACACAGACTAGAACAGCAATGAACATGAATGAAGATTCACATTATAGGCAGATGAGGGTGACTACAGCAGGTTTTAATGACTATTCTAGTAACTGTCTCACTTGAACTACCATAAACTTTATATGGGACACAATTAAGTCATTACTAAAATGTATCAGATTTACAAATAAAACACCTAAATGTTATTAAAGTGTGACTATCAATGTCTTGGTGCAAATAACTAAATTTATTTTAATTATTATTTATTTATTTTGCTACACTATGCAGCATGCGGGATCTTAGCTCCCACACAAGGGTTCAAACCCATGCCCCCTGCAGTGGAAGCATGGAGTCTTAACCACTATACCACAACCCCTTAAAAAAATTATTGACATATAGTTGATTTACAATGTTATGTTTAGTTTCAGGTGTACAGCTAAGTGAATCAGTTATACATATATTCACTCTTTTTTAGACTCTTTTTCTCATAAAGGCCATTACAGAGTACTGAGTAGAGTTTATACTGTGTTATACAGTAGGTCCTTATTGGTCACATATTGTAATACAGTATTATGTATATGTCAATCCCAATCTCTCAGTTTATCCCTCTCTCGCAATTACTCCCTGGTAACCATAAGTTTGTTTTCTATATTTGTGACTATATTTTTCAGGTAAGTTCATTTGTACCCTTTTTTTATAGATCCCACATATATGCACTATCATATAATATCTGTCTTCTTGTCTCTTACTTCTCTCACTACAACAATCTCTAGGTCCATCCATGTTACTGCAAATGGCATTATTTGATGTTTCTTAATGACCTCAGAAATGAGTTCCTAATTTTTTCACTTCTTTATACAAATAAAATCATTAATTTAATTGGTTAACAGTAAACTTCCCTCATAGCTCAGTTGGTAAAGAATCCACCTGCAATGCAGGAGACCCTGGTTCAATTCCTGGGTTGGGAAGATCCCCTGGAGAAGGGATAGGCTACCCACTCTGGTATTCTGGCCTGGAGAATTCCATGGACTGTATAGTTCATGGGGTTGCAAAGAGTCGGACACAATTGAGTGACTTTCATTTCACTTCCCTTCACTGCAAACTTTCTGCTGCTGCTATTGCTGCTATTGCTGCTAAGTTGCTTCAGTCGTGTCCGACTCTGTGTGACCCCATAGACGTCAGCCCACCAGGCTCCCCTGTCCCTGGGATTCTCCAGGTAAGAACACTGGAGTGGGTTGCCATTTCGTTCTCCAATGCATGAAAGTGAAAAGTGAAAGTGAAGTCTCGCGACCCCATGGACTGCAGCCTACCAGGCTCCTCTGTCCATGGAGTTTTCCAGGCAAGAGTACTGGAGTGGGTTGCCATTGCCTTCTCCCTTCAAACTTTCTCCTGAATACAATCTAGACTAAAATTATGATATGTTATGTACCTTGACTTTCAGTACATTCTTTTGAGTAGTAAAATATTTGAGATGCATTAAGAGTAATCTAGTCTTCTTACATATTTAATATGCACATATTTAACTTGTGGCAATAAAATGTCATGATAGAAGATTCATGTATTCATTGATACGACTGTGAAAAATATTACTAGAAATCTATTCAGAGCACTGAGTGAGGCTAAAAGGAAATGTAATAAGACATTAACATGCTCTATACAAATGAGAAGAAAATTTTGTTTAAAGACACTAGGAGAAGCACCAAATTCAGACTAGAGAGTAAGGGAACACAAGTCTGATATTTAAACAGATATTATGTGTGAATAAGTGTTAGTCAATTCAAGCTTAAGGCAAACAGTATTTCAGACACAAGACAGAATGTCTGTTGAAGTCATAAAAATAAATAATTTTGTTATGCACTGAAAGTATTAATAGATCCATATTAATGTATAACCAATAATAGGTGACCAACTCTGCCATCAATTCAAAAAGCATATATTGTGGGACTATAGCAGATATGGGGGCTTCCCAGGTAGTAGTAATACCTAGCAGTATTACTCAAGACTCTTAAGAGTCTTCTCATATTAAAGTAGTAGGCACTAGTAGTAAAGAACTTGCCTGCAAATGCAAGTTAGACATAAGAGATTCAGGTTTGATCCCTGGGTTGGGAAGATCCCCTGGAGGAGGGCGCAGCAACCCACTCCAGGAGCCTGGCAGGATACAGTCTATGGGGTCAAAGAGAGTCAGACATGCCTGAAGCGACTTAGAAAACACGTAGCAGACATAATAAACTGTATTAGCTTACTGGGGCTGACATACAAATTATTATAGACTATGCAGCTTAAAATCACTGCAGCTGGTGATTGCAGTCATGAAATTAAGAGACGCTTACTCCTTGGAAGGGAAGTTATGACTAACCTAGATAGCATATTCAAAAGCAGAGATATTACTTTGCCAACACAGGTCCGTCTAGTCAAGGCCATGTTTTCTCCAGTGGTCATGTATGGATGTAAGAGTTGGACTGTGAAGAAAGCTGAGTGCCGAAGAATTGATGCTTTTGAACAGTGGTGTTGGAGAAGACTCTTCAGAGTCCCTTGGACAGCAAGGAGATCCAACCAGTCCATCCTAAAGGAGATCAGTCCTGGGTGTTCATTGAAAGGACTGATGCTTCAGCTGAAACTCCAATACTTTGGCCACCTCATGCGAAGAGTTGACTCATAGAAAGGACCCTGATGCTGGGAGGGACTGGGGGCAGGAGAAGAGGACGACAGAGGATGAGATGGCTGGATGGCATCACTGACTCAATGGACATAAGTTTGAGTGAACTCCGGGAGTTTGTGATGGACAGGGAGGCCTGGTGTGCTGTAATTCTTGGGGTCGCAGAGTCAGACACGACTGAGCGACTGAACTGAACTGATGCAGCTTAAACATCAGAAATTTATATTCAAAATTTATATTTATATTTTCTTACAGGTTTGGAAGCTAGAAGTCCAAGATCAAAGCATTGTCGGGTTTGATTTCTCCTGTGGTCTCTCTCCTTGGCTTGCAGATGGCTGCCTTTCTCTCAAATGGTCTTTTCGTTTTGCTCGTGCATCGCTGGTGTCTCTTCTTTGTTCAAATTTCCTCTTCTTTTAAGGGTACTAGTCACTGTATGAGGGACTACTCTAATGATCTTAATTTAATTTAAAGGCCTCATCTCCATATATGTTCTGACATTCTAAGGTACTAGAGGCTAGGGTTTTATCATATAAATTTTGGGTGGAAACAATTCAACTCAAAACATAAAAATAAATTTTGGTATAAAACTGAATCAAATATGCAAAAATAATTTCAGAGTCCTTCTCTCTCTCCTCCAGCTTTCAAATACAGGAAACAATTAAAAAAATGAAAAAGACACAGATGTGTATAATGGACTTTTGGACTCAGAGGGAGAGGGAGAGGGTGGGATGATTTGGGAGAATGGCATTCTAACATGTATACTATCATGTAAGAATCGAATCGCCAGTCTATGTCTGACGCAGGATACAGCATGCTTGGGGCTGGTGCATGGGGATGACCCAGAGAGATGTTATGGGGAGGGAGGTGAGGGGGGGGGGTTCATGTTTGGGAACGCATGTAAGAATTAAAGATTTTAAAATTAAAAAAATAAAAAACTAAAAAAAAATGAAAAAGAAAATCTGGAAAATAAAATATAGCAGCTATAAAAAATAACAGAAAAGCAGAATATGCTGCTGCTGCTGCTGCTGCTAAGTTGCCTCAGTTGTGTTTGACTCTGTTTGACCCCATAGATGGCAGCCCACCAGGCTCCCCCTTCTCTGGGATTCTCCAGGCAAGAACACTTGAGTGGGTTGCCATTTCCTTCTCCAGGGGATTTTCCCAACCCAGGGATTGAACCTGGGTATCCTGCACTGCAGGCAGATTCTTTACCAATTGAGCCACCAGTGAAGCCCTAGTAAGAATTGCCATAGTAAGAATTCCCTAATTTTAAATACTTATCTTCTCATTATGTACTTTTTACATTATTAACTATGTTGCTTTATTACTTAAGCAATATTTGTACATTTTTATTCTAGTTATACCTTGGAAAGTTTAGGGTACACTTTTTTCAGATTGCAACAACTTTCAAATTAATCAACTGGAGATTATGAAAATTCCTGAGTCCTAAATTCCTGACTTCACTAGAGTAACTTAGCAATATTTTCAATGAATTAGATTAAACATTCAGAATCCCAGATACTGGGAAGTATTGAAGGCCAAAGGAGAAGGGGACGACAGAGGATGGGATGGTTGGATGGCATCACCAACTCAATGGACATGAGTTTGAGCAAGCTCCGGGAGTTGGTGAGATACAGGAAAGCCTGGCCGTGCCGCAGTCCATGGGGTTGCAAAGAGTCGGACATGACTGAGCGACTGAACAACAACAAATCGTTGTAGGGCATGAGACCTCTCCTTTCTGCATTCTCAACTCTATTTTAATGGCGACTTCTGCTTATTAACTTTTACAACCCAAAGGAAATAGTATAAAAGCCCTCACAACAGAGGTGAGCAGAAACGTGTTTGTTTAGCCCAAGAAACAGAGAAGAGCTGGTGAGAATACAAAGTACTCCTATTAGTTCAGCAAAGAGCAGAGTTATAGTAGCCTAATCACAGCCAGGAAAGGTCACTTCTGAGGTAATAAACAACTAGCAGTGTAATTTTTGGAGGAAGCAGTATTTTCTAATATAATTGATAAACTATTTATGCTTATAGTAAAGCCTGAGCAACTGCAGAGGAGAGATAAAAGAAGTGTTGGTAAACAGTAAGTCCTCTGAAACAAGATACAGACAAACTCTTGACTTATGTTAGGAATCTTGTGGAGTAAACCGAGAAAATCTGCTGAATAAATGGATAAATAAAGACAATGTGGAACATATGCAAAAGAGACAGTTTTCTTAATCACATGGAATTTAGGGTTTTCAGGAAGATCTGACCAAGACAGATTTTCAGTTTCCTTCAGCTTGACTAAATTTACAGGCTTCTTCCTGATTCTAGGCTCTGACCATTTTGTTTTTGGAGTGTTTTCTTTAGCAAACTGGCAATAGTAAACTTTTTTCTGCTTTTTTGAGATGGAAATCTTTTAAAAGCCTGCTGTCAATTTTATAAACTAAGAATATCTTTCTCAAGGACCTGGGAGTAATTTCTTTGAAATATAAACAGGAAGGAATGCCCAATCTTCAGGGGGCACCTTGCTCCAACTTATAAAACTGCCTTCTGTTGTGAAGATAGAAGAATGTTTACTTTTCCTTGAGCGAAGTCACTCAGTCATGTCTGACTCTTTGCGACCCCATGGACTGTAGCCTACCAGGCTCCTCCATCCATGGGATTCTCCAGGCAAGAGTACTGGAGTGGGTTGCCATTTTCCTTCTCCAGGGGATCTTCCTGACCCAGGGATTGAACTCAGGTCTCCCGCATTCCAGGCAGATGCTTTAACCTCTGAGCCACCAGGGAGCCAATTAGCAAAAACAGAAGGGCTGTGATTCCTATACCTCAGTTCTTAAAAACACTGCATCCCCTTCTTACAATTCTCCTTAATCACATGATGCTCAAGTTCAAGAAGGTGATATCACCCTATCAAAAAAAATAAATAAAATAAAGTCACTGAATTTATTCTCTATATTCTGCAAGCTTCCAGAAGTGACTGATCTATACCTATATTAGTGAGATTGTGTTTCCTGCTCAGACTATCCAACAAATACCAGCTATTATTAATAACACTAGATTATCTAGTCATGCTTCCCAGAAAATAAGCTGATTGTGTTGGGGAGGGGACAAATTTCCCCTCTATCCCTCTGGAGCTCTGTGGTTGGACTCACAATGAGGTCAACAAAAGTGAGAGATTAATGGAAGAAAAAGAAACAAATTTTATATTATGTGTATCGAGATCTTATGAAATGGGACATAAGAAGTGTCAAAGCAGGCAATTTTTATGCTTTTTAGCCAAAGAAACAATACATTTGTGTGGAATTGATGGGAAAAAGAAACTTAGATTTGGGTGCTTAATTGGCAAAGAATTTAACCAAAGTTAGGACTTGGGGAAGTAAATTAAAGTAGCAAGGTTTTTATACAGACTTCTTGGCCCCAATTCCCTATCTCCACAATAATGTTATTACTTTCCTACCTACAGACACAGCATGTGCACCTTTCATATAAAAGATTTATATTCTACTTTCAGGAAGAATTGGAGGGGTGTTAAGGTGTTTCTCTTGCATTAGCTCTTTCTTAGGTAACTTTAAATCAAACAATCCATTTGCTATTAAGGCATATTTTGAGCTGGCCTGCCCTGGGTCCCTAGACAACAGCATCCTGTGATAAATGTCTTGATCAAAAGGTTTGGGGTCAAAAAGAATTGGGAAACGCTTAAAAATATACCTCACCTTATGAATTTATTGCCAGTAACTTTAAATTAAGTGGAGAAAACTGAAGACTCCTTGTTAACATCTCACTGAAGTTCATTACAGTATTTAAATGAGAAACTTTACTACACATTCTATGGTGCGTGCTAAGTTACTTCAGTTGTATCTGACTCTGCAACCATATGGACTGTAGCCCACCAGGCTCCTCTATCCATGGGATTCTCCAGGCAAGAATACTGGAGTTCATTGCCATGCCCTTCCTTCTCCAGGGGATCTTCCCATCCCAGGGATTGAGCCCATGTCTCTTATGTCTTCTGCAATGGCAGGCGGGTTCTTTACAACTAGCCACCTGGATGAAGTCACTCTTACTTAAACACGTTTTTCAGAAACCACATTAGTTGCAATTCTATCCAGGCATCACAATATGATTTTTTTTAAAGGAGAAGTGGAACCTAAAATAATACTTAATGGAATAGTTTATTATATCACTGCCCAAGTTACTATTTTAAAATAAAATAAACATGCATAAAAGTAGAATAACTTCTGGAATATATTCTCACAGTTTTCACTCCTTTAAAGTTGCTTTCCTCTAATAATTTCATTTAAGCAACATAATTATATATTATTTATATTTGATAGTGTGTATGTAGGTGTGAGTATGTCAGTTCAGTTCAGTCACTCAGTCATGTCCTATTCTTTGTAATCACATGGACTGCAGCTCGTGAGGTTTCCCTATCCATCACCAACTCCCAGAGCCTACAAAACTCATGTGCATTGGCTCAGTTATGCCTTCCAACCACCTCATTCTCTGTTGTACCCTTCTCCTTCCACCTTCAATCTTTCCCAGCATCAGGGTCTTCTCCAATGAGTCAGTTCTTTGCATCGGGTGGCCAAAGTATGATCTCTCTTACGATGGACTGGTTGGATCTCCTTACTATCCAAGGGACTCTCAAGAGTCTTCTCAACACCACAGTTCAAAAGCATCAATTCTTCAGTGCTCAGTTTTCTCCATAGTCCAACTCTCACATCCTTACATAACAACTGGAAAAGCCATAGCTATGACTAGATGAACCTTTGTTGGCAAAGTAATATCTCTGCTTTTTAATATGCTGTGTAGGTTGGTCATAACTTTCCCTCCAAGAGCAAGCGTCTTTTAATTTCATGGCTGAAGTAAACATCTGCAGTGACTTTGGAGCCCTAAAACATAAAGTCTATCACTGTTTCCACTGTTTCCCCATCTATTTGCCATGAAGTGATGGGACCAGATACCATGATCTTAGTTTTCTGAATGTTGAGTTTTAAACCAACTTTTTCACTCTTCTCTTTCACTTTCATTAAGAGGCTCTTTAGTTTTCTTCAATATCTGCCATAACGGTGGTGTCATCTGCATATCTGAGGTTATTGATATTTCTCCCTGCAATCTACATTCCAACTTGTGCTTCATCCAGACCAGCGTTTCTCATGATGTACTCTGCATAAAAGTTAAATAAGCAGAGTGGCAATATACAGTCTTGACATATATTCCTTTCCCTATCTGGAACCGTTCTGTTGTTCCATGTCCAGTTCTAACTGTTGCTTCCTGACCTGCATACAGATTTCTCAGGAGGCAGGTCAGGCAGTCTGGTATTCTCATCTTTTTCAGAATTTTCCACAGTTTCTTGTGATCCACACAGTCAAATTCTTTGGCATAGTCAATAAAGCAAAAATAAATGTTTTTCTGGAACTCTCTTGATTTTTTGATGATCCAGCAGATATTGACAATTTGATCTCTAGTTCCTCTGCCTTTTTTAAAACCAGCTTGAACATCTGGATGTTCATGTTTCACATACTGTTGAAGCCTGGCCTGGAGAATATTGAGCATTACTTTACTAGCATGTGAGATGAGTGCAACTGTATGGTAGTTTGAACATTCTTTGGCATTACCTTTCTTAGGGATTAGAATGAAAACTGGTCTTTTCCAGTCCTGTGGCCACTGCCGAGTTTTCCAAATTTGCTGGCATATTGAGTGCAGTACTTTCACAGCATCATCTTTTAGGATTTGAAATAGCTCAACTAGAATTCCATCACCTCCACTAGCTTTGTTTAGAGTGATGCTTCCTAAGCACCACTTGACTCTGCATTCCAGGATGTCTGGCTCTAGGTGAGTGATCATACTTTGATGATTATCTGGGTCATGATCTTTTTTGTATAGTTCTTCTGTGTATTCTCACCTATTCTTAATATCTTCTGCTTCTGTTAGGTCTATAACATTTTTACCCTTTGCATGAAATAATCTCTTAATATCTCTAATTTTCTTGAAAAGATCTCTAGTTCTTACCACTCTATTGTTTTCCTCTATATCTTTGCACTGATCACTGTGGAATGTTTTCTTATCTCTCCTTGCTCTTCTTTGGAACTCTGCATTCAAATGGGTATATCTTTTCGCCTTTACCTTTTGCTTCTCTTTTTTTCACAGCAATTTGTAAGTTCTCCTCAGATAGCAATTTTGCTTTTTTGCATTCCTTTTTCTTGGGGATGATCTTCATCCCTGTCTCCTGTACAATGTCACGAACCTCTGTCCATAGTTCTCCAGGCATTGTATCAGATCTAATTCCTTGAATCTATTTCTCACTTTCACTGTATAATCATAAGGGATTTGATTTAGGTCATACCTGAATGGTCTAGCGGTTTTCCCTACTTTCTTCAATTTAAGTCTGAATTTGCCAATGAGGAGTTCATGATTTGAGCCACAGTCAACTCCCAGTCCTGTTTTTGCTGACTGTATAGAGCTTCTCCATCTTTGGCCGCAAAGAATATAATCAATCTGATTTCGGCATTGACCATCTGGTGATGTCCATGTGTAGAGTCTTCTCTTGTGTTGTTGAAAGAGGATATTTACTATGACCAGTACGTTTATTGGCAAAACTCCATGAGCCTTTCCCCTGCTTCCTTCTGTACTCCAAGCCCAAATTTGCCAGTTACTCCCTACCTCAAATGCAATAAGCATCAATAAAAGGTTCATTTTAACAGACAATGGGTTTCACTACAAATCTTGAGATTTTTGATAAAACTTTTTATCTCAGTCCAAATTCTCTCTGGAAGTAGTATAAGATTATAATTGTAGAGAGACCATTTCTTCTAGTGTGTGTGGAAGGGAGCAGGAAGTTTATGAATGCAAAACTGGTATAATTAAAAGCATACTGACAATAGTGGCCATGGATAAACATTTTACCAAAATCCCTCTTATGGAATTCTTTCCATATATAATGTATATAGTTTTGTATTTTTGAAAAACCATATTTTTCATTGGCTTTCTTAATATTTAGTGCTGATCCATCCATTAAAATATATTTTTTTACTTTATTTTATATTGGAGAAGAGTTGATTAACAATGCTGTAATAGTTTCAAGTGTACAGCAAAATGATTCAGTCATACCTATGCATATATTTATTTTTTATCAAGTTATTTTCCCATTTAGGTTGTTACATAATATTGAACAGAG
Organism: Ovis aries; assembly: GCF_016772045.2. NCBI lineage: Eukaryota > Metazoa > Chordata > Mammalia > Artiodactyla > Bovidae > Ovis > Ovis aries. The sequence continues at coordinate 65,199,866 of NC_056063.1, forward strand.
TCCCCTGTGCTATATATTAGGATCTTCTTGGTTAATCATTTTAATTACAGCAGTTGTATATATGACAGTCCCAAACTCTCAGTCTATCCTTCTCCCCTATCCTAATGACTATGTTCTCTAAGTCTATAAGTCTGTTTCTATTTAGAAAACGAGTTCATTTGCATCATTTATTTTTGTTGTTTACTCGCTAAGTCGTGTCCCACTCTTTGTGACTCCATGAACTATAACCCAATAGGCACCTCTATCCATGGGATTTCCCAGGCAAGAATATTGGAGTAGGTTGCCATTTCTTCTGCCTCATTTCTTTTTAGATTCTGCATATAAGGGATATCATGCAACATTTATTTCTCTGTCTGACTTAATTCACTCAGTATGACAATCTCTATGTCCACCCATGTTGTAAAATGTTGTGTTTCCAAGGATATATAAAAACTAAGCTGATACTATTAAATACCAAGATGATTACAAAGGCATATGCATATATTCATTTATAACACCCTACTATCCTGTAAGTATGAAAGGTTGTCTAAATTTATCTAACTTACTTGGTACTGTTGAAAAATTTAATCACATATTTGTCATACCAAAATGAATGTATGCGTGGAAGAAATATCAGATTGTAAGAAAGTGTATGAGATATAGAGAAAGATACTACTGTTTCCATAGTAATAGCATGTTCAATCAGTTGCTGTTGGATGAAACTAACTGAAGAATAAATTATATGGAGTTCACACAAAACATAAAATGCACAAGATTAAGAGATTCATATTGGCAAAGTTGGCATCTAACTATAAGAATCCACCTTTTCTCAATTATATTTGGGATCAGGACTCTGCTTAGTCTTAAGCAGTTTGGCTTATGAAGAGAGGCCTATTGTTGCAATTTTTATAACCACTGCTGTGGTTAATTGTTGAAATATGCTTGGCTGGTCTCTGAATGTTGTTATAAAAACTAGATAAAATTAGATAGTATATGAGAAAGTGCTCCTTAAATTGTAAAGAACTCCACTAATTCATCATTAATATTCTTCTGAATCTTGATAATAAAATTCTGTCACTTCTCTCCTTAGTAATACCACTAGTTCTCATACATATTTTTCATAAAAATAAATTATTTTGCTCAGTTTATCTTGCACAGGAACTTCATTTCTTTCAAGTTTTTCCCTAAGTATTTAACTCTAAGTTTCCCTTTTACTAGGAAAACTGGAAAATAATACATAGTCTACATGAGGTACCTAATAGAGGGAGCTTATGGCCTGTGGCCAAATTTCCTAGAACAGAACAAAAACTATTTGAATCAGATGGTCCAGCACCATGACAGATAATTTCTTGGCATTTTACTTGCAGATCTAATCTAAATGGAATATAGTTGAGACTAACAATTTCTTAACATGATGGTTAAATTTAAATAAGAAAATATGTTATGGGGAGGGAGGTGGGAGGGGGGTTCATGTTTGGGAATGCATGTAAGAATTAAAGATTTTAAAATTTAAAAAAAAAAAAATAAAATAAAATAAAACTTAAAAAAAAATAAAAAAAATTAAAAAAAAAAGAAAAAAAAAGAAAATAATGTTTTGTCCACTGTTTTGCATCTCCACTTTCAGAAAATTATTTTAAATACAGTGTTTCATTATAGTATTTCTACTACTCTACAAAAAGCATAGAAAATTTTATGTGAGTCAGTGACATGATAAAATATTACTTTTTATCTGTAGTCACTTTGCTATGCATGGTGAAATAAAGAAGTCTGAGCTAATGTTCTCAAAACAACAGAAAGAATTATGTTAAAACCATCCAATTAGTTTTTATGGCATGAAAGCAAAAAGTAGTGGTTAAGCATTTAGAGTTTTAAGATGCATTGCCTGGCTGCCAATCCAGCTCTGGTGCTTACCATTTCTAACATGGGGTAAATTACTTATGCTCTTTGCCTCATTTTACCATCTGTAAAGATAACAGATGATAAAGACAACAGATAAAAACTATGAGAAACCTAGACAGCATATTAAAAAGCAGAGACATTACTTTGCCAACAAAGGTCTGTCAAGTCAGAGCTATGGTTTTTCCAGTAGTCTTGTATGGATGTGAGAGTTGGACCATAAATAAAGATGCAGGGGGAGAGGGGTTAGTCACTAAGTCATGTCTGACTCTTGAGACCCCATGAACTGTAGCCTGCCAAGCTCCTCTGTCCATGGGATTCTCCAGGCAAGAATACTGGAGTGGGTTCCCATTTCCTTCTCCAGGGTATCTTCCTGACCCAGGAATCGAACCCAGGTCTCCTGCACTGGAGGCAGAGTTTTTACCAACTGAGCTACAAGGGAAGTCCCAGAAACATGAGTGCCAAAGAATTGATGCTTTTGAACTGTGGTGCTGGAGAAAAATCTTGAGAATCCCCTGGACAACAAGGAGATCCAACCAGTCTATCCTAAAGGAAATCAGTCCTGACTATTCATTAGAAGGACTGATGCTGAAGCTCTAATACTTTGGCCACCTGATGCAAAGAACTGACTCATTGGAAAAGACCCTGGTAGTGGGAAAGATTGAAGGCAGGAGGAGAAGGGGATGGCAGAGAATGAGATGGTTGGATGACATCACTGATTCAATGGACATGAGTTTGAGCAAGCTCCAGGACACAGTGAAGGACAGGGAAGCCTGGCGCTGAAGTCCATGGGGTCACAAAGAGTCAGACAAGACTGAGTGACTGAACTGACTGAAAGATAACAGTATTCAAATCACAGTTGATCTGAAGATTAAATAAGTTAAATCCTGAAAAATAATTTAAAAGGTACCCAGCATAAGAATGGAGAAGGCAATGGTACCCCACTCCAGTACTCTTGCCTGGAAAATCCCATGGATGGAGGAGCCTGGTGGGTTACAGTCCATGGGGTCACTAAGAGTTGGACACGACTGAGTGACTTCCCTTTCACTTTTCACTTTCATGCACTGGAGAAGGAAATGGCAACCCACTCCAGTGTTCTTGCCTGGAGAATCCCAGGGATGGGGGAGCCTGGTGGGCTGCCGTCTATGGAGTCACACAGAGTCGGACACGACTGAAGTGACTTAGCAGCAGCAGCAGCAGCAGCATAAGAAAGCACACATAATAAATGTAATTGTTAATATCAGGGAAACATTTACCTTTATTTGAAAATATTTCAGTTATACTGGTCAAGAAAATGCAGCACTAAAAATGAAGAAATCAAATAGAAATAATAAAAATATAAATTTCTATAATATGTCAATTTCCTCTAAATACAAAGATAGGGAAGAGTTACTTCTCAGACAAAGATATACATAACAAGTTACTCAAATAAACATCTATTCAGCCAAATATTTACTCGTTTTTATACTAGTGAAATTTTGAATCAATAACTTTAATTTCATTTTGATAGTATTTTTCCATAGAGTACAGAGTTTATTCAATCTCATTTCCCTACATTTTAATGTCTAGTATTTATCCTTCCTTAAAGTATTTTGCATATTTTAGAACACTGTTATCTACACGTAAAGACTAGAAGTCTTCTTTTTGATTCTTTAAGGGATTATTAATCTTTAAGCAGGAAATTTAGCTTTTACCAAATATAGTATTACATTGTATAATTTTCTATGCTTTAGGTTACTGGCTACATGTAAGTTATTACCTCAGGTAAGATAGAAAGGATATTGAAAATATTAGAATAATCAGGCAAATAGTATGATTATGAATAGTAAATTATTTAATGTCTCTTAAATCTAGTTTCTTAGTTCTGCTTTTGCTCACTAGTAAAGTAAATATGAGCTATTACCTGAAAATCTCCACCCATAAAATTGTCATAATTAAGTCTAAATTTAAGGAAAATTTAGAAATATTGATTTTAAAGTGGATACGGGATATAAATGCTAGAGATATAACATAAATTCACTTAGTTACAACATCAAGACAATAGATATTTATGCTTTTATAGAGCTTTGAATGACATGTTTCTTGGTGGTTACATCAAGTTTCTCAGGCTAAAGGGTCAACAAACGGTTATTAAATTCTCAAAAAGTACATTATTGTCTTGGAAAGCAAGACTTCAAAAATATACATTAAGACTTCATTCTCAATTCCTGTTTCGATAACTTGACTACACCAGGCCTTGTGAATTACTCTCTGGAGCCAGGGTTATAAATGTCTTTGACTGGCAGGTGCATGGCAACGTGAGTGCTTTCTGTTCTAGCAGAAAGTATGTTAAGTTCCACCAGAGCCTATACAGAATGGGTTTGCTGTAGTAAAGAGAGGTTCTGTTACTAAACATAATGAAAGTGATGTCAGTTGATTTTAAAAAATATACATATGCACGTTTATGGAAATTTTTAGAGAAATTCATAGACCAATCAGTTGGTAACTCATAAGAAGTCATTGTTACTTACTACCTGCCATATTGAAGGGCTTGAATTATGGTAGCAGAATAATGACTTTGCCTTAAAATTTCCCAATAAAGCATAAAGTTGAATGAAAACCAGTGATGCTAAAGCTGAAGGTCCAACACTTTGGCCACCTGACGTGAAGAGTCAACTCACTGGAAAAGCCCCTGATGCTGGGAAAGACTGAATGCAAAAGGAGAAGAGGGCAGCATAGGATGAGATGGTTGCATAGTATCACCAATTCAATGGACATGAACTTGGGCAAACTCCAGGAGACAGTGAGAGACAGGGAGGCCTGGTCTTCTGCAATCCATGGGGTTGCAAAGAGTCTGACATGACTTAGCGACTGAACAACAAGAAATCATTGTTACTTACTACCTGCCATATTGTAGGGCTTGAATTATGGTAGCAGAGTAATGAATTTGCCTTAAAATCACCCAGTAAAGCCTAAAGTTGAAAGAAAACCAATATGAACTACCCACCTCCTGAGCAGTGAATCAGTATTTGCAACCAGACATTCTGCTCCAGACACCCAATGTTTTGTTGCACTTAAGAAAAAAAAAAAAGAAAGACAGTGCTAAGTTGTGCCCAACTCTTGTGATCCCATAAACTGTAGCCTTCCAGGCTCAGTTCATTGGATTCTCCAGGCAAAAATACTAGATAAAAATAAAATAAAATAAAATAAAATAAAATAAAATACTTGCCATTTCCTTCTCCAGGGGAACTTCCCAACCCAGGAACTGAACCCAAGTCTCCCGCACTGTGGCCAGATGCTTTACTGACTGAGCTATACAGGAAGCCCCCTTGTTGCACTTAAGAAACCATAAAATGTGAAATGTAGCCTGTCAGCCTCTTCTGTTCATGGGATTCTCCAGGGAAGGATACTGGAGTGAGTTGCCATTCTCTTCTCCAGGGGATTTTCCTAACCTAGGGATCCAACCCAGGTCTCCTGCCTTGTAGGCAGGTTCTTTACTGTCTGAGCCACCAGGCAAGTCCCCTCAGATAAGACACCAAAACCTGAAAATATTTAAATCCCACAGTCTGCCCTCCATATCCATGATTCTGCACCAGCTGAATCAATCAGTCATGGTTTTATAGTACGGAAGTTATTACTGAAAAAGATCTGTGTATAAGTGGTTTGAGGCAGTTCAAATCTGTGTTATTCAAGGGGGCGTCTCCTATAATTAAATGCAGTAGTAACTATACAGTAGTCCTTACAAAACATTCCAGTATATATGAGGGTACAGGCAACATTAGCCTAAGGTTCACAGCTGGCAGGTGGTGGAAGTAGGACTCCAGTCCCTGGAATATGACCCCCAGTTTCACAGATGCTGCAGTCCATAACCCTAACCCACATGCTATTCTTCCCACTATACTTACAGAGACCTGGGTTGGAAGAGAGAGAGCAAGAGAGAGAAAATGAGACTAGTCATTTGTCATAGAATTTGTTTGCTGAGGCATCTTGGGAAATGTATACACTGATGTATTCATAAACATTTTTATCCCACTGTGCTGTATTTGTCAAGGCATTGCAGGGAAGTATCAGAAAATAAGTGTCCACTCTGCAAGCAAGGAGTGAAAGAAATAGAGAGAGTCCAAAATTTAGAACTTTAAGTGTTCAAGGAGACAGCTTTCTCATTTTTCTCATCCCCAATTAGTTAAGAATAAAACTAAGAAAGCCTTTGATCAATAAGAATAGATTAAAATCCATAGTTGAGTTAAGAAACAAATTAAGAGGATGATCAATATACCTGATATCAAAAGCTTTAAAGTGTCTCTGAGTAAAAGTTCACCTAAGCGTGTGGAATCAAGTAAATCCTTTCAACTTGAAGAAATTGCTCAGTGAAAAGGAAATAAATGTGTGGTTATCCCACAAAGTCTGGTAAGTTGAAAATACCCTCAATTAATTTGAGGGGAGCGGTAAAAGTTATTAGTTTAAATTGACAGTTCCAGGAAGGAGTAAATCCAGCATTCAGACAGGCAGTCTGAATAACATGTGTTCTTGAGCAGTTTCAAACAAAAAATATGTTAACAACATGCTACCAGAAAAATAATAAGAATTGTATTATATATAATTTGTATCTAATCCTATCAACAACATAATTAGACACAATAAAATAAAATAATGGCTACAGAATTCTGAGCAAAAACAATCTTGGGTTGAGAAATTAGTAGTTCATAAAAATATCCACCAAGTATAAGAATAAAGACATTTTCAGATACACAAAGACTCAGAAAGTTTACTTCTTTCACAATATTGCTTAACAAAAATTCACATGAGAATGCATTCTGACAGAAAAAAATCAAGAAGGAAGAAAGAAAATATGGCATTCTAAAAGTCTTAGTACAATACATGGATGTCCAGTAGACACATGAGAAGATGTTCAACATGGCTAATTATTAATATTAGAGAAATTCAAATAAAAACTACAATGTGGTACCACCCATCAATCAGAATGGCCATCATCTAACAGCATAAAATAATAAATGCTGGAGAGGGTATGAGGAAAGAGAACCCTCCTACACTGTTGGTGGGCATGCAAATTGGTGCAGCCACCATGGAAGAGTTTGGAGGTGCCTCCAGAGAACTAAACAAAGAGTTGTCATATGATATAGAAATCCCATTCCTGGCCTGAGAGTGTATCTACACAAAGGTATAATTTGAAAAGATACATGTACCTGTATGTTCATAGCAGCACTATTTACAATAGCCAAGATGTGTAAAAAAAGGTCCTTCAACAGATGAATGGATAAAGATGTGAATAAAGATATATACAATGGAATAATAGTCATAAAAATAATGAAATAATGCTGTCTGCAGCTACATGGATGGACCAAGAGATTATCATACTAACTGAAGTAAGTCAGAAAGAGAAAGACAAACACCACAGAATACCACTAATATGTGGAATCCAAAATATGACCAAACGAACTTATCTACAAAATAGAAACAGACTCAGACATAGAAAACAGACTTGTTATGTTGCCAAGGTGGAAGGGAGGCAGGGGAGGGTTGGATTGGGAGTTTGGGACAGGCGGATGCAAACTATTACATATAGAATGGATAAACAACAAAGTCCTATTTTATAGCACAGGGAGCTATATTCAAAATTATTTAATAAACCAAAATGGAAAATTAAAAAAGAATGAAAAAGGAGATATATGTATGTACATGCTCATATATATATATATATATATATATATATATATACACACACATACATATATACAAATCACTTTGTTATATACCAGAAACTAAAACAATATTGTAAATCAACTATACTTCAATTAAAATAAAAATTTTAATGTCCTAGTACCAAAAGAACATTTCACAAATTTTTCCTTTTAGGGGATTTATACCACAATTTTAGACCTTCCTGTTTTGTTTATAGTTTAACCTCACTTTCAGTAATACCAGTCAATTAGTAAAAAACCAAGTTTAAACAATTTGAATCCAATAGCACACAATTAAACATTTACTCTGCTCTTCTATTTATCACTATTTTCATTCTCAAAAAAGATATTTTTCATGAATTATCTGGATACTAATGTAGAATTTTACTTCTGCTTCTTTTATTATGAAAAACAAGCAACTACTGTAATGTCAAATTTGAAGCATCACTTCTTCATCATTCCTTATTTCTCCAGTTTTACAGGCAGCACTAAGATCTTCAACTAATGCTTTACCTGAAACAGAAACAATAAAATGGCATGCTTTATTGGATCCCTAAACAATTATATCTATATACATGATTAGTAAGTTTTCTATCAACTCATCATGATCAATGCATTGAGTTTTAACATTATCAATACAAATTTAAGATTCTTATAAACTCCATTTATAGGACAGATTGAAACTTCATATTGCCCGGTGTTTGAATAAACACAAAACATTGAGCGTGCTTCTTCTTTTCTGTTTCTTTTGCATTCATTTGAATGGTGGATCTAATTCATTTCAAGTTATGCCCTTACCCTAGATATACTTATTCCAATGAGACTCAATGTTGTTTTCAAGTGACCATCTCAAAACTTCAGAAAAGGTAACTAGGTAGATGATGTGTATCTATCTCTTTAGGTATTAGCTTAATGAAAGCCTTGCTTAAATCTGTCCCTAGCTTACCCTCCAATGTTGAAAGCCATTACCACTCCAAAATACCACCAGTGGTATAACCATTAATATTTTACTCATACAATGGATTACAATGGAGATATTATATTTAAAGTAGCAGAGTGCCATTGTATGTGTTGTTGATAAAATGTCTCCAAACCTGAATCCACTCACTGAAGAAACAGTCAACCTTTGGGGAATACATTAAAGACTGTTTTAATTTAAATTAGTTTCACTGAAAATCCTGAGCTCTTTTCACCACCCTTAACTGCTGTGTTATCTTCTCTCTCCCCTACCTTACCTATACTCCCTTGCTTTCAAGTGATATGCTTATGTATCTTTCTCAGTATCTAATCAGTGTGATGATATTTGAGGGCAGAAAACATATTCGTAATATCTGTAAATTCAGCACTCAGCAAATTTCCTGGCACACAGTAGGTGCCAAGTGAATATTTATTATTCTGACCTAGAAAAAGACTATTTGTCAAGAACTGCCCTATTTAATCTGGGCAAGTGTTTTTGCTTTTTCTGAAGACTTTACAAGAAATAAATTACTTTTGAATGCACACATTATTCCATTATGGCATGCTTGGAAGGGTTATTTGAAACCCTGTAACTAATACAATCAAGGTAGGGTGGCTTACACTATAAACAGACTCGTAGGGCTCAAGGAAGCATTTGGTAGTCTTAACTTAGCTCACTGACATGAACTAATAGGTTTAATAGTTTTGTCAGAATACTGAGGAAATTCTTTGAGAGAGGCTACAATTCTTTTTGCACATAAACAGTGACAGATACAATTTATTGTTTCTACCATGTCTTATAAAGTCAGATCTACAGAGATTCTTATCAGCTGTCTTCAAAGGTTATTCCCATGTAAACAGGAAATGCAAAAAGAGCATCATCGAGTATACTTGAACTCCACAGTTAGCTGGATATCAAGTTATTTACACTTTTTGGCAGCTTCCTGGAGTATAGCAATGTTGTATCCTGCCATTAACAGATGGAGTCTCAACGTGAAAACAACGACTGTAAAACCTGCAATATGTCGGGTTAAAGATTAAGTGAAATCAATGTTATAAGGTGCTATTATATCATATAGTACAATTGTATATACTCTGCCGATCATAAGCTTCACAAATTTACTTATTAAATATCAAGATTTATGACAAAAAAATTTCAGTAGAGATAAGGTGCTCTATGGAGACAAATTCATGTCCCTAATGTGAGTGACAGATGCTATAGAAGCTGCAGAACATCATGCTACTCTGCTTTCCAAATTAAAGATGTCCAAAACAAGAACATTTTTATTGGTTGCTGTTAAGGTTGATGGACCAAGAAGCTGACAGCCTCAAAAATGTTTTAAATGCATTAATTGCATAATCAACATAAAGAATTTTTCTTCCTTCTTTTTCCAGATAAATGGTTTAATAATATCAAAGAGCACTAACTTGAAGTTAATAAATTTTATTGGGTAAATAGCTTTAAATGCTTGGTTTTGAGATGCTCATTTTATGTTTAAACACAAACATCTAGTTACTAATACAAAGGATTGTACTGCCAAACTAGACACAAACAAAACAGAGACCTTACCCATTATCAAACTTTATTAATAGTTTTAATGATCCAGTCAGTAAGGAAGTACAAGTAAAACACAGAGAGGCCTGAGCCATTCCTTCCTTCACATATCAGACACGGGGTCCTTGGCCCAAGGTAATGAATGGGGTCTCTGTCTAACAAGGTGTACTGGTTATTACCTCACACAGCAGGGAGTATATAGGTTAGGAAACAGCTCTATCTTTCTGTAACAGATGTTGTACAGCTTACGTGATATTTTATAGAAAGCTATACATCATAAATCCATTGATCCTAGGTTTTCTTGACATAAGCAATTCTAAACCAGGAACATCCTGCTCAAAGCATTTTATAACAAGGTCTCTTCATCTAAAAAGTATCCTTACCTATTTATAGGAGGATGATCATTAGCAAGTTTGCAAAGAAACTGGGTTATTCATCTACATTCCTTTCCCCTACAGAGCAATCAAAGAAAAATGAAACCGAGACCATGTACATTACTTCTTTCTCCAACTATCAGTAAGTCAATTTTTCAAGAATTTTGCAATCATGGAGAAAAGAAAATTACCATCTCTGACAAGTGATCCCATATGCTATGCAAGTTTAAACAGAACCAAAAAAGGAAAATTGAATAAAATCACATTTGATACCTGTTTATTTAAATTTAAATGCAATAAAATTATTCTAAAGCATGTTTAGTATTTAATACATTAATCAATATTTATGATGCAAACTTACTTCTATGGAAACATCACTTACTTATAAAATCCTTACAATTTTAAGAAAACAGAAAACTGCAATTCGTAAAACAGTTCTGCAACTGAATCAGATATTTTGAGGAATGGATTCTGTTTCTTCTGGGGAAAAGTTACCTATGACAAGGCAGGCATTTAATTTACAGAAACAATTAGAAAGTTAATCAAACCTCATCCTCTCATTCATATTCCACAGAACATGAAAATGCAAAATCTGATTTGCTTACTAATTGACAGTAAAGTGTTTTCAATTACTTTGTCACTCTATAGTGAGCATCCCATGTATTTTGTTGCTGTTTTAGTTGCTAAGTTATTTATGACCCTTTTGAGACCCCATGAACTGTAGCCCACCAGGCTCCCCTGTCCATGGAATTTTCCAGACAAGAATACTAGAGTGGCTTGCGATTTTCTTCTCCAGAAGTTCTTCCCAACCCAGGGATCAATCCTGTATCTCCTGCCTTGGCAGGTAGATACTTTACCACTTAGCCACCAGGGAAGACCTATGTCTCCAGTAGAGTTGTACAAAACCCCAGGGAGAAAGAGTTTAAGGTCTTTGGTTACCATCTTAAAATTCTTAATAGTTTTATCTTTGAATTTGTACTCTAAATGTGAAGTCAGATGGGAAAATGACTCATATGCCTGGGTTTGGGTCTTCAGTTTCACCCATGGACCTGTTCCCCACTGCCGCCCTGATGCCCTAAATCTGGTTCTCAGCTACGAATCTGCTGCCCCTTATGTTAGAATACCTGTCCAGCTCATTTTCCCTATTAGCACCTCATGAACTCTGCTGCTCTCTGTCCCAGTGAGAGTCTGTGTATGACCCAGGGAAGGATGGCATGATCACCATGATACCTCTCGTGGAAAAGCCAGTGTCCCATGGATGGAGGAGCCTGGTAGGCTGCAGTCCATGGAGTCTCTAAGAGTCGGACACAACTGAGCGACTTCTCTTTCACGCATTGGAGAAGGAAATGGCAACCCACTCCAGTGTTCTTGCCTGGAGAATCTCAGGGACGGGGGAGCCTGGTGGGCTGCCGTCTATGGGGTCGCACAGAGTCAGACACGACTGAAGCGACTTAGCAGCAGCAGCTGGTCGTACCATAACACACTTGGCACGTGAATAAGTGAGGGCCTTTTGTGCATGTGTGCTAAGTCTCATCAGTTGTGTCTGACTCTTTGTGACCCTAAGGACTATAGCCAGCCAGGCTCCTTTGTCCATAGAATTCTCCAGGCAAGAATACTAGAGTGGGTTGCCATGCCCTCCTCCAGGGGATCTTCCTGATTGAGGAATCTAATCCATGTCTCTTACATCTTCTGTATTGGCAAGAGGGTTCTTTAACACTAGCGCCACCTGGTAAGCCCGAGGGTCTCTCACCCCCATCCAGTACAGGCACCAATTGTATTGCATAATATACAATTGTTCTTTATAATTTTTAAGTTGTCAAATTTATATCCAACCTGAAGGCTGTACAGCAACAACAAGCTGAGGTAATCTGAACCTAGAAATTTGGAAGAGAGGTAACAAACTTGTAGGATCCATGCCTCAGAGAAATGGTGCCATTCAGATAGTGATGGTATCTGTGGAGCCTGGAGAAATAGAGTCACAAAAGTGAATTCTCAAGAGGTGAAAGGTTCTTGCCAGAGGGAAGTTTCTAGGAATAGTGAGTCAACCAGAAGAAGTAAATCCCTTCTTCTATGTTGGCCTCCAAGTCTCCATCTAAAGCCAGGAGGATATAAAGTATAATGGGGAGCTCTCTGGCAAAGGAAGAGAATGGTATGAGTTTGGAGGTGAACAATAGTTTCTAAAAAGTATGTAGCCTCAGTGAGCCTGCTCACATTTTCATTGATCCCTATCATGTTTCATTAACTTTTGCTAATGGACATGGTATTTACAGGTGTCTCATTCCAAATGTACAGATCCAAGTGTATAGACACAAACTAATCCCTCAAAAATAATTAGGATCAATCACCCCAACCAATACAATATAATAATCTTCTTCTTAGCCTCTGGTCAACGGGATAAGGGCACTCAAAGCTACAAGTGGCTCTCCTGGCTTCAGGTTCAAAGGCACCTAGTTGTATCCTCTGGTAGAAATACTCTGCCTCTGGGAACCAAGTCGCCAAGTATATAGAGTTCAAAGAGAAATCAACACTTAATCAGTGAAAAACGGAGCCACTCTTACATCCATTTTTTGATTCCCGTACTTGCACAGTAGGACAGTAAGAGAACTAAAAGAAGCATGCATAGATTTGCCACTCTATTTGTCCATGGATTGCCTCTATTTAGCGTATCTTACACCTAGTGTCAAATAAATCTTCAGTTATCTTCTCCACTGGGTGCAGATACACAGCAAACCACTTGAACAGCAAGGATTCAAGTCCATTAACACCTCTTTTACTTTCTAAAAAATATTTAAGTCAAGTTGGGGCATTGCACTGTTCTTTTATGCTTCAGGTAATTTTTTAGGTAGAATTTTATCAGTTAAAATTTTCTAATTCTTACATTACATCATTATTATAGTAGTTTGCCAACTCCTTATCTGTATCTTTTTCTATTCACTTTAAAATGTTTTAACTTTTCATGAACCAGAAAGTTAGAATGGAAGTTAGAATTAGCATTCTATGGTCCTTAGCTCATGGGTATATTTTGCTTTTAATAAAGTTAATACAGTGCCTTTAAATAATGCTGCTTTTGAAGCAGAGAGGGATAGGATATCCTTTTGATTTTAAAATTCATTTTTGTTTCTGCAATGTCCTTGTTTCTACTTTGCTCTTTCCTTCTGGGTTCCAAAGTATATCTCCTCATTCCAAATTGCTTTTTGCAACTTTCTTCTTCAGTGATAATTCATTTCTAAATTATCACATCTCCATCTAACATTTTGCTTTCATTATTTAAACATTATGGTGTTTCTGAGGAAAGTTTGAGAGATTAGGATTTAGGTACCTTTAGGAACCCAAAAATCTTACATGTATTTTGAATCCTATAAAATCAAATCACTATGATTATATTTTTGTTTTTATTTTTAGTCAATAATTTAGAATGAAGAAAATATTTTGGTATAAGTTTTACTGTAGTTCTACAGGTGACATATTTGTTTTTGTCTTGAGGATGTCTTTATTTATTTTTTTATTAAATTTTTATTTTTACTTTATTTTACTTTACAATACTGTATTGGTTTTGCCATACATTGACATAAATACACCACGGGTGTACATGCGTTTCCAAATATGAACCCCCTCCCACCTCCATCCCCATAACATCTCTCTGGGTCATCCCCGTGCATCAGCCCTAAGCATCCTGTATCCTGCATCGGACATAGACTGGCGATTCATTTCTTACATGATAGTATACATGTTTCAATGCCATTCTCCCAAATCATCCCACCCTCTTCTTCTCCCACAGAGTCCAAAAGTCCACTCTACACATCTGTGTCTCTTTTGCTGTCTCGCATACAGAGTCATCATTGCCATCTTTCTAAATTCCATATATATGTGTTAGTATACTGTACTGGTGTTTTTCTTTCTGGCTTACTTCACTCTGTATAATCGGCTCCAGTTTCATCCATCTCATTAGAACTGATTCAAATGTATTCTTTATAATGTCTGAGTAATACTCCATTGTGCATGGGTACCACAGCTTTCTTATCCATTCATCTGCTGATGGACATCTAGGTTGTTTCCATGTCCTAGCTATTATAAACAGTGCTGCAATGAACATGGGTACAAGTCTCTTTCAATTCTGGTTTCCTCAGTGTGTATGCCCAGCAGTGGGATTGCTGGGTCATAAGGCAGTTCTATTTGCAATTTTTTAAGGAGTCTCCACACTGTTCTCCAAAGTGGCTGTTCTAGTTTGCATTCCCACCAACAGTGTAGAAGGGTTCCCTTTTCTCCACACCCTCTCCATCATTTATTGCTTGCTGACTTTTGGATCACAGACATTCCGACTGGTGTGAAGTGGTACCTCATTGTGGTTTTGAGTTGCATTTCTCTGATAATGAGTGATGTTGAGCATCTTTTCATGTGTTTGTTAGCCATCCGTATGTCTTCTTTGGAGAAATGTCTATTTAGTTCTTTGGCCCATTTTTTGATTGGGTCGTTTATTTTCCTGGAATTGAGCTGCAGGAGTTGCTTGTGTATTTTTGAGATTAGTTGTTTGTCAGTTGCTTCATTTGCTATTATTTTTCCCATTCAGAAGGCTATCTTTTCACCTTGCTTATAGTTTCCTTTGTTGTGCAGAAGCTTTTAATTTTAATTAGATCCCATTTGTTTATTTTTGCTTTTATTTCCAGAATTCTGGGAGGTGGATCATAGAGGATCCTGCTGTGATTTATGTCTGAGAGTGTTTTGCCTATGTTCTCCTCTAGGAGTTTTACAGTTTCTGGTCTTACATTTAGATCTTTAATCCATTTTGAGTTTATTTTCGTGTGCAGTGTTAGAAAGTGATCTAGTTTCATTCTTTTACAAGTGGTTGACCAGTTTTCCCAGCACCACTTGTTAAAGAGATTGTCTTTACTCCATTGTATATTCTTGCCTCCTTTGTCAAAGATAAGGTGTCCATAGGTGTGTGGATTTATCTCTGGGCTTTCTATTTTGTTCCATTGATCTATATGTCCATCTTTGTGCCAGTACCATACTGTCTTGATGACTGTGGCTTTGTAGTAGAGCCTGAAGTCAGGTTAAGTTGATTCCTCCAGTTCCATTCTTCTTTCTCAAGACTGCTTTGGCTATTCTAGGATTTTTGTGTTTCCGTACAAATCTTGAAATTATTTGTTCTAGTTCTGTTAAAAATACCACTGGTAGCTTGATAGGGATTGCATTGAATTTGTAGATTGCTTTGGGTAGTAACTTTGAGGAGTAGTCTCACTAAATTTAATTTCTAGGTTGGCATAGATTCTTTCAATACTTTGAAGTATCATTACAGTATCTTCTGAATTCTATTGTTTCTTTTGAAAAATCACTTCCTAATGTCAGTGTTGATACTCTAAAGTAATAGTCCTAACATATAATTAAGATGTTCTTTTTCTCAATATTTAAAATGCTTAATTAACTTTATATAATATATCTAGATATGCGCTCCCTTTTACTTATCATACCTAAGATTTGAAGCAACTTAGCAGCAGCAGCAGCAGCAAGATTTATAAGGTATGTTATATCTCTGGGTTGATATCATTCAATAGTTTTAGAAAATTCTCAACCATTACAATTCTCTCCTTTTACATGCAATTACATGTATTTCAGAGCTTTTCACTGCTTCCCATATGTCTCATATGTTCCTGCCATTTTATTCTCTATTTGGATATTTTCTACCGATATTATTTCCAGTTCACATGTCCTCTGCAGTGAGTAGTCTTCTGTTAAGTCCATCTCTTGCATGTTTAATTGGGTCACTGTATTTTACAACCTTTGAGTTTAAAGTTAATAGCTGAATTGATTTCAACTCCTGGTGAAATCTTCCATCTTCTTATCTATTTCTTAAACAGACAAATCGTAGCTACTTAAATATCATGTATGATAACTTTAATACTCAAATTATCTATAATTCTCTTTGTTGCTTTTAGTGAACCATTTGAACATTTGCACTTGTGCCCAGGAATATCTGGTACTTTTGTTTTAATAGCAGACATTATGCACGAAAAAGAAATACTTAATTTAAACTTCTAGCAGATGCTATCTTGATTAAGAGAATATTGATTTTGCTTTATGGAATACTATTAGAATTAAGGTAGATTATTTTTTTTCAGGTTTAATGATCCAAAATTGACATATAACTTGTATAATTTAAGTGGACAGTGGGTTGACTTGATACACATATATTGCAATATAAGTACCACTGTAGATAAAACCTCCATCATGTCACATAGTTACCATCTTTAAAAACTTTATGGTAAGAAAATTAAAGATCTGCTCTCTTAGCAACTTTCAAGTATACAATACAGTACTGTTAACTATAATTGCCAATGGTGAGCATCAGTTACCCAGAACTTATTCATCTTCTAACTGGAGGTCTATATCATTTGGCCAGCATCTATCTCCCTTTCTCCCCACCCTCCACTCTTGGTAGTCACAGTTCTACTCTCTGTTTTTGCAAGTTTGGCTTTTTTAGATTCCATTTATAAATAATATCATACAATACTTGTCTTTTTCTTTCTGACTTCCTTCACTTAGCATAATGACATCAAGATCCTTCCATGTTGTCACAAATGGCATGATTTCCTTTCTCATGGTTAATTAATATTCATGAATCCTAGGATTGTATTTTCTATTTCTGTCAAGAATAAGGCAGATAATTTTAACAGTCGTGGAGAAAGCTCACTTGATTTTTTTATTTCAGGGTGTGTGTTTGTGTGTGTGTCTGTGGGTATGTGTAGTAACTAATGTACATTTTTGTTGTTTTTGTTCAGTCAGTAAGTCATGTTCAACTCTTTGCGATCACATGGACTGCAGCATGATAGGCTCTTTTGTTCTCCACTATCCTCAGTTTGCTCAAATTCATGTTCATTGTGTCAGTCATACTATCTAACCATCACATCCTCTGCCACCTCCTTCCCATTCGCCTTCAATCTTTCCCAAAATTAGAGTCTTTTCCAATGATTCAGCTCTTAGCATTGGATGGCCAAAGTACTGGAGCTTCAGCTACAGTATCAGACCTTCCAAAAAATATTTATGGTATATTTCCTTTAGGATTGATGGGTTTGAACTCCATGCAGTCTAACAGCTTCTCAAGAGTCTTCTCCAATACCACAGTATGAAAGCATCAATTTTTCCGTGTGCAGCCTTCTTTATGGTCCAGCTCTCATGTCCATATATACTAGAAAAACCATAGCTTTGACTATTTGCACCTATGTTAGCAAAGTGCTATCTCTTCTTTTTAATATACTGCCTTATGTTTGTCATAGCGTTCTTTCCAAGGAGCAAGAATCTTTTAGTTTCATGGAGGCAGTCACCATTCACGGTGATTTTGGAGCCCAAGAAAATAAAATCTGTCAATGCTTCCACTTTTTCCCCTCTGTTTGGCATGAAATGATGGGACTGGATGCAACGATCTTAGTTATTTTCACGTTGAGTTTTAAGTCAGCTTTTTCAGTCTCCTCTTTCACCGTCATTAAGGAGCTCTTTAGTTCCTCTTCACTTTCTGCCATCAGAGTCATATATTCTGCATATCTGAGGTTGTTGATATTTCTCATGACAATCTTGACTCCAACTTATGATTCATCCAGCCTGGTATTTTGCATGATGTGCTCTGCACATAAGTTAAATAATCAGGATAAAAATATACAGATTTTTTATATTCCTTTCCCAATTTTGAACCAGTCAGTTGCTCCATGTCTGGTTCTAACTGTTGCTTCTTGACCCATATACAGGTTTCTCAGGAGACTCTTTAAGAATTTTCCACAGTTTGTTGTGATCTACACAGTCAAAGGCTTTAGTGTAGTCAATGAAGGAGATGTAGATTTTTTTTTCTGGAATTCCCTTGCTTTCTCCATGATCCAATGAATGTTGACAATCTGATCTCTGGCTCCTCTGCCTTTCTAAACCCAGCTTGTATATTTGGAAGTTCCCAGTTCAGGTACTGATGAAACCTAGTCTGAAAGATTTTGAACATTACCTTGGTAGCATGTAAAATGAGCACAATCATATGGTAGTTTGAATATTATTTGGCACTGGCCCTTCTTTGGGATTAGAATGAAAATTGACGTTTTCTAGTCCCATGGCCACTGCTGACTTTTCCAAATTTTCTGACATATTGAGTGAATCACTTTAACAGCATCATCATTTAGGATGTGAAATAGCTCAGCTGGCATTCCATCACCTCCAATAGCTTTGTTTGTAGTGATGCTTTCTAAGCCACACTTCACACTAAAGAATGTCTGGCTCTAGATAAGTGACTACACGATCAGGTTTTTCTTGAAGAGATCTTTAGTCTTTCTCATTCTGTTGTTTTCCTCTATTTTTTTTTTTTCATTGTTCACTTAAGAGGGCTTTCTTATCTCTTCTTGCTATTCTCTAACACGCTGCATTCTGTTGGGTATATCTTTCTTTTTCTCCTTTGCCTCTGGCATCTCTTCTTTTCCTAGCTGTTCTTAAGGCTTCCTCAGACAACCATTTTGCCTTCTTGCATTTCTTTCTCTGTGGGATGGTTTCGGTCACTGCCTCCTGCACAATGTTTCAAGTCTCCATCCATAGTTCTTCATGCAATCCACCAGATCTAATCCTTTCAATCTATTAGTTGCCTCCACACTGTACAATCATAAAGGATTTGATTGGGGTCACATCTGAATGCCCTAGTGGTTTTACCTCCTTTCTTCAATTTAAGCCTGAATTTTGCAACAAGGATCCCATGATCTGAGCCACAGTCAGCTCAAGGTCTTGTTTTTGCTGACTGTATAGGGCTTCTCCATCTTCAGCTGAAAGAACATAATCTGATTTTTGTATTGACCATTTGGTGATGTCCATCTATAGAGCTGTCCCTTGTATTGTTGAAAAAGGGTATTTGCTATGACCAGTGTGTTCTCTTGACAAAACTCTGTTAAGACTTTGCCCTGCTTCATTTTATACTCTAAGGCCAAACTTGCCTGATACTCCAGGTATCTCTTGCCATCTTTCCTTTGCATTCTAATCCCCTATGATGAAAAAGACATCTTTCTTTGGTGTGAATTCTAGAAGGTCTTGTAGATCTCCACAGAACCTGTCAACTTCAACTTCTTTGACATCAGTGGTTGGAACATAGACTTGAATTCCTGTAGGTTTGAATGGTTTATCTTGGAAACAAACTGAGATCATTCTGTCGTTTTTGAGGTTGCACCAGAGTACTGTATTTTAGACTCTTTTGTTTACTATGAGGGCTACTTCATTTCTTCTAAGGGATTCTTAGCCACAGTAATAGATATAATGGTCCCCTGAATTAAATTTGCCCATTCCTCTTCATTTTAGCTCACTGATTCTTAAGATGTTAACGTTCAGTCTTTCCATCTCCTGCTTGACCACATCCAATTTACCCTGATTCACAGACCTAACATTCCAAGTTCCTATGCAACATTGTTCTTTATAGAATCAGACTTTACTTTCACTTGATTCACAGAGCCTACTAGAAAGCAGCAGATGTTTTCAAGAGTGACTGATGCTCTGTCAGGGAGGACATAATTTTGCTACAGAGATTAAGGGGTCTATGTTAGAGTTCCCCAGAGCAACAGAGCCAACAGTAGAGACAGAAGTAGAAATAGGGATAGAGATATATAGAAAGAAATTCATTATGTGGGATTGAGACTTGAAATTAATCATCACAGAGTCTTTCTGCTAATTTCTTTTTGGGGCCTGAAAAAAGATTCTACTTAACATTCCTGTCCTTTTTATCACCTCTTACATATATGGCCCAAGGGGCAGAACAGATTTCACAGCAGCCTGATCATTTCTCTAAATTAAGCCCTACCAAAATAGATTCAAATCCAAAATCTGTCTTGTATTAATGGTATGTGTGTGCTAAGTTGGTATGTGCATGCTAAGTTGCTTCAGTAACGACTGACTCTGAGGGACCCTATGGACTGTCACCCTCCAGACTCCTCTGTCCATGGGATTCTCCAGGCAAGAATACTGGAGTGGACAGCCATTCCTTTCTCCAGGGGATAGTCCTGACCCAGGGATCAAATCCATGTCTCTTATGTCTCCTGCTCTGGCAGGTGAGTTCTTTACCACTAGAGCCACCTGTGAGATACTTTGAAAATTATCATGAACCATCAAGGGTCTGTTCCTGAAATATAAATATGGTGTGGAACAAACCCTACTTTCTAAAATTGGAAAGAAAATTATATGAGTAGTTACCTGAAGTGATATTTTACTGCTAACATGATATATAACAACAATTTAAATGGTGGAAGAAACTTCGATTCTTTTTATTTGGTATCTAATTGCTAAATCCAATCAATATATTTCAGTTGGGACTCAAGGCATCTCTGTTTTCTGTTTTTGTTTTTGTTTTTTAATCTTCTTCATTAACGTTATTTATAGGATAGTGGCTAGTTTTGGGTTTTTTTCCTCAGGGTGGGGGGTAATAATTTTGGGCAACTCTTCTTTTTCACACATACAGAAAGAAGATATTGCTGAGGTTTCTGTCGGTCACCTTTTTCAAGTCTCACCTATATTCTTTCACGCTGGGTGATCTAATTTATTTATGCCTAATACTTCCCTTCTCAGCTACATGCTGATGACTCACAAATGTTTATCTCCACCCACGTGCCTTTTCCCAGCAGAACGTTCACATATGTATTCCAATATCTTCACAACATCTTCCTCTCACATTTCCTCTCATATTTTACCTCTACCCACAATTATACATTTAATAATTTCCATTATATTTTCCTTTCAAATCTGATTGTAAGAAAACATTTTTACTAAATCAAGTAATTTCTATTATCTATGGTGTAAAAAAAGTGAATGTCTTTTTGAGGACTCTCTCTCTCTCTCAGAGCCTGAGAAAGTGTGGAGAAAATGAATTTGTCATAGACACTCACTGAGTCCTATAGTCTCCAGGCCACACTGTGCCCTGAGGGCATGCTTACTGTCTGGAATCCCAGGTTCCTACCAAGGTGGCTACCCTGGCTATGCTTGTGCCATATTGTATACAAAGATTTCTGAAAAATTTAATAATATGCTGTCTAGTCAGGCTTCACGGGGCACACATCTGCCTCCATTCCTCTACCAGATCCTGGCTGCCATGTGTAATCTTTGCCAAGGAATGTGTTTAAAGGCTCAAGCATCCACAGAATTCAAAATCACAGTCTCTTTCCCATTTTGACTCTTTGCCAAGGAATGTGTTTAAAGGCTCAAACATTCACAGAATTCAAAATCACAGTCTCTTTCCCATTTTGACTCCCTGTACCTTGTCAGCAGTTTCTGCTTAGTTCTGCCAATTATTTTCTTTAACATCTTCCAACTCTGAAATTCTGCATAATCTCCTTCTATAACATTCTGGAGTGAAAGGATGAGAATAAGAAATAATATGTCATCTTTTTATTTTCTTTGTAATTCATCTTGTTCTCTCTTCTCTAATAAGCAGGATGAATGCCACTTTCTTTTAAAAAGTTTTCTCAATTAAGACAATATTAAGTTTGGCCATTGTCTCAGAATTCCAAGATAATCTCTAGGATTCCTGCCATCTGCTGTATACACTACAATTCTCTCTGCTTGAGTGTGGATAGAAAATCTTCATCCATCCATCATATCATTCCATCCATCGTAGTAAACTATAGGAGATTCTTCTGCTAAGTTTGATTATACAAGTTTCCATGTTTCAAGAAGAGTACATGGCTAGGACATGAGGTAAACTTTAAGGACTAAAAACAACTTCTAACCTATAGCCACCAAGAAAATAGTGGAACCTCAGTTCTATAACCGAAAGGAACTGAATTTTGTCAACATCCACCTGAACCTAGACATGGACCCACCTCATTCTAAGATGACACAGTAGTCTCTGCCAAAACTGTGAATATAAGGAGAGACTCTGAGCAAAAAAGTCCTAGCTAACTTGTGACTGGACTACTGAATCATGATACTGTCATACAATAAATGCACATTCCAAGCTATGTTTGTGGCAACCTGTTACACCACAATAGGTAATGAATGCACTGGTCTTCCCTCCTGTCAGTAATCTTATGAGCACTGCTAATACGTACTTAACTTCCACATTTCTTAGTTAGAAGTGAAACAGATTTTAGTGATATTGTCTAGTTTCTCCCTTTTCCTAATGAGTACTAGCTTCAAACTGTATATGCTATCTTTTACTGGTCTCATCAGATCTCAGAGTTTTTGCTTAACAATGCTTTCCTCTGCTCCACTGACTAGATACAACACTGTCTGCTTCTAACAAATTGCCACCATTTATCAGCAATTAATGGCAGACTAAAATAGAAGAGAAAGAAATCTCCAAGGATTAGAGAGAAAAACTTCACTTTCTGACCTTCCAATCTGTGTGTCAAAGGCAAGCTTTAGATTTGTGTTTTCCTGGAGTGTTATTAAATAGAGTACTTAATTTGAATAAACAAATTTGCATTTGCATAGTAATTTGATAGTTCATCTTCATAATACAATTGTGAGAAGATATGAACAAGTTATCATCTTCATTTTGTCATCCATTTGACTTCGCCAAGGTTATTTCAAGGATAAGGGCAACACTGACCCTGGAGTCAAACTTTCTTTATATACCATGCCTATGCATGCTGCTCATCTGCCTTCCCTACTTCCTAAGAAAATGTAATCACCCATATTCTGTTTTTTGTTTAATCTCAACCTTCATAGCATTCTTAAAACTCCTATCGAGTCTCTATCTTCCTTTAAAATGCTTGTTCTTTTTCCAAATATTTTATGGACATCTTCAAGAATATAACTGAGTTGAAAGAATTTCACCATATGCATCCACATACCCACCCACAAGATTCCACTCTTAACATTTTACTATACTTCATGTATTATGTATCTATCCATCCTTCTATCTGTCTACCCACCATTTAATCTTATTTTTGAGCCCTGCAAATTAAATTTCAGATGTAAGTACAGTTCCATAAATAACATGCATATCATCAAAATTTATCACTTAAAATATATTTTATTTTAATATAAGCTTTACATACAATTGAATCCACAGATCTTAAGTGTACATTGCCTCAATTTTGACAAAGGCATGCATTTATTTAAGGTGCCCAAAACGTACTGGCAACCTTTTTAGGTTTGTGTAAAGGTTAAGGTTTTATTGGGTAACTCCTCCATCCACATACTCCAAGCTTAAGGTGCCTGTTAAAAACAAAACTTGCTTAAACTGTCAGTTTTCCTCATTAAATCTTAACCTGTAGAATATACTTCCCCAGTCATGCTTACCCTTAGGCTATATACTTTTGAGAACTGCCTTTCTTGACATATCACATGCTTGTTTCCTTATTATTTTTACTCTATATCTACCCTGCATCATGTAAAAATTTTGTTTATGGCCAGAAGGCAAAGGGAATCTTGCTTTCACAATGACCCTCCTGCTAGTGGTGAATCAAGACTCTCTCTTTGTGGTTCCACTCTGGACTAGGGAGAAGAAGGCTTTACTCCAAGGCATTTGACAAATGAACATAAAACTCTCTGCTTTATGGCACAAAATTGTACCAAATTATTACACATTTGGTGGATGTGCCATGGCTAATTTACTAAATACATGATTGATAGATAGAGTCTTATTTTGATACATATTTTTCTATATTTCTATGTTACCTTTCCGATTTACTTTTTTACAGACTCTTGCAAGCAAGAAATAATACAGAAAAACCACAGCATCACTTTCAAAGTAATAGGGGTTCACTGCAAATTGAACTTTACCCTGACACATATTCTTTATCAGAAATTAAAATAATCCTCAAATAAGTATTTGAAGGTGAAATTGCAAATAGTTAAAATGCATAAATATATGTAAGTAAATCCTAGGTGTTTTTTTTTTTGTTTGTTTGTTTTTTTTTAAGTACCTGGATTAGTCAATATCCAGTTTAAGAAGATATTAGTCACTTTAACCAATTAGGGATTTGTTACAATAAGCTTGGTGCTTACAAAAATTATGAAAAGTTTGAAGGGCTAGATCTTTGGCTAAGCTACAAAGAATATTTCTCGCAATATACAGAACTGGCTCTAGCCCACATTTTGTGGCTTGACTGAGGTCAAGAAGTCACCCTTGTCCCTAATGCTGTCAAAGCGATTGTATCTTGATATGTAGGAATATGGACAAGGGATAGCCTAACTCTAATGCAAGGAGTGAAAGGCTCTAATAAGTTGTCACTGTAAATACTTCTGCCATTGATGCCATCATATTCATATACCAAATAAACACAGAAAAGTCACACATGTTTTTCCAAACTCTCATAGGAGAAAACCAGGGTGTGTAACAGTCAACTCCTGTTGGCAGGCCATTAGTTAAAGAGGATTCCATTTAGATCTTCAAATGGAAGTGCAAACTATTAAAGGATTCTTAGAACACAGATATCTCCAACTAGGAAAAAAAAGCAAGGATGGGGTGAATGTTCCAATCTATGTTAACTATGGATGCCATATATGACCTACTTAAGACCAACAGTTTATTGTATAGGTAAGATTGTACACAGAAATATTCTATTTTTAGCTAAGAGAAAAATACTCTTTACAAATAAGTTTTCTTTCTGAACAGGTCATGTTCACATAATTTAAATGAATCTGAAATTAAATTGGAAAAGTGGATGCAAGGCAGTTGATGTAGAATTAAAATGACTGCTCCTTTTGAAGTGAAAAAACATATAAATTAAAATATGCTCCCAATGAATTGGTGGAACAAGAACTTAACTAGTGCACAGAGGTGGAACCCAGTTTTCACTAATTTAAAAAAAAAAAAAAGAAAGAAAGAAATGGCATAAAATGACCGTGCATTTCTCTAGGAGTTTCTGTTACATTATTGGAAACCAGGTCATATGGGATGTGCTAAGTGTATCCTTCCTCTATTAAGCTAGGTGATACCATTTGGCAGAAAATAAGAACAAAGGGGTTAGCTTAATTTTGAGTTCATTTTTATTGTACTCTCAAACCTCTGTGATAAATGAAAGTGAATTGCCTAAGTGGTTAAAGAGTAGAAACAGATGAGAACAGTTGATCTCCAGCTCTTGTAAGAGGGTGGTTTAGCTTATTTCTTCCTTAGGACAATATGTCTTACTTGATTGTCAGTGGCTGTTTGAACCAAAAAGACTGAAACAAACTCATTTTTCAACAAGTATACTCTTCTTCCAAATAACTACTAGTCAGAGATTATATGTTAACCACAGTGGCAAAATACTTTATGTTTTCAAGAGAGGGTTCTTGTAATTTAGTACTTTCTGTTTCATGTGCATTTTTATTTAATGTTAGCAGAGGCTAGAAAAGGCAACAAAATTGGCTAATTTGCCAATGTAAAGATATACTGAAAAATACCCAAGAATATTTCACACTAGTAAAAAAAAAAAAGTTTTGAAAGTGATAAATGTTACATTTCTCATAAAGATGGTTCCCTATTAATTATGACTGGAAATGTACACAATACCCATAGGGCCCCTAAGATCATTACTACAATCCCTTTATTAAAACAGATAAATAGGACCTCCATTTAACTCAAAAAAAATTTGAACAATATGAGCAGGTCATTATTTATAGCAGAGTGTATTTTGATGAAACTTACTATGATGAGAATTATGGCACAGTCACTATCATACTACCTAATTTTTCACCTTTGTCCAATAACAAATAACTTCAAAGACATGCAGCAAATGACTGTATGGATCACAATAAACTGTGGAAAATTCTGAAAGAGATGGGAATACCAGAGCACCTGACCTGCCTCTTGAGAAACCTATATGCAGGTCAGGAAGCAACAGTTAAAACTGGACAAGGAACAACAGACTGGTTCCAAATAGAAAAAGGAATACGTCAAGGCTGTATATTGTCACCCTGCTTACTTAACTTTTATGCAGAGTACATCATAAGAAACTCTGGGCTGAAAGCAGCACAAGCTGGAATCAAGATTGCGGGGAGAAATATCAATAACCTTAGATATGCAGATGGAACTACCCTTATGGCAGAAAGTGAAGAGGAACTAAAAAGCCTCTTAGCTCAGGCGGCTGTGACCGGCACACATAGCGCGGCCAAGAGGAGCTATCCCACGTCCAAGGTGAGGGGCAGAAGCCGGGAGGACCCCATGCCCGAGGGGCAGTGGCCAAGAGGAGTTACCCCACATCCGAGGTCAGGGGGAGCGGCCAAGGGAGTCAGGCTATGACAGCACAGGAATGGGCGAGAGGAGCTACCCCACATCAGAGGTCAGGGGCAGCAGCCGAGAGGAGCTACCCTACATCTGAGGTCAGGGGGAGTGGCCGAGAGTGCCAGGCGGAGACAGCACAGGAGCAGCCAAAAGGAGCTACCCCATGCCTGAGGCCAGGGGCGGCAGCCAGGAGGAGTGACCCCACATCTGAGGAGTGGTGGCTGCACAGGCACAGGAGGGCCTAGAGGAGTTATTCCACATTCAAGATCAGGAGGGGCAGCAGTGACAAGATACCCCTCGTCCAAGGTAAGGAGCAGCAGCTGTGCTTTGCTGGAGCAGCCGTGAAGAGATACCCCACGTCCAAGGTAAGAGAAACCCAAGTAAGATGGTAGGTGTTGCAAGAGGGCATCAGAGGGCAGACACACTGAAACCATAATCACAGAAAACTAGTCAATCTAATCACACTAGGACCACAGCCTTGTCTAACTCAATGAAACCAAGCCATGCCCACAGGGCAACCAAAGACGGGCCGGGTCATGGTGGAGAGGTCTGACAGAATGCGGCCCCCTGGAGAAGGGAATGGCAAACCATTTCAGCATCCTTGCCTTAAGAACCCCACAAACAGTATGAAAAGGCAAATTGATAGGATACTGAAAGAGGAACTCCCCAGGTTGGTAGGTACCCAGTATGCTACTGGAGATCAGTGGAGAAACAACTTCAGAAAGAATGAAGGGATGGAACCAAAGCAAAAACAATACCCAGCTGTGGATGTGACTCGTAATAGAAGCAAAGTCCGATGCTGCAAAGAGCAATATTGCATAGGCATCTGGAATGTCAGGTCCATGAATCAAGGCAAATTGGAAGTGATCAAACTAGAGATGGCAAGAGTGAACATCAACATTCTAGGAATCAGTGAACTAAAATAGACCAGAATGGGTGAATTTAACTCAGATGACAATTATATCTACTACTGCGGGCAGGAATCCCTTGCAAGAAATGGAGTAGCCATCGTGGTCAACAAAAGAGTCTGAAATGCAGTACTTGGATGCAATCTCAAAAACGACAGAACGATGAGTAATTGAATAGCAATCCATTCAGTTTCACAGTAATCCAAGTCTATGCCCCAACCAGTAATGTTGAAGAAGCTGAAGTTGAACGGTTTTATAAAGACCTACAAGACCTTTTAGTACTAACACCCAAAAAAAGATGTCCTTTTCATTATAGGGGACTGGAATGCAAAAATAGGAAGTCAAGAAACACCTGGTGTAACAAATTTGGCCTTGGAATGTGGAATGAACCAGGGCAAAGACTAATAGAGTTTTGCCAAGAAAATGCACTGGTCATAGCAAACACCCTCTTCAAACAACACAAGAGAAGACTCTACACATGGACATCACCAGATGGTCAACACCGAAATCAGATTGATTATATTCTTTGCAGCCAAAGATGGAGAAGCTCTATACAGTCAACAAAAACAAGACCAGGTGCTGACTGTGGCTCAGATCGTGAATTCCTTATTACCAAATTCAGACTTAAATTGAAGAAAGTAGGAAAAACTGCTAGACCATTCACGTATGGCCTAAAACAAATCCCTTATGATTATACAATGGAAGTGAGAAATAGATTTAAGGGAATAGGTCAGATAGACAGAGTGCCTGATGAACTATGGACTGAGGTCTTGACACTGTACAGGAGACAGGGATGAAGACCATCCTCATGGAAAAAAAATGCAAAAAAGCAAAATGGCTGTCTGGGGAGGCCTTACAAATAGCTGTGAAAAGAAGAGAAGTAAAAAGCAAAGGAGAAAAGGAAAAATATAAGCATCTGAATGCAGAGTTCCAAAGAACAGCAAGAAGAGATAAGAAAGCCTTCTTCAGCAATCAATGTAAAGAAATAGAGGAAAACAACAAAATGGGAAAGACTAGAGATTTCTTCAAGAATATTAGAGATACCAAGGGAACATTTCATGCAAAGATGGGCTCGATAAAGGACAGAAATGGTATGGACCTGATAGAAGCAGAAGATATTAAGAAGAGGTGGCAAGAATACACAGAACTGTACAAAAACAGATCTTCAAGACCAAGATAATCATGATGGTGTGATCACTCACCTAGAGCAAGACATCCTGGAATGGGAAGTCAAGTGGGCCTTAGAAAGCATCACTATGAACAAAGCTAGTGAAGGTGATAAAATTCCAGTGGAGCTATTTCAAATCCTGAAAGATGATGCTGTGAAAGTGCTGCACTCAATATGCCAGCAAGTTTGGAAAACTCAGCAGTACCCACAGGACTGGAAAAGGTCAGTTTTCATTCTAAACCCAAAGGAAGGCAATGCCAAAGAATGCTCAAACTGCTGCACAATTGCACTCATCTCACATGCTAGTAAAGTAATGCTCAAAATTCTCCAAGCCAGGCTTCATGAACCATGAACTTCCAGATGTTCAAGCTGGTTTTAGAAAAGGCAGAGGAAGCAGAGATCAAATTGCCAGCATCTGCTGGATCATGGAAAAAGCAAGAGAGTTCCAGAAAAAACATCTATTTCTGCTTTACTGACTATGCCAAAGCCTTTGACTGTGTGGATCACAATAAACCATGGAAATTCTGAAAGAGATGAGAATACCAGACCACGTGACCTGCCTCTTGAGGAACCTACATGCAGGTCAGGAAGCAACAGTTAGAATTGGACATGGAACAACAGACTGGTTCCAAATAGGAAAAGGACTACATCAAGTCTGTATATTGTCACCCTGCTTATTTAACTTCTATGCAGAGTACATCATGAGAAACTCTGGGCTGAAAGAAGCACAAGTTGGAATCAAGATTGCCAGGAGAAATATTGAACAACCTTAGATATGCAGAGGACACCACCCTTATGGCAGAAAGTGAAGAGGAACTAAAAAGACTCTTGATGAAAGTGAAAGTGGAGAGCAGAAAAGCTGGCTTAAAGCTCAACATTCAGAAAACTAAGATCATGGCATCTGGTCCCATCACTTCATGGGAAATAGATGGGCAAACAGTGGAAACAGTGTCAGACATTATTTGGGGGGGCTCCAAAATCACTGCAGATGGTGATTGCTGCCATGAAATTAAAAGACACTTACTCCTTGGAAGAAAAGTTATGACCAACCTAGATAGCATATTCAAAAGCAGAGACATTACTTTGCCAACAAAGGTACATCTAGTTAAGGCTGTGGTTTTTCCAGTGGTCATGTATGGATGTGAAAGTTGGACTCTGAAGAAAGCTGAGCACCTAAGATTTAATGCTTTTGAACTGTGGTGTTGGAGAAGACTCTTGAGAGTCCCTTGGACTGCAAGGAGATCCAACCAGTCCATTCTAAAGGAGATCAGTCCTGGGATTTCTTTGGAAGGAATGAGCTAAAGCTGAAACTCCAATACTTTGGCCACCTCATGCGAAGAGTTGACTCACTGGGAAAGACTCTAATGCTGGAAAAGACTGGAGGCAGGAGGTAAGGGGACGACAGAGGATGAGATGGCTGGATGGCATCAACAACTCGACAGACATGAGTTTGGGTGAACTCCAGGGGTTGGTGATGGACAGGGAGGCCTGGCATGCTGTGATTCATGGGGTCGTAAAGAGTCAGACACTACTGAGCGACTGAACTGAAACTGAACTAAACTGATGTTAGGCAGCATCACTATTTAATTATTTAGAAAGCTCAATTGAAGATTTTTAAAGACAGCACCAGCAAGGTAGTTATTCCATGTCTTTATATACCATCTGGAGAAGGAAATGGCAACCCACTCCAGTATTCTTGCCTAGAGAATCCTGTGGACAGAGGAGCCTGGTGGGCTGCTGTCTATTAGGTCACACAGAGTCAGACACGACTGAAGCGACTTACCCTGCATGCATGCATTGGAAAAGGAAATGGCAACCCACTCAATATTCTTGCCTGGAGAATCCCAGGGACGGAGGAGACTTTTGGGCTACCATCTATGGGGTCACACAGAGTCAGACACGACTGAAGTGGTGCAGCAGCAGCAGCAGCAGCAGCAGCAGCAGCAGTAGCATATACCATCAGAAAGTAGAGAAGAACCAAAAGCCTACAGGTAAAAGGTACTAGTAAACTAGAAAATAAGGTATCCTCATAAACTCTTCAACATGAGTTAATGGTGACAAGTAATACCCACATGACACCAATATCTGTTCAGGAGAAAACAGACCTGAGACAATTGGTTTCAGTAAAAGAGGAAATTAATTCCTCTGTTTTAAAGCACTCATATATGAAAGTCAAAGTTGCTCAGTTGTGTCTGACTAATAGACATCCCATGGACTGTAGCCTGCCAGGCTCCTATGTCTGTGGAATTCTCCAGGCAAGAATACTGGAGTGTGTTGCCATTTTCTTGTTCAGGGAATCTTCCAAACCCAGGGATCAAACCTATGTCTCTTGCATTGCAGGCAGACTCTTCACCATCTGAGCTACAATGACCAAGTATAAATTATGCCTAAAGCAAAGAATTCTTAATTATACTTTAAAATGTTCAACTTGGAGAATGATAGGGAGCATTTTTTTTGTAAAGTAATAAATAAATGATAAAAATTCTAGCATATGTTCTGCCTTCTCTGTATGAATTATACCTCGTGGAACCACATAGCTGATGTGTATGTGAAAGTCACTCAGTCATGTCCAACTCTTTGCAACCCCTTAGGGGATCTCTAGGCAAGAATACTGGAGTGGGTTGTCATGCCCTTCTCCAGGGGATCTTCCAAACCCAGGGATGGAACCCAGGCATCCTGCAGACTCTTGTATCATGTGTGCCACCAGGGAGGCATATACATAGTTGATGCGAGATACTTCAATTTTTATAAGTTGTCCAGCTGATGAAGGAATAAGGTATGACAGAATCATACTATTACCATTTTGCCACCACAAATGAAGAAACGAATCTATGCAATAATTATTAATATTTAAGAGCAATGCAGACAGATAGATGTCGGGGAGTGTGTAATTTTTCCTCGGTTCTGTCTCGTCACAACAAAAATTTCAAGCAATGGATCTTAAAGCCCTCAGACAGACCATGTCTCAGCTCTTGGATCGACCATGTCACAGCCCTCGGACAGACTGTTCACAGCTCTCTGCTCTCAAAAAGACCGTGTTACAGCTCTCAGACAGATAAGTGTTACAGCTCAGTTGTATTTAGAAAATAAAAGGAAAATACATCCTAGTCTTGAGGGCATGTTGACCCAAAAGACATGAAGAGGAGAGAGAGAGCCCCGGCCCTTTGGCTCTTCTTTATATGTTTTCCTCCTGCCCCGGGCCTGCCCTGTGTAAACTGGGCTAGCCAGGAGTGCTGTTTGTTCTACCTGAGGTCCTCACTCCAGTCCTTGGACCTTTCTTTGTTCTCTTTTCGCAGGCTTTCCCCTTCCTTGTCTTTTAGCCACCACCATTCTGAACTCCTTTTTCCTATTCTAACTACCTAGCATAAACAACAGAATATTATTATTTGCCTCCTGAAATATATAACACCTGTTAAGTATCCATGACCCAAATCTTCCACACAATAATCACACTTTAATTTGCTCAAGATTCTAAACTATTTACAAAATATAAAAGTAACTGCTGTTGCTGCTGCTAAGTCACTTCAGTCGTGTCTGACTCTGTGCGACCCCATAGACGGCAGCCCACCCCACCAGGCTCCCCGTCCCTGGGATTCTCCAGGCAAGAACACTGGAGTGGGTTGCCATTTCCTTCTCCAAGGGAATGCTATATCACACTATATGAAGTGAAGTGAAGTCACTCAGTCATGTCTGACTCTTTGCAACCCCATGGACTCTAGCCTACCAGGCTCATTCATCCACGGGATTTTCCAGACAAGAGTATTGGAGTAGGTTGCCATTTCCTTCTCCAATCACACTATATAGATGCTATCAAAAATATCAAGATGATGAGAAGTTCTATAGGATAAATGACCCAGAAAACTTGGTGAAAATCCTGTCTACAGATCTAAGAACTATGGGTATCCAGAGTAGGATAAATAGAAAAGAAATCTAAATACACTCATCATGACCACATTGTCAAACTCAGTGGCAAAATTTCAAAGGTAACTGTAGCAGTTAAAACCCTGTTGCACACAAAGGAAAACAATTACAGGAATGATGGCTGACTTCTCATAACCTTGGATGCCAGAAGGCAAATAAGAATACTTTTCAAAAGTTCATGAAGAGGGTAAAATGTTAACTCAGAATGCTATAACCAGTGAAACAATATTACAAAAATAAGGGTGAAATAGAGATCTTTTAAGAGAAGATAAGTAAATGCATTAATAATGCATCTGTGCTCCCTAGAAATGTTAAATAAAGTTCTTCAAATTTAAGGGGAAATTTACCAGATAAAAATTCACATCTAAGAGAAAAGGGAAGAATGTCATGAATGATAAAAATATGGGCAAATATAGACTTTTTTTCTGAAAGTGAAAGTTGCTCAGTCGTGTCCAACTCTTTGCTACTCCATGGACTATACAGTTCATGGAATTCTCCAGGCCAAAAGACTAGATTGGGTAGCCTTTCACTTCTCCAAGGGATCTTCCCAGCCCAGGGATCAAACCCAGGTCTCCTGCATTGCAGGCAGATTCTTTACCAGCTGAGCCACCAAGAAAGCCCTTGAATACTGGAGTGGGTAGCCTATCCCTTTGCCAGAGGATCTTCCCGACCCAGGATTCAGACAGGTATCTCCTGCATTGCAAGCAGATTCTTTACCAATTGAGCTATCAGGGAACTGATGTCAATAGTCTGGTTTATTATCCTAATTACATTTTATTTTTTTTATTATTTAGGAGACAATGTGAGGTATTTTTTTTTCTTTCCTTCAGTTCATTAAAAGCAACTAAACTGTTTAAAGAAAAAGTAGCAGCATAGGGTACATTGTATGTTTAGAAATGAAATAAATGACAATGAGATTCAGTTCAGTTCAGTCGCTCAGTCGTGTCCAACTCTTTGCGACCCCATGAATCGCAGCACGCCAGGCCTCCCTGTCCATCACCAACTCCTAGAGTTCACTCAGACTCATGCCAATTGAGTTAGTGATGCCATCCAGCCATCTCAGCCTCAGTCATCCCCTTCTCCTCCTGCTCCCAATCCCTCCTAGCATCAGAGTCTTTTCCAATGAGTCAACTCTTCGCATGATGTGGCCAAAGTACTGGAGTTTCAGCTTTGGTATCATTCTTTCCAAAGAAATCCAAGGGCTGGTCTCCTTCAGAATGGACTGGTTGGATCTCCTTGCAGTCCAAGGGACTCTCAAGAGTCTTCTCCAACACCACAGCTCAAAAGCTTCAATTCTTTGGCGCTCAGCTTTCTTCACAATCCAACACTCACATCCATACATGACCACTGGAAACACCACAGCCTTGACTAGATGAACCTTTGCTGGCAAAGTAATGTCTCTGCTTTTGAATAAGCGATCTAGGTTGGTCATAACTTTCTTTCCAAGGACTAAGCATCTTTTAATCTCATGACTGCACTCACCATCTTCAGTGATTTTGGAGCCCCCCAAAATAAAGTCTGACACTGTTTCCACTGTTTTCCATCTATTTCCCATGATGTGATGGGACCAGATGCCATAATCTTCATTTTCTGAATGTTGAGCTTTAAGCCAACTTTTTCACTCTCCACTTTCACTTTCATGAAGAGGCTTTTAGTTCCTCTTCACTTTCTGCCATAAGGGTGGTGTCATCTGCATATCTGAGGTTATTGATATTTCTCCTGGCAATCTTGATTCCAGCTTGTGCTTATTCCAGCCCAGTCATGGTGTACTCTGCATAGAAGATAAATAAGCAGGGTGACAATATACAGCCTTGACGTATTCCTTTTCCTATTTGGAACCAGTCTGTTGTTCCATGTCCAGTTCTAACTGTTGCTTCCTGACCTGCATATAGCTTTCTCAAGAGGCAGGTCAAAGTGAAAGTGAAAGTGAAGTCGCTCAGTCATGTCCGACTCCTTGTGACCTGATGGACTGTAGCCTAACAGGCTCCTCCATCCATGGGATTCTCCGGGCAAGAAAACTACAGTGGGTTGCCATTTACTTCTCCAGAAGATCTTCCCGACCCAGGGATTGAACCCGGGTCTCCTGCATTGTAGGCAGACGCTTTACGGTCTGATTCATCTGGGAGGCAGGTCAGGTGGTCTGGTATTCCCATCTCTTTCAGAATTTTCCACAATATGATTAACACTTGCTGGGGAGCCAGCACGAGGAATCCCACCCATGGCAAAGGTCATGAGGAAGAGACCCGACAGGCAAAGGTGAGTCAGATCTCGAGGAAACTTCCCTGGACCTACTCGAGCATCTACCCCAAAACCAGAATCTGTCTGCCTTACTATATTATGCCTTTCACCAATTCCTCTGACATTAACAGGGGGCTGTCCCCCCACCACCTTTTTCTGGAAAAAGTTAATTTAGAACTTTTAGATAATAAGTCTCCTGGGCATAATAAGAGTGTTTCAATCCAAAAACCCCTCTGATGGCTTTTTAGCCTGCCTGACAGGTTTATCCGGACTCTTACAGCTATGCATGTGATTGTTCACAGCCTCCGGGCAGTAAGAGGCACAGGAAGCTTAAAACATCCTAGGAATGTAGGGCTTTCCAAGGAGTCAAAATCATCAGAATAGGACTGATTAGGTTTTCATCGTTGAGCCAATACTTGCTGCCAAGTTTTCATATCTTTTATTTGTTGATATTGTTGGTATGTAGAAAAAACAGGTAGTAGCCCTGGCATTAGCAACATTAGATCTTTGAGTTAAGTACTTTCTTTGTTAGAACCCACTGTACCTTTGTTCTACAAGAATGTAACTTTATTTAGTACTTTGAGAGTGATGCAGATTAAAGAAAAAACACTTCAAGGGAAAATGAGTTTTCTGGTTGATAGACATTTATCTAGGAAAAGAGCCATAAAAATGTTAACAGGCCTCTTGGCCAGAAGATAATGTAAAACACCTGAAACCTTTTGTATACGGGAAGGTATGAAAAAAGAAAGCCTGGTCTCAATAAGGGTCAGGACTGCTGCCACTGCATTACTCTGCATATTCCATTATTTCTCTATGTACAACTTAGGGTATATAAGCTGCCTTTGAAAATAAAGTTGTGGGTCTTGCACCGATGCTTGGCTCCCCCATGTCTTTCTTTTCTTATTCTCCCTTTTCAGGCTCAATTCCCATCTGAAGCATAGAGGCTCGCCGTGTTTACTTATTTGCCTGGGCTTCTAAGACCCATGTGAGAGGGAGCCCAAAGTGGGGCACCCTCCGCTATTCAAGCGGGCACCTGCAGCCTACGTACCCAGTGCAAGCCCCTTGTCTCGGGGCTTTATTGGCTTCCTATGTAAATAAAGGAATACAGCTTCTTTTCTCCTCTATTTTTTCACTACATTATTCTTCTCTAACCTCTCTTTAAATCTCTAATTCAGTTCAGTCAGTTCAGTTGCTCAGTCATGTCCGACTCTTTGTGAACCCATGATTCACAGCATGCCAGGCCTCCCTGTCCATCACCATCCCCCAGAGTTCACTCAGGCTCAAGTCCATTGAGTATGTGATGCAATCCAGCCATTTCATCCTCAATCGTCCCCTTCTCCTCCTGCCCCCAATCCCTCCCAGCATCAGAGTCTTTTCCAATGAGTCAACTCTTTGCATGAGGTGGCCAAAGTACTGGAGTTTCAGCTTTAGCATCATTCCTTCCAAAGAAATCCCAGGGTTGATCTCCTTCAGAATGGACTGGTTGGATCTCCTTGCAGTCCAAGGGACTCTCAAGAGTCTTCTCCAATGCCACAGTTCAAAAGCACCAATTCTTTGGTGCTCAGCCTTCTTCACAGTCCAACTCTCACATCCATACATGACTATTGGAAAAACCATAGCCTTGACTAGTCAGACCTTAGTCAGCAAAGTAATGTCTCTGCTTTTGAATATACTCTCTAGGTTGGTCATAACTTTTCTTCCAAGGAGTAAGCATCTTTTATCTTCATGGCTGTGATCACCACCTGCACTGACTTTGGAGCCCCCAGAAATAAAGTCTGACACTGTTTCCACTGTTTCCCCATCTATTTCCCATGAAGTGATGGGACCGGATGCCATGATCTTCATTTTCTTAATGTTGAGCTTTAAGCCAACTTTTTTGCTCTCCTCTTTCATCAAGAGGCTTTTTAGCTCCTCTTCACTTTCTGCCATAAGGGTGGTGTCATCTGCATATTTGAGGTTATTGATATTTCTCCCGGCAATCTTGATTCCAGCTTGTGTTTCTTCCAGTCCAGCATTTCTCATGATGTACTCTGCATAGAAGTTAAATAAGCAGGGTGACAATATACAGCCCTGACGTACTCCTTTTCCTATTTGGAACCAGTCTCTTGTTCCATGTCCAGTTCTAACTATTGCCTCTTGACCTGCATACAGATTTCTCAAGAGGCAGGTCAGGTGGTCTGGTATTCCCATCTCTTTCAGAATTTTCCACAGTTTATTGTGATCCACACAGTCAAAGGCTTTGGCATAGTCAATAAAGCAGAAATAGATATTTTTCTGGAACTCTCTTGCTTTTTCGATGATCCAGCAGATGTTGGCAATTTGATCTCTGGTTCCTCTGCCTTTTCTAAAACCAGCTTGAACATCAGGGAGTTCACGGTTCACGTAGTGCTGAAGCCTGGCTTAGGGAATTTTGAGCATTACTTTACTAGCCTGTGAGATGAGTGCAATTGTGCGGTAGTTGGAGCATTCTTTCGCATTGCCTTTCTTTGGAACTGGAATGAAAACTGATCTTTTACAGTCCTGTGGCCACTGCTGAGTTTTCCAGACTTGCTAGCATATTGAGTGCAGCATTTTCACAGCATCATCTTTCAGGATTTGAAACAGCTCAACTGGAATTCCATCACCCCCACTAGCTTTGTCATAGTGATGCTTTCTACGGCCCATTTGACTTCACATTCCACCATGTCTGGCTCTAGATTAGTGATCACACCATCATGATTATCTTGGTCTTGAAGATCTTTTTTGTACAGTTCTGTGTATTCTTGCCACCTCTTCTTAATATCTTCTGCTTCTGTTACGTACAGACCATTTCTGTCCTTTATCGAGCCCATCTTGGCATGAAATGTTCCCTTGGTATGTCTAGTTTTCTTGAAGAGAACTCTAGTCTTTCCCATTCTGTTGTTTTCTTCTATTTCTTTGCATTGATTGCTGAAGAAGGCTTTCTTATCTCTTCTTGCTATTCTTTGGAACTCTGCATTCAGATGCTTATATCTTTCCTTTTCTCCTTTGCTTTTCACCTCTCTTCTTTTCACAGCTATTTGTAACGCCTCCCTAGACAGCCATTTTGCTTTTTTGCGTTTCTTTTCCATGGGGATGGTCTTGATCCCTATACAACGTCACAAACTTCATTCCATAGTTCATCAGGCACTCTATCTATCAGATCTAGGCCCTTAAATCTATTTCTCACTTCCACTGTATAATCATAAGGGATTTGATTTAGGTCATACCTGAATGGTCTAGTGGTTTTCTCTATTTTCTTCAATTTAAGTCTGAATTTGGTAATAAGGAGTCATGATGTGAGCCACAGTCAGCTCCTGGTCTATCTCTCTTTAATCGCTGACTTCATCCACGGGGGCTGGACCCAGGCAAACACTTCTTATATCAGTAAATGATAAAACTAGTACAGAAAAAATCTGAAGCATTTATGCTTTTGGACAACACTGTCAACATTTATGTCATTAATAGCCATTATGTATGGTTTCATATATATGAATCTCAATATAAGAGAAAATTAATTTGCAATGGAAAAATCGGAACTATGGTATGATGGCACTTAGTTTGAAGAAGGCACAAAGGAAGTTCCTGGGATAATAGGAATGGATTTTGACTACTGTTAACACAGATGTATACATCAGTCACAACTCACAGAACTGTCACTTAGTATCTATGTATTTCATTGTATGTAAATTTTACTTGATTTGAAAAAAACAAATGAAGAGAGAAAATGTAGATTAAAACATCAAGAGGACACCATTTATTACAAAATATGGACATTGTTTATATTTGGATTTAAATATATGATAAAACCACTTAAAGACACCATGGGGCATGTGAACAGTGGCTGAAACCTATGAAGTTACTTTTAATTTCTGAGGGATCTTATAAAGTATATAAAGCTGATAGAGACAGTGTCGAAGATAACAGAGAAAAAAATTCTAAGAGATGCCCAAGTCCCTAATATCAGTGGGAACTCTTGTACTAGCCTGGGATGATTTCTGAACTCTGAGATATATGGAGGAAAATGGCCAACTGTTTAAGCCAGTTTATCAGGCTCTTGGTTGTGAATATAATAAATAATTAGTCTGACTAGATTTTAAAAGCCCTTGTTACAAATTTCATTTATATTCTCTACAAATTCAAATAATTTTCACTCTGGCCAATCTACTGGCTTATTCTTTAGGAGGCGAGATTGATAACCTTCTTAATAACCAATGAGGGTATTAAGATAGAAAGGTTTTCACTGCCTGCTTCACCTTCAGCATCAGTCAGACCGGGTCAGAGGAACAAAAGACAAAATAATTTTACGGACTATTTATTCCTTTATAGGCCCTCCTGGAAGCCTTACTCTGTGAAGTCTAATTACATGTCATTGGTCCAAACAGAATTACTTGATACCGTGAGAGTAAGGATTACATTGTAGATAGTGTCACAGTCAGGAATGAGAACAGCAGGTGGACATCAGTGAGGCAAATCTTTCCCAGTCTCTCCATGAGGTTTTATATATATACACACATAGATATGTGTGTACAAGGAGTCAGTATGACAAATTAAGACAAGTCTCTTAAGAAAACAAGTGTATAACCACTTATCCTAATCTACCTGGTCTCCCACAGATAATTTCGATTTACCCTATTTTACATAATGCTCTTAATAATGAATGTCAGAGCAAATATTTTAGACAAGGAAACCGGACATATTGGAATATCACATTTATTCAAAACAGAATTCTAACTGAAGGCTGTGGAAGAATAATTTGGTCTATAAATGAAAGGTTTTGTTTTGTTTTGTTTAAAGGAATATATTATCATTTGTTCCTACTTATCAAAAGAGCAGATAATTAAGTGGTCAAGTGTCATAGAAAGAAATCTGAAAAATCTGTGGATGCCAATATGGTCCAGGCTTTCATATATTTTAGAAATTCCTCTCTATATATAATAGGCAGGAATAATTTAACACTGAAAGAAAATGCATCCTTTATCTCCCAAATACCTATCTACATTGTATTTTAACAGGTCAAGGAATTTTTCTGAACTTTATTATGCACGCTATATATGTTCACTCTGGAAAAGGGGTAAGATACTAATATTATTGGTAATTAAACAAATTAGCATCAATAAGCTTCACAGCAATGAAATTAAAAGACGCTTATTCCTTGGAAGGAAAGCTATGACCAACCTAGATGGCATATTAAAAAGCAGAGACATTACTTTGTCAACAAAGGTCCATCTAGTTAAGGCTATGGTTTTTCCAGTGTTTATGTATGGATGTGAGAGTTGGACTATAAAGAAAGCTGAGTGCCGAAGAACTAATGCTTCTGAACTGTGGTGTTAGAGAAGACTCTTGAGAGTCCCTTTGACTAGAAGAAGATCCAACCAGTCCATCAAGGAGCTCAGTCCTGGATGTTCATTGGAAGGACTGATATAGAAGCTGAAACTTCAATACTTTGGCCACCTGATGCAAAGAGCTGACTCACTGGAAAAGACTCTGATGCTGGGAAAGACTGATGGGAGGAGGAGAAGGGGACGACAGAGGATGATGGACATGGGTGTGGGTGAACCCTGGGAGTTGGTGATGGACAGGGAGGCCTGGCGTGCTGTGGTTCATGGGGTCACAAAGTGTCGGACAGGACTGAGCAAATGAACTGAACTGAAGATTCATACAACAGTTGTTACAAAGCCCTGAAGAGACCAAACCAAAACCGGTAGTCTTCAGAGGCTGAAAGTCCAAAGCTGCAGAGAGTATGCAGTGTAAGCAATGTGAGGCACACCCAAAAGGGCCTGAGAGGATGACAAAGCCAATTTCATCAACAAAATCATACCTAAGGCTCTCAACAGGTAATTATTTAAGCAAAATATTAACTACTCCTCTAGATGTTCATGTGGTGATGGTAAATAATACGCCTTATTTTGAAGTCTTTTTCAGTATCTCTAGTGGACGTGTTCGGAAGCTTTGTGGGGTTTCTTGGTCTCTTCTAGTATACCAAAATCTGTTCGGCTTCCTGGTTCTTAGGAAGTGTTGACTATCAACTGACAAACTAGAAAACAGTGGCTTTAGCTCTATGATGGTTAAAGTGTTGGCACATCACAGAAAGCAACAAAACATGAAAGAGACCTGCTATAAAGCATTTCCCTTCTTCCTCTACTCCCACTTCCCATCTCCTCCCTCTCAACATATATATTTACATAGATTAATTTTTAATGTATTGAAGGGTAACCTACTGATGATTAAAGTACATGATGTGAACTATGATTTATACCAGAGCCACTGCTTTTCAACTAGACTTACACCTATGTAACTCACATAAATCAAGAACTACAAAGATGCTCTTGTGCTTCCTCCCATTCTACAGCCTCTTCCTTAAAAGTAACCACTCTTTCAATAACTTGCAATGTTGACTAGGATTGCTTGCTTTTGAAAATCATATGAACACAGAATCACACATTATGTCCTCTTTCATATCTAAGTTCTTTCATCTAACATTATATTCATAAAGTTATTTCATGTCATTTGTGGGCATTTTATTCTTTTCTATTGATTTTGTAGACAGGTTCCTCTTGCCATTACTGCTATTACTCATGTCATGACACCTACAGTGGCATATATCCAGGCACCCTATAAGTTATAAAATCAGGCATAGCGCTATCGGAAGCATTTTCTTCCCAGAAATCATTGACTCAGCTTCCATTATTCAGGTAAATTTTGAGTTACTGTACAGTTTTATTGCTTTTCTGCCTGTTCTACTTAAATTTAATATTTTAATTAAATATTAAAACATCTTAAAATTAATTTGAATTAAATGTAAAATTAATTTGAATATTCCTGGACATGAACAATTTGTACATTCTCTTTCAACAGTAAGTATAAATGAGGACAAATGGGTTAATTTACTTCTAATAGCAAAGTATATTCAGAAATTCACATTACTTAAGCATTTATTTAATTATTTTAAAAATACACATTGATCTCTAATAAGAGTCAGAAACTATGTTCAGTTCAGGCAATGAATGATAAAGAAAAAATGTCAACTATAATAAGAAATCTGTTTCAGGAACATTTTTCCCCTAAGGTCCACAAGTGTAAAATCTGACGACACACTGCATAAAGTGTTAGGACAGAAGCATATATTTTTTCTAAGGTACTGATGATAAAGGATTAAGTGTGCTGGAGCTGGAAAGGAGAGATAGAAGCGGTGAATGGAACCACTAAACAATTTTCAATGGAAGGGACACAAGCTACCTTGTGTAGTATAATACTAAATTCTTCCTGACTTTATGGCTTAATACACTTGCATTCTCAATAAGGAAATTAAAAAGCAAAATGCATGCCATACATCTCTATATAAACACAGACAAGAATGGTTTTTAAAATACACGTGAATTAGAAGATAGTGAGGATTAGTTACAATAACTTTTTTTTCCAGCAATAACAATATTTGGAGTTCATTCATACTAGTTTTGGCTAGCACTTAATTTGGCTGCTTTTTAATGATCTTTGTACCTGTTTGTCTTGGTACAAAGGACCAGGATATGTTATTATGTTATAACATGTTATCATAAATAATACTGTAAAACATTTTGAATATTGGATTTAAATAATATAATACAAAGGCACTCACGTCATGCCCGACTCTTTGTGACCCCATGGACTACAATCCACCAGGTTCCTCTGTCCATGAGATTTTCCAGGCAAGGATACTAGAGTGAGTTGCCATTTCCTTCTCCAACATAGAAATATAATTTCCTGCATTTCCCATTTACAGATATTTATTCCTAGGTGTGAACCAGATCCTTGTTTTGTCATATCAGACTTCAGAGCAATGTTAGTTTAAAAATGAATTAGGTGCAAGGGTCTACTGAGATTTGTTGGTCAACTTGAAGATTTTTCTGACCTGCATTCTTACAATACATTATGTCAGTGTATTTCCTTTTGTAAAAAAGGGTGCATTCTATATTAATGGAGATGTAAAATATATATTTTCAGATAGAAGAAAGATAGCACCCTTCTTAGTTATATGTCATATTCACTTATAGAGAGCTCACAG
Source organism: Ovis aries (assembly GCF_016772045.2). Taxonomy (NCBI): domain Eukaryota; kingdom Metazoa; phylum Chordata; class Mammalia; order Artiodactyla; family Bovidae; genus Ovis; species Ovis aries. The sequence goes on from NC_056063.1 coordinate 65,242,728, forward strand.
ATCTCTGTTAAAAATGTTTAACTGATCAGTTTCAGCACTGGCAATTGGTTTCTTCATATTTTCTATTTCTTCCTGGTAAGTCTTGAGAGATTGTTAACTAACACAATCAATGCCATTGTCAATATCAATGATTCTAAGAAAATAACAATAAGAACAAGCTGCAATAAAGTTTTCTGATAACAGGCAGCCTAGTCTGAAACTATTTAGGATCAAGATTACTTAAATTTGTACTCAAAATCTCTAATAAAAAAGTAGATTTTTATGAGCTTATTGATTTTGAAATTTTAGAAGTGTGTATTTTAGTTTCCCTGTTATGGCAAGGGAAGAAAGGGAACTTGGCTATATCAGAAAGAATGTTAAAAACCATCGCTGGAGAACTTTTCTTTTTGAAGGCTTTTATAAAATATTTACCCACAAATAAATACAATGAAGGGATCAGAGTTACAACACTTAGATCCCTCAGCTGTCAGTCTCCATCAAAGTTGCCCTCAGCCTCTCAAGAGAAAGTTACACATCAAACGAAAGGTGATAAAGTTCTCATCAAACAGTTAAAAATTCCTGCAACTCTCCTTGACTTTCTTTCTCGAGATGGTTTAGAAGTGATTGAAGTAGGTAACATTCTGTCAAAATAGCAGTATGTGAAAGGAATTTCTTAAGAAAACCTAGCTGTTTCACATAATTTTCCCACATAGTTTCCATCAGCTTTTGTACATACCACTATTTCCTCAGGTAGGGTTTACTGGATTTATGAACATGTTTAATCAGTGAGGTTTCCTGTGAGTTATAATTAACAAACTATAGCAGTTCTTATTTAAAACAAACTTTCTGAAACAAGGCCCATGTTGAATTTTAGATTCTTTAACATATGTAATTCTCAATAAATGTCAGGTCATTATTGTGCATTATTTGCCTTGAAGAGTATAGTATTAAGGAAAGAAACAAATGTTTTACCATAAAGTCTAATTTTTTGATATTTTTAAATGGCTGAAGAATAATGTATATTGCATGACTGACTGGCAATTTTATTCATTCAGGAAAAATACCTTACAACTGTCTATCATACACATCTCCTCCATCAGTTCAGGTAAGTTTGTACAGTTTTTCTCTTCTGTGGAGAGAGATGCCAAAATCTTTTGATTATGACATAGATATATTCGAATGGGAAATAAGATATTATTCTTCCACTGAAAAACACCTTTTCTCCCCAAATATAGCTAAACAACAATTTCAAAGATAGAAATATTTTTCTTGAGTTTGGAATGAAAGAACTGCAGAGACTCAGAATTACATAACCTTCACCTTGGTAATTCTTATGGTACTTTTTCTAACAGGTGAAATTAGAGAAGCAAAACAGCCTACCAACAGTCATATTCTTTTAGTGCCTTTGTTTAAACACATTAGTTTTTTATTAGAATACCCAATGCTCTACTATCTCCTCCTTTTAAAAAAATTAATAAATAAAACTTCTATTAATATAGTGGCTTTAGAAAGAGAAATTCCATAAAGTTGGATTTTAGAATAGAATACAGAATTATAGTCAGAATTATATGGTAATGAATAACATGTACACTTCCCATTAGACCACAAGTTATCCCAGTGAGAAATGCTTCTTTGAGAAACAGGTTCTCATGGTAGCAAACACATGTCTTTACTTCGTAGGACTGTGAAATCCGAAAATGCTAATTTTAATCATGCTGTGGTTCAGAAATATATAAATGAAGACAAAAGTTAATTTTTGATATCAATAGGAGTTTCAGTTCAGTTCAGTTCAGTCGCTCAGGCGTGTCCGACTCTTTGCGGCTCCATCACCATCTCCCGGAGTTCACTCAGACTCGTGTTCATGAGTCAGTGATGCCATCCAGCCATCTCATCCTCAGTCGTCCCCTTCTCCTCCTGCCCCCAATCCCTCCCAACATCAAAGCCTTTTCCAATGAGTCAACTCTTCGCATGAGATGACCAAAGTACTGGAGTTTCAGCTTTAGCATCATCCCTTCCAAAGAAATCCCAGGGTTGATCTCCTTCAGAATGGACTGGTTGGATCTCCTCGCAGTCCAAGGGACTCTCAAGAGTCTTCTCCAAAACCACAGTTCAAAAGCATTAATTCTTTGGTGCTCAGCCTTCTTCACAGTCCAACTCTCACATCCATACATGACTACTGGAAAAACCATTAGGGAGTAAAAATAATTACACAACACCTTTACCAATTTTAACAAGATGATGTGTAAGATAATAATGGGTTCCATTCTCTTAGCCAGACTTCAAAGGAACTGGTAAAGTTCCTAGAAGGAAACTAAAGGAAAAAAGTGTGCTTCCATACACTCAGGAGATTTACTTGGCTGCTGCCAAAACTCTTTTCTAGGCTGTGCTGGCAGCTAATAGAACCAGCTATATCTGTATGTTGAAATTCAATGATTTACCTGGACTCCATGTCATTAATCAACAGTGTTAAAGGCTTGCAAGCATCTTGCATATATTTAATAGGAAGCAAAAGAAGCAGAGGGCTAAGCCAGAGGTGGTCCTCTAAAAAATTATGATTTTTTAAAAGCACCACCATGAGAGTTACCTTTCAGAGATACTTATATTCATTATGATTTCCTGTTCTCTTCCTTTCTCTTGAAAGTGCCTAGATTAATTGCAAGAAGATAACCTCACTTAAGCTATCTTAAAAAAGGGTATTTCCTGTGATTAGGTAGGCCTTTTCCATCTCTTTCTCCCTTGATTGCTAGGTCTCTCTTGTATGTTCAGTTTTCTCTATTTTTCATCTTTTTCTCAATTCCAGGTTTTCAACAATAATTTTAGCTGCAATTCATTCACAACAACTTTTACAGATTTTTTTTTTTCCATTTTCATGTCTCCAGCGATGGCTTTATTTGTAAATGAACTTTAAAGGTATTGAGTGTCAGTGATATTCAGATCAGTTCGGTTCAGTTGCTCAGTCATGTCTGACTCTTTGCGATCCTATGGACTGCAGCATGCCAGGCCTCCCTGTCTATCACCAACTCCCAGAGTTTTCTCAAACTCATGCCCATTGAGTTGGTGATGCCATCCAACCATCTCATCCTCTGTCGTCCCCTTCTCTTTCTACGTTCAATCTTTACCAGCATCAGGGTCTTTTCCAATGACTCAGTTCTAATACTAATCCAGTTTAGTACATTAGATACAAACTCCACAAATGCCTCACTTCACTTTTCATTGAAGTCCTTATCAGAAATCCACGTCTGTTTATATCAATCAAATTCTAATGCTTTATAAACACCAAGTGTAAAACATTTGGGCCTATCACAAGCAACTCCCTTTAAGCTTTATTTAGCTCTCTACATACTCATATTCTTTCCCTAAAGTACTGAGTTTCTGTTGAAAATAATAGTTTTCTCTGCAACTCTCTTAAGCTGAGACTCTTTTTTTCTTCCCCCAACTTCCCCTATTCAGTTTTTCCTGGATTCACACTGTTCCTCATTACCCCTTTCAAAATATTTTTCTATCCTCCTTCTTCAAAATTCAAGGTCATTTGACACTGAAGTCAAAATATTATAGTACCCAACATTTCCCTCTGTAGTTGTCATTTACTCCCTGGGCACTCTTCATTATTGTTTTTGTTTATATTTTTTTTTCTTCTACCTAGCCCTCCTTCTGTGATTAATCTTGGTGATTTTCATCTTCATTCACATGAAAGGTTTATCCCCAAACCAGACTTCTGAGTTCCTTAACTTCTTGGATCCAACAGCATTTTTCCAACTGATCCTAGCTATCAACTCCCACGGTCACCCATGATTTTGTTAGTAATACTGCATACAATCCAATACCTCAAGTTTTCTGACTATAGTATTACCACCTCAGCAACTCCACAAACTCTCTGAAACCACCAAACTTTTAATTCCATGTCTTTTTAAAAATTTTAAATACATTTTTCATGATGCCTTAAGAAAGCACATAAGTATTCTTGCCTAGCACTTCCATGGATAGAGGAGACTGGTCGGCTATAGTCCATGGCGTCACAGAGTCGGACACGACGGAGTGACTTTCACTTTCACTTTTCACCGTAATAAATAAGGTAGTCTTAAAAAAAACTCTGTGTTTGAGCACTTTACATCTAAAATGCATGCATCTCTAATCGTCAGGTGATCTGTAATGATTACACTGGTTTTGTGGCAAGAGTGCCTTTTTGGAGAAACTACATTTTTCTATACCAGTATTAGAACGTACAGAAGGTTTGATGGAGGATCTTTATCCTTACCCAGAAGAAAAATCGTAGAGACAGATTCATAAAGCAAAATAGTTTAGGGACACATTTTGGTGGTTTTTAAGGACAACAGAATAGAATATTTGAAATTAGAACTGAATAAAACGTTTGAAACACAGGGCCTTGGTAACTATTTCCCAGACTCTTCCAACCAAGAAAGTACAGTGAAACCTCATTAAATCAAACACAAGTGACTCAGAATTTGGACTAATTAAAGACAGAAGCTGGAACAAAGTTTAACTCCTAAATAATGCTTAAAATACTCATGAAGGAAAAATCTGTTTTCATCTCTTAGGTATGCTAATTTTAATCAATTGCTTTCTTTGCATTAAAGTATCTTTCCTCTGGGAAAAAAAAAAAAAAAAAAAGAAAGCACACAGACAGCAATTTAACAAACTTTTAAGCTCCTTCTAGATGATTCCCCTTAGATGGGTCAGTTTTGATTCATTTACCTATTTTGTTTTCATTTTCTGCTATTATTAAAAATACTATTGTTTTCTTTCTACTTTATATATGATATATAATGATTGCAGGAGCTGAGACTTTAACACTAACAGTTTCTCAAACACATAGGACTAATCCTCCACAAATCAAATATAACATTTTCAGTAAATCATTATTCATTGTTAATATTTTATGAGCATGTAAATATCACTGAGATTTCAGTAATGGAGTATATAATTTACATAACAATGTATGTATACCCGTTTCTTCTACAACACTGTTTTTCTTCAGAATTAAGACATTTCTTTTTAAATGAATACATGGTTATTGCCTCCCTTGCAATTAGATTTGGCCATTGGATTCCAATCAAGCTGGTTAAAATCCGTCAAGAGCAGTCAACAACTTTCAGAGAAATACAGTTCAGTGGAAGCAGCTCTGAACCCCTGCCCTCAAATTCCTTTATTCTTCCTAAATTCCTGGAATTTGAAAATGATTGCTGGAGCCTCAAAAGTTAATTTTGTTTTTACTATTGCTTTAACTTGATTTTGGCTCTTTTTCTTTGATAAATGTGGCCATCATTTTAATCTTTTGCTTTTTCCCCACTGTCAGGAGAACTCTAACCAAGACTTCTGATGTTCTAAGTTTAGTTCTTTTTTCTTCCTATGTTTCCAATATTGTAAATTTGTTGTTACTATTGTCCTATTTTCTAGAAAACTTCCTCCATTCTATTTCCAGCCCTCTTATTAAACTTAATGAAAAAATAAATTTAATGTGTGCCTCTTGAAATAGTGACTTCATAGAGTAATAACATTTAATGTTAAGTTGCTATACTTAAAAATTGAAAGTACTTTTTTTCTCTCCGAAATCAGAATTGTATCTTAGAGAACTTCATGGGAAAACAGGAACATTTCAATCCTCAGATGTATTCTGCGTGTAGACCTTAAAGGACTGAATGGATGGTTGTATGTTACTTGACATGTGGGCTTACCAGGTAGCTCAGTGGTAAAGAATCCCACTTGCCAATTTAAGAGATGCAGGTTTGAACCCTGGGTCAGGAAGATCCCCTAGAGTAGGAAATGGCAACCTACTTCAGTATTCTTGCCTAAGAAAACTCCATGGACAGAGGAGCCTGGTGGGCTACAGTCCATAAGGCTGCAAAGAGTCAGACAATGGCACACTTGCAAGCATGCCATCATAATAAATGAAGATTAAAAAATATTATCTACAACATATCTTTTTACATATATACTTTATTTAACATATTAGTATGTCTTCTTTAAAGTTTGAAAGCTACCATAGCTACCAAGATCTCATTAATATTTTTGACATATATGAATGTATTTGTTAAAAAGAAATTAACATGTTATTAAGTTTCATATGATTTTGCATTTTTAAGAAAATATTTTCTTTTAAATTAAAATCATATAATAAAATTACTTATTTTCCATTTATTTCACATATAATTTATCTAAGATCTCTCTCAGAAATGTTATGCTGTTAATTAAAGAGAAAGCATGTGGTAATGGCAGTTTTCTGTCTTAAAAAATACTATCTCATATATCAGTTGTTGTTGTTCAATTGCTAAGTCATGTCTGACTCTTTGCTACCCCATGGACAGCAGCATACCAGTCTTCCCTGTCCTTCACTATTTCCTGGAGTGTTGTTCACTCAAACTTGTGTTGACTGTGTCAGTGATGCCATTTTACCATCTCATTCATTCTCTGTTGCCCCCTCCTCCTCCTGCCTTCAGTCCTTCCCAGCGTTAGGGTCTTATCCAATGAACTGGCTATTAGCATTAGATGACTAAAGTACTGGAGCTTCAGCTTCAGTATCAGTCCTTCCAATGAATATTCAGGGTTGATTTCCTTTAGGATTGACTAGCTTGCTCTTCTTGTTGTCAGGGGACTCTCAAGTCTTCTCCAGCACCACAATTTGAAAACATCAATTCTTCAGCACCTAACCTTCTTTATGGTCCAAATCTCACATCCATACATGACTACTGGAAAAACAATAGCTTTGACTATATGAACCTCTGTTGGCAAAGTGAAGTCTCTGCTTTTTAATACGCTATCTAGGTTTGTAACAGCTATCCTTCCAAGGAACAAGCTTTTAATTTCATGGCTACTGTCACCATCTGCAGTGATTTTGAAGCCCATGATTATAAAGTCTGTCACTGCTTCCACCTTCTCCCCTTCTATTTGCCATGAAGTAATGGGATCAGATGCCATGATCTTAGTTTTTTGAATGCTGGCTTCTAAACCAGCTTTTTCACTCTCTCCTTCTGCCCTTATCAAGAGGCTCTTTAGCTCCTCTTTGCTTTCTGCCATTAGAATGGTATCATCTGCCTATCTGGGGTTGTTGATATTTCTCTTGGCAATCTTGACTCCAGCTATTCATCCAGCCCAGAATTTCACATGATGTACTATGAATATAAGCTAAATAAGCAGGGTAAACTTGATGAACTCCTTTTTCAATTTTCAGCCAGTCCATCATTTCATGTTCAGTTCTAACTGTTGCTTCTTGACCTTCATATAGGTTTCTCAGGAGCCAGGTAAGGTATTGCATTATGGTTTGGTATTATAATCTATTTTATCTTAGGCCATTTATTTAGATGATATCTATCAGACACTTTAATAGAGGTAAAAACTGAGCTTAAAATCATGAAATATACCATCAAAGAAAGAGCATTTTGTATTAAATTTTATACATTAGCATTTAACTTGTGGCACTAGATGTAATTTTCAGTCATGTAAGGCTGATTATTAATTTTTAAAATTTCATGAAATAATAATGTTTAATCTTCTCATTCAGGAAAACACAAAATTCTGCTTATTCAGTGCAAGAAAATAACTGGACATTTATGTTATGGTATTTATAAATATATGATAGTAGCTTTAAGCTCAGGTAGGAAGGTAAAGTTTGGTATTTCTGTCATTAGCATACTTTCAGATTCTATAATCCAATATTAAAGTCTTAAAATGAATCCACAGTACCAAAAACAAAAATACTGACCAGGAAATATTGAGTCATTAATAACCAAGAGGAACATCTTAACAAAGTTCTAGTCTTCTATAAAAATTCCCCATTGGGGTGTGTGTATGTTAAGTCACTTCAGTCATTTCCAACTGTTTGTGACTCCATGGACAGTAGCCTGCCTGGCTCCTTTGCTCATGAGATTCTCCCAGCAAGAATACTGCAATGGGCTGCCCTGCCCTCCTCCAGGGAGGAGGATCTCTTCGCCATCCAGAGATCAAACTCACATCCCAAGTCTCCTGCACTGCCAGGCAGGTTCTTTATCACTAGCACCACCTGGGGTAGTCAGGAAGTTAATAGTGAAGAAGTTAAAGGTCCCTGGTGGGGTAAGTTGTTGGGGTCCTTTAATGGACCAGAACCTGGTGGTCTGGAGTCAATGATAAGAGAGTGAAAGAAGGAAAGAGGCTAATATTCCCTGGGTTATGCATCCGGCCTTCGTGCTCCAGGGAATCAGCCAGAAATGGAGAGAGAAAGAGAGAGAGAGAGAGAGAAGGAAGGATACAGGGAACCAAGTCTGGTGGAATAAAGGTGCTTTATTGAATTCTCTGTGAGTATATATATACCATATATATATACCATATATATACTCACACAGAATTCAATAAAGCACCTTTATATATATACGTGTGTGTATATATGTATATATATATATATATATATATATACCATTTATATATACCATTGGGGCTTCCTCGGTGGCTCAGAGGCTAAAGAGTCTGCCTGGAATGCGGGACACCCAGGTTCGATCTCTGGGTCGGGAAGATCCCCTGGAGAAGGAAATGGCAACCCACTCCAGTACTCTTGCCTAGAGAATCCCATGGAGGGAGGAGCCTGGTAGGCTACTAGTCCATGGGGTCGCAAAGAGTCAGACAGGACTGAGTGACTTCACTCATATATACCGTATCACAAGGTAGCTTCTTCACATAAAGATCAAAACACCAGGCTTTACAAGTTACCAAGGAAACGAGCAAACAACCACTTCCAACAATACAAGAGAAGATTCTAAACATGGATATCACCAGATGGTCAACACCAAAATCAGATTGATTATATTCTATGCAGCCAAAGATGGAGAAGCTCTATAGAGTCAACAAAAACAAGACCAGGAGCTGACTGTGGCTCAGATCATGAACTCCTTATTACCAAATTCAGACTCAAATTGAAGAAAGTAGGGAAAACCGCTAGACCATTCAGGTATGACCTAAATCAAATCCTTTATGATTATACAGTGGAAGTGAGAAATATATTTAAGGGCCTAGATCTGATAGATAGAGTGCCTGATGAACTATGGAATGAGGTTCATGACATTGTACAGGAGACAGGGATCAAGACCATCCCCATGGAAAAGAAAGGCAAAAAAGCAAAATGGCTGTCTGGGGAGGCCTTACAAATACCTGTGAAAAGAAGAGAGGTGAAAAGCAAAGGAGAAAAGGAAAGATATAAGCATCTGAATGCAGAGTTCCAAAGAATAGCAAGAAGAGATAAGAAAGCCTTCGTCAGCAATCAATGCAAAGAAATGGAGGAAAAGAACAGAATGGGAAAGACTAGAGATCTCTTCAAGAAAATTAGAGATATCAAGCAAACATTTCATGCAAAGATGGGCTATATAAAGGACAGAAATGGTATGGACCTAACAGAAGCAGAAGATATTAAGAAGAGGTGGCAAGAATACATGGAAGAACTGTACAAAAAAGATCTTCATGACCCAGATAATCATGATGGTGTGATCACTCATCTAGAGCCAGACATCTTGGAATGTGAAGTCAAGTGGGCCTTAGAAAGCATCACTATGACAAAGCTAGTGGAGGTGATGGAATTCCAGTTGAGCTGTTTCAAATCCTGAAAGATGATGCTGTGAAAGTGCTGCACTCAATATGCTAGCAAGTTTGGAAAACTCAGCAGTGGCCACAGGACTGTCAAAGGTCAGTTTTCATTCCAATCCCAAAGAAAGGCAATGCCAAAGAATGCTCCAACTACCGCACAATTGCACTCATCTCACAGGCTAGTAAAGTAATGCTCAAAATTCTCCAAGCCAGGCTTAGCAATACATGAACCATGAACTCCCTGATGTTCAAGCTGGTTTTTGAAAAGGCAGAGGAACCAGAGATCAAATTGCCAACATCTGCTGGATCATGGAAAAAGCAAGAGAGTTCCAGAAAACATCTATTTCTGCTTTATTGACTATGCCAAAGCCTTTAACTGTGTGGATCACAATAAACTGTGGAAAATTCTGAAAGAGATGGGAATACAGACCACCTGACCTGCCTCTTGAGAAATCTGTATGCAGGTCAGGAAGCAACAGTTAGAACTGGACATGGAACAACAGACTGATTCCAAATAGGAAAAGGAGTGCATCAAGGCTGTATATTGTCACCCTGCTTATTTAACTTCTATGCAGAGTACATCATGAGAAACGCTGGACTGGAAGAAACACAAGCTGGAATCAAGATTGCCGGGAGAAATATCAATCACCTCAGATATGCAGATGACACCACCCTTATGGCAGAAAGTGAAGAGGAACTAAAAGCCTCTTGATGAAAGTGAAAGTGGAGGGTGAAAAAGTTGGCTTAAAGCTCAACATTCAGAAAACGAAGATCATGACATCCGGTCCCATCACTTCATGGGAAATAGATGGGGAAACAGTGGAAACAGTGTCAGACTTTATTTTGGGGGGCTCCAAAATCACTGCAGATGGTGACTGCAGCCGTGAAATTAAAAGATGCTTACTCCTTGGAAGAAAAGTTATGACCAACCTAGATACCATATTCAAAAGCAGAGACATTACTTTGCCGACTAAGTCTAGTCAAGGCTATGGTTTTTCCTGTGGTCATGTATGGACGTGAGAATTGGACTGTGAAGAAGGCTGAGCGCCAAAGAATTGATGCTTTTGAACTGTGGTGTTGGAGAAGACTCTTGAGAGTCCCTTGGACTGCAAGGAGATCCAACCAGTCCATTCTGAAGGAGAGCAACCCTGGGATTTCTTTGGAAGGAATGATGCTAAAGCTGAAGCTCCAGTACTTTGGCCACCTCATGAGAAGAGTTGACTCATTGGAAAAGACTCTGATGCTGGGAGGGATTGGGGGCAGGAGGAGAAGGGGACGACCGAGGATGAGATGGCTGGATGGCATCATGGACTCGATGGACGTGAGTCTGAGTGAATTCCGGGAGATGGTGATGGATAGGGAGGCTTGGCGTGCTGCAATTCATGGAGTCGCAAAGAGTCGAACACTACTGATTGACTGCACTGAACTGAAGGAAACAAGGAGCAATAAAGGCCATAAGGCCAAAAGGCAATCCATATCAAAAGAGGGTCCTAGATAATCCCTTTCACCATATGGAAAATCTAATGAAGGAAATCCTATGGAAGAATCCCATCTCTTTGACCTCAGTCCTGGGAGTGGCTTCACTCCTCCCAATCCTATCAGAAACTGATAAGGAACAGAGGGTTCAAGAGAGATAGGAAACAGCACATAGGAATCCTACTGTTAAACATTCCCTGACAGTAAGTCATCACTGAGCTCCCTCACTTGCATGCTCTGACCAGCTCTCTGCTGAATACTTGAAGAGGATGCTACACAGATCCAGACTTTTCTCTCATACAGCTCTCTCTTCTTCATAACTCTGTTTTATGAAGCTGAGCCACCTTAGTATCCCTGGTTTGCTGCACCTGCTCAGCTCAGGAAATGTGCCAAGCTTTACAGGATTCTCCCCCACTTCACCTTGGGCCTAGAAACCACCTTGTGGCTCTCAAGGCTGTCAGCTAAGACAACTGTAAGACTCACCGTGTTAGTTTCCTTTCCATCAGGTCTCACTGTCCTTTGTTGCCTGATGTTCAGTGTCTTGAACACTGTTGATTTAGTGTTTCTTTTGCATTTTTTTTTTTTAAAGTTGGTTCATACAGTAGTATGGATCTTGCCCCTGGTATTTTCACCTTGTCAGAAGTAGAAGACCTGCTTGCCTAGTTTTTTGTTTGTTTTTTTTTTTTCCTTCCCACTCTCCAGAGTAATATTTTGAGGACAAAAAAAAAAAAAAAAAAAAAAGGAAGTGCAGGGGGGAAAAAATGAGGAGAAAACAAACCCAATGACATCTTTGTGTAAAGACCATGTCACTGTTTTGTCACTTCCCTAACCATGGCGTTATCCAGGAAAGGGCTAGAGCATTACTTACTTCTTCCATCCAGCTCATCTCCTCTTCCTTTGGTGTTCATTCATTCATTTACCTGTTAATTCTACATATTTGGCAATGCAAAAGGAGCATTTCCTCAGGTGATTACCCTGATAAATCTTACATACTCTCCCTGGATGATGCTGAGATCATAACCTATGTATTTATGACTCCTTTGGGGATACAAGGAGGCACTGACATATTACAACTAGAGATCTAAGCATCAAATTTCTAACACGGAAAGATGACAATGACTACAATGGAAAGGGTGGATTATGTTAAACGTGTTTAGAAAGGAAACCAATTAGTGGATTAATAAGGTGATCTAGGCAAAAAATGTTGAAGGCTTGTAGTCAGATAGTAATAATTTTTTAAAAATGGAGATACTATGGACCAGGAAAATATATCTAGGTGACAAAATTTAAAATGTTTGATGATTTACTGGATGCGGCATATGAAGGAGAAAAAGGTTTCACTGGTGGCACTGACTGATATCTAGAAATGAACTGAATACTTACCAAGCTCTTTTCAGGAGAAAGGTTTTCCTAATACAAGTATGTGTGTATTTGCTAGACAACATTCTTTAGAAAGAGCCAAATGATGTGGATACTATTAGCCAAAGAAAGGCATATAAGGATTTCAATCACCAAGGTTATCAAATATCTAATTACACAGGAAAGCTTTTTAATCTGGCTTTTCAGTTCACTTTTTCTCTAAGTGGCAATAATTACTATAAACACTATATAAATATTTGAGAGGATAAAGCATTATAACAAACAGAAAAACATTAATATAGTATCTAGCCATAAAAAGTGATATAATCTTTATTTTTAATATTGTTATTATTTCCCTTGTTAACCAAGCAGTGTTATTACTATAATTTTGAATATGCCTTTAAGAATTAAGAAGCAATATATGATTTAAATATTTAGGCTTCTCTATTAAGTAATATTGACCAGTGTAAATTATATTAATATTTGCACTTTACATATTTCTTCAGATTTTTTTTTAGTTTGAAACAGTTCCTTTGAGTTGAACTATCTTTAGATACTCTGCTCAATACGGATTTTAGAACTATAGTTTGAAGCTAAGATGGAGTAAGATGACCCTCCAAGGAACAATTACCCTGAAAGTTAGGTTCTGTAAAATAAACAATTGCTTTTTCAAAAGATATTTACTGCTCCCTAACTAGAACTATAATAACCTCGAATTATAACCTTAATCTCTCCTAAAGAATCCTAGAAAATATGGAACCAAGATAGATTACTCCACTGAAGAATTAAAAGAACTTTCTCCTCATAAATATTAGTATTGTTCAATAATCTTATGCATAGTTTTGGAGTGACAGTGCAGACCTTAGGAACATTCTCTGTCTCTCTATAAAACAGTGAAGACAAAAGCAAAACCACTGAAATTAACTCCTGAAGAACACTAATAATTAAAAAAGCTACAAAACAAATTATCCTAGAGAAACTATTGAATCAGTGACACAGCAGGGTCTTTAAGTTTTAACTTAGGGCTATTCCTATCACTTCCTCCTTCTCCAGCTCAATGGTATAGTAGCTAAAAGTAACAGCATTTCAGACAAAGGAGAGATTTGGCCTCTTTTGGAGTTCCCTTAAAAGCACCACACCCGGAACACAGTCAACATTTTGTCTGAATTTGTAATTTCCTACAAAATCTCTATGTTCAGACTGTGTGGATTTTTTGAAAATGTAATTCAATGAGCTGAGCTCAGCTAGGGGGTGGGCTGCATGAATGGACCATTAAACAATAATAACTGGAGACTTCAATACTTCACTTTCAATAACAAAAGGAATAACTAGGGAAAGATCAACAAATAAACAAGATTTAAGCAGTATTATAAACCAACTAAATTTAACAGACATCTGTGGAACACTTTCCCTTATGACAGCAAAATATACAATGCTTCTCAAGAACACAAAAGTCATACAAACACAGCAAATTATAGTCACCAAGTCTATATGGTATTGGTGTACAATACCAGAACATCCAATAGAACGATGGACTAGAAATGAGGTTCCAGAAGTTATAATATTTACAGTCAACTGATAGCCAACAGAGTGCCAAAACTACGCAGTAGAGGAAAGTATAGTCTTTTCACACATAGCGATAGGACAACTGAAAATCCACACTCAAAGAATGAAATTGGAGCTCTTCCTCAAATCATATACAAAAATTAACTCAAAAATAGATCACAGACCTAAGCCTAAAGCTTAAAATAAAGTTCATAGAAGAGAACATAAAAGCAAATCTTCATGACCTTGGGTTAAGCAAATGGTATTTTAAATACCACATACACTAAAAACATAACTAGTACAGAAATAAAATAGATAATTTGGGGCCTCCCTGGTGACTCAGTGGTAAAGAATCCACCTGTCAATGTAGAAGACATGGGTTTGATCCCTGATCTGAGAAGATCCCACATGCCATGCAGCAACCAGGCCCCTGTGCCACAAGTACTGCCTGTGCTTTAGAGTCCAGGAGCCACAACTACTGAGCCCATAAGCTGCAACTACTGAAGTCCGTGCACCCTAGAACCTATGCTCCACAACAAGAGAGGTCACTGCAATGAGAAGCCCGTGCAGCGCAAGTGCAGAGTAGCCGCCACTGGCCACAGCTAGAGAAAAAGCCCGTGCACAGCAACAAAGTCCCAGTTCAGTCAAAGACATAAAATAAAGTTTTTTAAAAAATAGATAATTTGGATTTAATCAACATTAGAAACTTTGTGCACCAAACAAGAACGTTTAAAGTCAAGCTTAAAGTGAAAGGAAGCATTTTAAAATCATGTTATCTGAGAAGGTCCTTGTAACCAGACAACCTTACAACTCAACAATAATTAGTCAAATGTTGGTTCACAACCTCACGCATTCAATGGATGAGATTCAAAATTGGCCCATGCACAGAGGGCAAGGAGAATCCAAAGAAGGAGGCAGGTCACTTCAGATTGGAAGACAGAAATTTTAATAAGCAAGGGAACTTACATATGAGTCTTCTCTTTGGTGAGAGTAGGACGAGTAGCTCTCCACATCTCTGTGCCAGAATCTTAAATAGATTTATAGAGACCATAATGATGTTCAGTTACTATACGGTCCAGATGATCTCATCAACCCATTTCTCTCTCACGGTTGAATCCTTGAAGTAGCTTCCGGTATGGGAACACTGGGCAGAAAGTACATTCCCAGGACAAGGGACAAAATAGGAAACATCCGAATGCCTGGTATAAGAAACCTCCAGTTACTGGGTCAACAGGCAGTCACACACACTAGATAACCTCTTTCAACATTAAGTAACAAAACAGGTAAAGAATATGAATAGATATTGCTAAAAAAATATATACAATTAGCCAATAAACATATGAAAAGATGTTCAACATCATTAGTCACCAAGAAAAGGAAAATCCAAACTACAATAGGACACTACTTTTATGCACTAGGAAGCCTATTTTAAAGCCTAATTTAAAGTGCTAGCTTCAAGGTTGATACAGTGCTCCTGTTTGAGATTCCTAAGCCATACAGCAAATTCCCATTTGCTACCTATGTTATATATGGTAATATAAGTTTCCATGTTACTCTTTCCATACACCTCAACTTCTCCTCCCCTCTCTCCATGTCCATAAGTCTATTCTCTCCATTGTTGCCCTGTAAATAAATTCTTCAGTACCATTTTTCCAGATTCCTTACATAAAACAGCAAAATTCTGTAAAGCAATTATCCTTCAATAAATAATAATCTAATTAAAAGCCTAAAAAAAAAGTGCTAGTTTCTTCTCTGAAAAAAGCACGGCATTATTAATGAAGCAAATGACAGCTTTACAGCTGCCACAACTTCAGGAGATTATATACAATTTTTTTGAAAACTTGATTTCCTTCTTTCCTAAAACCCGTATTTCTACCCATAACCTCTGTATTCATCACAATACCTCATGCATAGTAAGTGTTTCTCTTTTTTTCTGATGAATGAGTACATTAGTTGGTTTGAGTGGTAATTGCTTTGCTTTACTTTATACCATTAACTCTAACATAGAACTTGAGATACAGAATTTCATACATTCATTTATTTTTTCAGTATGCCTCTTCTTTTCTCATTTGACTAATTCTGCTTAAATTATTATCAGACTATGAATTATTATTAATATCATTACTGTTTCACTGTGTGCTCAGTGGCTGAGTTATGTTCAACTCTTTGCAACCCTATGGACTCCCACCAGGTTCCTCTGTCCATGGAATTATCCAGGCAGGGATACTGGAGTGGGTTGCCATTTTCTCCTCCAGGGGATCTTCTTGTTTCATTACCATTATCATTATGATAATGATTCTGCCTCATGGATCTATTCATTAGCAGTACTTTGGGAACAAAATTTTTCAAGTTAATATATGCTTTTTAAATATTCATTATTCCTTAAGAATCTTTGTCTTTGACTAAATGTGAAAGAAACATTTCCAAAATATCCTAAGAAACATTTTCAAAAGAGTACTTGCTTACTCTTTTACAATATCTGGAGCAATATCTGATGCTTAGAGGATATTGGGGCTTCCCTGGTAGCTCTGTCGGTAAAGAATCTGCCTGCAATGCAGGAGATGGCCAACAATAAAGGACACCATCAATAAAGGATGGGTGGGAAAGATCCCTGGAGTCAGAAATGGCAACTCACTCCGGTATACTCACCATAGGAAATCCCATGGACAGAGAAGCCTGGAGGGCTATATAGTCCATCATGTCACAAGAGTTGGACATGACTTAGCAACTAAACCACCATCACTACAGAGGATTATTATATGCTGCAAATTATATGCTTCCTGAATTAAATAATTCCTTAACCTCTATTTTCTGTTATTGTCTATAAAATTTCTATTTTCCAGGTCCCTCTAAAGGATAGGAACTCCAGATTATACTTGGCAGTATTCTTTCTCCTTCCAGTCTGACAATGCCAAATGAGACTTCTGATCTATAGTCCCTTCTAACCAAGTTATTCAAATAAGTAAACTTAATTGTTTGAGCAACCCTAAAATTATGTATATTTAAGGCAGTTATGCTTACTGAATCTCTTCAAGTGTGTAAACTAAGGGAGAGTCAATACCTTTCCAAGCTACTTTCCCTAATTTCTGGGCCATGTACGCACGCTCTAAATCAAGTTTAAAGGAAATCTTGTGTTGTGGGTGAGTGGAAGGCACTGCTTTATTCTTTCAAATCAACAAAATTAAAAATACTAGTCTTAAGGCATTTAAAATATGCAAAACACTGTAACAGTTTTCAAGCATAAAATTATGGTGGTATTGAAGTGTTTTCCTATTAATAATTTAATACTTGTGAGAATTTATAAGTGCCTTTGAGAACTTTGGACGAGTAAAATGCAGAAATCAAAGATAATAATAGATAAAGTCAGATTCAGAAAAAATACAGATGCAGAACACTGATATCTTAGAAAAGAACTAGTAAGATTCATAAAGAAAAAAGTTTTTAAATCCTAAAGAAAGGTATTATTACTGATACATATTGCCTTGAAATCCTTTTAAGTATACAATGATTTTTTTAATGGAATCAATGCTAATGTTTCTTTAAATTTTTTAAGGTGATTTACAGTTCAAACTCAAAGATATAATCTTAGAATAGTTTGACTCCACAGTCTGACACACTAGGACATTCACTGGTAGTTACAAGACTTTCACGTGTATGTAATTAGGTCTTTAATTTTTTAAGTTTAAAGTTCTGTTTTACTTCAGAATTCAAATTGTTTATTTTGAACACTATGATAATTCTAAGAAACTTCTATTGACATTCTTAATTTTTCCTCTTTTTACATATATTTAATTTAAATATATATATAAAATGTAAGTTGATTTATTCTACTCAAGCAAAAATACTTGTATTTCTGGAAATGGGAGAGAAATAAAAATTCCTTAGGAAAGAATAAGAGGAATTTATTCAGAATGTTTAATAGTCAAACTGTGGTTCTGTATTCTAGCTTATTGTTCAGTTCAGTTCAGTCACTCAGTTGTGTCCGACTCTTTGCAACCCCATGAATCGCAGCACGCCAGGCCTCCCTGTCCATCACCATTTCCTGGAGTTCACCCAAACTTATGTGCGAGTTAGTAATGTCACCCAGCCATTTCATCCTCTGTCGTCCCCTTCTCCTCCTGCCCCCAATCCCTCCCAGCATCAGGGTCTTTTCCAATGAGTCTACTCATGGAATGAGGTGGCCAAAGTATTGGAGTTTCAGCTTCAGCATCAGTCCTTTCAATGAACACCCAGGACTGGTCTCCTTTAGGTCTCCTTTAGGATGGACTGGTTGGATCTCCTTGCAGTCCAAGGGACTCTCAAGAGTCTTCTCCAACACCACAGTTCAAAAGCATCAATTCTTCAGTGCTCCAATTTCTTCACAGTCCAACTCTCATATCCATACATGACCACAGGAAAAACCATAGCCTTGATGAGACGGACCTTTGTTGGCAAAGTAATATCTTTGCTTTTTAATATGCTATCTAGGTTGGTCATAAGTTTTCTTCCAAGGAGTAAGCATCTTTTAATTTCATGGATGCAACCACCATCTGCAGTGATTTTTGGAGCCCAAAAAATAAAATCTGACACTGTTTCCAATGTTTCCCATCTATTTCCCATGAAGTGATGGGACCAGATGCCATGACCTTCATTTTCTGAATGTTGAGCTTTAAGTCAACTTTTTCACTCTCTTTTTTCACTTTCATCAAGAAGCTTTTAGTTCCTCTTCACTTTCTGCCATAAGGGTGGTGTCATCTGCATATCTGAGGTTATTGAGATTTCTCCCAGAAATCTTGATTCCAGCTTGTGCTTCTTCCAGTCCAGCGTTTCTCATGATGTACACTGCATAAAAGTTAAATAAGCATGGTGACAATATACAGCCTTGACATACTCCTTTTCCTATTTGGAACCAATCTGTTGTTCCATGTCTACTTCTAACTGTTGCTTCCTGATCTGCATACAGATTTCTCAAGAGGCAGGTCAGGTGGTCTGGTATTCCCATCTCTTTCAGAATTTTCCAGTTTTCCTTTCTGGAAAACTGGAAAGGCTTTGGCATAGTCAATAAAGCAGAAATTGATGTTTTTCTGGAACACTCTTGCTTTTTCCATGATCCAGTGGATGTTGGCAATTTGATCTCTGGTTCCTCTGCCTTTTTTAAAACCAGCTTGAACATCTGGAAGTTCACGGTTCACATACTGCTGAAGCCTGGCTTGGAGAATTTTGAGCATTACCTTACTAGCGTGTGAGATGAGTGCAATTGTGCGGTAGTTTGAGCATTCTTTGGCATTGCCTTTCTTTGGGATTGGAATGAAAACTGACCTTTTCCAGTCCTATGGCCACTGCTGAGTTTTCCAAATTTGCTGGTATAGTGCTATGTTTAGAAATTGACAAATTTAGCAGATATTAGCCTGAGAAAGAAAAGCAAACAAATATTTTGAATATAAAGGAGGAAACATGTGGACCATGGGTTATACACTTTGTAGAATACATTCATTAGTATACAGCTTTCATTTATTAGTATACAGAAACTCATGTCAGGACTCGAAAACAAATTGGATCAGCCCGTGAAATTATTTAATGAATTCATAATGTCAACATTAAAGATAGTACCTCTCTAATATATGTCACTTAGCATGAAATGTTTATATATTACTTTCATAAAAACTGAAATGTTAATTTTCTTTCCTATGTATGTATGATAAAAATCACTTGATTCTAAACTCTCATTGAGATGGGCTATATGAATGTGTAAAACTTTCTATTTTCACAGAAGGACCTGCCATACTGCCATCACCGATAAATAAGGGCACTGCCAACACTGACTACTAGGGTTCATTCAAGTTCTTACCTTTTCTTGATATATTAAACCTTCCTGAAATGTGAGTCAATTTTCCCTTTTATATTTTTGCTTTCTTATCAGTGAAAATGAAGAACAGCTATCACAATCCTTTCTCTGAAAATGTATTTATAGCCTGAGAAGGGCCTTGGGACATCATCGATCCTCTCCACTTATGGTGTTGGGTAACAGTGAAGGTCACCTCGTAAATTCATGGTGTGATTGGCCTATAGGAGCAATCTTTTGACAAGCCTGAGCTTTCTCTAGTTTTCAAAGCTTAAGTACATTAGTGAATCACTCCAGAGCTTTTTTCTTTCCAGTTTAAAGAAAAAGAAATGATTTTATGATTTACTTTAAATCATAGAACCATTGGATAGACAAGCAGAAAATACATCAGTGTAGTCAAACTTCATAAACTATGAGAGAAAATGCTTAACTCCTTTGAAGTTGGTTACCTCCTCGAAGTTTAAAAAGGAAGAATCATGTATCATCTAAGAATCCCTTCCAGAATAAAGAGTTTGTGTTGATATTGTAGCTCATATATTTAAGGTTTACTGAAATAAAGCCATTATAAAACAAATTAGCAGGAAATTATGGAATTGTCTGTGTATTCTGTGTATTGGTAATGAAGGACACAATATTTGTAAACGGTTTCTCTGTTTTCACTAAAGAAAATGAGACAGTTGAGGTAACTGTTATCACTTTAAGCATTATCTGCTTGTCACATAGGCAAAATTTCTAGAAATAAATAGAGGAAAACATAACAGATGTACTCTTAATAAATGGACATATTTACTTTTTATTCATACTAAATTGCTACATAGTATATGATTATATGAACAATACAAACTGCTAGTTTTATATATTTTGCTTATGTTAAAAGTTATATTTTAAATCTTATTATTTAACATTTTGTGGTTAGGAATTTATTTCAATCTATGCACAATGCAATATTTTAGACATATTTTAATTCATAATCCATCCTTTTTCCATAATTACTGTGATAATTTATCACATTACACACAGTTGAGCTGATTTATCTCTATATACTGTAACTGCAGCAATTAGACACCTGAATTTTCCTGAAGTTAATAAATATAAATCATAAAGAGAATATACCCCCATCTAGGTTTTATTAAAGAAAAAAACAACAAAAATGACACCAAGGTACACTGAATTTTTTTAATTAAAATGCTGATAGAAATATATACAAGAAATTAGAGGTATGATGGAGAAATAATAACACTTGGATAAAAATGAAAAATAGTTCTAACTTTATTGTTTTTCAGATTCCCATAGCAACTCTCTCAGTCTCTCTCTTTTCTGCCTTCCACACACACACATAATTGCAAATATATAAATTATATATATGTGTTTTATACACAAACATACACAATTCATTCTATTCTTAAATGTCCTGCTTGTAAGGTTTTTTCTGTGTCTTAAGACTCATATCCTAGAAGAAACCAATATGAACTGTGAAAATCCTCATTTCCACTGGGAATTTTATTTTTAGATTTTCACTCTCCATCCATCTGCCTTTGAGCAATTTTCTGTGCTTCAAGCATGAGCAAGCAGTATTAATCCAATTTCTAGTTTCTGTGAAGGACATTATGTTAGATCATATGCACTTCAGTGCTTCTTTTTAGAAACTTTGTGTTTACTTAACTGTTTCATTATCAACTTTTATCGACAACAGTAGCAAAGAAATACAAGAAGCTAGGTAAAAATGTGATTAATTTTATTTCCATCAAAATAAAGTACACTGTCTCAAGGAAGATGTAGTCTCATGATAGGATGATATACTCTCTGACAGCACAAAATTACACTTTGATAATTGAGTAATTATCAATACTATGAAAACTAGCATTATTTTTCTAATGCTCATATACTTCAATTATGTTTGAGGGAGCATATGAAAACATCTTCAGTATTAATAGAACACAATTTTATATGAACTCATTATAATTTATAAAATTTTATTTCCTTCATTTAAATGTTTTTGAGATATTAGAATATACAGTATGTTTAACCCTATGTGTACAATTTGGCCTTTAATATTTGCCAAATAAGTCACAGCTCTCACAAAACAGATTCAGTATGACTCCACGATACAAATTTTTTAATATTAACATTTAAACATTATACTGTATTGATGAAAAATCTGAAATGAATGAGCTTTTCATTATTCCCAAATTTCCCAGTAATTCCAGAGATATCAACAAGGTTTACTGTTTTATTTAAAGGGAGTTCAATCTGAGCATATGGTGTCAATTTATCAATATATTTAGTAGTGCTACAAATAAACAGTTGGCCCTGAGAATTTCATGCTAGGAATTATAGAACATATGTTCTTCAACTTAAAACAATCTGTATAAAATTTCACACATATTTAGGTAATGACTAAATAATAGGCTCTGCAGTGTTAGCTGTGTTAAGTCAAATTTCTCAAAAAAAAAAAAAAACTGCCTGCCAATGAAAGGAAATATAATGAAAATAAAGTAATACAAAAGAATAAAAGAAAATCATATGCTCATTTTTTTCTAGATTGACTGAAGAATGACAAAAACATCAGATATACTTAGGTATACAACTTGATATTTTGATACATAGATACATTGTGAAATAAATCATTACCACAAGCAAGCTAATTAAATATGCATCAACTCACATAGTTATTTGTGTGTGTGTGTGGTGACAGCATTTAAGATATACCCGCTTAGCAAACATCAAATGTCCAATACAGTATTATTAGTGTTTTCACTCTATACTATATATTTCCAGAACATATTACATTAATCTTACATAACTAAATCACTGTATCCTTTGGCCAGTGTCTCCCAATATCCCTCTCTCACCAGACTCTGGGGACACTGCCAGTCTCTGCTTTTATGAGTCTGACTATATTACACTCCACATAAATGAGATCATACAGTATTTGCCTTTTGGCTTATTTCACTTAGCATAATATCCTCCAGGTTCATTTTTGCTGCCACAAATGACAGAAGTTCCTTCTTTTATTTTTTAATTTACTTTTTAATTGGAGGGAAAGTGCTTTACAATGCTGTTTGTTCTGCCATACAACAACACAAATTAGCCATAACTAAGAATTGATACTTTTGAACTGTGGTATTGGAGAAGACTCTTGAGAGTCCCTTGGACTGCAAGGAGATCCAACCAGTCCACTCTGAAGGAGATCAACCCTGGGATTTCTTTGGAAGGAATAATGCTAAAGCTGAAACTCCAGTACTTTGGCCACCTCATGCGAAGAGTTGACTCA
Organism: Ovis aries; assembly: GCF_016772045.2. Taxonomy (NCBI): domain Eukaryota; kingdom Metazoa; phylum Chordata; class Mammalia; order Artiodactyla; family Bovidae; genus Ovis; species Ovis aries. The sequence continues at coordinate 65,265,743 of NC_056063.1, forward strand.
TTGGAAAAGACTCTGATGCTGGGAGGGATTGGGGGCAGGAGGAGAAGGGGATGACAGAGGATGAGACGGCTGGATGGCATCACTGACAATGGATGAGAGTCTGAGTGAACTCCGGGAATTGGTGATGGACAGGGAGGCCTGGTGTGCTGTGATTAATGGGGTCGCAAAGAGTCGGACACAACTGAGCAACTGAACTGAACTGAACTGATACATATATCAGGGAATTCCCTGGTGGCTCAGATGGTTAAGCATCTGTCTACAATGCGGGAGACCTGGGTTTGATCCCTGGGTCGGGAAGACCCCCTGGAGAAGGAAATGGCAATCCACTCCAGTACTATTGCCTGGAAAATCCCATGGACAGAGGAGTCTGGCAGGCGACAGTCCATGGGGTCGCAAAGAGTTGGACATGACTTCGTCTCCTCCCTCCCATCCTCCAACCCTAGCCCTCTAGGTCATCACAAAGAACTAGGCTGTGATATATAGCAACTTCTCACCAGCTATCTATTTTACACACAATAGTGAAAATATGTCAATGTCACTGGAGGAGAAGCAAGATGGGGAGATCACCTTCCTCCTCACAATTACATCAAAAATACATCTGCACGTGGAACAACCTTCTGAAGGCTGGCAGAAGACTCCAGACTTCCAAAAAGCCCAACTGAATAAGTAAGCCCTAATAAGCCACTACTTTCAGTTCCTTATGTCTCCGCAGGGAAAGGACACCCGAAGGCAACCCACAAGCAGCTGCTGCTGCTGCTGCTGCTAAGTCGCTTCAGACGTGTCCGACTCTGTGTGATCCCATAGACAAGCAGAGGTGAGCCCAAAACCAAACTGGAGAACCAGAGGCTGTGTGAGCAAAGGGGAAGGGAATTCACTCCTGTAGTAGCTGGTGCAGTGGATTAAATCCCAGCAATTTAGCCTGAGTCTGTGGCCTTTAGGGGGTAATTGTGGACTTTGGAAGCAAGAGCAAGCTAGAGTAAGGCCAGATCTGAGTCTGAGCTAACCACATAGCATCCACAGTAGGTCCACAGACCTTCCTAGAAATATTGGAGGACTTCCTGAGTAGACAGATTGGCAGGTGTTCACTGTGTAAAGAAGACAGAGAACTCAGGAGGACATTTCTTACTTCTTTATAAAGACTGAATAATATTCTATTATGTATGTATACATTTAGAAATATATAAATATGCTTCCCTGGTGGCTCATATGGTAAAGAATCTGCCTGCAATACAGGAGACTCAGGTTCAATCTCTTGGTCGGGAAGATCTCCTGGGGAAAAGAATGGCAACCCACTCCAGGAGTTTTTCCTGGAGAATTCCATGGACAGAGAAGCCTGGCAGGCTAAGTCCATGGGGTCACAAAGAGTCAGACATGACTGAGCAACTAACTACACAGAAATATATGCATGCATATATGATAACACTTAATGAGTAATGGCAAGAATATAAAAATATCTATAAAGATTTTATGTAGAAATGTATCTCTGTCAACAAACATTTAAGGTGTTTCCACATCCTGGCTACTACTGCAAGGATCTTTGGAGTGAAGATATCTTAAATACTGATTTCATTTCTTTTGATATATACCAAGAAGTGGGATTAACTGTTTAGATGGTTCTTCTATTTTAATTGTTTGAGGAAGCTTAGTACTGTTTTCCATAACAGCAATTTACATTCCCATCAACAGTGCACAAAGGTTCCCTTTTCTCCATATCCTCACTTACACTTATCACTTGTCCTTTTAATAACAACAGTCTTAACAGGTGTGAGGTGATAGCTCATTATTGTTTTGATTTGCATTTCCCTGATGATTAAAAGTGTAGAGCACCTTTTCATATACCTGCTGTTCATTTGTAAGTCTCCTTTTTAAAAAAGTCTATTCAGAGCTTTTGCCTATTTTTAATTGAATTATTCTTTTTTGCTATTGAGTAGTGAGAGTTCCTTACATATTTTTGTTACTAAGTCTATATCACATGTATTGCTTGAAATATTTCCTATCATTTTATAGGCTGCCTTTTCACTCTGTTGATGGTTTTATTTGCTGTGCAGAAGTTTTTCAGTTTAATATAGCCCTTAGTTCAGTACAGTTTAGTTCAGTCGCTCAGTGGTGTCTGACTCTTTGCGACCCCACGAATCACAGCACGCCAGGCCTCTGTGGCCATCACCAACTCCCGGAGTTCACTCAGACTCACGTCCATCGAGTCAGTGATGCTATCCAGCCATCTCATCCTTGGTCGTCCCCTTCTCCTCCTGTCCCCAATTCCTCCCAGCATCAGAGTCTTTTCCAATGAGTCAACTCTTCGCATGAGGGGGCCAAAGTACTGGAGTTTCAGCTTTAGCTCATTCCTTCCAAAGAAATCCCAAGATCTCCTTCAGAGTGTACTGGTTGGATCTCCTTGGAGTCCAAGGGACTCTCAAGAGTCTTCTCCAACACCACAGTTCAAAAGCATCAATTCTTTGGCGCTCAGCCTTCTTCACAGTCCAACTCTCACATCCATACATGACCACAGGAAAAACCATAGCCTTGACTAGAGAGACCTTAGTCGGCAAAGTAATGTCTCTGCTTTTGAATATACTATCTAGGTTGGTCATAACTTTTCTTCAAAGGAGTAAGCGTCTTTTAATTTCATGGCTGCAATGACCATCTGCAGTGATTTTGGAGCCCCCGAAAATAAAGTCTGACACTGTTTCCACTGTTTTCCCATCTACTTCCCATGAAGTGATGGGACCGGATGCCATGATCTTCATTTTCTGAATGTTGAGCTTTAAGCCAACTTTTTCACTCTCCACTTTCACTTTCATCAAGAGGCTTTTTAGTTCCTCTTCACTTTCTGCCATAAGGGTGTTGTCATCTGCATATCTGAGGTTATTGATATTTCTCTCGGCAATATAACCCTACGTGTCTATTATTCCTTTTGTTATCTATGATTTGAGGATCATATTCAAAAGACTTTTGCCCAGACCAATGTCAAGAAGCATTTCCCTATGTTTCCTCCTAGTAGTTTTATGGTTTCAAGTCTTACATTAAAATAATTCATCCATTTTGAGTTAATTTACGATTATACATGCATACCTCAGAGATAATGCATCTTCAGGCTGATGACCACAGTAAAAAAAAACTATGGCAAAAAGGCAAGTCACACAATTTTTTTCCTTCCCCTGCATATAAAAGCTATGTTTACACAATACCATGCTCTAAGAGCATTTTGTCTAAAAAACAATGTACATACCTCAATTTAAAAATACTTTATTGATGAAACACATGAGCCTTCAGTAAGTCATAGTAGTAATATCAAAGATCACTGATCACAAAGCATCATAACAAATACATTTATAACAAAAAAGTTTGAAATACTGCAAGAATTGCTAAAATGTGACACAGAGATATGAAGTAAACAACACTGTTGGAAAATGAAGCCAACAGACTTAACTTCATGGAGGGCTGTCACAAGCCTTCAATTGTATGAAATATATATATCTGCAAAGCAAAATAAAGTCCAATAAACTTACTTAAAAGCCTACATACATGGTGTGAGATAATGATCCAATTTAATTCTTTTGCATGTAAATGTCCTATTTTTCCAGCACCATTTACTGAATAGATCATCTTTCCCTCATGTGTATCTTTGACACCCTTATTGACTATCAGTTAAAAGAAAGTTCATGGATTTATCCCTGGGCTCTTTATTCAGTTCCACTGGTCTATGTGTCTTTTTTTCCTAGTAACATATTATTACATAGTTTTGTAATATATATATATATACTGAAATCAGGAAGTGTGATGCCTCCAGCTATGTTTTTTCTTGCTTAAGATTGCTATGGTTATTTTGGTCACTTGTAGTTCCACATGAACTTTAGGGCAATATTTTCCTATTTCTGAAAAGAATGCCATTGTTTCAGATTTTCATAAGTATTGTATTGAATCTGTAGATAGTTGTGGGTAGTTAAGGACATTTTAATACTAATTATTCCAATCCATAAACATGAAACATTTTCATTTTCCAGTGTCTTCTTTAATTTCATCAGAGCTTACAATTTTTAGTTATAAGTCTTTCACCTCTTTGGTTAAGTTTATTCCTAGGTATTGTATTCCTTTTCTTGTTATGTATGGATGGGATTGGTTACTCATTTGTCTGTTGTTTGCACATAAAAACACCAGGCTTTTGTATACTGATTTTGTATACTGCAACTTTACTAAATTCATTAATTAGTTCTAACAATTCTTTTGTTGAGTCCTTAGAATTTTCCACAAATTTATTTTAGTGAGTAGAAACTACTTGCTTTTTTCTCACAACATCTTTATTCTATGTATTATCCACTCAAAGTATACTTTGAATTAAGGTGATTAGTCATTTCTGAAATCTTGGATAAACAAGTGCTGATCCTTAGAGGGGTTCAGGATGGTAGGACACATGTATACCCATGGCTGATTCATGTCAATATATGGCAAAAAAAACACCATAATATTGTAAAGTAATGAGCCTCCAATTAAATAAATTGATTTTTTTGAAAGTGTAGGCATTTAATTGTTGTTGAGTCACAAAGTCCTGTCCCACTCTTTGCAATCCCGTGGACTATAACACAACAGGTTCCTCTATCGTCCAGTATCTCCTGGAGTTTGCATAAATTCGTGTCCATTGAGTCAGTGATGTTATCTAATAAATTCATCCTCTTGCCCCCTTCACCTCCTGTGCTCAATCTTTCCCGGGATCAGGGTCTTTTCCAATGAGTCGGCTCTTCGCAACAGGTGGTCAAAGGATTGGAGATTCAGCTTTAGCTTCAGTCCTTTCAATGAATATTCAGAATTGATTTCCTTTAGGATTGACTAGCTTGATCTCCTTGCTGTCCAAGAAAGTCTTCCCCAGTACAATTCAAAAGCATCAATTCTTTGGTGCTCAGCCTTCTTTATGGCAAAACTCTTACATCCGCAGATGACTACTGGACAACCATAGCTTTGACTACATGGACCTTTGTCAGCAAAGTGATGTCTCTGCTTTTTAATATGCTGTTTGTCATAGCTTTTCTTACAAAGAACAAATGTCTTTTAGTTTTCTGACTGCAGTCATTGCGTGCAATGATTTCAGAGCCCAAGAAAATAAAATCTGTCACTGTTTCCACTTTTTCCCCTTCTGTTTGCCATGAAGTGTTAAGAACAGATCCATGATCTAATTTTTTTAAATGCAGTTTCAAACCAGCTTTTTCACTCTCCTCTTTCACCATCATCAAGGGGAACTTTAGTTCCTCTTCACCTCTGTCATTAGAGAGGTATTATCTGCATATCTGAGGTTCTTGATATTTCTCCCAGCAATCTTGATTCCAACTTGTGATTCATCGAGCCCATTTCACATAAAGTACACCATATATGTTTTAAATAAACAGGATGACAATAACAGCCTTGACGTAATCCTTTCCCAATCTGGAAACAAGTGGGTTCAATTTAGAACAATCAGTCACTTGTTTCAGGTCTGGTTCTAACGTTTTGCTTCATGATCAGCACACAGGTTTTTCAGGATACAGGTAAGTTGGTCTGGTACTCCCATCGCTTGAAGAATTTTCCACAGTTTGTCATGATTCACACAGTCAAAGGCTTTAGTGTAGTCAATGAAGCAGTACTGGATGCTTTCCTGGAATTCCCTTGCTTTCTCTATGATCCAATATATGCTGCAAATTTGATCTCTGATTCCTCTGCCTTTTCTAAATCCAGCTTGTATGTCTAGAATTTCTCAGTTTACAAACTGCTGAAGCATAGCTGGAAAAATTTTGAGCATAACCTCGCTGAGATGTGAAATAAGTACAATTGTACGGTAGCTGAAACATTCTTTGTGGTTACCCTTCTTCAGGATTTAACTGAAAACTGATCTTTTCCAGTATGGTGGTCACTGCTGAATTTTCCAAATTTGGGGACATATTGAGTGAAGAACTTTCATAGCATCATCTTTGAGGATTTTAAATAGCTCAGCTGGGATTCCATCACCTTCACTAGCTTTGTTAGTAGTAATGCTTCCTAAGGCCCACTTGACTTCACATTCCAACATGTCTGGCTCTAGATGAGTGACAACACCATCGTGGTTATCCAGGTTATTAAGATCTGTTTTGTATAGTTCTGTGTATTCTTGCCACCTTTTCTTAATCTATTTTGCTTCTGTTAGGTCTTTACCATTTCTATCCTTTAAGTGTCCATCCTTGCATGAAATGTTCCCTTAATATCTCCAATTTTCTTGAAGAAATCACTAGCCTTTCCCATTTTATTGTTTTCCTCTGTTGTTTTGCACTGTTCACTTAAGGTCTTCTTATCTCTCCTTGTTGTTTTCTGGAACTCTGCATTCAGTTGAGTATAACCTTCCCTTTCTCCCTTACCTTTTGTTTCTCTTCTTTCCTCAGCTATTTATAATGCCTCCTCAGACAACCACTTTGCCTTACTGCATTTCTTTTTCTTTGGAATGATTTTGGTCACTGCCTTCCATACAATGTTATGAACTTCCATCCATGGTTCTTTGGGCATTCTGTTTACCATATCTAATCCCTTTAATCTATTTGTCACCTCCAATCTATAATCATAAGAGATTTGATTCAGGTGATCTCTGAATGGCCTACTGGTTTCCCCTCCTTTCTTCAATTTAAGCCTGAAGTTTGCCATAGTCAGATCTATGTCTTGTTTTTGCTGACTGTATAGACGTTCTTCATCTTTGGCTGCAAAGAACATAATCAATCTGATTTCTGTATTGACCATCCAGTGATGTCCATGTGTACAGTCGTCTTTTGGTTTGCTGGAAAAGAATGTTTGCTATGACCTGTGTGTTCCCTTGACAAAACTCTGTTAGGCTTTGCCCTGCTTCATCTTGTACTCCAAGGCCAAAAAAGTGAAAGCATTAGTCGCTCAGTCATGTCTAACTCCAAGCCAAACTTGCCTGCTATTCTGGCTATCTCTTGACTTCCTACTTTTCCATGGGCCTTTGCAATATTAAATAGTCAAAATATAACTCAAATCAGGTGCTGATCTTCTTTCTTAAATTGCAGGACTCTCCCAGCACTTTACCACAGCTCAGTAAAAGTACTAGGATATTGCCTGTGAGGGAGTACTTTGATCTATTATAAGCTATTGTCATTCATTTAAGCCCCATGGGAGATTCATATAACATAAAATTAAAATAATTTCTAGCAAAAAAGGAAGGGGGATAAAAGCAATGAGAAAGACAAAAACTGAATATAATAATCTTCATAACCAAGGACAGAGTTTGGACTAGAGATACTAAACCAAGGGCATAAAAATGAAACAAAATAACAAGAATTAAAAAATAAAAACTCACACCATCAAAAACAAGGACACAATATGGATCTGGGAAAGCCCAGAAAGGAAACAAAAATTGCTCCATATGATTAATATAAAGAGACTGATTAAGAGTTATAAGCAGGGTTAAAGGAGTAAATAAGGTATAGTCAGGCATTCAGATACTAGCAATGTTAGGAAGCCATTACAATCTGTACACATGAAGAGAAGAGGGCAGAAAATATTTTAAAACTCCTCAGTGAGAACTTGAACTAGTGGAGGAAGGAATACCCAGCTGCAGTTGTAGAAAGAAGCAGCTGCACAGAGAAAAATGCCTACTCAAGGCAAAAAAGAATGAAGAATCTCTCTTCACTCTCTCTCTCCTTCTAATCTCACGTTAGTGTTCATTTTTTGTTAAACCTAATAAGAATCCAGAAAGCAACAGGCCCTTGGTGAAGCTGTCCATAGTGGTTGAACCCTGATGGTTAAGTGGATAAGAACCAAATATGTGGGGTGGGTAAGCAGAAAAGAACCACAACATAATTCCATTGCTCATATTTTCAAGGTTTACCAGAATGACAAAAAAAGATGTATTTGCTGGTCTTTTATAGTCACTTTTTTATGAATTCATCAAGTAACTACAAGTGTCTAGTAACTATAATGGGTCTAGAAGATCCATTTCCAATCTGACACACCAGTACAATGTCCAGGCTCTGGAAGACAGAATCACGTTGTCAATGGCATTGTTGATTCAAAACAAAAGATACTGTTGTTTGGGGGAATTTACATTGCCTCACATTCCTCACCTTCATTGGTACTGACTATCATCTTTTATTTCATATTTCATTTAATATGCTCATGTTTATCTCCTACTTAAGGTTGTTTTGAACACATTTTATTGTGTAAAACCTTTGCTTATAAATGGAAAATTTAAAGTAACTAAATATCTTTTCCTTTTGGGGGCAATTTAAATATAACTTGAATTTTGAAAAGTATGACCCAGTTCCTGAAAGGGGAGTACTATCTAATCTCTTGAATAGATATTTTATTTTCTTAATTATGTAGTGGTACAACATCAAAATGTCTACATATTTTTTTTTATTTTTAGCCTCATGAAGATTGCTAGATATAGAAATGGTGAAATCTGTCCTGATAAGCCAGAAATGAAGGAAGCAGAGAGCTATCTCCAGCTTCCACCCTATTTTTAATGCATTTTCATATGATATTTACCCTTTCCCTTCATATGATATTTCCATATCATTTAATATGATATTTCCCCTTTCCCTTCTCCAGGGGATCTTCCCAACCCAGGGATCAAACCCATGCCTCCCATATTGCAGGCAGATTCTTTACAGCTGAGCTACAAGGAAAGCACTCAAATGATAGTATTATGAGATTTTTAATGAGTCTCCTCTTTCAACGTCTGACATTAACAATATGTACGCCGAGTCACTTAGTCATGTCCAACTCTCTGTGACCCCATGGACTGTAGCTCACCAGGCTCCTCTGTCCATGGAGATTCTCCAGGCAAGAATACTGGAGTGGGTTGCCATGCCCTCCTCCAGGGGATCTTTCCAACCCATGGATTGAACCCAGGTCTTCTGCATTGCAGGCAGATCCTTGATCATCTAAGCTACCAGAGAAGCAATAATATACTCATCAAAAACTTCTATTAATGTTTTATTTTTCAGATTATAAAGTTAAATTAAAAGTATAGTGGAAATAGTATTGTATTTGAGAGGAGAATTTATCTAAGATTAAATCCTGACCAGTCCTCTTTTTCAACCTTCCCCCAACACCCACAAATAAACCTGTTCACCAACTCTTATTCTTTCTTTCTGACTCTAAGTTTATGCAATGACAGCAGTATTTTGTACTGAATATCCTCTTCCCCCTTCTAACATTAAAGCAGATATTGCTGATTCATGAGAAGTTGTTCTTATTGAATAGAGATGCAGCCAAAGATTTTTTCTCATCATTTTCTGCAGCCAGAATGAAGTTGGAGGTAGTTGCAAAAAAGGTGAAACTTACTTTTCTTTTTTGGGCTAGTAACTCAGTTTTATCAAAATTTAGTTTGGTGACGAACTGAAATTAGAATACCTATATTTAACAGTATTTACTTATATTTCATAAGAGTGAAGTATGTAAAGGGTCTGACATTTTGCAGGCACTTTATAAATGTCAACGGCTTTCTCCTTCAACCATCAATACCATAAAAAATAGCTACTTAAACTACCTCATTGCTTCTATACCATGTCACTACATAATAGTTTTTATACTAATGACTCTTACATTTATTTCATTTACATAATTAAGTTTACTAAAGCTAACATAAAATTTAGTGAATTACTAATTAACCATATGGTAGAGATTATACATATATGTATATACATATTTGAACTCCTGGAACTCTAGTGTGTTTGCCTTGGTACTTTTTTAATACCAGTCTCTTCTAGAAAGCTCTGATATTGTGTAAATACTAAGTGCCCCAGAAATATTTTAGAATTGAATAGTTGAAGTAACTAAATATGTTTAATTACTTTAGTTCTTTAGTTCTTAATTATGCCATGGTACAACATCGAAATTTCTATATAATTTTTTATCTTCAAGCTCATAAAGATTACTAGATATAGAAATGGTGAAATTTGTCTTGATAAAAATGAAGGAAGCAGAGAGCTGATTGATCTCCAGCTTCTACCCTATTATTAATACATTTTCATATGATATTTTCCCTTTCCCTTCATATGATATTTTCATATCATTTCATATGGTATTTCCCCCCACATCATGTTTCATATGATAAATATAACTAAATATGTTTAGTTACTTCAACTACTCAATTCTAAAATATTTCTGGGGCACTTAGCATTTACACAATATCAGAGCTCCCTGGAAGAACCTGATGTTAAAAAAGTACTAACGCAACACACTGGAGTTCCAAGGGTTCAAATATTGAGAGAGGAAACAGATACATAAATTAAATACATTCAGCAACTCTGTTGACCATTGCTTTTTACATTGGTTTTAACAAAATTTTCTTCTTCCTCAGTCAATCTATATAGGTTGATCTCATCTCATATTAAATGTCACTATCCCAGTCATAGTCAAATTAGAAAAACATGTTGGCCTTAATGGAATACTCAGGAATTACCTATTTTTCACAGAATTGCTTCATGCAACTCTAGGTGTTTTAACTTTGTACCTTCAAGTTGTTTTCCAAAGTTCAGATGGCATTATAAATATTCTGTTCCTCCAATTTTCCAATTGTTACATGTTGAAAATCTTTCATTTGTGCCTATATGCATACATACCCTTCTAGAATAGTGCCAACTCTATAAAGTAAAAATAAACACTTCCCCAACTGCCTCATGACTCACAAGTTCACATAACAGTAACAGAATCAGCATGACCTTATTATTATGCACTGCCATGATGCTTCCTCCTCTTCAATTTTCCAACCCTCCCACCTTTTCAAATGTGCTATTTCAGATCTATCTGGAATAATAAATTGGCTAATACTGACCCATAAATCTGTATAGCATGCTACCTTAACTACACTAAGACCAGGCAGAGGCTTTGAAATTACTTCTTATACGTACTTGATTAAATTCTTAGCCAAGGGCCATTCTTCTCCCCTACCACTCTATGGGGAAGAGACAGTCATTTTCTTCTTCCAGTTACAAGAGCTTTTCAAGAAGAAACAAGTAGTCTGTGATTTTGATTTCTATAGAGAGGTCCAGTCAAGTAAGTACTTACAAGAGACCATTGAATTTATTAATTAGTAGGTCATTGGTGAATTGAGCTCTCAAAAACTGTAGTTTCAGCAAATTGGTAGGAGGAAAAAGTAACAGAGAGTAAGCTGAGACTGAAACAAAACACAGTAGAGGCAACAGTACTATTTTGAGAATTTTTCCAGTGAACAAACTGAAAGAGAGAGAATGGAGAGTGGGTAAATACTGATTTCCATGGTTGACACTTTGCTATCAAATTGGAGAATGTTCAGTATTCATGACTAATAAGCCATTATAGGTCTTTCTTCTTTTTAAAGAGCCTGAACTTTAGATATATGTTATAAATAGAGGCAATTTGTATAGGAACCAACTTCTTTTTTGGAATGGTTAGATAATTGGTATATCTTAGTTGGACAGTCTGTATGAAGAATTTTGAATGTTGGTCTGATTTTTTTTCTTGAGACTTGTTTGCATGTCAAAATCATTATCAAACTCCTAGGACTGGTTGGGATGTCTACCACACCATTATCTCTTCACTGTTAGGGGTGGAGGAAGTACCCCTTAGGTGTCTGTCTGTGAGGGTACTAGGACAGCCCTGTAGAAAGGATGAAAAAAAAAAAAAAATGAAAGCTTTGAAAGTCTTGGCAATGTCCCAGTGGCCTGAGAGATGAGGTTTTTAACAGGATAGCCCAAGTCTCATACAATTGGGACTCTAAGTTAATCTCATCTCCACCCTAACTGCTGTCCATGTATTCCTCCTCGGCAGGCATGGAAACAAACTGGTAACTCAGGAGAGCTTCCTTTCCTCATACCAAGTATAGTGGTAATGGATTGGCAGCAGCCATCCTGTCTCATCTCTTTGGTGGTTTCCCACCGTCTAGAACCTCTACAAAACCTCATTCATTGCTATGTCCTAAAGCAATCGCCCCTGCCTATAAACACTGCATAAAGAAAGCAGGTGTGAAGCAACACAGCCATGGATCCCTACAGAATGTAGATCCAGTTCTCCTCAGTCCTGGCCCTGCCCTGTTGCTTGCTGGGAAACCACAGTCAAATCACCTAACCATAGAATTTTAAGTCTCCTTATCCATGACAGAGAGATAACGGTGATATCTTTGTCCTAGGGTTCTTCTGGAAAATAAATGATCTCTATTAGAAACATCCCTAGCCTAGCCAATCCCACCCCTAGCCTCACCAAAGTGTACTTCATATTTGATGACTGAACAACTATGTGTTCATTGTTCAGACCACATGAAAAACAAATCCAAAAGTCTTTGGGCAAATCTACAGAAAAATAAGCCTGGCCAAGATTAAGAAAAACCATGGGCAATAAAAAAAGTATCAGTGTATGTCTATGTAATAGAATGGTGTATATCATATTTATCCCTTTGTTAGATACATCTATAAAAATAAAAATTACTGAAGGTGAAAAATGAGAAGAAATCAGCATTATTAGATACTAAAAGATGAGATGATTTCTGATTGTTTCAAAACAAGTTTATATGTATAGGGTATCATTTCCTATTACATTCTATAATATATGTCTGCAATTGCTTCTTCAGGAAACGAAAGCATCATCAAATGTGACTGGAAAGAGAGTTATGCCCTTTGCTCTCAAGGAAATTTGGAAAGCACATTATATTAAATAATTTGAGAAAAAATTTTTTAAAGGAACATGATTAATTTTATCAAGCATTTACCTCCAAGCATTGAAATGTCACAAGACTAATGTCTTGTACAAAGCACTCTATAAGATGTTGAACTAGTTAGAAACAGGATTTCTTATTCCATCTCTGACCAGACACTCTAAAACTTTCTGAATGTATAAAACCTATCCTCTTACTAAAAACTCACATGGATGGGGAGTAGATACTTGACTGTAATAGTAAAGATAATGGAGAAAAAGACACAAAGAACAAGATCAAACTAGGCTTTGTAGAGGTCAGTGGTCAAGACTATGAGGAAAAGCCAACTTGTTAGAGGAGTCTAGTTTCTTTTTTTATAGTATACAAATATAGTCTGTCATTCTGCCTCAGAGTGTTTCATTTCCGGTAAAAATCTGTTTATACTTTGCACTCTTGCCATAGTTTCTAGAAGTGAGTTAGGAGGAGCCAAAGTCATCTGCTAGTTCTTACAGCTCTGACTCCATAACCCTTAGTGAAATTCACCATTGGAGATGTCTTCATGCTGAGCTATTACACTGCAATTTGACACTTTTGTTGAAAAAGAAAAACAAATTACATGACTGTGCTGTTTAGAAAGCAGTACTTCCAGACAAAATCTCCTTTGATGTCTTCTATTTCATAGTGATTGAAACATTTACAATATCCATTTTAAGCAAAAAGTTGTTGGCCATGGTTTGGCATCAATTACAACCGTGAACCCCATATATGTGTTTCTTTCATCATTACGGTTTTTGAGATTGAAAATGCTTTTGAAAACCTTAAGAAATTTAGTTGAACTTTTATCTTTCCCCTAGTATATTATCCCAAAGGAGAAGTTTTGTTCTGCAACAGAAGGCAAATTTAGGTATTTTCTCTATTAAAAATCAGAGGAATTGGTTTATCTGCACATTATTCATTATTTTATTGATTTAGTCTTAGCAAATTGAGTTTCAAAGATAAAAGGTATAGATTTTGTATCCCCTCAGATATTATAGATTAATATGACGTAGTTATATCAAAATAATTCGAGGGAAGCATATGGAGCATCATAATAGAGGAATGTACCATGTCCCAAAAACTGTGGTAGCACAAAGGTTGATATAAGCAGTTCTTAGTGCAGAAGGGGCTGAAGCATGGACTGTAAACTGGTGTTGATTGAAGACAGTCTTCATAGAGATTACTGAGACGGAGCTTAACAAGTCAAAAGGTTTTTTGATGCTGTAAGATGTGAAAGGCAGAGAAATCACAGAATCATGTGTAATGCACAGACAGGATTTTCACAGTTATTAAAATATAAAAGTTAGGTGATATGATACAAAGTCTTAAATTTATAAACTGAAAATAACTTATAAATTAAATGTATCTGTATGATTTAGATGCCACGTACATAGTTTCAGGATGACATATAGACTTAAATCTTGGAAATGTAGATATTTTGTTGAATTGTCAACTTGATCCAGTACACAGAATCATTAACTAATCTGGAATATTGAAGAAATATGTAGTTAGATGAAAACATGATGTAAGTTTTGATATCGTCATGTTTGAGGTACCTGTGTATATGCAGATGGACTATCTACTGGAGGAATTAAATACTTTAAATTAACTCTCACAAAATAGGTATTGTCTATAGCCAGTGGAAATTTATTGTATGATGTAGGGAGCTCAAATCTGGTGCTCTCTGACAACCTAGAGGGGTGGGAGGGAGATTCAAGAGGCAGAGGACATATTTATACCTATGGCTGATTCATGTTGCTATATGGCAGAAACCAACACAATATTGTAAAGCAACTGTCATCCAATTAAAAACAATTTTTTTTAATTTAGAAGAGATAATATAATTTTAATGAACAATTTTACATCTATTTTAAGGTAGGTGCCTTAATAGATTCTAGGAATATATTTTATGAACAGAGGTGACATGTTTGTTCTCTCTTTGAGTTGGCAATTTATTGAGTGCAGAGAAAGATGCTTCCATGTGCATTGCACAGCATGGTCTTCAAGGCTATTTAATTCTTACCTTTCCTTTCCTTAGATCTGTTTTATAAAAACTCTGTAAGTTGTAGGCATCTGATAGCAGTGAAAAATAATTAGTGCCAATAGATCTGTAAAATTCATTCCAATTCAGTCCGTTTAATTGACTTCCATCAGGCACCATGTAAACACCCTTCACTGCTTCCATATCCATACTCATTTTGAAATTTCTAAACAGTAAACATGTTATTTGGAGTCTCCATTAACTTTGTTAAAACATCATCTTAACAATTCATTACATAAATCCTAAACATATTTATTTTTTACACTCATAGGACACTTTCTTTTGAAAACTATCTTTTCACACAGAGAGTATATACACTGAATATACACTGACAATAATACATCCTTTGAAATGAACCACAACTCTAATTTGTTAGTAAACCACAAGGACACAAGCCTTTGTCCTCCTCAGGAGATAGTACAAAGATGACAATAAGAAAGTTTGGTGGCAGCTAGCCAGATGAATTATGATAGGGTTCAAAGAGAAGAAACAGAAAGTTTAAAGACTTAGATGCAAGTAAAGAAGGTGCTGAATTAAAGGAACGAACTCTAAATTGGATGTAAGAAAGAAAAGAGAGTTTAAAAAAAAAAAAAACAGTCAAAAGTAGACACTCCAGCTCTTTCAAGATACATACTTGCTCTTAAAGGAAATAAAATGACATTCAAAATGGAATGTAATGATGAATTTTATCTTTTTTCCCCCACTCTAGATGCTGATGGGGAAAAAAAAAATAAGGGTGACAGGTGAATACATGGAAACTGATTAGAAGTAAGTAAAAAGGAAAGGGCTTCCTTCGTGGCTCAACAGTAAAGAATCCACCTGTAATGAAGAAAACAGAAGAGACATGGGTTCGATCCATGGATGGGGAAGATCCCCTGGGGGAGGGCATGGCAAGCTACTCCAGTATTCTTGCCTGGTGAATCCCACTGACAGAGAAACCTGACAGGCTACAGTCCATGGAGTCACAAAGAGTTGGACATGACTGAAGTGAGCATGTACACATGCAGAAAAGAAATACTACATAGATATTTATAATAACAGCATCTTGGATATATAATTAATATATACTTATTAATTGAATGAGTATAACATAAAGAATTCAAAATATCCTAGAACTCTGAAATATGCAATTTAATGACAGGCAGTGTTATCTACTGAGATAGAGTTCATGGTATAAGAAAGTCTTAAATGTATTTAATGGTGACAATATATAATAAATAGTGATAATAAAAAATAAAGAGAAAAGTTAAAAATAAAGACTGAAGAAGGAATAATCTATAATGTTCATCTGAAGAAAACAGAATATATGATACAAAGTTCAGGATGAAGAGACTACATCCCTTTTCCACTGTTAAAGTAGGGAAAGAGTGTATGGTACAAATTTAATTAGGCTGGTACATTTAAGATATGAAGGTGTTACTATATAATTGCTTCTATTTCATCTGAGAAACAGAAGACAAAGTTATATCCTGAGAGAGAGGAAGAAGATGGTAGAGTTAGCACAGTTTGACACAACTACAGAAAATCAAAACAGACATGGTGAAATTTTTGATAGAGAATCATCAAGGGAAATGTGGAATAACAGTAGACACTCATTGCTGAGATCTAGCTGTGGATGGTGATCATTATGGAACCTCTGCTGAAAAGTTAAAGCAATTGTTCTTAGTATTGTCAAGCTGCCTGTGTGTAATCACAACACAAGTACATATGACTTGGGGGTTTCAGCATGGAGACATCACACAAAGAACATCAAGTAAGTGAGGTTAGAAAATTAGGAAGAGTCGAAATGATTCATCATGGTCTAAACTTCACAAAGAAATAAGGGAAATGAGAAGTTCTGTTCAATAAGGCGAAAGTAGAAAGTGGAAGAAAGCGAAAGTGAAGTTGCTCAGTCGTGCCCAACTCTTTGCGACCCCATGGACTGCATCCTGCCAGGCTCCTCCGTTCATGGAATCTTCCAGGCAAGGATACTGGAGGAGCCATTTCCTTCTCCAGGGGAAGTTCTCAAGCCAGGGGTAGAACTCAGGTCTCCTGTACTGCAGGCAGACTCTACCGTCTAAGCCTCCAGGGATGCCCTTCCAAAAACGGAAAGTAGGGGAAAGTAGGGAGATAAATATATTGATGGGGCTGATGAAGTCAAAGAACAGGTGAAATGAGAGACACTGAGCAGGCAGACTGGTCACAGCAAGGACTTAAGAATTAGTGAAATACAGATACAGGAGTTTCTGATGGAAAGAGGAGTTTTTTTTCTCATTTCAGTCCCCACTCCCATTCTACAATTCACCGGCTCCAGGACATCAAGCTGATTGCTTCATACCTCTGAAGCCTCTTCCCCCCTCCACCATTAAAATGGCATTGTCAATCAGTTCAGTTGCTCAGTCATGTCCGACTCTTTGTGACCCCATGGACTGCAGAACACAAGGCCTCCCTGTATATCACCAACTCCTCGAGTTTACTCAAACTCATGTCCATTAAGTTAGTGATGTCATCTCAACCACCTCATCCTCTGTTGTCCCCTTCTCCTCCTGCCTTCAATCTTTCCTGGCATCAGGATCTTTCCCAATCAGTCAGTTCTTCACATGAGGTGGGCAAAGTATTAAGAGTTTCAGCTTCAGTCTTTTCAGTGAATATTCAGGACTGATTTCCTTTAGGATGGACTGAACGGATCTCTTTGCAGTCCAAGGGACTCTCAAGAGTATTCTCCAACACCACAGTTCAAAAGCATCAATTCTTTGGCGCTCAACTTTCTTTACAGTCGACCTCTCACATCCATACAAGACTACTAGAAAAACCATAGATTTGATTAGATGGACCTTTGTTGGCAAAGTAATGTCTCTGCTTTTTAATACGCTGTCTAGGTTGATCATAACTTTTCTTCCAAGGAGTAAGAATCTTTTAATTTCATGGGTGCAGTCACCATCTGCAGTGATTCTGGAGCCCAAAACAATAAAGTCTATCACTGTTTCCACTGTTTCCCCATTTATTTGCTGTGAAGTGATGGGACCAGATGCCATGATCCTAGTTTTCTGAATGTTGCATTTTAGGTCAACTTGTTCACTCTCGTCTTTCACTTTCATCAAGAGGCTTTTTAGCTCCTTTTCACTTTCTGCCATAAGGGTGGTGTCATCTGCATATCTGAGGTTATTGATATTTCTCCTGGCAATCTTGATTCCAGCTTGTGCTTCTTCCAGCCCAACGTTTCTCATGAGGTACTCTGCATATAAGTTAAATAAGCAGGGTGACAATTTACAGCCTTGACGTACTCCTTTCCATATTTGGAGCCAGTTTGTTGTTCCATGTCTAGTTCTAACTGTTGCTTCCTGACCTGCATACAGATTTATCAGGAGTCAGATCAAGTGGTCTGGTATTCCTATCTCTTTAAGAATTTTCCAGTTTGTTGTAATAAAATGGCATAAGTCAGTGTTTTTCAAATTTTAGTTTTATAAGAATCATTTGGATAGTACAGAATCCAGAGACTGATTTTTTTTTTTTTTTTATCTGAGTTTGGGCCTCAGAGTATACAGTTTCCAAAGAAAGTAAGGTCACAATTTTATCAGTACTGCTATGGACTGGGCTATCTCACAGATAGCATAAACTAAAGAGATAATGTATAAAAATGTTACTTGTTATACAGCAAGTAATCAAGTATCAGTTACTTTTCTCTTCTCAATGAATATTTACTTGTTGCTATTATAGGAAAGGTGAAGTATCAAAATTTAAAGAACTGTAATAAGTGTATTAGTAGAAGGAACCCTAACTACCCAAGTAAATTGCATCTGAGCCATCTTCAAGTTTTTACTTTTGACATTCCCAATCTCTCTTAGTCAAGTGATGAGAGTGCACAGACTGAAACAATATTGTAAAAGGAGACTTCACAAATATTTCTGAAGCATTCTGGTCTAAGCAATGACTTAGTATATCACTGAGATGATATGGTTTTCAGAATTATTCTTTTATTCCCTAACCATTTATCTTATCTTCTTTTGCCAAATACCTCTTCACTCTGATAATTCCTATTCCTATATAGTCATTGTCACCAATAGCTACATAATTCTTGTTCTGCTATTGTGCACCCCCCCACAGATCCAACTCAATTTGTTTATAGTTCATGAATAATTACAACAAATACAAACTAAGCTTTAACGAAGCAATAAAAAGAAGCTGATTAGCCCTAGATTTCATTGAGCTAAGAGTATTGATTCTATGTTGTTTCCTTCCAAGAAGACGTGGGTGATGGTAAAAAAAATAGATGCAAGTGATAAAACTGCTAACATAGTATGCTTATGAAGAATGCTATGGAAATAATGGAGAACAATACATACTATTATTATATGTGTGTGTGTGTGTGTGTGTGTGTATAGTCACTTAAATTCAGTATTCACTTTAGCTCAGATTAGGTACAGAAAACTATAACGATTTCATATAATTCTCATTACATAATAAAGGGAAAAAAATCAATGCCTCAGGATAATTTGTATTATTTCCTCGAAATGACTTTTAAAAGGAATTTATGGCTTCAGACCTTATTCAGTAGATACTGAACAAAACAACAGACAATGAAGTTTAAAGTACTTTTGCAGTTGAATTCAGGTCATATAAAGTGAATGTGGAATTTAACCTGGGCTCAGTGTTCCCAGAGATTACTGATGCTTAAACACTTCTGCCCCCATCCAACACACACAATTCTGCATTCCAGAATGAGCTAATTTCAGAAGACACACCCTTCTTTATAGGACTTACTGTCCATTCTTGTTCACAGCTCCTGTAAATTTAAATTTGCCTTCTTTATCTGCCTCCATAGAACCCCAAACCCATTTCCTTTTCTTTGAGATGTTCCCTATTAATGATCATCTTTCTATATAATAATCTGAATAAAACCATCTCCTTAATCATGTAGGCCATATGGCCAGTCACATATCTTCATGCTGCACAGGAACTGAGAATAAAATATTAAAGAATTTTTTCCTTTCAGGGTCTCTATCTTGCTCACTTGGCTAACTTCTTTTCTCTATTTAAAAAAAAGTTTAGAAAACAGGTCAGACATCTAATTCCCATTACTTGAGAAAAAGTTTAATTTTTACACATCTATTTTGTGAGCCTTGAGGCCTTAAGCATTTCCAAGGCCTTATGTATCTATCTGTACATACTTACTATTCTAAGTCTAAGAAAATGGCAAGTAATTTTTGAAAAGGTGAAGGAATAATGAGGTCAAATTTAAGAAAGAATAAAGAAAAAAAAAAGAATAGCTTCAGGTTTTTGTTCTCTCCACGTGTTTGGTCTTGAATTGCTAATCTTCGCAAAATTTTCCATCTATGAGCCTAGCATTTTATGGTGGTCATCTCCACCAAAATGAGTTCATAATGACACTCCTATTTGCATATTCTGGTTTACTGCTTGTACTGCCTGTACTTTTCTGGTGAATATTAATTATGAACAAAGAGTTCTGCTCTCAACATTTATAATTAGGGTGTTAGCACTTCCTGTGCTTAGGTTTACTTTTCAATTCTCTTTTTTACTTCATTGTCCAACTTACATATTTTACACACTTCATCCTTCAGAAAACAGCACAGATTTTCTTCACTGTTTTCCTTTCCATATGAAACTAAAATGAGCTATTACAGGAAACAGGTATGCACATGAGAAATGCTTTTGCCTCCCAGTCTTAACTGGACTTCTGCTCAGGTGCCTTAACCAAGACCTCTGTAGAGTCAGTCCCAAACAGGTCCCATGTTTTCTCCTCATTCAGCCTCCAATCTTACTACCAAATATTTGAGTCTCATTCTCAAAATTTTACACAGCAACTATCTAAGCTAAGAGAATGTGACACCACTGTACAATATGGAGCATTTCACTTGTTTACTGATGTAGAAATTAATCTGCCACCAACACATAAAACTTCAACTGGTATAAGAGTCAGGATTTGCTTTTTACTTCTTATATTTAATATTAACTATTACTATACATTCTTATTTTCATAATTTGTTGCATGACAGCAGGTTTCCTTCTTACATAGCTTGGTGACTTGTATTTGCTGAACTAAAATGAAGCATAATCACTGTTTCATCCTAACACAATCATCCACCAGAGTAACTAGAGCTATTGTAGGTGATCCATGAACAGCTTTGAAAGAACAAATAAATCAGGCATTATATCATCTCTGCAAATGTTATTTTCATTCACATTACAACTAGACCTCAAGAATGGCATTTTCGTACTGTTTAGTTATATTGCAAATAATGTAGGGAAAAAAAAAAAGAGGTGTATAAAAGGAGATGGAAGTTTTAGCAAAATATTCCAAAATCAAGCATTTATAACATTGCATGTAAGTATCATAGTGACAATTACTATATATTTAATATAAACATTTCATAAAGATGCTGAAAGAAATGTGAAAATATTTTAACCAGTCTAACCGCAGGCACTTTTATTGGCCACTTCACCATCAACATATGCTCATTTTCAGTCTAACATTTTACTTGCCAAATTGATAATCAAGTTGAAATTATTCTTGGGTAAAATATACCATCACCTTACAAATATTCAATCAAATTTGTGTTAGTCATAGTTTTGATGTGCACAGTGATGCAAGAGGGAGCACTTGAAACATTAGATAGTTGCCAGTTATAAGTATTCCTTTCAAACTATAAATTTTTAGCTAAAGTAAAATTAAATGCTTTTGCTGAGAACTTATTGTTCAAGTTGTTTATAGTCAATAAATCTCCTTAGAAAGTATTATTTACGTTGCTAAAGAGTTGAATGAAAGAAAAAGATATGTAATTAGTATAATGACCTGGGGAAAAGATTATTATGAATAGAAATCTGTCATTAGGGAAACCCAACTATTGATGGGCTTATTTGTAATCTTAATTTTAAAACTCTAGAATTAAAAAAAAAAGAGCAAAAAAGGGCTATCAAGTAAGAGAACAGTACCTAAAGATATAAACATTCCCCTTTATTTAAATTAGGTAAACTGTAATTTAAAAACAATTATCCCCATATATACCTTGGTTTAAATTTTACATAGTTTATTTTTTGACTACAAAAAAAAAAAAGTAAAAATGAGTATCCTCAAGACATTTTGGAAAGCAATCATGAGCTATTTATTGAATCTACTATCTTACAGTGATAAAAGGATATTCCCTTCAGCAGATTGTTCACTTTTCCCACAAAAAGAAAAGGAGTAATTACTAAGGATCTCACAATATTGTTTTTGATAATATAAACAGAAAAAGATCCCAGTAGCCAGCCAGGGGAGGTGGTTACATAATTTATACACTACCTATGCTATAAAATACCGTGAAGCACTTCAAATGAATAGCGTAGATATATATGTAGTAAAATGCAAACAGAAACATGATATACTTTAAAAAGACATGAATCCTGTATTCAACATCTGTAAGGAAAAAAAAAAAATAGTGTGTGTGTGTGTATGTGGTAGAGTGAATACAAATCTCTACTTCAAACTCCTGCTTCAAAAATATAACTTTAAAAATCTTTTCTGTAATTCACTTTAATCTTTACATTGTCAGTAGGTAAAACTTTAATCTCAATCAATTTGAGAGTACATCAATCTGTTTAGCCTACCACTCTCCCTCACAGTTTCCATATAACCCTGGGATCTTCCATAGTGCGAAGGCACCCTTATGCCTTGGCAGGTGTCCATGCTGGAAGTATACTAGGATTTATTCATCATTTATCTGATCTTCTGCTGTCACTACACATGGCTAGAATTTATGGCTCCCTTGACTGTGAGAGCAAAGCTCTTACAAATAAACAACTTTTGAGTAAGGAAGTTCAGGAATGCTTATGCTGCAAAATTATCTGTGTCGGACATAGCCAGGTAGTGACTCTCCTTACAAGATTAAAAAACAAAACTGAAGTTGAGGTGGGGAAAACAAATTGCTCTTTCCTCCTTCAGTTTAGTATCAGCCAAAATTAGTTCAAGCTAAGGTGGGGACAGGGTATAAATACAGACACATTCTAACTAAATTTGTTACGAAAAAATTCTTTGTAAAGGATACACTCTTTTAATAAAAGGCAGATATTTGTTTTTCATTTAGAGCTCAAGAGAGAATGTGGCAAAGAAATTCTCTCAAACCACTTGACAAATTTAAACGGAATCTAGAAAGTCCCACACAAAATATCTAATAATGAGCTAAGAAGCTGATCATAAATTATGGCTGTCACAGATTTTAGATTAGAAAACATGCCAAACAATAAATAATAGGAAAACCAAATAGTCCCATATCTACTAAAATACAAATATATAATTAAAATGTTTATAAATGATCAAATCCCAGATGTCTTCTCTGCCAAATTCCACATATATATAAAATCAGAGTTTTTATACATATACACACACAACTATACACATTTGTTTCTTGCTTGATTTTATGAGGTCAGAAAATTCTCAATTTTAAAATCTTACTAGGATATCAAAAGGACAACATTCAGAGGCAATAGCAACCTCTCTCATAATCATAGTTGAAAATCCTAACCAATGTATTATCAAACTGAATCTATGTATAAAAAGAATAATATATGCATCATGACCAACTGCAGTTACAACCAAAAGAATACATGAGCAAAAGTCACTTAATTCACCATAGAAACAGAAAAATGGGAAAAGACTAATTTACTTCAATAAATATGGAAAACTAATTTGATAAAATTTAATATTCATTAATGATAAAAATCTGCCATTGGCAACAACAAGGGATTACACTAATAAGACAGAGAAGACAAATTCTGGGTGATCTCTCTCATATGCAGAATCTAATAAATAAATAAACCATATTCATGGATTCATAGAAAAGATTGGTGGTTGCCAGAAGCAAAGGAGATGGAAGAAATGTGTGAACTGTTTTTATTGTTCTCTTTACTAGTTTAAATAAATTGGAAAAAAAAAAGTGCTCATTGGTTCAAAGAGGATTAATAAGGTTTATGAGACATGGGGTCTCTATATATAAGGTAACAAAAACGAAAAGCTGCTAACAAACTACACTAAAACTATGTTATTTTTTGTAAAGAGGTGTATGCTTATCAGGGGTCAGAAAGCTTGCAGCCATTTTAGAATTCTAACATTAATAAAATTCAGAATTATCATTGGTACATATAAAAATTGTCAGCATTCAATATAATCAATGGTGAAATATTTTTTTCCTTAAGATTGAGAAGCAAACATGAATGTCCATTCTCACAACTTCTATTTAAATATCCAACTCCTATTCAACTCAATAAAGCAAGAATAAGAAATGGAAATCACGAAGATTAAAGAGGAAAAATTAAATGTCAGTTTTACAACATCAAGATTGTATACATAAAAATTTTTAAATAATATCCCCTCAAAACTGTTAGAATAAATCCCTGAAGTGTGCTAAAATAAATACCAATATACAAAATTCAAGTGTAGTTCAATATACCATTAGAAAATATTTTTAAATTAAATTAATAAAATCATTTATCATAACTTCAAAAAACTTCAATACCTAAAAATAAACTTAATGAATACTGTTCAAACATTCACCTAAAAAAAAAACTACTACAAAATAGTGAAAATAAATGAAGCCTATATGTTTTCACTACCCATGTTCATAGACTAGAATGCTCAATATTTATAATGTCAGTTTTCCCAAAATTATTCTATAGATGCAATGCATCCTCAAACAAAATTTCAGAATTTTGTTTTGGATTCCAAAGTTCATATGGAAATCCAAACAACCATAGACATCTGAAAAGCTGCAGGATTAGCAATTAATGCAATGTGATATTGGCACTTGACAAAAAGAATATGTAAATACCGTTAAGACATGGAAAAGGTGCCAAAACTCATTAGTCATCAGGAAAATTCAATTTCAATCCTAGTGATAGACCACATCAACAGAAATCAGCAAAATTACAAAGACTAACAGACAATAAATTACAGAAATAGTGGTACTATTTATGCTGAATTGATGGGCTGTATATTTGTATATCCATTATGAAAAACTATTTAGCAGTATTTATGATTTGTACATTAATGATTTGTAATTAATGATTTTTACATTCTAAAACCAGCTGTTTTACTCCCTGGCATGTATAAATCATGCATGTAAAAATGTGAACAAAGTTATATGTGTGTGTGTGATGTGTTAGTTGCTCAGTTGTGTCCAGCTCTTATGACTCCATGGACTGTAGCCCAGCAGGCTCCTCTGAGCATAGAATTCTCCAGGCAAGAATACAGGAGTGCATTCGTATTCCCTTCTCCAATATAAATAGAAGCATTACTTTCATAGTCCCAAACTGCAGTAATGTGATTGAATTTCACACACACACACACACACACAGTAAAATATCAAATGGTATATAAATTTCAAAAATGGGACAGCTTGTACTTTTCCCAGTTCTGCAAAATCATTGATCTGACATCATCCCTCCATGTTTGGTGATTATATCATCCTGGTAGAGTGTCTTCTCCAAACTTGTGTCATGACCTTCTATTCTCAGCATAAGGAAAATGATTCATTCCTTTCCTAATCGAAGATTTTTCTTGTGGTTGACTTTCCCTTGTCTATCCTCTGGTGTACCATCACTATTTCATAAAGCAACCTTATGGTATTTCAGGAGCTACAAACAAATGGTCTCCAGGTATACAACTTTAAACATGTTTTGAATTATATATTTTATTTGATATTTACAAACACATGCTTCTGAAATCTTCTAAACAGATGGAAAACCCAGCTAAAGGCAGATTCAATCCCCTGTGGCAACTGCCAGCCATGAACTGAATGAACAGAAGCTACCTAGTAGGGAACACCCACCCTAGTTAGCATAATCCCTCCCTGACATAATGATTGCATAAGCATTTATCCTAGCCACAGCTTATTTGTTTTTTCTCGGTCACAATGGGGATTTTAACTAATTGCTTGCTTGCTTCCCTTCAGTCCTGTTGGATTCTTTGCGACCCTATTGGATTGTAGCCTGCCAGGCTCCTCTGTCCATGCGATCCTCCAGGCAAGAACACTGGAGTGGGTTGCCATTTCCTATTCCAGGGGATCTTCCTCACTCAGGGGTCAAACCCACATCTCTCCTGTCTCCTGCATTGGCAAGCGGGTTCTTTACCACTAGCGCCACCTGGGAACTTCTATTAAATTTCCTAAAGGGCTACCAAGCAGCTCTTGCCATTTCCAAATTTAGAAATTACTCTTGCCTCTGAGACTAACTCCTTATAAAGGCAAGAAAAGGTTAGTCTTTGAGCTATTAAAACCTGCTTCCAGTTTATTCTGCAGTTTATTCTTCCAGTGGGGCTGAAGATGAGTCATCTCTCAAAGGTTAATTTTCCAGAATTCTCTTATATGAGAGCAATTTGACAGCAACTAAGGTGTCCATGACTTCTTTTAAACCTGCTTCCCTTCACTGAAATCTGTTATTAAGGATATGTGCTACACAGAATTTTAGCAAGTTACCCTTTCGTTTTCCACCTGAAATCACATAGAGTAGTTCTCTATTGTGACCTATTGTGGGCTTCCCTGATAGCTCAGTTGGTAAACAATCCGCCTGCAATGCAGGAAACACCAGTTCGATTCCTGGGTCGGGAAGATCCACTGGAGAAGGTACAGGCTAGCCACTCCAGTATTCTTGCGCTTCCCCTGTGGCTCAGCTGGTAAAGAATCCTCCCACAATGTGGGAGACCTGGATTTGATCCCTGGGTTGGGAAAATCCCCTGGAGAAGGGAAAGGCTACCCACTCCAGTATTCTGGCCTGGAGAATTCCAGGGACTGTATGGGGTCACAGATTCGAACACGACTGAAAGACTTTCATTTTCACTTCCATTGTAGCATAACGAATCATCAAATCTCAGCAACTGCGACATGTATAATCTTTAATTTCCGCACATAAGCCTGCCAGGCCAGACTCACCTGTATCCTCTGCTCTGGGTCTCAGGAGGCAGTCATCAAGGTGTCCTCCTGACGGCGGCTCCAGGGTTAGAAGAGGCGGCTCCCAGATTCACTGAGGTGGTTGGCCCCAACTTCCTGCTGACGGCTGACAGGAGGCACCTCAGGCCCCTAGTGACCCCCCAGCTCCTGGAGGCCACCAGCATCTCCCGAAGGCACCCCACGGTTCCTGGTAGCAGTCTGGTACCAGGAGGCCTCCGAGGCCCACGTTAGTACTGAGTAGCGTCCATCACTTTGCTAGACCCCACAGCTGAGAAGCCAGCTAGGCAGCCACTACGCAGTGAGACTGGAGGTCTCAGTACAGAGGCCTGAAAGTTTCCTTCCGCCCAACCACCACGTCCATTTCCTGGACCTGAGCCTTGAAGAGCAGCAGGCCAGCGAGGGCCCGCGGGGGATGCTCTTCCAGGGCGTGGCCTGCTGGTTATCCTTCAGACTTGGTTGCCACGGCCTCAGCCGGCCTCACCTTGGACTTCAGGTCGGCTCCCAGGTGGAGCAGAGACATTCCTGAGGCCCAGACCCTGGCCTGCTGGGAAGCGCCCTGCGCCGACACATCAGGCCACACATGGAGACCCTGCGGGGCCAGAGGACACCCTGCAGCCCTCAGAGCTCACTGCCCGCCTGCCTCCCTTGCACGCCGCGCCCCAGATAAAGACCCCGCTCCTGACCGGAACTTCCGGCCACTGCCTCCGCCTCTGCGCCTGGGTCCAAGGTTCTCGCGCAGAGGTAGGAAACCTGTTTGCGTTTCTTAAAGCCTTGCGATTTGCGTTAAAAAACCTTGCAGACATTAAAAGGGTGAGTAAGCTTACAAGTGTAAAGGCAAACCTTTTTCCAACTCAAATCAAGTAACACTGAAGATCAAATTTCTTAGCAAATTTCAAGTGTGCATGACAGGATTATTAACTACAGTTAGTATGTTTCTTGATCTAGTTTTTAATCTTAAAATTAGTTACATTGACTTCCCACAATATTGAAAAAAGTCTTAATGAATGATATTTGATGTAAACTCGAGATTTCTTGACCTCTCTCTTTTTTCAATTAAAACCAATGGTCCCAGTTTAGGCAATAAAAATATAACCTTCTAAATAAATTAACAGATACATTATTTTCCACATATAACTGCCAACATTAGTTTGTTTAAATAGTAATACATGGAATAACTGGAAATAATGATTGACTTAGATGCCATTTTAAAAGAAAATATCTCTGCTTGTCTTTCACACAGATGAATAAATGTAAATATATGATTTGTAATCAATAAAGTAGGTGGAAGCAAATAAGGAAAAGCTGAACCTACGGAAAAATAAAGAATTATATAATGTACTAATCTGGATTTATGCATACAAATTCAGGAAGCTTCAAAGCAGGAATTCGGGGTGATAGATGTTTGTCATGAAGTTTTTATAAATAACTAGAATCTATAATGATAAATAATATGTAGGAACAACAAGTGTAAATGCCTTCAAGAAATACTATGAGACAGTCTTTTAGATTCTGCTTAGGAAATCATTCAAAGTATGTGTGAGTTGGGAAGTGGTGGAGATGTCAGCTAATCTATCAAAGCTGCAAAGCTACTCAAATAGTTCATTTTAATATTACTTTGAACTTAGTGCCTAATTTATTCAAATCTGTTTTTTCTTTCCTCCCTCTCTATCCCTGTTGAAGTGAATAGACTATCATATAGTGGATAATAATGTAGCCTCTAGGTTCAAACTTAGCAAGTCCAAGTGTTCACTTTATATTTTATGATGGTTTGTTAATTAATGAGATAGTACATGTGCCTCTATGTTCAAACTTAGCAAGTCCGAGTGTTCACTTTATGTTTTATGATGGTTTGGTAATTAATGAGATAGTACATGTATTAAGTTATATAACAATGCCCAGTACGTAAAAAGTGCCCAATATATCTTGACTATTTTTATCAAGAGAAAAAATACACACATGCACATATGAATGTCTGTGCATTATACATATAGGTATAGGTATACACTTATATTGGAAAAGGAAATGGCAACCCACTCCAGTATCCTTGCCTGGAAAATCTCGTGGACAAAGGGCTGCAGTCCATGGGGTCGCAAAGAGTTGGGTACGACTAAGTGACTAACACTGTACACTTATATATGCTATCATATGTAATATGCAAAAATATGATATGAACATGTACCTATTTTTCCACATTAAATTAATAAAAATATAGGCCAATATATTTTGTATATTAGCCTATAATATATATATATATATAACTTACATATAACTTAAGTTATATAAGTATGTAAGTATATAACTTATACTTTAGCATTTCACAGTAACTGAGCCACAAAATATTGAATTAAATGTTTTAGTCACAGGACTTGACAGCTTCCAAAAGTGAAAGAGAAAAGTGTCATTGGTGGAAACCACATTGTGGGCTACTTAATACACTTTGACTGTTAGCTAAGGAATTTGTAAATTGTCAAAGAAGAATAGTTATCTGATGCTCCCTATCCAACCAGTTTTATAACTTACTTTAGTATTAGGTCTTAGCTTAGTATCCTTCCATTATTGAGGCTATGACATTTTATTGTAAACTTTCCAAACAGTTTTATTCCTTCTAATGCAATTCTGCAGATTTTATATGTGTATTATGTCATAAGCATAAACAGTGACATATTAAAATGTGAAAATAGCATTTTTACTTAAATGTACTACATTTGCAAATTTGAGTACCTTAAATTTATCATTTATATAAAAAACTACTCCAATACATTACAGCAATAATGTAATGTGCTATTAATATGACCTATAATACCAAGATAAGACTAATTACTCCACAGTAAAATGCAATATGTCACCAAATGGTGCCAAGGATACAGAGAAACAATTTCACATACTTTGGTGGTAAGAATGTAAAATGGCACAACCAGTCTGAAAAATATGTTGACAGTTTTTAAGAAAATCACAAAAACTAAAAATGTTCTTTATCTATGACTCAGCAACCTCACTACTAGCCTTTTATCCCAGAGAAAATCAAACTTATGTTGATACAAAAGCATGCATGTTATGCTTTATTTGTAATAGCCCCAAACTACAAACAGCCCAAATGGCCTTCTGTAGATTAATGGTTAAACAAACCGGGGTGCATCCATATCATGAAGCACTATTTGACAATAAACAGGAACTAGCTACTTCTACTCAGAACAATTTAGAGTAATCTCAAAGGACTTATGCTGGAAGAGAAAAGCCTTACACACACATACAAATATACATATAAATATATGCATTGTGTGCTTGCATTTATTTAACATTCTTTAAATGACAAAATTATAGGGATAGGCTGGAAGGAGAGTTTCATGAAAGGCATAAACTGAAAAAGTAGCAAGAGAGATCTTGTGGTGAAAAAACAGTTCTATATCTTGAGTGTAGACACATGTATAGACATACACACGCATACAAGTGCAGGTAAACTAGTGAAATCTGAAAAAGTTCTGTGGGTTGTAACCGATATCTTTTCCTGGTTTTGACTGTGTCAAGATAAGCAAATTCAGATACAGATGGTGAGGGCATATTCTACTAGTGCAGCAAGGAAAGAATACAGCATGAATTCAACTTTTATTCTTATCATAAATAACTGGGAACTTTAAGGAAAGATGAGAAGTTATGGAAGAAGATGAGCAGAGGCTTAGTAGAGTTAGGAAACTGAAAAAATGCAAAAATCTGGAAGTGGGTGGTTCAGTTCAGCTCAATCACTCAGTTGTGTCCTACTCTTTGCAACTCCATGAACCACAGCATGCCAGGCCTCCCTGTCCATCACCAACTCCTGTAGTACACCCAAACCGATGTCCATTGAGTTGGTGATGCCATCCAACCATCTCAACCTCTGTCGTCCCCTTCTCCTCCTGCCCTCAATCTTTCCCAGCATCAGGGTCTTTGAAAATGTGTCAGGTCTTCACATCAGGTGGCCAAAGTATTGGAGCCTCAGCTTCAACATCAGTCCCTCCAAAGAATACCCAGGACTGATCTCCTTTAGGATGGACTGGTTTGATCTCCTTGCAGTCCAAGGGACTCTCAAGAGTCTTTTCCAACACCACAGTTCAAAAGCATCAATTCTTTGGCACTCAGCTCTGTTTATACTGTTTATACTGTTTATACTGTCCAACTCTCACATCCATACATGACCATTGGAAAAACCATAGCCTTGACTAGACAGACTTTGTTGGCAAAGTAATGTCTCTGCTTTTGAATATACTGTCTAGGTTGGTCATAACGTGTCTTCCAAGGAGTGAGTGTCTTTTAATTTCATAGCTGCAATCATCATCTGAAGTGATTTTGGAGCCCAGAAAAATAAAGTCAGCCATTGTGTCCCCATCTATTTCCCATGAAGTTATGGGACCAGGTGGCATGATCTTAGTTTTCTGAATGTTGAGTTTTAAGCCAACTTTTTCACTCTCCTCTTTCACTTTCATCAAGAGGCTCTTTATTTCTTCTTCACTTTCTGCCATAAGGGTGGTGTCATCTGCATATCTGAGGTTATTGATATTTTTCCCAGCAATCTT
This sequence comes from Ovis aries, assembly GCF_016772045.2. NCBI lineage: Eukaryota > Metazoa > Chordata > Mammalia > Artiodactyla > Bovidae > Ovis > Ovis aries. The sequence goes on from NC_056063.1 coordinate 65,296,904, forward strand.
GATTCCAGCTTGTGCTTCCTCCAGCCCAGCATGTCTCATGATGTACTCTGCATATAAGTTAAATAAGCAGGGTGCCAATATCCAGCCTTGACATACTCCTTTTCCTATTTGGAACCAGTCAGTTGTTCCATGTCCAGTTCTAACTGTTGCTTCCTGACCTGCATACAGGTTTCTCCAGAGGCAGTTCAGGTGGTCTGATATTCCCTTCTATTTCAGAATTTTCCACAGTTTATTGTTATCCACACAGACAAAGGCTTTGGCATAGTCAATAAAGCAGAAACAGATGTTTTTCTGGAACTCTCTTGCTTTTTCAATGATCCAGCGGATGGTGGCAATTTGATCTCTGTTTCCTCTGCCTTTTCTAAAGCCAGCTTGAACATCTGGAAGTTCACGGTTCACCTATTGCTGAAGTCTGGCTTGGAGAAGTGGGTGGTTAGTTTATGTGAAACCCATCTGTGTTTGCTGACTGGCCCTTTTCAAATTTAGGTTCCTATCCTGCCACAGAGACTGGGAGACAGGGGCCCACTCAACTGTTGAGTGGAAGAAACAGTAATTTCTTTTGACAACCTTGAGTTTTCTCAGGCAGGTACTTTATTATGAGAAGCTCTGGTCATTCTAGCAATGAAGCCTTTCTCTGTTAGAATCTAGTGTTTGTTTAAGTCTTTATGGGTCAAGGTTGAAGCCTAGTGGAGAAGAAGGCTCAGAGGAGCCTGGCTAGAGTTTGGTCAATTAGAGAACTTTGTCAATTGTAGTTACATAAGATGTCACCATTAGGAAAAACTTGAGTTACTAGTACACCATCTCTTTACTATCCTTAAAACTTCCTGTGTACCTTCCACTCTTTAGGTGCTTAGTTTTGTGTAGTAAAAGAGTATATGGATGATCAGCTTATCAGTGTTTATTAGGATTATCCAATTCTCTTTAACAAGGCTTTATATTCACTAGAAATTTTGTATTTAGTAGCCTTATTTAGTAAAAAGCACAGTTTCTGTCTTGTATCTTGAGAGAGTATAATCTTTACAACATAGTATAGGAAAATAATGTTCCACCCTGAATTTTCTGTTTTTTAAACATATATATTGAGTTGTTTCGGAGAAGGCAATGGCACCCCACTCCAGTACTCATTCCTGGAAAATCCCATGGATGGAGGAGCCTGGTGAGCTGCAGTCCATGGGGTCGCTATGAGCTGGACACGACTGAGTGACTTCACTTTCACTTTGCACTTTCATGCATTGGAGGAGGAAATGGCAACCCACTCCAGTGCTCTTGCCTGGAGAATCCCAGGGACGGGGGAGCCTGGCGGGCTGCTGTCTATGGGGTCGCATAGAGTTGGACACGACTGAAGTGACTTAGCAGCAGCAGCAGCGTTGAGTTGTTTTTCACTGTAAATCTGTAAATTGGTATTAGGTGTCATTCAGTGGTCATCTTTGAGTTACGGTACAGCAAATCCATTTTCTGGATTAGATTCCTACATTAATGGAATCAGTATTCCAGACAAGAAAACTAAAAGCCATGTCCTAGGCTATTAATAGTGATCTAGGATCCTGTGAAAACATACAAGAAGCTTCTCCTATTTTTTATATATTATCTATTATAAAAATTAATGTACATTGTTCTTGTTAACAACATTGTTAAGGTGAACTGCTTGTAGGAAACAGTATTCAACAGCAATCTGCATGTTACAGGAGTTACATGGAAATAATTTAGCTTTTCCTTATCTAGAGTGAGATAAAGGAAAAGCTAAATAATTTGAGAGTTCCATCTCACCAGGAATTTCACTAAAGTCAGACTTGACCTCAAATAGATAGAAGACTCAAATATTATGGAATCTCTAGTCTGCTGTGAAATATTCCTCAATAAAGCTTATAACTTATACAGTTTTCTCTTTTGCATCTTTGTATTTTTGAAGTACAAGCACAGTGGCATAGAGTGTTCTAGCCCCTCAAAGGTCAGAGCCACATGTACAGTACAAGGTCTGTATGTTGGCTCAACTCCATGTCAGCACACTGTCAAAATAAAGAATGATGCATAAATCTATACACTCTGCCAACAACAGCATATAAACTACCTGGAGTTTCTCCAGCTCTACACAGAGGGCACCTTTATGCAGCAAGCCCAGAATATTCTTATGATGTCATGTTGGTGAAGGATGCTATCAAGGGTAGAAATTTGTGGAATTTTCAACAATAGTAGTGCATCTTTCCAAATGCTTATATTCTATGTATCCTTTGTATTAAAAAACTAAGTATTTTGTGTTTATTGTATTTTATTTAAATACTTGTGTTTTAAATATACATTTTTGAAGCATGAAGATATATGTCAGAAATATTAAAAATCATTTAATGTAGGTGAAAACCAGGTTTCTGTATGTGGAAATAAGTTATCACAGGAAGAATTTTAAGAGAATAAAGAATGAATTGAGAAGGAGACAAAAGATTGATACAATTAGGCTTAAGTGATTTCTAGATGTGCAGTACACGGAGTGCAGCTACAGTCTTGGGTTACTAGAAACTGTCATTTGAGAAATTTCTACTTTTTACTTGGAAGTATTTGATTAAAATACACATTAAGCATTGAGAGAAGGATAAACACTCCATCAAGGATTGAATTGGCTTGCAGCTAAGAAATGCTAGCAATCCAAATGTTGCATAAAGCCAGATAGAGAAGTTAATGATACAGCTCACAGAGCTAACCTCTTAATCATAATTGTGACTTGAGATTTTTCACACTGTAATAAACTCTGATATCATTTTTTGCACAAATAGCTATTTCCCTAGGTGATGATCTCCAATGTGGGTAGGAGAATGAGAGAGGAAAGGTGCATGGAGTTCATAAAAACTATACTGAGTAAGGGACAAAAGGAAATTTGATGCTTCTAGTCATAAAGATGGAAAACTTTTAATAGTGAGGTTGCTGCTGCTGCTGCTACTTCTAAGTCACTTCAGTCATGTCCAACTTTGTGCGACCGCATAGATGGCAGCCCACCAGGCTCCCCCATCCCTGGGATTCTCCAGGCAAGAATACTGGAGTGAGTTGCCATTTCCTTCTCCAATGCATGGAAGTGAAAAGTGAAAGTGAAGTCTCTCAGTTGTGCCTGACTCTTAGCGATCCCATGGACTGTAGGCTCCTCCATCCATGGGATTTTCCAGGCAGAGTACTGGAGTGGGGTACCATTGCCTTCTCCAAGTGAGGTTGCTACCAGTAGTAAAAAATCAAAAGAGAGCTTCCTATTTAAAATATCCCTCAGAGGGATGGTACGGGGAGGGTGGAGGATGGGGGATTCAGGATGGGGAACACATGTATACCTGTGGCGGATTCATGTTGATGCATGGCAAAACCAATACAATATTGTAAAGTAATTAACCTCCAATTAAAAGAAATAAATTTATATTTAAAAAAGAAATAAAATATCCCTCATGCTTCCCTCATAATAACTTCTTTTGTTGCTGAAGCTGAGACAAGTTAAAAATACTAGAGTTTCCTCGGTGTGTATGCCCAGAAGTGGGATTGCTGGGTCATAAGGTAGTTCTATTTGCAATTTTTTAAGGAATCTCCACACTGTTCTCCATAGTGGCTGTACTAGTTTGCATTCCCACCAACAGTGTAGGAGGGTTCCCTTTTCTCCACACCCTCTCCAGCATTTATTGCTTGCAGATTTTTGGATGGCAGCCATTCTGACTGGTGTGAAGTGGTACCTCATTGTGGTTTTGATTTGCATTTCTCTAATAATGAGTGATGTTGAGCATCTTTTCATGTGTTTGTTAGCCATCCGTATGTCTTCTTTGGAGAAATGTCTATTTAGTTCTTTGGCCCATGTACCCCAATGTTCATCGCAGCACTGTTTATAATAGCCAGGACATGGAAACAACCTAGATGTCCATCAGCAGATGAATGGATAAGAAAGCTGTGGTACATATACACAATGGAGTATTACTCAGCCGTTAAAAAGAATTCATTTGAATCAGTTCTGATGAGATGGATGAAACTGGAGCCGATTATACAGAGTGAAGTAAGCCAGAAAGAAAAACACCAATACAGTATACTAACACATATATATGGAATTTAGGAAGATGGCAATGACGACCCTGTATGCAAGACAGGGAAAGAGACACAGATGTGTATAACGGACTTTTGGACTCAGAGGGAGAGGGAGAGGGTGGGATGATTTGGGAGAATGACATTCTAACATGTATACTATCATGTGAATTGAATCGCCAGTCTATGTCTGACGCAGGATGCAGCATGCTTGGGGCTGGTGCATGGGGATGACCCAGGAAGATGTTATGGGGAGGGAGGTGGGAGGGGGGTTCATGTTTGGGAATGCATGTAAGAATTAAAGATTTTAAAATTTTAAAAAATAAAAAAAAAAAATACTAGAGTTGGTGACTCTTTTAAACTGATTTCAAAAAGGAAAGGTGAACCTGGGCTTTTCTGACTCTATCCAAAAAGTCTAGAAACATTTCTCTTTCTAATATCTTAAGAAAGGTACTTTAAAAAAGCTGTTTTTCATTTATTTTAAATAAGAAAAAAGAGAGATGTTGCAGAACTTTATTACATATAGTGAAATGCCACACCCCATGCTATTTTCCAGTTTCTAAAATATTGTCACTATTTTTTGAAGAGATGGAACAGTAGTACTATTTGTAGCTCTTTTCCTTTAAAATTGGTAGACTATAACAATTTCCTTTTAAAAAGGAAAGTTGTATAAAATGTAATATTATTATCAAGTTTTCAAACCATAACTTTATAAGTAATATAAATTATGATATTTACAAATGTAGGGGAGAAAGACTTTTCCTTTCTTCTACGCAAGGTTCTTTGATTGGCCTAACAATCAAATTGACATAAAACAGATTAACAAGAGAAAAACAAATTTAATTTCATGTTTATAGAAGCCCCAAAGATATGAGACTGAAAGAAGTGACCAAAGCAGGTGACTTTTATACCTTTAAGACAAAGAAACAGTAAGCTTTTGAATAATTGACAAGATTGGGCTTGGGAGAGTAAATTAGTGAAGAAACAGTATGTTTGTTTATACAGTCTTCTCAGACCTAAATTCCCTGTATCTTGATAAGGATTCCTTGTCCCTTCCTGGTACAGGAAGGGCATCTTTCACATGAAAGATTTATTTCCTGTGTTCAGAGGGACAAGGGAAGGTCAAAGTGTCCTTGTATCTTCTATTCCTTAAGTAACTTTAATTCAAAATAGTCAGCAGCCAGAGTAGCACACTTTGTCATGTTAAATTACTGAGTACTTTTGGTCATGTCCAAATATTAATTGATTAGTCATTTCTATAGTTAAAACTTCTTAGTTTAAAACATTCATTTTGCTTCAGAAAAGTTATTTCTCCTGATTTGTCAGAAATAAAATGGAAAAGAATAATCTCCCTTATAAATTGAAAATCCTTTTGCTTTGAATTCAAATGAAGCTTCTTCTACAATCCAGAATTTGAATTTTCAGAAACATTTACTTGTGTTACTTGAAAAATAGCTTTGACTTAAAAAAGAGCTACCGAACTGTTTAGTTATAAACAAGCAATTTGTATATTTACTTTAAATATTTAAAACCAACTTATGTATTAATCATAAAACGAAGACAGAAATGAAATCTCATTACATGCTTGAAAAAATACTGATCATTTATCTTAAGAAAATTTACTTTTAAATTGTATTTCTATCCATGCAGTTCATATAAATGGTCTTCTTAAATTTCACAAATGTATTTTTATATATTCTAAAAATCTACATTAAGCAAACAAGAAATCCTTCTTATTTTTATTCCACAGCTATTGAACTGTAAGGTACAAATAACAAACTCATTATCACACTTCAGTTTGTTTTGGAGAACTATTATAATTTAGTGGAGAGAAGAATTTCAGTAGAAGGATGATGCGTAACCACCAAATGTAGCATAGAATATTTAGGTTATAAATAGTAGAATATAAATGTTAGGTTACCGCTATTCTATTCAACCTTCTCTTAACTCAAGAAAACTTTGGTGTGTAATATCAAACTCTATAAATTCCTACAGTTTATTTCTTATGGATTCAGCTTAGGAAACATGCTGCGTTCTATTAAATCATTACAAATTTCCTTCTAAGAACTATTGGGTACATAATATTCTGTTTTTGCAGTTAGATGAACTGAATAAAGATTTATTGCTATGTTTACTTTGCCTGAAGTTGAAAAACCTGATTGGATGAAGCAAAATTATTTTCCTGGTGTCAGAGTTTATTGTTATGATGAAAAGTGTTTCTTCTTTTCTTTATATTAGCATAAGGGAAAAGCAATTATTAAGTTCTGACTCTCTTACAGATACTCTAATAGTATATTAATGAAATTAATTGAAACAATCATTTATTTAAAAACCACTATTGAATGTTTATTTCAATATGTTCATTTCAGTTTATTTTGCTCAGTATAATGTGGGCTAATAGTTTTTCACACATATACTTCAGAACCAAGATTCTGTCCAATAAATCAAAGTATGTGTTGGGAACTGTTTATACAATCTAGCATTGTAGGGAATAAAAGCTTATGTAAAAATTAGCAAAAAGTATAACATTTTAAAAACATATTTTGCATATTAGAATTAAAGAATTTTAAATCCAAAAAGCAGTATATATAAAGTCCCTAAATCAAAGGAGCATCATTGCTATAAACTTTGCCATAAACTTCAAACATCATTTTGCACACAAGTAATTTTTAACACCTGGCATTTTTTTCCTTTGGTAGTTCTTTTTAAATAATAGATTCTAGCCTTAGGTACAGTTCTACTTTTAATTTAAGTGGAACTCTAAAAGCATGAAATTCTCCTTTGTAGACAATATTCTGCTACTGCACATAATTGTTAGAGGGATAGGCCATGCCTGACTTTGTAGTCTTCATTATAAAGGACCTCATCTACAGTTATTCACCTCACACTGGAGAAGAATAACCCCCCCTTCAAAATTTGAAGATATACACAATGTTTTTATATAAATTAAAAAATGGAAACATTTTTAAATGGAGACATGATGTGGGGTTCTCAGCCCTTAACAAATTTATCCTAAATTATCACTAATATATCTATGACAACTCAGAGATAAGATGTATCTAATGAAAAATATAAAAAATTTAGACTAATAATAAATAAAACTGTTTCCAGAATCTGAGAGTTTTCTGAGCTATAATCAGATGTGACTAGAGTTATTCTCAAAATTTCAAGTATTAACTCACAAAGTTTTGGAATTGTGAATATTTATTTGCCTTTGCTTATACAGAAGGGTCAGGAAGATACCCTGGAGAAAGAAATAGCAACCTACTCCGGTATTCTTGCCTGGGAAATCCCACCGACAGAAGAACCTGGCAGGCTATAGTTCATGGGGTTGTGAAGAGTTGGACACAATTTAATGACTAAACCACTACATACAGAAGGGTAGATATTGTATAAAGAGGTGCTGACACCACTAAAGAGCTCTGTTTCTATGCCAATCTGGAAATTAGATAGGGGACTATCTTCTAAAACAGTCTGTTCAGATATCCTCATCCACTTCTCCCCCAGTAGCTCTCCTTGGACAACTGGGTGTTTTGTTCAAGGACCAGTTCTAGAATATACAGTGGTGTCTGTCATTAAGCCTTGTAATGACAGACACCATCCCACCCATCTTCTGGTCCTTCATGATCTCATGCCTAATTCTCCAGTGTGAGAAACAGACAAAAAATTAGCAGCCAAGATTGAAAAATAAATAATCACAATGAAACAATCCAGAAGTGTCTAGAACAAATCTTTGGATGACATTTTGCAACAGATTTGTAGTGCAATCATTTGGACTTCCCAGGTGGCGCAGTAGTAAAGAATCTGCCTGCCAATGAAGGATGTGCAAGAGATCTGATTTTGATCCCTAGATTGGGAAGATCTCCGGCAGTGGGAAATGGCGACCCACTTAGTATTCTTGCCTGGAAAATTCCATGGACAGAGAAGCCTGGCAGTTTACAGTCCAGGGGGTCACAAAGGCTCAGACATGATTGAGTACACAGTACATAAAATCTACTGTTAAATAATTAGTAAAACAAAGACACGTGATGATCTCAGAGATATGGTGAAGAAAGCCTTACGCTCTTCAGTCAACAATAAAAATGGAACATTTTATGGAGAAAATTTGGCTGTATAACCTGTGGTCTATGTGAAGGAAGCTAAAAGATTACTTGACTTTATGCAGTTAATAGAATATTTTTTTAATGATTAAACTAATATTATATTAAGTTTAAGAGAAAGCTGATTTTGTGTCCTCTGCTAGTTCAATGATATGATTGTTCTGCAGGTAATATTTACATTGCTATCTTGCAATAAAAAATTATTATTTATGACCTTTTGTCTTTCAAAATCAATGATGTAGTATGAAAGAATTATAGCCATGTAATAAAATTTTAAAGTTATAAATATATTGTGAAAGATAATATGTCATTGAAGACCTGAGAGGGAAGAGAGGTTGGAGAGATACAGCAGTACTAGTTTTCACATGCATATAAAAAGTTAAAATCTACTATATAAATTTGATGATTCAAGTTATATTTTAACACTGTATTCAGATTTATAAAGTGATAAAAAAGGAAAACCCAAGTAAAAATTAAGAAAGATTGGAAGTAATTTAGGGCAACTGGGAAGATTGTATAGGACAACTATCAGTCTCATCTCTTGTAGTAGAGTATAAAAAGATAGGCTTGATGTTGATAAATAGGTAACAATGTATAAGCACATTATTTATAATTATAAAGGTAACCACCAGAAGAACAAATAATAGAAACTATCAAATAACATGATTTCCAAGGGGAAGTTTTTCAGCACTGTTCCTTAACTTTTAAAAGCTCATATTAGTTTTGAGATTTAAAAAAGAAGTAAGGAAAATAAGTTCTTAGTTAAATCATAAGCCCGTAAGAAGCTGAGATGAATAAGTAGTAACTTAATGTGTTAATTGAACTTATCCACTCTATAAGCAATAAAATAGTATAAATATTGAATAGTCATTTTAAAAAAGGCACTTAGGTCTTGTTATTTATTTCTCCCTATAATCACTAGCTATTAAAAGCTGCTTGATAAAGTTAAATGTGAAACACAGTGCTTCTCTAGGCCAGGATTACATTTGTAGAAAAAAATCCAGAACCATGAAGGACACAACTATAGACAGGTGTACATAAGACCTATGTACATAAGACTGCAACACCTAGGTGGCTGCAGTCAGCAGGAGTGTCAGATTCAGGGATAAAACAGTTATGCATAGATAGAAAGAGTGTTTTCTGCACTTTGGGAAATAATTTCCAGGTGTGACCTAGCCTGGACATTGTTTTCTTTCTCCTAAAACTAGGTCCCTCTTTATAATCCCCTCCTAGCATTGGAGCACAAACATAAAATTGTTCCTTTGAGGTCAAAGGCAGTTTTGACAGGCACAGTTTTATCAACACTGAAAAAAATATTCCCCTTTATTTCCAGATGATATGAGATTGTACAACAGATAACAGAGAAAACAACGTGATATAATCTGAGCTACAGAAAATCATATGATGAGAAACCTATACTTGGCACCTGAATTTCGTCAAGGCCGTATATTATCACCCTGCTTATTTAACTTCTATGCAGAGTACATCCTGAGAAACGCTGGACGGGAAGAAACACAAGCTGGAATCAAGATTGCCGGGAAAAATATCAATAATCTCAGATATGCAGATGACACCACCCTTATGGCAGAAAGTGAAGAGGAGCTAAAAAGCCTCTTGATGAAAGTGAAAGAGGAGAGTGAAAAACTTGGCTTAAAGCTCAACATTCAGAAAACTAAGATCATGCCATCTGGTCCCATCACTTCATGGCAGATAGATGGGGAAACAGTGGAAACAGTGTCAGACTTTATTTTTGGGGGCTCCAAAATCACTGCAGATGGTGACTGCAGCTGTGAAATTAAAAGACGCTTATTCCTTGGGAGGAAAATTATGACCAACCTAGATAGCATATTCAAAAGCAGAGACATTGCTTTGCCGACTAAGGTCCGTCTAGTCAAGGCTGTGGTTTTTCCAGTAGTTATGTATGGATGTGAGAGTTGGACTGTGAAGAAGGCTGAGCACCGAAGAACTGATGCTTTTGAACTGTGGTGTTGGAGAAGACTCTTGAGAGTCCCTTGGACTTCAAGGAGATCCAACCAGTCCATTCTAAAGGAGATTAGCCCTGGAATTGCTTTGGAAGGAATGATGCTGAAGCTGAAACTCCAGTACTTCGGCCACCTCATGCAAAGAATTGACTCATTGGAAAAGACTCTGATGCTGGGAGGTATGGGGGCAGGAGGAGAAGGGGACGACTGAGGATGAGATGGCTGGATGGCATCACTGACTTGATGGACGTGAGTCTGAGTGAACTCCAGGAGTTGGTGATGGACAGGGAGGCCTGGCGTACTTCGATTCATGGGGTTGCAAAGAGTCAGGCACGATTGAGTGACTGAACTGAACTGAACTGAACTGAACTGAACTGAACTGATAGACAAATAATAACAAGAAATGACTATGGCAAAGCTTTTGACTGTGTGGATCACAATAAACTGGTGAAAATTCTGAAAGAGATGGGAATACTAGACCACCTGACCTGCCTCTTGAGAAACCTATATGCAGGTCAGGAAGCAACAGTTAGAACTGGACATGGAACAATAATAGACTGGTGCCAAATAGGAAAAGGAGTACGTCAAGGCTGTATATTGTCACCATGCTTATTTAACTTACATGCAGGGTACATCATGAAAAACGCTGGGCAGGAAGAAGCACAAGCTGGAATCAAAATTGCCGGGAGAAATATCAATAACCTCAGATACACAGATGACACCACCCTTATGGCAGAAAGTGAAGAGGAGCTAAAAAGCCTCTTGATGAAAGTGAAAGAGGAGAGTGAAAAACTTGGCTTAAAGCTCAACATTCAGAAAACTAAGATCATGCCATCTGATCCCATCACTTCATGGCAGATAGATGGAGAAACAGTGGAAACAGTGTCAGACTCTATTTTGGGGGGGCTCCAAAATCACTGCAGATGGTGATTGCAGCCATGAAATTAAAAGACACTTACTCCTTGGAAGGAAAATTAAGACCAACCTAGATAGCATATTGAAAAGCAGAGACATTACTTTGCAAACAAAGGTCCATCTAGTCAAGGCTATGGTTTTTCCAGTGGTCATGTATGGATGTGAGGGATCTGTGAAGAAAGCTGAGCACTTCACAGAGCATGAGCTTCACTTCAAAGCTAAGCATGCTTTTGTACTGTTGTGTTGGAGAAGACTCTTGAGAGTCCCTTGGACTGCAAGGAGATCTATCTAGTCCATCCTAAAGGAGATCCATCCTGGGTGTTCATTGGAAGGACTGATGCTGAAGCTGAAACCCCAATACTTTGGCCACCTCATGAGAAGTGTTGACTCACTGGAAAAGACCCTGATGCTGGGAGGGATTGGGGACAGGAGGAGAAGGGGACGACAGAGGATGTGATGGCTGGATGGCATCACTGACTCGATGGACATGAGTCTAGTGAACTCCGGGAGTTGGTGATGGACAGGGAGGCCTGGTGTGCTGTGATTAATGGGATTGCAGAGCCGGACATGACTGAGCAAGCGAACTGAACTGAACTGATAGACAAATAAATTGAGAAAACTTGGTAAAACAGATACTGTAGAAAGAAGATAATTACTGATTGACTGATTTGAAACACAAAACGTTTCAAAATTTAGAACCATGAAACAAAAAGAAAACAATAAACATCAGATACAAGTAGAATGGTGAAGTTTCCCTTGCTCACATCCCTCAAGAAGAAAAATGTCAATTCCTAGATGAGACTGAGAGTTAAAAATCACACTGCACTTATAATGGTGTATTAATTTTAGGCATGGATGGATATGTGTATTTACATGTGAATTGTCTAGTATGTGTGTTTATATATTCTGATACTGAATTATATATTGCTCATTGCTTAATATTAACACAATCTCCAGTGACGCTTATGTGTAAATGATTCTATAAAAGTCAGATTCTGTATAAAAAGTCTAAGCAGCTTTCTTAAAGAATATTGATTATTACAGGCAGAATAAAGCCCTCCTAAAGATGTTTATGAGTTTCCCTGGTGGCACAGTAGTGAAGAATCCACCTGCAAATGCAGGAAATGTGGGTTCAATCCCTGTTCCAGGAAGATCCCCTGGAGGAAGAAGTGGCAACCCACTCCCGCATTGTTATCGGTAAATCCCCATGGGCAGAGGAACTTGTCAGGCTACAGTCCATGGGGTTGCAAAGAGTTGGTCACAATTTAGCAACTGAACAACAAAAGATGTTGTAATCCCTGGAACCTGAGAATATGTTAATATACATGGGGTGGGGGGAAAGACCTTACAAATGGAATAAAGGTTAAAGACCTTAAAACATGCAAAATATTGTGTAATATATGGGTAGACCCAATATAATCATGTGGGCTTTTACAAGTATTAGAGGAAGGCAGAAGACTGAATCAAAGAGGTATCACAGAAGAAGTATAAGAGATTGAAGATGGAACAAAGTCCACGAACCAATATGGGCAACTTCTAGACACAGAAAGCAACACTCAACTGAAAGGGAAATGGAGACCTCAGTCCTACAGCCTCAGTGAACTTAATTCTGCCAACAACTCAAATAATTAAGGAAATAGATTCTTACCTAGAGCCTCTAGAAAGTAACTCTATTTTCCCAACATATGTATTTTAGCCTGGAGAAACCCCTGTTAGGCTTTTAACAGAGAGAACTATAAGATAATAATAAATGTGTGTTGTTTTAACTTGCTAAATGTGTGATAATTTGTTGTGGCATCAATAAAAAACTAATTGTTTCCAAATCATTACTCTGCTATAATTATGTGCCTGATTGTATGTGTAATATGAATTGATTATGTGAACAGTGATAGTAAAGTACATTAGTCTACTGTTTATAAAATTATGTCTTAGATTATTATTATTTCCATCTAACAGATGAGAAAACTGAAGGCTCAAAAGGAAAAGTACGTTTTTAAAAGCTAGATTGCTGGTACACTCTGTGACGTATTTGAAAACAAGGCTTAAAATCAGCTTGTTTTAAAACACTGTGCTCTATATCTATACTTTTATATGTATAGCCTTCCACACATACCCACTCATACCTTCTGCATTTCCTAAATTCATCTTAAAAATCTCTAAGTAACATAAAGGTTTATGGATTATGGGTCAGGTATTTTATTAGAGTGTTTCTCCATTTGAATAAAAACTGATCTTGTGATGTGTATTTAAATAAAGGTTAATTACTTTGCTTAATTCTTTTGAATACATTTACCTTAAAAAGATAGTAAGCATTTTTACTGAATTTAATACTAAACATTTACTTATATAAATTTTGAAACTACTTCATATTGCCAAGGGTAATTTTAGCAGTGTAAATAAAATATGTGCATTTAAATACATGCAACATAAAATAAGTCCCCAAATTAAATGAAGTTTAACAACCAGTGTCAGCTAAAAATAAAATTAATTCTAGGTCACAAAAGTCATAAAAATAACAAAACCTTAAACAACTCCCATATAACATGTCTGAGGTTTAGTTTGCATGTTAGGCAAAAAAAAAAAAAAAAAAAAAGTGTTAATATTTCATTATTTAATTTTTCCTGCATTTTATTTTAGCATTACCATTTTGCACCACTACCAGCATTACCCACTTTCTCTCAGAGGAGACTGAAAAGTTCAACTCATGCCAGGGGCAGTCTAAGTGAGAACTGAGGTCTTGAGAGCCACAGCTGAGCAAACATTGGCTCCTTGAGATAGAATGAGACAGCAGGTACAGGAGTGAGCTGAGTCGTGTAGGAGTAGAGGTGATGTTGAAAACTAAGGGTAGAACTTGGGGACATATAGAAAAGATTTATTTTTATGGAAACAAGACAAAATAAATTATAGGACCAATAATCTGGATTGTATCATTTGTTTTTTGAAAAGTACTAGGGTAAAAAACAAATATTTAATAGGTATAATAATGCTGACTTTACAGTAAAATTCTCATTTAAGGAAACAGTAATACCCTTGGAAAGGAGGGTGTGAATAATTGCTACTGTCTCCATCTCTGGTTGGAAGAGTTCTAAGAAGGTCCCCCAAGATTCCCATTCTAATAACCCCACCCCCTTTGGTGTGAGTGAGAGCAGTGAGTATAATGGGATACAACTTACATAATAGGGTAACTTTGAGGATAGCCCTGACCTCAGTGAGTGAGATCTTTAAATGAAGATGCTGTATCACTGAAAAGTTATCTTGTAGGCCTGAAAGAAAGCAAATAACCGTGTATGTTGTAAACTACCTATGGAGAAAGCCCTAAGACTATGACCTGAAAAAGGCCTCTAGAATCCTCTAGAATCTAAAAGCTAGCAAGATGGGGATCTCAGTTCTAATACCAGAAGGAACTGAATTCTTCTATTCATCTTCTAAGATTTGATGAGCACTCGAAGCTCCAGATGAGAAAAGTACCCTAGCTGGCACTTTAATTTCTGTTTTATGAGGTCCTAAAAAGATGACTGAATTATGTCATTCTTGGAACTTCTGATCTACAAAAACTAGGACTATAATTTTGTTTTCATTTAAGCTAATGAATTTGTGGTAATGTGTTATAATATTAAAATAAAAGTAATATAAATGTTGGTATTTTGGAGGTGAGGTGCCACTGATGTTTAAAAAAATATTTTGGAGAAAAATGTTTAATATGGGAGCAGCTTTGGAATCAAGCAGTAAGTGGAGGATGAAATAATTTTGACGAGAATGAGCAAGAAAGTCTAAATTGCCTTTAACAGACTACTAGTAGAAATTGGTGCTCTAAGGATGATGCCTGGGAAGGCTCAAAATGAAGTCAAAAACATGTTACTGGAATTTGGAAGAAGGGGCATCCTTATCATGTAGTGGCAGAAAACTTAGCTAAACTGCACTCACATTGAGAGAAGAATTTTGAAGTGAAGAACAAAGGTGAATAAGGAGATTTCTACTAGAAATGTAGTGTAAAACATGATAACTATAGTTAAGAGAACTGTAAGGGATATTTAAAAGCTGTTAAGAGAGTAAATCCTAAGAGCTTTCATGGCAAGGAAAACCTTTCTTTCTTTTTTGTATATGAGATAATTGACGCTTTTAAACTTACTGTTATAATCATTTCACTACATATATATGTTTACATTGAATCAGTGTGCTGTATACATTAAACTCAGTGCTCTATACCTTAAACTTAGTGCTGTATATCTCAATTATATCTCAATAAAACTGAAAAAAAATACAAATTTCCATCAAAGACAAAAGTAAACATATTAAGCATTAAAAAAGTAAACTATAATTTTCATTTAAAATTATAGCGTTAATAGTGTTATCTGTTTTCTTATTGCTACTTAGGATAAAATGCATGAGGGGAGATAAAATTGAGGTAAGAACTATTAAAGAGGAGCCAGGGATGTCTGATTTTGAAGCTTTCAGTTACTTTGAATGACAGAAGATTCTAAATTCAGAAATGGCTACTAGAAACTTGACATAGAGAAAAATATTTGTCACGGATGTGTCACTATATAACCTTTTACTGCAATCTCAGAAAAACCAAAACTCAAAAGTATTCAATAACGCAAAGGGACTTTTCAAGAGATTACCGATATGCTTTATGAATTGAATCCTCTCAATCAAACTAGAGGTTCTCTAGGAAGCTTAAGGCGTTGTCGCTCAACCATCCACTACAAACCAAAGATAGAGAAGAGATTATCTCAAAAAGCCTTATGTCTTTGACTAATGGACTGAAACCTGGTGAAATTCATACAAGATCCAGAAAGTTTTGAGAAACTTATTTTAGCAGAAACAGTACCAGCTTAGATGGAAAGGACAGAGTAAAGATGAAATTAAAGTAAGCTGTTGGCTTAATAAAATTCCATCTTATCTATATAGACAACATCTTATTTCTTTATTTTTTGATGGACACAGGTTGTTTCCATGTCTTGGGTATGGTAGATAATGCTGCAATAAATTCAGATACCTTTTGGACATGTTTTCAATTCCTTTGGGTATATCCTCAGAAGTTTGACCTTGTGGTAGCTCTTATTTTTAATTTTTGTTTTCCTTACTGTTTTCCATAGAGTGTGCACCAATTTACATTACCACGAAGAGTCTATAAGGGTTCCCTTTTCTCCATATCTGTGCTGACACTCACTTGTGATTTTCTGCCTTCTTGATGATAGACCTGACAGGTATGAAGTGATGTTTTATTGTTTTGATTTCCATTTCCTTGATGATGAATGTTGTTGAGTATTTTCCCATGTATCTATTAGCTACAGAGATATCTTCTCTGGAAAAAATGACTATTCAGTTCTGCCAATTTTTAAAATCAGATTATTTGTTTATTTGTCATTGAGTTATATTGTTTAAAGGTACAAACTTGCAGCTGCTGCTGCTGCTAAGTCACTCCAGTCGTTTCTGACTCTGTGCGACCCCATAGACGGCAGCCCACCAGGCTCCCCCGTCCCTGGGATTCTCCAGGCAAGAACACTGGAGTGGGTTGCCATTTCCTTCTCCAATGCATGAAAGTGAAAAGTGAAAGTGAAGTCACTCAGTCTAGTAGATAAATAAATTCTGGAGGTCAAATGCACAGGATAGTGATTGTAGTATGATTTTATCTATTGATGACTAGTCAGGTGTCCAGATGTTTACTTCTCTTTCAAATTCCTCTATTTTATTCATTTAGGGAGGTGTTCACCACCTTTTTTAATGTGAATTAAATTTCTTAATCTCTTTTACCCTTGCATTTTTCTTTCTCCCTTGAAAACTTCTCTATAACATTAAACTTCTTTTTGCCTGTATTCTTCTTATTGCCTGCTTATAAGGAATATGTCACTTTCCTCTGTTTTGGACTAATGACATTTTCTTTATCCATTAAACTAAATGACTTCTGTTGCCTCTGGGGCCTTCAGCCTCCTTCATTCCCTCTTATCTCATCAGTTTGCAAGCTTTCTCCTTCCACTAGCACTTCTTTTCTCTCCCCAAACATCCTTAAATCTTCCCTGTGCCTTATAGCAATTCTTTTCTGTCATGTCTGAGTCTCTTCTTATTGTCAAGTCACTTCTAGCAAACTATATTCAGTCTCCACTTATTTCCACAACATACTCCCCTCCATAGAGTTCTGTCAGAGAACAGAAGTCATTCAGTTACTGTAACAGAGAGAATTCAGTGTAAAAAAATTATACCTAGGTATAAAGCTAAAAAGATAGACATTAAGCTCCAATGTAGTGTGAGGAAGCAGCTGTAGAAAGTACCTATAATCCCCAGGGCTAGGGGAACCAAGGGAAGTTGTTGGCGTTATTAAAACTTTAAAGAGTTTGTCTCAGAGATGAGAGTCAGACCTTTATGGTTAGAGTAGCTGTCCCCTCTTGTTGATGGACCTGAACTTGGATGAGAGCCCTGTGGGAAGGGACTCTGCTTAGGTTGTTGCATACCAAGTATAAAGTTGGAATGGCACATTTTGGGAAAACAGGATTCAGCTGCTGCTACAGAAATAAATACCTGCTGCAAGAGTGAAAAAGCTATATTGGAGTGATGGTCACAAGCGTTAGAAACAGAAGAATTCCCTAATTAGGATCCACATAGGATAAATCCCTTCTTTCTCTTCCAGTATCTATAGTCCCCTAGCCAGGACATGGAAACAACCTAGATGTCCTTCAGCAGATGAATGGATAAGAAAGCTGTGGTACATATACACAATGGAGTATTACTCAGCCGTTAAAAAGAATTCATTTGAATCAGTTCTGATGAGATGGATGAAACTGGAGCCGATTATACAGAGTGAAGTAAGCCAGAAAGAAAAACACCAATACAGTATACTAACACATATATATGGAATTTAGGAAGATGGCAATGACGACCCTGTATGCAAGACAGGGAAAGAGACACAGATGTGTATAACGGACTTTTGGACTCAGAGGGAGAGGGAGAGGGTGGGATGATTTGGGAGAATGACATTCTAACATGTATACTATCATGTGAATTGAATCGCCAGTCTATGTCTGACGCAGGATGCAGCATGCTTGGGGCTGGTGCATGGGGATGACCCAGAAAGATGTTATGGGGAGGGAGGTGGGAGGGGGGTTCATGTTTGGGAATGCATGTAAGAATTAAAGATTGTAAAATTTAAAAAATAAATAAATAAATAAATAAATAAATAAATAAATAAAGTTTATAGGCAATTTTTCATATAAGAGAACATTAAAAACCACACACAGAAATTTTTCAGTGTGCAGTAAACAATTTGACCTTGCAGTAAACAATTTGAACAATTAGAGAAGTCTGACCTTTGCCCTTGGTTCCTGAGAAGTAAACTCTATAGCCTTGGAATGTCCTGCTTTATAAAAGTGTCTTTGTTTGTCCAGATCCTTGGGCTGTGCCACCAAATGTAACAGTAGGATTTGAGGAACAAAATATCAGCTCAGTAGCTCCAGAGGGGCTGGGGGCTAAGCTCAGTTTTGGAGGCTGTCCACCATGTCTACCTGAGAGAGTCTGACAAAGACTCTGGAGATCAAAGCTTGAGAGACCTTCCATGGTTGGCTGTGCTCTGTACATATAGCCAAGCATCATTACTCACAGGAGTTAATGTTGTCCACAACTCTATGGAAGGAGCAAAACGGAATGTTGACCTTTTGGAATCCTCCGCCACATGTGTCTCTTCCTTTAACTGATTTATATCTGTGTATTTTCACTGAGATATGTTGTAACCACAAACATAATTGCTTTCAGTGAGTTTTGTGAGCCCTTCTAAAAAATAAAATCCAGGGTGTATTTGGAACCCCCAACTGGCTGTTAATGGCAGAAGTGAGGGCCATCTTGGGGACTACTCACTAATTCTTGCTCAGTTTATGAAAAAAAAAAAATTCATATATACAAAAATAACATATAGCTTAAAGTGGCACAACTTTAGGTTGGCACTGTTTTGCTATTCTTAATATGATTAAAGAATTAAAGAGGACAGTGTAATTTACGGCTTTATTGTGTGTGAAAGTCGATCAGTTGTGTCCAACTCTTTGCGACCCCATGGCCTATACAGTCCATGGAACTCTCTAGCCAGAATACTGGACTGGGTAGCCTTTCTCTTCTCCAGGGGATCTTCCAAACCCAGGGATCGAACCCAGGTCTCCTTCATTGTAGGTAGATTCTTTACCAGCTGTGCCACAAGGAAAGCCCAAGAATACTGGAGTGGGTAGCCTATCCCTTCTCCAGTGGATCTTCCCAACCCAGGAATCTAACTGGTTATCTCCTGCTTATAGGTGGATTCTTTACCTACTGAGCTATCAGGGAAGCCATGGGTTTATTGATGTCATTTTAAATATTACTTTCATGAATTAAGAATTAAAGATATTAAAATTTAAAAAAAAAACTAAAAAATAAAATAAAATAAAATAAACATCATTGCTATTTTAAATACTCCAGAAATTTTCATAACATTTCATAATTCTGATATTACTAACAAAAAGTAGGAAATCAAAGACCAACTCAATGAATATACCAGGCACTGCACAGAAAATCAAGGTATGTGAATTTCAGACCTAGCTATTCTACAGATGAATTATCAAGGCCTTCAGGATATCACTTAAACATTCTCCCTTCTGTAACAGTTTTGTTTGAGGGCTGAGTGGTGTACAGGATGAGAAAAATATCTTTTTCAGGGACATTTTCACTTCTATGAATTTATCTATTTCAACCAAATTATGTAGAAAAACATAAGAAATGACTTATAAAATCTAGAAAGTAGAAGTTTTCCATATTATACATGAAATGACTCAAAAGCATCTGAGAACGGATTACTTGTTCATGTAGAAACACCCACTTATATTAAGAATGTCTTTTCTAAGCCAGATAATCATTTGCATTACCTTCAAGCACTTCTATAAAGTTCACTCGGGTTATATATCCTGTTTTTAGATGATAGATCATCACTGTACTCTTCCCCTAGTGTTTTGGCTTTTGCTAATTAGAACTACTTTATTTTATTTTTTTTTTTAATAATAGAACAGATCTCAACCCCTTTCTTACAGATTGTAGACTACTCCTCATCAAGGATTTAGAAGTCAAAGGGCCCATTTTCAACACTGTCAGAAGGGAGAGAAATTGAGTAATCCAATTTATGATAACTACTGAACTTTCTTGCTATGATTGGGGATTGTTCTGGATCAGAATTCTCTGTTCGTTTTGTTATCAAAGCCACATCCTGAAAATAACTTCAGTGTTCTGTAGTTGGACCCAGTCATGCCCTTTTCACATCTCTAAACCAGCATGAGGAAGGCCCATTCAAACTACTGATTCCTCTTTTAATTTAATACATGCGTTGTGTTGACCAAGCACTTACACCTAAGTAACAATGAGTAAATTTCCTCCACATGCCCTTGTTCACATTGGTGTCCTGATTCTTGTAACCTATACAATTGCCGGGTCTTTTCTCAGAACTGGTTTCCTATCTTGCTTTCTTCAGGTCATTCTCTTGAAGTTCATTCCCAAATACTAACATGTAGTTATCTGTAGGAAGACAAAATAAGTGGCAAAAACAGATTTTCTGCACTTATAATAATATATTCTCATATATTTCTTGTCTGATGAGACACCACTAACTTGTGTCATATTTCTTGATGTTGAACATTTTCATGGTCCTCTGTTATATTGTACTCTGCTTCCCACTACCTGAAATCTAGATGGCCTTCCTAACATTTTCCCTGCTCTTTTAGGCAAGATGTTGCAACTGTTGGTTTTAGGATACCATTAACACACTCCCACCCCCAGACACACATAAATTTAACTGACAAATAAAACTGACACATCCTGAATTGTGGCTACACTTCATTAAAGGTGCAAGTAGGTCTATAAATCATAGCAATAAAATAAAATTTAATGTAACATTTTCAGTACTCAATAAAGTCTATGAATATATCATTTCATAATAATTCTTTATGAATTTTCTTTGCTTTGATTTCACTATCAGCAGTGCTGATTAGTATGAAATCTCAATTCTCCTAGAAATAACTGAAAATTCAATTTAAGGTACAGAATTTAGCTAGATCAAACCCAGCAGAGATTATAATACTTATACAGAACATGGGGGAAAAATCAATCAGAAAAGATGTAATCCTTATACATAGAGGTACAAACCTCTAGAAACATCAAAGGAAAGTTAGGTGATGAATTAGTTTGATTAAAGTAACATGGAGGGCAGGGACGCGCGGGAGGCGCGGGCGGCAGGGCTTTGTAAGAATCGGGCAGGAACGCCCCACGCGCAACCAGAACGATCTAACTTGGGCTAGCAAACCAGACTGTGGGATAGCTACCACGCGAAAAGCTCGAACATAAGACACCGCCAGGACCCAGCACAGAACAAAGGACGGAGCGGAAAAAGCCGGCTGCAGACCATTCCCCGCCGGGGACAGGCAGCCAGAGCCGTAAGGACTGGAAAGGGGCAATTGCAGACCCGGAGAGACTTTACTTACCTAACTGCAAGCAGGCTCCTTTGCTAAGACTTCTGGGGGTGCTGGACAGTCACAGTCTGCCTCACGGGGTGCGCCAGCGGTCCACCCAGAGAGCTGAGCGGCAGCGGCGGAAAAGGTGACAAGCCGCGGCGATCGCGCTCGCCAAACTCCTGAGCTACTCGGACCTGGGAAGGGCACAAAGCGCAGTCCCAGCCGCATTTGTGCCTCTGAGGGCTGCCTGAGGGCCGAACCTGAGCGGCTTGGACCCGGGAAGTGCACGCAGCCTAGGGCCGGCCCCAGACGGTTCCTGGCTGAGCATCGTAGAGCCGGAGCGGTTTGTGCGCCGCGAGAAAGGACAGGTCAAGCGGGGCAGAGATACTGTGTACACACGACAGTGCTATTTGTTTGCAGCATCCCCCCTCCCCACAGCGCGACTGAACTAGTGAGCCTAAAAACCAGCAAACAGAAGAAGTTAAACAGAGGGAACCACCTTGGAAGTGAGCCCACACGGCCCATAACATCAGAGAAGAGCCAGATATATTTTTAATTTTTAATATTTTTAAAATCATTCTTTTTTTTTCTTTTGCTTTTTTTTTCCTTTTTTTTCCGAGCTTTTTTTAATTGTTAAGTCTTCTATTTCTCCTCTAATTTTTATTTCTATAACCTAGTATTACTATTTAAAAAAAAAAAAAGACTTTTTTTTTTTTTTAAGGCAAACACCATATATACTCTTTGGATGATTGTTGGTGTTTTGTTTTGTTTTTTTTTGTTTGTTTGTTTTTTAATAATTCTTTTTTTTCTTTCTTCCTTTTTCCTTCTGCTTTTCTTTAATATTGTTTCTTTGAAAATCCAACCTCTACTCCAGATTTTTAATCTTTGCTCTTAGGTTTTTGTTGTCAATTTTGTACATTTAAAAACCCAAACTTCACTACCCAAGTTTACCTGAGAGCGAGATTACTGGCTTGACCACTCTCTCCTCCTCTGGACTCTCCTTTTTCTCCACCAGGTGGCCTCTGTCTCTTTTCTCCCCCATCTCGTCTCTATCCAACTCTGTGAATCTCTGTGTGTTCCAGACGGTAGAGAACACCTAAGGAACTGGTTACTGGCAGGATTTGTCTCTCTCCTACTCATTCCTCTCTCTTATCCTCCTGGTCACCTCTGTCTACTTCCTCCCTCTCCTCTTCCCCGTATAACTCTGTAAATACCTCTGAGCGGTCCAGACTATAGAGCGCACATAAGGAAGTGACTACTGGCTAGCTTGCTCTCTCCTCTCTTGATCTCACCGCATCTCATTCCAGTTACCTCTAACTACCCCCTCCATCTTCTCTTCTCCTTGTAACTCAGTGAACCTCTCTGAGTGTCCTTCAATGTGGAGAAACTTTTCATCTTTAACCTAGATGTTTTATCATCGGTGCTGTATAGATGGAGAAGTCTAGAGGCTACTGTAAAAATAAAACTGAAAACCAGAAGCAGGAAGCTTAAACCCAAAGCCTGAAAACATTAGAGAACTCTTGAATTCAGGGAACATTAAGCAATAGGAGCTCATCAAATGCCTTCATTCCTACACTGAAACCAAGCTCCACCCAAGGGCCAACAAGTTCCAAAACAAGACATACCACCCAAATTCTCCAGCAACACAGGAACACTCCCCTGAGCCTCAATATACAGGCAGCTCAAAATTATCCCAAAACCTTTGATGTCTCATAACCCATTACGGGTCACTCCACTGCACTCCAGAGAGAAGAAACCCAGCTCCACCCACCAGAACTCCAACACAAGCCTCCCTAACCAGGAAACCTTGACAAGCCACTGATAGAACCCCACCCAAAGTGAGGAAGCTCCATAATAAAGAGAACTCCACAAATTATCAGAATATAAAAAGGCCACCCCAAACGCAGCAATATAACCAAGATGAAGAGACAGAGGAATACTCAGCAGGTAAAGGAACAGGAAAGTTGTCCACCAAACCAAACAAAAGAGGAAGAAGTAGGGAATCTACCGGAGAAGGAATTCCGAATATTGATAGTGAAAATGATCCAAAATCTTGAAATCAAAATGGAAACACAGATAAATAGCCTAGAGACAAGGATTGAGAAGATGCAAGAAAGGTTTAACAAGGACCTAGAAGAAATAAAAAAGAGTCAAAATATAATGAATAACACAATAAATGAGATCAGAAACTCTCTGGAGGCAACAAATAGTAGAATAACGGAGGCAGAAGATAGGATTAGTGAAATAGAAGATAGAATGGTAGAAATAAATGAATCAGAGAGGAAACAAGAAAAACGAATTAAAAGAAATGAGGACAATCTCAGAGACCTCCAGGACAATATGAAACGCTCCAACATTCGAATTATAGGAGTCCCAGAAGAAGAAGACAGAAAGAAAGACCATGAGAAAATCCTTGAGGAGATAATAGTTGAAAACTTCCCTAAAATGGGGAAGGAAATAATCACCCAAGTCCAAGAAACACAGAGAGTCCCAAATAGGATAAACCCAAGGCGAAACACCCCAAGACACATATTAATCAAATTAACAAAGATCAAACACAAAGAACAAATATTAAAAGCAGCAAGGGAAAAACAACAAATAACACACAAGGGGATTCCCATAAGGATAACAGCTGATCTGTCAATAGAAACTCTTCAGGCCAGGAGGGAATGGCAAGACATACTTAAAGTGATGAAAGACAATAACCTACAGCCCAGATTACTGTACCCAGCAAGGATCTCATTCAAATACGAAGGAGAAATCAAAAGCTTTACAGACAAGCAAAAGCTGAGAGAATTCAGCACCACCAAACCAGCTCTCCAACAAATTCTAAAGGATATCCTCTAGACAGGAAACATGAAAGGGTGTATAAACCCGAACCCAAAACAATAAAGTAAATGGCAACGGGATCATACTTATCAATAATTACCTTAAACGTAAATGGGTTGAACGCCCCAACCAAAAAGACAAAGACTGGCCGAATGGATACAAAAACAAGACCCCTCTATATGCTGCTTACAAGAGACCCACCTCAAAACAAGGGACACATACAGACTGAAAGTGAAGGGCTGGAAAAAGATATACCACGCGAATAGAGACCAAAAGAAAGCAGGAGTGGCAATACTCATATCCGATAAAATAGACTTTAAAACAAAGGCTGTGAAAAGAGACAAAGAAGGCCACTACATAATGATCAAAGGAACAATCCAAGAAGAAGATATAACAATTATAAATATATATGCACCCAATATAGGAGCACCACAATATGTAAGACAAATGCTAACAAGTATGAAAGGGGAAATCAACAATAACACAATAATAGTGGGAGACTTTAATACCCCACTCACACCTATGGACAGATCAACTAAACAGAAAATTAACAAAGAAACGCAAACTTTAAATGATACATTAGATCAGTTAGACCTAATTGATATCTATAGGACATTTCACCCCAAAACAACGAATTTCACCTTTTTTTCAAGTGCTCATGGAACCTTCTCCAGGATAGATCACATCCTGGGCCATAAATCTAAACTTGATAAATTCAAGAAAATCGAAATCATTCCAAGCATCTTTTCTGACCATAATGCATTAAGATTAGATCTCAATTACAGGAGAAAAACTATTAAAAATTCCAACATATGGAGGTTGAACAACACACTTCTGAATAACCAACAAATCACAGAAGAAATCAAAAAGAAATCAAAATATGCATAGAAACGAATGAAAATGAAAACACAACAACCCAAAACCTGTGGGACACTATAAAAGCAGTGCTAAGAGGAAAGTTCATAGCAATACAGGCATACCTCAAGAAACAAGAAAAAAGTCAAATAAATAACCTAACTCTACAAAAAATATAAGAAAAAAAAATAAATAAAGTAACATGAAAAAGTTTGAGTAAGAAGGTACCAATGAAAATGATCAATAACCTGCTACCATGCTACCTGGATAACATGGTTCAAGAACACTGATGCTGAGTAAAGTGAAAACAAATAAAATGCTCTCAATCAAATGCAGATTCTTCCTCATTTGCAGTCAGTGTCCTGAATATGTTTGAAAACCAAACCTCGAAAGTGTAAAAATTAGACTTATAAAGTGTAAAAATATTAAATAATATTAAATATTACTCTTTCAAGGAAGCCAATAAACAATTTCTAAAAATTACTGCAATATTCCCATCTCCTTCTCAAGTAAATTTCAGCAGGAGAGGGATAAAATTTATGAGACTCAGATATCATGGAAACAAAAACATTCCTCTATCATTATATCCTCATTGGCCATTATCTTTTAAATATCTGAAGTGAAATGGGGGACAGTAAATTTCTTCTTCCCTGGATAACACATTTGACTTGTTGTCTTTCTGTTCCTATATGGCCAAAACCTCAAGGAGAGTCTCTGAATTCTTCACCCACAAACCCTGAAAAAAAAGTAAGAGAAGATAAGGACCTATAAGTACCAACCAACTCTGGATACTTATAGGTGATACAACTCATGGGGTTGCAGAACTCTGAAGCACATTGAAAAGAAAGGGGCAAGTAAGATTTTAGGCCAGTTTGAAGTGAGGCTGGTAGAAAGTCTGCATATCAACAATACTCTTCCTCATTTGTATAAATATTCTTTATATCTCAGTAGGAGCCATTTGTCCTACTCTAATAAACTGTGGAAAATTCTGAAAGAGATGGGAATACAGACCACCTAACCTGCCTCTTGAGAAATCTGTATGCAGGTCAGGAAGCAAGAGTTAGAACTGGACATGGAACAACAGACTGGTTCCAAATAGGAAAAGGAGTACGTCAAGGCTGTATATTGTCACCCTGCTTATTTAACTTCTATGCAGAGTACATCATGAGAAACGCTGGACTGGAAGAAACACAAGCTGGAATCAAGATTGCCGGGAGAAATATCAATAACCTCAGATAGGCAGAGGACACCGCCGTTATGGCAGAAAGTGAAGAGGAGCTAAAAAGCCTCTTGATGAAAGTGAAAGAGGAGAGTGAAAAAGTTGGCTTCAAGCTCAACATTCAGAAGACAAAGATCATGGCATCTGGTCTCATCACTTCATGGGAAATAGATGGGAAACAGTAGAAACAGTGTCAGACTTTATTTTTGGGGGCTCCAAAATCACTGCATATGGTGACTGCAGCCATTAAATTAGAAGACGCTTACTCCTTGGAAGAAAAGTTATGACCAATCTAGATAGTATATTCAAAAGCAGAGACATTACTTTGCCAACTAAGATCCGTCTAGTCAAGGCTATGGTTTTTCCTGTGATCATGTATGGATGTGAGAGTTGGACTGTGAAGAAGGCTGAGCGCCGAAGAATTGATGCGTTTGAACTGTGGTGTTGGAGAAGACTCTTGAGAGTCCCTGGGACTGTAAGGAGATCCAACCAGTCCATTCTGAAGGAGATCAACCCTGGGATTTCTTTGGAAGGAATAATGCTAAAGCTGAAGCTCCAGTACTTTGGCCACCTCATGCGAAGAGTTGACTCATTGGAAAAGACTCTGATGCTAGGAGGGATTGGGGGCAGGAGGAGAAGGGGACGACCCAGGATGAGATGGCTGGATGGCATCACTGACTCGATGGACGTGAGTCTGAGTGAATTCCGGGAGATGGTGATGGGCAGGGAGGCCCGGCGTGCTGCAATTCATGGGGTCGCAAAGAGTCAGACACGACTGAGCGACTGAACTGAACTGAACTGAACTAGGTAAGAGATTGAAATAAAAGAGATTCTCCTACTCTAACTAGATAAGAGATCACCATAAAAAGGATCCAAATTACCTTTTGACAAACTGAGTATAAAAATAATAGATAATATTAATGACAAGTTATATAAAACTGAAGTTACATAGATTGCATCAAAGTCCAAACATATGTTGTATATCATCTGTATCTGATTTCTTGACATTTAACTCTAAAATATGTTATATTTAAATTTAAATGTACATGATATGTTTTAGGGGAAAAAAATTCTTGTCATGACTTATTTGGTCAGAAAATAAACTGGAGAAATGTAGGAAGAGGTTTTTATGGACATACAGTCAGCAGAGCCATAGACTTATAATAAAGCCATCTTGTCATGTAAGTATTAAATTATTGAAAAAAGTAAGTGGTGTTTTCAATATTCTGTGACAATGCAGCTTTCCTTAATAGATAGGGAAATTTAAATTGAATTTAATGCCTTTTCTTAATACTTAATGCCTAAATGAATTTATGTTGTCTATGAGGATCATGGCTGGAATGAGATGACCCCAAGTTTGGAACTGCTGCTACATGGTATAATAATTAAAAACATAAGTAAAAACACTGTCATTTTTATTCTGTATTTATATAAACATATTGTGCCATCAAACCAAACTAAAAGTATAATTGAAAATAACAGCTAAGAGTCATGAAATAAAAAATAAAAATAAAATATTTTAATAATTCCCGCAAATGCAAAGTAAAGGGAGCAAAAAGGAAGAACTCTGAACAGGGTAAATGATTACCAAAATATCTCTGCTTCAGTGCCATGCACATTTAGTTCTATGAAGGGACTTTGCCATGTATGGGGCTAATCTTTCTTTCAAAATGTTTATTAACCTACTACAGATGAGTTACTGTAAACTAAGAGAAAAACAAAAAACTATTCATTTGAGGTAATTTAGACAGAAGAGCCAGAAATAAACAAAAATGGAAGAACTAATGGAGAAGACAGAGAGATTAGATTAATAATTACATTCTGATAATGAATGTTCCCATTTATATCAACAATTACATTATGTCTCAATAACCTCTGATTTATTATACATGTATGTGTGCACTTCTGTTAATATGTTTAGATATGTATGTATAACTATATCTATACTAACTTTTTGAACTTTGCATTGAAAAGATTAGATTGAAATGAGTCTACCCAGACACCCAAATCTTTCTATTATCATTTTCCACTAATAGGAAACCAATAGCTGATTAGAGATCAGGGACAGGGAACATACAAGATGATCCTGGAATATCTTGAAGTACCAAGAAGTAAAGGAGGGCTCAAAAAAAAAAAAAAAAGTGATAAGGGCATGTAAAAATGGTACATGTGCCAACCTGAAGGAAGTTCCAATGACCAATTTGGAATAATTTTGAGAAAAAATAAATAATATAGTATTGACTTATAATCCAGTGCATACAGTTAGTATTTGTGAGTCTATGCTGATATAAATTAAAGAAAAAGAAATGCAAAAGAGGGGAAATGGTTGGCTGAGGAAGACTTCAAATAGCTGAGAAAAAGAAAGAAACTAAAGACAAGGGAGAAAAGGAAAGATATACCCATCTGAATGCAGAGTTCCGAAGACTAGCAAGGAGAGATAAGAAAGCCTTCCTAAGTTGTCAATGAAAAGAAACAGAGGGAAAAAAAATAGAATGGGAAAGACTAGAGATCTCTTCAAGAAAATTAGAGATACCAAGGGAATATGTCATGCAAACATTGGCACAATAAAGGACAGAAATGGTATGGACCTAACAGAAGCAGAAGATATTAGGAAGAAGTGGCAAGAATACACAGAACTATAAAGAAAAGATCTTAATGAACCAGATAACAACAACTGGTGTGATGACTAACCTAGGACCAGACATCACTTTCCAAGTGAAGTGTGCTTTAGGAAGCATCACTATGAACAAAGCTAGTGGAGGTGATGGAATTCCAGTTGAGCTATTTCAAATTCTAAAAGATGATGCTAGAAAGTTCAGTTCAGTACAGTCACTCAGTCATGTCCGACTCTCTGCGACCCCATGAATTGCAGCACATCAGGCCTCCCTGTCCATCACCAACTCCCGGAGTTCACTCAAACTCACTTCCATCAAGTCGGTGATGCCATCTAGCCATCTCATCCTCTTGTCGTCCCCTTTTCCTCCTGTCCCCAATCCCTCTCAGCATCAGAGATTTTTCCAATGAGTCACCTCTTCACATGAGGTGGCCAAAGTACTGGAGCTTCAGCTTTAGCATTATTCCTTCCAAAGAACACCCAGGGCTGATCTCCTTCAGAATGGACTGGTTGGATCTCCTTACAGTCCAAGGGACTCTCAAGAGTCTTCTCCAACACCACAGTTCAAAAGCATCAATTCTTCGGCATTCAGCTTTCTTCACAGTCCAACGCTCACATCCATACGTGACCACTGGAAAAACTATAGCCTTGACTAAATGGACCTTTGTTGGCAAAGTAATGTCTCTGCTTTTGAATATGCTATCTAGGTTGATCATAACTTTTCTTCCAAGGAGTAACCGTCTTTTAGTTTCATGGCTGCAGTCACCATCTACAGTGATTTTGGAGCCCCCCAAAAATAAAGTCTGACAATGTTTCACTGTTTCCCCATCTATTTCTCAAGAAGTGATGGGATCAGATGCCATGATCTTCATTTTCTGAATGTTGAGCTTGAAGCCAACTTTTTCACTCTCCTCTTTCCCTTTTATCAAGAGGCTTTTAGTTCCTCTTCACTTTCTGCCATAAGGGTGGTGTTATCTGCATATCTGAGGTTATGCACTCAATATGTCAGCAAATTTGGAAAACACAGCAGTGGCCACAGGACTGGAAAAGGTCAGTTTTCATTCCAATCCCAAAGAAAGGCAATGCCAAAGAATGTTCAAACTACCACACAGTTGCACTCATCTCACATATTAGCAAAGTAATGCTTAAAATTCTCTAAGCCAGAGTTCAACAGTATGTGAACCGTGAACTTCCAGATGTTCAAGCTGAATTTAGAAAATTCAGAGGAAGCAGAGATCAAATTGCCAACATCCATTGCATCACAGAAGAAACAAGAGAATTCCAGAAATATATGTGCTTCATTGACTATGCTAAAGAATTTGACTATGTGGATCACAGCAAACTGTGGAAAATTCTGAAAGAGATGGGAATACTAGACCACCTGACCTGCCTCCTGAGAAATCTGTATGCAGGTCAAGAAGCACCAATTAGAACTGGAAGTGGAATGATGGACTGGCTCCAAACTGGAAAAGGAGTACTGTATTGTATATTGTCACCTTGCTTATTTAATTTATATGCAGAATACATCATGCAAAATGCTGGGTTAGATGAAGCACAAGCTGGAATCAAGATTACTGGGAGAAATATCATAACCTCAGATATGCATATGATACCACCCTTAATTACAGAAAGCGAATAGGAACTAAAGAGTCTCTTGATGAATGTGAAAGAGGACAGTGAAAAAGCTGACTTAAAACTCAGCATTGAAGAAATGAAGATCACCGCATCCAGTCCCATCACTTCATGGCAAATTGTCAGGAGCCGTTTTAGGCATTACTGACAAAATAAAGGCACGGTCCTAAACCCCCTTTCTTCGTTCTGTAGGCACAGACCCGAAATGAAGGAGTTAGGCTTTGTGATTCTGACTTGTTTTTTCCTTTCCTCGGCTGAGTTGACTGAAGAGAATATTAAGGTGCTTATTGTTTTTGAGAAGAGCATGAGAAGGCATAAAGCCTTCTGCAGCTGTGCTCAAAGAGTAATTCATAAAGTTAATCACTGACATTTGTTCAAGGACTTTTACAAGAAAGTGTTCCAGGGTGAGCACACAGGCTGCAGCTTGAGGCCATGGGAGGGATTGCTATCTGAAGCCCATTTGTGAGAAAAGTGTTTATGGCTTAGGAATAATTAAAATAGTTAGAAGCTAAAGATTTAAGGATTGCTGTAATGTTACAATATTCTACTATAGCTTATAGAAATTAGGGACTTTAGAGATATTATTAGCTAGAAGCCCTTTCTAAGAAATGAGGAGTTTAGGATACTAGGGGCAAGCAGGACTTAGAAAGATAAGAATTAAACTGAGGAATGTGGTATGCAGCCCAGACATTAGCATGAATTACAGAGTATTCACAAGGACACATGAGAAAAAGTAGATAAGAGAGTCACTGAGAAGGAACTCCTTTTGAGGGGCAACAATGATTTTTGGAGAAAAATAAATCTGGGTCAATGGGAGCTAAAAATATCAAACCTCTGACCTAATGCTTTTGCAAAAGTATAAAAGAGAATCATAAGCTTGAAATAAACAGGCAGTCCAAGAAAACTGAGAGGCTGCCTCAGTTTCTTGCCGACACCGCTCACACCTTCAGGTTGAATCCCTGGCTGCTGGAGCTGGACTCTGGCAGCAGATAGATGTGGAAACAATGAAAACAGTAAGAGACTTTATTTTTTTTATTTTCAGCTCCAAAATCACCATGGATGGTGACTGCAACCACAGC
This sequence comes from Ovis aries, assembly GCF_016772045.2. Lineage (NCBI taxonomy): Eukaryota > Metazoa > Chordata > Mammalia > Artiodactyla > Bovidae > Ovis > Ovis aries. Next base: position 65,328,615 of record NC_056063.1, read on the forward strand.
ATATCAAAAAGCAGAGACACTACTTTATCGACAGAGTCCTTATAGTCAAAACTATGGTTTTTGCAGTAGTCATGTATGGATGTGAGAAGTGGACCATAAAGAAGCTAAGCACCAAAGAATTGATGCTTTTGAACTATCAAAAGGAGAGTCCCTTGGACTGCAAGATCAAACAAGTCAGTCGTAAAGGAAATCAACCCTGAATATTCATTGGAAGGATTGATGCTGAAGCTGAAACTCCAATACTTTGGCCATCTGATGCAAAGAATTGACTCATTGGAAAAGACCCTGATGCTGGAAAAGATTTAAGGCAGGAGGAGAAGGGGATGACAGAGGTGAGATGACATCACCGACTCAATGGAAATGAGTTTGAGCAAGCTCTAGGAGTTGATGATGAACAGGAAAGCCTGGCATGTTGCTGCCCATGGGGTCGCAAAGAGTCAGACATGATTGAGTGACTGAACTGAACTGACATAAATAAATAATTAGCTAAATAAATGAGGCAGCATATGAAAATTTCCAGTGCAGAAAAATTGCACTCCATAAAGTGGAGTATAACTCTAAAGACTTTAAGTATGAGCTGAGTATAGTGATTTTTTTTAAGGAGTGTGGTGTATAAAGAAGGAGAGGTAACTTTATAACAGAGAAACCTGACAAAGACTCCTTCAGAGAGCTGGTCAAGCTTAACATCAACAGTTGTAAAGCAGTTCTGTAGAGTATACCCTTGATATAATGTTAGGAGGACGGCACTTCTCCTCTTTTGTCTTCTTACCCAAATGCCATAGCCCATAGTTTTAGTATGAGGAAAACTTCAGACCAATCCCAATTGAGGGTATTCTTGTAAATATCCGATCAGTATTCCTGAAAATGACAAAAGTCATCAAAAAAGAAGGAAGATTTGAGAAACTGTCAAAACAAAGGAACCATCCTAAGGAGTTATGATTACTAAAAGTAATGTGGTAAAATCTAGATGTGATTCCAGGTCTCATAAAGTCATCAAGGGGAGAAAAATGTGGGGAAATATGAATAAAACATAGACTTTAGGTAATACTGTGTGCTAACATCATTTCATTAATTGTGACAAACATACCATAGTAATGTTAACAATAGGAGAAATGTGATGTGGTGGTATAGATGAGAACTTTTTGTGAAATTCTTGTAACATTTTTTGTAAAGCTAAAACAGTTTTAAAAATGAAGTTTACTAAACATTTAAATAATACATGAAATAAAATACAAGATAGAATGATTAAAATCAATTAAATTCATTTTATATTCCACTAAAGTGCAAGAGTCATTCTCTGTCAAATGTCTACAATGCTTATTATGATATAACACACATAATGTCAGTTAGAGAGACACTATGAAGAAAGAAATATCAAGGAATTAGAATGAAACTACACTAGATAAAGCTTTTTGATCTATAAGCAATGGAGCATCGACTCAGGATGCCTTAAGCAAAATGTTGAATTAATTGAATAGCGTAGCCAAACCACAGCAAGAGCAGGAATGGAGACAGCCTTAGGAATTACAGCAATCAATGATTCTAGTCCCATCTACACTCCATCTATCACCTCAGTTGTTTTCAAGTTAGTCTTATTGTTTTAGCTAATCATTCTCTGTGACTGTTAGCATTTTCATTCACAACTACAGTTCCCCAGAAAAAGAACAAAGAGGACTCTTTTCTTCCAGTCATAGCTGAACAATCTTAGGTAAGATCACTGTTTGGCAAGTTTCGAGTCACATGTATAGCAAAACCACAGGGTCCAGAGCAGTGAGCATATATCTCTATATCAGCCTGTTATTGCAGGCGGGGAAGTAGAGTCATTAAAGAAAAAGTACCTGCTAATTAAACATGGCTCTGTGGAAGGAGAAGAAAGTGGAGCAGAAAGAAGTAGAGGCACTGGCAAGTGACTATAGCTGAAGCCAAACTTTTAAACTAGATGTGACATTTATATAATTTATTATATTTATCATTTTCCCCAAATACAAGGAAATTCGGAGTGAAATTTAAAAATTATTCTTTAAAAATATGTATGATGCTATTATTTAAAATATTTTGTTGGTTTGTAATTGCTTATTAGCCAGAGTGCCCTTGATCAGTATCTATATCTCCTTGGTCTTTCAGATCTGTCTTTCACATTTTCTTTTTTTAAGCTTTGATTCTATATGTTTGTTTGGTTGGTTGTTTTTCCTTTTTTGATGACCCATATCAACTGCTTTCAGGACCAGGGAATCTAAGATTGAATTCTCCAATAAACAGATGCCAAGACAAGACTGGAAATGCAAGCAACTTACTGGGGGAACTGACTATGAAGGAAAGAGTGGAGGAAGCAGGACTTGGCAGAGAGAGCTTGCAGACCACAGTACAGGACTGGCCTGTGACAGGACAGGGCAGAGGGAAGAATCTTGCAATTACAGCATCTCAGCATGCTTTCTTCCAAAGCGTTGAGGACTCTCCAGCCAGTGCCACCTGTTAGAGCACTTCTGTAAGCTACAGGAATGGGTCAGCACTCCCAAGGGGACCCTCCCCCAGACACTGGCTGAGAGTCATCTCAAGTGTAGGACTTGAGCAGGAATATGGTGCTTGATCCCCAAGGGTGACAGCTGGTAAGGTCAGTCAGCCACATTCTATCCATCATGGAGTCTGAGTGGTACATTTTTATGGCTTCCTCCAAGAGGGGAAACAATTATAATTATAAACAAGTATGCTGCTGCTGCTGCTAAGTTGCTTCAGTCGTGTTTGACTCTGTGCGACCCCATAGACGGCAGCCCACCAGGCTCCCCTGTCCCTGAGATTCTCCAGGCAAGAACACTGGAGTGGGCTGCCATTTCCTTCTCCAATGCATGAAAATGAAAAGTGAAAGTGAAGTCGCTTCAGTCGTGTTGGACCCTTAGCAACCCCACGGACTTCAGCCTACCAGGCTCCTGCGTCCATGGGATTCTCCAGGCAAGAGTATTGGAGTGGGTTGCCATTTCCTTCTCCATAAACAAGTATAGACTCCTTCAAATTCAATAGTAATATACTTAAAAGTCATCAATCAAAACACAAAAATAAATACTGGTGTGTGGCCCCAGGGAACAGGCTGGGAATCTCCCAGAAAGGTAAGCACAAGTTGTGAAAGCTGTGTTCAGAGGGCTAGAGCCAGGGTCTCCACTGGGCACCGGCCTTGCCAACAGACGAAAGATGATGCATTTTGTGTGCTGGCTGTTTAAAGGGTTCCAGGCACCTGACGACCTCCAGGCTTTTCCTTGTGCCCTGTTCAGAGAAGAACTTTTCTCCCCTTCTTACTGGCTAGACAGCCCTGGGTTATTCACCAGGCACCCTCTTTTCTCTCCCCCAGATGTGATCTCTTCAAATGTTTAAACCATGGGATTAAATTAAATGAAAGGAAGTAAATTATTCCTACAATAGCAAATGTCAATCCAGAATTTCTTACAAAGCAAGGTTTGGAGAGTTTCTGATTGTTCTTTGAGAACAGAACATAGATGTTTTAATATAAATACACAAGAGCTCATGTTTATGCTCTTCCAGATAACAGACTGTCCATTTTCAGCATCCTGTTATCAAGATGCTGGTTATGTGACTTTTAAAGGTGAGCTTCTTAATAACCCGGTTGCATTAAGCAACGTTCTCCAGAGAAGTAAAGCCAATAAATTATATGAAGAAATATGTAACAGATGTATTATAGGAATTGGCTTCTGTGGTAATGGACCCTAAGAAATCCCAGGTTCTGCTGCCTGTAATCTGAGAACTAGGAAACAGAAAGGTATAATTCGGTCCTGCTTCAAAAGCCTGAGAACCAGAGGGTCACTGGCGTTAAGTTCTAGATACAGGAGGCAAAGAACCAGAAACACTGATATGAGAGGGTGTCCCATCTCAGAAATCTCACCCATCCTTTGCCTTTTTGTCCATTCGTCTCTCAGTGGATTGGATGATGAGGGGAATCCCCATTGGTGAGGGGAATCTCTTTACTCAGTCCACTGATTCCAATGCTGATCTCTTCCAGAAACACCTTCACAAACACACCTAGAAATTATGTTTTACCAGCTACCTGAGCATCCCTTAGTTCAGTTAAATTGAAACGTAAAGTCAATGAGTACTCTGATTATGATTTATCTGTGCGTTTCAGGAGTGGAAGAGGGAACGATGGGATGAATCATCTTCTGAAGGAGTGAGTACAGATCGTCGGGGGGCTTGGGCTCTACACAACAAAGAACGACAACCCGGCAGTGCTTACTTTGCAGGGGTGTCATTATCATTATAATAAAACATCACATTCTGATCTTTTGTTCTAGATCATCTCTATATGGCCCTATGGTTATCAAAGAGGACAGCAAATGCAGAATAGTGGTAGAGGGTAGGGGTGGTTTGTTTCCTTCTGTACTGAAGATACCGTCTCAACTTCAACAGCCATTTCAGAATGAACAAAAAATATACAATACAGACAGGTGGTATCACACATGTCCAGTTAACTTTGCCCAAATATTTTCTCTTCAATCCCCAACTGTGTGGAGAAGGAGAAACCTTATGAGAGTTTCCTGATGATGACATTTAAAAGGAAGATGCTGTAGTTGGTGCCTTGAGATATAACAATGTTTACATTTGGGTGTTTAGGGGACTTTTTCTTTTTTTCTTTCTCCTTTATATCTGCCACAACATCTGTTGTGATTTCTTTCATCCTTTTTATTAAAATTCAGTGCTGGTAGTTATAGTATAATCAGGATCAATGATGGATAATTTTCTCCCTTCTCTGCCTTCTTTGCTATTATTTCTTAAAATGGAACAGAAGCAGAGATATATTTAGAAAATAAAATGCTAAGAATTGCTGAATTGAGAAGGATATTAAGGCTTATATGTATAAATACCCTGTACAATATTCTCAGAGGCCACTGTCAATTACCCAAAGCTACTGGGAACCAGGGTTGGATTCAGTATCTTAGTATTTTCTGCCTGGTGGCTCCATTCCTCTCCCCAGTATAGTTGTGTTCACTTTTTCTGTTACATCCCCAATAATCTTTTCAGTAACTCTTTCTTCACCTGAATACTCACACCTCTACAGTATGTGGCTGATTTCCCCAGGTAGGCCTGGCTTTATAGACAGTTATCAGCAAACACCTCCTCCAATTAGCAAAAGAAATTCCTGACAAATTACCTTAGGTCCCTGCTCACATCTGCATGCAATGATCTCAGAAAATTGCTACTCATGATTTTCATGGAAATGATTGTCTTGAGGGTCTAAATCCAAAGACTGTGATAGTAATTGAGGATTCATGTATGGATCTGAAGGATAAATGTTTAAGAATGTGTATATGGTGGGTGTAGAATGGATTAGATGGTGAGGCTTTTCTAGTACATGTCTCCAATCAGACAGAATAATTGGTTTGACCCAAACCTAAAGCCATCCACAGTTAGGAAATAAAAATGATCTGAAATAGGATCAACTTTCCCTTGAAGTTGGAAAAATCAATTTATTCCAATTTGTGTTTTCTCCTCTAGGTGAACATCAATAAAATGTGTTAAGAGAGCCAATTTAGTACAGTTTAGAAACTGAACAAAATGGACATTAATTGTAGAAAACAGCATAGAATTGTAGTCTAGTACATGTCTTACATTCCCTCGAAATGGAATAATCCAATACATCACATTTAAATAATAATTTATAAAAATCTCAAGGTGACAAGTAGATATATGTATATTTTTTAATTTATTTCTTAAAGTTAATTATTTGTGTGAAAGAAAATTGGACTACAATCAAACCTGTTTGCACAGGAAGCACTCTGTATATTTCTTACATTGAATTACATTGGACCAGTACATATTATGAGTTAAAAGCAGTGTTGTACCTTGTTGGTAATTTTGGAAGTAGTTTCACTGACCAGCACAACGATCTAGTTCTCTAGTTCCTACTGTGAGCCCTTTTTTGCTGTAAGAAATGAAAAACAAGGAAACTATAAGAATATCATGGCAACTATCATGGAGTCCAGATGAGTTTATTCTTCCTTTAGGAAGAAAAAGAAGAATACAGTTCAGCAAAGTTCCTGGGTTCCAGCAAGCAAACACGCATACACATGCACATATACACAAGTGCACAGCTAGAATAGTGAATTGGGCATGTGGTCCCTAATTGTTTATTCTTTGTTCCTAAAACTTTCACAGGAATTTAATGCGGTTGCTTTGGATCATGAACTTTTAGACATTTGAAAACCTTTCGCTTCTATCACGAATCTAATTTCTATTGGAACAATCATAATATTTTGCTTAAACACATTTTAAATTCTATTCTGTAGGGGGAAATTATCAAAATATCTTTATGAGGAAATTAAACAGAGATATAGCTATTTATTTTTTAATTCATTTCATTTTTCTTTTGTTTCACTCATACAAATAACAGAGAAAATTACATGAAAAATCGATTAGAGTACCTAAATTATACAAGTTAATTACAGTATATATTGTAGATTTTGACATTTTAATTGAGGATAGCATAATTTGAATCATGAGGAAGAAAGATGTCAAATCATGGTATTTTCTGTCATGCTTATATATAAATAGTTAATGCCAGTATAGGTCAATATATTTGCTTTTTAAAAATAAATGACAGAAATAAGTCACCTTAAGAAAATAACTGAAAGCCGACTTTTTCACTTTGACACTTCAAATGGCATTTGCAACTGTGTGTGACTGATCCCAGTGTGATAAAATGGCTTCCTTCTGTCAGTCTCTATGTGAGAAATACAATTGGAAATGGTGTGAAAAATTTCTCCCATGTTATTTATGTTTCAATTCAAAATCAGAACAATGGAACAGCATTTTCTATGCATGAAAATGTGTTGAAAGAAAAAGGTAAATGCGGTCCTGAGAACAGGTATTATTAGCTGCCTAATGTTCAGCAGAACACGTGAAAGTGAAGTCGCTCAGTCGTGTCCGACGCTTTGCGACCCCATGGACTGAGGCCCACCAGGCTCCTCCCTCCATGGGATTCTCCAGACAAGAATACTGGAGTGTGTTGCCATTTCCTTCTCCAGGGGATCTTCCTGACCCAGGGATCATACCCAGGTCTCCCACAATGCAGGCAGATGCTTTAACCTGTGAGCCACCAGGGAAGCCCAGCAGAACACATGGTTTAGAACATTAGAGTGAAATGACTTAGGTTCCCCCTACAGCCTCACTACTCCTACTCTGCCACCTCCAGCAAGTTACTTGCTTTTTTAAGATTCATTTTTATGATGTATTAAAATTAGATATTATGTGCTTCTTGAAAATGTATTAAAACCATAAGTAATATAATAAGCTTAGTCCAGACTTGGCATATTATAATGAATTAATGTTATTTTTAACTTGATTTCATGAAATTAAAAGACAGAAGTTTTATGGGTTTTTTTTAGCAGTGTTTGTGGCTAGATGCAGCTATATTTTATTTGAGTTTTTTTTTCAATGCTTATATAAATGATTAAGAATGTCTATATCTAGAAGTTCTTACAAAAGATTCATAATTGTCAATCTGTAATTGTCAATTTATATAATCCCTCAAGAAAGAGTCAGGTGCCTTTGGAAAAATCTAATGCTATGTTTACGGAGAACAGTTAAATCTGAGCAGCAAAATCCCTCCTCATTAACATTGTTGTTTATATGTAACTTGAAGATCCAGTATCATGTTTTTAACATATAACGAGTTAATATTTCAGAAATGCTAGGTTATGCTAAAAAAGTGGCAGGAGTCATTGAAAAACTCCCTACTTCCTATGAGTTAATTTCTTAGTTTATGAACATGCTGAAGTATACAGAGATGTGATTTATAAGACACAGGAGAACAAAAAGCTAATATGGTGAGTACTTCAGATACAATTAAAATAATATATATATATATGTGTGTGTGTATGTGTATACATGTACATACACATATACATATATTTAAGAATACATATTTAATACACATATTACAAATAGCTGTGAAAAGAAGAGAAGCAAAAAGGCAAAAGAGAAAAGGAAACATATACCCATTTGAATGCAGAGTACTAAAGAGTAGCAAGGAGAGATAAGAAAGCCTTCCTCAGTGACCAATGCAAAGAAATAGAGGAAAACAATAGAATGGGAAAGACTAGAGATCTCTTCAAGAAATTTAGAGATACCAAGGGAATATTTCATGCAAAGATGGGCTCAATAAAGGACAGAAATGGTAGGGACCTAACAGAAGCAGAAGATATTAAGGAGAGGTGGCAAGAATACACAGAAGAACTCTACAAAAAAGATCTTCATAAAATGACCCAGATAATCACAATGATGTGATCACCCATTTAGAGCTAGACATCCTGGAATGTGAAGTCAAGTGGGCCTTAGAAAGCATCACTACGAAAAAAGCTGGTAGACATGATGGAATTCTAGTGGAGCTATTTCAAATCCTGAAAGATGATGCTGTGAAAGTGCTGCACTCAATATGCTAGCAAATTTGGAAAACTCAGCAGTAGCCACAGGACTGAAAAAAGTCCTTTCATTCCAATCCAAAAGAAAGGCAATGCCAAAGAATGCTCAAACTATTGAACAATTGCACTCATCTCACAGGCTAGTAAAATAATGCTCAAAATTCTCCAAGCCAGGCTTCAACAATCTCTGAACTGTGAACTTTCAGATGTTCAAGCTGGTTTTAGAAAAGGCAGAGGAACCAGAGATCAAATTGCCAACATCCTCTGGATCATGGAAAAAGCAAGAGAGTTCCAGAAAAACATCTATTTCTGCATTATTGACTATGCCAAAGCCTTTGACTGTGTGGATCACAATAAACTGAAAAATTCTTAAAGAGATGTGAATACCAAACCATCTGACCTGCCTCTTGAGAAACCTATATGCAGGTCAGGAAGCAACCGTTAAAACTGGACATGAAACAACAGACTGGTTCCAAATAGAAAAAGGAGTACATCAAGGCTGTATGTTGTCACCCTGCTTATTTAACTTATATTCAATGTACATCATGAGAAACACTGGGCTGGAAGAAGCACATGCTGGAATCAAGATTTCTGGGAGAAATAACAATAACCTCAGATATGCAGATGATACCACCTTTATGGCAGAAAGTGAAGAAGAACTAGAAAGCCTCTTGATGGAAGTGAAAGAAGAGAGTGAAAAAGTTGGCTTAAAGCTCAACATTCAGAATACTAAGATCATTGCATCCAGTCCCATCACTTCATGGCAAATAGATGGGGAAACAGTGGCAGACTTTATTTGGGAAGTGGGGCTCCAAATCACTGCAGATGGTGACTGCAGCCATGAAATTAAAAGACGCTTACTGCTTGAAAGAAAAGCTATGACCAACCTAGACAGCATATTAAAAAGCAGAGACATTATTTTGCCAAAAATGGCCATCTAGTCAAGGCTATGGTTTTTCTAGTAGTCATGTATGGATGTGAGAGTTAGACTATAAAGGAAGCTGAGTGCCAAAGAATTGATGCTTTTGAACTGTGGTGTTGGAGAATGACTCTTGAGAGTCCCTTGGACTGCAAGGAGATCCAACCAGTCCATCCTAAAGGAAATCAGTCCTAAATATTCACTGAAAGAACTGATGTTGAAGCTGAAACGCCAATACTTTGGTGACCTGTTGTGAAGAACTGAGTCATTAGATAAGACCCTGATGCTGGGAAACATTGAAGGCAGGAGGAGAAGGGGACGACAGAGGATGAGATGGTTGGATGACATCACCAACTCAATGGTCATGAGTTTGAGTAAACTCTGGGAGGTGATTATGGACAGGGAGACCTGGTGTGCTACAGTCCGTGGCATCACAAATTCGCACATGACTGAGTGACTGAACTGAACTGATGTATGTTTTTAATCACACAACATATATATGTATATATATATTTAAGATTCTTTAATATGATATATCATAAGGTACTTGAGATCAACTTAAAATAGCCTGTGGCTATTTCATGTTGGTGTGGCAGAAACCATCACAGTATTGTAAAGCAATTATTCTCCAATTAAAAATAAAATTTAAAAAACTGTGTTGATTATTTTTATTTGCTTGAATACAGTTATCTCTATTCAGAGATGTAAACAAGTTATACCATTCCTAAATGACATTATATACCAATCAGGGCTTTATAAATCTGTCACAATTTCTATATATGATATATTCCACAAAAACTATCATTATTTGTTTAGTCTTACTAAGTCCTTGCTGCACGACATCAGATTTCATATGGAATTCCAACATTCTTAGCATAGATGTTCTGTGGCTTATGCATCACACTCCTGGAATTCCTGGTGCTGTTGGTTTTGTCTAGGCTGTTCATACTTTTATAATTATTTTTATAATTTTCACAAAGGTCATAAGGAACTTTCATCATTTGCAAATATATACTTATGGGGGCTCAACAATATTAAAATGTCTTTGACTACATATTAACAGAATGTTCAGATGACTGACTAGGTTATATAATGATTTTTGAAATAATAAATCATAATATGATTGAAAGTTTGATTATATTTGTGTTTAGTCAGTTAGAAAGCACACAGGAAAAGGGCAAGTAAATCAGGTTTCCCTAAATTCAAGGTAAAAAATAAATGTAAGAAAAAAACTATATGGTATGCAGAAATATTTTTATTATTTTAGGCTATGCCAAATAGGTCACTCAGTGCTAAAGAATCCTCCTGCAGTGCAAGAGACACAGGTTCCATCTCTGGATCAGGAAGATCCCCTGGAGGAGGCCGTGGCAACCCACTCCAGTATTCTGGCCTGGAAAATCCCATAGACAGAAGAGCCTTGCAGGTACAGTCCATGGGGTTACAAAGAGTCAGACAGAGCAAACCAGCACAGCACAGGACAGGAAATTTGAAAACCATGCTTAAATTGTTAAAAGGAATCAATTTCTTCAAGTCTTAACAATTTGAAAGCAAATTTGTGTCCTGTGGAAGTATATTACTTGGGAGATGAACACTTGCGTATATAGTGTATACACTTGTATGTATAGTGTATAAGCAGTGTCAATGACAAGTAATTCATTGTCTTCCCTGAAATTTCCTTTACAATATAGAATGATATATTTTCCAAATAATCCATCACATTTCCATGTTATTATTTTTCTTCTGCAAGTTCTTAAAGCTAATTTAAGCTCTCAGAAATTTCAGGAGCTCCAAAAAGTGCACAAGAGATTTATCTGCCATTGCTAGATGGTAGGAAGAAAAACAGAGTATCTACAATCTGGAGAAAGGTGTCAGTTACTTTAATTCTGAGCAAAATGTTATTAAAATATTTGCTCCCTTAAATAATATATATATATATTCAATTTATCTTGTCCATTTTGTATGTTTCATATATATTGTTAATTATGTGATTTAAAATTTACTTTTTGTGTTAACTATATCGTGAAAATAATATAATGATAATATATTAATATAACAATATAAACTCCGAGACTTTGCAGTATTTGTTGTTGCTGAAATTGTTAGAAGATACTATACCTTGCCACTTATATTCTTATACTTTAGTAAAGTTTTAGAATGGCTATCCAAAGGTTTGCATGCTGCACATCCGAAAGGGTAAGGCCATTTATGATCTAGAGCAGAGGACAGACTAAAATGACCCTAAAAGTTTCTATTAGGACATAAGAGTAAATCTACAGAAGTGAACTCTGATGAATGAATGAAAGTCTTAACCTTGTTATGAGAAAAGGCACTGATGCCAAAACTGCCAAATGAGCTCTTGGCAGAAAATGATTCTATCGCAAAAGCAAGACTTTCATAGCTCCCCATTTTGTTAAATCTTAATTTCCAGAAAAACCAAATAAACCAAGATATTATAGTGATATCCTAAGCTTGATTTTATTTCCAGGGAGTTCACAGTATAAAAACAATAGAAACAATAAGCTTATTACATCAGCTGTCTTAGAATTTGTTTTGAATGCTATCTTTATAGAACTCCATATAGTTTCTTTAATTCAATTATTTTTCTTCACAGCCGAATGCATAGTTGACTAAAGTTCGAAAACTGTCTACTTGAGGCTAACAATTTTAGGCATGCCTAATGGATTTCATTTTTGCTCTACTTTTATCAAAGATAAGTAAACCATGCTTTTCAAGCTGATTTGACAATTTATATTTGTTTTCATTTTTCACTCATATAAGGTTATGAGCAAAATGAAATCTGTCATTGAAAAATGCACATATACTGATATACTAAGTTGATGATTTTGAAAAAACTGAATTGTTACAGTCAGCAGGCAGCAATATAATAGCTCGAAATGTCCTTTCACTGGCTGAGGTATGAAAATCTGAATCTGGCATACAAAAGAAGATAAGCAGGCCAATGTGCAATGCATGAATGTTGAAAAGATGGAAGTGAAGTATATTTTTCTAGACAAGATCAGCCCATCTCTTAAAGAAGCAGAAAAAAATACATTCATACTTACAAAAAAATTGCTAATCTGAATTAGTAGATGTGAGAACACAGTATGTCATGAAAGAATTCCAAATGGTTTAAAACTCATTTTCATCCCCATTTTCTTATCTTTTGCACTTACTATGTGTGTTTACTATTAAGAAACTCATTTGAATTAATATTAACTGTGATGCATACTACATATGTCAATTCCCTTGCTCCTCTTTTTTTTTTTTTAATATATACAGTGTAATTTGGCCAAAGTTTGCATGTAGGTGTTTAACTCTAGTTAAAAAATGAAATTCTTTGCCATTATCTTTCTATATTTTTCTTTTTCACAATCCTTATATGGAAGTCACTTTTATTTGAAAAATAGCTCATTGTTTTCAGATACATTGTTTTTTCTGGAATAAGAGACAAACCCAAATACAACTTTAAATCTTTTTTGTCTGTTTTAACATTTTTTAAACAATTAGACCATAAGCTTGGAAATTATACACATGTTTGAGGGACAGAGACCAGTCAGATTACAAGAAATGTAGAATTTATATGAAGAAATAATAACGGAGAATGTTAAAAGGCAAAGCTGTGAGGCATATAATGGCAAACCTTAACTAGAAAACAAAGGAGTTTTGTCATCCCTAAATGAAATAATTGACAAATTATAAAAAGCGAAATTGACTTTATTCAGGAATGGTGGAGGAATTGTAATCCGGGGCAAGCAAATTGTGGTGAACCACATGCAAATCTGAAGAATCAGAAAGAAGATCAGCTTTTATAAGGTGTGAGAAGAAAACTGGAGAGGTTTGTGTTAAGCAAATTTTATTGGAGAACAAAACATTGACATTGTTGCCATTTCTCATTGTCTTCAAGTAGTGGCTAGAGTGTTGTTGGGATAAAGAAGGATCTTTCTTTTTTTTCTTAAAAGCAGGAGATAGAATTCCCAGATGAAAATATCTTCCCTTGTCAGATTAGTTCTTACCTTCTGTCTCCCTGCTGGTGATGTAGCCTGCCAGGAGTAGTACTTCCTGAAAGCTTCCTCTTCAGGGCTTCCCCACTCCAATGTAAGTGAGATTTCTTATATCTTCACAGTTTAATTCAGCAAATAATGGAGAGTCACTGAAAGTTTGCTGGGCAAGAGTTGATGTGATTATGGAAGATGAATATGACACAAATGAGACCCAAGAAGAAGCAAGTTAGAAGTTTGTTTTTTTTTTTTTTTCCTTTAACATTATGGAAGAAAATGCAATGTGTACAAACTATTTTGATACAATTAAGCATATATAAGATGGAGAAGAGAAAGCAGCACTTTAGCACAGATTAATAATGATTCCAGTGAAATTCACTTAAGGCTTTAAATGTTTACTCTTTTTAAGTGAACAAAAGAGTATTTTCTTAAGTTCCTAGAAGGTTTAAGAACCACACATTCATAATTAACATGAGTCTGAACTAAACCATGTGAACATGTAACTATGTGTTTCACTTCACAAAAAAACCTCCTAAAAGGTTTAAGAACCGCACATTCATAATTAACATGAGTCTGAACTAAACCATATGAACATGTAACTATGTGTTTCACTTCACACAAAAAAAAAATTCAGAACATTTACACAAGATCTACTGATATTTGTTTGCACATTAAAGAGGAATATTTGCAAGAAAAATCAAGATTTTTTTGAAAAAAAAAGAAAAAAAGTTTAGTTCTCCCAAAGAACATGGCAATAATTTGTTTGTTTTCAGAATTCATCTGTTTATCTATCATCATTATCGTCTATTTCTGTTTATTACACCATTTCAATTTTAGGGTTTATTTCTTTTTCTTTACTGATAACTGAGTGAGGATTTTGGAAAAAAAGGTGAATAATCAGTGGTCTATTTTAATTGGATAAAATGCATTAATAGAAGTTAAAAGATAAATATCTCACTGAAAAATTATGAAAATTGAGTATATGTTGTGAAATAAGGCAAACACATTTGCTCATGAGAACAAAGATAGCATTTAAAGGCAACAATGAAAGAGTAGTTCCAGAGATATAATTGAATGAAAGGGAAAGCTGTTGGGATCAGAAGAAACTTTGAATCTTGAGACTTTTGAATTTTAGTGACTTTGAATTACTTGAAGATTACAAATATGGAAGTTATTATACTGAGACACTTGTTCTAATAATTGGATCTCACATATTAAAAACTAGGTTGTTTATTTAGCAGAAAATTTTATTTCATTTTTAAAATTAATTAATTTATTTTAATTGGAGGCTAATTATGTTACATTGTTGTGATGGTTTTTTTTTTTACTTTATTTTATTATTTTATTTTTTTTTTTGCTTTTACAGACCAGATTTTATTTTATTATTATTATTATTTTTTTTTTGGCAATCTGATTCTGTTTAGGCTTTATTGTACTTAAATTTTTATTTTTTTTAATTTTACTTTATTTTACTTTACAATATTGTATTGGTTATGCCATACATTGACATGAATCCACCACAGGTGTACATGAGTTCCCAATCCTGAACCCCTCTCCCACCTCCCTCCCCATATCGTCTCTCTGGGTCATGCCAGTGCACCAACGCCAAGCATCCTGTATCCTATATCGAACCTAGACTGGCGATTTGCTTCTTACATGATAGTATACATGTTTCAGTGCCATTCTCCAAAATCATCCCACCCTCTCCCTCTCCCACAGAGTCCAAAAGTCTGTTCTATACATCTGTGTCTCTTTTGCTGTCTCCCATACAGGGTTATCATTACCATCTTTCTAAATTCCATATATATGTGTTAGTATACTGTATTGGTGTTTTCTTTCTGGCTTACTTCACTCTGTATAATTGGCTCCAGTTTCATCCACCTCATTAGAACTGATTCAAATGTATTCTTTTTAATGGCTGAGTAATACTCCATTGTGTATATGTACCCCAGCTTTCTGCTGATGGACATCTAGGTTGTTTCCGTGTCCTGGCTATTATAAACAGTGCTGCAATGAACATTGGGGTGCCTTCGGAATGGGAGAAAATAATAGCAAATGAAGCAACTGACAAACAACTAATCTCAAAAATATACAAACAACTTATGCAGCTCAATTCCAGAAAAATAAACGACCCAGTCAAAAAATGGGCCAAAGAACTGAATAGACTTTTCTCCAAAGAAGACATATGGATGGCTAACAAACACATGAAAAGATGCTCAACATCACTCATTATCAGAGAAATGCAAATCAAGACCACAATGAGGTACCATTTCACACCAGTCAGAATGGCTGTGATCCAAAAGTCTACAAGCAATAAATGATGGAGAGGGTGTGGAGAAAAGGGAGCCCTCTTACACTGTTAATGAGAATGCAAACTAGTACAGCCACTATGGAGAACAGTATGGAGATTCCTTAAAAAACTGGAAATAGAACTGCCTTATGACCCAGCAATCCCACTGCTGGGCATACACACCGAGGAAACCAGAATTGAAAGAGACACATGTACCCCAATGTTGTGGTGGTTTTTGCCATACATTGACATGAATCAGCCACAGATGTATATGTATCCCCCCTCCCACTTCGGTCCCCATCCTATTCCCATGGGTTGAGCACCAGCTTTGAGTGCCCTGCTTCATGCATCAAACTTGCACTGGTCATGTATTTTACATATGGTAATATACATGTTTCAATGCTATTCTCTCAAATCATCCCGCCCTTGACTTCTCCCAGATAGTCCAAAATTCTGTTCTTTACATCTGTGTCTCTTTTGCTGTCTTGCATATAGGGTCATTGTTACCATCTTTCTAAATTCCACATATATGCGTTAATATACTGTATTGATGTTTCTCTTTCTGACCTACTTCATTCTGTATAATAGGTTCCAGTTTCATCCATCTCATTAGAACTGACTCAAATACATTCTTTTTTATAGCTGAATAATATTCCATTGTATATATGTACCACGACTCCTTTATCTATTCATCTATCAGAACACTTTATATTTGCATTTCTCATAAAATCAAGGTAGTGTCTAATATGATACATCTTTCCACAAAACTAATAAGGGAGAGAAAAGTCACAAGTATGAGATAGAGATATTAAAAGTTACATGGTGAAATATACTGCAGAAGGATAGTGAAAGTAGCTTTAGTTCTTCAGATTCCTTGTACTTGAAGACCCAAAACCCTGTTTCTCAAAGAAAGTTGATCCTTCTGTTTTTAGATATGTATTCTTGGTAAAATATTGACTGTAGATTAAGAAATATAAAATAGAATTTGGAATAAAAACATGATTTTACTATTATGAGTAAAGGTCCATCTAGTCAAGGCTATGGTCCATCTAGTCAAGTCATGTATGGATGTGAGAGTTGGACTATAATGAAAGCTGAGCACCAAAGAATTGATGCTTTTGAACTGTGGTGTTTGTTGGAGAAGACTCTTGAGAGTCCCCTGGACTGCAAGGTGATCCAACCAGTTCATCCTAAAGGAAATTGGTCCTGAATATTCATTGGAAGGACTGATGTTGAAGCTGAAACTCTAATACTTTGGCCACCTGATGTAAAGAACTGACTCATTTGAGAAGACCTTGATGCTCGGAAAGAAAGAAGGCAGGAGGAGAAGGGGACAAAAGAGGATGAGGTGGTTGGATGACATCACCAACTCACTTGACATGAGTTTGAGTGAACTCCAGGAGTTGGTGATGGACAGGGAGGCCTGGCATGCTGCAGTCCATGAGACTGCAAGAGTCAGACATGACTGAGCAACTGAATTGAACTGAATGTTTATTCTAAGCATCAAATTTATCCAATCATCGTTGTTATCAAGTCTAATTAAATACTTTGAAGTCCAAAATGGGAACATGATTATTTACAAAAGAGAGAGATTTTAATATAATGTACTATAGAGTTCTATAACTCTTTCAAAGATAGGTTGGTGCATTTAAAGAATATTCCAATATCAAGGTTAATTGTCATTCATGTAGTATAAAAGTCTGTGCGTGTGCATGTGTGCTCACTAAGTGACTGCTCAGTCATGTCCGACTGCTCAGTTGTGTTCAACTCTTTGCAATCCCATGGACTGCAGCCTGCTAGGCTCCTCTGTCCCTGGAATTTTCCATCAAGAATACTGGAGTGGGTTGCTATTTCCTACTCCAGGAGATCTTCCCAAATCAGGGACTGAACCAGAGGCTTGTGTATTTCCTGCTTTGGTGGGAGGATTCTTTGCCACTGAGCCACTGGGGAGCCAATAGAAGGCTCATATATACAATTAACTTGAAAGAACAACCATGATAGCTTACCAAATGGGAAAATCTAGTTCAAAAGTTTGTATTGAATTTACGATCTGGAATATTTCTTTAATATAAGCCTACTCCTTTACCTCTAATGAGCAAGCACCCTGTTATGAACTTAACCATATTTCTCCACTATTCTAGATATTAAATTCCAAAACCCAAATACTAGATTATCCACTTCTATTAATATTGCACAAACCTACAATACAATAGGTTTGTTGTACAGAATTAAACTAATTTTCTTCCAAAACATAAAATTTAGAGGAATATGACAGGTATCAAAATGTAAATCCATCAGGCAGGTGTTAGCTTTCTGTCTTATCAGCAATTATATAAAATAAAATTGTGTACAACTTCCAGCCATTGATTTTTGTATTATTTATTTATTACTCAGGCAGTACCACCATAGAAAAGCCAAAAGACTTTCACTTAAGCATAAAATCACCATCTCAAGGAAACTTGTTATTAACACATTTTTCACAGAGAACGTTTGGAGTATTTTTAAGGAAGGAATATTTATTTTCCATGCACTTCTCCTTAGTCCCCCAAATGACTGTTTTTCAGTTTTACCTGTTAAAATTCCAACTATCATTCATTTTCCATTTTGCCAGTCAGCAACTCATAAGACTTCCTCAGTCAGCATGGTACAAGTTTTCTCTGTTCCCTCTGGACAAATAGCTTTTTCATTGTGCCTGTTTATCTTGTTGTACTCTAAATACCTGTTTGTATGTCTTAATGCTTTTACCTGGTAGATATATAGACCTTGCCTTCCTGGATGGCCATGTAAAACATTATTGAGATATGGCTTAGAACCAGGAACATATAGGTTCAAATTCTGTTTCCATATTTTCACCTCAAAAGGGATTTTGAGTAAATCAATCACTGATTAGAGGATAATTTTTTCTCAGCTATTATTAAATTATAATAAATATCTTGTATGTTTAACATTAAATGAGAACATGAATTATAATAAGATGCTGTTTGTTCTGTTTCTCATACTTTTATACAAGACTTAGTTCATTGAAGTCAGGGACATATTCCTATCTATCACACTGTTTATAGTACAACTATTTTCAAATACTTATCAACAAATATTTCTTAAACATAAATTTAATAGTTTATCTGAATAATGGACAACACTACTTCCTTGAGTTACAAGATAATATAGGCAAGATAAGCATACTGATTTTATCCAGAGAAAATAAATATATGTAAATATTTTTTAATTCTCTAATATTTTTGTAATAGATATTTCTAATCTATATATCATAATGGATCTTATTGGGTATTAAGTTTCTCAATCTTAGAAATTACAATTGACTCCACAGAAATACCAAGGATCATAAGAGACTATTATGAACAACTATATGCCAATAAAATGAACAACCTGGAAGAAATGGACAAATTCTTAGAAAGGTGCAGTTTCCCTAGACTGAACCAGGAAGAAATAGAAAATAAGAACAGACCAATCAAAAGCACTGAAATTGAAACTGTGGTTAAGAATCTCCCAAGAAACAAAAGTCCAGGACCTGACAGCTTCACTGGTGAATTTATCATACATTTAGAGAAGAAGTAACACCTATCCTCTGAAACTGTTGCAAAAAATTGCAGAGGAAGGAAGACTTCTAAACTCATTTTATGAGGCCACCTTTACCCTAATACCAAAATCAAACAAGATATCCAGAAAAAATTGCAGGCCAGTATCATTGATGAACATATATGCAAAAATCCTCAACAAAATACTAGCAATCTATATATGTTAAAAACATTGATCATACACCATGATCAAGTGGCATTCATCCCAGGAATACAAGGATTTTTTCAAAATCTGCATATTAATCAATGTGATATACCACATGAACAAATTAAAAAATAAAAACTATATGATCATCTCAATAGATCCAGAAAAAAACCTTTGACAAAATTCAGCACCCATTTATGATAGAAAGTCTCCAGAAAGGGGACATAAAAAGTACATGTGATGTGATGTGAAGTCACTCAGTAATGTCTGACTCTTGTGGACTACCCTGTGGACTGTAGCCCACCAGGCTCCTCTGTCCATGGGATTCTCTAGACAAGAATACTGGAGTGGGTTGCCATTACGTCAACATAATAAAGACCATGTATGACAAACCCACAGCTAGCATCATACTCAGTGGTAGAAAGCTAAAATCATTCTCTCTAAGATCAGAAATAAGACGAGGATGTGCACTCTCAACACTTTTTTTCAACATAGTTTTGAAAGTCTTAGCTACAGCAATCAGAGAAGAAAAAGGAATCCAAATTGGCAAAGAGGAAGTTAAACCCTCACTGTTTGCAGATGACATGACACTATACGTAGAAGATTCTAAAATGTTACCAGAAAACTACTCCTGTGTGCTAAGTCACTTCAGTCATGTCCAGCTCTGTGTGAACCTATGGACTGCAGCCTGCCAGGCTCCTCTCTCCATGGGATTCTCCAGCAAGAATGCTGAAGTGGGTTGCCTTTTCCTTCTCCAAGGGATCTTCCCAACCCAGGGACTGAACCCAAGTCTTTCATGCCTCCTGCATTGTCAGGTGTGTTCTTACCAATAGTAAGCCATCTGGCAAAGAGAAAACTAGCACTCAACAATGAATTTGGTAAAGTTGCAAATGACAAAATTAATACACAGAAATCTGTTGCATTTCTATACACTAATAATAAAAGATCAGAAAGAGAAATTTAAGAAGCAATTCCATTTACCATTGCATCAGAAAGAATAAAATGCCTAGAAATCAACCTACCTAAGGAAACAAAAGAAAAATAAACCTACCTAAGGAAACAAAAGAAAAATACAGCTACCTAAGGAAACAAAAGATCTGTACTCCAAAAACTCTAAAATGCTAATGAGAGAAACTGAAGAAGATATAAAAAGATGGAAAGAGATACCATGTTTATGAACTGGAAGAATCAGTATTGTTTAAATGACTATACTGCCTTAGGCAATCTACAGATTCAATGCAATCCCTATCAAATTACCAATGACATTTTTCACGGAATTGAACAAAAAAATCTCAAGATTTTTATGGAGATGCAAGACACCCCGAATAGCCAAGGTGACCTTCAAAAACAAGTTACAGTGTTGGGTTTATAAGTAGCTATTGATTCATGCTTTCATTGAGTAGTTTAATGCATTTTTTATTGTCATTGTTACCACTTCTTTAAGAAGCATCCAGGACTGGATATGAATAAGACAGAGAGCAGACTGTTAACAAGGAAATAGACAATTAAGCATCTTAATAATGATTAGGAAGCAATCACCTGAAATAAAATTATAGGATCTGACAGATAGAAAACCAGGGATTTAGGGGACAGTTACTGAAAAGGTGACAGCCGATCAAACAAGGCTGAGAATAGGCCAGCGTGAAAAACACGAGCAAGATCATTTCAGATTCTGAGTGAAAATCCACTACTAGGAAAAATTTGGGGGCTTAGAGAAATTAAGCAGAGGATGCATCGAGTCTGGACTGCAATGGATGAGTAAGAAAGTAAGAAGAAATGGAGAAGGAAGAGTCCAGTTTATGTTGTAACTTTTTTGGTAGGTAAAGAATAATATTAAATGTTTACTTAGCAATTGTTGTGTGCCAAGAACCATTTTAAGTGCTGCATGTGAATTGATTTGTTTATCCCTCATGACAAGTCTTTTGAGAAAGGAACTACTTCTGTCTTTGACAATGAGGAAACGAAACAGTTTAAGTAAATTGTTCAAAACCACATTATAAGTAAGCCTATGAGTTAAGATCCTAAAGTATCAGACTTCCTTACACAGAGTCTTCTTTCTTAACCACTGCTGCTACTGCTGCTGCTAAGTCGCTTCAGTCGTGTCTAACTCTGTGCGACCCCATAGATGGCAGCCCACCAGGCTCCGCTATCCCTGGGATTCTCCAGGCAAGAATACTGGAGTGGGTTGCCATTTCCTTCTCCAATGCAGGAAAGTGAAAAGTGAAAGTGAAGTCATTGAGTTGTGTCCAACTCTCAGCGACCCCATGGACTGCAGCCTACCAGGCTCCTCTGTCCATGGGGTTTTCCAGGCAAGAGTACTGGAGTGGGGTGCCATTGCCTTTTATTGGTATGCTTATTGCAACCAGAAGATTGCATAGGTTTTATTAAAGTTGTAATATGGTAACTTTTCAGGGCTTCCCCTGAGGGTCAGTGGTAAAGAATCCACCTGCAAGGCAGGAGCTACAGGAGAGGTGGGTTCAATACCTGGGTTAGGAAGATCCTCTAGAGGAGGGCATGGCAACCCACTCCATTATTCCTGCCTGGAGAATCCCCCTGGACAGAGGAGCCTGGCAGGCTGAAATCCATAAGGTCACAAAGAATTGGACACGACTGAAGTGACTTAGCAAACACTCATGGTAACTTTTCAGAGGTCTTAAACAATGGATTATAATATAGGACACAAGAATCATGCAGGTTGTAATTCTTTTATCTTTAATATTTACCAGAGCTAACTTGCAAAGGAAAAAAATGATTTAGAGTATAGGAAATAAGCAGGAAGATCAAAAAGGAAGCTGTCATATCATTCAGACTTGATGGTGGCTTATATTAGACTAAGATACATGGCAGCGTAGACTGGAGGAAGGATTGACCTGTGATATTTAAGAATAGAAATGAGAGGACTTCTTAATAGAGGGAAAATGAGCAATCAAGATTATGGCTGGAGTGACTATATGAACAATGTTTCCACTGACTAAGATAACACAGAATAAAAGTATCCATAACTTCTTAGGTTCCTTTATCATGACATGTTCATGTTTCTTAGAACCTTGAGTACCCATCTGAATTTTAGGTAAATAATCTATCAGTTTGTTTATGGCAACATCTAGCCTTGATAGTGTGTTCAACAAGGACTCTTCAGACAAATTTATAATTGAGCAGCTAAGTAAAAATATCGAAATGGCTGCATTATTCTGGTACCAAATGTTATTTTTTATTCTAGGAGATCATAGAGTTACATATCTAAAATGTTAGCCAAGTGATTGGTCTCAAAATGTGAAATATGAACATAACATAGAGAAACTCTGCAGCTATAGGAAGTAATAAATACCCACGTAAGGCTACTAAGCTTTGTTCAGTTGGAATAACTCCAAAGAGATAATAGTGAAATAGCAGATTATTTTGAATTTAATGGCAGACTTTATTTTATAATTCAGGCATACCTTGGAGATATTGGGAGTTTTGTTCTAGACCACCTCAATAGAAGCTATGTTTACATTAAAGCAAGTCACAAAAAATTGTTTGGCTTCCCAGTGAAATAAAAGTTATGTTTATATCCGTAGTATGTTAGGTGTGAAATAGCATGATGTCTAAAAAAACAATGTATAAACCTTAATTTAAAATATTATATATTTTTTAAAAATGCTAACCTCCTGAATCTTCAGTGATCATAATCTTTTAGTTGTTGTATGGCCTTACCTTGATTTGATGGCCATTGGCTGATCAAGGATGACAGTTGCTAAAGTTTATGATGGCTTGGCAATTTCTTAAAATAAGAAAATGAAGTTTGCCCCACCCATTGACCTTTGGAAAAATGATTTCTCTGTAGCATGCAAATAGTGCTTGATAGCATTTTTACCTACTGTAGAACTTCTTTAAAACTGGAGTCAATACTTTCAAACCGTGCAGCTGTTTTATCGACTAAATTTATGTAATATTCTATATCAGTTTTCCTCATTACAACAATCTTGAAAGCATCTTAACTAGGAATAGATTTCATCTCAAGAAATCACTTTCTTTGCTCATCTGCAAGAAGCAACTCCTTATCTGTGAAAGTTTCATTGTGAGGTGGCAGCAAATTCAGTCACATCTTCAGGCTCTACTTGTAATTTTAGTTCTCTTAATATTTCTACATCTGCAGTTACTTCCTATACTCCACTGAAGTCCTGAACACCTCAGAGTCAACCCTGAGGATTGGAATCACTTCTTCCAAACTCCAGTTGAAGTTGACATTTTAACCTCTTCCCATGAACCATGAATGTTCTTAATGATATCTAAAATGGTGAATGTGTTTTAGAAAGTTTTTAATTTACTTTAGCGAGATCCATCAGAGTAATCACTGTCTATTGCAGCTGTAGCCTTATGAAATATATTCTATGAAAATAAGACTTGAAATCACAATTACTATTTGATCCATGAGCTACAGAAGGGAAATTATGTAAGTAAGCATAAAAGCAATATTAATCTCATTGTAATCTCCATCAGAGATCTTCGGTGACTCAGTTCATTGTCTTTGAGTAATATGAAAGGGACTCTTTTTTTTTTTTTTCTTTGATTAATAGGACTCAATAGTGGGATCATATATTTAGTAAACCATGTTGTAAGCAGCTGTCATCCAAGCTTTGTTGTTTCATTTATAAAGCATATGCAGAGTAGACTGAGCATAATTCTTAAGGGTTCTAGGATTTTTAGAATGGTATAATATATGAGCATTGGTTTCAACTTAAAGTCACCAGCTGCATTAGCCCCTAACAAGAGAGCCAGGCATTGACATCTTCTTTGTAACTCTTTGTAACTTCTTTAAAAGTCCTAGATAACATCTTTTTCTAATAGAAGGCTGTTTGTCCACATTGGGAATCTGTTGTTTAGTGTAGTTCACTTCATTAATTATCTTAGTTTGATCTTCAGGATAACTTGATGAATCTTCTACATAAGCAATTGTTGCTTCATCTTGATTTTATCTGGAGATAACTTCTCTCCTTAAACCTCATTAATCAACTTCTACTAGTTTGAGGCTTTTTTTTTCTGCAGCTTCCTCACCTGTCTCAGGCTTCACAGAATGGAAGAAAGTTAGAAATTCGATCTGGACTATGCTTTGATTGAAGGGAATGCTATGGCTGGTTTGATTTTCTACCCAGAATGCATCTATCTGAAACTTTCTTCATATCAGCAATTAGGCTGTTGGTTTTCTTATCATTTATGTGCTCACTGAAGCAGCATTTTGAATTGCCTTCAAGAACTTTTCCTTTGCATCCACAACTTGACTGTTTGGCATAAGAGGGGTAGGTTTCAGCCAGTCTTATCATTCAATGTGCCTTTCTCACACAGCTTTATCATTTCTAGCTTCTAATTTAAACTGAGAGATATGCAACTCTTCCTTTCACTTGAACATGTAGAGATTATTGAATGGTTATTAATTGGCCTAAATTTAATATTATTGTATCTCAGGAAATAGGGAGGCCAGACGAAAAGACATGAGGTGAGGGAATAGCTAGTTGTTGGGGCACTCAGAACGCACACAACACTTATCAATTAAGTTCATCATCTTACATGGGTGAGGTGCATGGCGCCTCAAAAACAATTACAATAGTAACATCAAAGATCACTGATAACAGGTCACCGTAACAAATATAATATTGATGAAAAATTGAAAACAGTGAGAATGACCAAGATATGACT
The DNA here is from genome assembly GCF_016772045.2 of Ovis aries. Classification (NCBI taxonomy): domain Eukaryota; kingdom Metazoa; phylum Chordata; class Mammalia; order Artiodactyla; family Bovidae; genus Ovis; species Ovis aries. The sequence continues at coordinate 65,353,659 of NC_056063.1, forward strand.
CACAGACAAGAAGTGAACAAAAGCTGATGGGAAAATGGTGCCAATAGAATTTCTCTATGAAGCATTGCCACAAAACTTCACTCTGTGAAAAATAACTTATCTGCAAAGGGCAATAAAGCAAAGCATAAGAAATGAGGCATGCCTGTCTATATTTTTATTCTTATTGTAACATAGGGATCTATGCTGCTGCTAAGTCGCTTCAGTAGTGTCCAACTCTGTGCGACCCCAGAGACAGCAGCCCACCAGGCTCCCCCGTCCCTGAGATTCTCCAGGCAAGAACACTGGAGTGGGCTGCCATTTCCTTCTCCAATGCAGGAAAGTGAAAAGTGAAAGTGAAGTCGCTCAGTCGTGTCTGACTCCTAGTGACCCCATGGACTGCAGCCCACCAGGCTCCTCCATCCATGGGATTTTCCAGGCAAGAGTACTGGAGTGGGGTGCCATTATCTTCATACTCATGAGTAATCATTATGTCATAATGGAACCATTAATCCCAGCAGGGCAGGAATAGAGACTCAGATGCAGAGAATGGGCTTGTGTACACAGCAGGGGAAGGAGAAGGTGGAAGGAATTGAGAGAGTAACATTGGAATATATACTTTGTCATTGTTTCATTGTTGTTTAGTCACTAAGTTGACCATGTGTAAAATAGATAGCTGGTAGGAAATTGCAGTATAACAGGCAAGCTCAGACCTGGGATCTGTGATGACCTAGAAGAGTGAAATGGGGGGTGGAGTAGGAGGGAGGCTCCAGAGGAAGGAGATACATGCATCAGTTCAGTTGAGTTCAGTCCCTCAGTGGTGTCTGACTCTTTGCAACCTCATGAACCCCAGCACGCCAGGCCTCCCTCTCCATCACCAACTCCTGGAGTCCACCCAAACCCATGTCCATTGAGTCGGTGATGCAATCCAGCCATCTCATTAGCTGTCGTCCCCTTCTCGTGCCCTCAATCTCTCCCAGCATCAGAGTCTTTTCCAATGAGTCAGCTCTTCGCATGAGGTAGTCAAAGTATTGGAGTTTCAGCTTCAGCATCAGTCCTTCCAATGAACATCCAGGGCTGATCTCCCTTAAGAAGGACTGGTTGGATCTCCTTGCAGTCCAAGGGACTCTCAAGAGTCTTCTCCAACACCGCAGTTCAAAAGCAATTCTTTGGCACTCAGCTTTCTTCACAGTCCAACTCTCGCATCCATACATGACCACTGGGAAAACTATAGCCTTGACTAGACAGACCTTTGTTGGCAAAGTAATGTCTTTGCTTTTGAATATGCTATCTAGGTTGGTCATAACTTTCCTTCCAAGGAGTAAGCGTCTTTTCATTTCATGGCTGTAGTCACCATCTGCAGTGATTTTGGAGCCCCAAAAAATAAAGTCTGACACTGTTTCCACTGTTTCCCCATCTATTTCCCATGAAGTGATGGGACCAGATGCCATGATCTTCGTTTTCTGAATGTTGAGCTTTAAGCCAACTTTTTCACTCTCTTCTTTCACTTTCATCAAGAGGCTTTTAGTTCCTCTTCACTTTCTGCCATAAGGGTGGTGTCATCTGCATATCTGAGGTTATTGATATTTCTCCTGGCAATCTTGATTCCAGCTTGTGCTTCCTCCAGCCCAGCGTTTCTCATGATGTACTCTGCATATAAGTTAAATAAGTAGGGTGACAATATCCAGCCTTGACATACTCCTTTTCCTATTTGGAACCAGTCTGTTGTTCCATGTCCAATTCTAACTGTTGCTTCCTGACCTGCATACAGATTTCTCAAAAGGCAGGTCAGGTGGTCTGTATTCCCATCTCTCTCAGAATTTTCCACAGTTTATTGTGATCCATACAGTCAAAGGCTTTGGCATAGTCAATAAAGCAGAAATAGATATTTTTCTGGAAATCTCTTGCTTTTTCCATGATCCAGCCGATGTTGGCAATTTGATCTCTGGTTCCTCTGCCTTTTCTAAAACCAGCTTGAACATCTGGAAGTTCACGGTTCCATATTGCTGATTTCTGGCTCATTCACATTGCTGTACAGCAGAAATGAATACAATATTATAAAGCAATTGTCATCCAATTAAAAATAAATTAAGAAAATAAAAAAGGCAAAATGCAAACAATTGGGGACAAAGTTTTCAATTTTATGACTAAAAACTAAAAATTTGTCCATAAGATAAATAACTAAAAATAAATATGAGCATTCTCTTCAATGATAATTTAATCAATGCTGCAAACTTTTGTAGTGTACATCTTTACATGATTTATACTTTTTAAAATAATGATGATAGGTTTCAATATTAAATAACATTTATAACACTAGATTAATAATGATTTGATCATAAAGAAATGGCACAAGCAAGTGTTGGTTGCAAGCATTAGTCATTTGCTTTGGAAATTCAATAGATTTAGTTTTGTTTGGGATTTCAAGGTTGACGTTTCCTTTCAAGAAAATTGTTAAAAATTTAAATTATTTGTTTCTAAATTATAATGCAAGGGAGAGCCCTGCTGGCAGACTTTTATAGATGCAGGAAGTGGATTCATAATTGAAGCAAAGTACCTTAGGAAACATAACAGTAAAATGTATAATACAGTTTACTGTGTTTTGGCTCTGTATCTTTTATATTCTAGTTGAATCTCACTAGTTTTTAACTAAACGTGTACCTTGCTTTTGAAACTACATAACACATTTCCTGCAGTTTACCTCTTGGAATAATCTGGAAATATGAAGTTAAGTTTCCATGTGGAGTTTCTACATTTAGGGATAGATGGTCTATTTTTAAATATGACAAAGCAATTCTACTGAAGTATTGAATTTCTTTTTATCTGTGTTAGTCACTAAATGCTTCGAAAACAACTTGACTCTTTAATTTGCTCTGTTTTATTTCCTGTACTTAACAGTTCTTTATAACTCGCTCTAGAGAACATTCTAAAAAGAGAGAACTTTGCACTAGACTGAGAGAAAATAGCTGATTTCCTTTGTAAAACTGCATTCAGATAAGAGCTGAGTAAAGCAGAGCAACAGGAAACAGGATGCTGCTAAGTCGCTTCAGTCGTGTCCAACTCTGTGCGACCCCATAGATGGCAGCCCACCAGGCTCCCCCGTCCCTGGGATTCTCCAGGCAAGAACACTGGAGTGGGCTGCCATTTCCTTCTCCAATGCATGAAAGTGAAAAGTGAAAGTGAAGTTGCTCAGTAGTGCCCAACTTAGCGACCCCATGGACTGCAGCCTACCAGGCTCCTCCATCCATGGGATTTTCCAGGCAAGAGTACTGGAGTGGGGTGCCATTGCCTTCTCCGGGAAACAGGATAGAGTATAATAAATTCTCTGTTAGTTCCTCAATGTAGATTACTTGTTACTTGTGTGAAGTGAATGTTCAGAACCAGATAAATGTACATGAATTAAATGTAAATGGAAAAATCTTCTGTGTCTGGTGTGCAATATTATTTACAGTATTGCATTCCATACCTCACTGCACTTTATATTTGAGTGACTATTTGAGACTTAACCATATATTTAGGAAAATAGTGGTAACAGCATGTTATACTTGAAGATATAAAGCTGAATAATGTATTAATACTTGAGGCATTGCCCTGAATAATGGAAAATTGGAGATGTTAAAATATAAATACAAAATCAAAAAAGGGAGGAAAGTCTTTCTTTTTTTAATCACTAATCAAAGTTTTGGAGTTGCTTCTATGGCAACATAGTAAGCAGAAGTTTACCATACAGGAACTGGTGAGCTACAGTATTAATTTTTTCTATAGTTTTTTTAAGTCTTGATGTAAAGAAATTTTTTAAAAAATAAGGTGTTTAGTGCAAAAAGATTTCTTGTAATATGAAGAGATGCCTGAGGAGCCTTACAAATAGCTGAGAAAAGAAAAGAAGCAATGGGCAAAGGAGAAAGAGAAAGACTACCCAACTCAATTCAGAGTTCCAGAGAATAACAAGGAGAGATAAGAAAGCCTTGTTAAGTGAAGAATGCAAAGAGAGGAAAACAATAGAATGGAAAAAACTGGAGGTCTCTTCAAGAAAATTGGAGTTATCAAGGGAACACTTTATGCAAAGATGGGCTCGATAAAGTACAGAAAAGGTAAGCATCTAACAAAAGCAGAAAAGATTTAAAAGACTTGGCAAGAATACACAGAAGAGATATACAAAAAAGGTCGCAATGACCTGGACAAGCACAGTGGTATGGTCACTCATTGTGAAGTCAAGTGGGCCTTAGGAAGAATTACTATGAACAAAGCTAGTAGAGGTGATGGAATTCCAGCTGAACTATTTCAGATCCTAAATGATGATGCTGTTAAAGTGCTGCACTGTACTGAGTGCAATACCAGCAATGTGGAAAACTCAGCAGTGGCCACAGGACTGGAAAATGTCAGTTTTCATCCCAGTCCCAAAAAAAGGCAATGCCAAAGAATATTCAAATTACCACACAGTTGAGCTTATTTCAAATGCTAGCAAGGTGATACTCAAAATCCTTCAAGCTAGGCTTCAGCAGTATGTGAACTGAGAACTTCCAGATATAAAAGATGGATTTAGAAAAGACACAGAAACTACAGATCAAATTTCTAATATCTGCTACATCACAGAAGAAGCAGGGGAAATAAAAAAAAAAATCTGCTTTATTGACTATGCTAAAGCCTTTGACTCTGTGGATCACAACAAACTGTAAAATTCTTAAAAGATAGGAATACCAGGCTACCTTACCTGTCTCCTGAGAAAGCTGTATTCAGGACAGAAAGCAACAGTTAGAACTGGTCATGGAACAATGGACTCGTTCAAAATTGAGAAAGGAGTATGTCAAGGCTGTATATTGTCATCCTGTTTATTTTACTTATTTAACTTGTGTGCAGAGTACATCATGGAAAATGCCAGGTTGGATGACTCACAAGCTGGAATCAAGATTACCAGGAGAAATATAAACAGCCTCAGATATGCAGATGATACCACTTTAATCGCAGAAAGTGAAGAGGAACTAAAGAGCCTCTTGATGAAGGTGAAAGAGGAGAGTAAAAAGGGCAGCTTAAAACTCAAATTACCAAAACAAAGATCATGGCATTCAGTCCCATCTCTTAATGGCAAATAGAAGGGGGAAAAGTAGAAGCAGTGACAGACTTTATTTTCTTGGGCTCCAAAATCACTGCGGACATTGACTGCAGCCACAAAATTAAAAGACGCTTGCTACTTGGAGGAAAAGCTATGACAAACGTATCAGTTCAGTTCAATTCAGTCACTCAGTCGTGTCCGACTCTTTGCAACCCCATGAATCACAGCACGCCAGGCCTCCCTGTCCACCACCAACTCCCGGAGTTCACTCAGATTCACATCCATCAAGTCAGTGATGCCATCCGGCCATCTCATCCTCTGTCGTCCCCTTCTCCTCCTGCCCCCAATCCCTCCCAGCATCAAAGTCTTTTCCAATGAGACAAACCTATACAGTATATTAAAAAACAGAGACACCAGTTTGCCAAGAAAGATCTGCATACTTAAAGCCATGGTTTTTCCAGTAGTCCTGTACAGATGTGAGCGTTGGACCATAAAGAAAGCTCAGCATGGAAGAATTCATACTTTTGAATTGTGGTGCTGGAGAACACTCTTGAGAGCCCTTGGGATAGCAAGGAGATACAGCCAGTTGATCCTAAAGGAAATCAACTCTGAACCGTATTTGGAAGGACTGCTAGAGCTACGGAGAAGGCAATGGCAACCCACTCCAGTACTCTTGCTTGGAAAATCCCATGGACAGAAGAGCCTGGTAGGCTGCAGTCCATGGGGTTGCGAAGAGTTGGACACAACTGAGCAACTTGACTTTCACTTTTCACTTTCATGCATTGGAGAAGGAGCCCACTCCAGTGTTCTTGCCTGGAGAATCCCAGGGACAGTGGACTCTGGTGGGCTGCCATCTATGGGGTCACACAGAGTCGGACATGACAGCAGCAGCATTGCTGAACAAATATATATATTTGTTATATATCTATAACAAATCTGATCAGGTTGCTTATTTATTTGATGCACCCAGATGAAGCAAAGTAACTTCGTTACAGAGCCCTTTATTTGTAGCATGTTCTTGCCTTCTGTTTTAATTTCATACAGTGAGATTTTCCCATTTATAAGACATCTCACCCCACAACCAAAATAAAATGACACACCAATTTCAATGCTCTTCTGTTCCATCAAATATCATGTTTTCTTTGCTTAGAATGCCTGCCTCCAGTCCTTGGTAGTGAATCCATATGTGTCTTTTGAAGTTAAACTCATGTGACAATAAACAGTTTTCCATTTACCAGTTTTGTGCTCTAGAACACCTGTTTAATTCTCACAGATTCAATTATCTCTTATGTAAAATGGGGATAATTGCAGTATTCTCACAGAGCAGAGGTCAGCAATTTTTTTCCTGTAGAGGAACACATAGTAAATATTTCAGATTTTCAAACTGTACAGTCTTGTCAGACCACAAACCTGTCTTGATAGGATGAAAACAGTCCTAAACAATAAGAAACTTAATCACTTTGGTTCGGTACTCAGTTGGGTCCAACTCTTTGGGACCACATGAACCACAGCACACCAGGCCTCCCTGTCCATCACCAACTCCCAGAGTTTACTCAAACTCATGTCCATTGAGTCAGTGATGCCATACAGCTATCTCATCCTCTGTCGTCCTCTTACCCAGCATCAGAGTCTTTTCAAATGAGTTAGCTCTTCACATCAGGTGGCCAAAGTATTGGAGTTTGAGCTTCAACATCAGTCCTTCCAATGAACACCCAGGACTTATCTCCTTTAGGATGGACTGGTTGGATCTCCTTGCAGTCCAAGGGACTCTCAAGAGTCTTATCCAACATCACAGTTCAAAAGCATCAATTCTTTGATATCAGCTTTCTTCACAGTCCAACTCTCACCTCCATACATGACCACTGGAAAAACCATGGCCTTGATTAGATGGAACTTTGTTGACAAGGTAATATCTATGCTTTTTAATATGCTGTCTAGGTTGGCACCCTGCTTATTTAACTTCTATGCAGAGTACATCACAAGAAATGCTGGGCTGGAAGAAGCCCAAGCTGGAATCAATGTTGCCAGGAGAAATATCAAGAACCACAGATAGGCAGATGACACCACCCTTATGGCAGAAAGTGAAGAGGAACTAAAAAGCCTCTTGATGAAAGTGAAAGATGAGAGTGAAAAAATTGGCTTCAAGCTCAACATCCAGAAAACTAAGATCATGGTATCTGGTCCCATCACTTCATGGGAAATAGATGGGGAAACAGTGGAAACAGTGTCAGATTTCATTTTGGGGGGCTCCAAAATCACTGCAGATGGTGACTGCAGCCATGAAATGAAAAGACGCTTACTCCTTGGAAGGAAAGTTATGACCAACCTAGATAGCATATTCAAAAGCAGAGACATTACTTTGCCAACAAAGTTCCATCTAGTGAAGGCTATGGTTTTTCCAGTGGTCATGTATGGATGCGAGATTTGGACTGTGAAAAAAGCTGAACACTAAAGAATTGATGCTTTTGAACTGTGGTGTTGGAGAAGACTCTTGAGAGTCCCTCGGACTGCAAGGAGATCCAACCAGTCCATTCTGAATGAGATCAGCCCTGGGTGTTCATTGGAAGGAATGATGCTAAAGCTGAAACTCCAGTACTTTGACTACCTCATGCAAAGAGTTGACTCATTGGAAAAGACTGATGCTGAGAGGGATTGGGGGCAAGAGGAGAAGGGGACGACAGAGGATGAGGTGGCTGGATGGCATCACTCACTCGATGGACATGAGTTTGAGTGAAACCCAGGAGTTGGTGATGGACAGGGAGGCCTGGTGTGCTGCAATTCATGGGGTCCAAAGAGTCAGATATGACTGAGTGACTGAACTGAACTGAACTGAGGTTGGTCATAACTTTCCCTCCAAGGAGCAAGTGTCTTTTAATTTCATGGCTGCAATCACCATCTGCAGTGATTTTGGAGTCCAAAAAAGTAAAGTCAGCCACTGTGCCCACTGTTTCTCCATCTATTTACCATGAAGTGATAGGACCAGATACCATGATCTTAGTTTTCTGAATGTTGAGCTTTAAGCCAACTTTTTCAGTCTCATCTTTCACTTTCATCAAGAGGCTCTTTAGTTCTTCTTCACTTTTTGCCATAAGGGTGGTGTCATCTGCATATCTGCAGTTATTGATATTTCTCCCGGCAATCTTGATTCCAGCTTGCACTTCCTCCATCCCAGTGTTTCTCACGATGTACTCTGCATATAAATTAAATAAGCAAGGTGACAATATATAGCCTTGATGTACTCCTTTTCCTATTTGGAACCAGTCTTTTGTTCCATGTCCAGTTCTAACTGTTGCTTCCTGAATAGGTGTTTCAATAAATATTTACAAAAACAACTAAGGGCTAGATTTGATCTGAGACACCTGACAGTTTCCAGTTTGCCTACTTCTGTCATAGTCATTACACGTAGTATCCTTTTCATGATATAACTATTCAAAGTTGTTAAATGAAAACCCATAAGCCAAACTTTGTATGTGAAATCAAGCAGCAAAATAAATTGATAAAAATATATTAATATCAATTTTATAAAATCTGAAGTATTTGAAAGCATTAGGGTTATGGTGTATATTCTCTGTATTTCAAAATGCAGAATAAATTTGGAATGTAACACAGCAGTTGTGAAATAAACAAAAACAAAACATTTATGCCTTTCTGTTTGAAGGAAATCTTCTGCCCTAGGTACATCTCAGAATACTTGAAACACAGATCAAATATTCTGAATGTATTTTAAAAATTGCATCTTGCATGACAAAATAAATTCAACCTGGGTCACATTTACATTTTACATAGAAAACTTTAATACTTTTCTTCCAGTTTTATTGAGATATAATTGACATACAACAACTTAAATTCCATAAATTTAAGATTGTACACCATAATGATTTGATTATTTACATCATGAAGTAATTATCACATTTAGTGAGCATTCATTATCTCATATAGATATGAAAATAAAGAAATAGAAGTTTTCATCACTTCTCGTGATGAGACAGGATTTACTCTCTTAAAAGTTTCTATGTATTAAAACAGTCAGCAGTTTAATTATATTTATCATGTTGTACATTCCGTTCTTAGTGTTTTGTTATCTTATAACTGGAAGTTTGTACCTTGTAACTGCTTTCATTCAATTTCTCATCCCTCAACCCCTGACCTCTGGTAATCACAAATCTGAAATCTTACAAGTTTGTTTTTGAAGTGTATTTGACCAATAACATTATGTTAATTCCTGTTATGCAGCATTGTGATTCAATATGTTTGTATGTTTCAAAATGATCACCAGGATAAGTCTAGTTAATACTTGTTACCATACAAAGATACTACATAGTTATTGACTATACTCCCCACACTATGTATTTCATACCCATGCCTCTTATTTTTCACCTGAAAGTTTGTGCTTCTTAATATCCCTCATCTATATCTTTCTTATCCCAACTACTATGACTGAAAATCAAGATTCAGTCAGTTCAGTCACTCAGTCTTGTCCAACTCTTTGCAACCCCATGAATCGCAGCACCCAGGCCTCCCTGTCCATCACCAACTCCCAGAGTTCTCTCAGACTCACGTCCATCAAGTCAGTGAGGCCATCCCACCATCTCATCCTCAGTTGTCCCATTCTCCTCCTGCCCCCAATCCCTCCCAGTATCAGAGTCTTTTTCCAATGAGTCAACTCTTCACATGAGGTGGCCAAAGTACTGGAGTTTCAGCTTTAGAATCATTCCTTCCAAAGAAATCCCAGGGCTGATATCCTTCAGAATGGACTGGTTGGATCTCCTTGCAGTCCAAGGGACTCTCAGGAGTCTTCTCCAACACCACAGTTCAAGAGCATCAATTCTTCAGTGTTCAGCTTTTTTCACAGTCCAACTCTCACATCCATACATGAGCACTAGAAAAACCATAGCCTTGACTAGATGGACCTTTGTTGGCAAAGTAATGTCTCTGCTTTTGAATATGCTATCTAGGTTGGTCATAACTTTTCTTCCAAGGAGTAAGCATGTGTCTTTTAATTTTATAGCTGCAGTCACCATCTGCAGTGTTTTTGGAGCCCCCCAAAATAAAGTCTGACACTGTTTCTACTGTTTCCCCATCTATTTGCCAGGAAGTGATGGGACCAGATGCCATGATCTTCGTTTTCTGAATGTTGAGCTTTAAGCCAACTTTTTCACTCTCTTCTTTCATTTTCATCAAGAGGCTTTTAGTTCCTCTTCATTTTCTGCCATAAGGGTGTGAATTAAATAATACTGAGAAAAAGATGCAAAAGAGTTGAAAATTAAATTGAAAATTAGAGTAACTTAGTACTATGTACTTTTGAACTGTCCTGTTGGAGAGGGCTCTTGAGAGTCCCTTGGACTTCAAGGAGATCCAACCAGTGAATCCTAAAGGAAATCAGTCTTGAATGTTCATTGGAAGGACTGATGCTGAAGCTGAAACTCCAATACTTTGGCCACCTGATGTGAAGAACTGTCATTGGAAAAAGCCCTGATGCTGGAAAAGACTGAGGCAGGAGGAGAAACGGATGACAGAGGATGAGATGGTTGGATGGCATCTCTGACTCCATGGACATGAGTCTGAGCAAGCTCTAGAATTGGTGATGCACAGGGAAGCCTGGCATGTTGCAGTCCATGTGTCTCAGAGTCAGACACGACTGAGCGACTGAACTAAACTGAACTGAGTACTATGTATAACTATTCGAACTTTTCCAATTTTTATAATTATTCCTATATCTAAATTATAGAAAATATCAGCTCAGTTTGGACACTGTAAGTTTTATTAACATACACTGAAAAAAAATCAGTATAGACCATTCAATGAATCATCAAGTAAATTTAGTAGGAAAAAGATCAATCAAACATATTGCTTCTCTGAACTAATAAGCTTCAAAAGTAGAAAGTCAGTCTAGAAAACCCAAAGAATATACAGTCAATCACTGGAGATTGATGGCATCACTTATGAAAAGAAAAATATACCTGAAAATTATGGGTGAAATGGAGCAATGTGTTTACCTGGAAAACATGCCAGATTAGTCAAGAGATCTGGTGCAAGCAAGACTTGTGTGTGCATGCTCAGCCACATCCAACTCTTTGCGACCCCATGGACTTCAGCTTGCCAGGCTCCTCTGTCCATGGAGTTGTCCACACAGGAATATTGGAGTGGGTTGCCTTTACCTCCTCCAGGCGATCTTCCCAACTCAGGGATCAAACCTGAGTCTCCTGTGTCTCCTGCATTGGCAGACATATTCTTCACCACTGAGCCACCTGGGAAGCTCTCACTCACAGGAATTAAATAGGTGAAGCATGACAATGGATTAACTATGTGAGGTTGGGAAAGAGATTTAATCTTTCTGGACTTCATTGATTACATCCATAGTAAAGGAAGGTTTAAAACTTCACACCAGTCAGAATGGCTGCGATCCAAAAATCTGCAAGCAATAAATGCTGGAGAGGGTGTGGAAAAGGGAACCCTCCTACACTGTTGGTGGGAATGCAAACTAGGACAGCCACTATGGAGAACAGTGTGGAGATTCCTTAAAAATTACAAATAGAACTACCTTATGACCCAGCAATCCCACTGCTGGCATATAATAGCTAGGACATGGAAACAACCTAAATGTCCATCAGCAGATGAATGGATAAGAAAGCTGTATACAATGGAGTATTATTCAGCCGTTAAAAAGAATTCATTTGAATCAGTTCTGATGAGATGGATGAAACTGGAGCCGATTATACAGAGTGAAGTATACTAACACATATATGGAATTTAGGAAGATGGCAATGACGACCCTGTATGCAAGATAGGAAAAAAGACACAGCTGTGTATAACGGACTTTTGGACTCAGAGGGAGAGGGAGAGGGTGGGATGATTTGGGAGAATGGAAATTCTAACATGTATACTATCATGTAAGAATTGAATCGCCAGTCCATGTCTGATGTAGGGTGCAGCATGCTTGGGGCTGGTGCATGGGGATGACAGAATTAAAGATTTTAAAATTAAAAAAAAAAATTCAATGGTTAATGAGTTTGTTTAACTTTTTAAACATTGGCCATCATGCTGCATTTTAGCTCTTACAAGATTCCTAATATTAAGCATTAATTGAGGATTTGCTTGCAAATGCAGAGAACAAAATCTGAAGTTATTGCTTGCTCATTTCCCTCTCGATTTCCTTAAGGAACACTCATGAAATATTAGAAACAGTTATTATGAACCCATAGGACATGGATGATGTTTACAAGTCATAGAAATGTAGATGTTAAGAGAGAATGAGGGAGAGGAAGGGAGGTAGACAGAGGGGAGAAAGATAACATTGAGGAGGAGGATGAGTGAGAGAGGGAGGAGGTTGGGAGGAAGGAAAAAGACAGGGAGATTAATAGCTATTGCTAATTAAGAAACAGCACTAGAAAAATATTGATCACAGTAGAAAGATATTCAGGAATAACAGCAGGCCATTTTGGGGGATGCGAGTCAGTGTTCGGTCATTTAAAAAAATGTCTAGGTGCAGATTATGGTACAATTTTAAGACTAGATTAAAGTACAAGTTTGTAATGTCACACTGTATATTACGGACAAGTTCATCCAAAAAAAAACAAAAACAAAACCAACCCCAATTTTGAACTCTACTAAAGCTTTAAAGCGCAGGGCAAAAATCATTTCAGTCTGGAATATAATCAAGCCATCAGCTGTGAAGGCAAATCTATAGCAAAGCAATAAAGCAAATATAATTTTATGGACCCTTGTAGAGAATGAATGACAGCATGGCTTCAGAATACTGAAAGAGGACACCAAGAATAAATAAGAGAAAAAAAGATTAGACACCCTGAAGATCAGTTCTAAATAATGGGAAAGAATTTTCATTATAAAGCAATTCCATCATATAGACAGGCCAATGTTACAAGGAGCCGAAAAGAAATTATAGAAGAAAATGCTAACCTGTTTTTAGGGGGCAATGTATAAGACTTTGAGTAGCCCTGCTAAGGCTCTCTGCATCTATAGGTAAAATGTAATGTTTATACTTACTATGGTAGCCTAACAATGGCCTTTCAAAAATGTTGACACACTAATTTCTGGAACCTATGAATATGTTGCATTAAATGGCAAAAGGGATTTTGCAGATGGAATGAAGATTATGGACCATGAAATAGAGAGATTATTTTAGATTATGGAGAAAATATAGTCATATGGGCCCTTAAAAATTCAGGAGAAAAAAAAAAAAAAAAGACAGAGACCTGGAGGAAAGAATCATCATGAAATATTAAAGTACCAGAGGGACACTGCCTAAACTTTAAAGTTAGAAGGAGTGAGCCCTGAACCAAGGAATGCTTTGATCCTGGGAAGCCAAGAGGAGCCCTCAGACTAAAGCCAACAAGGATCTGAATTCTGCCAACAACCAGCATGTGCCTTGAAGGGGGTCCTCCCCAGAGCCTCCAGCAAGGAATGCCACCTGGCTGACATCTTGATTTTAGCCCGGTAACATCTGTATCTTATTTCTTATCTATAGAACTATAAAATAATAATTTTTATTGTTTCAGGGAGCTTGTGGTATATTTTTAATAGCTGAAGTTGAAAATGAATGCACTTACAAATCACTAGAGCTTAAAACTACAAGTGTAAACAAAAAAATATACTCACAAACATTGCATTTTGAAATACAAGATGTTTTAAAAGATGTAACTTCTTTGGATGGAACAAACCAAAACAAACCAACAGAACAAACGAAATGTAACTTGGAACAAAAGTTGTTTTTTCACCTATGACTTCATAACTTAAGCACATTAACTTATCCAAACCAGTAAACAAATACTGAAGTGGCCTTGAGTAATAGGTACAGTGGACATATTAAAAAGAGGATTGATTTTGTGCTAAGGCAAGACATATTAATTAAAGTAATAGAAGTTACAAATTGGTCAGGTAGCTATTGAGTATGAAAATATTTATTTGGTTTTCTGTTGTCAGGTCACATAATTGAATATCTTAATAATTAATGCAACTTAATAGAATTTTTATAAGGTTGACTTTGATTAAAACTTCTCTATATGGTGATATTGGAAATACTATGATACCCAACAGATTTACTGCAAATTCCTATAGTAGAAATTTAGTTTATAGATCAGCATTTCATGTTTATTTTGTAGGGAAATACTACTTCTTAACATATCTAGATGGTTTATTTCAAAAAAAAGTAATATATGACTTAAAATGAGCAAATATTAAAAGCAGTATGTTCACAAGCATACAAAGGAGAGTTATTTGAGAATGATTTAGATATAATAATGTATGGGAGAATTTAAGAGATTATTTTAGATCTTGCAAATATGGTAGGACAAGTACTTTAACTGATAATCAAATTAAAAAAAAAAAAAACAAAAACTAAAATACACCAAATGATCACTACCCTTCCCTGAAATAGTGGTCTTCAATAAGACAAAATCAGATTTTTTAAAAATGTAATAAATATATATATATATATACTAAAAAGAAGTACCATTTATAGATTATAATTGATCATCAGACTATCAATCCTTCATAATTTTCTCTTTCTGCCTATCTATATTTCTATCTTCTTATGACTACATGTAGAAGAAAATATCTGAAAATATAACAAAGTGTTCATATCTCATTGTTGAACTAAAACAAACCTGCACTGGGAAAGGAACCCTCATTTTTTTTTTTAATACAGCTATTTTCAAGGCCTGCCTTAAAAAATCTTAATATAAAAAATACAATCTAATTTTAGAATGTATAGCTTAATTTAAAAACAGGATTTTGACATTCACTTAATCCAATATGATTTTTTTAATTTCAAACATTTATGTGAATTAAAAGAGTTACTTTTTACTTGTTAATGTATAAATTTAAATGAGGTAAAACATTAGTAACCTTAAAATTTTTACCTTCAATCTGAAAAGAACCCACTGGAATAAAACTACTCCTGCTAAAATTTGCTTTTGAATGTGCATGCTCAGATTCACTGGATCTTTGCAAATACTCAACAATTTTTTTAAAGAAGAAAATTATTGAAAATAAATTGATAGAAATGACATTTTTCAAAGGAAGAATGTTTTTGAAAATGATCATTTATAGATTATTGAATATATTATTGGATATTTGTTATGTATTGCCATTTAGAGTTTAATTTAATGTGATTCATTATTTTCACCAATATGTCTGAATTTAAACTATTTCTATAAATTGTATTCCACAAAACTTGTTTTTTGCATGTTTGCCAGAGTTTTACAAATTGTATTTAATAGTTTATGGCTCTAATTGACATTTGGAAGGAATATCAGAAACAAAAATGCATGACTCCAAATGTATTGTCTCATTCAAAAACATTGAGTATTCTTGATTGATTTTACAATGTTTAATAAATTTTAAAACAATTTGTCCAAAAATAAGATTTTTTTCTCTATGTGTTTGTTTCTACTTTTCAGCATCCTAAATTAATGTTCAGTCTAGTAAGTGGCCGTCAGTTCAGTTCAGTTCCGTCAATCAGTCATGTCCGACTTTGCAACCCCATAGACTACAGCACACCAAGTTTCCCTGTCCATCAACAACCTCCGTAGTCTACTCAAACTCACATCCATCGAGCTGGTGATGCATTCCAACCATCTCATCTGCCATTGTTCCCTACTCCTCCTGCCTTCAATCTTTCCCAGCCATCAGGGTCTTTTCCAGTGACTCAGTTCTTCACATCAGATAGCCAAACTATTGGAGTTTTAGCTTCAACATCAGTCCTTCCCATGAATATTCAAGACTGATTTCCTCTACAATTGACTGGTTGGATCTCCTTGCAGTCCAAGGGACTCTCAAGAGCCTTCTCCAACACCACAGTTCAAAAGCATCAATTCTTCAATGCTGAGCTTTCTTTATAGTCCAAGTCTCACATCCATACATGACTATTGGAAAAACCATAGCTTTGACTAGATGGACCTTTTAGGCAAAATAATGTCCACTTTATAATATGCTGTCTAGGTTGGCCATAGCTTTTCTTCAATGGAGCAAGCATCTTTTAATTTCATGGCTGCAGTGATCATCTGCAATGATTTTGGAGCGCCCCAAAATAAAATCTCTCACTGTTTCCATTGTTTCCCCATCTACTTGCCATGAAGTCATGGGATCGGATGCCATGATTTTAGTTTTCTGAGTGTTGACTTTTCAGCCAACTTTTCCAGTATCCTCTTTCACTTTCATCAAGAGGCTATTAGTTCCTCTTCACTCTATGCCATAATGTGATGTCATCTCTATATCTAAGGATATTGATATTTCTCCCAGAAATCTTGATTCCAGCTTGTGCTTCATCCAGTCCAGCATTTCACATTATGTACTCTGCATATAAGTTAAATAAGCAGGGTGACAATATACAGCCTTGACTTACTCCTTTCCCTATTTGGAACCAGTCTTTTGATCCATGACCAGTTCTAACTGTTACTTCTTGACCTGCATACAGATTTATCAGGAGGCAGGTCAGGTGGCCTGGTATTCCCATCTCTTTCAGAATTTTCCAGTTTGTTGTGATCCACACAGGCAAAGGCTTTGGGATAGTCAATAACGCAGAAGTAGATGTTTTTCTGGAACTCTCTTGCTTTTTTGTTGATCCGGTCAATGTTGGCAATTTGATCTCTAGTTCCTCTGCCTTTTCTAAAGCCAGCTTGAACATCTGGAAGTTCATGGTTCACATACTCTTGAAGCTTGACTTGGATTAGTTTGAGCATTACTTTGCTAGCATGTGAGAGGAGTGCAATTGTGCAGTAGTTTGAAGATTCTTTGGCATTGCCTTTCTTTGGGATTGGAATGAAAATTGACCTTTTCCAGTCCTGTGGCCACTGCTGAGTTTTCCAAATTTGCTGGCACATTGATTGCAGCACTTTCACAACATAATCTTTTAGGATTTGAAGTAGCTCATCTGGAATTCCATCACCTCCACTAGCTTTGTTCGTAGTGGTGCTTCATAAGGCCCATTTGACTTCGCATTCCAGGATGTCTGGCTTTGGTGAGTTATCACACCATTGTGATTATCTGGGTCCTGAAGATCTTTTTTGTACAGGTCTTCTGTGTATTCCTGCCACTCTTCTTAATATCTTCTGCTTCTGTTAGGTCCCTGCCATTTCTGTCCTTTCTTGAGCCCATCATTGCATGAAATTATCTCTTGATGGCCCTAATTTTCTTGAAGAGATCTCTAGTGTTTCCCATTCTATTGTTTTCCTCTATTTCTTTGCACTGATCACTGAAGAATGCTTTCTTATATCTCCTTGCTATTCTTTGGTGCTCTGCATTCAAGTGGGTGTATCTTTCCTTTTCTTCTTTGCCTTTCACTTCTCTTCATTTCACAGCTATTTGTAAGGCCTCCTCAGACTACTATTTTGCCTCTCTGCATTTCTTTTTCTTGAGGATGATCTTGTTCCCTGCTTCCTGTACAATGTCAGGAACTTTGGTCCATAGTTCTTCAGGCACTGTCTATTGTATCTAATCCTTTGAATCTATTGGTCACTACCACTGTATAATTGTAAGGAATTTGATTTAGGTCATACCTGAATTGTCTAGTGGCCATGCCAAGGGAGTATTGCATAGTACTGTGCATTATTTTCTTAAAATGTTCATATTTCATATCTTACTAGAGCATTGCATTTATTTGCAATTCTCTCTTACAATATCTTGTACTAATAAAAATTTTATACTACTAATTTCTCTCAACTGTTTAATTTGCTTTTAAAGAACCTCCATGAAGGAGTACATGTGTGCTATGTCCTTTTAGTCATGTCCAACTCTTTGCAACCCCATAGACTGTAGCCTACCAGGCCCCTCTGTCCATGATTCTTCTCACAAGAATACTGGAATAGGTTGCCATGCCTTCTCCAGGGGATATTCCTGATCCAGAGATTGAACTCATGTCTCTTAATCTCCTCCACTGGCAGGCAGGCATTATCACTAGTGCCACCTGGGAAGCCAATCATTTTATTTTTCCATAGTTGAAGTTATGATTAAATAATAACATGGGTAAAGAACCTACAAGAAAAGTTCTCAGTATAAATATGCCATCAATAACTATTAACAGAAATTAAGTTAATGTCATACTTTTAAACTGCTCTTATCAAGATCATTAAGATTTTCACTTACTCATATATCTAGGTGATATAAACTGAGAGATTTATGATGGAATTAGCTGTGAGCAAATATTAGTTTTTGAAGTTAGTTTCTATAAATAATTAAGCATAATTGTAAGTATCCTAAAATATGATCTGTGTTTGAGCCATACATAAGGAAATACAAATACATTTATAACTGTTACCACTCAGTAATCATAACAACAATTATCTAATCAGTCATATGCCTCTTTTCATTAATGAACAACATGAATCTCTAATTTAGCCTGAATTGATCAGCTAGAAATGAAGCCAAACTTTTATTTTGGCTTAATTTAATCTTCCTTGAACATTTTTAGAACTCTAATAACAGAATGAATCTTAAAAGAATTTCCACTGGTAAACTATTTCAAAACTTTCAGGAAATTATAAGATATATTCCATCATTTTCTAGATCATTATTTAATGAAAAAGATTATTATTTGATATTCAGATATACCTACTCTGTTACTAATTTATATCCAACTCTAGTTTTCTTATTTATTTTTATCATGGACTTAGAAAGGAAGCTATATAACATTTAGATATGATGTACATAAAGCCCTAAATTGTTTAAATTAAAAAGTAAGACATATACTTAGTAAAACATCAACAAATCTGTAGTGAGAAGTTAAATAGTGATTTAGAGACTATATAAAATAAATGGTCTTATAATATTTTAAAATATCCATGTTTGTCTCTACTTTGTTCCCTTAACAGTATAACATACATTTTAATCTCACTTTTGCTATTGTCATACCTTGCTTTTACCTTTATCTTCACATCTGGGACTTTCAGATTTTTTTCTTACTAAGCCATAAGAAAATAGTTAGCTGGTATTCTGCCATAAGAAGATTGAAACTTTTTATTTATTTTATTCTTTCAATTTAAATTTATTTATTTTAATTGGAGGCTAATTACTTTACAATATATATGATTTTGTTTGAACTTCTTTAGAAATATGGATGTAGATGAATGTGAATTTGTTTATATACATGATGCAAATATGGAAAGGTTTTGAGTTTTATTTCGTCCATTGCCATTTCCATAGCACTTTTTGATTATCACAGTAAAATTTAACAAGCCTCTTCTATAACTGTAAATAGATATATAGTTTTAATAAATAGTTTTAAATACTTAAAAATATCTCATATGTTATGAAAATTTTTTGCCTCTTTATCAATCCATAATTTAAAAATTGGTAACTTTTCTATATCAACTATTTTTCTTCATCCAAGACAAGCTGATTCCATAAGAAAAACATATTTTTTCTGCAGTTTCCTCTGGGATCACATTTTATTATTAGGCCAATTCATCAGAATTTTACAGCTTCATGCCCCAAGCTTTCGAAATGAATTTACCAGAAGGAAAGTATATATTTAATGCTTTATGTTTAAATATTTATATTATTATAAACTTTATTTTATAACACACCATTAACTAAATAAAAAATTAGCAATACTATAATCTCCTAAATAATGTATGTTGGTACATTATTTCTGAGTAATCATTCTAAATCTCTGAAGTTTAAACATTTGTTTCTTACTGCACACTTTCTACATGTCAGAAGTTTAGGAGAAATTTTCTGGATGTTTTGGCTGAGAGGTGAGCATCAGGCTATGATCACGTTGCCACTGTGCCCTTCACTGGAACTGGAGAATTCACTTCAAGCTGACTTACATGGTTGTTATTTAAGACCTCAGTTTTTCTCCTCCTGTTGGCTAAAGACATTCATTCTTTGCCATGTAGGCCTTGCCATAGACATATTGTCCAGATGATGTCTCAGCTGGGCTTAATCAGAGTGACAGATAAAATTTGAGTCTCTTGTAATTTGTTTATGGATGTGATATGTTTATTTTTGCTGTATTCACTTCATTATCCAAGCAAACCATGGTAGTAATACACTATCAGAGGCAACTAAAGAAAATTATGAATGGCAAGAAAGGTTTCATGACCAATTGGAAAAGCAACCATTGCATTATTTAATTTCAGCCTATTTCATAGTATATCTACTTTTAATAAGAATACTAGGAAAACAGTTTGTCTCTGAAAGTAAATATAATATCAACAAAATTCTCTAAAGTAAAAGCTGATTTTAATATTTCATATGATACCTTCACTACCTTCTTACTTATTTAACAGACACATACAGTTGTAGTGGAAGATTACATCTGTTTGAATAAATAATATTTAGCTTGGTCAGAAAAATATGTGATACAGTTTCATTCAGTTGAGCCAATTACATTATTTTTATCATGAGAAATGACTGTGAATTTCTACTACTGCTTTCTAAATGCCATAAACATACCAGAATACATGCTGTATCTTTGGGAATTTGGCTCAAGATTATTTGAGTATTATTCTTAAAATCAATTCAAAATGTTATATATCCTTGAAAGTGAAAGTGGTAGTTGCCCAGTCCTGTCAGACTCTTTGCATCCCCGTGGACTGTAGCCCTCCAGCAACCTCTATCCAAGGGATTTTCAAAGAAAGAATACTGGAGTGGGTTGCCATTTTCTTCTGCAGAGGATCTTCCCAACCCAGGAATCAAACCCAGGTCTCCTGCATTGCAGGCAGATTCTTTACTGGCTGAGCCAAGCATATTTGTATTTTCATAATAGTTTACTTAACATAAACTCTATTTTTGAAAGACTTTCACTATTTAGGAAGTGTATATTAGATTAACGGTATGAAAACCTGAACGTAGCCCCTCCTTATCTACTTAGCAAGTAGTTAGAAGTATCTCAAGTCTCTTGTGTTCACTTCTTCTATTTGCTCCTAATATAATATATCTATTAAAGACTTCCATCAGAATATTCCTGGAGTTCTGAGAGTACTGTGAAAATCATTCGTTCTAAGTATTATTAGTGAAGAATTTATATAAATTGTTTGTAGCATTATCAGACCAGAAAACATGTCAAAAATGCATGCAGGGGGAACTATATTCAATATCTGTAATAACCTATTATTGAAAATCTGAAAAAGCATATTTACACATATATGTAAAACTGAATCACTTCATTGTACACCTGAAACTAACACAAATTATAAATCAAGTATACTTTATAAAAAACTTTAATGTATGCTTATGTAGTTATAGAGATAAATTTAAAGACCCACACCCACACACACACACATTTCAGTCTTAAGTCTTCCTGAAATCTTGTAGTTATGAAACTTGTCTCTCTGCCAAATTTGGGCTATCTGCCCTGTCTGCTATGAGGTAGAATATGTTAATATTTCATTGACATTTGATCAGTGTTGGATTCATCATCCTACTATAAAAAGTAGGACAATAATTTTATTAAACGGAACAAAAGTCTCAGTTCAGAAACATGAATATCATAATTTAAAATATGATCACTTTGAAGAAATATCCATACAATCAATGTAGAGGTAATATTTTGACTATAAAATCATTTTATTATTCTAACAATAAATTATGTATAACATTAAATTAGTAATATGTTCATGCTTTCAGCCTCATTCAGTTGAGTTCAGTCAGTTCAGTCACTCAGTCGTGTCTGACTCTTTGCAACCCCATGAATCACAGCACGCCAGGCCTCCCTGTCCATCACCAACTCCCGGAGTTCACTCAGACTCACGTCCATCGAGTCAGTAATGCCATCCAGCCATCTCATCCTCTGTTGTCCCCTTCTCCTCCTGCCCCCAATCCCTCCCAGCATCAGAGTCTTTTCCAATGAGTCAACTCTTCACATGAGGTGGCCAAAATACTGGAGTTTCAGCTTTAGCATCATTCCTTCCAAAGAAATCCCAGGGCTGATCTCATTCAGAATGGACTGGTTGGATCACCTTGCAGTCCAAGGGACTCTCAAGAGTCTTTTCCAACACTACAGTTCAAAAGCTTCAATTATTTGGCACTCAGCTTTCTTCACAGTCCAACTCTCTCATCCATACATGACCACTGGAAAAACCATAGCCTTGACTAGATGGACCTTGGTCGGCAAAGTAATGTCTCTGCTTTTGAATATGCTATCCAGGTTGCTCATAACTTTCCTTCCAAGGACTAAACATCTTTTAATTTCATGGCTGCAATCACCATCTGCAGTGATTTTGGAGCCCAGAAAAATAAAGTCTGACACCGTTTCCACTGTTTCCCCATCTATTTCCCATGAAGTGATGGGACCAGATGCCATGATCTTCATTTTCTGAATTTTGAGCTTTAAGTCAACTTTTTCGCTCTCCACTTTCACTTTCATCAAGAGGCTTTTAGTTCCTCTTCACTTTCTGCCATAAAGGTGGTGTCATCTGCATAGCCTCATTATGCACAAATTAAATTTCAGCTAATCAAGTGAACCACTTAATGACTATTAGAATAGTATCCAATGGCACCCCACTCCAGTACTCTTGCCTGGAAAATCCCATGGACAGAGGAGCCTGGTAGGCTGCAGTCCATGGGGTTGCTAATAGTCAGGCATGACTGAGCGACTTCACTTTCAATTTTCACTTTCATGCATTGGAGAAGGAAATGGCAACCCACTCCAGTGTTCTTGCCTGGAGAATCCCAGGGACCGGGGAGCCTGATGGGCTGCCATCTGTGGGGTTGCACAGAGTCGGACATGACTGAAGTGACTTAGCAGCAGCAGCAGCAGCAGAATAGTATCATCCTCTTCCATGTCATGCTATGAAGTATCTAATTCTTCTGGGAAATGATGTAATGGAAAGTATAGACAAGATATCAGATATTTTGTACTGAAAGTCATAAAAATTACCATCGACTTTTATGTAAGGTGAAAACCAGGTTCATAATATATGTATCCTTGGATCATCATTCAAAATATTGGTGTTTGTCAAATTCCCACTGCCATCTCTGTGTTATTTTGACCAGAGCATAATGAATGCTTACAAAAGAATCATCTCATTTCTCATTCTGAAGTCTCATAATATAAATTACTTAATTTTCTTTTAGCCACTTGGCATTGCTTATTTTGTAAATTTTGCATTTGCAGCAGTTATTCCAACAAGGTATCTGCAAGAAGGCATTTTAAGTTTATTCCTTAATTAGAACTACCCTGACTGGCAGAAGAACAAAGGAAGTGGCAGATTGGAGTTTTAACGTGATTTCATATTCATCTTGGCTGCCAAGGCTAAACTTGTAATTAAGGGATAATCCCACGGTAAGACCAGACACATAAGCAAATAAACACAACACAGGCCTATGCTTATGGGGCATCTTTATTTAGTTCTTGATTCAGAGAAATATTTTTAAAGGGTTATGAAAATAATTACCATAATAGCACACTGTATTTTAAGAATCTCTTTTTATGCTGAACCTGATATATTATCTCATTCTAAGAGGAACCTTTTCCTTTTTTTAAATGAGAAACTGTTCCTAAAAGATAACTGAAATTCATTTTTTTAAAAAAAGTAAACTAATACGAACTTCACTAAAAGCTAAGCTTCACAAGTTTTAGAATCAAACAAATCTTGGCTTACTTACTCACCCTCTTACATAACTTCTTTCTTAATTGTTCTTCGGTTCAGTTCAGTCACACGGTCGTGTCCCACTCTTTGTGACCCCATGGACTACAGCAACCCAGGCATCCCTGTCCATCAGCAACTCCCAGAGCTTGCTCAAACTCATGTCTATTTAGTTGATGATGCCATCCAGCCATCTTATCCTCTGTCACCCCCTTCTCCTCCTGCCTTCAATCTTTCCCAGCATCAGGCTTTTCCAATGACTCAATTCTTCACATCAGGTGGCCAAAATATTGGAGCTTCAACTTCAGCATCAGTCCATGCAATGAATATTTAGAACTGATTTCCTTTAGGATTAACTGGTTGGATCTCCTTGTAGCCCAACAGACTCTCAAGAGTCTTCTCCAACACCACAGTTCAAAAGCATCAATTCTTTGGTGCTCAGCTTTCTTTATAGTACAACTCTCATATCCATACATGACTACTATCCATACAAAGCTATGGAAAAACCATAGCTTTGACAAGATGGACCTTTTTTGGCAAAGTAATGTCTCTGCTTTATAATATGCTATCTAGGTTGGTCATAGTGTTTCTTCCAAGGAGCAAGCATCTTTTAATTTAATGGCTGCAGTCACCATCTGCAGTGATTCCAGAGCCCCCCAAAATAAAGTCTCTCAAATTTTCCATTGTTTCACCATCTATTTGCCATGAAGTCACGGAACTGGATGCCATGACCTTTGTTTTCTGAATCTTGAGTTTTAGGCCAACTTTTCCATTCTCCTCTTTCACTTTCATCAAGAGGCTCTTTAGTTCTTCTTCACTTTCTGCCGTAAGGGTGGTGTTATCTGCATGTCTGAGGTTATTGATATTTCTCCCAGCAATCTTGATTCCAGCTTGTGTTTCATCCAGCCCAGCATTTTGCATGATGTACTCTGCATATAAGTTAAATAAGCAGGGTGATAATATAGAGCCTTGATGTACTCCTTTCACAATTTGGATTGATAAGTACGTTAATTGCTCTTAACCTAATATAAAAAGGGGATGCAGTATAAAGATTAAATAAAATATAATGTACTGAGTTTTGGTCATGACTTATGTGTATCTGACTTAGTCTTCTAACATAAATAATTATAGAACAGGAAAATATTTAGGAAGTGATGTTTCAGGTATTGAATGCTTCAATACCATATCCATTCCAATACTGTAAATGGGAAGTACTTTCCAAAGCACAGTTGAAAGAGAGTTGAACTCAAACAGAGAACATTGTTCTAACTGGATGGAAGAAATAGAGAACAGACAGAGGACTGCTGATTTGACTGGAATTTAGGCTGATTTCTGGGAAGGAAAATGCCATCAGTTTTGGAGATAGGATTTCAAAACATTAATTTTGGGGAGCCACAAACATTCAGACCATGACATGATAGGAAACTGTCATAAAAGTATGGGAAGAAGTTCTAAGAGGAATAGGGAAGCTTATGTACATGGGCCAAAAGAATAACTTCTGATTCATATAGGGATAATGTAAGTGCTGAAAAAAGATATAATTTTGTGGAGAAATGCCATGGGATAAAGGGACTATGAAAATGAATCCAGATATATTATGGCCAAAATGGCCTTCATGTTCCTCTCAGCTTGATTTAACTTGAGACAGTTTCTCCTTGCCCTTTAAATTTCTTTTCTTAAAGCATTTACTTTAGAAAATTGCAATTGCAAATTCTTTCTCTAACCTCTTTGAAAAAATGGTTTTAAGTCTTATTAAAGTTTTTTGCCAACTTTAAGAGCCAGAAATGCCTTTCTCAAAGACCTGAGAACTATCTTTTTCAAATGTAAATCTTGAAGGACATAACATCCTGTCTCTGTCTCTGTGGGAGAGTAGAAGCGGCTCTTCAGTGGTGCATTGCTCCATGTTGTCATGTCATACTATCTCCTGTATAGACAGGAGGAAGTTTACTTTTTCTTTGATTAAACCTAACTAGCAAATGAAGGTGGCCTATGATCCTATCACCACCACCTCAGCTATTAAAAACTCTCCAGCCTATTGTTTCATGGAGTTCATTTCAGCCTCTTTCCCTCTCTGCAGCAGTCTTAAATGATCTTTCTTATCTGGTTAACTTTGTCCTGTGCAGGTTTTACTTGACAACTGCTTATCTTCCTTGCTTTCTTCTGGAGAGTTGTATTATTACATCACCTAACTCAACTTTGCCGACTAAGGTCCATCTAGTCAAGGCTATGGTTTTCCCTGTGGTCATGTATGGATGTGAGAGTTGGACTGTGAAGAAGGCTGAGCACTGAAGAATTGATGCTTTTGAACTGTGGTGTTGGAGAAGACTCTTGAGAGTCCCTTGGACTGCAAGGAGATCCAACCAGTCCATTCTGAAGGAGATCAACCCTGGGATTTCTTTGGAAGGAATGATGCTAAAGCTGAAACTCCAGTACTTTGGCCACCTCATGAGAAGAGTTGACTCATTGGAAAAGACTCTGATGCTGGGAGGGATTGGGGGCAGGAGGAGAAGGGGACGACAGAGGATGAGATGGCTGGATGGCATCACGAACTCGATGGATATGAGTCTGAGTGAACTCTGGGAGATGGTGATGAACACAGAGGCCTGGTGTGCTGCAATTCATGGGGTCGCAAAGAGTCAGACATGACTGAGCGACTTAACTGAACTCAACTCAACTTTATGCCCAGGGAGCTCTAGCTTGCTTTCATTAGCTGTTGAGCAACTCCCTAAATATTGAAACACAATATTGACCTGCCTATAGAAAAGAGTGATAAGTTGGCTTAGGACAGTCAGCTAGAGAAGAGGCACATTATCCTTTGGGAGTCAAAATCTGTCTAGGATAAACAATTCTTAAGTAATGGTCTCTGTTTCATCACTATTAAAAGAAATCTTGTCTCCGCAGATGCTGACACGTTCTATTGGAGTAATCATGGAAATGTATACTGACATTTAATGATAAATCACAACATTTTTGCAATATAGTGCCTGGTGCAATTTGATTTTACCTTTCAAAAATTTCAGAATTTTCCCACAATATGCTATGTGTATAGCACACAAATATACAGTACTTATTTCTTTCTGCATATTGCTTCATAGTCATAGAAACCCTAGAGACTCATATAGCAAGGTGCAACAGAACTCTTTCCTTCTTAAATAATACTGCTTTATCTATCCTGGCAGTTCGAGATTGACTACTTCATTAGCAAGTCAATGCATGTCCAAGATTCCTATTGATGCTATGATGTTTCTATAAGTACAGATCCTTTTCTAATTGTAGTAGAAGTATGCTGTTTAAATGTTCCAAGTAGAATGCTAACAGTTATGTCAATAAATTTCCTTAGCACGTGTGTATATTTGCAAATGTATGTGTCTTTATCTATCTTTCCTTTTCTGAGATCACCAAATTTGCAAATCAAGCGTACCAGAGAGCAAGAGTTCTAAACTGATTAATTATTCTATCTGCATTGAAGAAATAGAAAGAGACAGTGCTTCAGATAATCAACATTCAAGTTACTCAGAGATATACATGCTGTATTTATCATTTTGAATTGCTCTTGACATCTAATAATTTTTACCTTGAAATAATTTTGTTTTCTTTGATTTTCATGCATTTCAACCTTTTCAAAAGTATAGCTTATTCAGTTAGATCAGATAATCTCTATTATTAAAATAGTTTAAAGTTTTCAGATTATTTTTTCTCATTTTTATGTTTTCTTTTTGCTATTTATTTTTTATGTATAGATATTTAACTTGGAGAACTCGTTTTCTGTTTCGGCCTGTCATCTAACTGGTAAATGACCATTAGATTACTATATGTACACATAAGGCTGCCAGATATAATTAAAATATTGCTAAAATAATGTTTTGGTATATTTTTCATTGATTTACTGTTTATATATTCTATTATAATTTTTAGTCAGCTAGTGATTTGGCTTTATCTTTATCTTATGATGGATGTTGCTAACAATTAATGTGGTGTTAATAGACCCTTAAGGAGCCAAAAGTGAGTATTTTGGGTCCCAAAATAATGGACTGTAGGTTGTTGACTTGTACTTATGGGGTAGGTAGGACACTGCTGTGGTTCCTTCGACTGGGAGTTAATGTTGTGTCACTTTCTTGAGTACTCACCCATGTTATCAGCTTCGCATGTGGCACTAGTGATAAAGAACCTGCTTGCCAGTGCAGGTGGACATAAGAGACATGGCTTTGATCCCTGGGTTGGGAAGATCCCCTGGAGGAGGGCAATGGCAACCCACTCCAGTATTCTTGCTTGGAGAAGCCCATGAACAGAGGAACCTGGCAGGATGTAGTCCATAGGATCACACAGAGTCAGACAGGACTGAAGCAACTGAGCATGAGCATGTTATCAGTTTGTTTCATCAAAAGTCAGAACCTGTCTTTTGTTGGCTTATTTCACATAAGACCTGATCACAGGAATGAAAGAAATCATCTAATTATTGGTTTCAATATCACAAGAAATTAGTTTGATCTGATGTCATAGAGAATGCACAGGATGATTAGAGATGCATTTATTCAGTCCACCGCAATAACAAGGAACATCTCTAAGAAAAGGGAATCCTAAGGCTCTATGCTATGCTATGGTATGCTAAGTTGCTTCAGTCGTGTCCGACTCTGCGCAACCCCATAGACAGCAGCCCACCAGGCTCCCCCGTCCCTGGGATTCTCCAGGCAAGAACACTGGAGTGGGTTGCCAATTCCTTCTCCAATGCAAGAAAGTGAGAAGTAAAAGTGAAGTCGCTCAGTCATGTCCGACTCTTAGCAACCCCATGGACCCCATGGGATTTTCCAGGCAAGAGTACTGGAGTGGGATACCATTGCCTTCTGTAGAGGCAAGCAAACAAGGAAGTCATCAAGAAGTCTTAGGATAGTACGAGAGGTGATAGAAGTGAGTAGTATAACAGCTTGTGCAGGGTTGGAGGAGCACTGTGGTCCTCTGTGGTTAGTTATTTCCTTGAACACAAATGAGTGGGGGATTTCTTAACTGCTTCACTTTTCCAGGGCCAAAAATCAGGTGAAGTTTAACATTATCAAGGCAACATCTAAAAGATCATGCTAGAGTGCAAAGTTTTCTCCTGATCATAATGTATATAAAGCCTAAAATTAGTCACTATCTGAATCATTAAATTAAGCTGATTTTTTTTTCCAATGAAAGTAAGTGTGATTCCCCAGTCTCCTCCATTTTGGTTGATGACACTTAGGCTTTTTCTCTTTCCAAGAGAAATATTAGGGAACAATAAGCATGATTCATTGCTTAGAGACATATGCACAATTTGTGGGTGAATGCTTTTGTCAATTCCTTTTTTATAAGCAATATAAATTATTTCAGGGGAATAGAATGGCTCAGATTCTATGGTAACATATTTTGGGAAAATTAATGCCAAGTTTACAGGCTCTATATCTTCCAGATGATAAAGACTCTTATCTGGAAGATAGCCAATATCTTTGTCATAAGATGCAGGATTTTCAAAGGGTCTCTGGCGATAGATACTCTCCCCTACTCACATATAATTTTTTCTCTCTCTCCTGTTTATCCCAACAGCTCCTTTATATAATTAATACTTACTGAATCTTTCCTATGCATTAAATTGGTACCACCACAAATATATACTCCTGATTTATACATTTTTCCTTCCATCACTGATATTTGATTTTTTTGAAACCATTAAAATATCTTTTCTCTCTGAAATGTTATTTCTTTTCCCTTATGTCAGTCATTCTGTGTGTTCATTTTTTATTTGTTTATCTTTTCATACTGTTCTTTGCATATCTAATGATCTCTGGATGGCAGTTCATTTTTAGGAATGAGGAGCTAAGTGAATTGATTAACATTGCTGCAATGGATTTTCTGTTTTTGTCAGCTTTCCCATGAATGAAAGAATTAGCCATATTTTTGTATTATATTGGGGCTTCCCTGGTGGCTCAGAGGTTAAAGCGTCTGCCTCCAATGCAGGAGACCTGGGTTCGATCCCTGGGTCGGAAAGATCCCTTGGAGAAGGAAATGGCAATCCACTCCAGTATTCTTGCCTGGAGAATCCCATGGATGGAGAAGCCTAGTAAGTTACAGTCCATGGGGTCGCAAAGAGTCGGACACGACTGAGCGACTTCACCACCTTCACCTTGTATTATATTAGGATAGGGATACAATTGATATGCTCACTTTTAGGATGTGAATAAGAAATTGGCAAACAGGAAGAAGAGGGGCTCATGCTAAGACAATTCAATCCTGAAAGCTAATCCCTAGCTTCTTTCTTACAGGCCACCAATTCTGAGTATTTTTTTTTCCTCCCCCTTTGGGAGAAAACTCCATTCTGCTGAGGAAGGAAGGGTAAATGGTTAAACTTTCAAATGTCACTTTCATTAATCATGTTATCTCCTTCCAAATTCATTTGTTAAGCAATTAATTTGATGATCTATATTTCATTAAGTTTGATGCTTCACCCATTCAACATATATTTATTGACCAAAACTGTTCTAGTTCTGAAAACCTTGTCACTGAAAATATTGTACATAAGCCCAAGTTCATAGTGAAGATCCTCTTTGGTAAGGTTCACAAAAGTAAACAGATTACAGTAGTAGAATAGGGTAAATTATTCAGCAGATAAAGTAAAGGATGTTATGAAATCAATCAGAATCATTACTAGTGCCAGCTTTGGGGACAAGGTCATAGAAAGCTGAGACACTGGATAATCAGGAGTCAGCATGGCAAAGCAGGTAGGCTGGGAGAAGAGTAGTTATGAACAACAAAGGAACTGCATATACCTATAAGGAACTTGCCACAGTCCAGTGAAGTTGGTAAGAGTAAGCTCAGGGAGCTACGTGAGCAAAAGCCAGACTGAGTAATTAAAAGATAGGATTTGAGGACAGCTCAATGAGTTGGTTGTGATGAGGAACACAGGGACCTGTTGGCATTGGATTATAGAAAATGAATTGTCTTATGTCCTCTGTAAATCACTCCATTCTGGTAACAGATCTACATGCAAATAAAGTTTTAAAACTATTAAAATATAACCAGGCATTTCATAGGATATGTTTGATAAGAGAAAGAAAAGCAGTTTAGGGAGTTTATATTATTGAGTGAAATGAATTAGATATGAAAGGGAAAGGGAAAGTGAAGTCTATTAGTCGTGTCCAACTCTTTGCGACCCCATGCACAATAGCCTGCACCAGGCTCCTCTGTCCATGGGATTTTCTAAGCAAGCGTACTGGAATGGGTTGCCATTTCCTTCTCCAGGGAATCTTCCCAACCCAGAGATCGAACCCAGGTCTCCCACATTGTAGACAGACGCTTTACCATCTGAGCCACCAGGGAAGTCTGATCTCCTTGAATTAGATATAGTAATATTCAATTCGTGTTTTATAAGCAAACATACAGTGAGGGAGAGCCTTGAGACAAATATCAGAGTGAAATGGCAGATCACTTACCAAAATGCCTTTTTTTCTAAATTGGAAAGAATGGAGAGATGAAATGAAAGCCCACTGAAAATCTGGCTCAGATGTTGAGATAGATAATAGCAGACATGTATGATGAAAGTAGGTAAAGTTTTATAGTAGTACTCATCTAATAAAACTTTCTGGAGAAGGCAGATTGGTCTAAAATGATTTCAGAAAGCAAGAAGAGGTGATGGAATTGGGTTTTATTTTTGAGTGAGCTCAGAGTGAGAATTTCTTCTCATAGGGCCATGATTTACACAGCTCTAACTTCTTGGTTGTGCCAAAGGAAATGTGCAGGCTTTCTTATTAGCTTGCCCTTTGTGGGGCAGAAGGAGCTAGGAGAGTGGTGGGTTTGAAAGCTGCCAGTACTCAACCTGAAAATATGAAGTTAAGTCTTAATGCAGAGGGAAATCTTTCTCAAGTTCTGAATGTGACAAGATGCTTTTTCTCATTCCATGCTGATGCATGAGTCTAAAATAGATGTTTAAAATAACAGAAATTCTAACGTTTAGCTTTTCATCCATTTTCTGGGAGGTTTGGGCAATCACATTTCAAGAAATCACCTTGATCTAAATGTTCAGCTATTAACTTTTTTGACAGTAGTTTTAGTGAAAGAACTAAACTATCTGCTGAGACTAGCAGCCTGAGCTCCTTCCAAAATATAGCATTCAGTTCAGTTCAGTTCAGTCGCTCAGTCGTGTCCGACTCTTTGGGACCCCATGAATCCCAGCACGCCAGGTCTCTCTGTCCATCACCATCTCCCGGAGTTCACTCAGACTCATGTCCATCGAGTCAGTGATGCCATCCAGCCATCTCATCCTCTGTCGCCCCCTTCTCCTCCTGCCCCCAATCCCTCCCAGCATCAGAGTCTTTTCCAATGAGTCAACTCTTCGCATGAGGTGGGCAAAGTACTGGAGTTTTAGCTTCAGCGTCATTCCCTCCAAAGACATCCCAGGGCTGATTAGTGTCTGAAATAAGACAGCAGCCAGTCCAGAGCAAGTCATTGGAATTAGATTATGATTTTTGACATTAGGACTAGGTCAGCACCAGAACTGGGACTAGAAAAAGTAGAGTTGGACCATAAAATAAACTAATTGAGAGTCTGTATTCACAAGCTAACAACTTACTTTGAACTGTGTAAAAGTGAATGAGAAGAATTGACTTACCTCCAAAAATTCAAGGAAGTTTGTTTAGATTATTTCAAAAGGAGAAGAGAAAGTTTTGGAGAAGACATGAAATGGGCATAATTTTCAAGCTCTTAACATCTAAAGTTTGATAAATTCATCTTTTAAGAACTCTTAACTAAGCAAAAATTATATCCTTGATGCTATTCCTCCTTACTTAGGTGGACAAAATGTCTTCAAATAACCATTAAAGAAATAAATTGTCTATATGATCACCAGATCTTTTACACAAGGATACTGAACTGGGTAGCTCTTCCCCTCTCTAGGGGATCTTCCCAATCCAGGGATCGAACCCAGGTCTCTCTCATTGTAGATGGATTCTTTACCAGCTGAGCCAGGAATGTCCAAGAATACTAGAGTGGGTAGCCCATTCCTTCTCCAGTGGATCTTCCCTACCAAGGAATTGAACTGGGATTTCCTGCATTGCAGTTGGATTCCTTACCACCTGAGCTACAAGAGAAACCCTTTAAATCATTAGAGAAAAGGAACACCTCAGTTTTGATAGTCCTCAGCAGCATATATTGTTTTAAACACATCAAAATTACCTGCCCTTTCTGGATTAAAAACTTCAGGAAAGAGAGAATTGATTTCATTTTGGAAAATGTTTTTGGATTTAAACAGTCATCTCCTACTGAGTTTTTAAAAATTTTCTTCTTGATGAAGAATTAATTTATAGTAATGAATTATAAAGAGAAGTGAAAAAGTGTTAATTCAGATACACTGCATATTGCTATGCAATTAGTAATATATTAGTAATAAGTTAGTGTGGTTACAGATGGTTAATGATCTGAATACACCTTCATTCCGAAAGAAGAGCAAACACTTGGGAAACCAGAGAATCAGCTACACTCAGAAAAGGTTTGAGGCTCAAGATATTTCATAGTTGTTAATAGCATTAAAAAATTAATTGCTGCTAAGCACAGACATTATTTGGAAAGTAGAAATAACTCAATGTGTTTTGCTATGAATAATGATAAAAATTCACTTTAAAAATAGGCCATACCTCTCAAAATTAGAAGCCAATACACACCATAGTTCAGGAACCAAAATTTTACATCTACTGCTGCCATTTGCTAACTGTATGAAATTGGCAGGTTAATTAATCTCTGTACCTTAGTTCCTTTATTAGTAGCATGAGAGTGGTGTTATGCATATATCATTTTGTTGCTGAGAGAACTAAACACGTGTTAACTACAAGCTAAATATCTCCCATCCATAAGCATCAAAATATTAGGTCTTTTAAAAGGATACTTACCTTTGTTTAACTTGAAAGCTCTTCAGATGAAAATACTGACTCTTATCACAAAGTTTGTCATCACTCTTTCCCAAACTTCAAATGAATGACTTTTATAATTTTGCTGTTTAATAATATGTGTATGCTCATGAATGCTTCCCAAAACATTGATCTTGTCAAAAGGAAGACATACACCCCCCTTATTTGATTAAAATAGTAATAATAAGGAAGAATATAATGTGTAGCTAAATGATAGATCCTTCAGCCTCAAAATTTCATTTGGCACATGGAAAGAACTTAAAATAGTTGCTTATTACTATTATTTGATCATATTAACTTTATTAATGACTATAGAATTAATTTTAACTACTTGACATGTAGCAGTCTTAAATTGGCATGCTAAAGACTATGGTTACATGTTTTGCTTCATTCATTTTCTCCTTTTTTCTGAAAACTGTTTACAGACTTTAATTCTAAACTTTTTGGTTCAAAGTTATGACTGTGAATTTTTCATCCTAAAGCTTCACATAATTAATAAAAAGGCCCCTATATGTTCAGATGGACTTCTCTGGTGACTCAGGGGTGAAGAACCCACCTGCCAATGCAGGAGATGTGGGTTCGATCCTTGAATCAGCAAGATGCCCTGGAGAAGGAAATGGCAACTCACTCCAAAATTCTTGCCTGATAAATACCATGGATAGAGGGGCCCGGTGGACTACAGTCCATGGGGTCCCAGAAGAGTTGGGACATGTTCATGGAATATTTCACTTATTTGCTTCTAATTCTGTATGTGCTTTTTTCCATCTCTACTTTGTTTTTAATGTCAGAGTTTTGTGATACACATTTCATTATTTCTCTAATTTCTAATCCCTATGTTTTATACTTGCATATTAATTTTCTTTTTCTTAAAATGTTTAAAGTTTGAGACCTATAATAATACCCATAATATTACATTTTAAATTTTCATGTTGAAATTTTTGTTTTATAATTAAACAGCCACTTGTGTATATATGTACACTCATATGTATATACACACATATATCCTGCATTGCTCATCAGTCAATACCTTTTAATAGAAATTCACTATATGTGTATACTTTAGAACATGGAAAGTAACTATCATATGGAATTATTGGTCATAAATGTTACTCCTTGAAATCTTTTATTCCTAGCACCACTGCCTTTTGTCATATATTGATGCAAAAGATATGTTGAATGGGAACTTGATTTTTGTCCAGTTACAGATTATTCAGTATTGCTCTGACTGTCTCTGTTTGATAAACTACTGTGCACCAGGGAAGCATTCTGCTTCTTGCTTTGTGTTTGACCTCAGTTCTGTTCCAGGAAGAAAATGTAGTTATGTCTGATCTTCTTGTAGCTCTGACCCTCCATGGCATTGAAGAGCATCTAGTGAAGTTCAGTGAGCCTGCTTTCTATTGTTTTGCCCACCTCTGCCCTTTGGTCTCCCAGTACAATGTCAGGTGACTGTAATTAATCTACAGTGACAAAAAGCAGGTTCAAGTGGCCTATTTCCTGTTTGACCTTTTGTCTCCCCTGGATTTTGTGGAACAGTGGGTGAGATTTAGATTTGTAGCAAACACCTTTTATTTCCTGTGTCATGACCCCTCAATTCACTAGAATTTCAGTACAACTGTGGTGAAGAACTTTGAACACTTTGACCCACACCCGAGCTCAAGTGCCTTCCACAGTGTCTCTTCACTTTCACACCTCAGATTTCTCTCTAAAGTTAAAAGGAAAGCACTAATAATCCCTTCAAAACACAAAGTTCACACTCCTGGGAAGCAATTTGCAACAGATGGGGAGAAGCAGTGGATTCATAAAGGCCTCAACTTTCAATCCCTTACATGGATGACTTTGATAGTTACTCTGTAAGGTTTCATTTTAGTTTTTATTTTCCTTCTGTGTTTATCTCTAGCAACTCCTTTACTCAACTCTATGGAATTTACTTTCAAATAAATTACTAGTGCTGAGGTATACCTTCCAGGAACTGGGAAGCCCCAATGGCTCAAGAGATAAAGAATCTTCCTGCAGTCCAGGAGATGCAGGAGACATGGGTTCGATCCCTGGGTTGCAAAGATCCCCTGGAGAAGAAAATGGCAACACACTCCAGTGTTCTTGCCTGGAGAAATCCATGGACAGAAGAGCCTGGGGAGCTAGAGTCCATGGGGTCACAAAAAATCAGACACAACAGAGCACACCCACACAACAAATTAAAACCAGATTTTTCCAGTTTTCCTCTTTCTATTTCTGCAACACCATGCTATTTTCCCAGGACTTCCCTGTAGCTCAGATGGTAAAGAATCTGTCTGCAATGCAGAAGACCCAGGTTCGGTCCATGGGTTGGGAAGATCCTCTGGAGAAAGAAATGGCAATCCACTCCAGTATTCTTGCCTGGAGAATCCCATGGACAGAGGAGCCTGGTGGACTATAGCCCATGGGGTCGCGAAGAATTGGACACGACTGAGCAATTAACACTGCTACTACTACATGCTACTATCCCATAGAGGAGAGGTTTGAGTTATGGCTTTTTCCCTTCAATATAGTACTAAATGTATTCTACCTAGCAGAAATTGATGCTTCTGACACATAGCAAATATCAGTTCAGTTCAGTTCAGTCACTCAGTCATGTCCAACTCTTTGCAAACCCACGAACCACAGCACGCCAGGCCTCCCTGTCCATCACCAACCCCCAGAGTTCACCACGTCCATTGAGTTGGTGATGCCATTCAAACATCTCATCCTCTGTCATCCCCTTCCTACCCTCAATCTTTCCCAGCATCAGGTCTTTCAAATGAGTCAGCTCTTCCCATCAAGTGGCCAAAGTATTGGAGTTTCAGCCTCAACATCAGTCCTTCCAGTGAACACCCAGGACTGATCTCCTTTAGGATGGACTAGTTGGATCTCCTTGCTGTCTAAGGGACTCTCGAGAGTCTTCCCCAACACCACAGTTCAAAAGAATCAATTCTTTAGTGCTCAGTTTTCTTTATATTACAACTCTCGCATCCATACATGACTACTGAAAAAACCATAGCCTTGACTAGATGGACCTTGTTGACAAAGTAATGTCTCTGCTTTTTAATATGCAATCTAGTTGGGTCATAACTTTCTTTCCAAGGAGTAAGCATCTTTTAATTTCATGGCTGCAGTCACCATCTGCTGTGACTTTGGAGCCCCAAAATTAAAGTCAGCCACTGTTTCCACTTCCATGGGGTCGCACAGAGTTGGACATAACTGAAGCAACTTAGCATGCATGCATGCACTGGAGAAGGAAATAGCAACCCACTCCAGTATTCTTGCCTGGAGAATCCCAGGGACAGGGGAGCCTGGTGGGCTACTGTCTATGGGGTCGCACAGAGTCTGACATGACTGACGTGACTTAGCAGCAGCAGCAGCAGCAGCAGCCATCTATTTCCCATGAAGTGATGAGACCAGATGCCATGATCTTAGTTTTCTGAATGTTGAGCTTGAAGCCAACTTTTTCACTCTCCTCTTTCACTTTCATCAAGAGGCTCTTTAGTTCTTCACTTTCTGCCATAAGAGTGGTGTCATCTGCATATCTGAGGTTATTGATATTTCTCCTGGCAATCTTGATTCCAGCTTGTGTTTCCTCCAGCCCAGTGTGTCTCATGATGTACTCTGCATGTAAGTTAAAAAAACAGGGTGACAATATACAGCCTTGACATACTCCTTTTCCTATTTGGAACCAGTCTGTTGTTCCATATCCAGTTCTAACTGTTGCTTCCTGACCTGCATACAGGTTTTTCAAGAGGCAGGTCAAGTGGTCTGGCATTCCCATCTCTTTCAGAATGTTCCACAGTTTATTATGATCCACACAGTCAAAGGCTTTGGCATAGTCAATAAACCATAAATAGATGTTTTTCTGGAACTCTCTTGCTTTTTCGATGATCCAGCAGATGTTGGCAATTTGATTTCTGATTCCTCTGCCTTTTTTTAAAACCAGCTTGAAAATCTGGAAGTTCATGGTTCATGTATTGCTGAAGCCTGGCTTGGAGAATTTTGAGCACTACTTTACTAGCATGTGAAATAAGTGAAATTGTGTGGTAGTTGGAGCATTCTTTGGCATTGCCTTTCTTTGGGGTTGGAAATATGATGGTACATAATTTTTTGTTATCATCATTTTTCAGTTGATTGGTCATTTTCAACATCAAGTTGGAAAATTCTGCTTCTGCCCATGATAGTGGAGCATGTTTAACATCCATCCTTAAGAAATCAAAAAAAATTGAAAAAATAAATAGTAGTTCTTGGACATTTGATTACAGGCAGCACAGAACAGTGATCTTTGAGAAATGGGAAGCATGAAAGCCATATGATTGCCTAGGAATAAGTGTGGCATAGGCAGAGTCGGGGGTATCCCTGAATTGAGGGTTAAAAAGAGATCATGATAACTATAATCCACAAGTCAGAGAGGAAGTACTTGCATAGAGAGAGAACTCTGGAAATTTTCAGAAGGTCCATTTCATCAGAGTGGTCATCAGCTCATGCACGTGAAGAGACTTAAGCTGGGGCAATATTATAAGAAAGAGAAATAAACAATACATGGCTACATATAGAGTTTCTAAGAATGTCAAAAATTTTATTAAAACTAATAACTAAATTCAGTAAAGATGTTAAGGTGCCAGGTCAATATATGAAAATCTATTATATTCCAATATATCAGTAATGTGTAATCAGAAATTAAACTTTAAAAATTGAGACCATTTGCAATAGCATCAAGAAACATGGAATATTAGGTAAACATCAATAAAACATGTGCCAGAACTGTATGCTGAAAATTGCAAAACTTTGGTCAAAGAAAACAAAGAAGACATTTGAGTAATAAAAAAGTATATCATATATGGATTAGAAGTATCAGTGCAAAAGATGTAAATTCTCTCAAACATGGTATGTAAAGCCAATGCAACACAAATCAAAATCACATCAAGATTTTGGCAGAAATTAACAAATTGATTCTACAATTTACAAAAAGGCAAAAGAATTAGACAAGTTCAACAATTTGGAAAAAGTTGAAACTCACTATAAATTCATAGTTTTCAAGATAGCCTAGTATCAGTAACAGTGATAGCATATAAATAAATGAAACAGAATAAAATTCCAAAATACATCCACACATAAAAGAGCAATTCATTTCTGAGAAAGGTGCAGAGAAAATTCAATGCAGAGAAGGTTATTTTTCAGCAAATTGTTTTCACACGATTAAAAATATACATTAAATATAAATAAAGCTTTTTATTTTGCATGATATTAAAATTAACTCAAAGTGGATCATAAATCTCAATGTAATAACATACAACTTCTTGAAAAATACAAATGTTTTGTGACCTTGGGTTAGGTAAAGATTTCTTGGATATGACACCAAAAATATGGTACAATAGTCCCACTTTATCATCAGAGAATACTTTCCAAACCCCTAGTGGATGGCTAAAACTGCGGATAGTACTGATCCCAGACACACTATGCTTTTTTCCTATTCATACGTATGTATGATTAAGTCTAATTCATAAATTAGGAATATTAAAGAGATTAACATCAGAGACTAATGATAAAGTTAAACATTAATAGCAGTATACCATAATAAAGTTATGTGAATATGTTTTCTCCCTCAAAATATCTTACTGTACTCTACTCACTCTTCTTGTGATAATGTGATATGATAGAATGCCTGCATAATAACACAAAGTGAAGTGGATAAAGTAGGCATTGTGATGCAGTGTTAATTTTAATCTTCTAACAATATGTCCAAAGGAGAATCATCTGCTTCAGGTGATCCTGGATCATCAAACCATGACAAGTGGGATTGTGTGAGATTTCATCACACTACTCAGAAAAGTATTCCTTTTAAAACTTATGAATTGTCTATTTCTGTAATTTTCCATTTATTAATTTCTAATCTCAGGTAACTAAAACCAGAGAAATTGCAATCTCAGATCAGAGGAGACTATGTACATAAAAGAAAATAAAATGATAGGTAGTTCTTTAATATAGCTTTTAACCCTTAGCTGTTCCCTAGCAGCTCAATAATTTAAGATGCAAGAAGAAGCTTATGTAATATTCACACTGAATTGTTTTTAAACCCTTATGCAAAGTTGTCAATTAATTAGAAATTGCAGAATATTCATTCCATCTACTCCCATTTTGATCCTTAAAAAGTATTCTGGACAGTACATTGTGTACCACTATTATCCAATATAATATAGTTGGCTTCTACAGTTCTCTAACCTGAATTGCAATAACAGATGTAACTTTATCACTTTAACTATTTTTGTTTCCAATAATTTAATATTGGCAAATGTATTATAATATAAAGATCAGCACAGTTATACAGGTGGAGACAGAGGAAGAATCTGAAGTTAATTTGATTAAATTAATGGCACTGATCCCTGAAATGCTCTGTGATTTATTTCAGTGCACCTCTCCCTTTTAACCTGTCCCTTTCTGAATTTCACAAGTATAATTCATTCTCATTGTTCAAAGTGTGGAGAAATGAATCTCATAAATTATTACAAGCAAATTACTTTTCTTCCTTTTATTATGCCTTGTATATCCCCAGGAGGTAGTACACACGAGGTCACTGGCAATTTAAAAAAAAAAAAATCACTTTGATCACCACTTGTTTTTACTAGATTCTCCTAATTTAGTCCAAAGAAAGGGCAAGCAGTTTCAGTATGTTAGGTAGTTAGAATAGGAAAAAGAAGTCCAGAATGGCAGTGGCTAAAAGACAAAGAAGGGAAAAGCCTGCGAAGATAGAACAAGGACCAGAGTGAGGACCTCAGGGAGAAGAGACAGCACGCCTGGCTAACCCATTTACACAGGGCAGGCCCAAGGGGAGGAGAAAAAAAAAAAAAAAAAGAGAAGCCAAAGGGCTAGGGCTCTCTCTCTCTCTCTCTTTTCTTCTCTTCATGTCTTTTGGGTCAGCATGCCCTCACACTTCAAGGATGTATTTTCTTTTATTTTCTAAATAAAACTGAGCTGTAACACTGATCTGTCTGAGAGCTGTGACAGTCTGTCCAAGGGCTTTAACACTCATCACTTCAAATTTTTGTTGTGATGAGACAGAACAGAGGAAATTACACATTCTCACAACAAATATCTTTTCAGAAAATGCTATCATTCTACATATCATTCATTTAATTTTATTCCTCATGTGACCATTTAAACACATATCTTCCCCAAATAATATATCCTGTAGTTAAAATAGTTAAAATGTTTGAACCATATTCCTTTGAGTGAGATGTGTTGAAGCCAGATGCAGATCAAAAGAGAAAAACTGAAAAGTTATATAGTGTTATGATTTTCACAGTTCCTAGGGAGAGCATGGCATTCCACATGGAACCACTTGGAAGCACCCTGGTTGGTAAGAAGGTAGAAAGAACGGAACCATAAGCAAGTACTTTTACTGTAGGATGAGGCAGAGTAAGTGGGTTTAAGTTTGGCTACTTGTGTTTGAAAGTGGCACCCCTGCAAAATCATGTTCACTGAGACTGTTAGATCATATGGTCTGGGACTGTCTAATGTCTCCAGATATTTGGGGGTGTTCACAGGTTTACTTGGGAAGATTTGGTGACTGTTTTATAGATGTTAAAACATCAGTTTACAGAAATTAAAATCAATATATTAAGCCCAAAAGAAAATGGAAAAGCAATGTTTATCTGCAATATTTATAACATAATGATTTATTATTTGCAGTTTAATGATTATTTATAAATTATACTTTGGTAAAGTCAATCATAAAAGATTAATTTCCACATTTTCATATTTTTACCTTTTGATTTACTCAACAATTTTTTGTATTATAATGTTAATATTATGAGATCAGCAACATATGTAAATAAAACTGTATTTTTGTGTTCATGTTTTAAAATTAATATTTGCATCCACATAAAATCTCTAAGTGACTAGATATATTAGAACATATAATGTCTAAGATTATCCTGTCAGGAAAATAATTAAAACTTCATAATAGAG
This sequence comes from Ovis aries, assembly GCF_016772045.2. Taxonomy (NCBI): domain Eukaryota; kingdom Metazoa; phylum Chordata; class Mammalia; order Artiodactyla; family Bovidae; genus Ovis; species Ovis aries. The sequence continues at coordinate 65,395,106 of NC_056063.1, forward strand.
TTTATCAAAATAGATGCTTGTGCCCAATGTCTTAAAAATCAGTAATCTAAATGTATCAGATCTTGTAAAAAGAAAACCTAGAAGCCAAACCAATGTAAATATTTGGCTATATATAGCCTTGTAAATTAAAAATTAAATTTTCCAGTTTAATCTTTGTAACTGAACACTTGAATCTGATCCAACACAGCTATAAGAATAAAAGGCAACAAACATGTAATGTAGACAATCTCACTATTGAGGAATAATTTATCATGTAATATTAAATATTCAAGATTTTTCTGAATAGTTTTTGAAGTGAATTTGGAAACAAACAAAATTATGTCTGTTGAATATCTAAGCATCCAGGAACTGTACTAACTATATTATTTATCTCTATAGCATTCAATTTTGAATATGTAATATACTATTACTCAAATTTTTTCAGAAAATCTGAATAAAATATAATTGAAGAACACCAAAGAAAAAGTTAATGTCTGTCTAGTTTTTCCTTTTCTCTATCTACATACATCTAAGTTTCAACTACTCTTAAAACAATCTTTAGAGATCAGAGCACAGGAATAGAAGTATCTCCCTGCATTCATAGTTTCTTACTTTCCACAACTTCCACATTACTCCTTCATCACTCCCTATGGTTCTCCACACACAGTGTCTCTCTATATAAGCACTTTTATATGGACAGTACATTATGAGATCACCTGCTTAAAAATATTTCATCTGCAGATTTGGTATCATTCTATTCCTTTAATTCAAATGAATTATATTTTCTGGAAGAGACACCTCCAAAAGTCCAATACAATCAGAATAAAATTGATAGGGAATAAGCTCTTGGATAACGCAAAGGACAGGTGATATTCATAATTAGTGATGAAAATGGACAAAACAAGAATTTGAAGAAAGGGATTGAAGATATTAGAGAAAACTATGAGGTCATCTCAGGGATAATTTAATAGGTAAGAATCAACTTAGTGAATTGCATATATAGAAATGAAGGTAGAGACTTCACTTATTTCAGACTACATATACCCTTTCATCCTGATTCGAGCAGGAATTTCTAAGTCTGCATTGATACTTCATGGTGATAAGTGAAATACTGATACCAGAAACTAACCCCTCTCATTTGTATAATCATAGGATGCAGAAAACAGTGCTGGCCTAGGATCTAGAACCAGAAACAGGGAGGTGAAATACAATTCAACCTAGACTGAAGCTGCAGTAGCATGTCCTGTCTGCACTCAAGGATTGGTGTGGCTATCGTGTGGGAAATTCTCAAAGAGATGGGAATACCAGACCACGTGACCTGCCTCTTGAGAAACCTATATGCAGGTCAGGAAGCAACAGTTAGAACTGGACATGGAACAACAGACTGGTTCCAAATAGGAAAAGGAGTATGTCAAGGCTGTATATTGTCACCCTGCTTATTTAACTTCTATGCAGAATACATCATGAGAAACGCTGGGCTGGAAGAAGCACAAGCTGGAATCAAGATTGCCAGGAGAAATATCAATAACCTCAGATATGCAGATGACACCACCCTTACGGCAGAAAGTGAAGAGGAACTAAAAAGCCTCTTGATGAAAGTGAAAGAGGAGAGTGAAAAAGTTGGCTTCAAGCTCAACATTCAGAAAACGAAGATGATGGCATCTGGTCCCATCACTTCATGAGAAATAGATGGGGAAACAGTGGAAACAGTGTCAGACTTTATTTTGGGGGGCTCCAAAATCACTGCAGATGGTGATTGCAGCCATGAAATTAAAAGACACTTACTCCTTGGAAGGAAAGTTATGACCAAAAGCAGAGACATTACTTTGCCAACAAGGGTCCGTCTAGTCCAGGCTACGGTTTTTCCAGTAGTCATGTATGGATGTGAGAGTTGGACTGTGAAGAAAGCTGAGAGCCGAAGTATTGATGCTTTCGAACTGTGGTGTTGGAGAAGACTCTTGAGAGTCCCATGGACTGCAAGGAGATCCAACGAGTCCATTCTAAAGGAAATCAGTCCTGGGTGTTCTTTGGAAGGAATGATGCTAAAGCTGAAACTCCAGTACTTTGGCCACCTCATGCGAAGAGTTGACTCATTGGAAAAGACTCTGATGCTGGGAGGGATTGAGGGCAGGAGGAGAAGGGGATGACAGAGGATGAGATGGCTGGATGGCATCACCGACTTGATGGACATAGGTTTGGGTGAACTCCAGGAGTTGGTGATGGACAGGGAGGTCTGGCATGCTGCAATTCATGGGGTTGCAGAGTCAGACACGACTGAGCGATTGAACTGAACTGAACTGATGGTGAGAGAAACACATAGTTACTTCCATAACCATATGATAGTTTTACCCCAAATTCTTGCAGTATACTAACTTGAAAGTGCTGAGATGAACTGTTAATAAATTAAATCTAACATGACTTTAAAAGAGAATATAAAAACGGAAAGGATCATCAGACAAACAGCTGAGACCTGAGTAAACATGGTGAGTGGAACTGAAAGCAACATGCTGACGAACAATTGAAGTGACTAATGGCATGTAGTAGGGAGATAAGTCATGTATTGGGGAAATGAAAAATGTATGAGGAAAATCCAATTAGCAGCCTTCCAATCAAAACAAGAGAATTTGTGAATAGCACTGGCTATGGAGTGTGGTGTGATCAGCAGGTATTAGGATGGTTAGCAGGACATGCATAGAACAGTATTGCATTGAGGACATTTGCTACAGAAGCAAATGCTCATTAATAAAGGCATTTTCCATATATACAAGCATCCTTTATATATTATAAGACATAAAAAATCTTGTTATTATAGTAAATGGGACTAGAATTTGCAATTTTATACCTTTCATTGAGTTATGAATTGCTTTGTTCTTTTACCATACTGTGTTCTAATTAATACTAGAAAAATTATCTTGTGGTGAAAGAACAAAATTGAGTTTATTGTAATAAATATGTGCCAATACAACACTTACAAACACATAAAATTACTAATAAAATGCTCTTTGTCAGCTGAGTAATTGGAAACACAGCTAATATATCTCCAGCCCAATGCCTGCCAAGCTCATCACGCATCTGAAGTTTAATCCATTCATTTGAAATTAATCCTGGAGTTCTCAAAGATATGTTCACATTTTTTCCTAACCCAGACTCCTATCTGTATGAGTTTCCTCTTCTGCACATTTGCAGGCAGCATATCTTCTTAGAGAAGCTGTACTTCTGTCACAGAAGTACACCTTATGAGAATACTGGTGTCTTGGATAATCATTCCATATCTGGAGATTCACAGAGCTTAGCATTCAGAGCACGAGAACTAGACTCTGTGGAGTGATGAAGAGATATCCTTCCCATAGCTGTGTTGTATGTTTTCACCAGGAGATGTATTTTGATCCAAAGTCACTGAAAATATCTCATGTACACAATCCCATCAAATCTCTCTCCTTCCATAGGCAACATAAAACACTCCAGGAGATAAGCAGGTATGTCAGCAGATATCATTCCACTGCTCTTATCCCTCTGAAGAATGACACATCTAATCTGGAGTATTTCTAAGTGAGACTTTAATTGATGGAATTATTAAAGTTTCTAATATACTAATTGCTATGGTATCACAGCATGGAAATAAAGAAAAAGGCAAAATCTAAATATTAAAAAATCATAGTTCAAACATGTGTTAAATGAATATTCTTTAATTTTGAGTTTTCTGATTTGGAATTTCTCATCATTTTTGCATAAGTGGTAGGGCTCCCTTTTATTTAATATGCTTTCAAACTATATCTCTCCCTGTGACCTCGTAATGCTTTTGTTAAGTCATTTGCTCTTCCTCATTTGAAATCTGACTCCCTTGCCTACCAAATTCCAAATTGTTTTTCTTTGTTTATGCTTCTGCCCTCACATATTATTGTCATTTCTGACCTTGGTCATGGGCCAGAAATCTCTAAAGTGGTGCAGGTGAGATCTGAAAAGGAAAAGATGTATTTTGAACTTAGCCCAAGTATGTACATGTGTGTGTGTGCTTGCGTGCACACACACACACACACACATACACCCCTTCTCTATAAAAGCTTGGGTTTTATATGGCATATATACTGGATTATTTTACTGATCTGTTTAGATGATGGGTGGGCAGGATTTTAGTTTTGTTTTCTATGAATCAATTAGAGGAAAAATAGGTTAAATGAAATAAAAAAAGAATAAGAGAGAAGTATACAGCAGGTGAGCAAGGGATAAGGATCTCTTTGCTTCCATTAGAGACACATTCAATGAGTGCCTGCTTTTCATCTAGGAGAATAGTTTTGACAAAGTGACCAGATTCAGTATTGTTTGCATTTTATGGGACAATTCAGTGATCTGACACGCTTTTTAAAAATAGCCTTGCTTATTTATGCTGAAAGGAACCATGCCATTTTATCCCACACATCCTCTGTCCTTTGAGATCGTATGAAAGATGATATGCATGATTAAATTCAACAGACTTACCACAAATTTAACACGATAGAAAAATCAATTCCTACCTAATTTGCCCATACATATTTTCAAACTGTCTTGAGGCAAAATGCTATTGGTCCAGTGTTTTGCACATTTGTCCTTATTTAACATACATCATAATTTGGTTTTATTTAAAAAATAATGCCACTGTCTTTCAAAGTGCTTATTTTTAATTCATTGCTATACTGCGCACATACAACATATAATAGGTATCTTTCTATATTATATATACATGCGATCAATCTATGCAAAAATTATTCCAAATTATGAAAAATATCTTTAACATATATTTTCTTAATTGTGGCTTAAAACAGCCCTGTGATTTATATGTCATTATACTTCTCTCAAAGCTGAGGAAACGAAAATCCTGAGAGCTTAGATCAACTTCCTCAAATTAAAACCAATCCAGACAAGTTGCAAATGCCAGCCTCAGACTTTAACCGAGTATTTTATCTTCTGCACTAAAATACAGCACTTCTATTGCTTTAAGTTGCTTACAGTCTATTTAGGTCAGTCTTCCCCTAGGTGAATAAAGGGGATGTTTGCTGCTGCTGCTGCTGCTGCTGCTGCTAAGTCTCTTCAGTCGTGTCCGACTCTGTGCAACCCCATACATGGCAGCCCACCAGGTTTCCCCGTCCCTGGGATTCTCCAGGCAAGAACACTGGAGTGGGTTGCCATTTCCTTCTCCAATGCAGGAAAGTGAAAAGTGAAAGTGAAGTTGCTTCAGTCGTGTCTGACCCTTAGCAACCCCATGGACTGCAGCCTACCAGGCTCCTGCATCCATGGGATTCTCCAGGCAAGAGTACTGGAGTGGGTTGCCATTTCCTTCTCCAAAGGGGATCTTTGCTGCTGCTGCTAAGTCGCTTCAGTCGTGTCCAACTCTGTGCAACCCCATAGACGGCAGCCCACCAGGCTCCCCATCCCTGGGATTCTACAGGCAAGAACACTGGAGTGGGTTGCCATTTCCTTCTCCGATGCATGAAAGTGAAAACTGAAAGTGAAGTCGCTCAGTCGTGTTTGACTCTTAACAACCCCGTGGACTGCAGCCTGCCAGGCTCCTCCGTCCATGGGATTTTCCAGGCAAGAGGCTGCCATTGCCTTCTCCAAGAGGATCTTTCCTGAGCCTCAAATGTGTAGGTGCTTGTGCTCTCACTCGGTTCCACTTACATGGATTAAATAGGTATTGTTTTAAAACTTCCTTTCACACTTAGGTGCAAACTAATACACAGCATAATCTAAGGCAGAAATTCAGCCTGGAGTAAACCAAGAATAGCTATCTTTAGAAGGGTTATTCACATTAGAATCCCTTTGTGTAGCCTCTGTTATTAAGGCTTTTAGGTAAATAACCCAGCAGTGAAGGAAGATGGGAACAGGTTATGTATTGTATTTCAAGATTGTAAATGAAAAAAGAAACTTATCCTCTAAAAATAATTGACACTGACACCCCTTTAGTGAAATGAAATGTTTATTTACCTACAGGGTAACTCAACCTGTAAAGCAGAAATCTAAATTCTTGAAACTTGGATGTTTGGTTTGTGGATAAGTGAGACATAAAATCTTGGTTATTGAGTATAACACTGTAAATTGATTTTATTTTCCCTAAAGAACGCAGCATAAAAGACTTTCTGTCTCATAAGGGTGTTTATTCAGGCTCTAGGTCCTGACCTTAGGGACAGCAATTGTTCAGCTTTTCTTGTTATTGTTCATACTTCATTTTGGTTTGTAAATTTCATATGCAGAGTATGCTGCTGCTGCTGCTAAGTCGCTCCAGTCATGTCCGACTCTGTGCAACCCTATGGACAGCAGCCCACCAGGCTCCTCTGTCTACAGGATTCTCTAGGCAAGAATACTGGAGTGGGTTGCCATTTCCTTCTCTGCAGAGAATAGAGTTAATTAAATTCCAAAGCTAGCACACTATCATCAGAATCCATGCTTGGCTTCTCTCTTATTTAATCACTAGTGCCTATCTTTATTTTTTTTTACTCCCATTTGTGTGTTTATTAGTTCACAAAATGTTATTCTGCATTCATGTCATTCTGTTTTTTCAATTTTTACCCAAAACTCTACATTTTAAAATCTATCCTACCTGTGTATATCCTACCATGTTCCTTTTAATTGCTTTGTGTTACTTTTCTCATTTGTCCACCATTTTTAATCTGTCCTATCAAGGAAACAGGCATTAGAGTAAAACTGCAGCCATTTGGAAGACCTGCAAGTCAGCAATGGATATGTCCAGTAAGGAGAACTAACAGTAAGCCCAAATACACATGGCAGCATGAACAGAATCAGTTATTTGCAGCCCATAAAACTAAGATCATGGCATCTGGTCCCATCACTTCATGGTAATAGATGGGGAAACAGTGGAAACAGTGCCAGACTTTATTTTGGGGGGCTCCAAAATCACTGTAGATGGTGATTGCAGCCATGAAATTAAAAGACGCTTACACCTTGGAAGGAAAGTTATGACCAACCTGGATAGCATATTCAAAAGCAAAGACATTACTTTACCAACAAAGATCCATCTAGTCAGTTCAGTTCAGTTCAGTTTGCTCAGTCGTGTCCGACTCTTTGTGATTTCATGAATTGCAGCATGCCATCTCTGTCCATCACCAACTCCCAGAGTTCACTCAGACTCACGTCCATTGAGTCTGTGATGCCATCCAACCATCTCATCCTCTGTCATCCCCTTCTCCTCCTGCCCTCAATCTCTCCCAGCATCAGAGTCTTTTCCAATGAGTCAACTCTTTGCATGAGGTGGCCAAAGTACTGGAGTTTCAGCTTTAGCATCATTCCTTCCCAAGAACACCCAGGGCTGATTTCCTTTAGGATGGACTGGTTGGATCTCCTTGAGTCCAAGTGACTCTCAAGAGTCTTCTCCAACACCACAGTTCAAAAGCATCAATTCTTCGACACTCAGCTTTCTTCACAGTCCAACTCTCACATCCATACATGACTAATGGAAAAACCATAGCCTTGACTGGACAGACCTTTGTTGGCAAAGTAGTGTCTCTGCTTTTGAATATGCTATCTAGGTTGGTCATAACTTTCCTTCCAAGGAGTAAACGTCTTTTAATTTCATGGCTGCAGTCACCATCTACAGTGATTTTGGAGCCCCTCAAAAATAATGCATCTTGGTTTTTCCAGTAGTCATGTTTGGATGTAAGAGTTAGAGTGTGAAGAAAACTAAGTGCTGAAGAATTGATGCTCAGTGGACACGACTGAGTGACTGAACTGAACTCAACTGGACTGATGTCACTGGAGTGAAGAGGCAGGATCCGAAGTGACATAAGCCATGTATAATTCTGTCATGGGTATCAAATTCTACATTATAGCCAGGTGATTCTGTTAGCTTGCAGATACACTTAAGAGCAGTGACAAGATGCATTCCTTACTAGAAAGCTTCACTAGAACCAGAGAAATGCAAAAGAAACTGTGTGCGTGTGTGTGTGTGTGTGTGTGTGTGTGTGTACTCAGTTGCTGAATCATATCCGACTCTTTGCCACCCCATGGACTGTAGCCCACCAGGCTCCTTGGTCCATGAAATTTTCCAAGCAAGAATGTTGGAATGGGTTGCTGTTTCCAACTCCAGGAGATTTTCCCCACCCAGGAATCAAACCCAGATATCCTGTGTCTCCTGCATTGGCAGGTGGGTTCTTTACCACTGAATCACCTGGGAAGCCCAGACTTCTGCAAAATAGGGTACCTCTATGGCACACCCAAGACACATGTAACTGTTCACAGTACTGTTTATTTCTCTGTGTTCTGGGAAAGATGAAAAGGCATTCTGTCAAGGCTTGTTTCAGGCTGTGGTTTACACTGTGAACATTGCCCAGGTGGAGATGTGCAGGTTCAAGAAGATGACATGACTGTGTTCCTCCCGTGTGCCACCCCACTGATAAATGCAAAGCTTGCCTACAGCGCTCCACATCCTTGCTCAGGAATGTTTGAGACTCTCCCTGGGACAAAAACAAAGGTGTGTGTGTGTGTGTGTGTGTATATATTTAATTTGACTGAATTGAATCAAATAGCTCTAAATAATGACCATAGCAGTTTGCATGCTCAGTATCAATGTATAAAAGTTGTATATGTCTGCTCTACTCGTGCCAACACCCAGCATTGTCTATATTTCTATTGTTTCCAGTTTAACAGGTACAAAGTGATAACTTTCATGTCATTAACTGCTAATGAATATGGCTCTTCATATGCTTGTTACCCTTTCTGTCTCTAACACTGTTTTGTTTCATTCAGGTTTTTACCTTTTCTTGTGCCATTATCATACATTCTTTCTTATGGGTTTGTTTTGCTTTCCAATGGTGTTAGCTTGCCTTCTTTTCTCCTCTTTTATAAGGTTGAATTCTCTTGTAAAAAATTCTTCTATCAAGTTCTACCTCTAACCCCTCACTCTTCAGACCAGTCCAAGGAACAGATGGGGCAATATTCCAAGAGGCAGTATCCAGCCTCTTACTCATCATTTCCACAAGGCTAAATACTTAACGTCTCAAATATACCAAGTTTAACACCATGCTCCTAATACCTCCCATCACTAACATAGTCAATCTATAGTCCTTATGATAGTAAACGGCAGTTTCATCACCCTTCAGTTCCAAAGACAAAACACTGTCAAGCTATCTTTGTCTTCCCTGTTTTCTAACAGCATGCAGTTATCAGCAAGTCTCATTAGTTATATGATCTATCAGGTATGGTGGCAGTTTGGTTGCTGTCATGTCCAGCTCTGGCAACCACATGTACTGCAGCCCACCTGGCTCCTCTGTCCATAGAGTTTTTCAGGCAAGAGTACTGGAGTGAGTTGCCATGTCCTTTTCCAGGGGAACTTCCCAACCCAGCAATCTAACCCATATCTCCCGCATTGCAGGTGGACTCTTTACCTCTGAGCTGCCAGGGAAGCCCATCTATCAGGTATATAGCCAGTTCTTCACAACCCACTATGACCTTGTCCAGCTGGTCTCTTATCTTTTACCTTTTTGTATGCCATCTGATACATACTGTTCCAATAACTTATTTAATTTCTTTTTGTTCTTTCTTTATGTTATCACTTCTGATGCTACTGTTTAGTCATAAAGTCATGTCCATCTCTTTGCGACCCCTTGGACTATAGCCCATTAGGCTCCTCTATCCATGGAATTTCCCAGGAAAGAATACTGGACTGGGTTGCCCTTTTCTTTTCCATGGATCTTGCTGACCCAGGGATCAAAACTATGTCTCCTGCTTGGCAGGCAGATTCTTTACCACTGAGCCACATGGGAAACCCTCTGTTATTGTTATGGTATACATATTCCCTTTAAAATCTGGAACAAGAGAAGGATATTTTCTATCACCATAACCCTTCAGTATATCACTTGTGGTTTTGGTAAGTATCCTGCTACTAAGTCGCTTCAGTCATGTCCGACTCTGTGCGACCCCATAGACGGCAGCCCACCAGGCTCCCCCGTCCCTGGGATTCTCCAGGCAAGAACACTGGAGTGGGTTGCCATTTCCTTCTCCAATGCATGAAAGTGAAAAGTGAAAGAGAAGTCGCTCAGTCGTGTTTGACTCTTAGCAACCCCATGGACTGCAGCCCACCAGGCTCCTCCATCCATGGGATCCTGAGGGAAAAATAATCACTATAAACACTGAAAGAAAAAAAAAAAAGTTGCCATTTTTTTGTAGATGATATGACCACCACCTAATTATGAAAAACAGCCAAATCTATATATTAATGAATAGCAGTAACAAAAATTCTGAGGAAATTCCTGCTGGAGATTTAAATTAGGGAGGTTTTCTTTTTATTATTGTGAAAGTTACTTCATCATGGAATTGGATGTTCACCAAGGGAATGATATAAATATAAAAGAAGTGCAAGACTGAGCCCTGAGCTCTCAAACATTTAGAAGTAGAGAACATTATAAAGAATTGTGAAAGTAATCTGAAAATAAGTGCCCAGAAAGTTAGGAGAGAACTCCTTGAATGTAGGCCCCCAAACAAGAATAAATACAGTCTTTCAAGGAAGAAATATTGATCAATGATGTCACACATTACTACTAGGTCAAAGAAAATGAAGACTGTGGATTGACATTGGATGACCTATTACGTCATTGGTGACCTTGAGAGGAGCCATTTGGTTAATGGTGAGAGAAAAAACTAATTAAACTAAAATAGAAGAATTAGACATATGTATAATAACTGCTTTGCTGAGCTTCATTTATTTGTTTTTAGGATAAGATAAAAGGAAGTTTATTTAATTGCTCGTGAGAATAATGCAGGGAAGGAAACTTTCTATATGCAAGAGACAGTAAAGAGAAATACTGGAGATATGTCCTTGTTGCAAACTGGTTTCTCAGAGAAACAGATTTAAAAATACCCATATTTATTTTTATTGGGGAGTTTATTAAAGCCTGAGTAAGGAAAAGCGGTAAGGACAGCAGCTTTTCTGTATTAAAGACTTTTATATTTATATAAATATAATTTTCTTATGTTATTTTTATAAAATAGTAGCTTATTATTTTATCAGTTCAGTTCAGTTCCTGAGTCCATAACTCTTTGTAATCCCATGGACTGTAGCACCCCAGGCTTCCCTGTCCTTCACCAACTCCCGAGCTTGCTCAAACTCATGTCCATCTAATCAGTGATGCCATCCAACCAATAGGTAGTTAATGAATTAATGAAAATATCAAAATAAGAAAAGCATAGAAAAGTGCAAGTAAGTATATATTGTTATTAGAAGGATGTCTTTGATGTGTTCTTGAATAAAAATGAAAATTTATGACTATATAAACCCATTTTTAAAATACAGCATATAGTATGACTACATACATAAAATTCTGGCAATACATACTTTTTTGAATGATTAATATTAATACAAAAGGGATATATGAAAATAATGCAGGAGATATAAAGAGCAGAAAATTCCTACTGATACTTTCTGAGTTGACATCAGTTAATCTTGGGTTGAGTAGGTGTTTATAGAAGACAATCTCAGAGATTGTTTTTGTCATTTATTCAGGGGTCATCCCCCTCCTATTGGCATATTCTTTGAGATTCATGCGTGTTGCAGCATAATTGAGTGTGCAATCTTCTCTTCTACTGAGTAGTAATCCATTATATGGATATACCATGTGTATTGTTTATCCATTAACTAGCTGATGGACATTTGGATTGTTTCCAGTTTGGGGCTATTATGATTAATGTTACTATGAACATTCACATCTTTGTGAGAACATGCTTTCATCATCTTGGAAAAATCACAAAGAGAGGAGTTAACAAACTATATGTTAAATTCGTGTTTAACTGAGGAAGTGACAATCTCTTTTCCAAAATTTGATATCTTTTTACATTCCCACCAGCAATGTATGAGTGCTTCCATTTCTCCTTATCATTGTCAACACTTGTTATTGTCTATCTTTTTTATTATATCCATTCTACTGGGTTTAAAGTGGAACCTCTTTGTGGTTTTAATTTTCATTTTCCTAATGAGTGATATTTAGCATCTTCTCATGTACATATTAGGCTACCCAGGTGGCATTAGTGGTAAAGAACCCACTTGCCAATGCAGGTAACAGACTTGTGTTCAGTTCCTGTGTCAGGAAGATACCCTGGAGGAGGGCATGATAAACCACTCCAGTATTCTTCACTGGAGAATCCCATGGACAGAGGAGCCTGGTGGCCTATAGTCCATAGAGTCGCAAAGAGTCGAACATAATTGAAGTGACTTAGCATACATCACAGCACATGTATGTACAGGCCATTTAAATTTCTTACTTACTGATACGTCTGCACAAATGTTTTGCCAAATCTTTAATTGGGACTTTTGTCTTTCTTATCAAGTTGTAAGTGTTCTATATATATTATCAATATATCTTTATCAAATGTTGTTGTTCAGTCACTCAGTCATGACCAACTCTTTGGGACCCCATAGACTGCAGCAAGCCAGGCTTCCCTGTCCTTCACTAACTCCTGGAGTTTGCTCAAACTCGTGTCCATTGAGTTGACTGTGACCTCTATGACTGGCCTTGGAACTGTCATTGTGCCTATGGATATGTCATTTAGCTCCCTGACATGCTACAATGAGCATATGTGTGTGAGCTAATTCACTTCAGTCGTGTCCAAGTCTGTGCGACCCTATGGACTGTAGCCTGCCAGGCTCCTCTGTCCACGGGATTCTCTAGGCAAGAGCACTGGAGTGCCCTCCTGCAGGGGATCTTCCCTGCCCATGGATTGGACCCCCCACATCTCTTATGTCTCCTGCATTGGCAGGGTGATTTTTACCACTGAAGTGAAAGTGAAATTTGCTCAGCTGTGTCCAACTCTTTGTGACCCCATGATATATACAGTCCATGGAATTCTCTAGGCCAGAATACTGGAGTGGGTAGCCTTTACCTTCTCCAGAGGTTCTTTATAACCCAGGGATCAAACCCAGATCTCCTGCATTGCAGATGGATTCTTTACCATCTGAGTCACAAGGGAAGCCCAAGAATACCCAAGGGATAATGGGTAGCCTATCCCTTCTCCAGCGGAATTTCCCAATCCAGAAATTGAACTGGGGTCTTCTGTATTGCAGGTGGATTCTTTACCAACTGAACTATTACCATTAGCACCACCTGGAAGGCTTTTTATCAAATATATCATCTCAAATATTTGTTCTCAAGCTGTTCCTAGTCATTTCATTTTCTTAATAGTATCTTTTGCAGTGGACATTTTTAATTTTGGGGTAGTACCATTTATCTTTTTTTTTTTTCAAGAAATCTTTGCTACCCATGGTCACAAATATTATATCTAATATTTTCTAGATGTTTTATAGTTTTGGACCTTACACTTAGTCTTATATTTTAAGTTACCTTTTATGTATGGTCTGAGGTGAAGGTCTAAGTTTTCTTCTTTGTATGTGGATATCTAGTTGTCTCAAAATTAATCATAGAGAATAAAGTAATCCTTTCTCCATCAGATTATTTTGACACTATTGTCAAAAATAAACAAATCAAATTGTTTTAGAATTGTCAATTCTGTTCTTCTGATCTCCATGACTATCCTTAGAGCAATACTATATCTTTCTACTATGGCTTCATAGTAAGTTTTGAAATTGGGTGATATACATCCTCCAACTTTGTTCTTCTTTTTCAAAATAATTTTGATTACTCTAATTCTACTATTTGAATTCCTATATACATTTTATAGGATTTCCCTTCCCTGGTGGTAAAGAATCTGCCTGCAATGCAGGAGACCTGGGTTTGATCCCAGGGTCTGGAGGATCCTCTGTAGAAGAGAATGGCAACCCACTCCAGTATTCTTGCCTGGAAAATCCCATGGACAGAGGAGTCTGGCAGGCAGTCCATGGGGTCACAGGAGTCTGATGTGACTTAGTGACTAAACAAGCACCACCACCATACATTTTAGGACGAGCTTGCCAATTTATACAAAAATTCTGCTGAAGTTTTCTTAAAGAATGTGTTGAATGGCAATAGATTTGAGAATTGCCATCTTGATGATAATGAGTCTCCCAATCCATGAAGATGATTTCTTCTGTAACCTTGCTTTATTTATTAGTTTAGTATGAGTGTGTGCATTCCTTTTGAATTTTCTAGCAAGAGCATGTCATCCAAAAATAAAGATTTATCATTCCTTTGCAAACTAGATAGCTGGATATCTTATTTGGTCTTAAACATCCAGTAAAATTTCCAATTTACCGCATTTCACTTTATCACTTGAACTGTCATGAGAACATATCCTGTTCTCAAGTGCTAAAATCCCTATCACATTTGCCATACTGTGAATATTTTGTCATATGGGGAGCTGATGAGGTTATTGATAAAATGATAATAACCTGTCTGGGTCCAGAAATCACATGTCAAATTTCAAGATAATATCTATATAAACATTAATAACTTATCAATTACATTCCATCCTAACCCAAACTCACAGCTTGTCTAAGACGATCAATTTATATAACATATTTGAAAATGACTTGTAAACTGCCAGGCACCTTGCAATTATATACTAACATCTATTTTTTTATTGGTATACATATTATAGGCAGCAAAATTTTGAGATTCGCTAGACCAACATACACATTTTTAGTGTCACTATGAGAGGACCTGGACTAGGCCTTCATCATCTCTCACATATATCGTGACAATTATTTTCTAAATTATCTCAACATTTATAGTCTTTCTGTATGTGATCCTTCTTCAATGTGTATTCCAAATTATCTTTTAAAAAATTATACATGACCATATCACTACCTTGATTAAAAAGTCTATTCAAAAGTTATATATTTTGAGCATTCCCTTAATCGTAGGCATTTAGATAACTTCCAGAATGTTGCTGTCATGACCACTGCAAATTATATAGCAATGGAATTCTTAATTCAAGTCTGTTTAACACAAAGACACTTCCTCTTCCAGAGTGTATATTATAAGAGACTCACCAGATTATGTCGCACACATTTTCTAAAATTTAGCAGTGCACAAATGTTTAAACTGTAGGAAATGATTACAGTGTGTATATGTGTGTGCATGCACATGCATGTATTCATATGTGCATGTCAGTTTAGAACTAGCAAGCCTGAAAAGATAGCCACCAAAATACTAAATATGATTATATCTGGGTAGGTGCTCAGGGATCCTATCAGAAATGGTGATCAAATGGATTTTAGCCTTGTCTAATATATATTTACATTCCTAAATTTTGTCCCAGTTTACAGTTATATATGTAGGCCTATGTAAGAATCTATTCTGGGTGAAAATAGTTTTTAAACAGATAATAAGATGTAAAATGTGCCTTTACGCATCTGTATTCTTAAAGGAAAACAAAATCATTTATAACAAAATACTTGCTGCTACGATTATCTGAGGCATATCAGATTTGCCAACTTTGAGAAAAAAGAGAACTGGCCAATCATAACTAAATGGTTGCCACCAGAAATTTTCCTCCCTCATTTTATTTTCTGAGAATATTTTTTATCACATCCTTTGTAAAGTGTTCAAGAGGCTGATTATAACACTGACTAGTAATGGTTTACCTGTTATTATACACTTTTTTAGTGGGTGATGTGTTTAATATTCATGAATCCTTCATTACATTGCACTGATTTAAAGTCACACCATTACTGATGAAAGATAGTGTTGAACTGAACTCAGATATAAACCAGTGCAAGTTTTTAATCTCAATATAAATGACAAGAATCTCATTAAACCAACTGCCTAGTCTTTTTAGATAGTTGAAAGCAAATGTGAACCTAGTAAAGAAATGCATATTAATATTGTTCTGAAATAAAATGTAGTTCAATAACTAGAGTTATTAGGCTATTTATTTCAAGGAACAATATACATCTAGGAAATGAGAATTTTGTCCTCGAGTGTTTTCTCTCTGTACCAGTGCTTGGATACAGATTACTGCCAATTACACATGTAATGGACTGCATTTGCAGTTATTACTGGGTTAAGATTTGTCTTACAGTTTGCAAATGACCAATTTCTCTTCAAAATTGTGTAGTAATTATTGTCAAAATTGGATATCAGCACAGCCTCTTAAACACATCGTATATGTTTTTTTCTTTCCACATAAAACAAATGATCTCTAAAATCAGCTATTGTCATGGCTAATGAACACACTGTAAAGATCCCCTGAATTTCCCCCTGGACCAAATTCAGCAGGTCCAAAGCATAACATAATTTAAATATGTGAGTTATGATCAACCAGCATCACTTTATATGTAGAAGTCCTGTGAGGAAACAGTTAAGGACAGAAAATCGGTTCCTTCATACCATTATTTCTCTCACTCTCACTCTCCATATTTACTAAGTTATGAAATGTTGCCAGTAATTTTCTCCTTTCCCATCTTCCCTGAACCTGATTTTAATGTCATCATTCATCCCCTCACCTTTTCTTGAGTGAAGAAGCCTCTTAGTTTTTCTCTTTACATTTAGTCTTCCCTTGCTGGTTACAAATATGCTTTAAATATCTTTTAATTATTTTTCCCAATAATTTGTGGATAGATTGTCAAACTAGAACCACAAGTCATGATACTTATTTATTAATCCAATCAGTGTTTATTAAATATCCTTCCTGGATAATATTCTGTATAAATGCAGTCCATGTTTTATTGTTGTATTTACACATTACGGTTAAGAGGAGGACTTTGTAAAAGAAAGCATGCTTCATTGAGAGGTAATATCTGAATTTGATCTTGTCTTGATTGCCCCATTCTGAGCTCAGAATTTTTATTTCAGAGATCCAGAATCTTCATTAATGTGTGTGTCTATTGCCAAGTTATGACCAACCTAGATAGTATATTCAAAAGCAGAGACATTACTTTGCCAACTAAGGTCCGTCTAGTCAAGGCTATGGTTTCATCAGTAGTCATGTATGGATGTGAGAGTTGGACTGTGAAGAAAGCTGAGCTCTGAAGAATTGATGCTTTTGAACTGTGGTGTTGGAGAAGACTCCTGAGAGTCCCTTGGAGTGCAAGGAGATCCAACCAGTCCATTCTGAAGGAGATCAGCCCTGGGATTTCTTTGTTGGGAATGATGCTGAAGCTGAAACTCCAGTACTTTGGCCACCTGATGCGAAGAGTTGACTCATCGGAAAAGACTCTGATGCTGGGAGGAATTGGGGGCAGGAGGAGAAGGGAACGACAGAGGCTGAGATGGCTGGATGGCATCACTGACTCGATGGACGTTGAGTCTGAGCGAACTCCGGGAGATGGTGATGGACAGGGAGGCCTGGCGTGCTGCGATTCATGGGGTTGCAAAGAGTCGAACACGACTGAACGACTGAGATGAACTGAACTGATTGCCATAAAATATTTCTGGCTGCTTATCACTGCATAGAGTCCTGTAGGTATTTGAAGTGCAATTTATGGTTCGGTTACGATAAAGGTGATTGCTCCACTTTTCTTTCACTGCTTGATCATTGGTGTCCAAAAGTATATCCATCTATTCCATGAAGCAGGCCCCAGTTCTGCCATGAAAATCAGTGAGAAGTTAGAAAGAGGGGGTGGTTGGTCTTAATTTGTCCTTCAGCATCCTGAACTAATTTCTTTTTGCAAGAAGCTTCTTAAATTATTGCTGTAGATTTACAGAATTGCTGTGATGATCATATAGTCTTCATATACCATACATCCAGCATCCTCTATTAACATCATTACATTAAAATGGTATTAGGATGGTACATTTAATTAGGATATTTTTAGCAGTCCTTAGGTTTTTTTGTATCTGAATATTATAGATATTTGCCCTTTGTTAGAAATGTATTTTATAATATTTTCTCCTGGTTTGTGATTTTCCTTTTTATTAATGCTGTCTTTTACAGAGCAGAAGTTTAAATTTTAATAAAATTCAGCCTATCAATTTTTCCTTCATGGATTTTGTTGTTGGTATTGCGTCTATGACCTTATGAACAAACTGAAGATAATGTAGGTTTTTTCCTGTTTTCTTAAGAATTTTCATATTTGTGCAGTTTATATTTAAGTTTGTCATCTACTTTGAGTTAATGTTTGTGGGAGACTTAATGTCCATGTCAAGTTTCCTTTGTTGTTTCCATAAGTAAGTCCACTTGGTCTAACACCATTTAGGAAGAATTGAAATCTTAACAATTCTGAGTTTTCCAGTTGATGAACACAGATATATTTAAATATTCTTTGATATTTTTCATCAGTATTTTACAGCTTTTTATATACTGTTACCAGGCATATTTTATGACATTAATACTTAAGAATTTGTTTTTTTAAGGTGCTACTCTATATGATGTATTTGTTTTAAAATTCTAATTGTTTACCACTGATATATAATAAAATAATTGATAGTGTACACACTTTTTATTCTGTAACCTCTTCATCATTTCCAAGAGCTTCTGTTGTTTATGCTTTTGGGTTTTCTATGTAGGCAATCATGTCATCTTCTAATAGAGATAGTTTTTTTTTATTTAATTTAATTTTTAATTGAAGTATAGTTGATTTATTTGTACTAATCTCTGTGGTACAGCAAAGTGACTCAGTTTTACACATATAGACATTCTGTTTTTTATACTCTTTGCCATTATTGTTTATCACAGTGCCCTGTGCCATACAGTAGGACCTTATTGTTTATTCAGCCCATATATAATAATTTACATCTTCTAATCCCAATCTTCCAGTCCCCCATCGCTGACCTTGGCAACCACAAGTCTGCTCTCTATGTCTGTGTGTCTGTTTATCCATTTGTTTTGTAGATAAGTTCATTTGTGCCATATTTAGATTACATATATAAGTGATATTGTATGGTATCTGTCTTTCTTTTTCTGACTTACTTCATTTAATATGATAATTTCTAGGTGCATCTGTGTTTCTTCAAATGATTTCATTTCATTCTTTTTTATGGCCAAGAAGTATCCCATTAAAATATATGTACCACATCTTCCTTATCCATTCATCTGTTGATGGACTTTTAAGTTGTTTTTATATTTTGGCTTTGTGAATAGTGCTTCTGTGAACATAGGGGTGCATGTATCTTTTTGAATTATAGTTCTATCTGGGTGTGTGCCTCTTAGTGGAATTGCTAGATCATATGAATCAAACTAAATTTCTGGTTTTAGGTTTCTGAGAAAACTCTACACTGTCTTCCATAGTGGCTGCACTAACTTACATTCTTACCAACAGTGTAGGAGGGTTCCCTTCATTAAAAAGTCTACAAATAGCAAATGCTGGAAAAAGTGTGAAGAAAATGGATAGTTTTTAATTTTTTTCCAATATTAGACTTTTATTTCTTTTTTGTCCTATTGTACCAACAAAGATTCCAGCAGGAAATTTAGTTGGAATAATGAAATTGGATATCCTTGAATTGTTCCTGATCTAAGGGGGAAGCATTTATCTTCTCAAAATTACTTACAAAGTTAGCTGTACTGTTGTTTTGTCTTATTTTTAGATGTTCTTTTAGCAAATTAGAGAAGCTTGTTTCTTTTTCTAATTTGTGGAGAATTTTCATCATGAGTGGATGTTGGTTTCCTCAGATGCTTTTTCTGTGTCTATTCTACTATAATTATATGGTATATTTGATAAATTTCAAGTCTGTTAGTAGTATTGTTCATGCTCTTACTGATTTTGTGCCTTCTGGATATGCTAATTTTACATGCTGAGTAACAGTGTATTAATAGGATAATTGGACCAGGAAATGGCAACCCATTCCAGTATACCAGACTGGAGAATTCCATGGACAGTGGAGCCTGGCTGGCTACAGTCCATGGGGTCACAAGGAGTCTAACACAACTGAACAACTGAACACAGTAGAATAAGAGTGTATTATCTGTTCTTCTTGTGTTTTATCAGTTTTTGCCTCATGTATTATTATCTTCTGTTGTTAAGTGCATAAATGTTTAGTATTGGTATAACTTCTTGCTGAATTGGCAGTCTTATCATTATGTGCTATCCCACTTATCTCTGATCATTTTCCTTATTTTACAGTTCTACTTTTTTATGAAGTTATCATAACTACTTCAGCCTTATTTTAACTGTTGTTAACATGTTAATTCTTTCCCCACCCCTTTATTTTTAACTGAATTAAAGGAATGCCCTTCTCACCATCGCTGGGGCAAGATTCTGGTAATATCTTTTTTCTTGGAGAACAAGGCTTTTTCATGGAATAGGTTGTGGTCCTACTTCATGAAGATTACTCCTTCCCTTGACTTCTATGATTTCTATGAGTTTCCAGAGTCGTAAAGGGGTCCTTCTTGGCTTTCTTAACCATGAGATCCTGGTGAGTCTCCTAGGGATAATACATGTGAAAGTCTGGTACACTCCCTAGGATTGCAGACCTCTGAAATTCTTTATTCTCAGGCTAATCTACATTCAGCCTCCAGCAACTTCCTTTTTATTTACATAGTTTTTATAAATTTACCTTTCCACCAGCTTGTGTTGAAGGGAAGTAGATCTTGATTGTATTTTTCAGTGATGTTAAATTTACCTGAAATCAGGTAAAATTCAGTAACATTGCTTATGCTCAGAATATATTTGACAATGAATACTAAATTTCCACATTTTGACTCTACATCCCATCTCCTTCAATAGTAAATTCATTCTGCCTTCCAAATAAATTTTAAGCTGTCATCCCCCAAATCAATAAAACTATGAAACATATCATGGTTACTGCAAATGTCCTGGGACTTATGAGCCTGAAGTATTTTGGAGTCACCATGCTCTTAAGATGGGAAATCTTAAGAGGCAACTTGACTGAACTATCAGCTCAGATAGCTGATAAAACATGTTTTGGAAGATGTCTGTAAAGGTGTTTCCAGAGTAGATTGGCATTTGAATCAGTAGTTTGAGTAAAGATGGTCCACCTTCTCTAATATGCCATACAATGCACAATGCAGTCTGTGTGAATTACAGGAGGAGATTTTTTACTGTCTGGAGAGAGGTTCATCTTTGTTTATAATTCTTATATTTTTACAAATATTTTAAAAGTTAGCCTATAAGCAAAGCTTTGTGTATTTTTGGTAGAATATACTGTTTGTCTTCTGTTCTTTTCCTTTTTGTCTTGAGCAAGAATAACAGTATATACTGATATATTTTATAGTATTGAGAGTGATTTTACACATTACCACAGCATGGTAAAATCCATAAATATTTAGTAAATTATATTTTAAATTAGTTCATTGCAGTGTTTAAAGATTATAAGGAACACCTGTGTAGTCACCATTGTAGTTCTCAGTTCTAACATAAGCATTTTAAAATAACATATAAAGAATCACATAAGCTACTTTTACATAAAACTAATGGTAAATCTTGGCTAATATTCAAAAGAAAATTCAGTTACAAAGACAATACTCTTTAGTGAATATAAAACCAATATAAAGCAAATTAATTCAGAATCACTTTTTAAAACATCATCTGAACAGCATAAATAAAATGCTCTTTTTAAGAAAGCCTAAGTTTTTACCTAGACTGTAATGCAGCCTGTTCACAATTTAAAAAAAGAAAAGCTGTTGTGTTTCTAACTGGAAAGACAGGGGAAGATGTATGGTGTTACCTAGGGGTATTCTGCAGAAAGACATCTCCCCATGATTGACATTAATGGGAGTTTCACATGTGTGTTTGGGAAAGAAAACCTCCCTAATTAGTGTTTTCCTGCCATACATTTCATTTCTCATAGGGTTTAGTTGATGAGCTGTATCAGCAATATGACTTTAGAAATGTTTACCAAAGAAAGAATGAATCAAGAAAACATTTCTTCCTTTGAATTTGGAATCCAATATAATTTCATGCATAATTAGAGTTTAAATGGTGCTATTAAAACACATAGTACAAAAAAAATAAACATATACATTTCCCATCCCCTAGTTCTAAGTCTTGGTACTTGAAATTATACTCTTTGTAGAGCTAGAAATTAAAATAGATAAATAATGATTAATGAATAGAGACATAGAGACATAGTTCCATAAAGCATCTTAAAATTAAGTGTCTGTCTGTACAATATGACAGTATCTGAACTTATTCTATAGAATCATTTTGAAAAAATGTTTTCAAAGTTTTACTGAACAGATAAATTTGAAATGCCTTATTCCTCAATTATAGGTTATTTTATTTATTGGTGTAGTTGCTATGTCTTTGGTGTATTTTCAGAAAAGGCTGTAATGTTTTTATGTTTAACTTTTTGAAATCTCTACAAAGTTTCACATTTCTACTTATATTAAAATTACTGAATATATCTGTCCTTAAGATAGTTGATTGATGCTTTTTTTTTCCCCCATATAAATCATCAAGGCTTATCAGAGAGGTTTGAGTACTCTAGCATCTACAACTTTCATCCCTCATCTCCTGCCCATATTATTTTTCTCTCTCCGCTCTATCATTTTCACCATGACCTTTTTAACTTATGATATGCTCAATATAATAGTTTCATATATGACATGACTGTTTTAGGTAGCATAATGGCCCCTAAAAATATTCACACCTTAATCCCAGAATCTGTAAATGTGTTGTTACATGGCAAATGGAATTAAGGTTAGAAATGAAATTGAGGTTTCTAGTCTCTTAAAATAAGGATATTATCCTCAGGTTTCTGGGTGGACCCAACATAATCACAAGAGTTCTTATAAGTCAAAAAGGGAGACAATAGTATCAGTGTCCCAGAGATGCTAAATGAAAAAGACCCAGTTAGCTGTTACATTTTTTGAGTGTAGAAGGGGTCATAAACCAAAGAATGTGTACAACCTCCAGAAAAAAAGCAAATAGATTCTCCAATAGGGACTCCAGAAGAAACTCAGCTGTGCCAACATTGGGATTTGAGCTCAGTGAGACCCATTTAGGACTTCTAACATCCTAAACTATAAAATGGTAAATCTGTATTGTTTTTAGCCATCAAGCTTGGCAGTTTGTTACTATAACAACAGAAGACTGTCAAAGGTATAATTAATAATTCATTTAGATATGCTGACAGTAAAATAATGATAAAATCTTCCTTCTTTTCCTATTACTTTTCTCATTACTCCAGCTGTGTCTTGTTATACCAGATTGCAAGTTTTTGGTTTGTCTTTCTCCACTCCATATACACTTATATTCAATTATATGTATTTTTAAAATCATTTTAGTTTGTCTGATTTTTTATTCTAATATTCATTCTTGATAGTCTGCTTCTTAATTCATTCACCTAGACAGAGGCAACGGCCTCCTGAAAAATCTCCATGACTTTCTTTGCACCAAGATGTACTTCATATGTCCAACAGAGATAAAGGTTCCTCTAAGGAATATTTGATATTTAATTAGCTGTTCTTACAAATGTTTGGTGAGTTGCAGCAAATTACCTTTAAATCTAATAAAATTGCAGGATTTACCAAAATACACATACACATAACACCCCAAACATGTTTGAATTTATTTAGAACTGAGCAACTTGGCTAGGCTATGATGTCTGTTTGTTTAAACCAACTATATCAAAAAGCAGTCTAGATGTTGCTAGTTTAGATGTGATCAGCATTAGTAGGTTTTTAATAAATCTGTTTACCTTCTATAATGTGAGTGAGCCTCACCCAATCAACTGCTGCTAAGTCACTTCAGTCGTGTCCAACTCTGTGTGACCCCATAGATGGAGGCCCACCAGACTCCCCCATCCCTGGGATTCTCCAAGCAAGAACACTGGAGTGGGTTGCCATTTCCTTCTCCAGTGCATGAAAGTGAAAAGTGAAAGTGAAGTCACTCAGTCGTGTCCGACTCTTAGAGACCCCATGGACTGCAGCCCACCAGGCTCCTCCGTCCACGGGATTTTCCAGGCAAGAGTACTGGAGTGGGGTGCCATTGCCTTCTCCGCACCCAATCAACTAACGTCCTTCAAAAGCAAGCACAAAATCTCTTGAAAAGGGAAGAGTCCTGCCTTCAGACGGACTTCAGACTCACGACTACAATAATAACTGTGCTAATAGTCTCCAGAGTACCATCCTGTTCTACAGATTTCAAACTTGCCAGCCTTCACAATCATGTGAACCAATTTCTTAAAAGCTACCTATATATCTACCTATCTCTCTATCAATGTCTATTTATCTGTCAGACTGGATTCTCCAAAGAGACAAAAATGATGGAATACACAAGAAAATACAAAAGACTAATTAGATTCTGACTTCAGTACCATAATCTGACAACAGTGTAGACATGTAGGTATGTGATTACAGTAGTAGTGGAATGGAAACAGGAAAAGAAGACCATTATTAAGAAATATGAAACAGTAGCCATTTGAAAAGTAATCATCACGTATTATTCTATCTAGTCTTTTTAAATGTTTGACATCCTGTGACATTCAGAGAGTAGTTGGATCCATCAAGGATAGTTTATCTACAGGTGACACAAAGGCAAAAACTTGTGACTGAAAACACATCAATACATTTTTATCATCTCATAAGTCTGACATTAAGCTGTTAAGGGCTAGAGTGTCTAAAAAGCTCTCAAAAACTTTAGTTTGTTGTTGTTGTTTTTAAATTCTTTCCTGCCATCATTATCATGTTGGCTTTTTTGAATTCATGCCTATAGCTCTTCGGTCATGAAATAACCACCTCAGCTTCAAATGTTGTCTGAGAGTTAGGGAAAAAGAAAAATGGAAAGGTCAGTCCCAGTATTATGTCCTTTTAATGGGAAAACACGGACATTCAAGAAGTCCCCACAAAGTTTGCTTCTTGAGATTCATTGACTAAAGTATCAAGCAAGGTCTCAGTTTGAGTAAGGGTGGAATAATTTATATTAAACTAATCTTCCCACAGATAGAAAATATTTTAAACAAACCAAGAAAAAAAATGCCCAGTTCTTTAGAGGCACTTGATTCTGATCAAAATAATTATTTTTTAATGCAAATGTATTTAACTCTTAAAAATAAGGGAGCACATCACACTTCAGGGTGCTTGAATCATGGGGCAGCTTGAAGTGAAGCAGAGAGGCACTACTTTATAATGTTAAGGAAGCAGAAAGCTTACAGGAGAAGAGATAGCTGGCTGGACTTCCTCATCCCTGGTTGGGTCATGGCTTGTCAGTCTGGTCCAGTGGTTGAGGAGTTTGGAGATGCAGTTTGTTGCTTGATGACTTGACAAATTCTATATATATTTTCACCAAGTTTAGTGGTCCTTTGGGGACTTGTCTCAATTTTTTTTCCCCCAATTGTAATGATGACATACTCTACTTGGCAGCTAACAGGACTAATTTCTTTAGCATACCCTATAATAATTTTGATTTTGAATTGTGGTGCTGGGGAAGATTCTTGAGAGTCCCTTGTACAATAGAGAGATCAAATCAGTTAGTCCTCAAGGAAATCAATCCTGAATACTTATTGGAAAGACTGATGCTGAAGCTGAAACTCCAGTACTTTGGCCATCTGTTGAGAACAGCTGACTCATTGGAAAAGACCCTGATGCTGGGAAAGATTGAAAGAAGAGAAGAGAGCGGCAGAGGATGAGATAGCTGGATGGCATCACCAACTCAGTGGACATTAACTTGGACAAACTCTGGGAGATAGTGGGGGACAGGGAGGCTTGATATGCTGTAGTCCATGGGACCATAATGAGTTGGACATGACTTAGTGACTAAAGAATGACAAAAAATAATAATTTTAGTAGGATATATCTCAGTTGTCTACTTTTAAAAAATTTTATTCCATATTATTTTAATTAACATAGATTTTTTGTTTATGTGAGAGGGAGGCGCTAAAAAGGAATAAAGAATAAACATGTTTTTTTTAATATTCCAGCACTGTTTATACAGAAATATCCCCTTTCCCCAGATATCTGAAGTCTTCCATATTGGCGTAGTTGTCACTGGGAAATTATGTTATCTCCAATTTGGATATCTCTTAGTAACCAGTTACAGTTTGCATTTATATTTTAGATTTCATAAATTTTTCTATATTTCAGTTTCCTCAAGGAAATAAAGCTTACTTTTATTTTGAGATTAAAGAATGTCCTGACTCCACTTGAATTACAATAATGCTATTGTTGTTTATATGCAAGTTAAATTCAACATTCTAAATGAGATAAATTGGTCTATGTAGGAATAGATATATACTATAGCTGTAACACAAGTCTAGATAGATGTACATATACACAAAAATAAATGCATTTATATTAACAATATAAAACATGTACCATATATACAATACGATAGGATAGGATACGTGGAGAATCTGCTATATGTATGAAATGACTATTTTAAATTTCCCCCTTTAGTTTGGAAACAATGAGTATAGATACCATATTAATCTGTCTGAGCAAACCCATCAACAATGGAATCTTACAGTTATTCACCAACCTTATGTAGGGAAGAGTACACTTGAATTCATTTTTTGGGAAGGAGAGTCTTTCAAAGAAGCTTCTGGAGACTGCATGCTATTGGTCAGTGATGAGATGTATTGCTAGTCCCTTCACTTCTGTTTGTAACTACCAGTGGTCATTAAATGTCCAATTAATAATTTTTAAAAAGTGAACAAGAGACTTTTCAGATTCAATATGTTTGAACATTTTCAAGAGGAAAAATAAAACAACGTAAAAACACAGCAAAAATCATATGAATTCTTAGGAAAATATCAAAAATAAATAATCTTATAAGAGCCCAGAGGTGCAATCTGTTTTCTGAATTCACACTGGCATGTGGATAGGCTGGGAAGTGTTTCTGGGTATAGAGTGTGGCTGCTAACCTGGTCTCTGAATTAGTAACCCTGGCACTACTGATACTACTGTGAGAATTATTGCACAGTTTCTAGTCAAGAAAGTTGATTGAATTCATCCTTAAGGAAGTAGTAATGGGAATCTAATGTTATTTATCATAAACCTTTAAATTTGTCTCAAATTAGGGAGATAATTGCACTCTTCCACTTACACCCTCAAAATCATGGATGATCAAGCAGCTAATAACACATGTCCACTACTGAGTGTACAAAAGAGAATCAAATGTGTTTAATTATATTTAACTGTGGAGCAGTGTGTATACTGAAGCTAAGAAACGTATTAACATTTAAAATCTCTCATTTTTTAAAGCCGTAAGCAATATCTAAAAGGAATATACCATAAATCTGAAAGACAAAGGTAGTTACACTTAGGTTTTGGAAATTAAATCAATATTAGTGAACATTTTATAAAAGTAATTGCAATTGTTTTGGATTGATCATTGGTGAGACCTTCGTTTATTTTTTTCCTTTTGACAGAAAAGTTGACTCAAAATCGTGTGTTGTTAAGATAACAAATCACAAATGTTCAAAGCAAACAGATGTTATGTATTTTGAAAGTAGAAAGTGAAAGTGAAGTCGCTCAGTCGTGTCCGACTCTTTGCGACCCCATGGACTGTAGCCCACCAGGCTCCTTTGTCCATGGGATTCTCCAGGCAAGAATACTGGAGTGGGTTGCCATTTCCTTCTCCAGGGGATCTTCCCAACCCAGGGATCGAACCCAGGTCTCCTGCATTGCAGGCAGGCACTTTAACCTCTGAGCCACCAGGCTGAAAACAGTTACATCAGGAATAACTTAATTATAATAACACTCATGAATTTTCCAAGATATTATGAATCATAAGTTTTCAATCACCTGTGCAAATCTGTTCAGTTCAGTTCAGTTCAGTCTCTCAGTAGTGTCCAACTCTTTGCAACCCCATGAATTGCAGCACACCAGGCCTCCCTGTCCATCAACAACTCCTGGAGTTTACCCAAACTCATGTCCATTGAGTCGGTGATGCCATCCAGCCATCTCATCCTCTTGTTGTCCCCTTCTCCTCCTGCCCCCAGACCCTCCCAGCATCAGAGTCTTTCCAATGAGTCAACTCTTCTCATGAAGTAGCCCAAGTATTAGAGTTTCAGCTTTAGCATCAGTCCTTCCTATGAACACCCAGGACTGATCTTCAGAATAGACTGGTTGGATCTCCTTGCAGTCCAAGGGACTCTCAAGAGTCTTCTCCAACACCACAGTTCGAAAGCATCAGTTCTTCAGCATTCAGCTTTCTTCACAGTCCAACTCTCACATCCATACATGACCACTGTATGTATGTGCAAATCTGTAGACACTGAAATTTTTCTTCTGGTTACCTTTTTCTTTTTGCATTGCCTATAATCATAGAAGGAAATGGCAACCCACTCCAGAATTCTTGCCTGGAGACCTCATGGACAGAGGAGCCTGGCAGGCTACAGTCTATAGGGTCACAAGAGTCAGACAAGACTTGAGCAACTAAACCACCACAATAATTGTAGGAATGTGTATATAAGTTTACTGCACATAGTAAGACAAAAGATGAGACAATATATATGAAAGAAATATGTAATTAAATCCAAATTAGATAATTTATTTTACAAATACCACAGACCTAATATTTTCAAAAATAAAACATTTTATTTAAGAATGAATAAAAATCCCTAAACATGTTTTTATTATCTGAATCACTTGCCTTAAGTTATAATTTTGCAGTAATTAAAATGACAATCGGGGGAACTGTAAAGATGGCAGAGGAATAGGACGGGAAGACCACTTTCTCCCTCACAAATTCCTCAAAAGAACATTTCAACGCCAAGCAAACTCCACAAAACAACTTCTGTAGGCTGGCAGAGGACATCAAGCAACCAGAAAAGCAGACCATTGTCTTCAAAAACAGGTAGGAAAAAATACAAAAGACAAAAAAGGAGACAAAGGAGGTGGGGAGGGAGCTCCGTCCCGGGAAGGGAAGCCCGTCCCGGGAAGGGGATTTTAAGAAGAGAGGTTTCCAAACACCAGGAAACACTCTCCCTGCCGAGTCTGTGGCGAGCCTTGGAAACACAGAGGGCAGCATAACAGGAAGGGAAAAATAAATAAATAATTAAAACCAAGAGATTACAAGCCCACCAGTAACTCCCCCAGTGGAAAAGCAGCACAGACGCCTGCATCCACCATTGGGAAGTGGGGGCAGGGCAGGGACGCGCAGGAGGCGCGGGCTGCAGTGCTTTGCAAGAATCGGGCAGGAACGCCCCACGCGCAACCAGAACGATCTAACTTGGGCAAGCAAACCAGACTGTGGGATAGCTACCACGCGAAAAGCTCGAACATAAGACACCGCCAGGACCGAGCACAGAACAAAGGACGGAACGGAAAAAGCCGGCTGCAGACCATCCCCTGCCGGGGACAGGCAGCCAGAGCCGTAAGGACTGGAAAGAGGCAATTGCAGACCCGGAGAGACTTCACTTACCAAACTGCAAGCAGGCTTCTTTGCTAAGACTTCTGGGGGTGGTGGACAGTCACCATCTGCCTCACAAGGGGCGCCAGCGGTCCACCCAGAGAGCTGAGCAGCAGAGGCAGAAAAGGCGACAAGTCGCAGCGATCACGCTTGCCAAACTCCTGAGCTACTCGGACCCGGGAAGGGCACAAAGCGCAGTCCCAACCAAATCTGTGCCTCTAAGGGCTACCTGAGCGCTGAACCTGAGCAGCTTAGACCGGGGAAGTGCACGCAGCCTATGGCCGGCCTCAGACGGTTCCGGGCTGAGCATCATAGAGCCGGAGCGGTTTGTGCACCACGAGAAGGGACAGGTCAAGCGGGGCTGAGACACTGTGTGCACACGACAGTGCTATTTGTTTGCAGCATCCCTCTTCCCCACAGCGCAACTGAACTAGTGAGCCTAAAAAACCAGCAAACAGAAGAAGCTAAACAGAGGGAACCGCCTTGGAAGTGACCCCACACTGCCCACAACACCAGAGAAGGGCTAGATATATTTTTACTATTTTTAAAATCATTCCTTTTTTTTCCCCTTTTTTTTCTAACCTTTTTTTTAATTGTTAAGTCTTCTATTTCTCCTCTAATTTTTATTTCTATAACCTACTATTACTATCCAAAAAAAAAAAAAAAGACTCTTTTTTTTTTTTTTTTTAAGGCAAACACCATATGTAGTCTTTGGGTGGTTGTTGGTGGTGTTTTCTTTTTGTTTGTTTTTTGTTTTTTATAATTCTTGTGGTGTTTTTTTTTTCTCTCTCTTTTTTATTTTTCTTTCTTCCCTTTTCCTTCTGCTTCTTTTCTTTAATATTGTATTTTTGAAAATCCAACCTCTACTCTAGATTTTTAATCTTTGCTCTTTGGTTTTTGTTGTCAATTTTGTACATTTAAAAACCCAAACTTCACTACCCAGTTTTACCTGAGAGCAAGATTACTGGCTTGACCACTGTCTCCTCCTTTGGACTCTCCTTTTTCTCCACCAGGTG
The DNA here is from genome assembly GCF_016772045.2 of Ovis aries. Taxonomy (NCBI): domain Eukaryota; kingdom Metazoa; phylum Chordata; class Mammalia; order Artiodactyla; family Bovidae; genus Ovis; species Ovis aries. The sequence goes on from NC_056063.1 coordinate 65,425,205, forward strand.
GCCTCTGTCTCTTTTCTCACCCATCTGTTCTCTATGCAACTCTGTGAATCTCTGTGGGTTCCAGACGGTGGAGAACACCTAAGGAACTGGTTACTGGCAGGAGTTGTCTCTCTCCTTCTCAGTGCTCTCTCTTATCCTCCTGGCCACCTCTGTCTACTTCCTCCCTCTCCTCTTCCCTGTATAACTCCGTAAATACCTCTGAGGGGTCCAGACCATAGAGTGCACATAAGGAAGTGACTACTGGCTAGCTTGCTCTCTCCTCTTTTGATCTCACCGCATCTCATTCCAGTCAACTCTAACTACCCCCTCCCTCTTCTCTTCTCCTTGTAACTCAGTGAACCTCTCTGAGTGTCCCTCAATGTGGAGAAACTTTTCATCTTTAACCTAGATGTTTTATCATCAGTGCTGTATAGATGGAGAAGTTTAGAGGCTACTGTAAAAATAAAACTGAAAACCAGAAGCAGGAGGCTTAAGTCCAAAGCCTGAAAACATTAGAGAAGTCTTGAATTCAGGGAACATTAAGCAATAGGAGCTCATCAAATGCCTCCACACCTACACTGAAACCAAGCTCCACCCAAGGGCCAACAAGTTCCAGAGCAAGACATACCATGCACATTCTCCAGCAACACAGGAACACTCCCCTGAGCTTCAATATACAGGCAGCTCAAAGTTATTCCAAAACCTTTGACGTCTCATAACCCATTACTGGTCACTCCACTGCACTCCAGAGAGAAGAAACCCAGCTCCACCCACCAGAACTCCAACACAAGCCTCCCTAACCAGGAAACCTTGACAAGCCACTGATAGAACCCCACCCACAGTGAGGAAGCTCCATAATAGAGAGAACTCCACCCGTAATAGAGACAACTCCACAAATTACCAGAATATAAAAAGGCCACCCCAAACGCAGCAATACAACCAAGATGAAGAGACAGAGGAATACTCAGCAGGTAAAGGAACAGGAGAGTTGCCCACCAAACCAAACAAAAGAGGAAGAGGTAGGGAATCTACCTGAGAAAGAATTCCAAATATTGATAGTGAAAATGATCCAAAATCTTGAAATCAAAATGGAATCACAGATAAATAGCCTAGAGACAAGGATTGAGAAGATGCAAGAAAGGTTTAGCAAGGACCTAGAAGAAATAAAAGAGTCAATATATAATGAATAATGCAATAAATGAGATCAGAAACACTCTGGAGGCAACAAATAGTAGAATAACGGAGGCAGAAGATAGGATTAGTGAAATAGAAGATAGAATGGTAGAAATAAATGAATCAGAGAGGAAACAAGAAAAACGAATTAAAAGAAACGAGAACAATCTCAGAGACCTCCAGGACAATATGAAACGCTCCAACAATCGAATTATGAGTCCCAGAAGAAGAGGACAAAAAGAAAGACTATGAGAAAATCCTTGAGGAGATAATAGTTGAAAACTTCCCTAAAATGGGGAAGGAAATAATCACCCAAGTCCAAGAAACACAGAGAGTTCCAAATAGGATAAACCCAAGGCGAAACACCCCAAGACACATATTAATCAAATTAACAAAGATCAAACACAAAGAACAAATATTAAAAGCAGCAAGGGAAAAACAACAAATAACACACAAGGGGATTCCCATAAGGATAACAGCTGATCTGTCAATAGAAACTCTTCAGGCCAGGAGGGAATGGCAAGACATACTTAAAGTGATGAAAGACAATAACCTACAGCCCAGATTACTGTACCCAGCAAGGATCTCATTCAAATACGAAGGAGAAATCAAAAGCTTTACAGACAAGCAAAAGCTGAGAGAATTCAGCACCACCAAACCAGCTCTCCAACAAATTCTAAAGGATATCCTCTAGACAGGAAACACGAAAGGGTGTATAAACCCGAACCCAAAACAATAAAGTAAATGGTAACGGGATCATACTTATCAATAATAACCTTAAATGTAAATGGGTTGAATGCCCCAACCAAAAGGCAAAGACTGGCCAAATGGATACAAAGACAAAACCCCTCTATATGCTGCTTACAAGAGACCCACCTCCAAACAAGGGACACATACAGACTGAAAGTGAAGGGCTGGAAAAAGATATACCACGCAAAAAGAGACCAAAAGAAAGCAGGAGTAGCAATACTCATATCCGATAAAATAGACTTTAAAACAAAGGCTGTGAAAAGAGACAAAGAAGGCCACTACATAATGATCAAAGGATCAATCCAAGAAGAAGATATAACAATTATAAATATATATGCACCCTATATAGAAGCACCGCAATATGTAAGACAAATGCTAACAAGTATGAAAGGGGAAATCAACAATAACACAATAATAGTGGGAGACTTTAACACCCCACTCACACCTATGGACAGATCAACTAAACAGAAAATTAACAAAGAAATGCAAACTTTAAATGATACATTAGACCAGTTAGACCTAATTGATATCTATAGGACATTTCACCACAAAACAATGAATTTCACCTTTTTTTTCAAGTGCCCATGGAACCTTCTCCAGAATAGATCACATCCTGGGCCATAAATCTAAACTTGATAAATTCAAAAAATCGAAATCATTCCAAGCATCTTTTCTGACCATAATGCATTAAGATTAGATCTCAATTACAGGAGAAAAACTATTAAAAATTCCAGCATATGGAGGTTGAACAACACACTTTTGAATAACCAACAAATCACAGAAGAAATCAAAAAGAAATCAAAATATGCATAGAAACTAATGAAAATGAAAACACAACAACCCAAAACCTGTGGGACACTATAAAAGCAGTGCTAAGAGGAAAGTTTATAGCAATACAGGCATACCTCAAGAAACAAGAAAAAAGTCAAATAAATAACCTAACTCTACACCTAAAGCAACTAGAAAAGGAAGAATTGGAGAACCCCAGAGTTAGTAGAAGGAAAGAAATCTTAAAAATTAGGGCAGAAATAAATGCAAAAGAAACAAAAGAGGCCATAGCAAAAATCAACAAAGCCAAAAGCTGGTTCTTTGAAAGGATAAATAAAATTGACAGACCATTAGCCAGACTCATGAAGAAGCAAAGAGAGAAAAATCAAATCAATAAAGTTAGAAATGAAAATGGAGAGATCTCAACAGACAACACAGAAATACAAAGGATCATAAGAGACTACTATCAGCAGTTATATGCCAATAAAATGGACAACATGGAAGAAATGGACAAATTCTTAGAAAAGTACAATTTTCCAAAACTGAACCAGGAAGAAATAGAAAATCTTAACAGACCCATCACAAGCACGGAAATTGAAACTGTAATCAGAAATCTTCCAGCAAACAAAAGCCCAGGTCCAGATGGCTTCACAGCTGAATTCTATCAAAAATTTCGAGAAGCGCTAACACCTATCCTACTCAAACTCTTCCAGAAAATTGCAGAGGAAGGTAAACCTCCAAACTCATTCTATGAGGCCACCATCACCCTAATACCAAAACCTGACAAAGATGCCATAAAAAAAGAAAACTACAGGCCAATATTACTGATGAACATAAATGCAAAAATCCTCAACAAAATTCTAGCAATCAGAATCCAACAACACATTAAAAAGATCATACATCATGACCAAGTGGGCTTTATCCCAGGGATGCAAGGATTCTTCAATATCCGCAAATCAATCAATGTAATTCACCACATTAACAAGTTGAAAAATAAAAGCCATATGATCTCAATAGATGCAGAGAAGGCCTTTCACAAAATTCAACATCCATTTATGATAAAAACTCTCCAGAAAGCAGGAATAGAAGGAACATACCTCAACATAATAAAAGCTATCTATGACAAACCCACAGCAAACATTATCCTCAATGGTGAAAAATTGAAAGCATTTCCCCTAAAGTCAGGAACAAGACAAGGGTGCCCATTTTCACCGCTACTATTCAACATAGTTTTGGAAGTTTTGGCCACAGCAATCAGAGCAGAAAAAGAAATAAAAGGAATCCAAATTGGAAAAGAAGAAGTAAAACTCTCACTGTTTGCAGATGACATGATCCTCTACATGGAAAACCCTAAAGACTCCACCAGAAAACTACTAGAGCTCATCAATGAATATAGTAAAGTTGCAGGATATAAAATCAACACACAGAAATCCCTTGCATTCCTATACACGAATAATGAGAAAGTAGAAAAAGAAATTAAGGAAACAATTCCATTCACCATTGCAATGAAAAGAAAATACTTAAGAATATATCTACCTAAAGAAACTGAAGACCTATATATAGAAAACTATAAAACACTGATGAAAGAAATCAAAGAGGACACTAATAGATGGAGAAATATACCATGTTCATGGATTGGAAGAATCAATATAGTGAAAATGAGTGTACTACCCAAAGCAATTTACAAATTCAGTGCAATCCCTATCAAGCTACCAGCCATATTTTTCACAGAACTAGAACAAATAATTTCAAGATTTGTACGGAAATACAAAAATCTTCGAATAGCCAAAGCAATCTTGAGAAAGAAGAATGGAACTGGAGGAATCAACTTGCCTGACTTCAGGCTGTACTACAAAGCCACAGTCATCAAGACAGTATGGTACTGGCACAAGGACAGACATATAGATCAATGGAACAAAATAGAAAGCCCAGAGATAAATCCACACACCTATGGACACTTTATCTTTGACAAAGGAGGCAAGAATATACAATGGAGTAAAGACAATCTCTTTAACAAGTGGTGCTGGGAAAACTGGTCAACCACTTGTAAAAGAATGAAACTAGATCACTTTCTAACACTGCACACAAAAATAAACTCAAAATGGATTAAAGATCTAAATGTAAGATCAGAAACTATAAAACTCCTAGAGGAGAACATAGGCAAAACTCTCTCCAACATAAATCACAGCAGGATCCTCTATGATCCACCTCCCAGAATTATGGAAATAAAAGCAAAAATAAAGAAATGGGATCTAATTAAAATTAAAAGCTTCTGCACAACAAAGGAAAATATAAGCAAGGTGAAAAGACAGCCTTCTGAATGGGAGAAAATAATAGCAAATGAAGCAACTGACAAACAACTAATCTCAAAAACATACAAGCAACTTATGCAGCTCAATTCCAGAAAAATAAATGACCCAATCAAAAAGTGGGCCAAATAACTAAATAGACATTTCTCAAAAGAAGACATGGATGGCTAACAAACACATGAAAAGATGCTCAACATTACTCATTGTTAGAGAAATGCAAATCAAAACCACAATGAGGTACCACTTCACACGAATCAGAATGTCTGCGATCCAAAAATCTGCAAGCAATAAATGCTGGAGAGGGTGTGGAGAAAACGGAACCCTCCTACACTGTTGGTGGGAATGCAAACTAGGACAGCCACTTTGGAGAACAGTGTGGAGATTCCTTAAAAAATTGCAAATAGAACTACCTTATGACCCAGCAATCCCACTGCTGGGCATACACACCAAGGAAACCAGAATTGAAAGAGACGCATGTACCCCAATGTTCATCGCAGCACTGTTTATAATAGCCAGGACATGGAAACAACCTAGATGTCCATCAGCAGATGAATGGATAAGAAAGCTGTGGTACATATACACAATGGAGTATTACTCAGCCGTTAAAAAGAGTTCATTTGAATCAGTTCTGATGAGATGGATGAAACTGGAGCCGATTATACAGAGTGAAGTAAGCCAGAAAGAAAAACACCAATACGGTATACTAACACATATATATGGAATTTAGAAAGATGGCAATGATGACCCTGTATGCAAGACAGCAAAAAAGACACAGATGTGTATAACGGACTTTTGGACTCAGAGGGAGAGGGAGAGGGTGGGATGATTTGGGAAAATGGCATTGTAACATGTATACTATCATGTAAGAATTGAATCGCCAGGCTATGTCTGACGCAGGATACAGCATGCTTGGGGCTGGTGCATGGGGATGACCCAGAGAGATGTTATGGGGAGGGAGGTGGGAGGGGGATTCATGTTTGGGAACGCATGTACACCTGTAGTGGATTCATATCAATGTTTGGAAAACCAATACAGTATTGCAAAGTAAAATAAAGTAAAAATAAAAATTAAAAAACAAAATAAAATGAAATGACAATCACTTTGCTCAATGACTTAAAAGCTCACTGTTGGTAAATAAGGTTTGAAATTGTCTAAGGCCATGTGTACAATTTATTTTCAGAGAACCAATTAAATATTTCTGGAAATAAGTTGTAAAACTGGTGTAATGAAATGACTGTTGTTATTGTTGTTTAGTTGCTCAGTCATGTCTGATTCCCTGCAACGCTGTAGACCATAGCCAGCCAGGCTCCCCCATCAATGGAATTTTCCAAGCAAGAATGCTGGAGTGGGTTGCCATTTGCTTCTCCATGAAATGAATGCTGCCTTGCAAATAGATAAAGTCTTGAATGTCAGGGTTATCTCTTTTATGGAATTCAAAATCTGTTTTGAAACTCAACTTATGTTTCATATCATATACATTAAAAAAAATACTATCTCCTATCATTGTGTAAATAAATATCTCCTGAAGTGGTGAATTCCACTGACAGTCTGAGAAAAATAAGATAATAATTTCAATACTAAAAACTGGCTAATATCTTCACCATTCATTTTCATTTTGTTCAGTATATTCTTTCAACATCTTACATACATACTTATTTCTTCCACTTATCCCATCCAAATCTGAGCTCACTGGTGACTCTGACAGCCAGCTAACTGTTTTGAAACTAAAAGCTTAAAGTAAGGGATTACTGATATAAATGACAATCAGAAGTGTTTGGCAGTATTCTCATGAAAAATGATTACTTTAACTGGTGAAATATATTATTTATTATTTTAAAAAACACCACAGGCATAAATGCTAGTGGTAGATACTTTTGATTGGATGTCTCATGTGTGATTCATTCATTCTGCAAGTTTGAAAATATTGAAAACTATATTTTCCTCTCAAACCAGAGTTCAAAATATGAATTAAGTCCATCTAATTCAAGTATGAATTCAATGCAGGCTGGAGATATTTGGAAGGTAGAAGTGGAGTTTCATCCTCTGTTTTAGCTCTTCTTCAGTTCAGTCACTCATTTGTGTCCAACTCTTTGCTACCCCATGGACTGCAGCATGCCAGGCGTCTCTGTCCATCACCAACTCCCAGAGCTTCCTCAAACTCATATCCATTGAGTCAATGATGCCATCCAATCATCTCATCCTCTGTCATCCCCTTCTCCCATCTTCACTCTTTCTCAGTATCAGGGTCTTTTCCAGTGAGTCAGTTCTTCGCATCAGGTGGCCAAAGTATTGAAATTTCAACTTCAGCATCAGTCCTTGCAATGAATATTCAAGACTGATTTCCTTTAAGATTGACTGGTTGATCTCCTTGTAGTCCAAGGGACTCTCAAGTGTCTTATCCAACACCACAGTTCAAAGCATTAATTCTTCAGTGCTCAGCTTCCTTTATGGTCCAACTCTCACATCCCTACATGGCTACTGGAAAAACCAAAGCTTTAACTAGACAGACCTTTGTTGGCAAAGTAACGTCTCTGCTTATCAATATGCTGCCTAGGTTGCTCATAGCTTTTCTTCCAAGGAGCAAGGCTCTTTTAGTTTTATGGCTGCTGTCACCATCCACAGTGATTTTGGAGCCCCCACAAAATAGTCTTTCACTGTTTCCATTGTTTCCTCATCTATTTACCATGAAGTGATGGGGCCAGATGCCATAATCTTAGTTTTCTGAATGTTAAGCTTTACACCAATTTTTCACTCTCCTCTTTCACTTTCATCAAGAAGATCTTTAGTTCTTCTTTGCTTTCTACCATAAGGGTGGTGTCATCTGCATATCTGAGGTTATTGATATTTCTCCCATCAATCTTGATTCCAGCTTGTGCTTCATCCATCTCAGCATTTCATATGATGTACTCTGCATATAAGCTAAATAAGCATAGTGACAGTATACAGCCTTGACATACTCCTTTCCCAATTTGGAACCAGTCTGTTGTTCCATGTCTGGTTCTAGCTCTTCTTACATAGATGAACGTTTCCTGTGAAAGATTTCCAGAGTCATATCCATTCTCCAGTTCCTTCTTCAAGAGACAGATACAACTATTTCAGTATTTTAATGTGCCCAGTGGTTTTGGATGTCCATGCTCTATGAGTATGAGAAGTCACTGTATTATGGCTTCCCGATGTAGACTTAGTTCCAGTATAGCCTGGAAGCCAGTTATTTCCCCAGACCATAAGTTGTGAAGTGACCACTCAACGAGTTCCGTATTAGAATTGAATCTTCAGGCCCTTAAAATAATTCTCTCAGTTCCTAAATCCCTCTGTTAAAATAGCTAGAGTGTTTTCTGTTTCTCATATGAATTCTACTAATCAAATAATAAAAATGTGAGAAAGACTAAACTATGATTAGCTAAAGAAATCTGTGTCATATCTAACTGAGTGATCAAGAAAATCAGTTCAGTCCAGTCTGAGAGTTCAGAAGGTGAAATATGCATGGGGAAATGCCAATATTACAGGGTATAAAACAGTCTAGAAAAGGGCACTCCTGAAATTAATGTGTATGATGCCTAGTGAAGTGGTTGTGCAGAAAACAACAATTAACATAATCAAAATAATAATAATGATGATAATATTTAAAATCTGCTTAAGTGTGTATAGTGGGCAAAAGTACTAAAGTAGTTGGATTTAGGAAATTGAATCTAGAAAGTGAAGAAGAACTAAAAAGCTTCTTGATGAAAGTGAAAGAGGAGAGTGAAAAAGTTGGCTTCAATCTCAACATTCAGAAAACGAAGATCATGGCATCTGGTCCCATCACTTCATGGGAAGTAGATGGGGAAACAGTGGAAACAGTGTCAGACTTGAATTTTGGCAGCTCTAAAATCACTGCAGATGTTGACTACAGCCATGAAATTAGAAGACACTTACTCCTTGGAAGGAAAGTTATGACCAAAAACAGAGACCTTACTTTGCCAACAAAGGTCCATCTAGTCAAGGCTATAGTTTTTCCAGCAGTCATGTATGGATGTGAGAGTTGGACTGTGAAGCAAGCTGAGCTCAGAAGTATTGATGCTTTTGAACTGTGGTGTTGGAGAAGACTCTTGAGAGTCCCTTGGACTGCAAGGAGATCCAAACGAGTCCATTCTGAAGGAGATCAGCCCTGGGATTTCTTTGGAAGGAATGATGCTAAAGCTGAAACTCCAGTACTTTGGCCACCTCTTGCAAAGAGTTGACTCATTGGAAAAGACTCTGATGCTGGGAAAGATTGGGGGCAAGAAGAAAAGGGGACAACAGAGGATGAGATGGCTGGATGGCATCACTGAGTCGATGGACGTAAGTTTGGGTAAACTCTGGGAATTGATGATGGACAGGGAGGCCTGGCATGCTGCAATTCGTGGGGTCAAAAGAGTCGGACACAACTGAGTGACTGAACTGAACTGAACTGAAGAGAAGATGCATTTTATGGAACACCCACAGCCAAGTCTTTGGATCACCTCTCAGGCCACATTCAAAACTCTCCTCTGATAAAAGAGGGATGATGTTTTCCTGAATTTGACAGGCAGGAAACATGATGAGTCAATTGACAAGTAATATTGTAGCACATAACCTACAGTTGGCAGTATCACTTAAGATGTCTCAGTGAACACAAGTGGAGTAAAGGAAATCTTGGTATGCTGGAAGGGGTCATGGAGGTGCTTTTGCATCAACTGTAGCTCCTTCGGGTCATGACTGGTCATGAGAGGTCAGTAGCACTGACTGAAAAATGTATCAATGGCTAGGTTTCAATGCAGTTATCATAGTGTGTTGACACCTCTTTTGATGTTAGATTATATGTTGTGGTTGATGACCAAAATTATAACAAATAATTCAAGAGGATTTCTCAAACTGATTAGAACTTGGGCTAATACCAAAAGTCTTGTGGTTGAGTAGACATCAGATAAGAAATGTTGAGAGATTAATTGATATAGGTGTATATGGCTGGAAGAGTAAAGGGGGTTGCTATGGGAGAAGAGGTCTCCTGTCAGCTAGGGAAGGAATCGACTGACACCAGAATAGGTTTGTGGAAAGAAGCTTCAGTTCAGTTCAGTTCAGTTGCTCAGTTGTGTCCGACTCTTTGCGACCCCATGAATCTCAGCTCGCCAGGCCTCCCTGTTCATCACCATCTCCCGGAGCTCACTCAGACTCACGTCCATCGAGTCTGTGATGCCATCCAGCCATCTCATCCTCAGTCATCCCCTTCTCCTCCTGCCACCAATCCCTCCCAGCATCAGAGTCTTTTCCAATGAGTCAACTCTTTGCATGAGGTGGCCAAAGTACTGGAGTTTCAGCTTTAGCATCATCCCTTCCAAAGAAATCCCAGGGTTGATCTCCTTCAGAATGGACTGGTTGGATCTCTTTGCTTATAAGAAATTAAATCCAATACAACTCAGTAATGCTCAGCTAAAGGGTGTGATATTTATGTGTAACTGTGTGTATCCACATGTAGAAGGTTGTTAGTAAATCTCTTAGGCTTCCTACACAATCTGAGCCAGTTTTCATAAAAGGATCATAATTTTTAATGCTGCTTCTGGGGGGTATAGCTCAGTGATAGAGCAATTGACCACACAATGTATGATGCTGTTTCTGATATGGATGATTTGACTTCTTTTTAGAGAGGGAATTCACATAAGGTCTTCCAAGAAGTTAAAAGTGAGAGAGAAGTCACAGCAACTGAGGTAAATCTAAGAGGAATAACCTATATTGGCAAGCTGTGCAGAGAGCTATGTTGGTGTAACATTATATTTATATTTATTTTCTTTATAATATTCTGATTTCCAATCATTCTGATGTTCAGAAATTAAAAAGCATTTAACCTAAAGAATAGAAACAAACCCAAAATAATTATGATTTTATAATCAATAAGAAAACAAAAGATCAAAGATTGATGATCCAGAGGTTGTTCAGTATATTTCTGCAAGCTTTTCTTTATCTCCAGAATTCTTACAATGTAGAGGTTTTTTTTTTTTTTTTTCCTTTGATAGGACAACAACTGTTATATCTCTAAGTGTCACAACTATATTCACAGCCAGGAGGGAGGAAAGTTAGCCAGGATAACAATAAACCTTTCTCCATGGCTCATTTTCTTTCATTAGCAAAGAAACTATCTTCCACAATCTCCCGGCAGACTTCTTATGCCTATACTGCCACATCATGGCTATGTGAGCATCTATGTCAGCAAGAGAGCCTGGAAAGAAATGATCTGACATGTGACAATTTCTGTCATCTAGGCAAAGTGTGGCCAACTGTGTCTGCCATAGTGATCATGCATACATTGCTTCTATGAGTAAAATTTTAAATATTTCAGACTATTGAAAGGTATAAAATTGATACAACACTTTGCATTAATAACGTAATGCTAGTGTATGCCCTTAGACACATACTTAGAAGGAAACACAAAATATTACCCACGTATGTATAAATCCTCCAACCACCCTATTTTCAGAGCCATATTCCTCCATCTTAATCATGGGTAAGCATTTACTTGAACTTGATGCTTATTAGTCCAACTCATTTACTGCTATTTTACCATGTACACAACAAGTACATATGCACATATGTAAATATACCCTATATATATTAAAATACAAACAAAATGCATGTGGATATATCAAAAAAATATAATAAAACAGCAAGATACATTCCTTAGGCACTAGTTGGGCAAAAACTATAAAATCTGATAATACCAGTTTGATGAAGATATGCAGAAAAAAGAACACTCATATCTTTCTGTTGTGAGTGTAAATGGGTACAACTAGTTCAGAAAACAATTTGGCATTATCTTTTAATTAAAGAGATCTTCCCTGGTTGCTCAGTGGTAATGAATCCGCCTGCCAATGCAGGAGACTTGGGTTTGATCTCTGGGTGGGGAAGGTTCCCTGTAGAAGGAAATGGCAACCTACTCTAGTACTCTTACCTGGGAAATTCCATGGATCTAGGAGCATGGCAGGCTACAGCCCCTGGGGTTGCAAAGAGTCAGACACAACTGAGCAACTAAAAAAAGCAACAATTACTTAAAGATGTGCATAAGTTAAAGCCTATGATTCTAGTTCTGTGAATAGACACTGCGCTGTGCTGTGCTTAGTCACTCAGTCTTGTCCAACTCTTTGCAACCCCCATGGGCTGAAGCCTGCCAGGCCCCTCTGTCCATGGGGATTCTCCAGGCAAGAATACCGAAATGGGTTGCCATGCTCTTCTCCAGGGGATCTTCCCAACCCAGGGATTGAACCCAGGCCTCCCACATTGCAGACGGATTCTTTACCATCTGAGCCACCAGGAAGCCTATGAATACTGGAGTGGTTAGCCTATCACTTCTACAGGAGTTCTTCCCACTCCAGGAATCAAACTGGAGTCTCCTGCACTGCAGACAGAGTCTTTACCAGCTGAGCTACCAGGGAAGCCTGGTGAATAGACACTAGAAAAGCTTTTACACATGACCACTAGGAGGAATAAACATTAGGAATTTTCACGACATTATTTATAGTAGAACAATTTGGAAATAATCTTCATTCTTTCAAGTCGAGAACTGATAAATAATGGATATCATTACACCACTTTGAAAGTGAATGAAGCAGGTCGTATTTGTACATGAATCTCACAGATATGATGTTGAACAGAAAAGCAATTGTCAAAGAATTTAATATATGATACACTTTATAAACTTTAAGGACATGGGAAGTAATATCATGTATTACTTTCACGGAGAATAAAGGATAGAAGAAGAGACATTATCTCAAGTGTGTTGGAAAGTTAAGACAGCCATGATTGGGTGTACAGGACAAAAGCATTTTTTCACTAGAAGAGATAGTAGGAAAAAGATAGAATACTTTAAAGGAGGAATATTATTCCTCAGTTCATGAACTGAAGTGTGCAGTTGCTCAGTTGTGTCTGACTCTTTGTGACCCCATGGACTGCAGCACCACAGGCGTCCCTGTCCATCACCAACTCCTGGAGCTTACTCAAACTCATGCCCATAGAGTCGGTGATGCCATCTAACTATCTCATCCTCTGTCATCCCCTTCTCCTCCTGCCTTCAATCTTTCCCAGCATCAGGGTCTTTTCCAATGACTCAGTTCTTCACATCAGGTGGCCAAAGTATTGAAGTTTCAGCTTCAGCATCAGTTCTTTCAGTGAATATTCAGGACTTTAAGATGGATTTTAACATGGAATGGTTGGATCTCCTTGAAGTCCAAGGGATTCTCAAGAGTTTTCTCCAGCACCACAGATCAAAAGCATCAATTCTTCAGCACTCAGCTTTCTTCAGAGTCCAACTCTCAAATATATACATGACTACTGGAAAAACAAAAACTTTGACTAGACAGACCTTTGTTGACAAAGTAATGTCTCTGCTTCTTAATATGCTATCTAGGTTGGTCATAACTTTCCTTCCAAGGAGTAAGCATCTTTTAATTTGATGGCTGCAATCACCATCTGCAGTGATTTTGGAGCCCAGAAAAATAAAGGCAGCCATTATTTCCACTATTTCCCCATCTATTTGCCATGACATGATGGGACCAGATGCCATGATCTTCATTTTCTGAATGCTGAGCTTTAAGCCAACTTTTTCACTGTCCTCTTTCACTTTCATTGAGGCTCTTTAGTTCTTTGCTTTCTGACATAAGGGCATATTATCCCTGGGGAATCACTTGTAGTTTATTCTAATAATTTCCAGCACTCCAAATGTGGACATGTGATATAAACACATGTTAAATAAGTAAACCCCATAAATCAGCACAAAAAGAGGACACACACACAACAAACTAAGGTTATATTTAGGTCAGTTCAGTTCAGTTCAGATGCTCAGCAGTGTCCGACTCTTTGTGATCCCATGAATCTCAGCACGCTGGGCCTCCCTGTCCGTCACCAACTCCCAGAGTTTACCCAAACTCATGTCCATCGAGTTGGTGATGCAATCCAGACATCTCATCCTCTGTCATCCCATTCTCCTCCTGCCCTCAATCCCTCCCAACATCAAAGTCTTCTCCAATGAGTCAACTCTTCACATGAGGTGGCCAACGTACTGGAGTTTCAGCTTTAGCATCATTCCTTCCAGATCCCAGGGCTGATCTCCTTCAGAATGGACTGGTTGGATCTCCTTGCAGTCCAAGGGACTCTCAAGACTCTTCTCCAACACCACAGTTCAAAAGCATCAATTCTTCAGTGATCAGCTTTCTTTACAGTCCAACTCTCTCATCCATACATGACTATTGGAAAAAACGTAGCCTTGACTAGATGGACCTTAGTCGGCAAAGTAATGTCTCTGCATTTTAATATGCTGTCTTGGTTGGTCATTACTTTCCTTCCAAGGAGTAAGCGTCTTTTAATTTCATGGCTGCAGTCACCACCTGCAGTGATTTTGGAGCCCCCCAAAATAAAGTCTGACACTGTTTCCACTGTTTCCCCATCTATTTCCCATGAAGTGATGGGACCGGATGCCATGATCTTCGTTTTCTGAATGTTGAGCTTTAAGTCATCTTTTTCACTCTCCTCTTTCACTTTCATCAAGAGGCTTTTGAGTTCCTCTTCACTTTCTGCCATAAGGGTGGTGTCATCTGCATATCTGAGGTGATTGATATTTCTCTCAACAGTCTTGATTCCAGCTTGTGTTTCTTCCAATCCAGCATTTCTCATGATGTACTCTGCATATAAGTTAAATAAGCAGCGTGACAATATAAAACCTTGACGTACTCCTTTTCCAAGTTACTGATTCCATTTAATCAAAACTATCAGAAATAATCATGTCTCCTGAGAGCAAGAGGAAATGAAGTATATTTTGAGTGTCATTATAGAAGTGTAAATTACTTAAATTTTATTGTATTTTAATCTAAGCTATCTTGGTCCTCATTTCAATTATCTATCACTTTGTTACAAACCACTCCAAAATGTAGGGGTTCAAAATTAGAATGATTTTTTTTTTATGATCCTTTCATTTGACCTATTGGCTCTTCTGCTTTACTTGGTATTATCTTAGACACAGAGAGGGATCCCATGACTTGCACACCTGGCAGGGGGTGGAGCCTGCTGACCAGGAACTCAGCTGGGGCTGCCAGTCAGTTTCTCCAGGGTTTCTTCATGCAGGTTTCTCCTTGTGATTTGTGTTGTTCCTCAGGGCATCCTAGATGATTTCAAAGAAGTATTCTGAGTGCTGAATGTAGATTCATGGATCCCATAACGCCTGGTCTTAGAAGTTAAACAGCATCATGTCTTCATTTATGAGTCAAAATGAGTCACAGAGGCAGCTCAGATTCAAGAGGAGGGAAAATAGATACCACAGCTCTGTGAGAAGAGTGGCAAAGAATTAGATTTGTAACCATCTTTATTTTACCAGAGTCTGCTCTCAGTGGCTAATTATTTACATTTCACTCACATGCCATATACATTTGTTTCTTTCCAAGATCCTTCCAAATGTCAATTCATGAAGGCTCCGGATAAGGCCTGAATTCATGGACCTTATCACTGTAATCATATACAAGTGCAAATGAGGCTGTTTGTGCTTATTTCCATGGATCTAGCAACCTGTGAATTTAAAAGGCCTTGTGTCTTTTCCCCACACATCAAACACAATAGTGAAATATGCCCAGGATAACCACAATATAGACTCCTGTTCAAAAAAGGAGAAGAGTGGGAGCTAGAAAGATGGCACTGGTACATAATTATTTTCCCCAATCATATGACTTTTTAACCAGAGGCAGAAATTGTTTCCTGATTAGGTATCAATTCATCTCTCTGGCAATGGCTATCTGTGACTTTCGGCTCTATCCTCTGGGCTCTTAGTTCTGCCTTCTGACCCACTCTCCTTTTATATAGAAAATGCCCCATTTTTGTCGATCTGTTTCTTGTCCATTAAAATTTGAAGCCAGAAGACCTATTTTCACTTTTCACTGCTATCTTTCTCTACTGAAGATGTTACCAGCTTCTCTAAAAATTGTGTAGGCTTCCTATATATCAACTTTTAAATCCACTCAATTAAAGAAACATTGCACACACAAATATCTGTGAATTAAACATTTCTCTACCATAGTCTAAGAGTTAAGAACTGTAAGACAATGCCATTTAAATTCATAGAAGTTTTGAATGTACTTCCATCATAGTATTGATGGAAGCTCATCAATACAGTAAAGAAGTTCTAGAATGTACCATCACAATAAATATTTCTGAACATGTCATGAAGGGTTGCATAGCCCACATGTGACTTTATTTTGAACTTGAGTATTTCTTTTACTGGCAGCATTCTGTATTTTATACTTTCCTTGAGGCAATTGTGGCTCAGCTGGTAAAGAATCCGGCTGCAATGTGGGAGACCTGGGTTTGATCTCTGGGTTGCGAAGATCCCTGGAGAAGGGAATGGCTACTCACTCCAGTATTCTGGCCTGGAGAATCACATGGACTGTAGTCCATGGGGTCGCAAAGAGTCAGACATGACTGAGAGTTCACTTTTGAGGCAATATCTTACGTTGAGAATATTTTGTCAGATGGAAAACCTGAGGATAAAAAAATACTTTTATTTTCCAACTATATTATTCTCAGGATGGAAAATTTTTCTGCAGATTTTTTGTGAAACGTAACATTTCCTTCTTTAGGTCATTCTTCTTTACGTATGCTTTACAATAGGCAGCTAACATAAGCCAAATGATAGCTTTCAACTTTTGGTCTGGAAATTCTCTTAGATTCAAAAGTTCACTAAGTAATTTTTAGATCTTATTTTCTTTTCTGTCAGTACATAACTCAGTTCCTATTTTATCAAACCTCTGATAACAATTTCCTTACTACCTTTTCAGCTTTCTTCTTGCTTTTTGGACCTGTAACTAACACGCATACACAAAGTCAGTATTTTTGTTCTGCCATCATCTTATGCCCAGGTGCCAATTTCTGCCCTATCAGTAACAATACTCCTTCTCCCCCACTTATCTTCTTAAAGAAACAAAAGTTTATTATTTCTTTATAATTGTATAGTAAACACATGTGTTTTACTGCTTCACTAGGTGTTGACTGGGTTGTAAGGATGGATGGAAGTTCCAAACTGGTCTCTCTAAGAAGGATGGAAGTTAGGAAGGAGAAGTGAACCCTCCTACACTGTTGTGGGAATGTAAATTGGTACATCCGCTACGGAGAAAAGTACGATATTCATAACAAAACTAAAAATAGAGCTACCATATGACCCTGCAACCCACTCCTGGGCATATATGCATAGAAAAACATGATCCAAAAGGATATATTCTGCCCAGTGTTCACTGCAGCACTGTTTACAGCAGCCAAGACATGGAAGCAACTAAATGTCCTTCAACAGAAGAATAGATAAAGAAGCTGAGGTACATATATACAGTAGAATACTACTCAGTCATTAAAAATAACGAAATAATGCCATTTGCAGCAACATGGATGGACCTAGAGATCGTCACACTAAGTGAAATAAGTCAGACAGAGAAAGAGAAATGTCATATGACATCCCTTATATGTGGAATCTAAAAAGAAATGTTACAAATAAACTCACTTACAAAACAAAAAGAGACTCACTGACTTAGAGAATGAAATTATGGCTGCCCTGGGTTGAAGGCTGGGGGAAGAGATAGTTGGGGAGTTTGGGATGGTCATGTACAAGCTGCTAGATTTAAAATGGATAACCAAGAAAGACCTACTCTGCAGCACATGGAACTCTGCTCAATATTATATGGCAGCCTGGATGGGAGGGGATTTTTTTTTTTTTTTTGAGGGGATGGGAAATGGATATATGTATATGCATGGCTGAGTCCCTCACTGTACATCTGAAACTATTACAACATTGTTAATCGGTCATATCCCAATACAAAACAAAAAGTTGAAAGATTAAGAAAAGAAGAAGAAAGATGGAAGTTGGGAGTGCAACTGGGACTGTTGGGAGGGTGTCTCAGCTCTGCTCAGTGCAGTCTTCTCCATATGGGTGCTTGAGCTTCATCATACCATGGTGGCTAAGTTTCAAGAATAAGTTACTCATGCAGTGAAAACTTAAGCTGTAAATCTCTTAAAAAGTGTGAATTCTGCCACATTTACTTGTCCAACAAACCTCAGGGTAACTTCAAGTAGAGAGGAAATAGATGTCATCTTTGAATAGGAGGAGTGGCAAAGTATTTGGATAAACTTTAATTCACTGAAGATGAATCTGACTGCAAAGTTGGAGACTTTCTAAATCAGAACAGCAAAAAAAAAAAATAATAATAATAAAGTTTAAAAAAACTTACTGTTATGACATAAACCATTTACATCAATACTTAATTTTTTCATCTTAGTTCTGGACTGTGCGTGTGCATACATACTCAGTCACTTCAGTGTATCTAATTCTTTGCATCCCCATGGCCTGCAGCCCGCCAGGCTCCTCTGTCAATGGGATTCTCCAGGCAAGAATACTGCAGCGGGTTGCCATGCAACCAGGAGATCTTCCCAACCCAGGCAATTAACCCACAGCTCCTGAGTCTCATGCATTGCAGGCAGATTCTTTACCGCTGAGCCACCACGGACGCCCTAATTCTGGATTAGTTTACACTAAAACACATGAGCTTATTGTGTAAGATTTTTTATTAACATTGCTTATACTTATCTTTAAATGGCAACCCACTCCAGTGTTCTTGCCTGGAGAATCCCAGGGATGGGGGAGCCTGGTGGGCTGCCCTCTCTGGGGTCACACAGAGTCGGACATGACTGAAGCAACTTAGCAGAAGCAGCAGCATACTTATCTTTAAACCAAATTAAGTTTTCCTGTCTCACCAAGACTTAAAAAGCAGCATTATAGTTCACATATTTCTAAATGGTATATCCTACCTCCAATCATCTGTCAAACTACATCTTTCCCCCCATAATCTCCAGGGAAAACACTGGTGTTTTCTATTTTTATTTTTTACTTTTACAACCATTCTGTACCTACTCTAATATGGGAAAGTATTTATAATCCAAGTTTTCTCCATTGCTGTATTTGTGCCTGGAAAAAATATGAAAATATGAACCATCTTGGGCCATAATATGATTGTTTCTAAACCACATGTTTAATATTGCATGGAGAAATTTTTTCTTCACACTTTATCCAAATAAGCAAAATATACATCAACAAAATCTCTTCATACTGGAATTAATCCTCTGTGCTTATTTTTCTCATCAGAAATGTCTCCTTCTCATTGTTGCATCAGGATCAATGTTCTTAATAGAAAGAGATATTCTGATTCATTTCCTCCTCAATCCAGTTCATGAGTAATGAGGAAACTGATTGTTTTTGTTCAACTTCTATTCCTTTCTTGAGATGATACAGTTAGTAATGAAAAACATAAATTTTCCATGTGTTCACATCTCATTGATCAGTTATTCCATTTGTTATGTTTGTGTTATGTGATGTTTGCCATGTAAATATGCATTTTTCATCTATTTTCCTTTGCTCAGTTCTAAAAGGAAGATCATAATAGCAACACAGTTTAGAAAATTCCATTTTTACTATGGAAATAATATCTCTTTACCCAATATCAGGAACTTATGGTAACTAGTAAAATTAGAATGGAAGGGGGAAACATTTAAGATCTTTGTATATAGTGGGGGCATTAGCAGTCCTGGAAAACCTAAGAAAAGACTAAAGATGAGAAGGAGAATCATAATCACACATCAATTAGAAAACAGAGGTTGGAATAGTCAAAGACAAAGATAAGCATTTCTCTTAATCTTTCTCCATGTGATGAGTCTATCCATGCTCAGCCACATTTGGACTGTCAGCTTCTCCTCAGGAATATGTTTCTGCTTGATTTACAGAGATACCCTAAATATCCAGTATAGTGTTTGAAACAGCTGGGATGTGATAACCCTTTATTTAATCAATTAGTTAATTAAGCATTATAACAAATCTGTGCAGTGTACAGAGCTTCCCTTGTGGCTCAGGGGGTAAAGAACCCGCCTGAAATGTGGGAGACTTGGGTTCGATCCCTGGGTTGGGAAGATCCCCTGGAGAAGGCAAAGGCTACGCACTCCAGCATTCTGGCCTGGAGAATTCCATGGAAGTCTGTGGGTCACAAAGAGTTGGACACGACTGATAACAATGTCTCACATGGTGCCTAAACCACAGAAGATCAATGTCTTTGATATTTCATAGTCTAAAAGACTTAAAAACAGGTCATATTGATTTATATGGCTATTACTACCTTAATGTATCAGAGGTTTTCGAATCAGGCCACTCTCTAAGCAACAGGATTATTCTTTGAGTTAGTTTCCTCATCCCTAATGGTACCATCCTTATAGGGTGGTATGTATGGTGCTCTGAGTTAGGAGATTTCTGCTAGGAGGGAGACTGAGCATGGAAAATCCAATAGTGATATTGCCCAGATAATGGTAAAATGTAAGAAATATTTAACTCCCCACATGTTTGCATGGGAGATAAACTTCATACCAAACAAAATAATTTTGGTCAATCTTGCAAGTATCTATCAAGATAAAACAAATTTTAAGACAAGATCAAAATCTCTCAAAAGTCTTCCACTCACCATTTCAATTCATCAGAGACCTACAATCTAAGCTTCCTTTTGAGACTGTCAGCAGCAGTATTGTATCTGATGGACTTAATTACTCTGGAAGCATGGGTCATACCACACTGAATGTAGGGGTGACAAAAATACTTGGTTATTAAAAGCACAATGGCAGAATTGTACTTCACATGAAGAAAGGTAAAATATTAATATTTATAAGCAAATATATTTTTAGCAGTGTGAGACTTATTTTCCAGTTGAATTAAATGCTCATTATCTCTTTTAGATAATAACTTTTGGAAAGAGTTTTAGAGGTGAAAATCTTTCTCTTATACAACTATTCAACTAGACTTCTATATTGGAAAGTCTTCATAAAGGGAAATTCAGGATCCATGATACACCTTTTTCCTTTGTTAAAATTTTGGATTATAAAATGAATAAAATTACAATCTCCCTTATTTCCACTTGTATTCATTATGCAAAGCTACTACTATATTTTCTCACATGCCAATCAAGTAAATGCAGTAGAATCACTTTTAGGGATATGAAAGATCCAATAGCATGATTTTCAAAAGAAGTTTTGGAGAGCTAACTTTTAAAATTGTAGAAAATTTTGCTTTAAGCCAGGAGTTGGCAAACTATAGTCTGTGGATCAAATCTGCTCCCACCCACTTCCAATTCTGTTGGTTTGGGTGGTCCAAATTTTGGTTAAAAATTTGTTTTATGGTTAATAAGCACATAGTATCTTAAATTTACCTCTTGGCCTAGTAAGACTTTATTTTCTTGCTCTTTATAGATAAATGCTGCCCATATTTCTGCTATGTATACTCTATATATCATTAACCTAGTTTTTAAGGATATCACCATTCAATCTCTTCTTTCTCAAATGATAGCAAGAGAGCTTCACCATCTAATTTTTTTACAATTACAGAACAATCTCATTTTGAAATTTTATATCAGTGCAATAATAATAATAACAGTATATTATGTTCATAAAAGAACTTCATACATATTATAATCATAACACTGACAAAATCCATTCATTAAATCTCCATAAACCTATTTTACAGGTGAAAAGGAAATTAGTTTCAAAGAGGTTAAGTGATTGGCCCAGGGTTATAAGTCTTATAATTATGAGGGCTTTTCCTGCAACATTCTTTTTACGTGGATTCATGGTGCCTCTTCAAATTAATCTGAACTCTTAGTTCATTTAATTATGCAAGAAAAATAATCATAAACTAGTTATGCATGTAATATGAAGGTAAAAGATAATGAATATGATGCAATTAGCAGTGTTTTGTTGCAGTTAATGAAAATAAATCATAACAATCAGGTCACCAGGTAAACATCTTAGTAAAATGAGCAAAGAGAATTAAAACAGATTAATGGTTTAATTAAGTAACCTAAAAGTTACTCAGTTCTGCCAATGAGAACAGAACCCTTAAATCAGTTACTTATATTCATTAGATCTTTGACAAATTTTAACAATGTAATTTTTGCAACTATCTCTCCAGTTACTAATGACCTTTTTAATAAATTTCAATTTCATTAAGCAATTCCAAGTCAAATTAACAACTGATTTGTATTTCAATAATAAGTACTTGCCTTACATGTTGTTATTATAATTACATACCCATAAATTTAGAAAATTTACATTAAATTTCCTAGGGAAATCAGAAGGTTTATCATAAGTCATAAAGGAAAGCATCATGTGGAAGTGAAATTGGGATATTAAAGCTCACTGTTGTGAAAGGCCAGGGAATAATTAAAATATAAATGATACATATATTTCATTGAGGTGATATTTTAAGATTTCATTAAAGCATAGACCATATTTAATTTTTAAAATATTAACTTTATGCTTATTTTCTTTTACATAGAATGACCTGCTATAAAGCCACTACTGAGAGTTCTTGATTTTATTATATGCTTATATAGAGTGTTTGAAAGTGATGTTTTTCAGAAAATAGAAGTTTGGTCATAATTTCTCAGTCTTAAATAGCTGATTGTTTTTTTCCAATTGTCTTTGGCAATGAATAAGATGGTAGGAAACTATTAGATCACAAAAATTTTCTTCAATTCTGCTTAATAAATTTTTATAAAAGTCTAGGCATTCAGGATTTTTTCTTTTTTTTTTTAACCTAAAAAAAAAATTATGTTGACCACCCCAACCTAATTTGCAGAGAAAAGTACATTCCATTTTATGTTGCAGGTACTTTTTAAGTATCTCTTTGTTTATGGCTTTTCCAGGTTTTCCCATTATATATCAATTACCTTAAATCTAATTTTTTAATCCTTTTTTCTTCTGCTTTCTAGAAGAAACCTGTAAGATTATCTTTCATGTTGCTGATTACATTTTCTTCATTGTCACTTCTATTCTTTTTTATATTAAATGCATTTTATTATTTTAAATGCATTTTAAATTTCTATCAGATTTCCACTTCTTAATACCATCGTATTTTGTCTCATCCAGTTCCATTTTCATCAGCAGCCATTTATTTCCTGTTTCACATTTTTGTAATTTTTTGTTGGGGAACAAATAGTAAATGCCTTAAAATAACATTTCTATGTCTTTTCTTTCAAAGCATCAACAAAATTCCAAACCTCTGAATTTTATATGAACTGCGGAGCAATCCTACTACAAGATCCATTAATAATTCCTTCCTCTTTTTCTCTTTAATTATTTTGAGCAGGGAACACTATATCCAGAGCCAGTGATAAATTCAGGGCCTGAAAATCTCCTTGTTTCTCTTCTCTGATCACCCATTTTTTTCCTTGGATGTTTCCTTTAGGTCTTATGATGGTAAGCAAATTAATATCAACAGCCCTGAATTAGCCTACTATAGTATCCAACAGTAGCTATTTATATGACTCAGCAGGAAGTAAAAGGAATATTTTTCTGATGCTGCTTCTTTGTATAAAGAGTGATTGAGGATTTCTAATTTAAAGCAATGGCCCAAAGCATAACACAAAATTTGCAACTTCTAGACTATAAAAGTTTTAATATATTTTTCTGCGTCTGTCTCTTGTTATTAATATTGGTGAATTCACATCCCAAGTGTTCAATCTGCCAGCACTTCATCATATACAACTGGTAATGCTTAGAATCACATGGATTTGATAAACTTTCATCAATGTCTGATAAGGATAGAGTCTTGGGAATGAGGAGTTATACAGCTCTGACCCTCTGAGACTATGTCTAATGCTGCATGAATAACTCAGACTTTATATCTAAGCATTCAAGCTCACAAACAGTTCAGTCTATACCTCAAGGTTCAAATGCACATTCTAACTAATGTTTCATCCACAAAGGATAAGGATCCATATTCCTGTTCTACAACAATCTCAGAGCCTTTGTGTTAAAGACTTAGGGTCACAAACAAAGCCACCCTCTTCCCAGACTTGTAACACTTAAAGGTACCTTGAGTGTACCAGGAGATCAGCCCTGGGTATTCTTTGGAAGGAATGATGCTAAAGCTGAAACTCCAGTACTTTGGCCACCTCACGCGAAGAGTTGACTCATCGGAAAAGACTCTGATGTTGGGAGAGATTGGGGGCAGGAAGAGAAGGGGACGACAGAGGATGAGATGGCTGGATGGCATCACCGACTTGATGGACCTGAGTCTGAGTGAACTCTGAGAGTTGGTGATGGACAGGGAGGCCTGGTGTGCTGCAATTCATGGGGTCACAAAGAGTCGGACATGACTGAGCAACTGAACTGAACTGAACTGAACTGAGTGTAACAAGGAAAGGGAGCTCAACAACAGTAATGCTAGCAAAGACAAGGAATTTGGAGACCATGTGCAAATTGGTTATAGACTTTGCTAGTTAGTGAAAAGGAATTCAATTAAAATAAGTTTAAGACAGAGAAAATATATTCACTCACAGCTCAAAAGTCCAGGAATAAAGCTGGGTTAAGGCCTAGCTTTATTTAAAGATTCAGATATTTCACCCAAATGGGAAGTGTTTTAATTATGACATTTGCTTCATTTTGGACTGCATGTGCCTGACATTTCAACAGCTTTGCCTCTACGTCCTCCCAAACTCAAGGGCAGTGAAGAACATTTCCCCTCCATATTTTCTGCAAAACTCCTAGGATTCATTCTGACCATACAAACTTGAGCTATGCGCCATTAATGAATCAGTCACTGGGGCTGGGGAGATTTGATACACCGGTTGCCAGAATTTGCTTGTAAATCTCTCTCATGAGGCTATTCTTTAGCTCGTGTCTGTAGCACCATGGTTTACATGGAGTAGAAATCAATACATAACCTTCATTTTCTGTTTATTGGTAGACTGAAATAATAGTGTTTTTAATAAATTTCATTGGTTGTTGTTGTATAGTCAGTTAATCGCATCCAGTTCTTTGCAACCCCATGGACTGCAGCACGCCAGGCTTCCCTGTCCTTCACCATCTCTCAGAACTTGCTCAAACTCATGTCCATTGATTCAGTGATAAATGTCATCAGAACATCTTGAATCATTGATTTCCTTAGCAGATGACACAGCAGAGTCTTAGGCTTTTATTTTTATCCCTGTCAGTGGAAACATAGCCCCAGTAATAGACTCAGAAACATTTTCTTGTTTGGAATGACTCAGAAAAGTGAGTCAGTAAATCAAAACTTTCTTACAAAATAGTGGAAACTCTATGAGCCTAAGAAGAATAAGCCAACATGTACAAAAGATGCTGTCATCCGTGTGTAATGGCAAAGAAAGAGCAGAGTAGATAAAAGCAAGAGTTCAGGAGTCTAAATGCTCATGTTCCACACTGATCTTAACCTTTATAGTTTTGAGGTGTGGGCATTTATTCTAGTATCTCTTTGAGGCTCAGTGGGTAATTCATGAAAGTGATTAGAGCAGCCCCTTTCACAGAGTAAGCAGGCAACTGAGTATCTTCCATTAAACAAAGTATATGAAGATGCTTAGCCTGGAGAGTCCGATGGAGGAGCCTGGTGGGCTGCAGTTCATGCTAAGTGTCGGACACGACTGGGCGACTTCCCTTTCACTTTTCACTTTGATGCATTGGAAAAGGAAATGGCAACCCACTCCAGTGTTCTTGCCTGGAGAATCCCAGGGGCGGGGGAGCCTGCTGGGCTGCTGTCTATGGGGTCGCACAGAGTCGGACACGACTGAAGTGACTTAGCAGCAGCAACAGCAGATTATAACTTGAGAAATAAGGTGAAGCCTTTCCACTGGTGAGGATGCACAAGACTTCTTAGGTATTATTCCAGTTTATTTATAATGTTATGAAATAACACTGGACTGAAATCTCTCTAATCTGTCTAAATATGCCATAGTTCTGAGGAGTCAAACTTGTGAGAGGCATGACAGTCTAAGTATGATATTCAGTAAACTGTCTATAATATCTTCTAAAACCTTCACACACTTTTTTTGTTTCTTCACTCTCAGTTTTATTTCACATATCCATCTTAGGTGGGATGAAGCTACCAGGTAAGGTCATACTTGGTTTTGAATCTATGCTCCCCTCTGTTGAAAAACCAGTGCCTGCATGGTTCTCACCTATGAGATAAAACTAAACTTTGTAAAATTACAGTCTCAACCTTAGTTTATTGATCATTTCTTCCACCTTAGAATTGTTTCCTCAAAATACTTCTTACCATAATTATACTTCCAAAATATGCTAGCAAATCCAAACAATTCACAAGTGTCAGACCCTTCTAATTGTGCCCACAAGGTAGCTGGGTCTCTTCAAATCTGTCAAACAATTTTCGTTCTACATCTTTGAAGTAGATGGATGATTCCCATTTAAAAGATATATTTCTTCTCTTTTACTTTATAGTGCCAGACTCTGATGACTTTCTCCTGCCAGCTCTCTGACCACTCCAGGCTGCTCTTCAATATTGATAATCTATACTTTTCTAGAATAGTGCTGTCACTATTTTCTGTTCTAGTGCTGTCAATAGAACTCTGTTCTAGCACAATTCTAGACTATCCTTCTCTCACTCAGAAGGGTCTTATTTACTCTCCGTGCTTGAAATAGCCACTGCTGTTTTCCAACTGGCCTCTTGGTTGTCCTTTTATTATTATTATTATTTTTTTTTTTTACTTTACAATATTGTATTGGTTTTGTCATACATCAACATGAATCTGCCATGGGTGACCCAGAGGGTTGGTTGTCTTTTCTTGTTTGCTTATAAATTGCAACTGTTAAAACTGTAACAAGTGGTAATGATTACATTGTTCTTGATGTTTGCACTTTTCCCCCTATATTTCCTATATTAGTATACAGCAGATTTTGTTCCCCTTTGATTCTATGTCTTAAATACCTCTTAAATATGTCCATTCCCTTACCTGGCATTGCCACATACTTAATCCAGGCTCTCCTAGTCTCTTTCTTGTACTCTTAGAAAAGTTTTACATTGCATAAGATCTTTGGTGTCTTAGTGGGATGGTGAAATACTGCAATGAAAAATCACGGAAAAAAAAATAGTTTTCAGAAATTCACAACTATGCTATTCTTTGTGTTTCTGTACTTTTTCTAGATCTTCATTATCATACATAATCTCTTTGTCTGTTACATCTCACAGCTCTTTTTTATACCATATTATAATTGCCTTAAAAACAGGACCATAGGAAAATTGTATATCAGAACGGTATTAGTCATATAAGAGGTTTTCAATGAGTTATATAAACAATTATGCCTCCTGTATAATAGTCCTAAATCTGAAAAAATAGTTTAGGTAAAAATAATACAGATAAAAGATTTATAATTCAATTATTACAGTAGGAAAATAAGTATCCAGTATTTCTGATAAGAGAGTAATAGCTAATGAATTTATGATAAATATCCTACATATTTGGAAGGGGGGTTCAGGATGGGGAACACATGTAGACCCATGGCTGATTCATGTCAATGTATGGCAAAAACCACTACAATATTGTAAAGTAATTAGCCTCCGATTAAAATAGATTAATATAAAAAATAAAGAGGGCCAGGCCTTGCCTGTAGTTAGAGAATCAAAATAACTGAAATATTCAGAAATATTCAAGAAAACTCATTTCGGATGACATTAATTTGTCTCTATCTTCTAGTAGTACACTTAAGTACAATAAAGGGTTAATAAATGGTTTTCAGTGTCATAAAAATGTTTCTATCTTCAAAGCACATTAAATGCCTGTACAAAATTTAATCAGACACTTAATAAGATCACATATACGTAAAACAAGTAAATGAGATCACCACAAAAATAAACATAAAAAATAACTTGAATAAAGAACACCAGTGCATCCTTTTTGTCATCAAGTGTTTGGAATGTATTTGGATTTTGATTCTTCCTATTTTGTTTTTTTTAAAAAATTATTTCTAAAGTAGTCCAAAATGAACAGAAGTAAATTTATCATGAAAGTATAAAGAACCATCATGTTGTTATTATATGCTTGAAGATATCTAAGCAGTGCCACACGTTTGCCAGTGATCTCATTTTTAGAAGAATTTGTACAAGACTTAAATTTTCATCATGTACAAAAAGGGAAGATACATTTTTAAGATGACTTCAAACTTTGAGTTCAGTCATAAATTTCTTGGACTTTTTTTTTCTTCTTCTAAGTGTGTCTCAGGATACACTGTATAGGATAAGACTCCAAAATGACTTGAAATCACTTGCCTGAAAACACATAAGATCTTCTATACAACTCTTAAAACCTATATATTGAAAATAATTTTGAGAGCATATTTTAAGCTTTAACTGCACTGCTTCTGCATTTTAAGGCACAAGCAGAGTACTTTTATTTTCAATGATGTGTAAAAAAGGAAGATATTAAAGTTTAGGGGAGGGAAAGGAATTCAAAGCTTCCCATTTAGTCCTCTCCTTCCTTGTGTATATTGTAAGTAAAAGAAACAAAGAGAAAGACAAATTTATTTATTTATTTGTTTGTCTTTCTCTTTGCTTCTTTTACTTACAATATACACATTTTTTTCTGAAACAGACTGTGGTGAACAAACCCTAAGGTTACTCCCAAGAAGTTACACCTTTGTTTAAGTCCGTTTGAAGAAACTATGAATTGCTTCCAATCTATGAAATATGGCAAAAATTGAGGGATTTGTAGATGTAATTAAAGTCTTTTACTTGTGTGTGTGCTAAGCTGCTTCAGTCATGTGCAACTCTTTGAGACCCCATGGACCATAGCCTAACAGGCTCCTTTGTCCACGGGATTCTCCAGGCAGGAATACTGGAGTGGGTTGCCATGCCCTCCTCCAGGGGATCTTCCCCACCTAGGGATCGAACCCATATCTCTTAAATCTGCTGCATTGCAGGTGGATTCTTTACCACTGAGCCACTGGGGAAGCAAATCCTCTAATTGCTGTTGTTGTTGTTGCTGTTTTTGAGTTAATTAAAAGAGAGATTGCCCTTAGCGGGAGGACTGGCCTAATAGGCAATTTTAAAAGAGGGCCCATGCCTTGCCTCTAGGATGGGATGGGGAGGGAGGTGGAAGAGGGGTTCAGGATGGGGAACACATGTAGACCCATGGCTGATTCATGTCAATGTATGGCAAAAACCACTACAATATTGTAAAGTAATTAGCCTCTAATTAAAGTAAATTAATTAATATTAAAAAAAATAAAGAGGGCCCAGGCCTTGCCTGCAGTTAGTGAATCAAAATAACTGAAATATTCAGTCTTCATCATTATCCTTAAGGAAACCAGATGCTGTGATTTTTGTAATCACAAAGAAATGAATTCTGTTGAAACCTAAGGGAACTTAGAAGCAGGCCCTTCCCTGGATAGACCTGCAGGTGAGACTGCAGCCCAGACAACTCCTTGATTTCTGCCTCGTGACATCCTGAGCAGAGAGCTCAGCTTGGCCAGCCCAGACTTCTACCTTACAGAAAGTACAAGATAATAAATGAGCTTCGTTTCAAACCAGTAAGTTGGTTGATTTGTTGCACAGAGCAGAAAATTACAATGAAGATATACATATCTTTGAAGTAACATTTTAAAAGTCATGCTAATATTTTACTCCACAAATATCCTAACACCCTCCTGAATACATTCAATACATTTAATCCTTAAAATAACTCTGACAAGATATTAATAATTTTGCTGTTTGCTTTCTTGTTTGTGAAAACCGACAATCACTGAGCTTGGACACAACTCCAGAAATAGTGGCTGATGCACGGTTAGGACCCAGGTCTGTCTGATTATAAAGCCTGTTTCTTGCCCATGCCCTTCAGTGATATTCATTCAATGATTGGTATCCTTGACACAATGCTAGTACATCTGCACCTAGGATTAATTACACAATTAAGGAGAATCTGGCATAAAGGTGTTTGGATTGCTTTGTCTTTTGTACCTGTATTTTAATATCTTTGTGCATTTTGGAAGAAAAAGTTCTAACTATATTTAGATTGAAGGAAAATAAACTCATCATGGTGAAACATTACTGATCTAAATATTTTAGGGACAGAATATAACAAATGATGTTGCAGGTCTAGTTTATCAACATGGATATTTGCATTCAGGCTGGCACTGTGCCTTTTAGAAAGGTGAATTGCTAAGAATAGTGCGGAACTGGGGCAGCACTTAGAATACAGTGCAGGAGAAACATTCCATTCCTTATCACAAGTGAAATCACTATCTCTAATGATAAGAAGAGATTGGTTGGGATGATCCACATAAGTTCTCGGAGAAAAAGTCTATGCCATAACCATGATGCTGTGATGAATGTTTCTTGCTTTATTCCCGCAGAGCTCTCTCCTTAAAGAGATGAAAGAGAAGCACATTAGAATTATGTAAGGTAAAAAATTGAATGCAGTTTGTTTCTCATTGATTTTTAGAGCTTGCAAATAGCTATTCAAGAAGCATAACTCTTTAAAAAATTAAACAGGAATGTCAGTATGTTATGACAGAGTAATATATCCTGAACACATTGTGATTCATCCTGTGGAAATCACCACAGAAGAAAAGGAACTGAACTGAGGCAGGAGTGTTATTACTAAATGAATGCAAGGTAATACACTGATCTGGTCTTTTTTGTTGAACATGTACCAGGATAAAATAATGACCTAGTTATATTCATACTACCTGGTTTTCTTAACTTCAAAAACTGTAGTGACATTCATATAAGATCATGAAAGTTAAAACATTTTAAAATGGTGTGTGTATATATAAACGTAAGGAATTGTTGGGCTTATCTGATACCTCATTGGTAAAGAATCCACCTGCCAATGCAGGAGACACAGGTTCAATCCCTGGGTCAGGAAGATCCTTTGGAGAAGGAGAAGACAACATACTCCAGTATTCTTGCCTGGAGAATCCCATGGATGGAGGATCTGGAAGGCTACAGTCCATGGGGTCACAAAAGAGTCAGGCATTACTTAGTAACTAAACAACAGCAAAGCAAAGGAGTTGTTGCTGTTGAAGCAGACATTCAACATTCTTCCCTCAAACAGATTCAGAATTATAAAAATCACTTACTTCCTTTAATTGGAATTTTAACTGTAGGGTTTTGCTTTTGATAGCTCTCTTAAGCATTTTATAGATAAAGATCCCTCTTGAAATTCCAGGCTAATTAAAATCTTAAAATTCATAAAAGTATTATTTATTATAGTAAGTCATGTGTGTGATAACTTTTTATATGTGTGTGTGTGTGTGTATATATATATATATATATGGAGAGAGAGAGAGAGAGAGAGAGAGTTGTTATTTCCACTTAGAAAATATAGAAAACCAAAGTACTGAAAATTTTATGTTTTCAAAGTGTGATGAGAAATGACTAATGCTGTTAATGATTGTGATCCATGAGGAACTAAAAAATGAAACCAGAAATGCCTTAAAAATGGGCATCATAACACAAAATGAAAGGACATTAACAGTTGCATATGATGAAAAGTGACAAATATAGAAGCTTATTTTTCTTTTACCATCATTCCCGTAACTGTGAGATCTATTCAAATCCCCCATTGTTTGTGTCATTTTAACATTCTACAAAGACAAATTCCTGTCTCTCCAGTATTAAAATAAGCAGTATAAAAAGAGAATCAATGATTTATCCAGGCAGTAACCAAAGTATTATTTTTTTCAAAGAAAATCACCTTCTCTCTCCCTCCTATTCTATCTATACACAGAATCAAATGACCCAATATCTCCACTCTGTATTTTAACTTACTAGAGAAAATTAATGACCATGTTTTTTTTTTACCTGACCTGAGACAGGTTGTTCCTGACTGACTTGATTTGTCCTTTCATTCATCTTTTGTGTGTCTGAGTTTTTGTTCTGTTGATTTCATAGTTTTCCTTGAATGGAACAAAGTTTTAACTTTTCTTTTTCCAAGCTCAGCTTTCCACCTTCCTTTTGATAGAGTGCCTTGATTTCCACTCAGGCAAACACTACTATCCAATCTGCCATTTTTCTCTATCTTTAAATCTATCTCTTCACAGTCAACTCCAATATTATTGGAGTCTCATCTAAAGTATCCCTATTACTTTTCAAGGCCAATCTTTCCTTTTTTGATCTCACTTCTTTTGTTATCTTTCTTTTCAATATTTCCAGCTTCTCCTTCTCCTTCAGGTCTTATGTTGCAACATAAAGTTGGCTTTGGCTTATCTCTATTTAAGGAAAAATGTCCTAGAGCATCTAGATAAAGCGACAACTGATTTAGTCCTAGGTCCATCCTCTTTTATGGAAAACAGAAATAGAAAAACAACACATTTGAGAACTAAGTCTGATAGTCAAGCAGTTTCTCAAATATGGAAGTATTTCCATTGATAATGTGATATATGAAGATCAATCATGTCTTAGCTTTAATGACTGATCTATGCTTCACCCCCTTGAAAAAGAAAAATTCTGCCCATTTGTAAAAGGACGGAAAAAATGTTATTGCTCCTTCTATCTCTGCCTCTACCTAGGTCAAAGGATATTAAGTACAGATGGAAACAGTCAAATAGTAGTCAGTCACAATATGTAAGTCCCATCATTTCTGCTGGTTCTTGCTGATCTTACCTAGTGGAGGATTTTTAACTGATACTAACCTATGCTTCTTGAATGCCACGTACATTGCCTAAGCCCTCTTAAAATTAATTTCTTATGCATGGGCCAGTAGGACCTTTACTTTCTCTCTAGCATGGTTCATCCTTTCCATTCTCTGTAGCATATGATATATTTTATATTGATAAATGCAAGTAGTGGAAAAGTTAGGCTCACCATGATACCTATGAGGATAATCGTTGACTTTCTTAGTCAATAGTCCAAATATAGGGGCCATTTAAAGTTGGAACATTCAGTAGCTCAAAATATGTATAATCATTCACAGAACAATGGTTACCAAACAAATTTAGGCATCACCTCCAAAGCAAATTAAAACCTGTTCTGATACCCCCATATCCAAAAGAGATTAAAGAAGAAATACTAAGATTGATGCTGAATATGACCCTGCAATTTGATTATTTATCTGCCCTCTTTTGTCCCTTATTCATGGAAGTAGCTCAGAAAATTCTGAGGATCTCCTGACATATCAAATAGCAGAGTTTGAAAAATTTGTAAAGTTCAGTGAAGCAGGAAGACTCCTGAGATAAAATGAACTAAGTAATAAAATATGATAGAGGCAATTTTGGCAGAAGCATAAATCACAAAGGACTACTAGACTTTGAAAGAAAAAATATTGCAGATGGTCCCCAACTTAGAATAGTTTGACTTACCATTTTTCAACTTTGTGATTGTTCAAAAGCAATACCTAAATATTCTGTAGAAATACACTTTGGATTTTGAATTTTGATCTTTTCCTGGATTGGGGACCTCACCCTCATCCTCTCTTGTGATTCTAGGCAGAGCTAGAAAGCCACAGCTCCCATTCCGCCTCGAGATCATGAGGGTCAACAACAGATACGCTTACAACCATTCTGGACCAGTGTGGCCATTCTGCTCTTTACTTTTAGTACAGTATTTAATAAATTACATGAAATATTCAATACTGTATTATAAAAAAGACTTTATGTTAGATGATTTTACCTAACTGTCAGGTAGTGCCAGTGGTAAAGAACTCGCCTGCCAATGCAGGAGACAGGAGATGTGGATTCAGTCCCTGGATCAGGAAGATCTCCTGGAGGAGGAAATGGCAACCCACTCCAGTCTTCTTGCCTGGAGAATCCCATGGACAGAGGACCTAGAAACCACAGTCCATAGGATCTCAAAGAGTCAGATGTGACTGAAGCAACTCAGCACACAAACACAGTCTAATATGTGTTCTCAGCATGTTTAATGTATGCTAGACTGTGATGTTAGGTAAAGTATATTAAAAAACCTTATGATTTAAGGTGTTTTCAACTTATGATAGATTTATTGGGATGTAGCCCCTTTTTAGGTGGAGGAAGATCTATATTAGTAAAAATGAAATACAAATTTAGCAAGTATCTCCTAATTAATGTGTAGTGAAAGTGAAAGTATTAGTCACTCAGTTGTGTCTGACTCTTCATGACCCCATGGGCTGTAGCCCACCAGGCTCCTCTGTCTGTGGGATTCTCCAGGCAGGAATATACTGAAGTGGGTTGTTAATATACTTGTCCAACATGAAAGCATTCTTTGATATAAATACATATAATTAAGCAAATATAACATGGGAAAGGAACACAACATAAGTAAATAGACCATAAAGTAATTGTACTTACATATCAACCAAAATTGCTGAAAGATTTTTCATTAACTCTGAAGAACTAACGTTATTCAAGTCTGAATTAAATTTTACACAACGGGCTTTCCCAAGTTAAAAAGAGGAAACAGTTATTCACACTTTGATGTTGTTTTTGTGGAAGACTAGTTCATTAAAAGGCTATCCATTTATACTTTCTTTCTCACTAGCATATTTTCTAGACCAGGAAACATCAAATTGTGAAAACAAAAATATTCACGTGCGTGAACAGTAAAACTACTCTTTACAATGTATAGTTTAGATTTATGACAAAGGCAACACTATAAATAATATATACAAAAATATATGGCTAGTTTAGAAATAACTACTGAGTATGGCAGTGTGCAAAAGTTAGAATGACAAAAGGTTTAATGAGCTTTTATTCTGTATAGGTGAATTAGGAGTTAAGAATGAAAGGAAGAATACCAAAAAGGCAGGAAGAATATTCAAGAGAGAAATCAGAAAAGTATTCAACAGTGGCCAGAAATTACCCATAAACGTAGGTTGAAAGGACAAATTAGAGTATTTATCCTTAAATAGCTAATTTTCTCAGAAAGAATAAAGCTTTTACTTCCTTGGGTTAAATTGGCTTCCTGGTCATGAGTCCTCACCTTGGAAATGAGTGTAACTTCCTTCAAAATAAAACTAAGCATAGAATGGTAACTCTATAGAGCAAGGAATTTAAAGCTGCATGTGAGTTGAAAAGCTTATGAGTAAAGGTACATTTATCTGCCAAGATCTCAGTGTTGTGTTAAATCCCTAACATTCAGCATTGGAGTTCTCAGGGGACTGCTATAGACTTTAATCAAAAGAACATTTTGCAGTTTGGTTTAAAAGGTCAAACTTGCTAACTTATCCTTATGCAACATTAGTTTAGTAATGGTCTAGTAACTTGGCTTGTAGATTGTCATGACCCAGATCATTTTGTGGCAATAGGAAATTGATGTGAATAC
This sequence comes from Ovis aries, assembly GCF_016772045.2. NCBI lineage: Eukaryota > Metazoa > Chordata > Mammalia > Artiodactyla > Bovidae > Ovis > Ovis aries. The sequence goes on from NC_056063.1 coordinate 65,460,269, forward strand.
TTTCAGCCTTACTCAACCATTAAAAAGAGCATTAGCTTGGCTTTTGTGCCAGAGTACAGCGACTCACTAAAAGAAAGTCTCAAAAGTTGCAAATAGAACAGATCCAAGGATATTAAACCTTTTTCTTTTTCATAAACATCAGAATATAGCACAAAAAATGCTTCATAAAGATTGAAAAAACATTGTAACAAAAGGCAAAAGGGCCTAGGTCTGCATTTGGCTACTAGGAGTGTCTGTATTTCTATTAGTCCTGAATAGTTTTTCCAAGATGAGAAGTCAAGGATAAATGGTCTCTCTTCCACTCTTTGCATTTCATCGGTATGGAAGGCAAGATTGGCTATTAAATGACTGCCCAGTTATACAAACAATTTATGGAAATTTTGTTACCACAAAACCAGGGGAAATGATTTAACACTTTCTGAAAACAATGGTCTCAAAACCTGAGCTGAGAAGGGAGAATTGTGGTTCAGACACTTTGGACACACTGCATAGGTAAAGATGGCAAATGTAACACTCAAAGTATTGATATTTATCAAATTGTCTAATTTAGCTATCTGGATGGACAGGACAAATAAATGGATCACCACAAATACTGCTTCATAATCAAGACGTCATTGAATTCAAGTTAGTTTAATTCTTTGAAGTACTGTAAGTGAAAGCAATGTACTTTTAAAATTTTGTAGGTTTTAATAAAATGGCTACATAATTTTGATTTGTTTTTCATAACTAGCATATGAAGATATTTTAAAGATAAATACACCGTTGTAACTTCAAAGCTATATCCAGAAACTATTAAATACCTCTCCCCTCAAGAGGTGGAGCTAAATTCCCTTTACTTGAGTGTAGGTTGGCTTTAATGACTCATTTGTGGAGAATGAAATATGATAGAAACTATGTAATGTCACTTCTGAATTACCTTCTGAAGTGACTGAAGCTTCTCATTTTGAATCATTTCTTTCCCTCCCTCTGCCTCTCTCTCTCCTTCCCTCTCGTGTTCCCTCCCTCCCCTCTTTCTCTCTCTTATGAGTTATTTGCTCTGGGGGAAGCTAGTGACCATATTATGAGGATACTCTGTGAGCTTATGGACAGATATTCATGCCAAGGGACTGAGACTTGTCAGGGTTCACACAACATTGGAAGTAGGTCCTTACACAGTCAGATTGTGAAAAGATTGCAACTATGGTCACAAATCTTAAGAAGCATTTCCAGAACAAAGCTAGTGGAGGTGATGGAACTCCAGCTGAGCTATTTAAAATCCTAAAAGATTATGCTGTTTAAGTACTGCACCCAATATGTAGACAAATTTGGAAAATTCAGTAGTGGCCCCCAGAATGGAAAAGGTCAGTTTCCATTCCAATCCCAAATAAAGGCAATGCTAAAGGATGTTCAAACTACAATACAGTTGTGCTCATTCCACATGCTAGTAAGGTAACGCTCAAAATCCTTTAAGCTAAGGCTTTAACAGTATGTGAACTTAGAACTTCCAAATGTACAAGCTGGATTAGAAAAGGCCTAGGAAACAGAGATGAAATTGACAACATTTTTTGGATCGTAGAAAAAGCAAGGGAATTCCAGAAAAATATCTACTTCTGCTTCATTAACTACGCTAAAGTCCTTGACTGTGTGGATCACAACGAACTGTAGAAACTGAAAGAGATGGGATTATCAGACCACCTTACCTGAGAAACGTGTACGCAGGTCAGGATGTAACAGAACAGGACATGGAACAAGGAACTGACTCAAAATTGGAAAAGGATACAATAAGGCAGAATAGATCATGGAAAATTCTGGGCTGGATGAAGTACAAGCTGGGATCGAGATTGCTGGAAGAGGTATCAACAGTCTCAGGTATGCAGATAATACGACTGTAATGACAGAAAGCAAAGAGGATCTAAAGAGCCTCTTGATGAATTAGGTGAAAGAGGAAACTGAAAAAGCTGGCTTAAAACTCAACATTCAAAAACTAAGATCATGGTAGCTGGTCCCATCAGTTCATGGCAAAAGATGGGAAACAGTGGAAACAGTGACAGATTTTATTTTCTTGTGCTCCAGAATTACTGTGGATGGTGACTGCAGCCATGAAATTAAAAGATACTTGTTCCGTGGAAGAAAAGCTATGACAAACTTATACAGCTTATTAAAAAGCAGAGCTATCACTTTGCCAACAAAGGTCTGTCTAGTCAAAGCTATGATTTTCCACTAGTCATGTACAGATGTGAGAGTTGGACCATAGGGAAGGCTAAGCACTAAAGAATTGATGCTTTCAAATTGTGGTGCTAGAGAAGACTCTTCAGAGTCCATTGGACAGGGAGGGGATCAAACTAGTAAATCATAAAGGAAATCCACCCTGGATATTCTTCAGAAGGACTCATGGTGAAGCTGAAGCTGAAGCTCCAATACTTTGGCCACCTGATGCAAAGAGCTGACTCATTAGAAAAGACCCAGATGCTGGGAAAGACTGAAAGCAGGAGAGGGGGCTGACAGAGGACAAGATGGTTGGATGGCATCACCTACTCAATGGACATGAGTTTGAACAAGCTCAGGGAGATGATTAAGGACAGGAAAGCATTGTGTGCTGTAGTCCATGAGGTTGCAAAGTCAGACACGACTGAGTGACTAAACAAATTATGAAGGCAACAAATTATTCCATGTTACAAGGTAACATATCAAAATGAAATTAGGTTAAAATAAATACTGAATATAATTTCATATTTATATTATTTCCACAGGCCATTCCTATATGAATGAAGAGGAAATATATTTAAGGGCAACAATCAAGTATTCCTTATTTACCTGTTAAGCCAGGGATGCATTTACTTGACTTTAGGTGATTTGAAAGGTCTTTGAACTTTCAAGAGCTGCTTGAATTAGCTGGACACAGATGGCTAATGAAATTTTAAGTAGCAGAATAATCACAGGGGTGGTTCCAGGTCAGCTGAGTAGTTTACTCAAGATTTTTAAAAAATATTTTTGGCCTTTGTATATATTTAATTAGGTAACCATAAAACAAAACAAAACTTAGACATCAAAAGCAAACTAAAAGGAAAAATATATAACTCCACCCAATGCATTTTGGCATATACTTTACATGAGAGCAATAATGTAATATCATGATTACTTAAATTGAAGAAAATGGAAAAAACCACTAGACCATTCAGGTATGACCTAAATCAAATCACTTATGACTATACAGCAGAAGTGAGAAATAGATTTAAGGGACTAGATCTGATAGACAGAGTGCCTGATGAACTATGGATGGAGGTTCCTGACATTGTACAGGAGAAAGAAATCAAGACCATCTCCAAGAAAAAGAAATACAAACGAGCAAAATGGCTGTCTGAGGAGGCCTTACAAATAGCTGAAAAGAAGGGACGTGAAAAGCAAAGGAGAAAAGGAAAGATAGACCCATCTGAATGCAGAGTTCCAAATAATAGCAAGGAGAGAGAAGAAAGCCTTCCTCAGTGATCACTGCAAAGAAATAGAGGAAAACAATAGAATGGGAAAGACTAGAGATCTCTTCAAGAAATTTAGAGATACCAAGAGAACATTTCATGCAAAGATGGGCTCAATAAAGGACAGAAATGGTAGAGATGCAACAGAAGCAGAAGATATTAAGAAGAGGTGGCAAGAATACACGGAAGAACTATACAAAAAAGATCTTCACACCCCAGATAATCACGATGGTGTGATCACTCACCTAGAGCCAGACATCCTGGAATGTGAAGTCAAGTGGGCCTTAGAAAGCATCACTACAAACAAAGCTAGTGGAGGTGATGGAATTCCAGTTGAGCTATTTCAAATCCTGAAAAATGATGCTGTGAAAGTGCTGCACTTAATATGCCAGCAAATTTGGAAAACTCAGCAGTGGCCACAGGCCTGGAAAAGGTCAGTTTTCATTCCAATCCCAAAGAAAAGCAATGCCAAAGAATGCTCAAACTACACACACTTTCACTCATCTAGCATGCTAGTAAAGTATTGCTTAAAATTCTCCAGGCCAGGCTTCAGCGATACGTGAACCATGAACTTCCAGATGTTCCAACTGGTTTTAAAAAAGGCAGAGGAACCAGAGATCAAATTGCCAACATCCGCTGGATCATGGAAAAAGCAACAGAGTTCTAGAAAAACATCTATTTCTGCTTTATTGACTATGCCAAAGCCTTTGACTCTGTGAATCACAATAAACTGTGAAAATTCTTCAAAAGATAGGAATACCAGACCACCTGATCTGCCTCTTGAGAAACCTATATGCAGATCAGGAAGCAACAGTTAGAACTGGACATGGAACAACAGACTGGTTCCAAATAGGAAAAGGAATATGTCAAGGCTGTATATTGTCACCCAACTTATTTAAATTATATGCAGAATACATCATGAGACACACTGGCCTGGAGGAAGCACAGGCTGGAATCAAGATTGCTGGGAGAAATACCAATAACCTCAGATATGCAGATGACACCACCCTTATGGCAGAAAGTGAAGGGGAACTAAAAAGCCTCTTGATGAAAGTGAAAAAGTTGGCTTAAAGCTCAACATTCAGAAAACTAAGATCATGGCACCTGGTCCCATCACTTCATGGCAAATAGTTGGGGAAATAGTGGAAACAGTGGCTGGCTTTATTTTTCTGGGCTCCAAAATCACTGCAGATGATGATTGCAGCCATGAAATTAAAAGATGCTTAATCCTTGGAAGGAAAGATATGACCAACCTAGAAAGCATATTTAAAAGCAGAGACATTACTTTGCCAACAAAGGTCTGCCTAGTCAAGGCTATGGTTTTTCCAGTGGTCATGTATGAATGTGAGCGGACTATAAAGAAAGCTGAGCACTGAAGAATTGATGCTTTTGAACTGTGGTGTTGGAGAGGACTCTTGAGAGTCCCTGAAACTGCAAGGAGATCCAACCAGTCTATCCTAAAGGAGATCAGTCCTAGGTGTTCATTGGAAGGACTAATGTTGAAGCTGAAACTCCAATACTTTGGCCACCTAATGCGAAGAGCTGACTCATTTGAAAAGACCCTGATGCTGGGAAAGATTGAGGGCAGGAGAAGAAGGGGACAACAGAGGATGAGATGGTTTGATGGCATCACCAACTCAATGGACATGAGATTGGGTAAACTCCTTGAGTTGTTGATGGACAGGGAGGACTGGCATGCTGTGGTTCTTGGGGTCGCAAAGAGTGACTGAACTGACTGATGACACTCAACTGAATTCTTTCTTTCGAGCAGACAAGCAAAAATGAAATTGTGATTCTGCTGGTGACAATAACCTATAAATATGCATAGTTGTATATATATTTTGCTGCTTTAATTACTGCATGGTTATTGTGTAGTATTTTTTCACACTTTTCACCTTTTTTGAAATGAGGTGGGAATATAAGTATATAAATTGTCCCCTTTCTTTTTTGAAATTATATAAGCAAGGTAACTCCTAGGATAATAACCTGAACTGTGTTTTACAAAATAAGCCAATAATAATTATGTCAGCTAATAATAATACTAAAGGAGTGATAAGAAAAATCAGAGTGGTTATTTTTAAACACACAATCTAAGAAATATATCAGTGTTTAATTTTTGAAACAGATTGTTTAGTTTCAGACTGTGATGATACTGTTAATCACTTGCCAGTGAACCACACACACGCAGGCACTCACAAACAAATCAGTGAAAACAGCTACCTGGCAGAGTACAATCAAAACAGCTGGCTGATTGATTGGGTTTTTCCATTTCTAATTAACTACTGTATATGTATAGTTTCCAAATGAAAATGCTAAAAGGATCTGAAACAGATGCAAACTGTGCACGCATATTTAGAAGCTACTTTATTTATTTATTTATTTTTTAGAAGCTATTTTAATTTCATGCTTTTTTACCACATTATTTTGGAAGTTCTTTGAGAAAGCATGCATTCCAAGAAAAATGTTCCTTTCAATCTGTAGCTTCACCTATATGGGGCTTACGTGCAACACATTTTACACAAGCATACAAGTCATCATTATGTTCAAATTTATTAGAAAATTGCCTCCTGGAATACTTTTTCCTGCCCACTTCAGGTCCTTGAATGTTTAGTATAAAATAACTTAAATCCCGATTTTAAGTCTCACCTTCTGACTGACAAATAGTTCAGACTTCTGAACTGAAGTGTTCTATCTCACTTTAAGTTAAAGCATTTTATTGGTGTTAGTCTAAGAAACAAGACTGTAGTATCATTTGTGGTCATTTTCTTCAAAACAGTTTTTCTTACAATCTTTTAAGTGATAGATACAGACTCTGTTTATCCAGAAGCATCTGTCTGTGGATAAGTATTGCATAAGAAGTTCTACAGAACCAGAAGTAAAATCTCAAGTAGCCACTGTAGGAAAAGTACCAGCATGAGGATCCTTCTTCCTCAAAGGCCTCCTGCAGGGAAGAAAAGCTTACTGTGACCTCCTGGAGGGAAATAATTGTTGTGGCCTGAAGCACTTCTTAGATCTAACACCACTGTTCTAAAGGTAAATTCTCCAGTGCTTCTCAGGAAGTAATTGATAGTTATTCCACTAGTGTTTGTTGTTATAAAGGACCAACTACCTTCCTAAAACTGAAGTCTGTTTTGTTAAATAAAAAAAAGGAAAAAAAAAAAAGGAAAAAAACCCAAACCAAACAACTCTTCAGAGTGATACAATGCTACTTTCCTAGCATAAATTCTGCTGCTGCTGCTGCTAAGTTGCTTCAGTCGTGTCCGACTCTGTGCGATCCCATAGACAGAAGCCCACCAGGCTCCCCCATCCCTGGGATTCTCCAGGCAAGAACACTGGAGTGGGTTGCCATTTCCTTCTCCAGTGCATGAAAGTGAAAAGTGAAAGTGAAGTCGTTCAGTCGTGTCCAACACTTCTCGACCCCATGGGCTGTAGCCTACCCGGTTCCTCTGTCCATGGGATTTTCCAGGCAAGAGTACTAGAGTGGGGTGCCATTTAGCCAAAGTCTAACCCAGGACTTTTATCAGGCTACCTCCTGTCAAGCCTCAGGTTCTTCTTTCTGTGATGTTCCACTCACACTCTGAGGATCATTGTGAGGATGAAATTCAAGTGCTTACATAAATCCCTTGGCACACTGCATGATACCTGAGTGAGTGAAAGTGAAGTCGCTCAGTCGTGTCCGACTCTTAGCGACCCCATGGACTGTAGCCCACCAGGCTCCTCCTAGTCAATGTTTAAGTAATAATTAACTAGAATTTAAATTTTCTGTGTAGTTCACTTTTATAAACAAAATCCTATCCGTTTTCACTGGTAATTAAACAAACCCCTTTATATGCCTGTCTTCTTTTATTTTCTCAGCTTTTACATTTAGAGTAACTTGTGTACCTATATTGTTATTCCATTATTTTGCTCTTTTTTGATATTACCTTATGCTTTTTCTGAATTGCATAATAAAAAGGAAACAACATTATGTAGTGAATGTAATAGACCTAATCATTGAAAAAACATGTTTCTGCTAATTCAGTCCAACACTTGAACCTAAACCATCCCAGAAGAATCCCATCAGGAATAATGGTTACAGAATAGGATTCACAACTTATAAAATTGTAAGCTAACCTGGGGTAACTTTCCTAGAGAACAAGCAGTATTTTGATAATATTGATCGAGAATTTTTTTTCTACTCAACTAATTTAGGATGATTTTGCTTAAATATATAAATCAACCTAGGCTACAAGGCAGAAATAAATCTGTTTGGTGCTTACTAAAATAGTTTTTACTTGAATTAGATTTAGCAAATATCTCAATACTACAACATGGTAATGTTTTTCGTATATAAATTCTTGCTGAGAAAAAAATTTATTTTAATGCCTATTGCTTTCAGAGGTCGTTAAAATATTACAGTTAGATGTACAGCAAAATTGGTAATATTAGATTGTGCATCAGGAAACCTCACATGTATCAACCTCATTTTCCATGTTTCTCAAATGTAAACAATAACATTCTTTCCTTGCATGAAAATAGTATCATTAAACAGTGGTATTAATAATATTTTTTGAAAAAAACATTAGCTCTGCATTTTAATGTTACTGAACCTGAACATGCGACCTCATGGAGAAGAGATTTATTGGAAGCCAATGGTTAGAACCAATCAAATCATTGGCTAAGCATTGGAAGCCAGTGATTAGACAATGATTAAATTGACTTCCCTGGTGGCTCAGATAGCAATGAATTTGCCTGCAATTCAGGAGACTGGGGTTCTATCCCTGGGTCAGGAAGATCCCCTGGAGAAGGAAATGGCAATCCACTCCAGTATTCTTGCCTGGAGAATCCCATGGACAGAGGAGCCTGGCGAGCTGCATTCCATGGTGTCACTAAGAGTTGGACAAGACTGAGAGACAAACATACACAATAATTAGAGAGAACTGTAATTATTGGTTTAATTCAAAGTCAAAATTTTCTCTAAATGTTTATGGCAGTCTTATTTTTAACTATGATTAGAGATTTGAACCAAGCTATCTCTCTTCTCTCTTTCTTGTTTCTTGGTCTGTCTCTATCTTGTGAATGGTAAACTCCATCTCATATAAGCAGAATATAATTTAAAATTTTAATTTTTATCTGATCAAAACATCATGTATATTTCCAGTCATATCTGTGTATAGTAAATAATGACATGAATGTCCAAAAGGGATGATTCATAATTTTCTTGGATTTATTAAAATCATTTTTACTATACCCATATATCATGTATCGAGTTGTGTTTAACTTTATAATTATTAGTGAGGAAAAATGTGGATGATTGATGAAAAGAAATGGACCTTACATGAGAATTTTAGAAGACTAATTCATGTGGTTCCTGTGTTTTTACTAGTGGAATGTTCTTCTGATCATGTAGTGGAAAAGAATAGGTTACTGAACATTGAATGTTGTAAAAAAATGTTTATAAAACAAGCAGCTATACAACTTCTAATATGTGGTGATTTATTTCGCATTATGTAATGCTGCTCCAGGTATGGAGTATAGAAAGGTTGAGGAGTTAGGACAGTACAGCATTAGCTGCTGTAAGTAAGGTGATAAGGGCAGTTAATTCTGAACAAGTTATACTGAAATTACATACAGAAATATGACTTTCTTAAAGTTTGAAGAGATTTATGTTTATCCATCTGAGGAATGTAGATTGTGCTCTTTCTGTCTCTCTCTGTCTCAATATCTTAGTCTCTGGTCTCAATCTTTCTGTTAATATCTGTCTGTGTCTCCATACTACACACACACACACACACACACACACACACACACACACACACGCACACACACTCAGTACACTGCATTCTGATCTCCACGTTAAAAGTTTCTAAATATCTTTAATTTCTGGGGGCTGATTTATAGGCAATGAAACTTGGTCACATAATGAAAGGTAACTTAGTGTATGCTTGGAAAATGCAGTTTAGAAAATTACCAGCAGTCGATTTGTAATTTTTTTTTAAAGTTTTAGTTCGAATACAGTTACAGTTGCTACAGGACAACAAAGATGAGCGTGTGTGCATGCAAAGTCCTCTCCGTTATATGACCCTTTGTGACCCTTTGGTCTGTAGCCCACCAGATTTCTCTGTCCATGGGGTTTTCCAGGCAAGAATGCTGGAGTGGGTTGCCATGCCCTCCTCCAGGGGATCCTCCCAACCTAGAGACTGAACCCATGCCCCTTATGTCCCCTGCATTGGCAGGTAGGTTCTTTACTACTAGTGCCACCTGCAAAAAGAGATACAGCAATCCTTTAAGTTGTAAGCAAATTTGGTTTAGGGTAATGACAATATAATTTTGTTATTGTTTTCCAAGCATTTATAGTTTTATTTTCTCTGAATTTACATTCTCATTAATCTATTTTCAGAAGGCATGATTAATTTCCAAATTTCCAAAATTTAGCTATTACGGTTTATCTTGTATATCAGAACAGCTGACTTCAACAGCTGGTTTTTCTTGACATATTTTCAGTCAGTAATTTTCCATTTCAATCAATTCCAATCAGCTTATTTACTATAATAAAATAATTCTCCGGAGCATTTTAGAAGTTTTTCTTACACTTGAAATGAACATTTGCTATTAGATATGCAAATTATTTGCCTAATATCTCTTTAATGGTCCCCAAATATACACACACATCTAGCCACTGTTACTACCTATTTGGATAATATGGATTGGCTAATTTTTATTATGATAGGCAACTATGTATCTTTGACACTTCTTATTAAATGAAGATGTCTCATGTTTCTTAAACATCATTTATAAGCTCTGTATATTTGTCCATTTATGCTTTTTAAGTCACTTTACAACCAAATATGTAAGTATACTTTAATATATATTCTAAATGTTTTCATGCACCAATAAGTCACAGACACTGAAAAGATAGTGCAGACAAAAAGTGAGGTCATAAAAACTGCATGGGGCTAATATAAAAATAGATTTTTAAACATTAGAAAAATGTTTTGATAATGTTCAGTCATGAAGAGGAACATGGGTAGTTGCTCCTCTGAAAGTGCAGATGCTGAATTCAAATAACTAAGGTATGATTCAGCTCTGCCCCCTATTTGCTTTGACCTGTGGCAGGTAACCTCTTTTCCCCACAATTCCTTCAACTGTTGTTGTTGTTCAGTTGCTCAGTAATGTCTGACTCTTTGCGACTCCACAGACTTGTAGCCTGCTGGGCTCCTCTGTCCATGGGATTCTACAAGCAAAAATACTGGAGTGGGTTGCCATAAGGATAAGGATCCATATTCCTGTTCTACAACAATCTCAGAGCCTTTGTGTCAAAGACTTAGGTCACAAACAAAGCCACCCTCTTCCCAGACTTGTAACACTTAAAGGTACCTTGAGTGTACCAGGAGATCAGCCCTGGGTGTTCTTTTGGAAGGAATGATGCTAAAGCTGAAACTCCAGTACTTTGGCCACCTCATGTGAAGAGTTGACTCATCGGAAAAGACTCTGATGCTGGGAGGGATTGGGGGCAGGAGGAGAAGGGGATGACAGAGGATGAGATGGCTGGATGGCATCACCGACTCGATGGACGTGAGTTTGAGTAAACTCTGGGAGATGGTGATGCACAGGGAGGCCTGGTGTGCTGCAATTCATGGGATCGCAAAGAGTTGGACATGACTGAGTGACTGAACTGAACTGAACTGAACTGAACTGAGGTCATACGGGTGATCTCTAGAACAACAGAAGAACATCCAACCTACTGCCAGCAAGACAAACAAAATCCAATCCATATCCCCTACCATACAGGTACAAGAAAATGAATTCTACCAATAAGAAGCTTGAAATCAGATTCTTCTTCAGCTGACCCTTCAGAGGAGGATTCAGTCCAGCCAACTCCTTGATTGCAGTCTTTGGAAACCCTGACCAGAAGGTCCATTAAGCCATGCCTAGATCCCTGACATACAGAAGCTGGAAGATAATTAATGTGGATCTTAAATCACTAAGCTTGTGATTTGTCGCACTGGCACTAGTGGTAAAGAACCCGCCAACCAATGCAGGCGACATTAAGAGATGTGTGTTCTATCCCTGGGTCAGGAAGGTTCCCTGGAGGAGGGCATGGCAACCCACTCCAGTACTCTTGCCTGGAGACTCCAGGGGACAAAGGAGCCTGGGCTTTGACCATGTCTAATGAAATTGGGTATAGACATACATTCAGTTCAGTTCAGTTCAGTCGCTCAGTCGTGTCCAACTCTTTGCGACCCCATGAACCTCAGCACGCCAGGCCTCCCTGTCCATCACCAACTCCTGGAGTTCACTCAGATTCACGTCCATCGAGTCAGTGATGCCATCCAGCCATATCATCCTCTGTCGACCCCTTCTCCTCCTGTCCCCAATCCCTCCCAACATCAAAGTCTTTTCCAATGAGTCAACTCTTCACATGAGGTGGCCAAAGTACTGGAGTTTCAGCTTTAGAATCATTCCTTCCAAAGAAATCCCAGGGCTGATCTGCTTCAGAATGGACTGGTTGGCTCTCCTTGCAGTCCAAGGGATTCTCAAGAGTCTTCTCCAACACCACAGTTCAAAAGCATCAATTCTTTGGTGCTCAGCCTTCTTCACAGTCCAACTCTCACATCCATACATGACTATTGGAAAAACCGTAGCCTTGACTAGATGGACCTTAGTCGGCAAAGTGATGTCTTTGCTTTTGAATATGCTATCTAGGTTGGTCATAACTTTTCTTCCAAGGAGTAAGCGTCTTTTAATTTCATGGCTGCAATCACCATCTGCAATGATTTTGGAGCCCCCCCAAAATAGTCTGACACTGTTTCCACTGTTTCCCCATCTATTTCCCATGAAGTGATGGGACCAGATGCCATGATCTTCATTTTCTGAATGTTGAGCTTTAAGCCAACGTTTTCACTCTCCTCTTTCACTTTCATCAAGAGGCTTTTAGTTCCTCTTCACTCTCTGCCATAAGGGTGGGGTCATCTGCGTATCTGAGGTGATTGATATTTCTCCCCGTAATCTTGATTCCAGCTTGTGTTTCTTCCAGTCCAGTGTTTCTCATGATGTACTCTGCATATAAGTTAAATAAGCAGGGTGACAATATACAGCCTTGATGCACTCCTTTTCCTATGTGGAACCAGTCTGTTGTTCCATGTCCAGTTCTAACTGTTGCTTCCTGACCTGCATACAGATTTCTCAAGAGGCAGGTCAGGTGGTCTGGTATTCCCATCTCTTTCTGAATTTTCCACAGCTTATTGTGATCCACACAGTCAGCCAAAGGCTTTGGCATAGTCAATAAAGCTTAGTGAGCTGGCTGGTCACAGCCATCTGCGCTTAGTGCATAGACATACATTACAAACCACTATATATTTTACTTATGTTTCTTGTTTGTATTCTGTCTTCCCAATAGAGTGTAAGAATCATGAAGACTAAGCATTTTTCCTTCTTATTTATTTTTTTAAACTTTCTAGACCCATCCTTGACCCAGGCTAGAAGAGCTCCTCCCTAAGCTGCACACTTTAGGGTTTGGGTGGGTGCTGGCACTCCTTCCACTGCTACAAACAAGCACAGAAACACCAAAAACCTGAGACTTCTAAATGGATATCTGGTATACAGGGACTTAAAGAAGCTAAATTTGACACATCAGAAGGTAAAGCCTTTAAGATTTTGTTCCACTCATTTATGGAATTTGTTCCACTAATTTATTTAAATATGCAGACGTGATATATGGGCCTGTGTTTTTACCTGTGCTCAAGGCTGCACATCTCTCAGCAAGGGGCTGGTTTGAAGATTCTTCCTGTTGCAGAATTGTCAGTGATCTGCCCATTTTCTCTAGTCATGCTTAGAAAGAAAACTCTGGCAAGTGCCATTTATTTGTCCACTGATGGGTATGCCTACAACAGATGGAAGGGTATGCACATGATGACTCCATTTATAGAGATCAGAAAACTTGGGGGAAGATCTGGATTAAGGGGAATATTAGAGCTAAATTTTTGAAATGTTACATATGAAGTATATGACGTTTCTATTGCTGCCATAGCAATCTTCCATAAACTGGACTTAACACAACTTTATTGTCTTACAGTTGTTGTAGGTCAGAAGTCTGGTATGGGTCTCACTGTACTAAAATCAATGTGTCAGCCAGACTGTGTTTCTTTCTGCAAGCCCTAGGAAGAATCTGTTTCTGTGCTCATTCACCTGTTAGCAGAACTAAACTGCTTGTAGGGGAAGGTCTGAGGGCCCCATTTCATGATTGGTCATTAGTTAGAGTCCACTCTTAGATCCTAAAGGACTCTCTCCAGTCCTTGGATGTAGTCCACGCATCTCAGAACCAACAACAAGTAGTCTGGTTGGTTCTTACGTCACAACTCTCTGACCTTCTTCCATAAGTCACATTTCTCTCTGACTACACCCAGGAAAGTTTCTCTGCTTATGAGGGCTCATGTATTAGATTGGTGTCATGCAGATAATCCATATTAATCTCTGTACCTCAAGGTCCAAAGCCTTGATCACATTTGCAATACCCTATTTGCCACATAAGGTAACACATGCATGAAAGTGAAGTTGCTCAGCCGTATCCGACTCTTTGGGACCCCGTGGACTGTAGCCTATCAGGCTCCTCTGTCCGTGGAATTTTCCAGGCAAGAGTACTGGAGTGGGTTGCCATATCCTTCTCCAGGGGGTCTTCCCGATCCAGGGATTGAACCCAGGTCTCCCACATTGCAGGCAGACATTTTACCATCTGAGCCACCAGGGAAGCCCAACACATACATAATAAGGTAACACTTTCACAAACTCCAGGAATAAAGATCATATCTTTGGGAGGAATAATTTTTGATCACCTCATAAAAGGACAATTAGATAGCCAAGTTGATATGCTGGGCATGTGTAGATTTTGTATAATACATCCAACAGCAATTTTAGCTTGTTTTCATATACTTTTTAAGATTAGGAACATGCTTATTAGAAAATATTCTGCCCTGCTTCTACATATTTTCTGAATTTTGAGTCCAGAGTTGTTTTTTATAATTAGAACAGAAAGAGTCAATATGCATTTATATTACATTGGCATAATGTAATATAATATATTATAAAACTGAGTTGGATCTTTTTCAATTTTTCCTCATCCTTGTGAGTTTCAAACAAATAAACTTCTCTTGGACTTGGGAACTAAACAAAAAGTGCAACGCATACTTATAACCCTCTACAGAATGTTATTCTCCTGGGCTAAATCTCGGCAATTTTACGATGCAGGTCCATGTCCTCTGGATTGTTAAAAGAAGGTCTGAAAGTGAAAGTCGCTCAGCTGTGTCTGACTGTTTATGATCCCATGGACTGTAGCCTGCCAGGCTCCTCTATCCACGGGATTCTCCAGGCAAGAGTACTGGAGTAGGGAGCCATTTCCTTCTCCAAGGGATCTTCCCAATCCCGGAATCAAACCTGGGTCTCCTGCACTGCAGGCAGATTCTTTACCATCTGAACCACCAAGGAAACCTTGGCTGCTGCTATCCACACCATTTGCTTTATTTCCTTTTATGGGAGATATCATAAGCAACCTAAATGGTCCTCTAGGACAAAATTGTATTATATGTACAATTTATCCTCCCTCTGCATGTTTACACAACCCCTGTATGTCAGAAACAAGCTTGGCTTTGGCTAGTTCCCACCCTCTCTAAGCCATCTAATCTGTTACATATGAAGTAGAGCTGCATTTCAGTTGACATGTTTAAACGTAACTGGCATTCAGGAAAATGACCAGAGGGAGTTGCTCAGATCAGGTCCCTCCCAGATCACATTACCCACCAACCAGATATTACTCTCCCAAATCACAAATTACTATATATGTCAGCTGCCTTATTTATTACAAGGAACATATTTTAGTGAAAGCAGCAAACATTTCTTTGACTGGGACCATATTATCTGTATCTATCACCCATTGTGTTTTCTAGTTGTATTTGCTATCAGAACCATAAATTATCTCTATGATGTGTGTTTAGTTTTCTTGAGCATAAAATACCATCATAACATTAATCCACAATTTCAAATTCCTAAAGTAATGCTCACTTTTTTTTTTTTCCTCATTCTCTAAGACAGTGCCTCTCAAATTTGAGGTGCTCCAGGAGTACCTGAAGGACTCAATAAAGCCAAAGCTGCTGAGGACTCTCTCCAGGGTTTTCAATTCAGTTTGTCTGTATGCAGATCTTAGAGTCTGTGCTTCTAGTAAGTTTCCAGTTAACACCAATGGTTCCACAAATAAAGACAAATAGACTGTTGAGGATATCCAACCTATATTGTAATGACAACTTATAAAGAAGATGGTTATATCCCCTATCCTCAAGAAAAGCAATATGTTTAAGCCTGTAGATTATAAACTGCAGGAGAAAGTTTCTGAACTGTGAAGGAGAAAATGTGCAATTCATATGATATATTTTCTCTTTCCATTTATGTGCATTTGGATGTGTCATATATTCCATACACGAGTATGCTTGTAAACACAGGCATGGCGTGTGCTTTAAAATCTGGCGGAAACATGACAATGAAATATACATAGAACAAAGCAGTGCTTTTTTTCTCCTTCACTTGTCCCTTATTATAGTCTCTGGAGTTGTTTGTAGCATAAAATACATAAAAGATATGACACAGGTGCGCAGTAGAATTCAATATTAGCGGGAGTGAATTTTCTTTTCTGGTTATTTCTTGAATGTTAAGGTCCTGTATAGTGATCACAGGAAAAATAAAAGTGAATGCATCTCTCTGTGAGGCCATGAAGGATCATTTGATATACTGACTTCAGAATAAGGAGACATCCTAGTTCAGTGCCATCAACTAAACTAGCCATGATCAGGATGAAGCTTGGATTCCGTGCAGAAGCCAGAGAGGTCTAAGAAAAGAGGAGGAGTCTAAGAAATCAAGGGCTTCCAGTATCCCCGTTAGTAGAGTATATGTAGATCAAAAGAAGGCAGGAGCAAAGAGGAAGGTGAGGTTTTGCACCTCATCCTGGCCTCTCAGCGCTCAGGATCAATCATGAGTGATAATGGCTTCTTTCTGTTAACAGCCTACCAGCACCAGTGTGGCCTGCCAAATGCCACGGGCATAATGGAAAGGCTGTGTTTATGTGCCCTATCACCAGAGTTGTTAACTATGATGTAATAATCAGCAGCCTCACTTGAAAGTTTGCCATCAGATTGAGCCAGGCACACTCCACCATTGTATCTAAATCGCTAATGGAGGCATGCTGGAGAGTGAGAGGAGATCTAGAAAGTACAGTTATGGTTGGTTCCAAGAGTAGGCACTCAGTGTAGATCATTGGGTAGTAGAAGATTTAAGACTATCTGTGTCAATGAGAAAACAAAAATCACACTTCCGAGTTCCTGTTCTTCTGGAAGTCTTCTGCTGGAAATTATAACGCTTGACATTCCAGAGGATTTTCAGGACTGGCCATTGAACAGTTCCTGAGAGATAATCTAAGCCCCTTGCATATCCTGACTGATAAGAGAGCCTGTGTATTGGACATCTTGGAGCATGCGTGATGGTTTATACTAACACTGTAATTTATAGTGAATGCCTTTTTTTTTTTTTTTTGTATTTCTGGAGCTACAGATCATGCTGTATCACTTTGACTTCGGAGTAGCTAAAGTCAGTCATAGAGCCACAGACCTAAGTAGCTGACCTCCTATAAAAGTCTTGGAATTCAAAGCTTAAGTGATCTTGCCTGAGTGGCAGCATATCATATGTGTTGGGGCACATCATTGCTGGGAGGACGGAATGCTATCCTTGAGACACCATTGAGAGGGGATGACTGGAAGCCTGAGCCTCATATCCAGGAGACCTACCATAAGCATCTTTTTCCTTTTCTGATTTTAATCTGTACTCTTTCACTGTAATAATCTGTAACCACAAATGTAACAGCTTTCCTGAATTCTGTGAGTTCTTCTAGAGAAGCATGCAACTTGAGGTCCCCAACACAGTTACTTTCAAAATAAAGCCTAAATGCTCCTCTGGAGTGAAGTAAAAATGACTAACGAGTGTTTCGGCAAAAGGAGAGGAAGAACTCAGAGCAACTTGGATACAACCGTATCACACACGCTCCCAAACATTCACACCAGGGCACTGTGTCTTGGGCAAGCATTTATTAAATTCATAAAATTAAATGTAAATGACATCCCAAATGTACTTTTAGGTATTAACTTACCTGTTTGTTCATTTGATTTAGGTTATGGGTGAAATTTATAATTTATTTATATTTAGTTTTATGTGAGAGTCTTACATTTGACATTCTGCTATTATGACCAAGAATGATGGAGTGGAACCTGTGCTTTAAAGAGCTGAAATAGTTACCTGCTCACGAAAGTTCCAGATTATCCAGGAGAGATGGGAAAAGGTCTGTCTGATTTCAGAATAAAGCAAGAAAGGAAAGAAAAGTGAGTTAAGGAAGGTAGTAAGTATAGGGGAACAGCATCTCAATACCTCATTTAAAATGGAGATACTGCCTTCATGAGCTCAGCTGAATGTCATTTATGTGAGTATTAGAATAAATCACCCAATTCTCTAGAGAATTTACTGCCATTTGCTAAAAATAGTCATAATATGCATACACATCTATGGTACAGAGAGGAGATGTAAATGGTGCTCCTTACAAATTGCATTGTGCAAGCTGTACCATGTCAGCAGAAGCCCTGGGTGTTCTACTCCTCAGACAAGGCCTTGGTTGTTGTTGTTGTCTTAATTGAAATATATTTGACCTAAAACACTGTAAATGGTTGTTTTTTGTTTCTTTACTTTACAATATT
Organism: Ovis aries; assembly: GCF_016772045.2. Lineage (NCBI taxonomy): Eukaryota > Metazoa > Chordata > Mammalia > Artiodactyla > Bovidae > Ovis > Ovis aries. Next base: position 65,478,480 of record NC_056063.1, read on the forward strand.
GTATTGGTTTTGCCACACATCAACATGAATCTGCCACGGGTGCACACATGTTCCCAATCCTGAACCCCCCTCCCACCTCCCTCCCCGTACCATCCCTCTGGATCATCCCAGGGCACCAGTCCCAAGCATCCTGTATCCTGCATCAAACCTAGACTGGCAATTCATTATACAGAGTGAAGTAAGCCAGAAAGAAATGGTTGGTTTTTAAAGTTCAGATCCATCAAACACATGGCTAGTGAAGACTGATTCAAATTGAGGGAACGTGTTCTATTTGAGGCTTAGCTCTACCACCATCCTTTGATTTCTTATCAGAGGAATAGGGTATGGATAATTAAGAAAGGCTGTTTTGGAAACTGTCTAGACATAACTAAAATCCAAACTCATAATCTAACTCCAGTTTATTATAAAGTCTGACTTTTGTAATTTTGATTAGGATCAGTAATTGTCTGATCTCTGCTTAACATTTCTTGATAATTGCAGTGGCATGCATGAATTAACAGAAACATATGGCACTTAAATATATTTCTTTATTAATTGTTACTGAGCTGATTTCCATGCTAATTAATGTGAGCATAAGCTAGAGGGCAATAAACAATCAATAACTTCACAACTATACCTCCTGTCTTATAAATACCTGCTTCAAAACAGGTTTATTTCCTAAATGGTATGCAGTAAATTGTATTAAAATATTAGGTATAATTGAATCCACAGAACTTTAGTTTTTCAGTCTTAATTTTAATTCAATTTTAAAAAATTTTGTATCCTAGGAGTAAAGAATTATTTCATTTTACTTTAGTAGCACATTATTTATGCATCGGTTTATTTTCTCTCTTGCATATTCCTATCTTAAGTGTTTAATATGTATCCTTGTGTTTTTGTGAATTCTTTAAAAATATATAGCTTGGTGTGGTTGTGAATATATAAAATTGGAGTTTTGATATCGACATTTTTCTATGTCATACTCTTTACTCAACATTGCTTAAACATTTAGCCACACTGCTTATCATACAGGTGGTTTCTTGGCTTCTGAACACTTCAGAGTATCTCATAGTTTGTGCTCTCCTTTGCTCATCCTGTCCTCAACAGTGGACCCCTAGATTGCACCTACTTCTACTACCAGACAGTGTTACAATAAAAATCTTACTCCCAATTCCTCTGGGATTTCTAAGCCATGCTTTCAAACTTATGTTAACTAACTCTGCCAAGTTGTTTTCCATTATGCAAAAACCCAATGAAAAGGCAAAAAAAAATCAGACTGAATTTTAAAAGGCAATACCAAACTATTTGCTACCTAAAAATGTACTTTGAATTTAGTTTAAAGTAACTAATTTAGTTAAAAGTGAGTTAAAAATTATATCATGCTATCACTAATGAAAGGAAACCTAGGGTTGCTTTCATGGAAAATAGTGTTTAAATTCTGTTTAATTTGCAAAGTCAACTCTAGATTCAACATTTTATTATAGAAAGGATTCAGACTGTTTATATTTGAAGGCCTTCATGAAAGTATCATATAGGTAACTTTACTCTTGCAGAAAGCTTGCAATTCTCTTTTTGAATAACAAATATAAAGCTTAATATTATAAACAGTGCACTGGGATGACCCAGAGGGATGGTATGGGGAGGAGGGTGGGGGGTTCAGGATGGGGAACACGTGTACACCCGTGGCGGATTCATGTTGATATAGGGCAAAACCAATACAATATTGTAAAGTAATTAGCCTCCAATTAAAATAAATAAATTTAAAAAATAAAAATAAAGCTTAAGTATTTCACATAAACTGATTTGGAGTGTATATAACAACAAAGTACATGTTTCATAAATCCTGCAATAAAATGGTAATCAGTGAATCAGCAACCTTAATCTCTTGCATATTTCAGAAGCTGAGCAACACTTTCTGTTAAAGGAAATCAATAGAAAAGCCTACTAAAAAATTTAAGAAATAGAAATCAAAGTTTGAAGAACATATGTGAGTCTCACCACAACTTTGCTTTTAGGTTAAAATACTTGGAAGTTTATCAGCCAGTTAAATTAAAGGACTATAATATGTTTACGGGAACTAATATGCCTGGTGTTATATCAAGAAGTCAGAGTATCACCAAACTGCTCTTTAAAATGTGCGTATGCTCAGTTGCTCAACTCTTTGTGATGTCATGGACTGTAGCCCGCTAGACTCCTCTATCCATGGGATTTCCCAAGCAAGAATACTGGAGTGTGGTTGCCATTTCCTACTTCAGGGAAACTTCCCAACCCAGGGATGGAACGAGGGTCTCCTGCATCTCCTGTATCCCCTGCATTGGCAGGTGAATTCTTTACCACCGTGCCACCTGAGAAGCCCCTACTTTTTAACATACTGTAGCCCAATATGGGGTCGCACAGAGTCGGACACGACTGAAGCGACTTAGCAACAGCAGCAGCAGCAGCCCAATAACTATTTAACTTATTTGAGTAATTATTAAATGTATATGGGGTTTCTTTTAATATATTGCCTACTAGTAAAAGGGGTATGGAAGTTGGCAAATAATTATTTCACAAGCACCTTGCATACATACATTTACTTGGTCATTTTGAAATACCTATAAGGTAAATGATAGGAAACTGGTTTTAACCCATGTACTTAATTTTATCTCATAGTAATATGGAAGTACAGACGTTGATCAACCAGATAAACGTAGTCTGATTAGGAAACTGTGAGAAAATTCAACTTGTAAGAAGACGGGACTGTTTGAAAAAGTGAATTCATCTTCTTAACTCACTCCTATAAAACGGGAATTATAGGAGTCCCTATTTGCTAGGATTATATAAGGCTCAAGTTTAGTGTTATTTATAAAATGCTTGGCATAATGATAGCACATATTAGGAACTCTGTTTTTAACATAAATAAAAGTAATAAGTCAATGATGAATCGAGTTGAAATCAGTTTTAAAATGTACACTTAAATAATATCAGAAAGGGTCATTGAAATGAGGGACTGCTTGATATTCTGTAATGGCATCCGGTCCCATCACGTCATGGGAAATAGATGGGGAAACAGTGGAAACAGTGTCAGACTTAATTTTGGGGGCTCCAAAATCACTGCAGATGATGATTGCAGACATGAAATTAAAAGATGCTTACTCCTTGGAAGAAAAGTTATGAGCAACCTAGATAGCATATTCAAAAGCAGAGACGTTACTTTGCTGACTAAGGTCGCCTAGTCAAGGCTATGGTTTTTACAATGGTCATGTATGGATGCGAGAGTTGGACTATGAAGAAGGCTGAGCATCGAAGAATTTATGCTTTTGAACTGTGGTGTTGGAGAAGACTCTTGAGAGTCCCTTGGACTGCAAGGAGATCCAACCAGTCCATTGTGAAGGAGATCAACCCTGGGATTTCTTTGGAAGGAATGATGCTGAAGCTGAAACTCCAGTACTTTGGCCACCTCATGAGAAGAGTTGACTCATTGGAAAAGACTCTGATGCTGGGAGGGATTGGGGGCAGGAGGAGAAGGGGATGACCGAGGATGAGATGGCTGGATGGCATCACTGACTCGATGGACGTGAGTCTGAGTGAACTCCGGCAGATGGTGATGGACAGGGAGGCCTGGCGTGCTGCGATTCATGGGGTCGCAAAGAGTCAGACACAACTGGAGTCGGACACGACTGAAGAGTCAGTGACTGAACTGAACTGAACTGAACTGAATGTCTGATAATCTTATGATCAATGATTAAATATGGACATTTATTGTAACATGTATCAAATCTATTATCCTTTAGCTTTATTGCCATGAGGCTTTGGTGGAAGGTGTTTGGACAAATTACACACTTTCCAGCTTCACCAACAAATTAGGATCTTAAAATGAGCAAAATACTAAATAATTTCCATCTGTTATCTGATTTTAAGTGACTAGAAAGTAGCTCCGAAGTTGATGATGGACAGGGAAGCCTGGTGTGCTGCAGTCAATGGGGTCACAAAGAGTTGGACACGACTGAGCAATTGAACTGAACTGAGAATGTACTTTATATTACATGTCCTTATAATTTCTATTAATGTTTAATAATATTTGATAAGGATTTTCCAATACTATTAATAGTTATTTAATAAGAATAAAATCATTTCAGGAAGGGTTGATGGTTATGATAATTAAATAATATTAATTGCTAAAATTTATTAAGCACTCAATTTATTAGGCACAGTGTTAAGGGCATTATTTGATTATTTTATTTAATATTCCCTCCAGATTATATCAGTAAGCATCTGTAGTTTTTCCTCATTTAATCTAGCATTTAGTGAAGTTAGGTAATACAATCTATGGGTTATTTAAGCTATCCAATTTTAAACTACAATGATAAATATAAGGGTGAAGAATCAACTTTTATGGAGAAAGATCATTAGCTTGAAACTGAAAGCAAACTTGAGGCCAGTGAGAGAAAGTGCTTCTAGAATATGCCATTCGGAATGTCTAGTACAGCCTGAATGGGTAGCTGAGATCAGAAGTTTGGGATCCCTAGTAAGAGTCATTGTCTTTTCTCAATTGTATTAAACAGCATGGGTAGATTTGGCAGATGGTAAATGGTCAACTTTATTAGACTGACCTAAGAAAATTGGATGACAAACTTGAAAAAGTTTGAGAAAGAAGGCAGTACAGATTTGAGTACATAGACCAATGGGGATTCCCAGGTGACTCAGTGGTAAAGAATCATACTACCAGTACAAGAGAGGCAGGGGATGTGGATTTGATCCCTTTGGCCCCTGCATTGCTGGAGAAGAAGATCACCTGGAGTAGGAAATGGCAACACACTTCATTATTCTTGCCTGGAAAATTCCATGAACAGAGGAACTTGGCAGACTGCAGTCCGTAGGGTCGCAAAGAGTCGGACACAACTGAATGACTGAACGCATGCACACACACACACACACACACACGCACATGCACACACACGCACATGCACACACGCACATGCACACACACATGCACACACACACATGCACACACACAGACCAACAGAGCACCAGAGAATATCAATGCAGCTTTAACAAAATGAAAGAGGGAAAAGATCTGTAAAGAAGAGCAGTGATTTCTCTTATTAAAGATTAGATGACAAAATAATCTGTCAGACAAAATTCTACTGAATTAAAGATTTTAAAAATGATAGATATTATGTTTGCATATCCTACAAGCTTTCAGAAAAATGGAAACCAACAGACTGATTTTGTTTTTTAACTTAATGGCTATTGAGGAGAAATAAAAAAAAAGTCATTCAGTATTATACAAATATTTATTAAGAATATAATTCTAAAGTATAGGATACCTAAACTTAAAAAATTTTTTAGAATGTTACAAGATAAGTTCAATCATTATTCAATAAGATGAAGGAAAATAAAAGTAATTTTTCTCTGGGTAAATTTGATTAGAAAGAAACCACAATAATTACTCTATTCAGAGAAAAAAGCGCTAAGAATATTAAGACCATCCAAACGGAATAATCCCAGGGGAATTTCTTGGGACAATCCCTGTTAAATTTTTCTATGTTCATTAAAAATGAGGTTTTTATCATACTTTTTATGATTATATATTATTTATAGGACGTCTTTCTTATGAATAGCAAACTGAACATGATAGCAAGACATCTGAAAAACATGTTTCATAATTTAAGTAGGCAAATGATATTACAATGGCTAAAATCCCAAACACTGACAATACCAGATGCTGGTGAAGATGTAGAGCAGCAGCACCTCCTGGTCTTACCACACAATCCAGCCGTCAGACTCCTTGTATCACCCAAATGAACTGAAAAATTAAGTCTATGTGAAAACCAGCACATGTATGTATATAGCAGTTTTATTCATAATTACCAAAACTTGAAGGAAACTAAGATCTCCTTCAGTAAGTGAATGGATAAATCAGTTGTGCTATCTCTGTTGTTGTTGTTCAGTTGCCCAGTCATGTCCATCTCTTTGTGACCCCATGGGCTGCAGCAGCCAGGCCTCCCTGTGGCTCCCCATCTCCCAGAGTTTGCCCAAGTTCATGTTCACTGCATCTGCGATGCCATCCAGCCATTTCATCCTCTGATGCCCTCTTCTCCTGCCCTCAATCTTTCCCAGCTTTCCCTGTTGGCTATATCTGCTGCTTAGTTGCTTCAGTTGTGTCCAACTCTGTGCGACCCTATGGACTGCAGCCCTCCAGGCTCCTCTGTCCAGGGGATTCTCTAGTCAAGAAAACTTAGTGTGAGTTGCCATACCCTACTCCAGGGAATCTTCCCGGCTCAGGGATCAAACCCGGGTCTCCTTCATTGCAGGCCGATTCTTTACCGCTGAGCCACAGTGATATATCTGTACAGTGGACTATTATTCATTGGTAAAAAGTAATGAGCTATCAAGCCATTAAAAGATGTGGGGGGAATTTAAATGCATATGACTAAATGAAAGAAGGCAATCACAAAAGCCTTCATACTATCTTATCTGATTCCAACTATATGACATTCTGGAAAAGGTAAAACTATGGTGACAGAGAAAATATCAATGGTTACCACAGATGGTTTGCAGGGAGGAATGAATAGTGGAATAGGGTATTTTTAGACTGGTGAAATTACCCTGCATGAAACTGTAACAGTGGAAACCTGTCAGATACATTTGTCAAAAATCATAGAACACGCAACATGAAGAGTAAATCCTAATGGAAACTGTGGATTTGGGATGATAGAGTTGTGTCAGTGCTGGTCTATCAATTATAACAAATGTAATATTCTGGTGAGTGTGTGGGGACAGGCGATATAGTGTAACATTTTGTACACTGAACTCAATTTTGTAGTGAAGTTTATGCCCAAAATACATGTTTCAAATTTTAAATTTTATGGGAATACACTTCGAAAGCATTAGTGTTCAAAACTATTTCAAAATATATGCTGTTTGGATTAAAAATTTGGAGCACTTAAACAGTTAATAGTATGAGGTAGAAATTAAATGACTTCTGTTTTAATTAGAGCAATTCTTCTACGTTTTTGACATTGTAGGTCTCCATTAAATTATTTTTACAAACAGGTTTTGATGCTTCAAATTTTGAAAATCAGTGATGTATGAAATGATGACTTTTAATTAAGCTCTTAAGAAATAATTCTTAGTATAAATGCATAAATTTTGTTTCAGGAAAAAGACTTTTATTTTTTTTCCCATGTGAGATACTTTTTATCAAATGCTTACTATGAAACATATTTTGATCGTACTTTCTATAACCTTGATTTAAACAAGAGCTTCAGTTCAGTTCAGTCACTCAGTCGTGTCCGACTCTTTGCAACCCCATGAATCGTAGCACGCCAGGCCTCCCTGTCCATCACCAACTCCCGGAGTTCACTCAGACTCACGTCCATCAAGTCAGTGATGGCATCCAGCCATCTCATCCTCTGTCGTCCCCTTCTCCTCCTGCCCTCAATCCCTCCCAGCATCAGAGTCTCTTCCAATGAGTCAACTCTTCACATGAGGTGGCCAAAGTACTGGAGTTTCAGCCTTAGCATCATTCCTTCCAAAGAAATCCCAGGGCTGATCTCCTTCCGAATGGACTGGTTGGATCTCCTTGCAGTCCAAGGGACTCTCAAGAGTCTTCTCCAACACCACAGTTCAAAAGCATAAATTCTTCGATGCTCAGCCTTCTTCATAGTCCAACTCTCACACCCATAAGTGACTACTGGAAAAACCATAGTCTTGACTAGATGGACCTTAGTCGGCAAACAAGAGCTTAATTCTTTCTAAAGATTATATATGTACATATGTATATAACTTTCACAATTCAGTTTCATGTTTAGAACTTTTTTATATGCTTTGCTTTTGACAATTTTCGTTCAGTCAAACATTTTGGTCTATACTCATCCATAAAAGCCTTGTAACAGTTGGGTTGAAACTGCAGGAAGCTCAGTAGATTAGTGGGACCAACATAATATCTCCCTACTGAATTTGCACATGTGTAATTCCTTTATCATAGGACCCTGTCAGCAAGTCTGCACTTTCTAAAATTGTTCTTGAATGCTATGCAGTATCTGGTTTAGATATTGTAATTTTAAAACACCCACATTTACTCCAGCCAAGATGAAAATAAAATTTTGCAGTAATCCTCTTATTGGCAATGAATTGCTGTCACTTCCTCTTAACAGTTGTGGATCACTCGTATTTAGTCTCTGCTTTCTAACCAGAAAGGAAGTTAAAAGTTAGTTATACAGATTATAAAAGATGCCTTCCTGTGTCATCTTTTCTTTAGTTGCCATCACAGTAACCACCTGCATTCCTGATAACATTAGATTTCCCAAGATCTACATTCGTGCGCATTTAACCTTCCAGTCTCAGTTCTTTTGGTTTAATCTTTGCTTCTAATTCTTTGATTCATTTGTTTCTGATTCTGAATAATAAATGCCCTGTCCAGTTTTTTTTAATCTTTTGTGTTTTACTCTGCTTATACTTAAAATTAAAAGGCTTTTAATTTTTCCAGCTTGCTGCCCATGAACCATCTGACTCCTAATTCCAATCTCTTATGCTCAAAGAAAATTTTTAAAAATTTATTATGTATATATATGGCTTCACATACTAAAATCTGCTTTATCTCTTTCTTTTAGCTTGTTAGAGTTGGTAGACCTATAGAATACATTTGCACCTTTTGCTTATTACCTTTAATTTTCCTCCATCTTCCCCTTTGGGACACAGGATGGCTAGAGATGTGAAAACCACTTTGTAAGGATACTAGGAAGGCAGAATTGAAGACTGAAAAGAGGATCACCAGCAACATGACAGAGTTGCTTATTCCTTGTCTGAACAGCCCTTCTTTGCACTATTTATGTAACAGAAAAAAGCCCTGGTTTGATAAAATCGAATTACTTGTTCATGCAGCCTAACATGATTCTGATATAGCAACTGCAAGTGTTTATAACTTATTCAGATGTTAGAAACTGAGATGAAGTAACAGATATGTGAAATAAGGTAGAAATTTATACTTATTTTTCTTCCTGTGTTGCCACGAATTACTATGAATTTCCCAAATTAATTAATTAATACAAATTAATTAAACTTGTAGATATTCAATGTTAGATATGTTAGAAAAATAATGTTTTTATTTAATACTAATAATATAGTTTAAGCATGTGTGCAAAAAGCAATTGATTTTTAAATTATATTAATTTTATGGACATATAAATATATTTTTCCAAGAGGAAATTTAGCAAATTATTTCATTTAATGAACCCAGAATATGGTAAATAACTTTTCCATGTTCATTTAGTATATATTCAAAATAAAGCAGCTCACCTGGATTATTGGCCTTGATTCACTTTATTTATTCCTTTCGGGGAAAAAAGAATTCAACATATTTTATATTATAAACATGTATATGGACTTTTTTTTTCAGTTGATTTTTCTTTTTTGATCACAACCAAAATGTTTAATATATAGATGTTTTGGTACTTAATATGGAAAGCATTAATTATATGTAAATTTCACTCTTCTGAGCAGCTTCCTCTTTCTCTTAAATATGATCAATATGTGCAGTTACTGTAATAAAAGTAGATTAAATACAGCACTTGGAAAGTAGTCTTTTTGATAACTTCAAAATTAACCCGATTTGTCTCAATAGTGCTGGTGAAAATCCTTTGAAACTGCATTAGTCCATTTCTTGTCCTGCAAATGGAGCCTTTTTTTTTGGTATTATTTCTATGAATATTACTTGTTGTCTCTGAAAATTTTGAAATTTATGTGCAAGTATTATGGGAGAAGTGAATATGTGTGTGGTGTTTGGATCAGATCTGCTCAAAGCTATCCTAATTCTTGAAAGGCAGTCTATACAGGCAGAGAAAGACACAAAGTTGTCACATACTTTCTGCTGAATAAAAATATTCAATGGGATTTGTATGGTCAAATTAGACAGTTTGTCAGTTCTTGGGTTTTGGAACATAAGTGTAAAAAGATGACAACCTATGTTAAAACAGTTTAATCATGCTCAGAAAGTAGAATTTGTCACAAGAAAAATTCCCTGGACAAACTATAGTATGACACTTTAGCCATGCCTGTTTTTTCTCTCAAGTGGATTTGGGTTTACTAAACATAACTTAGGTACATGCATTTTAAATAACACCTCTTTTTTAATAATTAAAACAGTCTGATATTTGAGTGTCCAGGTGCTCATGACTATAATTTTTTATCAGATTATTTACAAATTTAGTTATAAATTATGATTTTACAGTGAAGTTTGGTAAAAGTTAAACACACAAACACACATATTCACACTACAGATATCTTCATGTGTTTCTGAACTCATCTACATGATAAAGATATTTGAGGGCAGAAATATTTTTTTCTTGTCATTTCCCAACATTGATATGGTAAACCTTGCTCAATGCATTTACAGTTCCATCAAATTTACCTCTTAGAAGCATATGAGATCTTTTGTACAGATTCATTCTTTCCAATTATTTTTATTGTGGTAAAATTCACATAAAATTTACCGTCTTAGCCATTTTTAGTATACACTTTAGGGGTATTAAATGCGTTCAAGTTGTGCTATCACCACCAGGTATCTTTAGAATTCCTTTTATCCTGTAAAACTGTTAGACATGTTAGACAATAATTCTCCTTTCCCCTTGGTCCTTACAACCATTATTCTATCTTTTGTCTCTGTGATATTGATTACACTGTGTACCTCATGTAAGTGTAGTCAAGCCAAATTTTTCAGACAGTTTTGTAACTGTCTTCATTCACTTAACATAATGTCTTTAAGTTTTATCCTTATTGTGGCAACTGGTCAGAATGTCCTTCCTTTTAAAATTTGAATAATATCCCATAGTGTGTATATATGTATATTAATATATATATATAAATAAAATATACCTTTTGCTTATCATTCATTCAGTGATGGCCAGTAGGGTTGCTTCTATTATTATGTATAATTATGTTTACAAGTCCTAATTTTGACTGTTGTGAATAATGCTGTTATGAACGTGGGTTTACAAGTACCTGTTTGAGACCCTGCTTTCAATTATTTTAGTTATATACCTGAAAGGGAAATTGTTGGCTATTATAGTACTTCTATTTCTAATTTTTTGGGGAATAGTCATACTGTTTGTTATGGTTGTACAATTTTACTATGCACAAGTGTTCTAGTTTCTCCACATCCTTATCAAAACTTTGTTTTGACAGTTGCCATTCTTACGAGTATGAGGTGTTTTCTTCATTATTTATTCAAAAGTCACTATATGAATTAACATTTTTATGTAAAATGGAAATTTGATGTATATATGAAATAATACATAAGAATTAGCACTGAAAAGGATTTTAATAATTAGCAAAATGTCTATATTGGTGAATTCATTCTTTTTACCATGTTATATAAATTACCACAAATTTCTCTAGGTAAAAGCATATAAATATTCAGTATTAGATGTAATAATGAAATACTCTGATTAATTATTTTTAAGTACAGTAACAAAGATCCATAGATTGATTATATTGAAATGTCCTAAAACAGTAAGTACTTAGAAAGGTAGCTTGCAATGTACAACTTAAATCTCTGAAAATAATTTGAACCTATGTGAACTATGTGTTATTTTGTTTGAATATATTGTATGAAATGTTAAATAATACATATTAAGAAAATGGTCAAATCCTTGACAAATGCCGTTAATAAGCACAGAAATATGGTAACAGAGAGTATAGTAAAAGATGAAAGTGAAACAGAGTTTTCATTGATATTCTGTCAAAGAAATTTAGGCCACTAATAACAGAGTACGTATTAAAAGATTAAAGTGATGCTGAATTTTCATTGACATATTTTCTGCCATAGGAAGTTTAGGACATTGTTTTTCTAACAGCTCAAGTGGGGTAATAAATATCTTCTAGGCCAATAAAAAGTTTCTGTAGGCAAGGTAATTTAGTATGTGCTGTGGCAGATGACATATGCAATTTTTCATCCTCTCTGAAACCACCTGAACAGCTGTCCTTGTGTGCTTAAATGGTTATTAAAATACCTCTTTGGAAGTGTTTACCTGAAGGCTATAGAAAAAATGAGATATCTTCTCAATTCTGGAGAAATTCAATTTAATAAAGTTGATTTTAAGCTCTATTACGCCTCAGCCCTATTTTCTCCATGGTTGTTTGAGACGGAAAGAATGACTGCACCCGTTGGGAGACAGATCTGTGGTGTCAAAAGACAGTATTTGGATCCCCATCATCATAACTGTGAAAATAATTCATGGGTAATCTAAAAAGCCATCCTAGAAAATACAAATACTTAGGAAGGGAAGATAAAGTAAAAACACGTGTGGATTCTTGACAATATTTCCCCAGAGATAATTTCTATTCTCTGAGCGTGTGTTGCGTGGTGTCGTGTGCGTGTGCTCAGTCGTGTCTGACTGTTCGCGACCCCGTGGAATGTAGCCCCCCCAGGCTCCTCTGTCCATGGGATTTGCCAGGCAAGAATGCTAGGCCAGGTTGCTGTTTCCTTTTCCAGGGGATTTTCTCGACTCAGGGATTGAACCTGCATAAGCCCAGTACCTCTATTACTTCTCTACAGTAACTTTATGCACAACTGCTGGGTACACCAAATTCAGTAAAACATAGTGTAAATTATGACCAAAAATTTCTCTAAAATACAAAAACAGGTTTTGCTCCTTCATGATGCTGAAGTACAAATATTCTATGGAACAGAATCAAAGAGGTTGGATTATACACAAGAGATGATGACATAGTGCTTGGATGGCCACCAGAGAGTTTCTCCCTTTTTGCCACTCTTTCTTTCCTGGAGGAATGAAGCAAAGGTTAGGAAAGTGAAAACTGTCTGTATTGTAGAGATAAGTACCACCAGGCTTCCGGGTTACACTGAATATGATGGGGAGAAGGGCAAACACATACAGCCTGAGAATTCTTATAGTCCAGTTCACAGAGTCACTGATGTTCTTCCAATAATCCTCTCACTCATGGGATAATTTATTTTTAAAAAAATATCATCCTTTCTAAGAAAATCTAGAGGGTAGCTCTTCTTGTCCAACTGTGCAGCTAATGTACTGGTAAAAACAGGTCTCTATGTGCAGCTTGAAAAAGGAAAGAAAATAATATATATGTCAATATTTGATAACACTAAAAGATGAGAAAACAAAATGCTCAATCCTGCTATTTCAGAGCTTTGGGTTAACTCTAAGTCAGAAGAGTATGTGGTCTTTATTTTTTATCTGTCTGGAACTTTTTTAAATTTGCTTTTTACTAAGACAAAGTAAGAGAGGAGTTGAGACGCTATGGTTCTCCAGAGAGTACACAGAGATCTGGTGAGATGGTGATTGGGTGTGTGACATGCCCTTCTGGACATTCATTGAATGTTCTTTTGACTGTGTGGGGGAGGGGGTGTGGGAGAGGGAAAATCTTGATTAATTACCAAGTATTCAGTTAGCTCTCCTCTAGATTTATATAAAGCAAAGGACACAATTTAATGTGAAAGCTACAATTAACCATATTAATCAATATTCAAATATCTCTTTCTTTTGAGATTGTCTTTTCTTTATATACTAATTTTCCAGGCAAGAATCCTGGAGTAGGTTGACATTTCCTGCTCCATGGGATCTTCCCCACCCAGGCATCAAACCCAGGTCTCCCACATTGCAGACAGATTCTTTACCATCTGAGCACCATGGAGCCCTTATATACTGAAGACTTGAAGAAATGGTAGTATGCATACAATATATTTTGTACCAGGTGAGCACTTTCTTATTCTCCCTCAATACTCTCTGATGAGCTAACTATACTTTATTTTTTGATAGCATTATACATTTGTATCTAAGGTTCAAGCTAGGTGTCTTAGTTACTTATTTAGCTAGCTTATTTAGCTAGCTAGTTTACGTTTAACTGTGGTTCCTGTGATTCCCACCAGTTGTATGCTGAAACAGCTGTGTCCCCCTCTCTTCCACTCGGCAATTTCCAGGGACTCATATTTAAAGGAGAGTGAAATGCTGTCTCTAATTATAACAGCAATCTGTTCCGCAGCAGTTTTCACACTCTATTTACATTCCCTACTGTGTTTTTCCAGTAGTTTTACTCTTCTTTCCATTTCTCTAATTTTGGTTTTAAACCCATCAAATTGCTCGTTAACTGAATTAATTTTAAAGTACATTACTTCTAACACACTTTTGGGGAAGCGCATATGATTGTTTATACTGATATTTAGGACTGTGTTTATTTCTCCAAATGTCAAGGACAAGGTGAACTGTTGGGTATTAGTAAAGATGGTTCATCCTTAATATCCATTTATCTTCTGCCATTGGTGCCACCTGCCTTACAATGACTCAGGAAGCATAGGTGGCAGAAGAGGAGTGACTCATGTCAGCACAGAAGCTTTTCAAGTATGTTCTAATTCATCTGCACTAAATTACTATTAACAGAAAAAGAAAACACAGTGTAAAATTGTTAGCAAGCATCTGCTTCAAGAAACGTGGCAAATAAACTAAATATCCACTAACTGTACAACAAAATGTGTGCTGAATTTCCAAGGTATACTGTAATGATGTAATTTTAGAATAGTCTTTTGTAATTATTTAAATCCATTTCTTAATTTCATGACATGACTGGCTACAGGCCAAAGAAAAGACATACAATGTGTATGTCCCTAGAAGCCCCTAAATGTGATCTTAAGCAAGTTGTTGCTTCACATGCTATGATTTTCCTAACCTGGTAACATAAAGATTTTAAAATAACAATTTTTTGTTTAATATTCAGATGTTAATACCCCAAACATAAAAATATCTTATACTCTAAACATGTTCTATTGTCAGACTGTTATTTAAAAAATAAACACAAAAATGAAAGTCCATAAATTAATGAAAATATATTTTACACATTATTTCTTCAAAATATATTTTGTTACCTGATAGTTGAGTTGCTTCATCATTCTTATTTTTCAGTTTGTCATGGCAAGCTAATTCAGTTTTCATAGGAAAGTTAGCATATTTTGCCAGTTTCCAAAAGGCATGATTTCAGTGATTTGTTATTATATTGGACAGATACATTAAGGAAAAACTGCTATTTTTATAGCATTTTTATTTGCTATTGAAATAGGATATTTTCTTCCAAAGTATTACTTATAATCATTTATATATTAAAATGTCCTGATTATTAATTTATAGTTTATCTTATTAATTTGATTATTGATCTAATTTTTTAAATTTCCATATACATAATCATTTCAACTGAGAATAATACTCAGCTCTGCCTTTTTTCATATTTACATCTATTACTTATTTCTTGGCTCTAAGGTAATTTTCCCTTAGTTCCAGAACAATGGCAATAATAGGGTGATTTTAAGCATTCTTGTCTGTTTCCCAACCCTAGAGTCCTTTCATTGTTTTAGTATTAAACTTTGATTCTGACTTGAGATAGTTCTCAGAAATATTGTTTTTACCAATTTGCAACACCATGAAGTGGGAACTGAGGTGAAATTGTGATGAGAGGGTGGGGAAGTGTCAACATTCCTTTTTAAGTGATTTCTTGCTGAGAATTTGTACTTTCTCCAAAACCTATTTTCTTTCAAAATCTGAGTGTATTTATATTTTTAATTTACTTTCAGTAGCTACTACTACAGAAAGTTTTAGTTCTTTTTTCTCCTACTTAGATAAATTCTATGTAAACAAGACAAACAATAATTTAATGACTCCTAATTCCCATATCAACAAAAAAAATGTAAAAAATTATCCTCAATTAAAAATAACACAGTTTTCTGTTTCCTGTAAATACACAATTAGTTTCCTAGCACAATATTGTACATAGTTAATTTCAATGGCAATGACAATACATATACTGAAGTAGTCTGGTCTGCATTTTCCCCCAATTGGACATGAACACTTTTTTTCACAAATAGGTTTTTTCTCCTTTAAGCATTTTACCGCATTCTGCCTAACTTTATATAAAACAAGTATGCTAGATCCTTGTAAAAGTTCTGGTGACAGACTATAATTATTTCCCTTGCACACAGAGAACCATATTGAAATACAGAGAATAGCAGAGGTTTTAGAATCAGAAGGACCATGGTATGAAGCCTCCTGTTGTTCACTCTCATATGTACACCAGGAGCAAGAATAACTGGAATAAAATAAAAGAATGAAGCAAATGACCCCTAATGTTCCATGAGTGTGCATGTATATGTAAATGAAAGCAAATGTATTTGTATTGATATTATGTATCTATCGAACAGTATTCGAAGTTATGTCCCACAGACACCAAGCCTTTGAAAACTCACATTCATAAATTAAAAACATCACCAATCTATCCCCTGCCAATAATAGTTACTGTGCATAAAATAAAAGTGGGTACTGTTTCTTATTAGGTATAATAATGTATATTCCTCACATGAGTTGCCTTAGTTACAATTTTTATTCAACCCATCCCTGGTGGCTCAGAGGTTAAAGCGTCTGCCTCCAATGCGGGAGACCCGAGTTCAATCCCTGGTCGGGAAGATCCCCTGGAGAAGGAAATGGCAACCCACTCCAGTATTCTTGCCTGGAGAATCCCATGGACGGAAAAGCCTAGTAGGTTACAGTCTACGGGGTCTCAAAGAGTCAGACACGACTGAGTGACTTCACCTCACCTCACCTCAATAGTTTTTAAAACTAAACCCTTATCATAGACATGTATGCTTGCTAAGTCACTTTAGTCGTATCCGACTCTTCACGACCCTGTGGACAGTAGCCCACCAGGCTCCTCTGTCCATGGGATTCTCCAGGCAAGAATACTGGAGTGAGTTGTTATGCCCTCCTCCAAGGGATCTTCCAAATTCAGGGTTCAAACCCATATCTCCTGTGGCTCCTGCATTGCAGGCAGATTCTTGACCACTGAGGCACTGGGGAAGCTTATGATAGACACTTATGTGTGAGACAGTTTTATTCTTCTTTAGATCAGTAAACAAGAACATTTCTTGTTCTTTGTGTGTGGTGGTTGTTTTTATATGAAGCATAAAGACTTCACGAACCTCTTCTCTCAATAGGATGTCTTCAGGTAAAAATAAATAAACCATTTTAAGGAGGGACATTTCTTGTCGTGGCACTTGTCTTCTGACAGTTACTCAGTGACACAGAGGGCTGAAGAGGGCTCTGTGCTTATGGTGAAAAATGATTCCTAGGACTTGACGGGAAGAAGGTGTTCATTCCAAGCCTGGGGCAGAAGTCTGCTGAGATAAACAGAAGATGGTGAGCAAATTCATCAAGACTAGCATTATGTATTTCTCCCCCTGGTCTGACGCCTGATGTTGCACGATTCCTACAAGCAACCAAACTGTAAAACCCGTGCTACAAAACAGAAGCACCTGTAAGTCAATGGGAGCACATTTTTGCTCAACGAGAGATTCTGACAACTAACAACTGACAACCATCTGCCAGAGACACAGTTTGAATTTTAAGATGAATCAGTTCCCCTTCTCAGCTTCCAGACTCATGCCCAGTAAAGCTTTCAATGTCTAATGTCTTGATTCATAGAATTATAAACTTTTAGGGCTTGTCTGGTAGGCAACTTATCTGAGGCAAGACTCAGACTTTTCAGATAAAGATAATGAGCACAAGTTAATTAGACAGCAGTTCGAGGTCATACAGCTACTTCAAGAGAGTGATCAGAATAAATCTTAATACAATTTTTGATAGATTCTGTCCAGCATTACAAATTGTGAAGTTCTTTTTAGATCTCCATCCCTTCCTTCAATGTACTGTTTCATTATTCCTCCCATCCTCATGTCATGTTTAACTTGATAAGCAAGGCTTTTATAACATCATCCAAGTCTTTCATAGAATTTTGACCAGGCTGAGTTGCCTAATGACTCGTGGCTCCTTTTTTTTTTTTTTTTTTTTTTTTCGGCAATGCCAGTGGAACTTATTCCACTTGGTATAATTATGAGGCTTTAATTAAAAAATGAATCCATTGTAAGTTTCTTGAACACTTGCCACGCATTTCTTTGCATCCCACATAGTTAGTTGCTGTGCTCTCCTGCTGTGCTTAGTCGCTCAGTCGTGTCTGATTCTGTTCAACTCCATGGACTGTAGCCCGCCAGGCTCCTCTGTCCATTGGGATTCTCCAGGCAAGAATACGATAATGGGTTGCCACACCCTTCTCCAGGGGACCTTCCTGGCCCAGGGAGCGAACCCAGGTCTCTTACATTGCAGGCAAATTCTTTACTGTCTGAGCCACCAGGGAAGCCCCTGTGGTTAGTTAATACTCAGTAAAAATTGTTGAAAAAATGTACGCGTATTTTGAAGCATGAAGCCCTAGGGAAGGTTCAAGGGGGTGGCACATGGCTCTGTCTGCAGTTGTAAAGTAATATGCAAACAGTTTCTCTAACTACTAACCTGTCATCATTCCAGCCTTGTTCTGTTGGCATATGTTATTCAGTGCTTTCCCTGTGTCAGTAACCATGGTGAACAAATCCAGGATAGAATGCTTTGGAGATTGGGAATCTAATGGGACACTGATGATTTTGGAAAGTGAGCCACATTTATGATTGAATTTTTTAATGTTAAACTAAAAGCAGTCAAGCTGGAGGGAGTCTGAAAAGCCTGAAAAATATGATGACTGATTTTTCCAAGAAGCCTTCTTGCCCCCATCCCCATGTGATCAGCAGTAGTTTTAATTCTATGACGAATCTTCCCTGCTTTTTTTGCCACATTTCCCTGATGAATGAGTGGAGCAATCTTTGAGCTGGCAGGCCAAATTTAAGAAAACAATCTGTAACACTGGAGCATAGTGAAGCTAAATGGCACACACAGGGAGTGAAAACATGACTGTGGCCTCATTAGCACTGTATGCTAAGAAACAAGCTAAGCAGCCAAGTGTGAAGGTGAACCAGGAATGGAGAAGTCCTGAGCACCTAAAGTGGATGGATTTGCTTCTCTGTGGAATTTTTCCCTGGATCTAATTAAAGCCTGATCCTTTCCAGCTGTAGTGGCACAGATTGTTTTATGATAAACTCAATGTATAATTAAAAATCTCATTAATCATTTCCCAAATTATTTGCTGTAATATCAAATGGAAGTTGAAGCCATTTCTGCTGTGAAAAATGGTTTTAATATTAATAACCATGCCTGTAACAGATCTTAATGGCAACAGGACCTTTGTGTTTCTATTTATAGTTTTCATTTTCACATCTCCCTCACTAAAAAAGTAGCTGAATACTAAAGTATTCTTTATTCCAATGTGTTTTCTTTCTTTAAAATATCTTCTGCTTTTTAAAACTTTTTATTGTGTATAGTAAGAATATTTATGACTGCAAGTCCAGATTAAATTTATTAAACAGACTCAGCATTCATAAACATAACTGCAATTTTAAGATATGATGCCAACAGTTTATTTACTACTTACCTGTCATCATTCCAGCCTTGTTCTGTTGGCATGTGCTAGTCAGTAACTTTTTATTGTGATGTCAATCCATCCAGATGCTTACACTCAATATTTGTAGCTATCAGACAAATCTTAAATCTTCACATCAGCCTTTTTACATACAATTTTTAAAGGTTACACTCTATTTACAGTTACAAAATCATAGTGTCTAAATGTTCTCTTTTCTCCACATAGTTACCAACATTTTTGATTATAGCCATTCTGACAAGTGTGAGGCGATCTCTCATGATTTTGATTTACATTTTCCTGATGATTATTGGTATTGAGCATGTTTTCATGTGCTTGTTGGCCATCTGCATTTTCTCTTTGCAAATATGCTTATTCTGTCACCCTGCCTGTTTTTTTAAATTTATTTTTAATGGGTTGTTTGTTTTATTGCTGTTGAGTGGAATGAGCATTTATATTTGTTGGATATTAATCCCATGTAGGTAATATCATTTGTAGCTATCTTATTCCATTCAGCATTTTTTTTTTCCTTTTGGTTTGGTCAATAGTTTCCTTTGCTTGTAAAAAGGAAATTAGGTCCCATTTGTTTATTTTTGCCCTTATTTCCCTTAGGATATGGATCCCCCCAAATAGTGATTCTATTTAGGTTAAAGAGTGTTCTCCCTTCATTTTTCTCTAGGAGTTTTATCATAGTCTTATATTTAGGACTTTAATCCAATTTGAGTTTATTTTTTTATATGATGTTAGAGAATGTTCTAATTTTATTCTTTTCACATTTAGCTGTCCAGTTTTCCCAGCGCCACTTATAGAAGAAGCTGTCTTTAATCCATTTTATATTCTTGCCTCCCTTGTCATGGATTAGATGACATAAGTACATGGGTTTATTTCTGGACTGTCTATTCTGTTCCATTGATCTACATGTCTGTTTTTGTGGCAGTACCATATTGTTTTATTTACTATAGCTTCAAGGTGTGGTCTGAAGCCAGAGAGTGTGATTCCTCCAACTCTGATCTTCTTTATCAAGATTATTTTGGGTATTTAAAATCTTTTGTGTTTTCATACAGATTTCAAAATTATGTGTTCTAGTTAAAAACACCACTGATATTTTGATAGGAATTGTGCTGAATCTGTAGACTGCCTTGGGTAGTATCATCATTTTAATAATATTTATTCTTCCAATCCAAGTATATGGTATATCTCGTCCTTTGTTTCATATTCAGTTTCCTTCATCAATGTCTTGTACTTTTCAAGTACAGGATTTTGCCTCATTAAGTAGGTTTATTCCTAGATATTTCATTCTTTTGGAAACAGTGTTAAGTGGAGTTGTTTCCTTAATTTCTCTTTTTGATAGTTAATTGTTAGTATATAAAAATGCAACAGATATCTGTTATGTTCTGTTTCCTATTGAAACCTATGTGGGCTAAGGGCGAGACTATTTTCTGGAAATTATTTCCATTGAATACACTGAATTTGAGCACCCACTGCAAAAGATAATAGCTGTGAAATTTAAAATGGACAATATCTTAGATCAGGCTGCCATAACAAAACACCATCAACTGGGTGGCTTCAACAACAAAAATTTATTTTTCATGATCTTGGATCTTGAAAGTCCAAGATCAAAGAGCTGGGCAATTTAGGATCTGGCAAGAGCTCTCTTCCTGATTTTTACACAACTGCCTTCCCCTGTGTATTCATCTTCATCGTGTATATACATGGAAAGAGAATCTCTTTCTGATACTTCGTTGTTAGTACAGTGTTAGTGTCAGCTCTCAGTTCATAAAAGGATAATGATGAAGCTTACCCAATATGATAGGGATAAGCAACAGAACTCTCACTTGGTGACAATTTCAAATGTGGCTCTCTACAAGTTTCAACATTATGCATGACCAGGTGGCTCCCTGGGGAGATGCTCAGGTTATACTTACTGTTTCTGAAACCCATCTGGTTAATTTAGCATTTGTTCCTCATTTATTGTGATTGTTAACAATCATTTACAATAGTTGCTTTAAACTAGGATGGGTTTGGTATATGTCTACTTTGTACTTTCATCAGTAATGATCCTAGATTAGTGTGTGAGAGACTTATGGCTAGTGAAGTATATTTAAATCTGAAAAAAAAAATTTAAAATCTAGTTCTTGTTTCCTGATATTTCCCAGGACCAAGGGAACTAACAGCCTGGCATTCTAACTAAAAAAAAAAAAAAAAAAAAGAGGTATCAGTATCTTCTTCTTCATGGCTTTCCTTGCTGACCACTTGATAATCAGCAGCACTTAGAAGATACCAAAAGCCATAGAGCTAAGAATGAGAAATGCTAAAAGTCATATGTTAGTTATATGCCTTCAATGTGGGAGACCCAGGTTCGATCCCTGGGTTGGGAAGATCTCCTGGAGAAGGAAATGGCAACCCACTCCAGTACTCTTGCCTGGAAAATCCCATGGATGGAGGAGCCTGGTAGGCTACAGTCCATGGGGTCTCAAAGAGTCAGACATGACTGAGCGACTTCACTTTCACTTATTGTGTAGAGACTGACGGGCTTTGCAGTAAAACACATTGGCTAAATACTTTTGACATTGTGATTATTTTTGTTATGTTATTGTTTAGTGACTAAATCCTGTCTGATTCTTACTACCCCATGGAATATAGCCTGCCCTCCTTTGTTTTTGGGATTTCCCAGGCAAGAATACTGGAGTGGCTTTCTATTTTTTTCTCTAGGGGAACTTCCTGACTCAGGAATCAAACCCACGTCTCCTGCATTGCAGGCAAATTCTTTACCACTGAGCCACCCGGGAAGCCTATATCTATATAATATACAATTATATATGTACATATATAATTTATAAATATATATAATAAATTATATAATTAATAAGTTCTGAATAATAATTAAGTTCTGAATTTCTATTGTTAAAGAAAGTTGACATTAATAATGTAAGTACACAAAATATTGGTTCACATTTACTGTCCATGTTGACAAACATGGACAGTAGATAGTCATAAGGGATTTGATTTAGGTCATACCTGAATAGTCTAGTGGTTTTCTCCACTTCAATTTCAGTCTGAATTTGGCAATAAAGAGTTCATGATCTGAGTCACAGCCAGCTCCCGTTCTTGTTTTTGTTGACTGTATAGAGCTTCTCCATCTTTGACTATAAAGAATATAATCAATCTGATTTTGACGTTGATCATCTGGTGATGTTCATGTGTAGAGTCTTCTCTTGTGTTGTTGGAAGGGAGTGTTTGCTATGACCAGTGCATTCTCATGGCAGAACTCTATTGACCTTTGTCCTACTTCATTCTGTACTCCAAGGCCAAATTTGCCTATTATTCCAGGTGTTTCTTGACTTCCTACTTTTTCATTCCAGTCCCCTATAATGAAAAGGACATCTTTTGGGGGTGTTAGTTCTAGACGGTCTTGTTGGTCTTCATAGAACTGTTCAACTTCAGCTTCTTCAGCATTATTGGTTGGGGCATAGACTTGGAATACCGTGATATTGAATGGTTTGCCTTGGAAACGAATAGAGATAATTCTGTCATTTTTGAGATAGCATCCAAGTACTGCATTTCAGACTCTTGTTGATTATGATGGCTACTCCACTTCTTCTAAGGGATTCCTGCCCACAGTAGTGGATATAATGGTCATCTGAGTTAAATTCACTGATTCCAGTCCCTCTTAGTGCACCGATTCCTAGAATGTGGACTTTCACTCTTGCCATCTCTTGTCTGACCGCTTCCAATATGCCTTGATTCATGGACCTGACATTCTAGGTTCCTATGCAATATTGCTCTTTACAGCATCAGACCTTGCTTCTATCACCAGTCACATCCACAGCTGGGTGTTGTTTTTGCTTTGGCTGCATCCCTTCATTCTTTCTGGAGTTATTTCTCCACTGATCTCCAGTAGCATATTGGGCACCTACTGACCTGGGGAGTTCATCTTTCAGTGTCTTATCTTTTTGCCTTTTCATACTGTTCGTGGGGTTCTCAAGGCAAGAATATTCAAGTGGTTTGCCATTCTCTTCTCCAGTGGACCACATTCTGTCCGACCTCTCCACCATGACCCTTCTGTCTTGGGTGGTCCCACATGGCATGGCTTAGTTTCATTGAGTTAGACAAGGCTGTGGTCCATGTGATCAGATTGGCTAGTTGTCTGTGAATGTGGTTTCATTCTATCTGCCCCTTGATGCCCTCTCTCAGTGCCTACTGTCTTACTTGGATTTCTCTTACCTTGGACATAGGGTATCTCGTCACGGCTGCTCCAGAAAAGCACAGCTGCTGCTCCTTACCTTGGAAGTGTGGTAGCTCCTCTCAGCCATGCTTCTGTGCCAACACAGCCCCGTGCTTCTGTGCCTTTGCTGCCGCAGTGCTTCTGCAAGAAACTGCAGAAAATTCTGAAAGAGATGGGAATACCAGACCACCTGATCTGCCTCTTGAGAAACCTGTATGCAGGTCAGGAAGCAACAGTTAGAACTGGACATGGAACAACAGACTGGTTCCAAATAGGAAAAGGAGTATGTCAAGGCTGTATATTGTCACCCTGCTTATTTAACTTATATGCAGAGTACATCAAGAGAAATGCTGGGATGGAGAAAGCACAAGCTGGAATCAAGATTGCTGGGAGAAATATCAATAACCTTAGATATGCAGATGACACCACCCTTATGGCAGAAAGTGAAAAAGAACTAAAGAGCCTCTTGATGAAAGTGAAAGAGGAGGGTGAAAAGTTGGTTTAAAGCTCAACATTCAAAAAACAAAGATCAAAAAAAAAACAAAAAACAAAAAAACAAAGATCATGGCATCTGGTCCCATAACTTCATGGCAAATAGATAGAGAAACAGTGGAAACAGTGGCTGACTTTATTTTTCTGGACTTCAATATCACTGCAGATGGTGATTGCAGCCATGAAATTAAAAGACACTTACTCCTTGGAGGGAAAGTTATGACCAAATCTAGACAGCATATTAAAAAGCAGATACATTCCTCTGCCAACATAGGTCTGTCTAGTCAAGACTGTGGTTTTTCCTGTGGTCATGTATGGATGTGAGAGTTGGACTGTGAAGAAAGCTGAGTGCCAAAGAATTGATGCTTTTGAACTGTGGCATTGGAGAAGACTCTTAAGAGTCCCTTGGGCTGCAAAGAGATCCAACCAGTCCATTCTAAAAGAGATCAGTCCTGGGTGTTCATTGGAAGGACTGATGTTGAAGCTGAAACTCCAATATTTTGTCCACCTGATGCAAAGAGCTGACTCATTTGAAAAGTCCCTGATGCTGGGAAAGATTGAGGGCAGGAGGAGAAGGGGACAACAGAGGATGAGAATGTTGGATGGTATCACCGACTCAATGGACATGGGTTTGGGTGGACTGCGGGAGTTGGTGATGGACAGGGAGGCTTGGGGTGCTGTGGTTCATGGGGTCGCAAAGAGTCGGACATGACTGAGCGACTGAACTAAACTGAACTTAGAGAGACGGGAATACCAGACCATCTTACCTGTCTCCTGAGAAACCTGTATGTGGGTCAAGAAGCAACCATTAAAATCCTGTATGGAACAACTGACTGGTTCAAAATCAAGAAAGGAGTATGACATGGCAGTCTGCTGTCACCCTGTTTGTTTAACTTATACTCTGATCACATTATGAGAAATGCTGGGCTGGGTGAGTTACAAGCTGGAATTAAGATAGGTGAGAGAAACATCAACAACTTCAAATATGTAGATGACACCACTCTAATGGCAGAAAGTGAAGAGGAACTAAAGAGCCTGTTGATGAGAGTGATGGAGGAAAATGAAAGAGCTGGCTTAAGACCAAATATTTAAAAAAAAAAAAAAACAAACTAAGATCATGGCACCTAGCCCCATTACTTCATGGGAAATAGAAAGGGGAAAGGCGGAAGCAGTGACAAATTTCCTCTTCTTAGACTCCAAAATCATTGTGGATGGTGACTGCAGCCATGAGATCAGAAGATCATTGCTTATTGGCAGGAAAGCAATGACATAGCTAGACAGTGTGTTGAAAAGCAGAGACATTACTCTGCTGACAAAAGTCTGTATAGTCAAGGCTATGGTATTCCCAGTGGTCATGTATGGTTGTGGTAGCTGGGCCATAAAGAAGGCAGACCATGAAAAAATTGATGCCTTCAAACTGTGGTGCTGGAGAAGACTCCTAACAGTCCCTTGGACAGCAAGGAGATCAAGCCAGTCAATCTGAAGGGAGATCAACCCTGAATATTCACTGGGAAGACTGATGCTGAGGCTGAAGCTTCAGTATTTTGGTTGTCTGGTACAATTTGCTGGTTCATTGAAAATTTCCTGATGCTGGGAAAGATCGAGAGCAAAAGGAGAAGAAGGTGTCAGAGAATGAGATGGCTGGACAGCATCACTGATGTAATGAACATGAACTTGGGCAAACTCCAAGAGATAGTGAGGGACAGAGAGGCCTGGCATGTTGCAGTCCATGGGGTCACAAAGAGTCTGAGATGACTGGGCAACTGAACAACAACAAAAAATGATGACAAGATTGAATACAGGAGGTCTAAGAGATAAAATCTGTAGAGGAAGAATTAGTATAAAACTGGTTGAAGTGTAAAAAAGTATACAAACATAAGGACTTAGTAAGTGAAGCTGTAGAAATTGGTTTTATGCATCATTGTAAAAAAACAAATATTTACTCATAAATGCTTTCTTAATCTTTTTTTTTTTGCATTTTCATTGTCAGCTTTTCTATGCACTATGGAAAATAAAGTAATTGTCAATGTGCTACATTATCAGAAGACCTCCATAGATAATGAAATTGTTCCACTTTTATGTCAATGTCATCAGATACTTCAAATAAGAAGCTGATTAGTTAGTTACCTATATAGGTTGCATCTTTTCATCCAGCTTATGAAATCTGAGTGAAACTATTAAAAGTTCATTCTGACAAAAATTAAACATCAAACATTCCTCTGAATGCTGTTGTAAACTCAATATTGAAGACAAAGTTTGATGGAGCACAGTATCATGATAAAAAAAAGAATTTTAATAAATTTTAACATATAAGAAAAAAGTATACTTGAAATTGGTCTCAAGGCATGGATATAATTCACAGTTATATTTGAATAAATTTCCATATTCCAGAAATTTACATGGAAATTGTACCTGTCAAAATTTACATATATATACATAAATAAACACATATATGTGTTGACACAATCACTCGTGCAAGATTGAATGAAACTGAATTAAAAATTTTTAGTTATGTATCTCCTGACTAAAAAAATAAAACTCTACATGATGTCATCTCTGTTTCTTCTAATACCCAGGATCAGTTGTAGTTTAGAAATGTCTGACCGTTAAAAAAACGATTTTGCAAATCAACCTATAGAATACAATCTGATATTCGGTATTTTTAAAACACTACTTCATATTTTATTGAAGTGCATGCGATATCAGAAGTTTGAATTAAAATTTTCATTTAATGGAGCTCTAAAATCTAATTCTTTTAAGTTTTAGTGTAGTGGTACAGTTACTTAATTTTATTTTTTTGAAGTGAAGAGCAAATAGGATGGCTTTTTCTCCTTTAAATACTAATCAAAGAAAGACACTTCAGAATTCACAGGCAAAAGACAGTAGCTGTTCACTGGGCTGTAATATTTAATTTATTTGAAGAGATTTAAAAATACTAGTTTAATAAAACAATTTGTTAGTCAAAATATTTCAAAGATTATATAATTTGTTATTTTTAGTAAAACTTTTTACTTTCAAAAGAGTCCTTGTTTGAATAATAAATTACAAGTTCAGCTTATTAATATGTATAGATATATGTACATTTAATTTAATGAATGTCATAATGTATCAAGGGCTTCCCTTGTGGCTCAGCTGGTAAAGAATCCACCTGCAAAAAGGGAGACCTGGGTTTGATACCTGAGTTGGGAAGATTTCCTGGAGAAGGGAAAGGCTACCCACTTCAGTATTCTGGCCTGTAGAATTCCATGGACTGAATATTCCATGGGGTTGAAAAGAGTCAGACATGACTGAGTGATTTTCACTTTCACTATAATATATCAAAATACCACTCCTTGATTTGAAGATACAGAAACAACAGAAATTTGGGAAAATAAGATTTCCAAGAGACCTTAAAAAAAAAGCTCTTGCCATTAATCTGTGATAAATACTAACTATAAGTAAAAAATCATGTCTAATACAATAGCAGTTGTTACAAATAAGAATTTCCATGAAGTTCAGGTATATTAATTAGGATAATCTAACCGTATCTTATATAAATTTCCGTGGGTTAATACAATAAAGAATTGAGCCTCTATTATGGAGAAGGCAGTAGCACCCCACTCCAGTACTCTTGCCTGGACGGCTGCAGTCCATGGGGTCGCTAGGAGTAGGACACAACTTAGCGACTTCACTTTCACTTTTCACTTTCATGCATTGGAGAAGGAAATGGCAACCCACTCCAGTGTTCTTGCCTGGAGAGTCCCAGGGACAGGGGAGTCTGGTAGGCTGCCGTCTATGGGGTTGCACAGAGTCGGACACGACTGAAGCGACTTAGCAGCAGCAGTAAGTCATATTAAAATGCAGGTAAGCAGTTCCATTCTGTCAATCAAAGACTGTAGCCTCTTTTGTCTCATAGCACTGCCATGTTTAGGGTTTCTGAATTATCTACTTAATTGTTTACATTCAGATAAGTGAAGGGAGAACTTAAAAGATGCTGGGTGGGTACTGGGGGCCAAGCCTGGAAGGTGGTGGTGATGGTGGTTAGTCGCTAAGTCGTGTCCGACTCTTGTGACACCATGGACTGTAGCCTGCCAGTCTGTTCTGTCCATGGAATTTTCCAGGCAAGAATACTGATGTGGGTTGCCATTTCCTTCTCCAGGGGATATTCACAGCCCAGGGATCGAACTGGGGTCTCCTGCACTGGAAGCAGATTCTTTACCAACCGAGCTACCAGGGAATTACAGCCTGGAAAGGGTTCACTTATTTCCTTTTGAATATCACTGGTAAGGACTCAATCACATGGCCCTACCTAACTGCAAAGGGGCTGGGAAACCTAGCCTAGAAGTGTGTCAAAGAAGAGAAATCAAAGATATTGGTGAATAACTGGCCAATTTCTATTGCAATTACCCAAAATTATTCACTGACTATCAGCTCATTCGCCTATTTACAGTTTAACAGTTCTTTTGTGCTTATAGCAAGAATACAATATCAAATGTCTCCAGGGAGCAGTCAATAAAGAAAATGACCAGAGCCTCCAAGGATGTTAAGTAACAGAGAGTGGTGGAGACTGAGGCAACAGGCAAGCACACATCCTAACCAGAAAGAGCAGATGCTGCTAACTTGCATGAAAGCTGACCTAGAGTCACTATTACAAGGACACTTAAGAGAAACTGGTTATACAGACTTTTTATGAGAAAAACATTTGATATTCAGATTTCTTGGAAAAACCAGAGTTTCTTTTATAAAGACTTTGCTGGCTAAGTCAGTATTTATGGGTCATTCTTATGGTAGAGAGGGGAGAGGGGTCAAAGCACTGAGTTATTCAAGTCTTAAATATTAAAAACAATGAAAAAGGCAAGGGTATTATAGAAAGACAATACATGAAATAGTCACAAACATAAAATCTGTATTTATATAGAAATGTGATTTGAAGCTGAAATGATGTACTGTGACTCTAAATAATGACTACAGAGAGGGAGACAGGTTAAAGGACAACCTGACAACCAAGAAGAGAAACTGAAATGGTCAAAGTGCCCCAAAATGAGACAAGGACCAGTAACTTAATACAGGAACTAATCAAGCTGGTCAAATTGGCCAGCAGACTAAAGGAGAATGAATACCTTCTGTTCATTTTATTTTCCTTTTTATCCCTTATTTTTTTTTCCTAATTTTCATCATAATCACTTTTACTTATCCACATAGTTAAAAGTTACTTTTTCAGAAAATACTTTTCATGATGAAAAGCTGCTTTTCAAAAAGGACTGGCTTTAACAAATGACTATGTGCTTTGTGCTATACCACATTCAATCCTATTCTTGATGAATAGTTCCTCAGACTTGCCTGATTTAGATCAATCAGACTTTCAGTATCTGCTGTGGCACCTTGCTTCATCATCCAAGAGAAATTTAGATATCATTAACATAAGTAGCAATATTTCGAAGAAGGTGATGGCAACCCACTCCAGTACTCTCGCCTGGAAAATCACATGGATGGAGGAGCCTGGTGGGCTGCAGTCCATGGGGTTGTGAAGAGTCGGACATGACTGAGCGACTTCCCTTTCACTTTTCACTTTCATGCATTGGAGAAGGAAGTGGCAACCCACACCAGTGTTCTTGCCTGGAGAATCCCAGGGATGGGGGAGCCTAGTGGGCTGCCATCTATGGGGTCACACAGAGTCGGACACGACTGAAGTGACTTAGCAGCAGCAGCAGCAGCAGCAATATTTACTGAGACTTCTCTATTGGGTGTTAGTTACACCTTAAGAACTGTGTAATAAAGCTAATGCATCACAGATCTTATATTTAGGTAGAGGGCTTCCTAGGTGGCCTTAGCGGTAAATAATCTGCCTGCAAAACAGGAGACATGGGAGAGGTGAGTTTGAACACTGAGTCGGCAAGATCACCGGTAGTAGGAAATGGCAACCTATTCCAGTATTCTTACCTGGAAAATTCCATGGGCAGAGCAGCCTGGTGGGCTACAGTCCATGGAGCCACAGAGTTAGACACGACTGAGCAACTGACCTTTAACAATAGGTAGAAGCCTTTCAAAAAATGATTTGAATAAGTTATATGTGTATTGTTACTTTCTGGGTACTAAAAATCTCAGTATTACCATGGTCTATCAGGGCAATGGTGTTCCTGGTAAACGTTTCAAAGAAAGGCATTGGGGGCACAGAACAATATATAGAAGGGAGAAAATGGCCCCTTGGTTGGACCTAGGATGATGGAACTTATTGTAAGGTTTAAATCATGTGGAAGGAATTAAAAAGGAATTGCTTCATATGACTCAACTGAATTTTTGTTTGACAGAATCGTCCTTTCAATTCAATCACAAAGGCTTACTTGGCTTTGCTTACCAGTAATCTCCCCTGAACGTCTGTTCCCATTTTCCTAGTATTATGTGATATTAAGAAGGAGAAGCAGAAGGGTATCAAAGTCAGTCTTTCCTCATTTGATCATTTGCCTAGCATTGGCATTTTGAAAAAGTCATTCAATAGCACTATGATGGCTGTTGGAAGTATCTGTGATAAGAGTGGCTAATGTACTATGTGAACAATTGGATTATAGACAAACCTCTATATATTTTAATATGAATTTGCCTCTAGGTGATGGTCTTAAAAAGATATTATAGTAATACCTTTTAGTATATCCTGATATTAATAATTGCCAATTTTCTGTAAGTCTTCCTGAAAGTTTTTTTAATGTGTGTTTTTTAAGTCAAAATCAATATATCAATATATTTATATTTCAGTATTTCTAGGGAATAATTATAAATTCAATTTTTATTACTTACTTTATGTTCACTTGCCTAATAATATACTGGCAATTATATAAGGGGATTCTATCTAGATGAGATGATGCAGTCAATTAAATAAACAAAGACTGTAGCCTGCCAGGCTTCTCGGTCCTTGGAATTCTCCAGGCAAGAATACTGTAGTGGGTAGCCATTTCCTTCTCTAGGGGATCTACCTATCCCAGGGATCAAACTTGGGTATTCTTCATTGTGAGCAGATTCTTTACTATCTGAGCCACCAGGGAAGCCAAAATTATATAAAAATAATTTTAGTAACTACAAGGGAGTAAGCAATATTAGAAATATAAGACAATCTGTAGTTATTTTTTAAATGAAGTGTTCTAATTCTACTTTTTTATATCCAATGATTTTTGACCATATGTCATTTTTAGAATCTTTGCATTCTAAATCCAATCTAAATTCAATAAAATCTCATTTTATATATAAGAAAATTATATTTTTAGAATAATTAAAATGAATTACCACTGAAAATATTCCAATAACAAAGCAAGGCTAAATTTAATAATATATTCTAAAATTCTAAAAAATGATGTTTATTCTGAGCATATGTGTGATTTCTTTTATAAGGAAGAAATAGAATAATTTTAGAAGTGTTTATTGTACAGAATAAATTATGTCCACATTAAAATAAAAATAAATTTCTCTCCTTGTATATATATGTGTGTGTGTGTGTGTGTGTATGTGCATATATATGATTACACACAATGTATATTAGATTTAAATTATCAAATATTTGCAGAGAGAAATAAACAGAATATCTGATCTTGGTCCTTTCTTGAATATGCTGGAACAATCACCCAGTTGTCATTGGTCTGCTTTCCTTCCTATTCTCTGACCAGATTATAGGTAGAAACATAAAATTAAGGATTTTAACCATAAAAATTATATAGCATGAATTCTTTACCCAAGATGAGAAAACATTTTAGGCAAAGGTAGGACTACAGAAATAGGTCTCCTGGACTCTAATAACTGCAGTGATTTTTCTTTTAAAACAGATGTGCCTAAGCCATGGCCTTCCCAGGTGGCCCAGTGATGAACAGTCCACCCATAATCCAGGAGATCTGGATTTGATTTGGGAAGATACCATGGAGGAGGAAATGGCAACCCACCCCAGTAGTCTTGCCTGGAAAATTCCATGGACAGAGGAGCCTGGCGAGTTACAGTCCATAAGGTAACAAACAGTCAGACACAACTGAACACGCTTGTACGCTCAGGGCATATCTAAGCCATAATTTATCAGAAGTGTTTTATTTCCATAGCTTTCATAAATTTATATATATTTGTCTGCAATGGATATAGAGAGCTTGGTAGAATACTCTCTGTATGTAACTTAATTGAATTGTTTCAATGTATCATTTGGATCATCAAACCTTTTATATACAGCATTGGTCCTTATTAGCTCAGACTGTAGAAGACTACATGAGAAAGACAGAAAAATGAAAGTAAATCAGTATGGCTCTTTGTGCAAAAGAACTTTTGGCCATTGAGTCATGCATTTCACTCTTTTCTCTACCCTTGTCTTTTTCATATGCAAAAGATAGTTCTGCCTCATATGTATTATAGTATTTTATAGCAGATGCATAAGACATGTGTCAGTATTTTCAAATGACCCTTCCCCCTAGTGCTGATTTCTGTGTTAGGTTTGCTGATTCATTTGGCAACTCTGAGGAGCTGCTTTGTGCTCTGTAGTAGCAATTTTACACTAAAGACTTCATTCATTTGGCCCTTTTGAAATTTATTAATCTTGTGGTGATGGTGGTGAACAAGAGATAAATTAGGATGCCTTTATTATTGATCTGTCCATAGCTTTCATGTTACTTGATCATGCTCTATTGTTAATACAGCTGAAGAGAATTAATTTTAGAAACAAGACAAGCTGTTAACACAGAACTTGAAAATCTTCCCACTGAAAATGCTGAACCTTATTGTAAAGTATTGGATCATTTCAATTGTTAGTCTTTTAATTCTAAATTAGCAGAGTATATGAATGAATCCTTGCTCTGTTCCATGAATCTAATCTGTTCTCTCATCTTTCTCAAAATTGAGTGTCATCCTACTATTTAAATGTGAAGGTCAAATGAAGATCTGAAACTGTTTGGCAACTTGATAATATTGCATTACTTCACTTTCAAGTTTGGTCACTGGAATCTTGAGTAGGCGAAGTATTTCAGTTTAAAAAAATTGATTTATCTTAAGTGCAGCCATGAAATTAGAAGATGATTGCTTCTTGGCAGAAAGGCTATGACAAACTTAGACTGTATGCTAAAAAGCAAAGATATCACTTTGCCAACAAACTCCGTATAGTCTAAGTTATGGTCTTTCCAGTAGTCGTGCATGGCTGTGAGAGCTGGACCATAAAGAAGGCAGAGCAGCAAAGAATTGACAGTTTTGAACTGTGATGCTGAAGAAGACTCTTAAGAGTCCCTTGGACAGCAAGAAGATCAAACCAGTAGATCTCAAAGAAAACCAACCCTGCATACACATTGAAAGGACAGATGATGAAGCTGAAGCTGAAGCTCCAATACTGCGATCAACTGATGCAAACAGCCAGCTCATTGGAAAAGACTCTGATGCTAGGAAAGATTGAAGGCAGAAGGGGAAGAAGGTGATAGAGGATGAGATGGTTGGATGGCATCATCAGTGCAATGGACATGAACTTGGGCAAACTGCAGGAGATGGTGAAGGACAGTGAAGCCTAGTGTGCTGCAGTCCATGGGGTCATGAAGAGTCAGACATGACATGGCAGCTGAACAACAACAGTAACTCTTCAATGTATTTTTCTGCTTAAAATTACTAATTTCTTCATATACCTAGAATTCAGATTTCTGCCAATATTTTAGATACACTTAAAATTATTAAAATGACAAAATAAAACTGATAATATTGAATATGCCATTCAATTGTTTGCAATTGAAATTAGAAAAAAAATTATTAAATTTGAGTAAGTTAAACTTTCTTTAACATTTAAAAGTATGAAATGCCTCTGAAATTGAATTTACCTTCTTAGGATACATATCCCAAAGAAAACGTGACATAAAAGAAGTAATGGATATTATCCAACCTCTCTGACTTTAATTCAATCCTCACTTCTTCTTTCAATTTAACCTGCAAAATTGACTTTTAGAACAAAATTAGATTGGCTAAAATTTGTGATTATAGTGTTTTTATGGGTGCTATTCTGAGGAATTTCTGTGACAAAGAATAAACACAGTAGATACAATGTATCTATCAGAACCTTAGCTACAGCAAAGTTTTAGAAACATTAGAATTATATATGCTTTTATTCCTGACACTTTACTTAGATCATAAATATCAGCATCAAAATATTAATTCAAAGTTGAGAATGATTCTGAATGCGGATCCCAGCATTGGCAAAGTTAAGTATCAAAACAACTAATGAGTTAAAATGGTTAAATACAAAGCAAGTGGATATAGTACCATATTTTGAAAATATTAAGAAAAGTCTATCTTATGAAATTTGCTAAAAATTGATTGTGTCTTAATTGAATTTTCCTTACTTTGAATCTATCTAAAGCTTATCTTCCTAATTCTACACTGGGGAGATTTTTATATTGCAGCAATAGATACCAAAAGTAGTTTCAATGAGTCAATTCATATGGTGCCTTAGAGATAAATATGCCAGAAATTGTTTATATATGTTATGAATTAATAGACTTTTAAGAGACTGGTTATTTTAGGTTAATTACACACTTAAAAGTAGGCCTTCTTTCCTTTGTTTTCATCATCAAAATTGGAACACTAACTATTATAGAATACTAATGGATAAGAAAGCAACTATGTTAAAGGAAGCAACTTTTATAAGCATAATATAAAGACAAAACAGAAGGGAATTTCTGAAGAAAGCTAAAAATAAATTGTAGTTGAAAATCTACAAGAAATGTATTTTTGTATCCATCCTGTTTAAGATGGTATTCTGCCTCTACCATGTAATAGTAAGATCAAACTTACCTCTCTTGAGTCTCCTGCGTTGGCAAGGTATATTCTTTACCACTCTGACACTTGGGAAGTTCTAGAATATTTAATGGGGCTTACAATTACGCTGATGTATGTATGTACATTTATTTAGTGCACTACCTACTGATGGATTTTTATATTGTTTTCAATTTTCAGCATTATAGAAAATACCTCCCCAAATTAATATTAGTCTAATAAAATTGAAGCTAAATTGTAGAACAGTTGATAATTATTGACAGAATTTCTTTAAATAAATGCAGTACCAAATTATTTTGCCTTTAAAAATGTGTAAATGTTCTATGTCTATATATTTGTATAGTTATCCTTAAAATATTACTAAACATGAGAGTAAAAAGAGTTAAGTACAAACATACATCTATGCCCTGGTATCAAAATCAGACCTACACGCATGTGCTATTTGGAGTGATATGAGCATGACTTCCATAGAATCATAATTCAGGAAGTTATGGTAGTTTATAATGTTGTTGATTATATTACCTGATGCTTTATGTTAGCTCTGTCTCTTAATGTCTTTCATTGAAATAATATAAAGGAAAGGAGTTTTCATTCATGTAGCCAGATGTACGAAAACAAACAAAAGATAGTATGGAATGGCCATTGGATATATGAAACTGACACGTATTGGAGAGTTCGATTTTTCCAGAATTCTTTCTGTGAAACAGAAAGTGATCTTATATCATGTTTCTGATTCTGATAGTCTTCACACCTCTCTTAAAAATGTAAAAGATCTCAGATTTTTCTCAGCATTACCAGCTCAGAGTACATGTTTTCAGAACCATCTGGCCTGTTGGCCTATATAAGAGCCATTTCAGAGTAAAATAAATGTTGAAGCCAGATGGATGATACAAAGAGTGAGAAAGTAAAGTTGTTGAGCATAGAATATTGTTTCTAGAAACTTTACTTGTAAAATTAGAAAAAAAAATGCATTGTGGCCTAGAATTTAATTCTCAGTGAAGCACTTGATAGTTATATCATTTGTTTAGTTTTTAAGATGAAAGAGACAAGTATTAATAAACATTTATGACAAAAGCTGAGTGGGAAAAAAAGCTGATGCCACTACAGAGAAAGAGAACTGTTGAAAATAGCACTACTTGGAAACCATAGGGAAGGATGGGTTAGCCTGGTGCATTCTGCAGATGTTAGAAATCCTGGAAAGAATTTGGGGAAGAGAAAGAATGTCTTATAGAAAAGGCTTTAAGAAATAGAGAATGATCAAAACATTAAGAGGCCACACTAACAAAACCAGGGGGTATGGTCAGTTGAAATGAACTTCAAAGTAAAAGATATTTTTGTCTGAGGGTCATGTCTAGAGAAACCTGGGAGAATTAGGAGGAAACAGGGACCAAAAAAAAAACACAAAAAAATGTGTTTTCAACTCACTTTGAATTTTATTTAATTGAATGTTAAAATTTTATTTAATTGAATTTTATTTAATTGTATGTATAGGAACATTGATATTTATTGTTATTAAATATCAATTTTTATCAATGTTTTTTATCAGTTTTTAATATCAGTTTTATCAATGTTTGTTAGGAACATTGATATTTATTATTATTTATTTATCATTATTTTGTCATTATTATTTTATATTATTATTACCATATTTTACCATTACTATTTAGCATTATGTTTTATTGCTTATTATATAGTAAAACAATTACTTGGATTGAGCACTTAACCCATATCTAATTTGTACACTGTAACTAAATACGTTTATGCTTTAGCTCAATGAATTCAATTTTAAGAAAGTATTATTTTGACAATTTAAAAATGAAAAAATCAAGACTATAGACATTGAAACAATTTTTTGATGACCAAACCGTTGGAAAAAGAGGAGCTTATATGAAAATCCAGGACTCCACGATTACTAAACTGCCTGTAGAGTATGTATGGGAGTAGGAGAGGGAAGAGGTTGAAAGTTAAAGAACTGAGAGTTAAATGTCTTTGAAAACATTGTTGTTTGTTGTTGTTTAGTCACTAAGCCATGTCCAATTCTTTTGCAACCCCATGGAATGTAGACATGCCAGACACCTCTGTCCATGATATTTCTTAGGTGAAAGTTCAGTTCAGTTCAGTCGCTCAGTTGTGTCCGACTCTTTGAGACCCCATAAACTGCAGCATGCCAGGCCTCCCTGTCCATCACCAAATCCTGAAATTTACTCAAAATCATATCCACTGAGTTGGTGATGCCATCCAACCATCTTATCCTCTGTCATCCCCTTCTCCTCCTGCCCTCAATCTTTCCCAGCACCAGGGTCTTTTCCAATGAGTCAGCTCTTCGCATCAGGTGGCCAAAGTATTGGAATTTCAGCTTCAACATCAGTCCTTCCAATGAACACTCAACACTGATCTCCTTTAGGATGGACTGGCTGGATCTCCTTGCAATCCAAGGGACTCTTAAGAGTCCTTTTCAGCACCACAGTTCAAAAGCATCAATTCTTCGGCACTCAGCTTTGTTTATAGTCCAACTCTCACATCCATACATGACT
This sequence comes from Ovis aries, assembly GCF_016772045.2. Lineage (NCBI taxonomy): Eukaryota > Metazoa > Chordata > Mammalia > Artiodactyla > Bovidae > Ovis > Ovis aries. Next base: position 65,515,782 of record NC_056063.1, read on the forward strand.
ACTGGAAAAACCATAGCCTTGACTAGACAGACTTTTGTTGACAAAGTAATGTCTTTGCTTTTTAATATGCTTTCTAGATTGGTTATTGGAGAAGGCAATGGCACCCCACTCCAGTACTCTTGCCTGGAAAATCCCATGGAGGGAGGAGCCTGGTAGGCTGCAGTCCTTCCAAGGAATAGCATCGTTTAATTTCATGACTGTAGTCGCCATCTGCAGTGATTTTGGAACTCAAAAAAATGAAGTCAGCCACCGTTTCCACTGTTTCCCCATCTATTTGCTATAAAGTGATGGGATGCCATGATCTTAGTTTTCTGAATGTTGAGCTTGAAGCCAACTTTTTCACACTCTCCTTTGACTTTCATCAAGAGGCTCTTTAGTTCTTCTTCACTGTCTGCCACAAGGGTGGTATCATCTGCATATCTGAGGTTATTGAATTTCTCCAGGCAATCTTGATTCCAGCTTGTGCTTCTTCCAGACCAGTGTTTCTCATGATGTACTCTGCATAGAAGTTAAAGCCTGGTAGACTACAGTCCATGGGGTCGCAAAGAGTCAGACACAACTGAGCGACTCTCCCTTTCCCTTCTGTGTATTCTTGCCACCTCTTCTTAATATCTTCCACTTCTGTTAGGTCCATACCATTTCTGTCCTTTATCAAGCCCCTCTTTGCATGAAATGTTCCCTTGGTATCTCTAATTTTCTTGAAGAGATCTCTAGTCTTTCCCATTCTATTGTTCTCCTCTATTTCTTTGCATTGATTACTGAATAAGGCTTTCTTATTTCTCCTTGTTATTCTTTGGAACTCTGCATTCAGATGTGTATATCTTTCCTTTTCTCCATTGCTTTTTGTGTCTCTTCTTTTCACAGCAATTTGTAAGGCCTTCTCAGACAGGCATTTTGCTTTTTTGCATTTCTTTTTCTTGGGGATGGTCTTGATTCCTGCCTCCTGTACAATGTCATGAACCTCCATCCATAGTTCATCAGGCACACTATCACATCTAGTCCCTTAAATCTATTTCTTGCTTCCACTGTATAATCATAAGGGATTTAATTTAGGTCATACCTGAATGGTCTAGTGATTTCCCCCACTTTCTTCAATTTCAGTCTGAGTTTGGCAATAAGGAGTTCATGATCTGAGCCACAGTCAGCTCCCAGTCTTCTTTTTGCTGACTGTATAGAGCTTCTCCATCTTTCGCTGTAAGAATATAATCAATCTGATTTCGGTGTTGACCATCTGGTGATGTCCATGTGTAGAGTCTTCTCTTGTGTTGTTGGAAGAGAGTGTTTGCTATGATCAGTGTGTTTTCTTGGAAGAACTCTATTAGCCTTTGTTTTGCTTCATTCTGTACTCCAAGGCCAAATTTACCTGTTACTCCAGGTGTTTCTGACTTCCTACTTTTTCATTCCAGTCCCCTATAATGAAAAGGACATCTTTTTGGGGTGTTAGTTCTAGAAGGTCTTATAGGTCTTCATAGAACTGTTCAACTTCAGCTTCTTCAGCATTATTGGTCAGGACATAGACTTGGAATACCGTGATATTGAATGGTTTGCCTTGGAAATGAACAGAGATCATTCTGTCATTTCGGATATTGTATCCCCCAAGTACTGCGTTTCAGACTCTTTTGTTGATTATGATGGCTACTCCACTTCTTCGAAGGGATTCCTGCCCACAGTAGTGGATATAATGGTCATCTGAGTCAAAGTCACCCAATCCAGCCCATTGTAGTTTACTGATTCCTAGAATGTCGGTGCTCACTCTTGCCATCTCCTGTTTGACCACTTCCAATTTGCCTTGATTCATGGACCTGACATTCTAGGTTCCTATGCAATATTGCTCTTTACAGCATCAGACCTTGCTTCTATCACCAGTCACATCCACAGCTGGGTGTTGTTTTTGCTTTGGCTCCATCCCTTCATTCTTTCTGGAGTTATTTCTCCACTGATCTCCAGTAGCATATTGGGCACCTACCGACCTGGGGAGTTCCTCTCTCAGTGTCCTATCATTTTGCCTTTTCATACTATTCATGGGGTTCTCAAGGCAAGAACACTGAAGTGGTTTGCCATTCCCTTCTCCAGTGGACCACATTCTATCAGACCTCTCCACCATGACCCGTCAGTCTTGGGTGGCCCCACATGGCATGGCTTAGTTTCACTGAGTTAGTAGTGGAGTGGATTGCCATTTCCTTTCCCAACAGATCTTCCTAACTCAGCATTCAAACTCATGTCTCCTGCATTGCAGATGAATTCTTTATCACTGAGCCATGTGGGTTAGTTACATAGTGTAAGAATTAGAATGGAATTTACTTTGCTATGTTTTGTTTTTTAAACAAAGAATATGTTTACTACCTTGGGGAGAGAGGACATCTAGAACGATCTGGTTGAGGAGAGATGAAAGATAAGCGAAGATGAAATAGGTGAGATAACTTAATTACTTGAGATGAAATGAAAACTTGAGGAATATTTAGAGCCAAGTGTCAAAAGAGAAAGATCAGTAACTTGTATTAGTCTTTTACCAGTTCTTACATAAATATGAACTCACTTTTGAAGGGCTGTAATTCTTTTGTTTGCATAAGCATTGCTATTAAAAATTATTTCCTTCTGTAGATGTTTCTGTTCAAAGGGTTTCAATTAATTCAAAATGCATTAAATCATTCTTCTGTCAACAAAGACCAAGCCAGACATGAAAATTACATAGAAAGAATGAATTAAGGAAGTAGACAAAAGGAAATGAGAGAGAAAGAAAGAAAAGCAGTTTATCAATTTATTAATGTTGTTGATAGTCTAGCATCTTTTCATGTTTATTTTGTGAAATGCATTTTCAGATATTTTGGCCATTTACCATTTTTAAATATGTTGTTTTCTTATTGAGTATAGATAATTTTTTATATATCTAGAAAGAAGACCATTTGGACATTTAAATTGAAACTATCATACCGAGTCTTTGCCTTGTATTTTCATCATCTTTAATTTTTTTTTAATTTAAAAATAATTAGATTGAGATGAAACTGATTTACAGTGTCATGTTAGTTCAGGTATGTATCATAGTTTGCATGTCCATGAACCCTATGGACAATAGCCTGCCAGGCACTTTTGTCCTTGGGATTCTCCAGGCAAGAATACTGAAGTAGGTTGCTGTGCCCTCCTCTAGTGGATTTCCTGACCCAGGGATCAAACCCACGTTTCTTACATATCCTGCATGTTTACCACTATTGCCACCTGGAAAGCTATATATAGTAGTATGCATATGTTAATCCCATCCTCATAATTTATCCCTACCCCCACCTTCCCCTTTGCTCACAATAAATTTGTTTTCTATGCCCATAGGTCTATTTCTATTTCTGATTTTTTTTTCCTTTCTTTACTTTTTTTTTCCCCCCCGAGAAACTTTTAATCCAGAGAAATCATGGCATGTTTCTCACTGAATTATTTCTATTTTATAAAATAGATCTATTTGCATTTTTTTAAGATTCCACATATAAGTGGTGTCATATGATATTTGTCTTTCTTTGTCTGGCTTACTTCACTTAGTTCACCCATGGACCCAATCTTTAGATCCATCCATGTTGTTGTAAATGGCATTATTTAATTCTTTTATATGGCTGAGTAGTATTGCATTGTATACATGTATCACAACTTCTTTATCCATTCAGCTATCAATAAACTTTCAGGTTGCTTCCATGTCTTGGCTGTGGAAGACACTAGCCACAATTAAACCTGAGACGCATATATCTTTTGAATTGTAGTTTTTCCTGGGTAAATGCCCAGATGTGAGATCCCTGGATCATATGGTAACTCTATTTTTAGTTTTTTAAGAAATCTTCATAATGTTTTCACTACTTCAATTCTTTTACTTTCCCATATAAATTTTATAATCAGCTTGTCTGTATCTATAAGCTTTACTGATTGTATTTTGGATTTATGTTCAATCTGCAGATCAACTGAGAGAGAATTAATGTCTGTGATCTTTCAATTCATGAACATTTTAATTTCTTCTAAAAGTGTTTTGAGCATGTTGATCCTGTACACATTTTGTTAAATTCATTCCTAAGTGGTATTTCATTTTCTGAAGTTATTGTGAATGATACTGTTTTCTGTTGATAAAATCATATTTATTCAAAAAATAAAATTTAATTTTATATTAGAAATCAATAAATATATTTAGCATAATCATACTTAGAAAAATGATACTTAATAATTTTAATTACTACAGAAAAAGAATTTGATAAAATAACATACTAATTATATATTTTAAAAAATCTGCCATTATAATAGAAATAGAAGGTAGATTTTTTAACCTTTTATAAAAATCATACTGTAATTTTTATTAATGGTTAATATAATCTGCTTAAGATCAATTACATGACAAAGCCTCCTGTATGTCTTCCAGACAACAAAGCTGAATAATGCAAAAAGGGGAAGTCAAAGACATAAATTAGAAGGAAAAGATACAAAAAATGTTTATATGCAGTTGATGCTTGTCAATATGGAAAATCCCAGAGGACCTAATTAATAATTATAGCAAGGTTGTTTCATTTTTTAAAAATGATATGTAAAACTCAAGTCGATGTCTATATATAAATATTAAAATAATTACTTTAAAAATAACATTAGAAAGTACCTGGGCTTAAATATAACAGAAGATTTTCATAAATTTTATGGAGAAAACTGTAAAAATATATTGAAAATATTAAAGATTATTAGACAAAACAGATATCCCACTTAATAGGATATAAGCATATATAACATAGACTTTATTTATCATTAAATATTATGTATCAATGCTGGCAATAATATGCTCTTTAGTTCCAAAGCCCTCGGTGTATTTTAGTAATTTAAGGGAAGCAACACATGATCTATTTAAATCAATTTGTCTTTCTAAAGTGACTTAAGAATTTTAAATGCTTTTCTTTTTTCATATTTTCATAAAAATCATGTAACTTAATTATATAATAGGCAGTTACTGTGGCTCCTGCAGGCTGATGCTTTGCAATAGTTTCGTATATTGCTAAGTATCTTAAGCATCACCTTGTTTCCTTAAAGCTTCATGTTCTTTGATTACCTATTAACCATGAGTTGGTAATCAAAAATTTCAAAGTCATCTTAATTTACAAGAAAAAAAGGAAGAAACTTTGACCTTCCCCTAGCTGTCTAAAAGAATGTAGCATGCGTGCCCAGTTGCATCCAACTCTGCAACCCCATGGACTGTAGCCCACCAGGTAGTTCTGTCCATGGAATTTTCCAGGCAAGAATACTGGGGAGGGTTGTCATTTCCTGCTCCAGGGGATCTTCATGACCCAGGGATTGCATTGCCAGGCAGATTCTTTACCCCTGCAACACTGAAGAATGTAGATACAGGGTCTGTTCCAGGATAAGAGTTATCAGCACAGGTATCTGCGAAGACTATGGGCTAGGTTTCCTAAGGGGGATACTTGACTTGGCGGGGCCTAAAGATCAGAGTCCTTTCGGTGTCCCATTGTCTCTGTATGGCCCAGCTACATTTGTTTACCAAACACTTGCTTTTCCACCTCCATATAAATTGCCTTTCTCCCTTTTGAAGTTCCAAACCACTAACTCTGGCATCTGCTTTTGCCTTTATTTATACATCGCGTTTAAGGGAAAGGCTTCAGCCATTTTGGTGAGTTAATTTTCTTGGGTCTCTTCCATGTACACATTATTAAACTTTGTTTTGATTTTCACCTCTTAATCTGTGTGATGTCAGGTTAATTCTTTGACCAATCAGAAGAACCCAGCAGAGTAGAGGAAAATTTCTTCCTCCCTGACCCATGCAAAAAACAAAATAAAATTAAATATTTTATCTAAGATAAGCATGCTATTAAATTTCTATTTGTTAGAAATTAGGTTAATGAAACTTCTATACACTCTATTTTTAGTCAGAGGTTCAGAGCATCATAGTCAATTATGCTTCATTCTTTAGCAGAAGTTACAAGGGACATATTTCAAGATCCCTGTTGTTTTAACTCTACTTGACTTGCTACAGGCCATAACAAAATGTTAGTTAATAAACACACGTATCTTTTGCTTTTGTTGTTGTTGTTTGTTGTGCCTTGACTTTTCATTGACTCAACATTTTCCTAAAGTTGCGATTGATAAAGGTGAAAAATAATTCAGGATGGAAGGAAATTCTACTAAAATGATTCATATCAGCTCTGCAAGATTTCTACAGTTATCTCATACAGTTATTACTCCACTTTACTCACATAATACTCCATGCCTACCCCTAGTACAGCACTTGAAGTTTGTACTTAAAATTTTAATTATTTTTGATGTAAATGATGTGGAGCAAATAAACAGGTTTTTATCAAATAAATGCCAAAGCAGCTATGAAAGTCTATACTGCTGCTGCTGTGGCTTCAGCTGTGTCCGACTCTGTGTGACCCCATAGAGGGCAGCCTGCCACGCTCCCTGCCCCGTCCCTGGGACTCTCCAGGCAAGAACACTGGAGTGGGTTACCATTTCCTTCTCCAATGCATGAAAGTGAAAAGTGAAAGTGAAGTCCCTCAGTCGTGTCTGACCCTCAGCGACCCCATGGACTGCAGCCTTGCAGGCTCCTCCCTTCATGAGGTCTGTAAAATAAATTATGTTACTTAGAGGTCACAGCTTTATTCTCTTTATGATAAGATTTTTGTTTTGATTTTAGTAGCTGTAGAAAACTGCTGAACTTTGGAAGCTGAAAAACATCTTTTCACGTTGGTCTCTAGAAAATAAGTGAGAAAGGACTTGGAACAGGACTCTTAGACAATTATGAGCAGGTAGGCAGGTTTCTAGGGCTTCTCTGGTGGCTCAGACGATAAAGAATGTGCCTGTAATGTGGAAGACCCAGGTTTGATCCCTTGGTTGGGAAGAGCCCCTGGAGTAGGAGATAGCAATCCACTCCAGTATTCTTGCCTGAAGAATTCCATGGACAGGGAAGCCTGGTGGGCTACAGTCCATGGGGTCACAAATAGGCAGACACGACTGAGCAACAACACTTTCACAGGCAGAGTTATTCGGCACCACGTTATCAATGTACATTTCTTTCTATTGAATAGTAGTTCTTGAAGATATTGATTCACACTATATTTAAAGACAGTGTGCACCTGGCTTATTCTTAATTTGTTGTTGTTGTTGTTGTTGTCGTGTGTGTGTGTGTGTGTGTTTATGTCTGTGTCTGTGTCTGTGTGCACGTGTGCGTGCGCAGGGTCAGTCCTATCTGTCTCTTTGCAACCCTATGGACTGTAACTTGCCAGACTCCTCTGTCCATGGGATTAACCAGGCAAGAATACTGGAGTGTCTTGCCATTTCCTCCTCCAGGGAATCTTCCCAAACCAGGGATCAAACCCAAGTCTGCATTGGCTTGTGGATTCTTAACCACTGAGCCACCAGGGAAGCCAAGAATTAGGTTGACATGAGGCAAATTGATAGGAGAAAATCAAACCAAAGTTTAATAACATATGTACATGGGAGAGACCCAGGAAAACTAACTTCTCCAAGTGGCTGAAGTCCTGAAATACCAAGAAGATGCTATAGTTAGTGGTTTGGGACTTTAAAGGGGAAGAAGGCAATTTACATGAAGCTGGAAAAGGAAGTATTTGGTAAACAAATGTTTTCAGTCATGCAGAGAAGATGGGCACAGAAAGAAATTTTAATAAATAAAATTTCCTAGGTTCTTCCCCTTCTACCACACTTAGATTGTACTGTATATGAATCAGTTATTGCTGGTGATGGCTCCCTACCTGGAGTAGAATCCTCTATTTACATACTTTCTTTTATGCAGCTAGAGAGAAAATTGGAGTCTTTAGGGCCTTGAAAATATTAGCCTAAATTAATCCTTATACCAAAGAGACACAATTTGGGGTGGCAAGTTTTGCTCTCCTATACTTTATTTTGCCAGCTATCCAAAAGTTTAATATAAAATAGGGTAATTTTTCAAGAGGAGATTTGGAAAAACAAAACTTCTGCCACAGTCACATAAATATAACACACTGAGATTACTTAATTTACTTACAAATGATACATTTTCCTAGTAATCTCATAAATCATTCTGTAGTATCCCTGTGTAAAAAAAGTACCTTGTTCTGTTGTATATTTTCAGTTACAAGTAAAATAGTAAAGCATGCAAACAATAACATGCCCTTTGAAGTAAAATTTTATATTAGAAGATCCACAAGTACACTATTTTTAAAAAGTTAGAGTATTGTGTCTTTTAAAGCTAGATATTAGAATTTAGTGTGTGTGTGTGTGTGTGTGTGTGTATGTATAACTGTTCACACTCATCCAAATGCACATATAACTTACTATGTCTGTAGTTTCTTTTCCCTAGGGAAATTAAATAGTGAAAAAATAATATATCAATATCTACATGAGAAGAATTATTGGCAAACTTTTGAATAAAAATGATGGGAAAACCTAAGTAACAAAAAAATACAGCACATTCATAGGTAATGTTTTCTATTGCATAATCTGTTCCCTAAACTTACTTTATAACATTTAGTGAAATCTCTAAATTCTAAACAATGAGGTGTGACTCAGCATTCTCCTAGTTAAGGGCTCTGGAATTTGTTCAATTCAGCACCCTTCACTGGTTGAATTCCCAGAATTCACCATATAATTTCCTCAATGCCTTACTTCACTTCTGGGATATACCTATCTGCAAGAGGAAATCAATGGACAGATGAGTTTATTTCTTTTGGTTCCTTTTCAAATTCTTAAGAACAAGTTAAAAATGTCAGTGACGTCACTTCTGGTGGCATTAGAGGTATGTGAGAAGGTGGTGTGCATTCTCTATTTCCCCAAGCAAATGGGTAGCTGCCATAGCATTTTGTTCCTGATGAATTAAGGCTGAGTATAAGGGGAAATTATTGAATACCAGCACAACAATTCCTGTATTCTGACTATAGGGTTCTAACATAGGTTTTCCATATGTTTCAAATTCCAGAAACTTCCAAAGAACATCAACGTAAGCTGCTATTGGGGTTTGCCTGGTAGCTCAACTGGTAAAGAATCCGCCTGCAAAGCAGGAGACCCCAGGTCCATTCCTGGGTTGGGAAGATCCCCTGGAGGAGGGCCTGGCAACCTACGCCAATATTCTTGCTTGGAGAAACCCCTTGGAAAGAGAAGCCTGGAGAGCTACAGTCCATAGGATCACAGTGAGTTAGACATGACTGAGTGACTAAGCACAGCACAGCACAAGCCGTTCCTGGGGTCACAAAGAGTCAAACATGACTGAGTAACTGAACAATAGAACAAAAAAAGCTGTTACTGCAGAAAAGAGTCTCAAATTTAGGTCTGACTTCTTATGCCATCTGAGGCCAGACAAGTTGGATCCATATCAGTTTTAGAATCATTCCTGTTTTAATCAGATCAAATTGGTTATATGATGCCTTGAAAGTCAGTCATTGGAATTCAGTGGGAAACATCAATTATTTCTCTATTTCTGCAGATACAAATTAAAATAGTACTCCATTAGTAAGACAAACTGCAAGTTACTAATTAGCATAGCACCCCATTAGTGAGCTTTATTTGCTTTGTAATTCGGCAAAATTTAATTGTCTTTGGTGAATAGTCTAAATCTTTGGCCAAGAATCATCTGTTGTTGTTGTTGTTGTTTTCTTCTTTAATCTTTCTCCCACCTCAAAGTCTGTCCATTATGCCTTTTCCATTCCTTTTTTTTCTTTTCATCACAACTGAGATAATTGACTCTATTGCTATCCTGGTATGAGAAGAGGGAGAAGAGGGAGCAAAACTCTCTCAGTATCATATTTTACCCCTACAGTTTCTAGTATCAAATGATTCTGTTCCCCTAATACAAATCCATTTGAGGGGCATGCAAATGGGTCCATGCGTAAAGGACAATTAATATCCTTATTGCTAAGATCTGCTCTGTAATACACCTGAAACAGTTGTCCAATAGTAAGAGAGTAACTAAATCAGTTTATAACACTTTGGTCATTGGACTATTCTTAGTCTTCAAACAACTGCTAAAACATCTTTCTGCACATCTTATCAATAGATACTGGGAGTTCTCATTTAAGATTAGGATATTTTTTAGATTCATTATTCAGTAGATAATGTTTGGTAAAAACTATTGGCCAGTCATAGCCTCCTTGATATGATACATATAACCTATATATATAACCATATAACATGATACTATAACCTGTAGACCACTACAGCTACGTGGATACAGGAAATCAGTAGAGACAAACAAGAACAGTCGAGTACTACTCATTCTCCTAGGTCTCCTCTTCAAAACTTCTCAAAAGATTGTGAAGATTAAGCTGGCATGAGTGCCTATAATTCTCTGTGGTTTCTAAATTTACTAAGGGTGATCCAGTAAAAAATTATTTTATGACCACTAAAAAAATTTGGGGAGCACTAGGCCTACTTCGCCCAGTATTATTTCACCATGTTCTTTGTTCATATTCTTCCAATGTTCTTCCTAGCACATTTATGTATTTTGAATAAACAAACAGATCTTGATAATTTATATCTCCAGATAGATTTCTGTATTAAATGCTAAAATGTAGCAAGGACCAGCAAGTAGCTTGTGATATGCATTCCAAAAGAAAGAACAGTCAGAATATGCTAAGACAGTGACAAGTCTTTCATAATATCCCTTCTTCATGGAAGTACTAAATATCACTTGTTTCCTACGGACAATCTAAAATTAGTGTAACTAGCCACATATGTTTCATATAGCCAGTCAGTTACCTACTTCCATTTGGTCTGATCTATTAATAACTACCATTGGGGTATTATAAATCCTAAAAGATGATGTTGTGAAAGTGCTCCATTCAATATGCCAGCAAATTTGGAAAACTCAACAGTGACCACAGGGCTGGAAAAGATGAAATTAAAAGAGGCTTGCTCCTTGGAAGAAAAGCTATGACCAACCTAGACAGCATATTCAAAAGCAGAGACGTTACTTTGCCAAGAAAGGTCCATCTGCTCAAAGGTATGGTTTTCCTAGTAGTCAGGTGTGGTTGTAAGAGTTGGATCATAAAGAAAGCTGAGCTTCGAAGAATTGATGCTTTGAATTGTGGTGTTGGAGAAGACTCTTGAGAGTCCGTTGGACTGCAAGGAGATCCAACCAATCAATCCTAAAGGAAATCAGTCCTGAATATTCATTGGAAAAACTGATGTTGAAGCTGAAACTCCAATACTTTGGCCACCTGATGTGAAGAATTGACTCACTGGGAAAGACCCTGATGCTGGGAAAGATTGAAGGCAGGAGGAGAAGTGGATGACAGAAGATAAGACAGTTGGATGGCATCACCGACTCAATGGACATGAGTTTGAGCAAACTCTGGGAATTGGTGATGGACAGTGAAGCCTGGCATGCTGCAGTCCATGGGGTCAGAAAGAGTTGGACATGACTAAGTGACTGACTTCTTTGAAAGGAATGATGCTAAAGCTGAAACTCCAGTACTTTGGCCACCTCATGCAAAGAGTTGACTCACTGGAAAAGACTCTGATGCTGGGAGGGATTGGGGGCAGGAGGAGAAGGGGACGAGAGAGGATGAGATGGCTGGATGACATCACTGACTTGATGGACATGAGTCTGAGTGAACTCCGGGAGTTGGTGATGGACAGGGAGGCCTGGTGTGCTGTGATTCATGGGGTCACAAAGGGTCGGACACGACTGAGCAACTGAACTGAATTGAACTGAACTGAACTAAAGTGACTGAACCATTGGGATGGGAATGAGACACAAAGATTATACCATTAATTGTTAAATATTCAATATTCTTCAAAATCAAAATCAATTTTTGAATTTGACACTTAAAAGGCAAATTCATGATTTCATATTATATAATCATACTTGATTTTTCAAAATATTCAGGGTATCATTCATTTTTTCCTATTGTTCATTTTCTAAACTCAGGCTAGCCATTCCCCCATTCATGGATGAAATAAATATTGTTGTTGGCTTAGAGTTTCTTTCCAATTTCTCTTTGCAAAAATGAGAGATCTCAAATGTTTCATTTGGGAAGATTTAAAGACAAGATCTGATACATACAGCCTCAGAATAGAACCAGGGACAAATATTTTCAACTTTTATTTGATTTTGTGTTAGTCTAAAAACTGCACATATAACATGAGAGGAAAGGCATATAAGTATCTGATGCAGGCATGCTGCCTCGAGAAGTTACAATCTATTCTATACTGTGCCTCCCTTCAGATCTCTTGGATGTGATCAAAATACAGATGTGGTGTTTCCATTCAACTGAACCCAATCTTGCTCCTTCCCTTTTCAGGAAATACTTGTGTGGGTGATTGCATCAACCATTTATGGATGGGTTTAGATGAGCCACAGGGGACAGCTATTGTACAGTATGATTTAGTCTGTATATTTGTCTAGAATCATTGGAACATAGTGATAATCTTTAGTGTACTATCTAGGATGACTGCTTTTCAAAATCCTTCTGTCTCCAACTCCTCTTTAGGCCCGATCTCTTTTGAGGAGAATGGAATCTATCAGAGGAGTGACCTGAAATGAAAGTGTTCCAGGAAGGCAGAGGAAAGGTTCCCCCCACCTTCAGAATACTTTCTATTTGCCACATATTTCTTAAATTTATTTTTAATTGGAAGATGATTGCATTACAACATTGTATTTGTTTCTGCCATACATCAACATGAATCAACCGTAAGTAAGTACATATGTCCCCTCCCCAAGAAATCTCCCTCCCACCTCCCACCTCATCCCACCCTTCTAGGTTGTCACAGAGCACCAGATTTGAGCTCACTGCAAATAACAACAAATTCCCCCTGGCTATCTCTTTTACATATGGTAATGTATATGCTTCCGTACTACTCTATCAATTCATTTCATCCTCCCCGTCTCCCACTGTGTCCATAAGTCTGTTCTCTTTACCTGCATCTCCACTGCTGCCCTGCAAATAGGTTCATCAGTACCATCTTTCTAGACTCCATATATATGCATTAATATATGATATTTGTTTTTTTCTTTCCTACTTACTTCACTCTGTGTAACAGGTTCTAGGTTCATGCCTGCAGTCCTTAAGATAGAGATAATTTCTTATCACATTCCCCTGTCTTTTCCTTAAGAGGTTAAGTTGGTGCCTACTTTTGGTTTACTCAGTTTCTCTTATATTTTTAGCCAGCATTGGGAAGCTTAAGTAAGAGCATCAATAACCCAAATTCACAAAACTAAGCTGGCATGTCTTTAAATCATTTAGCTTGTATATTTTCTCCTCTTCCTTACTGCTGTCAAGATCTGTGCTGGAACCACCAGAGGGCCTTTTTCCAAGTTTGATGTTCCCCCCTCTAAAAAGCGAGAGCTAGCCATTCTTCCATGTGCCCAACTAGTCTAAATAACTAGGAATAATATTTGTGAGTAGTCACATTGTGTCAGGCGAGCTCAGAATGAAATGTTTTACTTATTAAGGCCTACCTGAAACTATATTAAGCTGGCCTATCTGAGAATTCAAGCCCTTTGGTCAGAGATACCTGAAGCACAGTCTCCAGCCACAGGATATATATGACATCTGCCTTAAGCTTTTTGGTAGATATCCATGGGCCTCCCTCACATCTCAGTTGTAAAGAATCTGCCTGCCGATGCAGGAGATGTGGGTTCGATCCTTGGGTCAGGAAGACCCCTGGAGAAGGAAGTGGCAATCCACTCCAGTATTCTTTCCTGGGAAATTCCATGGACAGAGGAGCCTTGTGAGCTACAGTCCCTGGGGTCACAAAAGAGTCAGACATGACTTAGCAACTAAAACAATGACAACTATTCACACTTTACTGCTTCATAGCTCCCTGCATCCTCCCCGCCCATGAATATTTGGACATTTTGACTCAGTCATTATAGGGCTATTTTTTTAAAGGACTCAGATAATCTCATAGGCTGGGCTTTTAGCACATCACCAGCCTCTATCAGATTTCAGTCTCTGATACTTTCCATTCTGGCAGCATCTCAGAAGTGCTCCCTAACCATGAATAAGTAGCACTTCCTGGAACTGGCCTCAACCTTCCAAAACACCATTTCTCAGTTATAAAAAGCATAGTTTCTCTCAGGGTCTGCCCTACTATATAGTTAATCTTTGATCATTCAAAACAAGCTTTGCACTCAAAAAGGAACTTTATAAATAAAATGTATAATGAAACCCTCTAGGAGTTAAGTCAGCATTTTAAAGAAAGCTCTATTAAGGTCTCTGAGTTGTGTATCATGTCTCATTTTTTTCACATTCTCTCTCCAGATGATTCTTGGGGAGCACTCCGTGTTGAGTAATTTTCAACCTGAACATTCTTTCTTTTCTACTTTATAAGAAAGATGGGCATATATTCCAGTTTGCCTGAACCGAGTTGGGTTAAATATGTTGTTCCAAGATAATTCTTTGTAGTACCCAATTTCGCCATCAATATATGCTAGTTCTACAGTAAACTCTGTGATCACCCTATTTGTAATAAAACCATGGTTGATCATAATCAAAACTCAATTTCTTAGCCTCTCTTTCAGATAAGTAAGTGCATATGACAAAGCTCTGGACAATAAAGTACAGAGAATAGTATGTGGGACTTCGTGGAAATCTCCTTGAAAACAGACACCCACTTTGCTCCCGAGTCCTGATTCCAATATAGAATACAGACATGATGTCTTCTGCTTCATGAAGACACTTTAGAAATGAAGTCATATGTATTCATTAAGGTTAAGTCTAATAGCTAAACAGTCAGACACTACTTAGAGACTAAACAACAGCAACAAAATAGCTATAGCAAAGAGAATACCAAAAAAGCAGTGTTTTAAAGGTATATAAATTTCTCTTTCACTTAACAATTGTCAGATGAGTGATCCAAGACACTGAAATAATTTTGCTCTATATTGATACACTGGGAACCAGATTTCTTCTGTTATTTTCGCACTACAGTCTAGTCATGCTACTGAAAGTAGAACCTGCAAGCCATCTCCATTAATATCATTTGGGAGGTTGATAGGAATATAGAATATCAGGTCCCCCCCTCAGACCTACAAAGTCAAAACCTGCCTTTTAGCAATATCTCTTAAGTGATTCATGTGTCCATTAAATGAATAAAAGATCACTACCCTGTGGTACTGTTACTATCTGTAGGGTTGAAAGTACAAAAAACTGTTGTTATTTTAAAAATGAGGGTAAAAATGTTTTGTTTTGTTGTTGTTGCAAATGAATAACTTGTTAAACTTATAAAATAACTCTATCTTAGAGAAAATATGAAGTTTAGCTATTAATGAACAGGCCTAAAATTGTGTATTATGCATGTAAATAGATGGCAGTAATGCTGGCTGGCAACTTAGTCATAGAACTATGACTAGAAAAGGATTAATATTCTAGAGGTAACATTAGGGTGTAGAGTTTGTGCATAGAGTCTCTAAAAAAATAGTCTAAAAGAAATTATCCTCTTGGAAAAAAAGTCAAAAGAACTTTGTGGAAATGTTTCCACAAAAGTGGAAACCAATTCAGCGTGAGAAATAGAAGACTGACATAAGATAAAGGGATAAAACTAAGTCTTAATGTTTTTCTCAAAAAAGTCTACTAGTGCTGAATGGCTTCCATGTTAAATAATCAAAGAAGGTAAAACAATAACAGAAAGTGAAAATCGCTCAGTTGTGTGTGACTCTTTGCAATCCCATGGACTATACAGTCCATGGAATTCTCCAGGCCAGAACACTGGAGTTGGTAGCCCTTCCCTTCTCCAGGGAATTGAACCAGGGTCTCCTGCATTGCAGGTGGATTCTTTACCAACTGAGATATCAGGGAAACACAAACCCAGAGAAAAACTGACCTTATTTTACTTGACTTCAGGTATTGCCTCATATACTGTAGCATTTACATTAATTCAGTTCTCAAAAGTTTTTGGAATATGTAGATATTTAGCAACAACAACAAAAAATTTGAGGACACTGAAAAGTTATACAGGTTAACAAATGTTTCCATAAAATTTTCCTCACCTCAATCTGTCGCCAAAACATTATGCTTTCCTTTGAAAATTTGTCTAAAAATGTTCTCCAATCTCCATGTTATTTATGGTACCTGTCATCTTCTTTCTTCTCCTTTATTTTTAAAATAAATAAATAAATAAATAATAAATGCATTTAAAAACAATACAATCTTTTTAAAGCCTTCTCTCTCTTTTAATATTTTTTCTATATTTTTATCAGTAATATGAATGTGTTTCTCTGTCTCAGTAAGATATCTGGATCTGTTATCTACATCTGTTTTCTTTTTTTTCTTTTGTTTTTTATCTTCCAGTCCTATTGTGATATAATTAACAAACAGCACAGTATAAGTTTCAATGTACAACAAAATAATTTTACTCTCATAAATTATGAAAGGATACCTGCAACAAGTTTTATGATCATCCATCATCTCATTTAGATAGAAAATTTCTCTATATTTTGCATTTTATCTATTCCTTTGGCATCTCCAAGGAAATAGGGATAAAGAGGAAAAGAAGTCAGAGGTTTGTGATTTAAATAGTTGTTTAATATACTGCTTTGGGGTTTTGATGTGTGTAATAGTGGCAAAGCAATGTAAAGAAGCTCACTGAGAAGTGGCAAGGTCATGGCTAGAAAACTCTCACCTCACCTTTAGCCTCCATTCAAGATTTAAATCAACAGCTTTGTTTCACATGCTCAATACAAATATAATGTTCTCATGTAACTCTCTTCTTCAGTTCAGTTTAGTTCAGTTGCTCAGTCCTGTCTGACTCTGCGACCCCATGGACTGCAGCATGCCAGGCCTCTCTGTCCATCTTCATAATGGACCTCTACAGAGCAGAGGTTGGTGAAAATTTTCACCGTTATTTCTTCATAATATTTTTCCCTTACCTTCCTTTCTTTTAGGGGCTTCAATTATGTATACATTGAAAGCATTTGAATTTGATCTTTTTTCCTGGTTATTTTGTTTCTATAATTTTTAATCTGCATTTAATTTTGGATAGTTTCTACTGCTATGTATTCAAGTTTACCAATCTCTTTTTCTGTACCATCTAATGCTCAGTTAACCATATCCATGTATTTTTCATCTTATATAATGAATTTTTACATTCCAGTTTTATAGTTTATAAGTTATATATATGAATAAATATATAACACATATATATGAACAATTCAGATGAATTAGAATTCAAATATCTGAATTTATAAGATTATATAGGGCTTCCCTGGTGGCTCAGATAGTAAAGAATCTGCCTGCAATTCAGGAGACCCAGGTTTGATCCCTTGGTCTGGAAGATGCCCTGGAAGAGGTGATGGCAATCCACTCCACTGATCTTTCCTGAAGAATCCCATGGACAGAGGGGCATGGTGGGCTGCAGTCCATAGGGTCGCACAGAGTCAGACATGACTGAAGCATCTTAGCATAGCATAGCACAAGATATATACACATATATGGGCTTTCCTGGTGGCTCAGCAGTAAAGAATCCACCACAGTATCAATCCCTGGGTTGGGAAGATCCCCTGGAGAAGAAAATGACAATCCACTCTGGTATTCTTGCCTGGGAAATCTATGGAGAGAGGAACCTGGTGGGCTGTAGTCCATGGGATGGCAGAGTTGGACAGGATTGAGTGACTAAAAAGCAACAACAACCAACTACATTACTAGAGCATGCTTTGGATTATTAACGCTCCATTTCCCCACCAGTGAAAGAATTCTTTTTACCATCTGGCCAGCCCATGATTCCTCTCCAGAATACCATCTTTAGATGCTGCTTCTTAGAACAATTCCTGGTACTCACTATCTTAGGTTTCCTAGGAGCAGAGATGGGAGTTCTTGAGCCAGCAATTTATTTGAGAAGTGATCTCATGAAAAATGAGGAAATCAGGAAAAAGGATAGGAAAGGAAAACTAAGCAAGGATATGATTTCAAATGAAAATAAAGCTCGGCTTGATCCCATGGGGAGATCTGCAGCAAAAATCACACCTGGGAGTTGCATACGTGCTAAGTCACTTCAGTCATGTTGGAGTTTGTTCCTGACCCAGGGATCGAACTCATGTCTCTTATATCTCCTACGTTGGAAGGTGAGGTGGATTCTTTACCATTAGCGCCTCCTGGGAAGCCCCCATACATACATATATATAATTTTGCTTTTTGCATGCCTGATAATTTCTGATAGATACTTAGTCTTGTGATTTTTAACTTGAAAATGGTAGATACTTTTGTATCCCTTTAAATATTCCTGAGTGTTGTACTGGAACACATCTAAATTACCTGGGAACAGTTTCATCCTTTTGAGTCTTGTTTTTAGGCTTTGTTAGGCAGTATAATAGTGGCCATTAATCTAGGTTCAAGTCTGCCCTACCATCAAGGCAAAGCCCTTCTTGGTATTATACACAATGAATTGGAAGGATTTTTATGCTCTGGCTATTGAAAATAAAAGCTATTCTTGGTCACATATGAGTGCGTAGATTTATTACCTTAAATTCTTTCAAGGTTTTCATGCCTGAGCCTTAGCTAGTTTCCTTACATACATTCACTGATCAGTGCTCAGCAGAAAACTCAAGAGGAATATACCTGTAGATAATCAGAGTTTTTTTTTCTGGGGAGCTCTGTCCTCAACAGTAATCTTGTCATCTTGATTTCCCTAGAGCCACCCCCCAAAATTCTAACCCCTAAATTAGCAGGAAGCCAGGCTTACTCCTCTCCAGGAGGAAGTGAACTGTGTCAGTCTTCCAGCTCATCTTCTGTGTTCTCCTTCCTCGGGTATCATGGGTCTTACACTGTCTGCTGTCCAATGTATGAGAACAACTCCATCTATACTTTAGTCTTTTTAATTGTTTCAGTTAGGAACATATATCTGTTCTGTTACTCATCTTCATTAGTATCAGAAGTGCTACCACAATTATCTATTGGATTTCTTTCTAACATTAATTATACTACAAAATTTTATGAACATCACTTTAAGCCCCTAGTTGTTCATTGCCTTATGGAACAGCTAAGGATATTTTCCCTTTTCTCACTTATGCTTTAGTAATATAATCTTGCATGATTTGCTTATAAATGCTATTTTTATAGTTTTATATGATTGATGACAAGCTTGATGATATTCATTTTTATTAAAACAAATTCCTCCCCCTCTTCATTCTGCTGGGTTTTGCTAATATTTTTATTCTTTTAGTAAGCGTATTTATAACTCTAAACTCTTAATTCTTTAGAAAGTGCCTTCCTCATTTCCTGATTTAATTAATTTAGCATTGATTGAATTATTGCTGTGAGCAATGAAAACATATGCGTGTATGCACTTCCGCTTACCACATCACACTACTTAACTTCCCAAACTGTATGTGATTCACTTATATTGTTAGGTTAATCATGCTTCCATTATGCCTTGTGATTGTAATTATCTCTCATTTTTTGTCTTGCTGTTGATTGTGAAAAATTATAAACATTTTTACTATTGTGATTCAGTTTAGTTCAGTCACTCAACTGTGTCCCACTCTTTGCGACCCCATGAATCGCAGCATACCAGGCCTCCCTGTCCATCATCAACTCCCGGAGTTCACTCAGACTCACGTCCATCGAGTCAGTGATGCCATCCAGCCATCTCAACCTCTGTCATCCCCTTTTCCTGCTGCCCAGCATCAGAGTCTTTTCCAATGAGTCAACTCTTCACATGAGGTGGCCAAAGTACTAGAGTTTCAACTTTAGCATCAGTCCTTCCAATGAACACCAAGGACTAATCTCCTTTAGGATGGAGTGGTTGGATCTCCTTGCAGTCCAAGGGACTCTCAAGAGTCTTCTCCAACACTACAGTTCAAAAGCATCAATTCTTCGGCACTCAGCTTTCTTCACAGTCCAACTCTCACATCCATACATGACCACAGGAAAAGCCATAGCCTTGACTAGACAGACCTTTTTTGGCAAAGTATCTCTGCTTTTGAATATGCTATCTAGGTTGGTCATAACTTTTCTTCCAAGGAGTAAGCGTCTCTTAATTTCATGGCTGCAGTCACCATCTGCGTGATTTTGGAGCCCCCAAAAGTAAAGTCTGAGGCTGTTTCCACTGTTTTCCCATCTATTTCCCATGAAGTAATGGGACCAGATGCCATGATCTTCGTTTTCCTAATATTGAGCTTTAAGCCAACTTTTTCACTCTCCTCTTTCACTTTCTTCCAGAGGCATTTTAGTTTCTCTTCACTTTCTGCCATAAGGGTGGTGTCATCTCCATATCTGAGGTTCTTGATATTTCTCCCGGCAATCTTGATCCCAGCTTGTGCCTCTTCCAGTCCAGCATTTCTCATGATTTACTCTGCATATAAGTTAAATAAGCAGGATGACAATATACAGCCTTGACGTACTCCTTTTCCTATTTGGAACCAGTCTGTTGTTCCATGTCCAGTTCTAACTGTTGCTTCCTGACCTGCATATAGGTTTCTCCAGAGGCAGTTCAGGTGGTCTGCTTTTCCCATTTCTTTCAGAATTTTCCATATTGTGATTATGTAACTAATATTCATTCTAATACCATTGTATCATGATTGGTCAACAGAAAATAATAGAATTCTGTATCACTGAAACTATGATTTAATAAAAAATAAAAGCCTGCAATCACTTTTTAAAGTCCTTATCTTGTAAATTTTTGGAAACATAAAACTGCCCAGATATTTTTTCTCCAAATCTCGAAGTGTGATTCTTATGAGCAGCAATGTTTAAAAACAGACTATATAATGACCTTTTACTTTTATCTAGTTTGTTTCACATTTTCTATTTCATATTCAGTGCTCCTATTTCATTTAGTTTATGTTTTCCAATTTTTCTGTCTCTTTTGTTTGCTGTTCTTTCTCAAGCCTTTATCAAGTATAATAGAAAAGCTTTTCTCTACATATAATATATATACATATATATATACATATATATATTTTAGAAACATGAATTTTTACTTAGCTAAAAAATTTTTGACTTTTTGGTTCCAATTGTTTGACTAAGTATGAATAGAGTACTAGAATTCTGGTTTATAGTCACTCAAAACTTTAATATAGTTCCATTTATTTTTGGCCATTTATTTTGACTTCCCTGGTGGCTCAGATGGTAAAGCATCTGCCTACAGTATGGGAGACCCAGGTTCGATCCCTGGATCAGGAAGATCCTCTGGATAAGGAAATGGCAACCCACTTCAGTACTGTTGCCTGGAAAATCCCATGGATGGAGGAGCTTCATGGGCTACAGTCCATGGGGTCGCAAAGAGTCGGACACGGCTGAGCAATGAAACTAAACTAATTTTGCCATCTAGTATTACTGCTAAAACTCTTGAATGCTTATTATTTTAGTGATTTCTAAAAAATTTTTTGAATGTGGATTGAAACTGCTAATCCAATTCTGAGAATAAAAGAAACACTATGTTGTAAATGAAGGAGTTAAAGCTGCTCTTTTTCTAAAATTCCCAGGCATATTCTTTTTCTGGTCATTAGTTGTATGAAGATAATAAATTTGCCTTGCATTATTAGCTTTAATTTTGTTTTAGAGAAACCATATTCTTCGGTATAAACAAAAAGCATTATTTTCATATTGTGCAAAAGAAAATATAATATGGTTCTGTGAAAAAGGATTTGTCTTTGCTTTTCTTCACACACTATTAAACTCAGTCACTAAATTTAGATTAAAAGCACATCTGAATGAGACTTGTAGTCTAAAAGCTGATTTATGATATCAGGGAGTTTGACATTCGGTCTTTCATCAGTGATTATATGGCATCAATCTCTGGGATACAGAGTACTGCAATTTAATAGTTAAATAGATTGCCTGGTAAAACAGTTCATCCTAAACTTTGACTTTTAGAATACAACTTAATTTTGTTCTCTGTAAATAAACAATTTTTAAATACTGACGGCAAGCAGTGGTTTATGTAGGTAACAGAGATTGACAATGTTCAGTCAGAGTGGTATTCCATTATACATCAACAGCTATTAAAAGCAGCCTTGGTACTTTCTCTTTATTCTCCTTCCACACATAAGTGGAGTGTTTATTAGTATGAAAGGATACTTTTCCTTTTCCATTCTTGGTTCTTGTGTCTCATGCCATTATGAGGACCTAAGTTTAGGTCTTCAAATGTTTTAATAAAGTTGAATGTCATCTTACTGCCTAGTTGCTGTAAAATGAATTCCTGACCCTTGGTATCTTCATTTCCAAACCTAAGTGTCATGAACTCTCTGAGTCTTTGCCTTCTTTCCTGGCCCTCTAGTTCACACTGGCCCATATTTATACTCTGCTGCAGCACATTAATTATACTTACCAGGAAATTTGGACATATATGACATTGACTTTGTGTTCAGTGTCAACTCCAGACTTGCTGCTGCTTCAAAAGCAACCTTATATGTTGGTGTTAATGATAGGAGCTGGCTGTATGGCAAAATTTAAACCTTCCTTCTCGGATAGGATCGGGCCATGATTGTAGCTGTTCATTTTAACAGTTATACCATGCAGCTATGCATCTAAGGGTTGAACTGCTATGGGATAAGGTATGAAAACAGTCTAATTTACAAGAACATGCAACACATTTCCAAGGCAGTGGTATCCATTTAAATTTCCAATTCAGTTCAGTTCATTTCAGTTCAGTTGCTCAGTCGTGTCCGACTCTTTGCAACCCCATGAACCACAGCACGCCAGGGCTCCCTGTCCATCACTGACTCCCAAAGTCTACCCAAACTCATATCCATTGAGTTGGTGACACCATCCAAACATCTCATCCTCTGTCGTTCCCTTCTCAGTTCAATTCAGTTCAGTTCAGTCGCTCACTCGTGTCCGACTCTTTGCGACCCCATGAATCGCAGCCAGGCCTCCCTGTCCATCACCAACTCCCGGAGTTCACTCATACTCATATCCATCGAGTCAGTGATGCCATCCAGCCATCTCATCCTCTGTCATCCCCTTCTCCTCCTGCCCCCAATCCCTCCCAGCATCAGAGTCTTTTCCAATGAGTCAACTCTTTGCATGAGGTGGACAAAGTACTGGAGTTTCAGCTTCAGCATCATTCCTTCCAAAGAAATCCCAGGACTGATCTCCTTTAGTATGGACTGGTTGGATCTCCTCGCAGTCCAAGGGACTCTCAAGAGTCTTCTCCAATACCACAGCTCAAAAGCATCAATTCTTTGGTGCTCAGCTTTCTTTATAGTCCAACTCTCACATCCATTCATGACTACATGTCTAGCCTTGACTAGACAGACCTTTGTTGACAAAGTAATGTCTCTGCTTTTTAATATGCTGTCTTGGTTGGTCATAACTTTCCTACCAAGGAGTAAGCACCGTGTGCAGTGATTTTGAAGCCCCGAAAAATAGTCAGCCACTGTTTCCACTTTTCCCCATCTATTTGCCATGAAGTGATGGGACCAGATGCCATGATCTTCAATTTCTGAATGTTGAGCTTGAAGCCAACTTTTTCACTCTCCTCTTTCACTTTCATCAAGAGGCTCTTTAGTTCTTCTTCACTTTCTGCCATAAGGGTAGTTTCATCTCCATATCTGAGGTTATTGATATTTGTCCCAGCAATCTTGATTTCAACTTGTGCTTCTTGCAGCCCAGCATGTCTCATGATATACTCTACATATAAGTTAGATAAGCAGGGTGACAATATACAGCCTTGATGTACTCCTTTCATGATTTGGAACCAGTCTGTTGTTCCATGTCCAGTTCTAACTGTTGCTTCCTGACCTGCATACAGATTTATCAAGAGGCAGGTCAGGTAGTCTGGTATTCCCAGTTCCCTTTGACCGACTTCTCAGATCCTTGGTATTATCTGATTTCCCAAAAATAAATCAGTGACTCGCTGTGATTTTAGTTTACTTTCCTTTAATTACAAGTGTAGTCTAACACCTTTTCATACCATGGGTGTTGTGTGTGTACAGCAGTCCTGCCCAACTCTTTGGGACCACATGGACTGTAGCCCATCAGGCTCTTCTGTCCATGGGATTTTTCAGGCAAGAATTCTGAAGTGGCTTGCCATTTCCTTCTCCAGGGATCTTCCCAACCCAGAGATGGAACCCAAAGCTCCTGTGTCTCCTGCATTGCAGGTGGATTCTTTACCACCTGAGCAATCCAAAATGATGACTTTCCCTGATGAATCTTCAGCCCATGATATCCTGGAATATCTGATAGAAATAGAATTCCAGATGGAAGCAAGATACTGTGGGAAGATAGGGACTGTAAAAGAAAGACTAAGCCCATAATTGCCTTCCTTAAATAAACCAAGGAGAGGTTGTAACATCTCGTCAAGTTCCTCTAAGATAATATCCTGGGAGAGGTTTAAAACAACACCTCCTTCACTACCTCCAAGAAAAATATTAACAGAACATATCAGTTGGGCAAAACATGAAGAATTCAATTAGAATATTTTATTTAAAAAATATTTTGACTATGTAGGAGGATTTTCAGTGGAAAAACAGGGTTTACCAAGTGAAAGAGCACTTTGTTAGTTAAACTAGAAAGAGAGAAACTTAAACATGTTCAGATAAAAACAAGTCACTGGCCATGGGATAGAAAAAAAAAAAAGATGTATCCTTAAGATTAAGGTCTTAAAGTCCTGGTTCTAGGTAGTTGGATTTGAACAAATAGTTTCCAATTTTCTTGCTAAATAGTCTCCAATCTTTCTTCTTTTAGCGAGAATGAATTTTTCTGTTTTCCTGAGGCATTTCTTACAAAATGGTAATGATAACCCTGTATGCGAGACAGCAAAAGAGACACAGATGTATAGAACAGTATTTTAAACTCTGGGAGAGGGAGAAGGTGGGATGATTTGGGAGAATGGCATTAAAACATGTATAATAGCATATAAGAAATGAATCACCAATCTAAGTTCGATGCAGGATACAGGATGCTTGGAGCTGGTGCACGGGGATGACCCAGAGAGATGGTATGGGGAGGGAACGTGGGAGGAGGGTTCAGGATTGGGAACATGTGTACACCTTTGGTGGATTCATGTTGATGTATGGCAAAACCAATACAGTACTGAAAAGTAAAATAAAGTAAAATTTAAAAAAAATTAAAAATTAAAAAAATGGAGAATTTCTTAATAGGTATCCTTTAAAGCTTCAAACGTCAGTGAAAATATTGCCGTAGAATAAAATTGGTAAATTTAATGTTTTACTTTAAAGTGGATGATGATGTTGAAGTTTCAGTCTAACTATGTGAGTTTTTAAAAGCTTGATAAACCATATATTTAAGTTCATAAAAGGTACTTGAAATTCTACCCAAACCTAAATATTTACAGCTTAATGAAAATGCATGGTAAACTGGATTTCAAAAATTTATTAAAATGAAGTATGTTAGCATTGGTAAATCTGGTATGTATAAATTTGATTTTGTAAAAGCCTAAAATATCAGATATGTTAATAAAAACAAAAAGTTGTGACTTGAACTTTCTAGATAAAGTAAACATGGAATGTCTTATTTTTCTGATAATTATTGATGATTAAAATAATATTTTCATATACCCTGATTACTTAAAACATCCTCAGTGGGATTTTGGAGAATTTACACACCATGGCAATGAAGTAATGGATTGTATTATTCAAACATCTCTTAGAAATTGAGACTTGTCACTAAGATTGTCTGTATGTACACAATGAAAATACTACAAACAATTGTATAAAATGATGTATAATTTTTACTTGTAAGTCAGAAAAGAATTTGATACAGAACCACAAAACCTGTGCCTATGTGTTTTTCTCAGGTAATAATATAGGATATCAAAATAATAGAAAATGAATTTAACCTCTTATTTACATAATAAAAGTAAGATTTAAATTGATACTGTATAAACTATTATGATTAGGAGAACTAAATGTGCTAATATAATATAAATCTTGTTATTACTGCCACAACACTGAATAATATATTACACTCAATAGGGATTATACAAAAGGAAGAAAAGCTTAAAAAGGAGAAAAAAGAGCAAGACAACTTAAAAAGCTTTAACTCAAAGTAGAATTTGATTAAATAAAAATCTAATTGAAAACATGACATTTGTAATGTCATACATTACTAAATATCAAATAGTAATGTATAGAAATCATTTGTCTAATTATAGCATAGATATAACTTCATCTAATTGGAACTTACATATGTAAATATTTATACCTCAGTATCAAGTCATAATGTAGATGAACCAGATGACTATAAAATGAAACTGTTATACAGAACTTTAGAAATTAACATGTTGAAATTGCCTCATTGTCTCACAATAGACTAGAAGGTAGGCCCTTTCTCCTCAGTTGCTTCTTGTGATCACCAAGAAAGACCGTTTCTCTTCGATTCTCTGTCTTCGATTTCTCTTTGATTCTCTGCTGAGTTAGGACTTAGCACTGTCAGGTATTGTAATAAGAATGCCGTCAAATGGAAAGAAAGCAAAACTGACTGACTAAATGGTCTGTCAGATAAGTAACCATAGAGTCACAAAAACTGATGGTTAATGAGACATGTTAGAAAAAATAAATTAGCTGTATACATACATCGGCAAGTACATCAAAGAACCAAAGAAAATGCAGTTAGAATCTGAATTTTATTCAGTGGTATCAGTACTCACAGCAATACTGAACTGTCGTCTTCTATTTCCTTCTCACATAAAGCAAATAAGTCACTGCTGTTTTCATTAGGAACCAAGTTATCTAGTACGAAAGAAGGTAGAAAAAATAATGGCTCGTGGCTATTATTTAATTAAAATACACTCATAACAATCAAAGAATAAGTTAACATAAAGTATTTTAAGAGGAGATTGGTATAAAAAAACATGATTATTTGAGCCCTCTTTTTCAACTAGTATTTCTGATATATTTGTTTTACTAATTATATATATAAGAATTAGTTAGCACTATAAACAAAAGCTGGGATAATGTCTCTGCTTCAAGAAAGGATATCAGTTTAATAATCAGCATTTGTTGTAAGTCAAATAAAATCATGCAATACATCTGAAAATCAATTGATTATCATTTTAATTTTCTTTAAGTGTTCCATGAGCCAAAGAATGTGAAAGGATGTGAGAACTCATTAAGTCTAAAAGTTTTAAAATTAAATCTATATAGCTAAGGAATCTATTAAGTTTTAAAGTCTTCAGAAGTAGTAGAAGGACATTTATGTAACAATTTTTCCAGCAGAATGGGAGCAGAAATTTCCATAAATAGACAGATGATTAAGAAATGAGTGTAACTTAGATCCAATGACATATGTTAAATGATTGTCTACTTCCTGAAGTAATGGAATCATTCACATAATCACTGAAACTTATGGTTTAAAGTGACCAATCCAGTTCCTACATGTAACCTAAATGTCTTACAGTAAGTACCTTCCATTCCCTGGGATGGTAATAAATTTCTTCCTTAATGGATATGCATTTTTAAAACATGAGAGGATTTAGGGCTAAGCAGAGAAACGTTTATGAGAATCAAGCCCATAGAATTACTATTTTTGTGTTAAGAAGGTTTTGTATATTTGTTGATTTTTATGCTTGTATTGCTTATAGGATTTTGTCCTTTTAGAAAGCATCATAACTTTAAATTGAAAGATACATTTAGGTAATTAAATATACATTTCATATGAAATGAATGGAAAAATCAGACTTGCAAAATGAATGTAAAAGTTATCATCTTGTGGAAGATTTAGACCACAGAGGAATTGATTACCCGGTATAATCTACAGCAAATCAAGGACCAGGATTAAATCTCTGGAGATTGTAGGAATATGTACACTAACTACTCGCAGGAGTTGTGGTAAAGACATGAAAAACTGTTCTTATCTCTCCTGTAGTTTTGAATTATTTTGCATGTCTTATCAGTGGTTGCTGCATTAACAATTATTTTTGGAAAGCACTTTTTAAATACAATAATATGTTATTTTGTGAGGTTATAACCACAAAGGGAAGAAAATGAAGAAGAAATCAATATCACCCTAATAAGATGGTGATATATGTTGATAGAAAAAATTCCATTTGGCCAAATATTGTAAGCTTTTCCTAATGCATTTCATCAGCACTCTTTTTAGATTATCTTGGGTATCAGAAGGGGATAAAGAGAGATTTAAGTTGTAGAAAGGAACTGGAATGTGATCTCAGCCTTCAGTATGTGAGAATTCTCACCCTTCTTTTCTGTGATGAATTGTGGCATATTATAAAGGATTTTATAAAGGTATTTTAAAGCAAAATCTCTGCTTTTAATTTCCACCACAAGAGATTTTTTGGTTCTTTTAAGGCTTGATTTTAACATAAAAGAGTAGAATTATAATTTTTTTCAATGCATTAAGAAGTGGCATATTATTTTTGTGATATAATATGTATTCTGTTGGCACATCTGAAATACAGAGGGGATATCCTTGTGGATTTGGAGAGGTGGCTCAAGGTGGTGCCCAGGAAAGGAATTGTTATGGACTGAATGCTTGTGTCCTCCCAGAATTCATATGTTGAAGTCTTGCTGTATATTTGGAAATATACCCTTTGGGAAGTAGAATTAATTTACTTTGGAGATTAACTGAATTAAACATTCATTCAATAACCAGCAAAATGTATTTGTATAAAGCTGACAAAATGTGTGACCAGTAATAGCT
Organism: Ovis aries; assembly: GCF_016772045.2. NCBI lineage: Eukaryota > Metazoa > Chordata > Mammalia > Artiodactyla > Bovidae > Ovis > Ovis aries. Next base: position 65,544,293 of record NC_056063.1, read on the forward strand.
AATCAAATTCCATCCTTTAAAATGTAATCTGATTACACGTAGAATTTAATGGAATTGTTTTCATTGCAAAGTATCTTACATGTGAGATCAATACATACAACATAAATAAGAAGAAAATGCACTAGCCAGATTTGATAAAGCATTAGTTTGATATGTTAATGTTTAGTTTATGTTTTTGTGATCATTTAGATTTTTTTCTAAAGCGACTGTATACACAGGTTCACAGTGCAGTATGAATTCCTTCTGAAAAATCAACTTTTATGTTTTGTTCAAAACTATATTTTCTTCCATTTAAAAGTGTAATATCCTACTTTTTGTTATAGTGTATCATTTTATATGCTTCGTATTTTATATTTGTTGAGGCAGGAAAGTTCACACCATATTGTAGGTTTCATTCTGAATGTTTCTGATTTATTTTCTGTTGATCCCCTTAGCAACTGATCACCTCCTTGATAGCAGAAAAGACAAGGTCATTTCTCCTAAGCATCACCTAGAAGGACTATCCACATAACATTTTTAGTTTTCGAGCCAGGTCACATCATAAGGCACAAAGCAGATAGATAATCTAGATTATAGATTATCTTCCATTGAAGAAGAAGTTCACTTCTGCCACATCAGCCGAGGCCAAGATTGGATTCCACACAAGCTGAAAGAACTACCAAATACACTTTTCTGGAAAGGAGTCATTCATGTGAAAATTTCATTAAAAGAGGCTGATGAATGACTGACCTTCAGAGCACATAAACTTTTTCAGAACACATGTATACACTCACACAAGCACACAACATTACTACTATACATAGAAAAATATAGTCTGCATGTCTAGAGGAATAATAATTCCATTGTCCACTCCACTGAGCAGCTCATATAAGAGAATTCAGTAACCACTGAGTACCTGATCTGTAACAAGCACTGTTATGGAGCCAAGTACAGCAGTGTATAGAACAGACAGGGTACCTGCTGTCTAAAACTTAATATTCTAATGGCATGTACGCAATAATCACTCAAATCGATAACTGATTGAGGCAACTTTGAGTATCAAAAAGGACTACATAGAAAGTAAAAATAATGTAACATGATGCAGAGCTACTGGTATTAAGGAGCATACCAATCATGTTAAAATTTTCAGGAAAGAGCTCTAGGAAATTGACAACAGGCTTTGCATCTGACTGAGAAAGAGTCAGACATGCAAAGTTCAGGAAAATGTTGTTCTAAGTAGAAGGAACAGCAAGAATCAGAGAAATGAGATGAAAACCAGCTACTTGTGCACAGAGACCAGGAAAAGAATGAAACATTTCAAGCAGACCAAAGAAAAGAGTATCATGAAGAGGGATAAGCTGAAGAGATAGGTAGGGGAAAATAATATATACTGTTGTAGATGATGGTCAGATGTGATTTTTATTCTAAGGTTAATGACAAGCTTGGATTTTAAAGCAGAAGTGATATATGATCCAATAATACTTCTAAAATATTATGTAGAGCTATAGAAAGAAAGAGAAAAATAGTAATAAAGAAATTATTTAGGGGCTGCTATTGTAATCCAGGCAAGAAAATGTGTGACCTTGGATCAAGGACATAGGAAGATGGATGGTGATGAAATATTGATTTTTATGTATTATTTTAGAAATTGTGCTAATGGAACGTACTGAAGAATTAGATGTAGAGTTGGAGGGAAAGAATCGAGTGTATGTCCTATATTTGGCCTGGGGTGATTTGTGCATAGGGGTGCCATTTAACTAGATGGGGACAGACTATAGGAGATAACTCAACTGCTTTGTTTTGGTCATGTTTAATTGAGGTTGATGACTGGACCTCCATACAGACAATGCCAAACAGGAAGTGGGATATGTGAATCTAGAGCTCAGTATATAAATCCAGGCTAAAAGTACAAGCTCATCAGCACACGAATACTATCTCAGGCCATATTGGTCTGTAGTAGAAATCACCTAAAGATACATTGTGAATAAAGAAGAAAAACAAAATATGTTCCATCAACACTTTGCTTATTATATATATAAGGGAGTTTTCTCTGGAGCCTGGTGTGAAATACATTAATCTGGTATATCTCTATCACTTCATTACATTTCTACTTCGCTGAGCCTCTGACTCCCAGCCAAGTATGTTTAATATCTGGGCTTCATTCAAGAAGGCATTCCAGGAGACTATTGGGACCAGCTCAGATATCTTTCTAGGACTTAAATCCCAAGCTGTTGAAGAACACTTCTACGTCAGCCTTACATTTTGTGTTCTTACCCTTCCAGTACAACACCCTCAAAATCCACCCCTTGGTGTGTTCCTTTTATCCTTCCAATACATATTAGCCAGAACTTACAATTAATGTAGTGAATAAAGTATTTCCTCCTTAAGCAAGTTTGAGATTTTGTTTGTTTCTATCAGGGCTGCTCTGAGACCTGACTCTAGATACTAATTTAGAGGCAGTGAAGGGTAGACAATGAATTGATATGCCAATATTCCTTGTGATCAACTTCATTAAAATCAGAGAATGGAAAATTTTAAATCATGATGAGATACAACCCACTGGCAAAAATTTAAAAAACCTAAGAAAACCAAGTGCTTTGCAAAGATGTAGAGGAAAGAGATTTTGCTTTAACTGATAGAGTGAGAATGATGAAAAGATTTTGGAAAACTGGCCTTACCTAGTAAATTTAGACATGTATAAGCATGATGCCTCAATATTTGCATTCCTAGGTACACAGCTTAGGTGAAAACCATGTGTTCATGTTCCAAGATACTTGAACAATAATGTTTATAGCATTCATAACAGCCCCAAAAGGAATCAAAACAAATGTGTATATTTGGTAAATAAAGAATATATTAATTTGATGAAATGAGAAATGCAAAGTAGGTAAGATATCTTCATAAAAAGAATAACCACATTCCATTTATATAGATGTCAAAAGCAACAAAACTAAACTGTCTTGTAAGGGATACAGTCATAGGTAGTAAATTATGAAGAAAAAATAAAGAATGATAACTATAAAATTTATCAGAAATTTCCCAAAAAAGTAGAATTTTATTAGCAAAAGAGGCACAGTGCAAGGAATGGGGCCTCTGGAATTTTGACTGCCCTATTTGGTAAGGGCTTCTTGTTGTTGTTCAATTGTTAAGTTGTGTTCAACTCTTTGCAACCCCGTGGACTGCAGGCTCCTCTGTCCTGCATCTCCTAGAGCTTGCTCAAATTCATGTCTGTTGAGTCTGCGGTAAGGGCTAGGACTCCTCAGTTAGATGGAATTTTTAAAATATCAACCAAACCCCAAACCTTATCAGACGTTGCCTCCTGCAGTACAGAGAGAGATATAGCTTTTCCATATTGTAAACACACTTTATTATTTCAGTAAAATTCAAATACATTAATTATTGAGATTATTACCACTAAGACATCTTTAAGACACTTAATACCCACAATTACTGTATCCATTGACCATCCATCTCAGGTGACCTAAGACTATCTAGTTTTAGCCCCGAAAGTTACGGTGTCAGAAAACTCTCTCCTAAACAAACTGAGACTTTAAAAATGCATTTAAATTACATTTTTTTATAGCTATCCAGGATTATTAGGTACTTAGTAAAACTCTCTTCAGGGAAAGCATACCAGATCTGGGGAAGATAAGTTGAATGCCATAGATGTTCTCGTATTAACTGGAACAAAAGGATTATAAAAATAAAAGCCCTCAGAAAATTAGCTGATCTTATGAATGAATGCATCAGGGTTCTGCTCATTCACTTTTTGCTAATCACTTAAACTAACAGTCAAGTAAGTATGTTTTGTCTTTGCAATGGGACAATAAAATATCATAAATAGAGCTAATTAGAATGACTGAAAACCTGAAAGCTCAGAGATGTATTAGCTCTGCCAGTATACAGAGAACAGCTGAGTGTCTTGATGGTAATTTTTAAATATAGCTTGAATGTTATTACTTGTGGGTTAATCACTGTCAAGAGTGTTTACAAAAACCCAAAAACCACAAAAAGAAATTAGGGATTAATAGCACTATTATAAGACATCAAACCTTCTACCAAAATAGAAGAAATAAATTTAAATACATGCAACAAAAACAAAAAAGAGAAATTCCAGTGATCAGGTTAATATATTTGAGGGAAGTGTAAAGCATTTCAGATGCGTGATCTCTGAATATACTAATATTCAAATAACATATATTTTAATTAAAACTAATGATGTAATGTTTTAAAATAATGTATAGAACCTATAACCTAGATTGTAAAATTAAGTAATTTAGCTTTTAAAGTGAATGAGAATTCACCTAGTGAAACATATATTCCTTTGTATTAACAGTGATACCTTCTTTTCTTGTTCTGCTTTTCAATATTGTGAAAATCCTAACCAAAGAGCATGTACTTTTATTGAACAATCATACATTTTTAATCATAATATTTTGTTATTGATTTAGGATATGATCTGATGAGTGAGATAATTTTATGAGGACCAGTTCAAATATCACACCAACCCTTAAATCTTTTATCTACTGCCTAGGTCTACCAACCAATGGACCAATCCACTTTTCGTACTACTGTATTCCACCCACTCTGGCCTCCTCAAGGACTTTATATCTAAAATTATTATTTTGTATTTCTTCTGTCTCATCTCTTGTATCACCAGCAGTCTTTGCTTCTTCATTTTACTAGGTAATTATCAACAGTACTTGACATTCTAGGTGATCTCCTATTCACAATAATGATACAAATGAGTAATAGTAATAATAACAGCAAAAATGAATAATAAAATAACTAACTAAATGAATAAATAAATAATAAAATTCCCCAAATTATAAAAGATTGTGAATTGGTAGATTATCATGATGGGAAAATGAATTCATTCCTCAAATTATTATGGTTTCCTTTTAAAGATTTAAGATTATTTTAAGATTGTTTTTATTAAGTAGATTTGGTCAAGCTCTTTGGGCCATTTTCTGTTAACCTGTATTGAGGGCAAATTAATAATGTCTGTTAATCCCCTGGATAAGCCTTCTTTTGTTTAAGAACCTTGTTCACTGGCATTCCACTACAAAAAGGAAGAAAACGTGTCTTTTGTTTCCCCAACATAGAAACTTGTAATTGGATTTCAACTTACACCCAAATTCTGCCCCACAAAATGTAATTAAATAGAATTAACACTCTCTCATATCCTGGCATGTTAACCTCAGTAGACTACAGTAACAATTTGTCATCTGCCCTCAGCCATTAAATATGAATTCTGGCTCTGTGCCACAGGGACTATGCTAGTGGACATCAGGTGAACAAAGTGGAGGTGATATTCGAATTCATCAGTGCATCCAGGGGAAAATAAGGGGAACATGAAAATTTTTGGCTCATCTTTTCTCAAAGTGATTAAGGTGTTTTTTTTTTTTTAATCATAATGTGACTATAAGAAAAAAAAAATCTCTATCCAATTCTATTCCATTCTATTGATTAAATTATATTGACATTTCTGCACATAAATTGCAATTGTTGTGTGTATATGTGCTCAGTCACAACTGGCTGTTTGCAACCCCCATGAACTACAACCTACCAGATTCCTCTGTCCATGGGATTTCCCAGGCAAGGATACTGGAGTCAGTTGCCATTTCCTTCTCCAGGGGATCTTCCTGACCCAGGGATCGAACCCATGTCTCTTGCATCTCCTGCATTGGCAGGTGGATTCTTTACCACCTGTGCCACCTGAGAACCCCTACGCAAGCTGTAATGATGGTTATTGTTGTGGGGTTTGGGGTAGGATAGTTGTAAAAGTACATCTTTCCTTAAAAATATCTCTGATCTACAGGAAAAAAAAAAAAAAGTTCAAGACTGTTTGCATTTGCCAAACAAAACAAAGTGAGTAATAAGGGAAGAAATAATGACTTTATTAAGGAATTTTCTATATATTTAAGCCCCCCATAATTTTTTAAAATGTCCTATGGAATATAATATGCAAGAAAAACAGGAAAATGTCTGTCTTACAGCCCTGAATATCTGAATCATATTCAGTTCAGTTCAGTCACTCAGTTGTGTCCGACTCTTTGCAAACCCATGAACTGCAGCACTCCAGGCCTCCCTGTCCATCACCAACTGCCAGAGTCTACCCAAACCCATGTCCATTGAGTCAGTGATGCCATCCAACCATCACATCCTCTATCATCCCCTTCTCCTCCTGTCCTCAACCTTTCTCAGCATCAGGGTCTTTTCAAATGAGTCAGCTCTTCACATCAGGTGGCCAAAGTATTGGAGTTTCAGCTTCAACATCAGTCCTTCAGATGAACACCCAGGACTGATCTCCTTGCAGTCCAAGGGACTCTCAAGAGTCTTCTCCAACACCACAGTTCAAAGCATCAGTTCTTCTGTGCTCAGCTTTCTTTATACTCCAACTGTCACATCCATACATGACTACTGGACAAACCATAGCCTTGACAAGACGGACATATCAGTGTTCATTGCAATATATGAGGAGATTACAAACAGTTCATGTTTAAATTGTTGGATTTATGAATAAATTACCTTAAAAGTCTGACTTTTGAAACTCAAATTATTATAGTAGAAACAAAGAAGCTACATTTCAGAGCATTCAGGCATTTTTCCATGTCTTGAATATCCCTTTGCCAACATCCGCTGGATCATCGAAAAAGCAAGAGAGTTCCAGAAAAACATCTATTTCTGCTTTATTGACTATGCCAAAGCCTTTGACTGTGTGGATCACAATCAAACTGTGGAAAATTCTGAGAGAGATGGGAATACCAGACCACCTGACTTGCCTCTTGAGAAATCTGTATGCAGGTCAGGAAGCAACAGTTAGAACTGGACATGGAACAACAGACTGGTTCCAAATAGGAAAAGGAGTATGTCAAGGCTGTATATTGTCACCCTGCTTATTTAACTTCTATGCAGAGAACATTATGAGAAACACTGGACTGGAAGAAACACAAGCTGGAATCAAGATTGCCGGGAGAAATATCAATAACCTCAGATATGGAGATGACACCACCCTATGGCAGAAAGTGAAGAGGAACTAAAGAGCCTCTTGATGAAAGTGAAAGAGGAGAGTGAAAAACTTGGCTTAAAGCTCAATATTCAGAAAATGAAGATCATGGCATCTGTTCCCATCACTTCATGGGAAATAGATGGGGAAACAGTGGAAACAGTGTCAGACTTTATTTTTTGGGCTCCAAAATCACTGCAGATGGTGATTGCAGCCATGAAATTAAAAGACGCCTACTTCTTGAAAGAAAAGTTATGAGCAACCTAGATAGCATATTCAAAACCAGAGACATTACTTTGCCAACTAAGGTCCATCTAGTCAAGGCTATGGTTTTTCCAGTAGTCATGTATGGATGTGAGAGTTGGACTGTAAAGGAAGCTGAGCACCGAAGAATTTATGCTTTTGAACTGTGGTGTTGGAGAAGACTCTTGAGAGTCCCTTGGACTGCAAGGAGATCCAATCAGTCCATTCTGAAGGAAATCAACCCTAGGATTTCTTTGGAAGGAATGATTCTAAAGCTGAAACTCCAGTACTTTGGCCACCTGATGCAAAGAGTTGACTCATTGGAAAAGACTCTGATTCTGGGAGGAATTGGGGGCAGGAGGAGAAGGGGATGACAGAGGATGAGATGGCTGGATGGCATCACTGACTCGATGGACATGAGTCTGAGTGAACTCCAGTAGTTGGTGATGGACAGGAAGGCCTGGCGTGCTGCAATTCATGGTGTCACAAAGAATCTGACATGACTGAGTGACTGAACTGAACTGAACTGAATGTTAAATTTACTTAAATTTAGTATGAGAGAATCAAACTCATGAAATACTGTTTGGATCAAATGACAAGTACCAGTAAAAATCGCTCAGTTATGTCCAACTCTTTTCAACCCCAGGGACTGTAGGCTGCCAGGCTCCTCTGTCCATTGAATTCTCAAGGCAAGAATACTGGAGTGGGTACTGTTCCCTTTTGCAGGGAATCCTCCCAACCCAGGGATCAAACCCAAGTTTCCCACATTACAGGTGGAGTCTTTATCATCTGAGCCATCAAAAATGTCTATAAAATGTTTAGTCATACACTTGGCAAACATTATTACTGATGCTGAAAGCTCAGCTTCACTGTATTCTGGTGCCAAACCAAATCTCAGAGACAGAGTTTTGGGTGAAGTAGACACGGATAGCTTTATTGCTTTGCCAAGGAAAGGAGGAGACAGTGGGGTCATGCCCTCAACAGCAAGTGCCCCAGCTTGTGAAAGATAATGACAAGTTTTATAGTAAAAGAAGGCATGATCAACTTGCGGACATTCTTCTAATGGATTGGTGGTGAGGTCAGTAGTAGTCAACATCATTAGCATCAATCAGCCTTCAAGTTTCACTGGACTGGGGTCTGCAAGCTTATGAGCAGCATAACTTAACTTCTCCCATCTTGAGGGATTTTCAGTATCTGCAAAATAGCTCGAAGATATTGTTGTGCATATTGTTTGATAGGACTTCCCAGGTGGCTCAGTGATAAAGAATCTGCCCGCCAATTTAGAAACCGCAAGTTTGATTCCTGATTCAGGGAGATCCTCTAGAGGAGGAAATGGCAACCTATTCCATTAGTCTTGCCTGGATAATCCCATGGACAGAGAAGCCTGCTGGATATAAGTCCATGGGGTTACAAAGAGTTGGATACGACTGAGCATGCATGCATGTACATATCCTTTGATGGGGAAATGGGACTTTGTCCCAAGGCTGTTCTTGACTGTTTATCCCTGGTCTTTCATTCCCTCTCTTTCTAAATTAACAACTATTTGAAACTGCCTCTTGGAACTCAGGGAAGGTCGTAGAAGCTGAATGAAAGCTGTTTCCTATAATCAAATAAATGCAGTACATAGAAGAACTGCCTAGGAGCCCCACAGGGCCCTGAACAGTATGATTCTTAATAATTATGCCATCAATACTTGCAAGAAGCTCTGGTGGCTCTGACGGTAAAGAGTCTGCCTGCAATGTGGGAGACCTGAGTTCGATCCCTGTGTCAGGACAATCCCATGGAGAAGGAAATGTTAATCCACTTCAATACTCTTGCCTGGAAAATCCCATGGACCCAGATGCCTGGCAGGTTACAGTCCATGGTGTTGCTAAGAGTCAGACAAGACTGAGCAACCAACCAACAAGAACTAAGAATAAGATTAGCACTATTGCGTAGTGTAACAGTAAAAGACTCAGTTTATGGTTTGTTTTTTCCTTTGAAGTAGGAAAGAGAACTAAAGTTTTCTATAATATTTGATATTTTTTTCCATTGAGTAAAATCAACTGATAGTATGAAAACAGAAAATAATAGCCTGCAGAGAATGAAGTGTTCTGTTCAATATGATGAGGATAATTATTTCAAAATTTTTAACTATTCTTATTTTTCATTATTTTGACTGCTACATGAAAATGAAAGTATTTTAAAATTTTGATAAAAATTAAACTTTCTATTTCTACTTATTGATCACACAGAAGAACATCAAGGTGAAAACAATAATACAGCTTTTAAAGTTTAAATCTTAATTATAAAACAGGGCAATGGGCATTTAAGTTGTACTTATTAAGTGGTTCTATTAAATGAATTATCCTAATGTGGCCCCTAAATTGGCTCTAAATTTACATAATAAGCAATGATTATAAATATGAAGGGTCCTATCTACTGCTTCATTACTGACACCTCCTTTGCATACAGTAACCCAGGTTAGGAAAGCATATTCAAAATACAATAATCATACAAATTGTCTCCTTGGCAAGCTAATCTCTTCTGATAAAGTACAAAAGTACAGATACAAATCTGCTTTTAGGACAAATAATTACTACCTTTATGACTTTATTGTAACATTAAGCTTTTCTTCTAAAGAGTTCAGAAAATGCCTAAGGACAGAATCCAGCATCATAATTACATTTAATCCAACAACCCCCACGCAAAGCCCACATTTTCATAATAAAGTAGAACCCCAGGAAATAACTCTCTGCTGTACATTCTGGTTTTATTAGTATAATAAAAGAAATCCAGACTAATAAATGGCTAATCAACTAGCACTGAATTGTAACAAGAAACAGTAAAGATTAAAAAAAAAAAAAGTGTGTAGCTTCTATATTCATTCCCTATGCTGAGTCCTGTTCACAAAGGAAGAGGGAGGGGAAGAGAGAGGAAAACAGAGAGAGAAAAAAACCTCTTCTGTTCTTTTGCAGTGAAGAGTTAAATAAGTCAGACAGGGGAAAATACCATGATTGCCCTTATAACTGTAATCTTAAAAAACAAAGGAATAAACTCATAGGAAGAGAGAGCAGATTGGTGGTTGCCAGAGGCAAGGGGTAGGGTGGGCAAAATGGTTGAAGGAGGTGGAAGGAACAAACTTCAGTTATAAAATAAATGTCTTGGGGAGGTACTACAGTTAATAATAATACTGTACTGCCTATTTGAAAGATACTAAAAAGATAGATCCAGTTGTCATGTATGGATGTGAGAGTTGGACTGTGAAGAAAGCTGAGCGCCGAAGAATTTGATGCTTTTGAACTGTGGTGTTGGAGAAGACTCTTGAGAGTCCCTTGGACTGCAAGGAGATCCAGCCAGTCCATTCTAAAGTAGATCAGTTCTGGGTGTTCATTGGAAGGACTGATGCTGAAGCTGAAACTCTAATACTTTGGCCACCTCATGCGAAGATTTGACTCATTGGAAAAGACCCTGATGCTGGGAGGGATTGGGGGCAGGAGGAGAAGGGGACGACAGAGGATGAGATGACTGGATGGCATCACTGACTCGATGGACATGAATCTGAGTGAACTCCAGGAGTTGGTGATGGACAGGGAGGCCTTGTGTGCTGCGATTCATGGGGTTGCAAAGAGTCGGACATGACTGAGCAACTGAACTGAACTGAACTGAAGAAGATAGATCTTAAAAGTTCTCATCACAAGAAAAAAAATTAACTAAAATTAGTGATAGATGTTAACTCCTCTTATTGTGGTAATCATTTCACAATACATACAAATGCTGAATCATTATGTTGTACACCTAAAACTAACATAATATTCTATGTCAATTATATCTCAATAAAATATAGAAAAAAATTGAAGGTATAGGGAATGGTAAGTAAACCCTAAAGAAGGGAGAAAGAGTGGTTTAGTAACTTTCATGACATTTCCTAAGACTAAATTAAAATCAGTTTGTAATTCAACTTAAGGTCAGGAAAGAGATGGGTGTTCTACATCATAATAAGTTTAAATAAACTGGAGCTATGGTGGAATGAGACTTTCATGTAGATCCCACAATAGCTGTTTGTCAGAAAAGAGATTCTTGCAATTTCCATGTGTCTGATCTTATGTTTTATAATATATAGTAGGCTATGGTGAAAGAAAGCAAAAACAAAAAGGAAATGAGGGACTAAAGGGAATGAGGAAAGGAAGAAGATTCAGAAGGAGGGCAGAATGGGCCATCCAGAGCAATTATTGTTCTTCCTTCACCAACAGAGCAAATAGGTGAAACACCACAGTGGTTGATAAGCAATTTTTCTTGATAGGGACTAAAAGGATGAAAAAAAATGCATACATATATATATATATATATATATATATATATATACACACACACACACACACATACCGTTAAACAATGTAGACTGTCACCTAAAAAGTTTAATCATGAGTTCAATAGTTGCCAAGTATGTAATTCCCTACATATCATAGTATTTCCATTTAAAAATTACAGTTAGCTTTTACATGTCTACAATGTAATAAAATGACAGTGATAATTTGATAATAATAATCACCATCTGTTTAAAAATAAGTGAACAAGCACTTCTTTAACAAGTGGTAATTTCATGTCTCTTTTTTGTTTAAAACCTGTATTACCACTCAGTTTCCCCTACAGAAATTTATGGCAGCATCTTGACTAACCACTGTATTATGCATCCTAAAATTAATAACCCTTCATGCATACTCCATATCACCCTTGAAATGCAATTTTTATTTCTATGATTGGGAGTCTCCAGTTTTAAAGAAAACTTCCAGATGGAGTTTTTATATCAACTATTAATTTTAATTATTATTTATTAATAATAATATAAATTATTAGCTATAAATTTTGCTAATGACTGATTATTGAAAGTGTTTTCCTTAATGACAGGGAGTCAAGTATATAATAAATTTTATAGCAACATATGTTTTTAAATGCCAATGCTGAGAAAACATGTTTATCTGAATGAGAATGGAAGGCATTTCATAATTTCATTCAATGATTTAAATTATTTTATAGGCTAGAAATCAATGAACAATCATTACAAGTTACTTTTTTGTTTTATTGTGCGATAATTTCATTTGCCACTACTTTCAATTTTATTAAAAATGTAAAAATGTCCTTCCCATTTATTATACTCAATCACATTTTTTGTTTCCTGGAAGTATATTATACCTATTCCCCTTAGAAGAAAGACTGAGAGGTTTGAACTTCTTTTACAGAGTGAGAAACTATAATTGGGAAGGGGGGTGGTGGGAGACTGAATCAATGAGAAAGAGTTCATGTGGACCCTTTGGGAAATCATGTGTAATTAGGTGTAGGTATATCCCAAGGTCAAAATCAATGGGAGAAAGGATAGATTTAGCTTAAGCTCTCACAGTGTAGGGCTTCCCTTGTGGCTCAGACAGTAAAGCATCTGCCTGCAATGTGGGAGACCTGGGTTCAATCCCTGGGTTGGGAAGATCCCCTGGAGAAGGAAATGGCAACCCATCCAGTACTCTTGCCTGGAAAATTCCATGGATGATGGAGCCTGGTTGGCGACAGTCCATGGGGTCACAAAGAGTTAGACACAACTGAGCGACTTCACTTGTTCACTGGCCCCACAAAGTAACTGTGAAGATTATCAAGATCCAAGCTGTGGAGGGAATGGGAAAGAGGCAGATATTTCAGTAGGCTTGCTTTACACCAGAGAACCAAATAAAGTTACTCAACTTATGTAAGAAAGTTTTCTTGAGGGCACACACTGCTGCCTGAGAGCATGTCTTATTTTCACATCCCCAGATTTGGACAGGAAGATTCTTTGTTCATATGATTAACTGGAATGAATCAGCTTATTTTCATGTTTCAATGATGAGTTCTCTTGTGATTTCCAGGAACATAATCCTCACTGACAGTAAAAGAATGTCATAGTCTGTATATTTGTGATTTTAATTTCACACTGAGATGGCCAATAAATCCTGGGACTTGCTGAATTTGTATGAATAATACCTTTACAAATATTTTATCCAATAAATTGATGCACAAGATCCAATCTTGCTTTACTCAAGCAAGATTACTTTTGAGAAAATTGCATGTTTATGGCTGTTTAAATCTGGATATAAATTCGAACCAAGGAAGGTATTATGTCCTTTTAGCAGTACTCCTTTACTCCAAGCTAAAATGAATTTAATGGCCTGTTGACCTACAGACCATTGCTTTGCCAACATAGGTCCATCTAGTCAAAGCTATTGTTTCTCCAGTTGTCGTGTATGGATGTGAGAGTTGGACTATAAATAAAGAAAGCTGAGCACCAAAGAACTGATGCTTTTGAACTGTGGTGTTGGAGAAGACTCTTGAGACTCCCTTAGACTACAAGGAGATCCAACCAGTCCATCCTAAAGGAGGTCAGTCCTGGGTGTTCATTGGAAGGACTGATGCTGAAGTTGAAACACAATACTTTGGCCACCTGATGCAAAAAGCCGACTCATTGGAAAAGACCCTGATGCTGGGAAAGATTTAGGCCAGAGGAGAAGGGGATGACAGAGGATGAGGTGTTTGGATGGCATCACCAACTCAATGGATGTGAGTTTGAATAAACTCTGGGAGTTGGTGATGGACAGGGAGGTCTGGCGTGGTGCAGTCCATGGGGTCACAAAGAGTCAGATGACTGAGCGACTGAACTGAACTGACCTACAAATGTTCATTTGAGTCTTTAAGGAATTTATTAACTCCAAGGTACAGTTGAATATCTTGCTGTGATGATAGTCAAAGAGCTATGAATAGATCATTGAGAACTTTGAAAATTAGTTTGATTAAAAAGACGAAAATATATGCAAAATCTCAAATTCATTACTAATCATTAGGATTTTGAGTTGTTTTGCAGTAACAGTTTATGACCTTATATAAATTCCTCTTTGAAAGAGTGGTATTCCTTTGATGTGGTTAAATAGACCAGGAATGTAGTCTGTCCTCATAACACAGGGCGATGTTATCTACCTGAGGTGGAAAGGAATCCAGTCTTTGGCCAATTATCACCTGTGGAGCCACAAGTAAAAGGGACTGGAGTTACTTTTTCAAAGACAGTATTATCACTATTTCATAATACCTCAATTAAAATAATTAGAAAAGAGCATCCTGGAGACAAGAGTAATATTTTAGCAATATTAGCAATAATACATTAGCAAATATCTTTCATTTAGGAAATAACCAGTTACTAATGATTTCAGTTTTATATATTATGACGTTATTTTCAGTGTTGCTAAATTTGTAACCTTCTTTTAAAATATTGCTGTAGGTTTGGATAGAGAATATAAAAAATTCAAATATTATATATAAAAAGTAATCAGAGAATGACAGTCCTGTATAATGTAATTGCTAATAAGTATGATTTAAAATATAATTTCCTTAAGCAACACACTTAATATGTTCTTTAGAGTTCTAGGAAGAGAATAAAAATTTTGTATTTTTTAATGATTTTAAGGCTTTGTGGTAATAATAATTTCATATGAAACCAGCCAAACCTTAATCAATACATGAAGAATAACAGCAAAGTGAACTAATTCTTTATTGGACTTCCAGAGTATAGTACCAAAATTTTATATTCATTTTCATTAATTAGGCATAACCTATAAAACAATGTAAGAAAAAATGATTAATCAGAAACTGAAGTTGTGTGTTAATTATGATCCATTGAAACATTTTATATCTCAGCATAAGCTTTTTATATTATCTTCAGCTTGCAAAGCTAATGTTAATTACTGTATGGATTAATAGCTGTCAAGTGTGTCCTACTTTCAGTATAAATGAATATAAATTAGCTTCATATTTTGGCAATAAATAGAGTGCATCACTTTTGGAATTCTTTTAACTCATATGCACATAACCTCATAAAATTGAGAGTAGCAGTTTTATATTTCTCTGAAAAGAAAATTGTTCTCAATTCTAAAACAAGAAGAAATAACCTTGGTTCTGTTTATCTCTCTAATTGAAATTGCTGAATGAGCAGACAGCAGCATATCAAGTCACCTATAAGAGCAAACTGTGGAGAATGAAGTAGGCCTAAGGCAACGACCCTGAGCTGCCAGCATCAAAAACCATTGTTGTAATTTTCCCCTAACACACTGTTTTGCTTGTTAAAAATGAATTGGCATTACAAAAATTTATTTTTTCCCACTAATTTATGCAAGGTTTAAAAACTAAGTTTATTTAAGACAAAACCACATGAACCTGAAAATTTTGAAACTACGTGTTTTATTATGAGTAAAGGTTAAGCTTCTCTCTTTTTTTTCCTTAATACATTGAAAATATTTCATGGATCCTCCAATAGTAAGTTTATTCTCTTGAAATTAAGTAGCCTATAGTTTCTTTCCTACAGATTATGGTTCTCACTTTACACAATTAGATTGTTGCAACAATAATCTGAGAGCTCATTTCCTTGATTCCAGAGTCTCTTTACTCTCCTCTATCCTGTGATCCGTGGCCAAAGGAGTACCTCCTAATTTTTTAAAAATCATTATTTTATGTCCTTCTTTCTTCTACCTTTTTAATAGTACTCGTGAACAAACAAATATAACCTAGAAAACCAGAAAGAGATAGCTAATCCTAAATAATGGAATTACCATCAACCATGGTTATTTTCCTAGTTTGGCAGTCCAAAGAGATGGAAACCTAGAGAGACACTGTCTCTTGAGTATCAACTCTGCCTTCCATCACCCAGATTTATTCTCTGAAAGTTTGTCTTGCCCCCAGTATTTGACACAGCCATTTATGGCCAAATTTAGAAAAGAGAAAAGGCTCCAGGTGGAATATGTCCTTAATAACTTCAAGAACAATGGCACCCCACTCCAGTACTCTTGCCTGGAAAATCCCGTGGACGGAGGAGCCTAGAAGGCTGCAGTCCATGGGTTCGCGAAGAGTCAGATACGACTGAGCGACTTCAATTTCACTTTTCACTTTCATGCAGTGGAGAAGGAAATGGCAACCCACTCCAGCGTTCTTAACTGGAGAATCCCAGGGACGGGGGAGCCTAGTGGGCTGCCGTCTATGGGGTCACACAGAGTCAGACACGACTGAAGTAACTTAGCGGCAGCAGCAGCAGCAGCAGCAACTTCAAGAAGATGCCAGAATCAGAGTACAACATAAATCTAATTTCAAAGACAAGAAACCAAGTGACTATAGCAATTGAGTTGTTTAACTGGTAATATGTAATACCTTTGACTCCATGTTAGTTTCCCAGGGCTGTCATAGCAAATGACCACATACCAGGTAGCTTGAAACAGAAATTTATTTTCTCCAGTTATGCAGGCTAGATATCTGAAATCGAGGTGTCATCAGACCCCTGCTTCCTCTTAGGAGTCTATGGGTTTTTTTCCCTTACTTCTTCCAGCTTCTGCTAACCCTGGGTACTTTTTGGCTATAGATGCCTCTCTCTGGTTTCTTTCCTGTTTTCACATGATGTTTTCCCTGTATGCGTGTGACCAACTTTCCTTCTTAATACCAGTCATGCTAAATTAGCTCCCCCTTTCCAAAATGATCTCATTAATTCAATTACATCTGCAAAGACCTTGTTTCCAATTAAGTTCAAATTTACAGGTGCCAGTGTTCAGATTTTAACATATCTGTTTTCAAGGGACATGATTCAATTCATAACAGACTCCAATTTGGGGGAAAACTGCTTAAAGGAAACATCCTCTGTAGTCTTTGGTGATAAATGATTCTGGATGAGTTACAAAATGCAACCACTGGAATAAAGTTGCTCTGGGTTGGATAAAAGGTCATTTTAAAATCATTTAAATCCTGTCTATCCTTTTTACTTTATCACATAGCCATGTGTATTCATAACATGCTTTCAGAGGAGTTTTCAGGAACTGACCATAGTACTCTGGGAGTGGCTACTGCAGATAGATAGATAGACAGACAGAACCACAGGGCTTCCCTTGTTGCTCAGTGGTAAGGAATCCACCTGCCAGTGAAAGAGATGCTGGTTCGATCCCTATGTCGTGAAGATCCCCTGGAGAACGAAATGGAAACTCACTCTAATATTCTTGCCTGGGAAATCCCATGGACAGAGGAGACAGGTGGACCACAGTCCATGGGGTCACAAAAGAGTCAGACACAACTTAGCAACTATACAACAACAATAATATAATCACAACTAAAGAAGAATAATGAAAACTTCCAGTATAACTGAAAAAAAGTCAAATAATGAGCTGTCTTGAAAGCATCATATCTGGAGAAAAATCTGAGGAGTCAATGAGTGAAAGAACAGAAGTCATTTGGTAACTGTTTTTGGATACATTTTGTGTGTTGTGTGTATATGATTTGGAAAGGGATTAGAGTGACTTTGCTCATCTTTAGGAGGCAGAAATAGCACAGAACGGTCAAGGTTATGAGGAAACAAATTTAAGTTCAGTGTAAAGAATGATGCATTTTATGATAGCCAGGTTCAAAATCAGATACATGTGACAGTAATCTTATTAGAAGGAGACTTCAGAGGTGGATAATCCCTTCCATTAAGTTCAAAAAAATTCAATAAGCACAGGCTATGTGACACGGTGTGAGGATGTGACCAACACCAAACCTGAGTATGTAAGTTTTGCTTGGATGAGTGGGTGGATTGGGCTGGATATATTTCTCTGAACAGTCCGCTCTTCTCTAGGATTATGGCTTTGATATGCTAAACCTTCAAGAACAGGTTTACTGTGTTATTGAATTTTCATGTACGTGAAAGAAACATAGACTGTTTGATTATAAAATAACATAATACAGTAGAGAAAAATTGCCATTGTATATGAAACTGTTTTCTAACCAGATATATTTGCTGTCCGCTGAGGATCAAGGACATTTTTTTTTTTTTCCTATCATATCCTTAGCTTCATTGAGAGTGTACTGATGCAGATACAGTATTAAAAGCTATAAAATGTGCTGTATCCCCAGCCTAAAAGGGAGAATACATAATAACACATTGGATAATAGGAGATGGATTAATTATTTTTAACTTAATTATCAGAAATTCTTGTATAGTTAATATTGGTATCAATTTAGCCCTGAAAAGCAAATATGTAAATAGAATGCAGAGCACAATAATCAGAAAGCTAAATCGTTTGCTATCAATATAGGTATTTTACATTTCCTCTTGGCTCATCAGAAATGATTGGAGAACAGAAACTATCTCAGTGGAATTAATGCAGGTTCTCTACTGCCATTAGTATTTTCAAGTATTATTCTATTCTCTGCAAACTGAAATCATCAGGCATTAAAATGGAAAAACAGTGCTCTTTTAAGATGCAATTATCAACTGTAGCACATTAACACTTTCAAGCTTCAGATTCATAATTAAAGACCAGGAGAATTACCTAAGGCTTCCAAAACCATCTGCCAATCTGGCTTTATTCTTAAAGGATATGAATAAATAGATGCTTTATTTCATTTTGAAATTGGTGGAAACATAGCCCAATTGATTTAACTTCCAGCTAGAATAATGAAGAAAAAAATGAAAACAAGTATCTGGAATGACAGTTATATCATTACTACAGACTTAGTGACATTTAAAAGGTGATAGTGGAATATTACAAACTATTATATGGCCATAAGTTTGAAAACTTCGATATATTGGCCAAGTACTTTGAAATACACAAACATTAAATCTTACTCAAGAAATGATAACCCGGACAATACTATAACTTTTAATGAAACCCCAAGTATAGCTGAAAACATTCAGTCAAAAAAAACTTCAGATCCAAGGGCTTTACTAAGTTATACCAAAAATTTAAGAAATGATACCAATATTATACAAACTATAAAAAATTATATGTATAAATAAAGATACAAACCATCAAATTATTGACTGGATCCAACAATATAAGAAAATGAAAATACATCAATGCCAATGGAGTTTATCCAAAAAATATAAGCATGGTTTAATGTTCAAAAACCCTTCAGTGTAATTTAACATAGCAAGTAATTTAAGACAGTAGAGGGTACTTGACATTTAACAAAACTGAACATTTACTCATGCTAGAAAGCCTCTCAGTGAATAGAAATGGATGGAAATTTCCTGAAATTGATTAGGAGAACATTAGAAACACTGCAGCTAATAGTCCTCTTAGTAGTAAAAGAATGAATGTTTTCCCTGTAACATTATGACCAAGTCAAAGATATTCACTGTTACCACTCTTTACTGAGCATCTTATTGGAATACCTCACCAGTGCAATAATGTAAGAAAAGCAAATAAAACATATAACAGGCAAAAATATTGGAAACAATTAAACTATTCCCATTTTCATATGGCATGATTACTTACGTAGAAAATCTCAAGCACAGCTGAAAATGATGTAAACAGAAACAATTCTCCAAGAAGACAGAAAAATATTATCATATATAATTTAGCAAAATAGCTTATTAAGTAATAATTGTCAGAATTACAAGTACGGTTTTACAAATCCTAATTTAGAGTGTGAGAAAGTTACATGTCTCTACTGATACTTGTTAGGGAACTAGCTTAAAAAGAGTAATGATTTAGAAAATTTGATCAATAACATTCACAGATACCTTGCCCAGTAGATAAATAAAAAATTTTATTCTTATCCATCAGAAATACCTACCCCTGGTATTTATCTGAAGAAAAAGAAAGCAATAATTTCAAAAGATATTTATAACACTATATTAATAGCAGCATTTATCGATCTTAAAAGTTCAATTCAGTGGATACTTTTATAGCGCTGATCAAAGTCATTTGCTCAAGTGCCTTTGGCTGCCTTCAACCATAATATTTCATTCAATTTGTTTACTAGGTTGATTACAAAAAAAAAAAAAAAAACTTAACCTGTTTCTGTGTCTGAGTATAAAGCAGAGCCTGCCTAACTCAGAGTTTTATTTAAATCTGATAAATTATTTAGAGAACTGTTGGGTTCATTTCAGCTACGCATTTTTATATTTATTTTACACTCATCTTTTGGGTAGCATTCAGGTTGTTTTTAATTACTCTCTATGGTAACACTAAATATCATTGCCATTTTATGCATGCTTTCCTTCTCTTTTTTTTTCCTTAAAAAATTTCCTTAGCAAAGAAGTAGGATTGAGCCCAATTGTGTGAGTATTTTTAATATCCATGGTACATAGTGACAAATTGCTTTCCAAAAAAGTTGTGCTAATTTCCATTACCAGTACGAGGTAGTTATACTTCTTTTTCTGTCTCCTTATCTCAATCTGAAGTGAATTTATGTGGTCAAATAACTCCAATCCATGCTCTAAGATTCACACTAAGTGTAAGAAAACTTTTACATAATGCTTTAGTTTCGATCCTAATTTACAGATGACTTGAACTACACAGGTCAAGCATAACTATACTATCCAGAGAAACTAAGAATGAAGTTCAGTTCAGTGTCTGACTCTTTGCGATCCCATGAATTGCAGCACTCCAGGCCTCCCTGTCCATCACCATCTCCCGGAGTTCACTGAGACCCACATCCATCGAGTCTGTGATGCTATCCAGCCATCTCATCCTCTTTCGTCCTCTTCTCCTCCTGCCCCCAATCCTTCCCAGCGTCAGAGTCTTTTCCAATGAGTCAACTCTTCGCATGAGGTGGCCAAGGAGAATTATTATTTTTTTATTATTTAAATTGCAGCATGGCAGGATGAGTTCATATGAACTCCTTGCCTATTCCAAGCAGCTAGATAAAAATGTAACAACAATAATAAAATTAAATACAATCTTGAGCTTAAAATAAAGAACAATTCCCATTTTGCAAAAGCTACTGATTAGCTACCACCATAGCTTTAGATAGAGAAAGGGAGTAGTGAAAATTTTTCTTGCAAATGGGACTGTGTTCTGGATTCCCCAGAAACAGCTGGAGTCAGGGATTCATGTGCAAATATTTATTCAACAAAGTTCTTAATGAAAATCCTATAAAAGAGCAAATAAAGCAGGTTAGGAAAGGGAAAGCCTTGATACAAACCACAGTGATAATTCTAGCACATAAAGCATAGCAGAATAATCTACCCCATAGCAGAGAATAAGTGTTTATGCTTTTCCAGTCTGGCTTCAGTGGGTCATCTATTGCAGCCCATGATGTAGCTAGATAAATTTTCAGATTGAATGGTTCTACTTAGCCAGAGGCAATTTCTGGAAGAGGCAGGTATCAGGTATCAGCATACTGGGGAATTGATATCCTGGTGTGCTAAAGGGAATCTGTGCAGGGCACCTGAGTTTCTACTATAAGAAACGAAAGTTGGAGCTGTCATTTTGAAAAGCATGTGGTCTCAGAAAAGAAAAGCAAAATATTCTACTTATCGACTCAAAGAAAACAATGCAGCTTGTCTCTCCCTGTGACTGACTGGAAAATAAGGAAAAGTCTTCTATGCTATATATAAATCTCAGGCTTCCTCCAGGCATGACTGTGAACTACAAATTTTAACTCCTCACATGCTAAAGTGAAGTTGCTCAGTCGTGTCTGACTCTTTGTGACCCCATGGACTGTAGCCTACTAGGCTCCTCCATCGATGGGATTTTCCAGGCAAGAATATACCAGATTCAGAAATTAATATAATGACTGTCCCTGCTTCAGTAATATTGTTAGAAATCCTAATAGAAATAAATGCATTTGTTTTCTCTTAATTTTCTAGCACCCCAAATGTGTGCATGATGAATGGTAGGACATTAAAAATGAACCTACAATAAAAGATAAAATCCACACCAAGCAACATGTCTCATGAGATGAGTCAGTAGGAACCACATTCAGGATGGATAATATCCAAAGGATAAAATAAAAGAACAACCTAAAGCATAGTGCACTACAGTAATATTTTAAATAATTGAAGAGATAAAGGAACCTCCATATTGTTTTCTATGGAGGCAAATTGATAAATGGTTGCACCAATTTATATTCCCACCAACAGTGTATGGTTCTCTTTTCTCTACAGCCTTGCCAACACTTGTTGTTTCCTGTCTTTTTAGTAATAGCCATTCTAAGAGGTGTGAGGTGGTGTCTCACTGGAGAGAGTATCCTGGATTAGCCAGGTAGGCCCAATGTAAGTAATCACAAGCATCCCTCTAAATTAAAGCGGGAGGGCTGAAAGCCAGAAACAGGTCAGAGTGATGCAATTGCTGGTTTGAAAGATGGTGGGAACCCCACAGGCCAAGAAATGCAGGTGGCCTCGGGAAGCTGAAAGACGAAAGAGATTCTCTCATAGAGCTTCCGAAAGGAACACAGCCATGCCAACACCTCGATTTTAGCCCAGGGAAACCCATTTTGGCTTTTGACCTCTGGAACTACAAGCAAATAAGTTTAATGTGTTATAAACTACTAATTTTCAGATAACTCATTATAGCAATGACTGGAAACTACTGCGCTAGATCCTTAGGCCTGCCATGGGAAATAGTGTAACTCTGTAGCTGGCTAAAGCTCATGGGGTTTCCTTTTTGCCCACAGAATTGTTTTCATAATGTGATGTACTGACTGCTTGTAGCCTTCTAAGTAAACACAGGCTGCAGGAGGGCTTAGCCTGAGGCCAGGAGAGCATCTTTGGCTTTAATAAGTAGCCACAGCTTTCCAGATCTTTAGCAGGTATGTGAGCTTTTAGAAACCTCTTCCAGCTTCCAGAGGTTGACTTAATTGGTTGAAGTGTGACCTGGCATGGAGACACTTAAAGTGCTTCAGATAATATTAATGTGCAGACTAAATTGAAACCTTTCTTAGAGGAGAAATATGACAGCCCATAGATCTTTTAGGAAAGGTAAATAGAAAAATATTTTGCCACTTGTTGCTAGGCTGCCAAGATGATGTCTATTACCCAACACTAGGGAGTTCTAGCTATAAACCATTAGTTTGAGACCTGCAGAGAAGCATGAAATCAGCTACCCTTCAACTTTAGACCTTAGAGCCAGAGAAACAATCTGTGGTGAACTATGGATTACATGGCAGGAGAATGGAGTCTGAGAGTAAAAAACGGTGACTAATTTTAAGGTTCAATGTGATACCTATACACTCACATATAAAACCTGCATTTCCTGTGTCTTGAACAAATGTAACTAAAAATGTGTGGCAACCTGGAGCAAAAACTGGGTATTGGGAGCAAAAACAGGCTACTGAGCATGCACCCTGCATTCAACACCACCAGAGGTGTGGACAAGCCACCTAGCCACTCTACTGACCTGACCCCTAGACATACCCCTCTACTCACCCCATAGAAGGAATAAGTTGTTCACCCCCCATCACCAAGCCAGTGAACAAGGGAACTCACTACTTATTGTTGCTTTCTCTGCTACAGCAGGGCCCTAGTGAAGCCTTGCCTGAATTTCTTGTCTGGCCTCTAGACAATTTCTTCTTGGAAAGCTAAGAACCCTGGTCAGTACCACTTCAGTCAAAATGTGTTCTTGACTGTGCATACTCCTTTCTCCAACATCACATATGTGTTGATCTCATCCCAACCCCTTTGGAGCAGTTCCTCAGAATTACTGAGAGGCTTTCTTCCTGAATATAGTTCTCATTTTGCCCCAAATAAAACACAGCTCTTCACATTTTGCATTTATTTTCGGTCAACAAAACTCATTAAATAAAAAGCTTGCTGCTACCAAAAATAAATGGAGGGGAGGGGAGAAAGATTGCCTTGGGGAGCTGAAATATTGAACCACACTGGTCTGAGAAACCAATTTCAGAAGTAGCAGCAACATCATCTCAGGAATCCATGCAGAGGTGACTTTTTTTTCCCCAGTTGAAGTCATTCCAGTTAATTCTTCCAGGCGTTTGAATCGATGGACAATAGCAGGCAGGTTTTAAGAAACTAAACCTGTGGTTTTCAAACATGTTTGCCTACTAAAATCACCCAAGGAACTGCCCAGGTGCTAAACCAATCCAACTAAATACGAATCTCTGTATTTAGAACCTGGGGTTAGTTTTTTAAGTGCCTCAGGTGACTTTCCAGTGATCTTAACCTTACTAGTTAGTTCTAATCCAAGATATTGTGAAGGCTATTTTACTAGACAAGTCACTTCCTGAGCACCAGAAGCAAAACCTTCAGTGATAGAAACAAGATGTTTTGAATATCATAGATGGAGAAAGAGCTATCTCAAGTCCTGGGGGCTGGGGTTCCTGTCTATGAATCTATGAACATTCCAAGAAGGAAACAGTTTAAAATGACATTTAGTGAAAGAAAAGAGAGTTGATGTGGGTATATTGCTTATCATACCTCAATCTCCTCACCTCCAAAATAATGATATTGAGTTATGGCAAAGTACTTTCTTACAAAGAATCTCCTTTTTGAATTAATTCTGCATACCTAGACTGAGAGGCATCCCAACAAGATTAGAAACAAGATGACTTTCTCTCTTCCTGCTGAATGCGGCCATGTCTTTGGGGCAGTGTGCTGGAGAAGGAAATGGCAACCTACTCCAGTATTCTTGCCGAGAGAATCCTGTGGACGGAAGAGCTTGGTGGGCTACTGTCCATAGGGTTGCACAGAGTCGGACACGACTGAAGCGACTTAGCATGCATGCATGCATTGGAGAAGGAAGTGGCAAGCCACTCCAGTATTCTTGCCTGGAGAATCCCAAGGAAGGAGGAGCCTGGTGGGCTGCCCCAGGGGGCCCACGTGATTGCCCCTGGGGGCCCACGTGATTGCTCCAGGGGGCCCCCTGTGGGGTCGCACAGAGTTAGATACTACTGAAGTGACTTAGCAGCAGCAGCAGCAGCAGCAGGATATTGTGGAAACATAATTTAACCTGAGATAGCACCTTTAGGAATTTGATGTTGGTTTTTCTAATTTAGATGAAAATGGGGTCAGTTCATCATTTGGACTCCCTAAATATAGGTTACCTGGTGTTACTTTAGCTGTTTTTCTGGATATATAACCAGAAAATGGTTATATGACCCAATATGACCCAACTGGGTCATGTGGTAGTTCTATTTTTTAGTTTTTTTTAGGGAACCTCCATACCGTTTTACACAGTGGTTGCACCAATTTACCTTCTCACCAACGATGTAGGAGGATTTTTCCCCAACCATTCCAGCATTTATTTTTTGCAGACTTTTGATGACAGCTATTAGCAAGGGGTTAATATCCAAAATATACAAACAGCACATACCACTCAACATCAAAAAAAATGAGCCAATAAAAAAATGAGCAGAAGATCTTAATAGATATTTCTCCAAAAGTGACTTATTTCAGTAATAAATTTAGAAGGCAGAAGCAAGAGGCTTCCCAGGTAGTTCAGTGGTAAAAAAAATCCGCTGCAAATACAGGAGATGTGGGATTGATTCTTGATTTGGGAAGATCCCCTGGAGGAGGAAATGGCAAGCTGCTCCAGAATTTTTGCCTGAAAAATCCAATGGACAGAAGAGGCTGGTGCGCTGCAGTTCATGGGGTCACAAAGAGTTGGACTGACTCTAGGATTCATCTAGGATTCTTCTTTAGCCTATTGTCTTCCTTTCTATAGGTCTAGGATCAGGCTCCTTTCCATGTGAAGAGGCATGTTGCAGTCACAACCACATTAGAACTAGATAGTTGAGTCTCTGATTCTGAAATTCAGTCATTCATGCACAGATTACTATACTTTCTGTCCCGTTCTTGAGTATTCATGGTATGTTGGCCTCCTTATACCACTCTTCTTGCATTATTTCTTCCAAACATGGGTAAAGTTATCATTGGGTTTCCCTTAACAATTCAACCTGGGCTTCCCTGGTGGCTCAGGGGTAAAGAATCCACCAGCCAATGCAGGAGACAGGAGTTTGTCCCTCATCCAGGAAAATTCCACATGCCTTAGAGCGACTAAGCCCACATACTGCAACTACTGAGCCTGTGCTCTTGAGTCCAGGGGCTGCTATTTTTGAGCCCATGCACAGTCACTACTGAAGCCAGCACATCCTAGAGCCCATGCTGCCACAAGAGAAGCCGCCACAATGAGAGAGCTGCACACTGCAATGAAGAGCAAGCCTGCAGCTAGAGAAAAGCTCACACAGCAACAAAGACCCAGTGCAGCCAAAAAAAACCTTCAACATGATTGACTGAAAATTACTTATTAGAGAAGCAATGACTTATTGATTGCTGTCTTCACCCTGACTTCTAAGTTCTATAACTCCGAGGAGCAACATGATTTCAGTTAAGTAGAACTCATTATTAGAACAAATATTTCCATACAAATGAACGCAAGCATAATTTGAACTGTGAATATAGTCTGCTATTTCTAGAATTTCATCAAAATACTGATCAATATGTGGAAAATCATACAATTGGTTGAATGTAATTCTGATTTATAATTGAAATAAAATACTATGAAACCCTTATAGCTCTAAAAGACAGTTGGTGATTTGTAATCTACAGGGCAATTGGTAAATACATTTATTTTGCTGTGAACTGTCTATAAATACATTTTGCCACTTTATACTGATATCTTTTGATATTCAGGAGTTCAGATATCAGGAATATGAGTCTTTGCAATTCAAGACTGAATAATTTTTCTACTTAGACTGATCAGTCAGGAAGTTTAGATTCCTAATTAACTGTCGCTCAGAGGGACCATTATCAACTCACCACAACAGAACAGCGGTGAGATCAGTTTTGTATGATTACTGCTGCAGCCCCATGGCCCACTGTGGTAACCATGACTACTGTCATCCCTTGGTCTCTACTGTACTAGGATCCCATTACCAGGGTTGAATTCCGGAAGACTTTCAAAGCTGATGTTTCCAGTAGTCATCCTTGGCCTCAGGAGGGTAGTCACACATGAGAGATTTAAGCATCCTGATGTTCTCATTTCTAATGTATTGTTCAGGATCTTGATGGAGAGAGTGTCCTCTCAGTGTTATAGGAAACATAATTATTTAAGCATATCTTTAGTAAATCAAGTTTGATAGTTCTGTTTTCCTGAGATTTTTGATTCCTGACTCTACATTGTACTACTTCCTGTTACCTTCAACTTCGAAGATGGTTCACTAATGAGAAGAGGTTTCAGTCAAGCAAGCACTTTAGAAGCCGCTTCTGGGTACTTGAGCTAAAGTGAGTCCAGAATTCTGTTTCGTGTGTCAGTAGGACTGGGCCAAACACTGCTATACATTATGGCCCTTCTTCTTTAGTCTAGTTCCCATAAAATCCATTCCCACATTCATCACCCACAACAGTTTCTGCTGATGTGCAATAGCAAAACCTTGCATCTTGTGTGTATGAATATCCTCCTAGATAGATGTGTACCTCAAAACAGCTTGATCTCTGAGTTTAGCTAAGCACCTTAAAAAGGAAGGTGGGTATTTAACAATGAGCATCAACTAAGACAAGAAGCCATCATCCAGTACTCTGGCAAAGGGGTGGCCAACTTCCTTGGAAGGGGAGAGACTGTTTCTGTAGGCGGTGATAGATCACCCATATTTGAAGGTTCAGAGTATTCAGATTCATTGGAATATGCCTCATTTCCCTGCTTCCAATTCATATGAGTCCACTGTTTCCTCAATAACACATTAATGCTAAAGTAGGAGAAGGCAATGGCACCCCACTCCAGTACTCTTGCCTGGAGGGTCCCAGGGATGGAGGAGCCTGGTAGGCTGCAGTCCATGGGATCGTGAAGAATCGGACACAACTGAGCGACTTCACTTTCACTTTTCTCTTTCATGTATTGGAGAAGGAAATGGCAATCCACTCCAGTGTTCTTGCCTGGAAGAATCCCAAGGACAGGGGAGCCTGGTGGGCTGCTATCTATGGGGTCGCACAGAGTCAGACATGACTGAAGCGACTTAGCAGCAGCAGCAGCAGACAACTGACAAAGCTGCGGCTGTGTTGCAATTCAGCCACCTGAAAAATAACCTTATTTTATTTTTTTTTTAAAATGTTGAACCTTAGTCATATAAAATAAAACTTTTATCAATCACAGACATTCTTGAGTTTCCTACTTGTGAATGGAACTAGGAATTTAAAGCCCAGATATTGTCATTTGTTCAAGTTCTCACCATACAATAGTCTTGAATGTTTCATGCCCATTACACTATTTCAGTAGTCACTTAGCCTCCCAAATCATTTCTTTATGCATTTGTGCTCAGGCAACATTGAGTGATCATTTAATTACTGTTTGCTATTACAAACCACGAACCCCGCAGTGACCTATCTTGTACTGGTTGTGAAGTCATGGTTAGCTTCAAATCTAATCAAATCAGTGAATGACTTCCAGTTTTCACTTCTGCATTTCTTTCTTCCTAGTCACAGGGTTGTTACTAAAAATCAGTTTAGGAGAATAGAAGCTACTCTAGACAGTCTATATATTTGCTGTGTTCTAGATTTTTGAACATATAGATCAGGGGGTTAAACAGCCATTAGGAAAGCAAAAGTCAATAATGATTCCTTATTTTGAAGTATCAATGAAAATGGTCCCTCAGGCTTACCAGGAAACTGCAGTCAATCTCAGTGTCTGGATATAATTCACTGGCTCTTTCAATCAGAAGCCGTAAAACAGTGGTTTTCAGAAACTCAGTAGTTAATCTACTGTTTTTCTTCAATTTTTATATTGGAGTATTTACTTGATTGGGGCTTCCCTGGTGGCTCAAAAGTAAAGAATCTGCCTGCAATGCAGGAGACCAGGTTCAATGCCTATCTTGTGTTGACTTCAGGTGTACAGGAGAGATTCAGTTATACATGTATCTTTTCTTTTTCAAATTACTTTCTCATTTAGGTTATTGCAGAATATGGAGCAGAGTTCCCTGTGCCACACAGTTAAATGCAGTGGTCATGAACTTTTTCTCTAAGAGGATGAAGAGTAAACATATTTTGCTTTTCAAGCCATGTGGTCTGTCTCAGGTTTTCTGCTCTACGGTGGTATCACTAAAATGGCCATTTACAGTACATAAAAAGACACGGTTGGCTTTCAATAAAACTTTCTTTATAAAACGGAAGGGTAGATACGACTTGAGAGCCATCGTCTGACCCCTGTAGTTGAGGAAAATTTGTATTTGGACACTTGGGTATTGGAGAAGAGAGCTAAGGGATAGTTTCTGTTGCTTCCTAGAAGTCAAGAAAAAAGGAATATTAATGGCCTTTAGAATATCTTTTAATTAAAAGATTTAAAGTATTTTGAAGGTTAATGCTTCATTACAGTCTTCATGGAATTTGTCATGTTAATCCTTAAAAACATGTAGAATTACTCTCATCACCAGTGGATTTGAAATATGTAAAATACTACTGGCATGGCTTTTTATAAAGATCTTCAGTAAAATTGAGCTTACAGTAATCAACCTTCAAATGAGAAAATTGCCAGTGAATTTTAAACTTAGTAAGTATAACTTTTCTGATAAACATGTGGTGTGCTTAAAATTTCAGAAAATCTGAAAGAAGTAATTTGTCTCAAGCATGATTTGTTTTTAATAAACTGCTTCCCTGATGGCTCAGTGGGTAAAGAATTCCTCTGCAATGCAAGAGACACAGGAGACGCAGGTTTGATCCCTGGGTTGGGAAGGTCCCCTAGAGAAGGAAATGGCAACCCACTCCAGTATTCATGCCAGGAAAATCCCATGGACAGAGGAGCCTGACAGGCTATGGTCCATGGGGTCACAAAGAGTGGGACACAACAGCACCTAAGGGCAAGCATATTTGTAATAGCTGTACCACAGTATTCCTTTGAAATTTAACAGTTTTCTGGAAAATTTGGAAGATGAGATCATATTTTCAGTCTTGTTTCAGCATTTATCCAGCTTTATAAAAATAGGTATGTCTCTTAAACTTTTTCTTAACAATTTTTCTTAAATGCTGGAAAAGCACTTTTTAAAATGCCTTATGTCTTACACATGACAATATGTATTGATTTACTAAATGAGACAGAAAGGAGACATTAGCTATTTTGAGAAGAACTAGGAAGATTTATCTTAAATTGTTATTGGTTGAAACATTATGTCAAGGGGGACATTTTTCAAAGTAGTATTAAAATTTAGACTGACAACAGAACTAATTCTGTTTTTATGGTGTGTGTGCCTCAAAAATTCCAACGTGCTCCAATAAAGTGGTAAAAAATAAGTAAAAATATTTGGAAACATTTGAGTCACTTATTTTTGTCATGATTTATTTGAATATGTAATAGGCATTATCTTAGCTAGTGAATTGGAAAGGATGCAAACTGGAACACTGACCATTCTAAGAGGCTTCTCCATTATCAGTACTTTGTTTTCTTTGTAATGTTTTATTTTCATCCATAAAATGGATCTAAACTTAAAAAAAAATAACAGGAAATAACTTTTAAACCTGGAAATTTAATAAGGCAAGCTACTGTAAAATTCTTATCATTCTGTTTTCTTTTACATGAAAATCATGGGAAGTGGTAAAGGAGTAGGTGAAAGTCATTCAGTCATGTCTGACTCTTTGCAACCCCATGGACTGTAGTCCATGGAATTCTCCAGACCAGAATACTGGAGTGGGTAGCCTTTCCCTTCTCCAGAAAGGAGTCAAATAAACCTTAATACCAGGTTAATGCATTGATGTTCATTAACAAAGATTCATGCTGGTACCGTCAGGGACTGACTAGAGTAAGATCTTACTAGTTGTCCAAACTGAGTTTTGTGTCCACCTCCTACTCTGAAAAGAAAGAAAAAGCTGGCTTATTTTACATACTGCAAGTTTCCATAAGGAAACTGGCTCATTTTAAAATTTTCACAGTGTGTACTACTTTCTTTGCTTTAACTTATCGACTTTATTATGTTATACTTTGAAGAACTCAAATATCAAGAGGTCTTTCATAAAACCTGGAAAAATATGTATTTGCAATAAACAGTATGTATTAGAAATCATATAAGGTCTTTCTCTTTGACCTAGTACTTCTATGATAAAATATTTTAATAAATATTAAACACTAACAAAATGTATATAATAAAAATTGTTTAAATATCTAAGAATATTTTTAAGTCATTAAAGTGTATGAACCACAAATAATAAACAGACATTAAATCTGTTTTCTAAATGAGTTTAGAAAACAATAGCATTGCTCTCTAAATGTTACCTAAACAATAACAACTTTCTCATGATACTTTAAGTAGAATCATAAGAAAATAGTATATTTAGCATATATATTCACAACACTAATTATCTAGTAATATAGACATTTTGTTTTACTTTGTAAATACTTTTATACTCTGTTTTAATAAGGAAAGTCTGGAGCAACTTCTGATGCTTTTGTATCTGGTGGTAATGATGGATAGGTAATTACAGAAACCATGGATTGATCAGAGAGGGTTCAGACACCAGGGCTGAAGATCAAGACAGCCTCAATATGGAAAGTTAACTGGACAAACAGAAGCACCAATGATGGTGAAGTCTAAAAAGGGTAGTAGAAAAAGACGACTGATATAATTAATAGGCTTAACTATTCTCAGTTGCAGAAGTATTGACTGTAGCATGTTACAAAGGGACTTGCATTTTGGCTTTAATACATATTCAGGCTTCAAGCTTAAAGACTCAGTGACAAAATACACCGGAATGAACACGAGTGGATCAGAGTAGAAAAGGAGCAGATGAAAGCAAAGGTTTTTGGTATCCCCATGTTCCTTCCAATCAGCCCACTTCTAGTATCTGTGGCAGATATTCAAGCTCAGACCCACCAGCCTCTTCCCTTGCCAGCCAACGTTATGCTTTCTAGCCTCAGACTTACACCTAAGAATTAAATGCCTGCTGGAACCCTGATTCTGAGGCAAATGAAGCCTGCAAGTGTGGTACTTAATACTGTTGAAGTCAAAATTTGATCCACCAGAGAAGGGATCTGGCAGACCCTCCACTTGACTGTATTACAGATATTTCTGGAAGACATCCTGTATACCTCTCCGGGGTCTTGAGTAGAACTGGTCCCTAATTCCCACAGCAGTAGCTTTGAAACAAAACTTTCTTTTTTGGTTTGTTTGTTTTGCTTTTCCTTCTCTCTCCCCATACTCTTGGATCGCTTCCCAAATATACGACCTAAACCTACATCTTCAGGCTTTTTTTGGGCAGAGAGACACAAACTAAGCCACTGTCATTTTAATTTTACGTGATAGTAATTCCAATGCTAGATAAGGGTATTATAATAAAGTATGGTCATTGCCCTATTAACTAGAGATGAAAATTCTAAATGAAATATTGATAAAGTACATTAAAATTATGACAATTATTACCCTGGATTAACCCAGGAAAGGTTATAGAAAAGAGCCAAAGTGTTGTTTTTAAAAGTGATAGTCACTCCCACATAGAAGATCCAGTAGATTTGACACAAATATTTCAAATAAGTCAGTTCAGGAAGCTTTCTAGATAAAGATTAAATTATATAATTGATGGATTTTACAAACTATTAATATTATAAAATATAAAATACCACTCAGTGGTTATTTCATGCATACTTTAGGATATCCTTTAATCTTAAATAAGTAATATATATCCTTGTATCCAAGATATAATCCTTTTAAGAAACACTTAAAATTATTTCTTATAAGAGACCTAAGAGAATAAAAGAATGTCATTATTACATGGTATTAAGTCTAAGATGCTATTTTTTCTACTTTAACTATAAATTACATATAAATAATGTAATATATAAAATTATATAATATATATTTAATATATTATATTACATATAAAATTATATAAATAAATATATAAATTTATATAATATAAATTTAGAAATATAAATATAATATATATAAATAATATATATTCAAATTTTATTTGAAATTTTAGCAAGTACGATGAGAGGTATTTTCTAAAACAGTTCATAAAAAGTGCATATTATAAAGGGCTTCCTCGTGGCTCAGCAAGGTACAAAACCTGCCTGCAATGCAGGAGACATTGATTCCATCCCTGGGTTTGGAAGATCTGCTAGAGAAGGAAATGGCAACCCACTCCAGTATCCTTGCCTGGGAAATCCCATGACAGAGAAGTCCAGTGGGCTACAGTCTGAGGGGTCGCCAAGAGTCAGATATGACTTAGTGACTGAGCACACACACAAGTACATATTATAAAAGCAAATAACTGATTACAAGAAAGTTCTGTTTTCAATCTGGTATGTTTTCTAATTTAACGTGAGAATGAAAAAGCATTCGGTATCTGAAAGTAGTAAGAATTCAATATTTAAAATATATCAGGGTACCCTGGAATAAGAACAGAAGAAAAAATCAGAAAAACAGGTAATAGGTATGAAAAGTTGATTCACAGTCAAATCCTAAATGGATCAGAAAAATATAAAACAATAGTCAATTTCACAAGTAATAGGAAAAATAGAAATTAAAATCAGCTTCATATCTATTTCGCAGTGTTTAGAAAGCTCTATAGAATCTTGCCAAGGGTATGGACAAATAAGAATCCTCATACTGTTATATTTAATAAAATATTCATTCCTACTTTTATAATGATCTTTATCATTACTATGCAGTAAGATTTTAAAAAGTCTAGTATTTACTGAGTCAGAAACTACTGCAAGCACTTGATATTTTATCATTTTATCTCATTTAATTAGCTCAACAATCTTTTGAAGCAAATCATTAGTCACATTATATAACCAAGGTTTACAGAAGAAAGGGCTTCAAGATCACACAGCTGGTAAAGGGCAGAAATAACACTCAAATGCTGGGTTATCTTATAATTGACATGGTATGATGTAAAGCTCTAGGCTGTTGCCTGAGAGCACTAGGCTGTTGCCTGTCCTGATATCTCTATTTCCTGCTTCTGGGCTTAGAGTTTAATGTGATCATCACAGAGATATCTCTTCTAAGAATTTCCTGTTACAGTAAGTGACTATTTTGGAATCTCCACAATGACAAATGATGTAGCTAAATTACCCACTGCTACATATTTCTCTTCACACTTAGCACTGTGAGTGGTGAAAATAAGGTACTTATTACTATTGGGTAGAATTATAAGGGAGTGTTGCCAAAATCATACACACCCAGAATTGCTACTACCACTCCCATCACAATCACTATCACCACCCACTACTACTGCCTACATATATACATACACCTTCAGAAAAAGGACTAGATAAAATACTCCCAAAATACTATCATTGTAACTCTTTAATGTTCTACATTATGGCTCTCATCCTTTCATAGTTAGTGGGTTTGAATTTCGTCCAACTATAGAAAAGATGGTCTTTCTAAATTCTGATCTTCACAAAGCTTTCTATATCGGCTATGATAAACATGACAACTGATACTTATTCTGTAGAATTTGTAGTATGCATGTGTGAGTTGGTTCAGCCTTTACAAAAACACTTTGTCCTTTTAGAAAGGCTGGTGATATGTGGTTATCAACATTCACAGTAGGTTGTGTAATTTGTTAGCTTGACATTTTATCCCTATTGTTGTCTGTTGCTAGTTTGTTTATAACATCTATTTAACCAGAAAGCAGATATTGACCTAGCTGATTAAAATCAAAGAGTAAATCTGGATTGATAAAGTAGCCTAATTTATCAGTAGGGTGGCTACTAACTAGAGAATACTGAATTCCTTCTGGGTAGCCTTTTAGACATTCAAGTTTTCTTCTTTCAATATGTGATTGAGCTAATTATGGGGAAATCTTTTTAAATTGGGAAATCTATTCTTATTGCCATTCTTCCCATCAAACTTAAGAACTCTAATTTTTGTTACTTTGCCTCTCTGCATTAAAAGACAGAACTCCACTTGATAAGCAGTAACCAAGTCTCTAAGGTGATTAGCGACTGAGTCTAATGAGGGCCAGGGTCACAGAATAAAGCCATATACATGCCAATTAGCTTTATGCATTGAAATATATTATCCCATGACTCCCCCTTGGGTTTCTACCTAGGCCAAAATATGTACCATAGAATTGGAGAGTGCAATGACTCAGCAGAAACTTTCTATCATTAGCTGAAGCAGGGGGCATTTCAAGTTCATGTCCTCTTCCACATTGGTTAACTGATCTTTTTTTTTTTTTTTTTAAATAAAGGAAGTATTTGGGAAGATCATATGGTCTACTTCTGAGTTGACAATAGCATAAATTGGGACATGTAAGAGCTGACATACTTGAAAAATTCAGTGCAATTGTGTATTATTTTCCTTCCCACTTTGTAATCTCAGTAAGTGTACACTGCTTACAGTATAATCTCACTACTTTGATAAATTGTATGTTATATAATATATGCTTATGGTACAAAATTCAAAATTTTCTGAAGGGTATACATGAAAACTATTACACCTTTTCTTCCTTGTCCCTCAGACACCTATTTCCCTCTATACTTTAACAACTAACCGATTCATGTTTATTCTTCCAGAGAAGCTTATTGTTTGAAGAAAAAAGTTTACTATAAGTTGTCTTCTCTTCCTTATTGAAAATGGCTCTATTGTTTGAATCCATTCCTGTGATAGCTTTGGGAAACTACTACCTTCCCCAAATCATTGTCAAGTAATTAATCTTCATAAAGCTTAACACTTGTAATGCTGAATCAAAATCAGTGTTCCTAAGGAATTTCTCATTAATTCTTTTTTTTAGTCCTCAAGTCCTCATTTAGCACTTACCCTGCATCCAGTACCATGAATACTATATCCACATGTACCTTGATTTTGTAGTAATCTGTGTACTGCAAGTTAGTCTAATGACTTTCTCCTAATGGTCAAATCTCATATAGGTAAAGCCATATAGTACAGAGCCAATTGAGATTTTATAAGATTGTAAACAACCTTCAGTTTTTTCAGTTGTTCATCATATATCATAATTTTAATGCCCTTTTAATTACTCTGCTTCAACTATGTTAAGAAATAGTTGATACTTGTAGATATTAATATAAAAAGTATTCAAAATATTTGATCAGCACAAAATAAAACTAACATCATCTCACTTGTACCCAGATGCTCGGCAATAGAGTTATCCAGTTAACTACATATTCTCATAAAGTGTCTTTATTGAATACTATCCATCAACTTTTGGGAATTAATATAAGGGGACATGCTGAGTCATTAGACTCGCTCAAGTTGTACACTTAGAAAAGACGTTTAGCCAAGTGGATAGTCAGGACTGCTCATCAGCAATAATTGATACTCTGTATTTTAAATCTTTTCATCAAGTCCAAGACCCAAAGACAGAAGTAATTTTCCTAATTCTCAGAAAGGTACTATAGATGCTAGCATGGGTATTATAACTCTGAACAATGTCCAAATAAATGAAACATATTCAGAGAGTACTAATAATAGCTAAAAGCATCAAAGGGAATAGTTATTGAGTGACTGAGTCTTCCAGATAGCTTTTACAAGGACAACCATCTTATCTCTATGTGAAAAATCACCCTAATTATATGCCTGCCAAATGGGGGGGGAGGATATAAAATTACCAACTCATTAACAGGAATACTTTGGGGGAGGGGTACATGCTAATGGCATTGAGTAACAGAAATGCTACTAAAATTCATATCAAACATCTACACTTGGATCTGTACAAAGCCATTTTGGATTTTTGTGATTTGGTTTCTGTCCATATTCTTTTAATTCAAAGAGAGTCTTTTGCTATTATGCTTGTGTAATTTAAAAAGAGTAGTATTCTATACTGCTACAAGTCTACAATGAAAACCATCTTTTGTATGGTCAAGAAAATTCCACAGTATTTTGGAATGTAAATAGCATGAACATGTTCAATAGGAAACTTATAAATTTTGTTTAGAGCAGTGACTTTACTATTAACCTGTACAGCTTGTATGTGTGAAAGTAATATATCAGTTAGACCTCCTATCTACTTATTTGGTTTTAATATGATAAAACATAATATTTTATTTTGTAAAATATTAATATCTCTAAATACAAAAAGTGAAATAGCTTATTAGTAAGTTACAGATTTTGTGCTTATGACAGATGTGTGCGATTTGATATTTTGATGTTTGTAAATAAGCTGTGTGGCTTTCAAAAATATTTAGATTATTATATTCTGAAAAGTGACACTAAACAAAGGAAGTACAAATAAAACCAAGTAAATGAAAATAAGAGATAAAAGGAAATGCAAAGTGGTTGTGGAATATTAAATGTTAACTTGATGAGTAACATTGTTTAGAAACTTTCAATTTTATTAAAATAAAATATGTTTTACTGTATCATTCTGATTGAATTTCCATCCCCAGATGAATTAAGAACATTGATTTATTATTTTGGTTGACAACATATAAATGTGAAATGAAAGGCTCTTGATATATTTAGTTTCATTTTTCAAAATAAAAATAAACTAATCACATATGTATGAGAAGATTAAAGACATGTAAGAAGCTTCCTGGAAGCTCAATATAATGGCAAACCAGACTAATATTCTAATAGAAGTATCTAATCTGATTTGGGGAAAGAAAGATATATACAGCTAGTATCAATGGTTCTGAATTATCAAAATAAAGGGTCCTTACCTAGTTTGGATTTGAGTCTTTTATCTTCACTTTGGATGAAAATAATTCTGAGAATCAAATTTTTTTTAAAAGTTTTAAAGCCATCTCAATAATAACAGCTTGAAAATCCCATGCCCTTCATAATGGGTTTTCCATGCTAGGTTTAGAATTAAGATGTTGGGGTCAGAATAGAACCAACAAAATATAAATTTGGTTTGTTCCTTTTGATACAGTCAAAATGTCACTACCCAAACATAGCTGTGTGGTAGTTTTGTGTTGGTTTTCCTGGCTGTGGCATGTTTTACCACACAGGAAAGTATTGCAGTTCTTTATTTGATATATTATTGACATACGGCATTGTGTTAGTTTTAGGTTGCAGGTACTCGATATTTGTATATACTGCCAAGTGAATACCGTAGTAAGTCTAGTTACCACCTATCACCACATACAGTTAAATATTTTTTCTTACAAGAATTTTAAAATTTATTAAGATATATTAGTAATTCATTATACAAGACAGTGTTAAGGATACTCATCATACAGTACATTACATATCCAGGATTTATTTATAACTGTAAGATTGTACTTATTTTTATACCATCTTCAACTCCCCAACCCTCAACTCTAGCCCCAACAGCCACCAATCTATTCTCTGTATCTATGAGGTCTTTATTTTTTTTCAATAAAGTTCTACATGTAAGTGAGATCTTAGAGTATTTATCTTTCTGATTTATTTCACCTAGCTCCATGTCCTCAAGGTCCATGCATACTACTGCAAATGGTAGGATTTCCTTCTTTAATTGCTTTAATAGTCCATTATTATTCCATTGGTAAAGAATCCACCTGCCAATGAAGGAGATGCAGGTTTGATCCCTGGGTCAGGAAGATCTCCTGGAGAAGGAAATGGCAACTCACTTCAGTATTCTTGCCTGGGAAATCCCATGGAAAGAAGAACCTGGTGGGCTACATTCCATGCAGTTGCAAAAGAGTTGAACACAACTTAACGGCTGAGCAACAATGACAGTATTCCATTGTACATAAACCTAATTCATATGTCCATCCATTACAGGCCACTTAGGTTGCTTTCATGTCTTGGCTATTATAAATAAAGCTGCAATAAATGAGACAGTGACTTGTACAAGAGACAGGGATCAAAACCATTCCCAAGAAAAGGAAATGCAAGAAAGCAAAATGACTGTCTGAGGAGGCCTTACAAATAGCTGAGAAAAGAAGAGAAGCAAAAAGCAAAGGAGAAAAGGAAGGATATACCCATTTGAATGCAGAGTTCCAAAGAATAGCAAGGAGAGATAAGAAAGCCTTGCTTAGTGATCAGTGGAAAGAAATAGAGGAAAACAATAGAATGGGAAGGACTAGAGATCTCTTCAAGAAAATTAGAGATACCAAGGGAACATTTCATGCAAAGATGGGCTCGATAAAGGACAGAAATGGTATGGACCTAACAGAAGCAGAAGATACTACGAAGATGTGGCAAGAATACACAGAAATGAACAAAAAAGATCTTCATGACCCAGATAATCACGATGGTGTGATCACTCTCCTAGAACCAGACATCCAGGAATGTGAAGTCAAGGGGGCCTTAGGAAGCATCACTATGAACAAAGTTAGTGGAGGTGATGGAATTCCACTTGAGCTATTTCAGATCCTAAGTGATGATGCTGTGAAAGTGCTGCACTCAATATGCCAGCAAATTCAGAAAACTCAGCAGTGGCCACAGGACTGAAAAAAGTCAGTTTTCATTCCAATCCCAAAGAAAGGCAATGCCAAAGAATGCCCAAACTACCTCACAGTTGCACTCATCTCACACACTAGCAAAGTAATGCCCAAATTTCCCCAAGTCAGACTTCAACAATACGTGAGCCATTAACTTCCATATGTTCAAGCTGGTTTTCGAAAAGGCAGAGGAACCAGAGATCAAATTGCCAACATCTGCTGGATCATGGAAAAAGCAAGAGAGTTCCAGAAAAGCATCTATTTCTGCTTTACTGACTATGCCAAAGCCTTTGACTGTGTGGATCACAATAAACTGTGGAAAATTCTGAAAGAGATGGGAATACCAGACCACCTGACCTGCCTGTTGAGAAATCTGTATGCAGGTCAGGAAGCAACAGTTAGAACTGGACATGGAACAACAGACTGGCTCAAATAAGGAAAAGAGTATGTTAAGGCTGTATATTGTCACCCTGCTTATTTTACTTATATGCAGAGTACGTCATGAGAAATGCTGGGCTGGATGAAGCACAAGCTGGAATCAAGATTGCTGGGAGAAATATCAATAACCTCAGATATGCAGATGACACCACTCTTATATCAGAAAGTGAAGAAGAACTAAAGAGCCTCTTGATGAAAGTGAAAGAGGAGAGTGAAAAATTTGGCTTAAAGCTCAACATTCAGAAAACTAAGATTATGATATCTGGCCCTATCACTTCATGGAAAATAGATGGAGAAACAGTGGAAACAGTGGCAGACTTTATTTTTTGGGCTCCAAAATCACTGCAGATGGTGACTGCAGCCATGAAATTAAAAGACACTTACTCCTTGGAAGGAAAGTTATGAATAACCTAGACAGCATATTAAAAAGTAGAGACATTACTTTGCCAACAAACATCTGTCTAGTCACGGCTATGGTTTTTCCAATAATCACGTATGGATGTGACAGTTGGACTATAAAG
Organism: Ovis aries; assembly: GCF_016772045.2. Taxonomy (NCBI): domain Eukaryota; kingdom Metazoa; phylum Chordata; class Mammalia; order Artiodactyla; family Bovidae; genus Ovis; species Ovis aries. The sequence goes on from NC_056063.1 coordinate 65,584,480, forward strand.
AAAGCTGAGCACTGAAGAACTGATGCTTTTGAACTGTGGTGTGGAGAAGACTCTTGAGGGTCCCTTGGACTGCAAGGAGGTCCAACCAGTCCATCCTAAAGGAAATCAGTCCTGGGTGTTCATTGGAAGGACTAATGTGGAAGCTGAAACTCCAATACTTTGGCCACCTGATGTGAAGAGCTGACTCATTAGAAAAGACCCTGATGCTGGGAAAGATTGAAGGCAGGAAGACAAGGGGACAACAGAGGATGAGATGGTTGGAAGGCATCACTGACTCGATGGACGTGAGTTTGAGTGAAGTCTGGGAGATGGTGATGGACAGGGAGGCCTGGCGTGCTGCGATTCATGGGGTCGCAAAGAGTCGGACATGACTGAGCGACAGAACTGAACTGATTCTGACATGGGTAAACAATGTCTCATTATGGTTTTGATCTGTGTTTCCCTGATTATTGATGTTGAGCATCTTTCTATGTACCTGTTGGCCATCTGTATGATTTTTTTGTAGTGATATACTTCGATTCTTTTATCTTTTGTGTGTCTACTATAGGTTTTGTTTTGTATTTGATGTGACTGTTACACATAAAACAACTTGTGTTTATAATAATGTATTTTAGGTTGATACCTTACATTTGAATACATTCTAAAGCTTTACATTTTTACTGCTCTCTCCCTCACATTGTTTTTGATGTCACAATTTACATTTACATTTTATATATACAATTTAGATTGTATATACATCTTGTATATACACTAACAAATTATTGAACCTATAGTTACTTTTACTACTTTTGTCTTTTAACCTTCATGCTTTATAAGTTATTGCCAAAACCTTTTTTCAATATTATTCTAAATTTTTCTACATGTACATTTACCAGTGAGATTTGTTTTGTCACTAAGTGGCACCCTTGCCTTTCACCTCAAGTTTCCTTAATATTTACTATAAGGCTGGTCTAGTGGTGATAAACTCCTTTAGCCTCTACTTGTCTGGAAAGCTCTTTATCTCTCATTCAATTTGGTAGGGTAACTTTGCCAGTTAGAGTATTCTTGGTTGGTAGTTTCTTTCAGCATTTTGAATACATCATTATTCTCCCTTCCTTTCTACAAATTTCCTACTGAAAAATCTGACAAACTTCTTGGGGTTCCTTTCTACATGAGAAATTGTTTTTATCTTGCTGCTTTTAAGATTCTCTTTAATTTTTGACACTTTAATTATAATGTATTTTGGTGTGATTCTCTTTGGATTTCTCTTATCTAGAAATTTCTGGGTTTGCTGGATCTTCATTTCTTTCCTTTCCAAGGTTATGTAAGTTTTCAGATATAATTTCCTAAAATAGCCTTCCTGCCTCTCTTTCTTCTCTTTTTGGGATCATGATAATGTGAATATTGGTTTCTTGATGTTGCCACATACATTCCTTATGCTGTCTTCACTTTTTTTTTTTTTTTGCTATTCTCATTGGATGATTTCCACTGCCCTTTGAGTTCATTGACTTCTCCTGCTGTATCTAGTCTATTGTTTAACCCCTCTGTTGTATATTTCAGCTTAGTTCCTGTGTTTTTCAGTTTTGGAACTTCTATTTGGCATCGTCTTATATCCTTGAAATTCTCACCTTGTTTATCTGTTCTTCTCCTGAGTTTGGTTCACGTCTATGACTATTGTTTTGAACTCTTTTTTAGTGGTTAATAAACATCTCCATTAAGGTCTTTTTCTTAGGTTTTATGTCTTGTTCCTTTATTTGGAACATACTCCTCTGTTTCTTCAATTTGCTTCACTCTCTTTGTCGGTTTATATGAATTAGGTAAAATAGCAACCACTCCCAGTCTTGAAAGAGTGGCCTCATGTAGTAGATGAAGCTTATTGTTTAACCCTTTCCTAGCTCTTGATTGTCTCACAAACCCTTCTGATTACCCAAGCAGGCTACATTATCATTAGTGGCTTCCAGTAGTTGAGTGTGTGCCAAGGCCTGTCATTGTCCTAAAAGGGAGGATCTTAGTCTAGGTTCAGGCAGATTAGAAATCAGACACTCAGGCAGCAGCTCTTAAAGTATGTAAACCTCTTTCAGGGGAAGACTGGGAGATGATATTTCTATCTGCCTTTGCCCTGAATCCTAGTGTGATAGTTAAGAGCTGTTTGTTTGCCCCCATCCTATTGAACTTGTGAACACATATTCAGCTTATATGAACATGCCAGCATACCCAGGCTACCAATGGGTGTGTCTTCTGAGTGAAGCCAAGGGGCCTGATGTGTACACAGGCTCCTTTCTCAGATGCCAACCTGCAGCAGAGCAGTGGGAGAATGTGAATATGGCACACACCAAACACTCCAGTCTCCAGAGCGGGCTATAGTCTGTCCTTAGCTACATGTTTACCAAGGAGCCTGTCCTTTGGGCCACAGCTGTGAATGTAAACAGGTCTCTTTCACAGACTGGGCCGTACTTCATTCTCTTGTCTCTGTACTGTGCCTATGGGTTGGTAGTTAAGAATTCTTTCTCCATTTATTACAGTATATAAGGATGGTAAGTCCCACTGGCCACAGAGCCGGGCAATCAAAGACTGTCCATAAGGTAGCAGCTATAAAAACCAGGCGCCAGATGTGTACACTGTCAGGAGATAACTGGTGACTTGGAAAAGGTTGTGATTATGATGGTGACTGTGGTTATAATGGCTATGATCATAATGCCTGCTCTCTGTGGAGGATTACAGTAGTCATCTGGATGTGTTTTAATTTATTAGATGACTGCTCCTTGGGCCAAAGCTTTAATAAAAACAAGTAAGCAACTTTCACCAAACAACTGGGTACTTTTTGGTTGAATGCACTTAAATGCAAGATTTTTCTTGTTTGACTGTTTATAACAGTTGCTCAGTTAGTTTTCGGGTTTCTTTCAGAAGAAATTATTCCATAGTAGCTGTAGGGTCTGTGGGGAGAAGTGACTTCAGAATCTTCCTATGTCACTATCTTGAACTGGAACCATCTCTGGTAAAAGTCAGTGATATGGTGTCACTACAGTAATCAACTCTCAATATGAGCAATAGCATCCTGATTGCCACTGGATTAGTGAGTCATCTAGTGGCATTGCTCCATTCAATCCATACAATAAGGAAAAAAGTTACTGTGCTTAGATTTCCCAGAAAATATGAACCTGAGGAAAAGTTTTATGTGCTTCAAATTTATTACTCAGTGTGATTGCAGAAAGCAAGCATGCAAAAGGGGGACTGAGGCCAGGTGGGAGGAAAAGTGAATCTGATGGATTGTTATTTAACTGGCTGGTGTTGGATATGAAGCATGACTGCTTAGTGTCACCAGATTGTCCTATAAGAAGAGAAACTATCCTGAAAGTAACTGTTTATCTGGAGAAGAAAGAAAGAACAATGCAATTCCCAATTTCTAGTTGAATGTGCAAGGAAGTCTTGCTATCTCTCAATACTTCAGTAACTCTAGGGTAGGAAGCAAGGGTGCATAATTGAGACATAAAGAAAAGCACTGTTAGGCTCTGCTTGAAGTAACTGGCTGACATAAGTGCAGTGTTAGTGGTTGCAGAAGCTACTAGTTCAACTACAAACAAGCAAAGTTCCTGGAAAGAGATCACCTCTGAGTAATTGGTACATACCACTTCAAATACTTTATATCATTTGAAACTACCCTAATAACACATTGAAAATGAGAAAACTGAGTCTCAAGGTTTCCCAGGAGTAACAGAGCTGAGATTTAGATCCAGGTCTGTCTGCTTCTAATGTATTAACACATGCCCTCTTTCCTTCTGCATAGTAGGCATTTATCAGCTTGCAAATCCTATGTGCACATATTGCTGATTTCTACTCTGATTTATAAATACATATGTCCTACAGACTGGTTGCTCTACCTAATATCTATCTGATGTATCAGTACTTATTCTCTGATTATTGGTATTTTCCCTGAAAAATCATTTCCCTAGTATTAATATTTACCATTTGAATGTATAGTAAAATCTTCTATACAATGACTGATCCAGTAATCTAAGGTCTATATGTTGTTCTTTCCTCACCTTCTGAAGTATAACCAGTGACATATAAAAATTGCTAATAATTAAAGCACTTACTACATGTTTGGGACTGCCCTAAATTATTTGCATTGATCAACTTTGAGGATTACAGCAGAATAATTAGGCACTGTATTTCTCCTGTTGGTCAGGTAAACAAACAAGACAACTTCTCTGTCCTCTCATAGCTAGAAAATAGGAAAGCCAGATAAAAACATAGGCACTAAGATTCCTTCTGTTAGAGACTAATCACTACATTAACTTGAAAAATCTTTTGATTCTGTAAATCTTTTTTTAATCCATCCTTTTTAATCCATGTCAACTGTCAGCAATGGAATCCAAGTCAACATCTTCCTTTTATAGCAACTCTCAGCTAATGCCCCATTGCCCAGTATTCTTCCTTACCAGTGTACTCTCTACATCACAACCAACATTGTTTAAGAAGTAAATATGATTTTATCTCTTCCTACAGAAAACCCATTCAAAAACCTTCTAATATCCTTCCAATAAGATGGAATTACGTTAATACTGCCCACAATGGACTTAGCATACTGGGTCTGGCTCCCGCAGACCTCTGCATCATCATCTGTCCAGAATCTAAATCTTCAATCTAAATGATATGCAGTGTGCTCAGCTGCTTCAGTCATGCCTGACTCTTTGCAACCCCATGGGCTGTATCCCACCAGGCTCCTCTGACAATGGGATTTTCCTGGCAAGAATACTGGAGTGGGTTGGTTGCCATTTCCTTCTCCAGGGGATCTTCCCAACCCAGGGATCGAATCTGAGTCTCCTACATCTCCTGCACTGCAGACAGATTCTTTACCGCTAAGCCACCAGGGATAACACTGTGCAAATACTTTCTATTCCTCAAAGTTGCTGCTCTCTTTCACGACAGTGCTATGCCCTTCATGTGCAACTTTCAATCCTATCTCCAACACTTTCATGCAGGAATTTTTCTGGAGATTCTTCAGTTCCTATAACCTCATCATTATTAGTAACTTGATCTTTATTACTTGTGTCAGTATTTCCTGTTCGACTCTAAGCATTCTGGGGGCAGGGGCCACGTCTACCTTGTTTGAAACCTGTCGTTGCTAGCACAGCACCAAGTACAGGAACATCTATCCCCCCCCGCCCCCCCTCCCCACACACACATAATACATGAAAACATCCACGAATGCATGCACATGCAACCACGTACATGCTCAAACACATGGGTGCTTACACCATCCAGTAAATTTATATTCTTCTAGAGCGTGGCTTTGTTGTAGATAAAACACTCAAATAGAAGATAAATAGAGACGAACCTTAATTGGATATTTCCAGTTAAAGGGACATTTCCTCAAACTGACCTGAGAAAATCAACTTAATCAAGGTTGCTCCCAATTTTCAAAGACTGTGTTCAACATCGTGTAGCCTGAAGATTGATTCCCTATCTTTATTCAGAATCCTTCAGGATCTTCTAATTGCAAGCACAGCATTGAGTTTCTCTCCACCTCTTGTAAATTCCTCTGTATTGGTATGTACTATAGTAAATATGTTTTACTGAATTTCTATATGATACACTTTAAAGAAAGCTTTAAAGTAATTTTTCTTAAAGGGCCGTGTTTACTTAATTTTAAACATTAATATCTTTGATGCCTCATCCAGTGGAAATTTTAAGATCCAACTCTTTCATTTAATATTAAAGTACAATCTTTTTCTTCTCATAGCATAAATAGAACTGTTTACAGCATACTAAAGAAAGACTTCCCAGATAGCTCAGTTGGTAAAGAATCTGCTGGCAATACAGAAGACCCTGGTTCAATTCCTAGGTCAGGAAGATCGCTGGAGAAAGAATAGTCTACCCAGTCCAGTATTCTTAGGCTTCCCTTGTGGCTCAGCTGATAAAAGAATCCACCCGCAATGTGGGGAGACCTGGGTTTGATCCCTGGGTTGGGGAGATCCTCTGGAGAAGGGAAAGGCTACCCACTCCAGTATTCTGGCCTGGAGAATGTTTCTATCCTAGCCTATGGTGAATTAATAAAAAAAAAAAAAAAGAAAGAAAGAAAAAGAAGTATAAAGATAAGTGAAATAAAGCATTTTTCACATTAACAATGAGAAAACACTTTTAAGTAAACAAAATTGTCTCAATATTGTCTCTAAATACTGTAATGGGATTCCATTGGGATGAATTCTAGATATTGCAATCCAGAGCATAAATCTAGATTTTTTAACTAATTAAAAGTCAATATTTTAAAGTCTATTTCAATATAGGTAATTTTAAGAAAGCAACTTCTTCAGTCTACATAGAAGAGAATAGCAAATTCATTCCACAAAACTTTTGTTTGTGTTTAGGCATTCAGTATGACATGCTGTGATTTCTTGGTAAAAATACATCTCTTAAAACAGTGATTTTTTTTTTTAATTTTAGCATGTATAATTTAGTGTATATCTTAACACTATGACTAGTTCAAGTTTTATTTTAAGAAATGGCAATCTTTCTAAGTACTCCCAGAAAATAATTCAGAGTATTTAAATATGAGGAGGAAAATGTTATTTTAACTCTGAAAATAAGGTCTCTAGTTGTTACAGAGAAACACAAATAGCTTTTTAATGAAACTGTTAAAATATTTTATAAAACTGATTTCTCTGTGCCCACCCTGTCTCTTGTTCTGAAACTTGACTATAATGACTTTGTAGGCTTCCTTGTCACAGATCTTGTCTCCCTCAAATCTCTTTTAGTCACCACTTGTCCCATATAAAAAGCAACCTAACCACATCACTTCACGTATTATCAGTTCAGTTCAGTTCAGTCGCTCAGTTGTGTCCGACTCTTTGTGACCCCATGAATCGCAGCCTGCCAGGCCTCCCTGTCCATCACCATCATATATTATATATAGCAGTTCATAATTCCCATGCAGTTACAATAGAATGTTCGAACTTTTTAATATGACGTGAAAGATCTTCAGGAATGCCTTACTTTCTTCCAGGATAGCCTGTCAAGAATGCTATACAACCTTGGCGAAAGTGGAATAGCCCAGAACTGGTGAATCCTGGGATTCTGCTTGACTCAGAGTCATGGCCAGATCTTTCTGTTTAGCTCTTGGTCACAGGAAGACTACAGCATCTCTAGCCATTACATTCTTTCACAACACCATCTAAGAGAAGAAGATACGGTTTATCTTTGTGTCTGTCTCCTTATCCAAGGAAAACCTTTCATGGAAGCCACACCCTCCATCCTCCCAGCAGAACTGCCCTTTGGTTTCATTGGCTATAGGACAGGATTATATACCTACCCACACTGAAAGTGAAAGAAAGTGAAAGTGAAGTCACTCAGTCGTGCCCGACTCTTTGTGACCCTATGGATAGTAGCCTGTACCAAGTCCCTCCATCCATGGGATTTTCAAGGCAAGAGTACTGGAGTGGGTTGCCATTTCCTTCTCCAGGGAATCTTCCCAACCCAGGGATCGAACCCAGGTCTCTCACATTGTAGACAGACGCTTTACCGTCTGAGCCACCAGGGAAGTAAAAACCTGCCTGCTAATACAGGAGACTTGAGTTTGATCCCTGGGTCAGGAAGATCCCCTGGAGTAGGAAATGGCAACCTGTTCAGTATTCTTGCCTAGGAAATTCCATGCAAAGAGGAGCCTGATGGGCTACAGTCCATGGGGCTGCAAAGAGTCGGACACGACTGAGTGACTGAGTGCAGCTAATTACCAGAAGTAATCAGTTTAAGCCCTAATGCTTTAATCAGTTTTGACTAATTGTAATTCATTCCCTGGAGCACTAGAGAAAACTACCTTTCCTGAATATTTTGCCACCTGAACAAACCTGGGGTTGAATTTATTTGGCAAATGGAGCAATGGATATGTGGTATACAAATAATTATCTCCCAATCCTCTTCTCAAAAGTTTTAAAAGTTTGGCAACAGTTTCACATGTCCTGACCTTCCCCTGTGGCTCAGATGGTAGAGTCTGCCTGCTAAGTAGGAGACCCAGATTTGATTCCTGGGTTGGGGAGTTACCCTGGAGAAGGAAATGTCAACCCACTCCAGTGTTCTTGCTTGGAGAATCCCATGGATGGAAGAGCCTGCCAGACTACAGTCCATGGGGTCACAGAGTCGGACACAACTAAGCGACTTCACTTACTTACTTACTTCACATATCCTAGGAACTCTCCCTTACTGAGTTTATTTCTCATCTTCCATTCCTTTCACTATGCAGTTTTGAACAAGCTTGTCTAAGGTACAAATTCTTTCTAGTGAACCAGAAAAGAGAATATTAAAAGTCTAGTGTTTTATCCTCCTACTCACATTTATAGCCCTAAAACCCTGAATTTCTTTTCGGTTACTGTCCAAACCATACCTTTATCATGTCAGGCTTTGACTCTTTTTTTTTTTTTTTTTTAATTAATTTATTTATTTATTTTTACTTTACAATCTTGATCCTACTTTTTTCTCCACCTCACTTCTACTGCTATGTTGGCAGCTGCCAGATCGTCTCTAACAAACCCTCTCTAACGTCACTTGTATTTGGTTTCTCTATTCCTCATTTCCAAAATATACTGGATTTATTTTTGTCATCATTGTCAAAATGTCCCTTATAAAATTAGAAATTACATGTACTTTCTATGTATTTTTCAAATTAATGCATGGATTTTTACTTATTCGAATGCACTTTAACTCAAACTCTCTTGATTTTCCCAAATAACCAAAAACATCTGTTACTTATTGTTGCAAGAATTTTAAGTTGATATGTAATGTATAAAGACAATATAGAACCAGTACTTGCTTATACTAAGGAGTTTTATTCATGCATCTCATCCATTAAGAACATTAATTAAATTCATTATTTTTATGGTAGCTCTGCTAGGCTATGGAGCCTGGTGGGCTACAGTCCATGGGGTCGCAAAGAGTCGGACATGACTTAGCGACTTCACTTTCACTTTCACTTTAACTAGGCTATTACAACTTTAACATTATAGGTAAGTTGCTGCAAGCATCTATTTATTAATGGCTATTACTAGAATTTCTTACCAGATATGCCACAATTTCTCCTTTTGCTATTTCATTTTCCAGGCAGGCATCTTATATCTTTTTCTGAACTGTAATAATTACCATAAATATAGTAACATTGATAAAGATAGAAAAGCATTATACTGTATAATAAATAACATGAATATGTGTTCAGGTATATTGTCAGTACATTATATAATACATACAATATATACCTCAAATATATATTATCCATATTTTAAAGATTAGAACTGAAACAACTTACCAAAGTCATACAAGTTAGTGGTTCAATCAAGAGTCACACCAAGGCATTCTGTATCTAGAGGATAGTAAATACCTCAAGAATTAATAAGTTGTATATTCAATTCCAGAGAAATAAAGTATGTTTCACCCCAGAATAAAGCAAGAATGAAAAACTTAGAAAATAAGAGACATTTCTCACTTGACCTTTGATGGTGCTTAAAAGGCAATTTATTAATGTTATCTCCAAATCCATACACTTTCAGTGATGCCATTTTACCTGAGGTTAAAATCCAAATTGTTATAGGGCATTCAAGACAATGAATAATATGACCTTATCCAACTTTCTCAGAATTACCTTTAGTTGTCTTTGTTAGAGTGATCTTGCAGCTTCTTTAGTGGCTCAGAAGGTAAAGAGTCTGCCTGCAATGTAGGAGACCCGGTCTCGATCCCTGGTTGGGAAGATCTCTGGAGAAGGGAATGGCTACCCACTCCAGTACTCTTGCCTGGGGAATCCCATGGACAGAGGGACCTGGCAGGCTATAGCCCATGGGGTTGCTGAGTCAGACACGACTGAATGAATAACACTTTCACTCCTACTTGTTAACTGCTATAGTGATAGTATTTCTACCTAAATCATTTAATTGACAATTGATACAATTGTCATATTTCTTTTTCAGTTTTTAATTTCTATTTACTAACTTTTCACTTTTATTTATGATTTCAGTTCAGTTCAGTCATTCATTCATGTCCGACTCTTTGTGACCCCACGGACTGTAGCATGCCCGGCTTCCGTGTCCATCCCCAACTTCTGAAGCTTGCTCAAACTCATGTCCATCGAGTCGGTGATGTCATCTAATCATCTTATTCTCTGTTGCCTCCTTCTTCTCCTGCCCTCAATCTTTCCCAGCATCAGGGTCTTCTCAAATGAGTCAGTTCTTTGCATCAGGTGGCCAAACTTTGGTTTCAGCTTCAGCATCAGTCCTTCCAATGAATATTTAGGACTGATTTCCTTTAGGATTGACTTGCAAAACAATTATATAATCCTTGGATTCAGAGAATATTGAATGATCGTGAAAATTTAAGATTACTAACTAAATTACATTGACAGCATTTTGCTTATTTTACATCATTCAGTTATGCTTTAAAATTATACCAAATTTTAAAGGTGTCTGAAGTTTATTCGACACTTGCTTTTTGCTACAGACTATTCTATTTAACTTTGTATGTTATTTAATCCATATCTCCTCCCCGTGAATTTACTGCTAGAACTAGTACTCTGGAAGAGGGGCTGTGATAGAACAAGAAATCAATTGAGTATGTACGTATGTGAATGATGAATAACCTGTACATAAAGCAGTATCATTTATCAGATTGAGTCCACATACAGAGTAGGATCATTTTATAGAACTAATAAAGTATAAGTCAATGTATGATGTGAAATATGATGAAATTTGAAATATACAGGTCAGTAGAATATTCATCTTTCTCACTACCATTATATATATTAACAATTTTAAGCAATATTTATTTTGTGTCAGTATTATAGGTACTCTAAGTACTATACATGTATTGTCATTTAATACTCTCAAACGTCATAATAAGTACTATTTCCTCAATTTTAGAGACACATGATTAAAAAATTGACACAAAGTCTCAGACAACTAAATTGTTTACAGTTAAAAAGCTACAAAGTGGTAAAGACAGGAATCATAATATTAAATGAGTCTTTTCTATAGATACTCTGAATAATTTGATACCATCCTAGACTGCCCTTTTATCAGATTAGATTATGGCCTATAAAGATAGGCATAAGAGAAAAAAAACTGGCAAAAAGACTGCATGACTTACCTGTGTGCTATATTTTACACTATCAATTTAACCAATAGACATGGTCTACTTCTAATCTTATAACCAAACAGTGCTTCTAAAGTTTAACAATGAATAATAAAAAAACTGAAGAAGGTGTAAGCTAGGATGCATATATAAAATCATCTCTGCAAGATTATATGTTAGATTATAAGTATGCCTATATAATTTATTAGATTTAGCCAGATCATAGCATATCAACTCTCACACTAGAATGTAGCCAGTATGTGGGCAGATATTTCATGGTTTTATTCCATATTATAGCTGCATTGTTTGCGTAAGTGCCTGGAACATGGTAGATATGCAGAAAGTGTTAATTTAATGAATGTGCACATCATTTTATTTTCTGCCACATCCCATAGAGTCCAACAATAGATGATGGAAAGCATTATCCTATATTGGTTTAAACAGTGCATTTCACACAGTACTGCTTTGATTTACCCTCAATTAAATCAAAGAAAATATGACAGATAAAACATATTTAGTAACATAGATTATCAAAATGAAGAGAACAAAGGCTAAGAGTCTATAAAACAGGCTTAGATTCCTGAAGGCCAAATTTAGAGAATATGCAAATATTTTCATTTTCAAGAGGTGAATAGGATAAAATAGAAAATTTATTTCATCTGTGAGTGGTCATTGATCAATGCCTAGAACATAGATACTATCTATTGAGTCTTTTTCCAATACTTATGGACTCCTGAGTAATTAAAGCACATTTGTCCTGTAGGCCTGTGAGGCTGTCATGCTACCCAGCCTACCAAGAACCAATATAAATGCTACTCTGCATTGACTGCTATCTTCAAGCACTCAGTCATGCTATATCGATTTGTCCATGTAATCTCATTCAATCTCCAAAACAGGAAAAAAACTGGAACATATCATTAGTCTTCCTTTACAAATGAGGAAATTGGAGTTTAGAAATCCAAGTCTGACTCCAGAGCCCAGGTTCTAAGTTAGTGCTTCTCAAGCTACTTATTTTTAAGATTTATTGGGATATAACTGATGTACAGCACCATAAATCTGAGGTGTATAGTAGAATGATTTGATTTACATGTACTGTAAAATGATTCCCATAATAAATAAACATCCATCTTCTCACATGTACAAAAAACAAAAGTGTATTTGCTTGTGATGGGAACTCTTTGGACTTTCAACTTTCAAATATACCATATAGCAGTGTTAACTGTAGTAGCCATGTTGTATACTATATCCTAAGTATTTATCTACCTTTCAAGTTCATACCTTTCAACAACCTTCATACATTTCCCCCTCTCCACTCCCTTCTGATAACCACAAATCTGATCTTTTACTATGAATTTGCTTAAAAAAAATTCCTATATCAAACTGCATTTATCATTGTCTGACTTTGTTCACTTAGCACAGTACCTTCACAGTCCATCCGTGTGGTTGCAAATGAAAGAATTTCTATTTTTTATGTCTGAAAATATATGTATATACTGGAAAATTTTTTCAGTCATGTAGGTATGTATACATAAAATCTTACACACTTATCCAATCATCTATCAGTGGGCATTTGTTTCCTTGTCTTGGCTATCGTAAATAATGCTGCTGTGAACATGGGGGTGAAGATATCTTTCTGAGTTAGTGTTTTTATTTCCTTTGGATCTATTCTCAGAAGTGGAATTGTTGGATCATATGGTAGTTCTGTGCTTTGATTATTATAGCTTTATAATAGAGTTTGAAATCAGAAATGTAATGCCTTCCACTTTGGGTTTTTTTTTTTGTTTTTTTTTTTTTTGGACATTGCTTTGGGTATTCAAAACCTTCTATGGTCCCATATAAATTTTAAAATTGTTTTTTCTACTTCTGTTTCTAAAAAGCCATTGGAATCTTGATAGGGATTATATGGAATCTATAGATGAATTTGGGTAGTATGGACATTTTACAAATACTCTTCCAGCCCACAGACACAGGTACCTTTTTATTTATGTCTTCAATTTCTTTCAATATCTTGTAGTTTTAAATTCTTGTAGATCATTCTCCTCTTGGTTAAATTTATCCCTAAATATTTTTTATTAGTTTGATGCTATTATAAATGAGATCACTTTATTTCTTTTCCCAATAAGTCATTAGTATATGGAAACACTGTTGATCTTTGTATGTTAATTTTGTATCCTGAAATCTTACTGAGTTTATTAATTAGATCTAACAGGTTTTCTTATGTTCTTGGAATTTTCTATATATAAAGTCATCAGCACATAGAGCTAATTTAACTTCTTTTTCAATTTTGAAGCCTTTTATTTCTCTTGCTTGATTGTTTTGGCTAGGACTTTCAATCCTATACTGAATAGAAGTATTGAGAGTGTCTTGTTCTTGTCTTAGAGTTAGGTTTAAGTCTTTTGCTATTGAGTTTGATGTCTGTGCTTCTTAAGCTTAAATGCATATACAAGTCATCTCAATGTATTAGAAAACCAAGGTCGGGGGGGTGCCTCAAACTTTGAGGCCCTATATCACTAGGTCATCCAAGAATTTTATGATAGGTGCATGAGTATATATTCCATAATACTTATTTATAATAAATGCAATTGAAATATGAGTATTTCAAGGAAACCAAATTAAAGTAGTATCAAGCAGACTGTTATCAATAACCAGTTTGAGTTATATAGCAGAATACCTCTATCACATCATTAGCACTAATGTCAAGGTCATAAACTACATACATATACGATTCTTTCAGTGTCGGAAACAATGTATGAAAGCTCTAGATATCTTTACACAGAAAATTTTGCTATCTTTAAGCATTTCCAAAGCTTGACATGCTTGTTTGTTTTCAATAAATTAATGCAATATTATACAGATCATGAATAACAGCAAATAATTTTTAAATATATTGTGAAGCTTTTGCCTCCATTGAACATTTTCCTGATTAATTTAGGTACATACCTTTCATGACAATGACAAATTTTATTAATGTGTGAAAAAGAACTGTTTCTGAGCTAAGAAAACAAACTTGTCAACAACTTGGGTAACTGGAGAAGCATTGTTTTACCAACTCAAATTTGATAAGTAAAACTGAGATTCTTGTCTTCCAAGACTATAAATAAATATAAATAAAATCGCCAAGATATTTTCTTATAAATTCAAAAATAAATAAGTGATTAGGAAGTGAAGGTAGCATCAAAACAGTGGAGAAATAAAGCATCATGCTAATCCACAGTTCAAACAATGCATATTGGTTCTTATTTTATAAAGGACATTTTGCTTTTGTTTGGTTGCTAAGTCATGTCTGACTCTTTTGTGACCCCATGGTCTGTAGCCTGCTAGGTTCCTCTGTCCAAAAGATTACCCAGACAAGAATATTGAAATGGATTGTCATTTCCTTCTCCAGGAGATCTTCCCGACTGAGGGATCAAACCCACATCTCCTGCATTGGTAGATGGGTTCTTTATCACTGACTCACCAGGGAAGCCCACATTTTGCTATGCTTCCTGAAAATATCTTGTTTATATTGAAATATCACATTTTAACAATATTTTTACTAAGTAGGTTTTTATACAATAAATCTGTGTATATACTCCTATTACAACTCAGAATACTGCTTGTCATTAGAATAAACATTATTCTGGAGAATGTACATTCTGTATGTATGTCTGTATCCTCAAGTTACAATTAATATTAAATGTTAAAACAGCAAGTTCACATTATGTTAAATGGATGTATTTTCTCTATTTGGACATCACAAACTATATTTTTAATCTAAAGTCACTTTTTTCAACAAATATTTTTGGACTATTGAATTATGCTAAAGGATGATCTTAATTTAAGGTGTTTAAAATTCAAAGCAAACAAATGTATGAATAATATCCATAAAAAACATTAAATGGTGAGGCCATTCATTTGACTATAAAGAATTTTAAAGACTTAACATCCTCTTTTAAAAAAAGAAAGCCAAAAGAAATAATTAGAAAGCTTCTTAATACCTGCTAAGACTGAAGTGACTGAGCAGGAGCAAGACAACAAACTAGAAGCGTAGGCGGTAGAGGTGAAGTGGGGAGTCTACTTAATGTATATTTCCTACAGATAAAATGAGCCCAGAACCTCTGAATCACTTGCATAACGTTCAAGCATAAATTCTTTTTTAATAATTCTGAATAGCAGACCAGTATTCATAAGTATATATCAAATGGCTCTTGTTTCCAGGCACTGTTCTGGAGGTGTTAGACTGGTAAAAGTAGATCATTCAGGTTACAATTAGACAGATAAAGCTTTTCTAGGCAATTTTAACTGATTTAATGTCTTATTTTACTGCTAAAATAAAAACAATGATAGCAATCTGAAAAGGATCACTGAAAATTCAAGTTGTTGTAACACCTCTACAAGAAATGGTATTCTAAACAAGTAAGCATGTTCAGTATTTATTTAAAACATTTATGGTTATTAAACAAAAAAAAGGACTTTCGCTGATGGTCCTAATCTTTTGCTCAGGACGGGCTGACTAGAGCTCATTAGGCTTTTAGGAGGGATACTGAAAGATGCTGTTCTGAATCCCATGAATTTTGAATGTTGGCAATTGGACCACAAAACCTAGAAGAGAACTTTAAGAACTCTGTATTTTCCTACCTTGCAGTTTATAGATTGGAAGTTATGAAACTGTCATTTGATCCTGTTTGAGCTAAAATAAAAGCTTCTTGATGAAAGTGAAAGAGGAGAGTGAAAAAGTTGACTTAAAGCTCAACATTCAGAAAACTAAGATCAGGGCATCTGGTCCCATCACTTCATGGGCAATAGATGGGGAAACAGTGGAAACAGTGTCAGACTTTATTTTTGGGGGCTCCAAAATCACTGCAGATGGTGATTGCAGCCATGAAATTAAAAGACACCTACTCCTTGGAAGGAAAGTTATGACCAACCTAAATAGCATATTCAAAAGCAGAGACATTGCTTTGCCAACAAAGGTCCATCTAGTCAAGGCTATGGTTTTTCCAGTGGTCATGTATAGGTGTGAGAGTTGGACTGTGAAGAAAGCTGAGCACCGAAGAAGAACTGAAGCTTTTGAACTGGGGTGTTGGAGAAGACTCTCAAGAGTCCCTTGGACTGCAAGGAGATCCAACCAGTCCATTCTAAAGGAGATCAGTCCTGGGTGTTCTTTGGAAGGACTGATACTAAAGCTGAAACTCCAGTACTTTGGCCACCTCATGTGAAGAGTTGACTCATTAGGAAAGACCCTGATGCTGGGAGAGATTGGGGGCAGGAGGAGAAGGGGACGACAGAGGATGAGATGGCTGGATAACATCACCAACTTGATGGACATGAGTTTGAGTGAACTCCGGGAGTTGGTAATGGACAGGGAAGCCTGGTGTGTTGCAATTCATGGGGTGGCAAAGAGTTGGACACGACTGAGTGACTGAACTGACTAACTGAGCTAAAATGGCAGTTTCTTAGGTTGACTCTTAAGTTGAATCCCATGTCTATTCCCTGAGACCTTTGAAACCTCTGAGGAGATATAGCTATTCACAATCTAAAGCACCTCTCCAATAAATAGACCACATTAGATAAACAAGAAAGTAGATGAGATTTCAGAATGGAGATTAAACTTATAGCCAAAAGGATCACATTCTCAAAGTCTCTCAGCCAGATCTCAAATCATCCCTAAATACTCAGAACCCAGTCCTTATGTTCACACTGTGTGTAGACTTGATGCAAAGGTCCATTTGCAAATTCTATAAAAAGTCTGATTGACAGAAATGCTGGTTAGAGAGGAGCAGAGCATGTGAGGATGCAAAAGAGGATATACCCGGTCCACTCAGTGCCCAGTTTCTGAATAAACTGTTGCATGATGTCTCTGGGGAGTTCACAGAATGTTGTCAATTCTACACTGAGTTGATGCTTAATTCCTGTTTAATAATTTAGAAAATAAAACTTGTTTATATCTTCATATCACTTCATAAATAGCTGAATTTGCCTCCCTTCCTTTCTCTCTTTCTATATCCACACATTTATATGTATAGTATATTTAGTCATGAGATAGTAAGGAATATTGAGGTGACTTCTAATTTAAATATTTTAATACCAGTTTTTACATGATTCATATCATGTATGTTTAGTTAAAGGTGATACCACATCAGGAAGACTTATGATTGCCTACCATAATGCTGGTTGCTCAGTCATGTTTGACTCTTTGTGACCCCAAATACTGTAGCCCTCCAGGCTTCTCTGTCCATGGAATTCTCCAGGCAAGAATGGTGTGGGTAGCCATTCCCTTCTCCCAAGGGATACTCCCAATCCAGGGATCAAACCTGAATCTCCTGCATTGCAGGCATACTCTTTACCACCTGAGCCACTAGGGAAACCCACCATATATTAGAGCAAAGTTTAGGCAATTATAAGATGCCAGTGAGTCTCTGCAATGTGTTTTTCCTGCTGTTAAGGGATGAATGGGGTCTTCTGTTACATGGTAGTCAAGATGCAGAGGAGTCTGAGACTAGCACCAGTCAGCTGACTGGGAGTAAATTCTAGAGGAAGGACTTAATCATTATTGGAAAAAGGCTTTTTTTTTTCTTTTTTTCTTTAAAAGATAGAGGGCAGTGATGACAACATCAGAATCAAGCAATAAGACTGATGACTATTACCAAGAAAGGGATTTTAAATAAATAGAAATGGTTCTTAAGACTAAAGCTAGAACAGAAACACAAGTCCACACAGGACTGTTTGATACCAAACCCTATACCATTCACCATATACCCTCTCAAGCAGCCCCTAAACTGCTGCACTCTTTCTCCTTCGGCAGTCCATTGTGATTCCTCTTCTGTGCTTCCCAGAAAGTAGAATCAGTCAAATGCTCTCCAATCTGGAGAACTAATTGATATCACATCCACCTTTAGCACATAGAAGGACAAAGGCCTAGCCAGAGTTTATAGGAAAGCAAAGAATTAAAAATATCAGGAGACAGACACTAAAGTTGATATTCTTCACACATCTTATAACAAATGCATTGAGCACCCAAATGTATGCCCAGAGACTAAAACAGGCACCAGGAAAACTTATCCAGACTCATTTCACATAATCTGAGACCTCATGCAGTACACTCCAGCAGCAATGCCCTTCTCTGTTCTTGGAACACAGCATATCCTGGGCATCCACGTGTTCCCTCTTCCAGGAACTGCTCACAAGAGTGACTTCATCTTACTCATTTCTCTTCATTATTTTGGCATTAGCTTAATTGATGCTTCTCCAGAGATATCTTTGACATCCATCCCAAACCTACTATAATCTCTCATCACACTCTTTCCTATCTTTTATAGCTCATAAAAGTTTTGGATCTATTTTTGTGTATGTGATTATATCTTATTGTCTACATTTCCAATAAACTGAAAGTTAGTAGTTCTCGATCTTGACTGCACATGAAATTGGAGCCTTTTTAAGAAGTATCAGTGCCAAAGACCTCATTCATAAAGATTCAAATTTAACCTGGAATGTGGTCTGTGCCTCAAACATATTTAAGAGCTTCCCAGATGCTTCTGATATGTGGTGGATAAAGCTGAGAATCTGACCTACAGTCTTTGAGACAAGGATCTATAAGGGGACAAGAGCTGTCCTTCTTTGGTGTACTACCACACCCACTATGTCCAAGAGTACCTGCTGCATATCAGAATCCTGAATGAAGTCAAGGTCCTGAGGTTGAGTAGCTCAAATCACATCCAGAATGAACATGTTTTCCAGTTATGACTAAAAGGCTCTTCTTGAATATTTGTCGTAAAAGAAGGGTAGGAAGGCAGTTCCAGAGGCAAGCAAGATATTATTTGTGTGATCTGAGGAGCTTTAAGATACAGGTACAAAGTGTTTAAATATTCAACCTCTGATGATAATGCTGCATGGTTGTTAGCAACATTTTAGCAACTTTTTTGTGACTTATTTCATCTGAAAAATGACAATAGCAATGCTACCTGCCTTATGGGGTTGTGAACATTTAATGAATTAACAAATATGCATGAGTATATAGGAAGCGGTAAGTGTCAACTGTTATCTGTGTCACTATCAGTAGCTGAGTAGCTTATTCTGAAAATACATATTAACCCTAAGAAGATGACATATTAGAAGGGAAGATACTCATTTACCTCCGTCACTCCAAAACATGAGCTCTGTGTGTCAACATGATTAAAATAACATTCTGAGCACTGACTCCATCAGATGAGGTCACAATTGTAAATCAGAGACCATTAAAATGAAGTCTAGCCACACAGTTCATAGAAGCACAGAGAATTTCCTCCAAAGAGAACCCTACATTTTTCCTTTCCCTTTGTTTTGTTTTCTTTTGACATGGATATTTTCTTCCAAGATGTAAATTATCTGAGTAAATACATATCTGTGTGAAAATTACTTAAATACTAGAAAGAAAATAATTGTATGATAAATTAAAGGAATTAAGAAAGGCTTGAAAAGAGATAAGGTAAACTTCTAGAGCATCAGGAACTAAAAATTCAAATTCTCTGGGATAATATTAAGAGAATTTGTAAATGCCAAAACTCTAAAGGCCATTTGTGTGCTGTCATCTGGTTAATTTTCATTTCCTTTCAAATGTTTGCTACCAAGGACCGCCAATTTATAAAACAGATGTAAATAATTCAGAAATGGTGTCCTTCATTTTCCTTGTAGAAAAAGCTAGCTGGAAAAGCTATACAGCAGCTTGAAACTTATTAAACATATGCTTTGCTTCTATAGATGACTTTTGTTCAAACTCATTCTTCTCAATGCTAAAGAGAGTATAACCAAGCCCAGAAGTGCTGATGGTTGGTGATTTTTCTTTTTTTTTCTACTGAACATGTGTGAGAGTGGACCTCATATGGTCAATAATTGCTGCTGCTTTTATTTACTAAGAAGGAAAATTGGTTAAAGGAAATCAACCCTGAATATTCATTGGAAGGACTGATGCTGAAGCTGAAGCTCCAATTCTTTGTCGACATGATGTGTAGACCTGACTCATTGGAAACGACCCTGATGCTGGGAAAGATTGAAGGCAGGAGGAGAATGGAATGAGAGAGGATGAGATGGTTAGATGGCATCACCAGTTCCATGGACATGAGACTGAGCAAGCTCTGGGAGATGGTGATGGACAGGGAAGCTGGGCATGCTGCAGTCCATGGGGTCACAACGAATCAGAAACAACTGAATGACTGAACAACAAAAAGACTACCTTTTTCCAATCCTGTAACTTTTAAACACATTTTCTTTGCTGCAATAAATGGCTGCTTTTCCTCAGAACTGAATAAGGTTAAGTCACAGTGATGAGTCTGGTCTTCAGAGCATGTTCGTTCTAATTTAGGAGTATAATTAGAAATGCTGCTGGAGAAGGTCATCTTTCAGAAATTATGATGCTAAATTTCTTCTGCTGGAAAGATCTTCAAGCCAGAGACTTTTTTCCTCTATACAGACCTGAGCAGAAAGTCTCCAACATCACTGAGAATACATGAACACTGACATGAGAAATGTTTCAAAGCTGTTGACATCACACGTTTCATGTATTCCCTTATCAGTGTGGGGCACAAAAACAATTCAGGTTAATTGTTTAATTCTTAGAGTTTAACAAAATTCTAAAAATAAGATAAACCCTTAGTGTTAGATGTTTAGTTGGATGTTATTAAAAAGTACCTTACATGTCTTAGAATTAAAGTTAATAGGGAGACAATCTTTAGCCCAGTCAGAGCTTTTAAAGGATGGGTATCATTAACTGAGCTTCCCTGGTGGCTCAGACAGTAAAAAAAAAAAAAAAGAAAGAAAGAACAAGACAAGACAACTGTCTGCAATACAAGAGCCTTGGGTTCAATCACTAGCCAAGAAAATCCCTTGGAGAAGGTAATGGCAACCCACTCCAATATTCTTGCCTAGAGAATATGGATAGAGGAACCTGGCAGGCTACAGTCCATAGGGTCACAAAGAGTCAGACACAACTCAGCCACTAACACTTTCACTTTACTCACCAACACAGACAATGCATGAGCCACACTTTTATATCTTTGTCCTCATCTATTGCAATCTTTCTCCTCAAAACTAAATGTTAAATACAAGATAGTCAGTGTTATTATCTGAACCTGTCATTTAAGTAATGGACTTTTTGTTGAGTCAAAAAAATTGATCAAAATATTGCTAAAGATTTACTTTACATCCTGTTTTGTATTTGGAATAAAGAAAAGGTGTTCTTGGTACACTCACAACCTAAGGATTGATTTAACCCAGGTTCTCTTATACTTCCTCACAGAACTGTCACAGAGTACTCCTTCCCGTGACTTCACAGTCAATAGAACGTTTTTACATACAACATACTAGCTTAACCACAGCAACATATGCTATTTGGGGTTTGGTTTGTCTCACTATCTTCCCTTGTGGCTTAGATTGTAAAGAGTCTGCCTGCAGTGCAGGAGGCCTGGGTTCAATCCCTGGGTCAGAAAGATCCCCTGGAGCAGGAAACAGCGATCCACTCCAGTATTCTTGCCTGGGAAATCCCATAGACAGAGCAGCCTGGTGGACTACAGTCCATGGGGCTGCAAAAAGTCTGACATGACTGAGTACCTAACACAACACACCTTATAAACAGTTGGTAGCGGATTAGTTTGATTTCAAATGAGAGCTTCTGCTTCTGCTAGTGTAGCAACTAGTAACTTCCGTTAGCTATCTAAATATTGATTCTCTCAGCAGGAGAATTTATCAAAACAGCTGTGGTCTGATAACTGTACAACATCACAGAACAGCAGCATTGCAACTTGGAAAAGCGAGTTAAAGGACCTTAGCCTGTGTGTTAGCTGCTCTCCTTTGCATATTGTTGCATATAAACATTTCTTTATCCTTCTAACAAACACCCGATGGCTTTTATAAAATACCATTTAATACCATTCCACGCTTATTGTAAATTCTATCTTTGTTAAAAAAAACATTCAATTCCAGTTTTGGAAATGCTGCATTTTATCATTATTTATTCAGGATACAAAATCCCCTAATAATTGCCTGAAGGCAATCATCATTTTAGGCTTAATCTGAGTGAGTGAACTCAGTGTGTAGTTTTGGAAATGAGAATGGCCCAAGGACTTTCATCTGTACTTCAAGGCATGTAAGAATATTAACAATTTAGAAGTTGCAGTCCTGAACTGGAGACTGAGAGAGAGGACCACATCATGTTTTTCACTGCATAACTGACTAGAGTGGGTCAAAAGACAAAAGACAAAACTTCTAGAAATAGAAGCACAGTAATGGTATAGATTTAGAATGACACAGAACCTGACCTGTGTTGGAAACCCAATGAATGGATGCAAGAAGGGAGGGGTCTGGTTTTCTCTTAGGCACTCAGAGTTTCCTGAAAGAAGTACTATTTTAAAGTTCTCTGGGGCAATCTACATCACTGGCAAACTTAATTTTCTAAAGCCAAATTTGGGACAAAGAGTCCAGAGTAAAGAACAGCATGTTTATTGCCTGGAGTCTGTTGGAGACCTAAATTATAGATTTTGAATATAAAAACTCTCTTGCCTTCAAATAAGAAACTGATGTTTTTGAAGCTCCAAACTTTGAAATGAAAATAGAAAGCTATTCTTTTAGCTTGAATTAGAAAGAATTGAAAGATAATGGGAAATTTACCAATGATAATACAAACTATGAAAATGAGAACAGTGACAGTCTTAAACTTCTTATAGCAGATAGTCATTATTTGGCATCAGTTACTCTTTTCCTATTTTCAGAATTTTACAAGCTGTCATTTCTCCATTTTTTCAAAAGATATCTTATGTATATTCTGCTTAAAATGCTGGGTGACAACACATATATCATGAGGTTTACTTTGACTTTCATTTCTGAATTTGATCTATAATAACCTCAGGAAAATGGTAAGAATATGGCTTCTAAGTTTTTACGGGAAAATGTATGAACTCCTGTTTTAGGGATGGTGACCAGCTGACACTTGTTATTACAGGTGACAATGAAAACACCAATATAAACTGCTAAAGCTAGCACGTCGGTTTTCATGCTTTTTTCTTCTTTGCTTTGAAGCAAAAACTTTAAAATGGGGGCTTTCTTCACCCTTCAAATATAGCTGGGCTTTGTGTGCAGAACTTGTTCTGAGCCAGGATAAGTTTCCCTCAGGCTGGATGGCTGCTTTGAGAAATGAGGGGGGAAAAAAAGGTGATGAGTACATTACTGTCTCTGTGTGTGTTTAATACAGCCCAGAAGGCAAGTTATTCTGTGACAGAATCTCTATGGCTATTATGCTCTGATATTGGCGCCCATAGATCTTCCTCAATCAGACCTTGATAATACTGCAGGCCCCTTCCTTTGGCGAAGGAAAAGAGGAATATAACAGTAAACAGGATCAATTGATTATGCCAGCTGTCTCTTTTCAGAGCAGACTAGGTATTACCCATCCCTCCCCTGGGACTAGGCCAAAAAAGGACTGAATTATTATAATTAAGATTTTCTAATTTTGGGGTCGTATTTATGGATTCAGTCTCTAAGCATGGTCTGTGACTATCAAATGAAGCCATCTCCTTGAAAACAAAAATATCTTATTTCCTTCAACTAATATGTTATTTATCAATTAGTAAAAGAAGAAAAAACACTAAAATGTTAAAATCTTGGCTCCTCTGCTTAATGGCCTCATAAACTTGAATGAATTGCTTAACTTCTCTGTCTCAGTTTCTTAATCTGTATAATGGAAATGATAATAGGTGCTCCTCTGGTGTAACTGCAAGGATTCAAAACATATATATTTAAAGAATGCTGAACAGCGAATTGCATCTTATAATTGTTCCATAATTATTAATCATTACTATAATTAATAAAACTCCTAAGGATTTGTACACAGAAGTACGACCAAAATTTGACATTGACTTTTGTGTATGTTTAAAGAGCCTTAAGGCTTGGTTTGATATGACTTTTGTTGAAGTATGGTTTTAGTTCCTATAAAAACAATCTTAGCATTTTTTAATGAAATGTAGTTACATCAGAGAGATTTCAGGTTTGTTTTCAGACCACCAAAGTAAAATCAATATCACAATAAAGTAAGCCACATGAGTTTTTTGGATTCCCAGTGTATATAAAAGTTATGTTTATACTATATTTTACTGTATTAATTGTGCAATGGCTTTATATCTCAAAAACCAATGTGTATACCTCAATTTAAAAATATTTTATTGCTAAGAAGTGCTAATCATCATCTGAGCCCTCAGCCAGTTGTAATCTTTTGGCTGGTAAATGAGAATGCAGTCCAGCTGATGCACTAGTGTTTTGCTTTGAGGGACCCTCTTTGCAACCCCATGTACTGTAGCCCACCAGGCTCCTCCATCCATGGGATTTTCCAGGCAAGAATACTGGAGTGGGTTGCCATTTCCTTCTCCAGGGGATCCTCCCAACCCAGGAATCTAACCCGGGTTTCCCCACATTGCAGGCAGAGACTTTACCGTCTGAGCCACCAGAGAAGTGAGAGACCCCAGGCAAATAACCAAACACTTCCCTGGTGGCTCAGCAGTAAAGAATCTGCCCATAATTCGAGAGACCCAGGTTCAGTCCCTGGGTTGGGAGGATCCCCTGGAGAAGGGAATGGCAACCCACTCCAGTATTCTTACCTGGAAAATTCCATGGACAGAGGAATCTGGCAGTTTACAGTCCATGGGGTCACAAAGAGTTGGACAAGACTGAGCAGCTACCACCATACCATACGTGGACTTTTGATCTACAGAATTATCATCAAATAAACATGGGTTTTCAGTTGCTAACTGTGTAGCAGTGGAAAACTATTAATAATACATCACTTAATTATAATCACATGCTTCTTATAAACATATATTCTCAGCAACTCAGAAGCTCCCCTGTATATTAATTCATTAAAATGAGCCAAAATGTTAGGTTCTGCCATGGCTCTGCCTTCTACTCTTGCATTTCCTTTCTGATGCTTCCCACTTCCATGGAGGTGGCTTTACCCTCCAGCCATACATTTATCATTTCTAGAGACAGAAGAATGCCAATAATGATGAAAGCAAACTGTATCCTCTCATTTACTCAGCCTCCTATCAGTATCTCATGACAATGAGAAATGCATCTGAAGAGATAACATCTCCTGAAAGACCATCACGATAGACATTGATGTTCACAGGTGTCTCAGTGAATGATTAAGTCTGTGGATACCATAAAGAATGCACAGCAGGGTACAGTATCAAGCTCCATGAGTAATTTTATGCTGTCAACTTATTCTGCCCATAGTGGAAAATGGAGTGATAGTAAAACCTCTGTAGTCAGAGATAGACTCTACTTCAACTTCTCTTTACCACATAAACACTCTATTTCCTGCCCTTGTGACACTTGTGTCACCAAAACCCTAAAAATGCAACCCTTTTTTTCTGCAGTTTGTACAACCTATCTCTAAACATAATGTCACAGGACAAAGCTTTCTCAAGGACAGCAGAATAATATCCACATATGAATCTTTTCCTTTGCTAAATTTAAACCAGCTCCCTCTCATAAAACAACACAACTCAGCTAATTTTTTTTTATAGGCTTCAGACCTTATATCTCATTTCTAAACTCTTAATAGCAATAGCCACCCAGACATTGAAGCTCTGGGTTAAGTGACGAAACATGTAAAAGACACTGGATTTTATATAATTTAGATGCTATTTCAATCTTCACTAAACTGTCAAGCAAACAAATGTTCAGGTACTAAGTTTCAAAGATAATTAAAAGAGAAAAGAAAGCCTTTAAAATAAACCTATCAACTTATTTTCCATAGGAAAATAAAAGGTTCTAATCCTTTCAAAATGAATAGCAACAAAATTAAATTATATTCAGCTTGATCTAATTTTTGAAAAGGTAAAAGAAAAATATTAGCTAGAAAAAAATGTTTTGCCAAGGCCCATGAGCTTCAGCTAAACTAAACACTACTTCCCTAGCATATTTCTAATTAAATATGCAATTAAAATGTTCACTGCCCCTAAGGCCTCTCATCCTATTTAAATAGCTTCTTGTCCTACTTTAAAAGGCGAGTTATAATTTTTCAAGTGTTTTTAAAAATCCTTTAGATTTGCTATGTGATTTCTTGAACAAGCTTATTCCTCACTAAATGTATGAAGTTAGATACATGAACAATTCTTTACATATTTAATAAATTGATACCTCTAAGTAGTTTATATGTCAAAGGACACACAAAAATCTGAAATGAGTGCCTTTAAAAATAGCATGATTCAGATTCTGTTACCTACATCTACATATATATATATATATATATATATATATATATACCTTTATATATATATAAAGGTACCAATGGAAAACTATAAAATCAATATTGCAACTAATTGTATATCAAGTATATATTATCTAAAAGATATGAAGCTTTACATTTCCTTCAAATATGCTTCTCTCCTCCCTTCATGTTATTGTTGTTTTTTTTTATTTATATGTTAAATTTTATTTCATTTTTAACATTCAACTCAAAACATTTCTTGCCCATCATTCCACTCAGACTTGCTCAGACTTGATAAAATTTAAATGTTTAAATGACAAAGAAAGTCCGTTATACAGATTTGTTCTCTCCTAAGATGGTGTTATACATGTTTTAATTCCAGATATATAAGTGTTGTTTTTGTGTTGGTGTTTTCTTTCTGGCTTTCTGCACTGATGGATAATCGTTAATTATCTCACTCTCAAATCATGATTGAGTCAGTGATGTATTAGATTGTCTTTCCCAGCATTTTCGGCAGCTCATCATATTGGCCACTCTTCATCAGTATGAATATTCAGGGTTGCCTTAACTGGATTCCTCTCTGCATCTTCTCCAGTAGCATTTAAGTTCTTTAAGGACTACTGGACCATAGCTTTGTTTGTACCTTTGTACCTTTGTACTTTGTTTTGTCATTGCCAGCAATTGTAGGTTTGTTTTCCTTGAGTAAGCATCTTTTATTTTGTGGCTTGTGATTTTGGAGTCTTCTGTTGAGAAGTGATGTTGAATGCGTTTTCTGAATGTTGTTAGCCAGATCTTCTTTAATCATGTATTTAGTTCTTTCTTTTGATTATAGTGGTATATCATTTGGCTTGAATTTGGTTAGTTTGTTTCATCAGTTGCTGTCATTGCTCTGCATATTTAAATATGTTCACCTTGTCTATATTTTCCTTTGTGTTGTTCAGATTTTAATTTTTTCTTAGCATTTTTGTCATTTTGATTTCTGTTCCAGAATTCAGTGTCTTTGCTATTTGTCCCATGTTTCCCTAGTAGATCTCTGCTCACTTTACTGAGATTTTAGTATCTGTTGTTAGAAAGTGATGGTCATAGATAAGTACTATGTCCATTGACCCAGTGCCCTCTTTGTCTCAAGTGCTCTCATATGGGCTTTCATTTGCATTGATGTCCAGTACCATACTGTCTTGATGATGTGCTTTTAATCAAGTGACTGATTGCTTTACTCTAGCATTCTTCAGTCATCCAATCCAGAACATGATCCAGAGGCAGAAGATTGGATTCCAATAGAAGAACAACAATGGAATAGAAAACAAGATTTCAAAAAAATCAACAAGAAGATCAGGATCATAAGAACTCACAAAGAAAACTCCAACATATAAACTTATAGGAATCCCAGAAGAAACAAGATCATGAGATCAAATCAAGATATAGAACTCATGGGAAGTAATAGGAGGAAAGTCACAGATAACATCACCCATGGTGTTCAAATTAACAAAGATCAAACACAAAGAAAAATATTAAAATAAGCAAGGAAAAACAACAAATAACACACAAGATTCCTATCAATAGAAACTTTCAGGCCAGGATCAAATGGCAAGACATACTTAAAGTGATGAAATGAAGCCCAGATTACTGTAGCAAGGATCTCATTCAAATACGAAGGAGAATCAAAAGCTTTACAGACAAGCAAAAGCTGAGAGAATTCAGCACCACCAAACCAGCTCTCAACAAATTCTAAAGAATCTAGACAGGAAACACAAAGGGTGTATAACATAATAATAAAATAAACAAAAGACTCATAGTTTCCTTAATTCCCCCAAACTCAAAGCTGGCCTATTGGAAAAACAAAGTGTAAAGTGGACTCTAAGGCACGGAATGGAAAAGGACCAATAGACTTTAAAACAGGCTTGAAAAGAGATCATACAAAACAAAGGCCAATCCAAGAAAGATCTAATAAATATAAATCAATATAGGAGCATTAAAATTTATAAGACAAATGCTAAGCACTCTTTAATAACTTCAACTTATGGACAGGGAAACAGAAAATGCAAACTTTAAATGATACATTAGATCAGTTAGACCTAATTGATATCTATAGGACATTTCACCCCAAAAACTTTCAAAATTAAATTTTTCAGTGAACTCACATCAATTCAAAAAGATTGATCCAAATTCTATTCAAACCAGAAAAAGACTGATAAAATGACTGAGATGCCAACAAATCACAGAAGAAATTAAAGAAATCAAAATATGCATAGAAACTAATGACACAACAAAGTTTGCAACCAGGCATATCTAGCAAGAATTCCAGACAAGAAAGCATCATAGGTTCTTTGAGTAGAAAATCGACATAGAAAAATTGTTAAAAGGTATAATCATTAAAAAACATAAGAGTCAATGAAAGAAAAGGAAAAAATTCTTAATATTGCCCAGAGCACAAAATACCTAGAATCAGCATTGTGATAAATCTAATGCCAATTAAATGGCACAATCTGGGAAAACAGAATTCATAGAAAAATAAAATGTTCCCTGAACCAGGACAAAACTTAACAGAAGTCAGAAATTTTCCAGCAAATCTTCCAGCTTCACAGCTGACAGATAAAGCTATTCTACCAAAAGGCTAACAGCTTCCTAAAAATTCATCTGAAAAGATTGAGGCCATCAGGAATACCTTGACATAGATGTCACAAATCCATCAGAATCAGAATCCAGAGATCCACTTTATTCTTCAATATCAAATATCAATTAATTCACCACATTAACAAATTGCATATCATCTCAATAGAATACAGCATTTTATAAAACAAATCATTTATGATAAAAATCATAGAAATAGAATAAGGAAGAACCTCAATCAAAGCTATCAAAGACTAACAGACAAAGTTATATTGGTTCAATGGAAAGCATCAAAACAAGACAAGGGTGTCACCGCTACTACTCAACATAGTTCTGGAAGTTTTGGCCACAGCAATCAGAGCAGAAAAAGAAATAAAAGGAATCCAAATTGGAAAAGAAGAAGTAAAACTCTCACTGTTTGCAGATGACATGATCCTCTACATGCTATGTGATTTCTTGAACAAGCTTATTCCTCACTAAATGTATGAAGTTAGATACATGAACAATTCTTTACATATTTAATAAATTGATACCTCTAAGTAGTTTATATGTCAAAGGACACACAAAAATCTGAAATGAGTGCCTTTAAAAATAGCATGATTCAGATTCTGTTACCTACATCTACATATATATATATATATATATATATATGCCTTTATATATATATAAAGGTACCAATGGAATAATTCAATGAATTTTCAAGTCAAGAATACTAATTTTCATTACTTCAAATAATGCTTCTCTGTACCATGCCTTTAATTCATGTATATACCTATTCAGAACTCTCTACTTTGTTAATAAGTATGGTTGATATGAAAAGTTTATTTCAGTTTTGAATTTGAATCACATTCAGCTTGTAACAAAGGACAAGTGATTGTTTAATTAGATCTCTAAGCTGTCCATTTTATCACGTTCCACTGAAAAAGTAAATCAGTGACTAACGCTGCTGTTACTAGAGTTTCTTGGTAAAATTTAATTATTGTTTAAATGTTTGTTTCTTTGACAGTGGTCGGGCTTTAAAAAAAAATTTGTGGTTGTTCCTAGGAAGATACCGAACTATTAACAGATTTCAAGTTCTCTCCTAAGAAGGCAACCCTGGTGATTATACTAGAAAAATGTAAGTTTGTGAATTTCAGATCATAAGTAAGTGGTTGTTTTTGCTGTTCAGTCACTAAGTCATGTCTGACTCTTCTGCAACTGCATGGACTATAGTACGTTAGGCTTCTCTGTCCTTCATTATCTCCTGGACTTTGCTCAAATTCATGTTCATTGAGTCAGTGATGCTATCTAACCATCTTATCCTCTGTCTTTCTCTTCTCCAGCCTTCAGTCTTTCCCAGCATGAGGGTTTCTTCCAATAAGGCAGCTCATCATATCAGGTGGCCAAAATATTTGAGCTTAAGCTTGAGCATCAGTCCTTCCAATGAATATTCAGGGTTGATTTCCTTAAGGTTTGACTGGATCTCCTTGCTGCCCAAGGGACTCTTAAGCATCTTCTCCAGCAGCACAATTCAAAAGCATCAATTATTTGGCTCTCAGCCTTCTTTATGGTCCACCTCTCACATCCATACATGACTACTGGAAAAACCATAGCTTTGACTATATGTACCTTTGTCAGCAAAGTGATGCCTTTGCTTTTTAACACACTGTCTAGGTTTATCACAGCTTTCCTTCCAAAGAGTAAGCATCTTTTAATTTTGTGGCTGTGATGATTTTGGAGTCCAAGAAAATTAAATCTGTCACTGCTTCCACTTTTCCCTTCTATTTACCATGAAGTGATAGGACTGAATGCCATAATCTTAGTTTTCTGAATGTTGGGGTTTAAGCCAGCTTTTTCACTCTCCTCTTTCACCCTCATCATGAGCCTCTTTAGTTCCTCTTCACTTTCTGCCATTATAGTGGTATATCATTTGCATATCTGAGGTTGTTAATATTTCTCCCTGCAATCTTGGTTCCAGTTTGTGATTCATCCAGCCTGGCATGTCACATGATGTACTCTGCATATAAGTTAAATAAGCAGGGTGACAATATACAACCTTGTCATACATCTTTCCCAATTTGGAACCAGTCAGTTGTTCCAGATCCAGTTCTAACTGTTGTTTCTTGACCTGCATACAGCTTTCTCAGTCAGGCAAGGTGTTCTGGTATTTCTGTCTCTTCAGGAATTTTAAGTGTGAGAAGGCAAAAAATAAGTGGCAAATACTTAGAAAGCAAAGATGTTTTAGTTTTACTATTTGTCCCACCACCACCCTGTATTTCCCTAGTAGATCTCTGAATAATGTGTCTTTTTAATTTTTTAATGGCACTGTTAATGTAATTCTGAGATGAATCATAGAAACTAGTATCAAGCAATGTTGAAATATATCTGAAGAGAAAATCAGATGGTGAGAGTATCATATAGATAAGTAATGGTGGGAGTTTGTATTTTAATACTCTTTCTGCAGGGTAATCTCTATATTTACTAAAATTAGGCACATGAAGGCCATGTGACCCAGTGGTCCCTCTTCCTGTATAACTACAAAGCTCAGCTCTCATTAAGGACAAGAAGACCACATGTAAGGACATTCATTTGAGCAGCATTTATGGGAGAAATGGCCTGGGGACACAAATTGCCATCACTAAAGACTGGATAAGATAGATGCATATTTCAATATATTGAATAATTGGAAAAAAATGTGCCAAATGTGCATAAGTAAATACGACTATATCTTAAAACTATGTTATTGAACAACAATGGAATAGAAAACAAGATTTATATAAAAACATATATAAATCATACATATGACAACAGATCAGCTGATACATAAGAATTTTCTCTGTCTGTGCTATGTATACTCAAAGAGTAATCTACTCTTTGCAACCCCAAGGACTGTAGCCTGCCAGGCTACTTTATCCATGGAATTTTCCAGGCAAGAATACTGGAGTGGGTTGCCGTTTCCTTCACCAGGGGATCTTCCTGACTGAGGGATCAAACCCACATCTCTTGGGTTTCCTGCATTGTCAGTCATATTCTTTACCACTGAGACTCATGGGAAGTCCTTGAATTTTCTTTAGAAACTTAGAGTCAACTGTAAAGTCACAGATAACATCACTTCCATGGAGGGGCAATGTGGGGATGGGGATTTTTATTTCTTGCTTTATCACTTATAAATGTTTATATGTTTTACTAAGAAAAAATTAAATTTAGTAATAAGACCATATTGTGACGATTACATGGAAAAAAAAAAAGAAAACAGTAGATGCCTATGAGGTAGAATGGAATAGGGTTGGGGCATTCAAGAAACATTTCACAGGGTGATGATCATAATGGATAATGTGACATGGACTGAAGGTTTTGATTAAATACTCTGCATCTGAAGCTCAAAATAAAATCTGATAAAATGCAAATAATACTACTGAATACACATTTACTCAGGAGAATGGCTGGATATACTTTATGATCTATTTACATATAAACAATGATAGGCTCATTTAAGACTTTCTTCTTTTATCTTTCCTCCCAGGTTTACTCAATAGCCTTTTAGTCTAGTTTTAATTATAGAACCTGAAAGCATTCAAATTTGGTCTATAATTCATTCTGTTAATAATAAAATAAGAGTTTTTCAAAGTTAGACTGTTTTCCATAGTTTGCCTTTATTTGCTTTTGCTGAATATGAAAGTGTTTAAGGTTTTGATTTTCTTGTTTCTGCAAACTCAAAGCTAGGTCTATTTAGAAAATAAATAGTGATTTATTAGTGATATGAATACATGCATGCTCAGTCATATCCAACTCTTTGTAACCCAGTGGACTCTATCCCACAAGGCTTTTCTGTCCATGGAATTTTCCAGGCAAAAATACTGGAATGGGTTGCCATTTCCTTCTCCAGAGGATCTTTCCAACCCAGGAATTGAACTCAGAGATATGAAAGAGTCATCCCAAAAACAAAAGCCTGTAATTCTGTAGAGGCAATGTTCTAATAAATGCTGAAATAAAAACAATTTAATAGCATTAAAATTTATAATTACAGATCTTAAAATTTCATAATTTTTCTCTTATTTAAAAATAGCACTTTTGTCTCAGCCCCGGTAACATATGTGATATTCTAACTTATTTGAACATGTTATTCTAAAGGAAACATATGAAAATATTAAATATGCCATATTTTCTTATTTTCAGGGTTTAAAATTATTTTGTATAATTGTTATTATAATATATACAGTTAACCCTTGAAAAACAGGTTTGAATGATCTGATGCACTTACACATAAATTTTTTTCAGTAAACTACTGCCCACCCTCCCTATCTGAAGGCTCCACATCCGGGAATTCAACCAACCTCAGATGCAAACTTAATACATGATCCAAACTTGGTTGACTATGCTGGTGCAAACCAGATATAGAAGACTGACTCTGATTTTTGAATGTCCTGGTATTTTGGTGTCTGTGGCAGGTCCTAGATCTTCTCCCCTGTGTGTACCAAGGAATGACTATATGAACATTGCTCGCTAATATTAAATGTTAATAATTACTGTCTTATACATGTTGTTGGTTTTGTTCGGTCACTAAGTCATGTCTGACTCTTTGCAGTCCCATGGACTGCAACCCACCAGGCTCCTCTATCCATGAGATCTTCCAGGCAAGAATACTGGTGTGGGTTGCCATTTCCTCCTCCAGGGGATCTTCCCATCCCAGGGTTCAAACCTGCATCTCCTGCATTGGCAGGTGGACTCTTTGCTACTGAGCCACCAGGGAAGTCTTAGACATGGAATCGACAAAACAAGTAGAAAAAATTATACTGTTAAAAGACACCTTATTTCCTAAGTATTAATATTGTCATTTTAAAAGGAACAGTATAGAGTCAATCCAACTTCAGTCTAAAGCTAAAAGGAAAAGAAGGGTGTGCTTATAGACCCATATTGTATCTGGAGTTTTATTTTTACTTCAGTAGCACAAATCACTACTGATGATGAGGTAAGAAATGGAGCCTAGAACTCAGCATTGATGTGCCTCTATAAGATATATTTAAGAAAATGTTTGGAAAATCTAACTGTGTGCCCACTCAGATTACTCAAGTTGGCAGGTTCTCATCTGGGAAAGGCAGAATTTCATAGCCAACAAATTTAAGAATGTGTCTAGCCTGGAACTAGGGAGATTCAAGAAGCTGCAGCACTAAACTTGCCCTTGCCAGATATTTTCCAATGCCCGCTGCTGAAAGTCAGTTCCTTTAGCTAATCACAGTGAGATGTAACTTGCATAAGATGTTTGTGTGAAAATGTGTATTTTTACCAAGGTTCTCTAAGGCTATTTCAGCTTCCTCAAAGGAATTACATATGGTATGAGGTGAATTTTGAAAAATGGATAGGAAAAATTGGCATGAAAAGATGGAAGTGGAGGCAAGTCAAGTCAAGGGAACAGCTTTAACTTGACATGGAAGTTTTCAAATGTGACATGTGTTCAGAGATGCAGGGAATTTATGCAGGAGAGTACTGAGAGATAAGACTGGAAAGAGGGCTTGTGGTTACTTTGTGTATAATTTGAATTTAAACTTAAATATCTGGATTTGAATATTTATCAGCATTCCCAGATTATCATGCCCCATTGAGCATACCCCCATATGTGTATATTTATTCATTATAAACATGCACTCATATATGAATACAAAATATGCATGTTTATATGAAACAAATCTAAAGTTTTAGAGGCTGTTATAAAAATACATAGAAATAGAATTTTAAGACTAAGAACCCGAATGGATTGTTACACAACCTCCTAGAGTCAAAGACTCTAATTCAAAGACCAAAGTTATAATAGGCTTCCCTGGTGGCTCAGATGGGAAAGAATCTGCCTGCAATGTGGGAGACCTGGGTTCAACCCCTGGGTTGGGAAGACCCTCTAGAGGAGGGCCTGGTAGCCCACTCCAGTATTCCTTCCTGGAGAATCCCCATAGACAAAGTAGCTTGGTGGGCAACAGTCCATGGGGTCTCAAAGAGTCGGACATGACTAAGTGACTAAGCACAGCACAAAGTTTTAATAAGTAATAAAGGTTATTGAACATGGAAGTGATGTACTGATCTCAAATGTTGCCATCTTTACCCAATAATTGTCTTCCATTAGAAAAATTTTACAACAGTTTGATATAACATAATTACATAAATTCAATAAGTTAAAGAAATATAAAGAAAATACAACACATAGACCTGAAACAAATATTCTCTAGGTATACTCTGTAGCTCTGTATTTATCTTAAAAACGCTTATGAGGAGAGTTCATCTTGTCCCAGTTGTCTGATACAGGTTTGCATGTGGGTGCTAAGTCACTTTGGATGTGTCTGACTCTGTGTGACCCCATGGACCATAATTCACCAGTCTCCTCAGTCCATGGGATTTTCCAGTCAAGAATACTGGAGTGGGTTGGCATTTCCTCCTCCATGGGATCTTCCCAACCCAGGGATCAAACCTGGGTCTCTGCATTGCAGGTGGATTCTTTATCATCTGAGCTAGCAGGGAAGCCAGAAACTGGTTGAGAGCAGTTTAACTCTCAAGCCATACTTTGTGTACCTGTGTAGACTCTCAGAGACTCTGGTTGGAGGAGAGAGGGTTGAGAAAGATGAATCTGGTGGATGTTTGAAACTTTATTTCTACAGCAGCATCTCTCATCATCCAGCCTGTACACTGAGCCTTCAAGAGAATTACATCTGATAAAATCCCCCTGCTTTCAAGATAAAAAGTGAAAAAACACTGGTTAAGTGTTTTACAATGCCAAAAGGAAGCAGGATTTCTTTCCAATCAAATAAAATTTCACACTTAGTTTTGCTACAGTTTCAGATCACTGTCAACTGGATAGTGTTGTAGTGCTGGTTCTCAATAGAAATTTACATATTTTTCAATTATGCTTCTTAGACAAATAGCATTAAGACAAAGTTTACTCTGATAACACGGTCTGGCAATGGAGATATACAAATTATTACACTGCAGGGTTGTTGTTGTGGTTCAGTCATTCAGTCACGTCCAACTCTTTGTAACCCCATGGACTGCAGCACTACAGGCTTCCCTGTACTTCACCATCTCCTGGAGCTTGCTCAAACTCATGTCCAGTGAGTTGGTGACAGCATCCAACCATCTCATACTCTGTTGTCCCCTTCTCCTCCTGCCTTCAATCTTTCCCAGCATCAGAGTCTTTTCTAACGAGTTGACTCTTCACATCAAGTGGCCAAAGTACTGGAACGTCAGCTACAGCATCAGTTCTTTCAATGAATATTCAAGATTGATTTCCTTTAGGATTGACTGGTTTGATCTCCTTGCAATCCAAGGGACTCTCAAGAGTCTTCTCCAACACCACAGTTCAAAAGCATCAATCCTTCAATGGTCAGCCTCCTTTATGGTCCAGCTCTCACATCCATATGTGGCTACTGGAAAAACCATAGCTTTGACTATACAGACCTTTGTTGGCAAAGTAATATCTCTGCTTTTTAATATGCTGTCCAAGAATGAAATGCTCATATTATTTTCTCTGTCACACTAAATAAAAATAGAACAAGGTAGAATAAAATCTCTCTTAGTGTAGAAGTCATTGAATATCTTCCTTTGAAGGAAGCATATTAATCCAGTTACTTAAGAGAAATGATTCTTGTTGTTAGTATGAAATTCTACTTATACTGTTCGGCAAAAACAAAAATTCAAAATTTCATATTTTGGCAACTAAAGTTTATTCTTGGCAAAGATAGATAATTGATGTAAATAAGTGATATTTTGTAGGAAAACTAGGTAACTGTTTTACTAATGGAAAATTGTTAAATTCAGTGTAAAATTAGCTTTCAAACTTTGCTACAATGGTAGTAAGTTTTCATGAATCAATACTATGAAGTTACATATGATTACAATATGCCAAATTAATACACATGAACATTCCTCTAATATACATACCACAAGAATTATGTACACCTAATAGCTGGAAAAACTAAGATTGCGAAATACTAGCCAAGATTTCTTAATAATAATTATTATGTTTTGTTATCATGGGAAAAGGGAGTAAGTAGGAATATAAATACAATTTAAACATATATACAAAAGTTTAAGAGGAGGCAAAAGATGATGGAGAAAAAAAACCTGGATTTTTCCAGAGAGACTGATCATCATCACATTTGTTTCTTCCAGAAGATAATCCTTTCTGATTAAGACTGTAGATCAGTGTGAACAGAAACTCCTAGAAGGAAGCTCAAGTTAAGAGTTATTCTCTGAAAAAATGAAACTTCTTTCCTTGATGGTTTACTGTTGCCTTCACCGTCGTTAATGTTCCACGCTACATTTAAAGTTTAAAAGGTTAATAAGCTCTTGTTGTCTCTTAAAACTGACACAGGTCCCCCCAAATTGGGAAAGCAGTATCTTGAACAAGTGTGACAACATAAAGGGACCGGACTGGATGTAACAACCAGGGCAACATCCAGCAGCAGCAGCACCATGAACCCCAGTGACGGTGGTACTTAGGGTGACACTAGAGAAAAGGGGCTCGGATGCAAGTGTAGAGACGTCAAGAAACATTTACAAGGGACTAGCTGAGGAAGAAATCCACAGTAGGTTCGTATGGTATTCAATAAATGATGAGATAAAAGTGGTTTTAGAGTATAATTGACACTACTTTTAAGCACTCATGGTTAAAAGATAAAATTTTGTCTTCAGTAAAAATTGAATGATTAATACAACATGGTTCTCAAGGTAATAAGCAACTGTCGTTCTTAGATACATCTTTATTACAGGTGTGCTTTACATCCTTCTCTATATACACTGCAGAATTTGTAAAGCTTGCATTCACTGATACAACACTGTTCTCAATATACCAAGCAAGGAGCATTCTTTTTTGTTGTTGTTGTCATTAATCTACCTCGTTGTATATGCATGTAGAGAGCTGTGTGCAAACACTTATTTAGCATTCTTAGAAATATCTTTGTTATAAAAGAAGGACTAGTGAAATGATACTTAGATACATACAAAAGATACATATACGTTTTCTAGTGGTTATGAACATTCTTATGTGGTACATGGGCTTCCTTTGTAGCTCAGTTGGTAAAGAATTTGCCTGCAGTGCAGGAGGCCTGGGTTCGATCCCTGGGTTGGGAAGATCCCCTGGAGAAGGAAATGGCAACCCACTCCAGTATCTTTGCCTGGAAAATCTCATGGACAGAGGAGCCTGCGGGACTGAAGTCCATGGGGTCACAGAGTCGGGCATGACTGAGCGATTAACACACATGTGGTACATACATTTATAGGTAGCCTGCTTCTCCCAACAGACAACACTTGGCTGTTGTCTTGCCAAATCTAACTGCTAAGTGACTTACAAGTGTGCAACTATCCCAGAGTTTGGTTGTTTCAATTAATTCTTTGATATATAAAATATGCAAGAAGTATAACTCTTGGTTGGAACCCCAGAGAAACATCTATTTAGAAATCCAAAATTTTATCCTATCAAAATTTATCCGAGCATAGAAAGATCTTTCTCTAACATCACTTATTCCCTTGACAGATAAAAGTAATGCTGTGTCTTCTGAACAAGTTTCATTCATAAGTTCACCAAAACATTCATTTTAAGTCATCCATTCATTCATTCAATGAATATTCACTAAATTCTGGCTATATGCCATGCATTTTTCTAAGTACTGGAGATGTGTTGGCAAAGGAAATCAAATTTCTACTCCTTCATAAAACTTATATTCTGGGGGGAGGGAAGGTACAACAAGAATACAGGCAATAAATAATACAGCAAATAATCACAACCTATCCTGTGCAATATGCATTGTGGCATAATAAATACAGTGAATACATTTAGTATTACTTTTAAGTAGTAGCAAACCTGTTCCATTTTGATGTGCTCATTTACATTTTAACCACTGTTCAGTTCAGTTCAGTCGCTCAGTCGTGTCCGACTCTTTGCAAGCCCATGAATCGTAGCACGCCAGGCCCCCCTGT
The DNA here is from genome assembly GCF_016772045.2 of Ovis aries. Classification (NCBI taxonomy): domain Eukaryota; kingdom Metazoa; phylum Chordata; class Mammalia; order Artiodactyla; family Bovidae; genus Ovis; species Ovis aries. The sequence goes on from NC_056063.1 coordinate 65,623,316, forward strand.
CCATCACCATCTCCCGGAGTTCACTCAGACTCACGTCCATCGAGTCAGTGATGTCATCCAGCCATCTCATTCTCTGTCGTCCCCTTCTCCTCCTGCCCCCAATCCCTCCCAGCATCAGAGTCTTTTCCAATGAGTCAATTCTTTGCATGAGGTGGCCAAAGTACAAGTTTAACATCATTCCTTCCAAAGAAATCCCAGGGCTGATCTCCTTCAGAATGGATTGTTTGGACCTCCTTGCAGTCCAAGGGACTCTCAAGAGTCTTCTCCAACACCACAGTTCAAAAGCATCAATTCTTTGGTGCTCAGCCTTCTTCACAGTCCAACTCTCACATCCATACATGACCACAGGAAAACCATAGCCTTGACTAGATGGACCTGTACCCTTTAGAAACTGTGTTAGAGTGCAACTAACAAAAATCTGCTGTAGCGTCTTAACCAGATGAGGGCTTCTTTTCTCATACAAAAATGTGAGGCAGTCCAAAGGTTTTCTGTCCAGTGCTTCGGCTATGTATCGACAAGTCATCAAATTGTTTCCATATGCATTCTTTCATTCTGAAGGTAACAAGGTAAATATTTCAGTCTATTTCCATGTACTGTATTCCATAGGAGAGGAAACGGGATTGCACAGAAGAAATGATGCCTTCTCCTTTGAGTCAGCTTCTTAAAGCTATTGCCTGCATCCCTGATCCTTTGACTTCTGCTTACATCACACTGATCATTCCCAGCTACTAATAAGGGTGAGAAATATGGGGTTTTAACCTGAACACACTATTGTCCTGAGGAAAATCAGGATTCTGATAGCAAGCCAGTAGTGAAAGTGTTAGTGGTTCAGTCATATCTGACTCTTTGCCAACCCCTGGACCTTAGCCAGCCAGGCTCCTCTGTCCATGAGATTTCCAAAGCAAGAACACTAGAGTGGGTTGTCATTTCCTTTTCCAGGGGATCTTCCCAACCCAGGGATCAAACCCAGGTCTCCTGCATTGCAGTCAGACTCTATACCATCTGAGCTACCAGGGAAGCCAGTAGGGATAATGAATATTTGACAAGTTCCCAGCAGTCCCAGCCACAGACTGCTAGACAAGATATCTCTAACACAGCAGGGATTTCTGTAACATTAGAGAAATGTTAGAGGTTTCATTAACATTCCTTACTCATTTGGCAACCAGAACAACCTGTGGCATGCTGAGCATGCTCAGAAACTGGTAGAAGGACACCCGAGTAAATAAATGGATGAAGTCTTTCTATCACTGATATGGATACTCCCCTCTTGTCTCTAACAGGGAAAAATCCTAAGTTAAATAGTCCAAAGTATCATGCAGGTGCCCAGGCTGTATTGAGCCCGCAAAGATAAGTAAAGCAAGTCTTTTAGAAAAACTTTAAAATATATCTTAAGAATAATATATATTCAGACTTGCCTACAATATTATATATATGACTAAGCAAATTGTTCTGGGAACACTTAAAAGAAAGAGGGCCTGCAAAAGCCAGATAATAAACTGAAAATGGCTTGTTTATTAAAAACCTGACATATGTGTTAAGTTTGTATTATATATTTCAATTTGAATATAAAATGCTACTATCTGTACAAGTTGTACATAATTTCAAAGAGATGCAAGTGGCATCCTCAGAGAACCTAAATTCATAAGACCAAAAGTATTTTCACATATCAGGCAAATATACAAATGCATTCTATAAAAAAGCTGTATTTTTTGTCTTTCTTAAGTGTGAATGTCTTTTAAAAGTAGTGCTTCTCTGTAGACTTTTTATGTTAGAGCTCTAAGATCAATGTGAATCTTGAGCCCTTATTTTATTTTTATTTTTTGGATGTATCTCTCAGGAAAAGATAAATCATCTATGAAACTCTTATTTGGTAATTATATGAGCTCTTACCTTCTACTAAAATGTAAAAGTTCTTATCATTAAGGCTTACTTTAAAACATAAGGTTATGGAACTGCCAAAAAAAGTAATATCTATATATACATGCACAGTCATGTCTAACTCTTTGCAACTCCATGGACTGTAGCCTACCAGGCTCCTCTGTCCATAGAATATTCCAGGCAAAAATACTGAAGTGGGTTGCCATTTCCTATTCCAGAGGATCTTCCTGACCCAGGGTTGAACACGTGTCTCTTGTGTTTCTTGAATTGGCAGGTGGATTCTTTACCACTGAACCATCTAGGAAGCCTATTATAGATAGATAGATAGATAGATAGATAGATAGATAGATACACACAAACAGACCTATACATATGTATGAAAAATGAAAGAAATATCATGTATGGAAACTGAAGATATTTCTTTCCTGACTCTGTTTCCATGAAGCTGATGGAGTGATCATGATTGAATTTTGTTTCAAGATGATAGAAAACACCATAAATCTTTTTAAAACCTCAGGAAAAACAATGAAAATGTTCATAAGGTGGAAAATAATATGCAAAAAGTGAAAAGGAGTTACCATTTATAGACTCAAGAAGTATGCAAAAAGAAACTCAGTAAAAGTTGATAAATGATTATTCTTCACCAGCATATGATTTTTGATAAAGGGTCGAAAACTCCAGATTTCCTGTTGAAAAATTACCTGGGTTTCAAGTTTTTAAAATTCTAGTCATGTCTTTCTTTTGTTAAGTCTCAGATTCAAACCTGGAAACATCAGGCATGATTAGGATTTGTTTTTTCCCACTGAACGAGATCTGATTTATACATTATCCTTAAAAATGCATTACTCTGATCTGTAAAGTAAGCATAGAAAACACATATGCATGATTGTGCACGTGTGCATTCGTGCGCATGTGTCCTGATGTACATATAGTTATTTATAGGTTGACATAAACAACTTTCTCCAGGTCTTTCCTCCCTGACAATCACACTAAAGAAATTTCATAAGTAACCACACCATCCATGGTTAAGACTGGGGAAAAAAAAAAAGCCAACTTAATCAGTTTTTGTCTGTATAGCTTTCCCTCATTTAAAAATGAGGGAAAACACAGTGCTATGAAAAATTTTCAATAAAGTGCCCTAGCATCTCTGTTCCCAATGTAATACTTCATCATAGGGCTAAATAGTATATGAAATTCCAAATGTTTGCTTCACCTCAGTGTTGAAAAATTCCAGAATTGGTAGTGATGTGCCAGAACACTTCTTCTTCCCAAATCTAATGTGGGGAAAAGGTGGGATGGAATCAGTTATCACTCATTTTAATTATAGTCTGTAATAATGTTAAGTATTTTAAGTTTCATGTAACACTGCGCCTGGCCACAATATATATTTAGAAAAGTTTTGTGGAACGAATGACTAAATGTTATGCACCAAGTCTGAAAAGTGTAGAAAATTATCCCAGCCTTCTTAAATCTTATGAGACCGAAGAGAAATTTTTTCTCAGGAACTGAATGAAGAGTCAATGTTATCCATAATGTCCGCAGGTTAATTTTAATAGTGAATTTCATAAGGTGGTGTTTTATACCCCTCAATAGAAGCCGATGATACCTTGTCAATTATCTGCATTCAGCCCAGCAGAAATAACATGGAGACTAAAAAGAGCAATCCCAGTGTGTAGCTTTCTCATCATCTAATTTGATCTGAAGGCAAAATCTGGATTACCTAAGGCAGGAATATCTAAAATTTAGCATGCATAAGGTTACATGAAGTGATTATAAGAAGAGATATTTCCAAGACTTTGATCCTAGAGTCCCTGATTTGATGGGTTAGAAGGGAGCCCCTAATTTTTTAAAATAAATTATTTCTGTTAACACTTGATAAACACTGATATGTAGAAAGAGTGACCATATCCTTATTTCACAGATATCAGTTTTTGGCAATAAATGTCAACTAGGGGCCTTGAGATCATACTCAACTGCAATAAACAAGAGTGCAGAGATTCCATTTTGCTGATTAAGAGTAAACATGCATATTTTAAATGTAAACATATTAGAGATTTGGATTGATAATTAGAAAAATATTTTGGAACTAATAAGGATATTTGAATAAATAAGAACCTCGCATGATTTGAAGTTAAGAGTTTCATTAGAAAATATATCAGATATTCATCACTTTACAAATGCATGGGTCATAAAAGTACCATGATTCCATGCCATAAAATCTGGACCCAAGTTTAGTCCTTTAAAATTTTAAAAATAGGTGATTGTAATTGCTTAATATAGCCATGAAATTAAAAGATTCAATAAAGACTCCACAAATCAAGGACAACCATATATCTGTGTATGTGTATATAACCATACATTAAGTAAATTGGTTGATGCAATATATTATAATTTTAATAACGAATTAACTTTTGGAGGACTATGTCAAAAATTTTAGAACATTTGATTATGAACCACTGTTTCTATAAATATTGACTAGAATCAACTATTGAGACCACTTTAAGTTTTAAAAATGGCAAAAGCACAAAACTATATACATATTTCTCTTTTGTCAACTTTGAAAATAGGAAACTGTGCATATACACATACGTATGCATTTTATAGGCACATAAATTTTATGTGTTTATAACAATATACAGATCAAAATAACTTAAAATTATAAAATCATGAAGGCATGAGTTTAAAAAACATATTCGTCCTCTCAGGTTTGTTATTTGGCCTGCCAGAAGATAGTTGCTATTGACTCTGAAGCTCTTGGGAATATTAAGGTCTTTATAGGAATCATTTTCTGCCTGGTCTCCATTGACACCAAACAACTTAGATATTGGTGGTCTCTGAGGGTCAGAGTCTAGGGGAAGATCAATAAAAGCTGCAAACAACCTCATGTTGTTTTAGCAGAATTCACAAGGTGAGAGAAAATAGAATGTGCATCTCAACTGTTGACTTCTGTGCCTGGACTCATAGATTAAAAGAAGAAAAACCCAACTAACTTTTAATGTTTAAAATAAGAAAAGCATCAGAGATACATTAACCTGCATGCTTAAGAATAATTATGAGAAATTTTGATGCACTCTCCTCATCTTTTTTTTTAGTCTCATTTACTCCAGTGATATTAAGGTATAAATATCAAATTAAAAATTATACATGTAAGGTATACAATGTAGTGTTAAGTATACCTGTGCAGTGTTGACAACAATCAAGCAAATTAACATACACATCACCTTAAAGAGTTACTAATTTGAGTGTAAGTAGTAAGAACACTTAAGTTAGAGAGGGTGTGGGGGAAAAGGGAACCTTTATACTCTGTTGGTGGAAATGTAAATTGATATAGCTATCATGGAAAACAGCATGAAGCATCCTCAAAAATTAAAAATAGAACTATCATATGATCCAGAAGTCTCACTGCTGGGTATATATTTTAAAAAAATGGAAATGGGACATGTGAGATATTTGTACTCCAATGTGCACTGCAGCATTATTCACAATAGCCAATGCATGGAAATAATCTAAATGCTCAAAGGTTAAAAGAATAAAGAAATACACATTATATATATATATATGTACATACACATACATATATATGTACATTTATACATTATATATGTACATTTATACACATATATATGTACATATAGTGAAATATGTGTGTACATATTTCATTATTTTCATCCTTAAAGAAAATGTCACACATGATCATGTAAATGAATTGAGATGTGTTACACAAGGTTATGATAAACTAGATGCAGATAAATAATGTGCAACATTACTAATATATAAAATATAGCAAAGTTGACCTTAGAGGAAGAGCAGTATGGTAGTTGTGGGGGTCTGACAGAAACAGGGAGACGTTAGTCAAAGTGTACAGGCTATCAATGAGATGAATCAATTCTAGAGATCTAATATACAAAATGGTAATTATAATTAGTAATATATACTTGAAATGTTCCAAAAGAATGGATCTTAGGCATTCTCATCCACCTCTTGAACCATGGGATTATCTGGCAGCTCCAGTTAGAAAGTTGTACACCAGGTCATCTGCTGTGGATACAGTTGGCTTTCAGCTCTTACACTCATCCTTGTAAAGCAGTTCTATAGGTCTTAAGATGCTATCTCAAATTTAGCCAAATCCAAATTTGTAATCTTCCCCCATCCAAACTCAGTCCTTCTAAGACTTTCCCACTTTCAGTGTTGGTTCTCCATCAAGTAATCATCAGTTTGTGATTATAAAAGCCAGAGGATTAAACAGTCATCAGAAATAAATGGAACCTGAAACAAAGCAACAGAAGAAAATTATCATTAATGTCCCTGAAGTAGAAAAATGTTTACATATGCAAAAATATAGTATGAAAATAAACAAAATATTGTGGGAAAATCACTTAAATTGAAAATATAATAGTAGCATGAAAAAATAATAGAAGGATTGTAAAAAAAAAAAGTAGATGCTTAGAAAAGCGCATGCTAACAATGTTCAGAAAATTAAAAGATAAATTGAAGGGAAGAAATAACAAAACTGGAGATCAATAAAGGAAATTTGTATCAAGCTAATAAGAATTACTGAAAACATGTGAAACTACAGGACAAAAAATTAGGAAATAGTATAAAGTCTTTTCTGGACTTCCCTGGTGACAGACGATAAAGAATCTGCCTGCAGTGCAGGAGGCCTGGATTCGATCCCTGGGTTGGGAAGATCCTTGGAGAAAGAAATGGCTACCCACTCCAGTATTCTTGCCTGGAGAATCCCACAGACGGAGGAGCCTAGTGGGCTACAGTCCATGGGGTCACAAAGAGTGGGACATGACTGACTGACTAAGCATGCATGCCTAAAGTTTTTTCTAGAACTTAAGGATAACCTATTCTACTGGGAAAAGACCCACGAGTCCCCAGTAAAACAAAGAAAATACCACACCAAAACACATTACTATGAACATGGAACCAGAAAACAGAGTCTTAAGTTGAAAGAAAAAGTTGCTATACAAAGAGTTAAGAACCAGAAACACATGAATATTTCAAGGAGTAACAGAAGCTGGAAGTCTCTAAGAAGACGCTCACAAGAAAATTAAAAGAATTACCCAGTCTCATTATTAATGAAAAATTTGGATGGATATATATTTTCAGACTCACAAATTTACCAAAAGTACCTCCAAATTACTCAAGCTATTACTTGAGGTGACCTACACCAAAATGAAGGCATGTACCCAGAAAGAATTGAGGACAAAGGTCCGTTTGGTCAAGGATATGGTTTTTCCAGTGGTCATGTATGGATGTGAGAGTTGGACTGTGAAGAAGGCTAAGCACCAAAGAATTGATGCGTTTGAACTGTGGTGTTGGAGAAGACTCTTGAGAGTCCCTTGGACTGCAAGGAGATCCAACCAGTCCATTGTGAAGGAGATCAGCCCTGGGATTTCTTTGGAAGGACTGATGCTAAAGCTGAAATTCCAGTACTTTGGCCACCTCATGCACAGAGTTGACTCATTGGAAAAGACTCTGATGCTGGGAGGGATTGGGGGCAGGAAGAGAAGGGGACGACAGAGGATGAGATGGCTGGATGGCATCACGGACTCGATGGACATGAGTCAGAGTGAACTCCGGGAGTTGGTGATGGGCAGGGAGGCCTGGTGTGCTGCAATTCATGGGGTCACAAAGAGTCGACACAACTGAGCGACTGAACTGAACTGAACTGAAACCATATGTAAGATTAAAAGAATCTGCAGGATGAAAGCAGGACAGAAGGCCTATGGAACAATAAATCCAGATTAGAATAGAAAGAAGGGACATCGAGGAAAACATGGTGTGTTTGACAGGATGGAAATGTTCCATAGTTCTTTCAGAAATTGGGACAATTTGTGATGAATTATGGTGAAAGCTAAGCTGATGAATAAGAGGAGTTCAATAAAATGTCTCCTACTTAAAAATCTTCTTAGCTATCACAATCAAAATAATATTATGAGCTAACCATTATAAAAACAGAAGTATACGTGCATATGAAAGTGAAAGCATTGCTCAATCCTGAATTCTCTAGGCAAGAAGACTGGAGTGGGTTGCCATTCCCTTCTCCAAAGTGTCTTCCCAACCCAGGGATTGAACCCAGGTCTACTGTATTGCAGGCAGATTCTTTACTGTCTGAGACACCAGAGAAACCCCTATATATCTCTACATACATATAGATATATGTGTATATATATGTATATGCATATATATATATATGTGTGTGTAGATATGTGTACATACAAGTGCTGGAGCGGTAAGCATCCAAGGCTATAAAAAGCTACATTTTCATTTACTGTGGTAAGAAAAAACTGAGAAACAATATTGTAAGTAGTATAAGCATATTAAAGGGAAATACAGGGAATTGGTGTCATAGAAGGGTGTGGAACTCACCCCCTACATGTGCGCACACACACATACAAATACATCAAAAATAGATCTACATGTGGAACAATCCTCAGTGAAAACTAACTGGAAACTGTGGAAAGACTCCTAAGCAAACAAGGCTATAAGCAAGATCCACAGGGAACTGCTCAGAAGGGAAGAGAAGTGATTGAGTTAAAATACGTGCCCCTGGGCAGGAGACTCAAAAAAGGACAATACATAGGTGAAAACCCATCCTGGGACATGAGCGGTGAAAGCCACGTATTGGGTCCTACCTTGGCTGGCTGGAGATTTGCTGGAGCTAGCATGAGTGCAAGAGAAAGCCTAGACCCCACTTTGCTCATAAGGTTCCTTGGTAGATGAAAAACTGCTCCAGTAGCTGCTGGGTTTCCCACCACAATCCTGGCACATGCCGCAGCCTGAGCTGAGCTGAACTCTTTAGCCCCACTTACTCCACATCACAGCTCTGCACTAGACCTAGGGCTGCCTCAACAGAGGAGAGAGCTTTGCTGGTGAATACTGAGGTGATTTGGATATGAGGTGGCCCCTGAGCAGGGTGGGGGTGGCCATCGTCAGTGAGTGGTCGGGCAGTGCGATGGCAGCAGCCTGAATCTCTAACAGTGGCTGCTGCACCAAAGCCTGTTGTCGGATAGGAGGTGTGAGCCCACGCAGACACCACCTGTTCTGTTTTATGGCTCCACAATGGAGTGGAGTTGGTAGAGGCTGGGGTACTGACAGACTGTGAGGGACAAAGAGGATATGACCCTGAGGTTGTTTCTGAGCAGGCCAAGGGCAATAGTTCCTGGCACCCACACAGGCAGCACATCAAAGGCAGCTTGGACCTCTGTCTGGAGCTGACTCACCAGAGCACAGGCTCCTTCTTTAGCAAAAAGCCCACAGGGCCCCCTCTGGCTTCAGCACTGCTCCTCTCTGCAGGCTAGTGTCCCAGTGCCGGAATGTGTGCACACATAAACAGGACAGAGTCAGCTGGAATCCAACCCTCAAGGCTTCTGTCCCAGCAACTTGAGATCTGCCCCTGCCCATGATAAGGCAGTGACCAATGAGCAGAGGGGAAGCCCTGCCTCACACTCAGCTCCAGCCCTTAAGCCTAAATCTCCAGCCCCACATACTACCATGGTGGCATCTCAAATGCAAAGATTCTGCCTGCAATGTGGGAGACCTGGGTTCAATCCCTGGGTGGGTAAGATCCCCTGGGGAAGGAAATGGAACCTACTCCAGTATTCTTCCCTGGAAAATTCCCTGGACAGAGGAGCCTGGTGGGCTACAGTCCATGGGGTCACAAAGAGTCAGATAGTACTCAGCGACTAACACTTGCACACTTTCACCACAGTGATAGAGGTCAGCAAACCCGAGGAAAGACACGGCAAATCCACATCAAATCTAGCTCTCTAACCTAAAGAACCCGGCACACAATTCATAAATGGATGTTCCCACATAAGGACACTCATTCAAGATTGCCGTAGGTAACTGTTTCATCTAAATTTCTACAGAGAACACTAAGCCCCGTGAGAGAGCAGAGGAACTGGTCTCAGCTGAAATAGAGGAAAACACTGACAAAGGTAATGAAATAGATAAACTACTTACAGAATTCAAAATATTAGTAATAAGCATAACTTAACTATGGAAACAAATGAACAATAATTTTAACAAGGATCTGCTGCTGCTGCTAAGTCGCTTCAGTCGTGTTCAACTCTGTGCAGCCCCATAGATGGCAGCCCACCAGGCTGTCCCGTCCATGGGAGTTTCCAGGCAAGAGTATTGGAGTGTGTTTCCATTGCCTTCCCCAAACAAAGATCTAGAAAATATTAAATTAATTCAACCACTAAAAAGCGCATTAGAAGGAATAAATAGCAGATTAAATGATACAGACACATAAAGCATGTGAAGGATAGACTAGTGGAAATCATCCAGTGAGAACCAGTCAGTTCAGTTGCTCAGTCATGTCCAACACTTTGCAAACTCATGGACTGTATACAGCACATGAGGCCTCCATGTCCATCACCAACTCCCAGAGCTTACTCAAACTCAAGTCCATGAAGTCGGTAATGCCATCCAACCATCTCATCCTCTGTCGTCCCTTTTTCCTCCTGCCTTCAATCTTTCCCAGAATCAGGATCTTTTCCATTAGTCAATTCTTTGCATCATGTGGCCAAAGTATTGGAGTTTCAGCTTCAGCATCAGTCTTTCCAATGAATATTCAGGATTGATTTCCTTTAGGATGTACTGGTTTGATCTCCTTGCAGTTCAAGTGACTCTCAAGAGTATTCTCCAACACCACAGTTCAAAGGCATCAATTCTTTGGTGCTCAGCTTTCTTTACAGTCCAACTCTCACATCCATACATAACTACTGGAAAAACTATAGCTTTGACTACATGGACCTTTGTTGGCAAAGTAATGTCTCTGCTTTTTAATATGCTGTCTAGATTGTTCATAGCTTTTCTTCCAAGGAGCAAGTCTCTTTTAATTTCATGGCTGCAGTCACCATCTGCAGTGATTTTGGAGCCCAAGAAAATAAAGTCTGTCACTGTTTGCATTGTTTCCCCATCTATTTGCTGTGAAGTAATGTCACCATTTGCCATGTTGTTAGTTTTTTGAATGTTGAGTTTTAAGCCAACTTTTTCACTCTTCTCTTTCACTTTCATCAAGAGGCTCTTCACTTTCTGCCATAAAGGTGGTATCATCTGCATATCCAAGGCTATTGATAATTTCTTCCGGCAATCTTGATTCCAGCTTGTGATTCATCCAGCCTGGCATTTCTCATGATGTACTCTGCATATCAGTTAAATAAACAGGTAACAATATTCAGCCTTGATGCACTCCTTTCCCAATTTGGAACTAGTCTGTTGTTTCATGTCTGGTTCTAATTGTTGCTTCTTGACTTGCATAGATTTCTCAGGAGGTAAGTAAGGTGGTCTGGTATTCCTATCTCTTGAAGATTTTCCACAGTTTGTTCTGATCCACACAGTCAAAGTTTTTCCCACAAACTGCAGGACAATTATACCAAAGACATTCTCACACTGTTAAGAAAGTTCTAGGATCCACAACAGATTCTCCAACCTGGGGATCTGGAAAAGGAACTGAGAACCCCCAGGCAATTTGACTTTGGAGGCAAGTGGGATTAGATTATAGAACTTCCACAGGACTGGAGAAACAGACACTTGGAGGGCACAAACAAAACCTTGTGTGTACCAGGACCCAGGAGAAAGAAGTGGTGACCCCACAAGAGACTGACCCAGACTTGCCTGTGAGTGTCTAGTAGTCTCCAGTGGAGACATGGGTCAGCGGTGGCCTGCTGTAGGGTCAGGGACACTGAGTGCAGCAGTGCATGCATGGGACTTTTTGAAGAGATCACCATTATCTTCATTACCTCCACCATAGTTTGATCTCAGGCCAAAGAACAGGGAAGGAACAGAGCCCCACCCATCAACAGAAAATTGGATTGAAGGTTTACTGTGCATGGCTCCACCCATCAGAACAGACCCAATTTCCCCTCAGTCAGTCTCTCCCATCTGGAAGCTTCCATAAGCCTCTTGTCCTTATCTATCAAAGGGCAGACAGAATGAAAACCACAATCACAGAAAACTAATCAAACTGAGCCTTGTCTAACTCAATGAAACTATGAGCCATGCCATGTAGGGTCACCCAAGACAGACGGGTCATGGTGGAGCATTCTGATAAAATGTGGTCCACTGAAGAAGGAAATGGCAAACCACTTCAGTATTTTTGCCTTGAGAACCCCACGAGCCGTCTGAAAAGGCAAAAAGGTATGTCCCTGAAAGATGAACTCCCCAGGTCAGTAGGTGTCCAATACGCTACTGGAGAAGAGTGGAGAAATAGCTCCAGAAAGAATGAAGAGATGGGGTGAAAGCAAAAACAATGCCCAGTTGTGGATGTGACTGGTGATAGAAGTAAAGTCTGATGCTGTAAAAAGCAGTATTGCATAGGATCCTGGAATGTTAGGTCCATGAATCAAGGTAAATTAGAAGTATTCAAACAGGAGATGGCAAGAGTAAACATCAACATTTTAGGAATCAGTGACCTAAAATGTACTGGAATGGGTGAATTTAATTCAGATGACCATTATATCTCCGACTGTGGGCAAGAATCCCATAGAAGAAATGGAGTAGCCCTCATAGTCAACAAAAGAGTCTGAAATGCAGTACTTGGGTGCAATCTCAAAAATAACAGAATGATCTCTGTTCATTTCAAAGGCAAACCGTTCAATATCACAGTAATCCAAATCTATGCCCCAACCAGTAATGCTGAAGAAGCTGAAGTTGAATGGTTCTATGAAGACCTACAAGAACCTCTAGAATTAACACCCAGTGAGAATAGCAAAACAAAACAAAACAAAACAAAAACCCTCAAAATGAAAACAGTTTAAGAGATGATTATTATCTTTGACAACATCAACCACAACAACACAACATGTTATAAGGGCTCCAGAAGGAAAAAAAGGAGAAGGGGATTGAAAATGTATCTGAAGAAATCATGGCTTAAAACTCCCCAGACCTGAAGGAGGAAACATATCCAGGTCCAGCGAAACAAAAGTGAAAGTCAAGTCGCTCGGTCGTGTTCGACTCTTTGCGAGCCCATGGACTGTAGCCTACCAGGCTCCTCTGTCCATGGGATTTCCCAGGCAATAGTACTGGAGTGGATTGCCATTTCCTTCTCCAGAGGATGTTCCTGACCCAGGGATCAAACCCAGGTCTCCCGCATTGTAGACAGATGCTTTACTATCTGAGCCACCAGGGAAGTCTAGTGAAACAAAGAGGGTTCCCACCAAGATGAACTCAAACCAAGACCCATACCAAGACATACCATTAATCAGAATGACAAAAGTTAGAGAATTCTAAAAGCAGCAAGAGAAAAGCTCCTATACAAGGGAACCTCCATAAAGCTAAAGCTCCTATACAAGGGAACCTCCATAAAGCTATCAGCTGGTTTTCGTGCTAAATCAATGCAGGCCAGAAGGGAGTGGCATGGTATATTCAAATTGCTGAAAGGAGAAAACCTGCAACCTGGAATTCTCTACCCAGAAAGATTACCATTTAAGATCAAAGGAGAGAGAGAGAGAGAACTCAGACAAGCAAAAATCAGAAGAGTTTAATACCCATGAGCAGGCATACATGCAAAGGTGCTTCAGTTGTGTCAGACTTTGTGCGACCTTGTGGACTTCAGCCTGCCAGGCTCCTCTGCCCATGGGATTCTCCAGGCAAGAATACTGAAGTGGGCTACCATGCCCTCCTCTTGGGGGGATCTTCCTGTCACAGGGATCAAACCCCTGTCTCTTATGTCTCCTGCATTTTCAGGCAAGTTCTTTACCACCAGTGCCACCTGGGAAGCCCGTTCAACACCTAACTTACCCTGAAAGAAATGTTGAAATGTCTTCTCTAAGTGGAAAAGAAATTAAATATAGAAAAGGAAAAATCCAAGTAGGAAAGGCAAATATATAGTAAGGGCTGATGGTCAACCACTTAAATAAGCTAGTATGAATATTAAAAGATAAAAATTATAAAAATAATTATAACTACAATAAACAGTTGAGATAAACATGAAGATGTGAAATATGACCTCAAAAATACAATGTAGCCCAGAGTCAAATTATCTAGATCTTCATCTTGTGTCCTCCACTTCCTTGCTCTGTCAATTAGGAAAGAAGTATTATTCTGTGCCTTGGTCCTCACTTTTATACTGTGGATGCAATTGTTTGCAATGGACGGTTACTTACTTATTTTGATTGCAAAAGGCTTTGAACTTAAAAAATTCCACTCATGACAGCAACTTGGATACCTGAATCAGATAAATCCAGAAGATTATTTCAATAATAAGCTTATTATTTACATATGTCAACTATTATTCCAGGAATCTCATTCCTGTGATTCTATTGTAAGGAATAATTAGATGTCTCAAAATGTATATCACAAATTTTTCATCACAGTGTTACTTATGACAAAAATTAGGAACATTAAATTTCTAGTAACAAGCCATGATTTAACTACATCAAGATAAGCACAAAGTGGGAGTCCCAAGTTTCTCAGTGTTAAAGACTCTGTCTGTTAATGCAGGAGACATAGGTTCAATCCCCTGGGGAAGGAAATGGCTACCCACTCCAGTATTCTCGCCTGGTGAATTCCATGGACAGCAGAGCCTGGACAGTCCATGGGGTCACCAAGAGTCGAACATGAATGAGTGATTAACTCTTTCATTTTTCATTAACGAAAATAACCCAGTACTTTAAACCTCTCCTAGTTAGAGTTAATGATCAGTAAAATTTATAATCCAGGCTCCTTTTGTGAATTCTGGATAAAGTCATTACATAGCAGAGCAAGTACTTGGTATAAATGGAGGGCAGCACATCCTGAAGGTGTAAGACTGAGCTTTATCATCATTTAAATTATTTTTAGACCAATCAGTTATTGATAGTATATCAGCTTATTAAATTACAGTGATTTCTGGCAACAGTTTCTTAAAAGGTAAATCCATTAGTTAATTCAGGTAACACATTTATCCTGTTTCCTAAAACCTCACATTTTATAATTACTACCCTGAAGTTACTGATAATTTTATCAATTTGCATAAATAAACCACACTATCAAATTTCCCATACTTACCGAGTATACAACATTTTCACATAGTTGGAAATAAATTGTATGTATGCAAAGCCCACTTTGGTAATTCACTGGAGGGAGAAAAATGTGTTCTCCTCACTGTGGCAGATATGTTTGTTCTTGCTTCAAATCATCTAAATTCTAAAGCTTATTGTACACTACCAATCTTGTTTCTATGGTTACCATGGAAAAGAAAAATGCATATTATTACACACAAATCCACTATTTAAAGAATGACCAAAAAGGTTAAGAAATCACACATGCATTTCCATTATTTTTAACCTAGGTCATCACAAGATTAGAGGGACAAAGTATAAAGTGAGAAGTGAAAGTCAAAAAGGAAAAAAAAAAAAGAAAAATGTGCACAGAAATTTTTGAACACAGTATTAAACTATTATACCCGCCAAGGACATAAAGCACACAGTGTGTATGTGTGTGTGCCCATGTGTACGTGAGTATACTTTAAAACCATGTAAATTGATAGGAAGGAGTAAGTTTGATAGAAAGACTATGAGTTTTAAAGATGACCTTCTGCAGTATAAACCTAGAAAACAAATAAATTTTGCTTCTCCAATCATTAAAATAAAGCTGAATTCTTATTAATCATTATTTCAAAGTTAAAAGATTATAAAACAGAACTTTTGAATGTATCATTAAGTGCTATAGAATAAAAACCACAATATTGTGAATTTGTATTTGAAAAATCAAGATGAAGTTACATATCAGTTCAGTTCAGTTCAGTTCAGTCGCTAAGTCATATCCGACTCTTTGTGATCCCATGGACTGCAGCCCGCCAGGCTTCCCTGTCCATCACCAATTCCTGGAGCATACTCAAACTCATGTCCATTGAGTCCGTGATGCCATCCAACCATCTCATCCTTTGTTGTCCCCCTTTCCTCCCACCTTCAATATTTCCAAGCATCAGGGTGTTTTCAAATGAGTCAGTTCTTCACATCAGGTGACCAAAGTATTGGAGTTTCAGCTTCAGCATCAGTCCTTCCAAAGAATATTCAAGATTGATTTCCTTTTGGATGAATTGCCTGGATCTCCTAACAGTCCAGGGGACTCTCAAGAGTCTTCTCCAACACCACAGTTCAAAAGCATCAACTCTTCAGTGCTCAGTTTTCTTTATAGTCCAACTCTCACATCCATACCTGACCACAGCAAAAAACCATATCCTTGACAAGACGGACCTTTGCTGGGAAAGTAATGTCACTGCTTTTTAATATACTGTCTATATTGGTCATAGCTTTTCTTCCAAGGAGCAAGCCTCTTTTAATTTCATGGCTGCAATCACCATCTGTAGTGATTTTGGAGCCCCAAAAAATAAAGTCAGTCACTCTTTCCACTGTTTCCCCATCAATTTGCAATGAAGTGATGGGACCAGATGCCATGATCTTAGTTTTCTGAATGTTGAGCTTTAAGCCAACTTTTGCATTCTTCTCTTTCACTTTCATCAAAGGCTCTTTAGTTCTTTTTCGCTTTCTGCCATAAGGGTGGTGTCATCTGCATATCTGAGGTTATTGATATTTCTCCTTGCAATCTTGATTCCAGCTTGTGCTTCATCTAGCCCAACATTCTGCCTGATGTACTCTGTATATAAGTTAAATAAGCATGGTTACATTTTATATTAGATGTTAAAATCTGAGGGCAAGAAAAACTGCAGTCCAAGAGAAACAAAGAGATCAAAGGAAATAAGTTGTCACACTGAAGACACATGGCACAGAGCTTTCAAAAACATTTTAAAATGTGTTACTAAGAATAGTATTTATATTGTTAAATGCTGGAGTGCATTGTAGGGAGATACCACATTCTGTTTTGATAAGAATATGAACAAAATATGAGCCAAATACAGCCACTTCTTAATAAAATGGAGAAGAAACATTTCCTATGACCCTAAAATTCCCCCAAAAAGGGTTATGAAGGCAGCACTTCTATGGTAGCAATGAACTGGAATGACATGATTCAGGCAAGTGGCTAAGTTATAGAGAATTCTATAATGATCAAAGGAAGCACAACCTGAAGGCATGAAACTGAGCTCTATAACCGTTGTAATTATTCTTAAAACAATAATCTATTGATAATGATAATTATTAAATTATAGTGATTTCTGGCAACAACTTTTAAAAAGATAATCCATTAGTTAATTCAGGTAACACATTGATCCTATTTCCTATAGTCTCATTGATGAAAGTGAAAGAGGAGAGTGAAAAAGTTGGCTTAAAGCTCAACATTCAGAAAACTAAGATCATGGCATCTGGTCCCATCATTTCATGGGAAATAGATGGGGAAACAGTGGAAACAGTGGCAGACTTTACTTTTTTGGGCTCCAAAATCGCTGCAGATGGTGACTGCAGCCATGAAACTGAAAGATGCTTACTCCTTAGAAGGAAAGTAATGACCAACCTAGATAGCATATTCAAAAGCAGAGACATTACTTTGCTGACTAAGGTCCATCTAGTTAAGGCTATGGTTTTCCTGTGGTCATGTATGGATGTGAGAGTTGGACTGTGAAGAAGGCTGAGTGCCGAAGAATTGATGCTTTTGAACTGTGGTGTTGGAGAAGACTCTTGAGAGTCCCTTGGACTGCAAGGAGATCCAACCAGTCCATTCTGAAGGAGATCAACCCTGGGATTTCTTTGGAAGGAATGATGCTAAAGCTGAAACTCCAGTACTTTGGCCACCTCATACGAAGAGTTGACTCATTGGAAAAGACTCTGATGCTGGGAGGGATTGGGGGCAGGAGGAGAAGGGGATGACCGAGGATGAGATGGCTGGATGGCATCACTGACTCGATGGACATGAATCTGAGTGAACTCTGGGAGTTGGTGATGGACAGGGAGGCCTGGCGTGCTGCGATTCATGGGGTCGCAAAGAGTTGGACACGACTGAGCAACTGAACTGAACTGGGGCAGGAGGAGAAGGGGACTACAGAGGATGAGATGGCTGGATGGCATCACGGACTCAATGGACGTTAGTGTGAGTGAACTCAGGGAGATGGTGATGGACAGGGAGGCCTGGCGTGCTGCTATTCATGGGATCACAAAGAGTCAGACACGACTGAGCGACTGAACTGAACTGAACTGAACTGAACCTGAACTTACTGAAAATTACATCAGTTTGTATCAATAAATTGCCTTACTCTTCAGCAGTTTATATATAAGGAGTTACATGTTTTGCTTTATAAAAATACTTTATGAGTAGAAATTTAAAATAATGATTCTATGACACAATATCATTTATGTAGAATAAACAAAGGTACAGATACCTGTGGACAAACTTATGGAAGGAATCTAAATGGGAAAAAGGCTGAGTAGGCAGAGGAGATAGAGGAGAAAGGAAGGCTTTAAGTATATTAATGATGACAAAGGAGATTAATTGAGTCAACACTCAGCTGTCTGTCCTAGAGTTAAAGAAAAAAAGAAATAGTGATAGTATGTCACATGTGCTTTTGAATTTTTGAAGCTCAATTATTGTAAAGAAGTATTTTAGTATCTAAGGATTGTCAAAGCTTTCAAGCATACCTATAATGAAGAGACTTAGCTCTTAGATCTTTTTAGTTTCATTAGTAAATGTTTACTAGACTGGTAATGTATATATTATGTCTTTTTACAAACTAGGTGCATTCATTTTAAAATAGCTGTGTTTCTCCCTAAAAATAAAACTACAAAGTTTAGTAGCCATAGGGCTTAAGGACATTGAATATCTTCATCCTGGTTGGGAGCATGTCAAAGGATCCTATATGATAAGATTCACTGTGTAATAAATGTCTATATTTCTATCCATTTGCTGAAAAACTCCCTTTGCTTTCTAAGTACAAAATAATATACCTGGAAGGAAATCATGTTCTAGTCTGGAACGTTTTTACTTGGGTGCCAAACGTGACAATGCTAAAATATGGAGGAGATTTGACAGTTTATTTACATCAATGTAATAGTTCCTCAGCTTTTAATTAGTAGCTTTGAATTTCACTAAAACCAGAGAAAAATGAGTGTATATGCAAATATGAAAGTAGGTAATTACTGAAAAAACAGGAACAAATACAACTCCTGCCTTCAGGGACCTAATTCCCTCATGAAAAACACCAGCTAGGAAGCAGATGTCTTTCTTATAGTGATTTTGTACCATGATGAGGAGGACATAATGCAGGACGTTATGTAAGAGTTCACAATCCTAGGTTATTTTAGTTTGCTCTGAAAGAAAGATACTATTCTGAGATTTGAGCAGCAAGTTTAATATATCCAGGTGATGGGAGGGACAAATATATTCCTAGAAAAGGAAAAATAAAGTAATCTATAAATACACATAAAGACAGAGCACAGTTCATCCTGGGAACTGCAGTTCCTTCAATATGGCAGGATATACAAAATGAAGGAAAAGAGATAAGCAGGGTCCAGTATTGATGAGCTTGGGATCACTGTATAATAGGACTTTACACTGGAGGCAGTGAAAAGTCATTTAAGCATGACACTGGGATGATTAAATGGTGCATCAGAAAATCAACTTTCTATATGGAAAATTAATAGGAAGGGAGATTTATTAAAATAGGCATGCATATCCTGAGTAAAGAAAGAAAACAAATATGGGAAAGCAAAACTGTACAGACAGTAACAAGATTAGTGATTGTCAGGGGTTGAGGAGGAGGGAAGGTGAAGTAGGTAAAGCATTGGGTGTTTTTAGGGCTTGAAGCTACTCAATATTACAAAGGTGGATGCATGTCATTATACACTTGTCAAAGCTCACTGAATTTAAAACACCAAGGATGAGACCTCATGTAAGCTGTGAACTTTAGGTGATAATGATGTGCCAGTGTAGGTTCACCAATGGTAACATTTGATGCACTGTGGTCAGGATGTCAATAGTGGGGAAGATAGTGGGTGTCTAAGAGACAAGGGGTGTAACAGAATGCTCTGTACTTTTCATTCGTTTAGCTGTGAGCACGTAAGTGCTCTAAAAATAAAGGGTTTTTGGTTAAAAACTGCAGTAGAGATTAAAGAAAGGACATATTTGAGAGCTTGTAGGAACTAGGAACAGAGAAGGCAATGGCACCCCACTCCAGTGTTCTAGCCTGGAGAATCCCAGGGATGGGGGAGCCTGGTGGGCTGCCATCTATGGGGTCACACAGAGACGGACATGACTGAAGCGACATAGCAGCAGCAGTAGCAGGAACTAGGAAGCAATAGAAATTGTTGAATGATCAAAAAATGGGTGAACATAGGAGAATTGAAAGTATCCCTCAAGTTTGTCACTCAAGAGTGTGAAGTAAGGCATTACATTAACTGTAAAACTTTCAGTGGTAAATGGAAGTGAAGAGGAAAAGCAGGCTAGGGGAAGAGGTTTGTGAACAATGATTATTTCTGATTGTACTGAGTCCTTGCAACTCATTAGGCAATGCAGTCTAGATGGCTGGAAAACAGTGGCAGGCAGAGGCCAACCACCTGAGGCCAGAACCCTCAAAAAGCAACCTACACATGTGAGCACGTTTACATTGTCTGGACCGCACATTACACAGTCTGGTCAAGTAACACAGATTTGTATTATGATGTTGATATTAGTCATAGCATCCCCTCCCTGATATCCAGAGTATATATGTAAATGAAGAAAGAAGAGAAATACCTAACTTTCTACTTAGATGTGTGTCACTACGTTACTGAATGATGTTAGTCGCTCAGTCATGTCCAACTCTTTGTGGGACTGTAGCCTGCCAAGGCTCCTCTGTCCATGGAATTCTCCAGGCAAGAATACTGGAATGGGTTGCCATTTCCTGGTGACTCTAATAAGCCATCCTTATTAGTAAACCCCTTGTATCAGAATATGTAAGAATAAGCCAAAGTGGAGGAAAGGTATGGAGTGAGAAACTTTCTTTTATCAAAGGGAGATTAAATTAAAACAAAATGACAGGGACTTCCCTGGTGGTTCAGTGGCTGACTTTGTGTTCCTAATGTCTGGGTTCAATCCCTGGCCAGGATATTAGATCCCACGTGCTGCAACTAAAGATCTTGCATGCTATAACTAAGACCTGATGCAACAAAATAGATAAATATTTTTTAAAACAAATAAAATGACACTCTGCACCATCCCTGTGGCAACAAAATGGCCATTTTTCACTGCTATACTACGCATGCATGTCCTGTTTACACGTGCGTGTTCCCTAAACTGAATAGTGAGGATCTGCTCATTGTAAAGTGTTCTCCAAAGCCTGTAAATTCCATGGTCTTTTTCAATTACCCTGAATTCCCTTTGACAATTTAAAAAAAAAAAATTGCATTTGGATAGATGTGCTTGCCAAAAAGGTCATTTAGTAAAAGAACTGGCTTATTCAGAGCTTTTACCACTGAGAAGAATGAATTAGAATCCAATGACCCACTTTCAAACTTGCTGGTAGTATGGAACTTAATATCTATTTGGAGTCTTATAAAAAGTTGAGAAGATGACCTTTACAATAAAAAAAAAACCCAGGAAGCATCCAAGAAATAAAATACCCTTCATGTGGAAAGTGTAGAGTTTTCACCAAGCAAATGGTTGGGCCTTAATGGCTAATACTAGTATCATTACTACTAGTAGTAATGATATCATTATTATTATTGAAATACTGGGTGTAGTGAGGAGCTAGTAGAAATCTTTTTCAGTCAGTGGTTTGGGCCATGGTAGTCTTAGCACAAATCAGTCCCCTGTTCTTATATTTTACAGGGCATCGCAGGTGAGGTTGAGAAGTTGAATAGCCCTTCCAAAGCACATGGGCCTGTAGCTCTGGAAACAACTGTGATGTATGTGTCAGTTGCATCCTACTCGTTGCAGTCCCATGGACTGGAGCCCACCAGGCTCCTCTGTCCATGGGATTCTCCAATCAAGAGTACTGGAGTGGGTTGCCATTTCCTCCTCCAGGGGATCTTCCTGACCCAGGGATCAAAGCTGTGTCTCTTGCATCTCTCGCGTTGCCCCTGGAAACAACTGTACCTCTTCCTGGATACAAAGAGCCCAGCGTGAGCTCAGTTGCACAGGCAGAGTCCTGGTGTACAGTGAATCCCCTGCTTCCTGTTTATAAGAATTTCTTAAGAGTCACCTGAGGGTAAGCTTTAAGGTGAACTAGATAACCATGAAAAGTGTGCAGTGTTAGTTGCTCAGTTCAGTTCGGTTCAGTTGCTCAGTCATGTCCAACTCTTTGCGACCACATGAATCGCAGCATGCCAGGCCTCCCTGTCCATCACCAACTCCCGGAGTTCACTCAGACTCATGTCCATCGAGTCAGTGATGCCATCCAGCCATCTCATCCTCTGTCGTCCCCTTCTCCTGCCCCCAATCCCTCCCAGCATCAGAGTCTTTTCCAATGAGTCAACTCTGTGCATAAGGTGGCCAAAGTACTGGAGTTTCAGCTTTAGCATCAGTCCTTCCAAAGAAATCCCAGGGCTGATCTCCTTCAGAGTCATATCCAACTCTCTGTGACCCCATGGACTGCAGCCTGGCAGTCTCCTCTGTCCATGGGATTTTCCAAGCAAGAATACTGGAGTGGTTTGCCATTCCCTTCTCCAGGGGATCTTCCTGATCCAGAAATAGAACCCAGATCCACATTGCAGGAAAATTCTTTACCTCCTGAGTCACCAGGGAAGCCCAGATAAGCATAATCTGAAGCAAATTTTACAGTTTAAGGACGATGCAAAATCAGGTGGGGCTAGTGGTAAGAACCTGCCTGCCAATGCAGGAGACTTAAGAGATGCATTTTTGATCCCTGGGTCAGGAAGATCCCCTGGAGGAGGAAATGGCAACCCCCTGCAGTTTTCTTGCCTGGAGAATCGCATGGACAGAGGAGCCTGACTGGCTACAGTCCAAAGGGTCACAAAGAGTCACACACAACTGGAGTGACTTAGCATGCAAGAAGTGAAACTAGTGTGTGACCGGTAGCAACATCAGGTTCATGTGCATCCCTGACCTGATTTCCATTCATGGGACCTGTTGTGTCCTTGGCCCATTCAGCTGCTGCTTGCATTGTGAATGATCTGCTGCTCAAGTTGTAGCCAGGCATTTTGATTTGGGGGAACAGGATGTTTTAGAGTAGATGGAATCCCCAAAAGCTTAGAAATGGACTTGAGAACAGGAGAAGATCTTGACCTAAAATCGTGCATATGCATAAATGGCCCGCTAGATGAGAATCTTGTTGGCAAGATTTCATCATTTTCTGTGACTGTTATAAATGTTTAGTGTCATAAGGTATGTAGGTAAATGTTGATAACCTTGCTGCCATTCAAGGGCAGTAATCAGAAATATGAAAATAAATCTGGAGACAGGAGTTTGAGGCCCTTGTGAGTATGGAATAATAGGCAAAGAGGTACGCTTTTTGGCTTTTTTTTTTTTTTTTTTTTTTTTGAGGACCAAGTAGGATAAAGTAACTATATAGTGCTGAATGTATAGGTCATCAACTTCTAATCATAAAATGCTGACTTACTAGCAACAATAGGGTTAAAGCTTGTCAGATGTGGAGTTTTTACAAGGACCATATCCAATTTCTTAAACAGTTTTATTGATATCACCCATGGGGAATGTATACCTTAGTGAATTCATGACACTATACGGCTAAGAACGAGGTCTGGGAACATAACGCATTGTCAAATGTAGATACGTCATTTGCTAAAACTCAATTCTACTGAGTCGAGAAAACATATGTAATGGGCAACACCTATGTCCCCAAACAACTCTTGAATGAGAGGTAAGTTTGATTGGGAGGATATAAAGCAGTATACTAAAGTAAAATTTTAGACACAATCAAGAAGTCTACAATGCATGTGATATGGCTACAGGATGCCAGAGAGGGGGAAATGAACACATAATCAGCTTGAAGTAATTGCAGTAAGAAAAATGACTCATTTTGAGCAAGGACAGCCTTTGAAAGAAAAAGAGTCATCACAGAGCTGGCAATGATTATTAACTCCCATTTGTATGCTGCACAACACATTCCAGAACACTTGCGCTTGTTTTATCTCAGTTGAATTGGAAAACAATCCTGAAAGTTACAAAAAGCAGGTATTGTTCTGCTTGTTTTATATGCAAGGAAAGGAATACAGAGAGGTTAATTGAGCTGGCTGAGGTCACACTGCTAGTTAGAGAACCAGCAAGGAACAGAACCTAGGTTTCCAGCATCTTCGTGTAATGTATTTTAAGACCCCTGGCTGCACACAGCAGTTTTGCTGAACAAAGAAATTTTTCATTCGTGTACAGCTTAGAGAACATTGGTGTTTTTAGCCAGTCTTAGCCTATTAATAACAATGATGTCACTTTCACCCTCTCCAGCCAGGAAATCACAGGACCCCATAGGTCATCTGGTTCATCTACCATCAATCGTGCTATAACATTCACCAGTTCAACATCATATTAACCTTTTTGACAATCCCATCAAAATGTTTATTCTTGTTGATCTTAGGGCCAAATATGTATTTCAGAGAAATGTATGATACATAAAATAGCTTAGTTTTACTCAGAAAAGTAGAATCCTTCTGAAAGAAAATCCTCTACTTAGACTCAGGGGTGGGTGAGAAGAAGATGAAGTATTTATAGAAAGTATCATCATCAGGGATGTTTAAAAAATAATCACCTGAAAAAAAAAACAGTTCCTACTTATTTTCGTACCTAACATATAATTTTCTATATCCCAAATACCTAAATCAAATTCCATAGCACATCCGTGCTAGAGGAGGGAGGAGAAAAACAACTGCAGTTGGGTATCTAATCCCAACCTGTCAAGACCTGCTGTTGATCAGCAGTGGGCTCCACATTTAATTGTCAAACAATTGATTTTTTTCCCAGACAATGTGGGTGAAGTGGAGGAGAAAAATCTCCCCTATTTGCATCCAGGACAGCTTCTTCTGCTTGCAGCAACCGAACCCCAAATCAAAATAATTTCACTCCACATCCTAATTATATCAATTCTCAATGTCTTGAGCATCCAAAATATCCCCCTTCGTCTTTCAGTTGAGCACAAGAAAGTATAATCTAAAGTGGGAGTGAAAAGCATGATCTGCATCAAGAGCGCTGTTTTGCATAAGGCAAAGCTGCACTTTCGTTTGCATTTGAATGTATTTCAGCTTTGAAGATCTGCATTTCTCTCCCTACAATGGCATTATCATTGATTGCAAGACTTGTATGAATAAATGAGGCTTAAATGACAACTACATGACTTAAAGTCCTTTCATCAGAGAGAATACTTGCAATTTGTCCTGCAGTTGGAGACTCAAAATACAGCTAGCAAAACCTAAATTTGTTTAATGTTCTGCCTCTTTCCTCATTGGCTGCCTAATGTTTTTGATCTAGTCAATTCAGTCCATTACTGATTGATAGGCACCATCGCAATGTAGCTACTGATGCTGCCTCCCTACGATCAATAGCAATGGGATACTGCTTCACATTATACATCAAAATATTCACATAGTTCTTTCGTCATGCTTAAAGAGTCACATTTCCTTTTTCTTTATTAAGCAAAATCAATTCCACACATTTGAGTTCCCAAAAAATGGAACGACACTAATCTGAGTACTGTGGAGAATGAAAGAAATACAAGACAAAGTCACTGATCTCAAAAAATGATGAAATTGATACATGTTGAAACCTTATAATTCAGGGAAGCTAGGCCTTTTAAATGTAAAGAAGAACGTCCTACCCATTCTTTTAAATAAGAAGACACTGAGTTTCAGAGATATTTAATCACTTGCTAAAGGTCACTCAGTGAAAGCACCACATGTCTTTGTTCCAAAGCCTGCAACACATTCTGAAGTCTCCCAAAACATATACTATTGTCTAGCTGACAAATAAGACATAAAAGTGATGCAAGTTATGCTAAAATAATGCAAATAATATAAAGATTTTGCTTAGTGATCGTAGAGATACTAGTTATTATAGTAACTCTGCTATAGCAACATAGTGAAGCTGGATATTATGTCAGATGATATTTTTAAAAGGCTTGGGGGAAGTTAAGCTAATTAAATGCATTTTTGAAGAACAGTTTGTGGGGTTCCCAAGGCAAGAATACTGAAGTGGTTTGCCATTCGCTTCTCCAATGGACCACATCTTGTCAGAACTTTCCACTATGACCCATCCATCATGGGTGGCCCTACAATCATGGCTCATAGTTTCGTTGAGTTAGATAACGCTGTGGTTCATGTGATCAGATTTAGATCAGATTGGTTAGTTTTCTGTGATTGTGGTTTTCATTCTGTCTGCTCTCTGATGGAGAAGGATAAGAGACTTATGGAAAGTTCCGGATGGGAGAGATAGACTAAGGGGGAAACTGGGTCTTGTTCTGATGGGCAGGCCATGCTCAGTTCAGATCAGCCACTCAGTTGTGTCCAGCTGTTAGTAACCCCATGGACTGCAGCATGCCAGGCCTCCCTGTCCATCACCAATTCCTGGAGTCTACTCAAACTCATGTTCATTGAGTTGATGATGCCATCCAATCTTCTCATCCTCTGTTGCCTGCTTCTCCTCCTGCCCTCAATCTTTCCCAGCATGGGGTCTTTTCCAATGAGTCAGTTCTTCACATCAGATGGCCAGAGTATTAGAGTTTCAGCTTCAGCATCAGTCCTTCCAATGAATATTCAGGACTGATTTCCTTTTGGATGCATTGCCTGGATCTCCTTGCAGTCCAAAGGACTCTCAAAAGTCTTCTCCAACACCACAGTTAAAAAGCATCAGCTCAAAAAAAAAAAAAAAAAAAAAAGCATCAGCTCTTCAGCAGTCAGCTTTCTTTATAGTCCAACTGTCACATCCATACATGACTACTGGAAAAACCACAGCCTTGACTAGATGGAACTTTTTGGCAAAATAATGTCTCTGCTTTTTAATATGCTATCTAGGTTGGTCATAACTTTCCTTCCAAGGAGCAAGCCTCTTTTAATTTTATGGCTGCAGTCACACTCTGCAGTGATTTCGGAGCCCCCCAAAATAAAGTCTGACACTGTTTCCACTGTTTCCCCATCTATTTCCCATGAAATGAAGGGACCAGATGCCATGATCTTAGTTTTCTGAATGTTGAGCTTTAAGCCAACTTTTCACTCTCCTCTTTCACTTTCATCAAGAGGCTCTTTAGTTCTTCTTCAATTTCTGCCATAAGGGTGGTGTCATCTGCATATCTGAGGTTATTGATAGTTCTTCCAGCAATCGTGATTCCAGCTTGTGCTTCTTCCAGCCCAGCATTTCGCATGATATACTCTGCATATCAGTTAAATAAGCAGAGTGACAATATACAGCCTTGACATACTTCTTTCCCAATTTGGGGCCAGTCTGTTGTTCCATGTGCAGTTCTAACTGTTGCTTCCTGACCTGCATACAGGTTTCTCAAGAGGCAGGTCAGGTGGTCTGGTATTCCCATCTCTTTCAGAATTTTCCACAGTTTGTCATGATCCACACAGTCAAAGGCTTTAGCATAGTCAATAAAGCAGAAATAGGTGTTTTTCTGGAACTCTCCTGCTTTGTCAGTGACCCAGCGGGTGTTGGCGATTATCTCTGGTTTGGTTCCTCTTTGTTTTCTAGATTCAGCTTCAACATCTGGATGTTCACAGTTCATGTACTGCTGAAGCCTGGCTTGGAGAATTTTTAACATTGCTTTACTAGCATGTGTGATAAGTGCAATTGTGCAGTAGTTTGAGCATTCTTTGGCATTGCCTTTGTTTGGGATTGGAATGAAAACTGACCTTTTCAAGTCTTGTGGCCACTGCTGAGTTTTCCAGATTTGCTGACATATTGAGTGCAGCACTTCCACAGCATCATCTTTTAGGATTTGAAATAGTTCAACTGCTCAGTAAATCTTTAATCCAATTTTCTGTTGATGGGTGGGACTGTGTACCCTCCCTATTGTTTGACATGGCAAATAAATGGGAAACAATGGAAACAGTGACAGACTTTATTCCTTGGAGGAAAACCTATGAGCAACCTAGACAGCAACAGAGACATTATTTTGCCAACAAATGTCCATCGAGTCAAAACTATGGTTTTTCCAGTAGTCATGTATGGATTTGAGAGTTGAACTATAAAGAAAACTGAGCACTGATGAATTGATGCTTTTCAACTGTGGTGTTGTAGAAGACTTTTGAAAGTCCCTTGGACTGCAAGATCAAACCAGTCAATCCTAAAGGAAATCAGTCCTGAATATTCATTGGAAGGACTGATGCTAAAGCTGAAACTCCAACACTCTGGCCACCTGATGTGAAGAACTGACTCATTGGAAAAGGTCCTGATGCAGGAAAGATTAAAGCCAGAAGGAGAAGGGGACAACAGAGGATGAGATGTTTGAATGGCATCACCGACTCGGTGGACATGAGTTTGAATAAGCTTCAGGAGTTGGTGATGGACAGGGAAGCCTTGCATGCTGCAATACATGGGGTCACAAAAGAGTTGGGCATGACTGAGCCATTGAACTGAACTGAACTTAGGATTTGAATGGATGAGAATATACTGTAAGCAGGGAATAATATGAACAAAAAACTCAGTAGATATTTGAAGCAGTCTGTCTAGGTGTTTATAAAGTAGGGCTTTACATGGCCTCTTTGGTCTTAAAGAGTGGACTGGCTGACACAAGGTGACTCTCAATAAAGCCAGAGCAAATATCTACCTGATGGGTATAGCAGACAGCATGGATTTATACCTGGGCTCTCTGTCATCTAGTTTGAAATCAGGAAGCATGATGCTTCCAACTTTGTTCCTTTTCTCAAGTTTGCTTTGGCTATTTGGGATCTTTTGCAGCTCCGTTCAAATTCGAGAATTGCTTGCTTTATTAATATGTATGTGAAAAATTCTTTGGAATTTGATAGAGGTTGAACTGAATGTGCAGATTATTTTGGATAGTGTAGACATTTTAACAATATTAAGTCTCCCAATCATTACCACAGTACATCATTCCATCAATTTTTGTCTTCTTGAATTTATTTCATTGATGTCTTGTAGCTTTCAGCACACAGATATTTCATCTCCTTGGTAAAATTTATTCTTAGTCATTTTATTCTTTCGGATGAAATTATAAATGGTATTTTTTTTTAATTAAGTCCCTTTCTGATAGTTTGTTACTAGTGTATAGAAATGGAACACATTTGTATATTGATTTTGAATCCTACAAATTTACTAAATTCATTGATACTTTTAATAGCTTTTGGGTGGAGTCTTTGGGTTTTTCTATACATAATATTATGCCATCTGCAAATAGTGGCAGTTTCACGTCTCCCCTTCCAATTTGAATGTCTTCTTTTTTTTTTTTCCCCTGTCTAATTGCTCTGGCTAGGACTTCCAGTACTATGTTGAATAAAAATGGTTAGCATGCATGTCCTTTCTTATTTCTTACCTTAGAGTAAAAGCATTCAGTATTTCAATGACAAGTATATTGTTAGCTGTCGGTTTGTCATATATGGCTTTTATTAAGTTGATATATATTCCCTCAATATCCAGTTTGAGAATTTTTATCATAAATTTTGAATTTTGTTAAATGTATTTTCTGTCTTTTTCAAGATGATGTACAATTTCAATTTTTTTTTTTTTGTTACTGTAACATGTCACATTGATCTGTGGGTATACTACCATCTTTGGATATCTGGAATCAGTTCAGCTCAGTCATGTCCAACTCTTTACGACCCCATGAACTGCAGCACACCAGGCCTCTCTGTCCATCACCAACTCCCGGAGTCCTCCCAAATCCAGTCCATCAAGTTGGTGATGCCATCCAACCATCTCATCCTCTGTCGTCCCCTTCTCCTCTTGCCCTCAATCTTTCCCAGCATCAGGGTCTTTTCAAATGAATCAGCTCTTTGCATCAGCTGGCCATTTAAATAAGTTAATAATGACTATTATTAGTTGCTTCTATGTCTCATTTCACTCTTTGTCCCAGTAATTTATCCAGTTAACTGGAGTTTTAGCTTCATCAGTCCTTCCAATGAACGCCCAGGACTGATCTCCTTTAGGATGGACTGGTTGGATTTCCATGCAGTCGAAGGGACTCTCAAGAGTCTTCTCCAACACCACAGTTCAAAATCATCAATTCTTCAGCCCTTAGATTTCTTTATAGTCCAACTCTCACATCCATACATGACCACTGGAAAAACAATAGCCTTGACTAGATGGACCTTTGTTAGCAAAGTAATGTCTCTGCTTTTTAATATGCTGTCTAGATTGGTCATAACTTTCCTTCCAAGGAGTAAGCATCTTCTAATTTCATGGCTGTAATCACCATCTGCGGTGATTTTGGAACCAGGAAAAATTAGTCAGCCACTGTTTCCACTGTTTCCCAATCTATTTCCCATGAAGTGATGGGGCCAGATGCCATGATCTTAGTTTGCTGAATGTTGAGCTTCAAGCCAACTTTTTCACTCTCCTCTTTCACTTTCATCAGGAGGCTCTCTTTAGTTCTTCCTCACTTTCTGCCATAAGGGTGGTGTCATCTGCCTATCTGAGATTATTGATAATTCTCCCAGCAATCTTGATTCCAGCTTGTGCTTCCTCCAGCCCAGTGTGTCTCATGATTTACTCTGTATATAAGTTAAATAAGCATGGTGACAATATACAGCCTTGACGTACTCCTTTTCCTATTTGGAACCAGTCTGTTGCTCCATGTCCAGATCTAACTGTTGCTTCCTGACCTGAATATAGGTTTTTCAAGAGGCAGGTCAGGTGGTCTGGTATTCCCATCTCTTTTATTGTGATCCACACAGTCAAAGGCTTTGGATATCTGGAATAAGTCCCATATGACCTTTGCATACAATCCTTTTAATATATCAAATGAATTTAGTTTGCTAATATTTTATTGAGTATTTTTGCATCTATGTTCATCCAGCTATTGGCCCATAATTTTCTTGCAGTGTCCTAGCCTGATTTTGGTATAAGAGTAATGCTGGCATTGTGAAATGAGTTTGGAGTTGTTCCCTCTTCTATTTTTTATAAGTATTTGAGAAGGATTGGTATTAATTTTTCAAATATTTGGTAGAATTAATCAATGAAGCCTTCTAGTCTTGAATTTTGTTTGTTGGAAGGTTTTTGATTCCTGATTCAAATCCTTACCAGTAATCAGTCTGTTTTAATTTTCTATTTCTTCATGATTCAGTCTTAGTAGGTTATATGTTTCTAAGAACTTATCCATTCCTTTTTGGTTGTCCATGAGAATCTTAACTAAAGTTAACTGGATAAATTACTGGGACAAAGAGTGAAATGAGACATAGAAGCAACTAATAATAGTCATTATTAACTTATTCAAATACCCATGCACTGTCCTGATTTTTCCCCTTGTCACATTTGCTGTTGTCCCTATTCATTTTTCTAATATAAAAAATAACATAATTTTCTCTTTAGCAGTTAATGCATCCTGAACATTTTTGCATACACTAAACACTTAGCAGTTTGTTTTTATATGCACTAGTCACTTTAAAATAGTTGTTTACCATGTATAATATCCTATGTGAAATGAATTGCTAGTCCAGGTTCGATGTATGATACAGGATGCTCAGGGCTGGTGCACTGAGATGACCCAGAGGGATGGTACGGGAAGGGAGGAGGGAGGGGGGTTCAGTATGGGGAACACATGTATACCTGTGGCAGATTCATGTTGATGTATGGCAAAACCAGTACAATATTGTAAAGTAATTAGCCTCCGATTAAAATAAATATATTAAAAAAAATTTTAATAGTTATTTACTTATGCCATCTATAAATTTTTTCTCAAATAATGTGTCTAATATATTTGAAATATCTGACACTTTGATAAATTACTGGCCCATATAAGATGTCTTATAGCTACTTGTTGAATAAATAAAATGCATGAATGAAGAAAGAATAAGAGTATTCACTGACATAATTGTACCATGTCTATGCTACATGTTTGACATATTTTACATATTATTCATTTAATATTTATAACAACCTTACCATGTAGTTAAATGAGTATTTATTTAAATACCTTATTACAGATGAAACAATTTTAATGCCACATTGTTAGTAAATTACAAAACCAATAACCACACCCAGATACTGTGATACAGTAATTTCTGTTAACCACTATCCTATGAATGACTTAAGCTCAATAAAGGAATAACTGGAGTTACACAACATGTTTCAGTCATTTTTCTATGAAACCTTTAACTATAATAAGTTTTGCTATTTTATGTCACATAATGATTCCTTAATGTAATTTTATAAAATGAACATTAACAGTAGATGTTTAACTCTCTCATTGAGTCATACATGAGTTTATAAATGTGTAGTATATGTAATTTTCTCAGTGTTAAGGATTTGATAGTATGAGATACTATCTGGACAATGCAAAGTCTGCTTGCCACTGTTAACAACAGCAGCACACAGGAAAAAGAAAAAAGAACAACAATTGGAATATTGCATTATTATGAATGCAATTTCCTTAGCATCTTTTATATGTACCTAACCAAAGATTGATAGTAAATTTAATGAGCAATCTGTTCTGCTGAATGTGTGTAATGCTATTATATGAAATGGAAACAACTGGAAGTGTGTCAGAAATGCACTTTACAGCATTAGTAGAAAATGTCATTGATTGATCAGTGTCACACTGTGTTTGACCCCCAAAATTACCTCTGCACTTTGGAAAACAAATGGCATATGAAAGAAAGTTTCAAACAAAATCCACATTAAAAAAAAAAAAAACTCAGCTATTCTTTCTTAGAAAAAAAAATGTTAATATCTCTTTGAATGAATGTGCCAATAAAATGTCTCCTGTCACATAAAGGAAAGCAACTGCTTTGGTCAATTGTATTGTCTTACCCTTTAGCTTGGCTTCCCTGGTGGCTCAGATAAAAAGCATCTGTCTGCAATGCAGGAGACCCGGGTTCTATCCCTGGGTTGGGAAGATCCCCTGGAGAAGGAAATGGCAGCCCACTCCAGTATTCTTGCCTGGAAAATCTCATGGACGGTGGAGCCTGGTAGGCTACTGTCCATGGGGTCGCAAAGAGTCGGACACAACTGAGCGACTTCACTTAACTTCACCCTTTAGCTACGCCAGGCATCCATTTGGTCAACTGCTGTCTATATTGTTCTACTCCTGCAATTGTAAATTGTATCTGATGTCTGCTAAATGCGCCTTATTTACTGGGCAATTGTAGAGAAATTATTTCAGTTTACTTGACTAGTGAAATTGTAAAATAGAAACAGTAGTCACTTAATGCT
The DNA here is from genome assembly GCF_016772045.2 of Ovis aries. NCBI lineage: Eukaryota > Metazoa > Chordata > Mammalia > Artiodactyla > Bovidae > Ovis > Ovis aries. The sequence goes on from NC_056063.1 coordinate 65,656,346, forward strand.
TTCCAGAATGCTATCCCAGACTGTGGGGAAGAAGCAGCATATATATAATGAATAGAAGTTTGCCCTGACAGGATCTCAAATGATCCTCTTCAGTTTCCCTTTTTCATAGCAAGACTGATCACATTTAGTAAAACAGGCCATCACAGCAGGCACTGGCAGAGAATCGAATCATTGGCAAACAAGCTGACTTCCCCAGTGGCTCGGTGGTAAAGAATCCACTTGCATTCCAGAACACACAGGTTTGATCCCTGGATCGGGAAGATCCCTTGGAGAAGGAAATGGTAACCCACTCCAGTATTCTTGCCTGGGAAATCCCACAGACAAAGGAGCCTGGAGGGCTGCAGTTCATGGAGGTAACAAAAAAAGTTCAACAGGACTTAGTGATTAAGTTACAACAATGACAATTTTTTTTAAGTCCTAGCTTTTGACCTTGCCTAAATCACCCCTATCCACTCAGTGAGGATGAGTGAGGAAAGAAATGCTAGTTGAGCCAGAAGAGCACTGACAAGACTAACAAGGCAAAGGTGGCAGAATTTTGCAAATCATGAGGTCCATTAACTAGCTAATTTGTAGAGGAAACTAAAAGAATGCATCTTGTTAGGATCAGCCAAGGACATGATCTAGTTACTACCCAATAGTAAAGAGTATTCAGTTTGAAGAAAAGAATCACAGAAAAAGACAGGAGGATTTGATGTGTTATTAAAGGCTTCAAATTAAATGGAAGGCATTTATTTGAAATTATAAACTTTTATTATTTTTTAAACATGTAAACTAATAGTATCCAAGAATTTACATTCAAAACCAGTAGCTGCCACTTCCTCCATAACTTTTTCAAGTCTCCAGAGGCAACTAGTGATACATTGAAGCTTATCTATTAGTTATTCTGATAGTAATGGCCATAATTCAAAAAGGCACGCACATATGCTACTTTGTAATATATTAGCTTTTTCCATTATCTTTGACTCCAGCTCTGAAAGATGAAGGTATACCACATCTTTTCTGCCACTTCCCCTATCTCTCCTCATGCCCATTCGATCAAAATTTTAGATCACTTTTAGGGCTTCAATTTATTATTTAGGAAATGCAGATGATGCACATTCTGTCTTTCTTGTTTAATCTTCTTTAGAAATTCTATTTCTTAATTACTGACTGGGTGTGAATATTAATATCCCTCTAATTGCTCCACATTGCTTCCCCACTCCTCACTCCCTTTTCAATATTTCATCTCCTTATACTTTTATATTATCAAGGTGAGCATTTTTTTTTTGCTTTGAAAATAATTATGTATTTAGTCCTTTGTCCACAGATAATTTCTGAAGGTTGAAAACAAGCTTTTACATCAGTCTGACTATATAAACATCTTTCATGGCAAAAATACACAGCAGAAGTAAAATCATTCCAATCTTTAATAGCATCTGTAAAGCCCAATATCAGGGTAAGAGTAATCTTCAAAGGAATGTTCCTTACATCAAGGACTGATTCTATTTCTTATACTCTTTTAGTTGTTTCCCATAATGACACATTTTACTTTGTTTCATATGTAGACCTTGATTATTACTTATGTTCAGTTTGTGTTTTTTTCCTGAATTTTCTAATGTTCAGTTCTATGGCAAGAGAATGAAGAGGTAATTCCTTAAGTATATCATTTAGTCTATCTTTCAGCAAACTTTTTACATTCAGTTACTTGACTATTGCCTAGTCAATGTCTTTTCTGGATGATCATTCTGGAGCCACTGACAATTTCAGTCCCAGTATGACTTAGCATAGCATAACTATTTTCAACGGTCCAATGTAGTTTGAATATTTGTGCTACCCCATTCATATACTGAAAGGTTTTCCCCAAGAGTGATAGCAGTTGGAAGTGGGGACTTTGGGAGCTGATGAGATCCAAGCTCATGAACGAGGTCAGTTCCCGTTATGAAAGAGATCCCAAAGACTTCCCTGGCCCTTTCTGCCATGTGAGGTTACCAGTGAAATGATAGCCATCAGTAAATCAAGAGTGAGTTGTCACCAGACCTGGAATCTACTGGAATGTTGCTCTTGGACTTCTCAGACTCCAGAACTGTAAGAAATGTGTCTTGTTTGTTTATAAGCCACCAGACTATGGCATTCCATTGTGCCAGCTCAGATGACCTATGACACAAGATCCACTGTAGAAGCATCATCCCAGGGTTTTTCCCTGAGTTCTTTAGTCATGGCCACTGTTTCTACCATTCTACAGCCTCTGTTCCCACTTGTTTTTTTACCTCTGTACTGAGCAGTCCCTCAGTCATGTCCAGTTCTTTGGAACACCATGGACTATAGCCTGCCAAGTTCCTCTCTCCATGGAATTTTCCAGGCAAGAATACTAGAGTGAGTTGCCATTCCCTTCTCCAGGGAATCTTTCTGACCCAGGAATTGAACCTGGTTATCCCTTATTGCAGGCAGATTCTTTACCATCTGAGCCACCATGGAAGCCCCCTATACTGAACAACTGCCTCTGAAATGATGTATGGAGGATAGTTGTTTAAGATTCTGTCATTTAAGAAAATGTATTTATCTTGAATTTATAATTAGACAGTTTATTTTGACATAGAATTTCAGGTTGAATATCATTTGCCCTAAGGAATTTGAGGTTACACTGCCTTTATCTCAAGCTGGTTTTAGAAAAAAGCAGAGGAACCAGAAATCAAATTGCCAACATTCGCTGGATCATCGAAAAAGCAAGAGAGTTCCAGCAAAACATCTATTTCTTCTTTCTTGACTATGCCAAAGCCTTTGACTGTGTGGATCACAATAAACTATGGAAAATTCTGAAAGAAATGGGAATACCAGACCACCTGAACTGCCTCTTGAGAAACCTATATGCAGGTCAGGAAGCAAGAGTTAGAACTGGACATGGAACAACAGACTGGTTCCAAATAGGAAAAGGAGTACATCAAGGCTGTATATTGTCACCCTGCTTATTTAACTTCTATGCAGAGTACATCATGAGAAACACTGGGCTGGAAGAAGCACAAGCTGGAATCAAGACTGCCAGGAGAAATACCAATAACCTCAAATATGCAGATAACACCACCCTTATGGCAGAAAGTGAAGAGGAGCTAAAAAGCCTCTTGATGAAAGTGAAAGAGGAGAGTGAAAAAGTTGGCTTAAAGCTCAACATTCAGAAAACGAAGATCATGGCATCTGGTCCCTTCATTTCATGGGAAATAGATAGGGAAACAGTGGAAACAGTGTCAGACTTTTATTTTGGGGGCTCCAAAATCACTGCAGATGGTGACTGCAGCCATGAAATTAAAAGACGCTTACTCCTTGGAAGGAAAGTTATGACCAAACCTAGATAGCATAGACAGAGATAGCAAAGCAGAGACAATACTTTGCCAACAAACGTCCATCTAGTCAAGGTTATGGTTTTTCCAGTGGTCGTTTATGAATGCAAGAGTTGGACTGTGAAGAAGGCTGAGCACCAAAGAATTGATGCTTTTGAACTGTGGTGTTGGAGAAGACTCTTGAGAATCCCTTGGACTGCAAGGAGATCCAACCAGTCCATTCTAAAGGAGATCACTCCTGGGTGTTCTTTGGAAGAAATGATGCTAAAGCTGAAACTCCAGTACTTTGGCCACCTCATGCAAAGAGTTGACTCATTGGAAAAGACTCTGATGCTGGGTGGGATTGGGGGGCAGGAGGAAAAGGGGATGATAGAGGATGAGATGGCTGGATGGCATCACCGACTCAATGGACATGAGTTTGAATGAACTCCGGGAAATGGTGATGGACAGGCAGACCTGGCATGCTGCCATTCATGGGTTCGCAAAGAGTTGGACACGACTAAGTGACTGAACTGACTGCCTGACTGACTGACTGCGTTTATCTTCTGTAATCCAAACTTGATTTTTTTTAAATGCAGTTCTTATCCTTCCTTCTTTGGAGCCGACCTGTTTTTCCTCCTCTGTCTAGAAGTTTTTGAGAACTTCACCCCATTTTTCTAGTGCATTGAAATTTCAGAAAGTAAGCCTATACATGGACCTTTAAAATTTTATTCTGCACTAGAATTTGTGGACACTTTGACTTAAATCATTTATTGGGTCTAGTAAATTTATTGGGTCTATTCCTTTCTCTCCAATTTTTCTCTTTTTTTACTCTAATCAATTGAAATATAACAAACACATAGAGCAATATATAAACCTACAGACTGTTAAAAGAATGGCCCCAAAGTGAACATATCTCTCATATCTTGACCCATCTAAAACACAGAAAAGATTATAAAAAACAAGATCTTCATGTGCTGGCTTCTAGTTACTATGCTTCCCATTCTGTACAATGTAACTCTTACTGCAATTGCTAAATATGTAAACACATTTTACCTGTTTGTTTTTAAGCTTTATGAATAGTCATATAATATGTATACTTATGTTTCTGGATTCTTTTATCCAATATTAGCTTTATGCGATCCATATTTGAATATAGCGGTGGTTCCTTTGAGGTTATTTTATTTTAGCCATACTGATACTTGTTAGAATATCTCATTGTCATGTTAATTTGCATTTCCCATGATTAATGTTTGATTAGATTTTCAAGCTTTTTGTGTACTTTGATGCCAGCTTTTGGTGATTTCTTCCTCAAGTGTTTTGTCAGTTTTCTCCTAGGTTGTCTGCCTTTTTCATACTGATACATTGCAACTTCTTGTATATATTTGTTGCAAATATTTTCTTCTCAGTAGATTTTTTTTTTCTACTTCCTTAATGGGACCACCTCACAAACAGAATTCTTTAATTCTAATATTATCCAACCTACTGTTTTCCCTTAGATTCAAGGGCTTTTGTGTCCTCTTTACCTACTCCACATTTATAAAGATATTTTTTACTGTATTTTAAAAGCTTTAATATTATCACTTTCATATTTTAGATCTACAGTGAACAGGAAATAGATTTTTGTGTATGGTGTGACATAAAGGTCAAGTTTCATTTCTTTCATGAGAAGATCCAATTCATCCAGAACCTTTTATTGAAAAGAATATCCTGTCTGTAATATTTTGCAATACAATGCTTATCATAAATCATGTATCCACGTGTGGGTCTCTTGTGTTCCATTGTTCTCTTTGCTATCCTTTTTATCAGTTTCATCCTATATTAACTTAAGTATCTTTAAAATCTTTCTTGATTTCTGAAGGACTAAACCTTTATACCATCTTATTTTCCAAGCATTGTCTTGGATGTACTTTTCCCTTTGTATTTTGATGAACATGATTAGAATGATTTGTAAAAATCCATTATATAACCTACTTGGATTTTAAATAAAACTGCATTAAGGCCATAAATTAATTTGGAGAGATTTGTTCTCTTTACAGTTTTTAATCTTTCAATATTTGAACATGATGTATTCCGCCACTGAGTCAGGTCTTCCTTAAGGCTCCTAATAACATTGTATGGCTTTTGTAAATGATTTCCAAATATTTCCTTAGATTTATTCTTAACATATAAGATGACTTTCCATGATAGAGTAAATATACTTAAATTTAATTTTTTTAGGTTACAGCTTCAAGACATAACAGGGATCTGCTTTAACATTCCCAATGTTAACACCAAGGGGATTGGACAAAGTATCTGTAAAAATGATTTCAGATATGAGCAGAGGAGGACTGGGGTCTCTTAGAGAAAGAACACACTGAAGTGAGCCCTAAAACTCCCCCAGCTTAGAGACAATAGTTGAGACAAAGCTGAAATGCAGTACCCCACCAGAGTCTTTTGATGTTGCTGAGTTAAGGAGGTTGAGATGGGAATTTAAGGAGGCCAAAGTACTAGCTAAAATTTATAAGGCACAATAGTAGGGAGAAGGGAACAATATAGAGATTCCAGAGATTTACACAAAGAACCCCTTGTATTATTGATAAAGTCTTTATCTGGGTAGGCGTAACAAGAAATTACCTGGTGCCTTAGATGGTAAGCCGCCCCTTGTATTATTGATTGTCCTTATCTGGGTATGCATAATAAGAAATTACCTGGTGGCTTAGACAGATAGAGTCAAGGGATTAGGTCTGATAGACAGAGTGCCTGAAGAACTATGGATGGAGGTTTGTGACATTGTACAGGAGGCAGGGATCAAGACCATCCCCAAGAAAAAGAAAGGCAAAATGGTTGTCTGAGGAGGCCTTACAAATAGCTGAGTAAAGAAGAGAAGCTAAAGCCAAAGGAGAAAAAGAAAGATATACCCATCTGAACGCAGAGCTACAAAGAATAGCAAGGAGAGATAAGAAAGCCTTCCTCAGTGATCAGTGCAAAGAAATAGAGGGAAACACTAGAATGGGAAAGACTAGAGATTGCTTCAAGAAAATTAGAGATACCAAGGGAACACTTCATGTAAAGATTGGCACAATAAAGGACAGAAATGACATAGACCTAACAGAAACAGAAGATATTAAGAAGAGGTGGCAAGAATACACAGAAAAACTATCCAGTATTCTTGCCTAGAGAATTCCATGGAGAAAGGAGCCCTGCAGGCTAGCCCATAGAGTTGCATAGAATCGGACATGACTGAGCAATGAACACTTTATTTGTTAGAGAAATAACTATTGGAAGTAAGTAGGGCCATCTGTGAAGTTCACTGTAGGACTGAAGTTATTTGTGTCCTACAGGTAGACTGGAAAGACCTCGTAAGCCATAAGATACTAAGTAGAATTCTAAAAAGGGTATCATCTTAGTAGGAATCTAAATTAGCCCTACAGTAAAAGAAGTAAACTGAAAAATATTCATCCCTTGATCTTGCTAATTTTCATAAATATGGAAAAGATTAAAAAGGCTTATGAAGAGATAAACATAGATCATCATTTCTGAAAGTTGAAGAGCTGACTCATTTGAAAAGACCCTGACGCTGGGAAAGATTGAGGTCAGGAGGAGAAGGGGATGACAGAGGATAGATGGTTGGTTGGCCTCACTGACTCAATGGACATGAGTTTGGGTAAACTCTAGGAGTTGGTGATGGACAGGGAGGCCTGGCATGCTGCGGTTCATGGGGTCACAAAGAGTTGGACACGACTGAGTGACTGAACTGAACTGAAGAAGATACCTGCTGAGTAGTCTGATATTCAGATATTTGTCCCCTTATGATCAGATTATGCCCCAGTAAAGTGGAAATTATCAAGTCAAAAATGCATTTAATGCATCTAACCTACCATTTTAGCTTAGCCTGCTACTGCTGCTGCTGTCACTTCAGTCGTGTCCAACTCTGTGCGACCCCATAGACGGCAGCCCACCAGGCTCCCCTGTCCCTGGGATTCTCCAAGCAAGAACACTGGAGTGGGTTGCCATTTCCTTCTCCAATGCATGAAAGTGAAAAGTGAAAGTGAAATCACTCAGTCGTGGCCTATCTTAAACATAGTAGTTTAAGTTACCCAGTTACTCACATTAGTCTTATTGTTTAATGGCTCAATAGCGTCCAACTCTTTTGCGACTCCATGGACTATACCAAATTCCTCTGTACATGGGGTTTCCCAGGCAAGAATACTGGAGTGGATTGCCATTTCCTCCTCCAGAGGATACTCCTGACCCAGGGATAAAACCCACATCTCCTGCATTGTTAAGTGGATATTTTACCCCTGAGTTATCCAGAGCATTACTCTACAGATTGGTAAAATAATCTACCACAAAGCCTATTTTATAATAAAGTGTTTAATCTCACATGTAGTTTAATAAATACTGTACTGGAAGTGGAAAACAGGATGGATATCTGGGTGCGGAAGAGTTGTGAGTTTACTGGCAATGTACTGCTCAGCGATCACATGGCTGACTGGGAGTTATGCTCCGCCCTCTGCATCATGAGAGAATCATACCTCACATTGCTGGCCCAAGAAAAAAAATCAAAATTCAAAGTACAGTTCCTACTGAATGCACAATGCTTTCACACCATCTTAAAGTCAGTTTTCATTCCAATCTCAAAGAAAGGTAATGCCAAAGAATGCTCAAACTACCACACAATTGCACTCATCTCACACACTAGTAAAGTAATGCTTAAAATTCTCCAAGCCAGGCTTCAGCAGTACGTGAACTGTGAACTTCCAGATGTTCAAGCTGATTTTAGAAAAGGCAGAGGAACCAGAGAACAAATTGCCAACATCCACTGGATCATGGAAAAAGCAAGAGAGTTCCAGAAAAACATCTATTTCTGCTTTATTGACTATGCCAAAGCCTTTGACTGTGTGGATCACAATAAACTGTGGAAAATTCTGAAAGAGATGGGAATACCAGAACACCTGTACTGCCTCTTGAGAAACCTATATGCAGGTCAGGAAGCAACAGTTAGAACTGGACATGGAACAACAGACTGGTTCCAAATAGGAAAAGGAGTATGTTAAGGCTATATATTGTCACCCTGCTTATTTAACTGATATGCAGAGTACATCATGAGAAACGCTGGGCTGGAAGAAGCACAAGCTGGAATCAAGATTGCCAGGAGAAATATCAAGAACCTCAGATATGCAGATGACACCACCCTTATGGCAGAAAGTGAAGAAGAACTAAAGAGCCTCTTGATGAAAGTGAAAGAGGAGAGTGAAAAAGTTGGCTTAAAGCTCAACATTTAGAAAACTAAGATCATGGCATCTGGTCCCATCACTTCATGGGAAATAGATGGGGAAACAGTGGAGACAATGGCTGACTTTATTTTTGGGGGCTCCAAAATCACGGCAGATGGTGATTGCAGCTATGAAATTTAAAGATGCTTACTCCTTGGATGGAAAGTTATGACCAACCTAGACAGCATATTAAAAAGCAGAGACATTACTTTGCCAACAAAGGTCTTTCTAGCCAAGGCTATTGTTTTTCCGGTGGTCATGTATGGATGTGAGACTTGAACTATAAGGAAAGCTGAGTGCTGAAGAATTGATGCTTTTGAACTGTGGTGTTGGAGAAGACTCTTGAGAGTCCCTTGGACTGCAAGGAGATCCAACCAGTCCATCCTAAAGGAAATCCTGGGTGTTCATTGGAAGGACTGATGTTGAAGATGAAACTCCAATACTTTGCAAAGTAAACACCTCATGTGAAGAGCTGACTCATTAGAAAAAGATCCCGATGCTGGGAAATATTGAGGGAAGGAGGAGAAGGAGACAACAGAGGATGAGATGGTTGGATGGCATCACTGACTCGATGGACATGGATTTGGGTAAACTCCAGGAGTTGGTGATAGACAGGGAGGCCTGGTGTGCTGTGTTTCATGGGGTCGCAAAGAGTCGGACACGACTGAGTGACTGAACTGAACTGAACTGAAAGTTACATAATCCTAAATTGAATCGTCCTAAATCAGGGATGTCTGGACTCACATTTCAAATGAGGAGTGAAAGTCTCTGAGATGAAAAATGACTTGCTTGTGGTCATAAGGTACACAGAGAAAATAAATACAAAGGGAGATTGAAAAGTATATTTTAAAATAAAATGCTTTGTATTAGTCTCTGTTTTTCAAAACCGTGTTAACTTCAGTTTGTAATATTAGTAAAACAGCAATAGGTTATCTTCAATAGCCAATCAAACAAACAAAAAGCATAGAATAAAATATAAATGCAGTCACAAGGGAAAATTGAAACTTTTAAGCAAATTATCTTGTGGATCATGTGGATCAAGATACTGCCAAAAAAAAAAAAAATGAGTGATAAAACGTTTACAATGCAATACATTTTTTAAAAGAATAAATGTCATAAAATCTTGAGTTTTAACTGAAACTATTTTTAAAATTTATTCTAATTCAAAATACTTTTGACTTCAAGTAACTTAAATTATTAAAAATGTTTTATAATGTACATCTTTCAAGTTATGGAATTATTTCAAACTTAAACACCCTTGTACTTAATTTCTGGCTAAGTCATGACCTCAATTATAAATTTCCAAAGATTTATTAAAGAACATTATTAACTAGGAGCTCTAGGACCATTGCCAGTCATATCTGATGGTAGCTGTTTCTCAGCTACATATTAAACACACAGTAACTGGAGAACTGACATTCTAATCTATACAGTCAATACCATAATCACTACAAACCTAAATAGGGAATGAAATAGATTTTTTCCTTTTAAAGCTTCCACTCTACAATACCCCATCCTCAAACTCATATCTTAAAGGCAGCATAAAGACCAGTAAGTGTAGATACATTTCTTTGGATTCTTCCAAATATCCCTCCCTGACATGGCTTCCAAATGTATGTTTGATTTGTTCCAGCTTGGCACCTAGTCTGACTTTTGATTTGCACCTGAAAGTATTTTGCTTTTGAGGTGTTAAAGTGTTCTTTGCTTTCTTCAACTCTAACTCTTGGACTCAAACTCAACACAAGGTTCTTTCTACTGTTAAATGTATAATATTCATCCTAAAAAACATTTTTAGACTCAAAAAATGTTTGGTTATACCCTGTATACCATTTGTAACCATCTTTAACTATTGATATATCATGAATATTATCTATTTCAATATACTTATTAAAATACACATTAGGAACACTGTGTGCTTCACACGTACAACCTATTTCAATCCTCACACTTCTTCCTACTTCACTGAGAAAATTGAAAGCTTCAGCAGAGAACGTCACAGGTTTCTACCAACAAAATGGCCCCATTCATCTACCAGCATTTAGCCCTCATTTTTCCTATCTGTTGCCACAGATGATCATACCAAACTTCTATCCAAACTCAGCCCCTCTACACAAGTACTAGACCCTGTTACACCATCACCTCAACAAATGCTCTGCTCTTGCTTCTAACTTCATGGGAAATAGATGGGGAAACAGTGGAAACAGTGTCAGATTTTTTACTTTCTACTGGATTATTCTTGTTGAATTGTCTATTTGGTCCATTAGCTTGTTCAGGACCCTATTTCCCCTGCCTGCCTCTTCATTTCTTTCTTCCCTTTGCAGCCAAACTCATCAAAAGTTGTGTTGTTTTAATTCCTCTCTTCCCAGGCTCTTTTAACTCACCTCAGTTAAGCCGGGAAGCCACCAAACCCACTCTCATCCAAAGATGCCAAAGATCACTTGTTATTAATCTAATTTTCAATCCTCTTCTTACTTGATACAGAAGACTAGTCCCTTAGATCCAGTTAACTTTTCCCTCGTTCCTTCTCTCTCTTTCCTGAGTTTCTTTCTACCTTATTGGCTGGCTCTCTGCAGTCTCCTTTACTTGGTTCATCTTTTATCCTCTAGCATTTAATTCTAATACTTCAAAACTCAGTCCTTGTTGTCTTACATAGGTACTCTCTCTCTTAGGAACTGTTTTAATTTTCATTGACTCAGATACTCCCCCAAAGTTATTTCTAAATTTTCTGTGATCACCAGATTAAATACATAATTGATGACTAAAATTTTCAGTTGGGTACCCAATAAAGATCTCAAATTCAGCGGGTTTGAAACTGATTATCTTGGCTTGGTTTCTCCCATCACACCCACCCACTCCTTCCATCTTTCTTCCCCATCTCAGTTGATGACAAATCCACCTTCGAGTGGCATAGATCAAAAAACACTGGAGTGGGACTTCCTTGGCAGTCCAGTGTTTAAGTCTCTGCCTTTCAATACAGGGAGTGCAAGTATAATCCCTGCTTGGGGAGCTAAGATCACAAACACCTCACAGCCAAAAAAACAAACAAAACTAACATAAAAGAGAAGCAATATTGTAACAAATTCAATAAAGAGTTTTGATACAGTCCACATCAAAAAAAATATTGAAGTCATCCTTCAACTCTTGTTTTTCTCTCATGTGAATTCAATATGTCGTCAAATTCTTTTCTCTTTAAAACATATCCAGAATACAAAGACTTTTCATCATCACCATTGTTACCTTCCTGGGTCAGAGTCTGTCCTGATTTCTAACCTGAATTGCTATAAAAAATAAAAATTAAAAAAATACCTGCTTCTGTCTTTGTCCTATATAATCTGCTTCCATGCGATTAGCCAGACTAATTTCATTTTCTTAAAGCTTTATTGAGATATACTTTATACGCAGAAAAATACATGTATTCAATATAATGAGTTTGGACATATACAAACTTGGTGAAAGCATCACCATACTCAAACTGTTAGGAAAGTAAAATGGTACAGCTGCTATGGAACACAGTATGGAGGTTCCTCCCCACCTTCCACATTAAAACTAGAACTATCATAGGATCTAGCAATCCCACTCCTGCCAGCATGTTTAAAGAAGAGAAATTAGGATTTGAAGCATTATCTGCACTCCCATGGTCATCCATGGCATCGTTATTCATAATAGCCAAGGTACAGAAACAATCCAAATGTCCACCGACAGATGAACGGATAAACAGGTGGTTTAGTTCAGTTCAGTCGGTCAGTCATGTCTGACTCTTCGCAACCCCATGGATTGCAGCAAGCCAGGCCTCCCTGTCCATCACCAACTCCCAGAGTTTACCCGAACTCATGTCCATTGAGTCAGTGATGCCATCCAACCATCTCATCCTCTGTCATCCCCTTCTACTCCTGCCTTCAATCAGGGTCTTTTCAAATGAGTCAGCTCTTCGCATGAGGCGGCCAAAGTATTGGAGTTTCAGCTTCAGCATCAGTCCTTCCAATGAACACTCAGGACTGAGTTCCTTTAGGATGGGCTGGTTGGATCTCCTTACAGTCTGAGGGACTCTCAAGAGATTTCTCCAACACCACAGTTCCAATGCATCAATTCTTCAGCACTCAGCTTTCTTTATAGTCCAACTCTCATATCCATACATGACTACTGGAAAAACCATAGCCTTGGCTAGGCAGACCTTTTTGGCAAAATAATGTATCTGCTTTTTAATACGCAGTCTAGGTTGGTTGTAACTTTCCTTCTAAGGAGTAAGGGTCTTTTCATTTCATGGCTGCAGTTACCATCTGCAGTGATTTAGGAGCCCCCATAAATAAAGTCTGCCACCATTTCCACTGTTTCCCCATCTATTTGTCATGAAGTGATGGGACCAGATCCCATGATCTTAGTTTGCTGAATGTTGAGCTTCAAGCCAACTTTTTCACTCTCCTCTTTCACTTTCATCAAGAGGCTCTTTAGTTCTTCTTCACTTTCTGCCATAAGGGTGGTGTCATCTGCATATCTGAGGTTACTGATATTTCTCCTGGCAATCTTGATTCCAGCTTGGGCTTCCTCCAGCCCAGCGTGTCTCATGATGTACTCTGCTTATAAGTTAAATAAGCAGGGTGACAATACATAGCCTTGAAGTACTCCTTTTCCTATTTGGAACCAGTCTGTTGTTCCATGTCCAGTTCTAACTGGTGCTTCCTGACCTGCATACAGATTTCTCAACAGGCAGGTCAGGTGTTCTGGTATTCCCATCTCTTTCAGAATTTTCCACAGTTTATTTTGATCCACACAGTCAAAGGCTTTGGCATAGTCAATAATGCAGAAACAGATGTTTTTCTGGAACTTTCTTGCTTTTTCCATGATCTAGCAGATGTTGGCAATTTAATCTCTGGTTCCTCTGTCTTTTCTAAAATCAGCTTGAACATCTGGAAGTTCATGATTCACATATTGTTGAAGTCTGGCTTGGAGAATTTTGAGCATTACTTTGCTAGCATGTGAGATGAGTGCAATTGTGCAGTAGTTTGAACATTCTTTGGCATTGCCTTTCTTTGGGATTGGAATGAAAGCTGACCTTTTCCAGTCCTGTGGTCACTGCTGAGTTTTCTGAATTTGTTGGCATATTGAATGCAGGACTTTCACAGCATCATCTTTTAGATTTGAAATAGCTCAACTGGAATTCCATCACCTCCACTAGTTCTGTTCATAGTGATGCATCCTAAGGCCCACTTGACTTCACATTCCAGGATGTCTAGCTCTAGGTAAGTGATCACACCTTCGTGATCATCTGGGTCAAGAATACCATTTTATACAATTATTCAACCTTAAATGTGATGGAAATTCTGCCATTTGCAATGGCACGGGTGGACCTGGAAGACATTAAGTGAAATAAGTCTAAACAAACACTATATGATGTATTTAAAATAGTCAAAATAAGGAATAATCCTTAATAAAATGTGATGTTGGAAAAGACTCTTGAGAGTCCCTTGGACTGCAAGGAGATCCAACCAGTCCATTCTGAAGGAGATCAGCTCTGGGATTTCTTTGGAAGGAATGATGCTGAAGCTGAAACTATAGTACTTTGGCCACCTCATGTGAAGGGTTGACTCATTGGAAAAGACTCTGATGCTGGGAGGGATTGGGTGCAGGAGGAAAAGGGGACAACAGAGGATGAGATGGCTGGATGGCATCACTGACTCGATGGGTGTGAGTCTGAGTGAACTCCGGGAGTTGGTGATGGACAGGGAGGCCTCGTGTGCTGCAATTCATGGGGTTGCAAAGAGTCGGACACAACTGAGCGACTAAACTGAACTGAACTGAAGAAATCATCCTTTTAAAACTCAAGTTGAATCATATCTTTCCTCTGTGTGAAACTTGGCCTGTGTTTGTCTCATTGTGATGGTCACAGTTCTCCACAAGGCCAAGAAGGCCCATCATTATTCATGCTACTGACTGTCTCCCCAAGGCTTATCTCCACCTATTATGCTCCAGTCACGTGGAACACCCTCCTTTGCCTACAACATGTCACACATGGTCTGATTATAGGGTCTTTGTCTGCTATTCCCTCTATATACGACACTCCTTCCACCTAAATCTCTCACCTTTGATTTTTGCTTAAATTTCCCCCTTTCAACCATGTTTACCCAGACCACACTTAAAAATTCTGCAAATAAGCACCTATTCCTATTCCAGCACCCATGATCCCTGTGTACTTAACATCTGAAACAGTTAATAATTTACTTATTTGTAACTGCTTCTTTTTTGACACCTCCCCAAAAATAAGTTTTACAATTGGTGTATTCTGTGATCTCTTACATTCACTGATAAACCCCAAATGCCTAATTCACATTTTATAACAAAATAGACATGACATAAGTATTGGAAATATGATTGAACATAATGATGGATATTGTATAGCTTTTCATTTATGAAATCTATGTTCTATTTTCTTTGTAATATTTTTTTCATTTACTACTAATTTTTGTTTTAAATGATCTTATTTTCTTAGGATATTATTTTACACGTTAATCAAGTTCTATCTGGAGTTTATTTTGATGTAAAAACAAATGAGTAAGATCTTTTATAATAGCTAGCCAACTGTTTCAATACCATTTGCTAATTATTTTCCCATCCTGGAATCTAAGGGAAGAAAGTATTAGGAGAAAGCAAAATCAACCGGGCCTAAAGCTATAGGGTGAGTAAGTGATGGCTGAGAACAGCTGGATTTAGTCAACTTATTTATACGTAGGCTGTATATATGCATTGTACTTATTTCTGGACTTTTTATAGTATTCCCTTATCTTATGCAGTCTATTCCCAACCCAGAAGCTTGAGTGACTCTTTTAAAACATGATGTCGTTTGCTCAAAAACCTGCCTTTCTTTCACAGTAAAAGCCACATATATGTCTGCCTTTTGCTGGTAATTTATCTTTAAAATGGTTAATTTTATAATAAACTTTAATATAAATCTTCTCAAAGCATATTATTTCTTTTGCACATAGTTCCAAAGATTATTTTGTTAACCTACTCTTAAATTTTAACTAACACATATCAATGAATTTTTCATGAGGTCTAAGGAATACCTGGAGAAGGCAATGGCACCCCACTCCAGTACTCTTGCCTGGGAAATCCCATGGAGTGAGGAGCCTCCTAGGCTACAGTCCATGAGTCACTAAGAGTCGGACATGACTGAGCAACTTCACTTTCACTTTTCACTTTCATGCATTGGAGAAGGAAATGGCAACCCACTCCAGTGTTCTTGCCTGGAGAATCCCAGGGACAGAGGAGCCTGATGAGCTTCTGTCTACGGGGTCGCACAGAGTCAGGCATGACTGAAGCGACTTAGCAGTAGCAGCAAGGAATACCTCAAAGGATGAGCTGGCTTGAACAGAATATGCTGATACCTAGTGGTTAGGTTGGTTGATGGATCACAGGTTGCCATCATCCACTTTTCATCAGATCAGTGGATATGACCTGGCCACACCTACCACACATAACATGAAAATTCCACTCATCTGGAAAGAAGAAAATAAGAAAGTGAAGCCTGAACTAATATCGTATGTGACTCCCAGGAGAAGGCAGGTCTGTTGTGTGTAGTGATTCCATGTCCCTTTCTTTTAAACAGAGTATGACCTACACCCCCGGCCCCAACTCACTGCCTCATGCATGCCCAACTCAGCTTGGCTTATTCCTATAGGGATAGATTTAGGAGAAACTGATCATGAATCCTGTGAAGCAAGCTACTTTGGCATCATGGTGTCACAGAAACTCAATATTTACGATTTTAGGTATCTTCCACAACAGTGGTCAATAAGCATCTTTTTTTTTTTTTTTTTTTTTTTTAAGAACCAGGCTTTACAGACCTCATATAGTCTCTCTTGACTCTCTCCCCGCAATCCTCCTCCTACAGCTCCACCTTTCTCTCCTTTTTTTCCACTCTTTAAAAGTGTAAAAGCCCACAGGCCGTACAAAAAATAGGCCAAAGCTGGGTTTGGTCCATAGGGGCCAACAACGCCTGATAAAAAGAGAGCTGTCTTATTAAAAATTTTATCAATTTTTTCCCACTATTACTGTATCTGGAGAGTACCTTAAACATGTAGCATATTCCAACTGACTCAAGAAATAAATTCTTTACTCTCTTAAAGATTCTTCAGCCATGGAGGCACACTGCTCAGATCTCATGCCGTGGGGAACAAGATGAACAGACAGTCTAGCAGCAACTCCCCACACCCACTGGTGCCTTTGTGCTGATGCCCTACCGCCCCTGGGCCGCTCTCAGCCAGTGAGTGAGCATGGCAGATATGCAAAAAAGCCCACACCTACAAGACTTGGAATTCCTATGATGGGTGACTTGGGGTCAAGGAGACCCCATTAGCCTGGCTTACCCTTTCTTAGAAAAATATACTGTAGTCTGAGTCTCCACCCACCCAATCCTTCTGTCTGACATACTTCATTTTTGCAGGCTTCGAACTTGCATTGTAGTCCAAACCCTCTCCTTCTGCCTCCTCTTATGTCCCACAGGCTTTTCTCCCACAAGCTATCTTAGACATTGAATCCTACTTGGTGTTTATCTCAGAGGACCCAGACTAACACCAAGTGTCTTCATCTCTGAGAAACAAATGGCCTTCATGCTTTTTCTCATCTTCACCAGGTTAAAAGATAACAGCTGGCTAGGGCTGCCACAACAAAGCACCACAAACTGGGGAGTTTAAACTACAGACATGTTTTGTACTGCAACTCTAGAGACTAAAAGTGCAAGATCAAGTTGTCTACAGAGTTGGTTCCTTTAGAGGAATTTTGGTAAAAATCTCTTCCATGTGTCTCTTTACTTTTTGGTGAGTTACTGGCAATTTGGGGTGTTCCTTCCTTCGTCTTCATACCATGTTCCCTCTGTTCATGCCTCTCTCTTCACACTGCACTCTTTTTATAAAGACACCTGTCTTATTGAATTAGAGGCCCACCATGCTCCAGTCACCCATGGCTCAGAAGGTAAAAGTATCCCACTCGCAATGCAGGAGACACAGGAGATGCAGGTTCAATCTCTGGGTCGGGAAGATCCCCTGGAGAAGGAAATGGCAACACACTTCATATTCTTGTCTGAAAAATCCCACTGATAGAGGAGACTGGCAGTCTACAGTCCAATGTGTCGCAAAGAGTCCAACACAACTGAAGTGACTAAGCACGCACCTACCCCAGTATGACTTGAATCTTACTTATATCCTCAGTGACACTATTTCCAAATAAGGTTACATCCTGAGATAATGATAGTTAGGATTTCAACATATAAATTTTATGGGGACACAATTCAACCCAAAATACCAAACATGATACCTAACTTCCTCCTAAGGGACCATGAACAAAACAAACAAAAAATCACCTCTCATAAACTAATAGTGAAGATTTGAGGGTGATACAGTTAGAATCATAATGTTCATCACAAAGCAAAAATGTAAACATGCTTGCTTGATGTTCTTACAAGACATTTCAGCCAATCACTTCTGAGGGATAGATTTCCTCAGAAAACAATTCTCGGCTTATTACCTGCCTCCCAAGATTTTACTAATCTATCTCCCCTTCCCATTTTCCTCTCCTCTTACATCTCTTCTCTCCTCCTTTCCTTGAAGAAGGGAAACAAATCTTTCTCATTTTCTCATTCATATCTAATCACTGTTGCCCAGGAGTAAAAATGGGACAATTGCAATAAGCAAGACTTTCTCTTTGGATGCAAAATGCACATTGAAATAATATTTTACCCTCCTTCAGGCAGCAGACAAGCAATATAAAATGTTATCACAGAAGCTTATGGAGTATACAACACAAATTTATTGCTTCATAAGACTGATGGTCTAGAATACAGTGAGCCACAAATGGGATATGGCACATTTTATAGGAAGGCAATTTTTCTTAAAAACATTTTTATCATAAAAGTTTCTCCCCTTTTGAAAAATATTAGTATTGATAGTTGATAATAAGTTTTAATGCCAGGTGAAATGAAAATAAATTGTAATTATCCTCCCATAAATTCTCACATTTCATAACTGTTTAACCCTCTCTCTGAATGACAGTGGTTTCAGTTCTGTACATAAGGGACTACTCTAAACAGCACAGAATAATCAATCAACTGGCAAACACTCTCATCTCAAGCAGATCTGTTGTGCTCTTGGGAACCAAAATTAGCAAGTTAATGCAAATTAACAATTCCAGTTGATAACATCCCTTAGGGATTATGTGAATTTCATCCATCTTCCTCTGAGATTTTATTCCCTATATGAACACTAATTTGGATAATTAGAGTCTTTAATAGAGAAAAAATTATGACATTTAAGCATGGCAAAAAGAGGACTGTGTTGCTTCTATTCGACCCTTGCATGACTCAGGACTAAGTGTTGGTCATATCAAATTCAAACAGACACAAACTTTACCCAACAGCTTGCCCCTATTAAAATTGCTATATCACTGTATCATGGGATCATATAGCTACACTTGATATAAATATCAATTTACAAACCATATCAAAGTACAATAGTTTCCCAAACATATTATTGCTTCCCTCATTGGAATTGGAAATAGATGTTAATATAATACATCGTCATTGCATTTTCTAATCCATGTAAGTCTAGCTTGCTTACTTCTGAATTATAGAGTTTAGAAATCCAAGAGTTACATCTAACTCTTCACTTTCCTTCACACCTAACCTCATCTTTAACTCTGCCTTTTCTAAGACTTCATCATGATTGCTTTGACTTCCACCACTTTTGCTACTGCCTATCTACTCTTCCTGCAGCTGGAATTTTAAAATGATATTATGGCTATAAAGAAACTTAAATGCATTATACTCTTAATATAAGTATGCACACTTTGTTCTGTGTTCACATAAGGAATTAATGCAATCTCCACACTTCTACACATCAGCATGAGAATATTCTGAATTGTAGACTTTTGAAAATAATCAGTTTCTTCTTCTACTCCATATTCTTTCAAATAATGTCCAAATTATTAGCTTCCCCTTTGAAACAAAATGAAAAACTTCTCAGTATTTGCTGATTCCATTGCATTTTCCAATTCTCTATAATTTTTAAGGATATAGGATCTACACTATAGGATATGCAAGATATATATGCCTATATCTAGCCTAAAAATAACACAAGGCCCACCACCTAGGTTAGTCCATAGTTTCAAAGGAAATATCTGAAGTCCCCTGTAAGTTCTTTCACAATTATATTCCCAGCTGTCTTCCTGGAAGTAAAATTCCATCCTTGGGCTTTCTATTTATGGCAGTAGTATCCTGGCTTATTTCAGATCACCTCTCCTAGTGACAGAAAGAAAATCATGTAAATTGGAAAAAATATTTTAAAGGAATCTATTTGATGGAGTTAAAATGCTAACAAGACAGAGTGCTCTTGAAGATAAGTGAGCCTAATGTTCTAGGCTTTTCTTCTAGGCATTAATCAGAAGCCAGGAGGCTGAGAAACCAGAAAGAATATGGTAAGTGGGACATTTAGCAGTACAGAAAATCTTTTAAGCATCTTACAGGAATGCGGAACAACACTGGACTGCAGGCATGCCAAGAGAAGAAGGCTTGGTAAAACTTTGGGATTTTAGTTGTAAATGCCAGGAAAAGAATGAACAATAAATAGATAAACCTAAGTTTGAATCAACTTAAATTCTACTTGGATTAAGGAGATTTGCCCTTCCACTAACTGCCTGCTAAAAGCAAAGAATTCTCTCTAGGAAAGATGTTTCAGAGCCTCAAAATGTCCCTCTAATATTTCATACACGTCCAGAATTCAATCAAAATTCACCAGAAATAACCGCAGATAAAAATGAATAACATAAAAACAAAGTGAAAAACACAACAAAAATACATACGTGACAGGCTTACCTTGAAAACAGTATTCCATCTGTTTTTTGGTTCTTTGTTTTGACCTTCAAAATTTTCCTTAATGTACTTAGTCCAACCATGTTTGTGTGCATTTGTTTTTAAAAAAATGGATTTCTTTATTTAACGTTTAAAAAGTTGGAAATTCTGTTAAATATTTTGGGTATTTTAGTAGGAAACATTTTTATAAGATTGTACTGGGACTTTTGGTAGGAAAGACTTTTAGCCTACCAAATTATCACTCTTCTACTCAAACTGTCTAGATTACTCTACTCAAGAGCTCCTGGTCACTGACGTTCTGAGTTTTCAGCTTACTTGAATTGTTAGTAATATATGACATAGTTGATCACTTCTCTCTTCTTAATGCACTTTCTCTACGTTTCTTGTGATACTCTCTGTCTCTTAATTTTGTTTTCCTTCCTCACTGGCCATACCTCCTCAGGTGCTAATATTAAACACTCTCATATTCTCAGTCATTGGAAGAACTGATGCTGCAGCTGAAACTCCAATACTTTGGCCACCTGATGTGAAGAACTGACTCACTGAAAAAGACCCTGATGCTGGGAAAGACTGAAGGCAGGAGAAGAAGGGGGCAACCAAGGAGGAGATGGTTGGATGGCATCACAGACTCAATGGACACGAGGTTGAACAGACCCCGGGAGTTGGTGATGGACAGGGAGGCCTGGCGTGCTGCAGTCCATGGGGTTGCAAAGAGTCAGACACAACTGAGCCACTGAACTGAACTGAACCACTGGTACCACTGTGCAACTATGGCCTTCATTCAAGCCATCACTCTCATTCACAGATTCTTCCAGTAGTCTCATTGCATTTTCTTTTACTTATATAATGCTCATTTATTCTCCATAAACCAGTCAGAGTAATCCTACCAACATGGAGGAAAGAACTTATCACAGCTATATCCAATACCTCTAATATGTTTTTTAATTACCCAAAATTAAATCCATATTCTTTGCATGGTCAACAGGCTTCATAGCATTTGGTCCCTGTCCACTCCTCTGACCTCATCCCCTCCACTCTATCCTTGTTCATTGTGTTTCAGCTTTACTGGCCTCTTGGCTCTTCTGTGAATATGCCAAGCATACTCTTACCTCTGGTAGTTTTCTTCCTGGACTTTCAACAGTACAAAACCAAATGAGAACCTAAAGGAAGTTTTCTCCTCAATGAGTTTTACCCTAACTACTTCACTAAAAATAGTGGCCTCCAAGGACTTCCCTGGTAGTCCAGTGACTAAGACTCTGCACCCCCAGTGCAGGGAACCCAGGTTCAATTCCTGGTGCGGGAACGAGATTCCACATGGTGCAACTAAATATCCTGCTTGCCTCAACCAAAATAAAAGATCCTGTGTGCCACAACTAAGACCTGGTACAGCCAAACAAGCAAATAAAAATAAATAAATATTTTAAAAACTAGAATAGTGACCTCCATCACTCTCTATCCCCTAACTCTACTTTAGTTCAATTCATACTCTGGTGCTAAAGAATCTGCCTTCCACTCTGGAGACTGGGGTTCAATCCTTGGGTCAGGAAGACCCCCCCACCCGCCCCCCGGAGAATAGAATGGCAACCCACTCCAGTATTCTCGTCTACAGAATTCCATGGACAGAGGAGCCTGGCAGGCTATAGTCCATGAGATCACAAAGAGCCAGACATGACTGAGTGACTAACACACATCTCCACATTTCATGCTGTATATACATTTATTTATTTCTTTGCTTCCTCTCCTCAAAAATTTAATCTTGATGGAAACTTGGAGCTTTTTCTTGTTGTTGTTTCACTGATATAACATCAGCTCTGGAACAGAGCCTGGGCAGGGTAAATGGTCAGAAAGCAAAACGTAATTTACTTGGTTCTATCTCACTGTATAGATAAAGACTTGAAGGCTAAGATAGCTCTTTGTGCGTCCCAATGTCATAGAGATAGTAGGTAGAATAGCTGAAAATTAAATCCTGGCCAACTTGAATGCAGTAAAGAAATGAAACAAAATTTTTTAAAATGGTATTTCCCACTGCCCCTTGTTGTACTCATAAAAATTTCTTCTCAAGGTACTCATGAGTTCACAGCCTGACCCCATCTATCTCTTACGCCTCATCTCACCTTTATGAATCACTTTCTTACAGAAGGGCCATCTAACCTCCAGCTTGGTTGCTTAGCCACCTTTCGCCGAAGAGGTTGTGCCCTTTTGCAGCTCTGTGCTATGCCTCCTAGTTCCCCCTTAGCCTGGAATGATCTCTTTCCCTGTTTCTGACTAATGAAATCTTTCTCTTTCTTTGACTCAGGTCAAATGTCATGTATACAAATAAGTCAGCTGCACTCTTCTCAGTAAAAATTAATCTCTTTCTGCCCAGACTCTGCCAAGACACTTCATTTTTTATTGAATTTTTGGCACTTTATACTATGTGCCTTATATTAAATGTAATGAAGAGCCTGCCCACTCAGGAAAACCTAAGCTTCATGAGGACAGTGGTCTTTCTAATCACATTTGCATTCTTCCTTTAAGCTTAACAGTGTTCCATATACACAGTCAGTATTAATTAAATACTGCAGGAGTTCTTTTAACTACCATCATATCCAGTTGAACTGGTAAGAAAAATATCCAGTTATTCTCATTTTTAATGTTGGTTTGATGCATAAAGTTATAAACTCTGTTTCCCATTTCTGACTGGCATATATTATTAATAGTATAATGATCAATCATTCTGTAAATAATCTTTATTTGCAATATGTTTACAAATAAATCTACATTACTTAAAAATAAGATACAGCTATTAAAATAATTTAAGTGATACATTAAGAAAGAAACAAACTTGAAGAAATAAAATATGTATGTCTGGCATAAGGGTAGGAAATTCTCTTTGAAATATTATGGGAAACTAGGTTTTCTCAGTCCTTTTAATTCTTTGATTCTGACCTGTATTGATTGCAGTGTATTTTCAGTTTCCCTTGTATATATTTACTTATCAGTCTTTAGGAAGTTGAAGTAAATATCTATGGAATAGCAAATACTTCACAGCAGTTAATACAGAAGATATTTTATGGAGAGTCTCATAAATAGATAAATGATAAAGAGTTCAGACTTGAGAGGACCTTACTATGCCAAGATATTTGTATTTATTCCTTATGCACATGAAGAGACAATGAAGAATTTTAAGCAGAAAAGTAATGTAAATGTATTTGAGATTTGAGATCATAACAATGGATTCAGCAGGAAATATAAACAATCTAGGGAAGAAATTTGAGTCAACGACTTTGTTAGAGCAAAGAATGAAGAACTCATTCTTGGTAGCATCAGTAATAGCGAGAAAAAAAAAGTGAAAAAATGATTGCAAATGTAGACCATAGATCCTACACAGACCCTATACAAGCAATTTACTAACATATTTGCTAATTTTGATTTTGTTAACGTTTATTGGGTGCTTACTATGTCTCATACCTAAGAGTATAGTGCTATCAAATAGTTATAGTGTAAAATAGTGATTTTTTTTTTTACATTAGTCAAGGAGATGAGATGAATGATGACATTTGAGAAAAGAACAGTAAGGATGAAGTAAAGAAGAAAAGGAAGGATATTTCAAACTATGGGAACAGTATGTGCAGTTCTTGTGGCAAAACAGGGTATGGCAAGTCTAAGAAACTCATATAAATCAAGAAATGTCCTGGTATGAGAGGAGACTGAAGAGACAGCTAAGGGCTGGGTGAGGACAGACAATGCAGACCATGTTAAGAATTTCTCTCTTTTAATAATAGGATTTAGACACTCAATCACTTTTGCATTCGTTTTATTTTCTTGAATGCATAAGAAGCTTGGCTTATGACCATGAAGTCTCAAAGAGTCAGACATGACTTAGCTACTGAACAACAGAAATACATAAGAAAGATAGAGGGCAAATATATTTCCTCACATCCTAGGCATATTTGAAGTGAAAACCCTTTCTGTCCTTTGGATCAAGGAAAAAAAAATTGTATTGTAATTTTAATGAAATGACAAATGAGAAAAAAAAAAAAAACTAAGGTTTTCTGTTTGTTTCTCCCTACCTCTCTCCTGGGAACCCTAGAATTGATGGAAGGTAGGAGATGTTACAAGCACTGAGAAACCAGAAAATCATAATGGGTATATTTTTTAAAAACAGTTAAAAGGGAATCGAAAATGAGTTAAACTTTCAAGACACATTTGTGTGAGGCCTTCATAAGCGTTTGGGGTCTCCAGTGGTCATGTATGGATGTGAAAATTGGACTGTGAAGAAAGCTGAGTGCCGAAGAATTGATGCTTTTGAACTGTGGTGTTGGAGAAGACTCTTGAGAGTCCCTTCGACTGCAAGGAGATGCAATCAGTTCATTCTGAAGGAGATCAGCCCTGGGATTTCTTTGGAAGGAATGATGCTGAAGCTGAAACTCCAGTACTTTGGCCACCTCATGCAAAGAGTTGACTCATTGGAAAAGACTCTGATGCTGGGAGAGATTGGGAACAGGAGGAGAAGGGGACGACAGAGGATGAGATGGCTGGATGGCATCACTGACTTGATGGACATGAATCTGAGTGAACTCCGGGAGTTGGTGATGGATAGGGAGGCCTGGCATGCTGCGATTCATGGGGTCACAAAGAGTCGACATGACTGAGCAACTGAACTGAACTGAACTGAAATGATCAGGACCAAATGTGGGGGCACCTGATTTTTATCTGGACTTGCATGACCATGTCCATCTGCCTGTTGTTGCTATCCTAGAGCACTTATACACGGTGACTCTGGCAGGCTTCAGGGAGGAAAGTGCCCTTTGCATTAGAGGATTAGAATTGCACTAAACAAGCTTGAGGCGCCTGGACCCCAAAAAGTGAGAATGCAGTTAACAGTTTTAATGCCATATTTGTGTTTCAGAAGAAGCTCTCTGGCTGCAGAATGGTAAAATATTGAACACAGGAAGTAGAGAATACATACAGCTTTTGCAGGTTATTGTAATACACACCTCTACACATCTTATACCATCTGTGTAGCAGTGGGGGGAAAAAAAAAGAATGTGAAAGGATAAATAAGAAACAATTTTAAAAGAATTATGGACAGCATGCTCAGGATATGGAAGTCTAGGAAAAAACATCCAGCCAAAGAAGCCATATCATCTGAATGAGGAGGAAAACTAATGAGTTTGGAATTAAACGAGTAGAAAGATTTCAGGTAATATTTCTGTGTTGATAGGAAATTGCAAATGTAGATCTGATGTGTCATTAAAAGTTGGAGATTACTTATTTCTATCATATGCAGAAGATCAATAACAAAGAACAAAAAATATAGTAAGGGTCAGGTGAAATAATTTACAAATATCATTCCATCTAGTCTTCATAATAATGCTACAAGATAAACAGTATCAGGATACAAATTTATAGATGAGAAAAGTGAAGCTTATAGAGGGCAATTTGCCTCAATTCTGAATTTAGTTTGCCTTCTTTAATTACTACCATTTTTTGTCTCTCTGTAAATGGCTGGGCTTGCCCAGAAACAGAAACATCTCCGGCAAAGGAGAATGGAGAGAAGACTGAGATGCATATGAAGAAAGCCAGAAGATTGAAGTATTTTTGACATCAAGGGTAGAGATTTGATGATTTTGAATGTTGATTTTAATGACATGCGTTAACCTTAAAAAGTGCTTCAAGAAGTGTAGGATGAGAAATGAGAACAAGTTATTTCAGTCATTGAAAAAAACTTTTTTGACCTGCTGATTGGTACCAGGTACTCTTCCAGGCACTGCAGATGTAACAGTGAACAAAAGAGAAAAATCGTCTTCCTAATGGAGATTAAATTATGGTAGGAGATAGATAATAAACAAACAATTGTGCAACTGATGACCATGATTTGACACTAATGAGGAGCTCAAGGGATTAACCTAAGTGAAGTAGATTCTCTGGATTGGAAGTCGGGCAACCATAAATTGCAAAATGAAGAGTTGATGCTGGAGTAGAATAAGGGAAAGATGGGTTATTGCTTTGGGTTATGTGTTAGAAGAAAGGATCTGACCTGAAAGTTGCTGGGAAATGTTGGCAGCATGTACAGAAACCATACTAAGATGTGGTTAGATACCTTTAGGGGGTTCTTGAACATGCATGGCCTCCTTCTACTCTGTAGTTTCCTAGCTTTCATTAGAATCACCTAGAGGGCTTGTAAAACAGAAGGCTGTGTCTACTTCAAGAGTTTTCAATTCAACGGATTTGAGTTAGGGCCGAAGAATTTTCATTTTTAACTAGTACCCAGGTGATGCTAGGGGCGGTGCTTAATGGATGATACCTTGAGAGTAATTCCCTTAAATAAGAGTAAACTTCATAGTTCTCAGAAAAGTCCAGACTTTAATCACACTACTTTGCTCTCTGTCCCAACCAATTCTTGATCATAGACAGCAAGAGATCTTGAGCTAACTTGAGAAATTCTGCTCTTATTTGATTATTTAAAAACTCAATATAAATCTGCTCTGCCTTTCTCTATCCCTAAAAAAAAGTCCGGTAGTCTCATAATAATAGAGGTGCCACACTTATTGCAAAATGTCAATTTTGCTGCTAAGCAGTAACTTCTTAAAAGTGCATTTCACAGAATATACAAAAGCAACCAATTAAAAAAAAACTTTTCTCACAGCATGACTTCCCTGTAAGTATTCTAATCATAATGAATACCTTGTATTCCTGCAAAAAAGTGTTTTCGGTTATGACTATTATTAAAGAAGTGAGATTTAACATTTGCTTCCGTCCCTAAAAAGGTGTCCTTTTCATTATAGGGGACTGGAATGCAAAAGTAGGAAGTCAAGAAACACCTGGAGACACAGGCAAATTTGGCCTTGGAATGCGGAATGAAGCAGGGCAAAGACTAATAGAGTTTTGCCAAGAAAATGCACTGGTCATAGCAAGCACCCTCTTCCAACAACACAAGAGAAGACTCTACACATGGACATCACCAGATGGGAAATCAGATTGATTATATTCTCTGCAGCAAAAGATGGAGAAGCTCTATACAGTCAACAAAAACAAGACCAGGTGCTGACTGTGGCTCAGATCATGAACTCCTTATTACCAAATTCAGACTTAAATGGAAGAAAGCAGGGAAAATAGCGACCATTCAGATATGACCTAAATCAAATCCTTTATGACTATACAGTGGAAGTGAGAAATAGTTTCAATGGACTGGATCTGATAGACAGGGTGCCTGATGAACTATGGACGGAGGTTCATGACATTGTACAGGAGACAGGAATAAAGACCATCCCCAAGAAAAAGGAATGCAAAAAGGCAAAATGACTGTCTGAGGAGGCCTTACAAATAGCTGTGAAAAGAAGGGAAGTAAAAAGCAAAGGAGAAAAGGAAAGATATACCAATTTGAATGCAGAGTTCCAAAGAATAGCAAGGAGAGATAAGAAAGATTTCCTCAGTGATCAGTGTAAAGAAATAGTGGAAAACAATAGAATGGGAAAGACTAGAGATGTCTTCAAGAAAATTAGAGATACCAAGGGAATATTTTTTGCAAAGATGGGCTCAATAAAGGACAGAAATGGTATGGACCTAACAGAAGCAGAAGATGTTAAGGAGAGGTGGGAAGAATACACAGAAGAACTGTACAAAAAAAGAGCTTCACGACCCAGATAATCACGATGGTGTGATCACTCACCTAGAGCCAGACATCCTGGAATGTGAAGTCAAGTGGGCCTTAGGAAGCATCACTACAAACAAAGCTAGTGGAGGTGATGGAATTCCAGTGGAGCTGTTTCAAATCCTGAAAGATGATGCTGTGGAAGTGCTGCACTCAATATGCCAGCAAATTTGGTAAACTCAGCAGTGGCCACAGGATGGCAAAAGGTCACTTTTCATTCCAATCCCAAAGGAAGGCAATGCAAAAGAATGCTCCAACTACCGCACAATTGCACTCATCACACATGCTAGCAAAATAATGCTCAAAATTCTCCAAGCCAGGCTTCAGCAAGATGTGAACTGTGAACTCCCTGATGTTCAGGCTGGTTTTAGAAAAGGCAGAGGAACCAGAGATCAAATTGCCAACATCTTCGGGATCATCAAAAATGCAAGAGAGTTCCAGAAAAAAAAACATCTATTTCTTCTTTATTGACTATGCCAAAGCCTTTGGCTGTGTAGATCACAATAAACTGTGGAAAATTCTGAGAGAGATGGCAATACCAGACCACCTGACCTGCCTCCTGAGAAACCTGTATGCAGGTCAGGAAACAACAGTTAGAACTGGACATGGAACAACAGACTGGTTCCAAATAGGAAAAGGAGCACATCAAGGCTGTATATTGTCACCCTGCTTATTTAACTTATATGCAGAGTACATCATGAGACACACTGGGCTGGAGGAAGCACAAGCTGGAATCAAGATTGCCAGGAGAAATATCAATAACCTCAGATATGCAAATGACACCACCCTTATGGCAGAAAGTGAAGAGGAACTAAAGAGCCACTTGATGAAAGTGAAAGAAGAGAGTTGAAAAAGTTGGCTTAATCCTCAACATTCAGCAGACTAAGATCATGGCATCCGATCCCATCACTTCATGGGAAATAGATTGGGAAACAGTGGAAACAGTGGCTGACTTTGTTTTTCCTGGCTCCAAAATCACTGAAGATGGTGATTGCAGCCATGAAATTAAAAGACGCATACTCCTTGGAAGGAAAATGTTATGACCAACCTAGACAACATATTAAAAAACAGAGAGATTACTTTGCCAACAAAGGTCCATCTAGTCAAGGCTGTGGTTTTTCCAGTGGCCAGGGATGTGAGAGTTGGACTATAAAGAAAGTCGAGTGCAGAAGAATTGATCCTTTTGAACTGTGGGGTTGGAGAAGACTCTTGAGATTCCCTCGGACTGCAAGGAGATGCAGCCAGTCCATCCTAAAGGAGATCAGTCCTGAGTGTTCATTGGAAGGACTGATGTTGAAGCTGAAACTCCAATACTTTGGCCTCCTGATGTGAAGAGCTGACTTATTTGAAAAGTCCCTGATGCTGGGAAAGATTGAGGGCAGGAGGAGAAGGGGACAACAGAGGATGAGATGGTTAGATGGCATCACCGAGTCAATAGACATGGGTTTGTGTGGACTCTGGGAGTTGGTGATGGACAGGGAGGCCTGGCGTGCCGCAGTTCATGGGGTCGCAAAGAGTCGGACATGACTGAGAGACTGAACAGAACTGAAAAGTTATTGACTTTGAATATTTTCAGTAAAGGTTCTTATTCTACTCACAAAATATACCAATAATAAAGCACTTGTTTTATCCAAATCACTCCAGGGATTCTCTGGCTGGTCTCTCAATCTCCTTGTCCTTTTGTGAATAGTCTTTTCACCTCTATGTCATTTTCTACACATTTTTAATGTCATGTAACTCACTAGATACGTCTTTCAGGTCACAGCTTATGTGCCATTTCATTGGGTGACCTGTATCTGACTCCATTCATGCTAGTTCCAGATTCCTTTATTCTAAGTATTCACTGGACATTGATTTTTTTGTTTTATTAACTTGATTGAAATGAATATATAAATACATATTGTGGGTATATATAAAAATGTGTGTGTATACATAAATATATTGGAGAAGAAAATGGCAACCCACTCCAGTATTCTTGCCTGGAGAATCCCATGGACAGAGACCTGGCAGGCTACAGTCCATGGGGCTGCAAAGAGATGGACATGACTGAGTGATTAAGCATGCATGCATACATAAATATATATGTAAATGCAAAAATTAAAAGAGTATAGATTTATATATTTTCTGGAAGTTTTGTCACACTTGTATACCACCAACCATCCAGATTAAGAATCAAAATCTCACAGAACAGTATTTGCCATCTTGTGCCTCCTGAAAATTTGGTCAAAAAGTCTATGTGTCCTCAGTTCCATTCACATGTGGATAAGCTCATTAAATCCAACTTTCTTCTCCCTAGGTCCTAGGCAGGTCTAGGCTTTTCCCAGGGAATGCTTTTCCTAAATAATGGCCAACAGTTACAGAGATTCTGGAACCCAGCCTTAGACAGTATAAACATGGGCATTGGAGTCAGCAAGAGTATTATATTAAGCTCTTGGTTACTCCGGACTCTCCTGAGAGATCTGAAGTTTAAAATGTCTACTTTATGGGATTTGGGTAATTCACTTTCTATCTTTCTTTCCTTTCTACTACAGTTGATCACTGAATGGGGATTAGAGGGCCCTGCCCTCCAAGCTGTCCAAAATTCACATATAATTTACAGTCAGCCCTCTTTCCACATCCCTGGTTCCTCTGAATCTTAGCTTTCAACCAGCCACTAGTGGAGTAGTACTGTAATATTTACCATTGGAAAAAAAAAAATCTGACTCTAAGTGGACCTGTGAAGTTCAAACCAGTGTTGTTCAAAGGCCAACTCTACTTCAATTTCTTGTTTAAGAAAGATTCTCTGTTCTTCCATAATTCTGCCAAATATTTCTGCTCTTATTCTTTAATTCTCTGCCATCTTGTGGAGATGAAAAATATTTTAAGAGATATAGGATTCTTTTCGATCATCTAATAAAAACATCCACCACATGTTTTGTGTCTGGAGTCAGTATGGTTGGTCAATTTATACTCATTATCTCCAATTCTCTTGCTTCAAGGTAGACAAAAGTATCTGAGATATGCTAAGGGATTTGTCTTGCAGAGAGAATTCATACTCTTGAAAGTAGTTGAATGCAAATATTTGTCATTCCTCTGTGCCTCACTACTTCTTATATATTGTGTTATATAAAGGCTGGGTTGCCATGGGAAGAAACACTGAATGAAATCAGAAAAAAAATGCATTTATTTATTTGAATAGTCTGCTTGAAGTTCATAAGAATTTATATTTTTAAATAGTCCTTGAATATAACTGAAACTTTCTGTTTTAAATTGCTTATTCAGGTTGCAAATATTTAAGCAATGACTGAACTATCTCTAACTGAATTCAAATGGTCGTGTTATGACTGCTCTACGAATGGAACAAAATGCTTCAGCCCCGCCCAGAAGAACATCACATTTGTCAATTCCATACTATCTCTGAGGGAATAGTTTGATAAAGACAAATAAGTTACATGGGTAAAACACCTTTTTAAACATTGACTTCTAATCTCTGCACTCCATTATAGCTTTATCATATCATGTCTCTCTGAGTGTAAAGATAGACTTTCAGTACAAGTTGTCATTCAGTCCACAATTTTTAACAAAATGGTAGTTGATAAATATCTTCAAACAGGCATATTGCTATATATGTCAAGAATACTATCATTCAATGTAAGTGGTTTAGATGTATTTGAGTTTCTGTATCTGAGCATTGTACACTTGGGAGCATAGCAATTTCAAAGTAGTTTCACAACAGAACAAGATTATTTCACTGCAGGTCTTCCTATCCTCAGCTGTGTGTTGTTTTTCTGCTTGTTCATGTTTTAACTGAAATGTAATGACAATGATTCTCATTTAGGTCATTGAAATTTTGATTGAAGATAGAGGTTAAATAGGTATATACACTATGAAGGGAATTTATATTACTCTTACTTTCTATTTACTGTGATATAAACTGTGTTTTGTGATATAAGATATTATTAGGCTTACACAAATTTACATGAAAAAATATTACCCTTAATTACAGAATTCCATTTTTTAAATTTTTAATATACACTATTTCAATTTTATGTAATGACTCTAGGCTTTTGAAAGGACCAACTGCTATTTTACATATTAAATTTTCATGGTAGTTGGACATGAATACAAATAGGATATCACATTCACAACTTAAGAGCAAATATCCAATGAGGTAATATGAAATATTTTGGAACAGTTTATTTGATGAATGCATGATGAACATGTTTGGAAAGTGAAAACTCCTAAGATGGTCATCTTTCACATTCATTGTTCTACAATTAGATAGAAGAAGAAAATTTAAAGTCAAATGACAAGATTTTGAGAACTTTTTATCCTGATATATTTTTACAGGTCTCTTCATGCATTTTAATAAAGCATGAGATAAATTAATGTGTATTTATCCTTGATACTAGTAATACACAAATTTCAAATCATTCAATTAAACCTCAAAAGCTCAAATATGGTAGTTTTAACAGCTTGTACATATAAGTATGGATTGTTCTAATCTTATGTAATTTTCAAAGTCCAAAGTAACATAGAATATTAGGTATGCTAAACAATAAGAAGAGCCACCAGTCTAGTAACCCATTAATACCAAGTCTTTAAACCTGTGGACAGAAGTACAGGGAATTGGAAACCAAACATGAGCTCCATTAGACTCCATAGCTGATTTATTTCTCTGACTTCTAGATTCTTCAAATTCTGCTGAAGCTAAGGGATAGCTAAAGGGGGAAAAAAAAAAAAAACCTTTAGTAGTATGATTGCATAGTTTATTCAACATTCCTTTTATAAATTTTCATTTAGGATCTTTTTATGGTAGATATAAGGGTGAGGAAAGAGTGAAGAAAAATAAAAACAAGGTTCTATGGAGTTCATAGCTGGTAGGTTTTTACGGTTCAGTTCAGTTCAGTTCATTTCAGTCGCTCAGTCATGTCCGACTCTTTGTGACCCCATGAACCGCAGCACGCCAGGCCTCCCTGTCCATAACCAATTCCCAGAGTTCACCCAAATTCATGTCCATTGAATTGGTGATGCCATCCAACCATCTCATCCTCTATTGTCCCCTTCTCCTCCTGCCCTCAATCTTTCCCAACATCAGGATCTTTTCAAATGAGTCAGCTCTTTGCATCAGGTGGCCAAAGTACTGGAGTTTCAGCTTCAACATCAGTCCTTCAGATGAACACCCAGGACTGATCTTTAGGATGGACTGATTGCATCTCCTTGCAGTCCAAGTGACTCTCAAGAGTTTTCTCCAACACCACAGTTCAAAAGCATCAATTCTTATGCGCTCAACTTTCTTTATAGTCCAATTCTCACATCCATACATGACTACTGGAAAAATCATAGCCTTGACTAGATGGACCTTTGTTGGCAAAGTAATCTCTCTGTTTTTTAATATGTTGTCTAGGTTGGTCATAACGTTCCTTCCAAGGAGCAAGAGTCTTTTAATCTCATTGCTGCAATCACCATGTTCAGTGATTTTGGAGCCCAGAAAAAGTCAGCCACTGTTTCCACTGTTTCCCCATCTATTTGCCATGAAGTGATGGGGCCAGATGCCATGATCTTAGTTTTCTGAATGTTGCACTTTACGCCAACTTTTTCACTCTCCTCTTTCACTTTCATCAAGAGACTCTTTAGTTCCTCTTCACTGTCTGCCATAAGGGTGGTGTCATCTGCATATCTGAGGTTATTGATATTTCTCCCGACAATCTTGATTCCAGCTTGTGCTTCTTCCAGCCCAGTGTGTCTCATGATGTACTCTGAATATAAGTTAAATAAGGAGGGGGACAATATACAGCCTTGAAGTACTCCTTTCCTGATTTGGAACGAATCTGTTGTTCCACGTCCAGTTCTAACTGTTGCTTCTTGACCTGCATACAGATTTCTCAGGAGTCATGTCAGGTGGTCTGGTATTCCCATACCTTTCAGAATTTTCCACAGTTTGTTGTGATCCACACAGTCAAACTCTTTGGCATAATCAATAAAGCAGAAATAGATGATTTTCTGGAAATCTCTTGGTTTTTCGATGATCCAGCAGATGTTGACAATTTGATCTCTGGTTCCTCTGCCTTTTCGAAAACCAGCTTGAATATCTGGAAGTTCACAGTTCATGTATTGATGAAGCCTGGCTTCGAGAATTTTAAGCATTACTTTACTAGTGTGTAAGACGAGTGCAATTGTGCAGTAGTGCCGGGAGCCAGCACGGGAGATTCCACCCATGACAAGGTCATGTGGGAGATGCCTGATGGGCAAGGCAGAATAAAGTCTCAAGGGACTCCCTGGATTGATCCCACCCATGACAAGGTCATGCGGAGAGACCTGATGGGCAAGGCAGATCAGGACTCGAGGGATCCCCTGGACCTGCTTGAGTATCTACCCCAAAACCAGAATTTGTCCATCTTACTATCTTATGCTTTTCGCCAAATTCTTCTGATATTAATGGGGGCTGTCCCCGACCACCTTTCTCTGAAGGAAATCAACTTAGAACTCTAGTTAATAAGTATCCTGGGCATGATAAGAGTGTTTCAGTTCAAACCCTTCTGATAGCTTGCTAAATTGCCTGATAGGTTTATCCGGATGCTTACGACTACACGTGTGATCGTTTACAGCCTCCCAACCATGAGAGGCACTGGGAGCTTAAAACACTCTAGGAATGTAGAGCCTTTCGAGGAGTTAAAAATTATTAAAATAGCACTGGTTAAGGGTTTCATTGTTGAGCCAATACTTGCCGCCAAGTTTTCATATCTTTTGTTGTGTACCTGGGAGTGCATTAATTAATATAGTTGATATATAGAAATATAAGGAAATAGCCTTGATATTTACAACATTAAACCTTGAGTTAATAAATTCCTTCCTTGTTATAGCCCACCGCAACTTTGCCCTATAGGAATGCAACTTTATCTAGTGCTTTCAGGGAGTGGTGCTAGACTTTAGAAGAATCACCTTTAGAGAAAATAAGTTTCTGATTAACTAACCTTTATCACTATTCTTGCCTTGAGAATCCCATGAACAGTATGAAAAGGCAAAATGATAGGATACCGAAAGAGGTACTCCCAAGGTCAGTAGGTGCCCAATATGCTACTGAAGGTCAGTGGAGAAATAACTTTAGAAAGAATGAAGGGATGAAGTCAAAGCAGAAACAATACCCAGTTGTGGATGTGACTGGTGATAGAAGCAAGGTCTGATGCTATAAGAGCAATATTGCATAGGAACCTGGAATGTCATGTCTATGAATCAAGGCAAATTGGAAGTGGTTAAACAAGAGATGGCAAGGGTGAACATTGACATTCTAGGAATCAGTGAACTAAAATGGACTGGACTGGGTGAATTTAACTCAGATGACCATTATATCTATTACTGCGGGCAGGAATCCCTCAGAAGAAATGGAGTAGCCATCATGGTCAACAAAAGAGTCTGAAATGCAGTACTTGGATGCAAGCTCAAAAACGACAAAATGATCTCTGTTCGTCTCCAAGGCAAACCATTCAATATCACAGTAATCCAAGCTATGCACCAACCAGTAATGCTGAAGAAGCTGAAGTTGAATGGTTCTATGAAGACCTACAAGACCTTTTAGAACTAACACCCAAAAAAGATGTCCTTTTCATTATAGGGGACTGGAATGCAAAAGTAGGAAGTCAAGAAACACCTGGAGACACAGGCAAATTTGGCCTTGGAATGCAGAATGAAGCAGGGCAAAGACTAATAGAGTTTTGCCAAGAAAATGCACTGGTCATAGCAAGCACCCTCTTCCAACAACACAAGAGAAGACTCTACACATGGACATCACCAGATGGTCAACACCAAAATCAGATTGATTATATTCTCTGCAGCAAAAGATGGAGAAGCTCTATACAGTCAACAAAGAAAAGACCAGGAGCTGACTGTGGCTCAGATCATGAACTCCTTATTACCAAATTCAGACTTAAATGGAAGAAAGCAGGGAAAATAGCGACCATTCAGATATGACCTAAATCAAATCCCTTATGATTACACAGTGGAAGTGTGAAATTGATTTAAGGGCCTAGATCTGATAGATAGAGTGCCTGATGAACTATGGACTGAGGGCCATGACATTGTATAGGAGACAAGGATCAAGACCATCCCCATGGAAAAGAAACACAAAAAAGAAAAATGGCTGTCTGGGGAAGCCTTACAAATATCTGTGAAAAGAAGAGAAGTGAAAAGCAAAGGAGAAAAGGAAAGATAAAAGCATCTGAATGCAGAATTCCAAAGAATAGCAAGAAGAGATAAGAAAGCCTTCTTCAGTGATCAATGCAAAGAAATAGAGGAAAAGAACAGAATGGAAAAGACTAGAGATCTCTTCAAGAAAATTAGAGATACCAAGGGAACATTTCATGCAAAGATGGGCTTGATAAAGGACAGAAATGGTATGGGCTTAACAGAAGCAAAAGATATTAAGAAGAGATGGCAAGAATACACAGAATAACTGTACAAAAAAGACCTTCATGACCCGGATAACCACAATGGTGTGATCACTCATCTAGAGCCAGACATCCTGGAATGTGAAGTCAAATGGGCCTTAGAAAGCATCACTATGAACAAAGCTAGTGGAGGTGATGGAATTCCAGTGGAGCTATTTCAAATCTTGGAAGATGATGCTGTGAAAGTGCTGCACTCAGTATGCTGGCAAATTTGGAAAACTCAGCAGTGGCCACAGG
Source organism: Ovis aries (assembly GCF_016772045.2). Lineage (NCBI taxonomy): Eukaryota > Metazoa > Chordata > Mammalia > Artiodactyla > Bovidae > Ovis > Ovis aries. The sequence goes on from NC_056063.1 coordinate 65,693,044, forward strand.
ACTGGCAAAGGTCAGTTTTCATTCCAATTCCAAAGAAAGGCAATGCCAAAGAATACTCAAACTACTGCACAATTGCACTCATCTCATATGGTAGTAAAGTAATGCTCAAAATTCTCCAAGCCAGGCTTCAGCAATATGTGAACTGTGAACTCCCTGATGTTCAAGCTGGTTTTAGAAAAGGCAGAGGAACCAGAGATCAAATTACCAACATCTTCTGGATCATGGAAAAAGCAAGAGAGTTCCAGAAAAACATCTATTTCTGCTTTATTGACTATGCCTTTGATTGTGTGGATCACAATAAACTGTGGAAAATTCTGAGAGAGATGGGAATACCAGACCACCTGACCTGCCTCTTGAGAAATCTGTTTCAGGCCAGGAAGCAACAGTTAGAACTGGACACGGAACAACAGACTGGTTCCAAATAGGAAAAGGAGTACGTAAAGGCTGTATATTGTCACCCTGCTTATTTAACTTATATGCAGAGTACATCATGAGAAATGCTGGACTCGAAGAAACAGAAGCTGGAATCAAGATTGCCGGGAGAAATATCAATAACCTCAGATATGCAGATGACACCACCCTTATGGCAGAAAGTGAAGAGGAACTAAAAGCCTCTTGATGAAAGTGAAACAGGAGAGTGAAAAAGTTGGCTTAAAGCTCAACATTCAGAAAACGAAGATCATGGCATCTGGTCCCATCACTTCATGGGAAATAGATGGGGAAACAGTGGAATCAGTGTCAGACTTTATTTTTCTGGGCTCCAAAATCACTGCAGATGGGGATTGCAGCCATGAAATTAAAAGACGCTTACTCCTTGGAAGAAAAGTTATGACCAACCTAGACAGCATATTCAAAAGCAGAGACATTACTTTGCCGACTAAGGTCCATCTAGTCAAGGCTATGGTTTTTCCAGTAGTCATGTATGGATGTGAGAGTTGGACTGTGAAGAAAGCTGAGCACCGAAGAATTGATGCTTTTGAACTGTGGTGTTGGAGAAGACTCTTGAGGGTCCCTGGGACTGCAAGGAGATCCAACCAGTCCATTCTGAAGGAAATCAGCCCTGGGATTTCTTTGGAAGGAATAATGCTAAAGCTTAAACTCTAGTACTTTGGCCACCTCATGCGAAGAGTTGTCTCATTGGAAAAGACTCTGATGCTGGGAGGGAATGAGGGCAGGAGGAGAAGGGGACTACCGAGGATGAGATGGCTGGATGGCATCACTGATTCGATGGACGTGAATCTGAGTGAACTCTGGGAGTTGGTAATGGACAGGGAGGCCTAGCATGCTGCAAAGAGTCGGACACGACTGAGCGACTGAACTGAACCTTTATCTGAAAGAAGGGTCATAAAATGTTAACAGGCCTACTGGCCAGAAGATGATGTAAATCATGTAAAACTTTTGCATATGGAAAGGCATGCCTGGTCTCGATAAGGGTCAAGACTGCTTACCCTGCATGACTCTGCATCTTCCATTATTCTCTATGTACAACTCAAGGTGTATAAACTTCCCTGGAAAATAAAGTTTTGGGCCTCTCTCACCGAAGCTTAGTCTCCCTTTGTCTTTCTTTCTTTATTTTCAGGCTGACTCCCTGGGGTGTAGGGGCCCTCTGAGTTCACTTTCCTGCCCAGGCTTCTAAAACCCACAGGAGAGGGAGCCCAAGGTGGGGCACCTTCCACTATTCAAGAGGGTGCCTGTGGCCTACGTGAACAAAGCAAGTCTCTTGTCTGAGGCTTTATTGGCTTTCTGCGTAAACCAAGGAATATCAGCCTCTTTTTCTCTCCTCTATTCTCTTAACTGCAAATTCTTTCTTTTTCTCTATATATATCTATATATCTCCTTTGTCTCACTGCCCACGCTTCGGATACCCTGGATCCAACCGGGGCTGGACCGCAGTACTGTAGTTTGAACATTCTTTGGCATTGCCTTCCTTTGGGATTGGAATGATAACTGACCTTTTCCAGGCCTGTGGCCACTGCTAAGTTTTCCAAGTTTGCTGGCATATTGAGTGCAGCACTTTCACAGCATCATCTTTTAGGATTTGAAATAGCTCAACTAGAATTCTACAACAAATAACTGCATAAATTTATTTCAATACTATTGCTCTAAGATACATGAAAAAAGGGTAAAGTGTTATGAGCTATTATAACATGGAACCCCTAAAATAGCATAGAGAGCCAGAAACATATTTCCAGAATGGTGGAATTTAACCTCAAATCTGAAAGGTGATTTAAAATTTGTTTTTCAAACACAATAGAAGCATATTCCTTACTTCTGAGTATAAAGTGTGCTTTCCTGATTGATTTCCTGATTGATAGGTAGCTCTCTAACAGGCACTGATTCAGAGTACCAGACTGATCACTACCTAGAGTTCTCCTATTTTTTTTTTTTTTATTGAAGTGTGATTGCAATACTGTTGATTTGCAATGCTGTGTTTGTTTCAGGCATACAGCACAGAGATTAAGGGAAAAGAATCTGGAAAAGGATTAGAAATTTTTAAGACGAGAAAATTTCAGAACATTTTTTGATAGAGGGATATGTATAGATAGGAGGGAAGATGAGGGTAGATTTTCAGTGAAGAAATGAAGAAGAGGTGGACAAAACACACAGTTCATTAAAATGAAGCTGACTAGCTAGACAGTGGTGACTACAGTGGGCTTTTGTCAGTCAGGTTAAAGAATTTGCTTTCCTAAAACCAATGCATACTCAGAGTACATTAACATGAAATCCGGCATGATTAAATGTGTAGGGTTTTAAAGAGGTTTTTCTTTTCCCCAGTGTTGTGGAAAAGAAAACGTAGGAAGACAAACTCTGAGGCTACTATAATCATATGAGCAAGAATGTTGTTAGATTGGCCTGATAATAATGGGAATAATATGTATGTTTCTAAGACACTTATATCATTGTGCTGGATTCTTATACAAAGCTCTTTAATCTCTCTCACGGTATCATTCCATTATGTACAAATTCTGTCCGCTACCCAAATAAAGGGCTTCCATGTGGCTCAGATGGTAAAGAATCCTACCAAGCATTAAAAATATTTTTCAATGGCCAATTTTTGTCTTCTGGATAGTGTCACTTTATCAAGTGTTTTCCTAGTGTTATTTAGGAAGCTAAGAAGTTTATAAATTATCATGTGTGTGTCTGGAAAAACCATACCATATTTGTTGAAGCAAATGAATAGAGTATGCCATATGATGAACTGATATGTTTTTATTCACCATGATTTTCCCTCTGGTCGAGAAGATAACAATAACATACAGAGCTATAGAGAAATCCACAGAGAGAGAGAAGTTCCATTCCCAACGATGTTTTTTTTCCAAGTCAGTCAATAGACAATCACTTGTCTACAACAAGAGTCACTTTTAAAAGTCTTTCCCATGTTGTCATTTTTCCAGGGGAGATTACTGTGATTACTTGAAACAGCAGTGGAACTCCTGAAGAAAGAGGCTAAGAGAAGCCCTTGGAAGAATAACAGTAAGTATGGAAATCTTCTGTAAAATGAAATGCCTCATTTTACTTGTAGTAATGCTTTCTGCAATAAGATTTATTGCTGGGGGCCAGCGTGAGGAACTCCGCCCATGGCAAAGGTCATGAGGAAGGAGGCTTGGCCTACGCAAAGGCGTGATCAAGCCTCAGGAAACCCCCTGTTCCCGACCATCTAACCCCAAAACCAGAGTTCGTTTTATGCTCTCACCTACACCTCTGACTTTACGGGGGCTCTCCCCCATAACCGTTTCTCTCGGAGAAGGAGTGAACGTGCAGCTCCAAGGCAATAAAAATTCCTAGGCGTGACAAGAGTGTTTCAGCTTACAGACTCCTCTGAAGGTTATCTAGCCCGCCTGTATAGGTTCATCCGGCTACATGTGATTGTTTACAGCCTCCCAATCTGAGATGCACAAGATGTTTTAGACTTACTAAAGGCAAATTCTTTCGGGGAGTTGTAAATTATTAGTATAGTGGGTTGGTTAGGAATTATATTGGTGAAGGGTTTTTCATTTGTTGTGTCAATAATTGCCGCTAATTCCCTGCTCTGGGTGGGACAAGGATGTCTCAGGTCAAACCTCTCTGCTGACAGACTAGCTGGTGTGACAGGATTATCCATACTGCTGCCACATGATTGTTTATTACCTCTCAACCATAAATAGCACAGAGAGTTTTGGAGTATTTTGAGTCTTAATTAGCATAGGGCTTTTTCTTCTTGTTGAGTCAATGATTGCCAGGCCTCCATATCCTTAGGCACCTGGGAATATATTAATCAATGTATTTGGAATATAGGAAAGGAAATAGAGTAGTTTTTGATGTTAGCAATACTAGACTTTTTGAGTTAATGAATTTTCTCTTTTGTAATAGATCACTGTACTTTGTTATAAATCACTGTGTCCTTGCTATGTAAAAATGTAACTTTATCACTATCTTAAGACTAAATAGATCTTAAGGGGAGCATTGGTGAAAGGATTTTCATTTGTTGGGCTGATGTTTGCTGCTAAATCTCCATATTCCCTGCCCTTATAATGAATATAACTAGCATTTAAGAGAAATAAGTATTAACCTTTAAGATTAATCATGTTAACCTTGGGTTAAATAGATTCCTTTCTTGATTGTAACTCACTACACCCTCACTCTATAGGAATGTAACTTTGTTTGGAGGGTGGTACCTGGTTTAAGAAAAAACAGCTTTGGAAGAAATAAGTTTTTTGGTTATCAGAAAGAAAGGATCATGAAATGTCAGCAGATCTCATGGCCAGAAGATGATGTAATATCCCTAAGACCTTTTTTTTTTAATACATTTATGTGAAGCACCTGATTTTGATAAAGGTCAGGACTACTGACCCCCACGTGACTCTGTATTCATCCCTATTGTTACAAAAGGTATATAAGCAAACCCAAAAATAAAGAAATCGGGTCAGTTTCCAGAAAGACTGATTCCCCCATGTTGTTTCTTTCTTGCTCCCCATTTTTCTGGCTGAATTCCCATCTGGAGCATGGATGCTATTCCATGTAGCCAAGTTATTCAGCCTCTTTTCCTCCACTAATTTTCCTACTACACTATCCGTTTCTAATCTCTCTATATATCTGTGATTAAATATGTATTTTTCCAAGGACGCCAACGCCATCCCCACCTTCGAATTCCCTGGATCCACTGGGGCTGGACCCTGGCAATTTATCACAAAATCATAATTGCTTTTTGCAAAACCATCACTATATAACTTTTGTCATAAAACTCAAAAGTAGTTTTGGATGTGCTGAAACTCTGGTAATTTCTTTTGGTAGATCATTAGATTTAGTTTTAACTAGGAGTATAAATTATGACAATTAATTTTAGAACATTGACTAATTATTTGTTACAAGTCAGGCTATCTATGCTAAAATAACACTTTTGATACTTAATATTTTTATGTTGGGCATGTCAGGTAATGTCCCTCTTTGTTAGTTTCTGCATCTATAAAGTAAGACTAATACTGCTGCTGCTAAGTCACTTCAGTCGTGTCCAACTCTGTGCGACCCCATAGATGGCAGCCCACCAGGCTCCCCCATCCCTGGGATTCTCCAGGCAAGAATACTGGAGTGGGTTACCATTTCCTTCTCCAATGCATGAGAGTGAAAAGTCAAAGTGAAGTCGTTCAGTCATGCCTGAATCTTAGCGACCCCATAGACTGCAACCCACCAGGCTCCTCCATCCATGGGATTCTCCAGGCAAGAGTACTGGAGTGGGCTGCCATTGCCTTCTAGTAGTGAACTTATCCATTAAACTAGACATTGATTTGAGCATTAATGAAGCTAAAATACATTGAAGGCTTCGATCAAGGCCAAGCACATTATAAACCCAGGTAAGCATATCTATCATTTTTATCATTGTCATCATCATTATATTTACGAACTTATTATAATCAAACTTCATTTCTGCTATGTAGCTGTTGAGTCTTAGAAAATTTATAAAGTAAGAGTGAATATGGTATCTGGGTTCAGAATTTTTACTCTATATTTTCTGAAATAAGAGGAAAATTCCAATCAGTAAAAATATTTTTTAATTGTTCTAACTAAATTGAATTCTTCTGTTGTTGAAAGTAAGTTGAACTACATAATTCAGTCTTGAATGTCCCAGTGGAGGAGCCTGGTAGGCTGCAGTCCATTGGGTCACTAAGAATCGGGCATGACTGAGCGACTTCACTTTCACTTTTCACTTTCATGCATTGGAGAAGGAAATGGCAACCCACTCCAGTATTCTTGCCTGGAGAATCCCAGAGACAGGAGCCTAGTGGGCTGCCATCTATGAGGTCGCACAGTCGGACACGACTGAAGCGACATAGCAGCAGTGCATTTATCATATTTACATAAGGTTTACATATGACACACAATAGATTTGGTCAAAGTAATGCAGTAGTAATATTCCGCTGCAAGACTGAATATACACATAGTGAGGAAGGGAAGTGCATTAGGAATCTAGGGCCAGAATTTAATGCTACATAGTAATTGAAAAAAATGTGTTGCTTGGAAACTGCAGAGAACACTGCTTTGTTTCAAACGAAGGGTAATACAAATCATGCATTAAAATAATAGAATCGTTTTAAAATTTCAACAATGCAATTGATGCGAGTTTTAATAATCTCTGACACATAACTTGGAATAGCGCATTTCAATCATACAGATGCTTCACCAAGATAACCCACAAGCACCGATAGATTTATATTGAAGTTTGGTTACATATCTTTATGGGGCTTCAGGTTATGGTTGCATAAACTGGACTCAGATTAAGGGTAATGAAATATTCCTTCTAAGAATAATCACCCTTTCAGAAAAAACTGCACCTAATCAGAGGTGTCACACACCATTGAGTTTTGTGCAGAGAATTTGCTGTTTAATAGCTGTTTGGTGACATTTGCAATTGGATGCTGTTATGAAATAATGTAAGATGCTAATGTCTTACTTGGCAGGAAGTGTGAGTCCTTTCACTCCCTCCCAGTTTTAAAACATGATGACCCTGAAAGTTAATGAAAATAAAGAGATCCACACAAGAGGGCAGAGAGAGGAGAAATCACAATATGGTGGCAGTGACTACTCATGCTTTGTTTGGCTGCTTGAGGGTTGAAATTCAAATGCTTATAGACAAATTCCTGTATTGTAAGGTGTTCATACCATCATTTAGTTCTCCCTCCTGAAAGCTCATTAAATACAAGTCCTCTTCCATGGCCCTGGAAGTTCCTCCACATTGGAAAATTATTGATCTATCTAAAGAAAAGTTTCTGAGACCCTTTCTGAGATATTTTGGAAATTCATTCTTTTTTTGACCTAAAATATTTCACTACTCTTTATCTTTGCTTATTCTACTCACTCCTTCTAAAATAGTCAGTCATTCTTGCTTTCTCTTATCAAAACATTAAACCCAGTTTAAATTTCCCAGTTTGATGATCCTTAGGTCTTCTAGGCAGGGTCAGTTTCTCTATTTTCTGGCCTCACATAGTGCAAAAACTCTGTTCATCCCTCAGTAGAATTTACCAGATTGTTCTCTTATTGGTCTGTTCATCATCCTGCCTGCTTCTCTGGTCTTACTCTCCTCTAGGACAGAGATTCTGTATCATTTAACTTTATATTTTTGGTGTTTATCAGTTGTCCTAGTACAAAGCAGTTGCTCAGTAAACACTTTTCAAATGTGGTTCAATATTGATTGTTTCATAGAGGATGATTAATTTTCTACTTTTTAAAAAATGAGTATATTCAATAAATCCATTGTGTAAATACATTCAGTAAAGGTGTTAAACATCTCCTATATATGAATAAGGAGATGAAATTCATGTCCTTGAAAAAGTTCAAATCCTTTGAGGAGCTTACTACTTAATGGTATACCAGGCAGATGTACATGACTCATTTAAGAGTAGGTAGAATGAATAAGTGTGGTTGGGCATTGCTAGAAACCACAGACCTTAGAGATCACCTCCGCTTCTCAGAGGGAGAAGCACTGCAGGATGGGTTGAAAGAGAAGGGAATTTGTTCAGGCCAACACCTCAGATAAAAGCTTTCTGCACCGAAAGAACAGTGCATGCAAAGACATGGAAGCCGAGGGAAATAGAGCATTTTCTGGGAACTATAAGCAATTAAGTATTCTTGGATGTGATAAGAGGGGGAGGGTAATAAGAGGGAGAACAGAAGATAAGACTAAACTAATTAATCAAGGAAAGCCTACAGGGACCTACGATGCCATCCAAGGCAATTTAGACTTTATCCTGCCTTGATGATGAACCTGAAGCCCCAAGCCTTTATGTGGTTTGTTCAAACTCACACAGAGCTCACTGGCGAGGGGAGAAGAAAGGACCTTGCCTACAGCGTGTTACTTAATGAGAGTTTGCTTCTTCAGAATATGTTGTAATCAGTAATTAATTGCCATTGAATCTTGGAATCCCTATGAGATAGGGCTGCTTGCTTCACTTTTCAAGATGAATCTGATTAACGGATGAGTCAAGGCCACAACAGTGTCCTTCTGAATTAAGGATTAACATGAGGCAGAGTTCACTATTCAGCTTACTTTTCTTTTGCCTCACTTATTAAATTGTATGTTTATATCTGTGAACCAAGATCCTAATATTCCATCTAAATCTTATTTTTTTTAATTCATGTAACTTTCTGACCTAAAATTATGTAACAGATCTGTTACCCCATTGAGAGTCTGCTAAGTAAGTAAAGTTGCTCAGTCGTGTCCAACTCTTTGTGACCCCGTAGACTGTAGCCTACCAGGCTCCTCCCCCCATGGGATTCTCCAGGCAAGAGTACTGGAGTGGGTTGCCATTTCCTTCTCCAGGGGATCTTCCCCTGGATCAAACCCGGGTCTCCTGCATTCCTGGGACTCCTGCATTCCAGGCAGACTTTAACCTCTGAACCAGCAGGGAAGCCCTTCGAGTTTGCTAGTTAAAGTTAAGTCGCTCAGTCGTGTCCGACTCTTTGGGACTCCATGGACTCTAGCCTACCAGGCTCCTCTGTCCATGGGATTCTCCAGGCAAGAATACTGGAGTGGGTTGCATTTCCTTTTCCAGGCGATCTTCCCAACACAGGGATCGCATTGCAGGCAGACGCTTTAACCTCTGAGCCACCAGGGAAGCCCAAGAGTCTGCTAACAGTGAAATAAATATCTGATCAATATGTAGAAAAATAAAATTCAGTATAGAAAGAGGTAACACATTGTCTTTGATGCTTGTGTTACCTGATAGAGGTAAATGTGATATCATAGCTCTACTATTAGCTAATAGTAAAAAATAAAGTTAATAACTTTTTCAGGTAAAAATAAATTTTTAGTAACATGGTTTACTTCCCAAGTGAAATGCCTATGTGCACATTGTTAATGAAAATCTCTCTTTTAAGAAGAATATGTGTTTCTTGAAAAGGTTTTTAAATAATCTATGTAAAAATAAACTCATCCTTAGGGCAAATTGCTTAAATGAAATCAGTGTACTGCTATCTGGAAGGGGTTGATGCTCAGAGGATTTACAATACTCCTGTCTTTATTGCCAAGACAATCAGCTCACCTCTGTAAGCTTTTGAAATGATTTTCATTTCTTTGTCCTTGGGACATGTGGAAGTGCTGGGGAGTAGTGAGATAATTATAATGGGATTTTTCCTCTCCTAGGATACAAATTCACTTTAGAAATTGCCTTCCTCTTTAGTGATAAACAGTAGATGTTTTGATCAAAATAATCTGAATAATAATACTCAGCATGCATCCTCCTCCCTTTAAAAGTAAATGACGGCTTTCTTTTTTTATTCAGACTAACAACTGTATGTTAGAGAGGATGCCTTTAAACTTTGAGGTTATCTTTGAAAGAGAAAATAAGTTCCTGTTTGACGTGGTCACGGTGGTTCTAATCAATTCATTTAACATTTTCATACCATCAGAGAAGACTGTTGAAGATTATGCTTTTTACTCCCTCTTACATATTTTCTGAGAGCAAGCACATGTATAACATATCAGCTGAAATATATTTATTTAAAATATTTTAATTATATACTTTATTAAACTATATACTCATTTTAACCATATTAGAGTACTGAATACATATATTAGAGTACTGAATATATATAATTTATACTTTTATATGAACAGTGGGCTCAATTTTGTTAACTAATAAGTGTTTCTCATCAAAATTTGAAGCTGTCTGCTCTATAAAACTCCTCCAGTTCTGGAAATTAACTTTTAAAATTAAAATATTTCTAGTTCTATTTTATCTCTTCCTTAATAACACTTATGAATTAAGGATAACAATGGTATCTTTATGCACAAATCAAAGGGCATCTTTTCATTCTTTTTCCTCCCCTGAAGTTAGACTTGACAATATTCATTATTTCATTTTTATCAAAAAGCACTATCAAAATTTGGCTAATTAGACAATACTCTTTGTTGATTTTCCTCCTTTGCTTTACAGCTTTTTTCCCACTCATCCTTTGAGCACTGGTTCTCAACCTGAAGGCAATAATTTCAATTTCAGCTGTCTTCTCTTCTGTATTCATTCCCTGAGCTACCACAACCATGCTCATCATTTCATTGTGTAAGTAACGAAAATTCTCCACTCAACCTGCTTGCCATTTTCACACACTCACCTCAAGCTCTACGTACTCCAAGCCCAACTAAAATTTTCCTTTCTCAGATGTGTTCTGTTTTCATACCCTCTACCTGAGAAAATGAAACAATCATTCACTGGATCATTGTAGCTGTTCAGTTGCCAAGTCATGCCTGACTCTTTTGTGACTGCATAGACTATAGCCCGCCAACGCTCCTCTGTCCATGGCATTTCTCAGGCAAGAATACTGGGCTGAGTTGCCATTCCCTCCTTTCAGGCTCTCCCCAACCCATGGATTGAACCCTCTTCTGCCTAGCAGGTGGATTCTTTACCGCTGAGCCACATGAGAAACCTTATACACCAGATAACCCAGCCACAAATGCAATTGTTATCCTGGATTATTATTTTTCTCTCTCTGCCCATATCAAATCAGAAGTAAGGCACATACAGTTCTAATTCCTGATCATTTTTTAATCCTTTCCATCTTTTTCTTCCTAATGCCTTTTGTCCTGACACCATAAATTTTCTATGCGGATTATTCGAACTGGGTGACTTTCCCATCCTCCCCCAATTAATCCCTTCTCATGCTGTTTGAATCACCTTTCAGTGATAGATCTAATTATATTAATCCTTTTGCTTAAAAATATTACCTCTGGATCAGTATTGACTAAATGAATAAAACATAACCTTATCAACACAGTCAGAACTTTTCATGATCTAAAACCTGGTTTTTTGTCTTGCTTTCATCTACTCTCCACAGTAGGACCCAAACTAACATCTGTATCAATATTTCCAAGCCTCAAGATAGGGATGAATGGAGATGGTTATTCAGTTAAAGATGGAAGTGATGATTACTCAGTTAATAACTAAGAATCTGATTCAAAATACTACTTTAGCTATTGCATTGAAAGATGATATAGGAGAGCAGAATAAGTTATTTGCAAAGATGCCAGAGAAGATGGGTGAGGTTTGGAGCGGGAGACACTACAGAGCTTAGAGATCAGGGTCCACTCTGTGTCCCATTGTCTCACATGGCCCAGCAAGTGTCTGTTTACCAAACATTTGCTTTTCCATCTCTGTCTGAATTACCTTTCTCCCACTTTGAAGTCCCAAACCACTAATAAACAAATCCTGTTTTGTCTTTAATTGAAAATAGTACTTAAGGTGAGGATTTCAGCCATTTTGGTGAGTTTTATTCACTTTTCCTGGGTTCTCTGGAGAAGGAAATGGTAACCCATTCTGCTATTCTTGCCTGAGAAATCCCATGGACAGAGGAGCCTGAGGCTTACAGCCCGTGGGATCACAAAGAGTCAGACATGACTGAGCGACTAAACAAAGACAATAATTCCCGTTTATACTCTTTACTAAATTTTCTCCGTTAGTCTGTCTCATGTAAATTTAATCCTTGGGCCAGTCAGAGGAATCCTAGAAGAGTAGAGAAAAATGTCTTGCTCCCTGACACAGTGACAGATTTTAATATTATTCTTGAAAAGGGGAGGAAAATCAGTTACTTTGACTATTTGCTCCTTAGTCTTCTTAACCCAGTTTACTTTGATAATGATGTAGAATACAAGTTCCTGCCATAGTTTTTTTTTTTTAATCTAACTATCCCAGTTATGAGATATATATACATAGATATAGAGAGATATAGATATTTAGATAGATAGATATAAATGTTTTGTGAGCTATTCAGTAACTGATAAAAATGGGGTAGTATTAGATGCTCAGGGGTGTCTGACTCTGCAACACTATGGACTGTAGCCCACCAGGCTCCTCTGTCAATGGCATTTCCCAGGCAAGAAGACTAGAGTGGGTTGCCATGCCCTTCTCCACAGGAACTTCGTGACCCAGGGATCAAACTCAATATCTTTTGTCTCTTGCATTAGCAGCAAGCTCCTCTGTCCATGGGATTTTCCAGGCAAGAATGCTGGAGTAGGTTTCCATTTTCTATTCCAGGGATCTTCCTGACCCAGGGTAAAAACCTACATCACTCATGTCTCCTTCATTGGCAGGTGAGTTCTTTACCTCTCTCGCCACTTGGGAAGCCTGCAAAAATAGGGTAGGTCACATAAAAGCCATGAATTCTCATGGTGTTTTAGATGGACTTATGTTTTTTGGTGTAATTGACTGTCATTGAGTGCAAATTCACATGCAGGCTTACAGAAATTCTTTTCTTGATTCAGTAGTTCTAATATTTGAAAGACTCATTCCCTATGCGATATGCAGATATGTATTCCTTAAAAAAAAAATGCACTCTCTGACATATTCCAGAGATTATGCTCAACCACTGTATCATTTTCCTTCTCCCTCATCTTGAACCAAGCATTCTTTTATTTTTATAAATTTTCTTTGTATATCAACTAAGTTTTACTTGTAATTCTTAAAAAAAAGAGCCTTACTCTATTTTCTAGAAATAATATTTTAATCAAGATTTACACATTTTAGACTTTATTTTTCATAGTGATGACAGTTACAGATTTACTTGAGAGTCATCTAGTTTTTTACATACACTTGTAACCAGGTTTTATAGAAAACTAAGCCATGAATCAATGTTTTTCTGTAGTTAAGGGATTTCAATTCAGGAACACTCGCTAACCTCCAGGTTTTCAGCATGATTACATTTATCTATATTTAAAGTACAAAGGAATCAACATGCTGGAAAGTAATTGCTCCGTTGCCATAGGGAAAAAGATTAGGAAAACTGTGAGTTTAAGGAAATAATGGCCTGGGTAGTAATCCCTTTTATTATCTACTCTAAGCCATAAATGATTCTATCCCTAGCCTAATAAATAATTATGTCATGAACTGTAAGGTCAGAGGACTTTAGAGAGATTGTTAAGAAGAGCAACTATTAGGAACTTTGCATATTCCTAAGGTCTTATTATCTCTTTTAAAAGTATGTATTTGACAGCAGTGAATAAAATGCAGATGCTAATGTACACAGCAGGGAAGAACAATTACTAAAACCATTCATTTACTAGGTGATCTTTGAGGCCCCTTCTAACTTTAAAATTCTATGCCTATGTCTAAATTAGAGTTATTTTTTGTTTGAATTGACAAAGTTAATCATATGTTTTAATTAAGATACTTTTTTTCATTAAATGACTGTGTATCAGATCAGGGAATTATACTAAATGGGGAACCCCAAATTTGTCTGGAAAGCAAGGGTCATAGAGCAGGCAGAATTTAGACAAATAATCATGAGCTCACAACATATGTTTGCTGGCACAGCCTGTGCTAAGGGCTCCGTCAACTGGGTAGGGGAAATAAACAAATCTATAGATAGTCCTGATGGGAATAATCCTTTTTAAATATTCATAATATACTGAACACGGTTAAGAGAGATCCTACCTAAAAAAAAAAAGAGAGAGAGAGAGAGATCCTACCTAGTCATTTAAGATATCATTTAAGTAAGAAAAAGAATATTATTTAAATTTACATCCTATGTTCTAGTTGGAGAAGGACATAGCAACCTACTCCAGTATTCTTGCCTGGAGAATCCCATGGACAGAGGAGCTTGGTGGGTTACAGTCCATGGGGTTGCAGAGTTGGACATGACGGAAGCACCTTAGCATGCATGTTCTAGGACACCAGTGTCAGATTTCTTCTTAAAACAACCTCTTTGATGAAATATGGAAGTAGAAATATAACTTGGACATTATCATGTAGAACAGAAAATACAAGATTCCCAGCAGCATGGTATAACAGTTAGAAACTCATTCTACAGTCAGTGAAAGGAAACAGAGTAAAAGTTAAACACTAGTGTCTGTCTACTTAATAAGAAGGAGACTGATTTCGATCCTATAGGAAATCAGTCCTGAATATTCACTGGAAGGACTCATGCTGAAGCTGAAACTCCAATACTTTGGCCACCGAGAAGAACTGACTCATTGGAAAAGGCCCTGATGCTGGGAAAGACTGAAGGCAGAAAGAGAAGGGGATGACAGAGTATGAGATGGTTGTATGGCATCACCGACTCGATGGACATGAGTCTGAACAAGCTCCAGGAGTTGTTGATGGACAGGAAAGCCTGGAGTGCTGCAGTCCAGGGGGTCACAATGAGTCAGTCACAACTGAGCAGCTGAATTGAACTGAACTGAACTGAACTTTATCATGTCTGAGCTAAATGTTGTATTCTGGGTTTTAATTAAGTTGTTACAAAAATTGTTTTTACGTAAAGAAATCTCCTTTATTGTGAGTGGAATATGAGACATAGTAAGGCATTAAAACAAATTGTTTGAAAAATAGATTGAACAGATGGTATCTCTGAACCCCAACAATTCAGCTGAGTTTATCCATTCTTGAAATTTTACACCAGTGCTAATAGTTGAGGTTTTACGAGTTTTTTCCTAATTTTTAAAAGTTATTTGAAAATATCTTCTGCAAAATAAATCATCCCTAATTGACTATAAAAAAAAAAAAAAGAATCAGCAGAGATAAACATGGAGAAAATAGTTAAGGCTAACTGTGTTTTCAGAAAAGTGCAGACAAAGCAAGCTCTAGGGGTGTAAGTCTAATTCTATTTTTCTATTGGGCCTCTCAGACTTTCTACATGGGTTTTATGTCCAAGATAAGCTCTCTTAAAATTTCTTCTAACACTATGGTCATAATTTGGGGTCCTTTCTGTCACTTAAGAAATCTTCAGTAACCATTTACAGAAACAATTCTGGAGAAAATGGACAAATCAGGAGCTAGGTTTGGGAGTCCGGTGGATGTTACTGTTAGGTAGCTATAATAGGACAAAGGAGTCCAGAATGGCCATGGCTAAAAGACAAGGAAGGGAAAAGCCCATGAAAATAGAACAAAGGTAGGTCGAGGACCGGAGTGAGGACCTCGGGTAGAACGAACAGCACTCCTGGCTAGCCCAGTTTACATAAGTCAGGCCCAGGGGGATGATAAAAAACATAAAAAGAGGAGCCAAAGGGCCGGGGGTCTCTCGCGCTCGCTTTTGCTTTCTCTCTCGCTTTCTCTCTCCGCTTTCTCTCTCCTGCGCTCGCTCGCTCGCTCTCTCTCTCTCTCTCTCTCTCTCTCTCTCTCTCTCTCGTCGTCTTTTGAATCAGCATGCCCTCACACCTCAAGGATGTATTTTCCTTTATCTTCTAAATAAAACTGAGCTGTAACACGGAGCTGTAACACTGATCTGTCCAAGAGCTGTGACACAGTCTGTCCAAGGTCTGTAACCCTGGTCCGTCGCTTCAAATTTTTCTTGTGACGAGACAGAATCAAGGAAATTACACACTCCCTCAACATCTATGGTGCCATGACTCCTATTTAACCTGGCTGAAATAACCTCAGCACAGCCCCCGCAAGGAGGAGGCCAAGCACAGCAGGAGCCCAATTCAGCGAAAGTGCCTATGGTGGAAGCTGAACGCAAAGAAAACCCAGCGCAGGGGAAGTGACAAGAAGCCCAGTGTGCTGGAAACTGGGACATCAGAAAACAAACTCAGCAGAAAGCTCTCACAGCTCAGTCGCAGATTCCAGAAGACCTCCGGTTAAGAAAGGAAGTCCTCACTCCTGTGGCTGGAAGGACGTGTTCCTTAAAAAAAAACAAAAAACAAAAAACTTAATTCCTTTATAATCTCTCGCTTCTTGTTTCCTCAAACAAGAGGAGAGGCTACTCCTCAGTATGTCTCAAAGGCTCCACTATCTGCTGAGCCCCAGTAGCTGTTACCCAAGCCAGTAGGGGTTCTTCTGTCCTTAATCTTCTTTGTGCCAAGGATCAGGTCAATGAAAACTGTGAGCACAGGTCAGGTATTTAGAAGCTTTTCTGGCAGGTTATGAAGGGAATTCCTTGGCACACTTTTCCCACTGCTTTATCCTCCCATCCTTCAGCTCCTCTCTCCCGGGACTTGAGCCCAGTCAAACCCCCATGGTCCTTGGCTTGAGGACCTAATGAAGCTAAGGCTCTGATGTTTCTTTGCAAAAATTCAGTCAAAGACACAGCAAAAGGTAAGGGATGGATTTATTCAGATTCAGAGAGAAGCACGCTCTGCAGGGTGTAGGCCATTGCAGAGGGCAAGTGCTTAGGCCATGGAATGTGGTGTGGCTAGGTTTTGCAAGCTGAGTGTATTCATATGCTACTGAGTGGGAGAATCATCCCAACCATTGGGGAACCACCCACTCCTCCGTCTTTTGGCAGTGTCTTGGAACTGTCCTGCCACCTGGGTGTATTATTTAGCTTGCAGACTGGGGATCAAGGTTTAGTTGAATTTGACTTGTCACCTTGGACCCATTTGATTTTAATCCATTTATGTTATGCCCTTGTGCTATGTCATTCTTTCAAAGGTTGGGCCCTGCCCCCTTCCCTCCTGTTTCATGCTCTTTTCCTGAGCCCCATCTGGGCCCACAATGTTGCCTCTACAATCTGGAGGGACAACAAGAAAATAGCTGGCTCTTGGGAGGGAAATACTGTATCATATCCAATCCCCCTAGATATTCAGCCCCTCATCTTCCATGTTTTCTACAACATGTGCAACATCAGCATCTCCCAGTGAACCCACCAGGGTGGGAGACAGGCACACAGTGCCTGCTAGAAGTTCATCTGTTGGCATCTCTTCAAAGGCAACTGGGCTTCCCCAGGATAATGTTTGCCACTTTGGGAGTTAGCCCTGCAGGCCGTTTGGGCCCAAACCCTTACCACCCTTCTCCTAAAGTTACAACAAATCTCTGGACCAAACCTCCACTCCACTTTTATGGAACATCTGGTCTGTTGCCTCTTACCAATTTGTTCTTAAGTCAATTACTAACTCCTACAACAGGACCCTGCTCCCTTTTAGGCAATATTTCTCCATCCCCCCTATTATTAAAATGCTTTTAATGCCCCTAACAGGGACAGATAACTCACTCCTTTGTCATTACTTCTGTTATTACCTAAAGTGGGTCTATGACAACGAAATGTTTGCCAGTGGAAACACCCTAAGCTGCATTTATGGAGGACTAAGGGAGGAAATCAGTGACTTACATTCCCTTAGAGCAGTAAGAAAAGTGAAAATGAAAGTGAAGTCACTCAGTCGTGTCCGACTCTTTGCGACCCCGTGGACAGTAGCCCACCAGGCTCTTCCATCCATGGGATTCTCCAGGCAAGAATACTGGAGTGGGTTGCCATTTCTTTCTCCAGGGGATCTTCCTGACCCAGGGATCGAACCCAGGTCTCCCACATTGCAGGCAGACACTTTAACCTCTGAGCCACCAGGGAAGCCTGAGGATAAGGCTTATGACTGTTTCACCAGGTTCCCAGTCTCAGGGCACAGGCTTGGATTGCTTTATATCATATCTATTCCCATCTGCGGTGAACAAACTGGAAATGAGTTAAAATTACAACCCCTTAATCCTACCCAGCACTGGTCACGCTGGAGACCCTGGGGATGCCCATCTCCAGTCTGGGGGTCACAGGAGGTTGAACTGCTTTGACCTGCCTAGGGATCTGGTCCTCGAAAGGTTGTCACTCCTCAACCTGCTTGGGGATCCACCAGTCCAGTCTTCCCAGGAGGTCATCATGCCTCAACCTACTCAGGGACCCAATTCTCAGGGGGCCGACCTGCCTCGACCTGCCTGGGGATTCAATCTCCAGAAGGCTGTCACACCTCAGCTTGCCTGGGGATCTGCACCTTGACCTGGGGACACCTGGCTTTCAGGTTGCAACTGGGTAGGATAAGTTTCAAAAAGATTCACCCCTAAGGAAGTCCCTCATTTTCTGATCTGTGTGAAGGCAGGACTGAAAGCAGCCCAGAAAAAAAGTAATCAGCCTATTGCTGGATCTCAGCAATAACTCAGGAGCCCAATGACTCCATTGTCTTTCTGGAAAGGCTAAAAGAGGCCTTGCAAAAGTTTAGCAACCTGAACTTAGACTCTTACAAGGGACGGGTGATTTTATAGAACAAATTCCTGTCCCAGTGTGCATTAGACATCAGAATAAATTTACAACAGCTACAGCAGCAGGACCCTGCTGCCTCTTTAGATGAGATGGTCCAGACAGCCACCAATACCTTTTATAACAGAGAAGAGGAGAAGGAGGCCAAGGCCCAGGAGAGGGAGAAAAGGAAAGAGACAAGGCATTCCCAGATGTTGGCCACCCTCCAGGGAAGCCCTATGGCAAACATTGAGTCCTTGAAGGACAAGGCAAGAGGCAAATGCCTAATCTGTAGACAGGAGGGGTGCATTGGGCCAAAGAGTGTCCAAACCGTGACAAGTCTCCTAAAACTGCCTGCCATAAATGCCATGAATTGGAACATTGGGTGGCACTCTGCCCTCGGGACCTAAGAGCCTCAAGGTCAAGTGCCAAGCCTTCCCTCACGATGGTTCAACAGGACTGAAGCGGCTCGCTTCAGCTAGCCCGCCTGTCACAGATAACCATCATGGGGCCAGAGCCAAGGGTGCAACTGGATGTGGCAGGTAGGTCCAAGAATCTCTTGGTTGACACAGGGGCTACCAACTCTGTCTTGATCTCCTACTCCAGAGCCTTCTCCTCCCAAACCTGTACCATTTTGAGTGCTACAGGAAAAACAATTACTAAAAGATTCACCTGAACAATTCTTTGTTGCTGGAATGGACAAATATTTTCCCATCAGTTTTTGGTGGTCCCTGAATGTGCTACTCCTTTATTGGGATGAGATATACTCACTAAACTGGGGACCACCCTTGTGATGGGAAGCTTTTCAGCCCCTGGAGCCCTACAACTTCTGCTTACTACTGAAGAATCCATTACACCCTCTCCAATATAGAGGGACCAAAAACTATAGGAGTACAAAATTAACACCCAGATGTGGGACCAGGGGACTCCTGGACGAGCTCACCAGGCTGAACCGGTCATCATTGTCCTCCAAGATGCCACTCAGTTTCCTAACCTGAAAAAATATCCCATCAGAAGAGAGGCTCAGGAGGGACTATAGCCTCTAATAAATAAATATCTTGCTTGTGAGCTATTGGTCCCCACCAATTCGCTGTGTAACACCCCGATCCTCTAAGTAAAGAAAAAGGATGGAACCTGGTTAATGGTTCAAGATTTCCAGATCATAAACAAAGCTGTGGTCTTCCTCCATCCCACAGTACCCAATCCTTATGTAATCTTGGGAGAAATCCCACCCAGTGCCAAGTGGTTTACAGTCTTGGATCTCAAAGATGCATTTTTTTTTTTTGCATACCACTGGCTAAAGAATCCCAATATCTTTTTGCCTTCAAGGGGGAGTGTCCAGGAGAAAAACACCAACAGATGACTTGGACAGTATTACCTCAGGGGTTCAGAGATAGCCCCCACCTGTTTGGACAGGCTCTTAGCAGGGATCTCTTAGATCAAGACCTGGGACCTAATAGGAAAATATTACAATATGTAGATGACCTATTAATCTGCTCTCCAGATGAGAAAATATGCCCAACAACATGCAATTCAGTTTGTAAACTTTTTGGCAGAGAGGGGATATAAAGTCTCCTGTGCTAAGGCACAAATGATCCAGAAAAAGGTCACTTACCTGGGAGTTCAGATTACACCCGGGTCCAGGAGGTAGTTCTCTGATCGGGTACAAGGAATTCTCCAGTTGCCCTCCCACACGACTTGAAAATAATTGTGGGGCTAACTGGGAATTGTAGAATCTGGATACCCAACTATGGTCTAATTGCTCAGCCCTTATATGAAAGCTTGAAGGGATGGGATGATTCAATCCCTCTGATGTGGGGAACTCCTCAAAAGAAGGCAGAGGCTACACTAAAACAAACCTTAACTCAAGCACCTGTCTTGAGGTTGCCAGACCCAGAAAAAGCATTCCAACTTTATGTCCACAAAAGAGAAGGAATAGCCTTGGGAGTGTTAACTCAAAGGTTGGAATCTGAGCCTCAGCCTGTAGCTTACTTATCCAAGAGGCTCTACCCAACCGCCCAAGGCTGGCCTCCCTGCCTTCGAAATCTTGCAGCTATTGCAATCTTGATAGAAGATGCTTTAAAACTCTCTTTTGGGGGCAAACTAACTATTTTTCCAGCCACCAAGTGAAACAACTCCTAAATGGGAGAGGCCATTTATGGATGTCTGATCAAAGAATTGTCAGATATCAAGTAGTGCTGATGGAAAGCCCAGGCCTCACTATATCCCCTTGTGAGGTTCTTAACCCAGCAACCATCTTGCCTACCCCCAAGGGCTCTCTCCCCTTTCATTCTTGCCTAGAAACCTTGGACCACTGGCCAAAATCCCGAGAGGGATTGTTGGAAGATCCTCTGACCAATTCTGAAATCTGTTACACTGATGGAAGTAGCTTTGTCTTGGATTGAAAAAGAATAGCTGAAAATGCAGCAGTCTCCAATTTTGAGACCATAGAGGCTAAACCTTTGCCACCAGGTACTTTAGCCCAGTTCGCTGAGCTCATAGCCCTGACTCGGTCTTTAGAGATGGGGAAAGGAAAAAGAGTAGCCATTTACACTGACTCCAAGTATGCCTTTCTGGTGCTACATGCACATGCTGCTACTTGGAGAGAAAGAGACCACTTGACCACCCGAGGGTCCCCAATCAAATATGGTGATCAAATCCTTAGACTCTTGGAGGCAGTCCATCTGCCCGCTGAGGTTTCAGTCTCCCACTGTAAAGGACACCAAAATGGGAGCATGGAAGTGGCACAAGGGAACCAAGCAACCAATCAGACAGCTAAGAGAGCAGCATTACAGAACAATAACCTAATAGGGGTTGCCACCTTAGTTCCACAGACTAATTAGTCAGAAACTCCTTCATATACTGAAGGTGAGACTCTTAAAACTAAGAATTAGGGCTTTCAAGATCATATGGGGTGGTTCCAAAAGGAGGGACTCCTTTTTCTGCCTGGTAAGCTCCAATGGAAGTTGGTTAACTCCTTACATGCTACCACTCATTTAGGGAAAAGGCCCTCCAAAGATTACTAGAAAGGTCCTTCAGAGGAACAGGCCTCCAAATGACCATAAGGTAAGTGGTCTCTTGTCCCTCTTGCCAATTAAACAATCCCCAAGGAACTTGAAGACCCCAGCTGGCCCAGCCCATCCAATGATGA
Source organism: Ovis aries (assembly GCF_016772045.2). NCBI lineage: Eukaryota > Metazoa > Chordata > Mammalia > Artiodactyla > Bovidae > Ovis > Ovis aries. The sequence goes on from NC_056063.1 coordinate 65,714,585, forward strand.
GGGACCTACCCAGGAGAGGACTGGCAGATGGACTTCACCCAGATGCCAGTTTCTCGAGGGTATAAATACCTATTAGTCATGATGAATGCATTCACAGGATGGACTGAAGGCTTTCCCACCTGGACTGAGAAGGCTGAGAAGGTGGTAAAAAAACTGCTCCATGAAATCATTCCAAGATTTGGTCTGCCCAGGTCATTACAAAGTGACAATGGGACATCATTTACTTCTAAGGCCGCCAAAGGGGTCTCTAAAGCATTGGGCATTACTTATTATCTCCACTGTGCCAGGAGGCCTCAGTCTCTAGGAAAAGTAGAAAGAGCCAACCAATTCTTAAAATCAGCGATAAAAAAGATAACCCAGGAGACCTCCTTGGGATGGAAGGAGGCTTTACCAATAGCTCTCCTCTGTGCCTGTATTGCCCCTAAGGAACAGGTTGATCTTAGTCCTTATGAGATGTTATATGGAAGACCTTTTGTTTGTGTCAATGACCTCTTCCTGGATCCAGAGGTTCAGACCCTCCAGTCTTATATCATGGCCTTTGGGCAATTTCAACAGGATATACGCTTGTGGGGTGTCAACCAGGACCCAAAAGATTGTAAGGAGTCACCACTATATGCTCCAGGGACTCAAGTCTTAATTAAAGTCTGGAAAGATGGGCCCCCAAAGGCTCAACTCCAGCCCACATGGAAGGACCCCTACCCTGTAATACTTTCTACCTCCACAGTAGTCGAGGTTCCAGGACACGACTCCTGGGTTTACTACTCATGAGTCAAGCCATGGGAGAAAATAGAAGAGGACACTCAATACACATGTGAGCCCCTGGGAGATCTCAGATACCTATTCAGAACTACAAATGAGTGTCATTCTAATGAACACCTCCAAAATCTATTTCCTGGGGATAAGATTTCTCAGGACATCTCTAAAGAGCCAAAACAGCTTGGCAGGGGTTGTACTCCAAAACAGACAGGAGATAAATCTTCTGATCCCTGAACAAGGAGGGATTTGAGCCATCCTGGCAATGGGAATTTGTAGTTGGCTAATGCCCCTACTAGTCCTTGTTATGCCATATTGATGCTGCTTATGATTGCTCCATGTATTATCAATTGTCTAACCCATTTTATCTCTGCCCAGGTCAACAAGGATATATAAAACTACAGCCGACCATGGAAAATATCACTCACCCTTAGATAGACACTGCTATAAGGACTCTGAGGCCTGAGACTGGCAAGAGGGGGAGGTCCAAGGTCCCTTGCCACCCCAGTTCAGCAGGAAGTAGCCAGAAAGACCTCGACACCCCTATTCCCAAAGAATTGGGCCTGCCATCTTGCTAGAAAATGTTAGATAGTTAGAATAGGACAAAGGAGTCCAGAATGGTGCGGCTAAAAGACAAGGAAGGGAAAGCCCACGAAAATAGAACTAAGGAAGGTCCAAGGAGCGGAGTGAGAACCTCAGGTAAAACAAACAAGCACTCCTGGCTAGCCCAATTTACATAGGGCAGGCCCAGGGGGAGGAAAAAACATTAAAAAAAAGAGGAGCCAAAGGGCTGGGGGTCTCTTGTTCTCTCTCTCTCTCTCTCCTCTTTGCATCTTTTGGGTTGGCATGCCCTCATGCTTTGAGGATGTATTTTCCTTTATTTTCTAAATAAAACTGAGCTGTAACATGGAGCTGTAACACAGAGCTGTAACACTGATCTGTCTGAGAGCTGCAACACAGTCTGCCCAAGGGCTCTAATGCTGGTCCGTCACTTCAAATTTTTCTTGTGATGAGATGGAACTGAGGAAATTACACACTCCCCTGACATTAGCAAGGTACTTGCTAACAAAATTTAGTAATTTTGAATCTTCTTCAATGTCATTTTCTACTTCTAGGATCTAGATCTCCAATCTGGGGCTGAGACGGAATCCCAACAGTCAGGTGTTTGGTCAAAAGCTAAAGGGAAATGATTAATTTTAATGAGTAAATAATGTATTTGACTCAATGTCTCTAGAATGTTGTAGTTCCTCCTTCCTTAGAAGGACCACCGTTTCATAAATCCCATTTTCAACATAAAAAGCATCAGTGATCTTTCCTGAGCAAGATGGCAACCTTTAACTCTTTCCTTTAATTCTCTTTCCTTCTCTTTAGCATCACTCGCCACCTTATAGCAGCTCTTATGTTGTTTCCTTGAATGACTTAACTATTTAATGTTATTTAGTATTTTAAATGTTTAATTTCTTCTCACCAGCAAGACCACTACCTCTTTAAGGAAAGTTAGCCATGTATGGGAAATATTGTTGGATGGCACAGCACAGGCCAACAGGTTGGCTCATCATTTGCCAGGGAAACTGGAAGGGGGCATGCCCCTCACCATCCCTCTTATAAGCTATCTTGGTGGTGATGTTTTGATCAAAAAGTTAGAACAGTCACTAGCTGGATCAGGCAGGGGCAAGTATGTAGGAAGGTCAGTCATGTAAGTAGGGTGTAGGTGAAGCAGATACTAGTCCAGCAGGGGATGTACAGAGAACAAGAGAACAGCCATTTCGGGTGGCCCAATCACATGAGTATTCCTAATAGCATGGGTTTTGAGGGTGCAGGGATTGTGTTTATCATGTTTAATGTCATATTACCCAAGAATGCACCCAATGAATGCTTGTTAAATACATGAATAAGTGGGCCAATTGTGGAGGACAATTCCCAGTTCTGAATAGAGGAAACAAGTAAATATTTCCAGTATTGAAACCAAGAAGCAAAGATAAAGTAGGTTTAGAATAAAAAGATAAATCTTATTTCAGAAGTCTTAGATATACTATATCCATGCAATGATCAGCTGTTGATAAATACATCACTCATCACATATGGGTCCTGTACATTTCTTTTTTCAGGTGCTATTTTTCATGATGAAAGAAACCATGCTGTTTATGTTTGCTCCTGTATAACCAGTGTTGGGGCAGGGCCTGTCACACATCAGGTACATAAGAAATCTTAACTGTCTTAATAGCCAAGTTAATTTAGTTAATATATGCAGTTTCTCTTTTATTAGTATCCAGAAATTAGCCTTTACATAGTTAATAATAAAGTGACTTGCTGTTTTCTTTGTATCAGGTACCATTCTAAGCACATTAATGTATTAACTAACTCAATCCTCAGAACAATACTATGAAATAGTCACTATTAAATGTGAAAACAATAAAGCACCAGTAGTTTAACTGTCCAAGGTCACCAAGCTGGCAGATACTGGGGCTGGATTCTGAATGCTAATAGTCTTTCTCCATGGACTATGTTGGCACCCACTGTCTTATAATTCTCTGTGGCTTTCATGATGGAAGTAATGCTTTACAATCTGTGTGCTAGGATTAAGCAAAACAACTGGCAAAGGAGAAAATTATTAGAGGAAATTTATCTCCATATATGCTTTAGAAAAAGAGAATTAGAGAAAAGTGAGAGAAAAGATTCTGCTGGTAACATCAAAAAGCATTAGACCTAAGTTAACATAGGGAAGAAGGGGAAAGAGAAAACATAGTTGTCTTTTCTTTCTTAAATAGCTCATTCTGACAGTAATATAAATGTTCATTTTAATGATGATACTGAGGAAAGGGCCCACATTAAGCGATTGTAATTCCCCAGAAAAGCCGGAAGTGTTATAGGATAAGGATGAGGAAATTTAAGAAGTAGAATTGAGTGAACACAGTGCTGGGAAAGACATGGAGAATAAGAAAATATGAGGAATAAATATGTCTTTGTCTTCTGGTTTTGATGACAAGGATGCTAGATCATGTGATCACAAAGATATCAGGGAACTGACATCATATTAATATACTGCTGTGTGTGATGAGTTAGTTTGGGGTTTTTATTGTTTATTTTTTAAGATAGCTATATGCTTGGACTTCCCAGGTGGTGCTAGTGGTAAAGAACTCGCCTACCAAGGTAGGAGATATAAGATACACAGGTTTAATCCCTGGGTCAGGAAGATCCCCTAGTGGAGGAAATGGCAACCCACTCCAATATTCTTGCCTGGAGCATCCCATGGAGAGAGAAGCCCGGTGGGCCATGGTCCATGGGGTTGCAAAGAGTCAGATATGAATGAAGTGACAGCATCTTCAGCCTCTTTTCTGGGGCAAGATACCTTGGGTTGACTATTTAACATTCCCAATAGTTTTTTCTCAAACCCCTCAAATTCAGCACATGAAATACTGGATTTAGGAACTCTTCCCAAACCTGCAGGTGTTCAGTATTCCCAGTCTTAGTAAGGGACACTATCACCTACATAGTGGACCAACATAAACTCAGGACTTCCTTAACTTTCCCTTTTCCCACATCTTCACATGTATGCAATCACCAAATACACATTCCTAATGTACTTGAATATATTCATTCTTTTTGCCCCTGATTTTAAATCCTCATTATTTCTTATCTAGATTTAGTGCTACTTTGGTAGCTGAGTAGGTGTTAACTGAAAGAAAATTGAGAAAGTGAAAATTGCTTTCCCCTTTGTTAAAAAAAAATGTCTTGCTTATCTCTGTTTCACAAATCAACTCTTTACTTACACTTGGACCCCAACTAAAAATTGCTTCCACTGAGAGACCTTTTCTGACTTCAAAGCTAGAGTAGGTCTCCATTATATGTTCCCGTGGCACCTTTTCCTGACATTTAACACCTCTGTAATTACTTGTTCGGTCTGTCTTTCAAACTGAATTATAAATACTATAAGGATATGGTCCATACTCTGCATTGTGCACCTGTTTCCCCAGTGCTTGGCAATAGTAAATGTTCAATAACTCATTAAATGAATGAATGAAAAGAGGTTAAGCAAGATAACACCACGAGAAAACATCCTTTTGCTTTCATAACATGAAAACTTTTGGTGACTCACACAAGAGCAATTTCAATGTGGGAGTTGTACCAGCAGACGAGATAATAAAGGAAAAACAGTTCAATGTATTTCCAGGAAATTATGTTGACATTTTAGATGAGTTGGAAGAGGAAATTGTAATAATTGGTTAAAAATGAAAGTACCCTCTGCTCATTGACAGTTACCCACTGACTGGAATAATTGAGAGCTGGCATGCTTGCAACCTTGTAAACAATGGGATCAGCAAGAAGTACTGCAGGAATGCTTTGTAAAATTTCTTTAAAATGCTAAACATAAATCATATTTTTCTGACTCCCAGCTAGACCTAAATGAGAACTATAAAATCATAACTTATAATCCTCATGCATTTGATAATTCTCAAATGATTCCCATAGTCTAAGCAGCACTATGACATCCTAAGATTCAGACATGGACACAGGGGAGCCATATTCAGGGGGAAAATTTCTGGGTCTTAACCCGTGAAAGACAAAGAACAATGAGACAGATTCCTAGGTGGGCAGTGTAGCAGAGAAACTTATGGAGGTTGAGTTTGACTTGCTTTTCTCCCTTGGGAACCTTCTATTCAAGTTGGCCCCAAGATTCCTGCTAGCTAATCCTGTCACATAACTCAGGAGAATAGCAAAAATGTATAAGTGATATTTCTTTTCAGTTAAACTTCTTCCAATAACAAAGAAAAGAGGTCTAAAATGTAGTTCTTATAATAAATATTGCTCTTTTTTATTTAAAAGATTTTTTTTCTTTGTAGACCTTGTTCTTTTCTCAAATGAATTTTAACACATAACCATTGCCCTTTTACCCCAAGAAAACAGTGTTGAATATAGATTAGTATAACTCACTCAGAAATTTAAAGTCTAAACAGAAGAAGGGAATATAAAAATAAAATGTTAACTCATTTTGAATTTTTGTCCCTCCAGGGATCTGTACTAGATAGACACTCTCTTTTAAGTGGATCCAGTATTAGGACAGGTGCCCTTTTAGTCCTTTAATTTTTTTTTTGAAATGTATATTGAAATAACATATTAAGTGATTTCAAAATGTATTGGAATGAGCATAATAGCTTCACTCAATAAAGAGTCAATGGGGCTAAGATTTCTGCAAAGTGAATATTTCTAACAATTAAGTTCATGAAAATGAGATGAATTAAGTGCTATAATGTAATAATGCAGAAGTATTACAATGAGATTTCTAGTTCCAATTTCTAATATTCAAAACCTGAGGAGGGAGGGGCAAGGAGGGAAGGCCCTTAAAAATAAAGTGGTCCTCTTCTGATGGTTATGGCAATCAATATTCAAGCTTATCCTTTTGTGTCTAACAGCTGTCTTCATTAGTGTCATAAGATGTTTTTATTTTAATTTACAAATGCAGATTAGTACCTGTTTTTTCCCTCAATGTGTATTAAAAATAACTTATTAGATTCTTTAGAGCAATGGCTTCCAACTTTTTGGCACCAAGGAGCAGTTTCATGAAAGTCAACTTTTCCATTGACCGAGGGGAGAGTGATGGTTTCAGGATGATTCAAGCATGTTACATTCACTGTACACTTTATTTCTATTATTATTACATCAACTCTACCTCAAATTATCAGACATTAGATCCCAGAGACTGGGGACTCTTGCTTTAGAGAATTTAGCCACAAAAAATTTGTTTGTCTTGTTGGAAATTTATGAGGATAATTCCACTAGCTCTAAGGAGTCTTAACTTAAGAAGTAGGGAATTAATGGTTCTTGTATTGATATATATTTATCATATGAAATAACTTTTGGAACCCAGTTTGCTGACTTGGTAAATAAAAGGAGTCCTTAGAGGAATTCTTCAGAGAAATTTTTGTTGACATGGAAGATTTCTTCCCCGTATAGTTTTACAAGTTACTGAGTTCTTTAGCTCTGGCAAAGCACTATTTTAAGGAAGATGTGTTCAGTCAAAGAAAGAATGCTACTATGAAGATGTTTATGGAGCAGATGTGGAAGTCTTCCCAAACCAATAGGGCTATGCTGCATTGTAACATCAGTTTCTTTTCTTTCATGGTGTATCTGATTGTTACCATACACTGCTCTCTACCAATAACATTCTTCTGCTTAAGAACAATTCCTTTTCTGCAGAACTTCCTTGAACATTTTCTATTGTGTATTTTTTTTTTAATTGTAACTCTTTCTTATTCCATTCATCTGGTGATCCTAGATAACTCAATCTCTCAGATTTAATCCAAATTTCCTTGACAGTAATTTATTCATCTTTTACTTTAGAAACATCTGACCAGATTGTATATTCATTGCCCTTGGGTAAACCCTTTGCTTTGGATTAATCAGCTGTAACCAAGGTGATGTAGGACAATGTATGGCAAAACAAAACAAAAGCAAAAACGTGGCCACCAAAAGAATTGTGCATAAGATAGTCTAGCATTATTTTGAGGGTAGGCATCTGAATAAACCTACCAAATGGACTTCTCAGATGCTGTCAGTTATATAAATGGCAAATATTTGTATTTGAATGAAATAGGTGGCAATAGTGGAAAAAACATAAATGCTTTTGAATGAACAGTTTCTATTTTTCATTGTCTATATTATTTCCATATTATGTTCTACTATAAGTACTTTGAAAACATTGACAATTCATATTTTGTATGAATTTTTGAGGTAGAAATTGTTTGAAACAACTCCATTTCTTTCAGTCATTCAATTCAGTCTCTCAGTCGTGTCTGACTCTTTGTGACCCCATGCACTTCAGCACACTAGGCTTCCCTGTCCTTCACAAACTGCCAGAGCTTGCTCAAATTTATGTCCCTTGAGTCAGTGATGCCATCCAACCATCTTATTCTCTGTCATCTCCTTCTCCTTCTGCCTTCAATCTTTCCCAGCATCAGGGTCTTTTCAAATGAGTCAGTTCTTCATATCAGGTGGCCAAAGTATTGGAGTTTTGGCTTCAGAATCAGTCCTTCCAAAGAATATTCAGGATTGATTTCCTTTAGGATGGACTGGTTGGATCTCCTTGCAGTTCAAGCAACTATCAAGAGTCTTCTCCAACACCACAGTTCAAAAACATCAATTCTTCGGCGCTCAGCTTTCTTTATAGTCCAACTCTCACATCCATACAAGACTACTGGAAAAACCATAGCCTTGACTAGATGGACCTTTGTTGGCATCGTAATGTCTCTGCTTTTTAATATGTTGTCTAGGTTGGTCATAGCTTTTCTTCCAAGAGCAACCATTTTTAAATTTCATGGCTGCTATCACCATCTTCAGTGATTTCGGAGCCCCCAAAATTAAAGTCAGCCACTGTTTTCATTGTTTCCCCATCTATTTGCCATGAAGTGATGGGACTGGATGCCATGATCTTAGTTTTCTGAATGTTGAGCTTTAAGCCAACTTTTTCACACTCTTTTTTCACTTTCATCAAGAGGCTCTTTAGTTCTTCTTTGTTTTCTGCCATAAGGGTGGTGTCATCTGCATATCTGAGGTTATTTATATTTCTCCCTGCAATCTTGATTCCAGCTGTGCTTCATCTATCCTGGCATTTCACATGATGTACTCTGCATATAAGCTAAATAAGCAAGGTGGCAATATATAGCCTTGGTGTACTCCTTTCCCAATTTATGCAATGATAATTTTACTTAAGTGTTTTCAACACTTCATATCATGGAAGCTAAGATTATTTTTGGTACATTTCAAACCCTTAATAAAAAATTTTTCAGATGTCACAAATGACACTTTAAGAAATACATGACCATGTGAAAGTCACTTAGTTATGTCCAACTCTTTGAGACCCCATTGACTATAGCCTGCCAGACTGCTCTGTCCATGGAATTCTCCAGGCAAGAGTATTGGAATGGGTAGCCATTCCCTTCTTCAGGGGTTCTTCCTGACCCAGGGATAGAACTTGGGTCTTCTACATTGCAAGCATATTCTTTACCATCTGAGCCACCAGGGAAGTCCCATTTAACCATAAACAGATGTAACTGTGACTTTTCTACAAGAGATTGTACTGTCAACAAAATAATGTACCAATTCTTAACATGTATTTATTTCCACATGACATTTATCGCAGATAATGTCAATATTGATCACAATTTGCATTTTTATCTCATAAAATTGTTCCTTTATTTCTTGTTAGCATATTGTTTTGAAATAAATATACAATTGCTTAATTCATACATTTCTACTCATTTTTAAAAATTTTATAAGCCAATTCTTTTCCATTTCATCAGAACAAATCACAATTGCTTTTATCTAAATCAAGTTGCATATTCATTCAATATTCAAGGTCTGAACTTTAGATATATTGCTTTACATACTGTCTTTTTTTATTACTGTAATGCTGAGTCCTTTGGACAGCAAGGATATCAAGCTAGTCAATCCCAAAGGAAATCAACTCTGAATATTCATTGGAAGGACTGATGCTGAAGCTGAAGCTCCAACTCTTTGGCCACCAGATGTGAAGAATTGACTCATTGGAAAAGACCCTGATTCCGGGAAAGCTTGAGGGCAAGAGAAGGGGGCAACAGACAATGAAATGGTTGGATGGCATCATTGACTCAATGGACATGAGTTTGGGCACACTCAGATGTATTGAAGGACAGGGAAGCCTGGCATGCTGCAATTCTTGGGGTCACAAAGAGTCAGACACAACTGAGTGACTGAGCAATAATAACAAAATGCTACACTTCTTTTTCAAACTGACATTCCAATATATGGTACATTTTTCTGATATTACTAAAATTACCTTTCTTTCTCACCTTTTCTTTTCCCTCAATATCTTTTCAGTGATGTTTTCTCAAAAGGAACTTGGAGCTCAAATAACTATAAAAGTATAATAAATTTCTTACATTAATTATAAATTGGTATTTAAAATTTTGCATCTCTAGGTGTGAACACATATATGAAGTCAGATGTAGCAGGCAACAAATAAAGAACAAAATTAATTGTTCTGATCAAAACACTTTTTTATTATTTCATACTATTGATTACTATTGATATAATAAATGTTTATTAAGCCACATAGTCTATGGTATTTTGTTATAGCAGCCTGAACTAAAATAGATTTTGGTACTAAGAAGTAGCATGTCACTTAACAAAAGCCTAAAAATATGAAAATGGTTTTGGAACTGTGTAATGGTTAGGGGCTGGAAGAGTTTTGAAGTGCAAGTTAGAGAAAGCCCATGGACTGTTCAGAGTCATCCTGGTGAGAGCTCAGAAAGGAAAGGAGAATATATCTTCCCCCTTCTTAGAGAATGCAAAAGTAGTTCTGTATAGAATGCTGATAGAAATATAGACTGTATATTAGGGTGATCACTTCAGACCAGATGACTTGAAACTGAAATTGTGAAAGCAGATTTGGCTGGAGCCATTGCTATGGGGGGTGGGCGGGAACCCTTGCCCAGCATAATATTATCATTTATATTAATACCGATATGATGTAACATTATTTTCCTGTCAGGGATGTTCACAATGTATTTTTTGTTTGTTTGTTTTCACCTTTTTAATGTGAAACATCAACTATAGAATTGACTTACTTTATAAATATTAAATATTATAAAGCATTTTATATTATTGCCAATAGAGATACTCTAGTTGAATACAAGCTTGGCAGAGAATGAAGCTATTTTGATTCTGGTCCTTTTTCTTTAATTATCTATTTGATTTACAGCTGGGCCGTCTCATTCCTTCTGCCTTGGAATTTTCATGAGAATGATAATACTTAATCTACATACTTCCTACAGTTATTGTGAGCAAAATAATTCTGATAATACTGTAATTCAGATATGTAGTAAGTGATAAAGTGTAGGACCTAATATTGCAGGTGCAATTATTGCAGTCAAAATAAATTTGATTGTTTGAGTAATGATAGTGATATTTGAAGATAGATGCTTCACTACTTGATATGCAGTTAAATTTACTGTGAGTGTATGAATGCCTTCTAGGTGCTTTTGCATGTATTTTGCATCTTAAAAATATTTAGAGCAGAAAAATGTTTTATAAGTTATTACCACATATATATGAATTTAAATTCTAATAAAGGTGTTTTTGATTTAGCCTCAGGAATACCTACTTATAATTGTTTGTCTCCCACCTGCTAATGTCACTTATGGTGCAAAGAACAAGCTGAGAATTTGATTTTACATTTACCAGGAAAACATCACCTTGACATTTAAAGAGAAAAAAAGGATTTTATGGGATTGCAAATGAGCACTTAAGATATTGAAATGTCTCCTGATGAAAAAAACAAAATGCTCTTCTTTTGTTTTTTAAAAATACAACTTTCCTCTCCATAGTAAAATATGTCAGAGTATCTTACATAGATTTGGGGTGAAGAAGCCAGTACATAATTCTTCAAATTATCTTTGAGTTTTGCCAAATAAGTAAAGCCATTTGTAATCTTGAAAGATTGACAAGAAGGAAGTAATTTTCAAAATGTCTGCTTTGAGAATTAGAAAATTAAGCTTTGAGGAAAAACAGCAAACATATCAAACATTTTTTAAAGTGTTTGTTCCTTTTAGGGCTTCTCTGGTGGCTCAGACGGTAAAGAATATGCATGCAATGCAGGAGACCCAGGTTTGATCCCTGGGTCTGGAAGATGCCCTGGAGAGGTAATGGCTCCCCACTCCAATAATCTTGCCTGGAGAATTCCATGGACAGAGGAGGCTGGCAGGACGACTGAGCAACTAATACTTTCACTTTCACTTTCCACTTGTTCATTTTCATAGGATTATAATTTGAGGGGGATGACTGACATCGATTTATCTTCTTCAAACACTGGTTCACAATGTATGCCCCACACGAAGGGGTTTGAGTGAGAGAATGACACTGAGGTTTAACAGAGGTATTGGAAGTGGAAATTGGTATTGGTCTGGAAATTCAAATGCCACGGCTATAGACTGAATATCTCATTTTTCAAGTGTATGCTGATATACATGTTGATTTGCTGATGTATATAATCAAATTTATTTGGTGTTATCCATTGCTTTAATCAGTTAGTATTAGAATTACAATTGCTATCAGTTGAATACATATTTTTAAGAAAAGTATAACCACTGTTTGGAGAAGAAAATGACAACCCATTCCAGTATTCTTGCCTGGGAAATCCCTTAGACAAAGGAGCCTGGTGGGCTACAATCCATGGAGTCACAAAAGAATCAGACATGACTTAGCAACTAAACAACCACCACCACCACAATTACACTAATTAAACAATGAGGTCCTTAGAGTGACCTGGTTCTACTGCTTTGGTGACCTGTGTAAACTAAGCAAATTCTAAGCCCATAAATGCCTTAAGATTGCAAAGTTGAAACCTAAAGACAACCAGTCACTACTGGTTGACTCAAAGAGTTAGCTACTCTTTGAGCTATAGCCAATCATTTCCTACTATGCACTCTGCCTTTTCTCTATAAAATCTCTCCCCAAAGTTCCTGTCAGTGGAACACTCCTAAACACTTCCCGTTTGGCCCTCCCTAATTTGCATTAAAATTTGCTCAAATAAACTCTTTAAAAGTTTAATATGCCTCAGTATATCTTTCAACACTACTGTCTGAAATTACTCCCAATATTAAGAATTGAGAGGTTACAGAGCTTGGGGAAGGAGTTAGCAATACAGATTTGTAAACACAATATAGTCAGACAAATTGATCATTCTTAACACACATTAGCAAGGTTACTTGCATCAATCCAAAATCAGTGTTATTAATATATATTCAGTTTTAAAATGATAATGGTTTGCATATTCAATATGATCACAGGTACATAAAAATATATATGAAATACAAAATGCACTCAGAGCTATATAGAGATGATTCAGTTCAGTCGCTCAGTTGTGTCCAGCTCTTTGAGACCCATGGACAGCAGCATGCCAGACCTCCCTGTCCATCACCAACTCCTGGAACTTGCTCAAATTCATGTCCATCGAGTTGGGGATGCCATCCAACCATCCCATCCTCTGATGTTCTTTTTTCTTCCTGCCTTCAATCTTTCCCAGTATCAAGATCTTTTCTAATGAGTCAGTTCTTCACATCAGGTAGCCAAAGTATTAGAGTTTCAGCTTCAGCATCATTCCTTCCAATGAATATTCAGGAATGAGTTCCTTTAGGATTGACTGGTTGGATCTCCTTGCAGTCTAAGGGACTCTCAAGTCTTCTCCAACACCACAGTTCAAAAGCATCAGTGCTTTGGTGCTCAGCTTTCTTTATAGTCCAACTCTCACATCCATACATGACTACTGGAAAAACCATAGCCTTGACTAGGTGGACCTTTGTTGGCAAAGTAATATCTCTGCTTTTTAATATGCTGTCTAGGTTGGTCATAGCTTTTCTTCCAAGATCATCTTTTAATTTCATGGCTGCAGTCACCATCTTCAGTGATTTTGGAGCCCAGGAAAATAGTCTCTCACTGTTTTCATTGTTTCCCCGTCTATCTGCTATGAAGTCATGGGACTGCATGCCAAGATGGTAGTTTTCTGAATGTTGAGTTTTAAGCCAACTTTTTCACTCTCCTCTTTCACTTTCATCAAGAGGCTCTTTAGTTCTTCATTTTCTGCCATAACAGTGGTGTCATCTGCATATTTGAGGTTATTGATATTTCTCCCAGAAATCTAGATTCCAGCCTCTGCTTCATCCAGCCTGGCATTTCGCATGATGTACTCTGTATATAAGTTAAACAAGCAGGGTGACAATATACAGCCTTGACGTACTCCTTTCCCGATTTGGAATCAGCCTGCTGTTCCATGTCCAGTTCTAACTGTTGCTTCTTGACCTGCATGCAGATTTCTCATGACGCAGGTCAGGTGGTCTGGTAATCCCATCTCACAAAGAATTTTCCACAGTTTGTTGTGATCCACACATCAAAGGATTTGGTGTAGTCAATAAAGCAGAAATAGATATTTTTCCGGAACTCTCTTGCTTTTTTGATGATCCAGTGGATATTGGCAATCTGATCTCTGGTTCCTCTGCCTTTTCTAATTCCAGCTTGAACATCTGGAAGTTCATGTTTCACATACTATTGAAGCCTGGCTTGGAGAATTTTGAGCATTACTTAGCTAGCATGTGAGATGAGTGCAATTGCGCAGTAGTTTGAACATTCTTTGGCATTGCCTTTCTTTGAGATTGGAATGAAAATTGACCTTTTTCCAGTCCTGTAGCCACTGCTGAGTTTTCCAAATTTGCTGGCATATTGACTACAGCAATAGAGATAACACAAAATATCAATAAAAGTTATATTTTCATGAAGCCATTCAATCTCTGTCATTTTCTCTTTTAAATTTCTAATAATTTGTATTAAAAGTACAAATTGTGGAACTTCCTTGGAAGTCCAGTGGTTAAAAATTTGCTTTGCAACATAGGGGACTCAGGTTCGATCCCTGCTACTGAGACCACTTGCTCTGGAGCACTAGCTGCTGCTGCTGCTAAGTCGCTTCAGTCGTATCCGACTCTGTGCGACCCCATAGATGGCAGCCCACCAGGCTCCCCCGTCCCTGGGATTCTCCAGGCAAGAACACTGGAGTGGGTTGCCGTTTCCTTCTCCACTGGAGTGCTAGAGCCGGCCACAAATATTGAGCCTGTGCACTGCAACCCAGACCCATGTGACATAACTAAGACCCCATGCAACTGAATATATATATTAATAACACTGATTTTGGATTGATGCAAGTAAATAAATAAATTCTCTTTTAAAAGAGTAAAAATTGTTCTTACAATTGAAAAGAAAAAATATTCAAGCTAAATTATTCTATATAGCAAAAATTGAATCTTCATTTTTCATGTTTTGATTCCTTATTTTTAACTCACCTTAGGTTGCTACATTTATTAGCAAGTATTTATAGTTACTGTTTTAAAGTACTTGGGATAAGCTAAAGAATAAAACACTTGTGGTTCATATGCTTACAGATCTTAAAACGTAAAAGGATTATGAAAATTACAACTATAATAAAGAATATCTTCAGAAAGATAAAACTAAAGGAAAATGGTTTGTAATAAATAAGACAAAGATTCGATACCTCAATGTATAAAGAGCTCATAAAAGCTGATAACAAAAGCACAATAACACCAGTCTCAAATGTTGCCAGAGTTAGGAATAGACAAAAATGTGAGTAATGATTCTTGAAAAAGACCAGTATTCAACTTCATTTTATGTACATACAATGAAACCTCACCTTCTCCAAATAGCTCATTCTCTTCCGCTCTCTCTTATGACCGCCACCAGCTGATGAAGATAAAGTTGGTCAGGAGAGGCTCAGTTTGGCTCCATCACACAAGCCTTCTGGAATGCAATTTGATAATACTTTTTAAAATAATATAAAATTTGGTACAGTATGAGCAACATAATTTTTCTTATAAATAACTAAGCACAAAAGTAGTTAGAAATTCTAACCAATATTTCCAGCAAAGCTATTTAATAAAGAATAACTTACACATGTATAACAGAGGTAACAATAAATATTAATTTTTATATATGCATATATGGACAGGTAGGCTGGAAGGCTACATTTCATGGGGTCACAAGAGTCAGACACGACTGAGTGACTAAGCATATATGTGTGTGTGTGTGTGTGCACGTGTGCATGTGCATGTGTGTGTGCATTTGCATGTGTGCGTGCGCGTGTGCATGTGCATGTGTGTGTGTGTGCGTTTGCATGTGTGCGTGTGCATGTGTGTGTGTGTGTGTGTGTGTGCGCGCGTCTTTCCTTCTGCAGTTAGTTTCACACAGCAGTCTTCTCTATAGTTTCTTGAGGCATTCATCTATGGGGAGGAGGAAAAAAGCAGTGAAGAGGATTGAAGGAGAGAGCATAAGGATTGTTGGAGCAAAGAGTTCATTATTTAATCTCTGGTATCCAGAACAAGATATTTGAGTGTGCATCAGAAAAACTCTTGAATGCCAGCCTTTGTTAAGAAGAACACGTTGTTTTCTGAATTCCGTAGGACATATCAAAAGGCAGACTTCAAGAGAACAAACTGAGGATTTTCCCACTAGAGAAGGCCTCTCTTCTGCCCAACATAGGCCATGAGGCAATAGGAGGCACACGAGAAGGTCCGGAAGTGACAGTGTTGGTCACATCCTGTGGCTGTCGTGTGACCCTCAGTAGACCCTATGCCCTGTGAGGTGATGCAGAATCGCCAGTAGCTCAAATTTAGAAGCAGGACAAAGAGGCAAATGCCTGGGACATGGATTCCAACAACATGTATGAGCTCTTCATTCCAAAACATCAACGAGATCCTGTCATGCTTCAATTGTCACGGATATGGACTCAGATCAATCTAGCCATTCCACTATAGGAACCGGGGAGGACCCAAAGGATAACACAGGTATCTGGAAAACTCTGCTCCATTTTGGTAAAGAAACAGCCCCAATTGCAAAGTCTTATACCAGTAGAAACTGCTTGAAATTGAGTTAAATAAGATTTAATTTTTTTGTAAGAGGGAGCCACATTAAACATTATTTCAAATCACTTTTTTAGGCCATTCCCACTGGTTGTTTTGGTCTTATTCTTAATTACACTTGAAGTTGATTATATTTTAGACCTTTTATGAATTATATCTTCACCCAAAGAGTCATCATTTTACTTAGGCCTATAATGGGTAAGTTTCTTTTTTCTCTTTTTCAAAAGAATACTAACCATTGAGAAAATATTGTTTTATGATAAAATGTCGACATCTTCACCACTTTGTCTTATGTCACTGTGACTTAGAAGTATGAATTATTAAAAATCTATTTGGGATGCATTTTTTTTTTCTGTGACAGCAAGACATGATACAAATGCTTTACATTGTCCTCTCCAACAAAGGTGATATTAATAGTGAACTTTGAATTTAAATGCCAGGATTTCAGTGTATAATGTGACATATCTCTTAAATTATGAATGTTTATGATACTGTTAAATAACAATACTCACTTCTTCATATTTGATTTCATAATTACTGATTCAATAAAAAATTACAGAACCAAAACACATGCTTCTATAGAAATAATTATATTGTATCCTAATGAATACTTGAACTCATTAAAATTCACCCAAAATTGCAATATCATAGTGAGTTGATCAAAACATTAAAATTCAATGAAGCAGTTATAGACAAATCAATTTAATACTTTTCATATACCAATAATAATAGAGAAAGTATTTCTTATGCTGCTAAGTACTATACTTATCACCCTGGTGGTCAAGTTATCTATTTTTATACAAACTTTCCTCACTGGTTACCATCTTGATGATTTTACATGTTTGCATAACAAAAAAACAAGTGGATCCTGGCAAAATATGAAATCTGATCAAATTAATTAATATCTGTGTTACAGAAAATAAAATTTCATCTATCTGGAAGGCAAACTGAAGATGTGCCTTTAAAAGATGAATTTTCCCCATTTTAGGAAAAAGGTAGATGAGTAGAGTCTGTTCTACCATAGATTAATATCTGGTGATTATAGAGCCCTTAGCCTTCTGCCTTGAGGGATGGACCTCATCTCCTCAAATGCAGGTTTTGATTAAAAGGAAGATAAATGGAAACCATTTTCTTGGTTCTTTCCTGCCCATTTCTGAACTGACATACACATTTAAATCCCATTTATTTCTGAAGTGTTCATACCTCCCATCTCCACAATACGTTGTCACCTTTCTTTCAGGCTCTGCAGTAGCTCAGACCCAGTGAAAAGAATATACGTGATCATTCTGTTCCAAAACTAATTAGAAGAAGATAAGGAGCAAAAACTTTCACTGAAAGCTAAGCCAGAAAGAACTTGGATAAGAAAGTGAGGTTTCAGGGGAGTCCCAATTGGAAAAGTAGGGAAGGGGCAGAAATAGCTGGCTCTATTTTTGCATATGGAATATTTCTGGGTTGGTGGAAAAGTCCAGAGACTTTGAATCAAAATTTATGGGGTTTCACCCTGGCTCTAACAGAGCCTGTGTCTCCTATGCTCTCATTAAAGAGAGATAATACCTATCTCACAGGGCTTCCTTGGTGGTTCCATGGTAGAGAATCTGCCTGCCAATGCAGGAGACATGAGTTTGAACCCTGGGTCAGGAAGATCCCCTGGAGAAGGGAATGGCAACCCACTCCAGTATTCTTGCCTGGAGAATTCCGTGGACAGAGGAGGCTGACAGGCTACAGTTTGTGGTGTTGCAAAGAGTCAGACACAACTTAACAACTAAATGACAACAATATTACCTATCTCACAGCTTTTGAGGATTACCTCAGACAATTAGTGTCATAGGACTTTATGTAATAGATTGTAGTATAAGTTATTATACTATGTTAGTATAAGTTATTACATTAGAAAGGTAGGTGGATCAATAGTCTTATCAGGTGGCTAATTTACTCAGGTCAGTTTTCGGAAATCATTATACAATTAGCCATTGTTACATTTTATTCTTGATAAATGTTTTCCTTTATGTGCTTCTCTCCTCTGGATTCATGAGAAACAATGATTGTATGAGTCAATTCACTTAACATTATTGAGTGCTTACTGTATATCAGGGATCATGCTAAGAAATTTGAATGCATTATTTTCTTATTTAATCCTTATATTAACATCATACATGTATTATTTTCTCTACATAGGAAACTGTGTCTGGGGAGTGAACCAGGGTAATATTTTTGCATATTCAATTAGTGGGTTTTCCCCCTTCTCTCTTGTCCTTTATTCAGTTGTCACTAGGGTTTTTTTTATGCCCAATACCTCAGGAACAGTAAGATACCACAGAGTTTTGTAATTTTCAATGAGAATAATCCCCCTTTCTTTCTTAAACTGTATTCCAACAGGTAACTAATAATAGTAATTTTATTTTGGGTTCTTACTGTATGAAAGAAATTTTTGTAAATATCTTACATTATTTTATTTAACACTCTGAAAAACACTAGGAGAGATGTGCTATGATTATACACATTTTATAGAGCCTTACCTGTGATTTTATAAAACCTTACACAGACCTGAAATATGTTATCTTTCCCAGACACGTAGATATCAAGAAGTAGAGAGACTCGAGAGATTCTTATTCCCTGTATTTTTCTGTCTTTTAGATAAACTCACCTAAAGAAGAAATAATTTTTTAAAGTTGCAGATTTGGCCATGCCAGGATGTTACGCACTTGTACTCTTGCAATGTCTCTAGACAGGAGAATCTGCAGGAGCCCAGAGTTTCCCAGCGACAGCTGTCCGTGGTCATTCCAGTATCCTCCCATTCCTGTCCATGCAGGAATGTGGCAGGCATCTCAGGTCTGGGCAGCTACTTGGTTAGTTTCACTATTTGCACTTCTCTACCTGAGTGACCCTGTGAAGAATCATCTGATCTTCGTGCTCTTCTGGAGCTTTTAAGAAATTTAGTGGGGTTGTGATCTGCTCCTTCTCTGTGCTTTTCTATGGAGCAGGAAAAATCAATGGGACACATGGATATGGTATGAAGTTGACAAGTTACAACCATTTGCCTGGATGTATCAGGCTAACATTTCTCCTCCTCTGGTTTGATGATGGACTTTAGGAAACTCTGGGCTCTGCAGATGGTGACTGCAGCCATGAAATTAAAAGATGCTCCTTGGAAAGAAAGCTATGATAAACCTAGACAGCATATTAAAAAGTAGACATCACTTTGCTGGCAAAGGTCCGTATAATGAAAGCTGTACTTTCTCCAGGAGTCATGCATGGATGTAAGAGCTGGACCAAAAAGAAGGCTGAGCACTGAAGAATTGATGCTTTCAAATTCTGATGCTGGAGAAGACACTTGAGAGTTCCCTGGACTGGAAGGATATCAACTCAGTCAATCCTAAAGGAAATCAGCCCTGAATATTCATTGGAAGGACTGATGCTAAAGCTGAGGCTCCAATACTTTGGCTACCTAATGCAAAGGGCCTACTCATTGGAAAAAACCCTGATGCTGTGGAAGACTGAAGTCAAAAGGAGAAGAGAGTGGCAGAGGATAAGATGGTTAGATAATATCACTGACTCAATGGACATGAATCTGAGCAAACTTTGGGAGATAGTGAACAACAGGGAAGCCTGGCATGCTACAGTTCATGAGGTCACAAGGAGTCAAACACGGCTTAGTGACTGAACAACAACAGTGGATAGTTCAAGAAGCAGCCCAGGGTCCAGGGGAAGCAGGTATTCAAGTTTTGGGTATCTCCATTTATGACTCACCTTTTTGTGGAATTTTCTTTCTCACTTTTCAGTTGCTTTTGTTCTTAAACTCTGGTTTCTGACTTCTCAAGCTTCCCTGCTGGCTCAGTCCGTAAAGACTCTGCCTGCAATGCTGGAAACCCAGGTTCAATCCCTGGGTGGGGAAGATCCTCCGGAGAAGGAAATGGCAACCCACTCCAGCATTCTTGCCTGGAAAATTCCATGGACAGAGGACCCTAGTGGGCTACGGTCCATGGAGTCACAAAGAGTTGGACATGACTGAGAGACTATCACTTTCACTTTCCCTTTCTGACTTCTCAGTCCATTTCAACTTCACTGTTAGTTTGAACTATTAATATATTTAAAGAGTTTTGTTTAGTAGAAAAACAAAATAGATCCAGATTTCACCTAGTCTCTTCCTATTCTTTCAAGGAGTATGTCCCCTCTGGCTTCTGCCTAGTTTTGATCAGTGTCTTCACAGTTACTTTAAAAAGTAATTCATTGAGTTAGAAAATATAGTTGACTTTGGAAGATGCTTTAGTTTTCTGTAGGATACTCTGTCATTTCCAGAAACTGGACCTGGCATCTACTTTTTAAAATTTACAGAAATAATATATTTCAGCTGCAATTGGTTAAGTACACTGTCTGTTTTCTCGCTGATTTCTACTCTACCACCCTTCCACTCAGATGGAGTGGCATTAAAATATTTGCAGGCATTTTAGGGACCTGGTAAAGGGGAAGTGGAGTTGGCAATACATAAAGTTTTAATTTCCTGGGACATATTTAGGTGATTCTCGGATATATTATTGCTAGCATCCTATCAATGGAGGGCTTCCAAGAATATTCTTATTGCCCATTGCACTTTCTCAGCACATATAATAACTTGGGTGTGTAGCGCCAAAGGTTACCTGACACAAGAAATACATGGACAGTGGATGAGAAGAGTTGAACTGTTCAAAACCGGAATTTTTTAGAACAGGTTTAGATTTACAGAAAAATTGTGAGGCTGGTACAGAAAGTTTTCAAATGCCCTACACCTAGTTTCTCTTATTGCTAGCATTGTAATTAGTATGATATACTTGTTATAATTCATGAGTCAATGTTGATATGTTATTCTTATTCAAAGTCTATACATTGCTGATATTGACTTAGTGTTTGCCTTATGTCCTTTTTCTCTGCATAGAATCCCACCCAGGATACCATATTACATTTACTCATCATGTCTCTTAGACTCTTTTTGGCTGTGATCCTCCCTGTTTTTGATGACCTTGACAGTTTTGAGGAATACTTGTCAGACATTTTGTAGAATGTCCCTCAATTGGAATTTATCTGATGATTTTCTCAGGATTATGTTGGGGTTATGGGCTTCAGGGACACAGGAAGGCCACGGACGTAAAACACCATTTTCATCTCTTTGTGTCGGGATGCTTGCTGATCATGATGACTTAATGACAGTTGATGTGGACCTTCATCACCTAAGGCTTCTCTGCTGTAAACTTATTCTTCCCTCCCTTTCTCATGTTCAATACTGTACTCTTTGGAAGGAAGTTACTATGCATAGCCTACTCAAGGAGTAAAGTTCTACATTCTACATTTCATCCTTAATGGAAGACTATCTACATAAATTGGAGTTCTGTCTGGAATTTCTGTATCTCCTCCTCTACTCATTAATTTATTAGCTTATTCATATCTGTATGGACTCATGGATGTTTATTTTATAGTTTGACTTTAACCCAGTCCTAGTTTATTCTTTTTTTGGCTGAAATTGTTTTATATTTAACCATTGGAGCTTTTTCAGTGGACTTCCAGGCATATAGTTGATGGTATGGCATATATAATTGTTAATACAATACACGAAGATGGCTATATAAGAATTACACTATGTGGAATTCCTCAGAACCTCATTATTTTAGGTCATAAACTTATAATATTACTATAAACAATGAATTTGTCTTCACATGAAATCATATGTTGTAATCCTATCAATAATAACAAAACTCCAAGAAAAAACACAAATTATCTATTTCTTACCCCATAATTATGTGTATTCTTTAAAATTTGTCATGTGACAAAGGGATTAAAATGCAGTCAAATTTGTAGGCAAAAAAATCATAAAAGTGTAAGGTATTGTTTCTCTAGAGTGTATAATATTTATGGTGTCAACTGTTTTACAGTTGTAAATAGCTATAATGTATTTTCTCATTCTAAATAGACATTTGTTTTTGTACCTAATTTTGTATTATTTTCATTCAAGCCTCCTCCATCCACCACTAAATGTACAATTTTCAATATATAGAAAACCTGGACCCACACCTAGGTAACACTTAGCTCAGTCTGTCTGCATGCGCAGCAGAGAATTGAGGATCCTTGCTCTCCAAAGCCTAACAAGACACCACAAAGGCCTCCAGTGATCAGCAGCCAGGACAAACAAGGCAAAGAACCCGAATTAGTGAAGGATTGCTTTGTTTTTATTTATTTAGTCATTTTTTATATCCCATGGAATGGATCCTGTAAAAGAAATTAAGTTCAGGTATAGAAAATTAAATTTACAGTTTGGACTGAGAGAAGTACTCATTATGGAGATTAAATAAATTCCTTAAGCCCACAAAACTAATCAATAGTGGAGCAGGATTTCTAGTGCAAGTCTTTGAGTTTCAAAATAGAGCCTTTAATATGGGAATGCGAAAATACAGATGTGCCAGTAACAGTTAAAATATATGTGTATTTCTAAAGTCCCTTTGAATATAAAGGTATATACATTTAAGCATTAAGAGTCTTGTGAGAGGAGATACTTTTGAGAAATGATGAAGATATATCCTTTATATTTTTTTGTTTAATACTTATATGATGCTTATTCTGTACAAGTTACCATTTGGGAGATTTTCATAAATGTTCGTGACATACCTTTATAATAATCAGATAAGATGCATACTGTCTTATCCCCTTTTACAGTGTAAGGAAATGTGCAGGGTCGAGATTGTACCGTGTTTTCTAACTAAGTGGTTACCCTGCCACAGTTTTGCAGACGCTGGGTTGGAGATAAAGGACTTGCTTTCAAATGGTATACCAGTGCCATGAACTTCACTGTCACATCAATACCGTGTGTCCCCCTGGCGCCCATGGGAAGGGGACACATTGGTTTTGTGTCACAAGTAAGAGACATCAAGCTTAGTAAAACCTCAATCGACAAAGGAGGCTGCTAGCAAACCTGTACACTTTAACCTGGAGAGAGTCATTATCTATATTATCTTAACCAGGAAACGAATCTGTCTTCTTACCCACAGAGAGAACTGATCATTATCTTTCAAGACTGTTTGCTAGCCTAGCTCCCTTGGAAAGTTAGGCCAGGAAAAATTTGTCACAAGACATGTGAAAGCACCATGGAGAACTGACTCCCAACATACGATGAAGAAACTAGGTTATTTTTTTGGTTTGTAAGAAGTAGACTTGGGATTACAGAGCTGGAAGGGATTACAGAGCTGGAGGATCAGGCTCCAAAGTCTATGTTCTTAACCATTACTGGGTTTTTCTTCTTTGTGCTACTTCACCATTCACTATTTCATCACTAAAGACTAACCAGTTGGTAAACGTCTGTCTTTCTATTGGGTGTCAAGCACATATACAGCTTCTTCTGTTCCCGGGGGAGCCATGCTATATGCCCCATGTGAACCCTTAGGACTCCCTCTCTTAAGCACCTTTAGAATTTCTCTTTTATTCCTCAAGACTTCATCAAGAAAGGCAGTATCAGACTTACCTTCCTCTCTACCTAGGAGCACAGTTTTCTGAAAGCCTTTCTCACACCAGTAACAAAAAGTGATAGCCATAAAATGTTGCACTGAAGGGATTGCTAATGTTCTTGTCCGATCTTATCAATTACAAACAAGGAACACAAAACCCGAAGTAGCTAAATGAAACACTCACAGTGATATATTTTGCCGATAACACAACAGCAAGAGAAAGCATCTACTTTCTAACTTCCTTTCTGTGTACTTTCCAGTGTACACCATGTAAGTAATCTGCCCCTCACACTTTCAATTCTATGCTAGAGTTTTCTGTCCCTGGTGGCACAGATGGTAAAGAAGACGGCAATGAGGAGAGCCAGGGTTCAATCCTTGGGTCGAGAAGATCCCTTGGAGAAGGAAATAGCACCCCGTTCCAATATTGTTGCCTGAGAAATCCCATGAACAGAGGAGCCTGGTAGGCTACAGTCCCTGGGGCCGCAAAGAGTAAGACATGACTGAACAATATATATATATATATATATATATATATATTTTTTTTTCCTATCCTTGAATTGTTTTGAAAGACAAAATCACTAGTCATTTTGTGGAGCACTGAGGAGAGCCACAGTGAAAATGGACACTTCATAGAAATTTGTTTTTTAAAGTCTAAGAACAATGATTATAAAAGCCCAAACTTAATAGATCTGTTTTAATGCCTAACTTTTAACTGGACTCAAATTACTCACCAAGACAAAGAACATTTTCTGGGACCAGTAAAGCAATTATAGAAACAAATACTTTCTATTCAGTAAAATGAAATAGACCTACCCTGATAGAAGACCTATTTATAACTATTTCCCCTGAGGCTATTTTTTTTCTGGAATGAGTTTCAAGGAGAAATGAAATTTGGGGACTGGATGATTCAATTATGCAAATGCATTAATTATATATGGAACAGGATCCTATTTTTTGTTTTGGAATTTTTTTCCATCTTCCTTCATGACTGGGAGAATTGTTTTTTGAGACCTGGGCTTTCCAGTGTTCTGAGAAAGTAAAGGTTCTATAAATGTGCAACACTTAAAAATACAGTTCAGTTAACTGTGTCCTCTGTGGCTCCTCCAGGTGTGGTTTGTTGTAATGGGTAATACAATTTTAGTATCAGTGAAAGGCATTACTAAAAGTTTCCACAGACTTTCCACCTAATTTGAAAACACTACACAATTATTGCCTCATAAGTAGGTTATTTGGAGAAGGAAATGGCAATCCACTCCAGTATTCTTGCCTGGAGAATTCCATGGACAAAGGAGCTTGGGGGGCTGTAGTCCATGGGGTCACAAAGAGTCGGACACAACTAAGTGACTAACACAAGTAGGTTATTAGGTTTAAGTTTATGCTGAAGGAGGTTTAAAACCTGATATCCCCCCTCTGAAGGACAACAACCATTATTATTGTTTCAAAACCAAGTGTTGTTGTTTTTTTTTATCATTGGCAAATAATATTGTTTGTACTATCACTTTCTAATCAAGATACTTTTTTGTATATATATATGTATGTATACAATAAGGCAGAACCATAATAATATAATAAAGCTTATATACTATCCCCCCCCCAGAAAAAAATAAAAGAATAGAAAAGTGATTCTGAAAGTCAGAACATTTGGAAAAACCCCTCAGACTCAGTTCAAACATGATTGTCAAGCAGAGGAAATTCTTGTTGTTGTTAAGTCGCTAAATTGTATCCTTCGTTTTGCTCTTTGCAATCTCATGGACTGCAGCACGCCAGGCTCCCCTGTTCTTCAGTATCGCCCAGAGTTTGCTCAAATTCATGTCCATTTAGCTGGTGATGGTATCTAACAATCTTATCCTCTGTTACCCCTTCTTCTTGTGCCCTCAATCTTTCTCAGCATCAGGGGCTTTTCCAATGAGACAGCTCTTTGCATCAGGTGGTCACAGTATTAGAGATTCAGCTTCAGCATCAGTCCTTCCAATGAATATTCATGGTTGATTTATTTTAGCATTGACTGGTTTGATCTCCTTGCAGCTCAAGGGACTCTCAAGAGTCTTCTTCAGCACTGCAGTGCTGAGGGCATTGCGTGTATAGGGAAACAGGCGCACGAGTATGTCCATCTTATCTCTGCTCTCTTTTCCTAAAATTGAAATTTCCTCTCAGATTCTTGATTATAATGGTATAGCCAAGTCCTACTTAAAAGCTACCCATTGTAAGACATTTTTATTTTAAAGGAGGCATAAGACCATTTAAATGGAAAGAACGAAGGTCCAGTGTTTGCCCAGCAGGCCAGTATTTGAAGGGC
Organism: Ovis aries; assembly: GCF_016772045.2. Classification (NCBI taxonomy): domain Eukaryota; kingdom Metazoa; phylum Chordata; class Mammalia; order Artiodactyla; family Bovidae; genus Ovis; species Ovis aries. The sequence continues at coordinate 65,740,549 of NC_056063.1, forward strand.
CTTGGATGTTATTTGACTATCTTTGCAACTCCACTAACCTGTATCCACTTTAAGTTCAAGCTTTCACTCCCAAACACCTGGCAGAAGAGTCTCTGCCCCTTGCCAGTGAACCCTCATGACAGGCACTCCCTTCATGCTCTGTACAAAGACTGGGTAATACTGGAAACTTAATATATTTACTTCAATTTTTGATACACTTCAATAAACTAAACAAATACAGTGTTAATGTAATTTTGACCCTTGATTCGTTGTCACTTTGGCACCGTCAATAGTCATTTCAAAGCTGCCAACTACATTTCTCAGATTCCTCTTCTGAAATGATCTTGGTGACTTGCTGAGGAGAGGAACCCATAGAGATTTATAAAGTGAAATGGAAGCCACAGTTGTCAGCATGTCGGTGGGGCCACCAAGGGAACATGCCACCAGAGCGCTTCTAGCTTGGCATTTGTGGCCCTCCTCAAGAGGCAGGGCTTTCTCCCTCCTTCCAGAACTTCATGCTGCTAGAGTGAAGTCAGCAGGTGGAGTATCCTGATTCTCAGAACTTCAGGTTTTTCTCCCGTTGTCTGGGGGAAACACTAATTCCTACATGAAATTCCTTGCTCCCAGCCTAATACAGTTTACTGAGGTAACGTTCAACATTCTTTGCAGTAGAGAAAACTTTCATGCTTGTAGGTGGTAATGACGCTAGGTGGTAATGATGGCTGGGGCATATTCTACCAAAAGCATGAGAAATTTTCAAAAGTATGTTTCAATTTCCATACGCTTTTGATTTGTGTGTGTGTGTGTGTGTGTGTGTGTGTGTGTGTGTGTGTGTGTGTGTTAGTTGCTTAGTCATGTCCGACTATTTGCGACCCCATGGACTGGGGCCCACTAAGCCACTCTGTTCATGGAATTCTCCTGGCAAGAATACTGGAGTGGGTTGCAATTACCTTCTCCATTTGATCTGTAACAAGGAGCAAAATTTTAAGTTATCTTATTTAGATATTTGGTTTACTTTTCCATAAATATCTAAAATTGATGGGGTATAGATATGTTAAAAGATATAGACAATACTACACTTTAAAAATTTTTTCACTGTATTGAAATACTTTTAGGTTTCAAGATACATATTATTTCTATAAAAACTTTATATAACAATGTTCTGATTTACTTACATTATTTCTAGATGTTTTTTAGTATACCTCCATAGGAAATACAGAAATTAAAATATTTATATTTAGGTATTTCTAATGTTTTATATAATAAATATAAGTGATATTGATTATATCAATATCTTGTAGTTCTTATTGAGCAAAAGCCAACAAAAATATTGTATTTTTGCTAAATGCTTTTTAAAAAGAATTCTTGTTTGGGAACACATGTAAGAATTAAAGATTTTAAAATTAAAAAAAAAATAAAATAAAATAAAAAGAATTCTAATTTTAGCCAAGATTTTTTCTTTTTCTTTTGTTGGAAGTCAGTGGACATGAAGAAATTGTTAAACTGGTGACTAAGATCATTCTTGTTGATCAGGCTGAAGAAAAGCATGACCAAGAGAAAGCTAGGCAGAGTTTATCTACTTGATAAATTGCTAGTTTCAAAGTTTTCTCACACAAATTTTCTACTCTTAAAATGTTTATGTTCACCATGCATCATGGCATGTATGAAAATAATACAAGAACTGCATTTTTCAAAACCTGTGCTCTTATCAAAGAATCCATGCCATTTTCAAAGGCCATTTCATGGCATAATTATATGAAACAAGTCATATATCTAGAATTTTCTTATTGTGGCAATAACATGGATCAAGCTAATGCTTCTAAGAGCACAGTCAGAATTGTTCTTGAGCTTGCCTTCCTTTTGCTGCAATAAATAATTTTAAAGCACTGTCAAATAAATAACACCTTGTGCCACTACTTACCACGAAATGCATTAAGTTGAACTGTCCTGGTGGGAGGCTATGTCATCAATACCCAGTACACAGGATCCGGAGCATCTCCATCATGTTAAGAGCTAAGCACTCAAACATGAAACAACTTAGTGTTCTGTATCTAAAATGTCTTTACACAACAGTAGTTTATGAGACAGACATTTCACTGAAAGGTGTTTTCATCTTAAAACTGATTAATGTGTTCTTTAATATAGACATTAAAGAACATTTAAAATTTTTAAAATTTGGCAATCAGTAATGCAAGACTTAAATCCTTAGTATTATCAGCTACAGCTTACTCTTGCTATCTACTGTAATTTTTACATTTGTGCATTCACATAGATGCTTATTTGCAATAGGCTCACTAAATACCACTAACTGTATTTTACAGAAGAATATGATTCAGGAAAAAAGTTTTCCACTAACATTTTTTAAAGAAAATAAGTTGTTTCTCTCATTTGTACCTTGGGTAGCTCTTAAAGCATCTTGTTTTCAATTACTCAAAATATTTGATATTCCAGCACAATCATCTCAGCAAATTTGATTACATCTTTAGCCTCAGTAAACTCAATGCTAAGAAATTGCCTTATTTAGAACAAATTTACTCTTGTTAAAAAGCATATCTTACACTTAATGCAGTTTTGAAAACCTGTTGTTAAAGTTTGATTTATAAAAACAAAATATGTTGTTAGTATCTCATTTACTTTTATACATCATTTTTCTTTGTATTTGTTATGTTCTTCTTTAGACTATGATTTATTGTAAACGTCCTAAGTCACTCTGGAGATTTTTCTCCTCAGGAATCTTTGAGGTGGCAAGCTTACTGTTTTAGCTCTATTTCATCCTCAGATATATAAAGAATTTTTAATAGAACTTTTTCTTGTAACAATCTTGGTCTAAGCAGAAATAAATAAAATATAGTTTTAAAAGTTATTTTTTAAATTTTTTGAGTCATAATATGATAAAAATTATCTTTTAAATTCTTTATAAACATACTTTTCTATAAAAGGGATATTATGTTCAAAATACATCATTTAGCTAACATATTCTCTTTTTCACCTGGCTTTCCAGGTGGCACTAGTGGTAAAGAATCACTGCCAATGCAGGATACACAAGAGACCCCAGTTTGGTCCCTGAGTTGGGACGATCTCCTGGAGTGAAAGTGAAAACCCACTCCAGGATTCTTGCCTGGAGAATTCCATAGACAGAGGAGCCTGAAGAGCTACAGTCCATGGGGCCACAATAAGTCAGACACAACAGAACACACACATTAACTGTCAAGCTAATTTGGTAATTATTAAAATATTTGGGAGGTCTTAATAACTGCTTTATTATTACATTTAATGAATATTGAAACCTTCATAAAATATGTACTGTTTTACTCAGAACATGCTTATTTTCTTTGACTAATAGAATTTCAAAACAATAAACCAAGTAAGGTGATTTTTTTTTCCTACTGCAAGTTACATCTATAATTCTTATTTGTTAAGTGATTGTTTTCTTATTCAGTCCATGTTCCTATGACAGACGTGCTACTGATGAAATATGATATAGCATGTGCTAACACAATCATTGATCACATATTAGTTTAGGGATGTCAGAAATGACAAGGAAGTTGACATTTCCTGATTTTGTCTTGAAAAGGCTAAAGTTGGAATGGATGTTAAGTGGCAGATTCTCTAGTGACCTCAGCTAGAATCCAATGTGGAGCATTTATTCCTTTCACAAGTGATCTTAAGTGCTTACTTCTTGTGCGTACGGTGCTAGTCTATGTTAAAGATACAGTGGCAAACAAATCATATAGCAAAACACATCCTCCATTCTGAATCTGGGAAAAGAGAAGCAGGCAGTAAAAAAGTAAATGCCAGGAGCCAGCATGAGGAACTCCGCCCATGGCAAAGGTCGTGAGGAAGGAGGCTTCGGCACATGCAAAGGTGGGATCAAGCCTCAGGAAACCCACCCCCACCCCCATTCCCCAGCATCTACCCCCAAAACCAGAGTCTGATTTATGCTCTCACCTACACCTCTAACTTTACGGGGGGCTCTCCCCCATCATCATTTCTCTCGGAGAAGGAGTTAACTTGCAGCTCCAGTTAATAAAATTTCCTGGGCATGACAAGAGTGTTTCAACTTACAAACTCCTCTGAAGTTTCTCTAGCCTGCCTGAGCGGGTTCGTCTGGCCACATGTGATTGTTTACAGCCTCCCAACTGTGAGAGGCACGAGATGCTTTAAAACTTTCTAAATACAGACTCTTTTGAGAAGTTACAAAATTATTAGTATAGTATAGTAGATTGATTAAAAATTATACTGGTGAAGGGTTTTTCATTTGTTGAGCCAATATTTGCTGCTAAATCTCCATATTCCCTGCGCTTATAATGAATATAACTAGCATATAGGAGAAGTAAGTATTAACCTTTAAGATCAATCATGTTAAACCTTAGGCTAAGTAAATTCCCTTTCTTGATTGTAACCCACTACACCCTCACCCTATAGGAATGCAACTTTATTTGGAGGATGGTGCCTGGTTTAAGAAAAAATCACCCCTGGAAAAAATAAGTTTTCTGGTTGACTGACCATTATCAGAAAGGGCCATAAAATGTCAGCAGGCCTCATGGCCAGAAGATGATGTAAAACCCCTAAGACTTTTGTATAGTTTTATATGAAGCACCTGATTGTGACAAGGGTCAGGTCTACTGACCCCCCGCGTGACTCTGTATTCAGCCCTATGTATAACAAAAAGTAAGCAAACCTGAAAAATAAAGAAATTGGATCAGTTTCTGGAAAGACTGATTCCCCCGTGTCGTTTCTTTCTTGCTCCCCGTTTTTCTGGCTGAATTCCCATCTGAAGCGTGGGTGCTCACCACGTCTACTTACTTGCCCTGGCTTTTAAGTTCCACGTGAGAAGGAGCCCAAGGAGGGACACCTTCCGATATTCAAGTGGTACCGGTGGCCCAACGTAGATGGTGCAAATTCCTTGTCTTGGAATTTTATTGGTATCCCACGGAAACCGAGTTATTCAGCCTCTTTTTCTCCGCTGATATTTCCTACTACACTATCCGTTTCTAATCTCTCTCTATATCTGTAATTAAATAAGTTTTTTCCTAGGACGCCAATTCCATCTCCCCTTCAAATTACCATGGATCCACCAGGGCTGGACCCCGGCAAGTAAAGAAGTAAATATGCAACTTAGATGGTGTTAAGAACTGTAGAGAAAGGAAAGAAGGCCTACAGGTGACTCTTTGTAGCCCTATGAATTGTAGCTCACCTGACTCCTCTGTCCATGGGATTTCCCAGACAAGATACTTGGGTGGGTTTCCATTTCCTCCTCCAGAGCTTGACCCAGGGATCGAACCTGAGTCTCCTGCCTCTCCTACATTTGTAGACAGATTCTTTTACCACTGAGCCAGCTGGAAAGTCAGAGTGAGGTGCAGTTTTCCAAATCATGGTCAGGAAGGTCCCTAAGGTTGTCATCATTAAGAAGAGATATATATTTTTCTTAATCAACCATCCATCATCTGGGTCTCTCCTTTCCATAGCTTTAGCTTTGCTAAAGAATGTCTGCCTAACTTTGGGGAAATTTCAAAGGCCACTCAAAGAGTTTTTACATCTACCCTCTAAATTCAATGAGAATCTGTGCAGGCATTTTACAAAATGCAGTAACAGACTGTGGGTATGTGGTTTCATAGACCATTCATTATTTTCTATACTGTACTTCAAGTGTCCATTAAATGTGTCCAGCTATTGACTTTTTATATATTAGATTCTCTCTACTCTCTATTTTAGGCAACATTATTAATCTAAGAAAACAAATTATAACCTGTCCAGGAAAACAAGTATTATGATGTAACCGTTTGGACTTTTAGAGGAATAGTACTACCATGAGGAGGTGAGTAATGAATGTTATACTTCCTTTCAGCACTTTATGAGCCCATGAGTGTTAGGTGAAAACTGGAAGGTCAGTGCCTTTCACTGACTGTGGATGAGAAAGGGTTTTCCAATTTTCAAAAACATGAAAAACGTTTTTCTTCCTTCTCTATTCCTCACATCTATTCTCTTATATCCTATGCTAACGATCTTCTCCCATCACCTCCATAACCAATCCATCAGTAAGTCCAGTTATCTTACTCCAAATACACCTCAAACCATTCCAGTTCTTTATTATGGAAACAAGCCCATGTTTGAGCCACCATGTTCTTCCTCCTAAACTGCTAAGTCTTATAATAAGTAGAGGGATACTTATTTATCCTATTTGGGAATTAGCAGGATTTAAGAATGAGGGTTTGGACTCTTTTGTTGACCATGATGGCTACTCCATTTCTTCTAAGGGATTCCTGCCCGCAGTAGTATACATAATGGTCATCTGAGTTAAACTCACCCATTTCAGTCCATTTTAGTTTGCTGATTCCTAGAATGTCAAAGTTCACTCTTACCATCTCAAGGCCTTTGACTGTGTGGATCACAATAAATTGTGGTAAATTCTGAAAGAGATGGGAACACCAGACCACCTGACTTGCCTCTTGAAAAACCTATATGCAGATCAGGAAGCAACAGTTAGAACTGGACATGAAACAACAGACTGGTTCCAAATAGGAAAAGGAGTACATCAAGTCTGTATATTGTCACCCTGCTTATTTAACTTATATGCAGAGTACACCATGAGAAACGCTGGGCTGGAAGAAGCACAAGCTGGAATCAAGATTGCCGGGAGAAATATTAAGAACCTCAGATATGCAGATGACACCACCCTTATGGCACAAAGTGAAGGGGAACTAAAAAGCCTTTTGATGAAAGTGGAAGAGGAGAATTAAAAATGAATGTTGGCTTCAAGCTCAACATTCAGAAAATGAAGATCATGGCATCTGGTCCCATCACTTCATGGGAAATAGATGGGGAAACAGTGGAAACAGTGTCAAACTTTATTTTGGGGGGCTCCAAAATCAATGCAGATGGTGATTGCAGCCATGAAATTAAAAATCACTTACTCCTTGGAAGGAAAGTTATGACCAACCTAGATAGCATATTCAAAAGTAGAGACATTATTTTGCCAACAAAGGTCCGTCTAGTCAAGGCTATGGTTTTTCCAGTGGTCATGTATGGATGTGAGAGTTGGACTGTGAAGAAAGCTGAGTGCCAAAAAATTGATGCTTTTGAACTGTGGTGTTGGAGAAGACTCTTGAGAGTCCCTTGGACTGCAAGGAGATCCAACCAGTCCATTCTAAAGGAGATTAGTCCTGGGTGTTCATTGGAAGGACTGATGCTAAAGCTGAAACTCCAATACTTTGGCCACCTCATGTGAAAAGTTGACTCATTTGAAAACTGATTTTGGGAGGGATAGGGGGCAGGAAGAGAAGGGGATGGCAGAGGATGAGATGGCTGGATGGCATCACTGACTTGATGGACATGAGTTTGGGTGAACTCCAGGCATCGGTGATGGACAGAGAGGCCTGGCGTGCTGCAATTCATAGGGTCGCAAAGAGTCAGACATGACTGAGTGACTGAACTGAACTGAAGAATGAGATTTCAAATTAAGCTTGGAAACTTGGAAGGACTTCTTGTAAGACTACTGTGTACCATGTACAATTGTTTCATGTACAGTTGTACTGTGTACAATGTATTACCATACATTCCTTGTCTTTTGTGATTATATGTATGACCAGGCTGGACATAGTGTGGTCTGGTAAGTTGAGAGAGGAACCTGACTATGGCTTGGAGGGAACACACATCCATAGAAGAATAGGCTGTTGAGTTGGGGGATCTGGGGAATTTAGCAGTGGCAGTTCTGAAGGAGGTCAGCAATCGTCTGGACAGGGCTGTGGAGCCTGCAAGCATTGTTCAGTAACATGTTGAAATGTTTTAGAACGTGAAGTTCAACAGAATAGACTTCATTCAGACTTTATTTTTTGAAAGGTGGAAACCCTGAGACTGCTTGGAAATGAAAGTGTTTATCTTTATAGCCAGAAGGCTACTGAAATTTGGGCACAAATTCTTTATATGCAATATCTAAATTTAGCACTACTCTTAAGAGCAATATGGGAATACTTACAAGTTTACAGTCATTGATAGAAATAGGCTACAATGAGAACTATTTATTTAAATGGGAGAGTAAAGAAATTAGAGTGTTCTATCAGTGCATCTTTAATCTCTACCCTTGAGTCTATTTCTTGAACAATTATATCCCACATGAAATGCTACTAGGCTCAATTTGCAGCCCTCTTGATTAAGCTAAGCTATAACTCAGTAAGACACATGGATTGAATTCTTTTATACCATTTGAGCTGAATAGCTTCAATTGGTCTCTTAGAGACCTATCAGCTGAATGAACTGCCTGAGAGTGTTTGCCAGGGGACAACAGAGCCTAAAGTTTAAATGTGAACTTCGGCATCAGATGTACATAAAATCCTAAAGATTTAGAGTAATTTTGCTTTTATATATTTGAGAATTTTGATTTGATTGTCTTAATTTGGTATGTGATTTGTGATTAAATTCTCTGCTGAAAAATATTACTTTTTTAAAAAAATCTATGTTAGCATTCAACTGGAATACTCAATTAAGGAGGAAAATAATAAATAATAGCTACCTCAGGTATAGATTTTCAACCAAAATGATGAATCACAGTTTTAAAGATTGTAAAGCTAATTTTCACTTGGTGATTAACTACTTATATTTAGACAGCTATATTATGCCAATGGCTCACCTGAAATAGGAATATCTGCCTTATCTTAATAAAACAGGATACATTTATAACACCTGTAAATATGTCTTTTAAAGGATATATGGAAGTAATGAGGAATATTGCCATTTTTATTAGACTGCAAAGGTGCAAAAAATATTTTATTTGATAAATGTGATAGATTTCCTTTCTGTGGACACAAAAATGTTTTAAAAGGCAGGTCAAAACAGTCCATATTTACTTTAATCTGTATTTAGATTACCTTTGAAGTTGAAGTGTAAAGATTTTTTAAGCGGACAGATGTCATAAATTATGCACTGCAAATTTTGTGTGCCTGTAGTAACACTACTCCAATCTTGTCAGCAAGCCTGAGATTACATTTCATAAAAGAGAAGAATTTAGTTGTATGTATATATCACATACACAGAAGAACTGTACAAAAAGGATCTTCACAACCAAGATAATTACAATGGTGTGATCACTCACCTAGAGCCAGACATCCTGGAATGTGAAATCAAGCGGGCCTTAGGAAGTATCACTACGAACAAAGCTAGTGGAGGTGATGGAATTCCAGTTCAGCTATTCCAAATCCTGAAAGATGATGCTGTGAAAGTGCTACAATCAATATGCCAGCAAATTTGGAAAACTCAGCAGTGGCCACAGGTCTGGAAAAGGTCAGTTTTCATTCCAATCCCAAAGAAAGGCAATGTCAAAGAATGCTCAAACTACTGCACAATTGCACTTATCTCACATGCTAGCAAAATAATGCTCAAAATTCTCCAAGCCAGGCTTCAGCAATAGGTGAACCATGAACTTCCAGATGTTCAAGCTGGTTTTAGAAAAGGCAGAGGTCAAATTGCCAACATCTGCTAGTTTATGGAAAATAAGAGATTTCCAGAAAAACATATTTTTCTGCTTTATTGACTATGCCAAAGCCTTTGACTGTGTGGGTCACAATAAACTGTGCAAAATTCTTAAAGAGATGGGAATAACAGACCACCAGACCTGCTTCTTGAGAAACCTGTATGCAGGTCAGGAAGCAATAGTTAGAGCTGGACATGGAACAACAGACTGGCTCCAAATAGGAAAAGGAGTACATCAAGGCTGTATATTGTCACCCTACTTATTTAACTTATATGCAGAGTACATCATGAGAAATTCTGGGCTGGAAGAAGCACAAACTGGAATCAAGATTGCTGGAAGAAATATCAAGAACCTCAGATATGCAAATGACACCACCCTTATGGCAGAAAGTAATGAAGAAAGTGGAAGGGGAGAGAGAATAAGTTGGCTTAAAGCTCAACATTCAGAAACTAAGATCATGGCATCCGGTCCCATCACTTCATGGCAAATAAATGGGGAAACGGTGGCTGACTTTATATTTTTGGGCTCCAAAATCACTGCAGATGGTGATTACAGCCATGAAATTAAAAGACACTTACTCCTTGGAAGGAAAGTTATGACCCACCTCGACAGCATATTAAAAAGCAGAGACATTACTTTGCCAACAAAGGTCTATCTAGTCAAGACTATGGTTTTTCCAGTATTCATATATGGATATGAGAGTTGAACTATAAAGTAAGCTGAGCACTGAAGAATTGATGCTTTAGAACTGTGGTGTTGGAGAATACCCTTGAGAGTCCCTTGGACTGCAAGGAGATCCAACCAGTCCATCCTAAAGGAGATCAGTCCTGGGTTTCATTGGAAGGATTGATGTTGAAGCTGTAACTCCAATACTTTGGCCAGCTGATGGGAAGAGCTGACTGATTTGAAAAGACCCTGATGCTGGGAAAGATAGAGGGCAGGAGGAGAAGGTGACAACAGAGGATGAGACGGTTGGATGGCATCACTGACTCAATGAACATGAGTTTGGGTGTGAAGAGCCTAAGCTACTCCCTCTTGTAAAAAAGCTCCATTTTGCAAAGGTACCGGGCAAACAGACTTAGACTTTGGATATTGCCTAAATTTGCCCACTGTGCGTGAGCCAATCAGCCCTTAGGTTAAACCTCCTGACTTTAAGTTCAAGAATTTGTGATTTACCTTGGAAGTAATGATTTACCTTTGTGATTTACCTTGGAAGTAATGAGTTACCATTGTGATTTACCTTGGAAGTAATGATTTACCGTGGAAGTAAACGAACCAATCAGAAATCCACACACAACCCTGTAGAAGAGGGTAACCAATCAGTAGTCCTTCAGCCTGAACATCCCCTTTGTTACCCTTTCACCTGAATATTCCCTATATAAGCAGTGTAACCCAAAACTCGGGGCTCCTTTCCTTAGCCGCTGTGTCGGTAACGGTGGGAGCCCCAGCTCAAGCTTGGTAATAAAAACTCTCTTGATTTTGCATTGGATACCGGCTCCCTGGTGGTCATTGGGAGATTTCGCGACTTGGGCATAACAGGTGAACTCTGGGATTTGGGTGATGGACAGGGAGGCCTGGCTTGCTGCGGTTCATGGGGTTGTAAAGAGTTGGACACAACTGAGTGACTGAACTGAACTGATATATCACAACTCTTACAAAATATGCAAAAGACTCTGAAGTGAAGTGAAAGTCACTCAGTCGTGTCCTACTTTTTGCAACCCCATGGATGGTACAGTCCATAGAATTCTCCAGTCTTATATAATGGAGTGGGTAGCCGTTCCCTTCTCCAGGGGATCTTCCCAACCCAGGGATCAAATGAAGGTCTCCTGCATTACAGGCAAATTCTTTACTGTCTGAATAGTCATTTCAATTAAAGGAGAAAAAAGAGACAAGCAACTTTAGAAGGGAAAAAGATCTTCAATATACCCATGTTTTCTAAGTTAGGCTATCTGGTAGAAAAACAATTAAAAAAAAGAAACCAGCCTAAGAGTAGCAAAGCTTCCTGAGCCTATAGTAGAGATTGTTGTGTGAACTAGAAATGCCACATGCCGTGTCAGTAAACAAAGGATGTTGTAGCTATTGGCTGCTACAGCCACCCCTAACAGTGATCCCTGAGGGAACTCAGGATGGAAATGGAATGCCTGCCATCAAATCATCAGACAATGCAGCTACCATCCAGCAGGGCACCCTAAGGAAATGCAAGATGAGAAAACACAGACAGCTTCCCAGATAGCTGAGGTGCCCATCAAGGGAATAATTTCAGGGAGCCCTGTCCCTGTGGCTTCCCATACGTAGAAAAGCACTAAATTCCTTAGCTTGACGTATCTGGTGTTCTTGAAGTAATAAGTAATCTTTTGATGTCCTGACTACCCAGTCTTTGTTGCAAAAAACCCCTATGTACCCTGGCTTCCTCCCTTGTGTCTTCAGAGCAGTTTCTCAGAGTTATCAGAGATGCTGAGTCCCAGGCTTAAGATCTCAGTTTTGTCCACCGAATAAAGCATAACTCTCAAATTTTCGGTTGTGCTTTTTCTTTTTCTTTCTTTCTTTTTTTTTTCAGTCAAGAGTTGTTTAGCAAAAAAAGGGATTGCTGGAATTGTTGCAGGAGGGCCTGACACAAAGAGAAGGCTCTGGTTGTAATACACCCTATGGCTTGCTAAAACAGAAGGAAGCACACTGGCATAAATGCACGAAGGATGAGAGATAAAGCACCTGGACAACCGTTTGTCACGTGAACTATCAATTATTAGTCAGCCCGGTTCAATGACCATGCATGCTTTCCCCTGAAATTACTACTCTAGCCTTGGTGGTCTCTTCATTAGATTTCTTATGACCACCTCCACACGGTGTTAAACCAGGGGTGAATAATGGTTGCAACGTAGCATCATAAAACAGAACCCTTTGCAAACAGTCTTTCTAACTCCAGAGTGAGAACACTGATTAGCAGTGGGGCATTTCTTTGAGGGAGCTGGATGGGCAAACAATTTCTCTTCCATTATCCCAGGTGATTGGAAGATGTAAAAAGGCAATGTAATTTTCTGAGTGATTTTGTTATTTAAAACACATGTGAAAGTTCATGTGGCCTTAAGGTTTATGGAAATTTGGATACTCTTCTGGGAAGCAAACACAAGATAGTCTTTAAAAGGAAATCCAGATCTATTTTGACCTTTTTCTAAAAGCTAATTTCCAAAAGCAATATTTTTGGAATGACAAAGAAAATAATGATATACTCTTGAGTCTTAGTTTTCACTTCTGTTCAGCTCTAATAGTTATCCATGCTGTGTACAAAGTTACCACCCGAACTTGTAGATTTCAAATAATAAATTCTTATCATCTCATATTTTTTTTTACATGTTAGTTAGGAATCTAGGTACAGCTTAGCTGGTTGCCTCTGGCTCAAGTACTCTAATGCAATTTCCATCAACCTGTTGGGCAAGACTTCAGGTAACTGACTTCTGGCTATTCTGAGACAGAATAATTGTCTTCCAAACCTGTGCACATGGTTTAGGAAAGGCCTTAACTTCTTATCACACAGGCATCTCCATGGTTTCTCTGAGTGACCTCACAATATGGAAGCTCGTGATGAGAGGGAGGGTGTGTGTGTCTTTGTGCCAGAAAGCCTCATGATAGAAGCCAAGTCTTTTTGGAACCTAATTACAGAAGTGGTATTCATCATTTGTGCAGCATTTTCCTTGTTAGTAATCAATTAGGCCAGTGCACTCTGTTGAAAAAAATATTGTTGTGTGCCATTTCAATAAACAAAGAATGTCACCTGCCATGCTAGCATACCGTGAATGTTGCCCACCATCAAGCCATCAAGCCATTAGCCACGGCAGCCACTCCTGACTATAAGTACCCTGTGGGGAATTCCGCATGGAGGGGAAAAAACAGGATACTGTTCCTGGATAGTTAAGATGTATATCAAAGGATTAATTTCAGTGAGCCCAGACTCTTGCTTCTTCCCATATATAGAAAATCACTAAAATCATTCACTTGAAAAGTCAGGAGAAGGTTTCCAAACACACATACATTTTATGCACACACTGTATAAACACACAGTGTATTCAGTGAAGGAGACAAATTGAAGGAGGGTAAGAACACAGGAACTAATACTGAATGGGAAAGCAGGAGCTACCATTATAGATTAGGTCTTATTCTAAGAGCAGAAAGAAATCACTGAATGGTTTTCAGGAAGGAATGCACTATGCACTATTCTGACTTATATTTCAAAGAAATAACTTTGGTTTCTCAAGAAATGATAGATTTTTAGAGGGACTAAGAATGAAGATGGAGAGATTATTTAAAAGGTTTTGCAGTAGTCCGTTGAAAAGATGATTTTGGCTTGGAATGAGGTGGGAAGTGAAGAGTGGCAGGCAGTAAAGATAAGAAGGTAAGAATAAAATTAAGATGCATCTTGAACCTACAACCAGTAGGATCTGATAATGGAATAGATGTGGGTAATGAAAGAGACAAATCAAAAGATATTTTTTTAGACACAAGTTGAATGTATGAACCACAGCTCCCCACTCTGTCTTTCCAATTCAGTTTCACTATGCTCATTAATAAATAATCCAAGCTACTATTGATGTAATGTATAATAAATTATAAAGCATACTTGCATTGCATCTTGCTTTCTAGCAACAGCTCTATAAAATAGACTTTATTATCCTCATTTTACAGATAAGAAGAAGAGCCTTGGAGAAGCTCAGAGTGCCCATAAGCACACAATTAATAAGTTGCTTATCATGACTTCAAACCAAGTTTACTGCTTCTAAATACTACAAGTGTTTTACTAATCATACTGCCTCACAAGTCAAGCTTAACAATGCTGAATTTAGAAACATAAGAGACAGTAAGAGCTATACGAAATGCTGCATGGTTAGCTCTTAATAAATAATAACCTAGTCATGAACATCATCGTTATCCTCTCTTTATAAAATAGTTTAGATTCCTATTTAAAAATGGAAATCATGTGTCTCCCAAGTAATGTCATTACCTATATTTCCCTAAGTAGAGGCAAATTTGGCATACTACTAGGAAAAAATATTCAGGCACCATTTGCTTTAAGCAAGTTGTATATTTAACCGTACATGTAAAAAATGACTCAGAAAATATGAATTTAAATTTGTACACTTGCTCTATGTTGGGGCTTGTTTATAAAGTCTATCATAAAATTATGGGGCCTAGTGTAGAAGGGACCTTAAGTCACACTTCATATTAAAACATGCTGAGATTATATGAGCGTGCATGCATGCTAAGTCACTTCAGTTGTGTTCAACTCTGTGACTCCATGGACTTGAGCTCACCAGGCTCCTCTGTCCATGGAATTCTCCAGGGAAGAATACTGGAGTGGGTTGCCACATCTTCCTCCATAGAATCTTCCTGACCCAGGGATCAAACCTGCATCTCCTGTGGCTCTTTCATTCCAGGTGGGTTCTTTACTGCTGAGCCACCTGGGAAGCCCAGTTACATGGACAAGTGTTTAAAATCTGATAAAGAAATGACACAAGAATTCAAGAAGAATATGACCAAGAGCAAAAGAAAGATGGATAGACACATGAGTCCCTTTGTCTTGTTAACATTCCGTGATGCCACATTAGAAAGTTCTATAGGTTTTGGTTTATTATTAAAGTTCTCAACTGGTAATGAAAGAATAGTAGAATTGCTGATGTGTCACTTCAGTCGTGTCCGACTCTGTGCGACCCCAGAGACAGCAGCCCGCCAGGCTCCCCGTCCCTGGGATTCTCCAGGCAAGAACACTGGAGTGGGTTGCCATTTCCTTCTCCAATGCATGAAAGTGAAAAGGGAAAGTGAAGTCGCTCAGTCGTGTCCGACACTTAGTGATCCCATGGACTGCAGCCTACCAGGCTCCTGCGTCCGTGGGATTCTCCAGGCAAGAGTACTGAAGTGGGTTGCTGTTTCCGTCTCCAGGAGATCTTCCCAACCCAGGGGTCGAACCCGGGTCTCCCACATTGCAGGCAGACGCTTTACCATCTGAGCCACCAGGGAAGACTCTAGCTGAGACTCAAAGTGAAAGTGAAGTCGCTCAGTCGTGTCCGACTCTTAGCGACCCCATGGACTGCAGCCTACCAGGCTCCTCTGTCCATGGGATTCTCCAGGCGAGAGTACTGGAGTGGGTTGCCATTGCCTTCTCCAGTAGTAGAATTGGCATCATTTATTTTCAGAGACCTCAGAATTTATGACTAGAGTTGCCAAGTGGTTTAAGATTGGCTTTCCATATGCTGCCTTACATTTCATTTTGTTGAGGGCTTTAAGAAAAACAACCTCACCATAAGATGTTTTTCAGTATTGAGCTGTAATTCATATGCACACCTACCAACTTTGTCAGTTTTAAAGAAAGATCTGAAATGAATGGAGAGGTAAAAAGCAATTTTGTGCCATTTTTGAGGCAAGATATAAAATCCCCCTTATTAAAAATAAACAAAGAAGAGATAAAAGATATAGTGTGCCACGAACTTGGTCAATATCATGTCAAAAAGTTGCACGGCAGAATAGTGTTTTTCTTTAACAACTTTATGTTTATTGAAAAATGTGCTCCTATTTAAAAAAATAGTAATCTGTAAATTGGTTAGTGAATCAAGGCATTACATTTGTAGTTAGACATTACCTCACCCACCTAACTGGACCACTAGTATGGTGCACAAGCATCTCATTGTCAGCACTATATTATGTAAATTGATGTATGGTCCCCTTAGTACTCGAGTTCTCATGGACAAGATGTTAACCATTATTTCAAATGACTCACTACATAGCATCTTGATAGAAAATTTATGTCTACTTTTCTCAGTTTGAAAAATTGAGTCTCTGGTAATTTTAATATTTACATATAGTTTTATACTGCTTTGTATAAATTAGTTTTAAGGTAAATTTTGTAAGGCCACAATGAATAAGAAATGTAGGCCCTCTGTGCTTAAATACTTTAAATATCTGTGTTTGGAGATTTCCTGTTTTTTATGCACATGTGTCTGTCCTGTACTTAATCACTCAGTCATGTCCGGCTCTTTGTGACCCTATGGACTGTAGCCCACCAGGCTCCTCTGCCCATGGGGATTCTCCAGGCAAAAATACTGGAGTGGGTTGCCATGCCCTCCTCCAGGGGATCTTCCAACCCAGGGATCAAACCCAGGTCTACCACATTGCAGACAGACTCTTTCTTTACCATCTGAGCCACCAGGGAAGCCCAAAAATACTGGAGGAGGTAGCCTATCCTTCTCCAAGGGATCTTCCTGGCCAAGGAATCAAACCAGGGTCTCCTGCATTGGATGTGGATTCCCAGCTGAGCTACCTGGGCAACCCACATGTATATACATATACATATATATATATACTGATTTTTAATTCCATGGTAAGAGCTGGATTCTTGTAAGAGCTGACTGTAGGACAAAAGGTTATCTCATTTTTTCCCCTATTGTTAACCAAGCTATTCATATTCCCATAAACTGTGAGTCAAAAGCCAAAACAAGGCTTCCTATCAAAACCCAGTGTGTTTTTGTACATGGCTGCCAGATACCTGTCAAATCTATGACTTCCTAAAACACTCTCCCTGCTTCACTGTCATTTATAAGGAAAAAATGAGGATATGCGGTGCTTCCTTGAATATATCTGAAACTACATTGTTGCTTGAGGGAGAGTATTTTTTAATATGTTGGCATTTCTATCTGTTTTTGCCATTTTATATTTGTAACTTGTCGCTTCTTATTTTTATTGTCTTACTAATCTTTCCCCTTAGCAAATCCTTTATTTTTTATTAGAAATACCCAACTTTTTTTAGAGAAGTACTTTTTATGTCCCTGAGGAACTAAATCAGCTTCAGTTGTCCTTTCAGCACATTAGCTGGGGATGGACTGGAGGCCTTATAAGTGATTCTTCATGTAAAGTCAGTGCTTTAAAAAAATCTCTTGAAGACATCTTATTTGGAAACAATCATGTTTAAATAGCCATAGTTTGTGGAAGTATTTCCAGCCATTTTATTTTGGTGCACATAAAAACTGGATTTTTATTTCTCTGTCACGAATCTGTTCTTTTACAATATTCCAAAACAAATCCTTATAAAATAATGTGCAACTATTCTTCTATGCTCCTGAACATTTGAAAATAGTTGTGGTTTCTTCTGGAATAAGAAAGGCATTGATTTTTATTAGTAGTGCCTAGATCATACCATATAAGGTTTTGTTGACATCTTAAGTATCTTAATACTGTGATGGAAGTCCTTCCAATGTTTAAATAAACTGTCTTCTTTAGAATCATGTCTTTGCAAACTTTTGTAGTAAATTCACTTTTAGATTCTTATCAGGAAATGCTTTAATTTCCATAAACTCTTTCTAGAAAATCTTTTGTATAAACGTGTATAGCAAACACACATCTTAGCTGCTGATAGTGAGTTTTATACTGAATTCTATTAAATAGTTAATCAATCAATCATCTACTTCTTTAATGTAACCATTCTAGTATATTCCATATGCTATGAGGATGAGAATGTGCCTGATGCTCTTTGGCTCCAAAAGTCTTTTTGGACACAAAGTAAAAAGACCTGGGATGGTACTTTTTGTGGATTAAACATCTCTTAACCAACTTTTCCTGCTTCTATCACTGCTTAATATTCTCAACTCACTGTCGTGTAGATGAGAGTCCCCCTTCATCTGCTGCTGCTGCTGCTGCTAAGTCGCTTCAGTCATGTCCGACTGTGTGCGACCCCATAGAAGGCAGCCCGCCAGGCTCCCCCATCCCTCGGATTCTCCAGGCAAGAACACTGGAGTGGGTTGCCATTTCCTTCTCCCCCTCTTCATCTAGAGAATAAATAATACTACATCTCAGGTGCTGAAGACAATCTGCAACCTGTGTATAAAGGTTTTAATCCTGAATTACTTTTTGTTTCTCATTCTAAGTTTTCTCATAGCTCACACAGAGTTGGCAAATCAACTTCATAAGTGAATAAATATACCAATTCAAGATTGAATAAATAAAACTTGTACTTCTTCAAGCCAGGTAGCATCACTCCAGAAAAATGAGTCTACCTGATTGTTTTTTAAAAACCTTGCTTTTCCATCTCTGTCTCTCTTATCTTGCCTTCTGCCCCAACTCCAGACTCCATCTCCACATGTTAAAATGCTACTTATTTTCCAGTCACATTTCGGATCCCGCCTCATCAAGAGCCTTTCCTCATCCATTTTATGAAAAGCAATCTCCCCATTTTCTGAATTCCATAGAATTCAGTATCTCTCCTAAGAGGTAATATTATGCTGATTTATAGCAAAGCTAGCTCATAATTATTGTTTATTAGTTTCCACACAAGGTGCTTTGTTCATTTTTTTTTAATCTCCAGTAACCTTTAAAAATTACTGTAAAAACAAAGATTTAAAGATTGAGACACAGAGCACTTGTACATAATAGAGTTTGGGTTCTAACCAAGGTAGGGAGCCTGATTCCAGAGCCTGTGCTATCAACATTATGCTGAATGCTTAAGAGCAAGCGTAAAGTGGCATGATCCCTTCTAAGTATGAAATAACTCCTCAATATTTATTTAATGTTTAAGAAGTATTTTTAAATAATTTTGAACTACACATATGGCTTCAATTTGAATGACTTATGTGCTCCTCAAGTTATGACCATCAACAGCTATTTGAAACCAAATCACTATCTCTTGATTTTCCCAGAATTTATCATGTTCTCCAAGCCCAAAATATATCTAATTATATGATGCCATTAGACTAATCTTGCTTCCTGTTTCTGAATAATTTTAATTTTCTTCATGACTTTTAATCTTTCTGATATGTAGAAATCTTCTATCTGCAACTAAATTTAGATAACTACATTCACAAGAGGCTAATTTATGGAATGAATTAATTATAAACAAGTTGAAATGATGACAAATAATCAATCTAATTATATTACAACTGTATTCTAAAAGATTATATTGCACATTTGAACATTTTATCTTACTATTTATTCTCAAAAGTCATTCCAAGAAGTTAATACATATAGGTAGACAAATACATAAATGGGCTTCATGCACTGGCAGAATTCATTTCCTCTTCTATATATCCACAGCTCACATTTCAATCATATCATTTACCAAACTTTATTATTCTATTCTATTTTCATGTGCGTCTATCTCCAGACAGTAGATTTCTTAAGGAAAAAGGAAATATCTTTTAAATCTAGACCAGCTACCATTTATGTCTAGATATATTGACATAAGATGCAGTTTTCTGATTACCTAATCTAGAGAAAAACTTCTGCCCGATAGTATTTTTTGCCCACATTTCCATGCTATATTTTCTGAGTAGCTTAAAATTACCTTTTTCACTTGTTTGTTTATCTCTGAAAATTTTATGTCTCTGATATCTCCTGCTCCCTTATCTGTTTTTCAAGGAAAGCAGAGAACTTCCTTGTTTACCACTGAATTCCTAGATAAGGAAGCATAACTGGCTTTCAGTAGGTACTCAATAAATACTTATTTAATAAACAACTACTAGGTCCTCAGTAAACTTGGAAATTAATTTTATTATTATGGAATTAATGAGTAATGATTATAAAACTATAGCCTGGTTTTAGCCAAAAAATCTTGTTCGACTCTTGCTACCCCATGTACGGTAGCCCGCCAGGCTCCTCTGTCTATGGGATTCTCCAGGCAAGAAGAGTGGAGTAGGTTGCCATTTCCTTCTCCAGGGAATCTTCCTGACCCAGGAATCGAACCTGGGTATCCTGCATCGCAGGCAGATTCTTTTACCGACTGAGCTACGAGGGAAGTCCAAAACTATAAACCAAAAACTACAGCATTTGATTATAATAATGAGTACATTAAGAATCACATTCTTTAGGATAAAAAATTATCTGATCTACATCAGATACTTCATTTAGAAACAAACACACAGAAAGTTTCTCAAAAATACTTGTTGAAAGTTGAATTGGATACATAAGTAAAATCTAATTGTCTTTCAGATTTACTAATGTGATCACTTCGGTGGTGGTGCTGGTGGTTTAGTAGCTCAGTTGTGTCCAACCCTTTGAGACCCCATGCAGCCAGTCTCCTCTGGGATGCCCTCTTCATGGGATTTCCTAGGCAGAAATACTGGATTGAGTTGCCATGCCTTCCTTTAGAGGATCTTTCCAAACCCAAGGAACACACCCACATCTCCTGCTTGGCAGGTAGATTTTTTACCCCTGGGCCACCCGTGAAGCCCTGCAGTAAATTTATGTTCTCATAAATTAGAATAACATTAGAATATTTTCTGAACATAAATAATTTGGTGTTTTATTTCAATTCTCTTCTATTAAATGTTGTGGCTATCATATCACTTGTCTCGTCATTTGAATGACATCTTCTGTAATAGTGGAGTTTTTATTTTGGGGGTTTGTTTGTTTTCTTCTTTAAATTTTGGATCATAGACTACTTTGAGAATCTGATGACAAGGATGACATTTCTCTTCAGAAAAATAAAGATGTAATGCTATACAGATTATTTTATATATAATTATAGGTAGTCTCTGAAGTAAGGCATGGCTAGGCTTACCCAGTTTATTTGTGTGATTCTGATAGAGAAGCAAGAAATGAAGCAGATATGCTCCTATAACACAGCAAGTACTAGTTACTATTGTATTGGGTTGGCCAAAAATTTCATTTGGATTTTTCCATACTGTCTTACAACCTGAATGAACATTTTGGCCAATGCAATAATAAGATGTACTCTAGAATGCCAGTTATGCCCCAGGAAAAAAGACAACCGTCCCAAGTGTCTGGGTTTTTTTCTATCAGGTTGACTCCTCACTCTCCACTGAGACTGTCGAAATCTCCAAACTTGAGGTGTGCTACGGTAAGGAACAGAGGAAGGGTAGGAAGGTACTGGATAGGCTTGGTCATGCATACAGTGTATATATTGCCTCTTCCCTGGTTGAGCAGTACAACTAAGCAGAAGGAACCTCAGCTGGATCCAAGGATTCCTTAGTTAGTCCTAGGCCTGGGTCAACACTTCATGCCTAGACTATATCATTCCGTATACTTCTAAGGATTTGTCATGACGGTGAGATTTCACATGAGCATGAATGGAGATGGTGATTAAGAGTGGAAGCTTCTGGTACTGGAATTGCCTGTAAGAATTCTTAACATCTGATGGCCTGTGAGTGTTTAAGAAATGAAAATGGGAGTTTGAACTGTGGCTCAGATTTTGGCTGTGGCTATCTCCTCCTTTCCTATTCTGGATGCTGAATGGTTCTTTATTAAAGCCACTAGGATAGATGGGGAATGGGCTTCTAAGGGTAAAGAATATTCTGAAGTTAATGAGATTTTGGTTAAAAAGGATTGTTAGGAATACTCCTGATAATTCTCTTAGGTCATCCCCAGCCTTCCTTAGACTCTGCATGCAGAAGACAGACTCTTCTTACAGAATAAAGACTCTTTTTGCTTTATAACTACTAGTAAGTAAATGCCGACTACATAGAAGAAAGTTCTAGGAGAATGGGAGATATATGGGAAAACAGTATTCTAAGCCTAGTAAGGACAGGTGCTGCTGATGGACAATTCTATAGGAAAATAATGAATTTTTATCAATTCCTGGATATTTCAGTGGGACTGAAACAGTGATATATTGCCAAGAAAAGAAATCTCTTATGTGTGAGTTGCTGGATTACTCATTAACCATCTGTTCTTGGCATTTGCATGCTAAGTCTCTTCAGTCATGTCTGACTCTTTGCCACCCTATGGACTGTAGCCCGCCAGACTCCTCTGTCCATAGGATTATCCAGGCAAGAACACCATAGTGAATTGCCATGCCCTCCTCCATGGGATCTTCCCCACCCAGGGATTGTACCTACATCTTTTATGTCTCTTGCATTGGCAGGTGGGTTCTTTAACACCAGCACCTCTGAATCCATGCTCCTACTGCTACTGATTAAGAAACCCACTTCATCACCATTGATGTTAAGACCACACCTTTAAGACTAGAGCTTCACTTCTTTACTTTTAGACAGAGGAGATAATTGCGTGTTTGATGAACTTTTAAAGGAACAATTACACAAAGATTTTCTTTCTTTCTTTCTTTCTTTTTTTCAGTTAGAAACTTTATCTCAGTTAACAGTTGACAAAAACCAACATGGAAGAGGATCCAAATCTCACTGGGACTTAGTGGCAGCCACTATAATGACTGGAAAGGACATGAAAATTTTTTTGGATATCATTATCCTAACTGCCCCTAATTCTAGTTGTTTTATTACAGTGATTGCTACTATGGACTCCCTGAAACTGTACCATGCTACCCTATCTAAGGGAGAAGTAGAGTCAAGAGAAATGGCAACAGTCTGGTTAACCTCAAAGTCCCCTTTTCTCTAAGATAATTCATGCACAACTCTTGTTTTCTGTGTTTACTAAGTAAAGCATAGTACAAGGGAAAGATGTGGATAAATTAAACTAAGCAGAGAAAGCAATAGCATATGTAGGGAAGGTACCTTCTAGGTGTTGTGATAGCTCAGTTGGCCATTCTCCCCAGTTCCTGAATAAAAGTAAAAGCTGTGATACCCCAGACTGCTCTTTGTGGTATTGATCTGAGATGTTGCAGAGTTCCATAAAGATGGGCAGAAGTGATTGCAAAGATCAAGGGGGAAATGAATAACACAGAGAGTCAGGACATCAGTTACATTCTTGGTCAAACTTATTACAAGATGTGTTATCAAAACCCATAGGCTATCACTCATATGGTGACATATCATCAGCACAGGGCTCCACTGATCACACTGACTCCAAGCTGGTTTTCATCACCATCCTGAGATGAATGGCAGTCTTTAAACACACTGATGGAATTGGCCCCCAACAAGTCAATATTGACAGCAAACACCTAAGAAATTGCCTGGAAAGTTTATACCAAACAATCACAACTACATTAATTGAAGACTATGAGGTGAGCTTATTCATATGCCCTTTATTATTTAAAATTATGTTCAGTGGTATGTCACTGGTGAATCACCTGGAAATTATATAAGATAAAGGTTTGTTTATTTCATATAAAATCCATAGTGTGTGTATGAGTATGTGTGTGTTGTCCTTGAATGGCATGCCTTGGTGTGTGCTAAGTTGCTTCAGTCATGCCCAACTCTTTGTGATCCTATGGACTGAAACTTTCCAGGCTCTTCTGTCCATGGGATTCTCCAGGCAAGAATACTGGAGTGGGTTTTTATATCCCCCTCCAGGGGATCTTCCTGACCCAAGGATCAAACCCAGGTCTCCTGTATTGCACGTGGACTCTTTACTTGGCCACTGCTGAGTTTTCCAAATTTGCTGACATAAAGAGTGCAGCACTTTAACAGCATCATCTTTTAGGATTTTAAACAGCTCATCTGGAATTCCATCACCTCCATTAGCTTTGTTTGTAGTAATGCTTCCTAAGAATGGTCATCTGAATCAAATTCTCTCATTCCTGTCCATTTTAGCTCACTGATTCCTAAGAGGTTGATTTTCACTCTTGCCATCTCCTGCTTGACCATGTCCAATTTACTTTGATTCATGAACCTAACACTCCAGGTTCCTATGAAATACTGTTGTTTATAGCATCAGACTTTACTTTCACCACCAGACACATTCACAAGTGTCATTCCTTCTTTGGCCCAGCCGCTTTGTTCTTTCTGGAGCTATTAGTAATTATCCTCAGCTCTCTCCCAGCAGCATATTGGACACTTTTTGACCTAGGGGGCTCATCTTCTGGCAGCATATCCTTTGCCTTTTCATATCATCCCTGGGCTTCTCCAGGCAAGAATACTGGAGTGGGTTGCCATTTCCTTCTCTAATGAATCATGTTTTGTCAGAATTCTTCACTATGACCTGTCCATCTTGGGCAGCCCTGCAGGGCATGGCTTATAGCTTCACTGAGTTACACAAGCCCCTTCACCAAGACAAGACTGTGATCAATGAAGCAGAGAGCCATTTTCTACCTTTGAAAATTTATTTGTCAATATTTACATTTTAAGATTATTCATTAAACCCGTAAGAAAACTCATTAGCAGCTCTAATTTTGCCAACTTTTAAATCTAAATCTAAATTTAAAATTTATTCTCTGTCATTTCATCAGTCTGGGGATTCATTAAAAAAACATGATATCTTAAAAATACTGCTTTTGGTTATAGCTATAATTATATTACATTAACTATATATAAGTACATCATAATTCTTATTTTGTGTTTGGGTATAGCCTATTAACAATGTTGTAATATTTTCAAGTGAACAGTGAAGGGACTCAGGCGTATATATACAAGTAACCATTCTTAACTAGCTCCTAAGACTCTTGTCCATTCTCTATTTTTTTTTCCTCTTGTTTTTAATGAGATAACACTTTATTCACTGTACTTGCTGCTTTATGTCTTCTTTTTTCTATCAGCTCAAGATTCATAAGGCTATTTTCTTCTTTAGCAAGTAGATTTGGCAGCCCACTCCAGTATTCTTAACTGAAAATTCCCAAGACAGAGGAGGCTGGCAGGCCACAGTCAATGGGGTGACAGAGTCAGACACAACTATGACTGGCACGCATGCACAACTATTGATATGAGAGCTGCTAACATTGCCATAGGCACCCCACTCCAGTACTCTTGCCTGGAAAACCCCATGGATGGAGGAGCCTGGTAGGCTGCAGTCCATGGGGTTCCTAAGTTGAACATGACTAAGAGATTTCACTTTCACCTTTCGCTTTCATGCATTGGAGAAGGAAATGGCAACCCACTCCGGTGTTCTTGCCTGGAGAATCCCAGGGACGGGGGAGCCTGGTGGGCTGCCGTCTCTGGGGTCGCACAGAGTCGGACACAACTGAAGTGACTTAGCAATAGCAATATTGCCATGTTTTAGAAAATGTGTCCTATATCCTGGTTATTTCAAAATAGCATCAATTGGCTCTGTCTTCAAAGGTATGTAGTGTGACTGTTAAAGTTCAAGTAAATAAGCTAAGACAAGGTCAAAGTTATTTTTTTAAAAAAACTGCATAAGCCTTATTAAGTTTATTTTAGGCTAGCATGAAGAAAGGCATTATATGGGTCAGACGGATTATACCTTTGCCTGCTAGGCATCTAAAGATAATTTACATAAAATTTACATTAAAATTTATTTTTTCTGTAGTTTGGTAGGCCAGTCTTTCATTTTTATACAACAATCTCTTAACACCTTGTATTTGCATATCTTATAAAAATGTTTTAAAATGTTTTCACCTATATTAATTCACAGCCACACTGTGAACATGGCAATTACGCTGTTTTTATGGATCACGAATTTGAGCTTCAAAGAAGGTAAGTTTATGATAGAGATAAGCCTGACTTGATGAATTAAAATCTCTTTATAAGATACCTCTATTTTTGTATACAAAAGAATGCTCACATGTTGAATACTATGGGCATTTATCATGATTAGGAAACAAACTATATTTATGAATCATGGGTCCAACCAATATACAAAGAAAAGTTAGCCTTGAAAGAAAAAACATTGAATTTCAAGTTTCCAAGTTAACTACATATATAGAGTCACAGATGTAGAAACCAATCTTATGGTTACCATGGAGGGAATGGGGAGGGGATGGATAAATGGGGAGATTGGAATTGTCTTGTACACTATATTACATATTATATGTAAAATATATATTATATGTAAAATAGATAACTAATAAAGACTTACCAAATAGCAAAGGGAACTCTTCTTCGTACTCTGTAATGACCTATATGGGAAAAGAATCTAAAAAGGAGTAGATATATGGATATATATGACTAATTCATAACTAACAGAGGCAGAAGATATTAAGAAGAGGTCGCAAGAATACACAGAAAAACTGTACAAAAGAGATCTTCACAACCCAGATAATCACGATGGTGTGATGATCACTCACCTAGAACCAGACATCCTGGAATAGGAAGTCAAGTGGGCCTTAGAAAGCATCATTTTAAATAAAGCTAGTGGAGGTGATAGAATTCCAGTTGAGCTATTTCAAATCCTGAAAGATGATGCTGTGAAAGTGCTACAATCAATATGCCAGCAAATTTGGAAAACTCAGCAGTGGCCACAAGACTGGAAAAGGTCAGTTTTCATTCCAGTCCCAAAGAAAGGCAATGCCAAAGAGTGCTCAAACTACCACATAATTGCACTCATCTCACAGGCTAGTAAACCAATGCTCAAAATTCTCCAAGCCAGGCTTCAGCAATAGGTGAACTATGAAATTCCAGATGTTCAAGCTGGTTTTAGAAAAGGCAGAGGAACCAGAGATCAAATTGCCAACATACCCTGGATCATGGAAAAAGCAAGAGAGTTCCAGAAAAACATCTATTTCTGCTTTATTGACTATGCCAAAGCCTTTGACTGTGTGGATCAAAATAAATTGTGGAAAATTCTGAAAGAGATGGGAATACCAGACCACCTGACCTGCCTCTTGAGAAATCTGTATGCAGATCAGGAAGCAACAGTGAGAACTGGACATGGAACAACAGACAGGCTCCAAATAGGAAAATGAGTACGTCAAGGCTGTTTATTGTCACCCTGCTTATTTAACTTATAGGCAGAGTACATCATGAGAAATGCTGGGTTGGAAGAAACACAAGCTGGAATCTGGATCACTGGGAGAAATATCAATAACTTCAGATATGCAGATGACACAACCCTTATGGCAGAAAGTGAAGAACTAAAAGCCTCTTGATGAAAGTGAAAGAGGAGAGTGAAAAAGTTGGCTTAAAGCTCAACATTCAGAAAACAAAGATCATGGCATCTGGTCCCATCATTTCATGGCAAATAGATGGGGAAACAGTGGAAACAGTGTCAGACTTTATTTTTTTGCTCTCCGAAATCACTACAGATGGTGATTGCAGCCATGAAAGTAAAAGATACTTACTCCTTGGAAGGAAAGTTATGTCCAACCTAGATAGCATATTAAAAGGCAGAGATATTACTTTGCCAACAAAGTTCTGTCTGGTAAAGACTATGGTCTTTCCAGTGGTCATGTATGGATGTGAGTTGGACTGTGAAGAAAGCTGAGCGCCAAAGAACTGACGCTATTGAACTGTGGTGTTGGAGAAGACTCTTGAGAGTCCCTTGGACTACAAGGAGATCCAACCAGTCCATCCTAAAGGAGATCAGTCCTGGGTGTTCATTAGAAGGACTGATGCTGACGCTGAAACTCCAATACTTTGGCCACCTCATGTGAAGAATTGACTCATTGGAAAAGACCCTGATGCTGGGAGGGATTGAGGGCAGGAGGAGAAGGGGACAACAGAGGATGAGATGGCTGGATGGCATCGCCGACATGATGCACATGAGTCTGAGTGAACTATGGGAGTTGGTGATGGACAGGGAGGCCTGGAGTGCTGCGATTCATGGGGTCGCAAAGAGTCGGACACGACTGAGTGTCTGAACTGAACTGAATGACTAATTCACTTTTCTATACTGTAGAAACTAATGCAATATTTTATTTTTTCTATTTTTTATTTTATAACTTTCATTTAATTTTTATTGGATTATAGTTCCTTTACAATGTTGTATTAGTTTCTGCTGTACAGCAGTGAATCACCTATTCATATACATATATCCCCTCTTTTTTGGATTTCCATCCTATCTAGGTCAGTACAGAGCACTAGCAGAGTGCCCTGAGCTATACAGTAGGTTCTCATTAATTATCTATTTTGTACAGAGTACGTATGTATGTCAATCCCAACCTCCCAATCCATTCTAGTGCCCCTTCTGCCCTTGGTATCCATAAGTTTATGCTCTACTTCTGTGTCTATATTTATGCTCTGCAAATAATTCATCTATACCATTTTTCTAGATTCCACATATGAACACATTTTATAAAAATTGTAGTTCAGTAATTTTTTAAATTTTTAAAAATAAATAAATTGCTCCAATTTTTAAACGAGCAAAACTAATATATGGTATTTTAGCCATTAGTAGTACAAGGATATTTGGCTTACAGACAGTTCAAGTTCAAATACTTATTCTTTCTCATTTTTTATTACCCTTAGTAAGCATCTCCCTCCATTCTTACATCATTTCTCTTCCAAGTACTCCCATTGATAGTAAAAATGAAAGAATAAAGGTAAAGACTGTTACAAATAAAATTTATCATGACAATCCTAGAGGTGATTATTTAAATTGGATAAATGCAAACAGGGGCTTACTTTTGAGTAGTTAACTACAGCTTTCTTGATCCTTTAATTGTACTCTGCTCTACATTTAAATTTCATAGGTGTACATGGGAGTAAGCACCTCTATATATATTAGGAGAATAAGGTCAATTAAACAATTAAGAATCTCTGAGTAGTGTAGGACCTTGATACTGCTTTCAGTAATGCTAACTATTCCAGCTCAGTCTGAATATAAATCAGGCATTGTAAATAAGTCAGCTCCATTTCATTTTCTCTTAGCATTTTAGCCTTTATAATCATTGTTTGTTCCTACTAGGCCAATAACCAAAAATACTTCAGCTACTTGGTTTTGAATAACTCAAAGATGTGTCAACTAATTAGGCTATTTTAAAATACAATTGTAATTAAAACAATGAGTACTGAGGGGGTAATGTCTCAGTATTTATGGTTTTTAGAACACCTGTAAAATCTGTGGCGCAATTGAACTCAGCATAATAAAAATGTTAGAATTTATAAAATGTCATCAAATGCTTGTGGCCCACTTCTATAAAAAGCATGAATAATTCACAATATTATATATGGAATTAGATTTTGCTGCCCTGATTCCATTTAAATAAGTGTGTTTATGAGTCACCAGTTTCATCTTCCCCTGCTTATACATGGTGACCTTTCACTTATGAGCTGGAAAGCAGTCAACTCTGGGCACAGAATAAGATCAAGAAAATAAATTTAAATATTTATAGTAAACATTTATGATGGCATGTGCATTAATGATTCTGAACACATTTTTGTTTAGAGAAGAAAAGATGTATAAAATCCATTCACCCCCACAAATATTTATTGAGAAGTTTCCAAGTGCCTACCCAAGCATGTTGCATGGTTCCAATGAAAATTAGACAATATAACATGTGGACAAAGTATGGAAAATAAAATAACATCTAATGTACTTTATCTTATTTTATCGGATTTTTTAAAAGATGCATTAATTCAGAGAATGAAAACTGCCAATATGTAAGTGATTCTTCCAAATTTCTACCTATTATTTTTTATATTTTGTAGTTATCAGCAGATATTCATTAGAATGAATTGATGGAATATATACTAAAAAATGGGAGTAATCTTGAAAACAATGTTAAAAGCCAGTAGGAGGTAGCTTACTGCCGACTGTGTCTTATGTGTTACTGGTCTCATACTTTTTTATTTCTTTAAAATCCATCTCAATACCCCGTGTCAATTCCCTCTATATTCCAATTTATTCTGGGGCTCATATCATGAGCACAAAACACAGTGCTATTCAACTTTTATTTGTACATCTATCACAGAACCCATTTCACTATGGCTTGTGTTTTTACATGATTATTTTCTGCCCTCATGACAATTTCAGGTTATAACTTTATTCCACTGGTTCCTACAGAATTTGTGCAATATTTGTACATGAAGAATGTTCTAGAAATCACTGGGAAGTGAACCCATCTCATCACTCCTTTGTACAGAGAGAAGCCTGGGATGACTCTACACTGCCAACCACATTTGACTTACCAAAGCAAAGAAAGCCCTTAACACTCTGGCCCCAGACAGCTTTTCAAACTTCACAGTCACTCCACTTCACACTTTCTAAAATCCATTGACAGTGAACAACTCAATTGTCTTGAACTTTCTCACTTTGCTTTGCTCAAGCTGTTCTAATCTGTCATAAATGTCTCTTTTCCTATTCCTTTGGCTGGCTGACTCCATCCATACTTCACTTCCCAACTCAGTTGTCATCTCTTTTTCTATAACATGTCCCAAACATTTCTTTCTGTACTTCCTTACATATAACTTTATATTTATCTCTATTTTATAACATCAAATGGATTTAGAGTTATATCTGATTTACTATGAGCACCATATGTGTAGAAAGAGTCCACTTGTCTCATGTAAAGTAGGTTTTTTATTGAAAAAGACTTATGGCCTAAAGTACAAATGACTTAACATATACATGTCTTGTTCAGTCAAACAGAGTGAAGAGCATGAGTTTCAGATTCAAATGATTATTTAGATCCCCTCCCCTTTTCTCACTAACTGTGACTTGCATATGTTACATAATATTTGAGAGGTAGCTGTTGTCGTTTTTCAGCCACTCATTCCTGTCCAACTCTTTCTGCCCCCACAAATTGTAGCATGCCAGGCTTCCCTGTCCTTCATTATCTTCCAGAGTTTGCTCAAACTCATGTCCCTTGAGTCATCCAACCATCTCATTCTCTGTTGCCCTCTTCTCTTCCTGCCTTCAATCTTTTCCAGCATCAGGGTCTTTTCAAAAGAGTCAGCTCTTCGCATCAGGTGGCCAGAGTATTAGAGATTCAGTTTCAGCATCAGTCCTTCCAGTGAATTTTCAGGGTTGATTTCCTTTAGGGCTGACTGGTTTGATCTCCTTGCAGTCCAAGGGACTCTCAACAGTCTTCTCAAGCACCAGTTTCCTCCTTTGTAAATCATATCTGCACCATAGGGTTATAGAAAAAATTGTATACCTTAAATACATACAATTTTTATTTGCCAATCATACTTCAGTAGCTTGGAAAAAAACTGAAGTCCCAACTACAGTACTGACAGCAAGTAAGCAGGTGTACAACACATTTACAATCCTATTACACCAAAAGTAATGCCTTTAGAGCCTCTACAGATTTTATTTCTGCTTTTCAGTGTATAAATATATATTAGGCCAATTTTGAAGTCAGATTACTTGGACATAGATCATAATTCTGCTCCTGAATCTTTGTGCAGTTTATTTAACCTCTCTGTGCTTTAAATTGTTTATAGGATTGCTGTCAGCATCAAGGAAACTATACTATATAAAGCACTTTGAACAGTCTCCGATATACAGTAAATTTGAGATGTGTATTAGCTATTATTTCATTCTTATTTGCTTTAAAATAGGAGCATCTTATCGACAACTATCTGTTAACACTGTCTACATGCAATCTTATACAAGAATAACTGAATGAAAATTTTTAAAGGGAGGAGATTTCTAAAACTAGGAAGACTCCTAAGATTCAATGCTACCAGGTACAGTATGTGTCACCTTTCATCTGCTTTACCTTTTTTTTAGCCAGTTTTATATCTTGCTCTTATTTTCAGCTATGTGTATATATTTTTGTCTGGTATCATAGAATATATCATAGGCAGCCATACTTTATTGCACCAGAGATGTAAAAATTAAGTTTTTGTCCTCTTAATGTCCATGTTTGTTAGGGAAATTAAATAGTCTTGTTTAGGCTTCAGAGACAAAGCAGAGCAGGCCTCTGACCTTACTTCTAAACCTGCCTGGACACTGCCCTGACTGTGACTACCTGCTGTGAGTGCAAGCCTAGTGTCTCCATAGAAAAGATAAGGAAAGATCTTTGAGATTGTTGAGCCCCTGAAGGCAGCCTGGCCAACAAAGCCCCAGGCTTACCAACATTCCAAATTTTACAAAGACAAAACAAACAGCATTAATAGGCTTGCAGTTTGGTTGCAGATTGCTGAGGGTATCAGTTTGAGTCTTGGGATTATACAGGGGAAACCTAACTGCAATTTTTGAAGTCTCACCCACAGAGCGGATGTGATGCCTGGGACCTTTACTCAGTTGGGACTCCAGATGTGCTGTGACACCATTAATTCTGGTTGTTGGTCAAAACCCAATTTGGTGATGTGTCCTCTGCTGCTCCTATTTTTCTTTTCTTTTCATGTTCGTATATTGAAAGCAAGCTAGACAATTGTCTAGTAAATATTGGTATTATTTATTTGTATATAATGAGTAGCTTATTTTGTTAACAAAGCCTTTGAACCCTTGAGACGAAAGTGCAAGCTTTTGGCAAAATAATCTGCCAACACCAGAGAAGAACTCAGGTACCCGCTTGGCTTACTCTTTGTTGGGTAATGGGATAATCTGACTGTTAAGGTCTGATCAGAGTGCAGAGTTGTGTTATTTTCAGTCCTTCCAGAACCAAGTAATATAGGGGATGGGTGCTTTTAACCAGAAAAAAAAAAAGGAGAAGAGATTCTATTTAGGCAAAAATAATAAATGTCTAATACATCTACTTTCTAGAACAAAGAACAACCTGGAATGAAAAGAATAACATCAATTCAGGAAAAAGGTGGTGAAAGCCTCTTTGTTCTCACCACTGTTCATGCAGGGTGCATAATTTCTCCAAGCAGAGACAAGATGACCATTGCTGAACTGATTTTGGCTTACAATTCAAATACACTGATTTCTGAGATGATGTGGTGATGGAGCGGAAGGCATAAGCAACGGCAGTGATTGCGTTAAGGCAGGGAATGAAATACTTCGGAAAACTCATCTAAGACTTTAGAATTTGGTCCCTTGTCAATTATGCTTGCTTCATTCTGGTGAAATGTATGTATCATTTCAAGTAGGTATTGCCATATTGTTTCAGCATTTCTGATAAATTTGATCACAATCACATTTTCACCCTGTAGATGAAAATTCCCATGAATAATATTCCCCCAAATTAGAGAACACTGAATCTAAAGAACATCCCAGCTAGAGTTAAAATATGCTACATGGTGATATATCAGTATAAAGGAACTAATCCCAAGAGAAATGTTTTAACATCACAATGGACTTTTTTTTGTAATAATAGTAGATAATGTGCCATTACACTTCTTAAGACAGATAGTCAATAAATGTTTGATTATAAGGGGGAATTTATTCAGTTTGGCTGTCAATATAGACAAAGCAATTAAAAGATAGAATCTGATAACAGTATAGATGGAGGTACATCTGTGGAAATTCTGCTACATCTCAACTACTGCGGAAAGTAATTTATTCTGCTGGAAGCATATCACAGTAAACCGAAGGAAGTCTGATGTAACCTAGGTTGCAATTCCCTGTGAGTATTTATTTGCTACAGTAATTATCTCTGATTAGGAAAATAACAATAAAAATCCCCATATTCTTATCAAGGATTCATATTGACAGCTCTCCCAGTGGGAATGGTCAAGAGTGGTGTTAAAATTAAAGCTATACTATGGACAGTGTAGTCATGCTTTATTTTAGAAAACATCAGAGCCAAGAGACTGCAAGAAGAATTATCCTAATTCTATCAGCCTGTTCTCAGGGATCTAATAACAAGGAACTAGTATAGGAGCCAAAGATTGTTGGTAGTTGACTAGTGGTTTTGGCTGCCGATTCTGGGCAGTTACAGCCATCTGTTCCCCAAAATTGCTTTTTAGAAAGATATATAAAACAATTAGCAAGTTGGAATTCTGTAGACTAAGCCAAAAAAGTACAATTCAGTTGAATTTGGTGCAAATAAAGTTCACTTTAGATAAAAGAGGGGATAGAATGAATGGAATTTGTCAGAAGCTGTTGTAGGTCAAAACAAACAATGGTGATTCAGTGGTGGAAAAATTTTGAGATGAGTGATGTTCTTTGACAAGAAAAACTATGTGGGTGGTGAAAAGATTATGATACTAACAAATAAAACAGGATAGGGTGTTAAAAGGGACAAGGTTTAAAGATGCAAACAAGGCAGTTTCTGTAGTATTCATAGTGTGTTCCTCAGAACACATTACAATAAAAAGTCTTTATAAGTAGGTTCGGTAATGTCACTCATGAGTCATGCTTCACACTAAATAGGGAAACAGAAGCATTGAAAACAAGCTACTAAAACTCAGCCAACTTGCAAGCAAAGTATGATGATTAATCCAATGTAAGTCTGTGGGACAGAGTGTACATGGAGGCTGATAGTAATTGTATGCCATACACCACTTGGGATAATGAGCTGCAAGCTGAATGCTCAAGAAAAACCTTCTGGATATAATAATAAACATCTTGTGTGAGTGCGTGCTTAGGTGCTCAGTTGTGTCTGACCCTTTGTGATCCTATGGACAATAGCCTGCCAGTTTCCTCTGTTCATAGAATTTTCCAGACAAGAATACTGGGGCAGGTTGCCATTTCCTACTTCACGGGATTTTCCAGGCCCAGGGATCAAACCCATATCTCTTATATCTCCTGCATTAGCAGGTGAATTCTTTACATGGGAAGCCTAATAAACATCTTAAAATAATGTAAAAGAAAAAAAGAGCACAAAGGAAATAGACATCCAACAGATGCACAGATAATACACAAGATATTGTGTATTAGGCAACGGTCCACAAGGCAAAGAGCCAATGGACAGTAAATTCAAATATACCAAGAATCTGTCTTTGCACCTATACAATGTGGAATGGACAGTTGGTTTGTCAGGTTTCTCAGTCATTTTAATATCTATAAAAATGGTATCACTGTAGCTCTTTTTGAAATCAACTAGGAAGTTACATTTAGAGGAATTCTTGCTATGAAATATCTACTTTCTCAAAAAACAAAAACAAACAAAGAAAGCAAAAGGAATAATCCAAAATGAAGCACACAGACCCTTCTCTCTAATGCTCCCAGAGAAGAGGATCTGGTTTGGCCTACATTTCAATAAAGTGTGGATGTATAGAGCTAGATTTCTTGTAATTTGTCTGTATGCTGTGTGTGCTCTGTCATGTCAGACTCTTTGAGATCCCATGGACAGTAGGCCGCCAGGCTCCTCTGTCCATGGGATTTCCTATGCAAGAATACTGGAGTGGGTTGCCATTCCCTTCACCAGGGGATCTTCCTAACCTAGGGACTGAACCTGTGTCTCTTGTGTCTCCTGCATTGGCAAGCAGGTTCTTTACCACTAGCACCATCTGAGAAGTCTTTATACCAGACACAGTTGAAATACTTTTTACTAATTGTACCATCATATTCTCTAATGTTCTGCTCAGGAAAGTCTCAAGCTACAAACAATAGCTTTTTCCTTTCTTTCTTCCTCCTCTTCTTTCTTTGTTCTTTCCTTCCTTTTTGCTTTATTATTGAACATTAAAGTAACTAAATGAAAGAGGAAAAAGAGGACAGTGAAAAAGCTGGCTTAACACTCAACATTCAAAAAACCAAGATCATGGCATCCAGTCCCATTGCTTCATGGCAAATAGATGGGGAAAAATTGGAAAGAGTGACACATTTTATTTTCTTGGGCTCCAAAATCACTGCAGATGTTGACTGCAGCCATGAAATTATAAGACACTTGTTCCTTGGAAGAAAAGCTATGACCAATCTAGACAGTGTATTAAAAAAGCAGAGACATTACTTTTCCAACAAAGGTCCATATAGTCAAAGCTATGGTTTTTCCAGAAGTCATGTATGGATGTAAGAGTTGGACCATAAAGAAAGCTGAGCGCCAAAGAACTGATGCTTAACTGTGGTGCTAGAGAAGACTCTTGAGAGTCACTTGGACAGCTAGGAGATCAAACCAGTCAAACCAAAAGGAAATCAACCCTGAATATTCATTGGAAGGACTGATGCTGAAGCTGAAGCTCCCCCAGGGATGGGGGAGCCTGGTGGGCTGCCATCTATGGGGTCTCACAGAGTCAGACAGAACAGAAGTTACTTAGCCGCAGCAGCAGCAGCAGTGAATTCAATTAGCCAAATGAACTCTTTCCTTTTAAAAGACTGTATCAAGCATCTGCAAACTCTTCAAGATAGCAGCTTTAATAAATGTCTGCTAATTCTACATCTAGGCACCTACTTGTCACATTTTAAAAAGAATAGGCTAAACTGAAACAATGGCTAGTGTAAATCAAAATTACAACTACATTTAAGAAATTGCATATAAATCCTAAACAAGTTATTAGTGTGTCAAGATAAAATCTTTTGGATAGAATATCATAATGATGACTCCAAATGTTTATATTGCATGTTTCTGTCACTTAGGATCAAACTGATTCATTAGAATGATTAATCCTTAAAGTTCAAGCAACCACCTTGGATCTGTTAAGGTCACTTTTAGAAGCTGAACCAAATTAGATAATGAATAAGTCATTTTCACTAAAATGCTTTGCTTTCTATTTCTCTGAACATAAATCTGTTTCTAAATCAAGGTGGAGAGAAAATAAATTGTTACAAAATAAATTCAACATTAAATAAGTTAAAATAATATTTAATAAGAACCTGGAATTTTCTTGTCAGTTTCATGTTTGCATTGAAGATATCTTTGTATGATTTCTTTATTTCCTTATTCCTATTAATCTGATTCCATATTTTGACCTGAGAATATTGCATCAGTTTTACAAAACAAAATTTATTTCCTCAGTTGGGAGCTGACTACCCATGGAAAAGATTTAAGATATACTTAAAATTCCACAGGTTTGGTGACTTAAATATATTACAAAGAATCTTTGCTTTATCCTAAATGGTAAGGAAGAGCAGCTGCGCTTTGCTGGAGCAGCATGAAGAGATACCCTACATCCAAGGTAAGAGTAACTCAAGTAAGATGGTAGGTGTTGCAAGAGGGCATCAGAGGGCAGACACACTGAAACCATACTCACAGAAAACTAGTCAGTCTAATCACATGGGCTACAGCCTTGTATAACTCAATGAAACTAAGCCATGCCGTGTGGGGCCACCCAAGATGGGCGAGTCATGATGGAGAGGTCTGACAGAATGTGGTCCAATGGAGAAGGGAATGGCAAACCACTTCAATATTCTTGCCTTGAGAATCCCATGAGCAGTATGAAAAGGCGAAAAGATAGGACACTGAATCATGAACTCCCCAAGTCGGTAGGTGCTCAATATGCTACTGGAGGTCAGTGGAGAAATATCTCCAGAAAGAATGAAGGGATGGAGCCAAAGCAAAAACAATACCCAGCTGCGGATGGGGCTGGTGATAGAAGCAAGGTCCGATGCTGTAAACAGCAATATTGCGTAAGAACCTAGAATGTTAGGTTCATGAATAAAGGCAAATTGGAAGTGGTCAAAGAGGAGATGGCAAGAGTGAACGTCAACATTCTAGGAATCAGCGAACTAAAATGGACTGGAATGGGTGAATTTAACTCAGATGACCATTATATCTACTATTGTGGGCAGGAATCCCTTACAAGAAATGGAGTGGCCATCATGGTCAACAAAAGAGTCCGAAATGCAGTTCAGTTCAGTTCAGTTCAGTTCAGTAGCTCAGTCGTGTCCGACTCTTTGCGACCCCATGAATCGCAGCACGCCAGGCCTCCCTGTCCATCACCAACTCCCAGAGTTCACTCAGACTCACGTCCATTGAGTCAGTGATGCCATCCAACCATCTCATCCTCTGTTGTCCCCTTCGCCTCCTGCCATCAATCCCTCCAAGCATCAGGGTCTTTTCCAATGAGTCAATGCTTCTCATGAGGTGGCCAAAGTACTAGAGTTTCAGCTTTAGCATCATTCCTTCCAAAGAAATCCCAGGGCTGATCTCCTTCAGAATGGACTGGTTGGATCTCCTTGCAGTCCAAGGGACTCTCTAGAGTCTTCTCCAACACCACAGTTCCAAAGCATCAATTCTTCGGCACTCAGCCTTCTTCACAGTCCAACTCTCCCAAAATGCAGTACTTGGATGCAATCTCAAAAATGAGAGAATGATCTCTGAATGGGCTCCAAAATCACTGCAGATGGTGATTGCAGCCATGAAATTAAAAGACACTTACTTCTTGGAAGGACAATTATGACCAACCTAGATAGCATATTCAAAAGCAGAGACATTACTTTGCCAACAAAGGTCCGTCTAGTGAAGGCTATGGTTTTCCAGTGGTCATGTATGGATGTGAGCGTTGGACTGTGAAGAAAGCTGAGCACTGAAGAACTGATGCTTTTGAACTGTGGTGTTGGAGAAGATTCTTGAGAGTCCCTTGGACTGTAAGGAGATCCAACCAGTCCATCCTAAAGGAGATCAGCCCTGGGTGTTCTTTGGAAGGAATGATGTTAAAGCTGAAACTCCAATTTTTGGCCACCTCATGGGAAGAGTTGACTCATTGGAAAAGACCCTGATGCTTGGAGGGATTGGGGCAGGAGGAGGAGAAGGGGATGACAGAGAATTAGATGGCTGGATGGCATCACTGACTCAATAGACATGAGTTTGAGTGAACTCCGGGAGTTGGTGATAGACAGGGAGGCCTAGCATGCTGTGATTCATGGGGTCACAAATAGTTGGACATGACTGAGCAACTGAACTGAACTGAAATGTGTATAGAATTTAATCATTTTGTCTGCTGTGAAACCAAAATAGTGCTACTAAGCAGAAAGAGCCAAATTATTTATGCTTTTATTCCCTTACTATTGTACTGTGAGAAACTGTTAATTATTATTTGATAATTATTTTATTCTATAAAATAATATTTTCTTAGCAAAACTATTTCACTATTCCTAATTTATGTCCTCATTATGATTATTAAGGATGATATTACCAGTTATATAAAATAAAATAAATAAAAATTGGATTTTTTGAGTTATTATTAAGAAAGATTTTGGCCTTAACAGGCATCAGGGTTAAAACTGAGAATAGAATAAGCTTGAGTATAAAATTATACTTAAGCAAATGAATCATCTCACCATCTCTAGTTTTGGAACTCCCAAAGTAGTCTATTTTTCACCATTTTCAGAGCTACCAACCTAGACTAAGCCCGCCCACTTTGGAACATTTGCAGTTCAGTCACTAAGTCATGTCTGACTCTTTGCAACCCCATGAACTGCAGCGTGCCAGTTTTCCCTGTCCTTCATTATCTCCCAGAGTTTGCTCAAATTCATGTCAGCTGAGTCAGTGATACCATGCAACCATCTGATCCTCTGTTGCCCCCTTCCCTTCTTGCCCTCAATTTTTCACAGCATCAGGGTCTTTTCCAAAGAGTTGGCTCTTTGCAACAGGTGACCAAAGTATTAGAGTTTCAGCTTCAGCATCAGTCCTTCCAATGAATGTTCAGGACTGATTTCCTTTAGGATGGTTGGTTGGATCTTCTTGCTGTCCAAGGGACTCTCAAGAGTCTTCTCCAACACCACAGTTCAAAAGCATCAATTCTTTGGTGCTCAGCTTTGTTTATGATCCAACTCTCACATCCATACATGACTTCTGGAAAAACCATAGCTTTGACTATACTTTTAGAAAAATTGTTCCCATAGCATTTAGTATAAAAATCAAAATTATTCACCAAAAATATTCATGTAAGAATCCTACACATTTTGGCCTCTGTCTCCCTTTGATCTTATTTCCTAACACTACTATATTTTAGGTACACATGCCTTCTTCCTGTTCACGAGGCAGCACACATCTTCTATTCCAGGATCTTTATACCAGGTTTTCTCTCTTCTTGCAATGTTCTTCACCTATAATATCCACCAACCCCTTTTCATCTGTTAAATGTCAGTTCCAAAATCATCTTCTCAGAGGGGGTTTTGCCAGTGCCTCTCACCTAATGTTGCCAGTTGTCAAATCCTTCTCTATTACTTAAATCTTTGTTATTTTCAAAAATAGTTTTTAACAGTCTCTAAAATTTTACTGGGGTTTCCTTGGTGGCTCAGACAGTGAAGAATCTGTCTGCAATGTGGGAGGCCTGAGTTTGATCCCTGGGTCAGGGACATCACCTGGAAAACGGAAGGGCTCGCCACTCCAGTATTCTGGCCTGGAGAATTCCATAGACAGAGGAACCTGGTGTGCTCTTTGTTAATTTCATTATTTGTTAATTACCTGAACCCCCAGTTCCAGATGAGGAGGCATTTTGTCTGTCTTGTTCACTGTTGTATCCCTTGTTGCCATATGGTGTATGACGCATAGCAAATACTCAGTAAATATTGGTTGAATGAATGAATCATTTAGCACAGCAAATCAAAGTGGAATTCATAGTGAGGTTTAGGAGACACTGTACACATGTTTATATAAATTTTTAAAAAGCACATAGAGAACAGTTTTTAAAAAGTAGAATGAAGTTTTCAGGTGCAGGGATGGAGCCTCTCAGCATCTCATGAAAATGCATAAAGATAATAATGAAAATGTCAACATGTTGGTAGACAATGCATCATGGGTTGTTTGCATTTCTGTACTCGTTGTGGCAAGTACACTTGTTGTGTGTGTGTGTGTGTGTGTGTGTGTGTTTCTGAATGATCTTTTCAAGGCTTTTTGTATAAGAACAGCCTTGAAGATAAACTACTACACTTTGGAACAAAGGGAAGATTTGTTTTCTATCAAGGATAATAAAGATAATATCTCCCAGCAAGTCAAAAGTTGGGAAGGTTTGCTAGATAGAAGAGCTCTTTATAAGATTGGGCAAAGTTGCCTAACCTCAGAGTTCCTCAGCTATGACACAGGCCCACTGGGTATGCAGCATCTTCCACCTTCTCCCTATGGACTTGTAGGGGAAGAGGAACTGAGGCAAACCAGAGGTTCATGCTGCCTGCAGGGCCATGAGTAACAAAATCCATTGTCTGTGACACAGAGTTGTGTTTTCTGTCAGCATATACAAGGCTGTATAGGCTAATTTCTTAGCCTGCAAACTGTAAATTTTCAAACCTTCACAGTTCTTGACACCATCATAGTATAAACCGATATACTGGGGAAAAAGGGAGGGGGACCCATGCAGTTGAATCCAGTGGAATTAACCATTAAAAATGGATCTGATGGAATTATTTTATTAAATATATCCCTGGGTCATATATTCTCCTTGCACTGAATCAAGTCAGCACTGAGGACTCCCAAGTCTTCTACTGTCTGATGGAAATCTGGATTTTGAAGACTCCATTGATCTCCAAATCTATCCTAGATTATTTCTGAGGAGGTCAAACCTCGAAACAGGTTCCTCTCTTTCCGATATTCACCCAATAACATCACTTTTTAGGAGACTGCAATTTGATTTTTTAAAAATCCAACAAAGGATTGTCATGAGAGCTAAATATATCAATGTTATAAAACTTTGAGAACAATAACTAAAGCATTACTAAATTAATTTTTACTTGCTTTTAATTTCTTTAATGGTAAATTTAAAGAAAACACATAATTATTTTTTTAAAGAAATGCTGAATTTGAACAGAGAATAGAAATTCTGCAATTACTAGGTTTCTGGAGATATTTGAAATCTCCCTCTATTCACTCAACAAACACTGCATGCTTAATCTCAGTCATGTCCAACTCTTTGTGACCCCCATGGACTGTAGTCCACCAGGCTCCTCTGTCCATGGGACTTTTCAGGCAAGAATACTGTAGTGGGTTGCCATTCCCTTCTCTAGGGGATCTTCCCGACCCAGGGATCGAAACCAAGTCTCCTGCAATGCAAGCAGATTCTTTACGGGCTGAGCCACCAGGGAAGCCCCTAGATGTCTACAAAACATGGGTTTTATGCCACACCATGCTTTTGTTCTGCGTAGAAATATGAAGATGGCCGAATCGTGAAACTGATCTGCCTTTCATACAACAAATAGTTATTGAACAGCCACTCTCTGCCAGGCACTATTCTGGGTATTGGTCATTCTGGTGTATGCAAAGCCAACAGACACAAATGTCTGCCCTCCAGCAGCTCAAATTCTAGTGAAGTGATAGGATACAGGGTGGAGGAGGGAGAATAGGGGTCCCTGATATTAACCAAATACATGAAAACTAACCAATTATGAGAACCTGATAAGAGACAGGAAACTCTGGGAAGATATGAGCACTGTTATATTTACTGGTTAGAGAAGCATCACTGAGGTTCACCAACTGATTAAAGGAACAGACTTTGAAAGGAGCTTGTGCACTACATTGGCCAAGTTGCAGGATGACATATCGGTTCTCTTGGGTTATTTTGCCAGGGCTGCCATTATTAAGTATCTCAGACTCACTGATTTAAACAGTAGGATTATTTTCTCACCAGTTTTCGAGGCTAGAAGCTCAAGATCAAGGAGTTAGCAGATGAGTTTCTTCCAAGGCCTCTCTCCTTGGCTTGTAGATGCCCGCTTTCTTGCTATGTCCTCACATGGCCTTCCCTCCGGCTCACAGAGCCCTGATGTCTGCGTGTGTGTCCTTCTTTCCCCTGCTTAGAAGGGCATCAGTAAGACTGGATGAGGGCCCACCTTAAAGGCCTCATTTTAAACCTATTTCCTAATATAGTCACATTCTGCAGTGCTGGGGGTTAAGACTCTAATTTATGAATTTGAGGAGACACAATTTACCCCATAACTTTTTCCTTAGAGTTGGAGAGAGACATTTGGGGATTAAAATCATGGTTTTATCTCCTCACAGCACCATTCTCTGAACCATAATGCATTATGACACATCGTGTAACTAGTCCCTGCTATACTGAATTCACCAATAGCACCTGGTTTTCAGAATTATGTATTTAAACTCTTGAAGTTGCAGCTCTTCCAGGATGGGTGTGGTTTGGCACACATGCCTGATGAGGCTCCCTGGTTAGCATAAAGTAAGCCTCGGTGAAGGTAAAGCTGAGAAGCT
Organism: Ovis aries; assembly: GCF_016772045.2. NCBI lineage: Eukaryota > Metazoa > Chordata > Mammalia > Artiodactyla > Bovidae > Ovis > Ovis aries. The sequence continues at coordinate 65,783,358 of NC_056063.1, forward strand.
TCTCTTCCAGTCCCTGCCCACTTCAGTTTCGACTCTTGTAGCCATCACACCCCTTGCATGGAGTGGCCTCAGAGCTAGCCTGAGAAATCTCCTCTGGGATCAGGGACCAGAGGATCAGACCTCTGGGAGCAGCTGCTGTTTGGTTGTATGTTCTAATGCTGCCTGCTTTGAGTCCTTCAACCCCAACTGGAATCACTGATGGGGAACAGAGTAAGCCTTTTGGGGTCATTTTTTCAATTCTGATCACAAAACCAATCGATAAGTGAAACTCACGGTGCTGGAGAATGCTTCTTTGCTTCTACAGAAGAGTAGATTGAAGACAGCATTTCATGAAAATTAGCCTTTTCAGGTGTCAGGTGTAGCCATTGAATGTAATAATTCACAAACTGTTAGTGAAATAACAATTTTGGGCCAGCGAAAATAAAAATCACCGACCACAGGCCTTATTTTCTGCAAAAATCTCCTGGTCAATAATGAGTTCAATTAAAGGCCAGGTTGGGGCTTCCCTGGTAGTTCAGGTGGTAAAGTGTCTGCCTGCAATGCAGGAGGCCCCGGTTTGATCCCTGGGTCGGGAAGATTCCCTAGAGAAGGAGATGGCAACCCACTCCAGTACTCTTGCCTGGAAAATTCCATGGATGGATGAGCCTGATAGGCTCCAGACCATGGGATCCCAAAGGGTCGGACACAACTGAGCAACTTCACTGGAATACACAAAGGGAAAAGCAAATTGTCATGAAGAGATTCAACAAACAGGTATTGAGCTTGTGCACTAAGCACAAAAAGCCTGTCCTTTCAAGGATGACCAAGGAAACAATATTAACAAAGCACGAAGGTATTCAACTATGTTAACCATATGGTACAAGTGGGGACCCAAAAGGGATTCAGAACAGATAAAGCAAAGGGGAAGGGCACAAATCAAGAGATAAGAGAGAAAAACAGGGGCTGAGATCACTAAGGGTTCTTAAAAGCAGGCTAAGAATTCCATTCATATTTGGTAGTCATGGCATGTCAATTTAATTGAAAGACTTTAAGCTGAAGAATTTGATAATCAAATTTGCATTTTTGAAAATGAATTCCAATGGCCAGATGACTGACTATTTTAAGTGCTTTCTTTTTTAATACTCAGAGAAGATCTTGCAAAACACCATTAAACTAAGGTACTATAATCCAAGACATTTGTTTCATTGTGCCCTTTAGAAATGTGATGCTGGCAAATGAATTAGTACAGGGAACAAGAATAAACATGAAACATTTTTTGAATGAGGTGTGCTTATCACATTAGGGCATTGTGTCTTGAATCTTGGTGTGCCTCTGATGTAGGATATACCTGGAGAGGAGTTTTTCTATGGGCAAATCAGAAGATGTGTGCAAAGATGCTTATTAAAGTAAAGCCAAATTTGGACTCAAAACATCTCTCAGTAGGAGAATGGGTAAATATGTGTGAGATGTTCATATACTGAAATCAGACATTTAGAAATGTATAGGAAGGGCTCAGAAACATTACTGGAGTGAAAATCCTTCATAAGGATTGACAGCGTTTGTATAAACTGGTGAAAACATAAAGCAACGAAATAATGGGTAGGAAGATTTTCAGTAAAGTATACCAACAAGGTCTCACATGCTGCCAACCAAGTTCATCACAATGGCTGCCTCTGAGCCTCAATTTCCTTGTCAGTATCATGGGGAAAGAGCTTCCCAGGTGGCATTACTAGTAAAGAACCTACCTGCCAGTGCAGGAGACATAAGAGATGTGGGTTCAATCCCTGGGTCAGGAAGATCCCCTGGAGGAGGAAATGGCAACCCACTCCAGTACTCTTGCCTGGAGAATCCCACGGACAGAGGAGCCTGGCCGGCTACAGTCCATAGGGTCACAAAGAGGCAGATGCTACTGTAGTTACTTAGCATGCATGCATGCACATAGAGAAAACCAGAGTATCCAGGCATGAGGTTGTTGACAATTAAATGGATACAGATGTACCTTTAGAGATACTGTGGATTCAGTTCTCAATCTCTGCAATAAAGTGAATATTGCAGTAAGATTAAGTTATATGAATCCTCCGGTTTCGCAGTGCATATAAAAGTTATGTTTACACTAAACTGTACACTATTATGTGTGTAATAACATTATATCTTTAAAGAAATCATACTTATTTTAATTTAAAAATGTTTTCTTGCTAAGAAATGCTAACCATCGGGTGAGCAAGTCATAAGAGTAACATCAAGAATATTGATCAGAGGTCACCGTAACAAATGTGACAGTGAAAAAAGTTTTACATATGTATGAGAATGACCAAAATGTTACATGGGGACAGGCATCTACCAAATGCTGTTGGAAAAAATGTGCTGATAGATTTTCTGGAGGCAGGGTTGCCATAAACCTTCAATTTGTGAGATGCAACATCTGGGAAGCACCATGAAATGAGTTGTGACTGTAACTCATAACAGTATTAGGATAGGTCTAATTAGAACTGCAATCACATAGAGTAACAAGGAGAGTTCTATTGTGTAAAACCTGGTAAGGAGAAAGTCCTAGGACTAATCTCTGCGTAAGTTAGTTTATGTTCAATGTTAAATAGCCATCCAAATAAAGAGTCTCAGAAAGCAAATAGGAGTGAGACACACTAAACATAGATAGATTAGCACAAACACATTGCACTGCAAAAAAAAAAAAAAAAAGTGAATAGGAACTTTTTATATTTGATTAAAAAATGAAACTATGGAAAGAGAGAAGAAGGGAGAAAGAGGCAGTCAGTCCCCCCTAAAAGAGAAAAAATGAAGTCTCATTAAATGTATTGGCCAGCTGATTTTTAAAAACATTCCAAGTCTATCCTGTGGTATACATCATAGAATACATCCTAAGGACATAAGCAGACATAAAGATACCTATTCGCCCGTGCATGAATGTGGTGACTGAGAAAGTTAAGTGTGGTCATTGAAAGCAGACCAAGTTTTGAAACCTTTCTTAATGCTTTAGAAAACATTCTGTGAAAGGAAATAAGCTATGAATAGCTGATAGCAGAGCTTGTCCAAAATTCGTTCAATAGATTTCATATTAAAAATCCAAATTTCCAAGACAAAACAGGAAAAGAAAAATCAATGATATATTTTCAAAGATGATATCAAGTGTTTTTTTTTTTAAAAAAAAGAGGCTGCATGCATTGTTTTTCCTGCATTGTAGAAATAGTGTCACTTTTATCTCACTCTGATCTTCAAACTCAAGTGACCTTGTTTGGGTTTCAGTAGAAAAATCTCTCATGAATTTACATGGCCCTGTTAGCTGTATAGTGTTGATTGCAAAGATATAAAACCAAATAACGCCATAAAACAGCTCTTCAGGCACATTGCCTTTTTAAACTATTTGCATAAAGATGGACTGTGCATTGTTATGTGCATGTAGTTAAACTCCCAAATTCAAAGGAAAGGATAAAGTCCTATTTGGATTTCCCAGGGCTCAAAAAGCATAACCTATGCAATAACCCCACAAAACAACTTTAACAGAGGAAGGAAAAAGAAAGGAGGTAAAACTTGCTGAATATTAACCTGTAGCTGGTTTGTGGTATATTGCACGCAACACCAAAACAAAAACTTGTCACCTAAAATATCTTTTTAATGCAAGAAATGTGGAAATGTTATGGACACACTGGGTTTGGTAAGAAAAGAATAAGTACAAGTATTGTAATTTATCAACTAATCCTTCAAGTTGGCAATGAAAATAAAAGATGATGTTAAGCAATAAAATAATAAGGTATAAAATATGCCTGCATGTTTAAGTCACTTCTGTCATGTATGACTCTTTGTGACTCTATGAACTATAGCCCACCAGGCTCCTCTGTCTGTGGGATTCTCCAGGCAAGAATACTGGAGTGGGTTACCAGGCCTTCCTCTAAGGGATCTTCCCAACCCAGGGACTGAACTGCAGTCTCTGGCATCTCCTGCATTGGCAGGCGGGTTCTTTACCACCAGCGCCATCCTGGAAGCCTAGGTATAAAATACATGCTCATTAATCCCTTAGGAAAAGAAAACTCTTCTCATCTATGTGACTTTTTGAGATTTCTTCTACCTAATTCTCTTGTTTGCATGCATGCCAGGTAAATTCTTAGAATATTTGCTTCTTTGAAATATGTCTGGAGTTTTAAATGTTAATTGTAGTTTAGATAGTATTTTAATTATATTTATGCAGTTAGAGTTCAACGTGTAATTATAAATTTTGTGTCCTTAGTCTCTCAGTTGTGTCCGACTCTTTGCGATCCCGTGGACTGTAGCCTGCAAGGCCTCTCTGTCCATGGGGATTCTCCAGGCAAGAATACTGGAGTGAGTTGTCATGTCCTCCTCCAGGGGATCTTCCCAACCCAGGGATCCATCCCAAGTCTCCTGCATTGCATGCAGATTCTTTACCATCTGAGTTACCAGGGAAGTCCAGTGAAAATTTTAGAGTAGCTTAAATAAAGATGCTTCCAGATAATTCGCCTGGGTTTCATCATTGGTTCTGCAAAGCAATGACCATGCAAATCCTTCCAGTTTTCTCTCCTCCAAAGTGTTTTAAATAAGGACTGTTTTACTTCATAACCCTAGAGTATATACTAGATTGATTTTCTTTTACTCTGTATCAATTGGGAAGCAAAGATATAAGAGATGTCTCTTCCTTTAACTTGTTGAATGATCAAGGACTGATAATTTGCCTCTTGGATATGGTGGAGTCTTCTTTTGTAAATAAGAAATTGGTCTTTGGTAACGAGGCTTATCTTTAACGTTCTGTGGCACTCAAAGTTCCTCAGAGGTGCCTTGAAGATGAGTCATCTGGAAACAAAGGAAAAGTTGAGTTGGGGGCAACTCAGGTCCCCTGCAGGTTTGAGTCAGAGTAATTATTCTTGTGTTTTAGAAGGTATATTTTAAATTAGAATAAGTGATCTGCTAGTAAAAAATATCAATTTTTCCATAGTTGCTAAGATCTCTTTAGCTCTAAAAATTTGTAAGTTATTTTCTATTTGATGAATTTACAAGTGAAGTGCTAATAGTAATAAAAAGCTAGTATATATAGCACTTTCTTTTTATTTTATTTTATTTTTTTATTTTTACTTTATTTTACTTTACAATACTGTATTGGTTTTGCCATACATTGACATGAATCCACCACGGGTGTATACAAGCTCCCAACCCTGAGTCCCCCTCCCACCTCCCACCCCATATCATCTCTCTGGATCATCCCCATGCACCAGCCCCAAGCATCCTGTATCCTGTATCGAACATAGACTGGCACTTCGTTTCTTACATGTATATAGCACTTTCTAAACAAAAGGAACTCTTCGAGGACTGTAAAGTTCAATCACTTAGATATAATAAGAGACATTTTAAAAACCATTATATTAATATACCTCCAGGTAATAGATGTGAAACTTTATTAAGTCTATTAACTCTATCAATTCTTAATACTCATTAATGAAAGTGTTGGTCACTCAGTCATGTCAGACTCTTCACGACCCCATGGACTGTAGACTGCCAGGTTCCTCTGTCCATGGAATTCTCCAGGCAAGAATACTGGAGAGGTTGCCATTCCCTTCTCCAGGGGATCTTCCTGACCTTCATTAATATTTTATACAAAATTATGCAAATCTGTTAGAAAGACACAAGATCCCTCTAAAAACTGAACAAACTCATACTGTTTCTAATATTCAGATTTAAATTTTGAAGTCACTTTCAGCTACCAAATTAGCAAATGGCAGAATTTGATAGTGCTCCATTCTAATGAGAGATAATGAAAAGGAGATTTTCCAATTTCTGGAAAGATTAGAGAGTGGTAAATTTCTGAAGAGCAATTTGTCTATAAGTATTAACAGCTTTAAAGATATTATATATTGCTATACTTCCAGGAATTTCTGTGATGGAAATAATCATATTTAAAACTATTTAAGTGTATTGTTCCTTATTACAGTGTCAAAAATACTTACAAATCAATCTGAAAAAATTCAAATATAGAAACTGAAAAGTAAAATGTGGCCTATTCATTATATGAAATATTATAAATTAAAATTGTCTTTACTTACAAATCTTTATGGTTTTTTGGAACAAATTATAGCCTCGTAAAAATGAGGAGACATTTTATCTATAGTAAGATCTCAAATGTCTATGTGTATATCCACATACATATATGGACCAAAAAAAAAATGGCTCTAAATATACTTTAAACCACCTGTGAGCTGAGATATCTCTGAGATAAATTAAATGTGAATTTAACTCACAATGTCATATCATACGCTAGCCCAAATTACCCCTCCAAACAACTTCTGGAAATTTGTCAAATTCTGTACGATTTCTTCTCTTGCACTATCTTTCTGTGGACTCCTTTTCCAAATTTGACAGCTTCTGCTACACTGAGTTAAATTTGAAGCTCAGCTCTTTCATGGCCCCCTCCTCCAACAGAATTACTTGCCTGTAACATTTGTGAGTATTAATTTTACTAAAATTTTGAAGGAACTGAGGGTAGGATCATCTCATACTTTGCAAGAATTTTTTTTTTTTTACCTTTTCACTACCTATGTCCCTACCTCTTCCCTAGTCTCCTTTCTGAAATAACTAGTAAAAACTTCCCCTTCATATACTTGGTGGTTCTACTGCTTGGAGACACCCAGAGGTTTCAGCTTCAGTTCAATTCAGTTGCTCAGTCTTGTCTGACTCTTTGTGACCCCATGGACTGCAGCATGTCAGGCTTCCCTGTCCATCTCTAATTCCCGGAGCTTGCTCAAACTCGTGTCCATGAGTCATTGATGCCGTCCAACCATCTCGTCCTCTGTCCATCCCCTCCTCTTCTTGCCTTCAATCTTTCCCAGCATCAGGGTCTTTTCCAATGAGTCAGTTCTTCATATCAGGTGACCAAAGTATTGGAGTTTCAGCTTCAGCATCAGTCCTTCCAATGAATATTCAAAACTGATTTCCTTTAGGATTGACTGGTTTTATCTCCTTGCAGTCTAAGGGACTCTCAAGAGTCTTCTCCCACACCATAGTTCTAAAGCATCAGTTCTTCAGTGTTCAGTCTTCTTCATGGTCCAAATCTCACATCCATACATGACTACTGGAAAAACCATAGCTTTAACTAGACAGACCCTTGTCTGCAAAGTAATGCCTCTGCTTTTCAATATGCTGTCTAGGTTGATCATAGCTTTTCTTGAAAGGAGCAAGCATCTTTTAATTTCATGGCTGCAGTCACCATCTGCAGTGATTTTGGAACCCAAGAAAATAAAGTTTCAGAGGTTTCAGCTTACCTTATGTGAATTTGCTAAGAAAATTATTTTGAACAAGTATAATAGTGTCCTTAACAGGATTCCTGAAGAATACTAATTTCTTCACTTCAATTTGTTATTATTAAAAATAATGCTTTTTCCTTAAGTAATACAGTTTACATGCAAAAATGGGGAAAAATAAGATTGTTCACCCTTAGATCGTGTGCGCTAAGTTGCTCCAGTTGCTTCTCTGTCCATGGGATTCTCCAGGCAAGAATACTGGCGTGGATTGATCCAGGAATCAAACGCAAGTCTCTTGTGTCGCCTACATTGGCAGGTGGGTTCTTTACCATTAGTGCCTATTGAAAACTATTTCTGATTTAGATAATACAAGCTGTCTCCTCCATTCTTTTCTGTATATGTTACCTAAGAATGACATCTCCTACCTGGGAGCTTCACGACCCATTCTTGCTTTCTGGATTCAAAACAGAATTATATTTAACCTGCTGTCTACCAACCCTGCAGTTCAAATCACTAGCTATCATAGCTACACCCTAGGCCCCATCTCTCTTCCGTGTTTGTTTTTTTTTTTTTTTTCCTTAACCAAGCTCCAGTATTGAATGATAGCATTCATGTAGCTAGAAGGATAAATTTAAATTGGCAGAGGAAAAAAGATAGAAAAGCACTCTTCACACTCCTATCATTTGTCTCCCTCTCAGCAATATTTGGATCGGTTTATCACCTGGCTATGATCCCTGCATTGGTGTCTCTCAACTGTTTCTCTCTCTTCCTATAATAGCAGAAAGTCTACTTAAAATGTTATCACGTGTTTGCTCCTGTGTGCACATGCAACCCTACATACAAAAAATGGCAGATGCATTTTAAATGCTTGGAGTGACCTAGCCATGCAAGTCTTTATCTTGATGCCTTGAGAAAGTGAAACTGTTACTCCCTCAGTCATGTCTGACTCTTTGTGTTCCCGTGGGCTATAGCCAGCCAGGTTCCTCTGTCTATGGAATTCTCCAGGCAAGAATACTGTAGTGGGTTACCATTCCATTCTCTAGGGAACCTTCCTGACCCAGGAATTGAACCCAGGTCTCCCCCATTGCAGGCAGATTCTTTACTGAGCCATCAGAAAAGCATATCGTGACACCTTAGTCTGTGTAAACAGGGAAAAGATGGATGGTCTTGCTCCAAGAGGTAAATATAGCATAGTAGAAATGGATTTTTTTAATTGACACATTTTTATTATATTAATCTTTTACTGTTCATGTCTCACCATCTGCGTTCATTTCCAATGCCAAGGCATGAGATCATGAAAGTAATCCATCTAGGAGCCTCCCTCCTTGTTTTTCTGGACTTAATACCTAACCTTATCACCGTCTCCTTTACTGCACAATTCAGGAAGCATTTTTAAAACATATGTGGAACAAATGAACTATGTATAGTAGTTACTTTGAATTAGAGAATCCTAGTCCCCCCTAAGGGGGCTTCGCAAGTGGTGCTAGTGGTAAAGAATCTGTCTGCCAATGCAGCAAGTGCAAGAAACTCAGGTTCGATCCCTGGGTCAGGAAGATCCTCTGGAGTAGGAACTGGTAACCCACTCTAGTATTCTTGCTTGGAAAACTCCGTGGAAAGAGGAGCCTGGCAGGCTACAGTCCATTGGGTTGCAAAGAGTCAGACATGATTGAGTGCCTGAGCACACAGAGTCCTACCTCAACCATAAAAGATTAAACAATAGGAGAGGAAAAGAGATCTTCTGGGGCAGGGACTCCAGCTGCCCACCTCTTTGCCATCAGAGCTTCTGCTTCCTCACTTCCTCTTCAGACTGAAATAAGAGGACATTCTGGCCAGAAGGAGGGGTTTCAGTCTCTTTATTTAAGCAGAGTGGAGATTGAAATGTCCCTTCATTTTCAGAAAATCCTCAGTGAAAAAGTAAGATCTAAGTGGCATGTTGAGGAGGAAAGTCACACTCAATCAGATCAGCCTCAGCTGGGATACACTTGAAAAGGAGGGTATTGGGTCATCTGTAGAGCCATGGCTGGACCTAGAGACTGTCAAACAGAGTAAAGTAAGCCAGAAAGAGATAAACAAATATTATGTATTAACGAATATATGTGGAGTCTGAAAAAAAAATGGTATAAACTATTTTATTTATTAATGCAAAGCAGAAATAGAGACACAGATGTAAAAAAAAAAAAAAAACATATGGTTACCAAGAGAGAAAGTGGGGTTGGGATGAATTGGGAGATTAGGGTTGAAATAGATGGCTTCCCTGGTGGCTCAGTGTAAAAGAATCCACCTGCCAATGCAGAAGATGCAAGTTCAATCCCCGGGTTAGGAAGAGCCCCTGGAGAAAGAAATGGCAACTCACTCCAGTATCCCTACCTGGGAAATCCCATGGACAGCGGAGCATGGCAGGCTATAAAGACTCAGACACGACTTAGCAACTAAACAACAAAAACAACAACAAATGAAATAGATAACGAATAAGAACCTACTGTATAGTGCAGGGAACTCTGCTTAGTGCTTCCTAGATGGAAGGAAATCAAAAAAAGAGATGATATGTGTATACCTATAGTTGATTCACTTAGTGGCTTTTTCCGGGCTTGGCCAGCGCGCCCGCCACCTCCCAGACGCCGTTGGCCGGTCCCTAGAAACTAACACAGCATTGTAAAACAACTATGCTCCAATTTAAAAAAGGAAAGAAAGAAAAGGAGGGAAAGAGCCCCACTCATGTTTCCTTTCCTATCATTCCGTACTCAGTTAAGAGTGGAGAAACGTAAGGGAAAAGGAAGCAGCAATATCCACGCGGTGTTGTACCACATCAGTTCTCAGGCACAGCTTTTCACTCTTTCCTCCGTTCGCCAGAGTCTGTCTCAGAATACCCACTCCAAGCTCCTTTTAAAAGTTTATCTCTCTAGCAACGGCCCCTGCCACATCCCTAGTTTCTCCCTCAAAGTCACTCATGCCTCAGGATGGTCCCCGTCCCACTCACTGTCTAAGGGGTTGGAGGTGCCGCGTCCAGCCCAGCGGGTGAGAGAGACCTGAAACGGGGGCGATCACTTAATGAAAAGACAGACACATATAATCTGGCAAGCAGGGAGTCAGGGGTCTCTCCTGCTGTCCATGGCAGGAAGACGAAACGGCTCCATTCAGCCTACACTTTAACTGGCAGAAGTCACATGAGATCATTAGGAAATAGCTCTACTGGAGAGTTTGATCCATGCACCATAAAGAGGGAGTAAAGTTAAAGCTCTGCTGTTGATCAGGAACATCCTGTTTTGTTTCTATGGGGAGGGTCGCAGCAGCAGGCAGTGAAAGAGCAGAGAGCATGTCCTACTCCAAGAATGTCCATTGGGCATGCTTACTGGGACAATCACTAGGGCCCAGCGTGCTGCACCCTCAAGTCATGGGGCAGGTTTCAATCTCTACTCGGCCAGGCTGCAATGTGGAGGGAAGAAAACGCCCAGTTCCAAGTGGAATCTGCATATTGTGTGTGTGAAGTGAAAGTTATAATATCATCCTACACGTGACATTAGGGCTTTAAATGCTTTTAATATAATATATTCCCTAAGAATTGCTTGTGTTTGAAATAGGCCTGTCGAAGATAGAAAGGAAACATAATCATCATGAGAGATGTCTATTTTTCAGAGTTTGAAATTGGAGCTTTACAAATAAACACAGGCACTAGGAGACTGGATTATCTGCATTGTCAAGGGGATTAGTATGAACTAAATGCTTCACAGTGCAGATTATCTGGTAAATTTTATCACAATGGATAGTGTTTAAACTGAGAATCTCTGTTTAGAGTAATTCTATCCTGCAAATCAAAACAACTCTAATGGTTTTTCTCTCTCTAACTGCAAATAACCTTTTCTTGTTTGACTTTGCAAATGTGTATGATATCAATTGTTGGTGTCCTTGAGGATTTATTTATACAGAAGGGAAACCCCTTGATTCAAAAAAACCGATTTATATTTTAATTACTGATTTGGCAGGACACTTGGTCAAATTGCCAGCACCATAGAAATAAGATCAATAACTTAAACTTTGGAGAAATGTGAAGTTAGGAATTTCTCAACTCACCAATTATTTGCTGGTTGTTGATTTCAATTTTATTAAAATCATTAATAAAAAGTTTAATGAGCATCAGAATGGGCAAAAAGTTATTATTTTCTTGAATATTCTGGCATCCATCAGTGCCAACATTATAGACAGAATTCATGAATTCAAACTAAAAATAAAGCAACTCCTGATCATTTACACTTGCTCTAAACTAAGGAATAAGCAAGTGGAATTGGTGCAGGTAACAGGTTTAGGATTTTAAATAGCCATGACCTCTGGTCACATGTTGCTTGTTCTTTCATTGAAGCACTATCTGATTTAAAGAGACTACACAAATATCTAAGACATGATCATTTCTTTTAAGAAGTATAAGTGCAATTTGGAGAGATAAATTCCATATAAAGTTAAAATACTATGATAAATTCAGTAACAGAAATGTGATTATTGTGAGATTGTGAGAGCATATAGCAAAATGAACAGAAATGCAGATAATTAATCCTGAAAGATTGTCAGGAATAAGAAGGTAAGGAAGGGGCACATTTCATAAAGAAAGGAAGCCATAATAATAAGATAAACCATATTATCAAATGTTGCATAAAAACCATTGCAAAATGAACATTTGTCAACAGTAAAGACTTAGGAAAATGCCCAAAGTTCTCTGTGACCCAGTATCCATCACCAACTTTCTATATTGACTCTATGTGAACAGCTGTTGGTAGACACCTATTGTATGCCATGGGAAAGAGAATTAGACTGAGGACAAAGAAACTTGAATTGTGGTATGGTTTTGATAACCTTGGGCACGTATCTGCATACACTATGATATAATAATGTAGCAGTTAAATATATGGCAAAGAGCTCATGGATATCTATCTGTTCCAACTAATGGTGAATTGTGGGCCTATGTATTCTAATCTTATAAATTTAATCTATTAAATGGGGAAATTAATGATTAACATTAAAACAAACATTGGCAATGTTTTTGAGTGTCAATATTGAAAATTTGAACACAAAAATATTTGACCCTCTTGGAAAAAAATCCATTACATAAGTATATTCTTTCTGAGAATGATATTGCCAAGTTAGTATGTTACAGATAATTCAGATATTCCTCTAGTGTCTTCAGTCTGCTTCATATAGTCAATCTTTCAGTCACCTTTCAGATTTCTGGAGAGAACATCTTGAGCTGGATGAAGGTCATAGCTATGATTTTGATGATCACTTTCTAACACCATACACAAAAATAAACTCAAAATGGATTATAAACATAAGACCAGAAACTATAAAAATCCTGGAGGAAAACATAGGCGAAGCACTCTCCGACATAAATCACAGCAGAATCCTCTATGATCCACCTCCCAGAATACTGGAAATAAAAGCAAAAATAAACAAATGGGATCTAATTAAAATTAAAAGCTTCTGCACAACAAAGGAAAATATAAGCAAGGTGAAAAGACAGCCTTCAGAATGGGAGAAAATAATAGCAAATGAAGCAAGTGACAAACAACTAATCTCAAAAATATACAAGCAACTTATGCAGCTCAATTCCGGGAAAATAAATGACCCAATCAAAAAATGGGCCAAAGAACTAAATAGACTTTTCTCCAAAGAAGACATACGGATGGCTAACAAACACATGAAAAGATGCTCAACATCACTCATTATCAGAGAAATGCAAATCAAAACCACAACGAGGTACCATTTCACACCAGTCAGAATGGCAGCAATCCAAAAGTCTACAAGCAATAAATGCTGGAGAGGGTGTGGAGAAAAGGGAACCCTCTTACACTGTTGGTGGGAATGCAAACTAGTACAGCCACTATGGAGAACAGTGTGGAGATTCCTTTAAAAATTGCAAATAGAACTGCCTATTGACCCAACAATCCCACTGCTGGGCATACACACCGAGGAAACCAGAATTGAAAGAGACACGTGTACCCCAATGTTCATCGCAGCACTGTTTATAATAGCCAGGACATGGAAACAACCTAGATGTCCATCAGCAGATGAATGGATAAGAAAGCTGTGGTACATATACACAATGGAGTATTACTCAGCCATTAAAAAGAATACATTTGAATCTGTTCTAATGAGGTGGATGAAACTGAAGCTGATTATACAGAGTGAAGTAAGCCAGAAAGAAAAACACCAATACAGTATACTAACACATATATATGGAATTTAGAAAGATGGTAATGATAACCCTGTATGTGAGACAGCAAAAGAGACACAGATGTATAGAAGGGACTTTTGGACTCTGTGGGAGAGGAAGAGGGTGGGATGATTTGGGAGAATGGCATTGAAACATGTATACAATCATGTAAGAAACGAATCACCAGTCTGTGTTTGATACAGGATACAGGATGCTTGGGGCTGGTGCACAGGGATGATCCAGAGAGATGATATGGGGTGGGAGGTGGGAGGGGGTTCAGGATTGGGAACTCATGTATACCTGTGGCGGATTCATGTCAATGTGTGGCAAAACCAATACAGTATTGTAAAGCAAAATAAAGTAAAAATAAAAATTTTTAAAAATTAAAAAAATTAACCACACCAAACCAAGTAACCTTTATTATTTTCCATTCAATATCACTGAAATACAGAGGAAAGGAAAATAAAATTCACATTGACTATTGAAAAAATAAATAAAATAAAATAAAATAAAATTTTGTCTCACTTAGGAAAAGTGAGTTTCTTGTGAAAGTCAATCTCCATGTACCAGTACAATACACCCTCACCATATTATCAAAGAGACACTTCTTTAACTTTGTTCAAGGAAATTAGGGTTTGTACACTAATAAAATTATTTGACTGGAACCAATTTAAATATCATTGTAAACAGAGAGAGGTGAAGGGATCCAAGACAAAAGTGGAAATTAAAAAGTTTTCAAATTTAGCAAAATCTGAATAAAGAAGTTGTCTTTCTTTCATTCTTTCAAGTCCCTGGATTAGAATCACTAAAAATCTTACTTTATAGTCTAATCATACTTGCTGTCCCAGACTGCACAAAGGAAAATTCTTTCAACATAATGATGAAAGATGTTGGCCATACCATTTGTGAAAATTTTCTAAATACCTTTCAGTGAGATATCCAACAATGTCAGACCAGAGGAAATAAGCATATGCTATGTGACCAGGAATAATTCTATGTCTTATTATAATATGCAAAGGACACATAGTATTCCCCAAATCTATCTCAAAATGGGATGTCCAAGTTTCACTTTAAAATCTGGTGATAGAGCCTAATTTAGCAAGGCTAAATGCTACTGAGCCTGAGAGGAGGAATATAGGATCCATCCATGCCTTTCGCTGCTTTTATGTGTGATTACTTGCTAAACCAGAGATTTACTATTTCTACTGATAGCACAGAACTGAGAGAGTTGCAGTGAGGAATTCATACCTTCCTGATGCCAGATTCTGTTTCAAGCAGCAAATCACTGAGATTTTTAGTAGATCTGTAAAAAGAAAGGAAAAAAAGTGAGGAAGGAATCCTTCACTAAACATGGGAAAGGGAATATAACACAGAGAGAAGCTTTCATTACAAATAAAGACATAAGTTCAAGATTAGATAGAAATTTGCTTCATTGTATATATAAAATCTGTGGGGCCATAACTCTTCATCCTGACCTGTTGATTTAATATTCAGTATATTGGATCACAGTAATTGTTTCTTCTTTCCTCATTGTAACCATTCAATATTTTCTAGTGTTTTCTTACTCTAAAAAAGGATGACTTTGTCTAGCAACTATAAATGTCAGAGTAGATTTCCCTGTTTTAAGTAGAGACACTGTGTTCTTTTTCTGTTTGTTTCAGCACTTTGCAGGGAATTTAACAGTTTTAAAAATAAGAAAATGTACCATATTTTGAACTCATAAAAGAGGGGTTAGAGGTATTTAAAAAATAGAAGCACTTTCAAAATTATCAAAGTTCCTGAATTATATTTGCTTTACACAACAAAGTTGAATAGCTCTTCTTGAACAATAGGTTAACCTATTGTTCTATCCCCCATTTGTAGTGTTATCAGAAACATATAAATGTGTTTTGTTTTCTATTGATTTGTTCCTCTTATCAAGTAAAGATTTATGTCTTGTTTTCCAAAAAGCCTTGAAATACAATTGCTTATTTCATCCCAGACATTTCAATAGACCGTTATGTAAACCCGATGCCTTGGTTTCTTCAACCTTGTCATTAATGTCAGCACATTTTAATGTCTTCTTTTTCATCCATTAAAGAAATTAAACAAATTAGCATATGTGTAAAAGCCAGAAACTTAAAAAAAAAAAAATCAATCCAAACCTAAAGAAATTGGGTAACAAGCCAAAAAGAAGCACAACAACTCTTTATTTATAAATTGCATTGATATCATATTCCAAGAGTCATTAGTGAATTGTGTGGAAGATTGAATGTCTCTGTATATTTGAAAAATGTTTTTCATAAGGTTTGTTTTCTATGAAAACATAAATATTACATAAAACATTTTCATCATTCAGGCTTCTTAGAATGTATTTGGAAAACTCAATGATATTCCAGTTTGAAATGTCGGCCACATCTTCCGCCCCTGTTGTAAACTCAGCTGTGGAAGAAGTATGTTCCCTCCCTACACTCAGAAATCTCCCTAGACTCCTATAGTAGAACAAGAATCTCAAGGCTTCAGTTGCAGCCAAAGATGAGTATAGTTCATTGAATTCAAAGTTAAAGCAGAAGGAGGCCCCCATTGTCAGTATTCATAGGCCAGCCACAGGAGAGTAAAGGAAAGTTTCTGGACTGCTAATTCAGGGAGCTGGGTACTCATTGATAGCACACATATATACCATATATATGTCTGTGTGTATTAGTCAGGCTTCTTCAGAGAACCAAGTGAGCTTCCCAGGTGGTGCTAGTGGTAAAGAACCTGCCTACCAATTCAGGAAACAAAAGAGACACAGTTCAATCTCTGGGTCAGGAAGATCCCCTGGAGTAGGAAATGGCAACCTACTCCAGTATTCTTACCTAGAAAATCCCATGGACAGAGGAGCCTGGAGGGTGACAATCCATAACTGGCCATGTCTGAAGTGATTTAGCATGCATACACCCAGAGAACCAATAGAATGCTTATAGAATGTGTGTGTAGGTATATGCTGTGCACTTATATATAAAGAGATTTATTATAAGGAATTGGCACATGTAATTGTGGATGTTTCCCAGTCTCAGAATCTACAGGGTGAGTTGGCAAGTTGGAAACCCAAGAGAGTCAGTGGTTTAGTTCCAGTCCAAATCAAGAGAGTAAAGTTATAACAGGCTCAAGATCCAGGAAGTTTTAGTTCTAGTCCAAAGGCAAGAAAAAAGCCAATGTCCCAGTTTGGAGGCCATGAGACAGGAAATATTCTCTCTTGCTTGGTGGAGGGATGGCCTTTTTGTTCTGTTTAAGCTTTTAACTGATTGAATAAGGCCCAGTCATGCTGAGGAAGGTAATCTGCTTCATGCGGTCTACTGACTTATATGCTACACTCATCCAAAAACACCTTCAGAGAAGCAACCAGAATCATGTCTGACCAAATATCTGGCCACTTCATGGCCTGGTCAAGTTGATATATAAAAATAATCATCACGATAGACC
Organism: Ovis aries; assembly: GCF_016772045.2. Taxonomy (NCBI): domain Eukaryota; kingdom Metazoa; phylum Chordata; class Mammalia; order Artiodactyla; family Bovidae; genus Ovis; species Ovis aries. The sequence continues at coordinate 65,800,236 of NC_056063.1, forward strand.
AGACATTAATAAAACAGGAAATAGAGGAGCTAGAAAACCCAGTTAGACAACAGGGATATCTCTTCAAGGATATCTCTCTTCTTCAGGGTTGTTGTGATTCTATCTTTGCTGCATGGACACTTAGCACAGTAAAGACCTGATAGAAGGGGTGCAGAAATCAGGAAGTAGAGAATGAAAGTAACAGTATTTGCACAATGCTGATGACTAAACCTTAGTTCTTCAAGAGCTATGTATACTTGGGCTAATACTACTTCTTGCTAAGCTATATAAATTAGTAAGAGTTTGAAGCAGATTTTTTATTGTCATATTTTTAAATGGTTCCGATAGTGAAAGTATTCTAGGGCAAACAAATATTTAAAATGAAAAGCTCTGCTTTAATCTTTTCTACATGAGATGCAATCATCACTCATTGCAAGATCTATTATCAACTTGGAGTGTGAGACTGGAGAAACTGTTCCCATACAGTGAGTGGTGCTCATAAATGAACCACTGCCTTCAAAAGAAACAAACTGAAGAACGGATAATGAGCTCATCCCCTTTGTCAATATCTTATATAAGCAAAAAAGATCCTAATGTAAATATTAAGACCTGATGCTATACTCCCAGAGTATCTGGTTTGTTATGAACCACGAAGTGTCGCTTCCTAAATACTAGAATAGGTAAGAAACAAGAAAGAAGATATGTAACAGAGGTCAAAGAACCTACACTAAGAGCTGACAAACTACAGCCCATGGAATGACCAACTGTTTTTCAGATACATTTTTAATGGACTCAGACTGTTAAGAATCCATCTGCATTGCCGGAAACCCAGGTTCGATCCCTGGGTCGGGAAGATCCCCTGGAGAAGGGAATGGCTACCCACTCCAATATTCTTGCCTGGGAAATCCCATGGACAGAGGAGCCCAGGAGGCTACAGTCTGCGGGATCACAAGAGTCAGATACAACTGAGCGACTAAACAACAACAACAGAAAAGTAGGGAATGGAACAAAACAGTGACTTTTGCTTCATAACCAAAAAGAGACTTGTTCACCACCTAGAGGCCAAACTGGGCACCACTGGGTCATTCAGTGCCCCACTGAAGCCTAAAATGTAGGCTAATGATCATACCCACCACGTGGTTTAGTATGACAATTATTTGAGAGGATGCGCAAGAGGTATTCATCATTGTGAGTGGCATAAAGCAAATAAGCAACAAATATTTGATTAATAAATATCAAATCATGTGATATTAGATATATTTAAAGCTAACAAATGCATGCTGTTTGTTGCTACCTTATCAAGATGCAGACCTCCTTGTATTATTCACCTCCATCATTTTGCCATACAAGGGTTCTATTTCACTCTTAACTAGGAAACTCTAAGCTGCCTGGGGATATAATTTCTTTTCCATCTATATGACCCATTTGACTTTTAAAACAGTATTTTTGATGAAACCAGCACTCAAGAAATCTCTTTTGAATTAAATTGAATTAGCAGTGGGATTTGTGAGAAAGAATCTAACAAATGCACGTGAGTACATACTTCAAAGATCCTAGAGTCCTGTTTTGTGGAAGAAACAAAGAGGGATACTTTTTTACAGACTCCTGTTCCAAAAACAATACATCTAGAGTACCTATCTGCCCATTTGAAACAGCAGTCTGACATAGGGAGACCATGAAAGTCTCATAGAATTTAAGCAACTGAAATTATGTTATTCATCTCATAGTGTTTTGTAATCATTGATACAGTTGGCTCTGCCCAACTTAAAGAAGCACAGTTTTGTCATCGTTGACTAACAAGATGACATTTGGTAAAGAAAGTTTTTACTAAGGAAAATGAGAAGCCCCAGAGAGTGTGGAGGCTGCACTTCTTTCTTTCAGGTTAATGTGACCCATTAATAGATTTCAGAGTTTCTGGTGCATTCAAAATTGGTTGATTAAATTCCTCTGCAAAGATTAAAAAAAAAAAAAAACTTCAAAAGTATCATAATCCATTTTAAAGAAAATTCTGAAAATTAGAGCAAGGGAGCCCCCTTGTGGACTGATTCTAATGCCATGTACAATAAATTATAGGTTAAATCAATGATTTCACCAGTATTTATGAGATAAATTCAGTAGATTGAATAGAAAAATTTATGTTCAGGTGGATCCTATCAAAAATGGATTACAACCTATTTATCATATATTTTGATAGGTACCTACTCAAAAATGCATGGCAATTCCTAAAACCAGTACTGCTTGAATGAATCCTGAATTTGCCCAAAACAAACTGCTCTATTCCTAAGTGGTTTCTCCAACAAAGCCACCCGAAAGATTTATTCCAGAAAGAATGGCTCATTCAAGCCCTCAAAAGCATAATTGGTGCTGGAAAACAAATATGTTTCTCCAGAAGACAGTGAATTTAGACAAAGGTAAATGAATTTGTTGGTGAATCCAGTTTGTTTAACAAAGGGGTCCCTGTTATTTAAAAACATACTTGTTAATATTTCTACCTAGAAAGCGTCTTTAAAAGATACATAAAATATACCCTGTTATCTTAGTGAAACTTTTCTAGTCTTGAAAGTTCAGAATGAAGTAAAAGAAAACTAAAACTAGATTTATGAGCAGTGACAGAAACAAATGCACTTCCTTTAGGCTAAGCTCCTCCATCTCTCATATCAGCAGCAGACCTTAAAGCAAACTTTTTTTTAAAAGTCTAGTTTTATTTTTTCCCATCTATCCTTATTTCTCCCATGGCACAATATTTTGACGAAATAATAAAAATCAGTCGAAGTAAGCAATTATAAAAAATAGCAATCACAGTTATTAATTTTTCATGTTTAATAAAAAAATTTCATGCACATTTTAAAAAAGAAGGCTGCATGTTCTGGTAATAGTTTATAAATTTATTGAATTTTTATGGCATTGGAAAATTGCCCAGATATTATCATGTAGGGATAAACTCAATTTGATTTATACCACTTGAATACAACTGATCTCTATTGGAAAACTTCTCTGATGTTTTATTTTCTTCATGAGTGTTATTTTACTGTTTTTGTTGAGTTGATAAGCTGTGTCTGACTCCTTGCGACCCCATGGAGTGCTGCACACTAGGCTTTCCTGTCCTTCACTATCTCCTGGAGTTTGCTCAAACTCATGTCCATTGAGTCAATGATGCCATCCAACAATTTCATCCTCTCTCATTCCCTTCTCATCCTGCCTTCAGTCTTTCCCAGTGTCAGGGTCTTTTCAAATGATCCAGCCCTTTGCGTCAGCTAGCCAGAGTATTGGGGCTTCAGTTTCAGCATCAGTCCTTCCAATGAGTATTCAGGGTTCACTTCTTTTAGGATTGACTGGTTTGATCTCCTTGATGTCCAAGGGACTCTCAAAAGTCTTCTCTGGCACCACACTTCAAAAATATCAATTCTTCAGCACTCAAAAAAAAATTTTTTTTTTATTCAGGATATCTGAACAAAAACAGAATTTTGTTGTTTTCTGTCAAACCTCAACATAAATCAGCCATAGGTATACATAATCCCCTCCATTTTGAACCTTCCTCCCACCTCCCACCCCATCCCATCCCTCCAGATTAATACAGAGCACCTGTTTGAGTTTCCTGAGCTGTACAGCAAATTCCCATTGGCTATCTATTTTACATATGGTAATGTAAGATTCCATGTTATTCTTTCCATACATATCACCCTCTCCTCCCCTCTTCCCATGTCCATAAGTCTATTCTTTACGTCTGTTTCTCCACTGCTGCTCTGTAAATAAATTCTTCAGTACCGTTTTTCTAGATTCCATATATATGCGTTAGAATATGATATTCATCTTTCTCTTCTGACTCACTTCACTTGGTATAACAGATTTTAGGTTCATCCACCTCATCAGAAGTGACTCAAATGTTTCTTTTTTATGGCTCAGTAATGTTCCATTGTGTTTATGTACCACAACTTCTTTATCCATTCATCTGTCGATGGGCATCTAGGTTGCTTCCATGTTCTAGATATTGTAAACACCACTGCAATGAACAATGAAATACATGTGTCTTTTTCAATTTGGTTTCCTCAGGGTATATGCCTAAGAATGGGATTGATGGGTCATATGGTGGTTTTTTTTGTTTGTTTGTTTTTGTTTTTGTTTTTTTTTTACTCTATTTTACTTTATAATACTGTTTTGGTTTTGCCATACATCAACATGAATTCACCACGGGTGTACATGAGTTCCCAATCCTGAACCCCCTTCCCACCTCCCTCCCCATACCATCTCTCTGGGTCATCCCAGTGCACCAGCCCCAAGCATCCTGTATCCTGCATTGAACCTAGACTGGAGATTCATTTCTTACGTGATATTATACATGTTTCAATGCCATTCTCCCAAATCATCCGACCCTCTCACTCTCCCACAGAGTCCAAAAGTCTGTTCTATATATCTGTGTCTCTTTTGCTGTCTTGCATACAGGGTTATCATTACCATCTTTCTAAATTCCATATAGTCTACAAGCAATAAATGCTGGAGAGGGTGTGGAGAAAAGGGAATCCTCATACACTGTTGGTGGGAATGCAAACTAGTACAGCCACTTTGGAGAACAGTGTGGAGATTCCTTAAAAAACTGGAAATAATCCCACTGCTGGGCCTACACACCGAGGAAACCAGAATGGAAAGAGACACGTGAACCCCAATGTTCATCGCAGCACTGTTTATAATAGCCAGGACATGGAAACAACCTAGATGTCCATCAGCAGATGAATGGATAAGAAAGCTGTGGTACATATACACAATGGAGTATTACTTGGTCATTAAAAAGAATACATTTGAATCAGTTCTAATGAGGTGGATGAAACTGGAGCCGATTATACAGAGTGAAGTAAGCCAGAAAGAAAAACACCAATACAGTATACTAACATATGGTAGTTTTATTCCTAGTTTTTAAAGGAATCTTCATACTGTCTTCCATAGTGACTGTATCAATTTGCATTCCCACCAACAGTGCAAGAGCATTCCCTTTTTTCCACACCCTCTCCAACATTTATTGTTTGTAAACTTTTGATGATGGCCATTCTGACTGGTATGAGGTGATATCCCATTGTAGTTTTGATTTGCATTTCTCTAATAATGAACAGACTGGTTCCAAATAGGAAAAGGAGTATGTTAAGGCTGCATATTGTCACCCTGCTTATTTAACTTATATGCAGAGTACATCATGAGAAATGCTGGACTGGAAGAAACACAAGCTGGAATCAAAATTGCCGGGAGAAATATCAAGAACCTCAGATATACAGATGACACCACCCTATGGCAGAAAGTGAAGAGGAACTAAAAAGCCTCTCGATGAAAGTGAAAGAGGAGAGTGAAAAAGTTGGCTTAAAGCTCAACATCCAGAAAATGAAGATCATGGCATCTGGTCCCATCACTTTATGGGAAATAGATGGAGAAACAGTGGAAACAGTGGCTGACTTTATTTTTGGGGGCTCCAAAATCAGTGCAGATGGTGATTGCAGCCATGAAATTAAAAGACACTTACTCCTTGGAAGAAAAGTTATGACCAACCTAGATAGCATATTCAAAAGCAGAGACATTACTTTGCCGACTAAGGTCCATCTAGTCAAGGCTATGGTTTTTCCTGTGGTCATGTATAGATGTGAGAGTTGGACTGTGAAGAAGGCTGAGTGCCGAAGAACTGATGCTTTCGAACTGTGGCACTGGAGAAGACTCTTGAGAGTCCCTTGGACTGCAAGGAGATCCAACCAGTCCATTCTGAAGGAGATCGGCCCTGGGATTTCTTTGGAAGGAATGATTCTAAAGCTGAAACTCCAGTACTTTGGCCACCTCATGGGAAGAGTTGACTCATTGGAAAAGACTTTGATGCTGGGAGGAATTGGGGGCAGGAGAAGGGTACGACAGAGGATGAGATGGCTGGATGGCATCACTGACTTGATGGACGTGAATCTGAGTGAACTCTGGGAGTTGGTGATGGAAAGGGAAGCCTGGTGTGCTACAATTCATGGGGTTGCAGAGGCGGACACAACTGAGTGACTGAACTGAACTGAACTGAATGATGAGCGATGTTGAGCATCTTTTCATGTATTTGTTAGCCATCTGTATGTATTCTTTGGAGAAATATCTGTTTAGGTCTTTTCCCCACTTTTTGATTGGGTTGTTTGTTTTTCTGGTATTGAGTTGTATAAACTGCTTGTTTATCTTGGAAATTAATCTTTTGTCCATTGTTTCATTTACTATTATTTTCTCCCATTCCAAGGGTTGTCTTTTCACCTTGCCTATAGTTTCCTTTGCTGTCCAAAAGCTTTTAAGTTTAATCAGGACTCACTTGTTTACTTTTGTTTTTATTTCCATTACTCCAGAAGTTGGGTCATAGAGGATCTTGTTTTGCTTTACATCATCAAGTGTTCTGCCTATGTTTTCCTTTAGGAGTTTTATATTTTCTGGTCTTACATTTAAGTCTCTAACCCATTTTGAGTTTAACTTTGCATATGGTGTTAGAAAGTGTTCTAATTTCATTCTTTTACATGTAGGTGTTCCGTTTTCCCAGCACCATTTATTGAAGAGGCTGTCTTTGCCCCATTGTATATTCTTGCTTCCTTTGTCAAAAATAAGATACCCCATAGGTACATGGGTTTATTTCTGGGCTTTCTATCTTGTTCCATTGGTCTATGTTTCTGTTTTTGTGCCAGTACCATGCTATCTTGATGACTGTAGCTTTGTAGTATAATCTGAAGTCAGGAAGGTTGATTCCTCAAGGTCCATTCTTCTTTCTCAAGACTGCTTTGGCTATTCAGGGTCTTTTGTGTTTCCATATGAACTGTGAAATTTTTTGTTCTAGTTCTGTGAAAAATGCCATTTGTAATTTGATAGGGATCATATTGAATCTGTAGATTGCATTTGGTATAGAGTCATGTTCATGATATTGATTCTTCCTACCCAGGAACATGGAATCTCTCTCCATTTATGTCATCTTTGATTTCTTTCATTCGTATCTTATAACTTTCTGTGTACAGCTTTTTGTCTCCTTAGGTAAGTTTGTTCCTAGATATTTAATTTTTTTGTTGCAGTGGTGAATAGGATTGATTCCTTAACTTCTCTTTCTGATTTTTCATTATTAGTATATAGAAATGCAAGTGATTTTTGTGTATTGATTTTTGTATCCTGCAACTTTGCTAAATTAACTGTCTAGCTCTAGTAATTTTCTGATACTATCTTTAGGATTTCCTGTGTACAGTATCATGTCATCTGCAAGCAGTGAGAGCTTTACTTCTTCTTTTCCAATCTGGATTCCTTTTATTTCTTTTTCTTCTCCACTTGCTGTACTTAGGACTTCCAGAACTATGTTGAATAATAGTGGTAAAAGTAGACACCCTTGCCTTGTTCCTGATCTTAGGGGGAATGTTTTCAGTTTTTCACCATTGAGAATAATGTTTGCTATAGGCTTATCATATATGGACTTTACTATGTTAAGGTAGGTTCCTTCTATGCCCATATTTAGAAGAATTTTAATCATAAATGGGTGCTGAATTTTGTCAAAGGCTTTTTCTACATCTATTGAGATTATTATATGGTTTTTATCTTTTAATTTGTTAATATGGTGTCTCAAATTGATTGATTTGTATATATTGTAGAATCCTCGCATTCCTGGAATAAACCCAACTTCATGGTGTATGAGCTTTTTGATGTGTTGCTGAATTCTGTTTGCTAAAATTTTGTTGAGGATTTTCACATCTATGTTAATCAGTGATACTGACCTGTAGTTTTCTTTTTTGTGTTGTCTTTGTCTGGTTTTGGTATCAGGGTGATGGTGGCCTCATAGAATGAGTTTGGAAGTGTTCCTTCCTCTGCAATTTTTTGAAAGAATTTTATAAGGATAGGCATTAACTCTTCTCTAAGTGTTTGATAGAATTCTCCTGTGAAGCCATCTGGTCCTAGGTTTTTGGTTTTGGGGAGATTTTTTATCACAGTTTCAATTTTAGTTCTTGTAATTGGGTTTTTCATAATGTCTATTTCTTCCTGTTTCAGTCATAGAAGATTGAACTTTTCTAAGATTAGGTCCATTTCTTCCAGGTTATCCATTTTATTTCCATATAGTTGTTCATAATTGTCTCTTATAATCCTTTGTATTTATGCTTTGTCTGTTGTAACTGCTCCTTTTTCATTTCGAATTTTGCTGATTTGATTGTTCCCTCTTTTTTTCTTGATGAGTCTGGCTGAAGACTTGTCAATTTTATCTTCTCAAAGCACCAGCTTTTAGTTTTATTACTCTTTACTATTGTATCTTTCATTTCTTTTTCAATTATTTCTGCTTGGATCTTTATGATTTCTTTCCTTCTCCTAATTTTGGGTTGTTTTTTTTTTTTCTGTTGTTCTTCTTTTTCCAGTTCTTTTAGGTGTAAATTCAGGTTGTCTATTTGATGTTTTTCCTGTTTCTTGAGGTAGGATTGTATTTCTATAAACTTCCCTCTTAGAACTGCTTTTGCTTCATCCCATAGGGTTTGAGTTGTTGCGTTTTCATTGTCATTGTTTCTAGAATGCTTTTGATTTCCCTTCTGATATCTTCAGAAACTTGTTGGTTATTTAGTAATGTGTTGTTTAATCTCCATGTGTTTGTGTTTCTTACAGTTTTTTTTTTATTATTATTGTAATTGATACTTAGTCTCATAGCATTGTGGTCAGAGAAGATGCTTGATACGGTTTCAATTTTCTGAAATTTACTGAGGTTTGATTTTTGACCCAAGATGTGGTCTATCCTGGAGAATGTTCCATGTGCACTTGAGAAAAAGGTGTATTCTTCTGCATTGGGATGGAATGTCCAGAAGATATCAATTAGATCCATCTCATCTAATATATCATTTAAGACTTGTGTTTCCCTATTAATTTTCTGCACTGATTACATGCTCATTGGTGTGAGTGGGGTGTTAAAGTTTCCTACTATTATTGTGCTACTGTCAATATCTCCTTTTATGTCTGTTAGTGTTTGTTTTATTTATTGAAGTGCTCCTATGTTGGGTGCATAGATATTGATAATTGTTATGTCTTCCTCTTGGATTGTTCCCTTGATCATTATGTAGTGTCCTTTCTTATCTCTTGTAATATTCTTTATTTTAAGATCTATTTTGTCTGATATAAGGATTGCTACTCCAGCTTTCTTTTGCTTCCCATTTGTATGGAATATATTTTTCCATCCTCTCACTTTCAATCTATATGTGTCTTTAAGTTTGAAGTGGGTTTCTTGTAGACAGCACGTCTATGGGTCTTGTTTTTGTTTCCATTGAGCCAGTCTGTGTCTTTTGGTTGGAGCATTTAATCCATTTACATTTAAAGTAATTATTGGCTGTGCACCAGCTGGGCCTGGCCCCCTGGGCGCTGCCCGCCTGCCACGGGGAGCGAGCACAGGGCCCGGGTCACGTCAGACCATGGCCCTGTACCGCACGGAGGAGCGCGGCCAGCCCCACTCTCCCGATTACCGCCTCTTTTTCAAGAATGTAGCTGGTCACTACATTTCCCCCTTTCATGATATTCCTCTGAAGGTGGACTCTGAAGAGGAAAATGGCATTCCTACAAAAGGAGCACGAAATGATGAATATGAGAATGTGTTTAACATGGTTGTGGAAGTACCTCGGTGGACAAATGCTAAAATGGGGATTGCCACGAAGGAACCATTGAATCCCATTAAACAAGATGTAAAGGATGGCAAGCTTCGCTATGTGGCAAATATCTTTCCTCACAAAGGTTATATATGGAATTATGGTGCCCTCCCTCAGACTTGGGAAGATCCCCATCGAAAAGATAAGAGCACAGACTGCTGTGGAGATAATGATCCTATCGATGTTTGTGAAATAGGCTCAAAGGTTCTTTCTCGTGGAGAAGTTGTTCATGTGAAGATCCTTGGAGTTTTGGCTCTTATCGATCAGGGTGAAATAGACTGGAAATTAATTGCTATCAATGTGAATGATCCTGAAGCCTCAAAATTTCATGATATTGAGGATGTTAAGAAATACAAACCTGGCTACTTAGAAGCTATGCTTAATTGGTTTAGATTTTATAAGATACCAGAGGGAAAACCGGAAAACCAGTTTGCTTTTAATGGAGAATTCAAGAACAAGGCTTTTGCTCTTGAAGTCATTAAATCTACTCACGAATATTGGAAAGCCTTGTTTATGGACAAGTGTGATGGTGGGGCTATAAATTGCACAAATGTGCAGGTATGTGATAGCCCTTTCCATTGCTCTGAAGAGGAGGCAAGATCATTAGTTGAATCGGTGTCATTTTCACTGAATAAAGGAAGTAATGAAGAAGATCAAGTATGGCACTTCCTTGGCAAGTGATTAGAACATCTGAAGGCCTGCCATCAGGATTCCAGTCTCTAAGAACACTGAGATTCAACCTCCCCCAAGTGCTAGAAACAGGCAGAATTTGCTAATTAACTTCCTGTTGAAACTTCTTTTTTTTTTTCCTCAAGCTTTTTGCAATATGCAATGTGTAAATAAACACTGACATTTTTGAAAAAAAAAAAGTAATTATTGATATATATGGTCCTATTGCCATTTTCTTAATTGTTTTGCATTGATTTTGTAGATCTTTTTTCTTCTCTTTTACTTCTTGACTATATAAGTCTCTTTAATATTTGTTGTAAAGCTGGCTTGGTGGTACTTAATTCATTTAACTTTTGCTTTTTGAAAAGCTTATTATTTATCCATCAATTTTGAATGAGATCCTTGATGGGTGTAGTAATCTTGGTTGTAGATTTTTGCCTTTCAGTACTTTAAATATATTCTGCAATTCCCTCCTGGCCTGCAGAGTTTCTGCTGAAAGATCAGCTATTAAGCATATAGGGCTTTCCTTGTATGTTACTTGTTGCTTCTCCCTTGCTGCTTTTAATATTATTTCTTTATGTTTAGTCTTTGTTAGTTTTATTAGTATGTGTTTTGGCATGTTTCTCCTTGGGTTTATACTATATAGGACTCTTTGTGCCTCTTGGACTTGATCAACTATTTCTTTTTCCATGTTGGGGAAATTTTCAACTATAATCTCTTCAAAAACTTTCTTGTACCCTTTCTTTTTCTCTTCTTCTTCTGGGACCCCCATAATTTGGATGTTGGTGCTTTTGATATTGTCCCAGAGGTCACTGAGACTACCCTCATTTCTTTTCATTCTTTTTACTTTATTCTGCTCTTCAGAAGTTATTTCCACTATTTTATCTTCCAGCTCACTGATTCATTCTTCTGCTTCAGCTATTCTGCTATTGGTTCCTTCTAGAGTATTTTCAATTTCAGTAATTGTGTTGTCTCTGCATGCTTAATTTTGAATTCTTCTAGGTCTTTGTTAATTGATTCTTGCATTTTCTCCATTTTTTTGTCAAGGTTTCTGATCATCTTTACCATCATTATTCTGAATTCTTTTTCAGGGAATTTGCCTATTTCCTCTTCGTTTATTTGGACTTCTGTGTTTCTAGTTTGTTCCTCCAATTGTGTAGTATTTCTCTGCCCTCATTATTTTTTTTTTAACTTATTGTGTTTTAAGTCTCCTTTTCCCAGGCTTCAAGACTGAATTCTTTCTTCCTTTTGGTTTCTTCCCTCCTAAGGTTGGTCCAGTGATTTGTGTAAGCTTCATATAAGGTGAGATTTCTGTATGGTTTTTCCTGTGGTCATGTATGGATGTGAGATTTGGACTGTGAAGAAGGCTGAGCGCCAAAGAATTGATGCTTTTGAACTGTGGTGTTGGAGAAGACTCTTGAGAGTCCCTTGGACTGCAAGGAGATCCAACCAGTCCATTCTAAAGGAGATCAGCCCTGGGATTTTTTTGGAAGGAATGATGCTAAAGCTGAAACTCCAGTACTTTGGCCACCTCATGTGAAGAGTTGACTCACTGGAAAAGACTCTGATGCTGGGAGAGATCGGGGGCAGGAGGAGAAGGGGACGACCGAGAGGCCTGGTGTGCTGCGATTCATGGGGTCGCAAAGAGTTGGACACGACTGAGCGACTGAACTGAACTGAACTGAATTGTGTTGAACTTTTGTTTGTTTGTTTGTTTGTTTTCCCTCTGATGGGCAATGCTGAGTGCGATGGTAATCCCATCTGCTACTGGTGGCTGGATGATGCTGGGTCTTGTATTCAAGTGGTTTCCTTTGTGTGAGTTCTGTTTGATACTCCCTAGGGTTAGTTCTCTGGTCTAGGGTCTTGGAGTCAGTGATCTCACTCCAAAGGCTCAGTGCTTGATCTCTGGTCAGGAATGAAGATCCCTCAAGTGGTTTGTTATGGCGTTAAGTGAGATTAAAACAAATATCCAAAAGTGAGAAACTGAAGATGAACCCCAGACAAATGGCAGTTGCAAAATCAGGCAAATAATAATTAAAATAATGGAATATACACATATACATATACACCCATGAGCAAAGTCAAAACAGTCCAATGAAAATAAAGTACAGTAGACTGACACGGCAAACAAAGGAAATCAAAAATTATATTTACCAGTTAAGAACAAAACTAACTACAGCACAAACTGAAAAAGAAAACTAAAGCAAGGTGCCAAGGGGGGAATAAAGCAATGAAAACAAAACTAACAGATATGTTGAGAGGAAAGGAAAGAAGGAAAAGAAAGAAAGAATAGATATGTAAATTTAAGTAGAGGTAGATGAAGAAGATTTCTATACAATAAAGATTAACTACAAGGGGAAAAGAATAGTACAAAAGGCAAATAAAGGAATAAATGTAGAAAAAAATAATAGGTTTTAAAAAGTAAAAATTAAAATTATTAAAAAAGAGAAAAGAAAAAAGGGAAAAAAAGGAAAACTCCACAGAACTGCAAAAGCCCAACATAGAGGCAGAGGTTTATAACAACAATAAAAAGTGTGCCTGAATATACACATATACACCCATAAGCAAAATCAAACAGTGCAACAAAAATAAAGTACAATAGAGTGACCTGGCAAACAAAGGAAACCAAAAATTTTATCTACCTTAACAGAACTAACTAAAGCACAAACTGGAAAACAAAACTAAAGCAAGGTGCTATTTGGGGTATAGAGCAATGAAAATGAAACTAGCAAAAATGTTGAGAGGAAAGGAAAGAAAGAAAAGAAAGAATAGACATGCAAAGTTAAAACGAGGTAGATAAAGAAGATTTATATACATTAAAAATTAACTGCAAGGGGAAAAGAACAGTAGGAAAAGCAACCAAAGGAATAAATGTAGAAAAAATAATAATATGTTTCAGTTCAGTTCAGTTCAGTTTAATTCAGTCGCTCAGTCGTGTCCGACTCTTTGTGACCCCATGAATCGCAGCACACCAGGCCTCTCTGTCCATCACCAACTCCCAGAGGTCACTCAGACTCACGTCCATCGAGTCCATGATGCCATCCAGCCATCTCATCCTTGGTCGTCCCCTTCTTCTCCTGCCCCCAATCCCTCCCAGCATCAAAGTCTTTTCCAATGAGTCAACTCTTCCCATGCGGTGGCCAAAGTACTGGAGTTTCAGCTTTAGCATCATTCCTTCCAAAGAAATCCCAGGGTTGATCTCCTTCAGAATGGACTGGTTGGATCTCCTTGCAATCCAAGGGACTCTCAAGAGTCTTCTCCAACACCACAGTTCAAAAGCATTAAATCTTAGGTGCTCAGCTTTCTTCAGAGTCCAACTCTCACATCCATACATGACTACTGGAAAAACCATAGCCTTGACTAGCCTGACCTTAGTCGGCAAAGTAATGTCTCTACTTTTGAATATGCTGTCTAGGTTGGTCATAAATTTTCTTCCAAGGAGTAAGTGTCTTTTAATTTCATGGCTGCAATCACCATCTGCAGTGATTTTGGAGCCCAAAAAAATAAAGTCAGCCACTGTTTCCACTGTTTCTCCATCTATTTCCAATGAAGTGATGGGCCCAGATGCCATGATCTTTGTTTTCTGAATGTTGAGCTTTAAGCCAACTTTTTCACTTTCCACTTTCACTTTCATCAAGAGGCTTTTTAGTTCCTCTTCACTTTCTGCCATAAGGGTGGTGTCATCTGCATATCTGAGGTTATTTAGAAACTTAAAACTTAAAATTAAAAAAAGAGAAAAATTATTTTTTTAAAAAAAGGAACACTCCACAGAATTGCAAAAGCACAACATAGAGGCAGAGGTTTATAACAACAATAAAAAAATGTGACTGATGAAAAAAGAAAAAAGCTCGAAACTTAATTAGACTTCATATTACCAATAAAATCAACAACTACAACAGAGTGGGGAGAAAAGGAAAAATAAAGAAAAAGATCCAAAAGAATCTACAAGTCAAAATATAAGAATAATAAATGTTTTTCTTGAGTCACTGCTGTCAGAGTCCTTTCCTTCACTGGGAGTCACAGTCCCCCATACCTCCCTAGGATGCTTCCCAAGACTGTGCTGATCTTTGGACCTGCTGTGAGGACAGCTCAGATTCTGATTTGGTCCTGCTCCTGTGTATTCTTGCCTCCAATGTCCACAGCTATCAGAACTAGTGCATTTTCTTTTTTGAGATCTCTCAGTGATCTTTTATACATTTCATAGACACAGAATCTGCCTAGTTGATCATGTGGATTTAATCTGCAGCTTGTATAGCTGGTGGGAAGGTTTTGAGTCTTCTTCCTTGGCCACACTGCCCCTTGGGTTTCAATTGTGGTTTTATTTCCACCTCTACTTGTGGGTCGTCAACTAGGGTTTCCTCCTGAGGCTGCCCTGGAGAACTTAGGTTTGACCCTGCGAGGGCCAGGTGTGGAGGTGGTGCAGCTGCTCTGGGTCTCAGGGGTTCTGGCAGCACCAGGTACTCAGGGGAGTTGGCAGCTAGGACAGCAGGAAATTTAGGGCTCTAGAATGGTATGGCAACCAGTATTGGCCAATACACTCCAGTATTCTTGCCTGGAGAGCCCCACTCCCTGACAGAGAAGCCTGGCAGGCCATAGTCTACAGAGTCGCAAAGAGTCAGATATTACTGAGGCAACCCTGCATGCATAGCAGCAAGACTGTTTTTTTGTTGTCTGTGGCAGCTCTGCCCCAGTGAGAGTTGAACATGAAGGTGATGCAGCTGCTTGGCTTGCAGAGACCCTGGCGGCTCCAAGTGTGCAGGGACACGGACTGCCTCTGCTGTGGGAGTTATGGCTCTATCAGTCTTTTTTCAAGATTCTTGTAGATGGTGACCAAAAGGCCTTTTTGGCCAGTCTTTCTCAGTAACTCCACCTGTTCAGGCACTTATAGGACTCCTTTGGCTGAGATCCTTCTCTGTTGTTCTGGGCATCAGCCACATAGAGGGGCTCTCCCTGACTGGAGTCCTACCCTGTAGATTGCATCAGGCACTTAAAGAGGCACCTTGGATGGTGTCCTACTCTGTAGTTTAGTGTATCAGGCATTTGATGGGCCAGCCTCTCAATTGTTCAGCTGCCTGAAGCTGGTATGTAGAGAGAAAGAGGCTATTGTGACAGCCCCACCCCCTCAGCATGACTCAGCAGTATCGCCTTGCTTCTGTGGCTGCCCAGCTTTCCTCTGCAGGCATTTCCCACCACAGTCTCCTCCCTCACATCCCCTTGATCTGTCTCTCCACAGTCAACAGCAGCCCTCGCACTGGGATTGCTCCACAATGCCTAAACCCCAACTCGCAGCCTCCATGTCTTCCAGGGGACTTGTGTCCCTCTCCGCAGTATGTATGGCTGCGGCAAAGACTGATTCTTATTCCACTTAGGCTGCCACAGATCTGCTGTTTCACTCTCAGCCTTAAATGTTTCCCCTCTGACTCAGACAATTGCCCCGATGTGGGGATGTGGGGATCAGACTCCTGCTTCAGTTTCCCCACCCACTGAAGGCAGGTCCAGTCTTACTAACATTCCTGTTTTCTCCCCCTGTTTCTTTGCCCTACCAAGTTTTGCATGGTTGTATATATTCTTTTCCTCTGGTCAGGTACTCCTATCTGCTCTCAGCTGGTATTCTGCATGCACTTCTGTGTCTGAAGGTATATTCCTGATGTATCCGTGGAGAGAGATGTACTCCATATCCATCTACTCCTCTGCCATCTTGTTCTACTCTGTGTTTTTTTTAAGGTACAAAAAACATGCTGTTTAAAACCACACAAATGATCACAATTCCCTCTGCACAAAATGTCATAATTTTTCCCCTGGTGTAGATTGCTTTGTTAAGTTAAATATATCTATAAAGGGAAAATATAATAAAACAGTGACCAAGGGACAACTAAAATGTTCTGCGTACGAAAGTCATCCAATTCAGGGGTTTGGGAGCAATCTAAAGGGCTGGGAGATACAAGAGATGCTGAGGGGCTGAGGCTGGGTATAGTCTGAAACTAATAGGGAAATGCCACTCAGTATACAATTTCTAGCTATTGGGCTGAGTGGTCAACTGCTTTCAGGCACAATGGTGCCTAATTCTAAGTTTTTTTTACTATATGGTGAACTGCTCTTTGCATTACCAAAAAGCCTCTGCAGAGATTACCAACTGAACACTGCCTTGTGTGCCTATTGTATTGAAGAAAGCATAGAAATGAGCTGTACCACATGGCTATGGAAACTTGGGGCAGAGGAGGGGTCAGTGGTGTGCAGTATAACAACCTAAACATCCCACAGCAGTAGTGTGTGTGTGCTAAGTCACTTATCGTGTCCAACTCTTTGCAACCCAATTGACTGTAGCCCACGAGGCTCCTCTGCCCATGGGATTCTCTGAGCAAGAATACAGGAGTGGGTTGCCATGCCCTCCTCCAGGGTACTTTCCTGACTGAGGGATCAAACCTGAGTCTCTTATGTCTCCTGCACTGGCAGGCAAGTTCTTTACCACTAGTGCCTCCTGAGAAGCTCCTACAGCATCAGGGCCCAAGCCCAAAAATGACCATTAGAATCTAAGTCTTCAAGAATTTAAAGAAATTATGAGGACTATATAGACATCCTACAGGACATGGGTCATTGGGCAGGGTCATCACAGGGAACAGCCTAATTCCACAATTGTTGCAAGCTCCTCTAATCTAGACTATTGTCACAGCCCTATAATTGTTCTATCTAAGCCTCTGATCCCCTATAAAACAAACATTATTTTAACCCACTGTTGAAGATACTTTCATGGCTTAAAACCACTCTTGAGACAAAGCCTCTGCCCATCACCTCTAACTCTTTCACATTTACCTTCACAACTTTGTCTTTGGACTCCAGCCACTTTGACCGCTCAACTTCTTTAACATGTAAGCTCCATTTCAGACCCATGCCATGCTATTCCTAGAGTATTAGCACCCTTTGTTACTTGACTTATAGAAGCCTTTTCATGACATTCTTGCTTTCTTTCCAGCTGACAGCAAACTTACTAAAAGCAAGGCATCTGCTCCATCATTGGGCAACTTTTCGGTAACATATCCATTTATGCCATATCCTCTAATCCATCACTGGAAAAATCCACTTCACTTACACCTCTCATTTTAACAACATGAACAGAAGAGAGAAACAGCTTTCTGGAGGATTATCACTTAGCATCTTTCTCATCTTTCTGCCGAGCTATCTATGGCTGCCTGTGAAACAGTATCAGAGGTCTTTATCTTACCACATGTTCCACTAGACTGTCATTCTCCCTTGTCCAAAACCAATCCAGGTCCTTGGAGGGAGTAGTTCTTTAGAAGCCCCATTTCATGAAATAATCACTCACCTAGCTTGAATTGATATACTACCTTCCTTTAGTTTTCAAGACCAATCTCATTATGACTTATGGCCATTCATATCCAATTTCTAGAAGGCCCAAGCCCCCAGAGCACCCAGATTTTACTTTTCTGTGAATATCCTCTACTTAGAGCTCTAAAAAGCCTTTCCACTGAACTCTCTGAAATTCCTTTGAAATAACCCAAAGACCTCTATTATCTTCAAATTTGTTTAGCTTTTATATACCTTCTTGCATCATGTAGAACCCAGCTTTTTTGAGAATGCTGGTTCCCTGAAAGCCTCTGAGGTGGAGCTTTGTTTTCACTCCATACTTCAGATGGAGTTATAGAAGGTCTTTATTGCAAGCTCAGAGGTTAAAGCGTCTGCCTGGAATGCAGGAGACCTGGGTTCGATCACTAGGTCGGGAAGATCCCCTGGAGAAGGAAATGGCAACCCGCTCCAGTACTCTTGCCTGGAGAATCTCATGGAGGGAGGAGCCTGGTGAGTGACTTCACTTTCACTTTCACTTTTCAAGGATCCATTTAATGATCATTACAGTGAAATGGAAGATACTGAGTAGCGACTGCCTCTAAGTATCTGAGATATTTCCAACATCTTTGATATTTTTCCCCAAACACCAATTAAAATTTGCATGAACACATTTGTTTTCTCCCTCAACTTACTTTTATATGAAGGGGGAAAAAGAATATATACATTGAATGCCAACCAGTCGCTAATAAAATATTCTAGTTCCTCTTCTTCTCCAAGATGATTTCTAAATTAAGTGGTATTATTGATAATGTCTGGCATTCTAGATGATGATGCATTTTCATAGTAATGCCTTTCTTCTCCAATGGGTGAAACTCAGCAGCTAACGTCAATAATTCCCTTGCTAGTATTCCAGTGTAGGCTGTGGAAGGGATTGTTTCTCCCACATTGACATTGACTGTATAAAATAAGCTGTGGTTTCCACTTCATGTATAGAAAGTAAAGTATACGGAGCCTCTATTCAAAAAACTAAGATCATGACATCTGGTCCCATCACTTCATGGAAAATAGATGGGGAAAAATGGAAACAATGATGGTCTTTATTTTCTTGGGCTCCAAAGTCACTGCAGACCGTGACTGCAGCCATGAAACTAAAAGACGCTTGCTCCTTGAAGAAAAGCTATGACAAACCTAGAAAGCATACGAAAAGGCAGAGACATTATTTTGCCATCAAAGTTCCATCCAGTCAAAGCTATGGTTTTTCCAGTAGTCATGTATGATGATACATGAGAGTTGGACTATAAAGAAAGCTGAGCACCAAAGAACCGATGCCTTTGAATTGTGATGATGTAGAAGATTCTTGAGAGTCCTTTGGACTGCAAGGAGATCAAAACAGACAATCAACACTGAATATTCCTTGGAAGGACTGATATTGAAGCTGAAGCTCCAATAGTTTGACCATCTGATGTGAAGAGCTGACTTATTGGAAAATACCCTGATGCTGGGAAATACTGAGGGCAGAAGGAGAAGGGGACATCAGAGGATGAGATGATTGGATGGCATCACCAATTCATTGGACATAAATTTCAGCATACTACAGTAGATGGTGAAGGACAGGGAAGCTTGGTGTGCTGCAGTTAATGGGATTGCGAAAAGCTGGGACAACTGAACCACAACAACACCACCACAGTAACAACAGGGCATAAGATTTAAGCACCTGGAGAATTTGAGGCTCCAGCCATTATTCAGAAGAGGCTTGAAATCTTGTGAAAATGGAAAAGATATTATTTAGGAAGAACTGAAGTAATTAAGAAACATCTATACAAACTCTTAGCACAGAGGATGGAGGGACTACAAGAAAGTTGGAAACTATAACTTTTGGTTGATAGTTGCTGCTAAGTTGCTTCAGTCGTGTCCGACTCTGTGCGACCCCAGAGACAGCAGCCCACCAGGCTCCGCCATCCCTGGGATTCTCCAAGCAAGATCACTGGAATGGGTTGCCATTTCCTTCTCCAATGCATGAAAGTGAAAAGTGAAAGTGAAATCACTGAGTCGTGTCCAACTCTCAGGGACCCTAGGACTGCAGCCCACCAGGCTCCTCTGTCTATGGGATTTTCCAGGCAAGAGTACTGGAGGGGGGTGCCATTGCCTTCTCCTGGTTGATAGTTAGGCAACAGCAAATACAAGTAACCTTCAAATTTACTTAACTGTTTTCATTATATTCTTCCCTTAATGAGAAACTGGACTCTGAAAGAATACTGCCCTCTGAGAATCTTGACTTTTTACTATATAAATTACTGCAATGATTAAATGACTTTATTAACAAACTTCTTAACTGTGCCCATAATATTGTAAGCATTATTAAAGTGTTAGATGTAATTGTTTGGTGGATTTACCATTTTTATTCCTAATATCAAGAATGATGTTAAAACCAGGGATAGAGTGTAGAATCTTGACTTTCATCACATCTATGTAGAGCAGGACGTTGAGGTGGGAGTATTGTCCTGCTTGGTCCCATTGCAACTTTCAAGCTGGGCTTTTTTTTTTTTTTTTTCTATGTCTTTCAAGGCACACACTGTCCTTTCTTTCTTTCTTTCTTTCTTTTTTTTTTTTTTTTTAAGATTTTTGGTTTCTTGATGTGGACCATTTTTAAAGTCATCATGAATTTGCTACAATATTGCTTCTGTTTTATGTTTTGATTTCTTGGCTGCAAGAGACACATGGGATCTTAGCTCCCCAATCAGGGGTCGAACCCTCACCCTGTGCATTGGAAGGCAAAGCCTTAAACACTGGACCTTCAAGGAAGTCCCTAGGTACACCATTGTCTTAAAAGACTTTCCTTGGTTACTTCTCCCTGGGTGATCATAAACTTATTTCCCAGTAATTCCTCTTCATCTGCTGAAGACTTTAGCATTTGTTCTTTTTACTCTCTATCCCTGCTCTTAACATCATTCTTCATAATAGGAATAAATATGGTAAATCCACCAAACGATTTCATCTAACACTTTAATAATGCTTACAATATGATGGGCACAGTTAAGAAGTCTGTTAATAAAGTCATTTAATCATTGCAGTAATTTATATAGTAGAAACTATCATTATCTCCATTGATAATTCCAATGATAACTATCATTATCTCCACGGATGTGGAAATTGAAACACAAGATGTTAAGTTACTCACTTGGATCCTTTAATAAGAAGGAGAGATATGGTTTGAATCCATAAGTTCTGTCACCAGAGTCTATGAACTTAACAACTAACATCTAGGTGAGGATCACAGCCTTTGCTATTTAAATAGAGTTGTGTTGTCCTTTCACACCTAGTCCCTCTAAGCAGAAGAGCATTTCCTTTTCCTATATTCTGCCAATTCAAGAACCTTCACATTTTGGTTATTTTTATTTTAGGCCCTCTGCTGTGCTCTCAGTCTCCAAAAATAGTTATCGAACCAGCACAAACAAGAGTGGGGCAAATTTCTCTGCTGATATGGACAATAATCATTATATTAACACAGTCTTAGCTTGTAAAAATAGCTTAGCATTTATAATGAAATAAATAAGGAATACAAAATATAGTTTGTAATTAAGTTAACATAACAATACCAAATGTGCGTTATGATTTCCTATGTATTTGCTTGATGTTTGCTACAAATTTATCTTTGTGATTTTTAGCAGCCAGTATAAAGGGGTAATTAAAATATGTTACAAGGTTCATAAGATTAAAGCAAGTCATTTTCTCAGGGGAAGCACAACTTTTAAAGAAAATGAGATGAGAGAAATGTTTCCCCAATGGTTCCAATTAAGAAAACATTGTGAAATATTATAAACAACCACCTCATCAGCAACCATGAGTAAGAAAAGCACCAGGATTCATAGAGATAGTTTCTTAAAATATCCCCTCAATATAGGCTGACAGCCTTGAACTGATGTACAAATGAATAACATTCTCCAAAGGACTAATATAATGTAGTGTTTACAAGTGTTTTAATTAATGAAATTTCTTTTTATTTCTCAGGTCATAGTAAAATTCATGCTTAATTGTTTGTTTTTTAAATATGTGATATCCTTTATATGCTTCTTTCTCTATACATCCATTTGATAAATATTTGCTATCAAGACTTTGTGTATCACAAGACAAGCTACAAATATTGTTTCTAACGTTTATAAAAGGAATAATTTTTGAAGTCATATAATTATTATTTTCATTAAATATTAGCTGATAATAAGAGAGTTAAAATCTCAGGCTTGTGCTTAAATAACAGTGTAGTATTGGGTAGCCAAAATACTAATTCAAGCTTTTCCATAACATCTTACAGAAAACCCAAATGACCTTTTTTGGCCAGCCCAATACATCATAAAGACCACTGCTCTGAAGTCAAGGTAACTCTGTTAAAATCCAGACCCTGATACTTAGTAGCTGAGTGACCTTGGGCAAGTTGATGTCTCTGTCCCAATTTCGTCACTTGCAAAATTTGGATGATACTAGTACGTAACTCATATGGTAGTAGTAAGAATTAAAATGAGTTTGTATATGTAAGATTGGCAGAAGGAGAACCAATAAATATTAGTTACAATGGTAATGATGCTCTTCACGGTCAAGTTACATAGCTTCCTTACTTTCCAACTTTCTCATCAGTATAATGTAGATAACACTACTCAATTATGTTTTTTCTAAGAATTGAAATATAAAAGTGGCATATAAAAATGGAGTTTAGTTTCTGGTCCATTGGAAGCACTTGATATATGGTAGCTATTATTATTATGATCATCCATCTTTAAACAAAGTGTACTGGATGCCTATTATTAACAAGGCTTCCCAGATGGTACAGTGGTAAAGAATCTTCCTGCTAATGTAGGAGATGAGGGCTCAATACCTAGGTCAGGACGATCCCCTGGAGGAGGAAATGACAACCCACTTCAGTAGTCTTGCCTGGAAAATCATATGGACAGGGGAACCTGGCCAGCTGCAGTCCATGAGGTCTCAAAGAGCCGGACACGACTTAGCAACTGAGCACGTGCTATTAACAAAGCACTTTGCTAATCTGAGATCAGAGTGGGATGTGAGTCTTGGAGGATTTCATCCCAACTGATGTGTGGAGCACAGCAGACAACCAGGACTAGAAACTAACGCTAGTCTTTCCTTCCTTTGTGGTTCTCAGATATTTGCAGGCAGAGCAGGGAAACATGATGTGGTCCTTTCCTCGTCCATGCAGGCGTCATTTCCTCCAGGAGTCAGGTGGGCTGTCCTTCTTGAGTGTACATGTGTGTGGTCTGGTTAGTGCATACCTGTTCCTGTGAGATCCAGGTGGGACCCTAAGCAGCAGGAGGAGCAGTAGGTGGGGCACAGCTTTTCTGCCTAAAACTGAGGTAACTGCACAAACCAGAGTCCTTCTGAGGATTCCCTGAATAACTCAATGATCCAGAACTTATGTTGACCACATATTCACCTAGACTTTAACTCTCATCTGAGGCTTATTTGTGAAACATTAAGGGGTTTTAAAGCAGCTTCTTTGGTGTCTCAGCAGTAAAGAATCCGCCTGCATTGTGGGAGGCACAAGAAACATGGGTTCGATCCCTGGGGTTCAGAAGATCCCATGGAGGACAGAGAAGCCTGGCATGCTATAGTCCATAGAGTCGTCAAGAGTCGACTTAGCAACTGAACAACAACTAAAAAGCAGCTGAGGGTGAAAGAAGCTAATTGAAAAGGCAATTTACTGTATAATTCCCACTATATGACATTATGAAAAAGGAAAACAATAGACACAGAAAAAGGCTCAGTGATTGCCAGAGTCTGACGGGGAGCAGAGGGTTGAACAGCAGAACATGGAGGAGTTTGGGGGGCAATTAAAATACTCTGTGATACCATAATGATGGATGTGTTGTGCCGTGTTGTGCTTAGTTGCTCAGTCGTATCCAACTCTTTGAGACCCCATGGGTAGCCCACCAGCTCCTCTGTCTATGGGATTTTCCAGGCAAGAATACTGGAGTGGGTTGCCATCCAGGGGATCTTCCTGACCCAGATCCAGGGATCAAACCCAGGTCTCCACATTGCAGGCAGATTCTTTACCATCTGAGACACCAGGGAAGCCCATAATGATGGACACATGTCATTACATATTTATCCCAATACACAGAATGTATAACACTGAGAGTAAGCTATAACATAAACCACAAACTTTGGGTAATAATGATATGTCAGTGTAGGTTCATCTATTGCAACAAATGTACCACTCTGGTGGAGGATTTTGATAACTTGAGAATCTATACATGTGTGCAGGAGATGGTATATTGGAAATCTCTGTACCTTCCCCTCAATTTTGCTATGAACCATAAACATAAATTTTTCTTAAAACAAAAATTTTTATTAAATCAAGTAGGTTCCCATAATAATTCATAGAGAAAAGACTTCAACGCCCAAAGCATTCGTGAATTCCAAAAATGTTTGGTTCAACTACATTTTGTGTGTGAAAAACATAATGATAGCTGCAAATATTTATAAGATTCTACTACCATTACTATGACCTTAAAATCTTGAGAAACTGCATCGAATTGTAAAAAAAAAAAACACCTGTCTGAGGCTAGTGTGTGTATCACGGCATGTGCACGTGTATATATGTGTCTATGTGCTTTGGGGGAACATGGTGCCACTGGGAAGAGAATTGGGAGATTAGAGAATATCTGATGAGGGCATTCTATATATATCCCAGGCTACAGAAACTGGACTCGAAGGTTTAGCCTATTGTTCTCAAGAATGGCTGTCAGTCATGCATCATTATCAGGGGAATTGGTTTCAAGATCCTCATCACTCTCCCCTTCCCCACAGATACCAAAATCCTCGGATGCTCAAGTTCCATATATAAAACGGCATAGCACGTTCAACTCTGCATAAATATGGATTCCACATTCTGGTATCTAACCAACTGCAGATGTGAAAGCCATGGGTACACAGGGTCAATCTATCTAGAATCATCCTAGGATCCTAAATTTTAAATGACTATGTCTGTCCCTAACCTTAAAGATTCACATTTAATAGGTTTAAAGAGGGAAGGGCCTGGATATCAATATCTTTCAAATCTTTTTCCAGGTCTGATGTGTAGCCAGTGTTGAAAATCATGTTTTAGATGACGAGAAACCGCATAAGGACTTCAATTAGCTGAGTAACATGATGTGATCTGCCTTTTGGAAAGATCTGTCAGCAGCAGTGTGAAGTAAAAGGGGCACAATTGAACACAGTAGCATGCAATTTATTAGAAATATCGAATTGTTAGAAAACAATCTGAAACCAATAACCAGAAAACAGTTAATTGAGAGGAAATATACTTCTGACTCCATCTCTAGATTATTATTTATTGACTGGATAAATTGAATTGCTCACACATCACAGAAGACAATTTATTTGTTTTGAATTATGTCGCTTCTCCCAACACACTCTGAGATATAAGGACTTTTAGTTCCTGGATTTAGATCTTCATTTCATAATGAACATTAGATGTTATATGTAGGTTAAATATTATATAATTTAGATTGTTGTGTAATGTATAAAACTGGTTTTTGAAGCTGTCTTTATGTTTATTAACTAATCATGGGAAATAAATTAAAAATCACAGGTAGCAATAAAGATACTGATTAGAGGCAACAATAAGATATCTATGTTACTGAATTACAGTACTGAAAGGGATAGGAATATTTATGGAGAGAGTCCTAGTACTTGATTAATTATGGGAGGGTAACCCCCATTTAAAGCCCTAGGTGATTTTACACGTGTGTTAAGCACATGTTTATTAATGTTTGGAAAAGAACATCTTTTCTAAAATTTTCTTCTCTCCTAATCTTGCACTGAGAATATAAAACTCATTCATTTGGATAAAGAATAAAATTTGGATAAAATCTGTTCCAATTTTAATTGAATCAAAGAGCAAGAAAGGGACTGTATCAGCCACTAATGTTATCTGAGAGTAGATCACTTTCTGGGTGACACATTTAAAAGGTGATTTAAAAGCACAACGGGAAAGGTTAAGGATAGAAATCTAGATGATAAAAATAACAGTAAAAGTTAAATCTGGATGGAGGAGTTCAGAGAATATCTTGAAAGGAGAGAAAAAGATGAGGCTGGAAGAGAAAGGGAAACTGAAACCAGATTAGGAGGGTCCTGAACACAAGAGGTGTAAAGTTGTAGAGCTAGAAGGAATCTTAGTGATCATCTATGTAATATAAGAACTCAGATTCAGCAATGGTCTTGAACTTCAAGACTTCTTCTGAGTTCAAAGTTATTTTCAACTATGTGTACCAACCATTCAAATATATAAAATATTCTTTCTTGAAATATAAAAATACATATATACACTCCTTTGGGCTTGTTTTAGATGAATACTGGTTATAATGCATAGAATTATTGCAGAAAATATGCTCAAGATTTCTCTACTGCAGCATGAAGTGAAGCCTAGACATAGTAACAGAGTGATGAGCTAGTCTATGGAATAAGAAAAACTTTCTTTTCTTCCAGGATTTCCATCTTTGTCCCTAAAGTGGGAATTCACCAGTCAAAAATTGTAAGGTGCTGGTAGGAGAGTTTCTGTTTTCAGAACTTCCTACCTCTGCTGCTGCTGTGGCTGCTAAGTTGCTTCAGCCGTGTCTGACTCTATGCGACCCTATAGACGGCAGCCCATCAGGCTCCCCCGTCCCTGGGATTCTCCAGGCAAGAACACTGGAATGGGTTGCCATTTCCTTCTCCAATGCATGAAAGTGAAAAGTGAAAGTGAAGTCGCTCAGTTGTGTCCCACTCTTTGCAACTTCATGGACTGTAGCCTACCAGGCTCCTCCGTCCATGGGATTTTCCAGGCAAGAGTACTGGAGTGGGGTGCCATTGCCTTCTCCTCTCTGGCTGCACATAAATGCTATGACCAACGGAAAGTCACTCAGTCGTGTCCAACTCTTTGGGACCCCATGGACTATACAGTCCATGGAATTCTCCAGGCCAGAATAGTGGAGAGGGTAGCCTTTATCTTCTCCAGAAGATCTTCCCGACCCAGGAATCAAACCTGGGTCTTCTGCATTGCAGGGGTGGATTCTTTACCAACTGAGCTATGAGGGAAGCCCATATGATCAAAGAGGTGTTTAAAAAATACCCACTCTCAGATATCCTGATTTCATTAGTTGAGCGGTGGTTGGGAACCATAGCCTAGGTAGATCTAGGAAGAAGGATGTATAAATTTACCTGTCTTTCTCCAGCATGCATGAGTCTCTCTTTGCACTCTACAAGTGCGAGCCCTCAGACGTTTCCGACTCTTTCCTACCCCATGTGGGGAATGATTGAAAATCAGCAGTTGTCTGTCTGCCAGTCCCGATAATGCTTGGCTGGGTCACCCCAAGATCTAGACTTGGGGAAAAGTGTGAGGAAACATTTGGCCACAAATCAGAAAAATGATATCTAGTCTATTTACACTTCCGCAGGGATCCCATTCTTAACCCATCAGCTGGTTCAGAGCCTACAAGAGGAAAAGTAGTTCCATTAGTGGTTATCTTCATGGACCATTTGATAAGGTCAAAGTTATCAGAGAAAAATACTTTGCAAGCTTGCTAAATAGGATGTCACACTACTTAACATAGATATAGTCCATATTCTTTAAGTAAGTATAAGTCAACTATAAATGGGATTTCAGCCAAAACAAAAAGATTAATCTGTATACTATGTCAAAATTGCATATTATTTACAGCAACTGATTTTAAAGTTTTCCCCTTAAAATGTAAAAATATTTGAATAGGGGAATATAATCTATCTCTAATACCTATCATTGTTGTTGTTCAGTCGCCAAGTCATCTCTGACTCTGTGACGCCATGGACTGTAACACACCAGACTCCTCTTTCCTCCACTATTTTCCAGAGTTTGCTCAAATTCATTTCCAATATACCTATATATTGATTTATTTATCTATCAAAACAGGCTATATTTTAATTTCTTAAAGACATATGAATGTATATTAATATCTCTAAATTGCTATCTCCCAAAAACTTTTTTTGCCAAATCATCAAATAAACAATGATGCTATAACCAGAAAGACATACTGTTAAATTAACCAGAAATGTTATGAAAACTTGAATATGCCTATATGTTATGTTGATTTGCAGCAGTAAATCAACACTTCATTTTTAATCATTTTGGGAGATGTCATCCTCAAAGTTTTCTTAAACTATTATCTTTATTCAGGTTATGTATTTTATGTTTACATCTAGTCTTTTACTTATGTTTTAATTAAACATGTAAACCACATTTTATTGTTCAGTCACTCAGTCGTGTCCAACTCTTTGCGATCCCATAGACTGCAGCACTCCAGACTTCCCAGTCCTTCACCATCTCCCAGAGCTTGCTCAAACCCATGTTCATTGAATCAGTGATGCCATCCAACCATTTCTTCCTCTGTCATCCCCTTCTGCTCCTGCCTTCTATCTTTCCCAGCATCAGGGTCTGTTCCAATGATTCAGCTCTTTACATTAGGTGACCAAAGTATTGGAGCTTCATTTTCAGCATCAGTCCTTTCAATGAATATTCAGGATTGATTTCCTTTAGGATTGACTGTTTTGATCTCCTTGCTGTGCGAGGGACTCTCAGGAGTCTTCTCCAGCACCACAGTTTGAAAGCATCAGATCTTTAGCGCTGAGCCTTTTTTTATTGTCCAGCTCTCACACCTGTTCTTGACTACCAGAAAAACCATAGCTTTGACTATATGGACCTTTGTAGGCAAAGTAATATCTCTGCTTTTTAATTCACTGTCTAGGTTTGCCATTGCTTTTCTTTCAAGGAGCAAGCATCTTTTAATTTCATGGCTACAGTCACCATCCACAATAATTTTGGAGCCCAGGAAAATAAAGTCTGTCACTGTCTCCATTTTTCCCCAACTATTTGCCATGAAGTCATGGGGCTGGATACCATGATCTTCATTTTTTGAATGTTGAGTTTTAAGCCAGCTTTTTCACTTTCCTCTTTCACCTTCATCAATTCCTCTTCCTTTTCTTTCATAAGTGTGATTAAGAATATGTTACTAAACAAGGCAATGTGTATAATCCTTACTTCATTTTTCTGGGAAACTAAATATTTTAATAAATTTGAATTTTATTAAGTTATCTGTATATATAATGTACACACACATATATAAAGTATTCATAGTTATACTCAGTGAAATCAATTTGTAGGTTTACTTTCCATTTAATTTTGCATTTTAATGGAAAAAGTTATATGTTATTCTAAAAAGCAAAAGGAGATCAGTCCTGGGTGTTCATTGGAAAGACTGATTTTGAAGCTGAAACTCCAATACTTTGGCCACCTGATGCGAAGAGCTGACTCATTTGAAAAGACCCTCATGCTAGGAAAGATTGAGGGCAGGAGGAGAAGGGGACGACAGAGGATGAGATGGTTGGATGGCATCACCGACTTGATTGACCTGGGTTTGGGTGGATTCCAGGAGTTGGTGATGGACAGGGAGGCCTGGCATGCTGTGGTTCATAGGGTTACAAAGAGTCAGACACAACTGAGTGACTGAATTGAACTGAACTGATTATAGCCCTCTGTTGATCAGAGCTGGAGTTGCTGGTTGCCCCAGGAAGGAGGTCTTGCACTTAGATAAGGTGGGTCCCTTCATGACTGAGCGACTGAACTGAACTGAACTGAAAAAGGAAAACAATGCATATATATGTACAAATACAAATATAAATATGTATGTGTGTCTGTTGGAGGTGCTTTTGCATTTTGCATGCAACCAAGCTCTGTCTAACAACACTTTTAAATGAAGGGCATTAGCTTAGGAATTCATATTTACCTTGGAAATAACATTTGTCAAAGATTGCTTACAAAAGGCATGTATTTGTTACCTTACTTCTCCACAGAAAATGTATCCTAGTGGTTGTCTTCTCCATTTGTAGTCACTTCACACTGACCATTTCAAGTTTGTGTTTTATCTTTCCTACAGTGTCATTGATGAAAGTCAATCCATTGCCCAGCACTTTCTCAGACTCTCTTGTCTTATTTTGTTAAGTTGAATAGTGGTGCTCAGGGTGAAACTGGCAAAACTGAGACATCTGTTTCTAATGTCTTCTCTTCCTTGACTCCAGGAAATGTCTCTCCTCATCTCCTGCCTCCTTCTCTGCTGTTCTTGATTCTATCGGAGACACATGAGTGTTTCCTTAGGCCCTGGAAGCCTAAATTCCTCAATGGGTACCCACATAAGTCTGCCTCTCACAGGCCTAGTTACCTGCCTTCTCCATGTTTCTCTCCATATAATATACCTTATCCCACATGGGGCTAGTTTCAACCAGCAGTGACATGGTATACAGAAAATGTAAATACTTTTTTACACAAATTACACAAAAAATATAAAATATGCTTGTTTGAAAATAGCATTTTCCAAAGTGATAAACTATATAATATCAAGTCTAGTAAATCCCCTGGTATAGAAGTATGAGGATAGAAGGTGAGGTGAGGGAAGTTTCTAAGAAGTTTGAGAAGTTTACCATCACAATGCATAACAACACATCAAAAGTCCTGGGTTTCAGTAACAAAAAATCTGTTTCAGCTTGCAAGTTCAAGGAGTTTTAAAAGGATTTATGCACAAAATTATTATTGTCATCTAACACCTTTTAATATCCTTACAAGAAAAATTACATGTGTATTCTTGCTCCAGTTAACAAAAAACCATTGCCTCTAATATTATGTGTTATGCCATTTATTCCATTCAGTGTAATGTCTAAACTAGTCTCAAAGAGAACCCAGATGGAGGCCTGGAGGAAATGAGCATTCTCACATACAAATCTCATAAATGTTACAGTTTATTGGGATGAGCTAAAATAATGAATTCTCAGCAAAATGGACTCCTTTGGACTCCCTTTTCCCCACAGCAGACATGCTCTGTTGGCAGCACTGGGGTTCTGCCTGTCCTGGGAGAAGAATGGTCATATCCCTTTCCCAAAAAGAAGCTTACCAAGCTTTCGTACTTCCAGCCATGTCACCTGGAACCCCAACCTTTAGCAAGCCATGTGACCTGCATCAAAGATTTAGATGTCAGGTACAACTGCTAACTTGGCCTCTGATTTCCTGGACTACAAATTATGTGACAATGGCTAGGAATCAGGCATGTCCAGTCACATTGCAGCTTCACAAGGAGAACCAGCCTGTGGACTCATGTGGAAACATGCCTCTATGTGGAGGCTTTAATGAAAATAATCGTATCCAGTCTGGTCTTGGCCTCTTGCACTGTCCACATGAGAGTTTTCTCTGCAGCTTGAATACCAGCAAAAATATCATCTCCTACAATATTGCGCTTTGTATTCTGATGAGAGCTTCACCACATTTTAACAGAACATTTCCTTCTTTTCCCAGGCTGACACAGAGCTTTGAGATGCATTTTATGTCCAATTGAAACCGCATCTTTTGGTTGCATAACTTTTTTTGTTTTCTTTTCTTTTATGAACTATCTCAAAGCATGTTTACCTAAAACTGAAATGTATGAACTACTCAGACAACCCTGATCTATTTTGGAATAGAGATATAAGAATAAAGCAAGGTAAAGTATAAAGTTAATTTAAACACACATACAATTCCAGTAGCTATCAGAAAGTTAGTAAAATTTGTGAAGAAATCTCCTATTCTCTCTGAATTTATAATGCTGAAGAATACAATTTTAATGATAACCTTTAAGATCAGTAATAAAATATAAATTTATGTAACATCTGTATCTTTAATATGTTCTGATTATTTTGTATTTGGTAATCTATTTGTGGTGTATATAAATTGATGTGGAAGTGTAGCAAAACATCAGAATTTGACTTGTATACTTTTTATTTTCTTGGGATACAATGTCCATGTCCCCAGAGAAATGTTTAAGTCATAGTTATAACTGATTCTAGAGCACTGAAAAAGCTATTAAGCCACATATTTACTTGGGGAAGCAGATATTCTTTTTTTTTCTTTTAATTGGAGGCTAATCACTTTACAATATTGTGGTGGTTTTTGCCATACATTCACATGAATCAGCCATGGATGTACATGTGTTCCCCATTCTGACCCTCCCTCCCACCTCTCTCCCCATCCCATCCCTCAGGGTCATCCCAGTGCACCAGCCCTGAGCACCCTGCCTCATACATCAAACCTGGACTGGCAATCTGTTTCACATATAATAATATACATGTTTCAATGCTATTCTCTCAAATCATCCCACCCTCGCCTTCTCCCACAGAGTCCAACAGTCTCTTCTTTACATCTGTGTCTCTTTTGCTGTCTCGCATATAGGGTCATCATTACCATCTTTCTAAAATTCCATATATATGCATTCATATACTGTATTGGTGTTTTTCTTTCTGACTTACTTCGCTCTGTATAATAGGCTCCAGTTTCATCCACCTTATTAGAACTGATTCAAATGCATTCTTTTTAATGGCTGAGTAATATTCCATTGTGAATATGTACCACAGCTTTCTTATCCATTTATCTGCTGATGGACATCTAGGTTGCTTCTATGTCTTGGCTATTGTAAACAGTTTCCTCTAGGAGTTTCATAGTTTCTGGTCTTACATTTAGATCTTTAATCCGTTTTGAGTTTATTTTTGTGTATGGTGTTAGAAAGTGTTCTAGTTTCATTCTTTTACAAGTGGTTGACCAGTTTTCCCAGCACCACTTGTTAAGGAGATTGTTTTTTTTCCAGGATACAGATATTCTAAGGAAATTTCTCTCATGCACATACAGATATACACATGAAAACATACACTTGTGGAATAAACATCCCCTCATTCTCTTTCATATTGGATTAACTCTTTCAAGTGAGGTCAATAAAGGAGGCTTCAAAGATGTCCTCTTATATTAGATTCAAACCTGGTTCCCAGGACATGAGGTGCAGCCAGGCAAGGACTGGTGTAGGAAATAAGAGAGGATGGGACTTCCCTGGTGGTGGAGTGGTTAGGACTTTGCCTTTCAATGCAGGAGGTGCAGGTTTGATCCCTGATTGGAGAACTAAGATCCCACATGCCTTTCAGCCAAAAAACAAACAAACAAACAAACAAAAACCCCAAATAGAAACAATATTGTAACAAATTCAATAAAGACTTTAAGAAATGACCCACATCAAAATAATCTTTAAAAAATAAAGGAGAGCATCAGGGGTTCAGTCTGAAGAGAAGGGAGACAAGTGCCTACTCATACATTCTTCCAGTGGGCTTCAAAAGGAAGGGATAAGGTTTGCAAGTGATGACTCAGGGAGAGCCTTCTACTTCCATGACTTTCAGAACAGAACATGTTCTCAGCAAGGGAGGGAAACTGGGCTCTCAAAACCTCAGAGCCAACTGCAAGTATCTGCTGGATCTCATACAGAAATAAGGGCTCAAATATTTCCTTTACTAACCTTTCCAAAGATATAGGATTCTTCTGAAATACTGAGACCCTATTATCATATCTGTATTCAATACATCCTTTTCTTTTATTCTGTCAAAGGTGAATAGAAATGAAATTTGATAACTGATTCCTTTGCTAGACTGACCATTTCCTTTTAACAAAATATCCTTGTCTGTAGTATTTACTAACAAACCTTTCCTGCTTTCTTTTTTATATGGTGCAATCACATCATTTTGACAGTATTTTAAGTTGACTGTTATTTGCATCTGATATCAAGCTCTTTTTGCTACAATGCCATCAAATTTCATTTGATCATTTAATATCATTACTTGTTCAGCTATTATATGTGCATTGAGGATGTTTACAAATGATATTTAAGACAGTGAAAGCAGAAGGGAAATGCTACTTATTTAGAACAGAAAAAAACGTTATTTCAAATTTGCCATCTCCATGTGAGCCTCAGATATCTGGGGAGTGACAAGTTTATTAACAGAGCAGGATTACATTACAAATAGCACTTAAATAATACAAATCATCATTCAAGAAACTCTGCTTTAGATCTGTACTTAAGATGATTTATTCAGGATGCAAAAGTACTTTCATTTGTCTCTATTCATCTTTGGTCTTACTTTTGAGAGCAGGTTACAAATCTAATTCTGCATGTTGTCAGCTACTTGAACCCAGCGCTTCCATTTACGAACTTGAACTTCAACTCTATATTGTCAGAAGAATAGCACATTATTTCAGTGCTAGCAGTGCGAGTCTATTTTAATGGAAACTATTCTATATTTATGATTTCAAATGAAAATCAATTATAAGTCCAGTATAAATCATAAATTGATTAATGTGGTTCTCTTGCCAGTTGAAGAGATTGTTAAGGGCTCAAGCTACAGAAGGCTGACTGCAGGGTTTTGATCAGTAATTTTTTTTAGAATTTTGAAGTAGTAAAAACTGTGGACATTAAAATTCTGTGGCAATGTTTTGAGCATTCAACAAGATAAAGGATCTAGTTATCAGGAGGCATTCTATTCTATTTACTGAATTCATTTCCCCATAATATTGCAGTAAGATATCTCTGTTGAAAAATACTTCGATATCTCTATTGAAAAATGTTTTTTTTTTCAATAGAGATATTACTTTATTATTTTATTATTACTGCATTACACATTTTCATGATTGTAACTTAGTTAACACCCCTTATTTGATTATTCAAAGAGAAAAGAATGATGTTATTTCTGGCTTTGTTAACCATGAGAGGACCCTTAAAGTTAGTGATGAACCAAAACACATCACTTTGTTAAAATTAATACAATAATCTACATGCTATAATTGTAATAGGAAAATGACAATGATTGTTCCATTTCAGTTTAATGAAAATTTATTTCCTTGAAAGTAAAAAATCTAAAAAGCCATACAAATATATTTTTCTGAATTATTCCTTCATATGTCAACCTCAGTCATTCATGTATCTATCATTATTTCAGCTCCTAAAGCCACCCCCAGGAAGGAGATCTTGAAACTTTCCAATGGTATTTCCTTTCCTTTCATAATAATCCCTCATAGTCATTTCTAAGTCCCTCAATTTCCATTCAACAATTGTATAGAGAGCTCAGGTCTACTTATAAGCTATGTGTGGATTGGCAAAGTTTTCTTATCCAAAATGAAAGAAGCAAGAGAGAGAGAGGGAAGGGAAGGGAATAAGAGAAGGAAGGAAAAATAAGGACATAAAGAAAGGATGGAAGGATGGATGAATGGAAGGAGACAGGGAGGAAGAAAGAAAAAGATCAGAGGGAAGGAAGGAAGGAAAAAAGAAAGGCAGGAAGGAAGGAATAAAAATAACACATAGTACAGGGTTTTATGAGAATTTTTTAAAATAATTATTTACAGTACCTGGCACATCGTAGGAATAAATAATAAATATCACTGTTACTGTTAGGTACTGGACAAGTGTTTGAAATGGAATATGAGGTTCTAAAAATTCTTATTATATCCCATAGCCTAGCTTCCCTATTTGTCTTCTAACTCTTGCTTATTAATGAACTGACCATCTCAGGTTGGTATAACCATGCGCTTCATTTAGCAAGGTTCTGCTTTGACTAAAGACTATGTGCGGGAAAAAAAGAAACGTGTTAAATCCTTGCTTTGATTACTGTAGAGAAAACAAACAGGAAGCAATATAGGCATTTATGAAAATTTTGTACATAAATTTTTTTTGTCTCAAGAATCATAAACCCAAGAAAAAATATTTGTTCAAGGGCCTGACCATGATTAGTAGTACCAAAAATGATCAGATGTGTGAAAAATGCAGATGTGTGAGAAAACGATGATCAGAGAGCATAGTTATTCAAGGAAAGGGCTTGGAGGAAAAGTTTAGATCCCACCTTATACATAGCAGGATAATCCTATCAACAATAAAGAAATTTTTTAGACCTGATTTCCCCTCAGGTCTAGAGCTAAAATATTACTTCTTAATTTTGGTTGATTAGACCTAAAAATTGCTCTGAGGGCCTCCTGGCAAGGGTAGTGTGTCTGACTCCAGATCAGAAGTTTGCAGTGTTCAAATCACATCTGGGTCATGTTCAAATCACATCTGGGTCAAAGGGTTATTTTAAGCTTCCTTGGTGGCTCAGATGCAGAGTCTGCCTGCAATGCAGTAGACCTAGGTTCAGTCCCTGTTTCAGAAAGACCCCCTGGAGAAGGGAATAGCAACCTACTCCAGTATTATTACCTGGAGAATCCCATGGACAGAGGAGCCTGGCAGGCTATAGTCCATGGGGTCACAAAGAGTCAGACACGATGGAGTGACTAACACAAACACATACAAATTGCTATTTAAATCAGTCAGTGAAAACATTTTGTTGAGAGATGTTAAACCTTTATATTGTGAGGAATGAGGGAGGGGAAATGACTTCATCTGGATGGAATAAATACATTTTTTCTTACTTTATAATTTTATTTCAGTTGGAGTTCTGCACATACACACAAAAAACTATGAATGGAGGTTAAATCAATACACATAATTGTTCATCACAGTTTTCAAAAGCACAATTCTCCTTCTTTCCCAAATAACCTAGTGTCAGTTATTGGCTGCTTGACCTGTAGCCCAAGTATCCATCTGGACTTTCAAGTTCATTATTTACCACGCGAAGCAGGCATTTCAGGTGGACTTGTTCAGTTACTGTTAATCACTGCAACATCTTTTATCTTTCAGCCATAGCTGCACCATACAAACCTTTGCATTGTCTTTGATCTTCCAATCACTTTTGACCCAGTTGACAAGCTATGAGAATAAACTAAGCTGTCTAATGAGGCTAATTATGGAAGTTCTAAATGGCCTGTAATTTAACTCTCCTATTCTACTGAAAGTTAGTAAAACTCTCTTCTTACAAGTTAGGTAATAGGATATTAACATGGTTATCCCTTACCTTTTTATTTTTTTTAACTTCTCGAGACTAGTTTTGCCTCATTTAGATATTTGACTCCATGACATGGAGAACACAAAGTTTAGAACAAAATTTCTATGTCAAGTTTTTTAGATGAGTTATGAACCCTTACATAGAAAGTAGAAACTAAACATATTGATTTGCAAGGTATAATCTGTAGCTAATCTAAAAAGACTATGGAGTAGGGCCACCTCAGTAATTCTTGAATTACCAATTCTCTTTCCAATTCTTGAATTCTGAGTTTAAGCCAATGCTAGTGATGCGAGGTGATAAATGAGGACCACTTGTTCCTGAGTTGCTGGGCACTGAGCTCAGCTGCGTTCCCTATTCATAGTGTACGTTGTATTATACTGTGATTGATGAGGTGCCCCACCTAAAATTAGGCTGACCCCAGGGGATGCAAAGTGTATATAAATCAGGAAAGGAGGCCTCAGGAAGAGTCTATGTAACCCTCCTTACTCAGAATTAATGATTTGCAATTGTGCGTCCACTAAACTTCTGTCTTATCATTAAAAATAGTGTGGATTTCCCTGCTGGGTACACTCACTTAGCTGCTACCATCTGTATCTTTTTATGAGCAAGCATACTTGATTTACTTAGAGCATCTGTGTCAGTCTCCCTTTGTCTAAATCTCTAATTTACATTAGTAGATGTTCAGGTCTCTAATTATTTCAACACAATTCCTACAAATTGAATAGTATGTGTATTTCTATTTTGATTTTACATTGGGGAAACTCTATCATAGACTGATTTAGTTACTTGAGATCTTAATATAGGTAAAAGGCAAATCTGGGATGAAAGGGAAGGTTTAAGTATTCAAGCCCAGCACACTTTCCAAAAACCCTATCGTCTATATGGAGAACATAACTTCTAAATTGAGTCTGCAGCATTGTTGGAAAGATCAAGAGCAGTGATACATGCCAAAATGTTTGTTTTTTTCAACATAAAACTATTTGAGGTTTGTAGCACTTCCCCTTGCCTTCACTTATGACCCCTAAATACAGCTTGTGATGAAACTAAAAAAAAAAAAAACGGAAACAACTTTACTTTATTTCTATTTTGTTATTTTGAAAGTATGTAAGCTAAAATATGACTATGATATTAAATATAACCTAAAAAATGATGAGGTGGAACATGAGGGATGGGTGTATTACAAGGAAAACATACCATTGAGAAAAATAGGAAATCAGATAATGATGATACCATAAGTATTAATATTGGCTTAAGACCCGTGCTTTTACAGGGAAAATTGAATAAGGCAAGGATAAAATTACACCAAAAATAAACTCATGCTGGAAAGCCCTGTTTCAAAAGAGTCAACTGATACAGATTAATCTAATAATGCTGAATCAAAAGCCATATACCTCAATACAGAATTTTAAGGATTAAGTTATGAGGCAAAAGTAATCTCTTCTTTTAAAGATTTTCCTGAATATTTTCCAAGAAAACTTATTTAAGAATCTGATTATCCATTGGTTACCTTTTAAAATACTCCTTCACAAGTCAAATTAAGATAATAAATACAAAGTGTACTTATTTTGCTACCAGTGTTGGCTTCTTTATATTGTTAAACTTTTACTCCATCAGCACATAGTACCCTGTGTGAGCCTTTATGTTAAGCATGGGAAAGTCGAGGAGATGGAGAAAGCCCTTAAGGTGCTGACATTAGAAGATTTAAAAGCATAAATAACTGTATCTTTTACCCAGCTGACTGTTTAGCATCGTATATGTCATAATCCAAGTTTATCTTAACCACCATTCAACTTAAGCACAAGTATATAACTTAAAATTCAATAATTTGTGAAAAAATACATACCCACTCACTTATACAATATATATGTATGTATACATATTATATATTGTGTCTATATATTATATATTTATGTGTATATATACAATATATATTTATAAATGTATAAAATATATACACATTTGCTTATATCTATATAAATAAATTATATAAAATAAATTTATATACATTATTTATATTTAATAAATAAATTATATATATATATATATAGGGCTTCCCCTGGCGGGTCAGCTGGAAAGAATCCACCTGCAATGCAGGAGACCTCAGTTCAATTCCTGGGTTGGAAGTTCCCCTGGAGAAGGGATAGGCTACCCACTCCAGTATTCTTGGGCTTCCCTGCTGGTTCAGCTGGTAAAGAATCCGTCTGCAATGAGGGAGTCCTACATTTGATCCCTGGGTTGGGAAGATGCCCCAGAGGAAGGCATGGCAATCCATTCCAATATTCTTGCCTGGAGAATCCCCATGGACAGAGGAGCCTGGCAGCTACAGTCCATGGGGTTATAAAGTCAGACAAGACTGAGCGACTAAGCACAGCACATATGTATTATATACATGCATATTATATATACACAATATATATTGTGAAAATAAATAAGAGGGAGCATGGACCTCTGATTCTGAGTCACAAATCACAGGTAAAGACTTGGTGCTGCTCCCTAGGCAAACCTCTGATACCATCCAATCCTAGTCACTCAGTTGTGTCCGACTCTGTGACCCCATGGACTGTATAGCCCACCAGGCTTCTCAGTCCATGGAATTCTCCAGGCAAGAGTACTGGAGTGGGTTGCCATTTCCTTCTCCAGGGGATCTTCCCGACCCAGAGATTGAACCCAGGTTTCCTGCACTGCAGGCAGACGCTTTACCATCCGAGCCACCAGGGAAGCCCTCTGATACCATAAGTAGATGCATATTACCTCTCAGATTTCTTTACTCTCCTCAGAGTATTAGTTAAATAATGTATTTCAGTTCCCCTCCACCACTTTTGAAGAGATAGCATGTTGAAATAAAAATACAAATATAAGATCAAAGACATAATGTCTTAAACATGAGCACCTCCAGTCTAAACCTTGTATGTTTCATTCCTGAAATGCAACTGAACTGTATATTTACCTTTACAAGTACCAACATGAATTTTTTCTAATTATCCAAATGGAAAGAGTTGAAACTTTGAGATGGATTTACTTACTCTAATCTAAATCTGGTTTTTAAGTTACACTAGATGTCATAATATATTTCTTCAGGGTACTATCCCCCTTAATGATCTAT
This sequence comes from Ovis aries, assembly GCF_016772045.2. Taxonomy (NCBI): domain Eukaryota; kingdom Metazoa; phylum Chordata; class Mammalia; order Artiodactyla; family Bovidae; genus Ovis; species Ovis aries. The sequence continues at coordinate 65,839,701 of NC_056063.1, forward strand.
CCTCAGAATGAAAGATATCTTAAAATTGTCATGGTATCTTCTCACTGTATCATACCCATGTCTCTATAATTATACATATGGATATGAAGCCATTAGTTGATCCCAACCCTAAAGTCATTTTTATCTCTGTACTCAAGTTTTAGAAACGAACACGTTTCTACATTGTGCCAATTGAACCAGATTTTCCATTATCTAAAGCCAAACACATTCAAATTGATCCACAGATTTTCCCAAAAGAATAATCATCACTTCCAAAAGCATGTGGTGCTGGCTAGAGGCGAAGAGGTAAGCACTTGGAACTGTAAACTGGCTCCAGGTAGAAGGAGTCAACTATACCTGATGAGCTGAAGTCCAACTCAGTAGGAAGGATACAGTCAGCAGATGGTATCACAAGTAAACATTTGGCCTCCTGACCGTTCAACACAATGGCATGAAGGGGCCTCTACGGGCAGCACTCTGAAACTCAGCAGAGCAAGTGATAAATCTGTCACCATATTCTGTCCCAGCTCCAGAGTCAGCGTTGAGGAAGAATTATTCCTTTCTTAGAAGGGGGGGACAGATAAGGGCAAAGCAAAAAGCTACCCTTAGACATGTCCTGCTACTAGCTGGATGGCAAAAACAGGACTTGGACCCTATTAATGACAGAGGGGCTTGCCTGTCGTTCAGACAGTGAACAGTCTGCCTGCAATGCGGGAGACCTGGGTTTAATCCCTGGTTGGAAAGATCCCCTGAAGAAGGGAATGGCAACCTACTCCAGTATTCTTGCCTGGGGAGTCCCATGGACAGAGGAGCCTTGTGGGCTCCTACACATTCTATACGGGCGCAGAGACTCAGACACGACTGAGAAACTAACACTACACTACTAATGACAGAGGGAGGAGGGAGAGAGACAGGGAGGGAGGAGGGAGAGAGACAGGGAGGGAGGAAGACCTGAAGTGAACAAAGATACAAGCGATGTTAAACAGAGGGCAGGTTTAAATGGGGTAGGAGTTATTCTTGTAGGAAAAAAAAAAAAAAAAAAGAATTCCTTTTGACATTGGATTATTTGGGCATTTTAAATCCCTCTTAACTAAAGTCAGGCTTGGTCCTATCCCCTAGAGCACCAACATTTCTTCAATAGAGGGCCAGGAAATTGAGAAATGAGATACTGGTAGGTCCTAAAATGATGAAAGAATTATCCAGAAAATTCCTCATTCTTGAGTAACTACTTAACCTTTATCAAGTTGATACTTAGAACTCACTTATCCCATTTCTTCAGCTGTTCATAGCTGTGTAGTTAATACTATTACTTCACTTTTATCCAGCTGATCTGCCTTAGGAGACTTGGACCTAAAGAATACCTTAAAATGTAAAAAGTAGATTGAATCCTGAAAGAAGTGCACAAAACAGCATGGGGATAACGTATAATCAAGGACACAAGTTGTTCCTCCTCTTATTTCTACATTTGCTGCGCTCCTACTTGTAGCAGAATCAAAGTATGTGAACTACAACTAAAACTACTAACAGGAAAAAAAAGAGCTTAAAAAATCGTCTGCATTTAAACTAACTTCATGGTAGGCCACCATCCTGCGAGGATGATAAGACCTAGATAACTATCATTGTTTAAAATGATATTTCAAATTAATCTCTTCTGCATGAGTTCTGCATTATTATCCAGACCATTCGAAGTTCAAGCCCCTATCAAAGTTATTTCTCCCATTCTGTCCCTACTTCTTAACAAGGCAGTTTGATTCAAGAGTATAACAACACGCCATTCACAGGCTTCCTGATCGTTTCTGCTGTATGCTTGTCTTGTATACACCACCTGGTCTCCTAATGGTGAATTCAGAGGCTGGAGAAAGAGGTGGAGTGTTAGCACTGACTGTATGCAATTGTAGCTCCCAGGATCAAAGCTATTTTTCTGGTCCATTGACCCCATCCTTAAATTTTCAGGCACTATACACCTCTGATTCACAGTCATAAGGTCTGTATGTTGCTTCAGTTAAAATGGCGATTTTTCAGCTTCAGAATCTCCTCACCCCTCAAGATGGCAGCTTCATGAGAGACATGAAATCTCTCATCTCAGCTACTTTCTGATCCTTTGAAGGTGTCACTAAGAACTTCTAAGTCTAGCATATGTTGTTGAAAGTCCACAGGAAAGTAGGGCTGTTACTACTGGTTTTTCCATTGGATCACCAACCTTTCCCAGAGTCATCATGTGCCCTGCAGTCAGACACTGTGGCTTTCAACCACAAGTTGGTGACAAGAGTCAACACATACATTTCTCACACCCTGTCTTGTTGAGGTTTCCATTCCTTCGTGACTCCTCTCAAAACCTAGTAAAGGGACCTTGCTTTGATTTGTTGAGAGATAAGAAGTAGTGATGGGAAAATTCCTCTGCATCATATCCTCAATCTTCTCAACTCTCTGCTTAAATGCAAACTAAAATTTATAAATTTCTAAGCTTTCTTTTTATACATATTTCATTTAGGAGAGGACGGTTAGGTTGTCATCTTTATATGGACTGAAAAAAAACAGCAAAAAAAGACCTTGTTATTTCTCTTCATATTCTTTTTTATCAGTCTCAAGCCTTTTCAAGTTAGTAAAATATATCTTCAAAGCCTTGGAGGGAAAAAAATTGCAAAACAAAAAAAAATGAAAGAGAGAGGGAGAAAGAGATATGATTCACATATTTTAAAAATATTATTTGCATTTCATTAGTAAAGTGCATTTACAACCTTCTTGAGTAGTCCAATAAGCTCATTAAATTATAAACTATTTCTCTTATCAAATTCACCAATTATTAAACATTTGAAAGATACATAATATATTAAGCCCTCATTTGGGCTATTGATCACTTCCTCATACATGTAATTCTTGTATCTACTAATTTTACTTTCTCTGGACATTTCTTCTCTTGTTCTTCTTGGAGGGCATCTCATTTTCAAACACCACATCTCAAGTCCTGAGTTTCAAAATTATGTGTGTATTACCAGTTAAGATATACAGCTGAAACTTCAAAATTAACAAGTCAAGGCTCTAATGAGTATTTGACTCATTTTAAAAGACCCTGATGCTGGGAAAGATTGAAGGCAGGAAGAGAAGGGGACAATAGAGGATAATATGGTTGGATGGCATCACTGACTCAGTGGACATGAGTTTGAGTAAACTCCAGGAGCTGGCGATGGACAGGGAGGCCTGACGTGCTACAGTCCATGGAGTTGCAAAGAGTCAGGCACCACTGAGAGACTGAACTGAACTTATAATGAATATAGTAACAGTCATACTCAAAATACTTAAATTAAAATTTAATTTTTATAATATTTTATCTATAGCTAGTTTTAAAAATAGTGCTGAAAGGTATATAGAAAATTATGACTCCCTCACATTACTACTCAACATCCCCAAATTCTATTCCTTATTGTCAGTCATTTCCTAGTTTTTAGCTACTCTTATTTACTTCCATATTTCCATAAAATAGGCTTATACAGCTATGTCTTAGATTTTTAATCTTTGGCATGTATTACTGTTCAAAATTATTTATACCTCATATCTCCCACCATGTTATAGAATAAAAATAAATGGTTCTATTGCTAGCACCATTGATATCTGAGATTTTTGCTACTTGCAGTCAAAAGCAATCTTAAATGATACATACATGTGTGTGCTTAGTCACTCAGTCATGTTTGACTCTTTGTGATCCCATGGATTATAGCCCACCAGGTTCCTTTGTCCATGGGATCCTCCAAGCAAGAATACTGAAGTAGATTGCCTTGCTATCCTCCAGGGATCTTCCCAACCCAGGGATCGAACCCTGGTCTCCCACACTGCAGGTGGATTTTTTACCATCTGAGCCACCAGAGAAGCCCTAAATGACACATGATAACACTTATTTGAGAAATTGCATCAGCCAAAAGGGGCTATGGTTTTTCCAGTGGTCATGTATGGATGTGAGAGTTGGACTGTGAAGAAAGCTGAGTGCTGAAGAATTGATGCTTTTGAACTGTGGTGTTGGAGAAGACTCTTGAGAGTCCCTTGGACTGCAAGGAGATCCAACCAGTCCATTCTGAAGGAGATCAGTCCTGGGTGTTTTTTGGAAGGACTGATGCTAAAGCTGAAACTCCAATACTTTGGCCACCTCATGTGAAGGGTTGACTCATTGGAAAGGACTCTGATGCTGGGAGAGATTGGGGGCAGGAGGAGAAGGGGATGACAGAGGATGAGATGGCTGTATGGCATCACCAATGGACATGAGTTCGAGTAAACTCCAGGAGTTAGTGACAGACAGGGAGGCCTGGCATGCTGCAATTCATGGGGTCACAAAGAGTGGGACACGACTGGGCGACTAAACTGAACTGAACTGAACCCAATAAAGTAGTCCCATCCTTCAAAACTTAACCTAGAATCCTCTCTTCCTGTGAAGTCTACACCATCACAATTGTTACCCTACACACACGTACACACCACACACACACACATATTATATTTGTATTCTCTTCTGCCATAACACCACAGGGATACTTTTATCATTGCTTTCTCATTAAAATTGTTAACCACTTATGTGACTTTCCTCAGAGACCTTAACTACTCAATAGTGTAGTCCATGCTATTCAACATTTTATCATTATGAGTAACTATGGAGGATTTTCAGAAATTATTCAGTACACATCTGCTGAGTTGAATTTTTCAGAATCCCTGGTTCTGGTACTTGCTAATCTTTTATTTTATACCTCAAGCTCTTTGCTTGATATGTGCTTCACACTTCTATCATAAATAGCAATTTGTTACAGCAAAAATCTTAGAAATTGATAGGGTGCATTCCACTTAGGGCGACATCATAATTTTTAATAAGAAAGAAAGGTTCATACACAGTTTGAAACTTCTGTCCTCCAGATGATTCTAATAGTCTGTCCTCATAGCGTCCCCTAGATATTCCCACTCTTCTAACTATCTCACCAAAAGACAATGATGTGTGGAATCCCCCATTTATTTCTCTGTAAAAGTTCTCTTAGCGGGCTCAAAGGAAACTCTCTCCAATTGGACTCTCATGCACTTTAAACCCCAAATTTAAAAAATGTTTTAAAAACCAATTACCTTTCCTTCAAATATTATCATTGTTAACAAAACTGTAATGTAACTATTCACTCTGCTCAGAACCTTGTAAATCTTACTTAGGCTTCTCTCTTTCCATTATTCATTGTATGTAATACATTGTCAAAATGAAAATCAGATCATACAACTTTCCTGCTTAAAAGGCTTTGGAGACACATAGGAAAAAAACACAATAAATCTTTTCGTTCCAACTCTGACTCATTTTCCAAAGAGTTATTTCAAAGAGTGGCTCAGTTTCAAAGCTGGGTGGATAAAGGTGATGCAATGCAAGATGTCAACTCACAAACAGCATTTAAACTCGCCTAGACAGATGGATTCTCATTGTGAAAAAGAGTACCACCAAAAATGGCTGTGGTCCAGCAATGTGAATAATGTGGAATCCTATGAAGGCTTGTGGACTTTCCTGGTGGCTCAGATTGTAAAGAATCTGCCTGCAATGCAGGAGACCAAGTTTCAATCCCTGGGTTGGGAAGATCCCCTGGAGAAGGGAATGGCAACCCACTCTAGTATTCTTGCCTGGAGAAGCCTGGCTGGCTACAGTCCAAAGCGTCAGACACTACTGAGTGACTAACACTTTCACTTTCAGGAAGGTTTGTACTTCCGCCTCAGGGCTTCCTCACTGAGTCCTGTGTTACAGCCCAGTCTCATCAAGATTATGCAAGCTCATGGGCAAAGGTGTTGAGTTTTGAATACCCGATTGGCCTTCTTGCTGTTTTTTCACCTTTGGGAAAGGGATAGGATCAATTCTAGATCTCACTCTTAATGAGCAGCTGAAGTTTGTCACTCAGCTTTATGTCAAGGCACTCTCCACCATGGTGAGATGGAGCTCACTGCCCCTTCGCCCCCTTGTCCACACTCCATCACAATGAGATACCACAGGAATTAAGCTTATGACCTAAACAAGCCTGAGTGTCAGCCTTACAATAGGAGTAGCATGGAGAACAGATGACAGGAAAGAATGAATACCTGGTTGTCCCAAGCTATCTGTACATTTAAATAAGTCATCCAACCTTAAGATCTTAGTTTTCTGAATGTTGAGCCTTAAGCCAACTTTTTCACTCTCCTCTTTCACTTTCATCAAGAGGCTTTTTAGTTCCTCTTCACTTTCTGCCATAAGGGTGGTGTCATCTGCATATCTGAGGTTATTGATATTTCTCCTGGCAATCTTGATTCTGGCATCTGGTCCCATCACTTCATGGGAAATAGATGGGAAAATAGTGGAAACAGTGTCAGACTTTATTTTGGGGGGTTCCAAAATCACTGCAGATGGTGATTGCAGCCATGAAATTAAAAGACACTTACTCCTTGGAAGGAACGTTATGACCAACCTAGATAGCATATTCAAAAGCAGAGACATTACTTTGCCAACAAAGGTCCATCTAGTCAAGGCTATGGTTTTCCAGTGATCATGTATGGATGTGAGATTTGGACTGTGAAGAAAGCTGAGCACCCAAGAATTGATACTTTTGACCTGTGGTGTTGGAGAAGACTCTTGAGAGTCCCTTGGACTGCAAGGAGATCCAGCCAGTCCATCCTAAAGATCAGTTCTGGGTATTCATTGGAAGGACTGATGTTGAAGCTGAAACTCCAATACTTTGGCCGCCTCATGTGAAGAGTTGACTCATTGGAAAAGACCCTGATGCTGGGAGGGATTGGGGTCAGGAGGAAAGGGGGACGACAGAGGATGAGATGGCTGGATGGCATCACTGACTCGATGGACATGAGTTTGGGTAAACTCTGGGAGTTGGTGATGGACAGGGAGGCCTGGAGTGATGCAATTCATGGGGTCACAAATAGTCGAACACAACTGAGTGAATGAACTGAACTGAACTGAACCTTAAGGTAGGAGTGAGGGTGAAGAATTTCCTGAATCTAGGAAATCTCAGCCACCCAGTCTCTACAAACAGCCTCAGTACTGATGCAGGCTCTTCATTCACACTCACCCACGATTTCGCCCATGCAGTCGTGAACCCCACAGTTCCACTCCTCTGATGGAAAGCCACACCAAGGGAGCAGCTGAATATGAATGCTCATAAACATCTTGGAAGTACCAAATCATCTAAAAATCCTCAATCTAAAATAGACTTTTTTTCCTCCAGAACAGAGATTATTTTTAAATGAATTGTGACATACTGCTTGAGTCTTTATTCTTAGCATACAATGAAACATAATAACCAATTATATACAGCCACTTTTATGTTGGCTCCATTAACTTTTCCCCTCTTTCACCTTCAGTTCAGTTCAGTTCAGTCACTCAGTCATGTCCAACTCTTTGTGACCCCATGAGCCGCAGCACACCAGGCCTCCCTGTCTATCACCAACTCCTGGAATCCACCCAAACCCATGTCCATAGTGTCGGTGATGCCATCCAACCATCTCATCTTCTGTCATCCCCTTCTCTTCCTGCTCTCAATCTTTCCCAGCATCAGGGTCTTCTCAAATGAGTTAGCTTTTCACATCAGGTGGCCAAAATGTTGGAGTTTCAGCTTCAACATCAGCCCTTCCAATGAACACCCAGGATTGATCTTCTTTAGGATGGACAAGTTGGATCTCCTTGCAGTTTAAGAGACTCTTAAGAGTCTTCTCTAACACCACAGTTCAAAAGTATCAATTCTTCAGCACTCAGCTTTCTTCACAGTCCAACTCTCAAATCCCTTAGCTACGTTATTATCTTTCACTCCAGCTGCTACACATTTCTTTCTCTTACTTTATTTCTGTTAATGACATTCATCTAACAGTTGTCATCCAGTCACTAAGTCACGTCCGACTCTGTGACCCCATGGTCTGCAGAATGCCAGGCTGAAAATTCAGGGAAAAAGTCAGATTTTGAATGAAAAAACTCCTTATTTAACTCTGTCAGACATTCTGCCTGGAAATAAATATACCAGTGTCCTCAATTTAGGATTTATGGATTGACTTCAAAATGGCAATATATCCCCTAAATTATATGAAAAGTAATTATGAATATTCATATGCAATGTTTTTCTTAGGGTGATAGCTCAAATATTTCAAAATATTCTCAACTGTGCTTTTTACAAAAGTGTATTCCCACTGAAACCTGGAATACAAGATATACACTTGCTAAGAATAGTCAGTATTATTTTAGATAAGCATAATACCTCTGTAAATTTGGGCTTACAGTGTATCTTCCATGACAATATTAAAATTTATCTTTCTAAAATCTTCTTTTTAGGATAGTACTGAAAAAAAATGACCTTATAGCTTCCCTATCAAAGTCTCAGTGAATTTGGACAGATTCATTGTTTAAACTCACTCATGCTGAGAGCACAGTTATAAAAACCATATCTTCAAAACAAAGTCATAAAGCTTGTTGTTGAAAATTCATGCTAATGACCCAATAAGATTCAGATAGTTTTCACTGTGAATTACCTTTTTTTTTTTTCATGTTCAGGCTTTTTAAAGCAATATATATTTTAAGTGGAGCATATTATTCTATATATTTACAAATTTTGACAAGCTTATTATCCAACCTTATTCATGACACATCAGTGTTTTCAGAATACTCTTTTTTCTCAATAGGTTTAAGTCTGAAAGTTTAAGTGACTTCTATTCATAATAATAGAATAAGTAAATTATGGAGCTGGGTTTCACACCAAGCTATTTTCATATCAAATCTAGCCTGTTTTGTTCATAACCACTCTGGCTTCTAGGACAGACAGAGGCGAATAAACTATTTTTTTATTGCCTCCAGGAGATACTCATATTCCTAATATTTTGTTAAGAAGACCACTCAAGATAGAGAAACAACATTGTATGGTATCATAATGCAGGAAAAAGGTAGCACAAGTTAATTTTCAAGGTAACTGTTTGACTTAATTAAAAATAATGTATGTGTACATATACACACATAAACACATCCTTATACGGTTTTGATACAGGATTTTAAAACAAAGATACTTAACATTCTTCAACAGAATTATTGAGACACTCTGTCTTTCTTACGATGAACCAGAAGCATGGTTCCAATGATTATTGGTGGTGGTGGTGGTGCTCAGTTGCTCAGTGGTGTCCAACTCATTGAGACCCCATGGACTGTGGCCTGCCAGCTCCTCCGTCCATGGAATTTTCTAAGCAAGAATACTGGACTGGGTTGGCGTTTCCTACTCCAGGGGATCTTCCCCACTCAGGGATGGAAACTGCGACTCCTATGTCACCTGCATTGGCAGGAAGATTCTTTACCACTGAGCCACCTGGGAAGCCCTGCTAATAGCTTATTTTGCTGTTAACCAAGGGAAATCCAGATAACTAAACTTGATAAATGAGTTAACTTAGTTTCATGTATTTAGAAGAATTGAAGGTAAAGTTCATGAGTTGTCAAGAGACATGGCTTTATACAATTCCTATTTATGGTTAATTGCATCTACAAGGCATTACTATTATACTATATCATGCAAAGTTTGGGAAATATAACTATTAATAGTATTAAGGATTATAGAAGACAACATAGGACAGATTATCTTTTCCACTCCAAACGAATTGATTTTTTTTCCATCTTTCTCATCACAGAACTCCATGTATTCTTTTGACTATCATAGAAATGAATGAAATATACATATTACCCCAATCCTTTTGATCAAATTGTGGAAATGCTACTAACAGGAAAATCTCCATTTTAGCTTACGTTCTATTAGTATTTCTCAAAATGGGAGTTAGTAATATTTAGGGTCTCTCTATTGGTCCACAAGATGATTCTTGTAATATATTGTTTATGTTATGATAGAGTACATTTTATTTTAGACATCTAAATATTTAAGTTATAACAATTTTCCCTCATTCTCTTCCCATTTTATATATACATGCCTGGTATATGGTAAGTAATAATAAATATTTATGATTTTTAAATTTTTATAAAATGTGGATAGTAAACAGCACACATTTAAAGTTTTTATTCTCCTGAAAATATTTATTGTGATTATTGAAAGCATGCAAACTATTTTGTTCCTACCAAAATGTTTGGCAAGTATATTTAAATGATGTATTATTGCTCAATACATATTTAAAAGACCTTCAGTTATTCGAAGGAACCAAAAATGTTCGAGGAAATAAGTATATTTATTGCGCTTTTGTTGTTTCTGTTACATGTACATTAGAGGCATTTGTTAGATTTGCAGTTCTTCTACAGCAATGATGAATTTAATGTAAGCATATGTCAAGAATGAGATATTTGTAAGGAGGCCCTCATGAGATGGGGGCTTAATTCCAGAAGTCATAATTCCAACAGTGATAGTCTTCTAACCAACCCCTTTCTACCTCTTGGATGATCTTGAGTGCTGGTCTGAAAGCACAGGTCTCAGGAGCTATAGCAAATAAGCAGCTCCTAACTGCAGAAACTCCCTGTAAGATGGAAACTGAATCAGTTAACAGGCCACTGAGGGAAACATTTGTCCTAGGGCTTGGCTTATTCTTAGTCATATTTCACATGTTTGTTTTCCTTTAGAAGACACAGTGCCCTGTTGAATTATGCCCTAGCCTGAGGCAAAAGGAAAAATCAATAATACTGATCACACCTTAATTTTAAAATTTTATAATGTGTTCATCATGTTCTGTATTTTGTAGTTATTTTTATTTTTTAAATATTACATTAAAATATTGCTTACCTTGATTTCTAAAGGTTTTTTTGGTTCCTCCAGTTTGGCATTTGAGGCAGATGCTGAGTCGCCTCAGTCGTATCCAACTCATTGTGACCCAAGGGACTGTAGCCCAGCAGGCTCTTCTGTCCACTGGATTCTCCAGGGAAGAATACTGGAGTTTTTGCCATGCCCTTCTCCAGAGGATTTTCCCAATCCAGGGATCAAACTCACATCTTTTATGTCGCCTGCATTGGCAAGTGGATTCTTTACCACTAGCACCACCTGGGAATTCCCTGAAGTAGCTACCCTACAATATCTGTTGATTAAGTACTGACCCAACATCTTTGGGTTGAAACCTAGGAATCCGTATTTTTTAAACAATGATTTTAAAGTATGGTCTACAAACTCTTGCATCAGAAGTTGCAGAATCACCAACAACTCATTTGCCACACTCTAGATCTGTCTTTATGTTAATAAGAGAGCTTCTTATGTAGAGCTCCTTTTGTATCTCTTTCAAAGCTTAAATTAATAGGAAGGCTTGAGTGCATTTGATTAAATATATATTGACATTACTATAGAATCTAGACAAGTGGTATTCAAAATCCTGTTCCCCAAAGAAGTCATTGCATCTTTGTTTTTTTTTTTTTTTTTCCAGTCTCTTTGCTAGGACTTTTCAAACTGTCATCATTTTTAGTTTGAAATACCTATAAAAGCAAAAAAGCCAGGGGCAAAGTAAAATGAAACATTGTACTTTGCTATTAGTATAATGTGAGTATCAATTATACATAGTCAAAATATGGTGTTTGAAAACACTTTAAAGTTTGTTATTCATTTAAAAATATTTATGAAATATTTCTTGAATACTCATTTTGGGGTGAGATTACAAAATAACGATTATATATATTAGGAAATAAGAAGCAATCTAAGCTGAGGTCTGGTAACATAATGCTCAAAAAATAAACCCAGAGGAACTATAAAATATTTATTAATTCAAAACCAAGTTAGGTACTCTAAAGTTTCTAAGGCTTCATGAGACCTCATTAATGCATGGAAAATTTGGCTGTAAATTTATTGTTTCCAATTTAGAAACTACAGGTAACATGTAAAAGTCAAAAACTTATGCAGGAAGCAAATGCAAATCTGAAATACTTTCACATCACAAATTGCAAGATCCTTAAAGAGTTTGCACAGCATAGTGGATTGTGGCAAATCATGAAGATTGTTGGTTAAAAGGTGAGACACTTAACAGAGCATGAAGTACAGAGGCATAGAATTAAATATCAATGATGTTAACATTAAAAAAATTAAATATTAGGAATTGACACTCAGTTGAATTGGGCTTCCCTGGGGCCTCAGACAGTAAAGAATCTGCTTGCAATTGAGGAGATCCAGGTTCGGTCCCTGGGTTGGGAAGATTCCCTGGGGGAGGGCATGGTTACCCACTCCAGTATTTTTCCAAAGGAGCCTGGTGGGCTACAGTTACAAAGAGTTGAACTGTTGAATTGGAAATTCTCATGCTCTTCTTGTTCTATAAAACACTAATTCTAAGGACTTTAGGAAATCTTATAATTACTCAAATCTTTGTGATTGCAGCCATGAAATTAAAAGATGCTTACTCCTTGGAAGAAAAGTTATGACCAACCTAGATAGCATATTCAAAAGCAGAGATATTACTTTGCCAACAAAGGTCCATCTAGTCAAGGCTATGGTTTTTCCAGTGGTCAGGTATGGATGTAAGAGTTGGACTGTGAAGAAAGCTGAGCGCTGAAGAATTGATGCTTTCAGACTGTGGTGTTGGAGAAGACTCTAGAGAGTCCCTTGGACTGCAAGGAGATCCAACCAGTCCATTCTGAAGGAGATGAGCCCTGGGATTTCTTTGGAGGGAATGATGCTGAAGCTGATACTCCAGTAATTTGGCCACCTGATGCAAAGAGTTGACTCATTGGAAAAGACTTTAATACTGGGAGGGATTGGGGGCAGGAGGAGAAGGGGACGACAGAGGATGAGATGGCTGGATGGCATCACCAACTTGATGGACGTGAGTCTGAGTGAACTCCGGGAGTTGGTGATGGACAGGGAGGCCTGGCGTGCTGCGATTCATGGGGTTTGCAAAAAGTCAGACCCGACTGAGTGACTGAAATGAACTGAACTGAACTGAAGAATGCTATGAGTTGAGGAAATTTTTATTATAGTAACAATATTTCATTAACAAAACCCTGGATATTAATGATCTATGCTACGACTTCCTTCTCTCATCTGCACAGGAAAATAGTTAAAGGCACAGATAGAAAACAGATAGCGAAATGTGACTCCAAGTTGATTCATTTAATCTAGAGAAAATATTCTTATATTATCAGAACTAGGTTGGCAGTCAAGCTGGATTCACAGATACATCTTCAATATACAACTCTCCAAAGCTTCAAGGCCCCTCTTTTATGAATCTGGCCCCTTCAAGTTTATCAGAAGTAACTGTTAGGGTTAGTGTTAGGGTCAGGGAAGAGGTCAAATCTTTTGCCCTTCACACTTGAGAGTATACATTCCCCAAAAGTTGAAGCAAATTGAAACTTTTGTAGTAAATGAAAAGGAAAACCAAACTCTCTACAATATTAATTTTCACCAGAATGACTGCCAAATACAATATCCATTACAGATTAACAACACATTCCTTTCCTTTCAGAAGTATAAAGTCTTTTTCTCTTCTCCCGGATCCATCATGTCGCTCTTTTCTTGCTCTACACTAGCCCTCATCTATTCTTAGTCTGCACATTATCCCAAGAAGACCAGCTCCATCCCAGAGTACTCCATAAGCCATAGGCTGGTCATACTCCCCCAAAATATCTCCATCCCTAAATTCACTCTTAAATACTAATATGTAATCTTGACCTAGAAATTAGGACCATCTCTAATGTCCAAAATTGAATTCATTATTTTTTCCTCAACTGTATTCTCTGTTTCTGCAGGGACATACATATCCACTCAATCTCCCAAGACAGCAATCATTTTTTTAATGTACATGTTGGGTCATTTGTTTGTTTGTTTTGCATTAAGAAAATTATTTCTACAGTATATCCTTGTAGTTATCTGTTTTAAGTATAGCAGCATGCACATGTCACTCTTACATATTCTGAAGACAGTCTCCCCTAAGCCATAAGATGAGAACAGAATCGGCATTCAAAAAATATGTTAAGAACAACATACAGATAAATAAATCAATGTCATTACTCAATTTTATTTATTGGCTTTATAGTAATTACGTCACAGTTAAATTGTTAAAAATAATTTTAAAAACTTAGATATGTTACTATTTATATATGGTTCCTGATTTTGTATATATTTTTAATCCAAATGTTTCTTGGACTGTGTTTTAAATGTACCAAAAATACAAATATACTTCAGAAATTATCAGCCATTTTTGTGTAAAGAATCACGCTTTCACTTATATTGCCATTTATACTTCCTCTTTTTCTGGGCAGCCTGCATTCTAAAGATCCTTGCCAAGTAACCAATTACATTTGTATCACTTTTAGCTAATTTGGGCTTCTATTAGGAGCTCTGTTTGAGACTATTTAATTCATCAGCGTGTGCCTAATACAGTTTAGGTGCTTTGTCAATTCTGCACCTTCCCATGTAGTTTCCTACCTTTATTTAACTAATTCCATATAATCACTTTGTAATCACTTCTAATAACATTTGATGGAAAACTGTACAAAGTGCATTTCTAGAATGTGAAGCTCATACAGTATCGTTACGATCTGATTGTCTCTAATGATTAACTGGAAACACAATTTCTTAAGCACCTTAGTAATACCCACTGGGCAAAACAATGGTTTATTTGAATGAAGAAGGTTGAAAGAACCTTCTTCTTCCTCATCTTGGATTCCCTGCTACACAGAGAGACTAACTACAAAATAAAACTTCGCCAATGAAGCCTGAAGGGCTTTAACTTTTTTATCAAAGAAAAGTGAAAGCCTTAGTTGCTCAGTTATCTCCAATGCTCTGCGATCCCAGGGATGTAGCCTGCCAGGCTCCTCTGTCCATGGAATTCTCCAGGCAAGATTATTAGAGAGGGTAGTCATTCTCTTCTCCAGGGAATCTTTTTGACCCAGGGATTGAACCCAGGTCTCCTGGATTGCAGAAGGATTCCTTACCGTCTGAGCCACCAGAGAAGCCAGAAGAATATGCATAAATACTACACACAAGTGTTTTAATAAAATACCTTTTTCCCCAAAGGATATTGTATTTGGGGGATAGATTTCATCTGAAAGCTTCCCTCTCCTAAAAAGAAATTGGCTTTTAAGGATAGATTCCTCTCTCCTACACTTTACCAACTCTACCATCATAATCTAGAGATAAGAGATGAAGTAAAAAGAAAATATAGATGGCAAACAAAGCAGAGAAACGCAAGGGGACATTGTATATCAGACAAAAGCAAATCTCCTTGGAAATACTGTTGATAAAGACTTGAACTTTGAGGAAAACTTGGAGCAAATTTATTGAGGAATACACTGGTATCAGAAATAAAAACTAAAACAAGAAAGCAATCATTTACATGCATGGTGTTGCATGTGAACAGAAAAGGAAAGGAAATCCACAAAAGAATGGCGTAAAATCAGCACTGCTAATTAAGATTTAGACAGACACTGATCAACAGAAATTTTTCCTTAGACACACATGGCCAAGACTTTCATTTTCTTTAGTGAGGTAGAATTGGGAGATAATAGCACATCTATAGTGTTAATTGTTGGACATGACTAAAGCAATTTAGCATGCATGCATGCATTGGAGAAAGAAATGGCAATCCACTCCAGTATTCTTGCCTGGAGAATCCCAGGGCAGACTTGCGGGCTGCTGTCTATGGGGTCGCAGAGTCGGACACAACTGAAGTGACTTAGCAGCAGCAGCAATGTTAAATGCGCTTAAGCTCCTCTGTGTATTTATGCTATATGCATTTATACGTAAGTATATGTATTTATAATTATTTAAGTATTTATATATATTTATACGTAAGTATGCTGCTGCTGCTGCTAAGTCGCTTCAGTTGTGTCCGACTCTGTGCGATCCCATAGACGGCAGCCCACCAGGCTCCCCTGTCCCTGGGATTCTCCAGGCAAGAACACTGGAGTGGGTTGCCATTTCCTTCTCCAATGCATGAAAGTGAAAAGTGAAAGGGAAGTCGCTCAGTCGTGTCCGATTCTTAGCGACCCCATGGACTGCAGCCCACCAGGCTCCTCCATCCATGGGATTTTCCAGGCAAGAGTACTGGAGTGGGGTGCCATTGCCTTCTCCATATGTAAGTATATATGTATATAAATGTATGTATATGTATTTCTATGTACATACATATATGTATTTATACATAAGCTCTTCTGTATTTATTATTATTATTATTACAGTTATTATAATTATAGTGTGGTTCATTCATTCTCAAATATTTTTAATGTTCTCTTTATAAATTCAATATTCTAGTGTCCAAAAAGGAAAATCAGGTAAATGATTTTTGTTGATTACTTGTTGAATGTTGACTCTCCAAAAATATCATTCAAACAGCCTGTTGGTCAAACAAAGCTAGATGTGCATTATCTCAGCAAGGAGAGGCACTACTATGTCAGAGTCTGAGCCTCTCAAAAAGAAAGGTGAAGTCATAATATTCATAAGCTTTTGGAATCTGGCTTAAGGCTAATCTTTCAGTATGTGTCATAGACAGGGGATGAGAGGAGGATTGATTAGAATTGGGTAAGGGTCATACTAATACTAGTTTGGGGTTGGCGAACATGGCAAGACTTGGACTTTGAGGTCAAGAGGCTCCAAATAGTTGGAGAAGTAGACAATCTGTCAAAGTTATCTTTTTTAAAGTTTAACAGTTTGATATTCATCTAAATTATTTTCTCCATAACATTAAAGTTACTTGGAACCTTTATCTTCCCAAGATAGAGATTTCTAGAAATAATAAAAGCATGCTGATGAAGTCAGTGAAATGGTAAAGTCATACTAGTTTAGTACAAACAAACAGTAATCCATGAGGATATAGTTGGCTTTTGTTTCAAAGCTGCATAAATAAAGCTGTATTTTGTAGCTCAGTTTCTCCTGGTCTGCATTTAAGGTACTGAGTTAGTGTCTTTGTCTGTCTCTCTTACTCTTTGTTTCTCTCTCCCTCACTCATTCTGACTTATATCTAGAAATTCAGAGAAGGCTACAAGAACAGTAGGGCACTTGAGAGAGGTTATAATGCTGAACATTTATTTTGCACATAAAGCATGTAATGGAGTAATGGAAATTCTGGAGAAGGCAACAGTACATATAAAAGTGCCGAGTTTAGCAATTTTAGGGTATGAGAAGGGAACAGAGAGTAGTTCATTGTCCTGAAGGATTGCAGTTAACTTTGGTAGAGCTCTTTTTCTTTTCAAAAGAGAAAGGCATATGTATTAGGAAATTTCAAGTGAAATAACAAACAATGCTTAAGTGCCAGATCTACAGATTTTTGCTTAATATACTACTCTACTAGCAAAAGAAAGCAGGTCAATGATCTCTTGTGAAATTCCTATTTCCTCATATAATATGGAATGTGGCCTTCCTTTTTCCTTCTTCTAAAACTATAACCAACTGAGATGAAAAGAAACATTGTTCTGTCTGATATTTAATGGCAGCTGTTTGATTCACCACATACAAGTTCAAGAAGAAAAAAAAATCTTTTATCTAGCTTTCTACTAAATATCTATTTCCCCTCAAAAATTTAAAAATCTGACTCCATGAGTATATGTGCTTTGTTTCTACTTTTTTGCTTTATTTAAATAATTGAAGAAATAGCTTGTTTGTATGTGGCCAGTAATAATGAAGTTGCATGGGAAATATGACAAGATGCAAGGCACAGAAGAAAACGGCCAGAGCAATGAGTACATGAACAAGACAGAATATGGTACACATGGGTTAGTATCAGAAGCAAAGAGAACAGGAGGGAAGTGAGGGTACACTGTGAGAATACCCTGAAATTCTCTGGTGGCTCCATTTTACTCAAAGGAATAGGAACAAAATTACCAATGGAGAGTAGAAATGGAAGAGAGGTATTGGAGACTTGAATAGAGACGAATGAATAATACAAAAAATAATACAAAAATAATACAAAATACAAAATAATGATCTCACAGCTTTATGAGTATTCTGGAAAGTTATCCTTGCCTGTCAGCATTAAGGACTCATTAGAGGCTAGTGATTATGAATTTAAAATGAGGCTGACAAATTGGTGTGGGTTTTCCTGCAGCCACATTCAGTTACACAAGGATAGAGACTGAAGAGGTGAAGAGTTGGATTTAACCTAGGTTGTAATTTAGCCAAAGGAGTATGACATAGTGAGAGAGGAACCTAGCAATCATGGGGTATGCAAAAAAGAGGTAACCTTTATTGACCTCAGAATGAAAACTGCTAGAGAAGAAAGGGAGCAGTCTATGAATATATTTAAACCTACTGAATTTTATACTTTGATTAATTAATTATGTGGTACGTGAATTATATTTCAATAAGTTGTTACCAAAAAAAAATTAAAAGGGAAAGTGGAAGGGAGGGTGAGGAAGAGGAAGAAAGTTGAAGAAACGGGATGATGGTGAAACAGAAGAGGGAAATGAAAAAGGAAGTATGCCCCCAAGCCCAACAATCATTAAAATTTAATTTAGCAACATTTCTTCAAATATGTCCTCCTGATTTCCTCATGTGGCAATGTTTGGTGACTTCCAGATGTGGCAAGTTGTACAAGTTTTATCAATTCACATTTTTTAAGTCTATGTAAAATGGCTATTTCTACACTTTGAGTTATGACAGATCTTTTTATCATTATGAGACTTTAGTAGTAAAATTATTTAGGATGCTAAGTAGACTGATAAAAGGTTTTGGGAGTCAGGTAAAATATCACTAATAGTTTGATGTGTGCATGCTTGTGTGCTCAGCTCAGTTGCTTCAGTCATGTGCAATTCTGTGTGACCCCATGGACTGTAACCCTCCGGGCTCCTCTGTCCATGGGATTCTCCAGGCAAGAATACTGGAGTGGGTTGCCATGCCTTCCTCCAGGGGATCTTTCCGACCCAGGAATCAAACGCACATCCCGAGTGTCCCCTTCATTGTCAGGTGGGTTCTTTATTACTAGTGCCACCTGGGAAGCCCCCAATAGTTTGGTCGGATTAGTTAAAGAAAAAATAGTTTGTGTATCCATTGCGTTTAATTTGTGTGTGATTCCTCTTTCACCTGGTTCTGTGTTTCCTTCTGCAATGATCTCTTCTAGAGTAATGCTGGAGGCCTCTTGCCCATCCCCACACTTGTGCCTTTCTGAGGTAGGTGTGATTGATCTGAGTGTTGAATTTGGAAAACTAGACCTGCAGATTCACTTCCTAATATAGGGGAAGCTGCCACCCCCAGGCAGCAAACATTCTTTCTCTATGCCACAATCTTAATAGGGTAGGTCCTTGCAGATCATGATGCCTGAAGTATTTCAAGCATTCTCCCTTTCTGGACAACACACATCTAGTAGATAGAAGAACTAGAATTTGAACTTGGAGGGTGGTTTTATAGCTTACCATCTTA
Source organism: Ovis aries (assembly GCF_016772045.2). NCBI lineage: Eukaryota > Metazoa > Chordata > Mammalia > Artiodactyla > Bovidae > Ovis > Ovis aries. The sequence goes on from NC_056063.1 coordinate 65,858,948, forward strand.
GGCATTAGTCTACACAGCATTTGTGAGTTCACGTCAGAAAATTGGAATGAATACCTATGTGATAAAGTAAATGGGGAAGAAAATTCACCCCCCTTGCTTATAATGTGAAGAGTGTAAGAGATAAGTGGGATGTAATCTTTGTTCTAATCTGGTGGTCTAGTGAAGAATCTGCCTGCTGGTGCAGGGGATGCAAAAGATACAGGTTCAATCCCTGGGTCGGGACGATCCCCTGGAGTGGGAAGTGGCAACCCACTCCAGTATCCTTGCCTGGAAAGTTTCTTGGACAGAGGAGCCCAGTGGAGCCAGTCCATTGGGTCACAAAGAGTTGGACACGACTGAACAACTGCACACACACACATTTGCTACAGCACTTCTTACCACACCAGCGGAAATGCTCATGTCCTGAACTTGAATATTCGGGTTGCAAAGAAATAGATATTGAATACGTTTCAGAGACTGAATCAAGAGAAATCAAGGGTTAAAATGTAACTGGAGAAGCGTTTGGAGTCAGACAATCAATGAGGCTATTGAGTACTCCAAGGTATTTAATCTATATAGGGTTGCAAGTCTACTGGAAGTCAATTTGAAACAAGAGGAAAAGGGTTTTCAAGGGAAAGAAAGCAAAACCTTCGAAAACAGAGCCACAAAAGGTAGGAATGAGGGGAAAGGAAAAAAGTAAAGCAGAAATGGTATTTTGACATTGGATAAATGAAGGATATGGATTTCATCCTGAGACCCAAAGCAAGACAACTTTTAAACATTAATCAGAGAAAGATGATGATCAATGACCCTGTTTTAACCCAGCCCAGTTAAACAGCATACTGAAAATCATCCAGCTATATTCAGAGAAGGTTAAAGCAACCAGAATTTATCCATTATCAAAAAGAAGTCAGAAAAATAAAGTGGTTTTATTGGGAAAAAGTATAGCTTTTTTTTTTGTATTTTCTGATGAATTTGTGCCATCAATTATTTCAAATGAAATAATCATTATTTTGTTCTATATAACAAAAATAAGTGTACTATAATCTTTCAATAGACAGGTTGATTTTCTCAATGAGAATCTAATATTTTAGGTATGCTCTGTATTTAGTAGTATAGCTATACTTTCCCATCTCAAGGGTGCCGTTCAAACAAGAAAATTCATTCACAGAGGTCAAAAAGGAAAAGAAATGTCTACAGCAGCAGTAAAAGCAATCATCTCCCATTTTATGTTTTACAGAGTTTTTAAGCCATAATAAAGTTTAAATCACACTCCTCCTAAAATACATGATTCTGGTACCAAAGCACAGTGGCAAGGACACGGTCAAAAATATGCCTAATTTGTTCCCTTGTACAGCTGATCTTGTAGAATGTTCTAGAATTGAAACTAATCTCTGCTACATGCCATCCTGCAAATATGCTAAAACTAAATATTTCTTGTGAGCTTTTAATGAAAAATGGATTTTAATTATATTCACTTGCTATGCAAATTAGGCTTGAATCCACCAGTTCATTAATATCATATCTAAGGTAGCAAAATAAATACACTACCTTAATTTTATTAAACATGCTTTGAGTCCTTAGATACTACAGAATGTGAATTTTTAATTATGATACAAATTAACAGATTGTCTTATTACTTGATATAATGTTTGTTGTTAGCTGATGTAAATACTTGCAAATATCGTGCATATGCAGGATTTCTTTCTTTTGTTGACATTCACAAGGAAAATCTCTTTATAAAGTTCATTTTCATTTGCAATTGTAGATTAGTCCTGAGCGTTTCTTCCTCATTACGCCTGAATCATTAATCATACAAAATGAATGCAGCATCACTTTTTGTTCTCCAGAATGATGTGCTTTGTGATGAATACTTATTATCATAAATCTTTCTAAAAGAGCTCCTAATAGCATCCAATAACTTGTAACATCAGTGAGTAAAATTTAAAGTGTATTCTTTTCCACCAGCTTTTATATCTGAAGGCAGCATCATCAATTTTCACAAGGACAATTTAAACCACAAACATGTAAAAACAAATATCAGTAATGTAAAACACATTTTCTACTGCCTTTCTCCTGAACAGATTTCCATAACGTCTTTGCTTTTTTTTTTTGTTTTTGCTTTCTGCCCCCCAAGAGCCCCCCTGCCCCTCAACTTCTAAAGTCATTAGAACCAGCTGCTCAATGATTAGTTCCTTTAGCCTTGGTAAAACAAGCTGACATTAATTTGTTGTTGTTCAGATTCAGAGCATTTACAAAAATTGCCCACTCCCAAAGTGAACCTAAACTAAACATTCTTGTGTCCTTGGGAGAGCGTCCTAAAAAATGTAATTAATATTTGTAGCTCAAAATGCAAAAACAAATTTAAAACAAGACCAAAGGGAATATAAAACTCACAAAATTTGATTGCAGTTATTAAATGGCACTTTGGAGTCTTTAAGATTAATTTCCTCTTACAAATGCTAAATTTTGACTTCCTCTTTAAAGCTAGTCTGTTTGATACAAGGCGTAATTTCCAGGAAACACTGAGATCATGTAAGGCACAATATGAAGATATTTTTATATATATTTCATCTAATGCTTTTTGTTACTGGCTTTGTATCAGCCTGAAGTAGTTTTAGAATCATCATAAAAAAATTAAAATGTCAGTTTGTAAAATTTTCTACAGTTGAGACAGTTAGATGAAAATAATTGTTGCCTCTTCCACAGGTAGAAAAAAATCATGAATAGAAAGTTATTTAAAGTTATTTAAGCACTTCATGATTATTATAACAATTATAATAATTTGCTGAGTTCTTGCAACTGTGCTCTCAGGACAAGCTTTAATTTCATTGATTTCATTGAGTCCACATAATAGCCCTAGTTTATAAATGAGAAGAATGAGACTTGAATGGCTTATGTGGACACCCTCAAAACACCTTAATGAATAAGTGCCACAGGGCGAAATTAGAATGTGAAATTTTCTATATTCAAACCCAGCTTCTTTCATCATACATCTTTTTATTGGTTATCTCCATTTGTCTTAGCTTTAAAATTATGGACATGGTCTTAGGTTCCTGCTACAAATAGATGTGGGCATATATACTCATATAGTTAAAGTGAAAGTGCTAGTTACTCAGTTATGTCCAACTTTTTGAGACCTCATGGTCTGTATCCCACCAGGCTCTTCTGTCCATGGAATTCTCTAGGCAGTAATACTGAAGTGGGTTGCCATTTCCTTCTCCAGGGGGTCTTCCCAACCCCAGGATCAAACCTGGTTCTTCTGCATTGCAGGCAGATTCTTTACTGTCTGAATGTACATATAATAGTTCATAGAGGTCTATAGCTGAGCTGAAGACCCACATCACAAAGATTTTGTTATGTGTTTAACAAAAGTAACTTCTACCTTTTATAGGAACCGACTGAGAAAAATGTATTGCTATTTCTAAAGGTATCACTTTTTAATATATTGGAAGTATTAATATAGAATAATAAGTAAAATTAATGTAAATGTATTATTTAATGCTTCCTATGTATTTTTATGAGAATATTTATATTATAAAATAACTCAATTGGTCCTAAGATTTTCTATGAAACAATGAATTATTAATATTTTCTTAGCTATGAAAATGTATACAATTAAATATAATTTGAATCTCTTAAAAAGGCATTATAAATACAATGTAAATAACATTACATATGTGTATCTACACATATCTGCAGATATATAATTAATAGAAATTTTAGGAATTATAAAAGCCCTTCCCTGGTGGCTCAGACGGTAAAGCATCTGCCTGAAATGCTGGAGACCCGGGTTTGATCCCTGGGTAGGGAAGATCCCTGGAGAAGGAAATGGCAACCTATTCCAATATTCTTGCCTAGAAAATTCCATGGATTGAGGAGCCTGGTGGGCTACAGTCCACAGGTTTGCAAAGAGTCGGACACGACTGAGTGACTTCGCTTTTGCTTTCACTTTTATTGGGTATTTAGTTCTAAACTTCAACACATCCTTCCTAATATGTGCAGAAATTGCATGTGTATTTTTAAATAGTTGAATTTATTAACTGTTGTTCGATATACTATGAACAGGGTATAATACTGATTTAGTTGAAGATATTGTCAAGCTGTAAAATCAAATCTAGATTTGGTATCAGCAATATCAGTGGTTATTTTTCCAGGTAAAGAACCTACCTGCCAGTGCAGGAGATGTAAGAGATATGAGTTGGACCCCTGGGTTGGGACGATCCCCTGGAGGAGGACATGGCAACCCACTCCAGTATTCTTTCCTGGAGAATCCCATGGACAGAGGCGCCTAGCAGGCTATAGTTCATAGGGTCGCGTAGAGTTGGACATGACTGAAGAGACCTAGCACACATGCAAGGAAAAAATAGAAAACTTAACGTGAAAGTTAAGATTTTGAAATCTCAGGAAGAAGAAGCTATAAAGTATATTAGTAACACACTACTATTGTGATCCCTGGAGAAGGTAATGAAAACCCACTCAGGTATTCTTGCCTAGGAAATCACAAGGACAGACGAAGCTGGAGGGCTACAGTCTATGGGGCTGCAAACAGTCAGCAATAATCGTCTAGTATCAATCTGTTAAGCAGGTGATTGTCACTCAGGGAATAAATGCTGTTAATGAATCCTATTATGTTGATCGTCTTAGACAAGGTACTTGAGGCTGGAGAAACATAGAAAGAATCTCGGTGTCAAAAAGCAAGCAGAGTTGCCACCAATTACTTCCATCTAAAATCACCTTGGAAAGGAAGAATAGAGAAGTTGTGCACCTGCTTCCTTGTTCTCATGAATAATAAAGAAATAGCCTTGGATATGTTTGCAATGTGCAATTCAGCTTAAGCTGCCTACTACATATAAGTAAGTATCTTTATTGGCAGAGGGGGCTGGGCACTTATTTATTAATATAAGACTTAGTAAATGGAACCCCAAGAGACCCAGGAAGCAGAATATTTCTCTGAAGTCTTAAAATTTATCTAAAATTTCATACCATTCTGCATTTAGGTAAATAGAAACTATTTAATGTAAAACAATTTTAAAATATACATTAAAGCTTTCATCTTCCCCATTTTCACTATTGATACTTCATAAAGACCTACTTATGGAAATCTATAGGTGAGAGATATTATCTTAATATTTACTTTCAGATGTCCTGAAACATTGTATTTTAAATGTTAATAAGCTCCCTAAATACACCCATAATTTTTAAATACTCTGACAGTTTTAAGATTTCCAATTTTATGGATTTCATAATTTAATGTAAAAATGGAAAGGTTACAGTGTAAACATGTTTATTTCCAAAATACAAAATACTCCTAAAGTTTTTTTTTTTCTTTTGGTAAAATTTTAGGACTACTTTGTTGATTAAGATGTTTGGTTTGTATGGGTTTATAAACTGAATTACTTGATTGAAATCAGTTTTTTCATTCTCTAAACTTTGGAGAAAAATTATTAAAATACCTATGTAAATACATTTACAAATGTAACATACAAGCATATCTGAAATCCATGTATCTTTAAAAGAAAAGTTAACCTTTTTCTTCAAGTTTTCAGATTTGAGTTAATCTTGATGCGATTATGAAAACACTTGAGAAGAAACAGGGGATTGTAAATCTGGAATTTTCCTCTTCTACTATTTATCAGTTTCCATTATATTTCATTTTCATAAGTCTTTATGATCTGTGCTAATAAAATATTCTCTTAAAATATGTTTTATTATAGGCAATAGTCAGTGGCAGATAATAATACTGAGCTATGCTAGTGTTCACATATAAGCCCTGTTTATCCCTTTAAACTTTAAAAACAATAAAATGTAGATTTTCTCCATGCTTTGGTCAAACACTGTATTTTTAACTTTAATAGGCTCTCTAAATCCATCCACAATTTTTAAATACTCTGACAGTTATTCTACCTAGTAGATTATTTAAATGAATTAAGCTATTTAATCCCCTCTGTATTTAAAATAATAGACTATTTCACCACAACAGAATTTTAATTTCTACTCTATCTTCTCCAGTTGAAATAAATGTGTAATTAGACCACTCACAGCAGGGTGTGAATAATCTTTTTCTAAAGGACTTGTCTTTCATCTTTTCGGTTGTATACTTCCTAGAATATGCGAGAGCTTTTTTCATTCAATTTAGTCAGTGAACACCCTAAGGCTCTCTGCTACAGAGAGATTTCAAAAAGGAAACCAACAACAATTTTGTCCTCAAGAAAAGCCCAGTTTACTAGAGAAATGAAGTAAGTCCCATGCACAGAAGGTCAACTAACTCAGACTCATCCTTGTTGCTCATGAGGTGTTCCTAACTTGAGTATCAACAAAGCTGGAAACAAAAATCAGAGAAAAGTTGACCCAGCGTGCTCCCTGGCTCCTCACTGTTGTTCACAGCACTCTTCACAGCATGCTCCCTGGCTCCTCACTCCTACACTGACACACAGTGGCTGTGCAGGAAGGGTGTTTCAGACAGAGGAAAAGAAACACAAGTTTTCTTCCAAAGCTCAAAGAAATGCATTAGCATTTTGTTCTAAAGTAGTGGGCCAAGTGGCACGATATTATTTTCATCTTAGCAGAGTTACCTGGGCAACACTTGAAAATAGGTTGTAAGAAAGAAACAGAAGCCAATGAAACCTATTCCACACCCCCTCCATTCTAAGCAGAAATAAGAACCTGAACAAAGAAATGACAGTGAGGGACTTCCCTGGTGGTTCAGTGGCTAAGCCTCCATGCCCCCAATGCAGAGAGGTGCCAGGTTTGATTCTTGGTTGGGGAAGTAGACCCTACAAGCTGCAACTAGGTCCCCCATGCCACAGTGGAGATGATGAAGATCTGCATACTGCAACAAAGACCCTGTGCAGCCAAATCTATGAATTAATTAATTTTAAAAAAGAAGTGGTAGCAGGAATGGAGAGGAGCGAATAATGAGGAGATATTTTAAGAAAGGATTTGATGGCCCGTTGATGCAGAGAATGAGATAGAAAGAAGAATCTAGGGTAAGCATATGCATTTGGCTTGGATGAACAGCCAGATGGTGATTCTCTTCACTGAACTGGGACAGAAACAGATTGAGGGTCTTGTAGGAAGGTAAATGATGAGTTTCATTCCAGTCATGTTGAACTTGAGGTATTTGTTGGAGAAGTCCAACGAGAGGCTGGATGCATTTATTGCAAAATCAGTTAGAAAAATGTGCCATGGCAGCAGGCATTAGGTAGTTATAATAGTGATAATTGTAGCCAGCAACAGAACTGAAAGGATACAGGAGACTTCAAATGAGAAAAAAAGAGAGCAAATAGCAAAACCTTAGATAACACCCATATTTAAGAACTTGGCAAGGGAAGAAAGCTGCTGTGAAAGAGAATGAAATGTATGGAAGCTCTTTCTTTTTTTTCTTTTTGCACCCACCAGACACTGCTTCCCTGAACAAATGAACATTGTCAGCTACACAGAATTTCCTTGGAAAGATGTCCATTTTTTTCAGCGACACTGTCATTGCTCAAAGCATTTTATTAGGTTCTCTTTCATCTTCCCTCTGAACCAGCAGCATTTTCTTTTTAATAACGTCCATGGTGGCAAAGTTTTATCCTTTGACAATAAATGTGTTTCTTTAGAAAGAGCTCAGATGTCAACAAGACGTAACTATCCAGTAGTGATACTTATTTTCCCTCAAATACATTTTAAACTGACTGTGATGGCAATTTTGAAGTTAAAAGTTTGAAATTAAAAGTAAAAATCTACATTTTAATCATCTTCAAAAAGTGACTTCTTTGGAAAACATTTTACTGAGTAAGTTTATTATATTATTTATAGAAATACAATCAAACTTTATACATTCCTATGCTAAATAACCTGATCTTTACGTAGCATTACTGAATCTACACAAATCATTGTGGCTTCTGACTTTTACACAAACCTGTCAACTGTCTTACTGAGATTAGTGACTCATTGTAAAAGCAGAACCCATTTTCAAGTTTCATTAAAATTCTTAAACACCCTCACATTTTTAGACATAACAGCCAACCCTCCCCATTTTGTGTTCTGCACCCTCAGGTTCAACCAACCACAAATAAAAGATATTTGAAAAAAAATCCAGCTTTCCACAAGCAAAACTTGAATTTGCTATGCTCCAGCAGCTATTTACATGTCATTTACATTGTATTTAAAACTATTTACATAGCATTTACATTGTATTAGATATTACAAGTCATCTAGAGATGATTTAGAGTATTTGAGAGGATATGCATAAGTCATCTGTAAATACTGCATCATTTTATATAAGGGACTTAAGCATACATAGATTTTGGTGTGTGTGGGAGGGTCCTGGGACCAATCCCCCATGTATACTGAGGAAGGATTCCACTTCACTGCTTGGGCACTACTGAATAATCTGAAATTGCCACTTGTCTGTCTTATCAAAAAGACATTGAGGTATAGATATGTCACCTGTCCCAGTAGTTAACAGCTCTTGACAATCTTCCTTATTTCTTCTTTAAATTGTTTCCATGGCTGTAATTTAATTGCATTTCTAGTTCAATTCCAAGGCCAAATTTGCCTGTTACTCCAGGTGTTTCTTGACTTCCTACTTTTGCATTCCAGTCCCCTATAATGAAAAGGACATCTTTTTTGGGTGTTAGTTCTAAAAGGTCTTGTAGGTCTTCACAGAACTGTTCAACTTCAACTTCTTCAGCATTACTGGTTGGGGCATAGGCTTTGATTACCGTGATATTGAATGGTTTGCCTTGGAAATGAACAGAGATCATTCTGTCGTTTTTGAGATTGCATCCAAGTACTGCATTTTGGACTCTTTTGTTGACCATGATGGCTACTCCATTTCTTCTAAGGGATTCCTGCCCACAGTAGTAGATATAATGGTCATCTGAGTTAAATTCATCCATTCCAGTCCATTTTAGTTCGCTGATTCCTAGAATGATGACGTTCACTCTTGCCATCTCCTGTTTGACCACTTCCAACTTGCCTTGATTCATGGACCTAACATTCCAGGTTCCAATGCAATATTGCTGTTTACAGCATTGGGCCTTGCTTCTATCACCAGCCCCATCCACAACTGGGTACTGTTTTTGCTTTGGCTCCATCCCTTCATCCTTTCTGGAGTTATTTCTCCACCGATCTCCAGTAGCATATTGGGCACCTACTGACCTGGGGAGTTCATCTTTCAGTATCCTATCATTTTGCCTTTTCATACTGTTCATAGGGTTCTCAAGACAAGAATACTTAAGTGGTTTGCCATTCACTTCTCCAGTGGACCACATTCTGTCAGACCTCTCCACCATGACCCGTCCATCTTGGGTGGCCCCAGCCGGCATGGCTTAGTTTCATTGAGTTAGACAAGGCTGTGCTCCAGGTGATCAGATTGACTAGTTTTCTGTGATTATTGTTTCAGTGTGTCTGCCCTCTGATGCCCTCTCACAACACCTACCATCTTTCTTGGGTTTCTCTTACCTTGGACGAGGGTTATCTCCTCACAGCCGCCCCTCCTGATCTTGAACATGGAGCAGCTCCTCTCGGCCCTCCTGCACCCGTGCAGCCGCTGCTCCTTGGACGTGGAGTAGTTCCTCTCAGCCACACTTCTGTGCAGTCCATCGGAGCCGGGCGCTTCTGCACGGTCCGTCGGAATGAAGAAGGGCAAAGGCTAATAGAGATTTTCCAAGAGAACGCACTGGTCATAGCAAATACCCTCTTCCAACAACACAAGAGAAGATTCTACACATGGACATCACCAGATGGTCAACACCAAAATCAGATTGATTATATTCTTTGCCACCAACAATGGAGAAGCTCTATACAGTCAGCAAAAACATGACCGGGAGCTGACTGTGGCTCAGATCATGAACTCCTTATTGCCAAATTCAGACTTAAATGTAAGACAGTAGGGAAAACCACTAGACCATTCAGGTATGACCTAAATCAAATCCCTTATGATTATACAGTGGAAGTGAGAAATAGATTTAATGGATTAGATCTGATAGATATCGTGCCTGATGAACTATGGACAGAGGTTAGTGACATTGTACAGGAGACAGGAATTAAGATCATCCTCATGGAAAAGAAATGCAAAAAAGCAAAATGGCTGTCTGGAGAGACCTTACAAATAGCTGTGAAAAGAAGAAAAGTGAAAAGCAAAAGAGGAAAGGAAAAATGTAAGCATCTGAATGCAGAATTCCAAAGAAGAGCAAAGAGAAAGCCTTCCTCAGCGATCAATGCAAAGAAATAGAGAAAAACAGCAGAATGGGAAAGACTAGAGATCTCTTCAAGAAAATTAGAGATACCAAGGGAACATTTCATGCAAAGATGGGCTAGATAAAACAGAAGTGGTATGAACCTAAGAGAAGCAGAAGATATTAAGAAGAGGTGGCAAGAATACACAGAAGAACTATACAAAAAAGATCTTCATGACCCAGATAATCACAATGGTGTGATCACTCACCTAGAGCCAGACATCCTGGAACATGAAATCAAGCGGGCCTTAGAAAGCATCACTATGAACAAAGCTAGTGGAGGAGATGGAATTCCACTTGAGCTATTTCAAATCTTGAAAGATGATGCTGTGAAAGTGTTGCACTCAATGTGCCAGCAACTTTGGAAAACTCACCAGTGGTCACTGGACTGGAAAATGTCAGTTTTCATTCCAATCCCAAAGAAAGGCAATGCCAAAGATTGCTCAAACTACTGCACAATTGCAGTCATCTCACACACTAATAAAGTAATGCTCAAAATTCTCCAAGCCAGGCTTCAGCAATACATGAACCATGAACTTCCAGATGTTTAAGCTGGTTTTAGAAAAGGCAGAGGAACCAGAGATCAAATTTCCAACATCCACTGAATCATGGAAAAAGCAAGAGAGTTCTAGAAAATCATCGGTTTCTGCTTTATTGACTATACCAAAGCCTTTGACTGTGTGGATCACAATAAACTGTGAGAAATTCTGAAAGAGATGGGAATACAGACCACCTGACCTGCCTCTCGAGAAATCTGTATGCAGGTCAGGAAGCAACAGTTAGAACTGGACGTGGAACAACAGACTGGTTCCAAATAGGATAAGGAATACGTCAAGGCTGTATATTTTCACCATGCTTATTTAACATATATGCAGAGTGCATCATGAGAAATGCTGGATTGGAAGAAGCACAAGCTGGAATCAAGATAGCCGGGAGAAATATCATGAACCTCAGATATGCAGATGACACCACCCTTATGGCAGAAACTGAAGAGGAATTAAAAAGCCTCTTGAAGAAAGTGAAAGAGGAGAGTGAAAAAGTTGGCTTCAAGCTCAACATTCAGAAAACGAAGATCATGGCATCTTGTCCCATCACTTCATGGGAAATAGATGGGGAAACAGTGGAAACAGTGGCAGACTTTTTTTTTGGGGGGGGGCTCCAAAATCACTGCAGATGGTGATTGCAGCCATGAAATTAAAAGACACTTATTCCTTGAAAGGTAAGTTATGACCAACCTAGATAGCATATTCAAAAGCAGAGATATTACTTTGCCAACAAAGGTCCGTCTAGTCGAGGCTATGGTTTTTCCTGTGGTCACATATGGATGTGAGAGTTGGACTGTGAAGGAAGCTGAGCGCCGAAGAATTGATGCTTTTGAACTGGGGTATTGGAGAAGACTCTTGAGGGTCCCTTGGACTGCAAGGAGATCCAACCAGTCCGTTCTAAAGGAGATGAATCCTGGGTGTTCATTGGAAGGAATGATGCTGAAGCTGAAACTCCAATACTTTGGCCACCTCATGCAAAGAGCTGACTCATTGGAAAAGACTCTGATGCTGGGAGGGATTGGGGGCAGGAGGAGAAGGGGACGACAGAGGATTAGATGGCTGGGTGGCATCACCTACTCAATGGACATGAGTTTGAGTGAACTCTGGGAGTTGGTAATGGACAGGGAGGCCTGGAGTGCTGCAATTCATGGGGTCACAAAGAGTCGAACAAGACTGAGCGACTGAACTGAACTGAGTACAATTAGTGGTCAATCTAAGAGATAATTTTTTTTTTTTTTCAAAAGCAGTAAGGTACAGAGATTGCATGTTGTATACTGAGATACCAACAAATTGTGCTCAATGGTTAAAAGTAAAATAGAGTAAGTTATGGCTTTTCTCTTTGATCAGCTCATGTATGTTACTCCCCAAATCTGCACATAAACTAGTCAGACAATCAAGATTTTATTTTCCAATATTGTGTTAAAGAGCTTCATGGTTGATATCTAGGACACCTAGACTTCCGAGCACAAGTTTAGAACAGGCTTACAATACTAATGCTCTAACTTTATACTCTAAGCATAAAATATATACAAATCTATTGCTATTACACAAAGCCTTTAGATTCATACATTGGTCTTCTTATCCTGGACTTCTGTCAAATTAACTTCTGGTGGGGGGGGGGCGGGTAGTGAAACATCTAATTCAGTTTTGACTTTAGCTCTTATTTTTCATTTTGGCATGTAAACATTGAATGAATTCAGCTTATTAATATTAACAAATATTTCTTTTTCTTATGACTTCAAATAATGTAATTAGGGTATCTAGAACCTTCTTTGTATCAGCAAGAAGACTCCTAATGGAAGAGGAAATTTTATTTACGTTACTAAATTGCCTAGTATGCATATCACAAAGTTGGAATGTGATTTAGTCTCAAGTCAGCATTTGGAAATATTTAAATGAAGGCTGTATGACCTTGATTGGCTAAAAGAATGAGCTAGGTAAATGCTAAGATTCCTACTATGTTGTTATGATTGCTCTCCACATAATTTAAACTGGAACTGTTAATATTCAGTGCAACTTTTTTTTTTTCTGAAGCTGTGCTAGTGTAGTCATACATTACTTCAACTGTCATGCTTACACTCTGTGAACTCCTAGATAATATCTAATTCATCTTTTTAGCCCTGGTAGAGCATTCAGTAGACAGACACTTAGAAATGTTGTTCTTGTCAGTCCTTTTCCACCAGAAAAAAATTAAAGGCAAGGAAATAATGAGACTCTGGGGCCAGTGACTGGTGAGTTACATTTTATCTCAATCATTGGATGCTTGACTGACAAAACTTCAGATTTCCACCCTTTCTCCTGCAGGCTTACATGTGGATCTCTACTCACTCTGCCTGTAATTCCTCTTTTGGTTGTCTATCCTCAAGTACTGGGTGTTATTCCACAATGTTTGATTCTATGGTTTCCTAAAATTTTGATAAGTTATCATTATCTATTAAGCAAAGTATGTCACAAGCACACATTTTAATCACATGCACAGACTTTTCTTTGTTCAGCTCTTCACTGATAGTCATCACAGTCAATTTTTAAGGTATGTTAATAGTGTCAAAGTATTGGCCTCCATATAGTCATTAATTGTAATGCTTTGATTAAGTCACCCTAAGATATGCAACAACAAAGGAATAAAACTGTACAGAATAAAGAAAATGTTTAGTGCACTTACTCTTCTAATCTAAGTTATGAGGTCATGCCTTTTTCACTACTGAATAATGAATAGAAGCAAGAGAATAATTTGGAGTACATTTATGCTTGCATCTGAAGGACTTATTTATAGGAACACTAAATTGCAGAAGTAAATCTACACTAGGGGTTGCATTCTTATGAATACTCACTTCAAACAATCCCAACCATTTGCTAAACAAATAGCAAACACAGGATCTTATAAACGAAGAAGGAAAAAGAGGATGCTTAAGGCAGGTAACAGGACTTCCCTATAGCTCAAATGGCATAGAATCTGCCTGAGATGCAGGAGACCAGGGTTCAATCCCTGGGTCGGGAAGATCCTCTGGAGAAAGGAATGGCAATCCACTCCAGTACTCTTGCCTGGAGGATTCTATGGACAGAGAAGCCTGGCAGGCTACAGTTCATGGGGAAGCAGAGTCAGGCAGAACTGAGCGACTAACACACACACGAGGCAGGTAACAATTGTTGAGCCAACGTTATATGCCGGACACTGTGCTAGTCCCATCACTGCATCTTAAAATGAGATAATTATACCCAATGGTCCTCAGATGTATGCATCAGTCATACCAGGGGAGCCACACAGATTTCCAGCATTTCTGGCCCAGGTTTGGGCCAGCCTCATGTGACTTTTCTTCTGGAATAAGAATCCCTGGTTCTGTGTCCAGTGAGTTTGGGGGCTATTGAATGTCAAGTTGCCACTCACCTTTCAGTGACATCTAGCCCACCTTTCCTGTAACCCCACATGAGAAACTTTCTACCCAACCCCAGTTCCATGAAAACCCATCAACAGCCTACACCCTGTTTGACTCATGCATCAGTTGAGTTGGATAGATTATGCTTTAGTAACAGCTTTCAAATTCTCAGTGGTTTCTCTCAACAAGAATTGTTTTCTCTGGCACAGTACAGGCTCAGCAGGAGTTGACAGTGGGGCTGATAACCATGCAGAACCCAGCAGGATATGGAAATTCTACCTCCATAGAAGCTTCCATAAACAGCAGAGCACAGGGAGAGAGTGCTGCAGGTCTTAGCCTGATAATTAAATACTCCCATTTATAACTACACACATTGCTTCTGCAAACATCTCAGTAGATAAGCCTGCAAATGGCTGAGTCCTAGTTTTTGAGAGGAAGGAAGTGTAATCTTGCCATAACCCAAAATGAGGAGGAAAGTTCAAATTTTGTGAACAGCCCTATTAACTGCCAGACCCAAGAACCCCCGCAACCAATAGAGCCACGAGCTCCCCACACTCTATAGCTACAGACACACACACACTCTTTCTGCATCTCCTCTCTCTCTTGACTGGGGGATAAGGGATCAGATGTATGTTACATATAATTGTCTCACTGCTCGCAACAGGTTATAAGGTTGAGTCTTAACAATGTGCACCTCTCAAGTGAGAGAACAGAGACTTAGATGCAAGGCCTTGAACATAATCACACATGTTATTGGGTCCAGCATTCAAACCCAGATCTTTTTTGACTTAAACCCCCTGCTGAACATCCAATTTTCACACAAAAAAGAATCAAACTCTTTCCTACGGCTGTGCATAGTCCTCCAAGACCAGCTCCTTAATCACTCCATGGAGTCTTTTCTTTCTGCCCTTCGCACTTATCCTCAACTCTACAGCCATAAGAAGCCTCTTGTGGTTTATTTGGGCTTCATTTCAAGTGGCATCTCCATTTGTGTCATTCCTCTCTCCTGCCCTCCTGCAAACACTAACCTACATTTAAAACAGTTCACAAATCCATGCCCTCTATGAAGGTTTCTCTGATCTATACTCTCACGTGAAAGCTAAATAGGTTATCTGCTCTTTATGTTCTCATTGTATACTGTGTATATGGTATCAAACTAATTTTTGCTGCATTCAGTGTCTTTTGGACCCATCATTCTGCAACGTGCCTTGGAGATATTCCTTACTCATTTTTATAATTGAGTGCCTGTGTATCTGTGTTGATGGTTAATACACGTGCTTTTATAGAATGTTGAGTGAATTCAGAATAAATGTATAGTGGAGTGGTAGAGCACGGACTTTGGAAGCCAGACTTTCTCAATTAGAAAACTGTTTCCTCTACTACCATTGCCTGACATTGTCCAAATTTCTGTATCTTCATCTGCAAAAGTAAGATAATAATATTGTCTTCCTATTCTGTCAAGAGTTATTATGAAAATAAACAAGAACATATGTAAAAGTTTTAAGATAGTAAATGATTAAAATCAGTAGTGGCAGTGGTGATGGTAGTTGTACTCATGCTACTATAGAGGTAATCTGTGACATTTTCTCCAATGACTTGAAACTATTATAAAAATATGTCTTTCGATCAGACCTATTCCAAATGGTAACAGGTCAGAGAACACAGAACTGGGTGAATAATTATATCATTCATGTATGCATTCAGAAGATCCTATAAATGCTATGTGCCAAATGTTCACTAAAAAATATAACTTGGATGTTAAATTGGATGAATTTGTTAGTTCAGATCATTTTTTTCTTGATTTCCTCTATGCTTTTATAGAATAGAATTACTTCCTTTTGTAACCTAATCCTAGCGGATATAAAAGAGTTAAACATCAACCCTCAAGCCATAGGCTTAACTGTGAATTTTCTCCCCATCCATTACAACTGCAGACAGGCAGGGAATAGCCATAAAAGAAAGAAAAAGCACTTGAGTAGTGGAAGAGTTACTTAGCCTGGAAGACATTGCTTTCTCCTGTCTAATGGTAGGGTGTTCTTTAAAAAAAATGCTCCAAGGGAACTAAAACAAGCTATCAGAAATATTTGCAGGCATTCTAGGGTCCTTGAAGAAAGTCCCTCTTGAGACTTGACTTCCTGTGGTTTCTGTATTATGTGAGTTAACAGCAGTTAGGAAAGAAGAAGAAATAAGAAAAATAATTATATATAATATATACATTATATATCAAAGGCAGAAAGCCTGTTCCATAAGGGCTGAGTTTTGAATAAATAAAAAAGAATTTCCTGAGCAAGGCACAGGGGTACAGACCATTGAAGGATTACACAAGTAAAAAGACTTCACAAATGAATGAAGAAGTGAATAGGATAAGGACAGATATGTCACTTATCATCCTAGCTACTACACTTCCCTGGTCTACAAGCGTGATGGCATTGGTGATTAATCCTAGAATCACACTCTAGAAATGACTGTGTGTTAACTGGAGCTTAAAGAAGGAGTGTGAGGACTTAGATTAGTCATCAGGAGGCTGTATGTAGCGTGATTTATAGATGGTGATGAGTTTTCATTTAATGGTTTTATTTTAAAAAAATCTTGTACTATAGAACACCTTTTCGGACTATTAATGGTAGGTTTTAAACTAGGGGAACTAGAATCATGTATTCTCAATAAGTAGGCTTTTCAGTTTTGATTTCCTAGCAGCGACCATGTATTCTACCTTAAACACCTACTTTTAGAAAAGCTGAAACTTCATTTGACACTACCAAATAATAATTGCACAGAACAGAATAAAGCTTTCTTGAAATAAGTAAGTGAATCGGTGAATTAATAAATTTTTGAAAGAATTTATGAATAGTACTTGACTCACTTTAAAAATAAAACATTAGTATAGGAGATTAGGAAAGATAAAAATGATAATTTTGACACAAATTGTCAATACTAGGAAATGGCAGTATTATAGACATGGCCATCAATTAATAACATTACATTTCTCTACTATCGAGAACCCAATGATTTGTACAAGAAATAAAATAGCCTCATCTCTTTAAGTCAATAAACATAACCTATATAATCCATGCTTACTCAAATTGCCATGGAACAGCAATATTAATATTGAAGCCTAAACATATATCCTTTCTAGAATTTCCATTTTATTGTCTAAGTCTCCTCAAATATGGTGATGGTTCTTGACGGTCTTGAGTCACTAGAATGCTCCGGGTAATGGTTTCTTGCTCTGGGTAATGGATTCTTGCATGCGTCCTTCTATGTTGTGAGATAATGATCCAGATGAAAGAAATCCTCTTGACTGTGAGAAAATGGGACAATTAAAACAATAAAAATGTTTATTTAATAAATTTTTTAACTTTTTAGAAATACACTTTTCAGAGCAACTGCTCCCAATGTCATCACATAAATTATGTTCCTCTTAATTAAAAAATTGTTATGATTGTAGGAAAAATTTTGAGGTCACAAAATAAGGAAAAGTGCCCGGTGATTTGCCTTTTATATTCTAAGCTCAAGCAGTTATTGAAATCAAGTTAAATATATATTGCTCAAAATTTACCTTTTAAAAGCCCTGGCCTTACTGGAGCATTTCCTTACGGTTATTTGGATTTCTACTCATTATGTCTCTGTGTCTGCAGTGCCTCTAGTGAAATCTTCAAAGAGGATCTGAAGATAGACAAATTCATTTTATTATGAATTAACTATTTCATGAGCTTTTCATGACCAAATTGAACTAAATCTTATCTAATTTTCACATGTAGTCAAACAAACTACACTTTAACAATTGACTTCAGCAATTCTTTGCTGACGATGTTGAAGGAATAAAATCTGAAAGTAAGAAATCAATACATACTTTTAGCATCATATTGAAAATCTCCTTTTGGTGCCCCCATTTTTCTATTATTTAATGAATATTATTGTGAAAATTACAATTTTCATGTGTACTGTTTGCAACACAGAAATCAACTTTTTCCCAAGGGGCATAGAATTTAACAAAAACTGTTGGAAACTATCCATTTATGTCTGCAGGCTTTGTAAGAATCCTGGAGATTATTTATTTCATACTGAGAGATATAGATGAATTTTTTAAATTAATTTTTTCTTTCTTCTCTAATGAAAGAGTTAGGAAAGCTAGAATGCACTCTGGTGGAATCCTTCATTTTGAGGGAAAAAATCAAATATAATCAATATGGCTTGATCACATTTGAGACTTTTCGTGGAATTATAAATCGTTACATTGAAGAAACTTCAGATTTTATAGCTATATGCTCTTATATAGTGAAAGGAGCTCTTAGGAAGGCTGTCGTTGTCCAATGCATTAATCTGTTTGTAGATACTACTCATAAGAGGATTACTCAAATATTTTTAAATCAAGATGTACCCAAACACATCAATACCATTGAAAGTAAAAGTGAAAGTCACTCAGTTCAGTTCAGTTCAGTTGCTCAGTCGTGTCTGACTCTTTGTGACCCCATGAATCAAAGCACACCAGGCCTCCCTGTCCATCACCAACTCCCAGAGTTCACTCAGACTCATGTCCATCGAGTCAGTGATGCCATCCAGCCGACTCGATGGATATGAGTTTGAGTGACTTTGAGTGAAAGTCACTCAGTTGTGTCCAACTCTTTGCGACCCCAAGGACTATATAGTCCATGGAATTCTCCAGGCTAGAATAATGGAGTGGATAGCTGTTCCCTCCTCCAACGGATCTTCCCAACCCAGGGATTGAACCTAGGTGTCTCAGATTGCAGGCGGATTCTTTACCAGCTGAGCCACCAGGAAAGCCCTCAATATCATTCATCAGATCCTAAATTTAGCAACAATGTTGCATCATTTTAAAAAAATGCCCACTTACCCATTTAGAAATTAGCAACACTTAAAAAATAGCAGTTCCAATTATATATGAAGACTTTCTTGATCCCTGCAATCATAAATGATCTCATGATCCTCTAATTTCCAGTAGGATGTTGCATTTCTTTCTCATACCTCTCATTTATATGTCATAATATACTTTGAGGTGTGTACCTGTCTTATCTCTTCTATTATACTGTACCTCCTTAAAGATGAGAAGTAGTATTCATCCTTTTTTATACCTCACAGCATGAGGCAATGTCTAGCCTATAGTGAATGCTCAATAGCTGTTTCTAGCATCAAAGACTGAAGGAGAAAATTATCAAAACTCAGACTACTTCCCTGGAGAAAACTGAATGTAACTCCCTGGTAATAATCCTCTACATTCAGAGTAGGTTTTGAAGCAAAATAACTTCTTCAATAGGAAGAATCTTAACAGATAGAAAAGTACTGCCACTGACCTTCAAGAGTACTGTTTCATTTTGTGTGTGTGTGCATGAGTGTGTGTGTGTGTGTGTGTGTGTGTGTGTGTGTGTGTGTGTATAGGGGTGTCAGAATCACCTGAGAAGCTTTTATTTTTAAAAAGACAAAAAAAAAGCAAAACACTTTCCCTACTCTACAGTTCTGTTTGTTGAAAGAGTGGGAGGCAAGGCAAATGGTGAAGAATTGGAATATTTTTGAAAATATTCTTTGGATAATTCAAAAGCTCATTACTTCCTCCCTCTGTTTAGAATTACGCTCTAGAATATTGTCTTAACTAATAAAGTCATATGGAGAATTAATTGAATGCAGATAGTCTAGAAGTGATGCATTTTTTCAAGGATCTTTGTGATCTTGGTCAACAATATACGCTTTCAGTATATACTTGCTGTTGTTGCTGTTTAGTCACTAAGTCATGTCCAACTCTTTGCCACTCCATGGGCTATAGTCTACCAGGCTCCTCTGTCCTTGGGATTTCCCAGGCAAGAATATTGGAGTGGATTGCCAGTTCCTTTTGCCTGAGATCTTCCTGACCCGGGGATCAACCCTGCATCTCCCACTTGACAGGTCGACTCTTTACCACTGAGCCACCTGGGAAACATCAGTGTTCACTAGTGAAGTTAAATCACACATATTGCTCTATAAACATACACTGCTAAAGCAGCATGTAGCATCTGTAGTCCTCTACTGTGAGTGTTATCTTGGCCATAAATTATATATGGTAAACCCAGTGGTGCAGATAGAGTAAGACCTCACAGGAGAAGCACAAAATTAACATAATACTAGTTATATCAAATTCAAAACATATAAATATTTTCATTGAAAAATAAAAATTGTAATAATGCAAAGAAAACTACATGATCCCCAAAAGCAACATTAAAATAATGACAATTCAAACTTGATTTTGCATACAAGTAATATTTTCATCATATTGTCTCATTAATTTCTTTACTTGAAACTTAATTGCTTTAGTGTCTAACTTTAAAATATTGTTTCAATTTTTGTGGCTGTATAAAAACAGACTAGTCAAGTCAGTCAAACAAATAGTCTAGAAAACTAAAAGGAATTCAAATATATTAATTAACTACTACTCTCAAGAAACTATGATAGATTCTTTGAAATACTGTGTCTCATGTAATCCTACCAACAGCCCTCCGGGATAAGTATTTTAACCCCATTTCATAAATAATAATATAGAGGCTCTGGGAAGTTGGTGAACTGATGCACAAGTTTATTTACTTAATACTGATAGACTCAACATTGAAACCAAGTCTGAGTTTTCTGCAACTCATACTCTATCCACTATTACTATACACCTGCTGCTGCTGCTGCTGCTGCTAAGTCACTTCAGTCATGTCTGACTCTGTGCGACCCCATAGATGGTAGCCTGCCAGGCTCCCCCATCCCTGGGATTCTCCAGGCAAGAACATTGGAATGGGTTGCCATTTCCTTTTCCAGTGCATGAAAGTGAAAAGTGAAAGTGAAGTTGCTCAGTTGTGTCCGACTCCAAGCGACCCCATGGACTGCAGCCTACCAAGGCTCCTCTGTCCATGGGATTTTCCAGGCAAGAGTACTGACATTCGCAAACGATGACTCACAAGCCAAATCTAGACTGTCTTCTGTTTTGTTAGCTAAGAATGACTTTACATTTTTAAAGGATTTTTAAAATAAAAATGAAAAGTAATATTTCGTGACCATAGAAATGATATGAAATTCAAATTTCAGTGCCCATAAATAAATGGACACAACCACATCCATTCATTGAACTATTGTCTATACTGGTTTTCTTGTTACAGCATCAGGATGAGTAATTAGAGGTTATGCGACCTGCAAAACTTTTTCTATCTGTCCCCTTTCCATCTGTCCTCTACAAAAAAGTTTGTAGACCTCAGTCATCTATTCTTGATTCATTAATGTATGTATATGCTTGTTGCCTAAATAGAAAGTGGAACCATAGGAAAAATAACAGGATGTATTATTCCAAAGATACTGATAAGTAATATTTTTGGAGAGCAATAAAGCACCAGATATAATCACTCACTCTGCACTTTCCTTTCCATGCAATTTAGAGTTCATTGGTTTGAAAGCTTCCTCGAAGAGCTTGCAGCACTTAATTCATGCATGTGTTAAACCACTCAAGTTTATTTGGCCTGAGTGTTGTGAAAGCCATCTTGGAGGCAATTTATCACATAAGAATTTGTCACTGATTAACTCTTTCGTAGATGTGTCATGGAGCAGAAAGATGAAGTCAGAAGTGACAATTCTGACAGTATTTCCACCAAGGAGTCGAGAATCTGCCACCTGGTGCTAAAAGGATTGTAGTCTCGTCACAGCATGTCCTTTCCTGAAGCCCAAGCCCAAACCCCACCCAGCAAGCAGATTGTATGGACCCTGAAGGTTATAAAATTTGAGGGGACTTTTTTATTAAGACGTAAAGGAATAACAAATTGTAAACACAAAACTAGACATTAAGTCTTGGAAAGAGCCCAGACAAGTGAAAGACCCTGAAAATTAACTTTCATTAGCCCCAAGAAAATCACCTGTTGCTTCAACAGAAAAGAGAGAGAGAATGGAGGCATCGAAGAGAAGGAAGTGACCATATTCATCAGTAAGCTTACAAGGCAAAATTGAGCCTATTTTAAACATAAACATGATAGACTCAAATGTGAAGTGAAGTTTCCAGATTTTAGTAGCATATTGAATTAGGAAAGTGCCTTTCATACAACTTTAACTTCTTAAGCAAGTCAGGTCCTATGAGATCTTCCCTGTTTTCTCAGAATATTATTCAGCTGTGCATGGATACACCAAGCACACCACAGCCAAGGGTAATAGCCTACACTAGTGCACCAAAAAGAGGTTTCCAGAAGTGTAATTCTTCCCCGTTGCACTTCAGTTCACTCCAGCTCTGCTTTCTTCCAGTTCTTTTTAAGGTTTCAACTCAGGAAGACAAAGTAGAGCAGCCATGTGCTCTGCAGGACTCCTCACGTGCCCAAAGCGTCAGAGCCAACGAACAGGCCCCCTGGCAGCTGTAACTCCATTTGCCCACTTCAGAAGAACTGCCAGCTCTCTTGGTGGACCCTTGCTAACCTCTTTACCTGTTTCCAGCTTTTTCTTTCACTTTTCACCTTTGATTCCAAATTTTTCCCAAACCCAAGAAGATTTTTTTTTTTTTTTTTTTAATGGGAGGTAGTTGACTAGAGTCTAAGGACTGGAGCCAGAGGAAAAAAAAAATAGGAAAGAAGTGGACCAGATGGTAGGAAAGTAAAAGTGAGGACCAGATCTGGGTTGAAGCCAGATCTGAAAAAGGAACAGACTTGGAAGGTCTGAAGTAAAAGGCCGCAGTGACAGTCCTGCTGACTGAAGCGGTCACTTCTACCTCCAGGAAGGAAGATGAAGGGGTTTCGCTGCTGATTTCTCTTTGAGCGAAGCAAACACTTTCAAATGTCAAAGGGAAGCATGGAGGAAAGGAAAAGATCGCAGGCTGAAGATACAAGGAGAATTCAGCCTGACAAGCCATCTCTCTACTTAATGGCTATTTAAGCTCTTAAAAATCAGGTGTTTTTTCTTTCTCTCTCTCTCTTTTTTTTTTTTTTTTTTTTTTTGAAATTTATACACTTTGGCAATGATTCCTCTCACAATTGAGTATTGTGCATACAATATAAGACAAAGCTCTAAGAAGAGAACAGTGCCTGCAACCAAGTAAGTGCGCGAGAAATATCTGTGCTCATGTCCAGTTGCTCAGTCGTGTCTGACTCTTTGTGACTCCACAGACTAACTTGCCAGGCTCCTCTGTCCATGGGGATTCTTCAGGCAAGAATACTGGGGTGGGTTGCTATTTCCCACTCCAGGGGATCTCTCTGATCCAGAGATCGAAACTGAGTCTCTGGCATCTCCTTCATTAGCAGTTGGATTCTTTATCACTGAGTCATGTGGGAAGCATCATCCCTGGCATAGAATTATCCCTGGCACAACCATATTCAAAGGCAATTGGCACCATCAGGTTCAGAGTGTCACCTCTCCAAGCAGAGTTTCTTGGAATCCCCAAGTTTCTGCACATGTACACTGCCCGAGGTTATCCTGGAGACCTTCCTAGCCTCTCTGTATGTGAATCTGTGCTGAGTATCCACCGTTTGCACGCTCCACTCAGATCCTTTCTCCACACCTCTCTGCTCTGCTGGCTGCATCACCCAGGGTCCCTGGGCTTGTTGACTTCTGCTGAGTTGACCCCTAGTTGGCCTTGGCAGGAGGTCAGGGAGTAGGAGAGAGATACAGTGTTCTTATTCTCACAGCTTTCTCCCTGCAGGGTCCTATTCCTCTACAACTACAGTTCCTACCAGATGACCCTCTTCAGCTGCTCCATCTCGCCCTCGCCTCCAGGAGCGACACTGTCTCCTCCCTTTGCCCCTCCAACACTAAGACAGGTGATGGCTTCCTAAGATGCTACTCACTGGATGCCTCACTCAGGATTTATTTTTGCTCCTCTTAAGCAGTTCCTTCATTAGAGCCCATGATTCTTTTAAATAGTTTCTTCATTAAATTATCTTCATTCAAACTTTTGGAATTAAATTCCTCTAGTTGGGCCCCTGCCTAATACAGATTCCATGCCTAGAAGCCTTTGGTTTTTTTGTTTGTTCCTTGGTACTCTGCAGTCAGCCAGACTACATTTAGGTAAATGTATCTGTAATGAAGTTACTTTGCAAATCACTGCCTGTCAGAAAAGGTTCCTTTCTTTCTCCAAATTCAGATTTTAAACACATTTAACCAGGAAGGAGTCATGAAGAAAGAAATTTGTTGTTGTTGTTTACTCATTAAGTCGTGTCTGACTCGTTTGTGACTCGATGGACTGTAGCCCAGCAGGCTCCTCTGTCCATGGGATTTCTCAGGCAAGAATACTGGAGTGGACTGCCATTTCCTGAGGAAAGAAATAGGATGCCACTGTTAAGAGGTCAAACCAACACTGACCTATTTCAGTCACACCCCATTGGCATTTTATCTTGAGCATTTTATCTTGTAGAAATAATGGTTATATTTTATAGTCAATGACATGATAACATATCACCTCTTTAATTATACATGATGTGTGAAAAACAATCTGGCTTCCACTGACTTAAGCATATACATCACTACATTTTAGACTTGTCAGCAAATTCAATTTATTTACTTTTCACTTTAATGAAGTTATTTCAAATTTCATAGATGTGGAAATAATTGAAATATAGACATTGGAAATATTATTTTAGCATCAAATATTGTTTAGAAACTCATTTATATCTTATGGAAATAAGGACTCTGGTAATCATAATTCTTAGTATTTCCATTTATATTAAGAAATTAGAAATATTAAAAAGTAAAGAAAAAAGAGGTGCTCACCAAACTATAGTTTATGATTTCAGGGGGTGAATCTAATATAACAAAAGGATCAAATATTCAGTTATGTTCTTATATCATCTCTCTCTCTGTGAGACTAATGCAAATGAAGTAATTTTAAATTCAAAAAACATTACATCTTCTAGAGCCCTAATTGATGAGCAGTCTCTTTGTAGATGCTTGAAACACCAAAAATACTATTTCAAAATCTAGATTTAGAAGAGGAGAAATGATTTTGAACTTGACATAGGAAATGATTTAGTCAGGTTTTCCATTCAAATGCTTCTTTTGTTAGCTTCCTCCAAAGTCTAATGTAAGTCACACTGAGAGACTTCCCTCCTTTTAATGTGCATTTCAGATACTAGCAGGGAGGAAAGAGCCAGTGTATACACTAAGCCACAGTCTAGTGTCAAGTCAAAGAGGGAATACTTGGGACTTCCAGAGAAGGAGTCATGCTTTGGTTGGGGTCGCTGCACAAGCCTAGCAGCCACCAGAGACATTGCAAGCCTGGATCTGAGAGTCAATTGATACAAGGTTCCCTGAAGTGCATCCTGATAGAGATTCAGGCTATAATGTAACAGCACTGGCCACCTAGTTGTGGAGATAATTATGTTATCAAGGATGTCAACACATTTTCTTGTACTTGAGGGTCTGTCTGGTGAAATTAGAATCAGGGAAGATGAAAGAGGATTTCTTCTTATGCATTAAGTGGAGCAAGCAGTTAAATACCATAAAATGGGGCCTGTTCTAACTCATGTGCAAATTTTTCCCTGGTGTTAAGACTATGACTACATTTGATACCGCCATCTATAGACTAAGCCTTACTAGTTGTCAACTGAACCGAACACTATTGGTTGTAAAACTTTGGTAGTTTTACTTGTTTCAGTACATCCCTGTTTCTGACTGTACAGTGTTTCAATACCTGCTGAAATAAGTATTACAGCCAAATGTTTTTGCTAATTTTCTACATATCTGATTAAACCAAATAGTTGTCACTCTTGGTTACAAATCTTGGTATAACACAGAGTTTCGAAAATGGCATCATTTCCACCCTATTAGTGGAGTTAGTACAATTTTAGCAGTCAACCTTGATTTTAAAATTGAAGAATTGTACATAATCTGGATTTTTGCTTTTTTTTTTATAAAATCAGAAGATTTCACAACACAGCGTCTCTATTCCTATGAACAGTTAGCTTGAGATGGGGACTAGCTCCACTCCATAAACTTGAAAGACTCTTTCTTTGCTTTTAGTAACACCATATTTTGTTTTCCTCCTGATTCACTAACAACAGCTCTTCTCTCATCGTTTTTTCTCTTCCTCCAACTTTAAATGTAGGAATTATTTGAGATTCATTTCTAAATCCTGAAGAAGGTTCTATGTGCTCACTCCAAATACTCTCCCTAGGCAAGCTCATTCACTTATCACATGTATATCTATGACTCTGTCTATGTCTATCTATATCAGCAACCTACAATAGTCTTTTTCCAGATCTGTTTGCTCCAGTCTGTTTCCACCACTCCCCATTTTTTTTTTGTACACGTAATTTGTTTTTTTTTTTTTTATTTTATTCTTTGAATATATCACATCACTTCTAGTTATCGAGCTTTTGCAAAGCTAATCCCACCATCTGGAAGATTCTTCCTCTGCCCCATTGTCTGGTTCTTACCTGTATTTCAAGTATCTCTCAGCTTATGTCTTATTCTGCTAGAAAAACTTCCTTGAACTTCAGATAAGATTATGTCTTTCTATTATTTTCTTCACACTAGCTTGAATGTCCCCCTTTGTAACATTTATCTGACCATAACAAATTATTTGTGCAATTGCATGCTTAATATTGATCCTAATATAGTAAAGTACATTCAAACAGGTCCTCCTTGTATTTCTCACTATGTGTCTTTGCATTTGACACAGTCTTTGAAATGTATGTGTGTGGGTGTATAGTTCAGTCGCTCAGTTGTGTTTGACTCTTTGTGGCCCCATGGACTGTAGCCCACCAAGCTCCTCTATCAGTAGAATCTTCCAGGCAAGAATACTGGAGCAGGTTGCCATTTTCTACTCCCAAGAATCTTTCTGACTCAGGGACCGAACCCATGTCTCCCGTGTCTCCTGCACTGGCAGGCAGATTCTTTACCACTAGTGCCACCTGGGAAGTCCTTTGAAACCTAAAGTGCTCCTAATATTTATTGACTCTGACATAGGTATTAGAGAAAAATTATATGGAATCCTTTAGATCCTTCAAGAAATGAAAAAAAATCTCTCTTTCCTAATGAAACTTGAAGATAATCCAGGTAATTTTAAACAGGTGGGCTAATAAAATACTTATGGACCATAACTAATGAATGTGTTATACTTCTTATACATAACACATTATTTTGGTCTAAGAAAGCTGTATTATCATGGAATTAACAGACATTCAAAATCTCCAAGAAATGGTTGTAAAGCACTAGTCACTAATTTTCTTTTAACTTAGTATTTGTAAAATGATATTGTTTATAATAAAGACAAGAAGCACATTTAGAATTAATATATCTACCTTTGTATTAAACAGCTTTAAGTTAATTCCCAAACTATTTTATTTCCTTTTTTAACATGAAATGAATTGAACATGTTAAATATTTTGTGTCATTATATCAACAGTGCAACTGTTTCACCAAGTGCATGCCTGGCCAGTTTATCAAGAGCCTGAAATTACTTAATGCAAAAAGTAGAATAAAAATAAATTCATGCTTTCATATAGTTGTCTGTTGATGATCAAGAACTAGAGATCTGGAGGCTTAGAAGGAAAAAAAAAAAAGACACAGAGCAAAAAAGTTTTGCACCTTGAGACTGTCTGTTGATCACAGTGCTGCATCCCTTTTCTGCTTTTGCCTAAAGACCTGGAACATTCACATGTTCACTTGGCCAGAGACAGATGGCTGCCCACACATTCTCCCTAGGCTTAACACTTGTTCTCCCAGTACCAACCACCAAGGAGTTTGGCCCACCATCTGTGATCTGCAGCCTCCTCCTCGCTGTATGAATTTTATGATGAGAAGCTAAATGGCTTTACACTATACATTCTGGGATGGTTCTTTTTTAGTATATAAGCCCTCGAGGTCACCATCTTTACTAGTCAGGACAGGCTAGGTCAAGCAGCAGAAACAAACACCACCCTATTCTCATTGCCTTAACACAGCAAATGTTTATATTCCACTCATCCTAAATCCATCAATGGAACAGCATAAGGATCAGCTCTCAGCAGTCACCCAGATGCCCAGGCTGGTAGAGGCTCCCTCTCAGATCTTGCTACTGTGATCACTACCGGAGAAAGTGAAGCTTAAATCTTAGTTTCCACAACTAATCCCTCCTACATGGAACTGCGGAGAAGGCAATGGCAACCTATTCCAGTATTCTTGCCTGGAAAATCCCATGGAGGGAGGAGCCTGATGGGCTGCAGTCCATGGTGTCGCTACGAGTTGGGCACGACTGAGCGACTTCACTTTCACTTTTCACTTTCCTGCATTGGAGAAGGAAATGGCAACCCACTTCTGTGTTCTTGCCTGGAGAATCCCAGGGACGGAGGAGCATGGTGGGCTTCCGTCTATGGGGTCGCGCAGAGTCTGACACGACTGAACTGACTTAACAGAAGCAGCAGCAACATGGAACTGACGCATTTCTCTTCTGCTGTTTCATTGGCCACAGCTGGTCAGTGGTCATGCCTAACTGCAGTGTGGGAGGGGAGAGGAGGGGCTGACGCAGTACAGCGACACCACACGTCCGGAAGAACTGGAGTAGAGGTGGATGCCTCTCTGAGCAATAGCGGGGAAGAGAACTGTTTTTAGCTTAATAATCAAACATCAAAAATTGTCTTATACTTCTTTCACATGTTCAAGCCAAAACATCTTTGTATCATATCTTTCAAATTTTTTGCCTTTCTCACTGTTTCAAAAATGTTCCTCTTTAGGACAATTAGCTGTCAGGTTAGCAAATAGCAGATAGCCACTGCATAGTCCATAAAACCAAAAAGCCTGCCGCTTCTACAGATCTTTGCTGAGTAAAGGTGGTTCTTGCTACCCAAAGTCATCATACTTTTTGCCATGTGAGCCTGAAAGCCAGAATATTCCCTAACTGTATAGAAGTTATGACATATGAGATGATATATGATCATATACCATGATATGACATCAGTAACATAAGGTTGGTAAGCTCTTGAAGGGCTATGATGAGCTCACATAAGAGTTACTTATGAAAAAAATAAGTCACTTATGGGTTAAGGATAATAAGAGATATTCAGAGATCACCTTTGAATATACAACATCATGATGGGTGGGTCACTAGCATTGTTAGTTGGTAAGTGATTCATCCAGTTTTCTATGAGAACAGCCTGCATTGTCTTGAAAACAATGTTGAAGAGTTTCCTTTATTACCATATCTTGAGTCATTTATCACCATCATAATCCAGCATCCCCCTTCTTCATCAACATCACCATTGTTTTTGTTGCTTCTTCCTTTGGTGGAGTCCTTACTATGTGCCGGGTATTGTATATGAAACGTAACTGCTTATTGCATTTAATTAATTTGGTCAAAGGAGAAGGCACTGGCACCCCACTCCAGTACTCTTGCCTGGAAAATCCCATGGATGAAGGAGCCTGGTAGGCTGCAGTCCATGGAGCTGCTAACAGTCGGATACGACTGAGCGACTTCACTTTCACTTTTCACTTTCATGCATTGGAGAAGGAAATGGCAACCCACTCCAGTGTTCTTGCCTGGAGAATCCCAGGGACGGGGGAGCCTAGTTGGCTGCCATTTATGGGGTCACACAGAGTCGGACACAACTGAAGTGACTTAGCAGCAGCAGCGATCTAGTCAAGGCTATGGTTTTCCAGTGGTCATGTATGGATGTGAGAGTTGGACTGTGAAGAAAGCTGAGCACCAAAGAATTGATGCTTTTGAACTGTGGTGTTGGAGAAGACTCTTAAGAGTCCCTTGGACTGCAAGGAGATCCAACCAGTCTATTCTAAAGGAGATCAGTCCTGGGTATTCATTGGAAGGACTGATGCTAAAGCTGAAACTCCAATACTTTGGCCACCTGAAGAGAAGAGTTAACTCATTGGAAAAGACTCTAATGCTTGGAGAGATTGGGGGCAGGAGGAGAAGGGGACAACAGAGGATGAGATGGCTGGATGGCATCACCGACTTAATGGACATGAGTTTGGGTGAACTCCGGGAGTTGGTGTTAGACAGGGAAGCCTGGCATGCTGCAATTCATGGGGTTGCAAAGAGTCAGACACGACTGAGCGACTGAACTGAACTGAATATTGTATTCGATATTCAAACTCAGAAAATTATGAATTATCACTTTGTTTTCATCTAAAATAAAGCATAATACACAACCCTGGTAAGGTATCCATTTTTATTTTTAATGAGTCTTGTTTAACTGAGCTTCCCATTCTAGACATCAGAATTTAAATTACAATTATCCTTAGATCTTACTTGATACAGAAAGCAGTCAATAGTGTTAGTTTTTGAAAGGACACTATGGTAACTTTTGAAAGGACAAAAATAATGATTCAGAATACTAAATCCAATCTACAAAATTACCACAATATAATAGCCTGTGTGTGCATGCATGCTAAGTCACTTCAGTTGTGTCCAACTCTTTGAGATTCTATGGACTATAGCCCACCAGGTTCCTCTGTCCATGGATTCTCCAGGCAAGAAAACTAGAGTGCATTGCCATGCCCTCTTACTGGGGATCTTACAGCCTGAGTAACATTCTAAGATATACTAAAAAATATGAGATAACATGCCACAGCTTCCTGAAGTTTTATTATTAAATTGAAGTCCACAGTTTAAAGCACAATTACATTAAAAACTGAAAAATTTAACAAAATACAGTGACTTTCTATGTCAAGTTAGCTAAACTGAAATTACATTCCCCATCTTTGTGTTCCATATAGATACATTTGGAAGGTTACAAGCTAGAATTGGCCACAAATGGAACCTGCAAATCACTTGAAAGATGGCAGGCAGCTGTACCTGAGTTTATCCTTGAAAGGTGAGTGTGAGTTTGGTCGCTATTGTAGCTCATGCGCTTTGTCACCAGCCTGCCTATTGATCTTGTTGTTGCAGTAGCAGCCAGGCCTCTGGAATTCTCTAGTTTCTGCCATCTCCTCTTTCAGCTTCTCTAGCAACTGGACTAAGTATGAATATAGTGTCATGGTGAAAGGTGCCCACATATTTCTGGGGCTTGCATCTAAGAACAGAGATAATGAGAAACATCCTTGTCAGCCAGTTGCTTTTCCCATTTCTCCTCTATCTTTTCCTTCCCAGCTGACGATTCAGACCTCACCCTAGAAACAGAAACAACAGCCTTCAACAGCCTGTTTAGCAAATACCAACTCCTGAGAGTCTCTCCCTATAATAAATCCCTTATTTTATGTGGTTCTGTTTCTGTGCTCCTCTGATAAATGAATGTTCAAAATAAAACAGACTTCCTATAAATTCCAAACTGCTTAGTTTCCTTAGTGGAATCCCTGAAAAGGTCCATGAACTCCCTCCTGCTTTAGGAGTGAGAAATACTGATAAACACATACAAATGCTATTGCCTGACATTCTTTTTAAAGGTTCATAGCATATTTGATGGAATGGGCTTTTGTCTTTTATCCTCTGCTGAAAGAGGAAAGAGTTCATGGTGTAGCCTTTTTCTCTGATCTGACGTGGCCATTACCCACCACTCTCAAGTCCGCCATGAGCCTCTGCTTGCCTCACTGAGGCCCTCGCTCTAGAATTCTGGCACCTCTTTCTTTTAAAATATAATGCAGTTACAGTGGTTTATGCAGTGCATGCTAAGTCACTTCAGTTGTGTCCAACTCTTTGTCACCCTCTGGACTGTAACTCACTAGGCTCCTCTGTATGTAGGATTTCCCAGGCAAGAATACTGGAGTGGGTAGCCATTTCCTTCTCCAGGGAATCTTCCCAACCCAGGGATAGAACCTGTGTCCCTTATGTCCTCTGCATTGGCAGGAATGTTCTTTACCATTAGTGCCACCTGTGAAGCCCAAAGACAAAGGCTTCTGCAAAGACAGATGCAAAAAAAGTTCATCCTTCTTTAATGCCACAAAACAAAAAATCTATTTTGAATACAATAAGATTTCACTGGAGACTGAAGCAAGAGGGGATTACACTATAGGGCAAAAAAAATATGAATTAAATAGTATCACTCTCAAAATATAGAGAAAAATATTTTAATTGTACCAACCATAAATAAACCTCACATGATCTGATGTTCATTCTCACATCCTTATGTCAAGATTTATCTTTCTTTTACTCTTTCCTCTCCTCAAAGAGAGCATTTTTTTTCTCATCTCACTTTGCAAATCTTTCAAATTTTATCTTTTATGTTTTTCAGTTTTCAAGAAACATTTATATTTAGTAGTATTAAACTGTTAATTACATTTGCTGCATATATTTCTGTCAGTCTCTTTTCATGAAAATGTACATCTATTTTTTTTCTTTTAAAAATTAATTAATTTATTTTAACTAGAAGCTAATTACTTTACAGTATTGTGGTTTTTGCCATACATTGACATGAACAGCCATGGTTGTACATGTGTCCCCCACTCTGATACCCCCTCCCACCTCCCTCCCCATCCCATCCCTCTGGGTCATTCTAGTTCACCAGCCCTGAGCGCCCTGTCTCATGCATCGAACCTGGACTGGCAATCTATTTCACATATGGTACACATGTTTCAATGCTATTCTCTCAGATTATCCCACCCTCGCCCTCTCCCAGAGTCCAAAAGTCAGTTCTTTACATCTGTGTCTCTTTTGCTGTCTCACATATAGAGTTATTGTTACCGTCTTTCTAAATCCCATATGTATGCATTAATATACTGTATTGGTGTTTTTCTTTCTGGCTTACTTCACTCTGTATAATAGGCTCCAGTTTCATCCACCTCATTAGAACTGATTCAAATGCATTCTTCTTAATAGCTGAGTAATATTCCATTGTGTGTATGTACCACAGCTTTCTTATCCATTCATCTGCCGATGGACATCTAGGTTGCTTCCATGTCCTGGCTATTGTAAACAGTGTTGCGATGAACACTGGGGTACATGTGTCTCTTTCAATTCTGGTTTCCTCGGTGTGTATGCCCAGTAGTGGGATTGCTGGCTCGTATGGCAGTTCTATTTCTAGTTTTTTAAGGAATCTCCACACTGTTCTCCATAGTGGCTGTACTAGTTTGCATTCCCATCAACAGTGTAAGGGGGTTCCCTTTTCTCCAAACCCTCTCCAGCATTTATTGCTTGTAGACTTTTGGATAGCAGCCGTTCTGACCGGCGTGAGATGGTAGCTTGTTGTGGTTTTGATTTGCATTTCTCTGATAATGAGTGATGTTGAGCATTTTTTTCATGTGTTTGTTAGCCATTTGTATGTCTTCTTTGGAGAAAATGTCTGTTTAGTTCTTCGGCCCATTTTTTGATTGGGTCACTTATTTTTCTGGAATTGAGCTGAAGGAGTTGCTTGTATATTTTTGAGATTAGTTGTCAGTTGCTTCATTTGCTATTATTTTCTTCCATTCCGAAGGCTGTCTTTTCATCTTGCTTATGGTTTCCTTTGTTGTGCAAAAGCTTTTAAGTTTAATTAGGTCCCATTTGTTTATTTTTGCTTTTATTTCCATTACTCTGGGAGGTGAGTCATAGAGAATCCTGCTATGATTTATGTCAGGGAGTGTTTTGCCTATGTTTTCCTCTAGGAGTTTTATAGTTTCTGGTCTTATATTTAGATCTTTAATCCATTTTGTGTTTTTTTTTGTGTGTGTATGGTTTTAGAAAGTGTCCTAGTTTAAAGAAAAGTCCTTTTCTATATCACAGGTATTTGTTTCATTCTTCCAGGGAAATACAAAGAATACAATAACTCATAGGGGTCTATTTTCCAAAGTCAAAGTTAATGTGCCTAAAACAGTATTCCATGGGTTTCAGCAGAAATATCTGCGTACTGTCTGGTACAAAATATTGGAGGGGCCTAGATAGTTCCCCACAAGGCTAGTTGTCTAACATGAATAGAATAAAAGCTTTCTAGCTGTTCCTGGGGTCTTCCCATCTCCTACAGACAAGTTTTAGATGAAGATAAACATATATATATATATATACACACATGCACACACACATGAAATATACATGCACAGATTTAAACTGTATATCCACATTGTGGAAGACAAAAAGGAAAATCTCTTAGTTTTATCACTGTCTATTATCATTGCAATCTCAGGGGATATGTTTTATTTTTGCTTTCAAGCATTTTTGTATAAATTTGTATAAATTCTCAATCCCAACTTCTTCCTCTAGAGTCTGGGTTTTGCATCATGCACGTGCCTCACATTTTTGTAAGTCACTTTTCCATTCCATATTAACCTTCTATCAAGCCATTTACAAATAATTTAAGTGAAGTAGTAGTATCTTGATCTGGGATTACTAACAATTCATATATTACTATCAATTCAATTTTAAAATGTGATTTTTGCCTTCTAGTAGCTAAGTTGTATCTAACTCTTTGCAACCCATGGACAGTAATGTTCCAGGCTCCTCTGTCCATGGGACTACCCAAGCAAAAATACTGGAGTGGGTTTCCATTTCCTTCTCCAGGGGATCTTCCTGACCCAGGGATTGAACATGCATTTCCTGCATTGGCAGGCAAGTTCTTTACCACTGAACCACTAGGGAGTTCCCTGCAAGTGCTCACTGCTAGGCACTCACTCCCAAGGAATTTGGTGACCAACATCCTTCTTTCTGACCTGGTATTTTGTGATCTCTCTCTTCCATGACATGCCCACCCTTTTGCAGTAACAGCTGAAGATAACTCCAGCTATAAATCATGTTGACATTTGAACATTGGTGTCTTCCAGGTAATGCTTGATCAACATCTCTCTTGAAGGCTGAGATCTGTGAGATTTTTTAGTTTTTAATTCAATCTGTATTGAAGGGTAGTTCAAATGATTTTATTGTCTGAAATCTGGAAGCTAAAGATGGAAGCTACCCATGGCTGCTGATTCATTGCCTGTGTAGATGGTGTTTGATCCACGGTAGAAGGTTTTCTTATGAATATTTCCAATGTAATTATATTAAAACTCCTATTTTACATCTTTTGCCATTATTTTTGTGCTTTTGTATATGTGTGTGTGTGTGTTAGCTTCTCAGTCCTGTCTGACTCTGTGTGACCCCATGGACTGTAGCCCACCAGGCTCCTCTGTCCATGGAATTCTCCAGGCAAGAGTACTGGAGTGGATTACCATTCCCTTCTCCATCTGTATATGTACTTTTATAAATTTATATGAAACCTCCTACATATATTCAAATAAAACCTCCTGCATAGCTTTTTGTGCTACAGACTGTCACAACAAACCAGGTGTTTAAATAACAGAGGTTATTTAAGCAGAGCTTTAGAGCATTGCACACATATATATTCATGGTGTATTATTTACACTACCATCCCATTTGGGGGTTTGAGAGAACTAAAAAGGTATAAAATAGACAAAATGCCTGTGTAATCATTCAAAGTGACAAAAAAGTGTAGGTATATATTTTTCTGAATCCTTGTTCTGTTTTCTCTCTCCCTTTTATTTCTGATTCTCACCCTTAGTTCAGTCATCCACAATTGACTTGATAGCATAAGAGTGCAGATAAACCTTATTGCCAGCATTATCAGCATACAAAGGAAAATAAAGGGACTTTTGCAAAACAACAACAACCACAATGAAAATTCTGTCCTTACAAGGTACTATGGGGGCTTGATAGTATGAGACACCTGGGATTATAGTTAAAATTCTTGATATATCAAAGACTTGCTTTCTAAACATCCAACTTAAAAAAATATATAGAAGCACAAGGAATAACAGAATCTTTTCATATGTACCAAAATGAATTTTCACATTTTACCATTAAAGACACACACATTTAAGCACTTCAAACACCAACTTTAGTCCATCTCCTCTGGGCAGCAATTATGTTGGTTGCCAGCAACATGCCCATCCACCTTCCTTACTAACAGAAGCTCAATTTTGTGTAGGCAGCAATAAGACCCAGTCCCAGGGGAGAAGGACCAATTGGCCTAATAAATCAGGGTCATTCTTCACTTTTTCCTAGTGGTCCAGGGGTGGCCATAAGATGTTCATTCATCTCATTCATTCATTCACCTCACCAAACATTTATTAAGTACTTACTCTGTAACGTACGGACAGTGGGCAACACCATAAAATTCTAGGCTTCGTGCAGTTCACATTCTAAGGAGAGGAGAAATGCAATAAAGAAGTAAATTACGTAGTGCAATGGGTGATAATAAATGCTATGATAAAAGTCCTGAGAAAGGAAGAGGATACTAGGTAGGAAAGGAGTCAGAGCCAGTGCTAAAGTATGTGACGCAGCAGCCTTGAGGAGAGCTGAGAAAAAGGACTTCAGAAGTAAACAGCCAGTGTAAAAGCCCAGAGGCAAGAACATGCCTGGTGTGCATTAGGAATTAGCAGTGTGGGAAAACCACAATGGTAAGAGGGTGAGTAACTAAAAATAAGGATGAAGAACTGATCGGTGCTCTATTGCATACAGAGTTTGGCTGTATGCTGAGTGGGATGGACATTCACTGAAAGATTTTGATAGAGAAGTAATATGGTTCAATTTGAATTTTTAAGGTTCACTGTGTTTGTAGGGGGCTATGCTGGTGCCCCAGATGGTAAAGAATCTGCCCGCAATGCAGGAGACCCGGGTTCAATTCCTGGGTCAGGAAGATTCCCTAGAGAAAGGCATGACAACCCACTCCAGTATTCTTGCCTAGAGAATCCCACAGAATCCCAGAGGAGCCTGACTGGCTACCGTCCATAGGATCGCAAAGAGTCAGACAGGATTGAAACAATTTAGCATGATTTGTTTGTGGAGATGGGAATAGACTTAGGAGGCAAAGTAAAGATAGGTGAAAGAATATAATTAATGAGGCATTTCCAATTATCTGTTTTTAAGAGGAAAGTAACTTGGATCAGGTAGTAGTAGAGGGGTAAGAAATATTCATAAATATACAGCCAACAATATGTGTATATAGATTAGACTAAGTCATGAAGAAAGTTAGAAATTATTCTAAAGTCTTCAGTTTGATCAATTAGAACTTATTTGTTGACTTTCACTCAGATGGTGAAGTTTGGAAGGATAGTAAAAACAGGTTTCAGTTGGATTGTATTTAATTAAGATACTAGAAATGCCCAGTAGACATCAATAAAGACATGATTGCAAAAAAAAAAAAAAAAAAAAAAAAAAAAGACATGATTGCAGAGGGCATCCCAAGCAAGTCTGAATTTCAGACAAAAGTTTCTGGCAACATATAAATTTGAGAGCATTAGTGTATGGATGTTATAAAAAATAATAAGACTGAATGGGCTCACCAAAGTGATGAGTGTTAATACTGTCAACAAGTAGTATAAGAACTGAGCATTGAAGCACTCCAAAATTAACATATCAGAAGGATAAGGAGGAATCTGAAAAAGAAATCAAGAAGCAAGTGATGAAGGTAACTATGATGTCCACAAAGAAAAAAAATTATTTTGTAAATGTAATAACCAATTCTATCAAGTGCTATTGAAAGTTGACATAAAATGAGACCTAGTAATTGTTTGATAATGTATCAAATCAACATGAATATACTTTAAATTTACATAATATTACATATCAATTATACCTTAAAAATAGAAAATTTTAAAAAAGATAAATTAAAAGATTTTTTCAGACATATAACAGTGTGTAGAGATGGGAAAAAGGAACCAAGGAGAAAGTAAGTGTGTGGGCTAAGCATTTTTATAAATAGATGGTTTTATATAATCCTCATAGCAACATTCATATTAAATAATTGAACAATTTAGTAAAATTAACCCACTGCTATGAAAATTGTAGGCATTTTAAAAAGTATCCATTAAGAAATGAACTGAAAAAAAGGAATTTGTGTGGTGATGCAGGTAATAGGATTAAAAACAGGATGCTGGAATAATCTGGAAAAGTTTAGAGTAGGGAGATCAGACAAGTCATCCTGCTAAACAAGTCTTTGTCCCTTCTGTGTCTCAGTGACAAGGCATTCCCTTCCCACAGGCAATTTGTTTTCATTTATTAAACTGTATGTAAATACAGGTTCTAAAGGAAGTTTATTAACTCTTACATAAGAGGGGTAACATTTGCCATATCTCTCTTTCAAAACAGATATTCCACAAAAGCAAAAATATGGTTAGATAGACATGCTTTGTATTTGTAATATTTTATTCTAGCCTAACATTATGTCGAAGTGCAGATTCTTCTTATAACACAATGGTCTAATGGCCTTCACATATACTTTTTAAAAATTTTTCATTTTTTACTGGAGCGTAGTTTGTTAACAATATTGTGTTAGTTTCAGGTATTCAGCAAAGTGATTCAGTTATACATATACATGTATTTATTCTTTTTCAAATTCTTTTCCCATGTAGTTTATTACAGAATATTGAGCAGTGTTAATTAGTGTGGTTTTGAAGGTGGTATTCATCTTTAGAAAGAAGGTCAAAATATAAACACAAGTCATCCCTGGTTATTGCACTTGAGCAACTAAATTAACATGCTGCAGGTGTTATAACTTAAATCATAACCCAATTGAGCTGATTACAAAGAGGCACTGATAAACAGGCTGCTTTAATAAGCATTTACTTATGACTATGTTATCAGAGTTTCTTCCATTAAAGTAAAATAATTAGGATGCTGAATCAGATGAAGATGACAAGGGCTCCAAGCAGCATCTTTAGAAGAGAACACGAAAGTGCTTAGAGGAAAGTGAGGCAAGTTCTTTAATGAACTCAAGTTCCCCTTCAAAGTATTCTGTTGCTCAGAGAAAGGCTGTGATTTAATAAAAACTCTGCACTATAAACATCAGTCACCATCTCATTCTTTATACACAAAAAGGCAATGAACAGGAGCTATTGTTTCTGCTTCGGCATTTAGCACTTTCTGTCTTTGAGGCTGGAAAGTGGAGAGGGTCATTTGTTACAAGCACCAGAGTGAAAACTGTTACTTGATTACTGTGTGTTAATGAGTCATATTAGAAATTGAGCCAAAAGACTGGAAAGGGAAATCCATAAAACCACTCCAAGTTCTCAGATATTTGAGGTCACCAGGACACTGAACCTCAAAGCTGTTTCCCGGCTGTGCACATGCCTATTTCCCTGTCTCGCCCAGCGCCACAGTGACAGACGCTGTGGAGATACACAGATGGCGCTTCAGGCTCACCATGATCTCTAGTTCTCCTTCATCTGTTTCCCTCTTCTGACCCATGATCCAGAACTCAGGTCAACATGCTTTCTATCTCCTGGGTGTTTTTGCAATTAGGATAAAGGTTTTAATATCTGATCAGCATTTGGTTAGAAAATAATTATTTTTACTACTTTCAAATAAGTGGAAAAAGTTATCCAGATTTTTATGTATGTATACAGTTTAATATTTGATGCACTCAGTTCGGTTCAGTACCTCAGTCGTGTCCGACTCTTTACGACCCCATGAATCGCAGCACGCCAGGCCTCCCTGTCCATCACCAACTCCTGTAGTTCACTCAGACTCATGTCCATTGAGTCGGTGATGCCATCCAGCCATCTCATCCTCTTCTCCTCCTGCCCCCAATCCCTCCCAGCATCAGAGTCTTTTCCAATGAGTCAACTCTCCTCATGAGGTGGCCAAAGTACTGGAGCTTCAGCTTTAGCATCATTCCTTCCAAAGAAATCCCAGGGCTGAGCTCCTTCAGAATGGACTGGTTGGATCTCCTTGCAGCCCAAGGGACTCTCAAGAGTTTGTTTATAATAAAACTTCAGTCATATTAAATATATATATATATATATATACACATATATATATTCAAAGATGGGCTTCCCTGGGGCTCAGTCAGTAAAGAATCTGCCTGTAATGCAGGAGACTGGGCTTCATTCCCTGGGTTAGGAAGATCCCCTGGAGAAAGAAATGGCAACCCATTCCAGTATTCTTGCCTAGGAAATCCCATGGACAGAGGAGCCTGGTGGGCTATAGTCTATGGGGTCGCAAGAGTCGGATGACTTAGCAACTAAGCCACCACCACCACATTCAAAAGATACCATTCTAAACCCTCCCTGCACTTTGCTTAAGTATAGTAATGTATTCATGTTTCAAATACTTCATATGTAATTATGGCCACAGAAGTCACAAATCTTAAAATTTCTTATCTCCTGACTCATTTCATTTAGACTCAATGTATCCTCTAAATTAAATTTCCCTTCTGATAGTACACCTAACCAACAGTACAGCTGTGGACTTACTCTCATTTTCATGTTAGGATTAAAATAAAATATTTTTAAATTCAAACCTTATTTAACTGTAAATTTTCAGCTTGTACCACATGACCAACTGCTCAGGTGATACCATTAAACATGTCTGCATCTCAACCTGACCTTCTGATTCTGCATACTTAAAAGTGAACCATAGAACTGAAACTGATTTAATATTGAACTTTCATAATGAATAAGGCTAGGCTTTAATAACAAATTGGAGATTTTTCCAACAACTGATGTAACTGAAAAGTTGAGGAATCTCACTAAGTTGATGCAAAGAAATCGATTCATCAGTGGAAAGGAAGGCTTCAACAAGACAGGTGGGGAACTGCTACATCTTGATATCCCGATGATATATCTGACTATAATTATCTGGCTATAATTATATAAGCTGTAAGGATACAATGAGACTTTAGATTTTCACCAGTTTATTTAATACCATAGACTTTCGGAATCTTGGTTTAAATTATATTAAGCAAATTAAGAGAGCAAGGAAAGGCCCCAAATCCTTAGAAATACACGAAACAAAATATCCATTTTTGTGTGCATACGTGTATGACAAAGATGGTATAGATTTCCATCACTATATCTGTAAAGGTGAATAAGATTTCTTTGCTGTACAGCAAAGAGCATATTCTCTTTCATGTTGAGTCTTAGAATAGCACTGTCTTTGGAGACTGGTTGTCTGAAATTCTCTCTTGCATGACCATTCAGGCTTAACCATAATCCAGCTAAAGCTGAGTCATTGATTGACACTAGGCCTTGGGGCAGACAGATGAATTTCTCTGGTTTAAAGTTTAATGGAACAGATCTTTTGATCTCTGATTCTGTGTGGAATCTGAAGTTCATTTTTCACCCAGGTTTCTTGGTGCTAGTACATTGTCACATGCAGATCTCATTTTCATGATTAGAACGTAATGTCATGAGGACTGCTAAACCAATAAAGAGATTTATATCATGCTTCATAGTAGGTTAACTTGATCACTTTTATTTCCAAGGGAGTTTAGTGTATCTAATTCAAATGTGGTATAAATTCTTTTATGATCTATCATTGAGCATGATGTCTTCCATGAACATAAACTGGGTAAGAATCTTATAATTGAGCATTCGCTCTTATTTCTGAAATGACCACAGAATTATCTTAAGGTGACTTTATTTTAATTAAAAAGAAGACTGGACTTACTTTCTTATACTTCAACCGTTTCCTCTCTACATCAGCTTCTATAGAAATCAAGCAATATCTGAATCAATGGAGGAAGAGAAAATATACCTAGTCACATTCCCCACAGCAGAGCTCATTGTGTGTTTCTAGTCTAATCCATAAGACCCATAAAACCTAATTGACGTTTCTCCTATTCTGCATGTTTATTGAAGTCCTTTCTTGACTAGTCTAAAATAATATATGTATGTGGGCACACACCCGAACATTTACATGCAAATACACAGATTTTTCAAGTCCTTCCCAAGAAAACTGATTGTTTCACATTTACAATAATCCAAGGTCCACTCCAGTTCAGAACGACTTAAAGTGGAAAACCTGCAAGGTGAAAAGTATACAAACAGCCAGTTTTTTAACTAAACGTCCTTCTATGCAGAATATTTTTATAAAGATCTGTCATGCCAGGTCTTTGCCAGCAAATTGAAAGACAAAGTACAGTTGTGCACTTTTTCCAAATTTTAACCATATTCAAATAAGGATTTTAATAGAAAAAAAAACTGAACAAAATTGGCATAGAAATACAGTATAAACTTTTAAAACACCAGTTTCTCTCTAAGCATCATCTATTAGATTCTTTTTCTTAAAACATATAGTAATTTTGAACCAAAAGTGATCATGTATTTGTTCTAACAGAGCTTTTGGAAGAGTGCAAACTGCTGATAAGGCCAATAAAGCTGAGCTTTTAAACTTTTTGCATTTCAATTGCATAATCAAAACCTGATGATAGCACATCACACACTCCAAGAACGCCATGGGCACTGCACCGCAAATGAAAATTAGTTCTAAAAGCCTTTTCATTCTCTGTGGCAGAGGACGCTCCTCTCCTGGCTGTATATGAAAGAGGATCAGACACAAAATGGAAAAAAAAAAAAAAAAAAAACCAACCCATATTATGCCCGTGAGTGAAAGCAAAACCCAAAGAAAACAGAGAGCTTTGAGGGTTGAAATAGAAGAGTGAGCAGCTATAATTAGCTGCAGTGCTGTATGAGAATAAAAAACAAAACCACTTTAAAAAATATAAACAGGCAGAATGCCAGCTGAGATAGTGCCTAGTGCCGTAGCAAACCTTGGTAAATAGTGAGCAATATGAAAGTAAATAGAGCTTGTGGACAAAAAGTTTGACGTCAGTTCCATTGGCTACGTTTTTCATAAATTACCATCTGTAATAAAAGTCATTCTGCTATATTACTTTTTAGGTAAGACAACATTTAATACCAAAGGTGGTTTTAAGTAAAGGCAGAGTATCATCACATATCCTCCACTAAACAGACACATAAGGCAATTTTAATTACCTTCTGTTTGGGAAAGAGTGAAATTTCCTACATTTATGAATATATTTCTTTTGAGAAAATAGTACAAGGTATTTCGTAGTGAAAGGGCCTTCTCCCAGCTCTCAGCATCGATTTCTTTCCTGCGTGAAACATTTCCTTGTTCAGTTAAGCTACCTGACCTTGCAAAAAGTGTTAAATTAAATAAAAACTTGCCTGTGTGTTTCTTATTTGTGCACACTGAAGGCTATAACTCTTCCTACCTGAAGCCATGCATTATTATAGAAGTTTTCCTATTTGTTCATTTCACTGAGTTTAGGTGAAAAAAATGCTCAAGCCGTGGCAATAGGAGGCACATGCTTGTTGTGTTAATATGGCCTTTAATACTACGCACAGCTTCTACAAAGCTGTTGAATTTTTCGCAGGAAGGGTTATTTCTTCTCTTGCATAAACTATATAGATAGAGTCTTATATATTCTAAGAAGTGTATTCTGAAAGAAAGCGCAAGGCCAGAAAGTGACTCCATTCTCCAAAGGCATTTTGCAGTTTTTCAATAATTCTTCAATTAAGCCTGCATCTGATGCAAATTTGGAACACTGATAAATAAGAGAAAA
Organism: Ovis aries; assembly: GCF_016772045.2. Classification (NCBI taxonomy): domain Eukaryota; kingdom Metazoa; phylum Chordata; class Mammalia; order Artiodactyla; family Bovidae; genus Ovis; species Ovis aries. The sequence goes on from NC_056063.1 coordinate 65,902,201, forward strand.
AAAAGCATCTCCTTTTAAGCTGGAGACCATCAATCCCTAGATATCCCCATCCTTTCCTATATTTCTTCTTTAAATCATCACCCCTTGAGATATATTTGTTTCCTGTTCCAATGTAAGAAGCATGAGAGAATTTGTTTTGTCTGCTGCTAGATCCCCAAGCCCTGAAGCTCATTGGAGGTGCTCCACAAATATGCTGTGAATGATAGAATGGAGAGAAACCAAAACTGATAACCTGTCAGGCCTGAATTATGCCTGCGCTCCCCCTGATTCTTCACTTTCTGAACCCTGTACTTTTCTAATTCTCCAGGCGCCTCGTAACTGCATGTTAGCGTGGCTGTCTGCCAGCCCTTCCTCTTGTCCATCTTTCTGTCGTACCTTACAAAACTACCAACTTTTCTTTTTAGGACCTTTTTTTTTTTTTTTAGATTCAGTAATACTCTGTCTCTTTTAGTCTTTCTAATTGTCTGAAAACTCATTCCGTTATCCCTTATTGGCTTCTTCATGGAATTAATTGTGGGCATGCCCTAAGAATAGCCTTTGCAATAGGACTCTTCTCCTCTTGTATGGACTCTGTAAGAAGCCTGCCCACCCTTTTGGCCTCAACTTTCACAGCTATACTGATGACTTCAAACATTTTCTTTCAGCAGTGAATGAGGTCTAACATTTCTTTCCTTATAAGAAACAATATGGTAGGAATTCCCATTTGTCTTGCCATTTCCAGTTGTCTCTCCAGACCTGTGTATTTTTATTCATGGAGTCATTACTTTTCTTTGTTCCTAAGACCAACAATATCTAATCACTCTCCAAATTTTAGTCCTGCTCTATACAAATAGAACTAATTAACAATCCTTTGCTCCCATTTCCCTTATCTTGAGATGAGGTGCCTGGACACTTAACAGCATCTTTACGGCCTCCTTGCTTCACTTCTCCCCTCTGCAATCTTTCTAGGACTATTAGTGCACTGTTTCAATCATACAACTCCCTCGCTTATTATAAAAGGAGGCTCGTGACAGCCATGGTTATTAGAGTCTACATTCCTGGCACGAGTTTCAGTGCCCATTACAAACAGGGCCCCAGCCTCCCTTAACAGTTTTTTCTTATAACTGTCTTTCATGAATTGTCATCTGTAGCCTACCAAGGCAGCTTAATTGTGTTTTCCTATTTACATGTTTACTAATACTCCTCATTTGCATCTATTCAAATCTCGCTCATTCTTCAAGAGACAGTTCAAATATAAATGCCTACATGACCTCCGTTAAAAGCCTCCTGACTAACAGATCCGGAAATACTCTGCTTTCTGAGTGCCTTTGCATGATTTGATTACTCATCGAAGGTCTGCGATTTACTATTTGGAATGTGCTCCATCTTGTTTGAGTGTCTGCTTTCTGTCTTCTAGATTGAAATTCCTTGAGAGCAGACGCTATGCATTCTTTATCTGTTTATTTTACTCTGTTCCTTACACATAGTAGATATGTGTTCAACTAATGTAAAATACTATTATTCAGTTGAAATCAAGTCTATTTTCATGTTTAATTTGATTGTGAAAGTGTCAGTTGCTCCGTTGCGACTCTTTGCAACCCCATGGACTGTAGCCTGCCAGTTTCCTCTGTCCATGGGATTCTCCAGACAAGAACACTGGAGTGGGTACCACTCCCTTCTCTAGGGGATCTCCCCAACCCAGGGATCAGACCTGGGTCTCCTGAATACCAGGCAGATTGTTTACCACTGAGCCGCAATAAATTGAGCTACTCATTTAGTATTTGGCATCGAAATTGAGTTGAATACCTTTACATAGGAAACCAAAACTGCAACTTCTATGAAAGTTGATGCAGAGCAAAAAAATTACATAACTTATTCTTTTAGTAAAAGCATCATCATATGATTCCCATTCCGGTTCTTTGCTCTTTGGCAATTTTTAAAAGTCAAATCTCTGCTCAGAAAGTTATCTAGGGTTTTCACTTTTGTAACATTCCAAAAAGAAACTGATTATTAACTTCTAGGATTTTTTAAATTATTCATATACTGATTTTTTTCTAAATTAATGGCTTTTAAAATTTCCTGATATAATTTAGTGACATTTACACCATATATAAGGAATATCATTTTCTATAAATCATCTCTGTTGGGGCAAATTTACCCAGTGTTAGTGGACGCATCTAGGAGCAAGATAGGGGATCTATAGCAGGTGATGGCTTCAAGGCCTAGCCTAATCCCAAGCAGGAACTTAAATAATTACTTAAGCAGCAAAATTAGATTTCATTTATCTTTTCCAGCTGTCAAGGCTGAATTTTCAACATGTTTAGCTCAGTCAAATTTTCCTCCATTAGCGTCAGAAACTTCAAATTCTAGCTTCTTTTCATATAAATAGGAGGTCTCTTGCTATGCACTTTCTATCATCAAAATATCACCTATTAGAAACGAAAGGTCATATAATTTTATCTACATGTAACTTTGAGAAAACAAGTGCCTTCCACAGAGTGTATTATTGATTTTTGGAAGAGGAGTTGACATATTTTACAAGGCTTTAGCACATATAATATACAGAAAAATTATAACAATTTTAATGTTATATAAACATGCTATTCTCCAAATGTAATATGCAGAATTGTACTAATATTCTGGATTGCGTGTGAAAATTAAACATTTGGAAAAAATCTCCAATAATTTCAAGATCCAATAAACAAGCACTGAGTTAGTTTTAACTATTCACCCCGCCACTCACTTCCTTGCCCGCCTCCTTTGTGTTAGTGGCTACCACATAAATTGGCACCATCACAGGTATTCTTTTGTGTCTGGCAATTATCTGACTTCATGGTCTCTTTTATTCCACTTCAAAACATTTGTTTGTTTCTCTCATCCATAAAATGACAAATATCTCAAGAACTGCTACTGCGTCTTACTTGTTTTTGAGCTTCAGCATCTAGAAATATTAGAATGTGGTCAGACACGACTTCACTTTCACTTTTCACTTTCACTTTCACTTTTCACTTTCATGCATTGGAGAAGGAAATGGCAACCCACTCCAGTGTTCTTGCCTGGAGAATCCCAGGGATAAAGGAGCCTGGTGGGCTGCCGTCTATGGGGTCGCACAGAGTTGGACGCAACTGACGTGACTTAGCAGCAGCAGCAGCAGTGTCAAGTATGTGTGCGTGAGCACTAAGTCTATTCAGTTCAGTTCAGTCACTCAGTCGTGTCCGACTCTTTGTGACCACATGAATTGCAGCACAACCACATGAATTGTCCATCACCAACTCCCAGAATTCACTCAGACTCACGTCCATCGAGTCAATGATGCCATCCAGCCATCTCATCCTCTGTTGTCCCCTTCTCCTCCTGCCCCCAATCCCTCCCAGCATCAGAGTCTTTTCCAATGAGTCAACTCTTCACATGAGGTGGCCAGAGTACTGGAGTTTCAGCTTTAGCATCATTCCTTCCAAAGAAATCCCTGATCTCCTTCAGAATGGATTGGTTGGATCTCCTTACAGTCCAAGGGACTCTCAAGAGTCTTCTCCAACACCACAGTTCAAAAGCATCAATTCTTTAGCCCTCAGCCTTCTTCACAGTCCAACTCTCACATCCATACATGACCATGGGAAAAACCATAGCCTTGACGGACCTTAGTCGGCAAAGTAATGTCTCTGCTTTTGAATATGCTATCTAGGTTGGTCATAACTTGTCTTCCAAGGAGTGTCTTTTAATTTCATGGCTGCAGTCACCATCTGCAGTGATTTTGGAGCCCCAAAAACAAAGTCTGCCACTGTTTCCACTGTTTCCCCATCTATTTCCCACGAAGTGATGGGACTGGATACCATGATCTTCATTTTCTGAATGTTGAGCTTTAAGCCAACTTTTTCACTCTCCAGTTTCACTTTCGTCTCTTCAGTCATGTCCAAATCTTTGTGACCCTATGGAGTGTAACCCACGAGGCTCCTCTGTCCATGGGATTCTCCAGGCAAGAATACTGGAGTTGGTTGCCATGCCTTCCTCCAGGGCTCTTTCGGATCCAGGGATTGAATCCATGTCTCTTAACATCTCCTGCTTTGGCAGATGAGTTCTTTACCACTAGCACCACCTGGGAAGCCTAGAATCAATTATAAGTTTGCTAAATTGAACTGAATAAGTTTCAGAGGGAAAGGAAGCGGTTCTGTTCCAGAACTTCCTAACTAATCTGTAGTTTCCGGTTTGTTCCTGACTTCTTAAGCAAACCCTTGATTCAGTAATTCCACTTCTTCTGCCACCTCCAGCTCCTTACTCTGATTCTGCCATTATCCATTAAATTAACAGCATATCCAGAGTCCATTGTTAACAGCACAGAGAAAGATCAGGGCTTATCACCTGTTTTCCCTTAAAGCCTCTAGTTATCTATGTTCACTTTTACCTTAGAATAAAAATAAACCATTTACTATCTGGTGGCTCAGATAGTAAAGAATACATCTGCAGTGAGGGAAACCCAGGTTTGATCCCTGGGTTGGGACAATCCGCTGGAGAAGGGAATGGCTACCCACTCCAGTATTCTGGCCTGGAGAATTCCATGGACAGAGAAGCCTAACAGACTACAGTCCATGGGGTTGCAAAGACTCAGACACCACTGAGCCACTAACACTTTCACTTTTCGAAAATAAACCTTTTACTATTACCAAACTTAGGGTATCGAGGTCTTTCCCAGATTTTTGTCTTTTTTTTTTTAATTGGAGGATAATTGCTTTATAATGTTGTGTTGGTTTCTGCTTAAAAACAGTGTGAATCAGCCATAAGTACACATTTATCTCCTCCCTCTTGAGACTCTCCCCTCAACCAAATCATCCCTCCAGATCATGACATAGCCCAGATTTTTCAACAATAAATATTGGCCCATATCAAACATGATATATAGGCACAAAGAAATCCCATGACTTGAAGAAAAAAAAATGAGAACAAATTTTATTTTTTTAATCCATTATGTACGCTGCTCTGTGCTATATGTATAATCGATTATCTAATAAAACCAGAGTCTATACACCACATAAGGATCTCTAATTATGTGAGGATCTATAATTATATTTTAGCAATAGGGCTTCAGAATGTAAATATACTTGCTATATATTACTTATAATGTATTTTAAGAAGAATATTTCATAATGTTGAAATAGTCAATAGACAGCTCTAAATTTGTCTAAATTTAATCTCATGGGCTCAAAATAAATAAAGCAAGAAATGGACAGGCATTGTATTAATAGATACATCTACATATGTACCTAGAAATTTTAACATATGTCTCTTAGGCTGATAGAACACACACACAGCAAGAGAAAAAAACATCAGAAAAATATGAATTTGAACAGCACAATTTGAAATCAATAATAAAATAACTTTAAAAAGCTCAAATATTTGGAAATTAAGTAACATATTTCTAAATAATCCAAAATAGAAATTGAATTTTTAAAAAAGACAAAAATCTGGAAAGACCTCGATACCCTAAGTTTGGTAATAGTAAAAGGTTTGCTTTTGAAAAGTGAAAGTGTTAGCCGCTCAGTGGTGTCTGAGTCTTTGCAACCCCATGGACTGTAGCCTGCTAGGCTTCTCTGAACTTTAATGGTAAAGAAAATATAATACATTGAAACATTTGCAAATATAAATAAAACACTGTTTAGAACAAAATTTATAACAATAAAAGCATATAACAGAGAAATTCAGCAAAGCCAAAAGTTGATGTTTTACAATAACTCATACAATTGATAAAATCCTACCAATACCAATTATGAAAAAAGAGAGTATTATCAACAGTGGAAATAAAAAGGGGATACATGACATATTGTAAAGAACATAAAAGATAATAAAAGTATATTGCAAACAAATTCATTCCAATAAATGTGAACATAATATAAAATGTACAAATTTCCCAAAAACATAAATTTTAAAACTGCCATAAAATGTATTTTAATACATTTATAATTAAAAATCTTCCCAGGAAAAATCTCCTTCCAAAAAGAAAACATGTTTTATCAAATCAGCTCACTCCTCCCTGCTCATATCAAAACACAACATGGACTTTATAAGAATGGAAAATATGGTGCAAACTCCTCCATGAGTGTAGAAGCAAAAATCCTGGCCAAGATTATAGTAAACTGACTGTGTCAAAATAAAGCTGTGAGATCCAGTAAAGTTTATTTTAGGAATGGAAATTTGGTCTAATATGTGAAAATCAATCAATGCAACTCACTATATTAACAGAAAAAAAGAAAAATAATGTCACCACAACAGATGCAGAAAAACATTATTTGATAAAATTTAAAACTGATTCATGATAATGTCATTGCTGCGTTTTTGCAGATATATAGTATATATATATAATATAATAGAACCTATATATAATATAATCTATATATAGATTATAATATAATCTACATATAATATAATAGAACCTTCTAATTCTGATCATGGATATCCTCTTCCCCTCAAAAAAGCAAAAAGAGCTGCAATAGTCATAGGTGTCGTTGCAATCTTTGGATGGATTACTACTATTTAAAATCTGTAACTTTTAAAAGATATTGTTAGGATGTTCAGTAGCATTTAGGCTTAGATATTTTTGCTGAATAATTTATATTAAAATGGATAAAATATCTACAAATAGAGCAGGATGATTTTCTTTTTTCCATGAAAACAAGTTATATACAAGTTATAACATTGAATTTGTTGACATTTTTAAAGATATTTTCATTATGGTCTGTTTTCTGAAACAATTGTACAATAGTTTAAAAAGCTTAAGGTATTTATTTTAGAAAATAATGAGTTTAAAAAGAAAAAAGAAAATGATGAGTTTCTAACACTTTTTTATTTTACTCTACATATAATGTGCTTACTTTTCCACATTCCCTGTCATTTAATCATTTAAAAATGAACATTATACTGTTTGATATATTTCCCTTTTTCTGCATATTGCACTTAATTTCAATTAATTTCATATATTCTTCTGAAAGGCTAGCTAAATTAAACTAACATTTATACCACTTAAAATGCTTTCACATAAAAAATGTATTCATAGTAATATTATGAACTTAAAAGATAATAAAAGTATATTGCAAAATCCTCAGCAACTTAAATTTCCCATCAATTACTGATGCAAGTTTTGGTTAAATAAGTGTATAGACTCATTATAATAGAGAATTGAAAACATATTCCACCAATACCAGTCTTAGCCTCAATATGTTAGCCAAATTCAAATGACTTTTCAGAACCTCCTAAAGAAAGTATATGCCTCCTTGCCACAGTGGTATTGGGTCTGATTTATTCAAATTATCCTAGTATCATTATTCATTGAACATTTTTTTTCATTGATTGACAATATTGACTTTATCTTATAGTCATCCACTAAGCTATTTAATAAGTTAATAATTACCAAGTAATAATTAATATTATTTGTTGGGACAATAAATGAATAAATGAGTGAATCACATATAGAAGTCTGATATATGCTTATGTTTGCAACTGATCTTTCTAATCTCTTCTATGATTTGTTAGCTATATGCTAAATACTTACTTTGATATAAATTAAAAAAATAAATCTTTCTGCTTTCAGAGAGATTATAATTCAGTTTCTCATTACAACTAATATTCTAATGACATTATACAAACTTATAAACATTGCTGAGTTTAATCCAGTTTAATAAATATTTATTTGTTTATTTACAAATAAATAACCTGGAGAAGGAAATGGCAACCCACTCCAGTATTCTTGCCTGGCAAATCCCATGGACAGAGGCATCTGGTGGGCTACAGTCCATGGTATTGCAAGAGTCAGACATAACTTAGTGGCTAAACCACCACCAAACAAATAACCAATGTAGCTTATTATGAATAAGTGTCTGCCTTCTTGGAAAACCTATACATACTTTGGATACTTTATCATTGGCCGGATTCAAGAAAAAGAATTCTCTTCTTCCAGACTTACTCTAACAACACAAACTCCCAGCTGGCTCAGTGGTAAAGAATCCTCCTGCCATTGCAGGAGACGCAGGAGATACTGGTTGGATTTTCCTGAGTTGTGAAGATTCCCTGGAGGAGGAAATGGCAACCCAATCCAGTATTCTTGCCTGGAAAAGTCCATGGGCAGAGGAGCCTGGGGGGCTACAGTCCCTGCGGTCACAAAGAGTCGGACATAACTGAGCAACTGAGCACAGCACGTAATACAAACACCAAGAAAAAGACATTGACAGCGGGAGGTGAGAGTATGAAGATGCGATGTATCTCTTCAAGGAACAAAGTGTAGGGTCAAGTACTGATCTTCTCAGAGTGGAATCCTTACCCGGCATCCAACTGCAGGCAGAGCAGAAGTTAGAGAGGAAATCGATATTTCACCACTGAGTATTTTTAGAGTTTAAAATTATAGGACACAGAAGGCTCTGACAGAGAGCAAGTGAATGGTGCGCAGTGTGTGTGTCTGAAATGTCTAAAAATGCCTCACTTGACAAAGCAGTAGAAAAGGTTATTCAGAGTAGCCAGCTTTGAAAACTGTTTTTAACTTGTCTTTCCTCAGATTGAACACAGAGACAACATCTACTGAAAAGTATAGGCTTGCCTGGGTGCATTAGAAAAAAAAATTATAATTATGTGTAATGCTTTTACTTATAAAATAATTAGAAAAATGTAAAGTGGCCCACAGAAAAAATTGTCCATTATCCAAATAATCAGAAATAATCACAGGTAATGTAATGGATACATTGATTCATTTAAGTGTGTCACTTCACAAACAGACTGAGAATCTTGGTTCTCTTTACCTTATTCATAAATGGAATTTCAGACTGTGATTTTAATGGCATTATAATATGTTAATACATGGGTGTGCTATAACTTATTTCAACAATTCCATGGGATATTCAAAGCATATCCAGTGTGCTGCTTTATAAGCGACGTTGTGATGAATGTCTTGCAATGACTTTTAAAATTTGTTTTATACTCTTACATTCTAATCAAGATGAAATTCTGAGAGTAAAAGTCCTGATATTTAAAGTCAAACTGTCATCAGAGAAGTTAAAACTATGCTTTCTCATCTGCACCAAGAATTGCCATTGTATTATTAACTTGCAGATTTTACTACTTGAGCTGAAAAGGTATACATTGCTCTTCATTCTCAAACGTGCTTTTGTAACTGGTCTGTGTGTAGGGCAATAGATTGTGTCTTGTTCCCACATATTTGCTCCTCTTCTCTCCATGTGGGTTATACCCCCCACCTAATACAATACAATATTTCAGGGTCTCCTGCAGAAGGCATGTGCACCCTGCCCCCTTGGGATTGAGATTTTGCATTTGTATATATGTTTAATTTTCTATATATTATGATGTTTTGACAACTTAAAAACCCTTTCTGGCTGGGGAAAGACTGCCCCTCCTGGGGCTAGTTATTTTTTATTTTGTGGAAAGTAGAGGAGCTTAAACAATAAATATTGCTCTGGGAAAATGCATTCTGAAATGTCTCCTTCTTTTCATTGATATGGGCTTCCCCAGTGGCTCAGCAGTAAAGAATCTATCTGCAATGCAGGAGATGAGGGTTCGATCCCTGGGTCAGAAAGCTCCCTTGGAGAAGGAAATGGCAATCCATTCCAGTACTCTGACCTAGGAAATCCCATGGACAGAGGAGCCTGGCAGGCTACAGTCTGTGGGGTCGCAAAGATTGTGACAAAACTTGGGGGCTAAACAACAACTACATTGGTAAATATTAGGCAAGTTATGTTAGGTCATGCTAACAATTCTAAAATCTAGGCACCTTATAGTAAGTATGTATGTATGTATGTATTTAATCTCACGCTGCATGGTCTGTACATGTTGTCTAGAGGTTTTCCTACAAGTCTTCTTTCTCTGGGATCCAGGCTGATGGAGTAACCTCTATTTAAGAAAAAGAAGGGAAGAGATAAAGGATACATGAAAACTGAACTGAAACTGTTAGTTGCTCAGTCGTGTCCAAGTCTTTGTGATCCCACGGACTGTAGCCCACTATACTCCTCTGTCCATGGAATTCTCCAGGCGAGAATACTGGAGTGGGTGGCCAGTTCCTTCTCCAGGGGATCTTCCCGATCCAGGGATCAAACTCCGGTCTTCCACATTGCAGGCAGATACACGGCTCTTAAACATTTTACCCAGAAAAAGCATATTATCTCCACTAGTATTTCATGGACCAAAAGCAATACATGTGACCAAAACTAGCTATAAGGGGAAATGAAGTACTATCCCGTATGGGACTGGAAGGAACAACTTAAATATTTGTGAAACAGTGTTAGTGAGCAGCACTTGTGATATGACCTGAATATTAAACTTCTTAGTCAGGGGCTAGATGGAGATTACAGGGATCCTGGAATAGAAAGAGTAACAAAATGCATGAGAGAAAAGGGAAAAAGATTCTTAACCACTCAGTCTTCTGTGACAGCAGTCAAAAGGCTTCATTTCTAGCTTAAACACAATTCCCATGAGTGATTTCTAGAAACACTTCCAGGACTTACTTATGCTAACTTGTTAGGTTTTGTTGTTTGTTTGCTTTTGTTAAGCTTATTAGACCCACAATTTTCTTCCTTTAATTTCTGAGGAGAAAAAAATCCTCATGTACAAATCTTTACTTATAAAGAAGAAAGTTTTATTCACTGTCTTGTACAGCTAGCTCCTAAGTAAAAATTGTTTTCTTTACTAGGTCAGCTAAAGGTTTAAGACATAGTAGTATCAATGTATTATTATCTTGGTAGCCTGTAAGCATGATGAGGGTGAAGTAATTGGCCAGTCATAAATTGGACATAGAACAATTACTTAATTTCTTTTCATGAACAAAGGATCTTACAATTTCAAATATGAAGCTTGAAAATTAGTCCTATTCTCTTTCTCTTCTAACACAATACACAGTCAACTAATGAAAAAAAAAAAGTCTTTCATCTTAAAATGAGAATCACTTAAGAAATGAAAATGTCATAAGAAAAGAAAATGAAAATTCTAATCTAAGTTCCAATAAATGTCTTCTCTGGTTAATTCAGTGTCTTTCACTAAATAAAGTGAGTCTATCAGAGTCATTGCAATTGCCAAGAGTCTGCAAACATCCTTGCCTTGTGTCATAGGATGAAAATGAAAGAACTTAGAAATATGTACTATGCACCACTCCAGATATTTAAGATAGTTAAAATGTGTACTTTCCTAAAATAATATGCATATTTAACATATAGACAACAAATATAAAAAGGCATTATGAGTAATTGCAAGTATGGTGGATAATTCAGTGGGAAGCAACAAGTATTATAGTATTTTCTAATATCTGGCAGACATTTGACCCTATGGCATATGAGGAAATAGAAACATCACCAAATCCTTCCCATAGGCTTCTCTGTGAATTGTAACCTATTTGTTAACTACCATGAGACATGACTACTCAAAAATTACCTTAGTTGCATAATCAACTAAGTTATGTTTTTACTTGCATAAGTAAGGTGCTTTCTGAGATTAGTTTTAGGCATTTCCCTGCCTCCTATAGGGGCTTGGTGGCTCAGGCAATAGAGAATCATCTGCCCACAATGCAGAAGTCCTAGGTTCAGTCCCTGGCTTGGGAAGATCCCCTGGAGAAGGGAATGGCAACATATTCCAGTTTTCTTGCCTGGAGAATTCCATGGAAAGAGAACCCTGGTGGGCTACAGTCCATAAGATCGCAGAGTCACACATGACTGAGTGACTACCTGCCTCCTATAGAAATAAACATTGTGCTCTCTAGGTCTCATGCCTGATCTCCACTAGTTCTGAGCAATCAGCTGATAAACCAGAGAAATTCTGTTCCATATTTTTCTTCAAGGAGGTAGTACTCCTATGTGCAGGCATAGACAAAATTGTGGGTTTTGTCTGTTTGTTTTATGATTCACAGTCCCCCTGATGCAAAATCTACCTGAAATGAGCTTGCTGTGAGTTACTGCCTGATAAAGCTTCCCAGTTGGTGCTGGTGGTAAAGAACTCACCCAGAAGACATTAGGATGTGGACTCAATCCCTGGGTTGGGAGGATCCCCTGGAGGAGATCATGGCAACCCATTCCAGTATTCTTGCCTAGAGAATCCCCATGGACAGAGGAGCCTGGCAAGCTACAGTCCATAGCGTCACAAAGAGTGGGACACAACTGAAGCAACTTAGCATCAGAGCAAAAAATTAAAATGCAACAATGTGTATAGAACTTGTATCTCTGAAAGCATGGGGAAGGGAGACCGCTGCCCCAGCCAACATGGAACCTCACAAGGCTAAGGGGATGGGTAGGTCTGTATCTCAAGTCACAGTTCTGGGTTGTGTTAGAAACGTTGTTAAGAAAAACCACCCCCTTTCTAGCTCCCAACTGCTATGCTCACAGAGGTTAGCAAACTACTACAAATAAAGAAAAACCCTTGCATAGGCATAAGTTTCTTCCTTTCTTGAGAGAGAAAATGATAGTCTCATTGACCTTGGCTCATCTACTAGCACATCTTAAATTTATGTCAGGGTGCCAAGGATCCAGAAGTCACACTAGTTCTCCATTTTTCTCAATAGAAACAAAAGCACACAGACGTTGGAATTTGCAAGCAGGAGATCAGGAAACAAGGTACTGTGTCTATTACCCCAAAAATCTGAATCTGTCTCAGAAATAAAACAGCTGAGGCTGAGAGTCCATTCATTTTTAAAAATGAAGTCTTATCATTTTAAAAAGATAAATAGATAAAGATAGATGAAGGAGTTTTTTTCACACTTATCCTTTCATCTTTAGCATCCTATTCCAAACTGGGACCTGCTCTATTGACTCATAGCAAAGTAAGGACCTCTATTCTTATTAGTCCATCTCATTGCCACATTAATGTTTTCATATTCATAAAAGGAAATGAGTAAAAGTATTTTTCTTGTCTGTTAGAAATGAGTCATGACCTTATATACTGAAGTAGGAAATACACAAAGTAAATTGTTCTACGATAGTGATTTGGCAGAACTGACTTTGTTATTCTTCTTTTGGTCCTGCCTAAGTGACCATAAAGAGCTTTTCTACAGTAGTGACTCTCATAAATCTTACATATAGGAGGTGTTCCATAATGTTTTTAAATGAACGCATAGCTGTGTATGACAGTCATATCCTAACATGAATAATATTTCCATAGATGTGTATTTCAGACAACGTTAGGATATGAAGACTATGAGAAGATATTAGTCACAGCTGGGGGAATCATTAATGGATATCGAGGAAAGATGTCATAACCATATTAAATTCTCCTCAGAAGATGCAATTTGTAGTAATTCTGTGAACTATTAATGACTAAAATGCTATGTGTCAGAGGCTACTGATTAGAAAATGATTTCCTCTTCTTCCTGGGCTTCCTGGTGGCTCAGCTGGTAAAGAATCTGCCTGCAATGCAAGAGGCCTGGGTTCGATCCCTGGTTTGGGAAGATCCCTTGGAGAAGAGACCGGCTACCCACTCCAGTGTTCTGGTCTGGAGAATTCCATGGACTGCATATCCATGGAGTTGCAAAGAGTCGAACATGACTGAGCAACTTTCAGTCACTCATTCCTCTTCTTCCTGGTCCTATATTCTTTACGATCCATCAAAATTAGATATAGACTCATGACTGGCTTCTATGCAATAGAATGTGAGTGGCAATGATGTGTGTTACCTCCCAACCTGGCCGTCAAAACTTCACATGTGCAGTGCTCCATATGTGTTTCTATAGGTTTCTATAATATGCTCCATACATATTCTATAGAATATTATATATTATGCTTCATGAAATAAGTCCAATGGAGAAAGACAAATATATGATATCACTTACATGTGACATGTAATGTGAAAAATAACACAAAAATGTATATAGCAAAATGTATATAACAAAACAGAAATAGAATCACAGATACAGAAAGCATACTGGCAGTTGGCAGAGGGAAGGGGACTGGCAAGTTAGGGGTAGGGGAATAAAAGATACAAAACACTATGTATAAAATAGATAAGCAACAAGGATCTATTATACAGGACAGGGAATTATACACATTAGATTTAATAGAGCATAATCTGTAAAAATACTGAATCACTAGGCTCAGCAGTAAAGAATCTGCCTGCAGTGTAGGAGACTTGGGTTTGATCCTTGGGTCATGAAGATGGTTTGATCCTTGGAGGAGAAAGCGGAAACCCACTCCAGTATTCTTGCCTGGGAAAATCCCATGGATAGAGGGGCATAGTGGGTTATGGTTGGTCGATGGGATTGCAAAGGGTTGGACCACCACCAAACTGTAAAAATACTGAATCACTATGCTTCAGCCCTGAAAGTAATATAATGTTGTAAATCAAATATGCTTCAATAAAATAATTAAATTTAAAAAGATGTTTCAATTTTGATATCATGGACTAAGATTCTACCAGAATATATTTTCCATAAAAAAAAAAAACAACTATAAACTTCTGACAAAATACAACAAACCACTGTCTGAAAACCTTGGAGAGTGAACAAAACTTTTCTTAAGGGAGTCAACTACTGAATTAGCAAACAACATGAGACCACATGCTCTAACTTGACACTGTACCATAGTCAACTCTGTTCATGATGGCTAATATCCTCATAGAAAATCCACATCTTTCCAGTCTGAAAAATAACAGAGTACAGAACTCTGGAAAGTAATAGGGGAATCTTGGAAGAAAGGGAGACAAAGATGGGGAGCTACAAATTTTGTCTAAACATCTGTGGCTGACCCTTGAATTATGCTTGCATGTGGCAGATTCAAAATGTTCCAGGTGAGAATCAAATGACTGAGCTGAGATTTGCACTGCAACTCAAGAGGCAGAAACCACAGCCTCCAAAACATCCGTAATCTTTAGGGTACAATCTAAACTTATTTGGCATAGAAAAGAAAGAAGAAAATGTGATCCACCTTGAGAGGAAAGAATAGAAGAATAGAAGAATAGAAAAATGATATTAAAAATAGCAGTGAATGTAAAACAGTTTAATGCTATCTACTAACCTCAGTAATTAATATTAGCTTAGTGAATACATGTTATACATATTGATAAAGACTTTGTGGACAGACAAATGAAATGGATTCATCAAAAATGTTTCTTGTAAACTAAGCTCAAAAATTAGAAACAAGAAAGCAAGCAACAAAGTGAAAAGGCAACTTTTGGACTAGGAGTAAATATTTGCAAACCATATATCTAATAAGGGATTCATTTCCAAAGTATATAAGGAACTTCCACAATTCAATAGTAAAAAAATAATTTTTAATAGTAAAAAAAAAAATAAGGAACTCGAATTCAAAAGTAAAAAAATAAGTGCAAAATGCAATTCAAGGCAAAAGACTTGAATACAATCTCTCAAAAGAAACCATACAGATAATTCTCTGGTGGTCCAGTGATTATAACTTCACGCTTCCACTGCAGGGGCCACAGTTTCAATCTCTGGTCGGGGAACTAAGATCCTTCAAGCTGCATGGCCAGCCAAAATACAAAGAAGAAGACATACAAATTACTATCAGGTATGTGAAAAGATGCTCAACATCACTAATCAGGCAGGAAAATGCAAATCAATGAGATACCACCTCACTCCCATTAGAATGACTACCATCAATAATACAAGAGATAAGAAATGGTGGCTAAGATGTGGTGGAAAAGGAACCTTTGCACCTCATCAGTGGGAATGAAAATTGGAGCAACCCTTATGCAAAACAGTATGAAGTTTCCTCAAAAGATTAAAAATAGAACTATTAATACTATATGATACAGCAATCTCATTCCTGGATATATATCCAAAAGAATTAAAATCAGGATCCCATAGAGATATCTACGACCCCTTCTTCAGTGCAACGTTATTCACAATAGCAAAAACGTGGAAATACCCAAATGTCCACTGACACATGAATGGATAAAGGAAATGTGGCATGCACATGTAATAGAATACTGAAAAGAAAGTGAAAGTGAAGTCATTCAGTTGTGTCCGACTCTTTGCGACCCCATGAACCGTAGCCTACCAGGCTCCTCTGTCCATGGGATTCTCCAGACGAGAATACTGGAGTGGGCTGCCATTTAAAGAAAATCCTACCATTTGTAACATGAATGGACCTGGAAGGTATTACACAAAGTGAGATAAATCTATCGCAGAAGGATAAAAACTGTATGATCCCACTTATATGTGGTATATAAATAGTCCTATTCATAGAACAAAAAGATATAGTGGTAGTTGCCAGAGGATGGTGGAAGAGGGAAATGGAGAATTATTTTTTTAAAAAAAACTCTTAAATTAAGCTCACAAAATGACAAAGACTCACTTCTAATATGCCTGAAACAAATGAATAAAGACCAAAAATGAGACTGACAATATAATTTTTAATGCAAGAAGAGATGGATTGTATCACATTAAAACTGTCATTTGTTGAATGTCTGATATATTCTAATCACTGTTAAGTGGTTTGAGCAGGCAGTAGAATATTATAACTTAAAACAAATTCAGTCAGTGAATGTGTCTATAAGATTTACTAATTTTATCATTACCTCATGTGAGGAACTTTCCTGGTGGCTGGACAATAAAGAATCTGCCTGTAATGCAGGAGACCCAGGGTCATTCTCTGGGTCAGGAAGATCCCTTGGAAAAGGGAATGGTTACCCACTCCAGTATTCTTGCCTGGAGAATCCTGTGGCCAGAGGAGCCTGGCAGGCTGCAATCCATGGGGTCGCAAAGAGTCAGACATGACTGAGGACACACGCACACACACATGCATCCTTCTGTTACTCATTTGGGGGCCAAGTTCTTGCAGTATGACGTGGAGTTACAGTATTTAGCCTTTTTAAAATTCTTGCTGGAGAATTCAACAAACGTCTTTAGCTTCTGAGGAGAAAATACCCTTTTTTAAAAGTGCCAAAAGAAGGCACAGAAAAATAATGATTTCTATTTAAATACGTGAAAGAAGAATAGACATAAAATTCTGAAGGAGAAGCAAAGGCTACAACCACTAATAGGCAGTTTTTTCTCTGTGTCCTCTCTTTTTCCAGAAGGGCTTCGTTGTTCTGATTTAAAAGTAAGGCCAGCAGTTTCCTTTGACATGGCATTTACTGTGAGTGGTAATTCTCCCATTCACTTTTACTATCTTTGAGGTAGTGACTCTTATTATCTCATTTGCAAGTGAGGAAACAGTCTCAGAAAGGTTAAATAACTTGTCCAAGTACTCTATGCATGTTACAAATTAGATTCTTCCCAGAAGCTCTGCACTGAATATATAAGCTCTTCTGACTCCTAAATTATAGAAAAATGTACTTAACACCAGATATGATTCTCTTCTAAAAAATTTATCTACACATTAAATGCAGAGGACTTTAATCTGCATTGCTTTATTATTACCATGATAATTATTATTAGATAATGATCAAATTCTATCAAATTTATATATACATATATATATAGTGAAATTACTTCATAACTCTAATTCCAAAGCCAAACCACTCAGCAATTGGACATATATTCTTTTAGGCAAATGTATATGTTTATATTACAAATACTACAAATATATAGTCATGCTATTTCCCCTCCTTAACCAATCTCCTTATGAGTTGAATTGTCTCTAGCTTTTTTCTGTTTCAAACAATGCTGCAACTGATTTTGAAATTTCTCCTAAGGAATCAATTTATATATGAAATACTTACTGCATCTTTCTGTTTAGTCTTCATTTATAGTATATTCAAAACAGGGCATATCCCTCCCCTAAACTCCAGTAATAAGAATAAAATGTCCTAAATAATGTTGGTTACTTAGTAACCAGGAGTTTGCCTGCAAATAATCAAGAAGTAGACTTAGAAATGACTACTGCTCTTAATAAATGAAATAGGACAAAAATCGATGATCTACAGGAAAAGAAAAATTGGAGAGTGAAAGTACTAAAAAAGCATTTGTGTGATTGATTTCCATGATTCTAATGGACCAAAAAAACCTTTAATTAAATTTGTTATAAATGAGATTTTCATTATTGTTTTTATTGAAATTCAGCTTTCCTAGTCATATGAGTAAATTGTAAAGGCACCTATGATGCAGCAACATCATGG
The DNA here is from genome assembly GCF_016772045.2 of Ovis aries. NCBI lineage: Eukaryota > Metazoa > Chordata > Mammalia > Artiodactyla > Bovidae > Ovis > Ovis aries. The sequence continues at coordinate 65,920,216 of NC_056063.1, forward strand.
TTAGTTAATCCCCCCATCTGGCGACTGAGTTTACCACATTTCCTTGGATTACACTCTTATATAATTGCAGAGGAAGAAGAAAAGATGAGCTCCAGTAAAACAGGTCTGATATGCATGTGTGCTCAACTCTTTGAGTAGAGTAGTGTCCAACTCTTTGGAACCCCATGGATTGTAGCCCAACCAGGCTCCCCTGTCCATGGAATTTTCCAGGTAAGGATACTGGAGTGGGTTGCCATTTCCAACTCCAGGAGATCGTCCCAACCCAGGGATTGAACTTGCATTGGAAGGCAGATTCTTTACCACTAGTGCCTGCATATTCTAGAATATTAAAATAATATTATGTACTCCTGAATACTTTTTCTATATCAATTGTTCAGTCACACCAGAAATTTAGAAGTTTCTGTCTTCTTCAGGAGAATCATTTTCAAACTCCGTATATACCCACAACACACCCAAATCTCAAAAACTGACCAAAGGCACACTGGGGATAATCTAACTACTCTGTGAACTGGCAGAGTAAGAGGATCAGCTAAGAAAGAGAATACAGGGATAAGTAAGTGCATAGATGGATGAATAAATGAGACAAATGGGTAGATAGATAGATAGATATTTTAATTTGAATGTTTATATATCTGTGCAATATAATAAGGGCTTACATAAATTATCCTTCTTAACCTTTACAGGAATCCTATGAAGTAGGCATCTTGATTGAGATGTAGAAATTTAGGCTTATGTCTGAATTGCCCATGATCTTGCTCTTAAGAAAACGCACTTGTGGTATTTAACCTTGAAGTTTGAAAACAGAGACACCTGCTTATTCATTCAATACAGCTGGGTGACTCTTACGTGCCAGCTCCATTCTAGGCATCACAGACCAAGAAGGAAACAAAACAGACCAAATCTCTGTTCTCATACAGTTCATACTCTACTCAAAAGAAGAGACAAAAATTCTAAGTGTATAATATATCAGCAGCTAATGAATAGGATTTTAAAAATAAAAATAAGGTGAAGGGAAAGCTCTTGAAGGCAGGGAGTCTAAGACAATCTTTTTATAGGAAAGGAAGACATTTGGGCAGGGACTTGAATGAAGTGCAATACTGCCATCAAGCAGGAAGGTGTTTGCTGGATGTATGAGAAAGACTGCAAGGAGATCAGTTCTGAGTACAGAGGAATGTTCTGGGGGGGTTTCAGGAGAAGGGGTGTTAGGAGGTGAAGCAGAGAGATTATCAGGGAAAGACTGCACAGCTCTGTATTTTATCCTTCAGAATATTGAAGCCACTGGAGAACTAAGCCAAGAGTAGTCCCTCTCTACTCAAGGGTTACAGGATAACTCTGGCAGCTATGGGGAAGCAAAGAAGACATCAGCGAAGAAAGTGGTTCTCAACACTGTCAAGCCCAGGGTACTTTTTAAATAAAAAATAGTAAAAATGCTTTCTTTACTATTCTAAATAAATCTTAACTACCTCTACAACCAATTACCACGATAAATCAACATTTAGAATAATACAGATTTCAAACACCCAATTTTTAATATCAAATATGAATAAATGGAAAATAATTTATTTTTAAAATTGTGTATTTTCTATCAATGTCTTTTTCTGAAAGAAGACATTGGAAAAAATGACTAGGGATCAGATTTTGACACCCATTTGTATGCTTGCTATAAATGTGAATGCTGAAAGGGCTGGCCAGTGCTTTATACTGGCAATTCAAAGACCAAGAACAGCATAGCCAGTGATGATGTCATTTTCTGAGATGATGAAAAATATCCTAATAACCTTAAACAATACTAAACATAGTATTCCTTCAATTTACACAACAGGCACATTCCTGGAAAATTCTTATATATTTAAGCAAAAACCCACTTGGAGTTTGTAAATACAATGGAATTAAATTATAGGCTCTGGAATGACCATGAATGTGAGACATTTAAAAAGAAAGTGGGATGGAGGATCATTAATTTTTCTAGAGGACTGTTCTGTGCATTCAAGGGCATCTAACATCACTGGCCTCTGCCCATTAAAGCACTGTCTCCTTCAATCTCTCTGACTAATAAATATGGCTCTATGTATTTTGAAAATGTTTCAAGATGTTTTTCTATTATTCATGTTGGGAATCACTGACTCAGGAGACTATAGCAAAAGGCAGATGGAAAAAGACCCTGCAGTGGCCATAAGCAGCAGATTCAGGATGTGAAGTTGGAAATTACAATATTGGACCATGATTAGATGTTAGAACTGGACATGGAACAAATGACTGGTTCAAAATTGGGGGAGTACCACAAGGCTATATATTGTAATCCTGCTTATTTAATTTCTATGCAGAGTACATCATGTGAAACACTAAATTGGATGAATCACAAGCTGGAATCAAGATTGCCAGGAGGAAGATCATCAACCTCAGATATACAGATGATACCACCCTAACAGCAGAAAGTGAAGAGGAACAAAAGAGTGTCTTGATAAGGGTGAAAGAAAAGAGTAGAAAAAGCTGGCTTAAAACTCAGTATTCAAAAAACTAAGATCATGGCATTCGGTCCAATCACTTTGTGGCAAATAGAAGGGGAAAAAGTAGAAGCAGTAACAGATTTTATTTTCTTGGGCTCCAAAATCACTGCAGACAGTGACTGGAGCCACAGAACTAAAACACACTTGCTCCTTGGAAGGAAAACTATGAAAACCTAGAAAGTGTGCTAAAAAGCAGAGACATCACTTTGCTGGCAAAGGTCCATATAGTCAAAGTTGTGGTTTTTCCAGTGGTACAGATGTGAGAGCTAGACCATAAAGAACGCTGAGCACCAAAGAATTATGACCAAAAGTTTCTAAATTAGAGTAAATTCTATTAAAATTTTCACAATAGCATTTCTTTAATATTTAGTAGGAGTAAAAACATCGAGGAAATGCTTATTTTCATGGTAAAGAATAAAAGTGCTGGATCTATACTTCTAAAGGAAACCACGCAGCCTGCTTATGGTGTGCATGAAGACTGAGAATGGAAACTGAAAGTGAGGCTGGGATTGTAGAAAGGAATGTAGAAAAGAGAAGTGACTGGAGGGTGATGAAAAATTTTGCTGGTTTCATTTTTTTGCCTACACTATACAAAAAAGTTATTCACGACCCAGATAATCATGATGGTGTGATCACTCACCTAGAGCCAGACATCCTGGAATGTGAAGTCAAGTGGGCCTTAGGAAGCCTCACTACGAACAAAGCTAGTGGAGGTGATGGAATTCCAGTTGAGCTATTTCAAATCCTAAAAGATGATGCTGTGAAAGTGAGGCACTCAATATGCCAGCAAATTTGGAAAACTCAGCAATGGCCATAGAACTGGAAAAGGTCAATTTTCATTCCAACCCCAAAGATAGGCAATGACAAAGAATGTTCAAACTATGACACAATTGCTCTCATCTCCCACGCTAGCAAAGAAATGCTCAAAATTCTCCAAGCCGGGCTTCAACTCTACATGAACCGTGAACTTCCAGATGTTCAAGTTGAATTTAGAAAAGGCAGAGGAACCAGAGATCAAATTGCCAACATCTGTTGGATAATGGAAAAAGCAAGAAATTTCCAGAAAAACATCTATTTCAATGGCAACCCACTCCAGTACTCTTGCCTGGAAAATCCCATGGATGGAGGAGTCTGGTAGGCTGCAGTCCATGGGATCGCTAAGAGTGGGGCACGACTGAGCCACTTCACTTTCACTTTTCACTTTCCTGCATTGGAGAAGGAATGGCAACCCACTCCAGTTTTGTTGCCTGGAGAATCCCAGGGATGGGGGAGCCTGGTGGGCTGCCATCTATGGGGTCGCACAGAGTCGGACATGACTGAAGTGACTTAGCAGCCTCAGCAGCAGCTGCTGCTTTATTGACTATGCCAAAGCCTTTACTGTGTGAATCACAATAAACTGTGGAAAATTCTGAAAGAGATGGGAATATCAGACCACCTGACCTGCCTCCTGAGTTATCTGTATGCAGGTCAAGAAGCAACACTTAGAACTGGACTGGAACAGACTGGTTTCAAATCAGGAAAGGAGTACGTCAAGGCTGTATATTGTCATCCTGCTTGTTTAACTTATACACAGAGTACATCTTGAGAAATTATGAACTGGAAGAAACACAAGCTGGAATCAAGATTGCCAGGAGAAACATCAATAACCTCAGATATGCAAATGACACCATCCTTATGGCAGAAAGTAAAGAACTAAATAGCCTCTTGATGAAAGTGAAAGAGGAGAGTGAAAAAGTTGGCTTAAAACTCAACTTTCAGAAAATTAAGATCATGGCATCCGGTCCCATCACCTCATGGCAAAGAGACGGGGAAACAGTGGAAACAGTGGCAGACTTTATTTTCTTGGGCTCCAAAATCACTGCAGATGGTGACTACAGCCATGCAATTAAAAGATATTGCTCCGTGGAAGAAAAGTTATGACCAATCTGGACAGCATATTTAAAAGAAGAGATATTACTTTGCCAACAAAGGTCCATCTAATCAAAGCTATGGTTTTTCCAGTAATCATGTATGGATGTGAGAACTGGACTATAAAGAAAGCTGAGCGCTGAAGAATTGATGCTTTTGAACTGTGATGTTGGAGAAAACTCTTGAGAGTCCCTTGGACTGCAAGGAGATCCAACCAATCAATCCTAAAGGAAATCGGTCCTGAATATTCACTGGAAGGACTAAGGCTGAAGCTGAAACTCCAATACTTTGGACACCTGATGTGAAGAACTGACTCATTTGAAAAAACTCTGATATGGGGAAAGATTGAAAGCAGGAGGAGAAGGGGATGAGAGAGGATGAGATGGTTGGATGGCATCACTGACTCAATGGACATGAGTTTGAGTAAGCTCCGGAAGTTGGTGATGAACAGAGAGGCTTGGCGTGCTGAAGTCCATGGGGTCACAAAGAGTCGAATATGACTGAGAGACTGCACTGAACTGAACTGATTATTTTGCCTAGGACTGATCATAGTCAGTAATGTACCCATGGCTATCTGCCATATGACAGCAAAGTTTCACTGAACACCAACCTATCTTCAATGCAAGAAAAATACCTAGGTTGACTTCAAATCAAGAAAAATAGGGAAAAGTTTCTCAGTTTTCTCCATGAGTCAAAGAGCAGATAAGGCTACCATCCACCTCATAAGGGTAGCAGGATATAGTCACAGGCTGTTGTGACTCAGCCTATGAACCACAGTGGGTATCTTTCTTAGACAAAAGGAATTTATTAAATCTTTCATTGATCTGCCCTTCTTCCCTGACCAAACTATTAACGTAACAAAGGAGGAGAAGATAAACGTAGGAATGTCTTTCTGGGTCATTATCCTACTCCCTCCCCCAAAGTCATATTTCTCAATGTCAATTTGAATAAGAGACAAGAATAAAAGTTAATGTTTTAATTTCAATATGTTATCTCAATCCTTCCATATACAAAATACTATCCAGTAACTTGTATTACTTCTCAGAACACTTGAATACAGAATCTGCTTTCCTTTCATTTTCAGTAGGTCAGTGTGATTTACACAACAATATTTGTTACAAAAAGTAGACTCTGTCGATGAGAACTCTGGGCTTGAATCAGCTAGGATGAAAAATAGAAAAAAAAATATGTTATTTACCCTCTATCAAACACATAAATGTGTGATTTTGCAATGGTTTATATCCTGCACTACTGTTTGACAAGCTTGATGTTGAACTGCATTAAATATTAATTTATATAATGCAGTAGTCATATAAAACTAGGCATAAAACACAGCAGGGGAAATTGCATTTTCTTACTGTTAAGACTATTGTTACAGTCTTCCAGTACCTCATGCTGTCATCCTACTTAGTAGATTGATGTTTATTTTCCCAGCACACATTGACTGCCATCAATAGCATTACTAACTTGTTGACTGCTATGTTGCCCTCAGAAGTAGTAAATCTTGCCAATCGAGAAAGGGTCTTTAGATTCAAGAGATACTTGTAATCTCCTGCCATGAATTTAATCAAAATTCAGCAATGACGTGTAAACTCTTGTTTCTGGCAAACAGTTTATGTTAAACTGAGGCACAGCTTTGCTCTTGATCTATAACTCATTTTATGATGGAGGGCCAGGGATAACTTAACTTTAAATGTTGTTTTTACATGTGCAGTCTGTATCAGTGAACATCTCAGCTCTCCCCTAAGTGTCACTAGAGGAGGGTATTTGCCAAATAGTCCCATTTTCCCTTTCCCCGAGTCATTCCTAGTTTACTCTTTAATCATCTTGTTCTCGCCATAAATCGTAAACTGTAAGCTTGAATCCATTTTTCCAGAATACCCACAACATCATTCTACAAAACCTACAACCACTGAAAACATTTTTTAAAGGTTATTTCCTTTTTTTGTTTTGGTTTCAATCTTGTCTGCTCTATTCTGCTCCATTCTTGTCTCTCAATCTAGAGTCACATCCATACAGCCATCTCTCACAACTCCCACACCCTCCCCAGGGATTTGCCTCAGGCCTCCTACCCTGGAAGCTCATCTGTAGACTTTCAGCTCATGAACAGCAAGAAAATGTCACCCAGAAGGAGACAGTTACAAAGTTGACAGGACATCCGATGCTGTCCTATTCTTCCACCTTCTAGCATACATTCTTCTGGCCAAAAGTAACCTTTCATGACCTTCACTTCTCTTTTAGAAGTAATCTTAAAGTCTGGGGCTCCATCCTAATTCAGAACTAAGTTAAGAGGAAGAATAGAGAACAGGTACAGAATATCAGAAATCTTTTCAGGGCAAAGAGGTTACTTTGATGTCTTTGTTTTAAAACATATTTATGTTGTGTGGATAGGAAAGGAAAGCATCAGGAAAGAAATTCTGGAATGAAGGACATTGAAAGTGTACAATTCCTCATGAATTGCCTAATTCCACCCAGATGTGGAAGGATCAGAGTTACAGTCTCTCTTTTTCTCAAAGTTCAACCTTAAATTTTCCAGATGACTACAATAGGTCCTACTTTCAGTTTGCCTAGAGGAAAAGAAATCTCTGCCCTATCCCACCTGTCATTCACACTCTCGCCTAGAGTTCCGCATTGTTTAAAGATTACATAGTTTGCTGACTCATCCCATTTCTGCCAATGCCTGACTGTCTCACAGAAACATTAGATGATGCAGAGCAGTGAATCTGAGCCACTGTGTGCTCTTGAGCAAAAGCAAAATTGTAAGCAGCTCTGTTGTGTCCCACCTTTTGTGACACCATGGACTGTAGCACACCAGGCTCCTCTTTCCATGGAATTCTCCAGGCAAGAATACTGGAGTGGGTAGCCATCCCCTTCTCCAGGGGAACTTCCCAACCCAGGGATCGAACCTGGGTCTCCAGCATTGCAGGTGGATGTTTTACCACTGAGCCACCAGGGAAGCCACACTGTAAAGACTGACGTTTGTGGTAGACCCTTCCTTCCTAAAAACTCCTTGGAGATGTGGATAGTCACTTATATCTTCTGCTCAAAATTACTAATACAAATGTTTCTGTGTTGTTCAGATTCAAAAAATGTTAAACTAGATGAAATATTTCGGCATTTGCAGTTGCCATTTTATTGCACTCCTTTTATATTACAAAATTCCCCAAACACTCTTGTTTATTGGAAATCATTTGCTATCATTATCCCCTCAAAAAGTGGCTTCTTTTGATGTCATTTCAAGCAAAGTCCTCTGAGATATAAAATTGGAGTTTAGAAATTCAAAATCCACAGTGGAAGTTTTAATCATCTAAACCAAGGAATCTAGAGTTGACTGATACATCTTCCCATGATAGCCTGTGAAAATATACGAATCAGAGGCCACCCACCTACTCAGCAGACATTCAGTAAATAATAATGGATGAAGTTGAAAAGGTGTTGGTCTAAGTTGACTCTCTAGTTTTAAATAACCACTTTCAAAACTGCACCTTAAAAATGTCACGAGCATAAAGAATATTTATGAGTGACAGGTCTCTTCATCCCTTTCAAACAAATGATTTAGGTCTGACAGACAATAGTGGGTCTCCAGTATTTGAGTTTTCATTTTCAAACTCCAGTGTAAGAATAAGAAAACACCTTATATATGCATTACTACTGTCAATCAGAAGATTGAGTTAAAATATAAACAATAAAAATAACTACATATATAATAGAAAAGACTAAAATAAATCAAGAAAAATGAGTTGGTAAAATAATTTAAATGAAGGAATAAAGTTAGAAATACTAAAACTACAGACATAGATAAATGGAAATGCTTTGTGAGAGTAGCAACAAAAGAGTGTGATAGTTATAGCATATTCACGCTGCTATCCGAATTCAGGGCTGCAACTCATGAGCATTATTAATAGGAAAAGAAGTTTGGGTTATAGTACAAGAAAATTACCTAATTTTATCTTTAATAAAACACTTGGACAATTTATGAAATTAAGTTATGAAATCTTCTTATTAAAAATACCTTAAGGGTACATTTAAGAATGATTACAATAGTTCAGCCAATTTGCTATAAATACAAGTAGAGCCTCCTACTTCAAATTTGGAATTTTTAGAGCCTGTGCTGCTCTAGTAAACCTCCTTGATAGGGCTTCTTCAAAATCAAGTAAGGCCTCCATTTCTTTATTCCATAGTAAATTATTATATTTTTAATAACAAAATGAGATTTAGACATGTTTTTTCCCCTAAGATCCCTAAAAATGTTAGTAAATGATTTTACTAGATGTGTTATGTGCCTATTCCACACAGAAAGATTGCGTTAGAAAATAACCAGCGTAGGGCTTCCCTGGAAGCTCCGTGGTAAAGAATCTGCCTGCCAACACAGGAGTCACTGGTTGGAACTCTGATGTGGGAAGATCCCATGTGCTGAGAAGCAACTAAGCCACAACTGCTGAGCCTGTGTTCTAGAGCCCAGAAGCCACAACTACTGAGCCCATCCATGTGCCACAGCTACTGAAACCCGCTCACCCCAGAGCCCCTGCTCTGCACTAAGAGAAGCCACCGGGCCGCTCATGCACTGCAACTAGAGAACAGTAGTTCAGCAACTGTTCAGCAATGAAGACCCAGTACTCTAAAAATAAATAAACAAATAAGATTATATGTATAAAATAACCAGCCTAGTATTATATAGGGGGAGAAAGGGAAATACATATTAAATGCCTACTGATCAGCAGTAAAATCTTTTACTTTCTCTTCTAGTCCGTTTTCTAAATTAAAAGATATTCTTGATGATCTCTAATGTTCTAGATAATGATACTTTTTAGAGCAATAGAGTTTCTCTCACCATATGAAATTCAACGTCTAGATTATGCCAATCATCCCCTTTCTGACATTCAAATATGGACTGTGGAAGAAATTGTTTCCTCCACATTGACACTGACTGTACAATACAAGTAGTAGCCTCCACTTCTGGTATAAAAAGGAAGCACATATACGGAACATCTAACAAAGCACTAGTAACAATGTCTATGTCAAATTTAAGCACCTAGAGATTAAGTATCCTACCATTATTCAGAAGAGGCCTAAAACATGTATGAAAATGAGTATTATTAGGAAAATAGTATTATTTAGGAAATTAGTGTTATTAGGAGTATTATTTAGGAAAAATCAAAATAATTAGGAAATAAACCTACAGCAATTATCAGCACAGAAAATGGAAGGAGTGCAAAGAAACTCATTTGAAAACAACTCTTGATAATTAGACAACAGCATTCCCTAAGCTTAGAAAATAGACTGCTAACAAAAATAGCAGAACCCTAAAAGAATCCCATAATCAATGTTATTTTTTGGGCTCAAGATACCAATTTTAAGAAAAGTTCTAATAAATAATTTAAGCAATTTTGGGGTCATATCAGAAGTTTTTTTTTAATAGAGTAATATAGTGCTGCTATTATGAGGTCTGATAGTGGTGCCAACAGTATCTTCTGAAAACAAAAGATTGTCTAATTAAATGCATTTCTCAGGAACTGCTTTCTGAAACCTCAGAAAAAAATTGTATTGATAAATCACACATTGTGTTTCATATTAAAGCACTCTACTACATATACACACATCACATCACAGAAAATGGACTTCCTTGGTGGCTCAGATGGTAAAGAATCCACTGCAATCCAGGAGACCATGGTTCAATCCTTGGGTTGGGAAGTTTCCCTGGAGAAGGAAATGGCAAGTCACTCCAGTATTCTTGCCTGGAAGATCCTATGGACAGGGGAGTCTGGTGGGCTATGTTTCATGGAGTAGCAAAGAATCCGACACAACTGAACAAGCATGCACGCATATGGAAAGTAAACTTAGATTTTTACCTACTGGTCTGTTGGTAATCTGACATACTTAACACAAGGAAATAACATGATAAATATTACCATTTTACAAATGTAGACAATAATCTGGGAGACAGATTGAACATATTTTTATTCTATGTACATAAACAGAAATATATATTAGTTTTAGTTCTGGAGAAGGAAATGGCAACCTACTCCAGTACCCTTGCCTGGAAAATCCCATGGACAGAGGAACTACAGTCCATGGGGTATGCTGGTATGCTACAGTCCATGGGGTCACAAAGAGTCGGACACGACTGAGTGACTTCATTCACTCATATGTTCTCATGTCTCTTATTATAGACTATAGAAAAATGATGAAATTTTAATTATTATTTTAAAGGACGTTATGTTTGTTTTCTTCTGTTTATTTGACTTCCCTTGTGGCTCAGCTGGTAAAGAATCCACCTGCAATGCAGGAGACCTGGGTTCAATCCCTGGGTTGGGCAGATCCCCTAGAGAAGGGAAAAGCTACCCACTCCAGTATTCTGGCCTGGAGAATTCCATGGACTGTATAGTCCATGGGATATATGTTCTCATGTCTCTTATTATAGACAGTAGAAAAATGATGGAATTTTAATTATTATTTAAAAGGACATTATGTTTGTTTTCTTCTATTTATTAACTACTGTTACATCCAGGATTTGCATATTTTAACCTTGCATATTTTTTTAAGAGATATTTTAACCTTGTATATTTTAAACTCTCTGCCATATGTACTTTTGTAAAGGTAAAGAAAGAAGGAAATGTGAGGTTGAAAGTTTATTAAAATGCTTGTAAACAAATGTTTTACATTCAGAAAGCTAAGATCATGGCATCTGGTCCCATCACTCCATGGCAAATAGATGGGGAAACAGTGGAAACAGTGGCAGACTTTATTTTGTTTTGGGCTCCAAAATCACTGCAGATAGTGATTGCAGCCATGAAATTAAAAGACGCTTACTCCTTGGAAGGAAAGTTATGACCAACCTAGACAGCATATTGAAAAGCAGAGACATTACTTTGTCAACAAAGGTCCATCTAGTCAAGGCTATGGTTTTCCAGTGGTCATGTATGAATGTGAGAGTTGGATTGCGAAGAAAGCTGAGTGCCGAAGAATTGATGCTTTTGAACTGTGGTGCTGGAGAAGACTCTTGAGAGTCCCTTGGACAGCAAGGAGTCCATCCTTGCAACCAGTCCATCCTAAAGGAGATCAATGCTGGGGGTTCATTGGAAGGACTGATGCTAAAGCTGAAGCTCCAGTACTTTGGTCACCTCATGTGAAGAGTTGACTTGTTGGAAAAGACCCTGATGCTGGGAGGTATTGGGGGCAGGAAGAGAAGGGGACAACAGAGGATGAGATGGCTGGATGGCATCACCTGCTCGATGGACATGAGTTTGAGTGAACTTTGGGAGTTGATGATGGACAGGGAGGCCTGGCGTGCTGGGATTCATGGGGTCACTAAGAGTTGGACACGACTGAGCGACTGAACTGACTGACTGAACAAATGTTAAAAGCTTAGTAAGGCATGAAAGTCAAGGAAATCTCTTTTTTTGTCTTATAAAAGACTTAAAAATTATATAAAATCTCACAGAGCATAATATAATTTTAGAACTTATTCAAGGAAATTCAAGTGACAGCGTATGAACGTAAATATGCATTCAGTTGCTCAGTTGTGTTTGATTCTTTGCATCCCTATGGACTACAGCCTGCAGAGCTCCTCTGTCCTTGGAATTCTCCAGATAAGAATACAGGAGTGGGTTGCCACACCCTCCTCCAGGGGATCTTCCTGACTCGGTGATTGAACTTCAGTCTCCTGCATCTCCTGCATTGGCAGATGGGTTTTTAGCACTATCCCCACCTGGGAAGCCCAAATGTATGAAGCATCACATTAAAAATCCATCAATATTGGACAGTTCCTAATTCTATACTCCAATTGGTCCATATTTTAAACCATGAGACATCACTGAATTAGTTGAGTAACACATGCTAATTAATTAATTAATCCTAAATTTAAAATCCAGAAATTAAATTATAGTGATACCTGGAAGGAGCTTTTAGATATAGCAAAGATTTAACAGTAACAGTCACCTGAAGGAAATATATGTTAAGATTCAACCTGTTACAGCTCTGATTGATGTTTTTAACCATCACAGCTTAAAATATGTAAATCAGGGTCCAATTTAACCCAAAAGGGCTGATGTCTTCCATGATAAGTCATGATAATTCATAATAAATTGATGTAGAGAGACGAGTACAGTGTGTGTATGCTCAGTTGCTAAGTTGTATCTGACTCTATGAGACCACATGGACCTTAGCCTGCCAGGCTCCTCTGTCCATGGAGTTCTCCAGGCAAGAATACTGGAGTGGATTGCCATTTCCTTCCCCCAGGGGATCTTCCTGACCCAGGGATCAAACCTGCATCTCCTGTGTATCCTGCATTGGCAGGTAGATTCTTTACCACTGTGTCCAGGAAAGCTTCAGAAGAGTACAGTGCCACCTCCCTATATATAATCTACCAATGAAAATTTGAACTAATTGGGGATTGATACATCCATTTCTCAAATGGATCCACACTTTCACAGGATTCCACTACTTCATAAAATTATCAACATCACTTATTGGAATCCAGAAACATGTAAACCAGTTTGCGAGCAGACAGTTTTCCAGCCATCTCTCAGAGTTTTCTTGCAGCAAGACACTGCTGTCCTTTGTTTACAGATTGTCTTCTCAAGTATGTTTGGATCCTGAACAGCCTTGGAAGATGAAGATAGTGTCTTTTGGGAACAAAAGCTGAGTTTGTTTACTGCCCATAAGAAAAGATTAAAGATCCAAGCTCAGGGTTTTCTGTTGTAACACAACTTGCTATGTGTGCAGATAATACCTTTGCTTCTTGGTGTCACCATGTGGGATCAGGGACTTGGAGAATTGGAGTAAATGCAGATTCTCTGTCAACTGCTCTTCTGGGAGTAATAAAGCCTTTTGTCTCTGTCACAGGAATCTTGTGGCTTCTGCCAGCATTCATGAAACTGTCAGTTCAGTTCAGTTCAGTCGTTCAGTCGTGTCCGACTCTTTGTGACCCCATGAATCGCAGCACGCCAGGCCTCCCTGTCCATCACCAACTCCAGGAGTTCTCTCAGACTCACGTCCATCGAGTCCGTGATCTATTTCTGCTTTATTGACTATGCCAAAGCCTTTGACTGTGTGGATCACAACAAACTGTGGAAAATTCTGAAAGAGATGGGAATATCAGACCACCTAACCTGCCTCTTGAGAAATCTGTATACAGGTCAGGAAGCAACAGTTAGAACTGGACATGGAACAACAGACTGGTTCCAAATACAAAAGGAGTACGTCAAGGCTGTATATTGTCACCCTGCTGATTTAACTTCTATGCAGAGTACATCATGAGAAACGCTGGGTTGGAAGAAACACAAGCTGGAATCAAGATTTCTGGGAGAAATATCAATAATCTCAGATATGCAGATGACACCACCCTTATGGCAGAAAGTGAAGAGGAGCTAAAAAGCCTCTTGATGAAAGTGAAAGAGAGCGAAAAAGTTGGCTTAAAGCTCAACATTCAGAAAACGAAGATCATGGCATCTGGCATCTGGCATCTGGTCCCATCACTTCATGGCAAATAGATGGGGAAACAGTAGAAACAGTGTCAGACTTTATTTTTTTGGGCTCCAAAATCACTGCAGATGGTGACTGCCGCCATGAAATTAAAAGACGCTTACTCCTTGGAAGGAAAGTTATGACCAATCTAGATAGTATATTCAAAAGCAGAGACATTACTTTGCCGACTAAGGTCCGTCTAGTCAAGGCTATGGTTTTTCCTGTGGTCATGTATGGATGTGAGAGTTGGACTGTGAAGAAGGCTGAGCGCCGAAGAATTGATGCTTTTGAACTGTGGTGTTGGAAAAAACTCTTGAGAGTCCTTTGGACTGCAAGGAGATCCAACCAGTCCATTCTGAAGGAGATCGACCCTGGGATTTCTTTGGAAAGAATGATGCTAAAGCTGAAACTCCAGTACTTTGGCCACCTCATGTGAAGAGTTGACTCATTGGAAAAGACTCTAGTGGGTCAATTTACTAGCTTCAAGTAAGGTACAATCTCAGAGTCCTCACAGTTCTTGACATAGGTCTGCTTTAAACCTTCCTTATTTGGTTGTCAACCCCATTCCAGAACGGAAAAGCCTAAACTTATTTTGTAAAATGTTAAAACTGTGCAATACTATTTAATTTAGTGATTTGGAAAAAGAAAAAAGAAAAAACGGGCCTAGTAAATTTACACTCAATAATTTGTACTTACTTTCCTATTTTGGTATCACTTCCTAAATTAAAAGTTTGGCATAGAAAATGTCACTGAATAATAAAATTAACTAATACAAAACATTAAAGATAAAAAATGCACAAAAATCTTAGTGAGATCATATATTTACTCCAAATTTTTCAATCTTTTACACAACTAGATCAATTTCTTTATTGCATAATTTCAAACTCAAATGTGTACTTTTTCTAAACATCAAGAACACACATTTCAGCTTTAGAGAAGAAAAAAGTTAAAGTTCATTAAACTAATATACATCTTCATCCTGGTACAGATTTAAAGAAATGCCAACAAGAAATGTTAGGATTAAGATAACAAAATTAGCATAATTTAGCATTTGCCGATTTAAATAAGCATTTTGATAAGATAAAATTCTTAAAGGCTATGTCTTAAGAAAAGGAATCAATGCAAGTACAGGCTACTCATTTGTAGATTGCTGGTTTGGGGACTTTACTGTGACACATACTTAGGAAAGCAGTCATTATTAAATCCGGTTTCTGTGTTAAATCAATAGTCATTGATAAAATGCCTTCAAAAGAACATGTATCATTTTGTGCAATTTTGAAAGTGCTACTTGCTATAATGTAACAGCATGCTTAACCTTTTTGGAAGAAAACCTGAGTACATTATTGTCCATATAATAACAGGAATGGCAATCATTAAACTGTATTTCTAGGAGCCCAAACCTATTTTTTCCCATTGACAGTTCAATATCAACACAATTACTTTGCTTTGGAGAAAATAAAAGTTGTCTTCAGAATGTCAAAGCCTGGAAATAGTTAATCTCTAAAGGCAAAGGTTTTTTCCTTCAAGACTTAACTTCAGGATTAGTTTGGAGCATTTTAAGGAATTCTCTGCGGCATGACACAGACAGACACACACACATACAGACACATGCACACGTACATATATAGGGAAAGGCTCTCATTTATAGAACTGGATTTACTAGTTAAACATACTAATAATCAAAGACATAAATTATATGAACACATAGCTGAAAGGTATTAGGCTTTATATTAACAACTATTTGAGTACATAGGTGCTATAGGATGAAACAAAAGAGTAAAGAAAAATCTGACATTTTTAATCATACTGGTTTAAAAGTTTGTATTTTTTTGTGTGCTGGAAACTGGTTTTTGGAGTAAAAGAAAACATATCCAAAGAAATTTAAACACAATCAATACATCACTCCTTTTATGTGTGAATATATAAATATCCAAATATGTGTATATAAATATGTATAAAATTATGTGTATGCATACACATAATTGTGAGGTTTAATATATAAAATCAATTGAAGAAGGGAGACTTAGAAAAATATTAGCCTGAGTTTTATCACAAGAAGTTCAAGAAATATTATGCTAAAAACACGTACTTAAGGTTAACCTTTTCTTTTCCATGTTATTTTGACACTGAGCGTTTGTAACCTAAATACACAGACCCTTGATCCTTTTAGTTTAGGAATCTTAATGGATTTTTTTTTTATCCCATTTGCTCAAATTTATTTAAAAGCAAAATGCAGGTGAATACAATACAGAGGTGATGTGAAAACAATCGACAAACCACCTTGGAAAAGCAAAGTTTTCCTCAGTCTCAAAGTATAAAGTTTGATAATTAGCTAGACTAGAAATATTCAAGAATTATTATTTCCTGTCTTCAACCAGGAGCTATCCAGTCAGTCCTAGCTAGGAGTATGCATGCCTGCTCAGTCATGTCCGACTCTGCAACCCTATGAACTGTAGCCTGACAGGCTCCTCTGTTCATAGAATTATCCAGACAAGAATACTGGAGTGGGTGGCCATTTCCTCTGCCAGGGGATATTCCCAACTCAAGGACAGAACTTACACCTGCATTGGCAGGCAGATTCTTTACCACTGAGCCACCTGGGAAGGCCCCTAGCTAGAAGAGAAAGAGCTAATAGATCCATGAAATATAAGGATGACAATTTTAAAAAGGCAATGTGATATAACATATTTGGTATGAGGCTTTGATGTCTAAAAGACAGACGTGGATCTGAACCTGAGCTCTGGCACTCATTATCTGTGTGAGCTGTAAGTTACTTAACTTCGCTGAGCTTCAGGGGAGAAAAGAAACAATTTAGAATCAAAACTGCCTCTTAGCCTTTGTGCTATTAGGAAGTTGTCAGGCTAGGAGTAGGAGGCATCATTCATATTAAAGGGAAAATAAATTTTTAAACTGTAGCTAACAGAGAATGGGATAAGAGAAGGCTAACTTTCTCAAAATCTTGGCCAGGTTTCTGATGTGCCTGGGTGATACCAAGTATAGATGTGTAGATGACTGTATCTTCAACAAGAACATAAATGCATTTGGGAAAATGTAAGTGTTAGTCCAGAGTCTTGTTAGAGGAAGTCAGTGAGATTATTCTGCCTGATAACATCAAAACATTTAATTTCAAAAAGCCCCATTCGAGGTTACCTGAAAGAGAAACGAGATGTGAAGGAATGAGGCCACAGGTTGGAAAGGGCAATTTGTGAAGAGTTTGGAGCCTACAAATTAAGATGTCCCATTAGAAATCTGGAATAATGGTCCAAAGCCCTTTAGAAACAGTGTTGTCAAATATTCAATTTTAAGAGGACATCCTAAGTTTTCTGCAATAGAAACCTTCAAAATGGAGATAGCTTCATTTTGTAAAAGTACCCCCTATGGACCTGCTGGTCGATTTTGTCATACTCCATCAGCCCACTTAACAAATTCAAACACACCTGTGGAGAACAGTTCTGAGCGAGCCCAGACATATCCAGATCAGTGCTCGCCTGCATGCTTGCACCCCCTTTTAGGGGTATCCTGCCCCAGAGCTTTCTCATGTGCCTCTGAAGCTATTCATACAAGTACAACCCGGCTCAGGAGAAACGGCCATGTGAACCTTCAGCCACGGGGCGTGGTGGGGGTGGGGGGTGGTTGGCAAGAGATAGCAAATAGCTGTTCAGCCTCCTGCCCATGGAGGGAGGTATTCCATGTGGTTCTCAGGGGGGCTTCTGTGAGATACAGACTTCACTGCTCTCAACAGTGACACCAGTGGCACACCTCACACAGCTTTTCCTCCCTCCCTGCCTTATACCTCTCTCTTCTTCCTGGCTCTTGCTACCTAGGAATACCTTCCCAATAGACTCCCAAGGCCTCACCCATCCATGACTCTGCTTTCAACAGACTCCACACAGATTCTCTGGGGAAACAGTTTTCATGGACACATAGAGGGGAAGAGGGAAAGAGGCTGAGATCCCTACTTGAGCCAGTGCAGAGAGGAGAGGGCCATGAGGCTAGGGGAAGAGAGAATGCCCGGAAGTAACAAGGACTCTAAGCGGGGTCTTGAGGGGCCCCTGACAAGAAAGGGTGGAAAGAGTGACAAGACTTGAGTTGATCTGATTTATATCTCAAGTGACCGGCCAACCTTAACTAACTTCTAGTTACATAGTAGGCACAAATAAGTGGGAAAAAATGAATTTAATACCGTTGATGGCAAACATTTTGCATTCTGAACCAGTTTATTGTTGTCAAATCTTTGGTTTTAGATTCTGCTGATCTGTTATCAGGTCTAACTTTTAGTGAGATAGTCATTAATTAGAAGGTATATTTTGAATCTCAGGGCCATTCTATGAGTTGGGGACAATCTCATCTATCTTTCAAAGCTTATTTCCTGAAACTCCCGTTCATGTACTATATTTAAGACAAATTATTACTTATGTATACCTTATATCTTGACAATCCTTGGAATAGTCTTTATTATCATCTGCTTTTTACCCCTAAACTTAGGAATCTTTCTAGGTCTGCCTGAAATACTAGGAGACTACTTCAATACAAGAGATGTGAGTTTGGTCCCTGGTTCAAGAAGATCCCATGAAAAAGAGAATGGCTACCCACTCCAGTATTCTGGAGAACTCCATGGACAGTGGAGCCTGGCAGTCTGCAGTCCATGGAGTCACAAACAGTCGACATGACTGAGCAACTAACACTTTCAGGCAGTGTCCACAAAAATTTCCCCAACCATACTGGAATGTAATGACTATGTTTCATGATAGTCACCTACCTCTTGGTATGGTAACTGTTACTTTTGCTTTCTCTCATCTTATAGGACAACATTTAATTTGCATTCACCTTTTGCTTACCTATATGATATCTCTTCAGCATAGAGCTCAAGTTTAAAATTGATCAGCTCTTTGTCTTCATTCATATGCTGGGTCAATTTTTTTCTAAGGAGGGTGTTGCTACCAGTCTTTCTTATTGGCTCCCAATTTCCTATGTGCCCCATTCCACAAACAACCATTTCATACATCCTATTCTGAGGCTTCATTTTAACCCTTGTTCCTTAAATAAATACCTACCTGTCACAACATTTTTCTTTCACTCAGATTCTCCTATCTCCTCTAATTTATAGAATAAACATACACACCATTTTTCACTGAACATCTCCAGCAGAAGCCTGTTGTAAAGTGTAATAGTAGCATTCCATTTTATTTCTCAAAGTTTCCTGATTTGGGAGGATAAACTATATAGTCGCCTTATTCAATGCAGCTTCCATGCTTTGCTGCTTTACCCTCTCATCTGTACTTCACCTGTTCTTACACTGCATTGCATATTATACATCCACTATTGCAGAATATATAGCATTTTTAAAGTGAGGGAAATTGTCCTGTAAAATGATGTAACATAATCAGTTTGCTCGGGGCATACAGAAAGACTTTCCTGTGACCAACATTATAAATGTCTGAGCGCTATTAAGTCTGAAAAGCGGACACAAACCAGAATGGGTGGGAAGAGAGATTGCATTTGGCACACCTTCAAAAACATCATTTCAGGAAGAAAAATTCAATTCAATTTTCAGAATGAGTGGTTAAACCAATCCATGACAGGTCTATATAATCAATATCTACTGCCACTTACCTTGGCAGCATTCCTGGAGAGATCATTTTCCAAAATTGTCCTCTTCTCAGCCACTTTCCATTGTGTTTTATGTAAATTATTTTGGCTTGTCTACTGTATCCCACTTTTTTTTTTGCCTCTATTGCAATAAAGAACTTAACCAGCATATTGTATTACATATGAAAGAATAGATATTTTCAAATCCCTGTATGCATTTCATTTCTTTGAGTAGTCAGTTTTAAAACTCTTTTCAAATTTATAAGAGATAGTTCAAAATATTTTCTATTTTCAGTGTTCTTGCAGATAATCCTAACCCAACACTGACACCGAGTGTTTCTATCTCTGTTATCTACCCCACTTTTACAAATTGCCATCCAAGGTCCTGCCCTACCACAGCAGGAGCAAGTTTTGACCTTTTCCTGGTGGTTCAGACAGTAAAGAGTCTCCCTGCAATACAGGAGACAGGAGTTCAATCCCTTGGTCGAGAAGATCCCCTGGAAAAGGCAATGGCTACCCTACTCCAGTATTCTTACCTGGAAAACTCCATGGACAGGGGAGCCTGGTAGGCTACAGTCCATGGAGTCACAAAGAGTAAACATGACTGAGCGACTAACACCTTCACTTTTTTTTTTCTTTGAAAGAATTAGTATTTTTCCAGTCAGCCAGAGCTTTGGCAGTAGACATAGTCATTGGTTAAGGAACTGTTGGTATCCTCTCTGATAAGTTCCTTTGTCAAAGTACAAGCAACCGTGAGAATGGGGGGAATGAGATAGTTAGGGAGTTTGGGATTGACACATACAGTTTGCTATATTTAAAATGCATAACCAACAAAGTTCTACTGTATAACACAGAGAACTCTGTTTAATGTTATGTGGCAGCCTGGATGGGAAGGGAGTTTGAGGAAGAATGGATACATGCATATGTGTAGCTGAGTCCCTTTACTGTCTACCTGAAACTGTCACAACATTGTTACTTGGCTATATACCAATATAAAATAAAATGTTTTAAAAAATGTAAATATATATAAAAAAAGATAAGCACCCTTAAATTGGGCCTACTAAAAAGAAATGGACTGGGAACTGCTTTACTTCTCCACTTAAACACCCCTCATTACCCTGAAGTTTCCCATTGCTTTAAGAACAAAATCTAAACCTAGAACCCTGGCTAACAAGTCTGGCGTGGTCTCTGCCACCTGTCTCCTCAGCCCCATCTCAGACACTCTCTGTGGCATTGGCCGCCATGTTCCAGGTGTGCGGGCCTCCTTTCTGTTGCTGAAAGAACATGCCGCTCCCTTTCTTTCCTCTGCCCAGAAGACAGGTCTAACAGGCCTTCAGGTAACAGACTCCCTTGCATGTTTTAGTTCTTAGCTCACGGAACATCTCTCCCAAAGAGGCCTCCCCTGATTACACCATATACAAATCCCTCTAGTTGGTTTCCCTTGTTGCCCCCTTATTAGAGAGTTATCAGAGTGAATGTTCTTATAAAATTGCTCACTTAGTTGTCTGTACCCACTAGGACTGTGTCCATGTTCCTTTACTCCAACATCCCCAGTGTCTAGCACATAATGGATGATCAATGAATGTTTGTTTCATGAATGACAGCACTAAACAAGACTGATCCAGGAAGTTTTTTTCTCCTGGTATCATTTTGCCTGCCTCCATTTCTGCTAGTATCTAGCAACTCTCCAGCAAGTTATCACTCCCCACAAAATCTTGGCCTTAGTTGCTGGGAGCAAGGAATGAAAGCAGCCAACCTCTGATCCATGGGAGGAGGGGCAGGTCTGAGGGGAGGAAAGAGGCAGCCTGGAGGAATGAAAAGAAAGCAGACGACTTTTTTTTTAATGCTTATGTCAAATGGATCGCCAGATAAATAGACCAATAGTACTTCATAAGAAAAGCACACTTTCTTTCTGAAATGCCCTTAATAGCCTATCTCTGGTTGAGAATTATTCATAGTAAAATGAAAACTGGCATCTATAAGCCATGAATAATGATACATGTGCTTTATCACATATAAAATAGATCTGCTTAATAACTTGAATGCTTCACCATGGGAGATGACTCCTACGCTTATTACATACATGTCTCTATCTATTATTCTGGGTAAAAGGTGCATGTCCATTGAAGGAAGATAGGACCAGTGACTTGACACAAATTCCCCATACCTTTCTTTGTTCTATCTGAGCTGAGTAGATCTCTGATTTAAGAGAATCTGCTTGGAAAATCCAGTCATGTATGTTAACTCAGTTGTGAATTAGAATTCCATGGGGAGTTTAATACTAGCATCTAAAAATTCAGTGGTGAGGGAGAAAGGAAGAGTCTGCCAAGGTGTTTCTTTTTTTTTTTTCCTATTATTTAGTCCTGGCCTGGGTGGCTCAGTGGTAAAGGGGCTTCTCAGGTGACACAATGGTAAAGAATCTCCTGCTAGTGCAGGAGATGCAGGAGTCACAGGATCAATCCCTGAGTTGGGAAGATCCTTGGAAGGAGAAAATGGCAACCAACTCCAGTATGCTTGCCTGAAAATCCCATGGACAGAGGAGCCTGATGAGCTTTGCATCCATGGGTTGCAAAGAATCAGACATGACTGAGCGAAGAAACAAGAACAACAACAAAGAGGAAGTAAACGCATAACCAAAGAGTTTCAGGTGATACCAGCTCCAGTGGATTGAAGACTGACTCCCAAAAGACAAGTCTACATCCTGGCTCTAGAAACCTGTTGTCCTGGTCATCTCAGGCTACCATAAATCACACAGACTGAGTGGTTTAAACAACAGACATTTCTAGCCTGGGGGCTAGAAATCACTGAAGAAGGTGCCAGCAGATTCAGTTCCTGAGGAAAACCCTCTTTCAGATTTGAAGATGGCTGCCTTCTTTCTGTGCGGAGTAAGTTTCTGGCATCTCAGCTTACAAGGGCACTAAACCTATTAGAGACTCCAGTCTCTGCCTCATCTAAGCTTAATCACCTCCCAAAGGCCCTGTCTCCCAGGCAAACATCATCACATTAGAGGTTAAGATTTCAACATATAAACTGGGGAGGTGGGGGACACGATTCAGCTCACAGAGCCTGTGAATGTAAACTTATACAGAAAAAAGGTCTTTGCAGATATTAAGGATCTTGAGACTAGATCCTCCAGGATTACCCAAGTGTTAGTCGCTCAGTTGTGTCCAGCTCTTTGTGACCCCATGGACTGTAGCCCACCAGGCTCCTCTATCCATGGGATTCTTCAGGCAAGAATACCGGAGTGGGTTGCCATTTCTTTCTCTAATTACCCAGGTGGACTCTAAAACCAATGACAGTTATTTGTATAATAGAAATGCGAGGGGGATTCAGCACATGGAGGAAAAAGCCAGGAAAACACAGAGGCAGAGAGTGGAGTTACACAGTCCCAAGGCAAGGGAGCCTGCAGCCAACAGAGCTAGGAGAGGAAAGACGGATTCTCTCTTAGAGCTGTCAGAGGCAGCACAGCCCTGCTGATGCCTTGACTTTGGACTTCTGGCAGTCTGAGCTGTGAGACAATGAATTTCTGTTTTAAGCCAAGAAAAAAATTAGCCAATGCTCAAATTCTAGCCCTATCCAATTAAATCAATATCTTCTGGAAGTGAAGTCCTGGCACTGCTGTGGTTTAAAGCCCCTGAGGCAGTAACTCTGCATGTAATCAAGGTTGAGAAGCTGAAACCCAGAGAGTTTCCCCTTCTAGAGTTATTATCGTTTTAACCAGGGTTCCTTTATCCTGAAAGGCCAAAAATATTCTTGACCTTCTGAAAAATGAATTTTGTTGTTCAGTCACTCAGTCATGTCCAGTTCTTTGTGACCCCATTTACTGCAGCATGCCAGGCTTCCCTGTACTTCACTATCTCCCTGGGTTTGTTCAAACCCATGTCTTTTGGGTAAATGATGCCATCCAACCACCTCATTCTCTGTCACCTCCTTCTCCTCCTGCCCTCAATCTTTCCCAACATCAAGGTCTTTTCCAGTGAGTCAGCTCTTCACATCAGGTGGCCAAAGTATTGGAGCTTCAGCTTCAGCATGAATGTCTGGTGGCAGATTACTTGTACCAGTGAATGTGTTGGAAATGGAGTGGTGACAATACATATTAGATACTTCTGTATCCATTAAAATCTGTTGTCATTTCTATTATGACTGGAAAATAATTTTTTAAAAGAAAGTTGAAAATGTGCTGAAGGGTGTTATGAAACAGCAAAGCATTTTTATTTCTGGATATTGCATTAAAATAATGATTCTATCAAAAATTAGGCTGTAAAGTAACCTCCAAAGGCTGAGTATTTTACTTCTTTTATGTTGTAAATTCCTATAGTTTTTCTTTCCCAATATATCACCCTGATCAATAGTGAATAAATCCACTATACCAAGTGAACTAAAGAAGCAAAACAATAATAGTCTTACAGGGAAAAAGAGATAGTTCATCCAACCCCAATCCTTCCATTGTAACTTGCCATCAGACGGCAGGGCAGAAGGTCACTTCTTCATCTCTATTTCTCAAGAAAAGAATTAGTCATACATATTGTTAAATTGGCTTCATCCCCAAAGAATAAATGAGAGATGAACTGCACTGAACAAAGAGACATCACTACACTCAGAAAGCCATTTGCTTGCAACAGGAAATCAATGTAAAGCAGTCGTACAACATCGCATGACATTAAATGTCTATAATCACTTTATTCTGCTTAACTTGTACAGATGTGTTCTGCCAGCGTTCTCCCTCTATAATCACTCTGTAGGAAAACTCATCTCCTTTCACAACCACAGGGATCACTTATAAACTAATAGCTCTCAAATCCGCATCTCTATCCCGGACATCCCTTCTAAGCCCCAGAGGCCATATGATGCAGTGGCTAATGATGCATACACAGGCTTTAGAGTCAGACTGTCTGTGTTCAACCCCCAGACACCGCTTATTGGTCAAATTATTTATCTTCAAGAAGCCTCACTTTCACCATCTTTAAATAGAGAAAAATGCGTGCTGCTCAGTGCTGTTAATACAGACTTGAGAAATGTTGTATTTACTATAATTATTGAGGAGAGGTAGGAGATATGCATTCAATTCCTGGGTAGGGAAGATTAGCTGGAGTAGGAATGGCAACCCACTGCGGTACTCCTGCCTGGGAAATCCTATGGAGAGAGGAGACTAGAGAGCTACAGCACATGGGATCACAAAGAGTTGGACACAACTGAGCACGTGCGTATACACACACACACACACACATGCCTATCCATGCAGATGTTCCAGGAATACCTTAAAAACAAAGCTATCAAAAGGTGAATTCATTATTTTTCCCAAATACATGATTCATCTCTATGAGCTCTACTGTATTGAATAAAACCATCATCCTACCAATTATGCGGCCCCCACAGAATCCTTTTGCTATTTTTCCTTCTCCCTTACTTCCCACTTACTTGGACACATCCTGCTGGGTCTCTACAGTGACTCACTAATCCATCTTCATCCATCCCCATTGACAGGACCTGAGTTCAAGGCATTGTCACTTCTATGACTACAAGTTCCTATAAAGAGTTTCCTAGGTTCCAATCTCTTGCCCTCATATCACTGCCTGATGTCCTCCAGCAACACAGATCCAAACTAGAAATAACTGTTCCATCCTCTCAAATGCTTTACATGACATGTCATTCAAAGACTTTCAAAATCAAGTCCCAACCCACCTATCCAACCTCATCTACCCTCTAGTCTTCTAAGGAGGATCTCAGTCTCTACTAACAAGAGTCACCCACTCCCACGGGCATTCTCAGAGGGAAATATAATTCCCAGCCACTGACTGTAAATCTATCCCTCAAACAAACAGGACAGATTACAAATGAGAACAAGGTTACTATATAAATATTATATATATATATATATACACACATATATATAATCTTAATGTGATTCTAATTTATGTCTTTTAGAGAAAATTGTTTAAACTTTGGCACTTTATAATTAGCTTTAAAAGGATTACTAGATCTTTATCTTATATTCAATCTTAACTAGCTTTGGGGGGACTATATTATGGACAAGTAATACTAGCCAACAACCTAAAATTCAAATTAAGCCCAAAAGTTCACTTTGACACCTCTTAGTATACTCTTTTAACCCACTTCCCAAAGCACCTTATACTACAATACTTGACCTCTCAGCTCTTGGAAACTAAGTATATGGTGTTCCCTGTGCCTCTTAAGCCTTATTTGCCCTTCCTCATCCTTACTTGGGCTTCCCCGGCGACTCAGTGGTAAGAAAATTCACCTATCAATAGAGGAGACACAGGAGTCTCAGGTTTGATCCTTGGCTCAGGAAGATCCCCTAGAGGAGGAAATGGCAACCCACTCCAATATTCTATGTATTCTGTGTATACTCCAGTATTCCAGTATTCTGTCCATGGGAAATCCCATGGACAGAAGAGCCCAGCAGGCTACAGTCCATGGGGTCACAAAGAGTTGAACACGTGCACACATATGCATCCCTGCTTATTCATGCTTTCTCATCCTCCCACTCAGCTTAATTAGTATCCTCTCTTTGAATGTTTTCCTTTTATCAAATGTAATATTATTATTTATTTAACACTGCAAATCTACTATAGCTATTCAGTAAGGCTACATTTTAATGGGCAGCTGCATGCTTGCATTGAATACCAATTACAGCTCAGTTCTGTAACAATTCAGTCAACAGCTGTGAGGATCACAGGCCCTGCCTTCTGCTGGTCCTCTTCTTTGAGGTGTCTGCCAACAGGGACAGGTTTTATTCCCTACCATGCAGAAGCACAGAAAGTGGTTCCTTATGGTGTGTTTACTTGTCTTTCATGCTTTTTTGGGTGCATTTGATATTAAAATGTAAATTTAATATAAACAAATTTATTGATTTTCCTATATGGGTTTTAATTTTTCTATTTTGTTTAAGAAACCCTTCATTAGCCTGAGGTAATAAAAATACTATTCTATATTATCTTCTGAAAGCTCTTTGTTTTTTTCCTTTCACACATATCTTATATTCACTGTGAATTACTTTTTGTGTTTGGTGTAGCAACTATTTAAAAAAATAATGATTTTTAATACCATTAATGATAGCAACAAAAATATCAAATATATCTAATAGTAAATCTTACAAAATGTGCCCAAGATCTCTACAGGAAACCTATAAAACTTTGTTGAGAGAAATGAAAGAAATCAAAATAAATAATGGGATCTATGGATTTTAGGATTAAGAAACTAATGTTAAGATGCCAATTGATGCTTTCAAATTGTGATGCTGGAGAAGATTCTTGAGAGTTCCTTGGACACTGCAAGGAAATCAAACCAGTCAATCCTAAAGGAAATCAGTCCTGAGTATTCATTGGAAGGACTGATGCTGAAGCTGAAACTCCAATACTTTGGCTACCTGATGTGAAGAACTGACTCATTGGAAAAGACCCTGATGCTGGGAAATATTGAAGGCAGGAGGAGAAGGGGACAACACAGGATGAAATGCGTTGATGGCATTGACTCGATGGACATGAGTTTGAGCAAGCTCTGTAAGATGGTGATGAACAGGAAGGCTGGGCATGCTGGAGTCCATAGGATCACAAACAGTCAGACACAACTGAATGACTGAACTGAACTGACCTGAACTGGACACTTCAAAGAAATCAAATCAGTCAATGCTAAAGGAAATCAACCCTGAATATTCATTGGAAGGACTGATGCTGAAGCTGAAGCTCCAATACCTTGGCTGCTTGATGGAAAGAGCCAACTCATTGGAAAAGACCCTGTTGCTGAGAAAGACTGAAGCAAAAGGCAATGGGGGATGGCAGAGGATGAGATGGTTAGATAGCATCAGCAACTCAATGGACATGAATTTGAGCAAACTCCAGGAGATAGTGGAGGACAGAGGAGCCTGGCACAAGGCAGTCCATAGGATCACAGGGTTAGATAAGACCAAGCGACTAAACAATGTTTCCTTGTGTAGTCCTTAGTTGCTCAGTTGTGTCTGACTCTTTGTGACCCCATGGACTGTAGCCTTACAAGCTTCTCTGTCCGTGAGGATTCTCCAGGCAAATATACTGGAATGGGTTGCCATGCTCTCCTCCAGTGGATCTTCCCAACCCAGGGATCAAACCCAGGTCTCCCACATTGTGGGCAGATTCTTTACCATCTGAGCCACCAGGAAAGCCCAAGAATACTGGAGTGGGCAGCCAATTCCTTCTCTAGGGGATCTTCCCAACCGAGGAATCAAACCAGGGTCTCTTGCATCTCAAGAGAATTCTTTACCAGCTGAGCCACCAGGGAAAATTCAAAATAGTTAAAGTAAAAATCTCAGATCCAGCCTACAATGAAGCAGTTTCAAATTAAAACACCGAAGAAGCAACTTTTATTCCCCGGGCCAAAATTTCCTTGCACTGAAAAGGAAATTTTCCATTGATTTTAAATGAAGCAATCTCTGTTGAAATTATTCTTTGTAATAGTTTAAATACATTTTAAAGGTTAAAATAAAACATATTACTGACAAGTGAATAGCATCAACCTCATCAGGATAGATAGAGAAGAAATTAGAACCTGAAGTGCATAAATTGATAGATAGATACTTAGATATGAACACATAGATATAAATAGGTGAGAGCTAGAGGAATCCCTTGAAGAGCAAGGAGTTCAAACCAGTCAATCCTAAAGGAAATCAACCCTGAATATTCATTGGAAGGACTGATGCTGAAGCTGAAGCTCTAATACTTTGGCCACCTGATGTGAAGAGCTGACTTACTGGAAAAGACCCTGATGATGGGTAAGATTGAGGGCAGGAGAAGGAGGTGACAGAGGATGAGATGGTTGGATAGCATCACTGAGTTAATGGACATGAGCTTGAGCGAATTCTGGGAGTGAAGGCCAGGGAAGCATGGTGTGCTGCAGTTCAAGAGATCACAAATAGTTGGACACAACCTAATGACTGAACAATGACGACAAGATTGATAACAGATAGATAAATATTTACTAACCATTTTTAGTTGGTTTTAAAAAAAATTCATCATATTTATTTCTCAGTTGATCCTTCGATTTGAAAGGGACTTGTGCTCCTAGCAGATACAAAAGTAGCAGCCTGAAATCTATCTGAACTACCCCGGCCAAGTTAATTGCCCTAGCTCAGGGCTATATCCTAGAGAAAGAAGCATCTTTCTTCTAATTCACACCAAAGCTAGTAGTAGATTTCAAAAACTGAAGCGTCTATGTCATTTTTGGTACAAAATCAAAGCTATGGCGTAACATCTGATATGTGATAACTTCTTATATTGAGAGGAAATATTCATTCATGAGTGCATAGTTGCTCAGAGGAAACCTGAAAGAAATGCCTCCTCCCATGGAGCTCATATTCTAGTGAGAAGAGACAGATTCTAATTAAGACTCTGTGAAATGCAGTGCTTAGTTGCTCTGTCATGTCTGACTCTTTGCAACTCCACGGACTGCAGCCTGCCAGGCTCCTCTGCCTTTGGGGATCCTCCAAGCAAGAATACTGGAGTGGGTTGCCGTGCCCTCCTCCAGGAGATCTTCCCAATCAGGGATTGACCCAGGGATCAAACCCAGGTCTGCCACATTGCAGGTGGATTCTTTACTGACGGAGTCACCAGGGAAGCCCAGATAGGACTCTAAATATAATAAATTAACAAAACATAAAGCATTGAGAAAACACAAAGCAGCAGAAGAAATGTTAAGGAGAAATATATAAGGAACTATATAAATGATATGAAAAGAAAAAGTAAAGCAAG
This sequence comes from Ovis aries, assembly GCF_016772045.2. Taxonomy (NCBI): domain Eukaryota; kingdom Metazoa; phylum Chordata; class Mammalia; order Artiodactyla; family Bovidae; genus Ovis; species Ovis aries. The sequence continues at coordinate 65,949,425 of NC_056063.1, forward strand.
GAAAAGGGATAAAGAATATGGGGAAGCTGGGGAAGGTATTACAATTTTAGAGACTGTGGCCATCTAAGACAGCATTTGGGTAAGAACCTAAAGGAAATGGAGAATGAGTCATGCACTTGTCTGGGGAAAAAAGTGGTCCAGGTAGATAGTGGAGCAGGTGCAAACGTCCTGAGGCAGGAATATGCCTGATGAGTTGGAGAATTAGTACTACCAGATTCAGTGTTCACTCAATGCAAAAGTGTTAGTCACTCAATTGTGTCCAATTCTTTGCAACCCCATGGACTGTAGCCCACAAGGTTCCTTTGTCCATGGAATTCTCCAGGCAAGAATACTAGAGTGAGTAGCCACTCCCTTCTCCAGGGGATCTTCTTGACCTGGGGATCGAACCCTGGTCTCCTGCACTGGGGCAGATTCTTTAGCATCCGAGTCACTGGGGAAGCACCAGTAACTACCAGATACTCCCATATGAAGTGAAGTGAAGTGAAGTGAAATGAAGTCGCTCAGTCCTGTCCAATTTCTTGCGACCCCATGGACTGTATCCTGCCAGGCTCCTCTGTCCATGGAATTATCCAGGCAAGAATACTAGAATGGGTTACCATTTCCTTCTCTAGGGCATCTTCCCAACCCAGGGATCACATCCAGATCTCCCATACTGCAGGCAGACTACCATCTGAGCCACCAGGGAAGTCCCATACACACATATATATAGCACTTAATTATACAAGGCAGCATGCTAGTCATTTTACATAGAAATACCTAGTTAGTCTTCATAGCAATCCTATGATACAGGGACTACTGTTATCCCCATCTTACAGATGAGTAAATTGAGGCAAAGGTTGCTAGATAATTTGCTCAAGATCACAAAACTATCAGTGAAAAATTCAAACCCAGGCAGTTTGGCCCCATGGCTGAGGCCTAGAGCCATTCTACTGTAGTATATCTAGTAATTTAGTGATTTTAATTGTCAGTGGATTCCGATTATGACTATACCTATATTTTAAAAATAGAAAGAAGAAAAAATTTCAAGAATCCAGTGAAGCTAGTCAACCTAAAGGACCAACCTAGAAAATCCAAATCTAAAAAAATAGTTATCCATTCACCAGTTCCTCTATGATAAGCATGGCTCCTTGAACAGCATAAGGTTTTCTCAGTGGTTCAAGCCTTATAAATCATGCAAAATTAGAAAGAAGACACCTTAACAAATCACTGAATTTTGATTATGGTGACTTAGAGAAAGCTAAATTAATTGCCTACTTTAAAAAATCCTGGAGAAGGAAATGGCAACCCACTCCAGTGTTCTTGCCTGGGAAATCCTATGGACAGAGGTGTCTGGTATAGTCCATGGGGTCGAAAAAGAGTCAGACACGACTTAGCAACTAAACAACAACTTAAAAAAAAAATAGGTGAATAACATAATAGCTAATAGGAATTCTACAACCAGATTTTCTAAGTATGAATCACAGCTTCATTACATATTATGTCTCAAGAAATGTGGGTAGTAATAGTACCCACTTTGCTGGGGCTTTATGATTATGTTAGCAGTGTCTGTTATAGGAAAGGCATGACAAGTTTAGTTACAGTATAACTTTAGTGGCAGTGTAGTCTATTATGTTAGTAAGAGACAACAGTGGGAGGCTGCATAGATTGGAATCCCAGATTAACCACTTTCCAGCTTTGGGACTCATGCAGTTTACTTTACCTCTCATTTTCCCAGTTTCTCATCTGTAAAATGGGAATAATACTACTAATGACTTCCAAGTGTTGTTTGAAGGATTAAATGAATTACTATATGTAGGATGTTTAGACCAGCACCTGGTCCATAATAAGTATTATAATTTTGCTGATAGTAAAATTATCATCGTGTGTCATTTAGATTTATTAAGGAAGTCATTTATTTCCTCTTCCATTTTGGTTCAAAAAGACATGATCAAACTGTGAAATCTCTTTAACTGTTTTTTCTTTATAATTTGTTTCCCTGTCACTTAGAGCATGTTCAACAAATTAAAAAGAACACAAGTTTAGGCCTTTTACTTAAAATAGTCAAAATGTTGACTTCTGTGCTAAATTATTTAGCCATTTTCCTGTAAACTGTTTTGGCAAACTTCCTTCCCTCTGCTTATTACTAATGTGAGAATTCAGGTAGATTTAATTTTGTATTCCTCATCTGTAATTACCATCATCTTACTGTTTTCAGCATTCACTCATATTTGACAATAAAATGCTGATAACATATAAAGATCTATGACATGTGTCATTTTTTTCTTTATGATAAAATAGTTTAGGGCCTCCATTTAATTAAAGGGAAAAGGAATTGAGCCATAGCTGCAGTTAGGCATACTGTTGACAATTACTATTTGCAGTGAACATGTCCTTGCCAAGTTTTCGTGTCCTTTCCTCAACATCTAAACTGCCATGACCTTGCCTTAGAGCTATTCAGACATATTAGTTAAGGTATTATTTACAGAAAACATTACCTTTAGCCTTACTCAAATGGCAGAAAAATCTGCCCCAAACCTAGATTTCTGTGTAATCAGCTTGGTTGGCACACTCTGCAGAGTTGGCAAGACAGAGCAAATGTTAAAACAAATAGCCCCTCTTGATGCTGCCCTATGAGGAAAATATGTTTCTGTTCTGTGCTTACCATGAACCTAGTGGGGAAAAGTTCCATAGAGAAAATACCTGATACATGTAGAGTACCTTGAATTGTCACAAAAATCTTATTAAGGTAAGGAATTCTGAATATGGAAATTACATCTCAGGCCTGATAACTGTTAAAGTTACTATAATGATCTCATTATGAGTGGTTTTACCAAGAAGTAATTCTACTAAGTGAATCCAAAGCTAATGTGGTTATTTTGCTCATTTTTGAATGCTTCAGCAGAGATTATCATTTCCTAACTCTATAGATACCTTTTAAAATCTAAAATTCAACAAGTCTAGGTTAAAGAGTGAATCAGGAATTACCAATCGATATTATCAGCTAAAATAACATGGAGAACACTTGATAAAAGGATCAAAAAGCATAAAATCTGAGAAGGAAAGCTCTTTTTCATAACCAGGAGAGCACAAATTTTCATAAATTATCGCAACTTCTTTCCAATCGATGTTTTTCAAGCATTTTCCAATTTGTATTTTCCTGGGGTGCTCTACAAACGTTCTGCAGAATTATTTACAGCAATTGGTACTTAACTTCTTTGGTCTTTCAAAACTTCAGGAATCTTAAAATTATAGACCTCAGGTATAGATAATACTCATAGAGTCTGATAAGAGGAGTTGATTCCAGATATCAAAAAATAATAATAATTCTTTGCTCTAGGAGTCATGGATTGTCCTCCCTCTAGTCCATATTTGTAAAAAAAATTACTCAGAAGACAGTTTCTGGTGGCTTCTATTTTGTCAGATTATAGTTCCTCCCAAAAGTGATGTGTTTGACCACAACTCATAATATGATGTGTTTGACCACAACAGTGACTGGGTCACCTCACCATCTCCGGAGTTCCACTGATTACAATAAGACATTGTCTGACATTTAATTTGTTTAGAGTTAGAGACTCACGGTGGTAATTCTATCACAGCAGAATGCTATAAAAACTCTGAACAGCAGAAGTTTAGAGGTATCCAAAACCTTTCTTGAAGGACAGCTAATCTTGTCTCAATTCATTACCCCTGTTTTCATCTCTAGTAACTGTTACCAGGCAATTAACAGCCTAATATTCCAAGAATGGCCCTGAAATATAGCATTTCTGAAAGCAGGAGAAAACTGCCCAGATTCAGAAGATATACTGTATTCCAGGCCCTAATAGGTTGATACTTAACATAGAAATACTCATTTATTTAAAAATTAATAAAGAACATAATTTTAATTGTAAGCATGAAATGTCATACAAAGTAGAGTTGAGAAGAATATTTTTTTTTATTTCTATCATAGTTTAAGAAATTCTATAAAGACAATCACACCCAGTGGTCTGTATAGAAGTTAGAATGCAATTCTTTTCTATTCATGTATCTTAAGATTTACTGAGAAAACTGATAGTGTCCACCTCCCCAGAGATTCAGTTTCAGGAGCATTCAAGGACAGGGTCCTCTCAGAAACACTCACCTATTTTTAATTCTTATTCTCTTTTCCACTTCTCTTCTTTTGATCCAACTCGTCAAACCATTACCTTATTTCTTTCTGAAAGACTGCTCTCCCATTGATTCCTGCAAATAACTTAAAAACTCTTGAGTCCTGTATATTCTGGATCTTGATATTTATAGAATAGACTTTGGAATTCAGAGAGACCTTTTGTCTCTAATCCGACCCTTGCAAATGAAACTTGGACTTTCAGGACTGGCTCTTTCTGCTTTACTCTTTAAACATGGTGTGGCTTAATTTAACAATTTATTTGGTTTTTGTCTTGAGTTCCTGATATAGAACCCCAAAAACCCTCAAAATGTCCCAAGTAAAAAGAATGTCTTTTTTTATTCATAACTACCACCTTTGGATCACATATGAGTTTATAATAATGAGGTGACTTAGGATGGGGACCCTATTTAGTTTTTGCCTCAATATGGAGATCATAAGAAAGACCAACCAAATAGCAAGTTGGAACTCCCAGTATCACCCCTGACTTCTGGGGAGTGAAGGCAGGGGGATGCTATAAAAACTCTGAACAATGATATTCTTTAAAAAAACTCCCTTGTTCATAAACAAGGTACTAAGAGGGAGGGTAAGTCATCCATAGGAGTTATAGAAACTCTACACATCTTCTCCCCCATATTTTGAACTATGCACCTCTTCAGTATGGTTGTTCCTGTATTATATCCTTTCTAATAAACCAATAGATAGATAGATAGATAGATAATGAAGTCGCTCAATCGTGTCCAACTCTTTGTGACCCCATGGACAGTAGCCAACCATGCTCCTCTGTCCATGAGATCTTCCAGGCAAGAATACTGGAGTGGGTTGCCATTTCCTTCTTCAGGGGATCTTCCCAACCCAGGGATCGAACCCGGGTCTCCCACATTGTAGGCAGACGCTTTACTGTCTGAGCCACCAGGGAAGTCACAATAAACCAGTAAAGGTAAGTAAAGTGTGTTCCTGAGTTCTTGAGCCATTCTACCAAATTGTTGAAACTGAAGCAGCGTTTGTATGGATCATTGATTTATTGCTATTTGTCAAAACATGGCCCAGGACTTATGACTGGCACCTAAGGTGGAGGAAGTCTTGTGGCATTCAGTTCTTAACCTGTGAGGTCTGCACTAATTGTGAGTAGCTTCAAAATTCGGTTAAATCATTGGATGCCATTAGGTGTCTGGAGAATCAGAGAACTGACTGTTGGTGTCAGGAAGCACCTCAGAACATGATGATTTTGAAAGTCTGAACTAACAAAACTAAGCAATGCCTTCATTGTTTTTTGCTGTATTATCACTGTGCCCCTCTCCCACTCCTATGCCAAGCATGCAGGCTTTAGTATCAATGAATGTAACACTATGAAAACAGTGTTACTTGATGTGAAAATAAATCTGTGTTGTGAACTGAACTGTATTCCTCTAAAATGTATATGTTGAAGCCTGAACTTCCAATGTAACTATATTTGGAGATAAGACCTTTAGGGAAGTAATTAAAGTTAAATGAGGCCGTAGGATGAGATCCTAATCCCATAAAGCTGGTATCCTTATAGGAAGAGAAAGAGACATGAAAGATCTCTCTCCACACATGCACACAGAGGAAAGGCCATGCGAGAACACAGCAAAAAGGCTGCTATCTACAAGGCAAGAAAAGTTCTCACCAAAATCCCAATTTGCTGCCACCTTGAATTTAGATTTATAGCCTCTTGAACTGTGAAAAATTAAATTTCTTTTGTTTAAGCCACCCAATCTTGATATTCTGTCATGGAAGCCTAAGCTGACTGACTAATGCAATCTGATAAAAAAAATTTTAAATATTAACACTTCTAGTCAACACCTAAATCTTTTTTAGCTTAAAGACTGACACTTTTTTCCAACCGACTGTAATACCAGGGATAGGGTAGGTGATTCAATTATTTCAATTCAAACACTTCTGTTAATGGGTTGCAAAAATAATTCTAGAAACCTAGTTTTAGAAAGTCTGTTTTTTTACTTTAAGCCATTACACTATAAACTAGAGATTTTAACTCAAAGTTTAATCTTTCATTCATGTATATAGACTATACAAACTGAGAAATATAGTTCCTGCTTTCAAGTTGTTTACAGTTTTGCCATAGGACAGATATGAACCAAATAATCACACAATTCCCGGAGGTTCAAGTGGGTGTAACAATCCAAGCACATTATTATTCCACATTTACTGGTATCAGGTTGATGCAGGAAGACAAGTAGAAGAGTCCCAGGAGAGCTCCTTTTTTTTTTTTCCCCATAAAATGCCCAGAAATATACATCTTGTCTTACATATTACATTTCAGAAATTCATTGAGATTATATTATTTTATAGTTAGCAATTGATTTTTTTTAATACTTTTGATGTAAATCATTTCTTAAAGTTTTTCTTGAATTTGTTACAACATTGTTCCTGTTTTATGTTTTAGTTTCTTGGTCATGAGGCATGTGGGATCTTAGGTCCCCAACCAGAGAGCGAACCTACATCGCCTGCTTTGAAAGGCAGGATTGTTGATACTGGACCACTAGGGAGCTTCAAACACTGTGTATGGGAATTCAAGAATGAGTAATGATTTATATAAAATGTACAGCTAATGGGAAGTTGCTGTATAACACAGGTTGCTCAGCGAGGTGTGAGGGAGGTTCAAAAGGGAGAGGACGTATGTTTAGAACAATTATTCTACAGCTAAAAATAAATTTAAAACAAAGAATGAGTAATAAAAAGGCCAACAGAACTAGAAGGATTGACTTATGAAGAAAGATTGAAAGGAGTAAATGCCTATAACTTGACCAACACACAACGAAAAAAGAATATGGCAATGGAAATAAACTCAAATCATTTTGAAAATACAGACATTTCAATAATGAGATAAAAGTAAGGAAATGATTTTTACATTATAGAAAATGAGCCATCTTTATTATTCAATTTGACATGCAGTTAAAGGTCTTTAAAATGATACATGAGCTCAGAAATGAGGCCAAAAAGTCCTGAGCGACTTTGGTCACTAAAAATAAGGTAGCTAGTGGAAATTTTATCTACACATGGTTATCACCACTCAAAACATTTATGATGATAGAAATATTGGGAAAGCTTTCTAATAGTTCAGGAAATAATTTATGGGGGAAAAGATCAAGGAAAGTTAGACTAAGAATTTTCAAAGCCAAGGACTATATATTCTAGCACTGACTTGTTAGCCTTTGTTAGAAAATTCAGAGCAAAATGACATATTTCCTTTTTGCTATAAGAATCAAGTCCTAGACCGTATTAATGATGGCACCAGTGAATGTAGTGATGATGGAAATCTTATGTTGCATGGAAAGCAGTCTTCTTGGGAGTTAATCCAAGGAAAGGTAAAGAACCATGTTTTTCCATGAAGTTCAAAGAAATACCTCACCAAAGAGTCCCCAATCCACTTACCATCCTCAACAAATAAAGTGGATTTTCCTGGAATTAAGAACAGTTGAGGTGAATTATATTCTCTCATTTAAAATTTTTTTAATTACATGATTTTAAATTGAGCCTGCAAGTCTATTGGATCAGTTAAGAAAACCAATGACCTTTTAAAAGTACACATAAGAAAGAAAAATATTTTAATAAATATTTTAAATACCCATGGACGGAGGAGCCTGGTGGGCTGCAGTGCATGGGGTCGCAAAGAGTCGGACACGACTGAGCAACTTCACCTTCACTTTTCACTTTCATGCATTGGAGAAGGAAATGGCAACCCACTCCAGTGTTCTTGCCTAGAGAATCCCAGGGACAGGGGAGCCTGGTGGGCTGCCGTCTATGGGGTCACACAGAGTCGGACACGATTGAAGTGACTTAGCAGCAGCAGCAGCAGCAAATATTAATAGTACAGTGTAATGTTTGCTTCTCCCTGAAATAAGTTCATTCTTAAAGATGCTTCAAAGAGAAGAGGAAAAGGAAAAAGCCAGGCAAACTCATCGTTCTAGCCCAAAGCTAACCCACAGTTTAAAGCCTAAGGCATTCTATATGGAAACAGCACAGATAAGAGAGCAGCTTTTGGGGTAGACTTACAAAGGAAGTTCCTGAGAACACGAACTAGTACATTTAAGTAAATGATGCACTATTAATGTCAAAGTTATTTCCTAATGTCTTCAAATACCAAGATAAACATTGCCACTGTGAACTCTTAAATTACAATCTTCCCATATCCTACTGAAGTCTCTACTGTAGCAAATGGGACATCCCTTGGATTTTAAAATTCCCCCATCACAACATCTCTGCCTTTTAAGTGAGAAGACCACCCAAAAGAAGGCTTTGATTTAAAAGTAATGCAATACTTTAAAAAACTAAAGATGAGCAATAGCAATGGTCAATGCAGAACCCTTTGATCCTCGTAGTCATTCCCTGTGGGATATCCACAAGGTCCAGGTATCCAGTGAGAAAGAAATATGCCAGAATTCAGATGCATAGGTGCCTCAAATTCTGTATATAATTTCAAGATATCCTTTTCCCTACTGTGAATTCCTACATTAATTTGGGAGTATTTCAGTTTAGTAAACTGTTTTGAGTTGTCATTAAATTAGAGAACATTGTACTATAATCTGGAGAGAAAACTTCCTTCCACCATTGTTAATCATTTATCAATTTTGAATCAAAAGCATTTATTTTAATAAAACATTAATCAAAATAAACAATACTTCCAGAAAATTTTGTACACTGTAAATAGCAATAAATATCCAGAATTAGTAAAAATAAAACCAAAGTTGCAGGTTGCTTTTTCTTTGAGGGATGGCTAGAAGTATATAGATTGATCCTGGTTATTTTTAACATGTTAGAAACAGTGGTTAAAATTTTGGACTCTGAAGTGGTTTTTAAACTATGTTCCAGGAAACCACTGGGTGGATTTCCACAGAGAATCATGGATTCCACAAAGGTTATATTTTAAGTAAATTTTAAAATCTACCTTAAAATGTTTTTAAACCAAATACACACGCGCGCGTGCATACATACACACACACACACACCAAAAGAAACTAGAAATTGGATCGAGACAAGCAGACTCAGATTTTGACTTGACTAGCTGTTTGAAGTTTAGTAATACATGTAATCTTTCACATTCTCAATTTCCCTCTCTAGAAATGGAGATGATAAGAGTATATTCATATCTCAGAGCCACTGACAGGAAAAAATGAGATGCTGCAGGGAGATAGTACAGCACCATGCTTCAGAACACAGGTCCTATAACAATGGGGCCTTAAATATGGTACCTGGACCAACAAGAGCATCAGCTTCAGCTGGACACATGTCAGAAGCACAAATCCCTAGGACCTGATCCACAGACTTCCCTGGTGTCTAAGACAGTAAAGAATCCACCTGCCAGTGCAGGAGATGCAGGAGAGGTGGGTTCAATCTCTGGGTTGAAAAGATCCCCTGTAAGAGGAAATGGCAACCCTCTCTAGTATTCTTGCCTGGAGAATTCCACAGACAGAGAAGCCCTGGTGGCCAACAGTCCATAGCACTTAGCACACACACGCCTAGGACCTGCTGCACACCAATTCAGGGTGGGACCAGCAGTTTGTGTTCTAAGAAGCCCTTCAGGTGGCTCTAATGCAACTCAAGTGAGATACATAACCCTAGACTCAGCTCCTTAGGTTTGAATCCTGAATCTCAGGTTGGACATTTAGTAGGTACATATCCACAAGCAAGTTACCAAATTTCCATAATCCATGCAAAGTTTATGAAACAGAATAATAAATATTTGTTATTAAGGTACTTGGGACAGTGTTGGACTATATTAAGCATCTCAGTAAGTGACCACTAAATATGATTATTATCTAAATTATCACTATTATTACATGTCATTGTGAAACAGGATCCAGTAATAGAATGCTTCAGTATGTTCAAGTTCCAATAAAATGTTTACATTCAAGTTCAAGGTAAAGAAAAAGAAATTGAAAGCTTATGGCTACACATAGTGACTTCTATATATTTTTGAAAGTAAAACACATAGAAAGGTGCCCAATAGACTTATTTTTAAGTTCCAAAAAAAACCAGGTTGCTTTTCTTCATAAAATCGAATTTGTTGAAGGCAGACACACTAAAACTAAAATTGATTCACCATGATCATTCCAGCAGTTTTAAAATTCAAAGATTAGAAGGACACACCGTTCCTTCTAATGTGCTGATTTTATTCTTTTTGTAGTCCAAATGTCCACACAGTGCCAGGTTTGAATGCTAAGTATGACACATCAGGATTTTTTTTGTTCTTTGTATCTTATAACGGTTCAAAGAAAGGCAAACATGCCAATATGCATATGACCTGACATTTAGTTCTTTAATGCTGTGACAAGGAAGAATGATGGCAGGTTAGGATACTGAGAATGGAGACATTCATGCTTGGGTGAGATGGTCATGAATACAACAGCAAGCATCTGCTTCTTTACAGCCCAAGGCCCTGGAACTCTGTAGCAATATGATCATGCCATCTGTAGGCATGGGAAATGCTTTTTAAGAGTCTTAATTTGCAGTTTATCATATTTATTATGTTTTACTATTATTATCTTTTCCTATAATAATAGCACATTAAAGTCCATAGAGCCTGGAACTTTCTGTGAGGGATTTCTGACAACTAGTTCAGGCTTCCTATTTCTTTGATTCACTAAGCTTTACCTTTTCTAAGACCTTGCCCATTTCATCTCAATTTTTAAAGATCGATCCAAAGATTGCTCACAGATTCTTCACATTACCTTTTTTAAAATCTCTGCAACATCTGGAATTAGTCTCTTTATTTTGATATTAGTCATTTGTGCCTTCTACTTCAGTGAACCACATTGTTAACCAAATTTTATCTATATTAGTACTTTCCCACATAACAAACTTTTGGCTTGTTTTCCCTTTCTTACAACTTTTTAAATTTATTTTTGACTGCTCTGGGTCTTCATTGCTTTGTAAGGGCTTTTCTCTAGTTGTGAAGAGGGGGGGCTACTCTCTAGTCATGGTGTGCAGGCTTCAAAGTGTGGTGGGCTTCTCCTGTTGTGGAGCGCAGGCTCTAGAGTGTATGGGCTTCAGGAGTTGCAGTATATGAGCTCAGTAGCTGCAGTTTCCAGGCTTTAGAGTTGTGGCACACTGGCTTAGCTGCTCCACAGTATGTGAGATCTTCCTGGACCAAGGATGGAATTCCTGCATTGGCAGGTAGATTCTTTACTACCTAGCCACCATGTAAACCTTTAAAAAAAAAAAAAAGAAAGAAACTTCCTGGTGTTTATTTCTATGACATTAATTTCTGCTTTTATCTACATTACTATGTCTTTTTATTTGCATTTGTTTTGAGTTTCTTCTTAAAACTTCGTAAATTTATGTTTAGCTCATTAATTTTCAACATCATTTCTGTTATGTAGTTAGAATAGAAAAAAGGAATCCAGAATGGCCGTGGCTAAAAGACAAGGGAGGGAAAAGCCTGCAAAAATAGAACAAAGGAAGGTCCGAGGACCGGAGTGAGGACCTCAAGTAAAACAAACAGCACTCCTGGCTGGCCCAATTTACATAGGGCAGGCCCAGGGGGAGCAGAAGAAACATAAAAAGTGGAACCAAAATTGGGGCAGGGGCCTGGCTCTCTTTGTGTCTTTTGGGTTGCCATGCCCTCACTCCTTGAGGATGAATTTTCCTTTACTTTCTAAATAAAGCTGAGCTGAAACATGGGGCTGTAACACTTGTCCATCTTGAGGGCTGGAACACTGGTCTGTCCAAGGACTGTAACGCTGGTCCATCCATCGCTTCAAATTTTTGTTGCAACAAGACAGAACCGAGGAAATTCCAAACTCCCCCAACATTTCCAAATGAATGTTTTGGCTGTTTTCAAATATTTTAAGACATAGTAATATTTTTATTATAGTTTTCTTAATTTTTCATCGATTTGTATACCTGTGAGGATGTATTCTTTAAGACATGGATTCTTTTAATTTCTTAATTTCCAAGATATTGAAATATTTTACTTAATTTCATTATTGATTGTTATTTGAATTCTAGATTGATTATATAGTTACTAAAACAGCTATCCTTTGAAATGCTTAGGAACATTCAATATGGTCAAGTTTTGATGGTCAGCTTTAGTAAATATTCTATGTGTGTCTGAAAAAAGGTGTATTCTGTAGCTTTGTGATGTGGCAATCTATTTGCATCCATTGGGTCATATTTTTTAATCACATCCTATAAGCCTTCCTTATTCTTTACTGATTTTGTTTGCTTCCCATAAATTACTGAGAGACATTTGTTAAATTCTACTACTATGATTGTGAATTTGTCAGTGTTTTCATTTCAGTATTTTCTTTGTGTATTTTAGGGTTATGTTTTCAGATATATACACATTTTTAAAATTTTATGTTTCTTGGAAATTGAAACTGTTTTATATAATGACCTTTTCTTTTCTCTAGTAACTCTGCTGCTGCTCCTGCTGCTGCTAAGTCGGTTCAGTCGTGTCCAACTCTGTGCGACTCCATAGACAGCAGCCCACCAGACTCTGCCGTCCCTGGGATTCTCCAGGCAAGAACACTGGAGTGGGTGGCCATTTCCTTCTCCAATGCGTGAAAGTGAAACGTGAAAGTGAAGTTGCCCAGTCGTGTCCAACTCTTAGACCCCATGGACTGCAGCCTAGCAGGCTCCTCCGTCCATGGGATTTTCCAGGCAAAAGTACTGCAGTGGGTAGCCATTGCCTTCTCCTAGTAACTCTATGAACCTTAAATTCTATTTTGTCCTATATCAAATAGATACACCAGTATACCAGTTTTTAGATTTTATTTGCATGGTTACTTTTCATCTTTTGCATTTAACTTTTTATATGGCCTTATAGTTTAGATGTGTGTTTCATAATGTTTTTCATTCAGAGGATTATTTATTTTTGTCTCATAAAATTTATTCATTCAATAAAAGTTTACTGAGCACCTAGTATGTACAGGGCCTTGTAGTAGGCACTGCAGTTGTTGAAAAGACAAAATTGCATATGTAGAATCTGAGCTAGTCCTTAATCATTTTCTTGAATATCCATACCAGGCTCATTGAGGGAGCTAAATGCATTGATGTGATCTGCTCTCTGTCCTTCTATCAGCCCAACTTAAACTTTTGCCTTCCTCAAATCAGTCATAACTCAAAACAAATAAGGCATACTAAAATATTTCCACCAAACTGACCAAATTAAAGACATGACATTTCATTTGGTAACCTGCTCAAAATTATAAAAACCATTGTATTTTCCCCACCCTCTATCATCCAGGGCAAAATTTCCAGACAATTCTAATCCCATTGTGTTCTATTCTTATAAACTGCATTTTTTCAAAAAGTCTTCTGCATCCTAAATGTGACATGTTCAGTGATTTTAGCAGTGCTTTTGTCTAAATTGGGTCAATTAGACAATTTACATTTAATGTAGTTACTGATTTATTTATATTAAAGCCTACTATTTTATATTGGATTTTATAATTAGCCTGTTTCTTAAGTGCTTCTTTCTGAATCTGTTTTTCATTTGGAAGGATGACCAATAATAATGTCATAGTGAATTAAAATGATGAGCATTAAATCATGTGACAACAATAACGCATCTGTTGGAAATGAGTTAATGTGAAGTCAAGTCCTTGGATTATCCAGGAACAGGCAAATTTTATTAATATTAGAAAAATTTAAGATGTATATGATAATTGATATGTAAACTGCTAAAAGGAATAAAGTGCATAACTTCCAAACTATTGGAGGGAAAACACAGAAGGATAAAACATACTCATCAATCTATCTTTATTGTTCTTCATGTCTTTTTAGATCTCATAATTTTGTTCTGCTTCCTTTAGCAAAAACCTACTGATGAAAAATCCTCTCCGTTTTACTTTATCTGAAACATATTTTTCTTATGGTGTTGGGTATTAGCGGATGAAAAGGATTTTTTTTCCTTCAGTATACTAAAACTGTCAGCCCCCTTTCTTCTGACTACCACTATTGCTGATGACAAGAGCACGATATCAGTCTAATATCTTTTGAAAGGAATATCTACTCCCCCACCCTCATTTTTTGTGAATTCTAAGATGTTTTCTTTGTTTTTTTTGATGTTTTCCAATTTCATTATGATATGTCTAAATGTAACAGTCTTTGTGCTTACACTGGGTAAGATTCACTGAGCACTTACTTGAATCTATAGATTGGTGTCTTTCATCAGTTTTGGAAAGATACCAACCTGCCATGCCATTCATTCATTCTTCTAATCATAATCCAGTGAAACCTCCCATATTGCTTAACCTGTCTCTCTGCAACATGTGCTTTGGGTAATTTCTTCTGATTTTTCTTCTACCTAATTTCTCTTCAGCTGTGTATAACCATTTGTTAAACCTATTCATTGAGTTTTCAATATCTGTTATCGTAAAATTTATTTCTAGAAGTTATATTTCGTGATTTTTCAAATCTGATTAGTCATTTTTATACTTTTATGCTCCTTTCAGACACATAAAAGCTTGTCTTTTACTTCTTTGAACATAAAAATAATAGTTGTTTTTAAGCTGGTCTGATATAATTTGTTAAATGTTCTGAAGTCCACTTAAGCTTTCATTTTTTTTCCTGCCAATTCTCTCTTTGTGCCTTTTTCTATGTGTGCATGTTTATCTTTGACTAGTTCTGCTTATTAATTTGCTTCAAAAGATTATTTGTAGGGAATATCTGATACCTATAACAAAAGTAACATTTTTCAAATGAGATTTCTATTTATTTTTACCAAAAGCCTAGGGAAACTACAAGTCTGAATCCTTTCAGTAAAACCTCATGGCTCCATTCCAAGGTTTTTGGTGTGAATTCAGCCTGCAAAACTGCCTAAGAAACATCTAATTGTGATTCCTTCTCAGGGACTTATTTTCACCCCTGATCTGCTCAACACACAGGTATCAATAACTTTTTTGTAGGCTCATAGGTACTGGGTGTGAAGTTTTACTGTTGTTTAACTCTTACTGAAAACTTTCTGAATATACTTCAGTCTGGAGGATCAAAAATCAGCAAACACTTCTGTCCCTGGACAAATTGGCTACACAAGTATCAAGATGACATTTTAATTTCTTATCTTTCTCCTAATGAGTAATTTTTCATTTGGTCCTCAACTTGGACAGGAAAGAAGGCATAAACTTGATGTTTTATTTCATTTGTTCTTGTTTTGTATTTTAAGTGAGCTGTCCTTATTTAAGACAATAAGATTTTTTTTATAAATGTGGAATGTAGACACACAGCTTCTTTATTATAATTAAGATTCAGTCATCATTGGAAGAAAGCTATGACCAACCTAGACAGCATATTAAAAACCAGAGACACTACTTTGCCAACAAAGGTCCGTAGAGTCAAAACTATAGTTTTTCCAGAAGTCACATATGGATGTCAGAGTTGGACTATAAAGAAAGCTGAGCACTGAAGAATTGATGCTTTTGAACTGTGGTGTTGGAGAAGACTCTTGAGAATCTCTTGGACTGAAAGGAGATCCAATCAGTCAATCCTAAAGGAAATCAACCCTGAATATTCATTGTGAGGACTGATGCTGAAGCTGAAACTCCAATACTTTGGCCACCTGATGCTAAGAACTGACTCACTGGAAAAGCCCTTGATGCTGGGAAAGATTGAAGGTGGGAGGAGAAGCGGACAAAAGAGGATGAGCTGGTTAAATGGCATCACCGACTCAAAGGACATGAGTTTGAGTAAACTCCAGGATTTGGTGATGGACAGGGAAGCCTGGCATGCTGTAGTCCATGGGGTCAAAGAGTCGGACATGAATGAGTGACTGAACTAAATTTAGTCATCATTATTTGACATGAAAATAAGTCTAACTCACATCATTTCTGCCCTGCATTAATATTATCCATGTACTCATTCAATTAATGGTTATTAAGTGTCTGCTCTCTGTCATTACTACTCAAAATGTGGCTTGTATCACTTAGGAACTTAAAAATATTGAATTAGGTCACTTTCAAATTTTTTAAAAATAAAAATAGATATTAAAATGTAATTAGGTCACAGTGACTGTGTTTAAAACTCAAGATAAAATATATTACAAAATAAAAGTAAGAATCTTGAATCTCTGAATCTGGTGTGAATTTCTCAATTTTTTTTTTAGATTATTCAAAAATATTTTGTTTTGAAAAGAGAAAGCATTAGAAAGAAGATGTTGAAGTCAACATGGAGCTCTGACAAGGACATTTAAAATTACTATGTGATAACAAGCGAGATCTTCACATAGTATTTAAAAGTGACACATTCATGTGCCTTAAGATCTCAGTATTAGTTTGTGATAGAAGTAATAGCAAGAGTACATAGAAAGATTTCCTCAAAACTTATTTTTAGAGCATATGGAGCACTTTGCAAACTTTTGGATAAATAGAAAAATTCAATGACCAAAAGTTGATCTAAACATAAACTCTACTCAAAACAAGTATAGGACCTAATTTCAAAGTGTTCCATAACATAACTGAAGCAGTAATTATCTGACTTTGGGAAGAACAGTAGATCTTCAGCATATCACATAATTTTTACCTAAGAAAATACTCGCTTTACATTTCTAACAACAGTTTTGATAGACAAGAACAAGAAGCATTTGCACTATGATTTTTCAGTGCATTATAATACAGTGAATGTTTTCTAAATGTCATAGTTTAAATTTCATGGGGTGTGAAATCTCCTTTGAAATGAAATTTAAAGCCTTTTTCAAATAAGAAGACTAATCTTGCAGTCAAAAACATTTTATATTGCCAGACATTATTAACCTTGGAGTACTGCTCGCAAAACGATAATACTTTGTGACATATTAAGATTAAATTTGTCTTTAAATAATTATGTTAAAGAATACATTTAAAATAGATCAGATTGCAAGAGATGTGGTAAATGTGAACAAAAGTAGGATTTCCATTTACTAATACTAAATGTAACTATTCGTCATTTACATGGTAATATTAACACATATTTGAGCAGATGACTTCTAAAGAAACCTACTTTTGGAATAATCATGGTGCTTAATGTCAAAAGTGATAACATTGCACAATAACCTAGAAAAGAATTGACATTAATTTCCTATACTATTTTAAATACAATAAAGCACATAATTATTTTTTATTGAAAAAGTGCAAAGTTCTTTTCATAAATTTCAGTGCTATTTTGGCACATCCCAAAATGTTTTAAGAAGGTGGCTTAAAAATACATTAGTTATACTTTTGAACAGCTTGTTTTCACAGTTTGTTTTTAATTATAACTAGATGTTCGTGAAACTGTTCGTAAGAAGAATGTTTAATGATTGACCATTTTTCTGACATGGACTGTCAATGCCAAAAACAGTTTCAAATATGAAAGGTAACGATGCAGTAATGCTTTTTCTGTGCTTTAAGTCCTTCAAACCTTAATACCTATGGAAAATACTGTGTATCTTTTTCAATTTTTATTCTTTCATAATAAGACTAATAGCAATTTCCATTTTCTTGATCTTAATGTTTTAAAACATAACCATAACTAACAAGTCAGACAGATGAAAAATAATTCTGATAATAATAAAGACTGGTCCATCAACTTCATACTTGTCCATAAGGGAGAAAACACAGCCACTCCTAGGGTAATATATATTCCACTCAAATTACTGACTTCCACCCTTCTCCTCAGGGCTTTTTCACACTAAATATTCTTCCTCTGCATCTGGACAATTACCAATTCTTCTGAGCCTTTGGCCCCACCTGCTGGTTGGTCATGAGAGTTGATGACCAGATGCTCTTAATTTCTCTCTCAGAAATCTATGTTTAGGCATAGCTTCTTTCACTTTGCTTGTTTCTGCTGGTTTGATACACATTGTTCATTAAGCAGTTAATTTCAACACAGTGAATAGTTGTGTTGCCCAGAGGTACAACTACTGAACATCCTGTTTGTTCTTGCTTTCTCTGTGCTGGTCTGTGCCTCATGAAAAGTCTCTTTCCTTTTCATCTTTCATTCTCATCATCAATCTCTAAATCCCTCTAATTTTCACTTAAGAAACAAAAAAAAATGGCTGATACAACATAACATTACTAACAACCTGAATCAAGAAAATGAAAAAATGCAGGGCATATTTTAAGCCCTCCAAGGAATTGAAAAATTTCCCCTCACTCCTGACAAAATTGTTCAACTGCCTCCTTCTAAAACTAATATTCTTCATAGCCAGGATCCAAGAGACACAGAAATTTTTTCCCATTTATATATGTTCAATTCTTCAGTTATATTAAGGCAAAATTTTGTGTAGGGTACGTGTGTGTGTGTGTGTGTGTTACGTATGTGTGTGAATTGGCTTTATTCTTTTACTTAATATTCAGAGTACAAATGTTTTTAGAAAATGCTCTCCAAAGTTACAGCAAATGAACTTAAATAACCTGTGTTTATATTGGATGCTGCTTATATTAAAGTCTTTTATCTTTATTCTCAGTTTAATTTCTCCCCAGTAAGAGAACATTTTCTTTAATACTCCAAGCACAAGGATGCAAGTCACAATCTGCAATAAGTGTTTATGCTAACTTACTTCTCCCAAAGATCCATTTGTGTATTTTTAATGTTTTAATATATATTAAAAGTATTGATTCTTCCCAGAGGAATTAATATGATATAATAGACCACCATTGTTCAGATCAAAAAAGACCCGTGAACAAAAGGTATTTCTAGCCTTTAAAATCAGTTTATGTAATTTGCAACTACACTTGCAATTTCCATTATTACAACATCATTCTCATTTTAATCATTTGAAAGATAAATGGTATGTCCAACTGAGGACTCTCCAGTGACTCAGCAGTAAAGAATCTGATTGCAACACAGGAGATCCCAGAGATGAGAGTTCTGGCATCTTGGATGGGGAAGATCCCCTAGAGGAGGAAATGCCAACCCACTCCAGTATTCTTGCCTGGAGAATCCATGGACAAGAGGAGCCTGGTGGGCTACGGTCTATGGGGTTGCAAAGAGTCAGACACCACCGAAGCAACTGAGTGCACACACACGTCCAACTGAATCCTTGAACACAAGAACAAGCTCTTTACTTTCATCATCTGAACTTAACGGAGCATTTTGAATTTCTTTGCTTACAAATGCTTCACAGAGAATTATTTGTGGTGAAATTCCATTAGGATTCTCAAATGATTGCTGAAACAACTAAATATCCTTCCTCGGCCAGAAAGGAGTCAGTGCAGATACTTGCCTCCTATTTAAGTTTTTAGCATAGGGAAAACTGTTTTTGCTAATTATAGGCACAGAATGCTTTGCTGGTTCCAAGAGAAGATCTCTAAACTAGAAGGAAGAAGCTTTGGGCTCTTTATTGTTTGAGGGGTTTTTTCAGCACTTAATAGTTTATGAAGTTCTTTAATTTATTTTATTTCATTAAACATGTTCCTGACTTCAGCTTCTCTAATGGACTTAGACACAAAAGTAAAACTTCTTTTTAATTTCAGTTGCCAAATCCGTAACCTATAAATCAGGATAATGAAAAATGTTTTTTGTTATAAAAAGAATGTAAGTTTGTACTATGTTGGAAACTATCTTAACCTTTTTCTTTTATTGATTGACCCTACTCGAATACATTGGCTCATGTATAACATGTATTGATATAAAAAATACAGTTTTATTGTGAAAAATTAGAAGTCCAATATAGAGAAATGAATATCCAGGAGGCTGAAACTATTGCTAATTTTAAATTGTCCAATCTGGGATCTTATTATGTATCATGTAGAATTTTAACCAAAAATATGTTATTAGGAAGAATTATCACTATCATCAAATAACATCTCTTCAAAATTGTTAAAATAATTGTTTGTTTCTTTATTAGCTATGTAGTTATATAAAACCTTGATAGAAGATGCTAATGAAGATGCTATTTGAGAGCCATGATTTATTTAGAGGGCTATTTATAAATGTTGAAATATACAGTACAAAGTCAACATTTGACAACTATTTGAAAGCACATCACAGAAACACTGACTTTTATTTTAAATAAGGATAAGCTGATTTTAATATTTGCGACATGTTATATGACTTAGATGGAAATGTAGAAAAGTTATCATAGTGATTTGAATGCTTCAGAAAATTTACTAAGCTCTATTACATTTACTAGCTTTTGAAAAATACCATTAGGACATGACCTATAGTGACATGTCTCCACCACATACTTGTCACTCATATGCTCTATGCTCAGCCAAATTTAAAAGTGAAATATGCCATTGGAGCATAAAGACTCTGAGTCAGACTTTTAAACTAGGAAGGATTGAAGATGAGATGGTTTTAATTTTGAGGGCATCTTCCCCACAAAATACAATGGAAACATTTTCTTCATCACTGCCTGTCAAGTAGTTGTTAACTCTCCTAATAGAATGATTTTTTTTATATTACAAAAATTGCATTAGTTATCTGGGCTGCTATAGAAAAACATCATAGACAGGTTGGCTTAGGCAACAGACATGTATATGTCAGTTCCTGAGACCAGAAGGCCAAGGTCAAGATATAGGCTGATTCTTTTTCCTAGTGAAGTCTTCTCTCCTGGCTTCTTGCTATGTCTTCACATGGAGGAGAGAGAGCAGAAGAGTGAAAGAGGGAGAGACTAAGATAGCTCCCTTAGTCTCTTCTCAATAAAAGGCACTAATTCCATCACAAGGGCTCCACCCTCATGACCTAACTACCTTTCAAGGCCACATCTCCACATTGTCTGTGAGGACTCCCATTTATGAAATGTAGGGGACACAGTTCAGTGCATAACACAGTTGATCATTAATTATGACTTGTCACCCAGAGTATTGGTAAAATTCACAAATAGCTATAGCAGTCTCTCCAATTCTCATCATCCTTCCCTAATATACCCAAAATGTGTTTATTGAATCTTTAAAATAATTATGTTTTCATTTCTAGTAAGGCCATTATAGAAAAAAAAATGTTAATAGGGCTTTCTTGTGAAGTTATTAAATGCTTACAACACGTGTTTGCTATCTTATCAGAATAGAAAATGTTATTCCACTAATATTAATACTTCAGCCTCTGTAGCCTATGAATAGTGTAAAAACCAAACAGGATGTCAAGAACAGCTCTGAATTTTCTGCTTAATATGATACCTATTTTAGGCTTTTGAAAATATACATACTAATTAATGGAACCAAGTAACAGACCTAGGAGATGTTTAGAAGCCTGTGACAGCCAAATGTGATTGGGGCCTCATTAAGATTAAGATTATGCACTGATGACTGAAGTTATTGCCAATGGCACGCAATTTCAGTTCTACTGGAAACAACATGTTTCTGAGGAATTACTTGGGTAACATCTCTGCACAAAGTAATTATCTTTTGATGTTTTGACATGGACGACACTTGTTAATGGCAGAGTCTTAAGGTGTTACAAATGCACAAATCACTGTCAAACACTCTCAATTACATAATGTGGGGTATTTTTATACTAACATTCTCATCCTCAAAAAAGTACTTAAGTTACTTCTGCTAACAGTATTGCATAAACGCTTCTTATATAGAGGCTTTCCATATCAAATATAGTAACCCACTTGTGAATACCTAGAGAAATGACCTGAGAACAACATAAAATAAGGTACAAATTCAAGAGGATGTTGAAGAGCAACTTAGAATAAAGTGTATTTTGAAACAGAGAGTGACATGTATTGGCAATAAGGTGAAATTGTGAAGTTCAATGACAGAAGAAAAGAACTATATTTAGTCCTACATGGATCTGAGTATGATATCGCAGGTGGATGCTATTATATCAGGTTTACATTCATATATTGACCTGGCCCACCAATGTTTATGACAGAAAATAGAATAGCTTATAAACACTAATTCGTGGAAACAGGTGCAGGTATCAAAACATGTATATTGAATTTGAAGTACACTATTATTACAAGGAGAAGAGGATTATCTTCCTAATTATATTTTAATATGAAGTTGGCATTTCCAGAACACATACTGTGTATTGAAAAGGAAGATGCTTTAGCAATATGCTGACACCATCCAAATATGCAACACACTTGTTTGTCACACACACACACACACACACACACACACACACATACACATATACCCCCACACAGACAAATTTGGAAAATTTGGATCTTGAATCCACTCCCTTTTCACTGAGGTTTCATGTTAAAAAATGCACTTACACCTTTCCTTTGAAACTACTTGCTCTGAACTCTTGTCTACAACAACTTGTATCATTTACAGGAAAAGTAGTGAAGTCCAGTAATTAACCATCATTTCCCTCTTGCATCTCAGAGAAATCGGTTGCTGGGACTAAAATTTTGTTCCTCGAGATCTGGTCATGGCTTGGGATGATTAATGGACCTCTTATTCTCTGATAAATTCTGCCCACAAGTCTGAAGGTGCACCACAGTTGCTGGCGGGCAGGGAGTCAGCACCAGGAAGTCAAAGATCAAAGATAGATGGAGAACAAACATGTGGACACAGGGTGAAAGAGGAGGATGGGATGAATTGGGAGATTAGGACTGACATATAAACATTCAGTCAGTCAGTTCAGTCACTCAGTTGTGTCTGACTCTTTGTGACCCCATGGACTGCAGCATGCCTCCCTGGACATGGACATGGCCTTCCTGTCCATCACCAACTTCTGGAGTTCACCCAAACTCATGTCCATTGAGTCGGTGATGCCATCCAACCATCTCATCCTCTGTCGTCCCCTTCTCCTCCTGCCCTCAGTCTTTCCCAGCATCAGGGTCTTTTCCAATGAGTCAGCTCTTCGCATTAGGTGGCCAAAGTATTGGAGTTGCAGCTTCAGCATCAGTTCTTCCAATGAACACCCAGGACTGATACCATGTGTAAAACAGACAGCTAGTAGAAACCTGCTATAAAGCACTGGGATCTCAGCCTGGTGCTCTGTGATGACCTAGATAGGTAGGATGGGAGGGTGGAGAGGAAGGTCCCAGAGGGAGGAGATATATGTATACACACAGTTGATTCACTTCCTTATACAATAGGAACTAACTCAACATTGTAAAGCAATTATACTCCAATTTAAAAAATAGATGGAAAATGAAATATATAAGGTAGATATAAGAAAATATGAAGACAAAGGTAGGGGCCTAGAGAAGTAGAAGGTGAAACAATAGGAAACGGGAGACATGTGTATTATACACACTGTAGAATGTTTTATTTTGTGCTATAAGGTGGAGAAAAGAACTTTCACAGTCTGGGCAGAGTGTTCAGATGGCATGTTGCTATAAGAAAGCCGAGGATAAAAGTGCTTTCACTGCAAAATTCTGCAATGACAACATATAACAATGAAGGCTACCACCATCTGAGAGAGGGCAGTATACAGACATGTTTTCTAGTTTCTAGCCTTTTTTTTTTTTTCCTGCACTGCAGGGCATGTAGGAACTTAACTCCCCAACCAGGGATCAAACTCGCACCCCCTGCATTGGAAGCCCAGGCTTAACTGCTTCCCTGGACCACTGTCAGGGAAGTCCTAGTTTCCAGTCTTTAAAGCAAATCTATAACGGGCTTCCCAGATGGTGCAAGTGGTAAAAAATCTGCCTGCCAACGCAGGAGATGTGAGAGATGCGGTTTGATCCCTGAGTTGGGAAGATCCCCTGGAGTCGCAACCCACTCTAGTATTCTTGCATGGAAAACTCCATGGACAGAGGATCCTGGTGGGCTACAGTCCTTGGAGTCACTGGAGTCACAAAGAGTCAGACACGACTGAGCATCTGAGTACTATAATGTGGTTATTTATGCTCACTTTACAGATTGAGATACAAAAGTGAAAGTGAAAGTCCCTCAGTCCTGTCCGACTCTTTGTGACCCCATGTACTGTATAGTCCATGGAATTCAGGCCAGAATACCGGAGTGGGTAGCCTTTCCCTTCTCCAGGGGATCTTCACAACCGAGGGATCAAACCCAGGTCTCCCACACTGCAGATGGATTCTTTACCATCTGAGCCACAAGGGAAGCCCAAGAATACTGGAGTGGTAGCCTATCCCTTCTTCAGCGGATCTTCCCAACCTAGGAATCAAACAGGGGTCTCCTGCACTGCAGGTGGATTCTTTACCAACTGAGCTATGATGGAAGCCCCTGAGAGTCAAAGGATCTTATGATTTAAGTGACTTGCCAGAAGCAACAGAGCTCTTAAGCGGAAAACTCTAAGACCCCTACTTCCTCCATGACACCATTTTGACAGATTACTTATTTACAGTAGTCTACATTTGCATTATTTCTGATACATTAAGGCAGCACTTGGTAGTTCCTTTCAGGGTACAAATCTCCTTGAAAGTGCTTTTAGTTGATACCCATTGCTTAAATGGCATAAGATAGTAGGGTCCACTTGGAGGGGAACTGCTTTTCTTCCTCTCCAACCATGGAGGACTGATAAGGGCAGAGGAGTGTCCAAGCACAGACTCTAAGTCACAGTGATGAATGCAGAGATGTCCTGTGGCCCAGCATGGTTCAAATAGTGGTTTTCCCCATTATTTCCCTAATGGGGACTGGGAGGAGGGGGCTGTTGATTATGACACTGTAAAGTCTGGATTATGAGACTGTAAACTCTGAAGTTGCCTGGTTAATTGTCTGTGACTTAACCAAGAAGAATAAGGCCTTCAAGCACCTGAAGAGATACTGAAAGAAACAAAGTCCTGGCAGCATTCAGATGTAATTTCAAGCATCTCCAAGACCGAGAATGGTACGTCTGCCAATAGTTTCTCTGTTTACCTGTTAGCAGTGTGATTTTAGGGCTTCTCGATAGCTCAGTTGGTAAAGAATAAGCCTGCAATGCAGGAGACCCTGGTGGATTTCTGGGTCACAAAGATCCACTAGAGAAGAGATAGGCTACTCACTCCAGTATTTTGGGGCTTCCCTGGTGGCTCAGCTGGTAAAGAATCCACCTGCAAGGCATGAGACCAGAGTTCGATCCCTGGGTTGGGAAGATCCCTTGGAGAAGGGAAGGGCTACCCACTCCAGTATTCTGGCCTGGAGAATTCCATGAACTGTATAGTCCATCCATGGGGTCCCAAAGAGTCAGACACACAGAGAAACTTTCACTTTCAGTAGTAATTTTTAGTAGTGTAAAATAAGAAGAATCCTGACTTACATATAAGTGAACTCCTGATTTAAAAAAAGAATACATAGAAAAAAAATTTTTTTTCATTTCATTATATATTGCTTTCCATAGGGGAAAAAAATGAATAACACACATTTCTTAAGAAAATAAAGTGAGAAAGGAAAGGGGAAAAAAGATGAGCAAAGGAAGGAAGATATAAATCATTAAAATAAAGTAATATTACATGTTAATCCTGTTTTTAAAAATGCTGTGAGAAAGCATCAAAGTCAATTCTTCCTTTTTTATTGGTAGAAATAATTTCTGTTATCTTGACCCACAAGGTCAGTTAAAGAAATTATATGCCAATCTGTCATCCCACTTCATTCCAGATGAGGATAAGCTTATTTACAGGAATTTCAGAGTTCTGCTGTACTCTCAAGATTGAATTCTGCTCACATCTTTCTTTGGCCCTTCAGTCAATGAGGTCATCTTTGGCTGGATCTGTACATTGATATCAATATGTTATATCATCATGAAAAAGACCAGAAATCCACATTTCATTCATGTTAAGAGGCACGGACTCCTGCCTGCTGTTATTTGAACTTCCACCTCAATCTACATTCTGAGGTAAATACAAGGATACCAAGGAAATGAGCTGGAAATCACTGATCAGCAACATGAGTGGTGGGTCCATCGTAAAACCTTACATAGAAGGGTAAGTTTCTAATACTAAATCTCAAGGAGGAATACAGACCTAGTAATAGTTCTGTTGTGTGCAAAACATAAGTATGTTTATTTAAAGACAGTATGTTCAGTAAAGAAATGAGGTCTCTTAAGTAGGAGTGGCCTATGGAAATACCTTGCAATGAGATTCCATTACCTTTAGTAAAGTGAGCTGTCCATTTCTAAATACATGAAGCCTTCAACAAATTTATTTGGAAATGTAGAATTAAAATTGGTGAGTATTTTAAAAATCTGTGCATGCATGCTGATGGTTCGGTTGTGTACAACTCTTTCAGACTCCATGGACTGTAGCCTGCCAGGCTCCTCTGTCCGTGGAATTCTCCAGGCAAGAATACTGGAGTGGGTTGTCCTTCCCTTCTCCAAGGGCTCTTTCCACCTCAGGATGCATTGGCAGGCAGGTTCTTTGCCACTAGCGCCACCTGGGAAACCCATTTAAAAACCCCAAGTATTTCCAAATTATGTTTTGCCATCTTTATTTTTAGAAGTCTCAGTTCAGTTCAGTCACTTAGTCATGTCCGACTCTTTGCGACCCCATGAACTGCACCACGCCAGGCCTCCCTGTCCATCACCAACTCCCAGAGTTCACTCAGACTCACATCCATCGAGTCAGTGATGCCATCCAGCCATCTCATCCTCTGTCGTCCCCTTCTCCTCCTGCCCCCAAACCCTCCCAGCATCAGAGTCTTTTTCAATGAATTGACCCTTCGCATGAGGTGGCCAAAGTACTGGAGTTTCAGCTTTAGCATCATTCCTTCCAAAGAAATCCCAGGGCTGATCTCCTTCAGAATGGACTGGTTGGATCTCCTTGCAGTCTAAGGGACTTTCAAGAGTCTTCTCCAACACCACAGTTCAAAAGTATCACTTCTTTGGTGCTCAGCTTTCTTCACAGTTCAACTCTCACATCCATACATGACCACAGGAAAAACCATAGCCTTGACTAGCCGGACCTTAGTCAGCAAAGTAATGTCTCTGCTTTTGAATATGCTATCTAGGTTGGTCATAACTTTTTTTCCAAGGAGTAAGCGTCTTTTAATTTCATGGCTGCAATCACCATCTGCAGTGATTTTGGAGCCCCCCCCCCCCCACCAAAATAAAGTCTGACACTGTTTCCACTGTTTCTCCATCTATTTCCCATGAAGTGATGAGACCAGATGGCATGATCTTCGTTTTCTGAATGTTGAGCTTGAAGCCAACTTTTTCACTCTCCTCTTTCACTTTCATCAAGAGGCTTTTTAATTCCTCTTCACTTTCTGCCATAAGGGTGGTGTCATCTGCATATCTGAGGTTATTGATATTTCTCCCAGCAATCTTGATTCCAGCTTGTGTTTCTTCCACTCCAGTGTTTCTCATGATGTACTCTGCATAGAAGTTCAATAAGCAGGGTGACAATATACAGCCTTGACGTACTCCTTTTCCTATTTGGAACCAGTCTGTTGTTCCATGTCCGGTTCTAACTGTTGCTTCCTGACCTGCATACAGATTTCTCAAGAGGCAGGTCAGGTGGTCTGGTATTCCCATCTCTCTCAGAATTTTCCACAGTTTATTGTGATCCACACAGTCAAAGGCTTTGGCATAGTCAATAAAGAAGAAATAGATGTTTTTTTCTGGAACTCTCTTGCTTTTTCCATCTTCCAGTGGATGTTGGCAGTTTGATCTCTGGTTCCTCTGCCTTTTCTAAAACCACCTTGAACATCTGGAAGTTCACAGTTCACATATTGCTGAAGTCTGGCTTGGAGAATTTTGAACATGACTTTACTAGCATGTGAGATGAGTGCAATTGTGTGGTAATTTGAGCATTCTTTGGCATTGCCTTTCTTCGGAATTGGAATGAAAACTGACCTTTTCCAGTCCTGTGGCAAGTGCTGTTTTCCAAATTTGCTGGCATATTGAGTGCAGCGCTTTCACAGCATCATCTTTCAGGATTTGAAATAGCTCAACTGGAATTCCATCACCTCCACTAGCTTTGTTCGTAGTGATGCTTTCTAAGACCCACTTGACTTCACATTCCAAGATGTCTGGGTCTAGATGAGTGATCACACCATCGTGATTATCTGGGTCATGAAGATGTTTTTTTGTACAGTTCTTCTGTGTATTCTTGCCACCTCTTCTCAATATCTTCTGCTTAGGTCCATACCATTTCTGTCCTTTATCGAGCCCATCTTTGTATGAAATGTTCCCCTGGTATCTCTAATTTTCTTGAAGAGATCTCTAGTCTTTCCCATTCGGTTCTTTCCTCTATTTCTTTGCATTGATTGCTGAGGAAGTCTTTCTTATCTCTTCTTGCTATTCTTTGGAACTCTGCATTCAGATGCTTATATCTTTCCTTTTCTCCTTGGCTTTTCACCTCTCTTCTTTTCACAGCTATCTGTAAGGCCTCCCCAGGCAGCCATTTTGCTTTTTGCATTTCTTTTCCATGGGGATGGTCTTGATCCCTGTCTCTTGAACAATTTCATGAACCTCATTCCATAGTTCATCAGGCACTCTATCTATCAGATCTAGGCCCTTAAATCTATTTCTCACTTCCGCTGTATAGTCATAAGGGATTTGATTTAGGTCATACCTGAATGGTCTAGCGGTTTTCCCTACTTTCTTCAATTTAAGTCTGAATTTGGTAATAAAGAGTTCATGATCTGAGCCACGGTCAGCTCCTAGTCTTGTTTTTGTTGACTGTATAGAGCTTTTCCATCTTTGGCTGCAAAGAATATAATCAATCTGATTTCGGTGTTGACCATCGGGTGATGTCCATGTGTAGAGTCTTCTCTTGTGTTGTTGGAAGAGGGTGTTTGCTATGACCAGTGCATTTTCTTGACAAAACTCTGTTAGTCTTTGCCCTGCTTCATTCCGTATTCCAAAGTCAAATTTTCCTGTTACTCCAGGTGTTTCTTGACTTCCTACTTTTGCATTCCAGTCCCCTATAATGAAAAAGACATCTTTTTGGGGTGTTAGTTCTAAAAGGTCTTGTAGGTCTTCATAGAACTGTTCAACTTCAGCTTCTTCAGTGTTACTGGTTGGGGCATAGATTTGAATTTCTGTGATATTGAATGGTTTGCCTTGGAGACAAACAGAGATCATTCTGTTGTTTTTGAGATTGCATCCAAGTACTGCATTTTGGACTCTTTTGTTGACCACGATGGCTACTCCATTTCTTCTGAGGGATTCCTGCCTGCAGTAGTAGATATAATGGTCATCTGAGTTAAATTCACCCATTCCAGTCCATTTTAGTTTGCTGATTCCCTAATGTCGATGTTTATTCTTGCCATCTCTTGTTTGACCACTTCCAGTTTGCCTTGATTCAGCTTTCAGTATCTTCACCTAAAATCCCCATATCACCCCCAATACCGCTCTCTCTTGCCATTAACACCAGGGACTTATTTGGTGAACATCACAATGCTCACTTGCCATCTACCATTGTACTGGACTTCCTAACAGCTGTAGGGAAGGAAAAATTCTCTCCCCTCTTAGTGTCTGTGGCTGGGCCCAAAGTTGAAACTGACAAAAGGCAGATTAACAAGAGAAGGGCATACACATTGTATTAAGTGTTTATGTGTCCATGGGAGCATTCATGAAAGAATGGGCCCATTCTGGATGGGCCACAGACTGCGTCGTGTCTGAATGGATTACACCACTCTTCACCTAGTGACTGTTCTAGACCCTGAAAGCATTCCCTCATCCTGTATTTCCACATGATATAGACAACCCATTGCCCAGTCCTGTCCATTCTTCCTTCCATTTGTATCTCCAAACACATCTAGCTCCTCAACTACCCCCTTGTGTTGTTGTTCAATCACTAAGTTGTGTCTGGCTTTTGGCAGACAATATTGAATGTAGTACTTAATACAGCAGCATCTTTTAGGATTTTTAATAGCTCACCTGGAATTCCATAACCTCCACTAGCTTTGTTCCTAGTAATGCTTCCTAAGGCCCACTTGACTTCACAGCTACCCCTGCCACCAACTAATTTATTTAACTACTCATTCCTTGAAGGAATCCATGTTTGTTTCCAGTTTGGTGCTCTGATGAACAAGAGATGCTAAGGCCATGCAAGTTCAAGATTTGGGGGGATTATAAATGTTATTCGTTGGGGAGGGATTGGGGGGCTCCTCCAGACCACCCTCTTGTTTGATGCCTCACTCCCTAGAAGAACTCACATGACCCCACAAAGCTGACTTCTTTCCTGCAAGCAAAACTGCTACCCCATTTAGAAGTCTAGGTTATGCTAATCATTTAGTGTAATATTCTGTTTACACTACTTCAATTTATGTGATCATTACATTGTAATATAAGAATGGATTATAAAAAAATAAAATAAAACATTATGTCATATCAAGAAAAAAAGAGAATGGCTTATAGCCACCTAAAGTTAAATCCTACCCAGAAGTAGAAGTCACAATGATTTGTTCAAGAAAAGCACCAAAATTTGCTTAAAAAAAAAAAAAGTTGATCCTTCAGAGGATATTTTGCTTTCTTATAAGTTTTTTTTTTTATAAAATATAAAGAAATAAAATTATTGTCATGAGTAAACTATTGATGGGCTGGAGTTTAAAGCTTAGTTGACTGTTTGTGATTGGCTATCCTCAAGTTGTTCCACCAGGTCAAGACACTCTGTGCTAAATGCAGAATCTGGTGCTGGTCTTGGCACAGCCTCTCACACTACAGCTGCTGCTGGCACAGTGGATTCCTCCCAAAGATGAATCAATGACTCTGCTGAAAGTGTCTTTCTGAAGGAGGGAAAAATCTTTCCCTCACTTTCCTACCAGGCTTAGATAATGAATTATAAAACTGCTTCCTTGAGACTTTGCATCTCACTGAGATTTTGAATGAAAAATATTCATCAGTGTAAGTAGATAGATATAACTTGTTTATTTCTTCACACATGATAACTTTCCAGATATCTGAAGTTGGGCATAATCCCAAGGTGAGCTGAACTAGGAAGCAATTGATATGAGTGGCACAAATCATGTGATGCTCAAAAGCATAGGTCTCTTGAGTCATTTAGTATAAAAGAAAATATCTTTATATAACTCACCATCTCCAAATATATAACTGAATTACAATTCACTGTTTTGTTTCCTCTCATAATTTTGAGGCACAAAATGGGGTACAGTTCTGGTCAGCAGACTGTTTAAGATAAGGAAGTATGCAATTTTTTCAAGCTTTAATTCAAAGTGATTTTACTAAGGTCTTGGTGCTTAAAACAATAAGCTTTTGTAAGTAGGAAATCAGTCACATGAAACAGCTCTTTCTCTGAAGATTCTGGATAATGAGGCATCAACAGAAAACAGGAACACGATCACATTTGTTTTCACAACATTCTCCACAAATTAGAAACCCAGTGTTCAATTGATTTCTGAATTTGGAGGCGAGATATGAGTTCAATCCAAATTGTTTTGTTGTTGTTTAGTTGCTAAGTTGTGTTCAACTCTTTGCAACTCCGTGGACTGTACCTGCCAGGCTCCTCTGTCCACAGGCAAGAATAGTGGAGTGGGTTGCTGTTCCCTTCTCCAGGAGATCTTTCCAACCCAAGGATCAAACCTGCATCTCCTGTGTCTCCTGAGTTGGTAGGTGAATTCTTTACCACTGAGCCACTGGGGAAGCCCAATCCAGGTCACTGAGGGGAAAATATACATATACAGTAAATATGTGGCTATCAAAAACTATCTCTACTCAAACTATGAAGAGTAGAGGAAGAATATTCCATGAACAGACCCTGAATACTGAGGGATATTGGAAAGAAGGAACCAAGTACTTCCATAGGGAAAGCAGGCCCTACTTAAAAATAGGATAGACTGGGACTGCGACTGTTTTGTAGTGTGATTCATCAGGTATTATGCTCTCATGAGAGGGTAATGAAAAAGCTTAGTTTTTCCCAGAAATGATGGCTTAATCTGAAAGTCAGAAAAAAAAAGTCAGCAAAATTATAATTATGGCAGAAGATGAGGTTTATTCAGATGTTCCTGTTGGCCTTAAATCAAGTTTTAGTTAAAGAAAACATTTGCTCTAGCTCCAGATGACCCTGCTGAGTGTAGACAGTGAAGGGCAAGGGGCTTGCATTAGTGCAGTAGCATGTAGAATTGTCATTCAGAGAAAACCAAGAAGGACAAGAGTAAGTCCAGGAAGAAGGTTTAGTATTTTGTCCTATGTCCCAGAAGAGTCAGAAACTTAGAAAGTCAATGAGCCAAATGAATCAAAGATTCAGGGGGAAAAAAAAATTTTTAAAGCAAATCTGAGGGAGCTCCAGGGTACCTTAGTGGTTAGGATTCCAGGTTTTCCCTGCCATGGCTCAGGCTCAATCCCTGGTTGAAGAACTGATCCCAAAGCCACGGGGTGCAACCAAAAAAACCCAAAAAGAACAAATCTAGTTCACATTACAAAACTGGATATAGTTACAAAGAGGACATTCTAAGACTTCTCGTGTATTTATAACATACTCATCATTTGTTAACTTTGGTAATCCTATTTGCCTTCTTATAAATATTAAGTAAGTTCTTCAAAAATAAAAAAAAAAAAAAGGAGTTGAGTACTTTAAAAAAAGAAACAGGGATCAAGAAGCCTATGTTCTATTCCACAATGTCTTAGAGAAGAAAACAAAATCACAGGGAAGAATAAGTGACATAAACTGGAAAAGTAGGTCAAAATTTGGAGTATGTAAAAGGACAAGAAAATGAGACAGATATGGGATTAGACAGATACAGGATTAGACAGTGACATAACCTTGAAACTGGCAAAAAAAAAAAAAAAAAAAAACCACTTCTTTTCCCTACAAGAAGAGTGTAGCAGAAAGCAAAGGGCCAGGGCAGGGAGTGGGAGTCGGGGTTGGAGAAGAGCTAAGATGCCAATAAAATTATTTTAAAGTAACACAGAAGATAGAACTAAGAGAGAAAAAAAAAAAAAAAAAAACAGCATTCAGTAATTTCCAAAATATGCTTTTAGAAAGCACTGTTCTCTACTTTGAGACGATTCTAAACATCTGACATCTGAAGGAAATACCTACATTGTTTGAAACTGCTTTTCAGTCTTTCACTAAAGTGAAATTTGAAAGAAATAACTTTTTTATCCTCTGGAAATTCAAGTGAAATGATTACAGACTATTCACATACTTTGTACTGACAACATCTGTCTTTGAGGATTTTTCTATTCTCTTCATTGTGTGAGATAATCTCTCAGTAGATAGTTCTTAAATTAGGTCAGAAGATAAACCATGCCAAGTAAAAGGAAAGGACTTTTATTTATGCTCTGACACAAATTGTTATATTTGCAACTGTACATAAAAAGGAAGAAAGATGCCTATAAATGCACTTTTATATGGCTCTCAAGAAACACGAATACAACCACTATTTATCTGATGACACTGGAGAGAAAAGTAGTCCCCAGATGATGTGAGGTTAAATCTACAAAGATAAGGTGAATTTAAAAGGGAAGCATTGAGTTAGTGAAACCAATCTGCATGGACAAGCAATCAAGGCAGCATTGTCACCTTTTCTTCCTCACTAAAAGCTTTATATAGTTACACTTTGGGGACAAAGTGTCTTAATAATTGCATCAGCTGTTTACTACATTTTGCCTGTCTACAAATCACTAAGTCACTATTTGACATAAATCTGATTGTTCTTGGCAATCTTAGCTTAAATATTCACTTCTCTTTGTACTTCCTACACTGTATTGCTTATTTACTGTCTTCCCCACTTGTCTGTAAACTCATTGAGGACAAGGGTAAATCGAGAGCAGTGGTTCTCAAAGGGTGACTCTGGGGCCAGCAGTATCAGCATCAGCATTATCTGAGAAATGGTTAGAAATGCAAATCTTGAGCCATACCTCAGATCTGGAGCCCAGGATTCTGCCCTAAGGCGTGGTCTCCAATGTTTCTGGGACCAGTGTCATGGAAGACAATTTTCCCATGGACAGGGTGGGAGGATGGTTTAAGAATGTTTCTCATAAGGAGCATATAGCTCAGTCCCTCAGCTACACAGTTCACAGGAGGGTTGGTGCTCCCATGAGACTCTAATGGAGCAACTGATCTGACAGAGAGGTGGAGCTCAGGCAGTAATATGAGCAATGGGGAGCAGCTGTAAACACAGATGGAGCTTTGCTCACTCACCCGAAGCTCACCTCCTGCTGTGTGGCCTGGATAGTAACAGGCCATGGACCAGTATGGGTCCATGGCATGGGGGTGGAGGATCCCTCCTCTAAGGGGTCCTCCTAATGGTTTTGAGAACCACCAGTGGTGAATCACAGTCAGGCTCTGAGCACAATATACCCAGCAGTGTGTCAGATCTAAAAGGAAAATTATACCCATGGGGAAATCTGTCTCCTGCTGTTTCTGGCAGGCTCCTTATTTTCAGTGTCTCATTGTCTAGATCCCACTTGTCATAAAGAAAATGAGTATTTATCTGTTCATACTATGGAACCATGGAAATTTTTTTCTGGAATATTTTAACTATTAAAAGAAAAACACTAGAGGTAGTAACACCTATTGTCTTGTGCAGGATTGTTTTCAAGTCTGATTCCTTTTAGACTAGGGCATCAGAAGAAGCTTCTGATTTAGGTGACAATTCTTTGTACCCTTGTACATGTGGTTGGTCATATGTAACCAACTAGCTGATGGAGCTAAGGTGGGCATCTCCACTTCAATCTACAATAAATAAATTTTATTATTTTATTTATTACAATAAATAAATGTATAATACACAGCATGCAATACTCTAGACTTTCTCCTCTCATTCACTGTGTTCTCCTAAATGGCAATTACTGTGCTCATTTCTTAGACCTCAATAGCCTAGAACTATACGCAGCAAATTGGAAGGGGTCTAACAGGAGATGGCAAGAATGAACGTCGACATTCTAGGAATCAGCAAACCAAAATGGACTGAAATGGGTGAATTTAACTCAGATGACCATTATTTCTACTACTGTGGGCAGGAATCCCTTAGAAGAAATGGAGTAGCCATCGTGGTCAACAAAAGAGCCCGAAATGCAGTACTTGGATGCAATCTCAAAAACGACTGAATGATCTCTGTTCGTTTCCAAGGCAAACCATTCAATATCACAGTAATCCAAGTCTATGCCCCAACCAGTAATGCTGAAGAAGCTGAAGTTGAACGGTTATAAGAAGACCTCCAAGACCTTTTAGAACTAACACCCAAAAAGATGTCTTTTTCATTATAGGGGACTGGAATGCAAAAGTAGGAAGTCAAGAAACACCTGGGGTAACAGGCAAATTTGACCTTGGAATACGGAATGAAGCAGGGCAAAGGCTAATAGAGTTTTGGCAAGAGAACACACTGGTCATAGCAAACACCCTCTTCCAACAACACAAGAGAAGACTCTACACGTGGACATCACCAGATGTTCAACACTGAAATCAGATTGATTATATTCTTTGCAGCCAAAGATGGAGAAGCTCTATACAGTCAACAAAAACAAGACCAGGAGCTGACTGTGACTCATGAACTCCTTATTACCAAATTCAGACTGAAATTGAACAAAGTAGGGAAAACCACTAGACCATTCAGGTATGACCTAAATCAAATCCCTTGTGATTATACAGTGGAAGTGAGAAATAGATTTAAGGGACTAGATCTGATAGAGTGCCTGATGAACTATGGATTGAGGTTCGTGACATTGCACAGGAGACAAGGATCAAGATCATCCCCATGGAAAGAAATGCAAAAAAGCAAAATGGCTGTCTGGGGAGGCCTTACAAATAGCTGTGAAAAGAAGAGAGGTGAAAGCCAAGAAGAAAAGGAAAGATATAAGCATCTGAATGCAGAGTTCCAAAGAATAGCAAGAAGAGATAAGAAAGACTTCCTCAGCAATCAATCCAAAGAAATAGAGGAAAAGAACAGAATGGGAAAGACTAGAGATCTCTTCAAGAAAATTAGAGATACCAAGGGAACATTTCATGCGAAGATGGGCTCGATCAAGGACAGAAATGGTATGGACCTAACAGAGCAGAAGATATTAAGAAGAGGTGGCAAGAATACACAAGAAGAACTGTACAAAAAAGATCTTCCGACCCAGATAATCATGATGATGTGATCACTAATCTAGAGCCAGACATCTTGGAATGTGAAGTCAAGTGGGCCTTAGAAAGCGTCACTACGAACAAAGCTAGTGGAGGTGATGGAATTCCAGTTGAGCTATTTCAAATCCTGAAAGATGATGCTGTGAAAGTGCTGCACTCAGTATGCCAGCAAATTTGGAAAACTCAGCAGTGGCCACAGGACTGGAAAAGGTCAGTTTTCATTCCAATTCCAAAGAAAGGCAATGCCAAAGAATGCTCAAATTACGACACAATTGCACTCATCTCCCACGCTAGTAAAGAAATGCTCAAAATTCTCCAAGCCAGGCTTCAGCAATACATGAACTGTGAACTTCCAGATGTTCAAGGTGGTTTTAGAAAAGGCAGAGGAACCAGAGATCAAACTGCCAACATCCACTGGATGATGGAAAAAGCAAGAGAGTTCCAGAAAAACATCTGTTTCTGCTTTATTGACTATGCTATAGCGTTTGACTGTGTGGATCACAATAAACTGTGGAAATTCTGAAAGAGATGGGAATACCAGACCACCTGACCTGCCTCTTGAGAAACCTGTATGCAGGTCAGGAAGCAACAGTTAGAACTGGACATGGAACAACAGACTGGTTCCAAATAGGAAAAGGAGTACGTCAAGGCTGTATACTGTCACCCTGCTTTTTAACTTCTATGCAGAGTACATCATGAGAAACGCTGGGCTGGAAGAAACACAAGCTGGAATCAAGATTGCTGGGAGAAATATCAATAACCTCAGATATGCAGATGACACCACCCTGATGGCAGAAAGTGAAGAGAAACTAAAAGCCTCTTGATGAAAGTGAAAGAGGAGAGTGCAAAAGTTGGCTTCAAGCTCAACATTCAGAAAACGAAGATCATGTCATCCGGTCCCATCACATCATGGGAAATAGATGGGGAAACAGTAGAAACAGTGGCAGATTTTATTTTGGGGGGCTCCAAAATCACTGCAGATGGTGATTGCAGCCATGAAATTAAAAGACGCTTACTCCTTGGAAGGAAAGTTATGACCAATCTAGATAGCATATTCAAAAGCAGAGACATTACTTTGCCAACAAAGGTCCATCTAGTGAAGGCAATGGTTTTTCCAGTGGTCATGTATGGATGTGAAAGTTGGACTGTGAAGAAAGCTGAGCACTGAAGAATTGATGCTTTTGAACTGTGGTGTTGGAGAAGACTCTTGAGAGTCCCTTGGACTTCAAGGAGATCCAACCAGTCCATTCCAAAGGAGATCATCCCTGGGTGTTCTTTGGAAGGAATGATGCTAAAGCTGAAACTCCAGTACTTTGGCTACCTCATGCGAAGGGTCAATTCATTGGAAAAGACTCTGATGCTGGGAGGGTTTGGGGGCAGGAGGAAAAGGGGACAATAGAGCATGAGATGGCTGGATGGCATCACCGACTCGATGGACGTGTGAGTCTGAGTGAACTCTGGGAGTTGGTGATGGACAGGGAGGCCTGGCATGCTGCAATTCATGGAGTCACAAAGAGTCGGAGATGACTGAGCGACTGAACTGATATGTAGCAAGTAGTAGTAAATATTCAGTATTTATTAAATGAATGCCCCTTATAGAAAATTAGCCTTCCATTTACAATTACCTAGTATTGTAATTTATGAGTAAATACTTCAATAATAAGTTCTAGCTTCAGGATCTCACTAAACTGATGCAGGTTGGAAAACATTAAACCTATTTACAGCAGATAATGCTTATTACCAAAGCATTCAGTCTCTCTCTGCTGAGAAGATACAACAGTCTGGGGTTCTGGGATTTAAAGTATTTTAATAACAGAGTTATTATTCATAATGCCCATTCTCTTTAAAATTACCTGCTACTTGAAAGTGATTGGCCAGGAATCAGAAAGCAACACACACTAACAGAAGTAAAATTTTATTGACAATGTTCTTAGGTTATTAGGCTTCCCTGGTAGCTCAGAAGGTAAAAATTTGCCTGCAGTGCAGGAGACCTAAGTTCAATCCCTGGGTTGGAAAGATTCCCCTGGAGAAGGAAATGCCAACCCACTCCAGTATTCTTGTCAGGAAAATTCCATGGACAAAGGAGTCTGGTGGGCTACAGTTCATTTCGTCTCAAAGAGTCAGACATGACTGAGTGACTAAGACTTTCACTTTTCATTTAGGTCACTAAGAAACAAGATGTTACCCAGAGACAGCCAGGGGGTTATTGATTTATTATAGATTGAAGTGGAGATACCCACCTTAGATCCATCAGCTAGTTGGTTACATGTGGTCAACCACAGCAATGCCTGTAGTTATTTACTACACACTGCTGTAACTCTTCCTAACTATTCACACTCAAAGAGATAGAGCAGGGCTTCAAAAGGACTGGACACACTCTTCTCAAAACCACCTTTCTATGTTGCAAAACATAGAAAATAGTCATTCCTGTAGAAAATTCATGGGTCTATAGCATCCTTGAGCATAATTTCAGAACATAATCTTTCAAATTTGCACAAATAGTTCTGATTGTTCACCTTCACTCTAAATACAATTTTACTTTTTTACTATCTAGAAGGCATCTTTCTTATTTCACAACACACAGAACAAAACTTATGTAAAAACCATGCCTGTCCTTCTGATTATAAACATTACTCTCCACTATTGATGAATTCAGTATTTTCCAAACTCAGTCAATGAATTTTCTCAGGTGCTATAGTAAATGAACTCTGCAAAGAGATCTTTTAAATCCAAACTATTTCCCAGGCCTTACCCATTTGCCAGCAATTATATCTCAGTTCACTTTATAAGGAAATGACTCCTACACTGAAGGAGTTTAAACTGTTGCTTTTGTTGTTCAGTCACTAAGTCTTGTGTCCTAGTCTTTGCAACTCCATGGATTGCACCACACCAGGCTCCCTATCCTCCATTATAAGAAAAGTCAAATTCCTTTTCCCAAGCTGCTTTTCTCTTTCTGCATGATGAAACTTCTGCTTATTCTTTAGGTAACATAATTTGTGACTCTGCTTCTCCTTGCATTGATGCCTCTTCTGATTCTAATCCATGGCTGTAGGTACCATCTATATGCTGATGATTCACAAACATATATTTCATCCCTTCACAGCTCCAGACACATATAATTCACTTACCATGGGACAGCTCAATACAGCTTTCAAAACACTTCAAATTCAATATCTCTAAAACTTAACTCATTATCTCTATCCCCAAAAGTTATCCCTATTACTCAAGTCTTTCCATATATAGTTTCCAAACAGAACTCCAGAGATATATCCTCAAATCAGACTGCCCTCTTATATTTACAGCTAAACCATTTCCCAAATCTTGCCCATTCCAACTAATTAGATCTCAAATCCATGTACTTGACTTGAACTCCATGGCCACCACTCTAGTCCAAGCCATTTTTGTCTTCAGTCTGGCTCACTGCAGTTGTCCTTGAACTTTCCCCATCACCCACATTTGTACCTTGCAATCCAGCAGCCTAACAACTATAACTACAGACCTGATCATGTTATCTCAAGCTATAACCTGCCCACAATCTCCTATAGTCTTCATGGTGAGGCCTGCATATCTTTAACATGATCTGTAAGGCCTTGCTTGAAATCTAAACTCTTTGCCAAGGCCTATATGGCCTTACCTGTCCAGCTTTATCTCCTGCTAGTCGATTACCCCTTCACTATGACCCAGCCAAACTGGCTCTCATTTTCTGTTAAGTCACCTGTTTGTCCTACTTCAGGAGCCATACTCAGACAGCTTCCTCCGACCACGATCAGTTCAGTCTGTCAGTTCAGTTGCTCAGTCGTGTCCGACTCTTTGCGACCCCATGAATCACAGCACGCCAGGCCTCCCTGTCCATCACCAACTCCCAGAGTTCACTCAGACTCACGTCCATCGAGTCAGTGATGCCATCCAGCCATCTCATCCTCTATTGTCCCCTTCTCCTCCTGCCCCCAATCCCTCCCAGCATCAGAGTCTTTTCCAATGAGTCAACTCTTCACATGAGGTGGACAAAGTACTGGAGTTTCAGCTTCAGCATCATTCCTTCCAAAGAAATCCCAGGGCTGATCTCCTTCAGAATGGACTGGTTGGATCTCCTTGCAGTCCAAGGGACTCTCAAGAGTCTTCTCCAACACCACAGTTCAAAAGCATCAATTCTTCGGCCCTCAGCTTTCTTCACAGTCCAACTCTCACATCCATACATGACCACAGGGAAAACCATAGCCTTGACTAGACGGACCTTAGTCGGCAAAGTAATGTCTCTGCTTTTGAATATACTACCTATGTTGGTCATAACTTTTCTTCCAAGGAGTAAGCGTCTTTTAATTTCATGGCTGCAATCACCATCTGCAGTGATTTTGGAGCCCAAAAAATTAATGTCTGACACTGTTTCCACTGTTTCTCCATCTATTTCCCACGAAGTGCTGGGACCGGATGCCATGATCTTCGTTTTCTGAATGTTGAGCTTGAAGCCAACCTTTTGCACTCTCCTCTTTCACTTTCATCAAGAGGCTTTTAGCTTCTCTTCACTTTCTGCCATCAGGGTGGTGTCATCTGCATATCTGAGGTTATTGATATTTCTCCCAGCAATCTTGATTCCAGCTTGTGTTTCTTCCAGCCCAGCGTTTCTCATGATGTACTCTGCATAGAAGTTCAATAAGCAGGGTGACAATATCCAGCCTTGACGTACTCCTTTTCCTATTTGGAACCAGTCTGTTGTTCCATGTCCAGTTCTAATTGTTGCTTCCTGACCTGCATACAGATTTCTCAAGACGCAGGTTAGGTGGTCTGGTATACCCATCTCTTTCAGAATCTTCCACAGTTTATTGTGATCCACAGTCAAAGGCTTTGGCATACTCAATAAAGCAGAGATAGATGTTTTTCTGGAACTCTCTTGCTTTTTCCATCATCCAGCGGATGTTGGCAATTTGATCTCTGGTTCCTCTGCCTTTTCTAAAACCAGCTTGAACATCAGGGAGTTCACAGTTCATGTATTGCTGAAGCCTGGCTTGGAGAATTTTGAGCATTTCTTTACTAGCGTGGGAGATGAGTGCAATTGTGTCGTAATTTGAGCATTCTTTGGCATTGCCTTTCTTTGGAATTGGAATGAAAACTGACCTTTTCCAGTCCTGTGGCCACTGCTGAGTTTTCCAAATTTGCTGGCATACTGAGTGCAGCACTTTCACAGCATCATCTTTCAGGATTTGAAATAGCTCAACTGGAATTCCATCACCTCCACTAGCTTTGTTCGTAGTGACGCTTTCTAAGGCCCACTTGACTTCACATTCCAAGATGTCTGGCTCTAGATTAGTGATCACATCATCATGATTATCTGGGTCGTGAAGATCTTTTTTGTACAGTTCTTCTTATGTATTCTTGCCACCTCTTCTTAATATCTTCTGCTCTGTTAGGTCCATACCATTTCTGTCCTTGATCGAGCCCATCTTCGCATGAAATGTTCCCTTGGTATCTCTAATTTTCTTGAAGAGATCTCTAGTCTTTCCCATTCTGTTCTTTTCCTCTATTTCTTTTGCATTGATCGCTGAAGAAGGCTTTCTTATCTCTTCTTGCTATTCTTTGGAACTCTGCATTCAGACGCTTATATCTTTCCTTTTCTCCTTTGCTTTTTGCCTCTCTTCTTTTCACAGCTATTGTAAGGCCTCCCCAGACAGCCATTTTGCTTTTTTTCATTTCTTTTCCATGGGGATGGTCTTGATCCCTGTCTCCTGTACAATGTTACGAACCTCATTCCATAGTTCATCAGGCACTCTATCGATCAGATCTAGGCCCTTAAATCTATTTCTCACTTCCACTGTATAATCATAAGGGATTTGATTTAGGTCATACCTGAATGGTCTAGCAGTTTTTCCCACTTTCTTCAATTTAAGTCTG
The DNA here is from genome assembly GCF_016772045.2 of Ovis aries. Classification (NCBI taxonomy): domain Eukaryota; kingdom Metazoa; phylum Chordata; class Mammalia; order Artiodactyla; family Bovidae; genus Ovis; species Ovis aries. Next base: position 65,991,196 of record NC_056063.1, read on the forward strand.
AATTTGGTAATAAGGAGTTCATGATCTGAGCCACAGTCAGCTCCTAGTCTTGTTTTTGTTGACTGTATAGAGTTCCTCCATCTTTGGCTGCATAAAATATAATCAATCTGATTTCGGTGTTGACCATCTGGCGATGTCCACGTGTAGAGTCTTCTCTTGTGTTGTTGGAAGAGGGTGTTTGCTATAACCAGTGCATTTTCTTGACAAAATTCTACTAGTCCTTGACCTGCTTCATTCCACATTCCAAGGCCAAATTTGCCTGTTACTCCAGGTGTTTCTTGACTTCCTACTTTTGCATTCCAGTCCCCTATAAAGAAAAGGACATCTTTTTGGATGTTAGTTCTAAAACGTCTTGAAGGTCTTCATAAAACCGTTCAACTTCAGCTTCTTCAGTGTTACTGGTTGGGGAATAGACTTGGATTACTGTGATATTGAATGGTTTGCCTTGGAGACGAACAGAGATCATTCTGCCATTTTTGAGATTGCATCCAAGTACTGCATTTTGGACTCTTTTGTTGACCATGATGGCTACTCCATTTCTTCTGAGGGATTCCTGCCCGCAGTAGTAGATATAATGGTCATCTGAGTTAAATTCACCCATTCCAGTCCATTTTAGTTTGCTGATTCCTAGAATGTCAACATTCACCCTTGCCATCTCTTGTTTAACCACTTCCAATTTGCCTTGATTCATGGGCCTGACATTCCAGGTTGCTATGCAATATTGCTCTTTACAGCATCAGACCTTGCTTCTATCACCAGTCACATGCACAACTGGGTATTGTTTTTGCTTTGGCTTCATCCCTTCATTCTTTCTGGAGTTATTTCTCCACTGATCTCCAGTAGCATATTGGGCACCTAATCACCTGGGGAGTTCCTCTTTCGGTATCCTATCATTTTGCCCTTTCATACTGTTCATGGGGTTCTCAAGGCAAGAATACTGAAGTGGCTTGCCATTCCCTTCTCCAGTGGACCACATTCTGTCAGACCTCTCCACCATGACCCGCTGGTCTTGGGTTGCCCCGCCTTTCTGTATTTATTCCTTTGCACACAGCTTCAACATAAATATCACTTTCTCAATGATACGGTGCCAGGTTTATTTTTCTGAAAATGTTTACAGCAGAGCAGTATTTCTCATCTTATGTGCTTTCCTGGAACCTTGTCCCTTGTCCAGTAAGAGCTGACGTCTGTTTTCCCTTGCCTTGAACTTAGGCTGGTGTGTGACTTCTCTAACCAGCAAAGTAAGGCAGAATTGATACAGTGTGGCTTCTGGTGCTAGATCCTAAATGGGATATAGCTTCTGTCTGCCTCTTTCTTTGGAGATTTTCCTTTGGAACTCATCCATGGTGTTGTAAGGAAGGCCAAGCACATGGCCTTATGGGGTGTTCTGGCCACCAGTCATAGCTAAGATTTTTAGCCAACAGCAATCATCAAGTACCAGACATAGGATTCAGTGTCCTTCAGTCACTTCCAGTCTCTTTGCTCTGAGTCCTCCAGCTGAATCCCTAGATACCAAGGTGCACAGACCACTGTAGTCTGTTTAAATGCTTGAGTCACTGAATAGTATGTATAACAGTACTTGTTTGCTACACTCAGTTTGAGGTTAATATGTTATGCTTTCCTAGTAACTGGAAGAGATGCCCCCCCTGGTTCTTCTCGGAGATTTGGCCTTGTTGTCATCAACATTCATAGCTCTTATGCTCCTTTAACTATGTCTTTAGTGTCTGTCTTTTCTTTTACCTTGGAAGTTTGATAAGGACATGAATTTTATCAGCTCTTGTCAATACTATATTCACAGTGTAGATATTCAATAAATATTTTTGGATACAATTGTGAAATTATTAAATTCAATTCTGTGACAGATAAAGAAAGAGAACCTTGGTGTTCAAAAACTAGAAAAAAGAAGCTGAATGAATAGCATAGAAATAATGAGTGGCTTTTCAAGAAGTCCTTTAGAAGCACCAAAAGACTACAATAAAAGACTACAGTACTCTGCTTTGGAATTGCACACTGGTGGTGTTTGTATTTGAGATGGGGAAGTTAGGGCATAAGTAAGATAGGTTGGCAGTGTATATTTTGACATAAAGCTGAGCTAAGAGCATAAAACCCTGGGAATTGGGAAGGGGTAAAAAAACACCTTAGTATAGTTAAGAAAAAGTCACCCAAAGATTTTTAAAAGTCAAATATCCAAGCAATGACATCACTAAAGAAGTGAGAAAAAAGATCAAAGAACATGGAGGTAGGAATCAGTATCAGAACCCTGTTGTCAGCAGCTCTAAGTAACAAAATCACGAAAGTCACAACTATATTGAGGCCAAGACACAGAAACAAGCATCAAAGAGCCTCTCTTCCCAAAAGCGCTCTCCAACAAAGAAAGCAAAGTATAAATATATCACTGAAACTGATGGGGATAGAAACCCTAACAATTTTCTCCATGTAAAATACAGTAAATAAAATATTACCATATTATTAATAAAGCTGTCTTTTCTAATAATATCAGATGTGAAAACCATATAGGTAAGTTCTCTAATGCCAATTTCACTATAAGGTCTTAAGCTCTTCAAGCTTCATTTTTCCTTTTGTTGATTTTTTTTAAGATTCTAATTTTTAAGACATCCTTTTTTTCAGCCAGTTTGTGTTGTGATAAACAATGATGCATTTGCAAAATTGATTTCATACAGTATCTAGAATGAAGGGAAATGTGCATGTAAAACAGAAATGGATGGATATGCATACTTTATATATGCCATCAAGAAAACCTTGAATAAAATTTTCATAGCTATTTAAAAATCTTCATGGGATTGAAAAATGGATGAACAACATAGATACATACAAATCTATAAACACCTCTGGAGAAAGAAAGGGAACAATAAGGTCCTCCAAGGATTAGTGCTAAAATAGATTCAAGTTTCAATTACTGTCTACAAGAAGACACCATAGTCATCTAAACTTGTACTTGAAAACCAAGTACTTTGAGATAATAAAATGCCTAGTCAAATAGGTTGTCTCAAAAGATGTCTACAGTGAATAGAAAACTGCTAGCTCAGCTTTACTCTGCTGCTGCTGCTGCTGCTGCTGCTAAGTTGCTTCAGTCGTGTCCGACTCTGTGCGACCCCATAGACGGCAGCCCACCATGCTCCCCCTGGGATTCTCCAGGCAAGAACACTGGAGTGGGTTGCCATTTCCTTCTCCAATGCATGAAAGTGAAAAGTGAAAGTGGAGCCGCTCAGTCATGCCCGACTCTTCGTGATCCCATGGACTGCAGCCTACCAGGCTCCTCCATCCATGGGATTTTCCAAGCAAGAGTACTGGAGTGGGGTGCCATTGCCTTCTCTACAGCTTTACTCTAAGCATATGTAAAATAATGTTTTTAAGTAGAAATGTAATCCAAATCCTATTTACAATCTCATTGGGTCTGAAAGAGTCAAAGTGTTAGTCGCTCAGTCGTGTCCAACTCTTTGTGACCCCGTGGACTGTAGCCCACCAGGCTCCTCTGTCCGTCGGATTCCAGGCAAGAATACTGGAGTGGGTTGTCATTCCCTTCTCCAGGGGATCTCCCTGACTCAGGGATCAAACCCAGGTCTCCTGTATTGCAGGCAGAGTGTTTACTGGCTGAATCAAGGGTCTGAGCTATCAGCAAAACCAGGGGACCATGGGAGGGGACTTTGTAGACAAGCAATCCCTAAAGTCACCAATGTAACGCCATTCCTTTTAGCTAATGCCTTTAAACAGAAAACCCTCCAAAACACCACCCAGAAAAAGTAGTCACACCTTTAACCTCTATTCACAAACTAATTCCTGAACTGTCCAAATCAGTCTCACAGCTCATCCAGTCTTGCTCTCATTTCCCAGCTACCAACCTCAGTATTCATTTGCCTGTACGCTGCAGCTTCAAGCTCCCAGATTCGACAGCCTCACTAGCTCCAGCTAAAGCCTGCCCATCTGCTCACTGCAAAGCATCACCAGCAAACCTTCTGATTCCTTTTCTGGCTCTACATGGCCTTTCCCCACAGGGAGCCCTTTACCAAGGGCAGGATGTCTCACAGGAAGGACTAGATATAATGTCCCACTGTGGCCAGAAGAACAAATAAAGCAATGGGCATTACTATCAAGATATATTATGGAGATTTCTCTTTTTCTCTCTTTCTTTTGTGAGAATGCATCTCACTTTATATAATGAAAGCAAACAGAAAATTAAGATTTACTTCACTGCATTTTGGTTGTGTGCTGCCTTTCCAGATAGCATCAAAACCAGAAAAATTATCTGAATTTTGCCTAATTCATGTTTATTTTGTATGAATATAAATTTTGCCATCCTTACCTCTCAGTGGTTACAATCACATAGCTGCATAAGGTTCTTGGTTTAAATTACAGTATTGTCAAATTAGCAAGAATATAAACAGACAAGAATAGTGATGGAATTGTTATGCATATATGCTTTCTAAATTACAATGAATGCAATACTATGTACACTCTTTAAAAAACGCCGGTATCCCTTAACTGAAAAACAGCATTGAATTCAAATGTCTTACATCTTTCTGTCTTTTAACTCCCACTGCAGGCACTATCTAAATAATGGATCTTCATGGCTTCCAGTTACAAAGTGCCATATGCCTTTCTTTTAATTAAAATGATTTCCATATTATATCCAGTTTGTTTTATTAAAACAAATCAAAAGGAAAAAAGCGAGGTGGGGGGAAAGGCTGGTTGAATTAACTACAAGATTAACACACAGGCATGACTGAATTCGAATGAGATCATTTGTTCCTAAGAACTTTTTTTTTTCTTTAATGCTGTAGAATTTCAGCAAAATCGGTCTGCATCAGTGGTATCTGTGATGGGATGCTACAATTCCCTTTACATCCATGGTGTCCCAAACACAACAAAGGTAGATTTTTTAAGCAAGTTGAGACCATTTGTTCATGCCTTCAATACACAAGTTTTTAAACTAGTTCTAACTTGCTACATAGTATGCTTTTGCCATCTACTGGAACAATGATAGACTGCAGGTGTAATAATTTCTGCAGCAGTAGGAGCTGATTAACTGGACGCTTTGAAGATGATTTCTTGGGGCTCTAATACATATATAGGGAGAGTAAACAATCTCCTTCAAGATTTTTAGGGAAGAGATCTTCCAAAATTAGAGACCTTCAGGGAAGCCTGAGAAACTTTTTCCATGATTACTGTCTCTTTCCAAAGGCTTTTTTAAGATGCCAATGTGTCTATCTAGAAAATGCAATGCCATAGCAAAGCAAGAGACAAAAGCCTGGATTTCCAAAAGCTGGAGACTTCAATAATAAAGGGAAAAGTTTGGAATCATACTAAATCATTTTCATTTCTGGTAAACAATTTTTCTTGAAGATTAATTATTTTTCCATAAATATAATCACTCGGACAGTTTCTCCTTTATTTAACAGGAGAAGGTTCCCTTGGGGTCTTCTTATATTTAGGAACCACGGAATGCATTCCATAGCATTTTGAATTTATAATGAACATTTTAATTTTGCAATTCTCTGAGTCTGTTAGTTTCTACCTCATTACCATCATCTGAGTGGTTTGGTTACTGAAATACAGAGAATTGGAGCAGATAGACTCTAAGCCTGCCCCTAACAACCCCACCTCCTGGTATTCATATTCTGGTGTAATGGTCTCTCCTTGGACTGTGGGCTGGACTTGGACGCTTGACACCTACAAATAAAATATAGCAAAAGAATGGAATGCCACTTCTGAGATTAGGTTATAAGAGACTCGACCTCTCTGTGTCTTTCCTTCTCACTCTGGCTCTTCTCTCTTGCTGAATCTGATGAAGCAAACCACCGAGTTGTGATCTGTGCTATGGAGAAGACGCAAGGAATAGGGGAGGCCTCAGACCCACAGCTAGTGAGAAAACAGAGGTCCTTAGTCCAACAACCCATAGGAAACCGAATCCTTCCAAAACCACACAATTTAACTAGGAAGGGGATCTTTCCTCAGTTGACTAGAGATAACTGTAGCCCTGGCAGTGTCTTTATCACAGCAGCATGCGTGATCCTGAACCAAAGCACCCCAGCTAAGCCATATGTGGATGTCTCATGCACCTGTGTGGTTAGTCGCTCAGTTATGTTTGACCCTTTATGACTCCATCGACTGTAACCCACCAGGCTCCTCTGTCCACGGGATTTTCCAGGCAAGAATACTGGAGTGTGTTGCCATTTCCTTCTGTCTCATGCATAGAAACCATTAAATCCTAAATATTTTTTTAACATGAAACTAACATGTGTTATGGCAGTTTGGTATACAGCAACAGGTAACTAACACCAGTACAATCAGTGATTCCCCATAGATACCAGCCTGGCTACTGATGTTGCCTTCAGGCCATGTTTAGGTTATTCTCAGAAAGTCAATACAAATTCCTATGTCAGCAAATTTAAAAATTATGCAGAAACAAGAGAGAAGAAACAAGTGATGTCATGTAACAAAAAATTATTGAACACCTAATCTTTGAAAGGTCTAGGTTAGGAAAGGAAGGGGAAAAACGTTCAATATTAAATGAGAAATACTATAGATTGAATGTTGTGTGCCCCTAAAATCCTATGTTTAAACTTAACCCCCAGTGTGATGATATGTGAAGGTAGGGTCTTTGGGAAGTGAGTATTCATGGCAGCAGAACCCTATGAATAAAATTAGTGCAATTACAAAAAAAGAATACAGGGAGCTCCCCTGCCCCTTCCACCATTTGAGATTATAATGAAAAGTCAGCCTTCTATGAACCAAGAAGCAGGCTCTCACCAATCTTTCTGGTGCCTTCTTAGACTTACCAACCTCCAATACTATGAAAAAATATTTTTTTCCTATTTATAAACCACCCAGTTCATGATGTTTGTTTTATAGTTGTCTAAACAGACTAAGAAAGGAAGTAATACAGGTAAAGATGAATTAATAAAGGGAAAATTAGATAGAAGGATATTAATAAAAGCATTAATGTTAGGAAAGCTCAAGGAAGAACATCCCCGATGGGTAACAATTGGGAAAGACACTAGTGGGCAGACAGCTTTTGAAATGGGCCTTGTAAGGAAGCTTAGTATTTTTTAAAATGAAGAAAATCCTGAATAATGGTTAAAACATGCAGAAATGTACAGTAGTAAGAAAATGAAAGTTATCAGTCACTCAGTCATGTTCAACTCTTTGGGACCCCATGGCCTGTAGCCCGCTAGGCTCCTTTGTCCATGGGATTCTCCAGGCAAGAATACTGGAGTGGGTTGCCATGCCCTCCTCTCGGGGATCTTCCCAACCCAGGGATTGAACCCAGGTCTCCAGCATTGCACGTGTATTCTTTACCATCTGAGCCACCAGGGAAGCCCTGGAAGAAAATGGGCTATATTAGTGAGTCGTTCATGCACAGAAGATACTGGGAAACATATTTGTATCAGTCACATGAGCAAAAGTCCTGAATGCCAGATCCAGAAATGTCTGCAATTAATTCTGCAAGGATCCAGTGAAATTGCTTGGAAAGAAAATAGACCAAAATAGCATCTTAAAAGAATCATTTTGCAACAAATTAAATGATGTGTCCAAATACTACAAAGAAAAATGCAAAAGACTTTGAAATGGACCAAAAAGGTTATCAAGTGATTTTAATCCTAAACTTACAGGCGTTGAGGGCAGGAATCAGGTATCCTAGGACCATGGGCCAAATTGGGCCAGTGGCCTATTTTTGAGCATCATTAGAGCTATGAATGACTTTTATATTTTTTTTAAAGCTGTAAAACAAAGAAGAACAAAGCCAAGATGAATAAGTGACAAGGTCCATGTGTGCCCACCAAGCCTAAATTATTTACTATCTGATCCTTCATAGTAAAAATTTGACAACCCCTGATCTAAGGGACATTCTCCCAGGCTCTGAATCTAAGGGGTTTACACCTTTCTTTTGTGCTATTTTAGAATTCTGTAAATTGTAAATAACTAATAGCCCTACAAATGGGTTCCTGTCAACTAGCATGCAAAATAGCCCTATGTGATGGAGGGACATTTTATCTCTCTTCCCTAACCCCACCTCACTCCCATTCTTATGGAAAAGAGTTGGTTTTGCCTCCATCTATAAAATCATTTCATGGCCTATATCTCTGTTCTTTGATTTATTTTTTGAATTGATTGTTAACATCTAACTGGTTACCTCATAAATTCATGAGTTAAATAAAATCTTTGACAGGTGCTCATTTTATGAGAGTCAGGATTTGGTCATTTTTACAAATGAGTCTTTTAACAATGAGAAAAGAAAAAAATGATGATAAATCAGAGACTATCAAAGCTGTCTCTGATTTACATATGTATCACTGTAGAGTTCCAACATATATTTAAACACCATGGAGTTCTGGATGTCACTGGCTATTAAGTCCAGCAAGTCCCCAAGTATATATAGAGGTTAGAAACTAAGGGTGTCCTCGGTATAAGATGAGGACCAAACCAAGCAGAGTCCTGTGACACAGAACAGTATCACTCCTACTGGATATGATGCTACCCAATAAGAATGTAATACTACGCAAGGAGGGACTAGATGAAGGGAAAACCTCACCTAGTAAAAATAATAGCATAAAACCTGGATGAGGCAAATAGAGGCACAATATGGGAGTCAGATCTTGTACTTGAACTCTGAGCATATCAGCAATGCCCCTCACAGAGGGTTCAGTTCCAAGCCTGCCCAGAGGGTAAATGTTGGTCTCTTCTGAAAAGCCCTCTTCTCGCTCCTCTCTCATCCTCTAATCTCATTGTTATACTAGGACATGACTTCCTCCCTCAAATGTTTTGGTTTCCTTCTTGCTTTTTCAAGCACTCCTTTTTCCTCTCTTCTAACTGCTATGCAGAAATCCTCTCTCTCTACTTGTTCTTTCTTCAGTTCAGTTCAGTTGCTCAGTCGTGTCTGACTCTTTGTGACCCCATGAATTGCAGGACACCAGGCCTCCTGTCCATCACCAACTCCCGGAGTTCACTCAGACTCACGTCCATCGAGTCAGTGATGCCATCCAGCCATCTCATCCTCTGCTGTCCCCTTCTCCTCCTGCCCTCAATCCCTCCCAGCATCAGAGTCTTTTCCAATGAGTCAACTCTGCATGAGGTGGCCAAAGTACTGGAGTTGCAGCTTCAGCATTAGTTCTTACAGGACTGATCTCCTTTAGAATGGACTGGTTGGATCTCCTTGCAGTTCAAGGGACTCTCAAGAGTCTTCTCCAACACCACAGTTCAAAACATTGATTTTTCAGCACTCAGCTTTTTCACAGTCCAACTCTCACATCCATACATGACCACTGGAAAAACTATAACCTTGACTAGATGGACCTTTGTTGGCAAAGTAATGTCTCTGCTTTTGAATATGCTGTCTAGGTTGGTCATAACTTTCCTTCCAAGGAGTAAGGGTCTTTTAATTTCAAGACTGCAATCACCATCAGCAGTGATTCTGAAGCCCAACAAAATAAAGTCTGACACTGTTTCCACTGTTTCCCCATCTGTTTCCCGTGAAGTGATGGGACCAGATGCCATGATCTTCGTTTTCTGAATATTGAGCTTTAAGCCAACTTTTTCACTCTCCTCTTTCACTTTCATCAAGAGGCTTTTAGTTCCTCTTCTCTTTCTGCCATAAGGGTGGTGTTATCTGCATATCTGAGGTGATTGATATTTCTCCCAGCAATCTTGATTCCAGCTTGTGTTTCTTCCAGCCCAGTGTTTCTCATGATGTACTCTGCATATAAGTTCAATAAGCAGGGTGACAGTCTTGACATACTCCTTTTCCTATTTGGAACCAGTCTGTTGTTCCATGTCCAGTTCTAACTGTTGCTTCCTGACCTGCATATAGGTTTCCTAAGAAGCAGGTCAGGTGGTCTGTATTCCCATCTCTTGAAGAATTTTCCAGGTTATTGTGATCCACACAATCAAAGGCTTTGGCATAGTCCATTACAATGAGTTCAGCAAATAGCTATTTATCTTTGCTCTACAGCAAGAAGGGTTTAATCTTGAAATTCTGAATGAGTTGATATTTGGGTGTTTGGAGATGGTGGTAATGAGATATTTAAATTCTAAAAAATGGAAGAAAATTTTTTAGAAAAAATATGAATTAAGTTATCCTGATCTGCAAGGGTAAGGCAATGAAGTTGGGGGAAATAAGGTGGATTAAGAAGGTGTTATGGAGGTAGAATATTCATAAACTGGCATTTTATAGAATATAGAAGATGAAATATGAGAACTGATATAAGAGCATTCCAGTATGTCAAGGTTGGTCATTGGTAGTGATGTTAATATTTATGGGGAATTCAGGTCAAGGAATTGGTTTGGGAGGTTGTTGGAAAGATTATGACATGAATTTTCTCAATATAAAAGACCAATTATAGTTGCACCAATCATTACAGAAAAATTTCAAAATAGTGATTAGGCTTTGGAGAATAAATTATGTAAGAGTAATTCCTGTCTCTACCACAGATCAATCATATGTTTTTCATACTTATTTTATCTTTTTTATCTAATTCTAGAATAGAAGATTTTCCATGACCTCATAGAATTTTTCTATTGTTTTATCCCTGGATGTGAAGAATTACAACAATAAAAATTGCATGTTCATAAACTTAACCATGTTTGGGATGCAATTATAGGATAGTTCCCATTTTAAAAAGCTTCCCCATATAGCAAAATATGATTATGTTCCATTAATCTTTGAGGACTATAATACCATCATTCATCTTTATCAACTGAGTTCATTGATTTTGCATCTCTGCAAGATAGGTCAGCATTCTAAAAAATATTTATCAGTGGAAACTAACATCCAGTATGGAATATGTCATATTTCATTTACTGTATTAAACTAAGTTTATATTTTACTATTGTTATTCAGATACTGAAAAGACATAAGACCTCATGATTTCTAATAATTTTTCTGTATATGTGGTTTTGTTTTGTTGTTGATGATAATGATGTTTTTTTTCTTTCCATCTGTCCTGAAAAGAGTGTTCAGTGTCCTGGATTTTTCAATATCACCAAAAATAAATTAGTTTTAAAAAAATCAAACTGATTTAAAAGTCTGATTCTACCCAATGTAATGTGTAAAAAATGTTTCAAAGCCAAACATAATTTCTCCACTTTCTCTCATTATTTTCTACAAAGTATAGCTTCATTTGTAAAAGAGAGGTATTATGTTTTTTTAAGAAAATACATTGTATTCTGAGCCTTGGCAAATCTATGGAAATCAACACTCAGTCAAATGAATAATATGAATCCTAGTTTCAGGACTTGCTTTAGGCAAAATATGTCATATAGGCAATCTTTTCTTGCCTCCCTGGAGACCCAGGTGAGAATCTGACAGAGTAGAAACCAGAAAACACATTACCCTCAAACTGAAATATTGTTTAGGTCCCAGCCATTTCCTATTCACTCTAAGAAAACTAAGACCCACATACTGCGTGACAGTTAATTCCATTCAAATAAATTTGTTGTACAGATCCAGTGGTGAACAAAAGATTAATCTTCAAGTAAAATACCGAGTAAAAGTATATGCATTTTTTTCTACTTGCTGTAATGAATTAAACATTCTGTTTTGAGGTAAAACAAAAGCGTAGCTCCTTTTGAATGTCCTAGAGCTAATTCACTGACATACACTCAAGTTTTTTTTTTTCATCAAACTGATTTATTACAGTCCTTCAGCATGACCAAGAGCCCACTCCAGACTAAATCATTTCACTACTGTCAGAACTAGAATTTACCAAACAGTATTTAAAATGCAAAACAATATTCAGAATGAATCCTTAATGAGTTATTATACTTTTTTTTTGTTTTTTTTTTAGCAGAAACTGTACACTGAAGCAAAGTACTAATGATCTCTTAGGGGTGTTACATGCAATTAATCATAAAGATTTTTCCTAGGAGAATAAATCTAGGTAGGTTTAAATTATAGTATAAATCTTTTATCATGTGCCATGGTAATTAAAATTGTTAAATAAAACACACAAATGTTTCACATACTAAATCTACTTCACATGTAGCTACATAGGTCAATGCTCTCTAAATTTTTATGCTGGCAAATTTTCACTAACCCTGCTGAATTTCCTCTTCTATGCAAAATAATTTTTTATTCTCCAGGGAAAATTACTGTAGTGTATCAAAGGAATTCCTTACCTCCAAATCAAACTTAGGTTAAGCATGGGGTTTAAATTCTCTGCAATTATTTAGTGTGACATTATCAAAATGGTTTAATGAATGTATTTTAATTCTACAATTCGTCTCCTTTTGAATAAATTCTTCTGGTTACTGAAATAAAAATGCTGCTTAATTTGCTTAAGAAATGATTTTCTATTAGGCTTAAGATTTGAAAATACAAACATTTTGAGATTATAGAAATTGTAGACATTTATTTGTGAGAAGGGGATGTTGGGAGAATCAAGAAAGCATAAACTTTGGTTTGAGAACACTTTACTCAATTTTGAATTCTGTTATTACTGGCAATTGATCACCCCAAGTCTCAATGTTCTCATCTGTTAAATGGGACAGTAATACAGATATTTTTTTGCGTGTCCATTTGATTGGCTTGAAAGAGCTGTTCACCTAAAGGAACAAGCACATGCTATTCAATGAATAACAAGTCTTTTTCTGCCAATATATGTACCATGAAAGTTAGACAAGACTTGACTTAGATCCACACTTTTATTTTAGAGAAATATTTCTTCTAACTTCGGGCTTTTCAGTAGGGCTAACATTTTAACTTTGAGTGCTTCATTATTTTTGTTTAGACAAGCTCTAAGTACAAAGTTCTGATGCATTCAATTCCAGACATTTGCGTTGTCTGATTCTGCCCACATGGCCCATGACAAGTCCACTAACCAGATAAATAATTCTAAGCAAATGAACCCAACTATTATTTAATAGTCATCAATTACTATGATAATAAAATCTAAAATTATAAGCTCAATTCTTACAATTCTCTATAATTACTGACAGAAAAAAACAAATGACCCTATGAGTTGACATGTCAGAATTAATATAAGTAACCACATATCTCCAACTTCTCTGACATAAGCAGTCACTAAGTTTAGTTAAGTTATAAATACAAAGGCATGGTGAAATAGCAGAAAAATCATTGAGCAAAAAGGCCAATGCTTTGGTTTTCAACCAATCTTCTAACTACTAGAGTCTAGACATATCATTTAAAATCTTTAATTTGCAATTTCTTTATACAGTAGCAATGACACTACCTACCCTGTCTATCTTATACAATTATTAAGAAGATAAAGCATGAAAGCACTTTTAAAATTCCAAAGTACTAAACAGAAATGAACAACAGTTGATTTCACTGAACTCAATGAAAATTTACCATAAAAAATATGCACATCTGTTTTCACTCTAGAAGAAAGAACAATATAATACTTGGCCTACATGGCGCCCAAACCAGAAAGAACTCTTGTTTTGCCAAAAAGATTTACATAGGAATAAAATGAGTATTTTCTTGTATGCATTGCCAAGTGAATTTATACTTAAGAAAAAACATGTTTAATCACAATAAAAGTAAGAATAAAGCAAAATAAACCTGTTTGAAAAAGAGGGTAAGGTTTGCTACCAAAAACAATGAAGTACAAAAGGAACCAAGAAACCGAAACAAATTTTGCCTTTTGCCAAGGACCAGCTGTGGCTATCAGCGCATCAAATTCTTAAAAAGTACTCACCACTGTTTGCCTTACCAGCAGTGTTTAGGGCTTAGCTACACAGTTTTAGGTATGATAATCCAGACTATTGCACTAATAGCAAAAACAAAGACTTGATGGTGACCAAAAAGAAAACAAGCCTACTCTTTAAAACATGCAAAGCGTTACATCTAACAATGAATTTAAAACAACGTATTCGTCCTCTAAGTGTAGAAGTTCTGTAAATATACTTCTCATACTGAAGAATCACACTGTTAAGGAGAAAAATCACTGACCTGAAATAGCGTCTCTTGTGCCAAAGCCCATGATGCCAAGTCTAGATTTAATACCGTATCTGATTGCAGTTTTGACCTTCACCAGAAATATAATCTTAAATAACCTATCCAGAATTTTCTGATCAGAGCCAATGAGACTGCCATATTGGCCCTCTCTATCTCCTCCAAGAGGAAGAATCTGCATGATAAAACCCTCACCCTTTCTTCTTTGAAAAGATTTTTTTGCCCCAAATAACATTTTATATTTATTTGTTATTGACTTCCTTGCCCCACCCTCCATTGTATAAAAACTTTTCACTTCATATAACCGTTGAGGGCTCACCAGTTGTTAGATGGAATGCCGCCTGGTTCATATAGCATATAATACAGTTAATTAGATCTTCAAATTCACTCAGTTGAATTTTGTTTTTTAGTAGCACTAATAGCTATTCAGAAATAAACTTGATTTACAATCAAGTAAATCGTGGCTCAGTGGGTAAAGAATCCACCTGAAATGAAAGAGACGCAGGAGAAACGGGTTCAATTCCTGGGTCAGGAAGATCCCCGGGAGGAGGGCATGGCAACCCACTCTGGTATTCTTGCCTGGAGAATGCCATGGATCTCTGTCCATGGAGTCAAAGAGTTGGACACGACTGAACAACTAATACATATAGGCTAAATATAATAAAAATAATTGTCCATAATTTAGTTTTTATATAAAAGAAAATTTTAAAAGAGTAGTCTTCCAGTTCCGTTCACTCAGTCATGTCCAACTCTTTGCAACCTCATGGACTGCAGCACTCCATGCTTCCCTGTCCATCATTAACACTCAGAGCTAGCTCAAACCTATAGCCATAGATGCTATCCAACTGATGCCATCCAACCATCTCATCCTCTGTTGTCCCTTTCTCCTTCTGCCTTCATCTTTCCCAGCATCAGGGTCTTTTCCAATGAGTCAGTTCTTCACCTCAGGTGGCCAAAGTATTGGAGTTTCAGCTTCAGCATCTTTCCTTCCAATGAGTATTCAGGACTGATTTCCATCAGGATTGATTGGTTTGATCTTCTTGCTATCCAAGGGAGAATTTTAAAAAAGAGTGGTCTTCAAATGTCTATAATTAAAAGCCAGACGTCAGAGTTCATTTAGGAAATTAAGAAAAGGAAAGAAGCTAAAATCTCCTGAGCATTTGCTATATACCTGGCTCAGTGCTTTGAATTTTATAAACATTTCTTCATTTCATTTAACCCTAATCAAAAACAAAAAAACAAAAACTAAATAAAACAAAACCAAAAAATACTGTACAGTCAGCAAAGATCAGTAGTTATCAGGCTTGTGGTTAGATGGAAGGACGAATAAGCAGAGCACAAAGGATATTTAAGGCAATGAAAACATACTGTGTGATACTATAATAACAGATGTCATTATGTGTGCTCAGTTGCTAATCATGTCCAACTCTTTGCAACCCCACGCACTGTAGCCCGTCAGGCTCCTCTGTCCATGGGATTTTCCAGGCAAGAATACTGGATTGGGTTGCTATTTTCTCCTCCAGGGGATCTTTCTGACCCAGGAATCAAACTCGCGTCTCCTGTATCTCCTGCATTGGCAAGCAGATTCTTTATACATTAGTCCAATATCATAGACTATAAAACAACAAGAGCAAACCCTAAGATAAACTATTGTTGACCAAGAAGAAACACAGAAGGCTACAAATAAGAAAAGAGTGTATTGGGGGATGTGGGGGCAGGGTCTCAGAAACCACACTTTGGAATACAAAGATTCTGGCAAAAACAAGAGTGTACAGGAGAAGAGAAAGAATATTTTATTAAAACAAGTATGAAACATTTAGAACTTATAAGATTCAGCAAACAAATTTTTTACTCTGTGAAAATTCATAACCTTAATAAACTGTACTACTAAAAATGAAAATAGCAATATGATAATTGTTTTCCTGATTTTAGTAGACGTATTTTTAAAGTTTTACCATTAAACCTGATGCTGCCTCCTGATTTGGTATATGTTTGTTCTCTTTCACTTCTCAACTGGGTGTCCAGCAATACGATTCTGACCCTAACTGGCAGGAGTTAGCGTCAGACCCCACAAATTTAAGGCCTTAACTCTCCTCGGAACTGTGCTTGCATGAAATCCCAGCTGCAGTTTTGGAGGGGGTTGCCAGGCAACCTGGACTTTCAACTAACTGACTGCATATTGGATGGTTCCTATAACCCCCTCAGCTTTGATAATTCACCAGAATAACTCAACAAAACTTAGGAGAGTTCTATACTTAAGATTACAGTTTTGTTAAAAAGGATGCTCTTAGGGTGAAGTTCTGGAAGGAAATGAAAAGTCCCCATGCCATCTCCACATGGAGTTAGGGCATGTCACCCTCCAGACACATAAATGGACTTTCCAACCAGGAAGCTTCACTGAGCTTCTAATCAGAGTTTCATAACTTAGGCATCAATGACTAAATCAAGATGACCATGTGACTGAACTCAATCTCCAGCTCCTCTCTGCTTCCTAGAGGTCATACCTCAAAGTCCCCAACACTTTAATCATGTGCTTGGTCTTCTTGGGATCAGACCTCATCCTGAAGCTACCTATGGACCCACCTGAGTCACCTCATTAGCATGACAAAGACACTCCTGTCATTGCAAAGGTTTTTACAGCTCTGTACCAGGAACCTTCAACAAAAGACTAGAGACAGTCTTTGTCTATATACTGTATCGATATACTACAGTGTTAGATCTACTGAATGAAGCTTCTCATATGAACCAATCAAGGTCACAGAAGGAAAACAGAAGGTATACTAAAATTAAGGACTTCCCTGGTGGCTCAGACAGTAAAGAAAGTGAAAGTGGCTTAGTTGTGTCCAACTTGTTGGGATCCCATGGACTATACAGTCCATGGATTTCTCCAGGGGATCTTCCCAACCCAGGAATTGAACCAGGGTCCCCTGCATTGCAGGCAGATTCTTACCAACTGAGCTATCAGGGGAACCCTTGAACGTAAAGAATCCGCCTGCAATGCAGGAGCTGCAGGAGAGAGGGGTTCAATCCCTGGGTTGGGATAATCCCCTAAAGAAGGGAATGGCTAACCACTCCAGTATTCTTGTCTGGAGAATTCCATGGACAGAGGAGCCAGGTGGGCTACAGTCCATGGGGTCACAGTCAGACACAACTAAAATTCCATTCATTTTAGTTTAACAAAGGGAGTATTTTTAAGGTGAGGCTGCAGTATCAAGGAACCTCAAAGGCTATTTAGAAAACTGAAATGATAGCAAGGATAGAAAGGACAAGGAACTGAAACACTGTCCAGAACTTAGAGGGAGAAAGTTAAATAGAAAAGCCAACTTTAGAGTAGCAGTGACTTTTTTCCGAGGCACAAAATTAGTTGCAAACCATGCTTCAGAGAAGGAAACAGGGCCTTAATACTGTGACCTCACTCTCTCTTCCTGAACCCAGCTAGACCTCAGAGCCTGAAACAGTCCTTTGATGAAATCCATACAGGCCAGCCTCTTGGGGCACAGAGCAGAGTGAAGGATGATCTGGAAGAGCAAATGCAATGTGTCCAGCACACCCTGAAGAATGGGTGTTGGCTTTTATATAAAGTTAGCTCAACATCCACGGACAATGATCTTTTGGATTCACATTTGGTCTATTAAAATGGTCAAAGCTGCCTAAAACTGAACCATCCTTAGGTTTCTGGAAAGAAACTCACTTTGTGCATTGCTTTTTCATGTGCTCCTGGATGCTATTAGTTAACTTTAAGGATTTTTGCATCAATATGTGTTTAAAAAAAAAAGGTAGCTTTGCTTATTTCTTATTTTTTTCTGATACCTTCTATTCACATAAATAAGGACACATTAAAGTGTTTCCCAAGCATGAAAATAAACAAACGAAAAGATATAAACACTGGTGTCCACCTTTAGCAATATAAATAACCAAATCTTGGATGTTTTTTAAACTCAAGTTTTCCTTTCCAGCCAATCACCCCTTTATGGGAACTGATAAAGGGAGAGAGAAGGATTCGATAGGAGCTGCGGCTATTTAAAAATCATTCTTCTTATACTTAATTCATAGGATTAAAGCAAGTAGTTCTTTGACTGATCCACGACAGGACCAATGAACACTGCCCTTTATTTCACATTGTCTTTTTCCCAAAGCTTCAGTATTAGAAGAATTGATTGTCCTGGTAAATAAGAAGCTGTATTATAATTTATTAGTTGCTCAGAATTAAATGACTAATGTGTAAAAATCTATCATCACAGCCTCTGGTTCAGTTAAGACCTCTTAACTGGTCTTAAGACTAGTTACCTGTTTTCTTTCACAGAAGGATTTTGATGTTTAAGTCTAGAAATGTAGTGAAAAGTAGGATCTGGCTACCTGCCACTCAAAAGCCAATGAAGAGGCAGGTTGGTGGAAAATTTGCTTTATTTTGGATGCCGGCAATGGAGGGGATGGGAGGACTCTTGTCCAAAAGTTGAACCACTCTTCAGCCACTGGGCAAAGAGCTTTTAAGGATGGAGGGAAGAGGCTACATGCACAGTCAGCTGACTATCATCTTGAAATTGATCATGCGCTGCTCTGATCAGCATCATTTAATTATTATAAATACAGTTAATCTTCAATTCCAGAGTTGATTTGTTCCCATTTCCTTGAAGCCAATTCTCAGAATTGTGGAAGTTGATGTCATGGCTACAGTTTGGTATCATATAGTTAACTTCTTCCACTTGGTGGGAATTTCAGTATATACAAGACCACTCCTAGGTTATGTCTCAGAATACTATCTATAGCCCTTGAGGAAGAACTAAAGGTTCTTAACTACGCTTAATCACTAAACTATTATTAGTCCTAGTGGACTGTTTTCCTTTGTTCCTGCATTTTTTTCAGATCTCTGATTAAACTTATTCTTTGACTAAAGTTTTTCCGCAGACAAAAGGCAGGCTGAGGACATGGACGGCATAAACCATAGGGTTTTGCTCTGTTTCAGAAAGTGAAATTCAGTTTAGTCTGTGGTTTTGGTCATTCTGTGTATGTGTATATGTTCAATCAATTCTGATCGCTAAGATCATATAGAACATAAGTGCATGTGAGCAAACACATACTAGCACACGCACACACATCACACACACACACGCACACACACGCATGCACACTGCATCTGCCTACTGATACTATTAGACCATCTTGTTTCTTTTTTCTTTTCTCTTCAAGACATGCTTGATAGGGAATTGGTAGAAATAATAACTGGCCTGTTCCTCTCTTTGTGAAAGTGACACTATCTCTAATTTTCGCCCCATTGCTAAAAATATGCAGATAGTATGTGTGAATACTTAATTTTCCAAACAGTGCTAAGACAAATTCAAGGAGAGATTTTACTGGCAAGCAGGGTAATTTTATGTTTCTCTCCCCAACCCCAAATTTTAATTGGATGGGTAGATACCTCCTGTATGAACAGTTTGACATTTTCAAAGTGTATTTATACAAATCAGTGGAAGATATTTCTCAGTTGTTCCACTGACTATGCAGTAAATATTTCAAAATAGCAATGCATATTTCAAAAGCTCTTAAGTATTTCTAAAAAATAAGCTTGGTCAGAAATAATTAGGACCATTCAATAAGCAAATGGACAATGACATGTTTTGATACAAAACCAGTTAAAATAGTGCAGCATATTTCTCACCACTGCCATTTGTACATCTTCATTTTCTTTAAACGTACTTGCCCGCCCTTTACTTTGGGATATCGGCAGGAATGTTAAAAAAAAAAATACAACTCGCTTATAGATCAACATCGACTCTCCTAAATGTTCTGAGACTTTTCTTCCAAAAGACACGCACACATTGTGAAAGCCTATGTGCTTAGAATTTACTGTGGTTCAAATGCCGGGCTGTATTTTCTTGGTGTTAGTCAAACACTATGGAAATACTTAATGGTAAAGAGAAACCAAGCATTTCTAGCCAGTCACTTTCAACTGAGATCAATACAGTGTAATGATGATTTAAGATGCTTCTGAGTTTAACTTAAGTAATTTTCCCTTCTTTCCTCTGAGATTGTAAATCTGACTAATTGCTTCACACTCTCTAGAACTGCTTCTTCTTGCTAAGTATAATTACTATGTCTGGATTCTCCTACACCCCAAGTAATTTTATGGAGGGCTTGCCTACTGATCTCATTACACTTCCAACACTGATGCATTGGGCTCCATGCTGTTATTTACCTACTTCAGTATACTTGATAAATTAAATCCAGGCCTTGTTAAATTTACCCTTTTAAGGCACAAATATCACAATTTAATATGGATTAAATTAAACCAATAGGAATTTTGCTTCTTCCACCACAGAGTACACATTAGTTGACTTAGTTTGATCACTAGAATACCAATACCAAAGAAGTAATCAGGCTATTTGTGAAACATATGCATGGGGGAGAAAAAGCATTCTAGAATAATTTTTGAAGTGAAAAAAGTAAAAACGTTCTTCCATGGCTTAATCAGCTCCTAATTACAAAAGTGTAATGCATGGCAGATAAAAAAGCAAGAGCAAGAAGGGTCAGAGTAGTAAAGAATAATTGCTACACAGTACTAACATACAATTATAAAGCCAGTTATTTTGATCATCACAGATTCTGCCCTTTTAGATTCAAATCTAATTTTTTTAAAGTCTATTTTTTCACTCAGACCAGATTATTTCAATCCCATGAAGAAAATCAATCCAAATTGATGAACTTCTCTGTGGCTTTGCTCCTGTGATCACAGCTGGCGGGCCTCCTTGGTGGCTCAGATGGTAAAGAATCTGTCTGCAGTACAGAAGACTTAGGTTCAATCCCTGGGTCCAGAAGATCTCCTGAAGAAGGGAATAGCTACCACGCCAGTATTCTTGCCTGGAGAATTCCATGAACAGAGAAGCCTGGTGGGCCACATTCCACGGGGTCACAAAGAGTCAGACACGACTGAGCAACTAACTTACAGCTGGAGAGAGGGAAAATCTACAGGCTCTTTCACACTAGCACCTCACTTCTTTTAAGTTTGTGAAGGTTATAATTCCCTATGAAGATCTGATCTGATTTTCTTCTCTGAAGAAAACCTCCGAGCACATTCATTTGCATCCACACTGAGACTTCATTCACCTGGAACAGCCAAGAACAAGTGTCCTCATCTTTCTTGCTTGATCTTTGGAACATTTCTCTGCAGAAAAAGTGCTCATCTAGCTGAAGGACACACTCTAGAATATGGAGTGGGAGAGGTTTACATCGGCTCTGAGACATGAGTGTTAACTAAAGCACAGCCCTTTTCAGGGTAAATTACCCTTTCAATCAATGCCTTAGGTCATAGCATGAACATTTCATTTTTTTTTCTACAAAGAATTCTTGGATGCTAACAAAAGTGGACATTTCTGTCTTGGCTTGGTGTCCCTTCACAGGGGAAAATACGCAGAAGATTTTTAAAGGATTTTCATAAATATTAAAAAAAAAATCTACCAGAAAGAGTTCCCTGTCATATGACAGTAGGGGATTCCCTGATAGATGTGAAACCAGACAATAAAGCACTTTGTGTCTATATTAATTTTCTATTACTGAGTAACAAATTACCCCAAAACTTAGTAATTTAAGGGAAAAAAATTATGGATCTTACAGTTTTGGTGGGTCAGGAATTTGGGAGTGTCTCAGCTGAGCAGTCTGACTTTGCTTCTCTCAGGACGATATATTGGCCAGGACTTGCAGAAATATGACTGCTTGACTAGGGATCAAGAATCCTGTTCTGAAATGGCTGACTCATATGAACTGTCATCAGAGGGCCAACTCTTGCACAGCTGTTGGCAGAAACCTCTTTCTGACCTTTGACAAGGTTCCTCAATTACTTGCCGCATGGACCATTCCACCAGCTTGCTTTCTGGTCCTTGTGGCATAGCAGCTGATTTCCCCCAGAGTGAGACATCCAAGAAAGAAAGTGAAGAGAAAATCACAATGCCTTCTGTCTTGGGAGTCACACACCATCATTTCTACCATGCTTCTAGTTTATTAGAAATAAATGTCTAAGTCCAGTCCAGATTCAGGGGAGTAGAGCAAAAGAAGAGAACACCTTTTTGAACATTAGACAGATTTTAAACCACTACAGTGTCCTTCTTACCAACTAATATTTTGGCAGCTGAAACAGTTATTGTACTGTTAGTGGACAGATTTTAAGGTGACTTCCAAGCTCCTATGTTCAGGTTTTCATGCCTTTGTGTAATCCTCTTCCCTGATTGCAGAAACTCTTTTTGCCTCTAACCAATGGAATGCAGGAAAGGTGGTGGAATATATGTGATTACATAAAAGGGTAACATCTGTCTTGCTTAATCCCCCTCTGTATGCTGCTGGCCTTGAAGAAGCAACTGACCCGAATCTTACTGCCATAAAGAAATGAATTTTGCCATAATCAGAGGAATCCTGAAAGCAGACCTTTCTCCAATTAAGCCTTCAGATGAGAATGCAGTCTTAGACAGCATTTTGATCGTAGCCTTGCAGAGGATCGAGCTAACTCATTCCTGAACCTCTGACCCACAGACACTTTGAGATAATGTGTGTTGCTTTAAGCCACTAAGTCTGCGGCAAAGTCTTAAAAGGAAAACTATTCAAGTACTGAAGTCAGGAAACCCAAATCTAGTCTATTTTTTTTCTTTTTCTTTTTTTTTTTTTTTTTTTTTTTTTTAGTGTTTTAAGCCATAGTACCTTGTAGAAACAGGCTTCTCTAGTGGCTCAGTGGTAAAGAATCCATCTGCCAATTCAGGAGATGCAAGTTTGATTCCAAGATCAAGAAGATCCCCTAGAGGAGGGTGTCGGCCAACTCCCCCCAGTATTCTTGCTTGGGAAATCCCATGGAGAGAGGAGTCTGGCAGCTACAGCTCATGCAGTCACAAAAGAGTAGGACATGACTTAGTGACTAAACAACAACAATCTTGTAGAAATAAGCCACTTCAAAACTCAGGGCCTGATTTTCCTCATCTGTTAATAAAAAGGGGTGAATTTAGCAAGATCAAATATGCTCCAACCATTTTATGTCATGAAACATTACATGAGAGTTCAGGAGACAAAACAGCTAAAAGAGAACCCCTCTTATTAATTAGGGAAGGGGCCTTCAAATATCTACCCTCCCACTTTATAACCCAAGAGTTATGAGGAACATATATTGGACATTTTTGGACTGGATCAGTTTTAAACTCTCTGGATTCCTCTAGCTTAATCATGTCATGATATTATGACAGCTTCAAAAGAGAAAGAAAAGCAGTGAAGAATTACATACATTCAGTGACTAAGTGGACAAGAGAAATGCCAGGCATCTAGTATGAAATTTATTTTAACACTAGATAACCCCTTACTACTGCACTCCTAAATATTTCTAGTTCTCTCAAGTTCGGTTCAGTTTAGTCGCTCAGTCGTGTCTGACTCTTTGTGACCCCATGAATTGCAGCATGCCAGACCTCCCAGTCCATCGCCAACTCCTGGAGTTCACTCAAACTCACATCCGTCGAGTTGGTGATGCCATCCAGCCATCTCATCCTTTGTGGTCCCCTTCTCCTCCTATCCCCAGTCCTTTCCAGCATCAGAGTCTTTTCCAATGAGTCAGCTCTTCACATGAGGTGGACAAAGTACTGGAGTTTCAGCTTTAGCATCATTCTTTCCAAAGAACACCCAGGACTGATCTCCTTTAGAATGGACTGGTTGGATCTCCTTGCAGTCCAAGGGACTCTCAAGAGTCTTCTCCAACACCACAGTTCAAAAGCATCAATTCTGCGGTGCTCAGCTTTCTTCAGAGGCCAACTCTCACATCCATACACGACTACTGGAAAAACCACAGCCTTGACTAGATGGACCTTTGCTGGCAAAGTAATGTCTCTGCTTTTGAATACGCTATCTAGGTTGGTCATAACTTTCCTTCCAAGGAGTAAGCATCTTTTAATTTCATGGCTGCAATCAGCAGTGATTTTGGAGCCCAAAAAAATAAAGTCTGACACAGTTTCCACTGTTTCCCCATCTATTTGCCATGAAGTGATGGGGCCAGATGCCATGATTTTCGTTTTCTGAATGTTGAGCTGTAAACCAACTTTTTCACTCTCCTCTTTCACTTTCATCAAGAGGCTTTTAGTTCCTCTTCACTTTCTGCCATAAGGGTGGTGTCATCTGCATATCTGAGGTTCTTGATATTTCTCCCGGCAATCTTGATTTCAGCTTGTGCTTCCCCTAGCACAGCATTTCTCATGATGTACTCTGCATAGAAGTTAAATAAGCAGGGTGACAATATACTGCCTTGACGTACTCCTCTTCATATTTGGTCATAGCAAACACCCTCTTCCAACAATACAAGAGAAGACTCTACACATGGACATCACCAGATGGTCAACGCCGAAATCAGACTGATTATATTCTTTGCAGCCAAAGATGGAGAAGCTCTATACAGTCAGCAAAAACAAGACCGGGAGCTGATTGTGGCTCAGATCATAAGCTCCTTACTGCCAAATTCAGACTTAAATTGAAGAAAGTAGGGAAAACCACTAGACCATTCAGGTATGACCTAAATCAAATCCCTTATGATTATACAGTGGAAGTGAGAAATAGGTTTAAGGGACTAGATCTGATAGATAGAGTGCCTGATGCACTATCGACAGAGGTTTGTGACACTGTACAGGAGACAGGGATCAAGACCATCCCCGTGGAAAAGAAATGCAAAAAAGCAAAATGGCTGTCTGGGGAGGCCTTACAAATAGCTGTGAAAAGAAGAGAAGCAAAAAGCAAGGGGTAAAATGAAAAATATAAGCATCTGAATGCAGAGTTCCAAAGAATAGCAAGAAAAAATAAGAAAGCCTTCTTCAGCAATCAGTGCAAAAGAAATAGAGGAAAAGAACAGAATGGGAAAGACTAGAGATCTCTTCAAGAAAATTAGAGATACCAAGGGAACATTTCATGCAAAGATGGGCTCGATAAAGGACAGAAATGGTATGGACCTAACAGAAGCAGAAGATATTAAGAAGAGGTAGCAAGAATACACAGAAAAATTGTACAAAAATGATCACAACCAAGATAATCATGATGGTGTGATCACTTCCTTAGAGCCAGACATCCTGGAATGTGGAGTCAACTGGGCCTTAGAAAGCATCACTAAGAACAAAGCTAGTGGAGGTCATGGAATTCCAGTTGAGCTGTTTCAAATCCTGAAAGATGATGCTGTGAAAGTACTGCAACTCAATATGTCAGCAAATTTGGAAAACTCAGCAGTGGCCACAGGACTGGAAAATGTCAGTTTTCATTCCAATTCCAAAGAAAGGCAATGCCAAAGAATGCTCAAACTACTGCACAATTGCACTCAACTCACATGCTAGTAAAGTCATGCTCAAAATTCTCCAAGCCAGGCTTCAGCAATATTTGAACCATGAACTTCCTGATGTTCAAGCTGGTTTTAGAAAAGGCAGAGAAATCAGAGATCAAATTGCCAACATCCGCTGGATCATGGAAAAAGCAAGAGAGTTCCAGAAAAACATCTATTTCTGCCTTATTGACTATGCCAAAGCCTTTGACTGTGTGGGTCACAATAAACTGTGGAAAATTCTGAGAGAGATGGGAATACCTGACAACCTGACCTGCTTCTTGAGAAACCTATATGCAGGTCAGGAAGCAACAGTCAGAACTGGACATGGAACAACAGACTGTTTCTCTCAAATAGGTAGCAAAAATATGGGAGTTTAAAGTCATTGTCTTTCATGATTTTAAATTACAAATAAAATATATTTCAAATGAGATGTATTTTATTTTCTTTTAAAAACAAGCTAATCACAAATCCATGCAAACTCAGTGGCAAGACATCAGCCAGGGGTATGTGTGTGTGTGTTGTTTTGTGAGCAGGATTGATAACACAGTTGCTAAATTTCACCTTTGAACCCAGTTCTTCTTTCCCTGTATCGACCTCCTTTGCCCAGGGAGTTTGCAGTTCTTCTAAAAGTGTTGTATATTCGCCTGCCCCTTACATTTGAGTTTGACCATGTAACTTGCTTTGTGCTATGCTCAGTCACTTCAGTCAGGTTGACTCTGTGACACTATGGACTACAGCTAGCCAGACTCCTCTGTCCATGAGCTTCTCCAGGCAAGAATCCTGGAGTGAGCTGCCATGCCCTCCTCCAGAGGATCTTCCTGATCCAAGGACTGAACCCACACCTCCTTCGTCTCCATCATTGCAGGAGGATTCTTTACCACTGAGCCATCAGGGAAGCCCTGTAACTGGCTTTACCTAATGCCATATGAGCAGAAGAGAAAGTATGCCAGTTCCAAGACTAGACTAAGATATCTCATGTCTTTTCTCCTCTGTTGTGTCTCTGCCAATTCCATGTGAAAACCGTACTCTAACTAGCCAATAGTTCCAAGAGGACTGAAAGATATGTGAGCAGAGCCACCTCCAGACAACCTACAAATCAGTGTTTAGAAGCAAAATTACTCAGGCTGTCTCAGCATGAAAAAAAACACACACACACATACTCACCTGAGCCAGCCTAAATCAACCCACAGACCTTTGCAAATAATTGATGGCTGTTTTATGTTATCAAGTATTAGGGTATTTTGTTACATAGCATTATTGGGGTGTACACTGGGCAAAGGTGTCACAAGAAAGTCTGTTTCTCTCAGATAGCTTCTCAAAATATACTATACACATGCCCTTGCAAGTGCTAATTTAAACCTCTAATAGCTTTACCAATGAAAGTGTCTAGCTGCCTAACTGGTGACTATACCAAAGAAGGAAGTGTTGGTAAAATTGTCCTGTAATGGAAAAATGTCAATATTTAAAACTATGAAAGGCCAAAGAAAATACAAAATTGTTATTACAAATACATAGAATCAATCATCAGTAAGATATTCTAAATAGATGTTATTAGTTGAACAAAAACATTGCTGAAAATTGAATAGGGTTTAGAATATGAAGTTTGTTGTTTGATGCATACACATTTATCATTGTTAGGCTTTCTTGGTGGATTAATCCTTTTATCAGGCAAAGTTCCTGTCTGTCTCTGGTAATTTTCATTGTTCTTAAATCTATTTTATTTGATATTAATATTGGTACTCTTGCCTTCTTCTGATTAATGTTTGCATGATGTATTTTTCTCCCATTGTCTTCTTTTCAATTTACCTATCTCATTGTTTGAAATGAATTTCTTATAGACAAAATATAGTTAATTTTTTATTTACTCTGTCAGATTATGTTTTTTAATGTATATTTAGACCATTTATATTTAGTGACATTACTGAGAAATTAGGATTTATTCTTCCATTTTGTTTTATTTTTTAATTTTCTATTTATTTTCTCTCATCTTTTGCCTGCCTTCCTGTGTCTTCAGTTCAGTCACTCATTCTTGTCTCTTTGTGACCCCACGGACTGCAGCATACCAGGCTTCCCTGTCCATCACCAACTCCCAGAGCTTGCTCAAACTCATGTCCATCGAGTCAGTGATGCCATCCAACCATCTCATGCTCTGTTGTTCCCCTCTCCTCCTGCTTTCAATCTTGCCCAGCTTCAGGGTCTTTTCCAATGAGTCAGTTCTTCGCATCAGGTGGCCTAAGTATTGGAGTTTCAGGTTCAGCATCAGTCCTTACAATGAATATTCAGGACCAGTTTCCTTTAGGATTGACTGGTTTGATCTCCTTGCAGTCTAAGGGACTTTCAAGAGTTTTTCCAGCACCACGGTTCAAAAGCATCAGTTCTTTGGTGCTCAGTTTTCTTTATAGTCCAACTCTCACATCCATACATGACTACTGGAAAAACCATAGCTTTGACTAGACGGACCTTTGTCTGCAAAGTAATGTCTTTGCTTTTTAATATGCTGTCTAGGTTTGTCATAGCTTTTCTTCCATAAATATTTTAGAATTTCATTTTGACATATCTATAGTGTTTTTTAATGTATCTGCCACATTATTTTTAACAGCTGCATAGAATTCCATTGTATGGATGTACCATAATTTATTTAATAAACTCCTGGTTCCTTTATTCTTCACAAGTGTAGCCTCTTTGAATTGATCTCATACCTGTAACTCTAGACTTTTGTCAACTTTGATACTATAATCAAGAAGTTTCTCTTGTAAAATAGTATTTACAGCTTATTTTTACCAATAAGAGTGGTGATATTATTGAAAAAGTTACAACATCCTTGGGCCTCATTTTCTCATGTGCAACATAACATGGATAAATACACTTGTATTTTCTCAAGCTATGCTGGTTGTAAAAATAAAAATAAAATTGTATTAATAGCATACAGACTGTTTTGCCTCTGACAGCAGCCTATATAATGGGACTTCTGAAATATTCTCTACACATATTTTTCTCAATGGCCCTGAGCATGTCTCTTGTGTCCTTTCACACAGCTCTTTCTGCAATAATGTGGCAAAAACTATTTTTATCTTGTTTTTTAGCTCAGGTTTCCTGAATTAATGTGACACATATATCTGATGCCCATTGGGCCATTTGAAGGAGTCATTACTGCTAGTGCAATTTCTCCTAAAGAGGTTTTTCTGTGCAATGTTATCACACTGTGTTGGAGATTTTTTTTTGGTATTAGAAATAGAATTACTATGTTCTGGTTGAGGAGTTGGTTTTATGTTTTTCAAGGATGTCTAGGGAGTACAAAATTCAGTGGACAGTTTTTTGTTACCCAGGTGACTTTTTAAGTATAGACCTCAAAAAGTTTATGCTTCACTAATTAATTACTTTAACTATCATTTTTTCTACATCATAAGCAATGTGTTACATGGTCACAATTAAAATTTCCATACCATTGGTTTTATTCAATATAGCAGGCCTATGAGAATCAGATACATAATTGGCCAAATCGGTTGATTAAGTCAGCAATTATCAGCTAAGAAATTTTGAAAATATTGACTCACTTAAGTAGCAACGAATTCAATGGCCTTGCAATACAGTTTGACTATATCATCAAAAAAGCAGCAGATGCATTATAACATTTCCTTTAAATTGGTGAGAAGTCAGTATTCAAGCCATTAAATAATGGTTTAATAATTCAAACTATTCTAATTCAAAATTCTTCAGCTTTAGGGCATTGAATTGATTCTTCTAACAGTGTAAAAGATTTTTTCCAGGTAATTTTCTATTCCATTACCATATGTGATACACAAGAGTACAGCTACACATCAAGTCAGGCTTTGGGCTGATATGTTTTTTCACCGAGTATTTATAGAGCATATTATCCCATGTTGCAAGGCCCAGTACGTCATGCAGATCTTTTCAACTTTATCATTATGACTTCCCTGAAAGAGCATATCCATTTTAAGAAGGGGAAAACCTAAGCAAATGGTGACCTTTTGACCCAGAGGATCAGCACACAAAGGTAGACTTCTTAACCAAGCACTCCATTGTGCCATGCATTTCTCAGACAGCCTGGTCAGATTGTCTTCACTGCTTCTGTCTGAAAGAACAAGGAGTCTCCTAAAAGCTTATATTTTATGGCAATTTATGGCAACCCACTCCAGTACTCTTGTCTAGAAAATTCCATGGATGGAGGAGCCTAGTGGGCTACAGTTTGTGAGGTCACAAAGAGTCAGACACAACTGAGCAAATTACGACTTATGACATTAACATAATGCCCGGCAGGAAGAAAAGGCAGCTTTGTGGTGACATACCTAAGTATTGATTGGTTTAAAAAATAGCCATACAATGTGTAAGTGACATGTCACCCTAGACATCATTCAGACCTTCTTAAAATAGTTACACGTGTCAGCTCCAGTCTGCAGTCAGACAGCCTGGTTTAAAATTCTGCCTTAGCAAATTATTAGGTGTTTGAACTTAGGCAAGTTCCTTATTTATTAGACCTCAGTTTCATCACCTGTAAAATGGGGATAGTTTTTGTATTTGTTTGTTTGTGTTCGTTTATTTTGGTATCAGTATTTTACATACTAAGTCTTCCTTGGAAATCTGATGATTGCTACCTGAATTCATATTTGTGAGGTATGTAGGTGTAGGGGTGAACTTCAAAATGGGGTAAAAAGACAGAGAACTGAGTTTTTCATTGAGGGAAACTCAAATGTCAGCCTCTGTCTTACTTCTTGGGCTTATTTCCCAAGAAAGAAATCCTCTGATTTCCTGCCTGGGAGGATATAAATCTAGTTCTCAGAATTTGAGGAGTGCAGTAGTGAGAGAGTCATTTCCTAGGCAGGTTGATAAGAAGAGGGGTCTGGAATTCTCAAGGAGGAAGAGGACAAACTTTTTTTTTCCCTCTACTTTCCTTAGGATTATATAACAATAATGTATCCTGCCTGAGGACAGTCTCTGGATTAAACCTTCTGGCTAATCCTGTTATCTTAAAATGTAAATTATGGGAGTAGGTCTGGTGAGGTCTTTACAACCTCCAGACATTCTTTGGATTCATTGGAGAGTATATAACTCCATTGCTAACACTAGCAAGTGGGTACTCTTTCTACCCCCTTTTAATGTCTATGTCAGAAGATTTCTCTATTTCTTATACTTTAATAAAACTTTATTACACAAAGCTCTGAGCAATCAAGCCTCATCTCTGGCCCTGGATTGAATTATTTTCCTCCAGAGGCCAAGAATCCCAGCATCTTTGTGTGGTTCAGCAACAATCTTTCAGTATGTGAAGGAATCCCCTGATAAGCAGTTCACCAAGTCAGAATCAGTCCCCTTCTTCCTCACAATCAGCTTTGCCAACCTCTATAGAAAGTCAAATCTAGTTTTGATACTAACTCTCACATATTTGAGAAATTACTAAATAAGACAATTTACATGAAGAGTTTAGTAGAATTGTTAGCCCTCGGTTGGGGCACAGTAAATGTCAAATATTATTGTTATTATATCTATAAGCTGATATACTATCAGATAAGCTGATATACTATCAGATTTGCTGCTATACTTGCACAATAATTGCACCAGAATATATAGTCAAAGATTCCTTGAGGAAGGAGGAAAAGAGAAAAATAAAAATATTCTAGTGCTAAAAGTTATGCAGGATCTCTTGTTTTATTTCTTTGGGTATTGATGTTACACACATATGATACTCAAGAGTCCACATCATCTGTAAAGGAATACTAAACAGTCGTTCCATCTTTATAAATAGACTGGTAATTCTAGAAAGAGAGTCTGTATAACAAATACTAAAGGAAGATTTAGAAACAAACATTTAAATCTTCATTCTCAAGTTAACATTTTCTAGAAGTACATTTTTTTTTGTTTTAGTCTTTAAAATAGAATGTACCTCACTTAATGAGCTTTATTTCCACCTCTCTACATATAATTATATTTGCTTACTGAGATACCTCTTGGGTTTGAGAAATAAAACATATGTACACTGCTTTCCAGAGTTCAAAACCACATTGTCTCTTTTAATTAACACCCATGTCTCCCACACTGGTATTCTTGCCTGGAGAATTCCATGGACAGAGGAGCTTGATGGGCTACAGTCCATGGGGTCGCAGAGTCAGACATGACTGAGCAACTAACACACATCTCTCCAGCAGAGGGAGCAAACAAGTTTTTGCATTTTCATTTCTACCAAATAGAACTTCTGTGAATTCCAGTGTGTTATTGGATAAAAATCTGTTGAATAAGAGATTATATTGAAGAACAAATTTGTAATGAAAATGTATTCAAGTAATCTCCATAGCATATATTAAATGTTCATATAATATTCACATGTACAGGTCTAAGATTTCATTTTTCTACAAGCACTGTATCTGAGAATTTAATTCAAAATATTATCCAAAGAAAAAATATTTTTAAGCTCTTGAAATACTGAAGTATATATAGTGAATTTTTAACAATAACCTGTTCTAGAGTTTTTTGATTGTGTGTGTGTGTTTTTTTGGAAAACTAGAAGAACAAATATGCCAAATAAACAACACAAAAAATGTTATACATTCTGACATAAACTGTTTGTAAGTTAATTGTGTGATATTAAATTCACATTGGAATATCATGATCTTACTAGTTAGGCTTCAAAATCACAATTGTTAGGTTATGATTTATCAGTGTTAATATCAAATCATTTGAACAATTTTAATGACTTAAATTTTTATTTGATAAAATAAAAGTTATTTAGTGAGCTTTAAGAATCCTATCTTATCTAATTTTTCTTTCATAAGCTTATAAATAATAAATTAAGTTCAGTTCAGTAGATCAGTTGTGTGTGATCTTTTGCGACCCCGTGGACTGCAGCACACCAGGCTTCCCTGTCCATCACCAACTCCCAGAGCCTACTCAAATTCATGTCCATTGCGTTGGTGATGCCATCCAACCATTTCATCCTCTGTGGGTCTCCTTTTCCTCCTACCTTCAATCTTTCCCAGTATCAGAGTTTTTTCCAATGAGTAGTTCTTCACATCAGGTGGCCAAAGTACTGGAGTTTCAGCTTCAGCATCAGTCCTTCTGGTGAATATTCAGTACTGATTTCCTTTAAGATTGACTGGTTTGATCTCCCTGCAGTCCAAGGGACTCTCAAGCGTCTTCTCCAATACCACAGTTCAAAAGTATCAATTCTTTAGTGCTCAGCTTTCTTTGTAGTCCAACTCTCACATCCATACATGACTACTGGAAAAACCATAGCTTTGACTAGATGGACCTTGGTTGGCAAAGTAATGTCTTTGCTTTTGAATATGCTGTCTAGGTTGGTCATAGTTTTTCTTCCAAGGAGCAAGCATCTTTTAATTTCATGGCTGCAGTTACCATCTGCAGTGATTTTGGAGCCCCTCAAAAATAGCCCCTCACTGTTTCCACTGTTTCCCCATCTATTTCCCATGAAGTGATGGAACCAGATGCCATGATCTTCGTTTTCTGAATGTTGAGCTTTAAACCAACTTTTTCACTCTCCTCTTTCACTTTTATCAAAAGGCTGTTTAGTTCTTCTCTACTTTCTGCCATAAGGATGGTGTCATCTACATATCTGAGGTTATTAATATTTCCTCTGCCAACCTTGATTCCAGCTTGTGCTTCATCCAACCCAGCATTTCTCATGATGTACTCTGCATATAAGTTCAATAAGCAGGGTGACAATATACAGCCTTGACATACTCCTTTTCCTATTTGGAACCAGTCTGTTTTTCCATGTCCAGTTCTAACTGTTGCTTCTTGACCTGAATACACATTTCTCAGGAGGCAGGTCAGATGGTCTGGTATTCCCATTTCTTGAAGAATTTTCCACAGTTTGTTGTGATCCACAAAGTCAAATGCTTTGGCATAGTCAATAAAACAAAAGTAGATTTTTTTTCTGGAACTGTCTTGCTCTTTTTGATGATCCAGTGGATTTTGGCAATTTGATCTCTGGTTCCTCTGCCTTTTCTAAATACAGCTTGAATCGTGGCTTGGAGAATTTTGAGCATGACTTTGCTAGTGTGTGAGATGAGTGCAATTGTGTGGTAGTTTGAACATTCTTTGGCATTATCTTTCTTTGGGATTGGAATGAAAACTGACCTTTTCCAGTCCTGTGGCCACTGCTGAGTTTTCCAGATTTTCTGGGTTATTCATTCTGGGTGATCCTAATAAGACTCAAAATTTTATTATAGACTTTAAGCAAAGAGAACATTTTTTATGTGTACCTACTGCATTTAGCATTTACAACTTCTTAATATGTATCCTGGAACTAAGAGTGATATGTTCGATTTCTTGGGTCAACTGATCCAAGTATTTTATATTTTTTTTAATTTATTTTTTGCTGTAAATTAATTGTAATTTAATTTTATATATTTTTAATTTTATAATAAATCATTTTAAGGACAATCTTCAAATTTGACTTTGTTTCTGTTATGATATGGAGGCACTTGGAGACCTTAAGAAAGTTACCTACCATTGGTAAGTATGTTTAATCATAGCAACTTAGATGCAAACAGCCTGAAACACTGGTAGTACTTCTGACTTCAATTTTAATTATGAGAATGGGGGAGAAGTTCACATAACCCTAGTTAAATATTCCAGTCTGACACTATCCCTTAACATGACAGAATGTACTTGTTAGGATAGAAAATGGTCACCTTCAGTGAAAAAGCTAACCAGCACTGATTTATCAGGACCCTAGTTCCTGACTATTCCTCAGAGAGCACATCCATTTTTTTGTTTCACTACATGTGAAAGAGAATGCCTTCTTCTCCAATCTTAATAACCTATAAGAATCTGGTGATGACTTCAATGATTTTATTGTTAAGCCTCTAGCCTTGCCACTGCTATCTCCAAAGTCTTGGAGAAAATATACAAGGCAAAGAAATGATTTTTTTTCTCAGTAGGTTTACCCGTATGCCTCCTGTCCAAACTAAAACTCTCTCTCCTTCACCAACATGTTAAAACATCACCAAATAACCTTGCTTCTACCTCCAAATGTCTCCTGAATCTGCCTGCTGACTGCTCCTTTCCTACTGCATTATGCTTGCCTGGGGTACTATATCTTAAGCTTGGGCTAAACGGCCTCCAGACCTGTTCATTCCAGGTCATTCTGCATGCTGCAGCCAAATTCATTTCATTAAGATGCAAATCCTATTATGTTAAGTCCCTTTTCAGTCCCAGTTTCTATTTGCCCTCACTATGAAGTCTAAACTTCTTCAGTAGCTTATGAGAATGTTAACAATTTGAACTTGCTTAACTTTCCAGTTCTTTCTGGAACTTTGTTCCATTGCTTCATGTCCTAAGCAAAATAATACTTTATTTCAATCTAGGTCTTCTTTTTACTTTTATCAACATTTTCTCTAAGTCAAGGTTTCTGAAACTTGGCACTTCTGACATTTGGGTTGGCGTGGCTGTTGTGGGAACAGTTCTGTGCATTGTAGGGTTTCTTACCAGCATCATCGGCCTCTACCCACTGGATGACAGCAGTCCCCAGTCCCCAGTCAACCAAAAATGTCTCCAGATCTTGTTAAATATATCTGTCAAATATCCTAGAAGCCAACACCATCTCCTCTTGAGAATCATCACCCTAGTGAACTAACTCAATCCGTGATTTTATATATCAAATATGGCAGAATTTCACAAGATAGATTTCTTTCCTCCCTCCTATTCCCTCCGTCTCCTGCGTCTCCCGTTCTATCTCTCCCTTTCCCCATCTCGCTTTCCCTCTCCCCTCCCCCTCCTTCACCCTCTTTTTCTCTCATGGCAATCCAGCGGTAAAGCTGACCAACTCCAATATTGTTGGGAATCCGGCTTTGTTTTTTTGTTTGTTTGTTTGTTTGTTTTTTGACTTCATCAAATTAAGAGTACATTCCTCATCCACAAGACTTAAGACAATTCACTACCATTGTGTTCACATTCTAACCAACAAGAAGAATCAAACCAAAAATATGAGCGTTCTTTCCTCTGTGTGTGTGCTCAGTCACTTAGTCATGTCCGACTCTGCAACCTTATGGACTGTAACCCTCAAGCGTCCTCTGAACATGGCAAGAATACTGGGATGGGTTGCCATTTCCTTCTCCAGGGGATCTTCCCAACCCAGAGATTGAACCCGCATCTCCTGCTTTAGCAGGCAGAATCTTTACCGCTGAACCACCTGCATATATCACCTCTAGTAGCTTCAAAGAAGGCTAGAAAATGTAAAAGTTGAATTTCCATTGCAAAAATAATAATATTAATAATATATAAATAAATGAAAAAATAAAGTGGGAAGAATGCATATCAGGAAGCAACCAGCAGTTTTTGCTAAAACCTGCCTCCTTGATCGCCAAAATAACAGATGTTCACCTTTCTTTTCTTAAAATAATACATTCACATTTTTGCCCAAAGAAAACAACCACAAAAATTTCAGCCAGTTCCTGCACCCATATCAAAGTTCAGGCTCTCTGAGAGACAGCTTTCTCCGTAATCTCCATATGATGCTTCTCTTGATCAGGAAACAATAAAGTAAAAGAAAAGTATGAGGAAATTCTGAAGTAAAAGAAAAGTAACTTCTGTAACCATGAAGTCAAATAAAAGTAACATGCCCCCCAGCACTATATACACACAGATGCTTACAAACTCAACACTTGATCATATCATAAGAACAAGAGAATGGGAATTTTTTTTTTTTAATGATTTAAGAACAACTTTCCTCCAAGGAAGAAGAGGAACTGTACCGTTATCTCCGGTTCCCAGAAATTAGCTCGTGCTAGACAGAAACTGGGAAGACTTCTGCCCAGACAGGGGCTCAGTCTCTAAGTCAGTTCCATCTGGCACCCCGTGGTTCCTGTACCCCTAATTCTGCTTCCAGAAATTTCATCTGACTTTTAATTCTCTATGGCCACATCAAAGCGGGAAAGAAACGGAAGTTGTCCTTCCTAGGAGCTACCCTTCTACAGCCAGGTTCCTGTTGGGGTTCTGAGAGCTTCTGTAGAGCTGAAGTAATCACAGGCTTTTCTAGGTCAGCCTTATGGCTTCTTTGATTATAGTAAATTTCTGGCACTAGTCACCATTAGAAAGATTTCTAGTTTTCAGTCTGAAGACTTTTACTTCCTGGCCTCTTACCCTTCCGGTCTCCCTCTTCTCTCAGCTTAATTGTGGCTTCCTTTAGAATTTGAAAGGACGGGCTTTAGAAAGAAGGCAATCTCTATAATCTGATCTTTGTTGTTAACAGACAAAAATATATAACAGGAGAAAATCCTGGGGTCACAGTCTTATTTCCTACTGAAGCTACCTCCTCAGAGCTACCCTTTATAACTGCCTCAATTTGGGGTAAGATGTAGTGGGGTTTTTCAACTCTGCAGTGTACAAATTACTAGACCCTCATTCAACACAGATCACAAGATTCTTGTGGCTATTTTTCCTGTCTTCATCACCATGTAACACTGAGTAGGACTCTTAGCAAGTGTCCAGTAGCTGTTTTTCAGTGAACTTTAAAAGCTGACTAACTACACAAAGCCTGTGAGAAGGGCCAAATAGGAGGCAGGCTTAGTGAAGCATCTCTAAGGGAGAGATCACTGTGGCTGTAATTCTATAAAAATCCTATGAAAGTGTAGGTTTTATGGAGAAATTTCTACTCTACATCTTTCTTGTCACTTAATTTTGAAATCAGTCCTGTGAGATGGATAACACATTGCCAGTTTACAAATGACAAAAGTCAAATTTTAAAGTTTCCTTCTGTTAAAAAAATCATTCAACTGATAACAATTTAATGATCTTATTGGCTTTATTCAGTGATTCATGAATCAGACAGTATCCAATGTAAAAAAAGAAATTAACTCTAAGGAGTTATACAAAGTAAAGGACTTTAAAGGCAGAGGGAGCTAGAATAAGGAAGCTATATTTGGTAGAAAAAGTGGGTTGATTCTTGCAAGCTTACTTTCCTTTAGGAGATGGCAGGGTTCTACCAAGCAGAAGACCTAACTAGTGCCACTAAGGTGATTCCTGATTGATGGGCTTAAGATTCCATTTCTGGAAGATCAGAAATTATAAAGTTAAGTCTTGGTTTGGTGGCATGGGCTTAGCATAAGTGACTCCATTTTGGTCCTATTGTTCTCACTGTTGCATAGTTAGGAAGAGGTGGAGCTTGGATTCAAACCCACTAGTTCCAAATTTCAAAATCTTTGCTTTTCTCATTCTCTAGAACACTTAGGGAAGAGTATTCTAAACAGAGAGACAAGCCACCAGCACATAGCACCAAAGGAAAAAAAGAAGAATAGAAAAATTTAGGTATATATCAGCCTATATATCAGTCTGGATGGGAGGAAAGTGATTTTGCAGTGAGAAGAAACTAATCACAGATTAAATTGAAGAGACCATAACATCAAAAGGTATTTTGAGCATCTGATAACTAAATCTCTTTGAATGAGCCTTCATTTTGCTGAATTCAGTACAAAAAAAGTTGTCCTGTAACAAGCCTTCATTTTATGGAGAGGTATTTTAATGCTCACCTTCTCTCTTTTATAAGTATTGTTTGACTATGTGGAATAATGACATGCTATAGTTTTTACAGTTTTAAAGAAAAAAGTTGAAATTTTCTCTTTTAGAAATATAATTCATGTTGTTTAATATCTATTTCCTTTATCATATTGGACCCTGTCACAAATAACAAGTGACTAAATAATGTTTTTCATTGAAAAGTAACTTTATTCTTACAGAATGAAATGATGTTTTTCTTTTCCTCTGAATGCTTTTATCTAATAAAGGAAATACAAAAGATGCACAAATAAGTTGATTATCTTGGTACCCATTTTAGCAAGCTGGTTTCATTATCAGGAAAGTCATTATCATAGAGGAGTTTCAAAAGAAAAATTAGGGCATTTGCAGGTCACTTAATTAGATAAATGGATCTTGGTAATTAGACATTTTTGGAAAGATAATGCATTTGTCAGACATATTTAGGCAAGTTTATTTAATAAATATCCCCGGGAGATGTTAGTCCCTCTTGTATTTAACCATGATGGGTTTCTATACATATCCTGAGGATATTAGGGAATTTCCTGTTCTGTTAATGGGTTGCTCCAAATTTTCTCTTTGTTTCAGAAATGACAGAGATCTCATCCCACCCTTAAATGACTATTTAAAGAATACTGACTAGAGTAGGTGATTAGCGACAGGAAATAGTTTGTGTAATTGAAATTTATCTTGGGCCAAAGGAGACAGAGAAGGGAGAGTGGGAAGGTTGCAAGGTCTAATAGTTTCTTACTTGTTATTGGCTATTAAAGACTGAAGAGGGATATGTTTGCTCTTAAATCAGTGCTATTATATTCCTCAATTGAATCTCCCTTTTAACTTAAAGAGTTTTTTGTACTAGCTCATGTAGGCCAGGAAATTTCATCATACATTCAAAGTGAACCAGTCACCATGAATCAGTTAAAGTCCTGGAATTTATAAAATAGAGTGCACTGATATTATCATCGGTCAACCAATAGCCCATAAACAATTGTGGCACTTTTTGGAGGAACATCAATTGTCTAAAAAATATATAAAACAAACAAATGCATTTTGGTTTTTGTATCTATATATTTATAAGTCAAATTACAAAGCTAAATTTTGACTACTATAGTGATAATAAAGAATTTGTATGTTCTAAAAATGGAAAGTAAAAGAAATTGATAAGGTTTATTATAAGTGTGGGTGGTTGCTTTGTTGAGACTAAATTGAGGTCCAAGCAAATAAAATCAAATTCAGAATAAGATAATGTATTCAAAATTACTTGAACTAGTTTAAAGCCTTCAGAAATGTGAATTAAATGTCTTAAATCTTGTTAAGGTTTGAACAGGCACATATAAATAGATGAAATAATATATTTGAGGAACTGTCATTACTTTTGTTTCTTAAATTCAATAAGATTGATCTTTCAATGATCATTCTGCTAAGACGAGAGGTAGAACACAAAATTTCTCGAGCAATTGAAGTAATAAAAAGAGCAATTCAAAGGTTTTTCTTATGTGCTCCCATTGAGATAATCTGAAAGGAAAGTACACGCTAAAAGGACTCGAGATAGGATTCTCCCAGCAAAATGCAGAAATGGAGGTTGGCAGAGTGCTGACAGCCTGGAGTAATAGAAAAAGTAGAAGCTCAGGCTTGTGTCAGACCTTTTTAAATCTACCTCCCCATATACAGGCCATGACTTTGGTGAATAATTTAATTTTTCACAGCCTCAATTTCTTAATCTCTGAAGTAATGATAATGTCTCAAGAGAGATAATGAGACAAAAACCTGAACAAATTTGTATTAAAGTGCTTAACACAGTTTCTGACACACAATAGACATTAAAATATATATATATATATATATGTATGTATGATATTCCTTTTAACAAACAAATGAAACAGGAAGAACTTGTTGCTATAATACAATTGGAAAACTACAAAGCTGAAGTGACATTGTGGCCCACAGAGAACAAAATTATTATTTGTCCTCTTTGTTAGTAATAAAAGTGAATACATTTAAACTCAAGGTTTATTTCTATATAGTGGGAGCTCATTCTCTGGTTATCAGGTTAATATTACATATCTTTGCAAAATTTAGTTAATGAAAATAGTCAAAAAGCTTATCCAGCTAAGTCAGAATATCAGCTGTTTTTCTCAATAGTGTGCATCTTAATCCATTTTAACTCACCAGAAATGCATTTACTGAAAATTTTGCCTTAAGCGACCTATACCTCTCACCTTTAATGTATCATACTGTGGCACCTTTTTTCATATTCCCACAAGTCTATACGTCTTATCAAGAACTTGGGAAGATGTATATCCTCCCAGAAACAGGTAATATGCTTCCATTTGGAAGATAGTAAATATAGGCATCTACAGCTGTAAATGTCCCTTTAAGCTCTGTTTTAGCAACACGCCATATTTTGTGTGTGTGTGTGTGTGTATATATATATATATATATATATATCTTCATTTCAAAGTAATTTATAATTTTCCTTGTGATTTCTTCTTTGACCCACTGGGTATTTTGGAGTATGTTGCTTAATTTCTAAGTAGTTGTGAATTTCCAGGTTTCTTCCTTGTTGATTTATTTCTAATCTCATTCCATTGTAGTCAAAGAAAGTACTTTGTATGACTTCAATTATTTTAAATTTGTCAAAGTTTGGTTTACGGACTAGCATGCGGCATATCTTCCATGTATACTTGGGAGGAATGTGTATTCTACAGTTGTTGGGTGGAATGTTCCAAGGGTTCCTGTGAGGTCTAGTTGGTGCAGAGTGATGTTCAAGTCTTCTGTTTCCTGTTGATTTTCTGCTTGGCTGTTTGATCCATTATTAGAAGCTGGTCATTGAAGTCTCCAGTTAATACTTTTAACTTTTGCCTTGTCTGCCCAGCCACTTTAGTCTCAAGATGGTCTATCACACTGTGTACCACAGTTCACATGCTGATAGCAATCGGGCTTCTAGTGACCATGTTTATAAACGCTACCATGTCCTACTCACCACTCACAGATTGAGAGAGATCAGGAGTGAGCATTCAAATCCAGACTGGTCCAGTTAATTAGCCATTTTCTAAAGAAATTAGGAATTGGACCAGAGAATTACCAACATTATGCTTCAATGGAACAAATAATGACTTTTACAAGAAATGGGAAACTAAGAAAGACTGGGGCTTTAATCAGATTAATATACAGATACAGAAGGAGAGAATAAGCACCTGTACACAAGAGATTTCTCTTTTTTTTAACCATCCATTCTCCAACTCAATCTGTTTTTAAGGCCCTCTATAATTCTGAACTTGGATCATAGAGAAAACCTCTATACCATAGAATCATAATGCGTGTCCTATTTTCATATACAGTAGTCTCAAGAACTTTTTATGTATTTGTACCCAAAATAGAGCAATAAATATATAGTGGATGCATTCTTATTGTATTAATGAACGGTTCAGTTGATAAAATGTGGGCCAAGCTGAAAATATCACCTGGAACTGCCATTCCAAAAAGAATACCCTCTGTGGAAAATGGAAGAATTTCTTTACTAATGAAATTTAATAAAAAGATTTAAATCTAGAAAGTTAGCCTAAGAAAATCAGAGATAAAACAAAAACATATATGTACAAGTAGATCACAGTCACATTGTTTATAATAGTAAAGACTGTCAAAAAAGTCAGAAAATATGTTTCATAGTGTGGAATTTATTATATATTACAAATTACTTGGTTTTCATAAAATAAAATATATATATGATTATAAAATTATAAAGATCTATCTACCTAAATATGAAAGAATTTCTGTGGCCTATTAGAGAAAGGAATCCAAATAATTTTATAAATAACCCCATTTGACAGTAAGTATTTATCTCACACTTGTTTGCAAGTGTGTGTGTGTATAACGAAGAATATTGGGTGGATAGACAGCAATGTGTTAACATTAATGTATTCTCCCCTGGTTTGTGAACCAAAGGTAAATTAAACTGTTTAAAAATTAATGTTGTCTGTATTATTTATAATAAGCATATATTATCTAATTACAGAGAATTCCAGGCACAGAGTAGCCTGACAGGCTACAGTCCATGGGGTCGCAAAGAGTTGGACACGACTGAACGACTAATACACACACAGAGGAAATAAAGCTATTTTTTAAAAATATTTATTGATTTGCCTGCACTGGGTCTTATTGCAGCAGGTGGGATCTAGTTCCCTGACCAGGGACTGAACCCAAGCAAGCCTTGTGCCTTGGGAGTAAGGAGTCTTAGCCACTAGACCACCAGAGAAGTCCCAGTAAAGCTATTTTCATTTTGAGAAAAAAAAAAAAAAAGAAGAAGAAATAAATATATGTGACCATAGACATTGTGTGTGTGTGTGTGTGTGTGTGTGTATGTGTGTTTTTCCTGAAAAGAAAACCACAGAAACTCAAATGTTAAAAGATAAAATGAAGTCAAAGTCCAAATCTTAAGGCACTGACGATTTCCTTTCATCCTGAGCAAATTTATCCCTTGGTGCCCCCCTGCACTTGTCTCCACCCGCTCTGATCTGTGAGTTCCAGTCTGAACCAAAGCCAGGGCTTCCGCAGCCCTCTGACTTTTGGTTGGGCTCACATGCAGGGACCACCAGTAGGGCAGGAAAGAGGATGGAAAGTGACACCAGAGAAGGTTCCTTCCCTGGACCGGCCTTCCCTCCACCTGACGCGGGACACAGCTTCTCTTCTGATATTTCCATCCTGCACTTAGCCTCTGGGGTTCCCTGCTCTTCGCCCTCACCTCTGTAAAGAGCTCCTTTATTAAATTCCTCAAATTACACAGCAGGATGTGCCATCTGTTTCCTGCAGGACTCTCCCTTATACAAAACCTTTTCTGTAAAACAGATTAGCAGGATCTACCCCTCTGTTCCCTATAAGAAACTACTTCATTAGATCATATTTCATCAGCTTTATGGTTGCTTCTGGAGCAATTACGGAAGAATCCCACAGCAGACCTTGTCAGCACTGAACTCATATCCCCCACATCTCTCTGCTGGTTTCTTTCATTTTTATCCCCTAAGCTAATACCTGCTCTCCCTATTTGCCAAAACCTTCTGCCTGTACCCAGAAAAAGATGGAAGTGCCTGGAAAACTACATGCCCCACCCCTACCCAACAGCGGCCAATCAATGACAGTGGGTGTGGTGTAGAAGTACTTCAGTTTCTTCATCGTTGCCTGGGACAAAAATGAGGCTGACATACCCTCTCTCCGGACGCACCTTGCTGGATTCAGCTACAGCTGCTCTTGGTAGGATTTAAGGCTGTATATTGTCACCCTGCTTATTTAACTTATATGCAGAGTACATCGTGAGAAATGCTGAGCTGGAGGAATCACAAGCTGAAATTAAGATTGCTGAGAGAAATATCAATAACCTCAGATATGCCGATGAACCACCCTTAAGGCAGAAAGTGAAGAACTAAAGAGCCTCTTGAAAAAGAAAGAGGAGAGTGAAAAAGTTGGCTTAAAGCTCAACATTCAGCAAACTAAGATCATGGCATCTGGTCCCATCACTTCATGGCAAATAGATGGAGAAACAGTGGAAAGAGTGACTGACTTTATTTTTTTGAGCTCCAAAATTACTGCAGATGGTGATTGCAGCCATGAAATTAAAAGATGCTTACTCCTTGAAAGGAAAGTTATGACCAACCTAGACAGCATATTAAAAAGCTGAGACATTACTTTGTCAACAAAGATCCATCTAGTCAAGGCTATGGTTTTTCCAGTGGTCATGTATGGATGTGAGAGTTGGACTATAAAGAAAGCTGAGCACTGAAAGAATTGATGCTTTTGAACTGTGGTATTGGAGAAGACGCTTGAGAGTCCCTTGGACTGCAAGGAGATCCAACCAGTCCATCCTAAAGGAGATCAGTCCTGGGTGTTCATTGGAAGAACTGATGTTGAAGCTGAAACTCCAATACTTTGGCCACCTGATGCGAAGAGCTGACTCATTGGAAAAGACTCTGATGCTGGGAAAGATTGAGGGCAGGAGGGGAAGGGACGACAGAGGATGGGATGGTTGGATGGCATCACCGACTCAATAGACATGGGTTTGGGTAGACTCCGGCAGTTGGTGATGGACAGGGAGGCCTGGTGTGCTGTGGTTCATAGGGTCGCAAAGAGTCGGACACTACTGAGCGACTGAACTGAACTGAAGTTGATATCACAATCTTGCTTTGATTTCTCCCTTCTCCTCCCCACCCAGCCCTTCCCTATTTCAGGTCCCCACTCTATGTGTTTTTCCTGGATACATTTCCTAATAAATTACTTTCACTTAAATCTTCATCTCAGGGTCTCCTTCAGGCAACTCCAATCAGAACTGCATGATATGCATCAGAAAATACATTTTACAAATATAAAATTATAGAAAATAATAATTCCTTTAAAACCAGGACAGGAAAATGGACATATGTCTGAAAGAAATCTATATCAGGTAAATGTAAATTTTTAATAAATGATAAAGATAATTTTGAGCAGCAACGGAATTTTCTAAAAAGCAGCACTCAAGGGAGAATTGCACTGTGTCTGACATCTTTTTAATGTTGAGATGTTAAATTCTAAGAGCGTGGCCTCTGATGAGATCAAGTAGACTGTTATGTGTGGGTGTGGCACTGTGAGGGGTAAGGAGGAAGCATTCTACTGGGTTTTCTTAAACAACAGGACTGGAAAAAAGTACTGGGTGCTCACTGAACCAGTTTCACTTGGAGAGTTCTCCCAGCCCTAGTTTTTCCATATCCAGGCCCCCCTAGACATGACATTGTTAACCTCTCTAGAGGAGAACGGATATCTTTGTAAAATCAGAGTGAAGGATGGAGACGAGATTAAAAAGGCATGATTCA
Source organism: Ovis aries (assembly GCF_016772045.2). NCBI lineage: Eukaryota > Metazoa > Chordata > Mammalia > Artiodactyla > Bovidae > Ovis > Ovis aries. The sequence goes on from NC_056063.1 coordinate 66,035,774, forward strand.
TTATTTTCCTATTTCAGCCTTTAACTTGATCAATGAGGTGACCAAACCCCTAGAGTTTAAGTGGTTTATACAAAACTATTCAGCTGGTTAGTGGGAAGGTAAGGATGTAGACTCAGGTGTCCAAAGTCCTAGTTAAGAACATTTCAGTTGCTGATACTATCTTTTTCACTTTTAAGACTACTGAAATATTCTTCAAGATTCTGAGAGATACCAATTTGCTCTTTCACTGCCTTTTGATTTTTTTTTTTTTTTTTAGTTAGGGACATTATATCAGAAAATTAAATGATTTGTTCAATTTAATTACCAAAGTTGACTGAGGTTAATTATTTATAAAGTCATTAGAAAGTTTACCTTCTTCAACATAAGCCTGACTAAAAAGTGAATCATGGATGAGTGTGGGTCACCATCCCTCTCCTCCCAGAATGCAGGCAGTCTCACAGTGCCTCACCCCCCAGGAAGGGAGCCATGTGTCACCAACAAACCAACCACTTTGAGGAGAATGCTTAACATAAGAAGCCATGGTTTATAACCAAAATGGAATACATATATTCAAGACAACAAAAGAAACATAAAATATTGAAATAATGCATTTGCTCCCTAATCTTTTCTGTGTTTATTTATAGAGTTAAAAGATGATTTTCCCTCCTTTAATTTCTAAGTTATTTGTCAATTTAGAATGAATTACTGAAAGAATAGCTATAATCTTTCTATACCTACAGAAGATAGGACTGATGTAAATGCATTTTTGAAAAAAGATAGTTTGATAAATTCATGTACCTTAATTATTTCCACTGGTACACCATTCATACATTTTTCAAAACCTAATAACAAGCAAACATAAGATCTAAAAGTGAATTCTACCTGCACATTGGTATCCATTGCAGTAAATAGTGTATGTGGCTATGGTTGGGTTTTGGTTTAGGCCTGGTGAGTTTTGCTGTATTTATAGAAGTTATTCTACAAAGTGTACATGCACATCGAAGACTGTAAGTTAAAAGAACATATAAGACATGATAGACTCTGATAGACTGTTTACAAGCAAATGTTAATGAAAAAGTTAACTCTTGTACAAATACAGCTAAAGTTATCACATTTTGCTACTGATTTTTAATCAGTTTGAATAGCATATATAGTCTCAATGCAGGTTTTTAATTAGTTTGTAAAGCTTCCTTTCCAAGAGAAAAGAGACCACTACTAAATAGGAGATTTTTAGTCATTTACAAAGTAAAACTCAGAAGCATTGTACTGTCCTTTGACAAACTTACACATCCTATTTCTGTAAAGTGTGTTTCTACCTACATGCAAAACCAACATTACTTGTTAGAGGAGGTTATGGAAAGAATAACTTTGAGAAAAAAAGAACTATAAATGTGAACTAAACAATACCCCCTAGAAAACAATAACCTCATAATTAGAGCCATTCTGGAGAAATTTTGATCATATGTTTGTTGTTTTTTGTTATATGCAGACAGAAAATTGTCTTTGAAATGGAGTCTTTTTTAGTTTTCACCAACATTAACCTCTACAGCAGAGATCTGAGCCTAAGGTGAGAGTTCAGACTCAAATCAACACTCACCAGCTGTGTGACCTTGGGTAGGTTACATAATTAACCCCTCTGAGCGTGTTTCCTCATCAACTGAATGGAGATTTTTTAATAGGAATTACCTCACAGCATTGCTCTGGGGATTGTTCTTTTTATTGTGTAGTCTCTAAGATACATCCCACTCTTTTTGCAACCCCATGGACTATAGCCCGCCAGGCTCCTCTGTCTGTGGGATTTCCCAGGCAAGAATACTAGAGGGAGGGGTTGCCATTTCCTTGTGTTTATTTTAATATTTATTTATTTTATTTATTTTTATTTTTTTATTTTACTTTACAATACTGTATTGGTTTTGCCATACATTTGCAGGTGATCTTCCTGACCCAGAGAACAAACCTGCATCTTCTGTTTGGCAGAAGAATTCTTTACCACTGAGCCACCAGGGAAGCCCACTGGGAGGATTAAAATGAATCAAAACACAGAAATACTTAGAAGAAGGCCTGGCACAGAGTTATAATGTGTGTGTGTGTGTGTGTGTGTGTGTGTGTGTGTGTGTGTGTGTGTGCTTAGTCATTCAGTCATGTCCGACTTTTTGCCACCCCGTGGAATGTAGCCCACCAGGCTCCTCTGTCCACGGGATTCTCCAGGCAAGAATCCTGGAGTGAGTTTCTGTTCCCTTCTCCAGGGAATCTTTGCAACCCAGAGATCAAGGTTGGGTCTTATGCATTGCAGGCAGATTTCTTTACCATTTGAGCCACCAGAGAAATCCACACTATATGTGTTTCATCATTATTATTCCCATTATAGGTGCTCAATAAATATTTGTTGAGTTAAATGTTCCTCTAAAAGAAAATAATGTAGAGCAGCTCTAATTGGATGACACAAAGTATTGTCACATTTGATAAATATGGAAGTTGGAAGCCAATAAGAAGTTCAGAAACTTTGTTCCAGCAGTTGTTATTTGCACGGCCAGGTGTAACTTAGGCAGTGCTATCAGAAGGACTGAGAACTCCATGTCATTCCCACAAACCCTACTGTAGTGCCTGAAGCCCAGCCAGGAAGACTTTAGCCAAACCACTGAAATTCCAATTAAAAAACAAAGGTTAAAGAGTGGAAAGGGGTGACATACATCTTAGAATAAGGTGGAGAATTTAAATAATACCTAACGGTACTTCAAGTTTATAGTTTATTAGATTAAGTCAACTAATTACAAAGAGTAAGTTTCTATCAGAGAAAACAAGGAAGCTAACAGAGTGCTGGAAGGATGCTATGATAAATTGCCTGCTTATTTATTTTTTCAGAAGCTAGTACACCTCTATCATCTCAGAATGCCATTGATACTATTTTAAAACAAGAATTTTCAACCTCAGGAGGTATATGGTAGTGTATCTAGCTTTTGAAGTCACTGACAAAAAGATCTGATAATGTTCCATGTTATGACACTTCCATTACCCCACAAAATACAGAATTTCTTGCTTTAAAAAAAAATGTGATTCGGTGCTTCAAAGGGAAAGCTTGTCTCCACCTAACACTGGAGGTTTCATCTATACTACATACAGAGCAGAAATTGCAGTGCAGAAGTTTATGTAGATCAGTTAGTGTCACAAGCAGACAACCTGACATTCAGTTACCACGGCAGACACTGCTGCTGTAGAACATTAATCTGAAACATTCAAAGGTGGTAGAAGAACTTAGAAACAAATATGAGATGCAAATGGCTCTAGTTTTTAGTACACACCTATTGAACTAAATCCAGAAAGTTCAATGGTTTAGCACTACTTTGAGTTCCAAGATCTGGGTTAATATTATAATAGCAACTAAAGAGTGGAACTTTGACCACTTGATGCAAAAAGCCAAATCAATGGAAAAGACACTGATGCTGGGAAAGATTGAGGGCAAGAGGAGAAGGGGGTGACAGAGGATGAGTTGGTAGATGACATCACAGACTCAATGAACATGAGTTTGAACAAACTCCAGGATCTAGTGAAGGACAGGGAAGCCTGATGTGCCATAGGCCATGGGTTTGCAAAGAGTCAGATATGACTTAGCAGCTGAACAATAACAACAACGAGAAGCGGAAGTTATATAGTAAGCCCTTGATACTTCTGCTAATGAACATTACATAAACTTGAGGTTGGGGTCGGGGGTGAGAGTCTATAGACAGCATTCTTCTCCTTTCTTCCCAAACTCTGGTAAGACAGGTATAGAAATCAGACTGATAGAGACTAAAATGCCAGTTCTCTCAGAACTAACAGCTAGTTCACAAGATATGAGGCAGGTGTGCTGGCAGATGGCTTGCTATCACCCATGTGAAATTCCTTTTCACACATCTCAATCCCAAGGTGTGGCAGAAGCAAAATAAACTTTATTACTCATGAAAGAGAATAGACTAGAGCATATTTTCTCTACAGGTAGGCAGTTCCCTCCCACCAAAAAAAAAAAAAAAAAAGTGAGGCAAACATGCCAGTTCTTTCCTCTTCACTGATGGATTGAGAACTACTTCTTTCTATACAGAGAGAGTTCAGAAAGACATGTCCAGCGTGTGGATTGCAGCAGAGGTGAAGATATATTACCAAGGGCTTTAGGAAATGTATGTAGGTGCTCCTGGCATTCAGCAAGTGAGTGCCAGAGTTCCTGAACATCCTACAAAATACACTGCGTTCCCAAGCAACAAGCAACCATCCTGCCCCATATCCAATAGCACTCCAGTCAAGAGGCACCACTGGGGAGCCTTCCACAGGGAAACAGGAAGAGCAAGGAATGAGTGCCCCACAGCTTTGTGAGTAGACATGTGTGTGCACGTGCACCTCTGGGAACACAGCTAAGTTCATGTGAATTCTTACTTGCTTTTTTAAAAATTAAGGTATAATTTTGTTGTTGTTGTTGCTGTTCAGTTGCTAAGTTGTATCTTGATTCTTCACAGCGCCATGGACTGCAGCACGTCAGGCTTCTCTGTACTTCACCGTCTCCCGGAGTTTACTCAAACTCTTGTCCATTGAGTCGGTAATGCTATCTAACCTTTCTCATCTTCTGCCACTCCCTTCTCCCTTTACCTTCAATCTTTCACAGCATCAGGGTCTTTTTCCAGTGAGTTGTCTCTTTGCATCAGGTGGCAAAGGTATTGGAGCTTCATCTTCAGCAGCAATCTTTCCAATGACTATCCAGGGTTGATTTTCTTTAGGATTGACTGATATGATCTCCCTGCTGTCCAAGGGACTCTCAAGAGTCCTCTCCAACACCACAGTTCAAAAGCATCAATTCTTTGGCACTTAGCCTTCTTATGGTCCAACTCTCACATCTGTACATGACTACATAGGAAAACCACAGCTTTGACTAGATGGATTTTTGTCAGCCAAGTGATGTCTCCACTTTTGAATACTCTGTCTAGGTTGGTCACAGATTTTCTTCCAAGGAGCAAGCATCTTTCTTATTTCATGGCTGTAGTCGCTGTCCACGGTGATTTTAGAACCCAAGAAAATAAAATCTGCCACTGCTTCCATTTTTTCCCTATTTTCCATGAAGTGATGGGATGATCTTCATTTTTTGAATGTTAGGTTTTAAGTCAGTTTTTTCTCTCTTCTCTTTCACCCTTACCAAGAGATTCTTTAGCTCCTCTTTGCTTTCTGCCATTAGGCTGGTATCGTCTATCTATCCAAGGTTGTTGATATTTCTCCCGGCAATCTTGATTCCAGCTTGTATTCATCTATCCCAGCATTTCACATGATGTACTTTGCATATATTTACATTCAGCAATCGTCACCCTTTTTAGTGTCCAGTTCTGAGACATCACTACCACTGAGATACGGAACAATTCTATCACTTCCAGAAATCCCTCCATGCCTTTTGCAGTCACCCCTTCCTATCCCAAGCCCCTGAAAACTACCAATCTGTTTTCTGTCCCCATAAGTTTTCCTTTTCCAGAATACCATATAAAGGGAAGCATTGCTTTGAATCTGGCTTCTTTCGCTAAGGATAGTCCATTTGAGACCCATTCATGTTGTTGTATGGATCAGTGTCTGTTCCTGTTCGTTGCTCAGTAATATTCCACTGTGAAGATGAACCACGGTTTGCTTATCCATTCCCCAGTTGAAGGGTGTTTTGTGTGAAGTTTTAACGTTTAGAGATTGAGATTGCTGGTAAAATACAGATCTTTTAAAAGCCAAATCCTAACCTGAACTTGCTGTATCCCTTCACATATTTTCTACCAACTCCTCCAAACACCATTCTGATTTGGATGAACCCACTTTGTGAACTCCGGTTTCTCATACATGCTACCATCAAATCACTTACTATGTTGTAATTGTCAATTTTTCCTAATAGACTTCAGACTCACTGGGGTAGGTGTGGTGTCCTATTTAATATTTCCACCCAAGGCACAGCTATAAATGAAGCATATAGGGTGTTAATTAATATTTATTAAATAAATGTTTAAAGAAATGAATGACCAAAGAATGGAAGGGCTCTTTTATGTGACATATCATCAAAAATGAGTTAAATATATATAAGGTACCAACTCAAATATTTTGACCTTTAATTGCTTTGAAAGCAGAAAATTTGAAACCAGCCAATCTGCAAAAGGATTTGTTGCTCAGACATTAGAATTTAATTTCTGAGTGTGTAAGAAGTATATCAGGAAAACTTTACCACAACTTAACAAGTGACTGTTAATTATGACCGTAACTGTTTCAGCTGGGGACACCTCTTTTTACTTATATTCTAAGTTCTGCAAGTCTGTCTACTAAATCACCAAACCCATGGGTGGTCTTGGTGACCCCCTCAAAACACCTGGAATACTCAGAAAGGACTGGACAAAGTAAGGATAGAGTTAACTTCAATATACATTTTCCAATACAATATTCTTGACAACTTTTTTATAATATCAATTTTTCTAAAATATATGCATATTTCCATCCAGACCTTGAACTGGTATATTTTGATTACTCTGTGGAAAAAAGTGTTTGCAAAATAGCCTGAATGGCAAAATCTAACTTCTTTTCTACAAAAAATAAAATTACTTTGTAATACAGATTACTAAAGTTTGTCTCATTAAAATTAAACTGGTAGAGGTCAAAATGTATTTATTTTACTGATATTTATAACTTTAGAAAATGAGCAGAAAAATATACAGTTTCTTTTTAATTTGTAATGAGATATAATATAAATGAATATATTCTAATAGCTAAATTAAACTTATATGTATTCTTTGAAAACATTTATGTCCAAAGATTCAACTTTGCAGAATAATTAAACAAAAATCAAGTATCAAAATCAGAAACAACTCAATTAACTGTATATATCATGACTAAGCTTTTTAAATGTATTCAGTGAAGTGGAGAGTCATATACTGTTAAAATGAATCCATCCCTGAGCTACTATAATTGGAATAAATATTTTATAATATAGCTTGTTATGAATCTCGAAGAAATCATAACAAAACCCTAGCCTTAGATTTTTAGTCAGTGAATCATGAAAAAATTGGTAGCACTTGAAAATATTTCAGTTAGAATTTAAAAGTCAATGTGAATAATCTCTTTGCTTTGATTATTTGAAGGTAATTTGTTTAAAAACCTCCCAAGGATAAATATTGCGTATACTGGAAAAGAATGGCTTATTTTTACATGTGTGGGAAAATCATTTTTATTGTTTACTATTTTGTACTGACATTTGTTTAGATGTGCTTCATGAGACTGCCCTGCTGCATTTTTTGTAAGAGGACAGAAGATGTAAAGAAAAGAAAACCTTTGAATAAATATGGCCATTAATCCCATAGTGCAACTCTACCAAATGCTTGAACTCAGAAGACCCCATGAAGATCCCATATAGGCAAAATACCCTGCTTTCTAATGCCACACTGTATGCTTAAGAGAATATGTACATGGAGGGGGGGAAATGGAAATCTCTGAGAGGTTTTTGTGCTTTGTTAGCCCTTAAAGCCAGAGAAGGCAATGGCACCCCACTCCAGTACTCTTGCCTGGAAAATCCCATGGACAGAAGAGCCTGGTAGGCTGCAGTCCATGGGGTCGCTGAGGGTCGGACACGACTGAGCGACTTCACTTTCACTTTTCACTTTCATGCATTGGAGAAGGAAATGGCAACCCACTCCAGTGTTCTTGCCTGGAGAATCCTAGGGACGGGGGAGCTTGGTGGGCTGCCGTCTATGGGGTCGCACAGAGTCGGACACGACTGAAGTGACTTAGCTTAGCTTAGCCTTAAAGCTTTCACAGAAGTAGCCAAAGGGGTTTAAATCTTCATAGTGAAATTTGGAGTGAGGAGAGATACTCTTTAATGAAATGGAAGAAGTGTTACTGTGAAAGCACTCCCAGACTAATTTTTAGCAAAGAATTCACAGGAAAGTGAAAGATCTGAAAAGTGGCTCTTAAAACATTTTGGCTTTCTTAACACTTGGAAAGTTTTCTTATACTCCTAGATTATATGTATCCCAATTTGAAGATTACTGGTGACAAGAAGTACTTTTCTAAATGTTCCAAAAAGTTTTTCTAACTTAACTCCCACATCAGTTGCAAGTTGCACTATATTGCTGACCTGGCCCATTATGGATCGTATAGGGTAAACTTGGAAATTGAGCCATGTGCTTAACTTATTTCCTGGGCTTGCTTTCTATTGGTTTCTGAAGTTCTTGGTAAACTCCTCACCACTTCACTCCCAATGTGCTGGACTTAATAACTGTGTTTTGTCAGCCTAGGTAGCAGCTGTAATGAACTAGTGATGACAGTAATGTAATTTGTCCTTCCCCAAAGATACAGTATCATCAGATATAAAATTTCTAGTGCAAAAATATATACCCCCAACATTAATGCAGTGAGTTATTGGTAGATCTTACTGTGAATGTCATTATAATGTAGGCAAATACATACATTTCCACCTTGGAAATGAGCTTTTGTGTTTCTTATGTTGAAACTTGGGGTTTCCCAGGTGGCACAGTGGTAAAGAATCTGCTTGCAATGCAGAAGATGAGGCAATCACTGGTTGTATCCATGGACTTGGAAGATGCCCTGGAGGAGGAAATCACAACTCATTCCAATATTCTTGCTCAGAGAATCCCATGGGCAGAGGAGCCTGGCAGGCTATAGTCCCTGGAGTCGTGAAGACTCAGACATCACTGAGCATGCATGCACCATGTTGAAACTTCAGTTCTTTTATAGAAGAATTCATGGGACTTAAAACATAAAAAGTTAAGAACTACTTGTTTGGGAAATAGAAAGTCAATGGACGGCATAACCATCCCCTTTCATAGAATCTCTGGTCAGCAATTGCTGAACTTTGAACCTTGATTTCTTAAAATTAAGTCAATAATTCTCCCAAACTAGAAATAACATGTATGATTCTCAACATGTTTTTTAAAGATATTTTTTTAATGTGGGCCATTTTTAAAGTCTTTGTTGAATTTGTTACAGTATTGCTTCTGTTTTACATTTTAGTTTTTTGGTCATAAGGCATGTGGGATCTTAACTTCCCAACCAGGGATTCTACTGGCACCTCCAGTATTAGAAGGTGAAGTCTTAACCTCTGGACCACCCGGGAAGTCCCTTTCCATATATTTTTATAAAGTTTTTTTCTAAAAATGTAACATTAAGATTATCCAATCACCTGGCATCAAAAATCAGCATGGTCCTTCTCTAAAGTAGGGCTTCCCTGGTGGCTCAGACAGTAAAGAATCTGTCTGCAATGCAGAAGACCCAGGTTCAATTTTCTAGGTTGGGAAGATCCCCTGGAGAAGGGAATGTCTACCCACTCTAGTATTCTTGCAGAGAAGTCCATGGACAGAGGCGCTAAAGTGGTTAAAGTAGTAAAATAAATTAAAGGAAACTAACTGAGGTAACACAGTGGTATATTTAGAAATTCAAGATTCAAGACAGTTTTGATTCAGTAATTTATCAGTCCACCAAGCCTTATCTTTTGTAGTTAATAATTATAGTCCTTCAAAGTGATTGTTTGGAACATATTTTCAAATATTGGCCTTCAGTTTGTTTCTCTCATTTGATATTTTCAATACACCCAAAAGTAGGGGACAGGCAAGAGGAAAAATTTTTTTTTAAGATTATTTCAAAAATCTGGATCCAGATGAATATTATGTTACATAGATGATTACATATGAAAATAATCCATTCTATCTGTTAAGTGAAGAAAAACAGAATAACAATTGTTTATAAACATCCTAGTATGATTATAATTTTTCTGCTGAAGAAGGTTCAATATAGTAACAAAGGTATCCACATAAAACATGGTTAGTACTAACTCACAAGTAGAATTGAGAATAAGTGAATCTCTGATGGATTGTTTTTAAAAATCTAGAGAAACAACTTTTTATTTAATTTATATTTATAAATTGTTAACCACCCAATTCAGCCTATTCAAAAGAAATATGTTTTTAATGGATATCTGTAATTCAAATATAAAGTAAAAGAAACCAGTATAAACTATGCATTCTATTATCATTTTATTTAATTGCTTTTGCTTTATTAAGCACATCCTTATCTAGCTGTTTAGAAACCAATTCTTTATCCAGAATGGCAGTTTCAGGTATTATATAAAAAATTTCTGTGTATTTCTTGTGTAAAATTTCAACTGCACTATTTTACAGTTTCTAAAAGATAAATCAGACCAATCTCATACACAATAATGGGTTGTTTTGTTTTGTTTTTTTTTTTTCAAGAGAACTGACATTTATGTGCTATGGCAATATCTCCAAAACCACAACTCTCCCCATCTGTATAAAATAATTAGTAAATCGTTATGAAAACCATCTATAGTCTATCTGTAAGGGTAAATGAAAATATTAAGGAAACCTTGGGCTATGTGGAAAAAGTGGAGAAATATATAAACAGTTGGTCAATTTACTTGAACTTTTCCTTCAAGTGTCCAATAAAGTCAACCCATAGTGGTTATGCAGACGTTAAATAAGCTGAGAAAACCTCCAAATATTTGAAATTCACATTTTTCCTTCAGTCTTCAGTTCCTCTGAGAATTGCACTTAGCTTGGAAATGCTTGGGAATGCGGCTCCTAATTCCCCCGAAGAGAAGTTTCTTTCCATTTTGATTTCCTCAGCCACGAACTAATCAGTCTTAATTGCTCCCAGCTGTGATTTCTGCTCCCAGGGGTTGCTTCCTGCAGCTACCCAAGGAGTACAGAATTATGCAGTTTTTGTTAAACTCCAGTAAATACATGGGCACTTTGTAGAACTTAATTTACTATTACAGGAGTTCAAACACTATAACTAGCAAGTAAACTTTCACTCAACTTTGAAAGCTGACCACATGATGAAGATCAGTTTTTTCCCCAAGAGGTGATAAGACATTGGACAATTGAAAGTTATACTTATTTTCTACCATTACAGATTCAACAGAATAGTATTTCTGTTTGCAATGTGTGTGTGTATGTTTATATGTATGTGTTATATATGTATGTATATATATATACACACATACATATATAAATTATGTATGTGTGTATATATACATGCATATTAAATTTGTGTTATAAGCAAAACATTTTTCTTATATATTTTAAATTTTTACTGAAATTATTATTTTAGGAAAGAGAGATTAAAAATGGTTCAAAACTCTAGTGCTGTCTTGAGACAAAACACATTGTGATAACACCAAGAAAGTGAATTAAAACTTGCCACATTAAGGTTTTCATAAAATTAAGTAACTAATTTGAACATTTTTTACCATTGAATCTCAAAAACTGAAAAAAAGATTATAGTAATCTTTTTCAGTTTTTTCATCCTTGTTGTCAGATCATGTTGACGTGATATCACCTGAAAAGAATATCAGGATTTTCTGTTTTCTAGATTGCTCATTGTCGAAACTGAACCATTTAGTTATCTTTAATGAATCAACCTCTAGTAATTATTTTCACACAAAGATAGAAAAAGAAGCAACAACAACAAAAACGATTAGAGGAGATTAACTACATCTGAAAGTGATTTAAGAAGTGACTGTGGGCTTTTTATTAAAACCAGTGAATCTGAAGTTTCAATTAATGAACCACAATTCATGGCTATTAGCTTAAATTAACTAATAAACTTTGTTACTAGGCAGAAAAGGATACTGAGGATAATGAAGACAAAGTATCAAAGCTCGAGAACAGGTTACCCTTGGCAGAAACTGTGCAAGTTCAAAGTGTCTAAATAAGAAAGTTAGCAAAACAACATTAAGAAAACTAAAAATAATTGTTCTTTTGCACTTATGGTCTTAATGAACTCACTCTATTACAACAAAGTACATTTTATTTCTGCTAAAAATGATAGGCACATAGCATCAACATGCTGGAATACACACACAGTGCTATATAAGGCACTGTAAAATTTTACCATAAAAAGTGAGGAAAAACAAAAAATTTAAAATATTTCACATTTTAAGGTTATATGGAGAGTTTCATAATGTTGTTCTTATTTCTGAAAGTAATTTTATAAATATTAACTCTATGGCTAAGCATACACCATATTTATATTAATCTCCATGCTCTAAAAATCTAGCTTAGACAGAAATCAAATCTAGAAAATCTAAACTAAGAGAAGAATTTAGGTATTCATGCTACAGTGCTCCCACAAAGGACTGATACAGTAATAGAATTAATATTTGTTTCAAATACTTATGGGCTATTCACCAAAATTGATCATAATGGGCCATAATGAAGACAACAAACTTTAAAATATTGAAATAATTCAGAGTATGTTCTAACATAAGAAATAATTATCAAAGACACATCAATGAGAAAAAGACAAAGTAATGTGGTAAAGAATTCACTTGGCAATGCAGAAGACTGGGTTCCATCCTTGGATTGAGAAGATTCCCTTAAGAAGGAAATGGCAACCCAATTCAGTATTCCTGCCTGAAGAATCCTATGGACAGAGGAGACTGGCAGGGGGGTCACAAAGAGTTGGACACAACTTAGTGACTGAACAATAACCAAAAAGAAAAGGGAAAAGCCATCAGAAAAATTAAAGACATTTAATTTTTAAATATATCAAAATTTCTAATAATGTATGAAAAAGTGCTCAACATCACTAGCCATCAGAGAAATACAATGTGAAACCACAATGAGAGTCTATTACAGTTACACAGGAATGGCTAAAATAAAAAAATAAAAGATGATATTGTGTTAGCAATGACTTGGAACAAGTGTAACTTTTATATACTACCAATGGAAATGTAAATTGATACAACCAGTGTGGAAAACTGTTCAGTACAATAACCTCATATGACCCTGTAATTTTATTCCCAGTTATACAAAGAACAGAAATGTGTACAAATGCTCATCAAAACACTTACGCGATAATGTTCACATTAGCACTATTCCTAGTAAAGTCAAGCTGGAAGAAAAAAATCCATCAGTAGAATGAAGAAACGCAGTGCATTACATTCATGCTGTGGATTACTACAGGGCAAGAAGAAAGTAACACATTAAAATACCATGCAACAGGAATAAATCTCGGACATAGTATGTTGAGTCAAAGAAGCCAGATTCAAAAAAATGTCTACTGTGTGATTCCAGGTATATAAAGCTCAGGATCAAGCAACACTAAGCTATGTCAGTCTTGAATACATATTGACTGAAGGAGTGAATGAGGAGGCTCTGTGATGCTGGTCATATTCTATTTCTTGACCTAGGTTATGGTGTTACCCATGTGTTCATTTTTGTGGAAGTTCTTTGAGTTCTACATTCGCCTTTAGTCCGCTTTTTGTACAATATGTATATTTCACTAAAATGTTTGCACTGAGGTTTGAATATGGAGGTATTGATTGGGAAGGTATGTTTAAAGAAGTTGTCTATTCAAGCTTTTATAATCAAGCTAATCTTGGACTGAAACTGAAGACATATATCATGTAAGATTGAGATATATATTGCAGATTTATGCATCTTCCAGAGATAGTTTCAGTTATATTCTATGCACCCCAATCTTAAACAATTTTTGTTACTCCTGCTGCTGCTGCTGCTGCTAAGTCACTTCAGTCGTGTCCGACTCTGTGCGACCCCATAGCTGGCAGCCCACCAGGCTCCGCTGTCCCTAGGATTCTCCAGGCAAGAACACTGGAGTGGGTTGCCATTTCCTTCTCCAATGCACGAAAGTGAAAAGTGAAAGTGAAGTCGCTCAGTCATGTCCGACTCTTCGCGACCCCATGGACTGCAGCCTTCCAGGCTCCTCTGTCCATGGGATTTTCCAGGCAAGGGTACTGGAGTGGGGTTCTATTGCCTTCTCCAACTAGGTACAGTCTTTTTCCTATGGGGAGTTCTGACATGAGGCATGTGTCTCACATACGATCAGAATTTTCACCAGTTGCTCTGCACTTTGAGAGTTCTCAGTTCTTGCCATCCACAAACTGGGAAAGTTCCTTGTTCTATATTAATGCTGCTGCTGATTGTCACATTTCTGGAAATTTTCTGTTTTAGAAAATAAGGAAGTAATTTCCACATCTTACCTTCAGGTCTCTGAGGGGTGCTGGTGGTGGTCAGTCACAGGAAAAATATGCCTCCAGTTCCCTAGGCTTTTGTTTTTATCTCAGCCTTTTTCTTCTCAAAGCCCATAAAGTGAAAGTAAAAGTCAGTCCATCATATCCGACTCTTTCCTACCCCATGGACTGTAGCCTGCCAGGTTCCTCTGTCCATGGTATTCTCCAAGCTAGAATACTGGAATGGGTAGCGTTTTCTTCTCCAGGGGTTGGTTCTTCCTAACCCAGAGATTGAACCCAGGTCTCCTGCATTGCAGGCAGATTCTTTATAGTCTGAGGCACCAGGGAAGCCCAAGAATCCTGGAGTGGGTAGCCTATCCCTTCGCCAGCACATCTTCCTGACCTAAGGATCAAACTGGGGTCTCCTGCATTGCAGGCGGATTCTTTATCAGCTGAGCTACCAGGGAAGCCCTTCTCAAAGCTTCTAAGCACTGATAAACTTCTGGATTTGAGAGTGTTACAGCACAGCTTCATTCTATACCTAGAACTTTCACCATCCTTAACATCCATCCATATCTGTTCATTCTGGTCTAGCCTACAAGATTCCTTTCTCATTCACTGGTGACTTTCCCTTAGGAATCCTTATCCCCAGGTCTGTCAGTCTATAAATCTATTTCTATATATCTGAATCCCAATTGTATACATTTTAAATTCTTTCTCAAGGGACTTGTGGGGTCTCTATGAATCAAGCAATGCTCCTGAATATTCTTAATTAAGAATGTTTTAATATTTTGAATGAATTAGGACACTTCTCTGTGGGCTTCCCGGGTGGCACTAGTGGTGAAGAACCCACCTGCCAATGCAGGAAACAAAAGGGATCCAGTTCAATCCCTGGATCAGGAAGATTCCCTGGAGAAGGAAATGGCAACCCACTCCAGTATTCTTGCCTGGAGAATCCCATGGATAGAGAAGCCTGGTGGGCTACAGTCCATAGGGTTGCAAAGAGTCAGACACAACTGAAGGACACTTCTCTGCCAAATACTCCCCACAACCAAAATTACTCTCTGTCTCTGCCCACAAGTATTAGTATATTGAAGCCTCAAGTTTGTACTTCCCAAGATGCCAAGATAAGTGTCAATTTTGTAGGCAGGCAAGAGATAAATCAATTTTGTAGCCAGGCAAGAGATAAATCAATGCAGAGTTGTAAGAGCCACATCTTAAAATTTCAGTCCAAGATTTGCCTGATGTAAAACAAAGACTGAATAGACTTCTTCAAAGATACCATCCCAATCAATGCCACCATATTAGAATGTCAGTTCAGTCAGGTGTGAGTGACAGCCGAAAAGGAAAATCTGCTAGGGATGCCCACTTTGCTTGGTGTTTTTAAGTCTCTCTTTTTCTATTTTTTCTGCTATTTGGCTAGAGGTAGTGATCAGCATGAGAAATCTTCCAAAGGCCATCAGTTTGAATTGTGACCAGTGATGAGAAAAAGAACTAAGACATAGTGAAAATCACGCACATTTGTCTGCTGAGCGCTTCCTTTCCTAGATATCTATGATTATACTTGTTCGTTTAAAACTGTGAACTGACTACAGTGAGTACATATATCTTTACCTTCAGCTTCAGTGTTGGGAAAACACAGTTTGTCCGTGGTAGGTTAAGTTTTGGGATAACAGAAAGTCCTCAGATCTCAGTGGCTTAAAAAAAGTTTTATTCCTCATTTAAGGAAATTGGTGATGAGTCTGGCTGATGCTTCAGGGGACCTGTTTTTTATGTAATGGCCCAGGGTCACACCTCCAGTTCAATATTTGCTTCCACGACTGTATGGCAGGGGTGAAAGCACTGAAAATTCTCAAAATTAAAGGATTTATTCTGGAAGAAACAAGGATCTCTTCTGCTCACACCCCATTGGGAATAAAAGTCAATGGCGACACATCACCTTAAGAGAAGCGTCATCCCGCCCTGCGGTCTTGTCCTAATAGAGGCAAAAATTAACCATTGGTTAAATAAAAATACATTGAGTAACTGTTTTATAATAGTCACTCAATCTAGACCAAATTTTAATGTTCTAATAATATAAAGGAGAAAGAAATAATCAACATGAAGAAAGTAAACACTAGATAGGGAAAAGAAAATGGTCTCTACTCTAACAGGGAATCAATTTTGGATCATTTCATAGAACACTGACTTGAAAACAATTCTGAGACCAACCTTAGTTCTATGGAAAAGAGAGATTTAACAGGTAAATGACATCACCCAAGAGCACAAGAATGAAGAGCATTACCATGTCATAGATTGACATATTGCCCCAAATCCAACCCTCTTTCTGTATCCATACTTTTGCATGACCTGAGGAAGGACAGAGTAGACTTCTGAGTCAAGCCCATCATGTCCTCCTGTGGCCACTTGCTCTGTATCATTTTCATGCAAGTATACCTCAAGTGGTGCTGTGGTCACATCAGAAGGATGAGAGATACATGATAGGAAACCATCCTTGTCCTCACAGTCTGAACAGAGCTCCCCAAGCATCCCATAAAACTGCACAGAGAACCAAAGTTACAAAGCTGAGCCCAACCTACATAGCTGGACTTCTGCCAACCTTCACAGAGACAAGAACAGTTACAAGCGATTGCTGTTTTAAGCCATGGAACTTCTGGGTAATTTTGTCCTGCAGCAAGAACTAGTCAATATATGGTACATGTGCCAACCACTGGCCATTCATAAATTACGATGGATGAAAAAAAAAAACAAACAAACAAAAAACAGAATCTAGAAAGCAAAAAGGATGAGAGATTGCCCCACAAAGAAAAAGAAAAGCATTTCTGAGGATTAGGAAAGAAAAATAAAAATGATTATATATAATGTGACTATTTTCTTAATAAGCAAGATATATGAATTAAGAGTGTATATTCTCATTTGTGACTATATTTACACAAAAATTTCAAAGTTAACAAAATATGACATTTTTATATATGACATGATTTTACTTAAAAATCAGGAAGAAATGAAATTGCAACAGACCAATAATATACATGAATGCCATTAATAATCAGTCCATAAAATTATAAACTTGAACATAATGTTTATTTTAAAAGTCTATTGTATTAGCATTAAACAGATGTTTGAGTCTTTAAGGCAGTGACTTTTGGAAAAATGAGAAAGCATTAGTTCAAAGGGTAAAACCATGGAATTCAGTGACTTAAAAAATACATTAAAAAGCAGATAAATTTTCAAAGTAAACTTCAGAATGACAATTTTTCAAATGAGATCATGAAATATTTAAGAAAGCTAACTTGAAATACGTTCTGAGATGGAGGCTGATGTCAAGAGGTTAGCCAGACCCTAGCTAATATACACAAAGCAAATATTGATTTGGTGGGATTATAAATCCAACCAAACTTTTATATGTTCATAAATAGGAAAGGGTGAAAGCAAATAAACAGTAATAAGAGGATTAGATGCATGTAGGATCAATAGTTGATGGCCTGGTCAAAGTGATCCCAAGCAGTTTTGCATTTTCTTTGATGTCATTAAGTGATTCAGACACAAGGATTCTCAGCTTCATTTGCAACAGAATCACTTAGGATGCTTTTTAAAATACAGATACCCAGGTCCCACCTCAGATTTTGTTAGTCTGACATTGGTATTTGTTATTTAAAAGATCTCTAGGCCATTTAAATTGTAACCAAGTTTAAGAAGTATCACAACTTTCACCCATCTCCAGAATGCATAAGTCAATTAATGATTAATTACAGTTGCCAACTAGCCAGTCGCAAGCTGTTCCCCGTTTCACTGCATTCAACCTGATTGGGTCATGTACTCTGATTATCATAACCTGGAGGAACTGTCAGGTTATTAAATATTTACAAAGTAACACAGTGATACTTTGGTAAGCTGTGTCTCTCAGTCACCAAAGTAGATTATATAACAGATAAAGGCAACAGATTACCAATTAACCCCACAAAGAATCTGCTATACCTATAGAAATGCTTGTGTATGCAAAAAATACTAGATCCCAGTTATATGAAGCAGTGTGTGTGTGTTAGCCACTCAGTCTTGTCTAACTCTGTGACCCCATGGACTGTAGCCTGCCAGGCTCCTCTGTCCATGGAATTCTCTAGGCAAGAATACTGGAGTGGGTTGCCATTTCCTTCTCCAATATGAAGCAGAGTACAAATTTAGTTTCAACTTTATGCTATGGAAAAGACTGGAAAACAGAAAAGCACTCTGACATCTTAGGTTCAACTTATGAAAAAATCAAATACATTTTAAATATAGGTAACATAACATTGAGCTATATTTACAGGTGATTTATAAAAAAAACACAGAAGAAATATTAGCTGAATATTGACAAAGTCCAGGTGTAGGGGCTAGATACATGAAATACAATAGAGCACAAGAGTGGCTTTTTTTGCCAAAGGGAAAGAAAGAATGAAAGAAGAAGAGAAAGAAAGGGGAAAATCAATTTGGGGGAAAATCAAGCAAATAAAAACAATGGAACAATTTCAAACTTACAACTTGCCAACCTTGCTACTTGATTGAAGTGATTACAATAGAAAACTCCTTTTGGAGTTATTTTCTGTAAATAAAATGATGTGCTTGCAATCAAAACATTTCTAAAGTTCTTACAGTTACGTATAGTCTACAAAACATCAGGTAAAAAATAGGTAGTAAGATCCTGAGCAGCCTAGCAAGAAAAAAATGACAGCAAGGACTGCAGTCACTGTCCATATTTCTCTTCCAAAAGGCAATCTGATTATAATTGTCACAGATATGGAAGTTTCTCATCCAACTAACAGCGGAAATTTATCAGCCTCCTCCCACCAGTGGCTGGGCAGATGATAGAACAAAAGGGCAGCAGAAACGTGAGCAGAGGCGGCCAAGTTTCCTGCCCAGGCAAACAGAGAGGATAACAGGAGAGGGGGAAGGAGAGAAAAGAAAATGGTAACAGAAGCTTTTTTTTTTTTTTTTTTAATGCCAAAAATGTAAGAGTGCCTTTGTTATACAACACGGGCGTTGATTTCCTGTTTCACAACTTGTGATTGGTGAGTTATTTTTACATTTAACTTAATGAGGTTACACCCTGCTCTGAGATTTCATAAGCCATTTTCCTGCCTCTGAAATAAACAAAATATTCTCTCAGATTCCAGTTTTTCATTGACCTTGGGATAGCTGAATAAGGGAATGGTCCTGGTTATACATTAACCTCTGAGTCTAAGATGTGTGGCAAGAAGGAACAATCAGGCTTTATTTGGAATTCTTTACCTGTGAGACTCCAAAGTCAGTTATTTCCTGCCTTTTTATTCGTATCTTGAAAAAGTTACAAAGGACCAGAATGCAAGCGTTTCCTGAATTGTGCAGTAAAAAGTTCTCCAAAAAAAAGTGTAAATATATCTTTGGCCTTGAACGATGCATCTTAAATCAATTCTGACAAAAATCTTGTGTGGATGAATAAAAATTAATGGAACATGATTCACTGTGGGCATCAAATATTCAAATGAATAAAGAGCATAGCCAAGGAGACACAATTATTTTATTCTTCAGTTATGCCCTGCTTGCTGCGGTGGACAGACAAATTTGGGCTGTGTCCTTTATCGCCACCACACTGTTCTGGGTGCTGGCTTGGGAATTAAGGATTCATGCCTGTACATAATGATATATGATTAGCACTGTGAAAGTAATTGAACTCTTCATTCTAGACAATCCCTTGCAGTGTCAGCAAGAAGCTGGAACAAACTGTGTCATTTAACAGAGTTATGCTGTAAGTGAAAAAAACCTCTGATCCCTGCACAATTAACTTCCCAATAATTTTTAAGTTCTCGAGATTAAATGAGAGAATTAATATAATAGACCATGTAAATGTGCATCAGAGAAATAAAGCGACACAAGGGCACTGAGAGGGATGGGAAATTTAAGGAAATTAACAATTGTTCTCAAATATAATAAGAGACAGGTGTCAGGCCGTGAAAAGGCTGATTGTTGTAACTGGAGCAGCTGAGGATGGTAAATGCACAGCTGTTGCAAAGATTAGTTGTATTGTAACAAAGAATACTACTTGTTTTGCTGTGCCCTCCACAAAGCTAAATTCTATTAGGACAAACTTATAAAGTATCCAGAAAGTGAAGTAATAATGATATTAACACCTGTTTTACATAAAACACTATAACTCAGATCAATGATATTGACACCTCTTCTACATAATAAAATGTTGTAACTCAAATCGATGATATGGACACCTATTTTATAAAATAAAACACTATTACTCAGATCATTCGCTATAATTTTGTGGCTTCAAGTCTCAGCACACTAGCTGATAATTTGTGAAATTTCTCAATTTTCTTCATTAGATTGATCAATTAGCTCAATAATCATTTTAAGACAATAATCTAATTGCATTAGGCTGCATTAATTTCAAAATGATGACATTTTGAAAGAAATGTTATCTTTCAAGTTCCCTTGTTCCAAACACCTTTTTATACTGATAGTGTAGTTTTATCAAAATGTTATTGTATTCAACACAGAGCAATGAATTGTATTTCAAGTAATTCTATAAAAATGATGGGCGTACTCTTGGACAAGGACTGGACTTGCATAAGGACTTGGATAAGGTCTGTTATATTTGGTTAGAATCACACTGACCTTTAGGAAACAAAGGAAAGAAAGAGAGATTGCTTTGATGTTGTTCAGTTGCTAAGTCATGTCTGACTCCTTACGACCCCCTGGACTGCAGCATGCAGACTTCCCTATTCTTCACCATCTCCCAGAGTTTGCTCAAACTCATGTCCATTGAGTCAGTGATGCCATTCAACCATCACATCCTCTATTGTCCCCTTCTCCTGTCTTCAGTCTTTCCCAGCATCAGAGTCTTTTCCAATGAGTTGGCTCTTTGCAATCAGGTAGCCAAAGTATTAGAGCTTCAGCTTCAGCATCTTTATAGTTATTTTCAAATGAAATTTTTGTTTCTTTCAATACCATCTAATTAATTAACATCCTGTTGTACAACAAAAAACATAAAGCAGAAAGGAAAAAATGTCACAACAGAGATGTGATCATATTTATGGCTGTCTATGCTATTTCTTTTTTTTTTTTTTAAGAGTCTATGACTGAAAAAGGTCTTCCCTGGTGGCTCAGTGATAAAGAATCTGCCTGCCAAGGCAGAAGACTCAGGTTCAATCCCTGAGTCAGGAAGATCCCCTGGATAAGAAAATGGCAACCCACTCCAGTAGTCTTGCCTGGGAAATCCCATGGACAGAGGAGCCTGGCAGGCTACAGTCCATCTGGTGCAAAAGGTTCTGACACCACTTAGCAACTAAACAACAATGAAAGAAAATGATTCCAGTCACTCATTTACAAGAACATACATTCTTTGGTGGCAGGGACCTGGGTTTATTCAGTGAGGTTTTTGCTGATAATGTTTTGTTTTTATAAAGCATAAAATTTCTTTTTCACACCTCTCTAAGTCATTACCTTCTCCTGTGAGTTCCAGTCATGTTGGCCAGTGGTTGCTAGTTCTGGCAAACATGTGAATTGAAAACTGAAATAGCAATATATTTGAGCCAATAAACTACTATGAGAATTGATGTCACCGTTTTTATGCAACTTTGGAAACTTTTCTATGTTTTTATATATGTTTGATGGCTGACTAAATAAACAACAATGTTAAACTGATTAGATACAAGATACTAGACATTAATTTCTTGTTAGTGATCAGAAAAGTTTTGTTTCTACCTGGATAGATTTAAAGAAAACTCTTTTCTTATTATTTTGATACTGCAGGATTCAAATGCTTATAATTTAATTCTGTGGGGTTTTTTCTCTCTTGTTTTTGTTTGTGTGTTTGGTTTTCACTGGAGTGAGGTTGCTATGCAATTAAGCTTCCACTAGTTTTTAATAACCACTGGCCTGTTGAATTTGGATGCAAGGTTTGATCAACATGAACACTTTCTGGCTGGTTCTCTTGCAGATTAATATCAGAATAATCAAAGAGACAATGTGAAGTAATGATAAATTTTTATATTACTAAATGTTCTCCTTATGAAGAAGGAAAAAGAAAAAGAATTATATTAACTGTTAAAGGAAATAATTTTGGTTTAACTGTTTCTAAACATTCCTTAAAGTTTGGTTGAACTTTTTCTATACTTTAAGCAGCTACCTCACTTGCAGATTCTAAAAGCTTAGCAAAATTTCGTTTATAAGAGAGTGAGTATAATAATGTATTGGAAAATTCTACTGTTGCTGCTGATATGGATAACTGTCAAGGATATGTCTTCAGGGTAATCAGTTGGTTTTTCCACTATCTGTGCCATTGAAATTACAAAACAAGCTCCTCTAAATCTTTTGTTTGTCGTGAAAGTAACAGCCCATTGGCCCAAGAGCTGAAATGCTTAGTGAAGTTTATAGAAATATAAAGATGCATGTGAGTAACAAAAAATAAGACTATTATATTCAGTTCTAGAATTGTGACAACTTCCAGAGCATTAAAAAAAACATGAAGCTGAGTCCTAGAAGCCAGAAAATTTAGGATTTAGATTATGTAGTATGTCAGCAACAAAGAGCATGGTGAGGCATTTAGAAGTCCCTGTGGTTTTTACCTTACTCTAATGTAGTAGTTTGCGCACTTTTCCTTTCTTGATCTCTGCCTTATGTCTCTATCTAAAAATGCGCCAATAAGAGTAGGCTTTTGCTTTTCTCATAGTTACATCCTCCCATGTACAACAGATCGTCTTTCGTTTAAAGGGTTCACAAATACATTTCAATGAATTGATCAGATGAACACACATGGATTGAGTTCAAAATAATGCACAGAAACCAACAAGAAAGAAGGTCTATAGAAAGAAATAGGGGAAACAAATGAGAAGCAGCAGAGGCTCCAACAAATGGAAAAGCAGCAAGCAGACAGGCTTACGGATGGTTATAGCAACTGGAGAATCAAGACGAAGTGAGAATTCATTTTATTCAATAAGGCAAATATTAGTCAAGCGCCAGGCTGAATGGCAAGCACTAGGTGACGGCAGTGAATAAAACACGCATCTTCTCCAACCTCCTGTAGTTGTTGCCTAGTGGAAAGCATAATGAAGGAAATAAACAATGTTCTTAAGTAAACAGTAATGTATGGACAAAGGGTGGAGTCAGCCAGGACTTCTGAAAATAAATGACTTCTATTCTGAGACCTAAAATGTGCAGGAAAAAAAAAAAAAAAAGACCATCCAAAAAGTGGGAAGAAATACATTCCCAACAGCGTGAACATGTACCAGTTTCCTGAGAAAGGGAAAAGAGAATGCCTAAGAAACTGGAAATAAAACCTAGTGATGCCACTGGAGTTACCAAGAGGGAGACTGGCAGAAGATGAAGTTCGGGGAAAAGGCAGTGGCCAGATGATGCAGAGCACTGAAAACCAAGTACAGTGAGAGAGTTTCACACCTGTTCCAAGTACGGCCAAGGTCATGATCTAATTTAATTAAAAAAAAAAAAAGAACACTTTTCTGGTTGCCAGGTGAAGATTAGATTTTAAGGGAAACCAGAGTGGAAGTGGGAAGGTTAGTTAAAGGCAATAGAAGCATCTCTGATGTGAGGTGATGGCAGCCTCATTGGGGGCAATTATGGTAATAACAGGGAAAAGTTGGGCTCTGATTGAAGAGCATTTGCTGAAGGATTAGATGGTGGAGATGAGAGCGAGGAAAGTGAGGAACCAGGACTGACCCTTAGAAGAAATGAGTGAACTTAGGGTAAACAGATTTGGTCTTCCCTTCACTACAAAAATGAGAGATGATCACGGTGGGGTAGAAGCAGGAATCAGGAGTCCATGCTTAGTTAGGTTCATGTGGAAATGCTTATTAGCAGACATGTCTGTATACGTGAGTGTGAAGATCAAAGGACACATCTTGGTTGAGATATTAATTTGGAAATTATCAGCACAACATAGTATTTAAAGGAATGAAAATGTATGAGATCATCTGGAGAAAAGAGACAAAGATAGAGAAGATACACAAGTACCACTGACAATCAGAAATGTCATGAGATTTCCTTCAACTTATTCTGTTTCTGCGCTTGGCAGATCCCCAAGACCTTTCCAACTAAGGTCAGCTGCATGAAGCAGGACATAATCTCCATAGGGTCTTCCAATATTCAACAACTGGGGGAAATAACGTAAGGGATTAATAATTTCAAGTTTCTCTTTTAATGTCAGCAACACAACTTTTAAGAAACACCATGTGATCTAACTCTAAATCCAAAACCTAGTCTGTAACCTGGGCACAAGGAAAGCTTTCTTCCAAATAAACGGTCAAGTTATATGCCAATCCTGCAAAAAGCCTTAAGATTCCTGGCTGCATTCGATTAAAATTATTCATGAAATGTTACTCTTCTCTCCCTAAGTCACATCCTCTGTCTTTTCCACTCCCCACTACACATGGTTTTCCTCCCTCGATCGACATCAAATCTCAGGAATGGAACCAAAGTTAATTCTGACAGAGGGAAGAATGACTGATGACTTAAAAAATATTACCTTTCCCTGAGAAATTTTCTTTTCAACAAAGATTTGGAAAATTATGGTGGCATTGAAAACATCAAAGGCAGAAATAAAGTCTTCAGTGGTGGAATTTCAGGGGACTGCATTCACGAGAGATTTGGGAAGGTGAAGGAAGGAGGATGGGATTTTATGCTACTATTGGAAGTATTAGCATATGCAATGAAATGCCCATTTAGAAAGAAGAGAGTATATTAATAGATTTAGTTTAAAATGCATATTTTAGATAAAATATCCCCTTTATTAATTACAAACCATTGGTACCCTGAGACAACTGAACTCTGTGTAGACATTAAAATGAAGGGACTTCCTGGCAGTTCAGTGGTTAAGACTTTGCCCTTCCAAAGCAGGGGGTATGGGTTTAATCCCTGGTCAGGGAACTAAGATCCCACATGCCTCTAGGGCAAAAAACCAAAACCATAATACAGAAACAGCACTGTAATAAAACCAATAAAGACTTAAAATTTTTTTAAATGTTCACATCAAAAAAAAATCTTTAAAAATTGAAGCATCAAGTTTTTTTCCCAACAAAATTTTTGTCATAAAGAACTGAAAAGTCTTCTCTCATAGGGTAAAAATAATACTAACCATGTTTAAAGTTTGTTTTGTATTTATGTATTTATTTTTCTCATGCCAAAAAAGAATAAGATTATTCTTTTTAAAAATGCCTCCAGCATCCTTACTCTTAGGAGAAGCTAAAGCTACACACACTAAAAAGTACTAGATCTAAAAGTAGAGCAGAAGCCCCATTATTTGAAACACAGTTCAAGGCAACACTGACAATAAAGCCATTGGCTGGGGTAAAATTTAACTGACCTTTTCAAGGTTGAAAGAGATCTTCAATCAAAACGCTTCCCTGTCACAGGAGGAAGAGCTCTGTATTGAACTGCTTTAAGAGTAAAACCTACTGAAATTGCTCTCACTCGGGAAACATAAGCTAAAACAAAAACAACTATATAAAACTGCTACAGTTGTGGTAAGTAGATTGTTGAGCTGTATTTTTGCTACTTCAAAGGATACCATAGATGAGAGGATTTCTTTTTAAGTAAAACAAGTCCTATGGACAAAAATTTTGTTATTCCTCACTCTTGTTAAAAGTTTACTCAGTCACTGTAAACTCTTCACCAGACTTTAGATATCTCTTATATTAAAATCTCTGATACTTAAATAAAAGGCTATATTTTTGAGGCACAAAAGGATATTTATGATTTGCTCTAATACATTTGCTGTCGACGTCACGACCTACCTTCAGGGTTGAACCCACGAGGGAACATTCCCCGTGAAGTAAAAGAGTCACAGTAAGCACAACGTTAGCTTGTGCTTCTTGGGAAATGGAAAACACTTTCTCTGGAAGTTGAGGCTGCGATTTTCATCCTAGTGAGGTATCTTTCAGGGACTCTGTTTTGTTTCTCAAGCTCTTGACCACTTTAGCCACAATCACAACAGATGTGCAGGGCCATCAAGTTGGACACGTTCCGATCAGTGAGTGGTTTGAAATGATTTGACAAGGTGAGACCAATGTGTCATCCTAGTTTTGAAATGAAGGACGAAAATACTATTGCTGTATTTCTGCTGATTCTTTCTGGGAACAAAGCTGATTGGTGCACAAATCCCTCACCAAGAAATGTTAATAGAAGCCATAATTCTGACACCTCCTCGAATTGTGAGAAGTGAGTCAGAGGCCACACAAGAAACCCAGCAGCGTTATTAATTTCACACTTGAGTAGAACCACACAGTTAAGCATGCACTGCCTGAATTCAAGCCACAGCAGACAGCTGGATTCAGTGATAATCAAAAAGGAAAGCTGATTAAAAAAAAGAAAAAAGATGAAAACTACAGTATACAAGGCTTTTTAGCACAGAGTCACTTTTACTGAAATATGTACTTATTGAATTTGATCATAATTGATAGGTATGTAGTATGAACTATCAATGAGGTCAAAGCTCATACTATATGAATGAATTAAAGTACAACAGTAATTTTCCAGAGAGTTCTATAAATGACTATTTTTCTTGCCTGGAATCTGAATTAGGGGGAAATATACTCCTCCCTTTCTTTCTATCTGTAATTGTCAGTTATTTTTACCATTTGCTCAATTCTTCTACTTTGACAATGACATCTCTTACCATTACCAAATTTCTCAGATAATTTTGTGATCCTTAGAAAGGCTATATAAAACATTGAACACAGCCCAGGAGATCACCAGGGAAATAGTGGTCTGCATTATGAATAAGTATCAATATAAATTTTATTGTTGTTCGCTTTCTCTTTTCCCTACAAGAAATGTCTTGTTGTTGTTTTAGTAGCTAAGTCCTGTCCGACTCATTTGTGACCCCATAGACTGTAGCCCGCCAGGCTCCTCCATCCATGGGATTTCCCAGGCAAGAATACTCGAGTTGGTTGCCAGCTCCTTCTCCAGGGGATTTTCCTGACTCAGGGATCAAATACACTTCTCTGCATTGCAGGCAGATTCTTTACCACTGAGCCACCAGGGAAACCCATCAATATAAATCAGTATAAATACCTTCATTGATTGAACTGTTAAATAAATGGGCAATATGAGTTTGGAGTGGTACTGGCTTAGAAAAAGGTATAGCGAAAAAAAGAAAAGGAGAGATTACACAGAAAAAAATATTTGCTTGCCAAATGAAAGAGAATTAATATGTTTTCCAAAGTAACATCAAAGTAGTTTTTATGTTAAGAATTTCATCTTTTATGAATGTAAAACCTAACAATTTACACACACACACACACACACACACACACACACACACACACACTCCTGCATTTATTTCTTGTTCCTGCTTTTGTCTTAAGCCCTGCATCTGTTTCAAACCCATCAATGAGATCTCTTGGCAGCTTGAATTAGACATGAGTTATGGACTCATGCTCACTTAGCATTTCACTTTCTTTGTACAAGGAAACATATATTCTAGTCTAGATCCACATCCTCTTTCCTGAGCTAATACCTACAGCTGTGCTCCATCTATCAGATGAGTGGATGTTAACACAGATATTAACAACCGAAAAAAAAAAAAATGAAAAGACTGGTTTAAAAAATGTTGCATGTCCTTCAAAGCTAATTGTTACTGAGGAGTATTTTTAAAGCTTATTCCAAGGGAAACTATTTCCCAGGCTCCTCTGTCCATGGGGATTCTCCAGGCAAGAATACTGGAGTGGGTTGCCTTGCCCTCCTCCAGGGGATCTTCCCAACCCAGGGATTGAACCCAGGTTTCCCACCTTGCAGACAGACTCTTTACCATCTGAGCCACCAGGGAAGCCCAAGAATATTGGAGTGGGTAGCCTATCCCTTCTCCAGCGGATCTTCCCAACCTAGGAATCGAACCAGCGTCTCCTGTATTGCAGGCAAATTCTTTACCAGCTGAGCTACAGGGAAGACCCATAATTGGAACCATGATCATTCAAATCCAAAGACTGATTTGCTGCAAGCAAAGGTCAAAAGCATTTGAGTTAAAATTCTCCATTTTCTACTTCAATTTATGCATATAAACATGGTCTCAGAATATACAAGCTGTCCCCATGAGAAAAATCACATTTTATAGTTGGAAAATACTTTCAAGACATTGAGCAATAAATAGGAAAACTTATGTAGGAGGCAAGGATAGCCACAAAGCAAATTGTAACTTCTTGAAATCCAGACAAAGCAAAGAAAAAGCCAGTGGACTGGTAGCTTCTGACATGACTTTTTTGAACAGATTTACTACTGCACCCAATGCCTCCTTGCCTCATATTGTGAAAAGTTGACTAATCCATACCATGTCTCATCTCAAGAAGAACATTTTTAAGATTTATGAGTGTATTTTGAGATTTTATGATGGTCATTTGATTTATGATGTATGTAGTGAATTTTCCAGTAACAGGCAGGGTGCAGGCACTCAAAAGCAAAACACATACTATTTTCCAATCATTTCCGTCAAAATGCAGAAAGATATGATGGTGGGATTGAAATAATGCTACATTTATACTGTTCCCTGACTTGCCTCTCCTCTTTTTCACACCCCACATTCCCCTCTGTGCATGGTGATGTGTTGGAGCCTGTCCTGAAGGGATATTATGCTCTTACTAAAGCTACTGCCGCAATATCTTTGATCTATGTATCTACTGTGTTTATGTTCCATACATTTTCATGAGAAATCAGTGTTGCTGATTTCTCTTTTTTCTGAAGGGTTCCAGGAGGCCAAGGGTTTAAGGGAGGTTATAGTTCAACTTGACAGCACTTATAATTAGAGAAGTTTAAAATTTTTACAAGGGCTCTTTATATTCTCATGTCATAAGCATAACTTCTTCATGTGCAAAGTCGCTTCAGTCGTGTCTGACTCTGTGCAAGCCTGCCAGGTTCCTCTGTCCATGGGGTTCTTCCAGCATTAATACTGGAGTGGATTGCCATACCCTCCTCCAGGGATCTTTCCAACCCAGGGATTGAAACCATGTCACTTACATCTCCCGCATTGGCAGGTGGGTTCTTTACCACTAATGCCACCCAGAAAGCCCAATTTCTTCATAAAGAAGATGTTAACCAAAAGGTGAGGACTGAACAGACATGCATTCTCTTCACCATACCTCTGTTCCATTCTTTTGGTGGTAAAGTCATAGAACCACCACTCTGATCTTGTTTGAACTAAGGAGAAGGCTTGAATGCTTTTCTGACCTTCGAAAGATCTTGGAAGACCAATTAGTTAAAGCCATGAGTGAGTGATAGTTGCTCAGTCATGCCTGACTCTTTGTAACCCCATGGACTGTAGCCTGACAGTTTCCTCTGTCTATGGAATTCTCCAGGCAAGATTACTGGAGTGGCTTGCCATTTCCTTTTCCAAGTTAAAGCCATGAGATACGTTCAAAATTTAATCATACAACATTATTATATTTGAAACATTGTATGGCCCCAAAGAGATAAAATGAATATGAAATGAGTGCATGATCCCCTCAATTTTAAGGTCTTTTTAATTTGCAAAGGAAGTCATTTAAATATTGTTTATTTATTTATGGTTGTGCCGGGTCTTCTTTGTTGTGCACGGGCTTTCTCCGGTTGCAGCAACAGGGGCTACTCTAGTTGTGGCGCCTGGGCTTCTCATTGTGGGAACTTCGCTTGTGGAGCCCAGGCTCTAGGGCATGTGGGCTCAGTAGCCGTGAGGCTGAGTAGTTGTGGCGCACCAGCTTAGCTGCCCCACACCATGTGAGATCTTCCTAGACCAAGGATGGAACTCCTATCCCCTGCATTGGTGGGCAGATTCTTAACCACTGGACTACCCCACTTAAAATTAAGAACCAAAGAAATGCAAAGACAAATCAAATAATATAGCATTATGGGTGAGAATTTCAGATTTTCATGAGTAGCCCCGGAAAATAGATTTTGGGGGCTATAGGTTTAGACATTAAAATATGAGAGATTATAAATAGGCCAGCGGATATTCTGTCAAATGCTTCTCATCATTGTGCAATCATAACCAGCTAAGCATATATACCCCAAATTGCTTGGCATGATAAACATGTTTCTTTAACAAACAAGATTCCTTAAACCCAGGGAGGTTTTAAAATTCAGTGTAAAAAGGCCTAAGAGAAGCAAATGTGTGATGTTAAAGTTGTTGCGCAGTCACCCAGTTTTGTCCGACTCTTTGTGACCCCATGGATTGCAGCATGTTAGGCCTCCCTGTCCCTCATCATCTCTCGATGTTTGCCCAAGTTCATGTCCATTGCATCAGTGATGCCATCCAGCCATCTCATCTTCTGATGCCTTCTTCTCCTTCTGCCCTCTATCTTTCCCAGAATCAAGGACTTTGCCAATGAGTCGGCTGTTTGCATCAGATGACCAAAATACTGAAGCTTCACCATTAGCCCTTCCAACCAGTATTCAGGGTTGATTTCCCTTAAGATTGACTGGTTTGCTCTCCTTACAGTCCAAGGGACTTTCAGGAGTCTTTTCCAGCACCACAGTTTGAAGGCATCAATTCTTTGGTGTTCTGCTTTCTTTACAGTCCAGCTCTCACAACTGTACCTGACCACTGAGAAGACCATAGCCTGAACTATACAGACATTTGTTGGCAAAGTAATATCTCTGCTTTTCAACACACTATCTAGGTTTGTCATCACTTTCCTGCCAAGAAGGAATAATCTGACTTCATGGCTGCAGTCACCATCTGCAGTGATTTTAGAGCCCAAGAAGAGGAAATCTGTCACCACTTCCACCTTTCCCCCTTCTATTTGCCATGAAGTAATGGGGCCAGATGCCATGATATTAGCTTTTTTAATATTTAGTTTTAATCCGGCTCTTTCACTCCCTTCCTTCCCTCCCTTCATTCCGCTCTTTAGTTCCTCTTTGCTTTCTGCCCATTAGAGTAATATCATCTGCATATCTGAGGTTGCTGATATTTCTCCTGCCTATCTTGATTCAAGCTTGTAACTCATCCAGCCCGGCATTTCTGATGATGTGCTCAGCATATAGATTAAACAAACAGGGTGACAGCAGATAGTCCTGCCATACTCCTTTCTCAATCTCGAACCAATCAGCTGTTCCATACAGGGTTCTAACTATTGCTTCTTGACCCACATACAGATTTCTCAGGAGACAATTTCTTTGTACTAAGATATCTGGGCTTCCCAAGTGGCTCAGTGGTAAAGAACCCACCTGCCAATGGACATAAGAGATGGAGGTTGGATCCCTGGGTCAGAAAGATCCCCTAGAGGAGGGCATAGCAACCCACTCCAGTATTATTGCCTGGAGAATCCTACGGACTGAGGAGACTGTCAGGCTGCAGTCCATGGGGTCACAAAGAGTTGTACATGACTGAAGTGACTTAGCACGCACACACTAAGAGATCTGGGCTTTTAGTTTCTATAATTTGTAATGTTCCAGAGAATTTTCCCTATTAGAGGAACAGCTTTATGATTTCAATTTAATATGCCTTGCTGAATAATTTATTTCAGCTCATAATTTAAAGTTGGAAGTGTAAATGAAATAATAATGAAAAGTATTGGACATTTAATGGAACTTACAAATAACGATTTTAATCATTTTAATAAGTAAATGTACTAGTTGAGCATTTGAATGTTGGTCAGTCAAAAAATCAAATTACTTTGAAAGTATGTTTGACTATGTCAAGTGAAAATTTGGTTTAAAACATTTACTAGTCTTTAAGTTATAAATAGCACCAATCATTAAAGATGTCTTTAAAGTGTCATTAACTCCTCTAATTCGAACTCTATAGATTGATTTACAACTAGGCAAAGAACTAAATTTTAGAATTTCTGACTTTAGCAAATTTAATATTAATTTTCACAAGAATCCTTGAATAATTATTTTGTGCAAACACACACACACACTTATCTTAGAAGCATCTATAAAGTCACATTCATTACAAAGACTTTAGTTGGGTTTTTTTTAAAGAAATTATTTTTAATAATGCTATAGGTTACATAGTAACCCAGGAAATGCCAATTATTATAAAATGTCATTGCAGGTCTAGAGAAATTTAATTTTTTATTCCTTTTTTTAACTTTTTATTTTATATTGGATTATAGCCAATTAACAATGTTGTGATAGTTTCAGGTGGACAGCAAAGGGACTCTGCCACACATATACATGGATCCATTCTCCCCCCAACTCCCCTCCCACCCAGGCAGCTATATAACATTGAGCAGAGCTTCCTGTGCTCTATAGTAGGTCCCTGTTGGTTATCCATTTTAAATACAGCAGTATGTACAGGTCGATTCCAAAGTCCCTGACAATCTCTTCCCCTGTTATTCCTCTCTGGAAGCCATAAGTCCATTCTCTAAGTATGTGTGTTTGTTTCTGTACAAAGACTTTTGTGATAAAAGAGAGTTTGGCTTTTTTTCTCTTTTAGAAGTACCTATTATGCCTGGACTACATAACAAAAAGTAAACAAGAACAGTTAGGAATTAGAAAATTGATTCTAAAATAAATAAACTGTGTAATAATTTCAACAAAAGAGATGAACTAGCTATGCTGTGGAGAAGGCAATGGCACCCCACTCCAGTACTCTTGCCTGGAAAATCCCATGGACGGAGGAGCCTGGTAGGCTGCAGTCCATGGGGTTGCGAAGAGTCGGACACAACTGAGCGACTTCACTTTGACTTTTCACTTTCCTGCATTGGAGAAGGAAATGGCAACCCACTCCAGTATTCTTGCCTGGAGAATCCCAAGGATGGGGGAGCCTGGTGGGCTGCCATCTATGGGGTTGCACAGAGTCGGACACGACTGAAGCGACTTAGCAGCAGCAGCAGCTATGCTGATTTTTTTTTCCTATTGAATTTAGTCAAATTTAAATTGTATGGAGAGAAGCATCCGAAGCTGTTAATTATCTGGTTGATTTACAACATTCTTACTCTGTTTATAAATTTTGGAAATGATAAGTGTAAATATAATTGAAGACATGTTACTCACTGTTTAGAGCAGTAGTTTGTCAGTTAGTGGCAAAAAAAAAAGAGAGAGAGAGAGAAAAAAACAGTTCAAGCAAGTAATCATTAGAAGTAATTAAAATTAATTTTATTTTAACATAAAAGCACATTGGTTTGCCTCTCTTTACATATGGCTATTTGCTTTGATTATAAACAGATTAGTATTCTCCACAATCAGAAGTTCATTATCTAAAATTTCCAGTTTTATTTCTGTAAAGGGGTCCAAGAACTTAAAGCAGCAGCTAGCAGCCCAATCAGATACAGAAACTGTCAGCTGGTCCTCCTTATATCTCTCCTTCACAGCTCTTGCTCATCCCTAGAAACCTTTTAAAAATTTTTTGCTTTATTTTTTTGGCCATGCTTCAAGACATGTGGAATCCTAGTTCTCCAACCAG
Source organism: Ovis aries (assembly GCF_016772045.2). NCBI lineage: Eukaryota > Metazoa > Chordata > Mammalia > Artiodactyla > Bovidae > Ovis > Ovis aries. Next base: position 66,069,085 of record NC_056063.1, read on the forward strand.
GGATTGAACCCAGGCCCCTGCATTGGAAGTGCTTTCTTAACCACTGGACCACCAGCGAAGTCCTAGAGACCCTTTTCCAGTGACTCACCTTTCTTAATTCTTTCCATAGCATTCAATATGGTTTTTATAGAAACAAAGGTAGGTCTTCTACTCAATCTAGATACACTGGCAGATATGCTATGTCATGATATATAATGAAAGTATATATTGTAAAATCCTAATGAAATAATAGCCTTCTTATGTCAGTCCCCATGTCAACACCATAAATGAGTAACTTGATAATTTGTCCAAACTGATATCTGCCCATTTAAGTCCTTGATGTCTGCAGCAAATCTGCAAAACCCTATAGAAAGAAAGAATGAATGCAAGAAGGAAGGAAGGGATATGACAGGAGGTTAAGAACCAATATTTTTAACCTATGTTATTATGTTATAAAGGGCAACATCAACTTGTTTACATAGGGAAGTGCTATTCTTAAAGCCTGCTCCTATAAGCTTACAAGCATCAATTCTTTAATTTTCAGGAAATTTGAAAGTCAGTCACTAAACATAGCCATTATCAAATATTTAATCATATAAATTTAAAATTAAATAAATTACATCAAAATCAAAGGCAGTAATTACTTAAACTTATCACTTTAATGGATTTTCCTACTATCTATGCTCTTGAGGTTATTTACAATGTTTATGGTGGAAATATCCTATAATGATATCCTACTAATCTCTCCCAAAACTTTCCTTTTTTGGGTGGGGGAGGATGGGTGTTGGGGTGCAGCAGTTAAGCATTTACCAGCATACCATTGTATATAGGGTGTGATATATTACCAAAAGATATGAATATTTTTGTCATGTTCTTAAAGTACAGAAATTAATTTTAGGACAATGAACCTTCAAAATGTTCCTGTAGGTCATTTCTAAATGTGTTACCCCACTTCACTCAAGAAGAAAAAAAGAGTGCTTTGGCAGGCTCAATGAGAAATCAATAACACCCTGCTTTCCAGTCCAGACTTGACCCATTAAATTTCATTCCATTAATTGTTAAAAATAAATGTCAGCATATATTTTCCATTGTTGGCTGAGATACTAAATTACTTCATGTTCTATTTTGTATATTTATACAACTTTTACAAATAGAATTTTAAAAATTCCCACAAGAGCATACACACAATATGCACACAAAATGGACACATTATAAAATAAAAAATATAGCCCTCTATATTTTTTATAGATCTTCTATAGAAGTCTTCTTCCTCCCCACCATAGATATTCCTATACCAGTCACTTCTGTTTCTTAGAAAGATACTTTATTTACCTGCTCCAAATTTCACTGGGCTCTGGCCTTTTATTGGGCTATCTGCAATAATGGGTAGAGAATTGTGCCTACAAAAGCTAAGTCGGTTCATGTAAGAAAGAAAAGAGCTACACTTAGAAAATAAGAAAACAACTGACCTGAAAGAAAGTGTCATAATGAAATAAGCTAAGGACTTAAAAGACACAAGGGAAAGAAACTTGAGAAATAACTGTCACTATGAGAGAGAGCAAGATATAAAAGACATTTTTTAAAATTAGTAGCAGTAATAAACATTCATTGATTATTAATTATGCAACAGGTACCACTCTAAGGGGTTTACATGTATGAATTCAACTTGATCCTCACAACAACACTATAAAATAGTAACATCATCTTATCATCCTCCGATTTGCACGTAAGAATACTCTGGAACTTTGAAAAGTACCTTGCTAAAATGAGTTTAACAGTAGTAGAGTTGGCATTCATACCCAGATAGTCTGGTTCTTAGCTTATTCACTCAGCCACTAGACTGCACATAGTTTACTAACATAATATGCTTTATAGCAACATCAAAAATACTCACAGAAAATATCAACAAAGAATTTACTTTCCAACACTTTTGGAATTAATATTTGTGTTTCTTTTAATCATATTAGCACATGTGAACTGGCCTCAATGGATACAATTTCATTTGGACCATAAAAGACAAATTGGAAGGATCTGAAAACCAATGTCCTAGTAGTCACTGTGACATTCTAGGAAGAGTAAATATAAAATGAATTTTGTCATTTAATTTGTTTTGGCTAAAAGCTGAAAATTTGACAACATTTCTTACAATGTGCATTTTTTGTTTGCATAGGTATACAATTTTGCATATCAAAAACCTTTACAAGGGGACATACGTATACCTATGGCTGATTCATGCTGATATTTGGCAGAAAACAACAAAATTCTGTGAAGCAATTATCCTTCAGTTGAAGAATAAATGAATCTTTTAAAAAACCTTTACAAATGAGCTCATGCTCTTCTTTAATAATGAGAATTTAAGAGAAAAAGCTGGTAGGCAGGATAGACTCAAGGAATACAAATTCAAAATTTATTTTGCATTAGGTTAAGATTCATGAAAATGAAGCCTAACCTTTTGAGGCATATGCCATCATTGAGAAAAACATGCACTTAAGTCGTTTGTGGCCGTAAGTCCAGTCTTTGACCAGTACTCAAAGGTTTATGTGCTGGAAATGCTGGAAATTAATGAAGTGGATACTCCTTTTAAGCATTAGCAGCAGAGTGCCAGGAAAAGGCCAGAGGGAAAGTAAGACATGAACCTGAGTTCAGAAAAAAGGCAGAGTAGAAGTATAACATGAGACTGGAATCTTTGCCTTTTGCACAGTCATCTGTCTATTTCCAAGTCCTTTTAGTTTTTTTCTATAAAGGAGATTAGTATTTCATCAAATAAAAGACATCAATTTTGAAATGTGCCCCTGGTTCATAGAGCTATTTTTTTTTTAATCAGCCAATTAAATCGAGTTTTTTTTTTATGTAATTGCTTTAAAATGTTGTGTTAGTTTCTGCTGTACAACAAATGTGAATCAACCTGACAATGCTTTCTTATAACAAGAATTTTTATTTTATATTTGTTGAAATAATACACTGGGACTTCCCCGGCAGTCCACCTTGACTTCTAATGCAGGGATGTGGGTTCCATCCCTGATCAGGGCACTAAGATCCCACATGCCCTGGGGCAAAAATCAACAGACTATAAAGCAGAAGCAGGATTGTAACAAATTCAAATGAGACTTTAGAAATGCTTCACATAAAAAATGTAAATTATTATATATGCATATAATTTTTTTCATATCGGTCTCTTTTGCACTCGTAAAAAAGGAAAATAGAATAAAAAAAGAATTGGTAAAGGAACCATAACTTCTTCACCAGAATTTACTCTTTTGGATCACTTCCCACAAAGAGTTATAGATAACTTCTGTTTTGTCATAAAATAGAGGAAACAATAGAATGGGAAAGACTAGAGATCAATGAGAACTTTGTTTCACTTTCACCTTTTACTATGCTCTCTGTTACCATATTTCTGTGCTTATTAACAGTATCTTCAAGGATTTGATCATTTTCTTAATATGCATTGTTTAACATTTCATACAATATATTCAAACAAAAGAACACATAGTTCACAAAGATTCAAATTATTTTCAGAGATTTAAGTTGTATATTGCATGCCACCTGTCTAAATACTTACTGTTTCAGGATATTTCAATATAACCAATCTATGGATCTGTTTTACTGTATTTAAAAATAATTAATCAAAGCATTACTTCATTATTACATCTAATACTGAATGTTTATATGCTTTTACCTTGAGAAATTTGTGGTAATTTATATAACATGGTAAAAGGAATGAATACACCAATATAGTTATTTTGCTAATATTAAAGAAACACCTGGAGTAACAGGCAAATTTGGCCTTGGAGTACAGAATGAAGCAGGGCAAAGGCTAATAGAGCTTTGCCAAGAGAACACACTAGTCTTAGCAAACACCCTCTTCCAACAATACAAGAGAAGACTCTACACATGGACATCACCAGATGGTCAACACCGAAATCAGATTGATTATATTCTTTGCAGCTAAAGATGGAGAATATCTATACAGTCAGCAAAAACAAAACCAGGAGCTGACTGTGGCTCAGATCATGAGCTCCTTATTGCCAAATTCAGACTGAAATTGAAGAAAGTAGGGAAAACCACTAGACTATACAGGTATGACCTAAATCAAATCCCTCATGATTATACAGTAGAAGTGACAAACAGATTCAAGGGATTAGATCTGATAGAGTGCCTGAAGAACTCTGGACAGAAGTTTGTGACATTGTACAGGAGACAGGGATCAAGATTATCCCCGTGGAAAAGAAATGCAAAAAGGCAAATGATTGTCTGAGGAGGCCTTTAAAATAGCTGTGAAGAGAGGAGAAGCAAAAGGAAAAGGAGATAAGGAAAGATATAAGCATCTGAATGCAGAGTTCCAAAGAACAGCAAGGAGAGAAAAGAAAGCCTTCCTCAGAGATCAATGCAAAGAAATAGAGGAAAACAACAGAATGGGAAAGACTAGAGATCTCTTCAAGAAAATTAGAGATACCAAAGGAATATTTCATGCAAAGATGGGCACAATAAAGGACAGAAATGGTATGGACCTAAGAGAAGCTGAAGATATTAAGAACAGGTGGCAAGAATACACAGAAGAACTGTACAAAAAAAGATCTTCAGTACCAAGATAATCACGATGGTGTGATCATTCACCTAGAGCCAGACATCCTGGAGTATGAAGTCAAGTGGGCCTTAAGAAGCATCACTACAAAGCTAGTGGAGGTGATGGAATTTCAGTTGAGCTATGTCAAATCCTGAAAGATGATGCTGTGAAAGTGCTGCACTCAATATGCCAGCAAGTTTGGAAAACTCAGCAGTGGCCACAGGACTGGAAAAGGTCAGTTTTCATTCCAATCACAAAGAAAGGCAATGCCAAAGAATGCTCAAACTACTACTTCATTGCACTCATCTCACAAGCTAGTAACATAATGCTCACAATTCTCCAAGCCAGGCTTCAACAGTACATGAACCGTGAACTTGATGTTCAAGCTGGTTTTAGAAAAGGCAGAGGAACCAAACCAGAGATCAAATTGCCAACATCCGTTGGATCATCAAAAAAGCAGGAGAAAACCAGAAAAATATCTATTTCGGCTTTATTAATTATGCCAAAGCCTTTGACTGTGTAGATCACAACAAACTGTGGAAAATAAGAGATGGGAATACCAGACCACCTTACCTGCCTCCTGAGAAATCTGTATGCAGGTCAAGAAGCTAACCCTTAGAACCAGACATGGAAAAACGGACTGGTTCCAAATTGAGAAAGAATTACGTCAAGCCTGCAAATTGTCACCCTGCTTATTTTACTTCTATGCAGAGTACATTATGCAAAATGCCAGGCTGGATGAAGCACAAGCTGGAATCAAGATTGCTAGGAGAAATATCAATGACCTCAGATACGCAGATGATACCACCTTTATGGCAGAAAGTGAAGAGGAACTAAAGAGCCTCTTGATGAAAGTGAAAGAGGAGAGTGAAAAAGCTGGCTTAAAACTCAGCATTCAAGAAACTAAGATCATGGCATCTGGTCCCATCACTTCTTGGCAAATAGATGGGGAAACAATGGAAACAGTGACAGATTTTATTTTCGTGGGCTCTAAAATCACCTGCAGATGGTGACTGCAGTCATGAAATTAAGAGACGCTTGCTCCTTGGAAGAAAAGCTATGACCAACCTAGGCAGTATATTGAAAAGCAGAGACATTACTTTGCCGACAAAGGTCTGTCTAGTCAAAGCCATGATTTTTCCAGTAGTCGTGCATGGATGTGAGAGTTGGACTATTAAAGAAAGCTGAGCACAGAAGAATTGTTGCTTTTGAACTGTGGTGTTGGAGAAGACTCTTGAGAGCCCCTTGGACTGCAAGAAGATCCAACCATTCCATCCTAAAGGAAATCAGTCCTGAATATTCATTGGAAGGACTGATGCTGAAGCTCAAAATCCGATACTTTGGCCACCTGATGCGAAGAACTGACTCACTGGAAAAGACTCTGATGCTGGGAAAGATTGAAGGCAGGAGGAGAAGGGAATGACAGAGGATGAGGTGATGGATGACATCACCAACTCAATGGACATGAGTTTGAGTAAGCTCCGGGAGTTGGTGATAGACAGGGAAGCCTGGCGTGCTGCACTCTGCGGAGTGGCAAAAACTCGGACACGACTTAGTGACTGAACTATGATCTATCAACCTCTGTGCCATCCAGAAAACTGGTGATACTCTTAAAATATGTCCCAATAATTGTCTTTGGGGTTTTCTTTCAAGTTGCTGACATCCTGCAAGTTTTGATGATGGTGCTTTCTTGATCCCAACTGAATACTGGCCATGAAGGATTTCAGGTAACAATTATGATCTTATTCTAAAACTGAATGTTTGTATCTGCCCACAGTTCATATATTGAAGCCTAATCCTTAATGTGGTGGTATTTGAAGGTGGGGACTTTGGGAGGTGAGTAGGTCATGAGGGTGGCACCCTCATGAATAAAATTAGTGCTCTTGGAAAACAGACCTCAGCTCCCTTGCCTCTTTCACCATGTGAAGATGTAAGGAGACCATTTATGAGCCAGGAATGCGTTCTTCACCCAACACCAAATCTGCTCATGCCTTGATCATGGACTTGGCAGCCTCCAGAACTCTGAGAAATAAGTTTCTGTTGCTTATAAGCCACACAGCCTATGGTATTTTTGTTACAGCAGACGGGGTGGACCAAGATACTGTCATATTAAAGCCCTTAAATAGTTTATGTTGAGACATTGAGGGCTTCTTTTTCCCATCATACCGCCAGAAACAACAATCAAGGTTAAGTACACTCAAGCAGTAATTCATCATCCCTTCTACCTGATCAGGGTCCATTTTGAGATTACATCCATTGTAAGATACATGCCCATTTCATAAAAGCTAAAAGGTGAAAAATGTATAATTTAGAATTAATGATGTTACGTGTTCAAGCTGTTCCTTGTTAACATGAGCAAAACAATTTGAGTTTTGACATAATTCTTTATTACAGTGAAACAACTGCTGATTAATGTAACCTGTTTAACATGTCTATGTGACTTTTTCTTTCATAAGAATACTGACCTTTCTGCCCTCAAAATCCATTATTTTGGAGTCCCCTACATTGTTCTTCATGCTTGGATCTAAAGAGATTATAATGTCAGCAAGGTTTGTTCTCTCAACTTCTTCCCTGGGCAGAGTGTACCTTGTAAATACCTTCTTCTCTCAGAAGAGGATTCAACATTTTTTTTAATCAAATAATAAAACACATGATAAAGTACTATCCAATTAGAAGTTTAGGAATACCAGCTCTACAATCCATTCTCTAACACCCTGGGGCAGATGTGTTTCAGAATTCTCAATTTCTTTTAATTTAATAAAGATAATACCATAGTTGTATCATATCCTGTGTAATCCAATAGGATCTAGAGCAACACCCTGTAATCAGATGTTTAAGTACTTTTGTTCAGCTGTGTCCAACTTTTTGTGACCCAATGGACTGTAGCCTGCTAGGCTCCTCTGTCCATGGAATTCTCCAGGCAAGAAAAAATGGAGTGGGTTGCCATTCCCTTCTCCAGGGGCTCTTTCTGACCCAGGGATTGAACCTGGGTCTCCTGGATTGCAGGTAGATTATCATCTGAGCTACCAAGGAATCCCTAAGTACTCTTAGAGATGATTTATTTTTAGCTTCTGTGTTCAGTCACTCAGTCATACTTGACTCTTTGCAATCCCACTGACTGTTGTCTGCGAGGCTCTGTTCATGGAACTCTCCAGGCAAGAATACTGGGGAGGGCAGCCATTCCCTTCTCTAGGAGATCTTTCCTACCCAGGGATCAAACCTGGGTCTCCTGCATTACAAGTGGATTTTCTACCATCTGAGCCATCAGGGAAGCCCCAATATTTCTGCATTAAAATGTAAGAATTCCAATATCAACAGGAATGAAAGTTATAAAACAGCCTCAATTAAATTCAAGCTTGAATCTGCCACCAGATGAGATCACATGAGATGAGTTTTGTCACCAGGCGAGTTATGAAAACCTTCTAGTTTTTCAAGTTAATGGATCTTAGAATTGCAGATACGGAGTTGTAGACATATGTTAAGCATCAAGATTTAAGTTTTTGCATAAAATTCTAGGCATGAACTAGAAGGTGAATGACATCTTGAAAGGAGGAAGGAAGAGGAAGTTCCTAAGTCATCACATTTGAAGAAATGGACACCGTCAGCACTTGAGGTTGGCCAGGTGGCTCTGAACATTTTCCTCGTGGCATTATTTTCTTCCTCCTTAAATTTCCTCAGCTCAGCAAATGGTATCACAGACTACCCAATTGCATGCCAAAAAACTTATAGCTGTCCTTGATTTTCCTATTTCTCCTCCTGTCATACTCTACTTCCAGAACATGCCCTTTTGGAGCAGACATGTTATAGGGCCTGTAATGTCCACTCTGCCCATCTCCACAGCTACTACTTTAAGCCAAGGCTCTTCATGTCGTGTTTACTATACTTTGGCATCATTTTATGCTTCCATCAATGCTGAGAAGTTTAAGTGACTTGTCCAAAATCTCGAATCTAAAATCCAGTGGCACTGGGGTTGATTCCCAGATTCCTCAGTGTACAGACCTCAGGAAAGGAATGTAATCACTCAATTTATATTGAGATGAATTTAAATTTCTTTTAAAGATTCAAATGTCATGGTGAGAATATTGCTATTCTATAGCACAATGAAAAAAATAATGGTTATTTGACTCCTATGGGCCTTAAAAAGTATGATGTTTAGGAGAGCTTACTGTGTCTCTATGTTGGAAAGATCATCTTCCAAGTTCAAGGCCTCCAGGTTTAATATGCTTATAGAAGATATAAATAAACTAGGAAAACCCTCTCATGAAAATAACTGGGTTTGCTAGGCTATCATTTTCAGTAAAGAGACCAAAGCTGCCTTCCCCTATGTCCTTGACCTAAAAGGAGACGTGTTTTCAGTAAGAAATGTAAATGTTTTCGTTTAATATTTATAATAATATTAACCCTTTGTGTTATAGCAAAGAAAATCCAAATTATTTATCAGGACAAAATCATTTTCTTGTAATTCAATTAAAAAACATACTATATTGCAATCAACTGGGGTAAGGAAGTCTCCTGAATAGACGAACAGGGTGAACAAGATGAAGCTTATGTGCCTATTTAAGACTATCCAGCTGCTTTAGTTAAATAGCATTTTCTTTGGCTTATTTTCTCATTTTTTTATAATGTTGCAAGAAAGTGTAAGTTTCCTCAAAAATGACATTCACTCTCAAAAAATAGAATTTTAAATCAAAAAGTTGTCTTGAGGTTTTATTTTCAATTCTTCTTGTCAACACGTCTCTGTAATGCTGACTATATTTAGTGAAACTTCCTTTATAAGCGTGTAACGACCCTTTCGGCTATTAATATTAACAGCTAAAGTTTGAGGTGTGATTGTAAATGACTTTTCACATGCCAAAAGTGTTTTATTTTTTGAAGTGTCAAATCCTCTTTAATTGCTGGCTCCACCCAATGGCTATAATCATCCCCAAAGCAAAGTTTTAAAAAAACCATTTAAAAAAAAATTATCTAAAGTAATTTTAAAATAAAGTGTTTTAAAACTATAAATACTCCAATACATACTAAGTATAGAAAATTTAAGATGGCAGAATATTTATTTAAAACATTTGAATATTTCTTTTCCGATTTCTTTCTTTTTTTTTTTTTTTTTACTTTATTTTACTTTACAATACTGTATTGGTTTTGCCATACATTGACATGAATCCACCATGGGTGTACATGCGTTCCCAACTCTTCAGTCAGTCAGTTCAGTTGCTCAGTCGTGTCCAACATTTTGTGACCCCAGGGACTGTAGCATGTCAGGCTTCCCTGTCCATCACCAACTTCTGGAGCTTGCTCAAACTCATGTCCATCTGATGGCTAAAAAAGAAGTTGATTTCCTAAAAGACACAGAAGGAAGAAATCTAAACAATCCATATATAAGTCTCATGGCCACATGAAAAGGCCTGCCCATGGTCGTAATGTTACTAAATTCCTCAGCTGTACCTCCAACTGGGGTTCTAGCTCAGGCTGAGGCCCCCTGTCCTGGAGAGACTCCTTTTCTGGTTGAATTTACCCAGTCAACAGCAAAATCAATGCCGAGACTGGAACAGCATAGGCTTTATTAAAAGGTCGAAGAACAGAGGAGTGATAACCTAATTCACAAGTCAACTTCTCAACCCAATTTGGGTGGAGACACCAAATATAAAGGAGGATCAAGATAAAAAGGGGAAACATTGGAAAGAGTGGCCAGAATACTCATGAGTATTTCAAGAACGGGAGTGTATATTGGACACACAGCTGATGCATCTCTCCTTTTCTGTCCTTGTGTGGACTTTTCTCGTTGTTGTCACGGCTCTCATCAACAGTCATGACACTCTGGGTGTGTCGTAGCTAATGTATCACAGTGAGTGTATAATGAGACTAAGGTCTACTTTGACCTTGAGTCAAAGTATAGTAAAGCTATGGTTTTTCCAGTAATCATGTATGGATGTGAGAGTTGGACAATAAAGAAGGCTGAGGACCAAAGAATTGATTCTTTTGAACTGTGGTGTTGGAGAAGACTCTTGAGAGTCCCTTGGAGAGCAAGGAGATCAAACCAGTCAATCCTAAAGGAAATCAACCATGAATATTCATTGGAAGGACTGATGCTGAAGTTGAAGCTCCAATACTTTGGAACCAGTTGCAAAGAGCCAACTCATTGGAAAAGACCCTGATGCTGGGAAAGATTGAGGGTAGGAAGAGAAGGGGGTGACAGAGGATGAAATGGTTGGATGGCATCATTGACCCAGTGGGCATTAGTTTGAGCAAATTCCAGGAGACGGTGAAGGACAGGGAAGCCTGATTTGCTGCAGTCCTGGCATGATCGCGACTGAACAATAAACAACAGTGTGAGGGAGAGTATGGTTCTGGGGCAACTGCCTTGGGAACAATAACTACAGAGGGAAAAAACTGAACTTGAAAATTGTATTACACGTGGTGCCATCATGCATTTTCCGATGTACATCACTTCAGCGATTTTTCAGTAACTTCATTTACTAGATCTCTGTTTGACTGTTTCTCAGTCTCTCTCATTGCTACCACACACCGGAGGCAAAACTGTCTTTGTGAGAGGTGCAGTTTTTACCTGACACAGAACAGGGGGGTCAGCTGAGCAGGGCTTATGTCAAGCCCTAGCTTACTGACTCAGAGAGAGAGGGCTGGAATTTAACCAAAAAGGGGGCTTCCCTTGTGACTCAGCTGGTAAAGAATCCACCTGCAATGCCGGAGACTTGGGTTTGATCCTTGGGTTTCAAAGATCCCCTGGAGAAGGGAAAGGTTACCCACTCCAGTATTCTGGCCTAGAGAATTCCATAGACTTTATAGTCCATGGGGTCATAAAGAGACAGACACAACTGAGCGACTTTGACTTCCTCAAAACAGACTGTCTTTTACCCAAACATCAGCAAAGGGACTGATTTAGAAGGCTCAAATCCTAAAGTTCCTCCACAGGGAGAGGAATATTGACATTTCTCATTGCAAGTAATCATCCCAATAGCCCTGTCTTTTAGGTTCTGCTATGGTTCCCACATTACAGAGAGAAGATACTGAGGCGCAAACAGCCAGTCAGGCTTAGGCAAGGCTTTGACTACGCTTTGACTAAAGCCTCTTTGGTTGCACGTTATTCTACTGCTTATACTTCCTTTCCAAACGCTGGAGAACTGAAAGATTTATAGGCAAGTAAAGAGGATTCAGGGCAGTGGTTCTCAGTTAGTTTATGAATAAATAATGTTTTATGTGTATATATGTATATGTATACATGTATATATGTGTATATATATGTATATGTGTATATATGCCTGTGCTTAGTTGCTCAGTCATGTCCGACTCTTTGTGACCCCATGGACTGTAGCCCGCCAGGCTCCTCTGTCCAAGGGGATTCTCCAGTCAAGAATACTGGAGTGGGATGCCATGTCCTCCTCCAGGGGATTTTCCCAACCCAGGGATCAAACCCAGGTTTCCCGCAATACAGGCAGATTCTTTACTGTCTGAGCCACTAGGAAAGCCCAAGACTACTGGAGTAGGTAGCCTATCCCTTCTCCAGGGAAACTTCCTGGCCCAGGAATTGAACCAGGGTCTCCTATTGAGCTACAAGGAAAGCCTGTAAACATATATGGGCTTCCCAACTGGTGCTAATGGTAAAGAACCTACTTGTAGATGCAGGAGACATAAGAGATGTGGGTTCAATCCCTGGATTGGAAAGACCCCCTGGAGGAGGCCATGGCAACCCACTCCAGTATTCTTGCCTGTAGAATCCTATGTTCAGAGGTTCCTGGAAGGTTGCAGTCCATGGGGTCACAAACAGTCAGACAGGACTGAAACGACTTAGCACATATATATAGAGAGAGAGGAGAGAGGAGAGGCACACAGACACTATTTTGAAAGAAAAAAGAAATGCTTAAAAGTTCATATTGAGAAAGGAATGAGAGGCTTAAGAGTTTGAACTTGATTTTCAGATTGCCCCTGGATTCAAATCAACTATACCTCAATTCTCTCTCCTGTAAAATGGAAGTTGTGAAGATTAAATAAGAAGGTACAAATAAAGCACTTGAGATAGCAAATGAACATTAAATTATAGCTCTTACATCAATAAAATGGCTTCAGTTGTCAAAAATTCATACTAGAAATTCACTGGAATATTGAATCAGTTCTCTAGTGAATACAGCATTGATTGCCAGCTTCCTTAAATCTTCAAATGATAAGCTTTCCTTAAAGGTGAAGGATATTCCATGGGCTTCCCTGGTGGCTCAGATGGTAAAGAATCTGCCCGTAATGCAGAAGAGCCAGGTTCAATCCCTGAGTCAGGAAGATGCCCTGGAGAAGACAATGGCAACCCAGTCCAGTACTCTTGCCTGGAGAATCCCCATGGACAGAGGAACCTGGCAGGCTACAGTCCATGGACTCACAAAGAGTCAGACTTGACTGAGTGACTAATACTTTCAAAGGTGAAGGATATTCCATAGGTAAAAATGCCCCATGCTTTTTGATCTTAAAACTGCACTCCAAGTCACTCAGGAATCACTTCATTTAGGCATTTGAAAAACCCAAATCAGCATAACACAGCCTTATAATGTTCCCTGCTACTGCTGCTGCTAAGTCACTATAGTCATGTCCCACTCTTTGCGACCCCATAGATAGCAGCCCATCAGGCTCCCGGTCCCTGGGATTCTCCAGGCAAAAACACTGGAGTGGGTTGCCATTTCCTTCTCCAATGCATGAAAGTGAAAAGTGAAAGTGAAGTCACTCAGTCGTGTCGAACTCTTAGCGACCCCATGAACTACAGCCTACCAGGCTCCTCCATCCATGGGATTTTCCAGGCAAGAGTGCTGGAGTGGGTTGCCATTGCCTTCTCCGACAATGTTCCCAGTGTGACCCTATAAAACATTTACTGGTCAACAGACAATAGAATCATGAAAAGCATTTTCCTTTATCTGCATCATGAAGTCTGGCTATCTTGAAAGTGTGAAAATTAAAGTATTTTTCCTCCAAAATTCCTAGCTTCATGCAGGCTAGATTAAGGGTGATACGGTTGAACAATTAAATGCCCAGGATTTAAAGAGTAAAGCTGTACTGCCCCAGGAGCAACCTCAAAGTAGCAGCTAGCAATTAGCCCTTCAGAGCAAAGGGCTGTTTGACTCTTTATAATCCCTGACCATCCATTGCCTTCAGGGGCCCATGTCTCCTTCATATTAAGGAATGAAGATACGGCAGATTCCATTCCTAGGACCTATAGAATCTGGGTGGAGCTTGGCATTGATACTGTTGCTCAGCTCGTCTTGTTTCCTGTGCAGCAGGAACTCTGTCACTTAAGGACGGAGACTTTCACTTACAGTTAAGGTATGTGACATCTGCATGTGTTCACTGGGCCACCTGATTCACGCAAACGAGCAACTTTGTTTTTAGGTAAGTCAGTGATAAAGGCAGTACTTCAGGTGCCTACCCGAATTTCAGAGACCATAGGTATGGCGGTATAATATTTACACAGTAGATATCTATAAAATATCTATACAATACCTATATATTATCATATCTACTAGAGCAGGGACTTCTGACTCATGTAGCAATACTGAAAATATAGTCAAGTCCTCAGTAAATATCTATCAACTGATCGAGTAAAGAAATGAATAAGATAAAGCCTTGAAATTAGTGACTAGGGCAGGAAAAAGGAAAAGAACACCCAGGGTATAGGTGGAAAGGAAGAAAGAACCAGGTACTTACGAGATTGGTAGGACGACGGGTTGTCACGTGCATACACGCTCAGTCATGTCCGACAACTGCGACCGCATAGACTGTAGCCTGCCAGGTTCCTCTCCATGGCATTTTGCAGGCAAAAATATTGGAGTGGGTTGTCATTTCCTGCTGCAGGGGATCTTCCCCACCCAGGGATGGAACCCACGTCTCTTGCATCACCTGCAGTGGCGAGCAAATTCTTTACCACGGGCGCCACCTGGGAAGTCACTATGACAACGCATTAAGCGCAAGTTGCTCAGTCGGGTCTGACTCTTTGTAACCCCTTGGACTAGTCCGTGGAATTCTCCAGGCCAGAATACTGGAGTGGGTAGCCATACTCTCCTCCAGGGGCTCTTCCCACCCCAGGGATCAAACCCAGGTCTCCCAGCAGTGTTTTAAAATTTATTCTAATATTGTGTAAAATCGTCTCACACACCCCACCCATGGTAAATCTAACGATATAAATGCAAACATTCTGCTGCAATTGAAAAAAAAAAATGTTTAAAGTGTCCTTTCTTTCGGCAAACTCATTGTTAAAGAGGAAGAAACCAAGCTGACATGTGCTGTGGGCTGTTCTAGAACTCTGCACAAATTGTTCTGAGAGAACCCAGGAAGTTTGGTGAAAACGGGGCCAGAAGCACAACTCTGGGCAGGAGAGAGAACAAGGCGAAGCTTTCCCAGCGGAGGCCAGGATGCAGGCCATCACTGTGCTCACTGTGCTAGTGAAGACTGTGTCCCAACAGAGGAGTCCAGCTGGGGGCTGCCCAGGTGCTTCACCCTACATAGGCCTGCATCAGCCTGGATGAGGGCCATGTTTGTGCCATCATCTGTCCCCAGGTGAGGGAGGATGGGTTGGGAGGAATTTACTTGCTAGAAAAGCCTCCTTTTCTAACTCATCTTCCTAGAAAGTGAAAGTCACTCAGTCATGTCTGAATTATTGTGACCCCCATGGACTATACAGTCCATGGAACTCTCCAGGCCAGAATACTGGAGTGGGTAGCCGTTCCCTTGTCCAGGGGATCTTCCCAACCCAGGGATCAAACCCAGGTCTCCCGTATTGCAGGTGGATTCTTTGCCAGCTGAGCCACCATCTTCCTGGAGGGACATCTTTATTCTAATTTGCATAGACACTATCACGCAGCTTGATTAGAGCCCTACAATGTGAAAATGTGTGTGTGCTCAGTCATGTCTGACTCTTTGAAACCCCATGGATTGTAGCCAGCCAGGGATTTCCCAGGCCAGAATACTGGAGTGGGTTGCCATTTCCTCCTCCAGGGGATCTTCCCAACCCAGGGATTGAACCCAAGTCTCCCGCATCTTCTGCATTGGCAGGTGGATTCTTTACCACTTGTGCCATGAAGATGAGTCTAACTGCTCACCAAGTGGGTTTCAATTTCCTTCTTCTTTCCCAACTTTCTCTCCCATTGTTATAAGTACAGATATGCATTGCTGGGGTGGGGGAGCTCGAATCTTGTCTCTCTTCAGTATTCTTCCAATTTACCCTCTGCTACAGAGAAAATAATATCCCCCAAGATATCTACATATCTACATTCCCCAAAATCTGTGAATACGTGTTACATGACTAAAGGGAATTAATGGTTATAGATAAAATTAATGTTAACTGGTTGACCTTAAAATAGAGACTATCTTGGAATATTTAGGAGAGTATCATGTAATCACAAGATTCCTTAAAAGTGGAAGAGGGAGACAAGAGAGGAGGTCGGAGTGATGTGATGTAAAGAGGACTGGATACATCTTCACTGGAGGAAGGGATCACCAGCCAAGGGTGATAGAAGCTGGGAAAGGGTAGGCAGTGGATTGTTCCCCCAGTCTCCAGGAGGAACACAGTCCTACCAATTGATCCCTTCCTGGTAGCCCGGTGAGACCCAGGTCAGACCTCTGCTTAGGAGAACTGAAAAATAATATATGTGCATTGGTTTAAGCCACTACATTTGTGGTGATTTGTAACAGCAGCAAAAGGAAACCAACACACTTTCTCTCTGACCCCAAAGACATCCCAGTTTTGCCTTTTTTTGTTTCCCGGTTCCACATCTCTTAGTGCTCCTTTGCAATTTCTTGTTAGCATCTCTTGAATATCTCTAAATTATGGTTCTTTCCCACGTTACACAGTTACTTCTCTTTTCCTGCTCTTCAGGAATCACAAATTTGCTGAACATGGCCCAGATTCAGCCTGTAGCTATGTTTCCATTGGCCTCGCAGTGTTTTTCTCACAAGCCAAATTGAAATGAACTTAGGGAAGACGTGTGTCCTCTAGTTTTTCATAACTCACCCGACTCCATATTGTATTTCACCCAGCCTACTTCCCTGGCTTAAACTAAGGAAAGTCCTTTAAGGTTTTGAGTTGAAGCCCCCCTCTCCTAAAACATAAATAGATAATGAGATGTTGAGATGTTATATACTGGGCTTCCCAGGTGGTGCTAGTGGTAAAGAACCCACCTGCCTGCCAATGCTGGAGACGTAAGAGATGCGGGTTTGATCCCTGGGTTGGGAAGATGCCCTGGAGGAGGGCATGGCAACCCTCTCCAGTCTTCTTGCCTGGAGAACCCCATGGACAGAGAAGCCTGGCGAGTTGTGGTCCATAGGGTTGCAAAGAGTTGGACATAACTGAAGCGACATAGCACACACGCAAGATGTTATATTAAAAAGAATTCTTGAGTCAAATAGGTTGAGGAAATGCCAAGATAGACAAAAGTAGGTTGTTATATGACAGAAGTTGACAGCCTTAATTATGCTAATTATCATATATCATATAGGATGTAGCTGCAAATGGCATGTGGCATCTCCCCAACTTATGTCCCCATAGAACCTTAGTGAGGACAGCGTCTTACAGGTGGGGTGCTCTAAGTAAGCTGTTGAACAACACGTGTTGTTCAATACACTCTTTTCATTACTGCAACTATCATGCATATCTTTATGTTAATGACTTCCAAAAGCTATAAACATAATATCAGACACCTACCAAGCACACACTGCATGTTACATACTGTTCTAAGTGCTTTCACACATATAAGCCAATACATGATTCTGAATAAGAGGCACTATTCTTATCCCAAGTTTACAAGTAAAGTAACTAGGATCTAGTGAACTTATCATGTGACCAATGTCACACGCTAAGAAGGTTACAAAGCTGTAACCCACCTTGTTTCCGAGTCTGCACTGAACCATCTAGTTCGAGCACTCACTCTCCTCTTGAACTGGAGGTGTGGGTTCCATATAAGAAAGTACTTTCTACCAGAAGTAGCTGAAAATATAACAAGTCATCTCAGATAAGATTAAATTCACTGTCTCAAAAAGAGGTTTGGAGGACTTCTTAAAAGGGAATTTTCTGGGAGGCACTAGTATTGAAGACATCTAATCTAACCATAAGATCTCTCTAAATATGAGATTCTAAAAGGATAAGAGAATCTATATTGAGTGGAAAGGCGACACAAGCAAAGGTAAGGAATGTTGTTTGAAGCAGACCAGCCTGGCTGTTATGAAAAACTTCATGAAGAATGGTTGCCAAGTAACATAACGTTTCAAATATAAACTGGAATCAGATTGCAGGAAGCCTTGAATGTCATCAAAAGAGGGATTTGACCTCAATCCTTTGATATGGAGTGCTGAAAAGTATTGCATCAGGAAAGTGATGAAGTTTTAAAATATATGTATATCTAGATATATAAATATACACACACACATAGTGACAAGAAGGAAATGAATCAATTGTCTTGATCTGCTGAGTGGTGGGTGGCTCGGGTCAGGCCTCTTTGGCATGCTCTATTCCTCCCCTTCCCACTAGGTGGCACCAGAACTCAAAATCAGGCCACCAGAAAAGGCTGTCCCTCCGTTCTTTTTTGTAGGATGACTTTGATGTGATGTGAACATAGCAAAAAATATTTTTATAGCCAGTTCCTAATTTGCTTTTTTCTTCGCCCTGGGGTATATTTCCCAATAGTTAACAATTTTCAGCTTAACTGACTGTAACATTCTGAAGAAGAGCTTCTGGGGACCCTGCCAGTTTAGAGCACTAGTATAGGCCAAGCAGTGCATCCTGAAGAAATAGCTAACAGCCAGCTGGAAGCTGATACAGTGGAAATTATTCCACTCTTGATGCAATAAGGGGGACCATGAAGGATTTTCAGGTGGCTGGTTGAATTACCTCCTAGACACTGAACTCTAGTTAGAGGATGGAAAGGGGGTGCAAGCCTGAGATAACTCATTACCTAATTCTTAAGGAAAGAAATAGCGTCCAGAACATCGTCCCTCCTTCCTTTCTGAATGCCTTTTCTTGGTACAAACTATTTTACACGAAAGAGCTTCTCTTTTAGGTATTTCTTAATTGAACTTTTTCCTTTAGGGCCACAGGTCTTATTCTGTCTTTTTAAAGGACGGGAGGAAAGTAGGCTTTCAATTTGTCGGAAAGTAAGTGTGATCACAAACTGACACAGAAAGCAGTCATTTCGTCACAAGTAAATTTGTATGTGGTGACAAAGTACCCGTAAATCAAGATTCCTGTTTTAAACATCCTAAGACCAGTTCATATGGTTCAAAAAATCAAAAGGCAAATGGCAGAGAGCCCAAATCATCACAGGTTAAGTGGGCACATGGAATTTTCCCCTAAATCCTTCAAGCTGAAATTTGAGGAGGAAATGCAAAGTTAGTGAACGTGTTACAAAGGAGGCTTTGTTAAAGATACACAGACTGTGTCTAAATACCACAGTCTCAGTTTTTCCCTGATTCTAAAGACAAAGGAAAAAATGTGTGTAATATCACTTAATTTCATTTGAAATTTTTATGCTTCTAGTTTTTCTACACCCACCTCTTCTAAAATGGGACATAGAAGAGAGAGGCTAAAATAGATGATAGACTTATGGACTTGGATAAATAATTAATGGCCTGGAGTAATTAGCTGGAAGATGTTTAATCATTAATCTGTCTGAGTCATCACAAGCATTTGCGCCCACTCACAAAGTATTGCACTCATTATGAGTGTATATATTTTGTCAAGATAGAAATTAATATATGATGAGAATCAGCACTTTGAGAAATTAAAATATGAAACAAGTCTGTTTGGTCTCCTCTTTGTTTGTTCAAGATAAACAAAATTTCACTTTTCTTTATTTTACCTAATAAGAAAAAAGTTGTAGAAATTCCATCTGTGTGCATAAGCAAGAAGTCAAACTTTTTGGTGAGGGAAGCAAAATAGTTGGCTCATTTTGTCTTTGTTTCGGGACTTTTTCCAGGGGAAAAAAAAGGCCAAACCAAAAACACCTCATTATTAAAGTATCTGGTGAACAATTAGGGTTCTTTCAGAGGACTTCAGGGGAAAAAAAATGTCCTTTAACATAATGCTATTTTGCAATTTATAGCTGTGTTCTTCAATGTGGTGTTTTCCAATACAATTTTATTACAGGCTTTAAATTATACTTTCACAGGAAAGGTCTGCCTTTAAACTTTTAGGTCAGAATTGTTCAGATCTTTTCACACTGAATCAATCAGGTTTAAAGCTGGCAAAATCCTTGGCAGCCTTGTAAATCTTTCAAAAGATGTTATCCAATTACCCTTCATGGGCCACAGGATTCTACAGCGTGACTATTTCCTTCTCTAGGAGGAATTAAGTGCTCATGAGAGGTTAGAAACCAATGGAGTTGAAAAGTAAGATTTTGCATTTTTTTCCTCCCATTTACATGGTATAGATATAGCTCCAGCTACTAATATATTGTGAGAACTGCCACAGACATTCTGATCTAAACAGTGGCCCTGGTATCGCTGAAGTTTTTTCTATTTGCTTTACATTAGCAAAAAATAAAAATAAAAAATAAAAAAAGAAAAAGCACATACTAGTATCAGAATGGTGCACATTACAAAACCTTACTTAGGACCTGTATTCAGAATTTAGCATAAAGTTATATGCCAAATAGAAAGCACAAGAGATCACTATTTCTCTCAGTTTTTCAAGAAAAGCAAAATTTTAGGTATACTCTATAAATACACATGGGATTGGAAAAAATAACAAGATAAATGTACTTCTTTAGTGTGGGTTTTGATCTAAAAAATGTGCTTATTTTCCACTTAAAAAAAAAACACATATTCATCTTTGTTAGTTCTTCCTCTAGATTGTCAATATAGAATACTAATAAAATGCTAAGGAGACATTCAATTTATATAAAAGCTTATTTCATGCCACTTGGCTTCGAGAGGAAAAATTATCACAGGCAGAATCATTTTGAAATAATTTTTCAAGGAAAAGTGTGAATGTGCCTACAAATTCCTTCATGAAGCCTAGAAAAGCTTTGCTTTCCTTTGTGATGTAAAAGGCTGCTTGGAGGTTATGGGATCCCAGTTGCACCTTTGACCTCAAAGCCTCTGGAGTCATTCATTTGTCATGACCTTTGACCTTTGGCAAATCACAACCCTGACTATCTGTTTCTCTTGATTTTTACTACCTATAACAAAAGCTCTTTCCCCCTCTGGAATGCATAAGCAGAAGTCATATAAATGTTTAAAAATAGTTTGTCAGCCAACAATGTGGCCAAGAGAAGATAAGTATCATAAACGAAAACAAAAAAAAAATCACAAAGCATGAAGGAAAATGTCTAACATTTAAAGTGTCTTCCGGTGGAATAGATTGATTTCAGGGACTACAGTGTGAACAGTTGGCCACATGTTCCCTCTCTTAAAATCTTTGTTTTCTTTGATTTAAAATGTGATGTAGCAAGAAGTGGGAATTTGGTGCTGTTATAAATTGTGCCTCTGATTCTTTGCAGGCTGGTCATTAAAACTTGCAGACATCACCCCTGCAGCTGTGTGTTCATCAACACTTCCTTTTAACCACTATCTAAATTGCTTCCATGTCCAAAGAAATGCAGTTCCCCTTATCAGGATTGTGAGTGAAAGGTGAATATGTGTAAACATTTGGACTAAAACATAGAATTGGAACCAACTCAAGTACAGATGAGGAACCAAGACAGTTCATTTTAAAAATGTGTGTAGGAGCCCTCTGCATCAAACAGTTACTCAGTATATAAAATGTTCAGCCCCAAATATTACTTGGTCTTTTTTTTAACAGTAATTTTCTTTTTTATTATTTATTCTTTGATAATTTTTTACAGTAGGTCCCTGTTGGTTATTTATCGTAAATTTGGCAGTATGTACATGTCAATCCCAAATTTAGTCTTTATGATATCAACTGTTATGCATGCGTACGTTCATGCTTGGTTGCCCAGTTGTGTCTGACTCTTTGTGACCCCAAATACTGTAGCCCACCAGGCTCCTCTGTCCATGGAATTTTCCAGGCAAGAATACTAAGGTGGGTCGCCATTTCTTTCTCCAGGGGATCTTCCATATCCAGGACTAATACAGACTACTGATTGGTAACTATCAATTGATTTGACCTTTTGCGAGTTTTCCTTTCTAATACTCAAGTTTTTTCATTTGCTTATTTATTTAAAGCAAATATTAGGGAAAAGGAAGCTTGAAGTTATAGATTAACAAAAGAGTGAAGGCTCAATACAGCGAAGGGTGATGTATGCTTTTTCACCAAGCTGAGAATTAAATACAATCTCTTGAAAACTCTATGATTTGTCTTCTTAAGGAATACTCTTATGGTTACTTATTTCCCAGCCCCCATGAAGATTCTTATTTTTTTCTTTTTGCATTAAGATAAACCATTTTAATATTTATTTGGGGAACAGTTTTATTTTTAGCTATTTTTACTGGCTTCATAGTGGAAATCCACAGATTTTTTTCTTTTTTTCTCACAGCTTCTCTTTCTCTAAGGATCAAAAGAAGTGCTTGCTGCTTTGAAAATACAGTCCAAACTGGCACATTGATGAAGTTAGTTCTAGATGGACAGTAACCTGGTTTAACTATAATTTAGAAGGAAGATGAAGGGTTTGCCAAGTACTCAGACAAGTCTAGTTAAAATCTTGGCAACAAAGATTTTTCAGTATTTTTAATTCATTTTAAATAGTTGAAAATGGAATCTCTTTTTAAAATCTTAATACAAATCTGTTTATAGAAGCATATCTGCAGTCTATAGATTTTGTAATCTCTAGACAGATTTCAATAGGAAGTTGTCCAACTGGTAAAATGTTATCCTTCCTGAGATAGAGGTAAGAAAAATTGAATGGGCTGCGAACTGTGGAGTGGCAGGTATACTATGCTCTCTGAAAGTCTGTGAGATATCATGTGACATTCTGTGCTATTTGAATGTATTTTTTCCTAATTTTCGCATCTATCACCACAACACCAAAAACTTCCTGCAGCAACCAGAATCGTTCCCCCCCTCAGATCTCAGCTAAGGGTCCTGTGGTTTCAAATTAGGAATCTCAGAATTTACTCTTCATTACTTTCCCATTGGAATATTTATGACTTCCTGTAGAGCTAGTCTTCAATAAAATTTAATTAACCATATGGAAATTGGAGGGAATTTGTTGAGTTCTGAAAGTGTTTTGAGTCTGAAAGTTGAGTCAATAGAAGATAAATTGACCCCTTAATTTCACAGAAATCTGATACATCATTTGGATAAGATAAGCAAATGATGGACATTATCCATGTTTTAAGTGTTTCCCCTACTTTAAGCCATTCAAATAAGGCTGTCTCTGGTTTTTTCTCCTTCTTCCTGAAAAACAGGGTTTAGAAGTTTTACAACTGTGATTTTTAAGTTATAATACATGAAAGATAATAAACAAATTTTACTTAGGGTTTTAGAAGGGTAATACTGACAGCAGTATTTCCTAAGACCCCTTTGATCTCAGTGTACACCTCTAGAGCAAGGCATCTTTGAAATGTAAAACATCAGTCTCATTGCTCTTGCCTCCCATCACCTCACCCCAACAACCACAGGCACAATTCTGCTTAACACAAGTCAGTCACTATCCATTCAGATAGAGCAGTTTCTCAACATGGCTAATATTGACAATATGGATGGGATGATTCCTGGTTGTGGGGATTGTCACTTCTCTTTTAGAAGATACAGACTGGTCTCTATCCCCAGATACTAATGTCACCATCGCCAAGTGGTAACAACCAAAAATGTCTTCCATGCCATGCTGCTGTGCTAAGTCGCTTCAGTCATGTCTGACTCTTTGCACCCCCATGGACCAAAAAGTATTCAGATATAGCCAAATGTCCCCAAATTCCTGTCGGTTGTGAATCACTGAGACAGAAATTAAATGCTCAAAAAAATATCTGCATGTTCTTTTCCTACCTATCAAATCCTGTATTATTCAGAGTTCTCCAGAGTAACAAAAACCAATAGTACAGTGTGTGTATTTATTCACTAAGTCCTGTCTGGCTCTTTGCAACCCCATGGGCTATAGCCTACCAAGCTCCTCTGTCCGTGAGATTTCCCAGGCAAGAACACTGGAGTGAATTGTCATGTCCTTCTCCAGGGGATCTTTCTGAATCAGGGATTGAACCCAGGTTTCCTGCATGGCAGGCAGATTCTTTACTACTAAGCCACCTGGAAAATCCTTATAGATAGTGTGATATCAATAGAAAGAGATTTATTATAAGGAATAGGATCACAGAAATAGGGAGGCTGGCAAGTCCAAATCCACAGCGTGGTCCAGCAGGTGGGAGACCCAGGAGAATGGATGGAACAGGTGAAGTTAAAGGCAGTCCACTGGAGAGTTCACCTCCCTCAGTGATCCCTTCTCAAGAAGAGATTCCCAGGCTTCAGGGACACAGACCTTCCTTCAGTTCCTTGAACATATATTCTTGCCCATCTCGGGTCTTTGCACCTGATATGCCCAGTCCTGTGGCACTTTTTCCCACCACATCCTGTCATTGGGCAACTAACTCCTTTCCATTAACATTCTCTTGTGCTTCCTGATGACATTTTTCCCCAGCCTTCTTGGGTAGGTAATCTCTTCTCTAATTTTGCTTCCACAGCACTTATGTAGCTTCTTCTAATCACTAAGCACTGCAAAGTCCTTGGGGCCCTTTCATTTTTATTTTGCTCTGTAGCCCCAGTACCTGGTCTATAGTAAGTACAGTTGTCCCTTGGTATCCACAGAGGGTTGACTCCAGGAGCCCCGTGAATACCAAAACCCATGGATGCTCAAGTCCTTCATATAAAATGACATAGTATTTGCATATAGCCTATACAAATGGTCTTAGATACTTAAATCATCTCTAGACTACTTATGATACCTTATACAATGTAAACACCATGTAAATATTTGACAGGATACAGGAAACCAGTTTTGTTTGGGAGAACTTTCTAGAATCCTTTTTTCAGAATATTCTCAATTCTGGTCAAATCCATAGATGTGGAACCCACAGATACAGAGCTGAATATTTGCTGACCACCTGAACAAATGAATGAACATTTACCCCAAATATTTTTCAGACGACTACTGGCTTCCCAAGTGATCGTTGGTGAAATTACTGATACCCTCGGCCTCATTCCCACTGTTTCTTATTCCAATCCTTTTGAACACTGTAAAACACATCACCTTTTTTATACTACAGGAGCACTTGTCTTATTTGTTGTTGTTTGTTTATTTATTTATCCATATTTGGCTGCAATGGGTCTTTGTTGGCAGTGCCGGCTCTCACTGTGATGGCTTCAGTAGTTGCAGCTTGTGGGCTCTGAAGCATGGGCTCAGTAGTTGAAGCACACAGGCTTAGTTGCCTTGTGGCATGTGGGATTTTAGCTCCCCGAACACGGATTGAACCCACATCCACTGCATTGTCAAGAAGACTCAACCACCGGACCACCAGCGAAGTCCCAGGTCATGAGCATTTGTAAATACACTCTATACATTTTGGAACTTAACACCTTAAGGAAAGGTAGGTATCAGCGATCAATGTATTGTCTCTGGGCTCCAGATTCACCCCTCAGCTCCTTGCTTTGTGATATTGGACTTGGAACACATGGAGATATCTCCTTTGCCAGTTGGTACCATATTAAGCTTTGTCAGTAGAGTGTGTCACAGGAGGGACAGTGCCAGAGAGACTTCATCTGACTGGATTGCATCCTCTCATCTTGTTCCTCAGATGCAGCTGCTAGAGGTGTGTGTTCAGCAGGTCCAGTTGCACAGCCCTCTGGCAAGTTTTGCCAGGACCCCAGTGGAAGTCTCTGAAATCAGTTCCTCCTCACCAGCCCCTTCTAGCTGGCATGACCAGTTTTGTCCTGGGGCTATTCAGTGAACTCTTCTGCCACCTGACGGGTCCAGTCACACTCTCACCAGTGAGTTCCAAGTCTGTGCTGGAGAGGGTGCCCAACCCTCACTCCAATTGTCTTCCTTCATCAGGTACTGTCTCTCAGTGCTAGGGGGTTGTTCGAGTTCTCCTTTATGCCCTCTGAGAGGCTATATACTTGCTACCAGTGAATAATTCTTTCTAGTAAATGATCTCTTTTCCAATTACTGCTGTGAATTCTGTTTTCTAGGACTCTGAAACAGCAGATCAATGAATGAAAAAGTTTGAGTATACACACACGAATGCACACATGTAGTTTTATTTCAAGAATATTGAAATATGCCTTTCTAAGATGAAACGCTGTAACAAACAGCTTTTTAATCATTTTCTATAATGATCAGTATCCAAGAAACAGAATTTTACAGCTGGATGGAGTCCAAACGGCCACTCAGCCCCTTTTTTTCTGTGGAAGCATCACGGTCACAAGAGGTTAAATGACCTCATATACTGAGTGGATGTAAGACCCTGGGGACCTGATAGGAGGCACCTCCTCCATGAAATGTGCCCCGCTCCGTGCCCCACCCCCATTCCCGGGGAAGATGCTCTCTGGACCTTCACAAGATGACTCACTGGCTTTTTTACGAAGACTCATGGGAGGGAGAGATTTCTCTCATTTCTAAGCACCAGAAATAATTATGCTTCTTCTTAACAACTGCTCCAGATTTAGCTCACGGACAATGTGAATTATGTAAATGCTCATCTTCCATTTAGGATGGTGGCCAGGAAGCTCCTGGCCAGGGGACGGCACCTCAGGACACACATACCTTTTGCATCCCTGCCCTCCTCCCGCTTAATCTCAGCTCTTTTCGACCCTGCGTCCCCCTTTCCCTTGATTGCTTCACATATTAACCCACATTATCTTATTACACATCAGACCCTTTGAAACTATGATTTAAGAATAGGCTCACTAATCAGCTCTACTCCAAAATAAAATAAATTTTTTTAAATGGATAGGTTAGCTATAAAAATATTTAAGTACAAACCTTCAGTTTTCCTTGTGCTTACTTCAGCATTCTCTTCATTACATTGGGTTTGCTGACAATGGAAAGGAGTTTAGATACTTACATACTCCCCAAAATGGGTGCACCTTGAACACCTAAAAGCAATGTTTTCAAACATTTCAAAACATCCCCTGTCAAATTTGCTGCATATTGCAGGAAGCTCAACCTGGTCCTCTGTGACAACCTAGAGGGGTGGATGGGGTGGGAGGTGGGAGAGAGGTTTAAGAAGGGGGGACATATGTATAACCTATGGCTGGTTCATTTTAATGTGTGGCAGAAACCAAGACAACATTGTAAAGCAATTATCCTCCAATTAAAAATAAATAAAGTCACCTGTCACTTGCTTACCTAATTAATATGCTTAATAAATTGTCCAAATAAAGGAAATATTTATCAGCTTCTTAGCTGTTCTATCAGTGCAAAGACATCCAAGCTGATAAAGCCTGACTATAGCAAAGCTGGCCATAGGTTGAGCAAAAATAATCTTTTATCTTTTTCTTACCAGTTCATTGAATTATAGTGTCAAAATTCAGTTTGTTTCAAGGATGGTCATTTAGCCATGTTCCTCAAAATACAGAGGGAAAAAAAACTTCTTCTCTGTCCTTTTTCTTTATTTTTATGATCTTATTATTTTTTCTTGCTGAATAAGCCCCTTTCTTTTTTGTGAGTCTCTCTGGGATGGTGAGAGATGGCTATTCAGAACCTTATTTACACCCAGGTCCCCTCATGTTTCTGTGCTTCTGTAGCCCAGCTCTCCACCTGCCATCTATCATGGGCAGTGACTAAGACTTTGTAAGGGCAAAATAAATATTTGCTGAATAAATCCTCAGAGCTGCTACCAAAAATGGAAAGTACTGGAGACAAAGAAGCAATCTCTGATATAAAGTAGCTGCAGCTGGAAATGTAGAAACTGCATGAAATTCCTGCTCGTCTCCTCATAATTCCCCCAAATGGGAAAGGTTTCTTTTTTGTTTCTCTCTATACTGAAACTGAAAAGCCATATACTTTTGGCTTTGTCTGATTTCAAACACATTTTTCTAACCAATGTTTTTCTTATTTTCCTCTGCTTTAGAGAAACCCAGGCACTTCATGCCCTTGGTAAAGATTCATTCTTTTCATTCAGTATCTCTGTGAGAATTTGCCAAAGCTTTTGTGCAAATATACCTGATAACCTTTGGCTCATTTATACCCAGAAAGCCTTCAGTGAAACAGTCAATCACACTGACCTACAGACCAACCTAGCAGAGGGAATCCTGGGAAATAGGCCACAGGAACAAGTGGGCTAAGAAGGTAAAAGGCAGAATGAAGCGCTAAGGAGGTGATGCCTCTGCATTCCTCTTGTTGTTAGGAGTGTACTGTAAGACAGAGGCTTTCTGCCATTTCTGACTTAACTCTGAGTATGGTTCATAGATAGTGGGCCACCATCCTTTTAACTTTCAGATTTCCGGTTTATTTCAGAAAATATAAGATCAATTTTCCAAGTAATTCAATCAGCTCATTGGGTTAATGCCCTTCACGGCTTCAAATATCTTCTTGTGCCTAATTCTATTACCCAAGGCTTTGATCTTCAAAACTAAAGTCTGCGTTCCTCTCAGGGCTCTTCTGGGGGTAAATAGCTTGACTGAGTCAATGATGAATGAATCTCTATCTTCGGACACCCTAAGTTCTTCACATGACTGAACTAACGGAAATTAGAATAGACAAAGGAATTAGGAAAGATGTATTTCAAATACCATGTCCTTTCAGTTGATATTTATTAAAAAAAAAAAATTAACATTAGTCATTGTTCAGTTGCTCAGTCGTGTCTAACTCTGCGACTCCATGCATGGACTGCAGTACACCAGGCTTTCCTGTCCTTCACTATCTCCTGGAGTTTTCTCAAAATCAGATCCATTGAGTTGGTGATGCCATCCAACCATCTCATCCTCTGTCACCTCCTTCTCCTCCTGCCTTCAATCTTTTCCAGCATCACAGTCTTTTCCAATAAACCGGCTCTTTGCATTAGGTGGCCAAAGTATTGGAGCTTCAGCTTTAGCATCAGTCCTTCCAATGAATATTTAGGGTTGATATCCTTTAGGATTGACTGGTTTGATCTCCTTGCAGTCTGAAGAAATCTCAGGAGTCTTCTCCAGCACCTCAGTTCAAAAGCATCAGTTCTTCGGTGCTCAGCCTTAGTAGATTTTCAAATATATACCAATCTGAAAAAGGTGTTTTTTTTGAAATTATTCATAGAAAACTATGCTTATGCTTTCCAGTGTTATCAATCACCTAAAATTTTCTGATGAACACTTCTAAGACATTTTAAGACTTTTAAGACATTTCAGACACTTTGCCTGAAGTTTGTAACTGTATGCTTAATGAAAGCGCACACAGTGGAAGCGGGATTTCTCCTGGGTTGGTGATGTAATGTCGGGCAGTGATATAAAAAGCAGTGCAGAAAAAGAGCTTTCTAGGTGCTGTGCACAGACAGGGTTCCTGGGAGCCTGGGAAAGCCATGCTGCAATTTGCTGCAGTTCCATCTGCTCTTGCCCATTTCTGATAAGATATGGAATCCTTGAGTAATTAAATCAGTGCTGTAATCTCCCTACTAGAGAGTCTGTCCTTGGCATTAACAGTGGTATTGCCTCGTTAAATGCATTACCTGAGCTTCCTTCCCCCTGACGACCATGCAGGTTCCTCCAGGGCCATTTGCCAGATAATGTGAGTGAACAAACATGAAGAAGACAGGCTTGCACAATACTTAGTAACATACATATGACAATTATCATGGCTATTTTTTACTCTGGCTGAATGACAGTGGGAATAAAGTGGCATGGAGAAATCTATGGCTTAAGTGTGCTTAGTTTTGGGGTGAAGATAGAGATAAGGGCTGGTACAGTTTAAAAATAAATGATTCTGTTGCCATGGTTTCCTTCTTTATAAATTCTTTTCAACATGAATTGCTGTTGTTGTGTTTAATTTTAGATTCATGCAGATTTTCGACAAATAAGAATCCCTATACATCTGAGAAATGGTTTTTCAAAAGCTGCAGGAAGAGATGTTTGGCAGTCTGGCTTAAACACTTCTGAGCAGAATAAACTTCAGGGTTCTGGCTATAGACAGCTACCAAAGGAAAGCAAATAAAGAGAATGAGAACTTAGAGAACACATAAGACTACATTTAACCTTATGATTAAAAAGGAATTCATGTGACTGCAAGCTTTAAGGGAAAATGTTGAGTCTTGAACATGGCCTCTCAATAGTGGGGGCCATAAGGAGACAGATGTCCCTCCTAGGAAGTAAGTCTCCAGACAACCAACCGGAGAATGTCAATTTAGCTAAATATACATCTATTAATATCAAAAGGTCAATTGTGTTTTCAAAATCTGTTCTATTACCTTAAATACAGTTGAATTCTTGAATAAGGTGTCAGAATTGTTTATATCTGCTCAAAAAATAGCTCTGCTTCATTCTTTTTTCCAATTTAGTAATGGTTATTTCAAACTTGGATATTCTATGACAAACCCAGACAGCATATTAAAAAGAAGAGACATCACCTTACTGACAAAGGTCAGTGTAGTCAAAGCTATGGTTTTTCCAGTAGGCATGTACGGATGTGAGAGTTGGATCATAAAGAAGGCTGAGCACCAAACAATTGAAGCTTTTGAACTGTGGTGCTGGAGAGGACTCTTGAGGACAGCAAGGAGATCAAACCAGTCAATCCTAAAGGAAATCAACACTGACTATTCATTGAAAGGACTGACGCTGAAGCTCCAATACTTCGGCCACCCGATGTGACGAGCCAACTCATTGGAAAAGACCTTCATGCTGGGAAAGGATGAGGGAAAGAGGAGAAGGGGGCGATTAAGGACGAGATGCTTTGATGGTATCACTGACTCAATAGACATGAGTTTGAGTTAACTGCATAAGATAGTGAAGGACAGGGAAGACTGGTTGTGCTGCAGTCCCTGGGGTGGCAAAGAGTCAGACATGACCTACTGACTGAATAACAATGATTCCAAACTTGGAAAAGCAGAAACAGAAAGGAAGAGCTGACTTTACCAAAGAAATTCTTCTTCCTCACGCATTTATTACAGGATTTTTTAAATAGTAAAATCCTCTACCACCATTAAAATAGGACTTGATTTTAAAAAGAAGGAAGGGATAAAAGTACTTTGCCAGAAACGCATTATAATATACTTATTATGTAAGCAGTACACACTGAAATGTTGGTAAATGCTTGTTTCAAGGGTAAATTTAATGGTTTATTTAAAATTTTGTTTTTGCTATTAATTTTCTTTTTCTAAGGATTTTGAGGTTAATCTCAATAATCCAGCAAATGAAAAACCCACAAATTAGAATACATTAAGATAGTAAGGGTAAGAATTCATTATATCTAAAAGGAAATGAGTGGACCATATTTGTCTTCATAAATTTATTTTCTAACTTAGTCACTCTGATTTATTACAGCAATGAATCAACTGTTTTGTTAATTGTACATTTGCTGTTTAGCCATTCAATTTCTGTTTTCATTTTAAAAAACTGAAAACTCAGAAAATAAAAAGTAATTCTTGAAATATTTGAGTCCAGTTAAAGTTGAAACAGAAGTTTGTGGTACTTCTCTTTTTGAAAATTGAAGTATAGTTGATTTACAATATTATTCTTGTTTCAGGTGCACGCCACATTGTTTTTGTGGATTATATTCCATTATAAGTTATTACAAGATAATGGCTATAATTCCCTGTGCTATACAGTCTATCCTTGCTGCTTACTATCTTATCCATAGGTGTCTGTATCTGCTAACCTCGTGTCCCTAATGTGTCCTTCCCCTTTCCCCTCTCCCCTCTGGTAACTGCAAGCTTGTTTTCTGTATCTGTAAATCTCTTTCTGTTTTGCATATGCATTCATTTCTATTATTTTTTTTTGATTCCACATGTAAGTGATATCACACAACATTTGTCTTTCTCTGTCATTTCACCAAGCATAATAGTCTCTGGGTCCATCTACATTGCTTAAATGACAGAATTTCATTCCTTTTATGGCTGAGGAATATTTAATATATATATATATATATATATATATATATATATATACGTACATATATATATATACACACACAACACATTTTTATTCATTTGTCTGTAGGCACCTAGGTTACTTCAATGTCTGAGCTATAATGCTGCTTTGATCATTGGGGTGCATGTATCTTTTCAAATTAGTATTCGTGGTATTCCTCTTCATGTATCCTATATTAAAATTGACACATAAAAATTTTAGAAAGTTTCGGAGGGTGTGTGTGCATGTGTGTGTATTTGGAAAAGATACAGGGGATTTGATGCTATTCAATGAATAGCATAGACATAGCCTAGGTTAACGGAATGATTTTATTAGTCTCCACTTCTTTTTGTAAGTGAGAGGATTGCCTCATGTTTTATAATATTTCTATAGTATATAATCAGACAAAAACTATTGTGAAAAGTCATACGTGTTTTGAAATTTTCATGCCTAGATCAGAGCTGCTCCTCAGAGCAGACTTTGTCAAATATCTACTTTTTCTAAAGGGGTTGGGATTGCTGAGGACCCGCTTCTTTGATTTTTCTCTGAGTTTTGGACTTGCAAGTGTCACAAAGTATAAGAAATAAATCACTGTTGTATACAAGTCACCCAGTGTATATTATTTTGTTATAGCAGCCTGAATAGACTGAGAAAATTGAAATCTATTCAAAGAAGGAATGAAACAAGCTCTCTAGAACAGAAAATTATGATCAACTGAAACTAAGGATATACTAGATAAGCATAATAAAAGGTTAGACACAACTGAAGAAAAGAAAATGACGTGAAAAATGGATCCAAGGACAAAATATCCAGTTTGACGTATAGATAGGAAACAAAGCTAGAAAAGAGACTAAGAGAATATTGGACAAGATGTCAAAATCTAATATGGTTTTCCAGCTAGCTTAGCGGTAAAAATCCTCCTGACAATGCAGAAGACTCAGGAGAAGCGGGTTCAATCCCTGGGACAGGAAGATCCCCTGGAGCAGGAAATGGCAACCCACTCCAGTATTTCTTGCCTGGAAAATCCCATGGACAGAGGACAGTCCAAGGGGTCACAAAGAGTCAGACATGATTGTGTGACTGAGCAGGCACGCATATGAACTCTAATATATGTGGATTACAGTCCCAAAGGGGAAGACAAGAGCAGAAGAGAGAGAATTAATATTTGAAGATATAATAGCCAAGAATTCTAGAAAATAAATTAAAAAACATCACCACAAATTTAAAAAGCAACATGAACATCGAGCATGATAAATACAAAGAAAAACACACCAAGGCAAATTACCAAAATGTGTTGAAAATAAGTGACTTACCTGGTGGCTCAGTGGTAAAGAAGCCACCTGCCAATGCAGGAGACACAGGTTCAGTCCCTGATCTGGGAAGATTCCACATGCTACAGAGTAACTAAGCCTGGGAGCCGCAACTACTGAGCTTGTGCTCTAGAGCCTGGGAGCGGAAAATTCTGAGCCCACCTGCTGCTACTGAAGCCCACACGCCCTGGAGCCTGTGGTCTGCAACAAGAGAAGACACCATGATGAGAAGGCCACGTGCCTCACCCCCACTCACCACGACTAGAGGAAAGCCTGTGTCCAAAGCCCACATCCGCAGCACAGCCAAAAATAATAAATCAATAATTTTTTAAAGGGAAAAGAGATAACTTTCAAAGCATCTAGAGAAAAATTACAGGCTTTTACTTTCAAGAAGCAAAATAATCCCTATAACAAATAATAGAAATAAGTGAAGCCAGAAAACATCTAATTTAAAAAAAAACTAAAAAACTGCCGACTTAGAAATCTATGATAAGTAAAAATATTTTTCTAAAATGAAGACAAATGAAGACATTTTTATACAAACTAAAATTATAACAATTGTTGCCGACAGATTTGCATATAAGAATATTATATATATTTTTTCAAGCAAAAGGAAACTTGTAATAGATGGAAGCACAGAAATGCAGGAAAGAAAAACACAATGAAATCTTAAATAGGTGTGTAAGTATAAATAAATAAATATTAACTGAAAACAATCATAATATTTTCACACTGTGTGGTAAAAAGTATTTATAGAATTAAAATGCATGACAGAAATTCGAAAGGCAAGTGGTGGCAATAAATGCTATTAAAACAAACTGTTCAAGATCCTCATATGGGCTTCCCAGGTGGCGTAGTAGTAAAGAACCCATTCGCCAATGCAGGAGACACAAAAGATTCAGGTCTGATCCCTGGGTTGGGAAGATCCCCTGGAGATGGAAATGGCAACCCACTCCAGTATCCTTGCTTGGGAAATCCCATGGACAGAGAAACCTAGTGGGCTACAGTTCGTAGGGTCGCAAAGAGTCAGATATGACTGAAGCAACTTAGCAAGATCCTCATAGAATCCAAGATTCCATTATATTAGACTCATAGGTCAAGGATTCATATTATGATTTCTAATACAGTTAATTATTGTGTAAGTCAAAACCTAAAGGAAAGAAAATGGAACAAGAAGAGCAAATGAAAAACACAATGAGATAATAGACTTAATGTCAAATGTATCTTACATCACAAGTATTTAAATGGTCTAGTAGAAGTCTAAGGCAGTTCAATGGCTTTGAAAAACTTTTTGACAGTTTCTTACAAAACTAAAAGTACATCTATCCTATGACCCCCAAATTTCAACCTGTTTTATTTCTGCCAAGAAAAATGGAAACGTATGCACATACACATGCTTTTAATAACTTTATACATAATATGCAAGAACTGGAAACAATTCTATGTCGACAGAAAAACAATCATACAGTGTTATACTACTCAGCCATAAGAAAGAATATGTGACTAGAAAAAGTCAGTTTTCATTCCAATTCCAAAGAAAGGCAAAGAAAGACAATGCCAAAGAGTGTTCAAACTACCGCACAATTCCACTCATATCACATGCTAGCAAAGTAATTCTCCAAGCTAGGCTTCAATAGTATGTGAACACAGAACTTCCAGATGTTCAAGCTGGATTTAGAAAAGGCAGAGCAATCAGAAATCAAATTGCCAACATCCCTTGGATCATAGAAAAGGCAAGAGAATTCCAGAAAAACACCTACTTTTGCTTCATTGACTATACCAAAGGCTTTAACTGTGTGGATCAGAACAAACTGTGGAAAATTATTCAAGAGATGGGAATACCAGACCACCCTACCTGCCTCTTGAGAAATCTGTATGCAGGTCAAGATGTAACAGTTAGAACCGGACAATGAAACAATGGACTTGTTTCAAATTGGGAAAGAAGTATGTCAAAGCTGTATATTGTCACCCTGCTTATTTAACTTCTATGCAGAGTACATCATGCAAAAGGCCGGGCTGGATGAAGCACAAACTAGAATCAAGATATCCGGAAGAAATATCAATAACCTCAGACATGCAGATGGATCACTCTTATGGCAGAAAGTGAAGAGGAACTAAAGAGCCTCTTGACGAAAGTGAAAGGGGAGAGTGAAAAAGCTGGCTTAAAACTCAACATTCAAAAAACAACAAAAATCCATGCATAAAAATAGGTGAACTAAATACTCTTAAAAAAGAAAAAAAGCTACCAGACTGGAGTTTTTTAAAATCCAAGATAAATGCTGCTTAAAATACACATTAACAAAACACATAAAAAGACAAAGATTGAAAGCAAAAGCATGAAAGACATTTTATGCAAATATCAATTTGAAGAAAGCTAGCATGTGAAAATTAAAATCAAAGTAAAATTTAAGGAAAAAAGCCTGCTAGACATAGAAAGTGATAATCCCTCATATTCCTCCACAAAGAAAATAAAACAACTCTAAATTTGTATGCATCTAATAATATATATCCATAAAATATTTACTGTAAAAATTGCCAGAGTATAAAGAGAAGTAGAAAGGTCATTGTGAGAAATTTTAAACACCTACCTCAGTAATGGAAAGAGAAATCAGACAAAAAAAATCATTAAAGTTCTAAAAGAGTTGAACAATTATTCTAATCCTCTTCACCAGATTGACTTAATATATAACAAAACACCAAGAACAGATGAATGTACATTCTCTTTCAAATAAGCATTGAGTAGTTGTCAAAACTGTCTATATGCATTTCTAGAAAGCAAGCTGCAACAAATTTCAAAGGAACTTAATCAGAGTATCTTCTCCACTATAAGAAAAGCCAGAAATCACTAATGGTCAAATCACTGTAAATCTACCTTATGTTTGAAATTTAAGTAATTCAAAAAGGAAGGAAAGAAGGAGAAGAAAGAAAGAAAAGAGAGAAGGAAGGAAGAAGGAAGAAATTGGAATTCTTACATCCTAATGAGAAGAGTCCAAATTGATATTATCACTTTTGAGAACGCAGCAGTAACAAGTAAAGGGCTTCCCAGGTGGCGATAGTAGTAAAGAACCTGCCTGTCAATGCAGGTTAGATGAAAGAGATGCAGGTTTGATCCTTGGGTCAGGAAGATCCCCTGGAGGAGGGCATGACAACCCACTCCAGTATTCTTGCCTGGAGAATCCCATGGACAGAGGAGCCTTGCAGGCTGCAGTCCATAAGGGTCGCAGAGAGTTGGACACAACTGAAGTGATTTAGCACACACACACACACACACACACACACACACACACAGAGTAACAAACAAAACTGAAAAAATACCACCAAAGAGGCAATTCCACTTCCAAGAAGGTACTCAAGGGAAATGCATACATAAAAACACAAGCACAGAAATGTTTACAGAAATACTATTTCAAATCACCCCAAATTGGTTGACATTCCCTTCAAATGATCGTCAAACCATTACATGGACAATGGGCTATATTCCTAATATTTATTTGATATATATCATCATGTAAAAATGAACTATAGACATATGCAACAACTCGTATAATTATCAACTTTGAGTAAATCACACAAAAGTGCACATACTTCGTGACTCTATATAAAGTTCATCTATATAAATTATGTTAATGGGTATCAGGATAGTAGATAACTTTGGGGAAGAAAAAACTAATAAATATTGTAAGAAGGCAGAAAAGGGGTTTGGGGGTGCTAGCAGTGCTCTGTTTTCTGACATGGCAACTGGGTAGTGAAGAACTGGTATGTCCATTTTGTGAAAATTCATTGAGCTTTACACTTAGGATTTATGGAACGTCCTATATGTAAATATTATTTACAGTAAAAAGTTAAATTAAAATGTGAGGGAATTTCTTGTGAATATCTTCAGTAATGGCAAATGTTCACTTCGCTGAGGATGTGAGTAACCTTAAAGTCAAAGGTAATTTTGAAGCTGATGAATAAAGTAGGTGATTAAACCGAGGAAAGATGTTCTAACCCAAAAGGAAGTGCGGCTGTAATCTAATGAGATTGATTTTGTTAGGAAGCACGGAAAGTGGCCACAATAATATCATCCAAAAGAGAATTTCTAAGAATTTTAATCAATGGAATAAACTGGGAGGAATTACTGTACCGTTTGTATGAAATCATGCTGTTTCACCATGAAGGCATGCTTTTAACTGTATTTCTGTATATAGCTTCTCATTTTGACCACTCCAAAAGTCTGGTGAAGTAAGGGTTATAATCACTTTGGGAAGACACGCGTTAATATTTCATGAGTTTAAAAATTTTTGAAAGCGAGAGATGAGGAGGAATTTAAGGAAGGTGGTCAAAAGGAAAAAACTTCCAGATAAGTACTAGGGAGGTAATAGACACCATGAGGACTGTAGTTAACACTGCTGGATTTTGTATGGGAAAATTGTTAAAAGGGTAGATCCTCAGCGCTCATCACAAAGAGAAATTTGTTTTCTTTTCTTTTTGCATCTAAAATATGGGCTTTCCAGATGACTCAGTGGTAAAGAATCTGACTGTCAATGCAGCAGACACAGGAGACGCCAGTTTGATCCCTGGATTGGGAAGATCCCCTAGAGGAGGAAATGGCAAGTGACTTGAGTAGTTTGCTAGGAAATCCCACGGACAGAGGAAGCTGACAGGCTTCATGGGATTGCAAAGAGTCAGACATGACTTAGTGGCTGAACATGCATGCATCTAAAATATATAAGATGATGGATGTTAACCAAACTTACTGCAGTAATCATTTTACAAAATACGAAAACCGAATCACCATACTATACACCTTAAAAGTATACAGTGATGTATGTTCAGCTGTTTCTCAATAAAACTGGGAAAAAATATTAGAACTGAAGAGAAAGAGAGACAGACATACAGAGAGACAGGTAAGCTCCCCAGTCAGTGAATCACCCAACATTACACACTGTGGGAAAGTGCTTCAGGCTGAATTTGTCCAGCACTTTCTGATTCCTGTCCACTTTGTAGTGCCACAAATTCTTGAGAGTAATAATGATATCTGTGTCTCTTTTTATCTTTGAGCTGTTTCCTTATCTACACTACTGTTTTGAGCAATATATTAAGCTAAGCTTCTGATCTTATTAAAGGCTTCCCTGGTGGCTCAGAGGGTAAAGCGTATGCCTGCAATGCAAGAGACCAGGGTTCGATCCCTGGGTCGGGAAGATCCCCTGGAGAAGGAAATGGCAACCCACTCCAGTATTCTTGCCTGGAGAATCCCATGGACAGGGGAGCCTGGTGGGCTACAGTCCACGGGGTCGCAAAGAATCGGACACCACTGAGCGACTCCACTTTCACTTTTCACTTTCTGATCTTATTAAGCAACACGCATGCATGTTACCACTTCAGTTGTGTCAGACTCTATAGGCCTTATGGACTGTAGCACCCTGCCCCACCTCCAGACTCCTCTCTCTTTCCATGGGATTCTCCAGGCAATAACACTGGAGTGGGTTGCCGTGACCTTCTCCAGGGGATTTTCCCACCCCAGGGATCGAACCCAAGTCTCCTGCATTGCAGGTGTATTCTTTAACCACTGAGCCGCCTGGGAAGCCCAGCTTATAAAGCTCACATACCATTTATAGCATTTGTAAGGCAGTAATTTTAACTTAAGATCTAGCAGTTTTGTATCAAGGTTTGTGTCATCCAGGAATGATAAAGTCAGTAAGAAAATTTTTTTAATCAATATTTTTTCTTGTACCATTACCACCAATACCCTAATTAATCAAGCTTTTCTTTCGGGGTAAATTGATTGATTCAATTATTTTCTCATGCAGAACTGGGTCACTATTAAAATCTAAGTACAGAGTTTGTCTTTCAAGTTTCCTAACACATTTATTAATGTTTGGAAGATAGCTCAAGCTATTTCTGATAAATTACTCTGTCCTCAGAGAATTAACTTGAAGCATAGAAAGATAACTTCCTTCCCCATACAATGCATTTTACATAGTAGATGACCAAAAAAATATTTGCAGAATGAATGGATGGATGATTAATGAGAGATAGCACTTTAAATAGAAGAGAGACTCAGAGCATCCCACTATTTCAGGATTGTACCTTGGACATGCTGTGTTTTCTCTGCTTGTTTAACAGCTTATGCAATGGTGCTAGGCAATGCTGGGTAGGCACGTGATACCATACACTCACATATAGGTGGGTGATTCTCATTTTTTTCTATTGAGTTTTGTAGCTTTTTGGTGTTTTTATTTTTATTTTTCATTGTGGAGAATCTACAAGACCTATGGAAATAATAACCAGTAGGCATAACCAGAGCCAAATTAAACTTTTGATGATGTATTTTGAAAAAATGATGTTATTCTGGATTTCTTGTGAAAGAAGGGGAAAAACAATGATTATTCTTTTCTTTTTCCTTTTCTTTCTTTATTTTATTTTAGGTTATTCTGAGCTTTATCTTTGTTGCTGCCAGTGGGCTTTCTCTAGTTGGAGCAGGGGTTACTCTTCAATGTGGTGCACAGGCTTCTCACTGTGGTGGTTTCTTTTGTTGCAGAGTACAGGATTAGAGTGCACAGGCTTCAATAGTTGAGGTACGTGGGTTCAGTAATTGTGGCTCGCAGGCTCTTGAGCATAGGTTTGGGGCTTGGTAGTTGTGGCACATGGGTTTAGTAACTCTGTGGCATTTAGGATTTTCGTGGACCAGGGACCAAACCTATGTCTCCTGCATTCTTAATCATGGGAAAGTCAGGCAATGATAATTCTTTGTTCAACTTTCTTATCTTATATTTACAGCTATGAGGTTTTTTTTTTTTAAATGGTGGCATATACATGTATATGAAAAGAGCACATGACTAAAAATCTTTTACAAAATTAGAGACTTTTTATATTTCCAGCACTTTTCCCTCCAATTTTAGCATATCAACTCAAATGGGAAAGAGATAGCTAACTCAAAAGATTAAAAAGAGAGTATTTACAGAACTATAGGAAAAGTTAAAATGGAGCTGTCCTACAAGATAAAACATGCACTGAACATACAACTCAGCAATTGTACTTTTGGGCATTTATTTTAGAGAATAAAAACTTATGTTCATAGAAGCTACATTCCTAGAGCACAGAGTAAGGCAGAGAAAGGCAGAGATTTGACCTGGGGGCCAGGAAGCAGGGCACAAACAGAGAAACTTGCATGCCTCTGCTACATTTGAATGCTTCCTTCTAGTATAATGTTTCCCAGAGTGAAATTTTTCTTTTAAAAGTAACATTTACGATTCTGAAATTTCACTACATTTTTTTCAGTTGTCTATGCACCCTTCCACCTGGCTGGCCCTTGGATCCAAACCATTCTATTTGTTGTAAACACTTATTTAAAGTTTTTGTCTAGTAAAATACCTTGTACACCATATAATTTCATTTCTTACATTAAGAGTATTTATTAAGATCTCACAATGAGCAAGCTACTGTGATTAGCCTTGCCAGGGGTACAATTGAAAGTTGTTCATAACCCTGTGCAGAAGATAGAAATATGTACCCCAAAAAACCCACCAATACATGGAACAAACTGAAAGGGAGAGAAAACTGAGTCTTTAATCAGGTATAAAATTCTAAATTGAAATACTGACATCATTGCAGCCATGAAATTAAAAG
The DNA here is from genome assembly GCF_016772045.2 of Ovis aries. Taxonomy (NCBI): domain Eukaryota; kingdom Metazoa; phylum Chordata; class Mammalia; order Artiodactyla; family Bovidae; genus Ovis; species Ovis aries. The sequence continues at coordinate 66,109,505 of NC_056063.1, forward strand.
ACACTTACTCCTTGGAAGGAGGGTTATGACCAACCTAGATAGCATATTAAAAAGCAGAGACATTACCTTGCCAACAAAGGTCCGTCTAGTCAAGGCTATGGTTTTTCTAGTGGTCATGCATGGATGTGAGAGTTGGACTATGAAGAAGGCTGAGCGCCAAAGAATTGATGCTTTTGAACTGTGGTGTTGGAGAAGGCTCTTGAGAGTCCCTTGGACTGCAAGGAGATCCAACCAGTCCATTCTGAAGGAGATCAGCCCTGGGTATTCTTTGGAAGGAATGATGCTAAAGTTGAAACTCCAGTACTTTGACCACCTCATGCAAAGAGTTGACTCATTGGAAAAGACCCTGATGCTGGGCGGGATTGGGGGCAGGAGGAGAAGGGGACAACAGAGGATGAGACGGTTGGATGGCATCACTGACTCAATGGACATGAGTCTGAGTGAACTCCGGGAGTTGGTGATGGGCCAGGAGGCCTGGCGTGCTGCAGTTCATGGGGTCGCAAAGAGTTGGACACGACTGAGCAACTGAACTGACTGACTGACTGACTGAACTGACTGAACTGACTGACTGACTGACATCATTAGGCATGAAACTTTACATTTCCATAGTGAGTCATGCAAGTGTTTGTGGTAGGAGGGGGAGAGGTGAAGTGAGAGCTACAGTGCTTTGGAATCTCATCCCAGGAAAGTCGTTAGCCCAGTCCTGAGATGACTTTGCATTTCTGAGGCAAATTAGGCTTTCTTCCAGTCTTCATCATTTTCCTAGGAAACTCAAGATGGTTTTTGCTGGAATCACCTTGTCCCTCTTCCTGTCTCATGCTGCAAATTTCTAGACTTAATACCTGACCAACTCTTCTCCTGTTTTCCAGGAGAAGCAAACTTACAATATGATCATCGTTTTTAACAAGAGAAAAGAGATGATCTAGATCATTATGAATTTTGAAAGGTAGGCCACATAGGACATCACTGTGATGTGAAGGCATGTTTTTCATTTAAATTCCAATTCTTTGAATAGAAGGAAAGACCCAACTTGGGTTGTCCCAAGTGAAATAAATATCCTATAACCAACTTTGCAGTATTTTCATATGAGGAAATGTAAAAGGATCGCATCTCCTCTAAAATATTTATTTAGATTTTTTTCTTTAAAACGGTGTTTTCTTGCATTTGACTGCCACCAGCAAACATAAAGCATGATGAGTTTCCCCAATGGCTAGAAGTAAACAAGGTCTCTCATTGAGTAGCAAAAATTCAACAGCCGTGGTTTTTTGTGCTCACTTTTCTTATACAATGACTTCTAATTTGTCCCACAGTTACTTTCAATGTAAAAGGAAGACTCTGACTTAAAGTCAACACAATTAGCTCAGTTTTACAAAATCGTTTGCCTCAAATAATTTATGCAGCATGAAGATGTCAAAAACACTTCAGATTTTTATCTTCTAAAACAGATTTACTTTGAAATCCAGTCTAAGAAGTACATACATTTTGAGTCTATTAGTCTTTAATAATGGATAGTGAATATTTTTATCACAGTGTCTCTGCAGGATAATACCACTACTCTGCATTTTTAAAAAGCATCTTTATCTTGAAAAAGTTGGCATATCTTTCATCTCGTATCCTCTTTCAGGGGCAGTAGAATCCATCTTGAAGATGAAGAATTGAGGCTGAGACAAATGATTTATTGTCTGAAGTGACATTTGCACAAGAGGCTGGCCCTGCATGAAGTTAAGACCCTCCCATCCAGCGCCCCGTGCTCATAAAAACCAACACTACAGGAGGAACAGGGGTATAAAAGCTCCTATCTCTCTCTGCAATCTCAGTAGCAGTGGTCACTGCCTTTCTGAAGATGGCTGCTGTGGGCACTGTTTAAAATTAGAAACTCAGGAAATCACAACAAAGGGTTTGTGTTTGTTTTCTGAGGAAGGAGAAGTCAGGAGAACTCTCAGCAAAATGCTAAACTGATCACTCCTGGAAGTCGAACTTTTTTATCCCAAAATGACAGCTTTCTAAAGGAAATAAGTAACCCCTCCCATCCTGGTGGTTCAGATGGTAAAGAATCTGCCTGCAGTGCAGAAGACCGGGGTTCAATCCTTGGGTCAGGAAGATCTCCTGGAGAAGGGAATGGCTACCTACTCCAGTTTTCTTTCCTGGAGAATTACATGGACAGAGGAGCCTCGTGGGCTATAGTCCATGGGATCACAAGGAGTCAGAAATGACTGAACAACTCACATGGACTCATTTAACATCCTGCATATTGCCAGGAAACTCCTTGGAAAAAGAGGTGGGACCTAAGAAGTTGCCCCAAAGGCTGGATTCCCTGGGGCAAAGGGTGGGAAGGAGAGAAAGGGCTGGAGAGATAGAAAAGCAGATGGTAGGTGATGAGCAGCCAGGGTTGGGTTAGAAAAGAGTGCAGTTTAAAGAAAATGGGGAACTTAAAAGATTGTCCACAGAGTCGCTCAGTTGTGTCCGACTCTTTGAGACCCCAAGAACTGAAGGCCATGAGGCTCCTCTGTTCATGGGATTTTCTGGGCAAGAATACTGGAGTGGGTTGCCATTTCCTCCTCCAGGGGATCATCCTGACCCAGGGATCAAACCCCCATCTCTTGTGTCTGCTTCATTGCAGATGGATTCTTCACCCTCTGAGCCATCAGGGAAGCAATTCAAATCAAAAGAAAGAGGGCTCAGGGAGGGGAGGGCTTAGGCCAGACCTGTGGTTACTAACTCACAAATGATGAAGAACAGGAAGATTTAAGTCCACTATCAAACAGAATTTCTGTGAACACTTCAACCCAAATGTTTAATCAATTCTCTGGTCAATGTCCATTGTATTCAATTGTTCCCTTTTTGTGACCAATCCCAGAGAAGCAACCTCAGTCTGTTATCCTTTGCGAAAACTGCTGATTCTGGGTGGCCTCGGAAACAAAGCACCAGCACAGGCATTTTGAGGAAGGAAAGTAAAAATGGAACATCAAGTCGGGTGTTAGGGGAACTGGAAGACTTTGGAGACGACTTGGTTGCCAGCTCCCAGCTCCTTTATCTCTTCCATCTCAAATTAGGAAGTAAAACCTGTTTTCCCTGACTGCATTCCTTTTCAAAAATTTTCCTTTCTCATACCCAGATGGTGCCCTTTGAACTTAAAAGCTAAAGACCTTTGTTCCCCACTGTAAATCGTCCGCATGGCCATGCTGCTTTTCCATTTAGCTGCCAAGCTGGGGAGAATTGGCAGTTATATCGGACAATTAGCACTTTGAAATACTATCCCAGCACATATGTAACAGGTTAGCACAGTGCCTGGACACGAATGGGAGAGCCTTCTTTCCCTCTGGGCACTACCCTAGGCCGGTCTAGTTGCATTTCTACCCTGAGACAGAGAAAAGCCGGTGTTTGGTGTCCTAAGAGGGGATAGATGGAGAAAAAAAGAAAACTATGAGAGAATGTTGCTGGACTCTCATCTTAAAATTCAGTTTTAGACTGATAAGTCATTAAGCAAAGCCTAAAAGCAAAATTACAGGGAGAAAAAGACAACAGGAAATGAAAACATTAATAGTGAAACCCCTAAAAGCAATCACCTTTATCTCTAGCTGTAAAACACTCCACATTCTAAAAAGTCAAGTCTGAAGTATTACAGACAGTAAACAAAGACCTATCAGTGTACTGTCACTATTAATAATTAGGGATAGTTTTAAGTTTTTCCCTAGCACTTTATTTAGTACAATCAAAATGTTATCACCTAGAAAAAATAAGCAATAGCAGGGGCTGTTATTTATATAATCTGTGAAAATAAGCAATAACCCACTCCTCCAGTCCCTGAATAAAACCCAACATATGGTGGGTATTAAAAAGCAAATGTAGTCTATCGCAACTTTGTAAATTTCTGTTTATTTTGTCACAGAAACTCTCACTTAACGGGAATTTTTCTGCTTCAATCTTCCTTTAAGAGATGAATTTTCTAAAACACTACCTACTGCTTTCAAGATCCTTAAATCCAGAGAAAAGTGGCTCTTAAAAAGTATTCAGATTACTGTGGAAATAACACAGTAATTTAGCCAGCTAAGAATTGAGTAGGTTGGGCTTCCCTCATGATCAAATGGTTAATCTTCCTGCTAATGCAAGAGACCCAGGTTCAGTCCTTGGTCTGGGAAGATTCCATGTGAGGAGCAACTAAGTCTGTGAGTGCAACTACTGAGCCAGTGCTCTAGGCCCACATGCCACAACGACTGAAGCCTGAATGCTTAGAGTCCATGCTCCACAACAAGAGAAGCCACCTCAAGAAGCAGCTTGTGCACAGCAATGAAGAGTAGCCCCCGCTTGCTGCAACTAGAGAAAGTCCACATGCAGCAACAAAGACCCAGCACAGTCAAAATAAATGAATAAATCTTAAAAAAAAAAAAAAATAAGACCCCCAATTGAGTTTTTCTGGCTATTCTTCATAATGATTCCTGACCAGAAGAGAATATAACTTCTAGCTTCACCCTGAGCTAATAAGTCAAGAGAAATTTGAGCCAATGCTTAAAGAGGACATATATAGTCCAGATTGTTATACAGAAAAAAAAATTTGCATTATATTTGGTTGAGCTTTCAGAGTGTGATGAGAAGACTAGATCAGACAGGAATCAGAGGATGTGAGTGTTAGCCTTAGATCTGCAAACGTGAACAACACCTCTCTGGTTCTCATTTTCTTCACCTGCAAAATAGGACAAGAAAATCCATTGGGCCAATCTTTATGTGAGAAAGGATTTCACAACCATAATCAGATACACGTTATCCTCACAGTTAGATACTATTCATTTAACACACTTCTTTTAAGAGTTTCACCTTCCAAAAGGATTTTATCCCATTTGAATGTTTATTATCATTGGGGGTAGCCAAAATCTCTGGTGCTTCTGAAAAGGATAAGAAGGGTTAAATCTCAGGTATCACAAAGCTCTCTTTATTCCTCTGACCTCTAAGCCCTTAGTTCTGGAAGTCCCGCCTCTCCTCCCCATGCAGACTGCTTGATCTCACTTGGGGTAGGGAAAGAGATGCTTCTAAATTTAGTCTAAGTGGATTTAACATATGGCATCATACCTTCCTGGGTCAAGAGGTCTCTGTGTTTCTGGAAAACTGGAAGACAGATTTTGCTGGGTGGGAGAAATTGGAGAAGGAAGATCATTCAACTATTTGGAGAAAAACAGTGACTTGAGGATATGGTATTGCTTTAAACTAAATTTCTAAAAGAAAGCTATGCCCCAATGCTAAAAAGGCATCTTGATTTAGGCCTTGGAGATATTTCCCTGATGGCATCTAAGACATATTAAATTATTTGGTATTTGGTCCATGTGCAAAATGGACTTGGCTCTAAGGGAGTTACTCAGGCTCGGCTTTGGTAAATTACCTTTATTGGATTTGAGGATAAAAAAATAGAAACACAAGGAGGGTTAGAAGAGAGCTTTTCTCTTCAAAAGATAAAGGGCAAAAGTCAACAGAAAAGGAGTAAGAAAAAAACAACAGTGAAATTAAGATTTTTAAATTGGAAACAATTTTTTATAAAACTGTGATTCAAATCTTATACGTTTCTTATTAAAAAAAAGACTTGCCTTTACTTTCAGGTGTGTACGGTGGCTTCATGTCAGCAAATTACTGCAATGTGTATTTCTGTGAACTTGAAATACTCATGAGTGGAAAACAAGTAGGAAATGCCATATTTCCTTATGGCTTAAGTAAGGCACCACGATTCATGCTTTTACGTCTGTCTGGAACATCCACAAGTACTAACATTCTTATAAATGTTTTTGGGTTTTTTTCCCCTTATTGCATCAAAGGCATAAAAAGAGTCCAAGAAAAGAACAGCTTTAGAGACAGAGATGAAATGGTGTAAAATTCAAAATGAAGGTGTATATTTGGTTCTGTGCAATAAAACTGTAATAGAAAGTGCTATTGTAAACTATGTGAACACTGCCATCTAATGCATCACTAAAAAGCAGCAAGGGCTTTGGAAAGTTATGCTGGGAAGCAAGAGAAACAGAAAATGACCACCTAATTAGGAACGCTATTACCAGGATTTTACTTTAAATTGAATACAGTATTTAAATAACCCATGGTTCTTGTGCCTTATTTTTCAGCACACCAGGGGTATTTAGCTTCTAAATATGTGCCATCTCTCCTTTCTCATTTTCAAAAAATAGATTTTTTATTTTACAAGTGCTGTGTAGCAAAAAGTATTTGCATTAAGAACTTTTTCTATCTGAGGATTACTTTTGCAGCTTGGACAAAACAGGTCATCAAAATCTATCAATAGAAAAAAATCCAAAAACCTAGAACAGATCCAATAACCTGTCTTTATTCAATGTGGGATGTGATTAAAATGTCGGATGCTGTGTTAGAAGCTATCTATCCTGTACCCACTATGGCCATTTTCGTTGCTCCAAGACAACTTAGAACAAATTTTTTTGAAAAACTGTTCACCATGGATGAGGTAAAAGAAGCATACCATGCACACACACACACACAACACACATAACACACACACACACACACACACACATATATAACAAAACTAATATAACTTCCACTACTCTTGTAAAGGAATCTTTGGGGAAAAAATACTGAAAGATGTATCAGTGACTTCTAATATTAGAAGTTTGTAAAAAGGCTTTACTAAAACTTCAAATGAGTCTGTCACATCATTTATATAAATTCTATGAGTAAGTAAGTTGAAATAATCCTGTATTCTTAGGTTTCTTTGCCAGGAAATAGTCGATGATAGTTATCTTACTGCAACAATTCCCACCTTGAGGAAACTGAAAATCACATTTACCAAGGAAGGATGAGAAGCAGGCCAGAGGAGAGAGGGTGCAGTAAACTTGCTAAGTCTGGGGAAAGCATGCTGCTGTAAACTTCAGCTAACATGGGTCCCTCATGGTAGTGAAAGATATGTGAGGGTATATGTCAGTATATGTTTATACTGACAGAGGTAAAATGGTTAGAAAATGATTGCATTTAAGCTTCATTCATTCAGTTTGTTGAGCTAAGACCAAAGACAGATGGAGAGATCAATGAGATGATGTTGCTGTGTTTTAAAAATTACACCCCGGTGAGAGAAAAATGAATTTTGCCACCAAGGTCTGGTATCCAGGTTCACACTCCGGGTGTGTCCCCACAGGATCCAAGAATTTTTCAGACAGACCTGGGCTCACTGGATTGCTCCTACAGAGAAAAATGATGGAACAGACGAGGAGAGAGAAGATATCCTCATAAATATGTAATATGTGTATATATTACACGGAGAAGGCAATGGCACCCCACTCCAGTACTCTTGCCTGGAAAATCCCATGGACAGAGGAGCCTGGTAGGCTGCAGTTCATGGGGTCGCTACTAGTCGGACATGACTGAGCGACTTCACTTTCACTTTTCACTTTCACGCATTGGAGAAGGAAATGACAACCCACTCCAGAGTTCTTGCCTGGAGAATCCCAGGGACGGGGGAGCCTGGTGGGCCGCCGTCTATGGGATCGCACAGAGTCGGACACCACTGAAGCAACTTAGCAGTAGCAGTAGCAGTAGCATTAGTATATATTAAAAGTATACATCTTATGTAAATATACATGACATGATATATTCATACATACATATGACATAATATGGGACACAAATACATAGTATATTTGAAAAGATTTTAATAACTAGCAGAGTAGATACCCAATAATTATATTATTGAATGTGTAGATGATTACTTGGATAAATGAATACATGGATCTATGAATTAGTGTCATAAGAGAAGTGATGGGATTTCTTGAAAAGACAAATTGTTTCTGTTATTTTGGTAAGCTGGGATGGAGAAAAGATACAGGAGTTTAACATTATAATAAATATAAGTGTAAAATATAGTTGGGATTTGTGCAGCACACTGAAAGGCTGATAATATAAACCTAGGTAGGGACAATATTAAGTAAGGCCATTGAAGGCAGAAGAAATACTAAAGGTTTGGAGACAAGAATTTATTCTGCATGAATTTATTTCTGTTTGCCTGAATGATAGACAATATAAAATTGAGGGGAAAACTTTTACCTCACACCATATACAAAAATTAGCTCAAAATAGATTAATGATGTAAATATGACTTAAACGTGAGAAGAAAGCATAGCGGTAAATCTTCATGACAATGGATTCTTAGATATGACAACAAAAGCACAAAAAAATTATAAATAAATTGGACTTCAGCAGAAATTAAAAGTTTCTGTGAATCAAATGATATTATCAAGAAAGTGAAAGGGCAACCAACAGAATGGAAGAAAAGTACTTGTAATTCATACATCTGACAAGGGTCTGATAATCAGAATTTACAAAGAACGCTTGGAACTCAAAAGCAAAAGGAAAAACACAATTAAAGGAAGAAGGACTTAGTTCTTCCCAGGCAGTGCTAATAATAAAGAATCTACCTACCAATCCAGGAGGCATAAGAGATGCAGGTTCAATCCCTGATCTGGGAAGACCCCCCTGGAGAGGAAATGGCACTCCACTCCAATATTCTTGCTGGAAGAATCCCATGGACAGAGAAGCCTGATGGGCTACAGTCCATGGGGATCGCAAAGAGTCAGACATGACTGAGCACACACACAGAGCACACAAAGGACTTAAATAGACATGTCTCCAAAGCATAGGAAGAGAAGTACATTATTAGCCATTAAAGGACTGTAAATTGAAGCTGCAAAGAGGTATTGGCAAGTATGTGGAGAAACTGGATTCCTCAATTGTTGCTGGTGGCAATGTTAAATGGTTTAGCCACTGTGGCAAACAGTTTGGCAGTTCCTTAAAAAGTTACATGTAAAATTTCCTTATAACCCAGAAATTCCACTCCTGAGTATGTATATCCAAAAGATATAAAAGCAGGTACTCAAACAACTATATATACATGCAAATTCACAGCAGCACTATTCACAGCATCCAAAAACAATCCTAAGGTCCATCCATTGGTGAATAGATAAACGAATGTGGCATAGCCATACCGTGGAATATTATTCGGCCATGAAAAAGAATGAAGAGTTCATACTTGCTATAAGAGTGATGAAACACAAAAACCTCATGCTGAGTGAAAGAAGCTGCTAGATATAAAAGGTCACATATTGTGTAATTCCAAATATATGAAGTATCCAGAGGAGTCAAATCCATTTTCTGACAAAAAGCAGATTGATGCTTTCCAAAGGCTGGGAGGAGGGGAGAAAATGAGGAGTTACTGCTCAATGAGTTTGGAGTTTCCTTTCAGAGTGAAAAAATGTTTTGGAAGTATGGAAAGAGATGGTTGTTGTACAACATTGTGAATGTACCAAATGCCACTGAATTATTCACTTTAAAATAGCTAATTTTATTTTTCCTGAATTTCACCAAAATTTTTTTTAAATCATTAAGGAAAAATGAGAGAAGGATATAACATAGAAATGTAAGCTAAACAATTGTTATTTGCTGCCAATCAAATGCATGCACAGGGAAGAATTACTCTTTGTTAAGTTCTTGGTTAGAAGAGCAACGTGATCATCTCCATGCTGAGGGACAAATGAAGCAGCTGCCGTGTGAGATAGACATTGGACAGAGTGACAGGGAGAAAAACTATCTGTTCATAATTTTAAAACTAGTCCTGTTGTAGGAAGAACCATCCCAGGTCTTAGGTAAGTCCCTGAGAGGGTCACCCAGTGTGGATTCTTGGCTTTGCACAGGAAAGAATTTTAGAATGAGCCATAGTAAAGTGAAAGAAGGTTTATTCAAGGAGATATATATTCCACAAAGTGTGGACCATCTCAGAAGCCTGCTGCTGCTGATGTTCGACTCTTTTGTGACCCCATGGACTATAGCCTGCCAGGTTCCTCTGTCCACAGGATGCTCCAGGCAAGAATACTGGAGTGGGTTGCCATTCCCTTCTCCAGGGCATTTTCCTGGCCCAGGAATTGAATTCACATCTCCTGCCTGACAGGCAGATTATTTAATGGTTAATATCTGAGCCACCTGGGAAGTTCCTCTCAGAAGGTCAGAGGGCCCCAAATATGGGGTAGTTAGCTTTTATGGGCTGGGTAATTTCATTGGCTAGAAGGATTACAGTAGCCCAACTGTTTTGGGCAAGGGCAGGGATTTCCAGGCATTGGGATACAGCCCACTTTTGGACCATTTATGGTTGGCCCGGGAACTGCCATGGTACCTGTGGGTATGTCATATACATGCTAATGTATTACAATGAATATATAATGAGGTTTAAGGCCTACTGGAAGCTGAATCTTCTGCCATCTTGGACATAAGTGGTTCTAAACAGTTTACGCCATATTCTCAATGACTATGTCAGTCTTTTCAAGGTTGGGCCCTGCCTGCTTCTTGTCTCAGTTCTATAGGAGTCTGTGAAAAGTCCAAACTATGCTGGTGGCTGCAACGGGCATGGAAATGCCAGAGTAGATGTAAGATATTAAGAAATTAATATGATATACTCAGGCCATTTCATCTAATGCATCTACTATGGGGGTAAAACTTGCAGAGAATGGTTCCAATTGTCTTCCCCATAATTGAATGATATTGACTAAACTGACCGAAAAGTACAAGGGCAGCAGCTCAGATTACAGAGCAGTACAGACATTACTGAATTCATTCATGCGCACAAGGCATGTGAAAAAGCAGTCATATGTATAATTATACAGGAGTGAGGGCATGCTATGTTGCTTCAGTCATGTCCAGTTCTTTTCAACCCTATGGACTGTAGCCTGCCAGACTCCTCTGTCCATGGGGATTCTCCAGGTAAGAATACTGGAGTAGGTTGCCATTTACTCCTCCAGGGGATCTTCCCAACCCAGGGATCGAACCCGCGTCTCTTATGTCTCCCACACTGGCAGGCAGATTCTTTACCACTAGCACCACGAGGGAAGCCCCAAACAGGAGTGCGTCTGTCAGCAAGTTTCAGTCATTCACACTCTGTGTGTTCTCTCAAGAAGACGACCACAGGTTCTCACTTAGCAAATGTTTATTGAGTCTATTCAATCTGCCAGGAACAGTGCTAGACAGTGAGTTCGCTAAGGTGAACAAGTGGAGTTTACAGTCAAGTGGAAAAGAACTAAACAGGAAATAATAATGGAGTTAAAAGGTGAGCATGACGATAAGTTCAGCCAACACCAGACATGGGGAAATGTCACCTGTAACAGGTGGGATGATGGGCAGTGGGGTGATGATGCAGTGAAGATGGGGCTGGACTTCAGGAAGGCTTCCTTGGAGGAAGTCACAGATGATACCAATAAAGACCTACTCAACTGAGGAGGGCAGGGTTATGCCCAGAGGAACCACAAAGGCATCTGTTCACTACCTGAGAATTAGTGAGAGGAGTGTTTTTATAACAATGAGCTTACTACCAGTGGGGAAGGAAATGATGAATTTGACATAAAAATTGATGGGCAGGTTTTATCTTGCAGGTGACAGAAGTTATCATCACGTCAACTAGGGTGCTAGTCCTCCACCTTCAGGCTCTATAACTGCCCTTGGACTCTCAACATGGGTACCAGACAGGATCCTCCCTACAGTGGAATATTACTCAACCATAGAAAGAACAGAATCTTGCCAGTTGCAACAACCTGGATGGGCCTGAAGGGGATTATGCTAAGTGAAATAAGCCAGATGGGGAAAGACATACTGAATGGCCTCACTTACATGTGTAAACTAAAAATGTTGAACTCCTAGGAGGTCAAAGGGTACCAACTTGCAATTGTAAGATGAATAAGCTCTGGGCATCTCAATGTACAGCTGGTGACTACAGTTAATACTACTGTGTTATATACCATCAGCTCTCTATTATGTTTGGGTTCATCATCTGCAGATTCAACCAACTACAGAACAAACATATTTTGGGAAAAAAAAATCCAGAAAGTTCCAAAAAAGCAAACTTGAATTGCTGTGAGCAGGCAAATATTTACATACCATTTACATTGTATTTAAAACTATTTACATAGCATTTGCATTGTTAACAGGTATCATAAATAATCAAGAGCTGATTTAAAGTATACAGGAGGATGTGCATAGGCTATATGCAAATACTAAGCTAGTTTATATAAAGGACTTGAATATCCTCAGATTTTAGTATCCAAGGGCAGTCCTGGAACCACTGTACCTTAGACACCAAGGACCAACTGTACTTGGAATTTGCTAAGAGAATAAAACTAACTGTTCTTATAGCACACCCAAAACAATGGTAACTATGTGAGGTGATGGATGTGTTAATTAACTTGATTGTGGTAATCATTTGACAAAAGCTTAGATGGTAAAGAACCTGTCTACAATGCAGGAGACCTGGTTTCGATTCCTGAGTCAGTAAGGACCCCCTGGAGAAGGGAATGGCAACTCACTCCAGTATTCTTCCTGGAGAAACCCTTGGACAGAGGAACCTGGTGGGCTACAGCCCAGGGGGTCGTAAAGAGTTGGACACAACTGAGTGACTAACACAACCACATACATATATATATGTAAGAGTAAGTCATCATACAAATATGCAATTTTTATGTGTTAACTATACATCAATTAAGCTGGAAATGTTTTTTTTTTTTAATCCTCCCTGATGCATACTCTACACTCATTTCCTATATTGTCTAGTGATGTCAAATTTTGATCTAGTCCCTTTTTGGTGAGTCTGTCCACCAAATGGATAGGTTTCTATTGCTTTACTATATTGGCTTGCTTTTAATGTTTTTATTTAATAAATAATGCTTTTGCATTTTTAAATATTTTACTTTTTAATATAAAAGGAACAGGAAGATACAAGAGGAACAGGAAGCAAAGTGATATGTTGAATTGATAAACAGCTTTCAGTTTATACAAATTAATCATTTCATGTCTAAAAGTTGGGACTTTTTCCTTCACAAAGGCCCCTGTCAGCAGAGCAATCTACATTAGGAGAAAAAATGTCCTGTTTAAACTATCTAAATGCCTTCATTTAAAGAAAGATACTCAAGTGACTCTTTCTGGCAGACACTTTATCCATGTCAGATTTCTAACAGCTTTTTCACTCAGTATTCATCTAACTCTGTATTCCACTTGTGGGCTATGGAATTGGCTTTTGTGATATTAACTATACATTTATTTATTTCCTTATTTTGTTGTTGTTTAGGCTCTAATCTATGTCTGACTCTTTTGAGACCCCATGAACTGTAGCCTACCCAGCTCCTCTGTCCAGGCAAGAATACTGGAGTGGAATGCCATTTTCTTCTCCAGAGGATTTTCCTGACCCAGGGACTGAACCTAAATCCTTTAAGTTGGTGATAATCACCATCTCTTACTTATGTTCTGCCTGTGGATTATGGTTGGTTTATTTGTCATCATTTTTGATACGTATGGTTCTTCAGAGAGAGTACAGGGAGATTCAGATTTAAATAGTCACCATTATTCTCCAGGAACATACACGTTTTTAAAAGTATGATAAAATTCTAACTGAATAAGGAATGCTTCATTCTGAATTGCTTTATAAGCTTCCAGTATTCAAATATAAAACATTCAACTGAAATATTTATTTCAAAACTACTGTAAGCTACCTGTTGACTCCCTGTGATGGTAGCAATATACTGTTACTATAACAGAGACTTTCATGATTATTGACCAGCTGCTGCATAATGTAATGGGTTGTGGTTGTTGTTGTTGTTTGGTCGCTAAGTTGTATCTGACTCTTTGCGACTCCATGAACTACAGCACACCAGTCTTCCCTGTCCTTCACTGTCTCTCTGAATTTGCTCAAACTCATGTCCATTGAGTCAGTGATGCTATCCAACCATTTCATCATCTGTCACCCACTTCTCCTCTTTCCCTCAATCTTTCTGCATCAGGATCTTTTCCATTGAGTCAGTTCTTAGTATCAGGTGGCCAAAATATTGGAGCTTCAGCTTCAGCATCATCTAATGGGCTCAGTTCAGTTGTTCAGTCATGTCCGACTCTTTGCAACCCCGTGAATCACAGCACACCAGGCAGGCCTCCCTGTCCGTCACCAACTCCCAGAGTTTACCCAAACTCATGTGCATCGAGTCGATGATGCCATTCAGCCATCTCATCCTCTGTTTTCCCCTTCTCTTCCTGCCCCCAATCCCTCCCAGCATCAGGGTCTTTCCTAATGAGTCAACTCATCACACAAGGTAGCCAAAGTACTGGAGTTTCAGCTTCAGCATCAGTCCTTCCAATGAACACCCACGACTGATCTCACCCAAGGATGGACTGGCTGGATCTCCTTACAGTCCAAGGGACTCTCAAGAGTCTTCCCCAACACCACAGTTCAAAAGCATCAATTCTTCAGCACTCAGCTTTCTTCGGAGTCCAGCTCTCACATCCATACTAGAGTACTGGAAAAACCATAGCCTTGACTAGACGGACCTTTGTTGGCATAGTAATGTCTCTGCTTTTTAATATGCTGTCTAGGTTGGTCATAACTTTCCTTCCAAGGAGTAAGCATCTTTTAATTTCATGGCTGCAATCACCATCTGCACTGATTTTGGAGCCAAAAAAAATTAAGTCTGACACTATTTCCACTGTTTCCCCATCTATTTCCCATGAAGTGATGGGACCAGATGCCATGATCTTCGTTTTCTGAATGTTGAGCTTTAAGCCAACTTTTTCACTCTCCTTTTCACTTTCATCAAGAGGCTTTTTCGTTCCTCTTCACTTTCTGCCATAAGGGTGGTGTCATCTGCATATCTGAGGTGATTGATATTTCTCCCGGCAATCTTGATTCCAGCTTGTGCTTCTTCCAGCCCAGTGTTTCTCATGATGTACTCTGCATAGAAGTAAAATAAGCAGGGTGACAATATACAGCCTTGAGGTACTCCTTTTCCTGTTTGGAACCAGTCTGTTTTATTCTTATCTAACCGAATGAGTTAGATAAGATAATTCCTAACCCATTTGGTTAGATAAGAATAAAACAGACTTTCTTATTTCTCAAGTAGAATTTTTATTTCTGGTACCTCCTAAATGGAGGAATTTATCCTGATCACAATACAAGTTGGAAAAAGTATTTTAAATGCCTCAAAAAGTAATTCTTACCAACTTTATTTTTTTCAACACCTTTTCCTTCTCTATCATACCTTCCTCATTTTCCTTCTACCCTAAATCTCTATTCTAATTATCTAAGAGACCCTTACCTCTTCCTCCTAACCATCAAATTTCTCTAGCCCAGATACTAGAAATCCCAGCTGGGGAATTTTTCATTTCCACGGAGTTTAATCACATTTTTTAATTTGGAGAGTTATTTCTCAGTCATAAAGAGATTAACAAGACCTGCTGAATTAAGAAATTAAAAATAGAACTACCCTACAATCCAACAATTTCGCTTTTGGGTACATCTCAAGAAATAAACATACTAATTTGAAAACATATATGCACCCCCATGTTCACTGTAGTAGTATTTACAGTAGCCAAGATATAGAAATAACCTGTGTCCTTCTATGAATGAACGATAAAGATGTGGAGAATATATACAACAGAATATTACTCAGCCATGAAAAATGAAATCTCACCATCTGCAACAACATAGATGGATCTTGAGGGAATTTCAAGTGAAATAAGTCAGAGAAATACAAATATTGTACAATTTCATTTCTATATGGAATCTAAAGACAACAGCAAAAAATAAGCAAAACAAAAGCATAGATACAGAGAACAGAATGGTGGTTGCCAGAAGGGAGGAGATTTGAGAAATGGGCAAGACAGATGAACGGGATCAAGAGGTACAAACTTATAAAATAAAGGTCATAAGGATGCCATATGTGGCATGATGTCATCATGCCTATTGTCAATAGGCACTAATTTTGTACAGAAGACTTGAAAGCTGCTGAGAGATTAAATCCCAAAGGTTAACTCAGTATAGTGACAGATAGTAACTAGATTTATTATGTTGATCATTAAACAGTATTATTTTATATCAATCAAATAATGTCAGTATTATTTCAAAATATTTAGTATGCTGCTGCTGCTGCTAAGTCGCTTCAGTCGTGTCCGACTCTGTGCGACCCCACAGACGGCAGCCCACCAAGCTCCGCCATCCCTGGGATTCTCCAGGCAAGAAAACTGGAGTGGGTTGCCATTTCCTTCTCTAATGCATGAAAGTGAAAAGTGAAAGTGAAGTCGCTCAGTCACGACCCCATGGACTGCAGCCCACCAGGCTCCTCCATCCATGGGATTGTCCAGGCAAGAGTACTGGGGTGGGGTGCCATTGCCTTCTCCGAATATTTAGTATAGAAATATCAAATCATTATGTTATGTACCTGAAACCAATACAATATGTCAATTACACCTTGATAAAAAATTTTTTTAAGAATGTGTGAGTACAATCATATAAATCACATATTTGAAATTATAAACATGAATATAAACTAGCAGATGACAAATTCTCCTCCCTTCATTCATAAGGAGATAATTTCCACTACACAAACATTCCTACTAGGCAATTCATATTCTACAAGCGCTTAGTTACGTTTTTGTTAGATATTCAAATATTCTTTTATATTTTCAGCTTTTGACTATTATTCCTGGAGAAGAGTATTAAACTAACTTGAACCTGCTCATCTCATTTATATGGTGCTAAACAGAGTTAATGCCACTTGGTTACATGCTTAGGAGCTATACTTACTGAGGAGTGACAGACGTACCACACTGCAGGACTGCAAAACACAAGGAAAACAGGAGAAGCTCCAATTCTTTCTGCTTTTATCCTTCAAGCCAATCTTCTCTTTGCTATTGCTGTTCTAAGGTCTCTTTTTCTACTTTCCTTTTTGGTCAATTTCTTTCTCCAAAATGTTGGCTATGTAGTAACAACTACAACTGGTGTACTTCCAGGTCACCCTTATCCTCCTTCAGGGTTCTCCTTCCTCTGGTCTATTCTGGGGAAAGAAGAGCTGGTTCATATCTATTCCTAAGTCACTTTCCCTCTGTGCTATTTCCATACACCCCTTGAGACCTCTACTTTCTTGGATTGCAATCACCCCCACCCATTCACACCCCCTGAAGGTCATTAAATCAAGGGGACATGTAGCATTCTTCAATGGAGATTTGGAACAAACTCCTTACAATTAAATATTAGGCATTCTACACTTAGAAGACCCCCAACTATCTCCATCACTAGAGAAGATTTACCCTTCTAAGGTGGTGACCTTCTAGCATACTGCAAGTCCCGTTCTGTCCCTCTCACTTCAAGGAAGATCCCACTACTCAATTTCTCTTCATTTTATTTGCAGCAGATTTATCAATCTTCTATTTTGCTGTCTCCTTCCGAATCATTTAAGCATTAGCTCCCAATGCTTAGGCCTTTAAAATTTTTCCTAAATGAAGTCTCCAGAGAAAAATTATGTTACTTCCCTAGGGGCAAAGCAGCTATGTTATTTGTAGTTTTTAACAAGCCTGTTTCCCCCTCCTTGCTGCTTGATTTTTCTCAAAAACAGCTCATATGGTCCTTTATGTCAGGGTCATAATAACTAAAGGTAGTCCATGAATACCCTTGAGGCTTAGAAGAGCTGTTACAAGAGAAAGAATTTATAATGCTCTAACTTGAGGTCACAGAAGATACAACAGTGATGAAAGAATTAAAATATTCATTTTCTGTTTCAATACAAATCTGCCCAGAGATAAAAAAAAAAAAAGCAACACTTCTCTTTTTCTGTTTCCAAGTTGAAGCAGTGCAGAAACGTTAGGCTGATGATGACTAAGTCATTAACTGAACAGTACACTAAATAACTGAAATAAGCAAACGCCTTGTAAAAGTACAAGGCGATCATGGTTATGATTAGGGGAAGCCAAGGTGCAGAACACCCAGAGAGAGAGCTATCGGAAGTATTAAAGACTCCATATGTGGCCCACCTGGCTGCAAAGAAATCTGGAGAAGCAGTGAAATGAATAAATCAGGAAAGTAGATCAAAGAAAGCTGGAGAGTGAGATAAATGTGAGTGAATTAGAAGAAAGGGAGAAAACTTTTCTATAATATGACCAAGATTTTCAGGAAGCTAAAATGTAAGATAACAATTAAGGGAAATGAAGATCAAGAGTCTGTATATTTCGTGTATATGATTAGTCTGTCTACAAATTGTTCTAAAGTGTAGCAGTCAGTATCAGGAAGTGTCCTTAGTGGCAGACAACAGAAATCAATTCAAGTTTAAGCAAAACAATAAATTGCTAAAAGGTCTATGTCTAGTATCTCAAAGTCTTGATTTGAGGGAGGTTGGGGGGCAGCTGGAGAATGAGTCTCAGAAGTGGACAGCACCCAAAGGAGAGGAGATGGCCTCCATCCCCACACTGAGCCCGATTAGGATGCTCTATTATTAATAGCCTTCCCAGTGGGCACTCAAGCTTCATCTCCTCTAATGTTTCCATCATTGCTGTGGGAAATTCCTCAATGGCCACTTTTCCCCTTAAGATTCAAAACTGCATGAACTTATTTATGAAGCAGAAATAGAGACACAGAAGTAGAGAACAAACCTATGGACACCAAGATGGGAAGGGGTGGGTTGGATCGGGAGATTGGGATTGACACATATCTACACTGCTGCTGCTGCTAAGTCACTTCAGTCATGTCCGACTCTGTGCGACCCCATAGACGGCAGCCCACCAGACTCCCCCGTACCCGGGATTCTCCAGGCAAGAACACTGGAGTGGGTTGCCATTTCCTTCTCCAATGCGTGAAAGTGAAAAGTGAGAGTGAAGTCGCTCAGTTGTGTCCGACCTCAGCGACCCCATGGACTGCAGCCTACCAGGCTCCTCCGTCCATGGGATTTTCTAGGCAAGAGTACTGGAGTGGGGTGCCATTGCCTTCTCTGATATCTACACTACTGTGCATAAAATAGATAACTAATGAGAATGGACTGTATAGCACAGGGAACTCTACTCAACACTCTGCGATGACCTAGATGGGAAGGAAACCCAAGGAAGAGGGGATGGAGGTATACACTGATTGACTTTACTGCACAGCAGAGATTAACGCAACATTGTAAAGCAACTATACTCAAGTAAAATAAATAAATATAAAATAAAAAGGGTAACAGAGAGAAAAAGAAACCAAGCTAGGGGCAGTGGGGGTGGGTGGGGATGGGGGAATAGCATTGTTGAGCAACTTTAAGGACACGATGAAGATTAAGGTCATCAGAAAAAAGAAAAAAAGAACGCTCAAAGCCCCAGGCATGCACCTCTCCTTGCTGACTGGGCCTGTGTCATATGGACACTTCTAGGACATGGGAGAGAGCGAGAGAGAAATTGCTGCATCTCTCACCGCACACACTGTGGGGATTTCCTCAAAAAGGGAAGTCTCTTCTTACCCTCCCACCAAATAAGACACATCGAATGCCCTCTATAAATACTGAATGTTTGACAGTGCTAGCAATTTAGCTTAGTTGGATTAATAAATGGAAATAGAATTCAGTTTTCCTGACTGGCCTGCCCCTCAAAAAAAAAAGGAAGGAAGAGGAGGATGGGGTCCCCAGGCTGGGGGTGGGGGGCAATCATGTATGGGGGTGAAGAGCAAAGATTCTGAAGTCCAGGATTTAAATCTCAGTTATAACATTTACTATCTTTGAACTTGGGTAAATCTGTTACAGCATCAGCTGGGTGATAGTTAAAATAGAAGTGAAAAGACTATTATCCTTCTCTTAGAATTATTCTGAGGATAAAATTTAAAAATGCATCCCACTTGCTTATTGTTTGCCTGGAACAGGAACAAGTGCTCATAAAACGTCAGCCACTCTAGCCACTTAAGCTGTGTAGTTCCACCTTGCTCTCACAGGGCAGCCGACACATGCATCGACTCGGAACAGATTCCCCATCTTTTGATTTCTCTTCCTCCCAGAGCTAAGGAGAATCCTGACGAAAACCTTCTGCATGCAGTGATCTTGACTGCTTTTCTGAGTTTTTCTTATTTGACTCCCTTGATTCTGAGCCTCAGTCTCCTGAGACTGCTACCTTAAGAATTAAAGGTATTCTACCTTTGTCT
Source organism: Ovis aries (assembly GCF_016772045.2). Classification (NCBI taxonomy): domain Eukaryota; kingdom Metazoa; phylum Chordata; class Mammalia; order Artiodactyla; family Bovidae; genus Ovis; species Ovis aries. The sequence goes on from NC_056063.1 coordinate 66,129,441, forward strand.
GCATTCTTGAGTTTCGTGTTTGGTTAAAAATCCTAGCTATGCCAACGGCCCTTTCTGGAACTACTATCCTGCTCTTCTCTTGCTAGTCACCTGACCATCGATCTCCCTTGTGACTGGATTCCACTATCATGAACATGAACTTGCAAGTCAATGGTCTTGACTCTTAATCATGTTCTATCATTCATAAGTGGTGTGACCTTAGACAAGTTACTTAACCTCTCTGGACCTTACCTGCATTATTTGTAAAAAGAGGATGTCAATGAGCTTGGTACATAAAAATACCGTTGATTAATATCTCAACGAGTGTTCTTCATTATGAATAGGCAAAGCTTCTGGTAGGATATGTGAATGCACGCTCAGTCATGCCCAACTCTTTGCAACCCTATGGACTGTAGCCCACCAGGCTCCTCTGTCCATGGGATTTTCCAGGCAAGAATCCTGGAGTGAGTTGCTATTTCCTCCTCCACAGGATCTTTCTGACCCAGGAATCGAACACACGACTCCTGTGTCTCCTGCACTGCAGGCAAATTCTTTACCACTGAGCCACCAGGGAAGCCTCTGGTGGGATACTATAACAGAAAAAAGCTCTACAACTGATTTTCTCAGGAGGGGTTACAGTAAGAAATTCATAGAAGATGTGCTAGCCAGAGTATCTGTAAGAAACTAAGACCAAGATAACTCCACTAGGGAACTTTATAAAATGATCCTAAAACTGATGGAGAGAGAGAGACCTTTTCCATGCACTGCATCCCTGTGGATCATAATGGAAGATGCAACCACAGGGGCCAGGAAACAGGACAGCATTCTAGCACTGGGTCCCATCACAGAATTGGAGACCAGTCCCTCCAAGTTTCTGGGACTCATTCTACCCAAGGAATAGGTGCCAACCTTGTGTGGAATCATTTGTAGAGTTTTTCAAAAGCACCAGTCTTCAGGTCCCACCCTAAAAGTCTAACGTTTAACTGGATGGAACAGAGGAAGAAATAAAATTCAAAATTTAAAAATTCTGTTTTAGAAAGAAAGGCAAAGAGGGAAGGAGAGCGGAAGGAATTGCTGACCTGGGAAGTTACAGTTTGAGATCATCTAGATCACGTGCTTCCTGGAAGTGCCTGAAATCTGTGAGGAAAAGATAAAAGCTCTTGATGAATTCCTGTATCTGATGTTGTTGGTGAGCTTGAATAGCTCAGACTTTCACCATCAAGAAACTCTTACCAAAGTCTAAACTAAATCCCCCTTCCTGTTGAAAGCTAAGTCCCATTACTCCAGTGCTTAGCTCAGAGGAAACAAGACCTGCTCATGACGTTTACCCTTCTCCATCCTTGAAGTGTCATCTCATTTTATATAAGTGAATTCTTCTTGTGCTTAATGAAACTGATTTACCATTTCTACTGAACTGCAGTGTGAATCAGCTCTCAAGCAACTCAGGGCAGTACCTTCTTGCTTCCTAAGCCAGATTTTGCTGTAAGAGCCAGCTGTCTGTGCCTGAAGGGCACCAAGGCAGTGGTATGGCAGGACCAGCATCTGGCCTCCACTCAGACCAACCATTAAACTGGCCTGTGGCTACAAGCCCTTGATAGCAGCCTGACTTTATTAAACCTTTCTGCCAATCCTGGGAAATGAAAAACGAGTCTTTGGCAATCTTCAGTCTGACTCAGTGTGCATTTACGCCAAGGTATAAAATACAATAGCCACTGTTACTGAGCATCTAGAGTATGCCAAAGATGTTGTAAGAATTAGAGAAAACTTATAGACAGAACACACTGCCAGGAACAGAGTCATCTCAATAAATGGTGACTGGTATTGGCATTATTACCAATTCTGAAAGTGGCCTTAAAAGGGTGACATGATTATTCTCATTTTACAAGGATGAAATCAATGTTTAGAAAGGTTCCATCACTTGTCCAAGGTTGCACAGTTCATCAGTGGAAGGGCAGTCATTAAATGCAGGGGAATCTTTTAACAATAGAACCTTGCCCAAGATGGAGTGCACAGTACATTTGTGCCCACTTATGGTAGTTTCCCATAGTTGGGAAGAAGGTTTCATAGACCCTGCAATAAAATACTTCCAAGTCTTTTGCACAGCATCACAAATCACCTAAACAATAATCCTCCAGTAGACTACTGCTTCTTTGGTGTGTATGTGTGTAAATCACACATGGGTATGCACACATAGACAATGTGATTTATTGGCTTAATGGTAATAGGAGAGAGAGACAGGTGATGAACTGGACTGAATAGTGGCCATGACACAAATTGATTACATTCAGATATTAATCAATATCATTCATTTCAATTCTCTATTTATTATCAAGAGCATATGTGCTTGAAAGTGTGCACTAAATTCCATGGAGGATATAAATGAAAAAAATGGCAGTGTCCAAGCACTCAGAAATTGTCGTGTGGTTAAAACCCTCTGTGAAATAGGGAATCCAACAATATAAGGAACTGTTCATTAAAGTGTTCAACTAAACATAAAATTAAGTACTAAAATGCATAATAGCTACCTTCAGGATGAATTAGGGAAAGAAAAGAGTTGGACCTTTACAAAGGAAGGCTTCATGAAGGAAGGGGTGAGAGATGAACACTGAGGATTTAAAGCCAAATAGAGAAAAGGATATGAGTGTCCTTCCCTTTCATCCCAAGTCTGTTAGGAATCAGCTTGAGCAAAGCACTGAGGTCAGGAATTCATTTAATTATTAATTCATCTACCATGTAAACCTAGTATATGTCAGACTTCTAATAAAAAGAGAAATCAGCATGTTGTATATGACGGACAATGAAGAAGCTACATGAGAGAACAGAGACTTTGATGGGGGGGTCTCGAGGAAAAGGACACAGAGATTGGTTGGGATAAAATTCTGCACACCCAGAGAGATAAAGATGGGATGACCCATGAGAAACTGCTCTGAACTACTGAGGAGGAGAAAAAAAGTTACAGTGAAAGTGGGGTAAGAGAAAAACCTATAGAGGAGCAAGGCTCTGGTTACTTGGTGCCAAGCTAAGACACAAACACCTGAACACACTACCTGTGTTCATATGTATATACACAGAGAGAGGCTGAGAACCCTTTTGTTGACTTGATTTGGCCATGCTAAATATTCAAGAAAAATACTGTTGGCAATGGATACTTTTGAAGGCAAAAACAAGTCAGTAATCCTCAATTCCGGTTTTCAGTTGGAAATCGAATAGCCATGGTCTAGCTCCTTTAGGAAATGTTCTGACGCCACCCTCCTTAACACAGGTTTGTTCCTCCATTACTGGTATACAGAAACTATGAGGAAATTTTCATCTGTACCCAGAAATCTATGTATTTAGTTAAAGAAGGGATTTTCCTCTGAAGAGATATAAGGCAATGAGGTGTGAATGCAAAATCTTTTCAATAAAATTAAACAAATTCAAACAGTTTCATGTGCTTCCCAGCTACTAAAAAGGCACAGAAATCAAATTTTATTTTCCTATTGTCAGAACTAGGGTCTAATTCTTATAAAAATTCCATGACACCCAAGTTAATTAGTATAAATCTGCCTTAAATGGCAATTGGCTTCATTAAATGACAGAAAAACATTTTAGAATGACTCTCTTAGCGGGGAAGGATGTGAAAATTGCCAAAGAATGGCTTTCATTTTAGAATCCTGGGAAGAATTTCACACAGCAGCAAACATAATTCCACTCAAACCATATGAAACCATTATATACCTAAATAGCTACAAAGCTCTGCCTGTAAAAATAACAGTAAACGCAGGACTTCTAATGAATAAAAATGAAGTTTAAATTTATATCAAGTATTGGCTTGGCAGCGAACAGCTTTGGTCTAAATCTCAGTTGATGTCCTTCTGTCTTAGTTCCAGACCACATGGGTTTGCTTTTTCCCATTATGAGTTTAGTAAATACAGGTGCAACCATCCCAAACACCAGTCAGTCAAGCAAAAGGAGATGTATCCATATTACTCTCAACCTAGCATGCCTATGGGTACACCAGGAGCTTCTGCAGAGACAGAAGTGGCCTGAGTATTCACGATATGAATGATGTCACGGAGACCACGCTACCCTTTCCTACTGCTGTACCAACATCAGCAGACAAGGGAATCAGCCAAAAGAACAGAAGCAGAAACGGCCGACAGACAAACCCGCGGTAGCCAGTCTCCAACAATTTCACTAGTTTGGTTCAACGGTTTCTGGAGAAATGGAAGCTATTGTTCCAAATGACTCCTGACAATTTTTAGTCACTCAAGCTTTCTATACTGTTGCCCCTTCAATTGCTCAGATAAGAAGGGACCAGCAAAGTCAGCTATGGATTACGAAGAAAGGAGCTGGCTTTTGCTTTTCATCACATTAACAGGAATGGGAAGCAAGGAGTTTAGACGATCAGACACTAGAGCGATTAGAGCAATGCCGTACCTGCTTGCTTTTTCTAGTATTGATACACCGACTGACCCTGCATCTTGAAATACACAGCTATTAATATCTCTCTCATTTCAAAGGCAGAAAGGAAATTAAGAATATTACTGGAATACATACATATAGATATAGATATAGATATAGATATAGATATATAGTTGTTTTTCAGTCACTTAATCATGTCTGGCTCTTTGTGACCCCATGGACAGCAGCACACCAGGCTCCTCTATCCTTCACTATCTCTCAGAGTTTACTCAAATTCATGTACATTGAGTCAGTGATGCTATCTAACCAGTTCATCCTTTGCCATCCCCTTCTCCTTTGGCTTTCAACCTTTCCCAGAATCAGGGTCTTTTCCAATGAGTCAGCTCTTTGCATCAGGTGGTCAAACTATTGGAGCTTCTGTATCAGTCCTTCCAATGAATATTCAGGGATGATTTCCCTTAGGATTGACTAGTTTGATCTTCTTGCTGTCCAAGGGGCTTTCAAGAGTCTTCTCCAGCACAATTAGAAAGCATCAATTCTTTGGAACTCTCATATCCATATATGACTACTGGAAATAACATAGCTTTGACTATATGGGCCTTTATATACACATGTATATACATATATGGGGCTTCCCCAGTTGCTCAGCAGTAAAGAATCCGGCTGCAGTGCCGAAGTCTCAGGAGACATGGGTTTGAGCCCTGTGTCAGGAAGATCCCCAGGAGGAGGGCATGGCAACCCACTCCAGTATTCTTGCCTGGAGAATCCCATGGAGAGAGGAGCCTGGCAGGCTACAGTTCACAGGGTCTCAAAGAGTTACACACGATTGAAGTAACTTAGCACACACACACACACACACACACAGATAAAGAATTTCCTTTGCTCTGTCTGGCTTAAGATACTATTCTGCTTAAGCATTTTTAATCACTAATAAGCAAATGCTTATACAATTCTCATTTAAGTCAATATTTTATTCAAAAAAGATAACATTTTACTATGATTTACCTCTTGAATTTAATAGTATCTAATGAGTTTTAAAATATTAACTTAGCCTAAAACACACACACACACACACACACACACACACAAAGGCAGAGAGCCTATACCAACCTATCCATGTGCAATGGGAGATGCCCACATTGACCTAGGATGTCTAATCTATCTTTTTAATTTATTTTTTAATTGGAGGAAAATTGATTTACAATGTTGCAATGGTTTCTGCCATACAACAACACAAATCAGCCATGATTATACATGTATCACTTTCCTCCTGAGCCTCCCTCCCATGCCCTCATCCCCCCCCTCTAGGTCATCAGGGGGCACCAAGCTGGGCTCCCAGTGTTATATAGAAGCTTCTCATCAGCTATCCGTTTTACACATGGTGGTGTATATATGTCTATTAGATTATCTATAAAGGAAAAGGTGCGCATCAACTGTTCACATTAAGTCACTGTACCTAGGTCACACACAGTCCATTTAATAAGTTTTCTATGCCACTGGTCCTCAATAAAAGTGGTTTCAGTGTCCCAGACAGAGGCATGTTCTGAGCCAAAGGTGAGAATCTCAGTTCCCCACACCCAGAAAGGCAGGTGGACAAGATGTAAATAACATTAGAGGCCATATAATACACAGCCTTAAGCTGGGCTTCATGAGGAATAAATTTTTTAATATCCCTTAAGACTTGGGGGCTCTTATTGAAAAAAACAAAATCTATATACACAAAATACAATGCTACAGCAAGATCACCAACTGACGTTCTCAGGTCATATTGCATTTACAAAATATAATTTGTGTCATGAGGCAGTATATTCACTCCTTAAAAATCTCACATTCAGCAAAATCATGTATGAAAAATAACCAGAGATTATGCAAAAAAATGAGATTATGGACAGACCACTCACAATCAATTCAGTCCATAACAAGAACGTGTGCTAACAAAAACAATAATGATCTTAAGAAAAATACTAGTTTCATTTAAAAGACACTGACATTCCCAATAAATAGAGAAACACTAAGTGAACACATTGGTGGAAGAAGATGTAAGGAAGAGCTGAGGCTGTTGAGTTGTGGAAAAAAGATCAAAATGGCCAAATGTTGGGGAGAGTCACAAAATCGGGACTTCTAAGACAAAGCCCATGGCCACACTGACTCAGCAGGAAGAGTGTAGCGTAATGAATGCCACACATGGTCTCTTTTCCTCTATAGCATGAATACATAGTATTTGTGTATCACTTGATGGTGTAAAACAGTAATCCGCTGGGCCAAGTCACACAAGCACTGACCTATGTGACTGATGCATTACAATGATATCCTTTTACTTACCACGAATAGGCTAGTTCTCCACACAGAAATAGGTTTCCAAAAGGTGGTGGTAGTGGTAAAGAATCCACCTGTCAGTGCAGCAGACCTAAGAGATAAAGGTTCAATTCCCAACCAGCGGGGTGGGGAAGATCCCCTGGACAAGGAAATGGCAACCCACTCCAGTACTGTGGCCTGGAGAATCCCATGGACAGAGGAGTCTGGCAGGCTACAAGTCAGCATGCAGGCATGCCACATAGAAACAAAAGTTTTAGCAGAGCAAATCAACTGTCGTGTTAATTTTCTTCTCTTACCCAAGCCTCCATTGAACTCCTATCAGTTTCTCCCATTGTTACAAAAGTGGTACTATTACCTGAATACCCCAAGCTTGAATTACATTTTTTTTTCACTCCATCTTATTCTTGAATAGCAAGCGTCAAGAGTATTTCATTTACCATCAAAAAGTACCACACCAGCTTTCAACTCCTCTTTCCTGTCAAGGTGTGGTTGAAGAAAGAATCAACAAGCCAGCTGCAGAGACAAAATGCAGGAGAGGGGCAGCTCTTGGTTTCTCTCACCAGTGTGAACCGAGAGTTAGACCTGGAAGTCATGACCAGAGTGGGAAATAAGTGAGTGAAGAGCCACTAGGTTCTCTGCCAAGTGTTGATACGGATCGTGTTATATTACCCAAGGGCTAAGTGGGAAATGCTAGACTCTGTGTCAGAACAATTCAAGGCAAAGAGCCAGGGAAACAACAGAGAGAAAAAGCAGAACTGGAAAGGGGGATGCGGTCTGGCCAAGACTCATCCTTCATTTACATGAATCAAGATTCATTTACAGGGACTCCCCAGGTGGTCCAGTGGTTAAGGCACTGCGGTTCCACTGTAGCGGGTGCACGTTCAGTCCCTGGTGGGGGGATGAAGATCCTGCACACCATGCATACAACCAAAAATAATAAAAATTAAAAGGAAAAGGTGCATTTACACCCTTTGTGTGTGAAGTGGGATTTATTTTAGGAAGTTCAGATGAGATTAACCACAACAACCTCATTTCTCCCTAAACTGTGGGTGCAGACTGACCATCAAGATCTAATCTTTCTCTCTCACCCAGTATACAGACAGTTGTCCTGGGCATGTCCCCTCCCAATTAGAACTGAATATTCTAAGTTTACTTACTGTTAGGTGTGGCCACATGACTACACTTTCAGCAAAGGAATATAAACAGAAGTGGTGAATGCCTTTTCAGCCTCATAATAAAATAAGGCTATAGCTTAAAACCCTGAGCATATCTCTTCCATGAGCTCTTTCTCTTTCTTTCTTGCTGTTAACTCAGACATTGCAGCAACCTCATTTCTTGATTGCCATGTAGGATGCCACCACACGAAATTGGCAGAAAACTGGGCACCAAATAACTTTGAGGAGTATAGCTGCCCTATTGACCTGCAAATATTATCTAAGAAAGAAATCATTTCCCATATTCTTTAAGCCTCCATCCCTTGCAGTCTAGCTTATCTTAAATAATATACCTCCTAAGACTTTCTATAGTCTATCTAGTCATATTTTTGTTAGTTAATTATTTTAAAACCAATTTATTAATCAAAAGACACTTTTGGATATTCAGTCTTGCCATTCCTGAGCAGAATAAAGTGAATCTCTTATGGATCTGAGCAGTGTTCTCCCAGTGATATGGGCTATTTGTTGATGTTGTTCCCTCCATCTGATGACATTCTTGAACATTCTTTAGCTGTTCCAAATTGTCACAATTATAATTTTTGAGCTGAGGAAGTCAATAAAGCAAATTCTTATTTTATTTTTAAGAATACATGAGATAGAATACACAGAAATGTTTTTAAAAACTAAGGAGGTTCTTGTTTTTTGAAATATTGAAGTGTTAGTTGCTCAGTCATGTCTGACTCTTTATTATCCCATGGACTGTAGTCCACCAGGCTCCCCTGTCAGTGGAATTCTCCAGGCAAGAATACTGGAGTGGGTTGCCATTCCCTTCTCCACGGGATCTTCCCAACCCAGGGATCAAATCCGGGTCTCTTGCACTGCAGGAGAATTCTTTACTGTCTAAGCCACAAAAACTACAATAACTTTTATACTTTAAATATACATATATATATGTACTGGAATATATATAATATTAAGTATAATTATAGATAAATGTAGCATCTCAAATCAAGAAAGAAGTTTACTAATAAAAATTGTGTTGGGTCTAACTCTCTATTTGAAAAACGCAGCAAAAATGAATCCCTACCTCATGTCTTAGAGCAAAATTATTTCCACACCAATTAGTAATAGAAGTTTAAATGAAAAATAAATATACAAAATTCACAGTGAATATTTATCTAACTTATCCAACAAATGGAAAAGAATTTTTGATAATGACAAGCAGAAGCTTCAGAAGGAAAAATCAGTAATAGATTTGATTCTGCAAATATTTAAAATTTTTAATTCAAAGGAAACTGACAAAATATGAAAGTGTCTACAAAGGAAATCAATGTCTTTGAAACACATAAAACTAAGAGTTACTAGGCAAAACATTTCAACAGAAAATGAATGAAAGATTTTAATCAAGTCTTGGGATAGTAAATTAAAATTGACTGCAAACATGTAAAAATGTTCAGCTTCACTAACAATTCAAAATTTCAAATCAAAACAAAAATGAGAGGCTATATTTCAACTATTAGATTGGTAGGGAAGCTCATTCCACTAGGAAGAGGACACACAGATTGGAGAGTAGGTGTGAATTAAGATTTATGAAATCTTGCCTCCCACTTGGACCACCTGTACCTCACCAGGAGCATGGCTTCCAGACTGACAGGATCTCTAACTCCCTCTGTGTTCTGATTCTCAGGGGGTTTAGCAGTTGTGTCTTTATTCACACCTATTGTTCCTGATCACTTTTTCTGTTCATGTCAAGATTCCAGAAGATCCTTTCTGGTGCTCATACCCTTAAATATGATCATGCCCATAAAAAATACCTTTATTAAATAATGACTTCCTTTTGCTAAAATTTAAATGACAAACCCCCCGAAGAAGGTTTCTCAGCTAATTAGGGAGAAGAAAGCTAGATAAGTGGGGATGCAGGAAGGATCAAGTTCAGGTCCACATGATAGCATAACTATTAATGGGATCACCCTGATAGAATATCTTTCCCTCTGCTTTATCCTCTCTCTGGATCATCTGCCTATAAGACAGACCCTCCTTTCCAGAGTATTTCCCCATGTGAGACTACATATATCCCATTTCTCAAATCAATCAAACTGACCCTGTAGTGAATAAGGCTCTGGATGTACCCTTCACACCCTTGGGGAAAAGTGTCATTCTAAATAGGTGGTCCCAATATCTGTATTGCCAGCACTGTGGCCTGAGGTTCAGCCTTAGCAGCACATGAGAATCACCTAAGAATGACATCAGAGAAGATTTTAAAACATATCAAAATGGCCAGATGTCATGCCAACCTGGCCCTGGGGCTGAGCCATACTTGTCTTGTTGTTTTTGTTCTTTAGTGTCTTAAAGTACCAGAGATGACTTAATGCTAATATTCAACACGGACTGAGTAAACAGTCCCTACAACAGCGGTTCTCAAAGTGTGGTCCCCAGATCAGCATCAAGATCACCTGCAAACTTGTCAGAAATGCAGATTCTCAGGCTTCTGAGAATCCTGTAGGCCCCCAAACCTACAGAATCTGAAACCCCAAGGGCAGGGTGAAAGACTCTTTGTTAGCAATACCTCCAGGTGATTCTGACACGCAGGCTCAAATTGAAAACTACTGCACCAGGACAGTCATTGTGACATTTTGAGAGTCCCTACTCTGTCCGAGCACTCAGTATATGTAGATGAAATAATGGTTTAAAAAAGTAACTTTGGTGTGATAAGCACCGTTAGAAAAGAGAGACAACGCAATATAAAAGCCCAGAGGAAGAAACTATTAAAACTCAACGTAGGAAGGCTTTTTGAGAAGCCCTTTCATCAGTCTCTCAGACCAGGTGGCCAATATTTGATGTTGACAAGATCATGTCTCAGGGGTCATCACAGACCACAGGCTGGTGACCAAATATTCTATTTACTTTCCATCTTCTGATGAGAGATCTGCTACCTCAGTTACACGGAGTGAGCCTGAGATTGAGTGGAAGAAATGGCAAAATGATTTGCCTTATTGAGGCTTCCCTGGTGGCTAAGAGGTTAAAGAATCCAACTGCAATGCAGGAGCTGCTGCTGCTGCTAAGTCACTTCAGTCATGTCCGACTCTGTGCGACCCCAGAGACGGCAGCCCACCAGGCTCCCCCTTCCCTGGGATTCTCCAGGCAAGAACACTGGAGTGGGTTGCCATTTCCTTCTCCAATGCATGAAAGTGAAAAGTGAGAGTGAAGTCACTCAGTCGTGTCCAACTCTTAGCGACCGCAGCCTACCAGGCTTCTCCGCCCATGGGATTTTCCAGGCAAGAGTATTGGAGTGGGGTGCCATTGCCTCCTCCAGCAATTCAGGAGACCGGTGTTCAAATGCAGGAGACCGGGATTCAAATCCCTAGTTTGGGAAAATCCCCTGGAGAAGGGAATGGTTACCCACTCGTGTTCTTGCCTGAAGAATTGCCTGCCTTATCTGCTGGACGCCACAGCTACGCCAGCCTCATTCTCAGAAGTCAACCTGTCAAGGTTTGCTGAATTTAAAGGTTCTGACCCAGCATGTTCAGCACTGAGCAAGTGACTAGGGCCAAAGTGAGGCTGGATTCCGACAGAAACACGCGAGCGCGCACACGCGCGCACACACACACACACACACACACACACACACACACATTCTGGTGTGCTCCCGTACTTCCGGTCCAGGGCCCGCAACAGCCAAGCCCAGCTCCTCCCGCGCAACCCAGCAGGAAGGAAAGGAGCCAACCAGAAGCAAGAAGAAGTCAAGGGGCTGGTCTGCCACTGCTTTGCAGGAACAAGCTTCCGGGACGGACGACGACGCCACTTTCCGGGCTGTTTGGCCGGGGGCCTCCGGGCCGGAGCGAACCTCGGTCTCCGCGGCTGCCCGGCGCGTCCTCCGCGAGGGTGCAGTGCCCAGCCGCGGGCGCCCGGGGAACGCGGGGACCGGCCTTCGCCCTGGGTCGGACAGTCAGTGGGGTCTGATAAGCCGGACCTGCCCCGGGAACAGCAAGTCCCTTGCTGGCGGCCCCGGCGGCCAGAGTCGGCCCCGCTCGGTCTCTCCTTGGCGGCCTGGACGAGCTGCGCGGGGAAGCGGGGTATGGGCGCAGGGCAGAGGGCACCTCTCGGCCTCCGGGGCTCACCCCCCTTTCCGGCACCACCTCCGTCCCCGTCCCCCTTCTTCCGCGTCTTCCCCTTCGCTGCTGCTGCTAAGTCACTTCAGTCGTGTCCCACTCTGCGACCCCTTCGCTAGTTCCTCCTTTTCTGCATCTTTCTGCAGCTCTCCTCCCAGACACGGGTTTTAATGGTGGGAGCGAGCCGCTGCCCTGCTGGACTCCTGAGCTTGCACTTTCCTGGAAGCGCCTTCCAAGTAGGGTTGAAAAAGAAATAGCAAAGGATAGAGCGGCTGGAGAGAATCAACAGAAGTGATTTTGGACATCTCCCACCCATCCCTACAGCACAACTGAAAACAGAGTCCAGGAGAATCACTGCTGCTGAGCACAATTATCAAGCAGACTAAATAGATGCCCAGGACATGGCTTTCTGGCAGGGAGGTGAGGGGCGGGGGGGATCCCGTAAGGCTTGGAACACTAGTGTTCAGTCCTGACTGAAAGTAGTAATTACCTAGGAGACAAGGAGAGGTGATGGAGAGGTGCTGGCCTGAAAGTATGTGTGTGCACGCATGCGCACAAAGTACCAGGGTTGGCGCTGGGATACACACACACACACACACATATATACATTGCAACCATTTAAAAATATAAAAACTATTCTTATGCTCTGAGATGGATCTGCACATATTTGGGATTTTTCGTTTTGTTTTGATTTTTTTAGTTCCTGGGGTGATACTAAGAGGATTGCATGATCCAGAATCACTGCTTTAGAGCAGTTTACAAAGTGTGACTTCAAGACCAGCCAGCGACACTGTCACATGGGAGTATGTTACAAAAGCAACTTCCCTGGTCCCTTCCCGGGTCACTGGATCAGGAACTGTGGGGTGAAGCCCAGCAGTGTGTGTGTCAACAAGCCTTCCAGGTTACTTGGGTGCATGCTGAGATTCAAGAACTGCAGGGGCATTGGCTTGCCTGTGCTGCTCAGAAAGCAAGCAGAGAACCATTTGAGTATTTTTAAAGGGCTGTAAACAAACAAGACTGCACACAACCTAGGTGGCCTACAAGGCCAAAAATATTAACCCCTGTGGCCTCTTACAGAAAAAGACCCAGTTCTACAGAAGAAGGTCTTATGGTGGAGATTCTGTTAGCCCTCCAGACACTGGAGATAGGAGAACACTGAGAAATCCTGTGAAGTAGTGAGTTGCTGGGAATTGCAGGGCAAGACAGGATAGGAAGATATGAAAAACAGAGAGAGGGAAATATGTTTGATTCTCATTCATATGAAAGATCAGCCTTGCTTTAAAGGATGTGCTATAATCTCTTGAGATCAAAGTACATTTTCTCTCTTTTTTTTGTAGATGCACATTATTAGCATCAAACAAACAGATATACAAGACAAGTCTACGTGTGGCACATGGGAGCCACAACAGTCTTCTAAGTGGACTATGACATCAGCTAGGTCCATACTCAGCTCTCACTGGCACTTCTACCTCTGCACATGGCTGTTTATGTGGTGGTTTGTTCTCCTTAAGCTCCTTGAAGACAGAAAATAGAGGCTGTGTTTATCTTTGTATTTATCACATCTAAGGACCTACTGTGACAGGCAGCCAGTAGGTCCTTAAATGCGTATTACTCGATATCTTTTTAAATGCTTATATGTGGTTCTCCAAGATGTAATGGCAGCTTTCCACATAAGTGCTAGGTTAGGTATTTGAAGAAACTGCCTGGACAATCCCATGGACAGAGGAGCCTGGAGGGCTACAGTCCACAGGGTTGCAAACAGCTGGACACGACTGAAGCGACTTCAGTTCAGTTCAGTTCAGTCGCTCAGTCGTGTCCGACTCTTTGCGACCCCATGAATCGCAGCACGCCAGGCCTCCCTGTCCATCACCATCTCCCAGAGTTCTCACGTCCATCGAGTCAGTGATGCCATCCACCCATCTCATCCTCTGTCGTCCCCTTCTCCTCCTGCCCCCAATCCCTCCCAGCATCAGAGTCTTTTCCAATGAGTCAACTCTTCACATGAGGTGGCCAAAGTACTGGAGCTTCAGCTTTAGCATCATTCCTTCCAAAGAAATCCAGGGTTGATCTCCTTCAGAATGGACTGGTTGGATCTCCTTGCAGTCCAAGGGACTCTCAAGAGTCTTCAACACCACAGTTCAAACGCATCAATTTTTCGGCGCTCAGCCTTCTTCACAGTCCAACTCTCACATCCATACATGACCACAGGAAAAACCATAGCCTTGACTAGACTGACCTTAGTCAGCAAAGTAATGTCTCTGCTTTTGAATATACTATCTAGGTTGGTCATAACTTTTCTTCCAAGGAGTAAGCGTCTCTTAATTTCATGGCGGCAGTCACCATCTGCAGTGATTTTGGAGCCCAAAAAAACAGTCTGACACTGTTTCCACTGTTTCCCCATCTATTTCCCATGAAGTGATGGGACCAGATGCCATGATCTTCATTTTCTGAATGTTGAGCTTTAAGCCAACTTTTTCACTCTCCTCTTTCACTTTCATCAAGAGGCTTTTTAGCTTCTCTTCACTTTCTGCCATCAGGGTGGTGTCATCTGCATATCTGAGGTTCTTGATATTTCTCCAGGCAATCTTGATTCCAGCTTCTCTTTCTTCCAGTCCAGCGTTTCTCATGATGTACTCTGCATATAAGTTAAATAAGCAGGGTGATAATATACAGCCTTGACGTACTCCTTTTCCTATTTGGAACCAGTCTGTTGTTCCATGTCCAGTTCTAACTGTTGCTTCCTGACCTGCATACAGATTTCTCAAGAGGCAGGTTAGGTGGTCTGGTATTCCCATCTCTTTTAGAATTTTCCACAGTTTATTGTGATCCACACAGTCAATAAAGGCTTTGGCATAGTCAATAAAGCAGAAATAGATGTTTTTCTGGAACTCTCTTGCTTTTTTGATGATCCAGCGGATGTTGGCAATTTGATCTCTGGTTCCTCTGCCTTTTCTAAAACCAGCTTGAACATCAGAGAGTTAACAGTTCACGTATTGCTGAAACCTAGCATATACCAACTGTCAAATAAGAGACTGAATAAAGTAAAGGCTTTGGGACCTCTGAGACAGTGAACATTTTATGTATATGTATATAAAGTATTTGTAAAAGAAAGTTATCTCCTGCTTTTCAAACTTTATTCTTATGAAAGTTCTGCACCAGTTTCTCGTGGCTGAAAGAAATCAGAAAAGGATTTTCGTTTTTACAGAAAAAAAAATGAAACTTGTGTTCAGCACCTGCTGAACTGCTTCCCCCAGGAACAAGAGTGGCTCCGCCAAGCTCCTCCGCCAGAACCTACACTCAGCACCTCAACACCCAGCCACCATAGCTTTGAACTGTCTGAGCATCTGTGCTTTAACTCGATTTATCTTGTGCACCCATTAATAAGATATATCCTAAGATATGTGTTTCTTTGATTTAAGCCACTTTGGCTTCCAAAAGTTTTCACAGGAACACTCTCCTTGGTATCAGGGGAAGCTTGTAATGTCTGTCTTTGATTAAACAGTGTTTCCCTGCATACAATAGGGCCTATCTTTAACCACTCAAAATCAATATTTTATTGGAGAAGCTTAATGTTGGTTAATGTTGCTAGTGTTATTTCTTCACCTGAGTCACCTCCCTATTCACTATTCTTCATAAGTTTAGCAAACTAAGCATATATGCTTAGATTTCAGTTCTAAAGACCAGAATCACAGCATCCATTTTTACTGAATGATGTTGTTTCTGCGTGCTGGCTGACAGCCATTACTAATACTACTTGGCTGCAGTGAAGCTAAGAGGAATCCCACTAAAAGGGAAAAAAATCCTAAATAACAGATATGTTCACAAGTTGCTCTCCATTTAGTATGCAATCTGTTTTAAAATATGTGATTCTTTTAATCCAGAATTAATATAAAATATAAATTTATTTGCATTTCAGCACAGTCCTAGGTATTTTAACAAGAAACTAAGTTTTCTGTTGTCTGTGTGTGTAAGTTTCCCACCCCCCCCCCACCAAAAGTCATATTGTACTTTGGGGAAGGAATTATTTTGAGATTTGGTAGCCTTTTTTCTGATAAAGCAAAAAGAAGCCACTGATTCAAAAGCATATGTCTGTTTCCTCAAACTTTATCCCACTAGAATTAATGGTCCTATTTCAAAGTTTCTTCCTGCCATCCAGATACCTTATTTGCTGCTGAATTAAGAATAGGTGTAGCCAAAACCTGCATAATCTACTGCAGTGAAACCCTGATATTTCTAAGACCTAGAAATTTAGCATTGTCAAGCACAGAGCACCTAGGCAAATCCAGCTGGAGGCAGCCATCATATGAAGTCTCATTTATGCATGTAACTGTAAAGACACAACTTCAGCTTGTGTTTTTAGCAGAATTAATTTTTTAAAAATCTATAAAATGACAATATCACTTCATGAAAATGATCTGAATGTATGCTAGTATAGGTTGAAGCTGCCTGGGAAGGTGAGGGATGCGACCAGGGTGAAGCAAGAGAGACTTCTCAGGCATGAACTTTAAGGAGGCATTCCCTCTCAGGACACTGCAAGGGCCTTTTGTGCAGGCATCTTCCTTAACTTACTGTATTACTGGCTTTGCTTGACATCTTGTGTAGTAAGTATTTTAATGAGTAAGTACTGACTCACTCTTCTGGCAGAAAGTGAAGAGGAACTAAACAGCCTCTTGATGAAAGTGAAAGAGGAGAGTGAAATGTTGGCTTCAAGCTCAACATTCAGAAAACTAAGATCATGGCATCAGGTCCCATCACTTCATGGCAAACAGATGGGGAAACAGTGGAATCAGTGGCTGACTTTATTTTGGGGGGCTCCAAAATCCAAAATGCAGATGGTGACTGAAGCCATAAAATTAAAAGATGCTTAGTCCTTGGAAGGAAAGTTATGACCAACCTAGACAGTATATTAAAAAGTAGAGACATTACTGTCAACAAAGATCCGTCTAGTCAAGGCTATGGTTTTTCCAGTAGTCATGTATGGATGTAAGAATTGGACTATAAAGAAAGCTGAGCACTAAAGAATTGATGCTTTTGAATTATGGTGTTGGAGAAGACTCTCAATAGTCCCTTGGACTGCAAGGAGATCCAACCAGTCCATCGTAAAGGAGATCAGTCCTGGGCGTTAATTGGAAGGACTGATGTTGAAGCTGAAACTCCATACTTCGCCCACCTGATGCAAAGAGCTGACGCATTTGAAAAGACCCTGATGCTGGGAAAGATTGAGAACAGGAGGAGAAAGGGATGACAGAGGATGAGATGGTTAGATGGCATCACCGACTCAATGGACATGGGTTTGGGTAAACTCCGGGAGTTGGTGATGGACAGGGAGGCCTGGTGTGCTGCGGTTCATGGGGTTGCAAAGGGTCAGACACGAATGAGTGACTGAACTGAACTGATTGACTCTCTTTAGGGTTTCCCCTATTGGCTCAGATGGTAAAGAGTCTGCCTGCAGTGTGGGAAACCTGGGTTCTGTATCTGGGAAGATGCCCTGGAGAGGGAAATGGCAACCCATTCCAGTATTCTTGCCTGGAGAATCCCATGAACAGAGGAGCCTGGAGGAGCTACAGTCCAAGGGGTCGCAAACAGTCAGACACAACTGAGTGACTAACACTTTCACTTTCTTTTATTGGCTCATTTTATAGATAAATTATGTAGATGTTTTTAGCCCAAGTGCTGATTCCATCCAAATCACATTTTCCAATATGCATACATATTCACTCATGAATTGTTTGTAGGTATGGAGAATCTGAAGAGGCAAGGGTGCCAAGAATTGTCACAGAGAAACAGAACTGTCTGATAGAATTAGTGAAACAAGCTTTTGAACTGTTGAGGAGAAAGCAGACACTGTCATCCATGATACCATTTGGACAGGATGTGTGTCTCCCTGGGCATCGCAAACAAATCACCATGTACAGAGCTCCCTGCCTGGCATCGCTAAAGAATTACCTGGCCTTCACATGGAAGACCTCAGAACTCCCTTTGGAGTTTTCCAAGTTGAAGAGATATCCACACTATAGAAAATTGGTTGCTATGAAAGAATAACTCAGTCCGAGCTAAAATGCTTTGCAGACCATGAAGGAAAGTGGCAGAGCTGTAAACACTAACGGACCTTGTAAACAGTGTTTTCAGACATTATATCCCACCACTGTGGCGATGAGTCTTTTTTTTTTTTCTTTCATGTCAGTTGCAAGCCCTACAAAAAGTCACGAGGAGCTTCATTGAATGCGAATGATAAATTTTATGGAATATAAGAGGGAAGGGGATGTCAGGGAGACTTAAAATGATACTTGCATTCAGATTACTTCAAGTTAAAGAAAAATCTTTTAAATGAGGTTTACCTCCCTATTAGGTTATTTTAGGAAATGTTTAAATGACAAACCTAATTTCCATGAATTTGTTGTTGTTCGGTCACTCAGTTGGGTCCAACTCTTTGTGACCCCATGGACTGCAGCATGCCAGGCTTCCCTATTCTTCCCTATCTGCCAAAGCTTGCTCAAACTCATATCCATTGAGTTGGTGATGCCATCCATGCCATGAATAGATATTAACATTAGAATCTGAGGTTGTTCCATTTGATAATATATGAGAATGGGAGGAATAAGATAAGGTGAAATGTAAACATTGAAATGAATGTTATATCTTCGAAAATTAAAAGATATAAAACATTAAGTCACATCTAAAGTTCCTGAAATCCAGGTCTTGGAATGATGAAAACTATCCTACATTTAATTTTGACTGAATGACATAAAAGGCATAATGAAGGCAAGATACATATAATGGATATAAATGTTCATATAAATACATAAATACAAATATAAACCTAAATGTATGTATATGTGTGCATATGTGTGTTGGGGGGGTACAGACACACTTACATGTAACACACCCAGACCACAATCAGTCCTATGAAGGCAATATTCTCTAAAGACAACTACTTATTTTGTTTTCCTGCCTTTGGACCCAGTACCTTTACTGAAATCATCAGGTAGAATCGTTTCAGTCCTTCTGTGTCTGCAACAATACAAGAGTATCTGTAAAATTGCCTACAAGAGTTCCATAACTTAGAGCTTTAGGAAACAATAAAAGACTTCGTGAACAATGATTGAGCCAGCATAACAAAACCTTATATTCAGTTTTACTAATCAATAAACAGATGCACTGACACTGAATTACCTTAGGCAAGTTACTTCACATCTCTCAATTTCAGTTTACTCCCGAGGATCATAATAGGAAAGAATACCTTACTCTTATACGGTGGATGACATAAAATAATACAAATAAAGTACTAGCTTTTTAAAATACTAGCTATTTTTTTCATCATATCATGGAAAATAAACTTTCTCCTCATTGAGAATTGGTGAAAACCATTAGTTGGATAGGATACAAAGCATCTGATCTATGGTTCTCTTTTAAGCTCTGGGTTCTGCTTCCCATGTGTGGAGTTCTTCACAGTGTTCTTCTCCTGGGGGTAGGATGCCTCCCAGCACCGGGGCTGAGAAGTCTCAGATGTTATCTGCAGTATCTCAGCAGTTCCCATTCAATATCCCAGTCTTTGTCTCCCACGGTAAACGATCTTCCAACTCTCCTCCAAAGTGCCCCTCTGAATGCCTGCCAAGGATTACTCATGTCCCTGAAAATGGCTTCTCTCTCCATGCTTCCTGTCGCCACCCCATCCTCCCTGATGGCTGCATGCCTGACCCCTCCCTGTGCTCCCAGATCTGTGTCCCGCGCTCGGTTCTGCTGCGGGCACGGGGGGAACCTGATGCCATGACATTTCCAGTAGGAAGAGTTACCTCTGAGTTTGATCACTGCTGAAAAGAATCCCCCAATTGTGTGATACCCAAACCATGATGCCGTCTGTTTGGCTCCACTGAACGTCAATCTGCTTGGCGAGAACAGCCAAGAGAGCTCACTTTTTACAACTGTCATTCCTGATTGGTGTCTCTGCAAAATGCTTGAGACAGAAAACACCAGACGTAAAAGATACATAAAACATAAAAGATACTCCAGGGGGCAGGTGTTAGAATTACCATGACATCTCTATCACCAGCAAACACTTATATAGCGCTTCCAGTATGCAAGATACTGTTCTAAGCACTTTATGTATATGAATTTACTTCCTCCTTGACAATAAGACTGTGAGATAGAAACTAGTATAAAACTAGAATTTACCACTTTACAGGTGGGCAGTTTGAGGCACAGGGGGTTAAATCGGTTGCCCATGCACATAGGAAAAAATAGCAACCCACTCCAGAATTCTTGCCTGGAAAATCCCATGGACAGAGGAGCTTGGCAGGCTACAGTCCATGGGGTTGCAAGAGTCAGACATGACTTAGCAACTACACCATCACCACCACCAGGGATTCCAGTCAGAGGTAGCACTCTATCTCCTTTAAATGGTGTGTCCGGAATAAGATTACATGTGATCACTATACATAATGCTTAATATGGGTCATTCTTTAACCTTGAAATTTCAATAATTTACGTATATGCAGTTGTATCCACAGGAAGAGAAAAACTATTTAAAAATTACCAAAGGAACATTTTGGCCACTTAACATCAGAAATAACCAACTGGAAATAGAGTCACTTGTCTTGTAGCAGCGTCCCGAAAATAAAAGTAAATAGAAGAGGCAAAAGATTACAAAGCTAGACTTGCAGTACATTTTATGCTTTCCCTTTGCAGAAGCAGAAAATGCAGGATAAATAACTATTTCATGAAACGCTCTTAGGAGAATTATGAGTACCCTTAGAAATAGCTGTAACACAAGTCAGCTCTGCATGTCTTGATTAACACTGCCATCTAATGCCCAGTGGAGAAATCCAAATTTAGTTTAGACTCCGAATATGTCCTAGTGTTGTCCTCCAAAATCACTAACAGAAATGGCAGCACAAATTGTATTATCGACTAGGACCCTTTAACTGCAGCCATCATTTTAAGATAAATTTTAGAAAGCTCAGGTTCTAACACTGTAGTCCAGTTTCAGGCCCTTTGATGTACATATGGTGACTCACTATAAAGCTGATTTCATTATAACCTACAAGGTACAAGGCAAAACATCACTCAGTGGTGACAGAATAGACTTGTTGATAAAATCTATATTTAATCTGGTTTCTATTTAAATCTCTTCAAAGTTTTCACATTTGTCCTCTATTACTTCTTCTTGAAAAGTGTATTGATAAAACCTTTCTCCCCTTAGGTAAAACATTTCTTTAGAAATATACCATAAGTAATTTGAAATATTCTCTATATTATTGAATTTTTATCATCTAAGCCTTAGCTAAAGATAGTCTCCTAATGAGACTTTCCCAAATTATGACCTCATTCTTATCTACTTGGTTGAGAAACTCTTAGATAACTATGGCTGTAATAGGCACATATATATCACACCTAGAAGAATTCAATTCATGGGTTAAAGCTCACTTGAACTTCCAACTTCCTGAAAGTAAGAATGCTTCGGTTAGTGTACTAAACCACAAGTAGACCATCAGTTGGTTACTCAGTTTCACAAGGACCGTTCTCACACTGTGAATGGGCCTGAAACAGGGCTCCACTGAAAGCCCAAGTGGCTTATGGCAGGACAACTTGAGCAGTGTGCTGGGGAGAATCTGAGGATCAGAACAGGGGATGCCTAAGTGGGCAGTGTACTTATCATGATTCATCCATTTAGCATCCTTCTCTCCCCTTTGGGGGCTTCCCTTGTGGCTCAGCTGGTAAAGAATCTTCCTGAAACTGGGGGAGACCTGGGTTTGATCCCTGGGTTGGGAAGATCCCCTGGAGAAGGGAAAGGCTACCCACTCCAGTATTCTTGCCTGGAGAATTCCATGGACAATTAGAAATTTCTTTGATTTCCTGTTCTTTCCATTCCCATTACAAACAATGTGGCCCAAAAATCATTAGGTAGGGCACAAAATAGAAGATGTTCAAGTAGATGTTCAAGAAGAGCTATAATACCCTGGACAAGGAAATGGCCACCCACTCCAGTATTCTTGCCTGGAGAATCCCCATGGGCAGAGGAGTCTGGTGGTCTACAGACCACGGGGTCGCAAAGAGTCCAACATAACTGAGCGACTAAGCACACAGGTGGCACTAGTGGTAAAGATCCTGCCTGCCTGCCAATGCTGGAGACATAAGAGACACAGGTTTGATCCCTGGGTCTGAAAGCTCCCCGGAGGAGGACATGGCAACCCACTCCAGCATTCTTGCCTGTGTATCCTATGGACAGAGGAGCCTTGTTGGCTACAGTCCATGGGGTCACAAGAGTCCAAAGAGACTTAGCACGCATGCACACCTCCCCTCTTGCCTTCAGTTCTGACTCCCATGCTGTCCTGCTGAGGCTGACAAGAAAAGTATGATGAACCTAGTGTCTGCTGTACAGAGTGAAGTACGTCAGAAAGAGAAAAATAAATATTAAATTAGTATATTAATGCATATATATGTGGAAGCTAGAAAAATGGTACAGATGAACCTATTTACAGAGCATGAATAGAGACGCAGACATACAGAACAGACTTTGGACACAGTGGAGGAAAGAGGCTGGGACGAATTGAGAGAGCAGCATTTAAATATACACATTAACATATGTAATTGAGATAGCTAGTGGAACGTTGCTGTATAACATAGGGAGCTCAACCCAGTGCTCTGGAATGACACAGAGGAGTGGGAGGGAGGGAGGTTCAAGAGGGAAGGAACATATGTATACCTATGACTGAGTCATGTTGTTGTATGGCAGAAACCAACACAAAATTGTAAAGCATTTTTCCTCCAATTAAAAATTTAAAGTGAAATCAGTCTTCAAAAAAATGAAAAATACAATCACAGTTTCCAAAAGGCAAAAACATCCAGGGCTAGATCTAGCCTAATTCCATCCTCTGACATTTACACAAGTATCTAGGGAAAGGAGAAAAAGATGGTATCTAGGCAACTTCAAACCAGTTTTTAAATGAGTTGATTTACTGTTAAAAATGATTCTGAAAGATGATAAAACATCATCAAATCTGTAACTAAATAGCTATTTTTAGAATAGCAAGTAGTTTGAATCCATCCAACCTCTGCGGTTCAAATCAGTTTGTGGTTGGCACAGCCAAGATCACTTGCTGGGGTACTTGGATCTGAGCACAAAGGAAAGGAAGTAGCTTGACCTGACATTAATTAATATAATGTTGTTAGGAGCAATTTAGCCTGCTAGATCCAAGACCAAAATTCTTTGAGATTTAACCTTTCTGGTATGAAGTACTTCTAAGCAATTTTCAGCAGCTCCACGTGGGAATTCTTAAAATGCAGAACTAACATTATTAGAATAATGGCTATGAACCAAGAATGGGAAAAGGCAGACATTTGTATTGACAGAGATAAATAATGGGCAAAGTAAATTATTAGCTATATACCTGTTTTACATGAACTAATGATCTCACTTATATTTATGCACAAAGCATAATGTAAAAGGAAAAACAACTACACTCAAATGAGAATAGTAGTTACTAGGGGAAGATGATTTTGATTATACCATTAAATTTAAAGCATTCACTTTAGACACTGAACACAGCCCTCCAGTGGACCTTTTATCATAGGCTTAAAGTGAAGAGTGCAAAAAAACTTGCAAGCTGATGTGTTTATCATCTTCAGATCACTTCACTTTGTGTTTGGGATACTGAAAACACACACAGGGGAAAAAAAAATCAGCATTGCATTCCTGAAAACAACTTCAAAACATGGGGAAATATAAGGAAGAATAAAGTGGGGGAAACTGCTTGTACTGATTTTCTGCCTATTCAGTTCAGTTCAGTTCAGTCACTCATTCATGTCCAACTTTTTGCAACCCCATGATCCACAGCACGTCAGGCCTCCCTGTCCATCACCAACTCCCAGAGTCCACCCAAGCCCATGCCCATTGAGTTGGTGATGCCATCCAACCATCTCATCCTCTGTCGTCCCCTTCTCCTCCTGCCCTCAATCTTTCCCAGCATCAGGGTCTTTTCAAATGAGTCAGCTCTTCGAATCAGGTGGCCAAAGTATTGGAGTTTCAGCTTCAGCATCAGTCCTTCCAATTAACACCTAGGACTGATCTCCTTTAGGATGGACTGGTTGGATCTCCTTGCAGTCCAAGGGACTCTCAAGAGGCTTCTCCAACACCACAGTTCAAAAGCATCAATTCTTCAGTGCTCAGCTTTCTTTATAGTCCAATTCTCACATCTATATATGACCAATGGAAAAACCATAGCCTTGACTAGACGGACCTTTGTTGGCAAAGTAATGTCTCTGCTTTTTAATATGCTGTCTAGGTTGGTCATAACTTTCCTGCCAAGGAGTAAGCATCTTTTAATTTCATGGCTGCAATCACCATCTGCAGTGATTTTGGAGCCCCCCAAAATAAAGTCAGCCACTGTTTCCCTTGTTTGCCCATCTATTTCCCATGAAGTGATGGGACCAGATGCCATGATCTTAGTTTTCTGAATGTTGCGCTTGAAGCCAACTTTTTCACTCTTCTCTTTCACTTTCACCAAGAGGCTCTTTAGTTCTTCTTCACTTTCTGCCATCAGGGTGGTGTCATCTGCATATCTGAGGTTATTGGTATTTCTCCCAGCAATCTTGATTCCAGCTTGCACTTCCTCCAGCCCAGTGTTTCTCATGATGTACTCTGCATATAAGTTAAATCGGCAGGGTGACAATTCAGGTTAGTGAATTTCATTGGCCATCAGGGATTATGTTTACACAGTCTCTCTCTAGATTCCATGAAAGATAGAAACCAAAGTACAAGCCCCCCAGAAAGGTCTGCTCCCTTGAATCACAAGGGAACCAAAATGAAAGTTTGAGTTTTATGTAAGTAATGATTTTCCACGTTTTGGGAAAACTAACTCTTATTTTCTTACCTTGATTTTTCACCCTAAAAAATAGAAATCTCCATCCAGTAATTAAAGCTGGCTATTTTGTGTAGTGGCCCCACCCTTATGGTTCTTGATATCACATATTCCTATGGTTCTCAATGTTACATCTCCCAGACCCTTATGGTTGATGCTACATATCCCTTTGAGAATCTGATGCTCTACCCCAAGAAACCCACATTCTTATACAGCACTCCAGTGGACTGTCCAAACAGCTCATGAAGATGGGTACTGTTATTACCATTACTCAGTGGTAGAACTGAGCCTTAGTGAATTTGTGTGACCTGATCAAAGTCACAGAACTGGTAAGCAATGAGGTTGGGACAGGATTTTTGTGTAGTAGCTGAAGGAACAGATAGTGGATTTCACCTGCCCTGGTTCAAATCCTACCTCAATCACTCACTATTTGTGTGACTTTCTGTCCCAATTTCATCATCAATAAAATGGAAATAATAATAGTACATCATGGATTTTTGAGGATTAAATTAAATAATGTATATACAGAAATTTGAACAGTGGCAGGCATATAGTAAGTGCTCAACAAACCTATTGTGTTATTATGATGTCTATAAATGTTGTGTTCCAGATCCTATATCAGCAGTTTTAATCATAAAATGGTTTTTTAAATTTAAATTTATTTATTTTAATTGGAGGCTAATTACTTTAAAATGTTGTATAGGTTTTGCCATTCATCAACATAAGATAATGTTTAAGAAATATCCAGGAGGGACTTCCCTGGTGGTTCAGTGGTTAAAAACCTGCCTGCCAATGCATGGGCCATGGGTTCGATCCCTGGTCTAGGAACTAAGAGTCCACATGCTGCAGGGCAAGAAAGCTGGTGTGGAACAACTACTGAACCTGCACTCTAGAGCCTGTGAGCCACAACAAGTGAAGCCACAGCAATGGGAAGCCGGTGTACCACATCTAGAGAGTAAACCCCATTCACCTCAACTAGAGAAAACTGGCAGCACAGCCAAAAATAACTAAATAAACAAATAAAGTTTAAAAAATAAAACAAAGCCATATAAATTTTAAAAAGAGACATATCCAAGATATCACATACTTTTGTTTTCATATGTTTGTTCTATTGATGTATCTTAGTATGACTAATAATAAACAGTTGGTCTGACTGTGAGAGTCTTCCATCTTTAATTTTTCATTATTAAGGTTTTAGTTTGTTTACCTATGGAGTCTTTATCTGATCAAAGAATGCTTTTATGTCATGGTGCTACATAGAACATGTAAGAAACAAAGCTTTCCATTTGTTAACTTCATATTAAAACTGATTTTAAATGGGAAAGTCAAAATTTCAGTGATCAGTTAACATATGATTGTGTTTTTCTTTAGTATGTAATGGAATTCATACCAAATGTGTTAAACGTCCTGAGGACTAACATTCAATAGCCAAGAAAAGTTACTTCTAACAGGCAACTACAGAGTAAAAATACCATGCATGCATGCTAAGTTGCTCAGCTGTGTCCAACTCTTTGCGACCCCATGGACTGTGTAGCCTGGCAGGCTCCTCTGTCCACGGGGATTCTCCAAGCAAGAATACTGGGGTGGGTTGCCATGCCCTTCTCCAGGGGATCTTCACAACCCAGGGATGGAACCCAGATCTCCCGCATTTCAGGCAGATTCTTTACCATCTGAGCCATCAGGGAAGTCCCAAAACACCATAGCAGAGCTCAAATAGCAGTAGAATATCAATCAGGAGACCTAGTTCTGGTTTGGTTTTTCCTTCTAACAAGTTGTGTGATATCTAATATACATATATCACCTGTCTGGATTTCCTCATCTGCAAAATGTAATCTAATACTTGGAGCTAACTTCTATAGTGGATGCTATCGGAACTCCACTGTGCTAGACAGTGGTCTCATGCTTCCTCACATCCTTCCCTCCAGAGGTGGGGTCTATTTCCCTGCTCCTTGAATCCATATTGGCCCTGTGGCTTCCTCTGATGTGGAGAATTGAGCAGAGGCATCTTTGTGCAGGTCCCAACTTGGGGCTTCTACTTTGGCTCTGAGATTGCTTTCCCCACTGCACAACCCATCCTGCTGGATCTGGGATCAACAAATTTCATCTGCAAAGAGCCAAACATGCTAGCAGGGGAAACGAAACTGAAAGTAGAGTCTTTTGAAACAAAATCAATTTTCTGGTTATTTTATTCCACTTCGTATCGTTTTCTTAAAAGTAGTGGAGTGTGGCTTTGACACAGATTTTTGCATTGTTCCCCTAAAATCTGTCCTATTAGACTTTGCCCCAGCATCATGTTTCTAGATGAACAGTGCTTCCGAATCCTGTCTCCCTAATTGCCCTCCTTTTCACTCACAGAGAGAAAAAAACACATTGATCCACCATCTCACAGAAAATTGAGACTATGCATGAATTTATGCACATAAATTAATCGAATCCACCTAATGAAGGGTAATTTATAAATGCAATATACCTATCACCATTATTATGCAAACAGCATTCTGAGTATTTTGAGTAAAAATTTAAAAAGACAGAAATATTGCCACCCACAGGTTCCCTGCAAACTGGGAACTGGGTAGCTGACAAAAGGGAACATCTGAAGGAAATCTAAAGAACAAGTAATGACAGCAGCAGGGTGTCCCTTTCAAGAGAAGACATAAAGAATTGTCAGGGAGGAAACGTTAATAACTAGCAGAGTGAGGTGTGTGGAATGAATCGCTAAGAAATGTGAAACAGGAAGAGCTCAAATCTAAAGGCTAGAAAAGAAATATAAGAACAAGAAAATACATTTATTAGAACAGATGACAATGATTCTTCCTTGCTGTCTTCTGGAGATTGAAACACTCAGAAAAAGAATGTAGTGAAAAATAAAATCAAGGATGCCCTGAAAAACATTTATTAGAATGTATAGATTATTAGATACTACATAGTTTTTAAAAAATGAAAATTTAAGGTTAATATTTGATTTTAAAATGCTATCATTTCAAATGCTTGATTTCTTTACTTTTTCATTACTAGTCAAACAAAACCATTCTGTTATCCTTGCTTTCTAAAAGGAACAAAGAAAACAGAAAGAACATTCTAAAATACAGATTTCCTTTTGAAACCCTGAGCACTTCATCCAATTTTCTATATTTCAGTTTCCTCGTCTCTAAATAAGAAAATCAGGCAATGTTATACATTCTGTAATTCTTTGGCTAAAACTGAGTTTTTATTACATGAATGCTAACTGGAGGAAATATGCTAAATGGCATTTTAAAGTCAGATTGCTGTTTGTAACCTTAGAATACAACTTAGGAAAGCAATACTGTCTGCGTTGCCTGAAATCATAAACTAGAAGGACTCAGAAAAAACTAATTTGGTACAGCTGGAAAGAAATCTAAGGATGCATGTTAATCTAATGACTGTTTAGGGTAGGAAATTATAGCTTAAATAATTTATATGAATTTGAATGTTCATTAAGGTTTTATAGCATTTCAAAGTGAGTTATTTTAAGATCAGAAACTAAAAATGATGGTATTTTCCTTCACAGAAACTGGAGCTAAGTAAATGGCAAGGCATAATTAATGTACACATTACTTCATGTTAGTGTTTATGCAAACCAGAAATTACAGAAAATAATAAAGCATTTTGAGTAACATGTGTGTGAATATTTACAGGGAATGAACAAGCATACAAGGTTGAAATAAGAATTAACTAGACACCCTTTAAAATTATGAAAGCTTGCTGCTGTTGCTGCTGCTAATTGCTTCAGTCGTGTCCAACTCTGTGCGACCCCGTGGACTGCAGCCTAGCAGGCTCCTCCATCCATGGGATTTTCCAGGCAAGAGTACTGGAAATTGCCATTGCCTTCTCCTTAGGGAAGTGTTTTCATGGATAGGCCTAACTTTGTCATAATCAAGAGGAAGGAGGTAAACAGGAGAATGAGGATAAAGATGGTAAAAGAGACAAGAAACAGTGGTCCAGCTGTAGAAGACAAAAACAGTGAGAATCCTGTACTCACATTGAGGGGGGTCACCCTGGAAATAAATGCAGGGAAACAATTGTTCTTCAGAGACAGAAGGGAAGGGGGAAGGGGAGTGCAAATGTAATTAGTTACCAGTTGTCAAGACATTCGGTTTTTCATAGGCTCTAAATGTGGTCTTTCTTCCTTGGATTTAGGGCTCCCCAGGTGGCGCTAGTGGAAAAGAACCTGTCTACCGATGCAAGAGATGAAGGAGACGCGGGTTCCATCCCTGCATGGGGAAAGTCCCCTGGAGAAGGAAATGGCAACCCGCTCCAGTATGCTTGCCTGGGAAATCCCATGGACAGAGGAGCCTGATGGGCTACAGTCCACTCTGCAGTCCACTGCAAAGAGTTGGGCACAACTGAGCAGATTTATTTATTTTTTAATATTTATTTATTTGGCTGCACAGGTCTTGTGTGAGCTTAGTGGTTCAGTCGTGTCCAACTCTTTGAGACCCCATGGACTGTAATCCACCAGGCTTCTCTGTCCACGGGGATTCTCCAGACAAGAATTCTGGAGTAGGTTGCCAGGCCCTCCTCCAGGGGATCTTCCCAACCCAGGGATGGAACCCAGGTTTCCCGCATTGCAGGAGGATTCTTTACCATCTGAGCCACCAAGGAACTGGTCTTAGTTGTCTTCACTGAGGCATGTGGAATCTTTAGTTGTGGTATGTAGAATATAGTTCCTGGACTGGGAATATAGTTCCTGGACTGGGAGCTCAGAGTCAGCCACTGGACAGCCAGGAAAGTCCCTCTTCTCCGGTTCTAAACCACTCCTCCTGGGCCACCAGCATGCAAAGTGTTTTTAGGCCTCTTTTATTCAACCCTGTGCCCCAAGCCCTGTTTCAATTTTGATAACTACTCTCTGGACACTGGTACTTTATGGATCTGATTGGATTCCATGATTGATTTCTGACTCAAATTCCCCAAATCACCATGGATGTTCACATCTGAAATTTTCTCTATTTTTCAATTTCCTAAATCTACACACTTTCATTCCCAAGTTTGGGACTATTTAGTCATTTAAAAAATGTTTGAATGGCCTAATTAATTGGCTATTTGATATATACTACAGTCTAGATTGTTGTGATATAAAATTCACATGAAGTAGTGGTATTAACTAAGTCCTCAAATATAAGTATTTGTATTTACAATGCTTATTACTTAGGCATCAGTACATCATGTTATATTTAATTCTGAAAAATTAGGAATTATAGATGATATATGTGTAATTATATTAGTAACACGGGTTTAAAATAAATTAGCACATTATTAACATCAAAACTAAATATTTGAAAATTACTTTAGTGCATGGTTGAATATCTTACACGAAGCTACTCAGTAGATTTCTACTAAATGAAAGATAACATTCTCCATTTCCTCTGATTATTTTGTTGCCAAATATTAACCACTGTCACTTCAATAAAAAGATGAGGACTATTTTTCTAATTAATAAAATGAGTAAGTATAATTTAGGAGTCCTTATTGAAACAGGCATAAAAGACTTGGGAGGGAATAGACTCTTGAGAGTCCCTTGGACTGCGATTAGATCCAACCAGTCCATTCTGAAGGAGATCAGCCCTGGGATTTCTTTTGGAGGGAATGATGCTAAAGCTGAAACTCCAGTACTTTGGCCACCTCATGCAAAGAGTTGACTCATTGGAAAAGACTTTGATGCTGGGAGAGACTGGGGGCAGGAGGAGAAGGGGATGACAGACGATGAGGTGGCTGGATGGCATCACTGACTCAGTGGACTTGAATCTGAGTGAAATCCAGGAGTTGGTGATGGACAGGGAGGCCTGGCGTGCTGCGATTCATGGGGTCGCAAAGAGTCGGACATGGCTGAGCAACTGAACTGAACTGAACTGAAACAATAAAATATTTCGTTACATGAAGAGTTTGTTTCTTATTTGCCGTCCTCTGGAACAATTTAATTGGAACTGACCTTATGAAATTGAAGTTTCTGTAGCATCCGCATTCTTCCTCAGGGCATCTAGAAATCATTTAAAATGGAATAATGTAGAGTGAATCCTAACTAATAAATCAGTTGCACTATTATTCATAAGTTACTGTTTAAATATTAGTGGACATTTTCTGTGAATGAAAAGAATATGGTTTCGTTAAATGATGTTATCTTTATAATTTTACCAGCAGTTTAAGGAAGAAAATGAAAAACTGTCTGAAAAACAAAGGGTCATTTAATTTACTTTGCATTGTTCAGTAATCTTTGTTTAATATTTTAATGAGAACATTCATGCCAAATTTATATAGATTTTTCCCACTTTGATCTCTTTACCTTACTAAATATACTCATTACTAGTATTAAATATAAAAATAAACTGCAAATGACCTACATATCACTTCTTTAAAAATAATTTTAACTTAAAATGTTATAAATGCAGAAGAAATATATTTGAATCCTTGATTTTTTGTGCAAATAGTAACAACTTTACACTATTTGTACAAAGATAAATGTTGATTCTTATACATATACATGGACAGTACCATGTCATAGATAGACAATTATAACAAATGTAATAATATGTATGTATAATCCTTATTTTTATTCAATCATGATTTTTCACTTAGTTAATTACATCATATTGAGTGCCTACAATATACTAGTCACTGTACCAGGAAAAATTATTTGACACCTAAAATAACTAAAGATCTGATATGGCTGTCTGTTTCTATAACTTCATTGTCTTTGAACTCCTTCTAATGAAGACAATTAATCTTAACATTTTGTATATACATCACGGTATAGTAGACCAAGGATGGGTTGTGACACCAGACTGACTTGTTTTCAAATGATAGTTACATTACTTACTGGATATGTGATTTATGTAAGTTACTTAGAACTTTCCAAGCCTCATTTTCTCATCTGTGAATTATAAATGATAATATAGTTGGGCTTTTATAGGATTGTGGTTGCATGATGATTAGACACACACAAACACACACATTGTTTAGCATGACACTGAACACATCATAAATACTCCTCAAAAGGTAGCTTTTAATAAATCTCAATACTGTGATTCAGGAAAGACCATGTACAGGGACACCGTACTAATTTCCTCTTGCTGTAGTAACAAATTACCACAAATTTATCAGAGTAAACAACAC
The DNA here is from genome assembly GCF_016772045.2 of Ovis aries. Taxonomy (NCBI): domain Eukaryota; kingdom Metazoa; phylum Chordata; class Mammalia; order Artiodactyla; family Bovidae; genus Ovis; species Ovis aries. The sequence continues at coordinate 66,161,388 of NC_056063.1, forward strand.
AAATTTATGATCTTATAGTTCCATAGATCACAAATCCAACACAGGTGTCACCAGGCTAAAATCAAAGGCTCTACCTTCCTTATCGGAAGCCCAGGGAAGAAGAAGCTGAAACTGCCGTTTTCAGCTTCACAGGCATCTTCATTCCTTGGCTTGTTATCCCTTTAAAAAAAGACAGTGATAGTGGATTAAGTCCTTCTCTCATCCATCTTTCTGTTCACAACCAGAAAAGGATCTTTGCTTTTAAGACTCACGTCATTAGATTTGTGCTGAGTCGCTCCAGTCATGTCCGACTCTGTGTGACCCTAAGGACTACAGCCCGCCAGGCTCCTCTGGAGTGGGTTGCCATTTCCTGCTCCAGGGTTTCTTCCCTACCTAGGATCAAACCAGTGTCTCTTGTGCCTACCTGCACTGGGAGGTGGGTTCTTTACCACTGATGCTGCCTGGGAAGCATGATTAGATTGGACCCCCATTAGGTAATTCAAGACAATCTCCCCTAACTCAAGGTCTGTAACCTGAATCACATCTGCGAAATCCCTTTTGCCCTGTAAGGTAACAGTTTCTGGAGGTTTGAGACTGGACATCTTTATGACCCATTACTTTGTTTATGGCAGTCACACAAGGATCAGCTGGGGGGTATCTTATTGTGGCACAAGTGGCAAGAAGTCAGATGTAACTGCTGCTCAACCTAGGCATCCTTGGCAACATGTAAATTGATCATAAAGAAGCTTTCAATTTTTCTTCAACCTACATGAAAGCACGTTTAGAATACAGTCTATTACATTAGAAGCGATCATAACACTCTGACTACCTATAAGAAAGCAGTGTACAAGTGGAATCAGAACTAAAAATCAGTCCATTTATGCTAAAATCCACAAGGTTTCTGGAACTACTTTCCTATCAAAATCACTATAGCCCATGGATGCAACTATCTGGAGCTTTACTGTTTAATCACTTTAGGCTGTCTGAGAATATCACACTGTATATTCTTCTCATTCACTCTCAGGCATAAGTGACTAATAATATCTTAAAAAAAAAAAAAAAAGATGCAAGATGGCATGGACTGGTTCCAGCAGCTACATCTGGATAAAGTAAATGGATGATTCTAAGTGGATCTACCTAAGTCGGGAGGTCATGCCACTATCTCACATTTTCTGGCTTATGAGCAAAGATGTAATCGACAATTCAAGGAAATCATTTGGCTGCTATGATTAATTCCCTTCATCTTATAAAGGAAATAAATATTTGCCATTTGAGCTCCAAAATCACTGCAGATGGTGATTGCAGCCATGAAATTAAAAGACGCTTACTCCTTGGAAGAAAAGTTATGACCAACCTAGATAGCATATTCAAAAGCAGAGACATTACTTTGCCAACAAAGGTCCGTCTAGTCAAGGCTATGGTTTTTCCTGTGGTCATGTATGGATGTGAGAGTTGGACTGTGAAGAAGGCTGAGTGCCGAAGAATTGATGATTTTGAACTGTGGTGTTGGAGAAGACTCTTGAGAGTCCCTTGGACTGCAAGGAGATCCAACCAGTCCATTCTGAAGGAGATCAATCCTGGGATTTCTTTGGAGGGAATGATGCTAAAGCTGAAACTCCAGTACTTTGGCCACCTCATGCAAAGAGTTGACTTACTGGAAAAGACTCTGATGCTGGGAGGGATTGGGGGCAGGAGGAGAAGAGGACAACAGAGGATGAGATGGGTGGATGGCATCACTGACTCGATGGACGTGAGTCTGAGTGAACTCCGGGAGTTGGTGATGGACAGGGAGGCCTGGCGTGCTGCGATTCATAGGGTTGCAAAGAGTCAGACACGACTGAGTGACTGAATTGAACTGAACTGAACTGAAAGTAGAATAGGAAATCTATTTGACTTAAAGAATTGAATGCAACTTCATTAAAAGTTTACAAATAGTTTTGTTATATCTACAAAATTCCAGACACTAAGTTAAACTTGGCACCAGAGCCTCAACAGATGAAATCAACGTTCTCTCAAAGAGCCTACACAGGAATGAAGGTTGAAACCCTAGAGACTACCGTTCTAGCCCCTCATGTAAGCCACAAGAAACTGAATTCCAAAGAGATTTAAATTCAACTGGCTCAGTTTTCACATCCACTAAAGTAGAATTCATTAGCAAGATTGGATTTTTGAGATTAGAGAGATCAGGGCATTCAGAAGAATATTGACTCCAATTACCCCAGTAATCCAATAGAGCAAGGGCTCGAAAGACAGCGATCATATTAGTATTAGAGAAGCATTAATAAAGACAGCTAAGGCTCCCTCAAAACCTCCGGGTTTTCACTCCATCCAGCAGGTTAATTTGTGATTTTCATTGAACAGTTTGACCTTTCTAAGCTTCAGAGACTTCACCTGAAAAGAAAGGAGGCAACATGGCACGGAGGGTAAGAACCCAGATTCAACATGGGTTAGAATTCTGTTTCTCCTAACCTCAAACTGAGCGATCTTAAGCACAGCACATCCTGCAATGTTAATCCCCTTACACGGGAATAATATTCCCGCTTCAAAGGCTTGTTACGAGAAGTAAATGTAATATGTACAGCACTCAGAACAATGTCTGGATAACAGCAAACATTCAATTGATGGTAATTGGTATCATTATAAATTGCATTTTGCAAATATATTGTGAAGATTAACAATAAAGGCAAGCCAGTTTCTTCATAAATGGCAATATTATGCATTTCTGAATTTTAATAATACAACACTTCAGAAGTTTTTATAACCATGGACCCTGCCCTCTTGCCCCAACAGCTGTATGGCTAATTCTTCCCCAATCCACAAATTAGGAATTTGACTTTCAAAAGGTCCAAATGGTTCCGGATCATATATTAAAGTGGGAATGGAGAAAGAATTCAAACTCAGTGACCCTTGGCTCTCTAGTCATTGCTCTTCCTGTTAAATTATATCACCTTGGCAGTTTAACAGTGTACTGGAAACATTTTCAAGGGAGAATATTTATATACACAACTCTTGGCACCATAAATATTTGTCTGATTTTATCCTGCTCCAGGCCAATCAACACCTTATGAAACTTGTGATTTAAAAGGCTTGGATTTTTATTCATGCAACGTTAATATAATGGAAAACAATTCAGTATCTCCAGCAGGAATGAGTTTACAGGCATCAGCAGGTGGCAGACTACATAAACTTTACCTTTCTTGACATTTTAAAGCAACTAATAGAGTTTTAAAGCATGTACATTTCGTATCATTTAAATAGTGGAACTAACTAATATAAACAAGGTTTATAAGAAATGTGAATTTGAAGCATTTTGTTTACATTCAGTTGGGTACATATAAACGTTGATAAATGCTAATGGGAGTTACCAACATACATTCCATTCATAGCAATGGAAGAACACTGTGTACAATTCCAAATAACCCTTTTAACCTTGTGAAAAATGAATAAGGAACTGGCATGTATAGAGCACTAAAGCATAATAAGAGCAGAAAGAAGTGAGTTTACGCCAGTTCATCCTCAGTCTAGAGAGTAAGAAATAGTTCCAAACAAGTACATTTCATGAGGGCTTGAACTTTCACGGCCACTTTCCTCCTGGGCTAGTCAGGGGAGAATGCCTTTATTTCCTGCTAGTCGTTTCTCTGTAACAGTTGTCTGACTTACTTCCTTACCTCATGTGCTTTCATGATACCATAGTGAATTAGAAATATAATTAGGAAGTACCTACCACCCGGTGCCTTTTAAATAATAAAACTGCTGTCCCTGCTCTCCAGAAATGTAGAGTCCAGTGGGGAGAGCAGAAAATTAAGCAGGAGATTTCAGTGGAGTGCGAAAGCAGCTAAGGTATACAATGCATTAAGGGCTGAGGCATGGGTAAGCAGGGTGTTTTGGAAATATGTGGAAGTAAAATGAAAATAATTCTGAAGATTCTGATGCTAGGCAGAGAACACCCACTGAATGAGGCACCAAGTAGGGACATTATAAAATACAAATGCAGTTCCCGGTACTCAGGAACTTCACTGTAATTGAGAAGATGGAGCCCGAGGCTCTTTCTCCTTTTCTCCAGAACCAAACTGCCTCCTAGACATCTCCACTTGACTGTCTCTCAGGCTGACATGAAGAAATTACCTAGAATGTATCACAGAGAGATAAAGAGTTTAGGAACATGAAAGAGCATTTAAAAGCAAAGAAGACAAAATGAGAAATTCCCATATACAGCTAGTGGAAGCTCTAGATGGTGATAACAGAAAGAACCTGGGACAAGTATGCAAAAAGATTATGGCTGACCTTGTTCCTGAAGTAATAAGATATTCAGAATGTAATTTATGTTCCAAAGAGCAAAAGATCCATTCAAGATTAAGAAACAAATGATAGAGGATAGACAGATGATGACAATGATGAAAGATAACAGTAAAACTACACGGTAACCATCATAGACAAGACATTTAAAGCAACCAGGAGAAAAGACAGATTGTTTATATGGCTTCAATAATTAGGCTGAAAGAAGTGGCCACAGGACTGGAAAAGGTCAGTTTTAATTCCACTCCCAAAGAAAAGCAATGCCAAAGAATGCTCAAACTACCACACAATTGCTTTCATCTCACTTGCTAGTACGGAGAAAGCAATGGCACCCCACTCCAGTACACTTGCCTGGAAAATCCCATGGACGGAGGAGCCAGGTGGGCTGCAGTCCATGGGGTCGCTAAGAGTCAGACATGACTGAGTGACTTCACTTTCACTTTTCACTTTCATGCATTGGAGAAGGAAATGGCAACCCACTGCAGCGTTCTTGCCTGGAGAATCCTAGGGACAGCAGAGCCTGGTGGGCTGCCGTCTATGGGGTCGCGCAGAGTCAGACATGACTGAAGCGACTTAGCAGCAGCAGCAGCAGCAGCACACGCTAGTAAAGTAATGCTCAAAATTCTCCAAGCCAGGCTTCAGCAGTACATGAACCGTGAAATTCCAGATATTCAAGCTGGTTTTAGAAAAGGCAGAGGAACCAGAGATCAAATTGCGAACATCCGCTGGATCATCGAAAAAGCAAGAGAGTTCCAGAAAAACATCTATTTCTGCTTTATTGACTATGCTATTGCCTTTGACTGTGTGGATCACAATAAACTGTGGAAAATTCTGAAAGAGATGGGAATACCAGACCACCTAACCTGCCTCTTGAGAAACCTATATGCAGGTCAGGAAGCAACAGTTAGAACTGGACATGGAACAACAGACTGGTTCCAAATTGGGAAAGGAGTACGTCAAGGCTGTATATTGTCACCCTGCTTATTTAACTTCTATGCAGAGTACATCATGAGAAACGCTGGGCTGGAAGAAACACAAGCTGGAATCAAGATTGCTGGGAGAAATATCAAGAACCTCAGATATGCAGATGACACCACCTTTATGGCAGAAAGTGAACAAGAACTAAAAAGCCTCTTGATGATAGTGAAAGAGAGTGAAAAAGTTGGCTTAAAGCTCAACATTCAGAAACTAAGATCATGGTATCTGGTCCCATCACTTCATGGCAAATAGATGGGCAAACAAGGGAAACAGTGTCAGACTTTATTTTTGGGGGCTCCACAATCACTGCAGATGGTGACTGCAGCCATGAAATTAAAAGACACTTACTCCTTGGCAGGAAAGTTATGACCAACCTAGATAGCATACTGAAAAGCAGAGACATTACTTTGCCAACAAAGGTCCGTCTAGTCAAGGCTATGGTTTTTCCAGTGGTCATGTATGGATGTGAGAGTTAAATGTGAAGAAAGCTGAGAGCCAAAGAATTGATGCTTTTAAACTGTGGTGTTGGAGAAGACTCTTGAGAGTCTCTTGGACTGCAAGGAGATCCAATCAGTCCATTCTAAAGGAGATCAGTCCTGGATGTTCATTAGAAGGACTGATGCTGAAGCTGAAACTCCAATACTTTGGCCACCTGATGCGAAGAGTTGACTCACTGGAAAAGACCCTGATGCTGGGAGAGATTGGGGGCAGGAGGAGAAGGGGACGACAGAGGATGAGATGGCTGGATGGCATCACCAACTCGATGGACGTGAGTCTGAGTGAACTCCGGGAGATGGTGATGTACAGGGAGGCCTGGCGTGCTGCGATTCAAAGAGTCAGACACGACTGAGCAACTGAACTGGAACTGGAACTGGTTGATGGACAGTTGCATTTTTACCACATCTTGTGAATAATACTGCAATGAACACAGGGGTGCTAGTATCTCTGAGATCCTGATTTCCAATCTTTTAGGAAAATGCTGAGAAGTGGAATTGCTGAAACAAATATTTGTTCTGTTTCATTTTTTGAGAAACTGCCATACTGTTCCACAGCGGCTGCATCATTTTACATTCCCATCAGCAGTGTGAAGAATTCTTCACACCCTTACCAATACTTGTCGTTTGTTTTTTTGATAATAGCCATCCTGACAAATGTGAGATAATATCTCATTGTGGTTTTGGTTTGTGTTTTCCTTCTTCAGAGAAATGTCTATTCAAGGCTTTAGCCCATGTTTTGCTGTTGCTGTGCTGTGCTCAATCATGTCCGACTCTTTGTGACCCCATGGACTGTAGCCTGCCAGGCTCCTTTGTCCATGGAATTTTTCAGGGAAGAAGACTGGAGTGGGTTGCCATATCCTATTTCAGGAGCCCAAGTTTTAATTAGGTTATTAGTTTTATTTTATTTTATTTTATTTTACCATTGACTTATAGAACTTCTCTTTTTGAAGATTAACCCTTTATCAGATATACAGTTTGCAAATACTTTCTCCCATTCCATAGCTTGCCTTTTGTGTTCTGGTTATATACATATAACTGTGTTTATACAAAAACTTATGATATAAAATGTAGATCATGCCATGGTAATAAAGTTTGAAAACTACTGCTATAGCCTGTGTTGTAATTTGATCAGTGAATATTCTTTTATTAACATTTAAGTTTCACTTAGTTTTTCTTATTGACGTGCTCATTTCGATCACTTATATTTTTCTAGAATACAAAAGGCCACTTTTATATTAATGTATTAATATAGCTATTCAAAAACTTACTATTTTAGTTATTCCCTAATATATTTTGTAGTATTCTAGATTCTCTGCATTTTAATTTTCTCTTTCCTTATTAGATTTGCAAGAGGTTGGACAAACTTAGTTTTGGATTTGTTTATTATTTCTATTTATCTACTCTTTTTGCATCATCTTTTTCATTTTTAGTCTCCTTTATTCCTTATTACTAACTTGTGCTTTTGTGACTTCTTGCATTGAAATTTTCATTTATTTTCATTAATTTCCAATAATTGAAGCATTGTGGCTATGATTTTGTTTGAATTATAAACCTGGCTAACACCCATTTATTTCAGTCTAAATCTATTTTCTAAATAAATTATTTTGTCTTTCTAATTTTCACTCTGCATAAAACCTAGGAGGGTTTTTTACACATGCATTTTAAACTATTTTTTTTAATTGTTTAAAACTTTGCTGTAAATTTTTAGCTTTATTGTGTTTAAAACATGTGATTAGTACACTTCTTATTTTTTGAAAACGTTGAAGTTTTATTTGTGTCATTGTATGAAGTTTGTTTTCTCAATGAACACTTGGAAAGTCTATGTTGATGGATTCTGACCTAATCAACTATGTTACTTTCTGTCCCCACTATAAGCATCACTTTAAAAATATGATTAGGCAGAATTAAATTTTTTTCCAAACCAAAAAATTGGGAAACTCTCATGAACCTTATAAAATATTTCCAGTTTACATATAATAAGTATTTTCAACATTCTATATACCTTTAAAAGATACTTGGAGTGCCTGATAGTGTTAACAATTTCAGTAACTGAAATTGAATATATTTTTTTAAACAATAGAGGAATAATATTAGTTATGGTACTTCCCAGGTGGCTCAGTGGTAAAGAGTCTACCTGCAAATGCAGGAGATGCAAGAGACATGGGTTTGATTCTTAGGTTGGGAAGACCCCTGGAGGAGGAAATGGCAACCCACTCCAGTATTCTTACTGGGAAAATTCCATGGACAGAGGAGCTTGGTGGGTTACAGTCCATGGGGTCACAGTCAGACATACTGAGCACAGCGCAGCAGGAGTATTATTTATATTGAAAAAAACATTATGAATTACCAACTGTATTCAAAATATATACTCTATTCCCCAAAGATCTACAGATTAAGAAACTAGATAAGTTTATAGTATATAACTTTCTATCATTTTTCTTCATCCACTACAGTGACATATTTTCACATCAAAGAAAACAAAGATTTTTAAAAAGAATAGAAATAGACTGGGCCTTTAAATCCGGGATAAATACATTCCTTTGTTCAGAACTACAAACAAATACAAAAAAACAGCTAAAAATTGTCATCTTCACAAGTACCTTCAGGCTATAGTGAAAACTGAAAGGCAGCCAAAGATGTGTTTGTTTTCTGACAAGTACTCAAGTACCATAATGCTAACTTGAAACAGTATGACAGTTACTCTCACAGCATGAAGACATTTATCTCATAAACCACCTTAAACACTAAATTATTAAATGACAAAAACTTGTTTTTTTAATGATGGCATTAAATAAAGTCACAGATATCAAGCAAGAAAATACATGAAGAAAAATAACAGTTGTCACATTACAAGCTCGTATCTCTGAACATGGCAGAAAAATTGAAATTGAGACAGAATTTGGTTAAAAAAAATCATTGGATGTGCAGCCATGATTTCCAGGGGAGAAGTGGAGACTTTCAGTCATAACATTGTATTTAAAGTCTGGGTGAGTTACATGCCTCTCCTAGATCTGTGTTCCTACTCTTATTTTGGAATAAAAATCTCTCTAAAGAGACATACACAAAAAATAATAGTACCTAGTGCTCACTGAATGGTGACTATGGATAGGAAAAATACTTAAAAGATTTTACATATACTAACTCATTCAGCCCTCATAAGAAACTTATGAAGGAAAAAATTCTCTCTACTTGCAAGATGAGAAAACGAAGACAGAGCAACATTGATTTACTTGCCTGAGGTTCTTCTGTCTTAAAAGTAGGCAATTTGAATACAGGCAGCCCATCTCCTGACCCAGCTGGAATTTTTCCAGAAATGTAGGATCGAGTTAATAATAAAAAAATTATTAATGAAGAAAAATAAACATTATTCATTTCACTGATAGAATTAAATAAGGAAAATCACATTATCAACTCAATTAATTCAAAAAGAGCATATAATAAAATTCAGTGTCTTTCATAAGAAATATAAACTGACAAACAAGAAAACAGAAAGAGGAATTTCCTTAACCTGAAAAAAACACATCTACAAAAAAGATCAAAACAAACATCACACATAATGGTGAAATGTTGAATGTATTCTCTTTAAGATAAAGCAAAGATAAACTTTATTATCACCTCTATCACCAGTAAGATAAAACAAAATTGCATCCATACTTAACATCACACACAGAAATCAATTTTAGGTAGACTAAAAGCTAAACTTTGTTATTTTTTTTTAATTAAATTAAATTTAATTTAATTTTATATTTTTAGTTTTTTATTTTTTTAATTTTAAAATCTTTAATTCTTACATGTATTCCCAAACATGCACCCCCCTCCCACCTCCCTCCCCATAACATCTCTGCGAGTCATCCCCATGCACCAGCCCCAAGCATGCTGTGTCCTGCGTCAGACATAGACTGGCGATTCAATTCTTACATGATAGTATACATGTTAGAATGCCATTCTCCCAAATCATCCCACCCTCTCCCTCTCCCTCTGAGTCCAAAAGTCCGTTATACACAGCTGTGTCTTTTTTCCTGTCTTGCATACAGGGTCGTCATTGCCATCTTTCTAAATTCCATATATATGTGTTAGTATACTGTATTGGTGTTTTTCTTTCTGGCTTACTTCACTCTGTATAATCGGCTCCAGTTTCATCCATCTCATCAGAACTGATTCAAATGAATTCTTTTTAACGGCTGAGTAATACTCCATTGTGTATATGTACCACTGCTTTCTTATCCATTCATCTGCTGATGGACATCTAGGTTGTTTCCATGTCCTGGCTATTATAAACAGTGCTGTGATGAACATTGGGGTACATGTGTCTCTTTCAATTCTGGTTTCCTCGGTGTGTATGCCCAGCAGAGGGATTGCTGGGTCATAAGGTAGTTCTATTTGCAATTTTTAAAGGAATCTCCACACTGTTCTCCATAGTGGCTGTACTAGTTTGCATTCCCACCAACAGTGTAGGAGGGTTCCCTTTTCTCCACACCCTCTCCAGCATTTATTGCTTGCAGATTTTTGGATCGCAGCCATTCTGACTGGTGTGAAATGGTACCTCATTGTGGTTTTGATTTGCATTTCTCTAATAATGAGTGATGTTGAGCATCTTTTCATGTGTTTGTTAGCCATCCGTATGTCTTCTTTGGAGAAATGTCTATTTAGTTCTTTGGCCCATTTTTGATTGGGTCGTTTATTTTTCTGGAATTGAGCTGCATAAGTTGCTTGTATATTTTTGAGATTAGTTGTTTGTCAGTTGCTTCATTTGCTATTATTTTCTCCCATTCAGAAGGCTGTCTTTTCACCTTGCTTATATTTTCCTTTGTTGTGCAGAAGCTTTTAATTTTAATTAGGTCCCATTTGTTTATTTTCGCTTTTATTTCCAGAATTCTGGGAGGTGGATCATAGAGGATCCTGCTGTGATTTATTGTTATTTTTGAAAATAGTATGGGAACACATCTTTATGACTTTAGACTGAGGATTTCTTAAAACTCTAAGACTTCAAACTATATAGAAAAATATTGATAAATTGAACCTCATTAAATTTTCACACTTTCGTTCATCAAAAGTTACTGTAAGCAATAAAGAACCAAAAAATAGAAAAATATTTGCTGCATATGTAACTGACCAAGGATTAGTATCTATATCCATAATATATAAAACACTGTTACATATCAATATGAAAAGGAAAATTCAATAAAAACATGAACAAAGAGACCTCTTCTTTTTACTCACAATGATGAAAGAGTTCATACTTTATCATGTAACTACAATGTAATCTAGTCTCCCAGCCCCTTAAAAATCTCAATGAGATCTATCCAAACTCCCATTCTGTAAATTGGGGAAATTCAAAATCTTCTATTATAATATCCAAATTTCTAGTAATGGAGCAGGTAAGGGTGTGTCTTAAACTCTCACAAACTCTTCTGATATGATTTTCTAACTCCAGTTGAATTGTTTCCATATTCTCAGTCTCATGGTTTGTTGTTTTTTTTTTTTAAGAAATGTAGTTGACATATAACATATTAGTTTCCGACGTACAACATCATGATTCGATATTTATTTACGTTGTGAAATAATTACCACAATAGTTTAGTTAACATTGATCACATACACAGTTAATTTTTTTTTCTTGTGATAAGAACTTTTAAGATCTACTAGCTTAGCATTCTCTCTGTCTTATGGCTCTTTTTATTTATTGGTCTTGGTGTCATCTTAAATGTGAAATGAAGGTCTCTCTACTAGTCCCTTTCTCAAAAGCAGTAACACAGTCAAAGGTGTTTATCATAGCAGAACTTTCACTGGAGGTCTGTGAGTCTTGAGAAGCAGTTTTCCACTCAAAGTGGTTCTATCCCACCACAGCTTCTAACCTTTCTAATTTTTTGATTTCTTATTTCACCACCACCATCCTCACTTCTGTTCCTTCTCTCTCTGCATTTGACTCACAGAAGCAAAACAATTCCTTCTTTATTTTTACCCCTGTCAGTACTCAGACCCTCAGGGTCTTACCTGCCTCAGTAAAAGTTGCATAAACATTCCAACAAGGAATTCTGAAGCTAGCTGTTAAGATAACATATTTTCTCCCTGCTGCAGTTAAAAGAAAGAAGCACAACCAGTTCCAGGACCTGTAGCAAGTAATGATCCTTATGAAGATATCTTATACTTTGAATTTTTTTCTCTTCCAGTTTCATTGAGATACAATTGGCATGCAGCACTGTATAAGTTTAAGGAGTCCAGCATAACGATTTGACTTGCATTGTCATGAAATCATTATCAGTAACTTTAGTGAACAACCATCATCACAAATAGATAGAAAAGAAAAAGAAATGAAAATTCTCCTTGTGATGAGAACTCCTAGGATTTATTCTTTTAACTCTTATATGTAATATTCAGTACTTTTAATTACATTAATCATTTTTTACATTACATTTTCTGTACTTGAAATATTTGAGAACACTCAAAATATGTTAGAAATCAATTTGCAAGGTGAGCTATGGTAGACTACATCTCCACATGCCTAAACCTTTGACCATACTCTGGCAAATTGTTATTTATCTAGACATGTTTTCTTGTGTGTGTGTTTAATGTTCTATCTATTCCTTCTGTTAAATTTTATAATTCAATGTACCTATTTATCATATTACTCTAGGTGACTTGGTGACTTACTTTAGATTAAAGATCTATTTTTCTTTATAAGATAGTTTAACATTATTGATTTTTTATGTGAACTCTATAAAGCTTTTTTTTTTTTTCCTATTGAAGAATATCTACGTTTCAGGGTAGACTGATCACTGTGGTATTTTACAAGTAATTTTAAACTTGATTTTTAAAAGTTAAACACACTACATGGACACGTATCTTTGATCCATCTCCCTCATCCCCAACCCCAAGCAGTTTTCAGCAGTGTGGTATCTAGCTTGGGTGCCACCATCTGCCCTCCTCCAGATAACGGCTGGTAAGGATCGGAAGTGGTGACCAAAGTGGTCCCTTAGTCATGACTGTGATTGACAAGTTTCCTAAACCACTTCCTCTTCAGGTAATAATGTCCCTTGGTCCTGTGACTTCCTCATTCCACACACACTTAAAATTATTCTCAAAACCAAATGACATCCCATTGACAGAAAGAAGCACACACAATACACTTCAACCAAAACTTTAAAATATGAGCATTATAAATACTCGGAACAAAATGCAAGGCACATTTAGTGTTAAAGTAGAGCCGAATTTGACTCTAAACAACGATGTTGAAATGAACGCTCTTGTTGCTTCAGGATCTCACCCCTCTTTAAATATTTTCACTGCCTTGCCTGAGGCTTCTGGACTTAACACTTGGGAATGACAGCTAGCAAAACTCACACATATAACTATTTTTTTGCCCTGGTTCTCTAGGACTCTTCATAGCAGTTTTTCGATGTAATGATGTTTACAAATTGTGACATAGAAGCTTGGTTGGTGGCTCAAAGGAAAATGGTTTTCTTATGAGATTTTAAGGCTATGTACAGCCTTAAATACCATCCATATAGGAAGGGAGAGATTACCACACCCTAACAAGGTCTGTAATAGTTACTTCTGACAAAAAGCAAGACCCGCCTGTCACCTTATTTCACAACCACCAGAGTAGTCATAGCCGAAAACTATTCAAGATTTAGGCTGGAAGAACAGAAAGGCTTGCCTAAAATAAGTAATTAAAAATTCAGCCCAAAGCAACCCATTTTGAAATTTTTAAGTGTTCTAAATTCCAGTAAAGCAGGATTTATGTGAGTTATGGCCCTGGTATAATGCAGGATTTCCTTTCTGGCCAGAAAAATGGATGAAAATAAGAGCATTTTAGTTTTATTTCTCTCTTTTTTCCTCAGGTGTCTTATCCAGGAATATAGAAACAGGAGGTAGGCAAACACCATATGCAAAGAGTTAAGACAAAAAAATCACCTCTTCCAGGTCCTGAAAATGGTCCCTGAACGTGGATGCAGTCACCATGCAAAAATACAATCTTCACAGTTCTTGAAAAGTATAGGCTTTTTTTTTTTTTGCAATCTTTACAATTTTTCTAATCCTAAAAAATAACCATCAATCCAGAAATGAATCCCATGGCTTGCAAATAAATATTTTCTGTTTTAAAAAGTACAGTTGCTCTGAAAAGGCTACATACTGTATGATTCTGAGTATATGATGTTTGGGGAAAGGCAAAACTATGGAGACAATAAAATGATCAGTGGTTCTAAGGGATTTTGGAAAAGGGAAGCATGAATAGGCGGTGCACAGAGGAATTATAGAGCAGTATTATATGATATTTTAATGGTAAATTAATGCCATTTTATGTTTGTCAAATCCATAGAATGTACAACACCGAAAGTGAACCCTAATGTAAACTGGAGACTTAGAGTAGGTGATGATAGTGGGTCCACGTAGGTTTATCAGCTGCAATAAACCAATACCACTCAGGTGCAGGATATTGATAGTGGGGGAAACTGTGCATTTGTGGGGACCAGTGTCTATGGAAACTCTTTGTACTTTCAACTCCAACTTGCTGTGAACTGGAAACTGTTCTAAAAAGTAAAGTCTGTTAAAAAAAAAAAAGTATAGTTGGAACAAAGCAAGAAATGGCAGTTACTGCTCTGCAAAACTTCTCATTAAAGAATCATAAGTAATTGCAATAAATATCTTAAGAGGAACTATATATGACACCAGGCATAAAGGTTAGCCTCAAACGGAAATTCTTGTACAAAAACCCATAGCCATCTGATTGCATGCAAAACAGAAGCATTATAAAGGGTTACACATGATTTTCTACACATGTTCAGTTATAAGAAGTTACAAAAGAAGTGGGCTTGATCAGTGTGTCCAGCTTGTGAACAGAACCAAACTTTAGCAAAGACCTTTTCCACTGAAAACAGAACTTTTGAGTTCAAGTTTGAATCTATTCCTTTTTTCAATGGTGTTGAATCAGTTCCTCTCTTTAATCTTGCTCCGAGAAGCCAGAACTTTAAAAACCTTAAAAAACCTGGTGTTTCAAATGTCCAAGCATCTCAGAATGTGTATGCTAATGTCATACTCACCTGTACTTGGAAAGGAATAGCAAACTTGATGAATGCCTTCCCATGGAACAAACTCATAATTTTTGTTCCTTTTTTTTTCCTCTTTTTTTAAACTTTCATATCCATTTTTAAACCTATTTTAACAAGACTCCTTGGGACTTCCCTGGTGGTCCAGTGGTTAAGACTCCACTCCTCCAGTGCAAGGAGGTTTGATCCATGGTCAGGGAATTCAGACCCCTCATGCATTGTGGTGTGGCCAAATGATTTTTAAAAAATAAAAAAAAGTGGAAACAAGACTCCTTCAATGTAGTCTTCGCCACAAGATCACTCAGGCCCTCTAATGGCAAAGGAATATACTGGAGAATAAAAATTCATGGTAAAACTAATCTTATCACCATGTATATTAGAAACATGGAAACTCTTTCTTATATGATCAGTTTAAAACTCTGTATATTCTTTAGAAGACAAGCTTCTTCAAAGAAGTTGCCTGGTCCACAGGAATTGTTTGCTTCTGAATCCATGTTCTCATCTGTAGTGTTCCAACCCACAATCTCTCTAAACAAATTCCTCTCATAATATTGTTTAAAAACTCAAAAACTAGACATTTTATTTTGTATACCTCTACCTCCACCTTCTCTTGTGCATATAAAGGTCTTTTAATACAGTTTGGGATAAAAATAATTTAAGGATACTTCTGATTTCCAATGAGATCATGATGGAGAAAGAATGAGGTCAGCACCTCCCAAGTTTCTCTAGGATGCAGGCTGGGATGGTGGCTGTGTATCTATGAATATGTTGAGATGTTTCACTGACATCAAGTTTTGGAAAACGTGTGTACCTAAAAGGTCAAGATTGGGGAAACACCATAAGGCGAATGAAGGATGTGATTGGGTATAGAGAGAACCTGCGAAATATATGAGGGTAAATCTAAAAACTATTTATAAGTGACAAACAGAATGCAATGCCAGGCTCAAGTTTGATTAAAATACCTTGCAAGATTTCTAGTTATTACACATAGGCAGAAGAATGCTGAGTATGAAACATTACTCAATGGGGGGGAAAAAAAACTATATTCTTAATAGAAAGAGCACTTTAGAAATTACATAATTTTCACAAAAGCTTCATAAATATCTCACAATGTGATTTATGAAACTACAAAAGAATCCAATATTCTCAAGTCCAGTAGAAAGCAAACAGCCTCAGGGGTTATCTTGTAACATATGTATATATGTATAATTTGTTTTCTTCATTTCTGATTGGCTAAACTTTAATCACAAGAAGTTCCAAAATCATGCAATTCTACAAAGTATGTGCATAAAATAAAAGCATCTCAGTACTAAATACATTTTGATATATTCAAACCTTTTCAGAAAAGCAAATAATGAAAACAGATTATGTTTTTCTGAGGACACAAACATTGACAAGAATGGGAGGCTAGATTGATGATCAAGAGTCTCCTTCTATCTCCCAACATTATGATGGATGGTAGAGCTAAACCACAAATCAAAGAGATACAATGCAATTTTCAGCATTTTTAAAATCCCATTCTTTAAATTCTGAAAATGACAGAACATTTATTCTCTCATAAAATTATGTTCACAATGAACACCTTCCTAAGAAAAATAGAGAGAAATGTTACTAGACACAGGTTGGTTTTACCACTTCCCAGTTTTACGGCACTGAGTTTATGTACCACCCAAATCCCTACCGCCCCAAGCTCTGCTTTTTATCAAAGCCAAGTGAGACACACAGAATGCCTTCCTTCTCAATGTTTTATCATATGATAGAGAATAAAATTGGAGGATTCAACCTGCTTCAAATCCTACGAGTCAGACCCCTCAACAGAGGTTGCCACAAAGGATGCAAGGGCATGAGGAGAAGACAACTTCTCTCCTGCCCCGACTCCCACGGCACCAGCTCTGTTTTTGTTTTATTTATTGGGCTTCCACACGAGTATTTGTGTAAAGATGGGATTCAGCTGCTTCACAGATTTAAAAGGCACTGTCTGGGACTTCCCTGGTGGTCTGGGGTGAAGAATCCCCCCACCAATGTAAAGGACCTGGGTTCGATCCCTGGTTGGGGAACTAAGATCCCACATGCCGCAGGGCAACTAAGTCTGAGGGTCACAAATACTGGGACCACGCTCCAAAACTAGAGCAGCTGGCACACTGCGACAAAGACCCAGAGCACAGCCAAAATAAAAATAATAACGAAATAAATGACACTATGCTAGAGACTTTGGTGTCTACATTTAAACTCCTTTGGTCGGATGCCTCATTTCTATATATATTAATATACCAAGGGAAAGAGTAGATGATAGATGGCCAGCAGAAGGCAAGAGACCAAATGAAAGAGTCTGATAGTCTTTAAAAAGCTAAGTAACTCCACTTAATCATTCCATAAAGAAAGCCCCCAAATAGCAGGTGGAGATGGGAGAAGCCCTGGGCATAATTATAAAAGAAATCTCCCCAGTCTCACTTTTGTATGTTTATTCTTCTGTTACTCACATGCCTTTTGATGCCCAGTATCTGGCATTTTCTCTTTCCATGTCAACATTTGTACCCTTATCTCGATAGCTTACTTCATTTCAGTTTAGGTTGGTAAGTTGCTGTTTGCATTGGGAAAACCTTTTTAAAAATATATTGTCCCATTAATTAAAATCATAAGATCATGATTTTGAGATCTAAAAGAGAATCAAATGTCTAAGAAAGATGGACTCTGATAAACTTTGCAAAGACTCTCAAAGTATATCTGCTTATTTTCCAACAAATATTTATTGTGCCTTGACTGACATCCACCAGTGCGGTGCTGGGCTCAGTCACTCAGTCGTGTCCTGACTCTTTGTGACCCAATGGACTGTGGCCTGCCAGGCTCCTCCGTCCATGGAATTCTCCAGGCAAGAATACTGGAGCAGGTTACCATTTCCTCCTCCAGGAGATCTTCCTGACCCAGGGATCAAACTCATGTCTCCTACATCAGCAGGCTCATTCTTTATCACTGAGCCTCCTGAGAAGACAGCCACATAGGTCTTTTAAGTAACATTCCAAGGAGACTCAAAATCTCAAGGTAGAGGCCTCACTGGTGCAGGCAGGGCTTTCAGTCTTAAAAACCCAGAATCACGATTTTACCCATTTACTCAGAAGCAGAGCGCTCTGTAAATGAAGAGCAAAAATCACAGGATTTGGAGTCAGAGATGTAGGTTTGCACCTTGGCTGCACTTCTTATTAGCTATTTGTGTTCTTAAGCAAAGTGACCTAATCCCTTCCATCCCCACAAAAAAAGGTTAAAAAAATAATACCTGCCTCACAGGATTGTTGTGAAGATCAGATGAGATGGTGCATTTAAAAGGGTTTTACAGACTGTCCTGGGCTAAACACAGGTTGGTTAGATAGGCTTCTGGAGGGAGAGAGACTCTCCAAAGAAAGGGGATTTCTACGTGCCAGTAGGCACCCAGCAGGGATTCCCTCCAGGCGGCCTTTGAAGGCTGATAAGCATCTCCAACAGCTGCAGAAGAGAATACTGGGACCCAGTGAGAGGGCAAAGGGCATGCCCTTTGCCCTCCTGCTTTCAGCTCAAAGGCCATCTGCTAAAGATCCCCTGCAGGGAAATACAACTCCAAGGAGGGAGGTTCAGGGACTATTTCAAGGGATCCTAACCTCCTTGAGGGCGTTAGTGTTGAATTCAAACTTATTTTACTTATTTTATATTACTTTTAATTAATTTAATTTTATCCTCTATCTGCTAGAATTTAAAATGGTTTATATTTAATGCATATATGAATATCTGTAATGTATACTGTTTGGCTAAGATATATTTTACCATGTATACATTTGTTCTAAAGATGCAAATATATACTATAGAACCGTATGTATGCATCCTATAACATGTGGGTGGGAGGCATATATGGAAAAAAACAAAATGTTAACAATGTTTATCTCCTGAAAGATGAAATCATGAATGACTTAATTTTCTTTTTTGCTTATTTCTGTTTTTCAGGTGTTTCCTTTGAAAATAAGTTTCCTTAGAATAAAAAAGTCACAAACAATTTTCTGATTAAAATGTATAGCTCATATTAGTTCGGTCTGTTTTATCTTTTATACATTAAAAATGCGATGAATTTTAATTGCTTTTCTTTCTGTTTCAATCTACCTTTACTTCATTTTCACTTTCTTTTATTTATTTCACCTGTTTCTCTTACTGCTTTTGATCTTCATTTTCTTTTGAGTCCTCTTATCTTGTCATTTGTGTCATCACCATTTGTTGAACTTCTCATCATCATCACTTGTATTTTGCATTTCCTATCTTTTACTGAATATGGCGAGACCAAAGCAGAGGATTGCTTCCTCAAGAATTGCTTGACTTCACCAAGGAGATTGAATGTTTTCCCTTCCGATTAACCCTGCAGTCACCTCCTCTGACCCCTAGTGTCTCAAAGCAGAACTGTTTAATTTTTCAAGTACTAAATTTGGAAACTGGTGAGGTTAAAACACACACTCAGCAGGCAAACATTAAATCCATCCCTAGTATCAGCAAAGATGATATCAAAGCATAATGATGCTTCAACTAATGGCCTGTATCTCTGGATCGAGTCTCTCCAGCACCCAGAGCAATGAATCTACCTGTTTATCTCCACTTTCACTCCTACAAACAGCACAAAATCACCACGCCAAGATGGAGCCCATCATCCCCTCACCACTCCAGAGAAGATTGTTCCACCTTGCTCCCCTTTCTCCTAAAGAAACAGAACTCTTTGCATGCCCCTGGCCACCCAGTAGGGACCAGTGACATTGTCATCTAAACAAAGACCCAGGTCAGAAACTTGGATATCGTCCTATGCTGCTTCCATCCCCCCAGCTTTCACACTCAAATCTTCTTTATAATGCTTGTCCCATGAGATCACAAGGAGTCGAACACGACAGCAACTGAGCATGCATGGACAGTAACATTACACAGGGTAATACATGAAGGTGCAGAATAAATATAATGAATCTTCTGGGACTACCCTTCTCTTTCTGTCATCTTCATCATAATCAGTAATGTAACACATCACATTTTATGAAAAGAAATGCATGAAGTATGTGGAATACAAAATAAGCATGTATTTTAAAGACTCAATGCAGGGCTATGGTGGGATCTCAGAGCTCAGTCACTACAGCCTCAAAGGTCACGCCCTTACTCCCCTGGGTTACTGGTATGTTTTGGCAGAAGTAGTTCTTACATCCTTAAGGACTGCTCACTACTGGATCAGGATGTTTCCTCCTCTCCTTTCATGCTGCCACAGTCTCTCTTTTCTTATCGGGGCTACTGTGATAGCCTCCTGATTGCTCCAGCTCTCACCTCACTCAGCTCCAGATTGCTCCTCACACTGTCCTCAGAAAGGTACATGCAAATGTTGAATTGACCTCATCCTTTCTCTCTGTGAAATCATTCAATGGCACCTACTTCATGCAGAATAAAATGAAAGCTCCTTAGTATGACATCTGATGCTCTTCAGATCTGGCCCCTGCCTCCTCAGTGTTCTCAGCTTTTTCCTCTTTTCTTCATCCCAGGAATTACTGGCAGGTCGCTAACTCCATGCTTTCTCACAGATAGGAGAGTCTGCACCTCAAGGGTCTCCCCTGTTTCTTCCATTCACCTGATGAGTCTAACATCCTATAATCGTTGGCACATGCATGCTCAGTCGCTCATTTGTGTCTGACTCTGTGACCCCACCAACTGGGGCCCACCAGGCTTCTCTGTCCATGGGATTCTCCAGGCAAGAATACTATAGTGGGTTGTCTTTTCCTCCACCAAGGGATCTTTTCAACCCACAGCTCCTGCATCTGCTACACTGGCAGGCAGATTCTTTACCACGAGCCATCTGGGAAGCCCAACATCCTATAATACTTAGTTCACATATTCGGGAAGTTCACATATTCACTTTGTCACATATTCGGGAAGTTCACAAAAGATAAATAGGAAAATAGAATGATAACAATGAATTGTACATGTAACTTGAAGGTGGAACCCACATGTAAAGAGACATGCTGTCTCTGTCTACTGAGATGCCAGCTGCATAATAAATATCGCACCATGACCTGAAAAAAAAAAAAAAAACTTAGTTCAAACATCAATTGTCAAAGTTCATTCTGGATTCTCCAGAATTGTTCATGTTCCTCTCTCTTTGATGCCTGCAGAGCACTCATTCTTGGTAACCCCCAACCACAACCCTGTTCCCTTACACAGAGCTCCATAAAGCCAGGATGGTGTGCTGTTCATTTCTGTTCTCCAAAGTCTATTCTGTTCTATAGTTTTTCTGAGACAATTGTTAAGGATACCTTACTTTGCACCAGGAAGTCTCAAAAGTAGTCTGTAGCCTAACTGCATCAGAATCACCTGGAATATTTTTTAAATTTAAAGATTTTTTTTGGTCTTTGCAATTTTGATTCAATTGTTATTAATTAAGAGTCTCTAGGGAATACACTGGGGCTTCCTACTATTCCTACTAGTGGTAAAGAACATGCCTGCCAATGCAAGAGATGCAGGATAGATCCGTTGGTGGAGAAGATCCCCTGAAGAAGGAAAACGGCAACCCTCTCCAGTATTCTTGTCTGGAGAATCCCACGGACAGAGCAATCTGGTGGGCTACAGTCCATGGGGTCTCACAGAGTTGGACAGGACTGAAGTGACTTAGCATGTCTGCTTGCAGGGACTACATTAAACATTTTAAATAGCAATTTTAAAATTCCACAGATCATTCTGACGCAGTGTATCCAGGACTGGCATTGGGACCTTCTGCCTTCAACCACTGTGATCAGCTTGCTAGGGTTTGAATATTAATATGACAACAACATAATTTGTATTATTAATATATTTACAAATGCCTACTTAAATGGGTTAATTTAATAGCATTCTTTTTATGTCAGTGTGTTATTTCTTCAGTTGGCTATCTTCCATTATATATTGACTATTAGTAACAATTTCATTATAAGGACCCACTTGCGATTTTGTTTTCAGATTCTTGAGAGCTTACCATAGATTCCAAATCCTTAACCAATGTGACAGTTGTACACCATCCACTTACAAAAATAACCTAGAAATCCATTTTCAAAATAGCTGCAGAGATGTTAGAAGAGGAATATGAGTCTATTTCTCTCAGTTAAGACTCTCAACAACTGCTGACTGCCTTTCTGCCAAGCTCCCAGCACGGGCGTCTTCATAGGAGGGGAGGGAGATGGTTCATTGCAAGTGATAAACTCACAATAAACAAGCAAACAAACAAAAAGTCATGAGGTTCTTCTAACATCCAAAGTTAATATCCATCAATCCCACTGGCTTTGAAAACAGATAAATACAGGGGTTGGACAATCAGCAAAGTGACTTTTTAAAAACAAACCTGCCACATTCCAAAAATCTAAATGAGTGTTGTCTTTTTACAATCCTTGTTTTCATTGAAGACTTTTGACATTTTCCCATTGTTGCCACTATACCCTAAGGTCATACTAAAAACTAAAAGAAAATAACTTGAAAAGTGCAGAGATGACCAACTGTGTCTGTGTTGATAACAGATTTGAATTTTGAAAACAGCCAGGAGATATGTAGCTCCAACTCTGATTAAAAGTTGAAAAAAGGCAAGAAAATATGCTATGTAGTGAAGGTCATTTCTGGTCTAGTCTTAATTCATTTCTGAAGACACCTGCAAAAGCATACATTTTTAAAGTTTTAGAAAATGGTACTATCAATTGAATAAGAATAAAGCTTCCTATTATGTATTCTGATTTTGAAAATATTTATTTGGGGAACTTCCCTAGTGGTCCAGTGGTTAAGACTGCACTTCCACTGCAGAGGGCACAGGTTGGACCCCTGGTCGGGGAAATAAGATGCCACGTGGCATGGCAGAAAGAAAGAAGGAAAACGTTTATTTGGATTTTTATATACTAGAAGATGAATAGAGTCAACCACATCACTTTCTAAATTTAGGGATAGAAATTATTAGTTTAATCTTGGGCTTTTTAACCACTTTATGCATTTATATAATTTCAAAATTAAACAAATCCTTTTTAAAAAGAAAAAAGGAAGCGTTTCCAATTTGCATTAGGGTAGCCAAATCAACAGATGGCTACTGTGTCTGTTCTTATCTCAGTCCTGTTCTCTGCATAGACTTTCTGTAGTTTCCAAAGCAAGTTTTCACTTGATGCTAAGAATTTAGAAGGAATAGACAAAGTGTTCGCCAAAAGAATTACCTTCATAGAAAGCAGGAAGTTCTTGGCATAATAAAAATAAGCTCCATAGGAGACTTGGGCAGAGTAGCCCTGTGACTGCTGTGTATCCCTGTCAGGGGCACAAAGAGTGCAAGAGATGTGATTAGTGGAGATCTGGGGGTGGGAAGGAACCAAGACCCTCTCCAATCCTTGGAGCTGATCCAACCTTAGGCAAAACTGAGAAGCAGGCCAAGTTTGTATTGAAAGCTTTCTCTTCTCCCTTTAATGATCACACTCCTTCTTCTGATGATCTTTATTAAGATGCTAGCTAAGAATTACTTAAGGGATACAAACAAGTCAATGCTAACAAATAAGGCAGTAAGAGATATGAGACAAAAAATGTTCCTCTTATTGTGAGAATAATTTCCCTATTTTCCCTCAGGGACCATGGCAGCCTTGAGACTGTTATTCTCTTATGCTAAGCATTACCTGAAGGTATATTTAAAACTTCATATTGGGTTATTAAAGAGAAAATGATGCTCAAGATCCAAAGAGAGAAAGCTCAATGTCAAACCTGTGGTCCTTTCCTAACTTGAGATGCCGTGTACATCATGACCTCAAACATCACTATCCCAACCGGCACCAGGCTGGTGGCCAGAAATTCTGCTCCTGGTACTGCTTAATCACCCTTTTCTAGATGCTCATGCTGCCTTTGAGGCACCGCAATGTGAGAGATTTCTCAAATATGGCAGATATATAAATTAGAAAGAAATAAAAAACTCGTTAGCCTTGATCTTGGATGACTGAGCCAGTTTTCCTGTTTTTGTTTCCCCTGCCCACCTCCTCATTAGTAGCATCATACAGACTGACTCTTTTTGCACAGTTTTGGGTCTTGGCACTACTATTAATATGATAGGAGAATCCCAAAGAAGGAAAGGAAATCATTCTTGCAATGACTGAGTCATTATACTTGAAATTTTTAAGGGATGATACCTCATTTGGAGATTATCGCATTGCCTTCAAGCTGTTATCTTCGTTGGATGTACACTGCATGTATAAGGTGTTGAATCATGGAGACATGAAAGTGGGAGGAACCAAGACCCAGTTTGGCTTTTATTCTGGTGACAGAACTCCTGATCCTTGCTCTTTTCTACTCAATTCCCAGTTTGAGTTTGATTCAGGATTGTTGTTGTTCAGTTGCTAAGTCTTGTCTGACTCTGTGATCTCACGGACTGCAGCACACTAGACTTCCCTGACCTTCACCATCTCCCAGAGCTTGCTCAAACTCATGTCCATTGAGTTGATGATGGCATCCAACCATCTCATCCTCTGTTGTCCCCTCTTCCTCCTGCCTTCAATCTTTCCCAGCATCAAGGTCTTTTCCAGTGAGTCAGCTCTTCACATCAGATGGCCAAAGTATTGGAGCTTCAGCTTCAGCATCAGTCCTTCCAATGAATATTCAAGGTTGGATTCCTTTAGAATTGACTGATTTTATCTTCCTGCAGTCCAAGGCACTCTCAAGAGTCTTTTCCAGCACCACAATTTGAAGGCATCAGTTCTTTGGCACTGACGCACTGATGTAGTATTTGTTACACTTTTCTCTATAAAGTGTTTCCCCCGCCAACCTCCAAAATAAGAGGAATAATAAAGCACACAATCCAAAATTGAAGGGTTGAGCTGAGGGACCACACTATGAATGCTACCCACATTTTATCTTCATCTCCCTACCCCAGGTTAGTGTAATTTAGGAAGTTACAACCATGTTTTCTACCTATTCATTTTTTGATAAAGCAAATGCATATTGTAGATTTTGAAAATAAAGCTATATACTTAGTTAAATCCATTCTTCCAACATGATCTTTTCTCCTATCTTTGGATGGAAAGACTAAAAGTAGTATTTTTACTAAAACAAAGCATGCAAATTTATTCATCAGAGCTAAATGGAAATAAAACCAATTTATGTCACTTTCAACACAATAAGTAAGGTAATAACATAAGAGAGTTTCGTAAGTTTCTGATTCAAAGATATATTTTACTATAACATAATCATAAATATTCATGGAACAATGGTAACAATAATAAGAGTAAGTGTCTGTCCTTTGCATGTGGAGATGAGTCTCCTAGCTATGCCTGCTGAAAGCTCTAGGAAAAAAAATTATAAAGTCAAAGTAAGCACACTGAGGACACCATCTTGATTCTCCTTTAGGTAATCATTCCTGGTTCCGGGAGCACAGTTTCCCACTTCCAGCTCCCTCAGCTTCTTAGGGTACATCATTCTCACAGACAGTAAACTCCAGGCACCATAGCTCCCTGCCTCCCTTCCCTTTGCCCTGACTTAACTGGTGATTCCACAGACCACTGACTGCAGAATACACCTCACCTCCAGCTCTGAGTCACCACATCTTCAGATTTAGCCACACACTCTTCCAGCAGGAGTTGGACAGGACATGTGGAAGTTGTCTGGCATCTACCGAAGGTGGGCTTTAGTTTTAAGTCACCCTCTATATTAACTATTCATCACGAAATGTTGTCTTTCTTTGACCCAAGCCCCCCCCTCATTTTTACCCTGAATAATTTATTTAATCACCCAGACCGAGACACAGTGTTTCATTACACTCACTGACTTTCAGTATTATTTCCCCAAGCAATTGACTCATACAATGGTGATCCCTTTTTGATAATGGGGGATCTGATCTCGACCTTCCTTCACTTTCAAAACTGTAACCCAGTTTGCAAAACTGAACTTCTTTCTTGGTTCTTATTATGAGAACTGTGTTCCAGTACTTGCCTAAGTTATCTCGGGATAAGCAGATAGCCTTGCTTTGTTGCTATAATCGAGAAAAATTTAATGTGCAGTTAAGAAATAACTCCTATGGGTTCAGATTATTCAATCAATTTAGCTAAATTAGAAAGTCACTTCATTAGTCCACCCAAAATCTATACGTTCTAAGCAAAACCTATCACAGAACCTCAACTTCACGCCTCTGATTCCTCAGAGCATATTGGCATGATCTTCACTTCCATTAGCAGTTCTGGCTGGTGGTTCTGGCTTCAGTCCTTGAAATTTATGTTTTCACAAACAACTTCTCCATCCACATCACAGTTTAGACCCAGTTCCAGGCTAGGCTTGTCAAGAACTGTGAAGACTCTGAAATTTTTACCCTTCTTGAAAGTTAAGATCTTGCCAGTTTCTTGTATGCTGGCAAAAAACCCCAAACACTCCTGGATCAGAGACAAAGCTGTTTATTACTCACAGAAAGAGCACTAGTCAGGGTTTTAATTTTCTTATGCTGGCTCCTAAACCTCAACTCTCATAAGATAATGAAAAGAGGACCAGGTGAGAGCTGTACACCAAGAGGATTGCCTTGCAAATGGAAGCAACCCTGAGGTTCCAAATCTTTTAAAACAGGCGGGAAGAAGAACTGCCCATTGCTCCAGAGAGAGACAATAGTTGCTATAAGAACATCCTTTAAGAGATAGTCCTGATCAAAAGCAGTTAGTCCTTCCAGTCACAAGATGTGTAGAAAGAGAAAAAATTCTATGGTGAATTGTCTCCCAACACTGATTTCTCATTTCTGTACTGTCTTGTCTTCTGGGGAATTTTCTCAAGCCCACCATTTTGTCGGCCACAGTAATTAATCTAATCCACAGAGACTGGGACCAAATCAATTACTGGTGTCTCCAAATGGGATCTACATCTATCAGGGAACGCAAGGTGACAGTGGTGACTGGTAAGCCTCAGTGTTCACAGCTCAATTCAAATAATTCAATCTATTATTTTTGGAGACACTGTCTTAGTCTGCTCAGACTGCTTTAATAAAATACCACATACTGGGCAACTTAAACAAAGGAAAAATATTTCTCATAGTCCTAGAATCAGGATCACCTGATATCAGGATTCCTCTTCAGAGTCTGGAGACAGCAGTCTCTTTGCTGTATTCTCACAGGATGTGAGATCTCTCTCCTATCTCTTCTTATAAAGGCACTAATCCCATTCATGAGGTAGCCACTCTCATGACCTAATTACCTTCTCACATTATGAAGTAGAGCTTCAACACATGAATTTTGATCAGACACCAACATTCAGTCCACGGAGCTGCCTGAGGGCTATTAGTCCAACCTGTCTGTTTCTCCACATCACCGTAATGGTTATAGGAATGGGGCTTGAAAAGACATCACAAGGTATTGACAGGTACTTTGCATGGGAGGTTCAGGATCTTGGGTCATCTTTGGTGCTTCTAACAGAATCCCAGATAAGCCTTTAGGGAACAGAGATCAAATTATAACCAGTCATGTATTAGCGGTCTACCCTGGTGGCTCAGAGGGTAGAGCATCTGCCTACAATGTGGGGGACTCGGGTTCGATCCTTGGGTTGGGAAGATACCCTGGAGAAGGAAATGGGAACCCACTCCAGTATTCTTGCCTGGAGAATCCCATGGACGGAGGAGCCTGGTAGGCTACAGTCCACAGGGTCACAAAGAGTCAGACACAACTAAGCAACTTCACTTTCTTTCTTTCCTTTCTTTGCTGTATTAGCAGCAAGAGATGAAAAGAATCAGCAGTTGGTTTGTTTTAAAGTATTCACAACAGTTGGGGAGAAACACACCATAATGTTTGCCTGGGTGAGGAAAGCTCCAGGACTGATTCTGAAAAGCAGGGATCAATAGTGTCCCTTGTTCCTCTGTACATTTCAAAGTCTACCATGTTCCTTCCCAAGGCTGCTGCTCTTCTTCTACTGCAGCACCTGCCCAAGAAAAAGGAGCGTGTCCTATTTCAGTAGCTGTAACTTCAACTTTTTTCTAATCGTCCACTCCCTACATCCAGATCTTTCATCAAGAAGAATCAGGCAAGATCTTCCTTGGAGGTCCAGTGGTTAAGACTTCAAGCTTCCACTGCAGAGGACACAAGTTAGATCCCTGGTCAGGGAACTAAGATCCTGCATGCTGTGCAGTGTGACCAAAAAATATCAGGCAGAAGAGGGACAACTGCATTTTTATAAATTGTCAAGAGACCTATTAAGTTCCCTTTTTTGGTCATATGAGCTATTTGGGGAAACTCAGTGATTAGTGTATTCAGCCAAGTGGTCACTAGCCATGTGACCTTTAACCATGTCAAGCCAAGAAAATCCATGTGACTGAAGCAAGAGAAGCTTGATTCTCCTAGGCTAGTCTGCCACCCAAAGTGTGTATAAACCAGAGGAGACTGAGGATGTCATTAAAGAGAAGAAAGAAGCATCACACCCAGGATGGTCAGGACAGAATCTAGAATTTGCCAAATGAGTCTAATTCTCCTATTTGACACTTTTCCTTTCATCATAACCCAGGAAGCAGTTGAGAAGAGATAATCCCTTTCCAAAGATGGTGCATTCTACAATCAAACTTTTTTACTAAGGTGTGTGGATCAAGAGAAGGTGAGGGAAGAGAGTTGTTCTTGAGTTAATATTTGAGGTGGCCATTCCAATGCTCAAAATACTGGAAGGTGGTGGATGGTTTGGAGCATAGAAGGTCTATCAAATAGCCTCAACTGCTCTGTCTCAACCTAGAGGGGTGGGATGGGAAGGGAGAAGGGAGGGAGTTTCAAAAGGGAAGGGATATACGTATACCCATGGCTGATTCATGTTGAGGTTTGACAGAAAAATTCTGTAAAGCAATTATCCCTCAATAAAAAATTAATTAATTTTTAAAAATAGCCTCCAAATGGAGGCTGTCTCCCTTAGCCAGAGACTCCAATAGGGAAAACTGTCATTTACATAGACTGACATCAGTCAAAGCTTTTTGTAGCTTCCAGGGATAACTGTTGATTCAGGCCCTACTCAAAGGATGCCTCTGTACCAAGTAGCTGATTTAAAGGAACAAGGAGAATATCCAAGTATGGGCCAGTAACCAAGGAATCCAATAAGTCATTTGGCCTCCTTGAAGCCTGAAGAGACAATACTTTTGCCCAAACTCCTGGAGCGGCATGATCTCTAAAAACATTACCTGCATACACTCTTAGCACTCTGCACTTAGAAACTAATTAATAAACACTGGCTGACTTCAAGATCACTGTGTAAAGTAAACCCCTAGTAGTAGCTCTCTTCCACTGAATGAATTGCTCATTGTACAGTCCCATGCTCTTTACACTCATCCAGCCATAGCTACAGACGACATTCTTAACAAGTTGAATGTCCAATATAACAAAACGTTTGTGAGAAGGCAAAACAGGACTAAACTTTAGGTCATCAGTATCTTATAGGTAAGTACTGGGACATATATGCCAAATCTGAAAAGGTGAAAATCTGAGTGCTGTGCTATGCTAAGTTGCTTCAGTCGTGCATACATGGGCTGTAGCCCACGAGGTTCCTCTGTCCATGGAATTCTCCAGGCAAGAGTATTGGAATGGATGGCCATGTCCTCCTCCAGGGGATCTTCCTGACCCAGGGATGGAACCTGTGTCTCTTGTGCTGTGCTTAGTCACTCAGTTGTGTCTGACTCTTTGTGACCCCATGGATTGTAGCCCACCAGGCTCCTCTGTCCATGGGATTTTCCAGGCAAGAATATTGGAGTGGGTTGCCATGTCCTCCTCCAGGGGATCATCCCAACCCAGGGATCAAACCCAGATCTCCCACATTGCAGGCAGATTCTTTACCAGCTGAGCTATAGGGAAGCCCAAGAATACTGGAGTGGGTAGCCTTTCCCTTCTCCAGGGGATCTTCCCAACCCAGGGATCGAACCCAGGTCTCCCACACTGCAGGCAGATTCTTTACCATCTGAGCCACCATAACTTGCTGAGAAACATAATACATCACCCCACTCCAAATATTTTTTTATCAATGTGATGAATGTTTTATTTAAAATACAATAATTTCTTTTACCAAGTCAGGCTAAACCTCTTAAGATTCTATTAAATGAAGGAGAAAAATACAGTTAAGCTTTTTTTCTGAAAAACTTTTCAGAAAGTCAGCAGTAATAAGAATGAGAAAAATCCAAGAATTTAGTGAGATAGGGCATACAGGATCTGTCAAATCTTTGTTGGTCTCAATGTAATTTTTAACAGAAAGAACTCACACATGTCTCTCAGTTCTCCTACATGGGCAGGTGGGTTCTTTACCACTAGTGCCACCTGGGTAACCCGAAATTTTGAGAGTTTCCCAAAGTAAGAATAAGGTCAGCCCTCTAGGTTGACCTAGAGGGCTTGTGTCTTGGATAGTACTGGTTGTCAGAATTATCTACACAATCCAGAATCTATCAATACATAGACACAGAAGTATATTCGAGGTTGCCAGGGTCTGGCAGGGAGTGAAGAGTGACTGCTTCATGGATATGAGGTTTCTTCTTAAGGTGGTGAACAAGTTCTAGAACTAATGTCACTAAATTGTACAGTTTAAAATGGCTAAAGTAGTGAATTTTATGTTATGTGGATCTTATTACCAAAAAAAAGAGATGATTCACACAATTGAGAATGAATTTTTAAGTTGGGACTCGAAACCCATTCAAAGGATGGTGTGGGGAGAAGGGGGAGGTGATCATAAGTGAGCAAGAAGGAGACATTGGTCTAGTGTATCTAAAAGAAATAGATACTTAAATGACATAAAATTTCTATTAGACCTCTGTGCTTTAGTGTGCAATCAAAATCTCATGATTTTTAAAAATATTCAAACATATATAATTTAGTAGAAATGACCTATAAACCTTGCAGCATGTAATTAAATTAGCTATCAGGTCAGGAGACTTAACAACATGTTTTCCCTGTCTTTTACATTTCAATTTACAATGATAAGGAATAATCATCTTTCTTGTGAAACACAGAATTTAAATAATTGCATTAATTGTTTTGAATACTAAACCCAAGTGACAGCATTGGGGGCTTATTCTTAGTTGTGCCTTCCATACAACAGCATAGTAGCTCAGGGGCACGATCAGTAATGAATTTCAATGATTTCTTCTGATATATAATTCCACCGATAAATATTTATCCCTGTGGGATGCTCCAGTGTTGCTTTTCTAACAATGAAATGTAACAAAATTTAAATAACTGGTGATTGTGCAGAGAACCCTGTGGCTGTCCATAAATATTAATAGAATCAAAATGCAAACATGGAGACCAAGAATGCCTGGAAGGAAGAAGTCCTTGTTGAATGAGGAGTACCTCCTTCGGTGCTACAATGTGAGAAACAGTAGAGCCTAAGGAAGCTCCATTTTTTTATTCAATTCTATCAAGATATGTTAACTTGAGAAACAGTCTTGGGATATTTTCATTTTTGAGACCATCTGTCTCTTTAAATGAGCTTTATTTAAATGAATGAAGGCTAAAAAAAAAAGAAATGGTCAGCAGCAAGGATTATCTGGGTAACTGGCTTCTTCCTCCTCTGTTTCTGGAGCAATGTTTATGCTCAAATGGCCAGAGTGAGGATATCATAGGGTCTTCCTCCCGCGTTGGCTATGAAATCCCTGAGGGCAAAGATTATGTCTTACTTGTACTAGTCATCCCAGGTTCTAACCACAGAGTCAGTTAGCATTAAATAAAGGTTTCTTGATAAAGATGGGCTGCAAGTAAGCAAAACTGTCAATCAGCGTATCTCCCATGTACACAGTGGTCAGTTATGGTTTCTAAATCCAATGATAAGGAAATTGAGTATATTCCATACACACAAAGCACTCTCCTAAAGGGACCTAGGATAAAGAGAAGGCATATCAAGGGAATTTGACATCTCTTAGGGACTTTGGGATGTTTCTCAGGCTCCACAGGAGCCACTTTGCCTGATTTCCATGGTATTCTTTAACCAAAGTTGCAACCAGGTGTCCTAGCCAGAATCTACTTCACAGGGAGGAATTTCCTGTGTTATAAACTGGCTATAATATCTTCTCCCACATCCATTTCCCTTCACCACGTTCCTTTACCGTATCAAGGGTCATGCATAACGAACAGTAGACAGAAAGTTTCAGGTGAGTGACACTCAGAATCCTTTTTATGACCTTCCATCCTGTACTGTGTGCTAAGTCGCTTCAGTCATGTCCAACTGTTTGCAACCCTATGGACTGTAGCCCACCACACTCCTCTGTCTATGGGATTCTCCAGGCAAGAATACTGCAGTGGGTTGCCATGCTCTCCTCCTGGGGATCTTCCAGACCCAGGGATCGAACCCTTGCCTCTTACACTAGTGCCACTTGGGAAGCCTCAGAACCACAAAGCAGACCATTCATATTCCAGAGGTTTCTGACGATTCCAGACTTGCCCCCCCCCTTCCCCTATCCTAACTATATACTAAGTCCAATATTATACTTTGAAGACATCAAGTTTTAGAAAGTGTATGTGTTAACTGGATTAAACAAGGGTAGTTTCTGATCAAGAGGGCTACAAAACCTGCTGAGAGAAAAATGCAAACTGGCTTGGAGAGTATTCTATAGCAATTAGTTGAGAAACAATGAAAAACAAGACAAGTTATCACATAAAATACATCTGCTCAGCACCTTTTATTTTTTTCACCTATCTAGTCAAAACCAGAAAAATAGTAATAATAATAATAACGAGTAACCTCTGTTGAGGGCTAAGTATGTGTCAGACACTGACAAATATTTTATGTTTATGTGTGCACGCGTGCATGCCAAGTCACTCCAGTCATGTCCGACTCTTTGTGACCTATGGACTGCAGCCCACAGGCTCCTCTGTCCATGGGATTCTCCAGGCAAGGATACTGGAGTGGGTTGCTGTGCCTTCCTCCAGGGGATTGTCCCAATCCAGGGATCGAACCTGAGTGCATTATGTCTGCCTGCATTGGCAGGCAGGTTCTTTACAACTAGCACCATGGGAAGCCCCATTTTGTGTATACAAATACACTTAATTTTCACTTCGAGTCCACCAGTAACCATTACCCCCATTTATGGCTGAGGATACCAGGCAGAGAATGGTTAAATAACTTGTGCAAAGTTGATGCCAGCAGTAAATGGAATGAAGCTGCGGAAGCCCTTACTCTAGACAGATTTTCCTGGAACTGTGTAAACCCCCTTTAGTCTAATTCTGCGTGAAGATTATTTGCTCATGTTGCTTAATATTAATTCGATATATAAAGGTTCGATTTTGTGAAAGCAGAAAAAAAGTCTAGAGAACTGGAAGTTGGAAACATTTCAATTGCTATCTCTCTTTCTCTTTTATTTTTTTCCCCTGCAGAAGGTTGGGCAACCTAGTAGCTAAAAAATACTAATGTCATCTGAAAGAAATTGCTTCTTTCCTGCCGTCTTCTTCTCCAATTTTGGGCCTCCACCAGTTGGAAATTGGTATGAATGTGCATAATGATGACCTCTGAATGATCATCATGAAATGACTTTCCCCAGTAATGCCAGATTTATCTGCTGATTTTAATACCCTTCATTCTAAAACGCTATTATCCTGAGTGCATGCAGGGGACAGTACACTTAGTCATAAGTGATGGATGAATTCATTATCTTCAGCCAATTTTAATGGGTCATCTAGAAAGAAAATCACCAGTCGGTTTTGGCTATTGAACATTGCTACCTCACGTATCTTATTAAGCCAAATATAAAAATGGGTGGTTTTTCATTTTCCTGTCAAGACAACAAAGGTCACCTATCACAGGCTTGAGAGACATTCATGTTTATTTCTCTTTGGCCTGAACAAAATGGAGAATGTCAAAGTTTTTATCTTTTTCCATTCTGAACTGAATATCTCAAAACCAAGCACCCTGCAAAGAGGAAAGCTGCTTCGAAGGAATTCAGAACGAGGAGGTTTCGCTGCAGAGAAACAGAACTTGACATTAACGGATTCTCTGGGTGACAGTGTTAATCTGATGACACTACTGAATTCCAGGGTTTCAGCCCCATCATTAAGAGCCGAAAGTAAATACATTGGTGTGGAATATAAGAAGAGATGCCCATGAGTATCAAGGCTGTTTTCTACCCTTGGCTCCCAGAAACCAAAAACATTTAATACATGTGAATGTATGATTTTCATATCTCAACCTTTCTTTTCTATTTTTGGCTAAGAAACCCCTACTTTTAAATCTTTTAAACTATATTTTTATGTTTGGCTCATCAACTTGTACTTTTTCTCTCAGATCCAGTTCTAAACATCTGCAACCGTGGATTATGGGAATGGAGAACAGGCACATTTTTCAAGCTCTATGTTCGGGACATAACTTAGCAAGATGTCCTTACTCAATGACTCCTACTTAAAAGATGGTCTTTTACATATGGTTGCTTGAAAAGTGAATGTGTATTTTTCCGTATATAACTGCACTAATGTTATAACTACCTGACCTGTATATAACTACCTGACCTAGTTTCTTTGAGGCTTACAGTTTCCAGCTTTTAAATTTAGCTTTTTAAAACTTTTTTTTAAAGTTATTAAATGTATTCTAAAACCATGAAGTAGTCAACAAATAACCAGAATTTGAAAGTTATGACTATTATCTCAGAAACCTTGTTTCTTCCTGCTGTTTACACAGTTGTATCAATTTATTAAATGCCTATGAAAATATTTTTCTATAAAAATTGGACTGGACATGAATTTCATGACATTTGAAATATTTTCTTTAATAACCCAAACAATAACTTTAAAATACAAGTCTGTTCTTTTAATTAAGGTTATTTTAAAACTCCTTGAGACCCTATGTGACATTTCCTGTCAATTTATTGATGTAAGTACAATATTCGAAGGTTTGTTGACAATCATCAGGCAAAATCTTGCCAAGTAGAGTGGACGTGGGTAATTCCTTTTCTCAGAGTTCATAAAGTTAGCGAAGACAGAGCGGCTTCCTTTTTGGTTCAGTTGAAAAACCTCCTACTTATCAAAATAGCAAAACATAGGGAAGGAATGATACTGGTGGTCCTAAAACGCTTTGAAAAATGTAAAAATCTACAGAAACTATTACATAGAAAAAGAATCTTTCCACGTCTTTCTCCCATTTCCTTCATGAGTTGAAACCATCATTGAAAAATCATTCCCTTAAGAATGCTCACCAATAAGAAAACTCAAGTAAAGTCATGTTTTCTTTTTTCAAACTTGAAGTTCCTTGGAAGTATTGAAATACACTTCAGACCTTATTTCTGAAGTGGATATAATATTGTCCATAATTTTAAAAAGCCTTGCCATATCATAACTTACTAAAATAAACTTTAACAGAAGTTCCCAAAGATTGTTAAGCAGATGCAAGTTAGTTCTACCATATCCTATGTTTATGAATATGGCCCAAAAAAATGCTAGAGAAGGCTTTAAGCTGTAGCAGATAAGACAAGTCCATCTGTTTATGTCATCTGCTACTCTTTATATGACACAGTAAAGAGTATAAAAGGAAAATCAAATTCATATAGCATTTATCTAAGAGGTTTCTATAATTGAATTCTTAATAAGGATTCAAGAATTTCTTTTCTCTTTTTTTCTTAAACCTCAAGTTACTAATTAAACTAGTAAACTGATATTTTTTAATATGCTCCCTTTTGTTTAAATCAATGTAACTGTTACACATTAATCCAATTTGGGGGCGTCCCAGGTGGCACGGTGGTAAAGATC
Source organism: Ovis aries (assembly GCF_016772045.2). Taxonomy (NCBI): domain Eukaryota; kingdom Metazoa; phylum Chordata; class Mammalia; order Artiodactyla; family Bovidae; genus Ovis; species Ovis aries. The sequence continues at coordinate 66,196,842 of NC_056063.1, forward strand.
CACTGTAGTAAAGAGACTTGAGTTTGATCCCTGGGTCAGGAAGATCACCTGGAGAAGGAAATGGCAACACACTTCAGTATTCTTTTCTGGGAAATTCTATGGACAGAGGAGCCTGGGAGGCTACAGTCCATTGGGCCACAAAGGTTCAGACACAACTGAGCACACACACATGCAACCCAATTTAATGTCTTCAAATTAGCTTTAAAAATATATATATATATATATATGTATATATATATATAACCAATTTCTCAGCTTATCACTCTGTGGAAACACATAAGAACACACCTGTTTGAATCAGTCCTCCGTCTCTAGTTGTTTTTAAGCTGTACGTTAATATTCAATAGTATACCCATGATCTAATAATATAAAGTTAGAGTTCTCACCACTGTAATTTAGATCCTATCACTTTGTTCATCCACTGTAGTATCTTCTTAACTGCTGCCCTAGACTACAACCCTCAAACTCTAATCTTTCCAACCAAAACCAAAACTTCATTGTAAGGGGTATATTATGACCAGTAGGAGGAATGCAATGGCAACCCACTCCAGTACTCTTGCCTGGCAGATCCCATGGATGGAGGAGCCTGGTAGGCTGCAGTCCACAGGGTCTCTAGGAGTCAGACAAGGCTGAGCGACTTCACTTTCACTTTTCACTTTCATGCATTGGAGAAGGAAATGGCAACCCACTCCAGTGTTCTTGCCTGGAGAATCCCAGGGACAGGGGAGCCTGGTGGGCTGCCATCTCTGGGGTCGCACAGAGTTGGACATGACTGAAGCGACTTAGCAGCAGTAGCAGCAGCAGGAAGAATGCAACAATCTCTCCTCCTCCCGCCCAGACCCACCCTCAAGGAGGTGGGATCAGTAGCAGAGTCGCTGGGCGACAACTATACTAGGAAATAAAATGTGAGACACATTCACTCCATTGGAGTCATTCCATCTTTGATGGGCTTCATCAGAGTGCTTGTTACCCAAGCACTATGGATAATGCCATGAGTAGTATGGCACATCTTCCTGGTGGAAAGGGGACTCCCGTTTATTGCAAGTCATGAGGCAACCTGGTGAAAGGAGGTATGAAATAAACACATTTGCCAAAGCCTATCCAGGCTTAAGGTGTGCTTTTCTTCAGCACATCCTTCTTTCTTGGTGGTCCCTTCTTCTTCCTTCTTCCTCCTCTACTCCTACTTATCTTCCTTGACTTGTTTCTCCTTCTACTCATTTATGCATTCATTCATTCATTTAACAAATATCCATGAGTGAATGTCACTGCTGTGTCAGGCACTGTATTAGGTACAAATGTAAGGTGGTCCAGGGCATCCCAAGTGGCGCTAGTGGTGAACAACTCACCTATCAATGCAGGAGACATGCGACATGGGTTCAGTCCCTGGGGTGGGAAGATCCCCTGGAGGAGGGCATGGAAACCCACTTCAGTATTCTTGCCTGGAGAATTCCATGGACAGAGGAGCGTGGTGGGCTATGGTCCACAGGACTTCAAAGAGTTGTACATGACTAAAGCTACTTGGTGCATAAGGTGGTTCACAAGACACTTGTGGTTACCACTCTCTCCTAAAGCTTTCAGTGGATCAAGGAAAATATCAAGTAATATATTATAACTATCATGGTACAAAGAAAGAAGAAAGACAAAATGTGATAGAAGCCATAACATAGTCTTCAGAAAGAAAAGGGCACTTGGAAGAGCTGATATCTAAGTTGAACTTTGATAGGAACACAGATCAACCAGATGATGTGGTGGGAGTGGGGAGGACTATTGCAGACAGAGGAAGATGCTGAAAATCCCCAAGGAGGGAGGAAAATAGAGTGAGCACACTAAAGATAGATGGATGCTAAGAACTGAAAGAAATTCCACTTAGCAAGAGCAATGAGTGAGGGAGACCCAGGAAGGAGAGAGAAGCATCAGGTATAGAGTTGAAAATAACTGTACAGCGCCAGATCCTGGTAAGGGGGAAAGGACAGTCTCCATGTGACAAGAGAGTACACGGCCTTATCCAGTAAAGGAGCACTCTGACAGTGTGGCAGGAGGGAGGGAAGGAAGAAGGGTTTGTAGGTTTGGGGGTGGAAAGCTGAGGAAGCGTCTCTCTCAGGACTTAAACGCTTTTTCTGTTGAGTCACGAGTGAGCTCATTTGCCATGAGTGAGGGGGTGGGGAGTTGAAATAATTGTGTGGCACACGGGAGCATGAGTCTGATTGGGAAATATACAAAGATTACCAGGAAGTACTGACAGCCCGGGCGAGGTGAAGACTCTAAGTTTATAATGGTACCAATCTTCTCAGTGATGTAATTTTCTCCAGCAAGTCTTATCAAGCAGAATAATGGCATACAAGTTGGATTCATCCAGGAATGATGACTTGCCAGGATGGTGTGATGAAAAGAACAGACGCCAGAGCCATTGGCAGGAGCATTGCTAAAATGATAGTCAAGGTAATTTACCACCAAAACCCCGGAGGGAAAACTAGAGGAGGCTGGAGAAAAGGGAGTATGCAAAACAATCAGCTGATCAGAGAGCCAAGGTCATTGAGAAAGCAAACAGTTCTTGCTCCTTCCATTCTACCAGATGAGCCACACAAAAAGGACAGATCAACAAAGCAGCCACGATAGGGGTAAGTACTATGGAGAGAATTATAATACGGTGACGTGATACAGAGTGACAGGGTGACTGTTTCATATTGGATAGTCAGGGTGTCTGGGGAGACAACATGTAAGCTGGAATCTCTATGACAAGAAACATCCAGTTTTGATAATGGAGGGAAAGAACCATCCAAAAAGATGACAGAGCAAGTGCAAATGCATTAAGACAGGAATGAGCTTGAGAGGAAAGAAGGTCACCACACTGTGGTGAGTGAACCAGGAGAAAACGCTAAAGATGAAATCCAAGTGATACAGTCCGCTCTGGCTAAAGTTTAACAGAACAAAGAGAAGGAGCTTGTTCTTCTTAAAATCAAATGTTTAAGGAGGAAGGGTGATCTGCTTTGTTTCCAAAGATGACTATGGCTACTATGAATATGTGTAGACTACAAACAGTGAGAGTCAGGAGATGATGTTGTTGGTAGTTACTTCAGGGATCCAGGGAAAAAATGAAGGTGCAATAGTCCAAAGTCTAATAATGAAAGGGGGAGAGCTGCAATCTTTTTTGTTTTTATTATTATTTTTTTTACTTTATTTTACTTTACAATACTGTATTGGTTTTGCCATACATCAACATGAATCCACCACGGGTGTACATGAGTTCCCAATCCTGAATCCCCTCCCACCTCCCTCCCCATACCATGGCTTGAATGTGGGGATTAAGTAAAAAAGAATACAACCTTGGGATGGAAGCAACAGAGGATAAGTGGGATCATTTTCTAAGGATGGAAGGCAAAGAAGAAACAAGTTTAAGGACAGAAATAAAGAACTGAGTGTGGGCAATAGTAAGTTTGAGCTGTTCATTAGGCCTTTGAATGGATATTAGTTATGCAAGAGGACATGCAAGTTGAAATTCTTGTCAGGAAAGAAGATTTGGAAATAATGGGCATAGAAATGTCAGAGGAGGTGATGAGAATAGCAAGAAGAGTGGGAAGCTTAAGTGATGCTGAGTTTTGAGGACATGAATGTGTCAGTGAAATAAGAGGCCATGTTTTGAGTATTCTTATCACTTGTGCAGACTGTAGAGCCAGCGTGCTCCAGGGATAGTCAACAGTTTAAGACCAAAAATTGCAGTGACTCAGGAAGGACAAAACTGATGGAGAGTTCAGTGAGAGAGTTGAAGAAAAAAAAGCTGATTATAGAAATATGGAGAAGCTTGAAATTTAAACAAAGAATGAGAAAATCTGGAATATGGAGAGTGGTGGTTGGAGTTTTGACACTTCCTTAAATTCCTAGAGAATTTAGCTGCAGCTTTGAAGGCTGTTAACAAGTGCATCCTTTTCTTATTTGGCAGGGTCAGCAAGTTACACTTGCTGGTCACATCCTACCCACCACTTGTTTTTAGAAATAAAATCACTGCAGCATGATCATCCTTCTTTGTTGACATAATGCCTATGGCTGCTTTTGCACTCCCATAGCAAAGGTGAATAGTTTTGACAAAGATCATCTGGCCCACAAAGTCAAATTTATAGATTTGAAATATGTATTATCCAGCACTTTATGGAAAAGGTTTTCTGATTTCTAATCTATGGGGCTGTAGCATAGGACCAATGACCAAGGAAATAAAATATAAGCCTTGTGGTCTGGGATGCAGAGGAGGTGGCTCCTATGGCTTTTTGACGCATGCTTTTGAACTTTTGAAGGAAGATTATGCACGTACTCATATAACCAAGACAAAACCTCATATAACATGATGATAACCATAGTCAAGAAACAACCTAAGTGCCCATCAATGGAAGATTGGCTTAAGAAGATGTAATGCATATATAAAATGGAATATTACTCAACCACAAAAAGAATGAAATATTGCCATTTGTAGCAACATGGATGAACCTAGAGAACATTATGCTTAGTGAAATAAGCCAGAGAGAGAAAAACAAGTACTATAGGACATCACTTATATGTTGAATCTAAAATATAATACAAATGCATCTATATATGAAACAGAAACAGACCCACAAACATAGAAAGCAAACTATGGTTACCAAAAGAGAGAGGAGGGGAGGGATAAATTGGGAATATGAGATTAACAGATACAAGCTACTATACATTAAATAGATAAGCAACAAGGATTTACTATATAGAACGGGGACTATATTCAATATCTTGCAATAAGCTATAACGAAAAAAGAATCTGAAAAATAAAAAATATATATGCATATAACTGAATCACTTTGTTGTATACCTGAAACTCACACGATAACTTTTTAAAAATCGTGATGATATACTGCACAGTACTTTCTATTACATACATCCTCAAATAAGCCTTGATCTTCCTCATCATCTGTAGAGGAGGACAGGACCTGGCTCACTCTTCAAAGCAAACGTCTGCAACCATTGATCTCAATGTCAACTGCATGAACACCCAGTTGCCTCTATTGTCAACTTAATCTTCTTGGTGCCCAGTTGAACCCTTTTTAGGTCTTAGTCAGGTAAGAAGGATCTCAGAGCAAAGTTCTCTGAGATTCAATGCATTTCAGCTGTTTTCTTTCATATGCACAAAACTATTGCCCGAAAGCAAAAACATGCTGCCCATGTGGCTGAGATGATAGAGCTTTTCAACACTAGTGTGACAAGATCTAGAAAGTGAGGCTGAAACGTGGGTGGGGTCACACTCTCAAAAGGCTACAAACACTAGACAGGACTGCAGATGAACAGCCTGGAGCAGATGCTGCACTCTGGGCCAGAGTGGGTGCCACGGCACGCTGAAGAACCCCTGCCCTCTCCAAATGGAGCAGTTGCTACTCAACTCCAGCTTTGTAGTCATACAGGAACGAAAATCCAGCCAAGTAAACCGATTATTCAAAAACAGTCATATATTTTGATTTTGGTGTTAAATTTCTGGTTTCCCTTAAGCACAATTGTTGCCTCGTTGCCAAACAAAGCCTGTGTTGGGGTGCCAAACAAAACTCTTCAACTCTGATTCACACACTGCCAAGGGTAACCCGATTTTTAGAAGGAGGAAGAGATAGAAGCCAATTAGCCTGTTCGTGATACAGAACTAAGACTTAAGCTTAAAAAACAGTCTTTGTTGCCCGTATGTGTGCAATACTTAAGCTCTCCAGCAGGAAACTACCGGGGTGTCAGGATCCCAAATCCCAGATGGTTTAGGGTTCCTCTTCATAGTTTTCCTCTTGGACTTGGGCTACTGAACTCCATGCCTCTGTTCTAAGAGCTGGAAAGAGAAACATCAGCAGGTCCCCAGCATCCTCAAACCTTTGAAGTCCTTCTGCTGTCATATTTTCAGGAGAAGGAATACAGAGGAAAAAGACAAGCCAAATCCTTCAGTAAGATATTTGAGGTCCTCTATAATTGGATTTCAATAAATCTTTCAAACCCATCTTCAATTCTTCTGTACTCCACTCAATTAGAATGCTCACTGCATTCAAATATATTATGCAACCTCATTTCCATATCAGCTTCCCTTTACCTATCTGAATCAAGTACTTTATCATTTCTGTGACCTTTTCAACTGTACTGCTTGTTGCCTCTTATTTTGTACTGCCTGAAAACATAGCTTTTAATCTTCCCCAAGTATCTGATTTAATTACTAGGTTGTGTCCTCCAAGAATAAGATGTCAAGACTAGATTAAATGTGCAAAGATTTTTTATTGGGAGAAATGCCCCAGAAAGAGAACAGGAAGAAAACTGGAGAAGGCTGGGAGAACCATCCAAAAGATGATCCTGAAGGAAAATGGGAAGAAAGTTCGGGTGAGATCATCCCAGATGGCTGTGCTGTCAAAGGAAGGTTCAGAAATACTCAGGAGAAGGTTATACACCAAAGGTAGAGCTGGTCCGGCAGTCCCATGTCTCCCAGGAACAGACCTGCCTCAGAATCTCAGCAAGACTAGGTCTCTCACTCAGAGGCTCAGCCTCTCTGCTCCTTGGCTGGGAGCAGCCTCTAGGAAGCATGGACTCAGTGCAAATGAGCAGTAGTCCTCGGTCAACAATGCTCTGTGTAGTTGGAGAACCTGAGAGGTACATGCTTGTGACTGCCATTAAGGGCATAATAGCATCTTTATGGGCTTTGCAGTGGTGCTAGTGGTAAGGAACCCACCTGTCAATGCAAGAAATGCAAAAGATGTGGGTTCAGTCCCTGAATCAGAAAAATCCCCTGGAGCAGGGCATGGCAGCCCACTCCAGTATTCTTGCCTAAAGAATCTCATGAACAGAGGAGCCTGGAGGGCTATGGACCATAGGATTGCAAAGAATGAGACATGACTGAAGTGACTTAGCACACACACATGCAATCTCTTTATAGATAGAAAGGATCTTCAACATAGTTTTTTTTTTCTTATACAGAAATTAAAAGAGTGCTATGGTCAATGAAGGCACACATATGTACATATATACATCTCTATGCTGAAAGAAATAAAGCATCAGATAATATATAAGCATTTAGGTTCAATGTATTTGTATGGTCTTAAAATGGACATATACAAGTATGGCTCTAGTCCCTCTATTTAAATAGTTGCTTTACTAATCTAAGCATATCTACATTTTTCTATTTGTACTTGAGAAATCCATAAACAGGACAAGCAGCAGCAAGCATTATATCTGTAAGGGCCAAAAAGCTGCCCCAATGGCTTGAATTATTTACATTTGTGACACCCAACATACCCCCAAGGAGCAATGGTACCCTAAGGAGGCTAGCACTAATTTGAAATAATTCAGTGAAACACACAGTATGTTTTGAACATACATAATATTGTAAATCCTCCTTCTTTAAAAAAAATTTTTTTTTTTGGTGTTGCTTATTTTTCACTTAATCAACATGTAGAGGTCATGAAAATATCACCTAGTCTTATTGCATACTTCCCACACTTTCATTAAACTAATTATCTTGAAATGTAATTAGCTAATTACTGAGAAAGGTAGATAATGATAGTGAATGGAATGTAAGATAAGCATTCATGAACAACAGGATCCAAATATTCCAGTCAGGGAGAAGACATTCAGGGTTGGCTGAGAGACAAGGAATATTCAATAACCTTTTGATCAGTTGCACTTGAATCAGAGCTAACAATGCTACACTGTGTTATTGCAACTGGGTAGAAATCCAAGGCCTTGATTTTTAAATCCTAACAAAGCGCCTTTACATTTCAGTGATACTGAATGATGTACTAAAGTACCCTAGTTCAGAGTGATTGCAATTTGTCAACTGGACTCTGCAGTCTTTCTCTCTCTCTCTTTTTTTTTTTTTTTTTTTGCCTTTTTAGAAAGTATTGTACAGAAAAGATTTGCTTTCATTTGCAGCCATTGTCAAAGCAACACAATTTATTATAATTTATCATCATAAACAGAATTTATTATAATTAAATTATAGCATGTTTCTGAAGGGCCAATATTCTAAACTTTACATTGCTCACAATAAGGTAAAGGCATATGTGTTTGGAATTTTGAAAATAGATTTTTTAATTAACTGGCTCTGGACCAGAGCATCTTTCAAATGAAAATACAATAGGGCATCTAAGCAGATAGGTTATTTACTCAGAATAATTAGATCCATGCTGTAGCAAGCCCTTTAAAATGTGGCTTTGCTGTAGTATTTTCTAGTTAACTGAGTATAGTGGACTGGCTAATGCATGGCACCAGTGTAACATGTATCATGGTAAAATACCTGCATTAGCCAATAGCCTCATCTGAGAAAAGCCACACCATGATCAAAACCAACCATGAGACCCTACCTCCTGTAATCAATGGATCGGTAATAGGAATAGTGAAACCTCCAAACTTACTATACAATGTATTTATCATAATATCTCAGAGCAATTCACTTGCCCAAATTCCCTAGAATGTGAGTTCATTTCATAAAGACCAGACTGATGGTTGCCAAGGAAGAGGATTTTGGGGGAGGGATGGTGGGAGGCTGGAGTTAGCAGATGTAAGCTTTTATATACAGAATAGATAAACACCTGAGTCCTACTGTATAGCACAGAGAACTACATTCAATACCCTGTGATAAGCCATAATGGAAAAGAATACAAAAGAAGAATATATATATATATATATATATGTATACATATATATGTATGTATGTATGTATGTATAACTGAGTCACTTTGTTGTATCACAGAAATTAAGACAGCATTGTATATCAACTATACTTTAAAAAAATGATTAAAGAATATGAACTCATTTGAGACAGAAATTTAGCCTACCACACCTTGCTGCCAGCCCCCTGCCTAATAGTAAATAGCCCTCAACAGATATTAGTTGATTTAGAATGTAAATGGTACAGAAGAGCACTAAGACTAATTTAATGCAACATATTACTTATTTATGCTGTACATGAAGCAGCCTACAAATGAAAGAGAAACTATAGGCATCATCCAGGAACGTATAATCTTCTTTGAAAGTGAAGACAGTTATCCAGTTGTTTAGAATCACCAACATCTAAATAAGGTGGCTTGTGAACTTCATGTGTTAGTGAGTGATATACACAGTGGATGCTGACAAAATTCAGAAAGGAGAAATGTGTGTAAGTCTGAGTGACCAGCAAGCACAAACACCCTAACTATGAAAAGCAAAGAAGAAAAGAGGGGGCATCGATTAGGTGGAATATGGTGAGTTATATATTCCAAGGGCAGTTGGGAAACAGGCTGTCTGGAGTGGTTGATTCACAGTGAGAACCAAAGAGAGTAAGAGTGGAGAAGTGAGGTTGGAAATAACAGGTGAAAAGCCCTGAAGCCATTCTGAGAAGTTGAAAAGTGTCATGGAAAAAGCACTGAACTAGATTAGGAGATAGTGTCTAGGTTATCTCACCCCCTGATTGCTCTGACATTGAGTAAAGACTCTGGCTTCAGTTTCTTCCTGCATAAAGTGAAGGAAGCCGAAAAACCAAAGGTCTTGGCAAGATAGAATTCTGAGAAGTCAGGAGCGCAGGGAAGGACATGAGGAAAGAAAGGTTTGGGCAGGGTGTGTCTTGCCCAAAGAAATACAGAAACAGCCTTGCAGATGGCTGAGTAAAGGTTTGTAGTAGGAAACAGTCACCAGAGAATGGAGCTCTGGAATAAGGGGCTAGCAAAAGAAATAGAAATATAGGGGAAACTTAGAAGACAGTATCAGCCAGAGTTGATGACCTGTAAGAAGCACTGACTCGAAAATAATGTCATTATTTTGAGTTGAGGTGTCAGATATTAGAGTCTAATTAAAATAAATCTATATTAAGGGCAAAATCAATGTGAGAAAAATCAAATACAACTTTGCTTGGGTCCTGTCTGCCCTAAATACCTCCAGTCCACTGCAGGAATTGCTGTTTGGTTTCATCCTTAATTTCTACCGCAAGGAATCCTAGAACTTGAACTTGCTAAGGACCCTTCAATATCCACTCCTAGATCTCCCAGCTCATTTGAGTGCTTCCTTCTGTGTTGATTAGGGCTTCCTCGGTGGCTCAGATGATAAAGAATCTGCCCACAATGCGGGAAGACCCTGGTTTGATCCCTGAGTTGTGAAGATCCCCTGGAGAAGGGAATGGCAACCCACTCCACGATTCATGCCTGGGAAATCCCATGGACAGAGAAGCCTGGTGGGCTACAGTCCATGCGGTCTCAAAGAGTCAGATATGACTGAGCAACTAAGACACTTTCCTGTGTTAATTACACCTGGCCTTCTTCCAGAGTGGTTCAGCTTCTCATACCACTTGTTTTGAGTCTTTTTTTTCTTATATCAATCCTCCCTTCTCAAGTTATTACAATCTGACCGAAAAGGCTGTACCAAGAAAATGACTTTAGTTTACCTGTGCATGCTCAGTTGCTCAGTCATATCCGACTCTGCGACCCCATGGACTATGGCCTGCCAGGCTTCTCTGCTCATGGGATCCTCCAGACACGAAAACTGGAGTAGGGTGCCATGCCCTCCTCGAGGAGACCTTCCCCACTCAGGGACTGAACCTGAATCTTTTATGTCTCCTGCATTGGCAGGCGGGTTTTTACCACTAGAGCCCATCCAATCTCTCTCCAACTTTCGACTCTTCTGATTTTGCCTCTGACCTCTAGTTCAGTCCACTTTCAGTCACTCAGTTGTGTCCGACTCTTTGCAACTCCATGAATCGCAACACGCCAGGCCTCCCTGTCCATCACCAACTCCCAGAGTCCACCCAAACATGTGTCCACTGAGTCGGTGATGCCATCCAACCATCTCATCCTCTGTCGTCCCCTTCTCCTCCTGCCCTCAATCTTTTCCAACATCAGGGTCTTTTCAAATGAGTCAGCTCTTCGCATCAGGTGGCCAAAGTATTGGAGTTTCAGCTTCAACATCAGTCCTTCCAATGAACATCCAGGACTGATCTCCTTTAGAGATGGACTGGTTGGATCTCCTTGCAGTCCAAGAGACCCTCAAGAGTCTTCTCCAACACCACACTTCAAAAGCACCAATTCTTTGGCACTCAGCTTTCCTTATAGTCCAACTCTCACACCCATACATGACCACTGGAAAAACCATAGCTTGACTAGACAGACCTTTGTTGACAGAGTAAAGTCTCTGCTTTTTATGCTGTCTAGGTTGGTCATAACTTTCCTTCCCAGGAGTAAACATCTTTTAATTTCATGGCTGCAGTAACCATCTGCAGTGATTTTGGAGTCCAAAAAAAAGTCTGACACTGTTTCCACTGTTTCCCCATCTATTTCCCATGAAGTGATGGGACCAGATGCCATGATCTTCGTTTTCTGAATGTTGAGCTTTAAGCCAACTTTTTCACTCTCCCCTTTCACTTTCTTCAAGAGGCCCTTTAGTTCTTCTTCACTTCCTGCCATAAGGGTGGTGTAATCTGCATATCTGAGGTTATTGATATTTCTCTAGGCAGTCTTGATTCCAGCTTGTGCTTCTTCCAGCCCAGCGTTTCTCATGATGTACTCTGCATAAAAGTTCAATAAGCAGGGTGACAATATACAGCCTTGACATACTCCTTTTCCTATTTGGAACCAGTCTGTTGTTCCATGTCCAGTTCTAACTGTTGCTTCCTGACCTGCATATAGGTTTCTCAAGAGGCAGGTCAGGTGGTCTGTATTCCTATCTCTTTCAGAATTTTCCACAGTTTATTGTGATGCACACAGTCAAAGGCTTTGGCATAGTCAATAAAGCAGAAATAGATGTTTTTCTGGAACTCTCTTGTTTTTTCAATGATCCAGTGGATATTAGCAATTTGATCTCTGGTTTCTCTGCCTTTTCTAAAATCAGCTTGAACATCTGGAAGTTCATGGTTCACATATTGCTGAAGCCTGGCTTGGAAAAGTTTAAGCATCACTTTAGTAGCGTGTGACATCTGGGTAACTGAAGCAGCTCAGTCAAAGGAGAACAGGTGGGAAAAAGAGGCAGACCCAAATTCAGCCTACCATATTCCTATGCTATTCAAAATACCTGCAGTTTCTAGTGACTTTGTGAGTGGGCTTCCCTGATAGCTCAGTTGATAAAGAATCCACCTGCAATGCAGGAGACCCTGGTTAAATTCCTGGGTTGGAAAGAGGCACTGAAGAAGGTATAGGCTACCCACTCCAGTATTCTTGGGCTTCCCTTGTGGCTCACCTGGTACAGAATCCACCTGCAATGCAGGAGACCTGGGTTTGATCCCTGAGTTGGGAAGATCCCCTGAAGAAGGGAAAGGTTACCCATTCCAGCATTCTCCTGTGAAGAATTTTAATGACTGTATAGTCCATGCGGTTGCCAAGAGTTGGGCACGATTGAGTGACTTTCACTTTCATTTTTAGTATTATATTTAAATCATCTGGTTTCTACTGCAGTTAAATATAGAACCATGATAGTTCTTGGTAAACTATTTGTTGTTCCATTGGATTCTGTTAGTTTAAAAATATAGACTTGAGGGACTTCCTTGGCGGTCCAGTGGTCATCCAATGCAGGAGACACTGGTTCCATCCCTGGTCTGGGAGCTAAGATCCTACCTGTTATGGGGCAACTAAATCTGCTGAATCGACTGAGCCTGTGTGCCCTAGAGACCATGCACCACAACGAAAGATGTCTGTGCGCCACAATGAGAGGAACCTTGAGCACCACAACAAAGACTCAGCACAGTCAAAATAATGAAAATAAATAAATAAAAATATGGATTTGAGATGTAACCACATCACGAAGGCTATAACGCTATTGAGTCTTTTTAGCCATTTGGAGTAATACATATGATACATTATTCATCTCATATTAAAAATCTACCATGTATAACTTTTCCAACCTCAAACATTTATCTTCTCCACTGATAATCTCACTTCTTATTTCATAGGAACAAAACAAAACAAAAAAAGGAGGTAAGTGTTAGTCGCTCAGTTGTGCCCGACTGTTTGCAACCCCATGGACTGCAGCCCACCAGCCTCTGCTGTCCATGGGATTTCCCAGGAAAGAATACTGGAATGAGTTGCCATTGCCTTCTCCTGGGGATCTTCCCAACTCAGGGATTGAACCCACATCTGTGATGGCAGGTGAATTCTTTACCACTGAGCCACCATGGATGTCCCCCTTCCCCTCATACCCCACAGCAAAGTCTATTCTCTCAGCCAAGTCTGAGAACTCTAACTCAAACAGAAACCAAATCTGACCACGTCTTTCTACCCTCAGCCCCACCATCCCCCGCAAAGATATCTCTCAATGAAATCCAAAGACCTTGTTGGGTTTTACAAGATCTTTTATTATCTGACGCCAGGTTTCCTCTTCAGTTACATCTCCAACCACATCTTCTCTCTCTAGTTCACTCACACCAATCTCCGTGTCCCTGGAAAGTGTGAAGCCAGTTTCTGCATCATGCTCTTTGCATTAACTGTCCTCTGAGAAACATGTTCTGCCATAAATACACACAGATACCTCCCCCACTTCACCTCATTGTATCTCATTAGAAAAGCCTTCCTCGAACCACCTCAAACATTCTTTAATGCATTTGCCTGCCTCATTTTATATGTTACATATCAATATGTATTTATTAATAGCCATAGCTATTTTAACTATCTTTTGTTCTGTATTCACTTGTCTACATGCTTGTGTGCTTATGTATTTATTTACTGACTTGCCTGTCTTCAAGCCATGAAAATGCAGCTCCATGAAGGCAGGAGGATTCATCTACTACACTTGCTGTTTTATCTACTGGGTTTAGCATAGTTCTTGACACATTAACATGTATCTAACATTTATAAAGTTAATGATGTAAAGGTTTCCCTTTCATCCTTAAATCAGTTTTCCAGTTCTTGTTCACATGGTGAGCACTGTGGTCATGGTGCAACAGGCTCTGTGCTGGGCACTGGGTATGTAAGGGTCAATTAGGTATACATGGTTCTTGCCCCTTTGAAATTTAGAGAATGATAAAAGCCAGTCCAGGTTCGATGCATGATACAGGATGCTCAGGGCTGGTGCACTGGGATGACCCAGAGGGATGGTACGGAGAGGGAGGTGGGAGGGGGGTTCAGGATGGGGAACACATTTACACCCATGGCAGATTCATGTTGATGTATGGCAAAACCAATACAATATTGTAAAGTAATTAGCCCCCAATTAAAATAAGTAAATTTATATTAAAAAAAAAAAAAAAAAAGAACTGCCTTATGACCCAGCAATCCCACTGCTGGGCATACACACCGAGGAAACCAGAATTGAAAGAGACACATGTACCCCAATGTTCATCACAGCACTGTTTATAATAGCCAGGACATGGAAGCAACCTAGATGTCCATCAGCAGAAGAATGGATAAGAAAGCTGTGGTACATATACACAATGAAGTATTACTCAGCCATTAAAAAAGAATACATTTGAATCAGTTCTAATGAGGTAGATGAAACTGGAGCCGATTATACAGAATGAAGTAAGCCAGAAAGAAAAATACCAATATAGTATACTAACGCATATATATGGAATTTAGAAAGAGGGTAACAATAACCCTGTATGTGAGACAGCAAAAGAGACACAGATGTATAGAACAGTCTTTTGGACTCTGTGGGAGAGGGCGAGGGTGGGATGATTTGGGAGAATGGCATTCAAACATGTATAATATCACATATGAAACAAATCGCCAGTCAAGGTTTGATGCATGATACTGGATGCTTGGGGCTGGTGCACTGGGATGACCCAGAGGGATGGTATGGGGAGGGTGGAGGATGGGGGGTTCAGGATGGGGAACACGTGTATACCTGTGGCAGATTCATGTTGATGTATGGCAAAACCAATACAATATTGTAAAGTAATTAACCTCCAATTAAAATAAATAAATTTATATTTTAAAAAAAAGACATAGACAAATGAACAGTGAAAATCCAAGGTAGCAGCTATAATATAGAAAGGGCAGTGTGGTCTAGGAACATAAAAGAGTAATTTCTCTCTAAAAATCAAATAACTGTGCCTGCAAGATTTGGGAGATAAGTTGAGATCTGAACAGAGTAAAAACTAAGGGTTGGAGTTGGTAGGGCGGGTGATAGATTTGCTTACCATTTGCATGTGAGAAATGAAAAATTCAAATAAATTGGTTTGGAATACCCTTAAATTTTACTCAATAACAAATTTAACCCCACATCATTTATCTGATCTAGAAAATCTGTTTTTACTTGGTAACCTCATTTTGTACGTCAAAGACAACTAGAGTTTTTTTTTTAATTTATTTTTTTAAATTTTAAAATCTTTAATTCTTACATGCGTTCCCAAACATAAACCCCCTTCCCACCTCCCTCCCCATAACATCTCTCTGGGTCATCCCCAGGCACCAGAGTTTTTTTTTTAATGTTCAGAAAAAGAAGCAATTTACAAATAAGCCATTTTTTTAATTGAAATGTAATTGATTTTACAATGTTGTGTGTACAGCAAAGTAATTCATATACAAATATGATTTTAAATATAGTTCTGTGATATGATATGTGATATACAGTAGGACCTTCTATTCATCTACTTTATATATAGTATATATATACTATATATCTGCTACAAATATATCTACAAATATATATATTTGTATCTGGTAATCCTAAACTCCTAATTTATCCCTCCCCCTCCCCTTTGGTAAATATCAGTTCATTTTCTATGAGACTATTTCTGTTTTGAAAGTAATTTAATTTGTACCATTTTTTTTAGATTCCACCTATTAGTGATATTATATGATATTTGTCTTTCTCTGTCTTGCTTACTTCATTTGGTGTGATAAAGTCTAGGTCCATCCATGTAGCCACAAGTGGCAATAACAAATGTGTTATTTTTTTCTTTGAATAAGATCATACCCATTTAATTTAAAAGACAGGAACTAAGCATATATCATCTGCATAACGGTAAATAAGTCAGGACGCCTTCCCCGTAGGCGTGCAAAGAAAATAATATCTGCATGCAAATAATTAAAATACAGAACAATAAATGAAAAAGGAACCTTAACAGTGGTTCAAGATGCTTTGAAAGTGGAGAAGACAAAGATAAGAGATTATTTGTGTGTGTGTGTGTGGGAATTTTTATTTTTTTAATATAAATTTATTTATTTAAACTAGAGGTTAATTACTTTACAATACTGTAATGGTTTTGTCATACATCAATATGAATCCGCCACAGGTATACACGTGTTCCCCATCCTGAACTCCCCTCCCTCTTCCCTCCCCGACTAAATGAATTTATCACCTATGCAAACGGAGCAAGATCTAATTACTAAAGACTTCAGGAATATAGAAATTCTTTAATTCCTAGAAGTCACTGGAGACTCAAGGCAAAAAATATTCTTCAAAAATGAAAGTCATGAATGTAAAGAAGAATTAAGGAAAAGATGATACCAGTGGTTTATCTCATCCCTTCTGAAGCTGAAGGTGGAATTTCAATAAGGATAAAGAATACATATATGTCATCTTATTTATATTTTAAGCTAAAATGAAGAATAGGTTGTTAATCCTCATCTATAAAAATCAAAGATAAAGTTCCAGGCTATGTGAATGTTCTCACATGAGAAAACAGAGCTATCTCAGTTTTTATTTGTACATTTTCCAACAAAATGTCTGCAGAATAATCAAAAAACCTTTAATGAAAACAACCTTTTCTGATAGATTCTTTTGGCTAGCATGCTTTAGAACTCAATTCCTCTATTATCTTTCTTTATCATAAAGTAATATGAAAATCAGAAGCTTAGCCACATTTAGTAAAATAGAACTTTCATAGTGTTATATAAAATTTCTTGGAAGATTTTAGTAGGAAGACATTCTTCATTTCTAGAAACAGTTATATGAAAATTGCAGTAGCAGATCTTAGGCTGATTCCTTATAACATAGTGCCATCTAGAGATTAAAGCTGACGTTGCTGCAAGCTACATTAACCACAGCTAGCTTCTATTAATAAACGACATTACATTTTATAGCTGATAAGTTCAGTACGGTACATCTATACGGTGTACATTTGAAATAAATTAATGAGCATATACACAAACGAGGGCTTCTCAAATGGTGCTAGTGGTAAAGACTCTGCCTGCCAATGTAGGAGACATAAGAGACGCAGATTTGATCCCTGGGTCAGGAAGATGCCCTGGAGGAGGGCATGGCAACCCACTCCAGTATTTTTGCCTGGACAATTCCATGGACAGAGGAGCCTGGCAGGCTACAGTACATAGGGTCACAGAGTAAGACACAACCGAAGTGACTTAGTTCCCAGGCATGCATACACAAATTTTTAGCTGGTACACTGACATCCGCTAATTGCACTGAGTGGCCTCTCTGGGTGATAGTCCATTCATGCGCTAATATGTCTAATGTGTCTAGCTTTTGACATACTGTAGCACTGAGGAAAGTTACATGGGGCTATAAGAATATGCATTTGATTAGAGGTCTCCCTGGTGGCTCACAACTGCATAAAATGCGGGAGACCTGGGTTCAATCCCTGGGTCAAGAAGATCCCCTGGAGAAGGAAATGTCAACCCACTCCCAGTACTCTTGCCTGGAAAATCCCATGGATGGAGGGAGAAGCCTGGTAGGCGACAGTCCAGGGGGTCTCAAAGAGTCAGACATGACTGAGTGACTTCACTTTCTTTCTTTTTTCTGTAAGAAAACATAATTGCATTTCTTCAAGGAAGCAAGACAGTTCTACCATAAATACGAAATTGTATTAAGTATTTACTATGGGTCAGGCATTGTACTTACTATATATATAAATTTCCTGAGGCTGCTATAACAAATTACCACACATTTGATGGCTTGTTGTTGTTCAGTCGCTCAGTTGCATCCCACTCTTTGTGACCCCACGGATGCAGCATGCCAGGCTTCCCTTGTCCTTCATTATTTCCCAGAATTTGCAGAAACTCATGTCCATTGAGTCGGTGATGCTATCCAACCATCTCATCCATCCTCTGTCGTCCCTTTTTCCTCCTGCCCTCAATCTTTCCCAGAATCAGGGTGTTTTCCAACTGTGGCTTAAAATTACAGAAATGAATTCTATCACAGTTTTAAAGGCCAGAAGTTTGAAATCAAGGTGTAGGAGGCTGTGCTCCCTCTGGAGCTCTAGGGAAGCAACCTTCCTTGCCTCTAAGCTTCGGGTAGCTGTCAGTACTCCCTGGATTCCTTGGCTTGTGGCAACATCACTACAACTTCTGCCTTCATCTTCCCATCACCTTCTCCTTTGTGTGTCTTGCTGTGGCCTCAGCACTCCAATCTTTCCAGTCTCTGCTTTGGGATTCACATTTCTGCCTGCTGTTCTGTCTGTGTGTCTTCTCTCTGTGTGTTTCTCCTGTTGGTCTATTTTAAGGGCACTTCTCTTTGGATTTAGGGCTCATTTCAACAATCCAGGGTGGTCCCCTCATCTCAAGACTTTAAACTCCATCTCCAGAGATCCCTTTTTTTTTTCCAAATAGGGAAACATTCACATATTCCAGACATTTGATAAATCTTTGGGGGAACCATCATTCAATCCAATATACTATGTCTTTTAAAGAAAGGAAAGGAAATAGAGAGGTAAATGGCTTCTACTTCAATAAGCTTATAGCACAATCAGTAAAAAGCTTGTGTGCATAGATAAACAATCTCCCAGATCAGGGCTTCTCAGTATTGACATTTGGGACTAGATAACTATTTGTTGTGGGGGGCTGTCCAACGCATTTTTCAAATGTTTTGCATTCCTAGCTTCTACCCATTAGATGCCAGTAGCACTGTCTTAGTTGTGACTACTATAAATGGACATTGTCTCCAGACATTGCTAAGTGCTCTGTGTGGAGTGAAACAGCCCTGGTTAAGAGCAAGTCATCTAGGGAATTCCCTGGAAGTTCAGTGATTAGGACTTGGCACTTTCACGGCTGGGGTCTGTGTTCAGTCCTGATTGGGGAATTAAGATCCTGCATGCCACATGTGCTTCCATGCTCAGTCACTCAGTCGTGTATGACGCCTTGTAACGCTATGGGTCATAGCCTGCCAGGCTCCTCTGTCTGTGGGATTTCCCAGCCAAGAATACTGGAGTAGGTTGCCACTTCCTCCTGTAGGAGATCTTCCCGACACAGGGATGGAAAAATATTTGCAAAGTA
Source organism: Ovis aries (assembly GCF_016772045.2). Lineage (NCBI taxonomy): Eukaryota > Metazoa > Chordata > Mammalia > Artiodactyla > Bovidae > Ovis > Ovis aries. The sequence continues at coordinate 66,215,933 of NC_056063.1, forward strand.
TATATCGGATTAAGGGTTGATATTCAAAACATATGCAGAACTCATACAATCAACAGCAATAAAACAAATAATCTAACCAAAAAATGGACAGAGAACCTGAATAGACTTTTTTTTTCCAGAGGAGATACACAAACTGCCACCAGTCTGTACAGGGTGTACATCTGAAGGGAATGAAGTCATTATCTTGAAGACCTATCTGTTCCCCCATGTTTACTGCAGCACTATTCACAGTAGCCAAAAAACACAAACAACCTCAGCGGATGAATGGATGAAGAAAATGTGGCTATAAATACAATGGAATATTATTCAGACAGGAGAGAAATGAAATCCTACCATTTGCAACAACACAGACAGACCTTGAGAGCATTAAGCTAAGTGAATTAAGTCAGACAGAGAAAGACAAATGCTGCATGATCTCACTTGCATTGGGAATCTACCAAAAAAAAAAAAAAAGCCAAATTCATAGAAACAGAGCAGAATGGTGATTGCCAGTGCTGGGGGTTAGAGGTAAACAGAAGATGTCAAGGGTACAGACTTCTAGTCATCAGATGAGTATGGTCTGGGCATCTGTTATTCAGAATGGTGACTGTAGTTAACAGTATATTATTTACTTGAAAGTTTCTAAGAAAGTAGATCTTAAATATTATCGCCGCACATATAAGAAAAAGCATAATTATGTGAGGAGATGGATGTCTTAACTAACCTTGTTATTAGCAACCTTACTAAATCATTTTGCAATATATACGTGTCAAGTCATCACACTGTACACCTTAGACTTACGTAATGTTACATGTCAATTATCTCTCAATAAAGCTGAGGTAGAGGGAACAGCAAGTCCTCTACATTATCATAAACAAATCTGATGGCACAGAGGAGAAAGAAACCAAAATGGACTGGGATGGTTAAAGAAGTTTTCATGGAGGAAATAAAATGTCACTAGATGAGAATATAGCACTTGGAATTGTGGAGGAGGCCATGGAAAGCATTACTGAGAAGCACTGTGCACTTGTGAAGACCAAGAACCATACCTTATTTATCCTTTTATTTTTTTTTTTAAGTTTGTTTACTTAGGCCACACTTCGTGGTATATGAAACCTTACTTCTCTGACCAGGGATCAAACCCACAACCTAAGAGTGGAAGCAAGCAGTTTTCACCACTGGACTGGCAGGAAGTCCTGATACACCTTGTTCATCTTTATGTGTCAACCTCCTAAGCACCGTCCTTGGCACAGAGTAACTCTCAAAAATGTCTGTTGAATGAGTCCATGTTATTCACTCAGTCGTGACTGACTCTCTGTGATCCCATGGACTGTGGCCCTCCAGGCTCCTCTGTCCATGGAATTCTCCAGGCCAGAATATGGGGGTGGGTAACCATTCCCTTCTCCAGGGGATCTTCCCAATCCAGGGATGGAACCTGAGTCTCCTGCACTGTAGGGAGATTCTTTACCATCTGAGTCACCAGGGAAGCCCAAATGAGTACATGAGGTTAGATAAATAGATTGGAGTCAGAAGTGAAGGGTCTGAGATCATAGACAAGGGAATTTTAAATTTATTTTGTTGGTGAAGGGGAAGTCTTGAAGGATTCTGAGCATCAAAGATAAACTGCATAAAGAAAGCAGTGGTATGTAAAAAATATTGAAGAGGCCAGAAATACGATCAAGAAAGATCAGCTAAGAAATTATTAAAACAGTCTCACTGTGAAGTAATGAGTTCTGGGACCAAGATAATGACAGTGGGAATTAAAATGAGGTATCAATGACAAGAAGAAATAACTGTCAGCTTCTTATTACTGGATTTGGAGAAGATGGAGAAAAAAGGCATAAAGGAAAAATTTCAAGACAGGTTGACTAAGGGAATAGAGTTTGTTCATTTGAGAAAAATTAAAAACTCCAGAGTGGGAAAAAAGATGATGAGGTTGAGATGAGTAGCTGTTCATGGAAATGCAGGGCATGCTTTTTTCTTTTCTTAAGGTAACCTCCAAAAAAGTGATTGTAGTTGAGAATGGAGCTAAATAAATATGAGGTAATTTGTGATCAATTTTAGGACTTTGCTTGCTAGATACTACTCTCAGAGAAATTCATAAGACTTCTTGGATCACTAAAAATGTTCTTTTTGCAGAGATTTTGGAAGCAATTTGAACTCAAAATCATGAATTCTATTTCTAATCAATGACTCTCATCTTGGACTGAAAGGGCAGACAGTTACGGATTACTACGTTATTCACACTCTAACATGCCAGCCACTATTTCCACTGGATATTCTGAAAGTCAGGACAAAAAAAATTTTTTTAATCAACAGCTGTTTTAACATGACAAACAAGTTTTCTTTTTTAAGCAGTTTATGTTGTAAAAGAGAAAAAGGACAGGAAAGACATATTTTAAAAATCTGTTATACAATGGGATTTTTTTTCATTGTCAATAGTTTACACAAACTGGTTATTAACAACTTGCAAAAATAATATACTTAAGTTACTTTTAATTTTCTATTCTATAATTTTAGGCTGTAATCCTTTTTAATATTGTATCATAGTTTGTGAGACTGGGCTCCTGTATAGTTAATTAAGAAAATAACTTGATTTAAAAAAATATTCACTAGGCTAGGAATTAGTGAATGAAGAATAGAGGCAACTCAAACTCCAAATGTGCCCTTAAAGAAAAAGGGGGCTCTTGTCAACTATGTGGGTCATTATCTAATTTTTACCTTACTATCTGTGTAGGAAAAACTTCACAATCATTATTTGGTATTTCTCTAATTAAGTCGCTCAGTCGTGTCCAGCTCTTTGCGACCCCGTGGACTGTAGCCTACCAGGCTCCTCTGTCCATGGGATTCTCCAGGCAAGAATACTGGAGTGGGTGGTCATTTCCTTCTCCAGGGAATGAATATGTGGGTATATATACACTGAACTGTGGTGTTCAGTTCTGGAGAATAATTAAAAATAAGAACTAACTAGCAAAATCATAACTCAAGCCATCGATTTTGTTGGACTTTATGATTAATTTGCCTTCTGTTTATTTTGCTAAAATCGGTCCCATGTAGCAGTATGAAATAAGATGAGAAGTTGACTCAAAATAGTTTTACACTTAAATCCAAAAATCTCAATAAATAAAAAGCTTTTTCTAAAAAAAAAAAAATTCAGTGTTTCTTATAAAATCTCCCTAGCTGCATAATAAAGAGATTTTCCCTCAAGAGCTACCCACTTGTTCAATTAATTAAATTAACAGACAAATAATTGAAATTAAAATGGTCATTATTATCACCATCCTCTTCTAGAATTTATCTGAATTTCAAGCATCACAAACAGACCCTGTTTCTGAAGACAAGCTTCACTGGGAACGTGAATATGTATAAGAAGGTTAGAGAGGCAGCCCTTGAGGTCTTGCAGTGCTGTGGTTAATCATTAAGGGGGCCTTGTATTTTGTTTCAAGCGCCCCGGGTTTTATGTCCCAGAGCATTACCCCATGGTTAGCTTTGGGTGAGAAGGTATTCCAGTAACCTGGGTTATTGTGAACTTCACTTCCCATTTGGTTCAGAGGGTAAAGAATCCATCTGCAATGCAAGAGACACAGGAGATGAGGGTTTGATCCCTGGGTAGGGATAATCTCCTGGAGGAGGAAATGGCAACCCACTCCAGTACTCTTGCCTGGGAAATTCCACAGACGGAAGAGCCTGGTGGGCTACATCCATGAAATCGCAAAGAGCTGGACATGACTAAGCAACTGAGCAGGCACACACACATTACCTCTTGATAAAAAGTTTAATTTTGTAGGTTCATTATAAACAGAATTAATGAAAATTCTGAATAAATCTTGGCAGCTGACATTGAGGACATTCATTCATTTTATTCACCAGACATTCACTGAATGTCTGTTATTTGCAGGTACATTTTAGGTATCCTCAAAATACAAGTAAGAAAAATGCACTTCCAAATTAATATCAGGCTTCCCTGGTGGCTCAGCTGGTAAAGAATTTGCCTGCAATGCGGGAGACCTGGGTTTGATCCCTGGGTTGGGAAGATTCCCTGGAGAAGGGAAAGGCTACCCACTCCAATATTCTGGCCTGGAGAATTCCATGGACTGTATAGTCCATGGGGTCGCAAAGAGTCGGACATGACTGAGCGACTTTCACTTCACTTCGCTTCAAGTTAATATTAAGATAAGGCCTGCAAATGTGTAACAATGATGTAAATGAATGCACACTGGGAGTTAGAAAGACATTTGAAAGCAAGAGTGTGGACTCAAAGAAAAATATACGATTGCTTCAACCAGTATATATTATTCATTAAAAGATTCTTCTGGGGACTTCCCTGGTGGTCCAGCGGTTAAGAATCTGCCTTTTAATACAGGGGACATGGTACAATTAAGCCCACACCCACAACTACTGAGCCTGCACGTGGCACTAAGATACAAAGTAGCCAAATAAATAATAATATTTTTCTTTAAAAAATATTATAAAATATTAACTTCTACTCTAAAAATGGATGTATTTGGATCTCCAGTAATGTTAGATTATGAACAATGAATATTCAATGCACAATATTTACACAAAGAACTCTAATAGTAAGAGAAGACAATTGTTTGAGTTGTAAAAACATTAAAAAAATTTTTCTAACATATATTTTATAAGGTATGGAAATAAACTTTTTATATCCAATAGAAAATCTGACATTTTTTACACACTAAAATATGAATCCTACTTTATAAGCCATACCCTTTCATAAAAAACCAGGCTCAATGGTAGCATATATAAAATGTCCATTTCAAGCTGCAGGCACCCCAAAATATTCAGTAACAGCAAATTGAGAAAAAGAAAAATAATCTCAAGCTTTCAATTTTGCAGAGAGAAAGAAAGAACTGGCAATGTTTATCTTTTTTTGAGACTATAAATGACATGATAATGCTTAAGAGCAAAGAGTTTGTAATCAGACAGACATTTTATAAGCTGGCTGTGTTTTAATCCAGGGTTTAATTCTCAAGTCTCAATCCAGGGTTTAATTTTATCTAAGGGTTAGGTCTTCAAGTCCATCAAGGAGATGAAAATAAGGTACACAAAATTTACCTTTGAAAATCCTTTGAGAATTGGGCCCCCTTGGAAAACAACATATCATCTCTTTGTAAGTCATAATCACCAGCTTTCTTTGTGCTTTGTTCTTTTCATTCACTTCAGGTGAGTCCCTCAGTCATGTCTGACTCTTTGCAACCCTATGGACTGCAGCACGCCAGGCTTCCCTGTCCATCACCAACTCCCAGAGCTTATTCAAATTCATGTCCATCTAGTCAGTGATGCCATCCAACCATCTCATCCTCTGTCATCCCCTTCTTATCCTGCCTTCAGTCTTTCCCAGCATCAGGGTCTTTTCTAAAGAGTCAGTTCTTCGAATCAGGTAGCCAAAGTATTGGAGCTTCAGATTCAGCATCAGTCCTTCCAAAGGATATTCAGGACCGATTTCCTTTAGGATTGACTGTTTTGATCTCCTTGCAATCCAAGGAACTCTCAAGAGTCTTCTCCAACACCACAGTTCAAAAGCATCAATACTTTGGCACTCGGCTTTCTTTATGATCCAACTCTTACAGCCATACATGACTACTGGGGAAACCATAGCTTTGACTAGACGGACCTTTGTTGGCAAACTAATTTGTTGGCATTTTAATATGCTTTTTAATATGCTGTATAGGTTGGTCATAGCTTTTTTTCTAAGGAACAAGCATTTTTTACTTTCATGGCTGCAGTCACCATCTGCAGTGATTTTGGAGCCCAAGAAAATAAAGTTTGTCACTGTTTCCATTGTTTCCCTATCTATTTGCCATGAAGTGATGGAATCCAATGCCACGATCTTCGTTTTTTGAATATTGAGTTTTAAGTCAGCTTTTTCACTCTCCTCTTTCACTTTCATCAAGAGGCACTTTAGTTCCTCTTCACTTTTTGCCATAGGGGTGGTGTCATCTGCATATCTGAGGTTATGATATTTCTCCTGGCAATTGTGATTCCAACTTGTTCTTCATCCAGGCCAGCATTTTGCATAACATGCTCTTCTCATAGGTTAAATTAGCAGGGTGACAATATACAGCCTTGACATACTCCTTTCTCAATTTGGAACCAGTCTGTTGTTCCATGTCCAGTTCTAACTGCTGCTTCTTGACCTGCACACAGATTTCTCAAGAGGCAGGTAAGGATATCTTTAAGAATTTTCCACAGTTTATTGTGATCCACACAGTCAAAGTCTTTGGCATAATCAATAAAACAGAAATAGATGTTTTTCTGGAACTCTCTTGCTTTTTCCATGAGCCAGCGGATGTTGGCAATTTGATCTCTGGTTCCTCTGCCTTTTCTAAATCCAGCCTGAACATCTGGAAGTTCACGGTTCATGTACTGTTGAAGCCTAGCTTGGAGAATTTTGAGCATTACTTTGCTAGCATGTGAGATGAGTCCAATTGTGCAATATTTTCATCAATTTTTGGCACTGCCTTTCTTCGGGATTGGAATGAAAACTGACCTTTTCCAGTCCTGTGGCCACTGCTGAGTTTTCCAAATCTGCTGGCATATTGAGTGCAGCACTTTCACAGCATCATCTTTCAGGACTTGAAATAGCTCAGCTGGAATTGCATCACCTCCACTAGCTTTGTTCATAGTGCTGCTTCCTAAGGCTAGGACCACTTGACTTCACAGTCCAGGATGTCTGGTCTAGGTAAGTGATCACACCATCATGGTTATATAGGTCATTAAGATTTTTTTTGTATAGTTCTGTGTATTCTTGCCACCTCTTCTTAATATCTTCTGCTTCTATTAGGTCCATACTGTTTCTGTCCTTTATTGTGTCCAGTGAAATATTCCCTTGGTACCTCTAAGTTTCTTGAAGAGATCTCTAGTCTTTCCCATTCTATTGTTTTCCTCTATTTCTTTGCATTGAGTATTCCCCTAGTTCTTTCATTAAGTATCCGATAAACTAGCTAGTGTATGTTTAAGGATCACATTGTACAAAATAAGTAAACTCTGCTGCTACTGTTGCTGCTAAGTCGCTTCAGTCATGTCCGACTCTGTGCGACCCCATAGACGGCAGCCCACCAGACTCCCCCATCCCTGGGATCCTGCAGGCAAGAACACTGGAGTGGGTTACCATTTCCTTCTCCAATGCATGAAAGTGAAAAGTGAAAGTGAATTCACTCAGTCTTGTCCGAATCTTCATGACCCCATGGACCGTAGCCTACCAGGCTCCTCCATCCATGGGATTTTCCAGGCAAGAGTACTTGAGTGGGTTGCTATTTCCTTCTCCAAGTAAACTCTAGACTCTTGCTAACGTTAACTGGACTAGCAGGTGGGTTCATCCATATTATTTAAATTGTCATTTTGCTTCCTATCTTCTTCCCTACAAGTATTAGGGAATTCACATAAAATTTTTTAGTATGCATATGTAATGTGATGGCACTGTAAACATTGATATGCTTCAATATTATTAAGACAATGAAACTAACATCTCTTTCTCAGAGATAATGAGGGAAGCAAATGAGATTACAGGCTTCTCTTGCAATGCAGGAGCCTCAGGAGATGCGGGTTCTGACCTCTGGGTTGGGAAGACTCCCTGGGGCAGGGAATGGCTACGCACCTCAGTATGCTTGCCTGGAGAATCCCATGGACAGAGGAGCGTGGTTCACAGGGTCACAAAGAGTCGGACATGACTGAAGTGACTTAGCACACATGCATGCAAATGAGATAATATATGTAAAGCACTTAGGGACGTGCCAATCACATGTAATAAATTACAGTATCTTTTATTCAGCAAATACATGAGCAAAATATTACTTTTCAACTTTGAAGGTAGAGGCAAAGGTCTTCCAACCTCCAAACACAAATAGCCCCCGACAATGCTATTTTCTTAAGGGAACAGTGTGATCCATCTCATGTTTTAGAAAGATGTGCTAATATAGTTGCTGTTGGTGTTTCCAGATCTACACTTTCCCTTCTCCATACTGCTCTGTGCCCTGCTAGGCCAACCATTATGGACTACATCCACTGGGCTCCCTGACTTTCAATATGACCAGTAAAAGTCATGGGCAAGGCACTGCAGGGAAGAGGGTATGAAGTTAGTATCTATTTCCCTCCAGGCTGTGGATCAGCAACGACTATATTTCTCAGCTGCTGCTGTTCAGTGCTTCACCAGGGGATCTTACCTACCCAGGGATTGAACCTGTGTCTCCTGCATTGGTAGGCACATTCTTTACCACTGAGCCACCTGGGAATTTCATGTTGCTCTACCAAAGGCCATAACTCTTGTGATCTGACTTCCTACCACTAGGACTCTCTCTCTTTCTCCTGCTTTTGGGAGATGACTCTTTCCCTGGCCCCTACAGATAACAGCTCCTGTTGTTGCATGGAGGATGGGTTGGAAGGGAAGAAGATGGGAAGTGGGGAGATTACTAGAAAATACTTGCAGACAGGAAATAGTGAGGATCTGATCAAATCAGTGGAAGGTGGGCCAGAGAAAACAAGACAGAAATAACATGCACTTAAAATATATCTAGTATAGGATGGAAAAGAAATTGTAACTCACTGGATGAAAGAGCAGTGGAGAGAGTCAGTCCAGGAGGACTCACAGGGATCTTGCTTTAGCCAACATATGAAAATTGATGCTATTCACAGAGATGGGAAATGATACTTTCTGATTGGCTTTTTTCCCTTAATTTCTATTATCACTCACTGGGAAGTGGATTGCTTGCTTCTTTGAGGTATCTCATATTTTATTCAGCACTTACTAGGACCCCACCTACTCTCCTTTATTGGACTGTGAAAATTATTTGGGTATATGGCTTTATTTTTGAGTAGTCAAAAAGTGTTGTTGTTGTTTAGTCACTAAGTTGTGTCGGATCCTTTTGTGAGTCGACCAGACTCCTTTTCCCATGGGATTTTCCAGGCAAGAATACTGAAGTGGTTGCCATTTCCTTCTCCGGGGGATTTTCCCAGACCAGGCATCAAACTTGTGTCTCTTGCATGGGCAGCCGGATTCTTTACCACTGAGCCACCTGGGAAGACTAGTTAAAAATTAGAGCACTATATTTTAATTAAAAAGAATTTTAAACAGGTCTATTGAGATAAAATTGACATAAACTATGTTTTTTCAAGCATACAAGATGTTAAGCTTTGACATATGTATACTTGTGAACCATCACTACAAGCAAAATAATTAACATATACACAACCACTCAAAGTTTCCTGTTGGCTTTTTGTAATCCCTCCTTCACACACCCCTTCCCACAGTCCTCCTGACTCCAGACACAGGCAACAACTACCTGCTTTCTGTCACTATACAGTAGGATGTAATTTGAAGAAATGTATATAATCTTTATATATTTGTATTTACAACTAAATATATTTATGGATTTGTATAAATAGTCCATGTGTTTTTTCCTGGTTTATTTCACTCAGTCTAAGTATTCTGAGATTTATCCATACTGCGGTATGTATTCCTTCGGTTTGTGTAGTGTTTCATTGTATGAACATACCATGATTGTTCATATTCTCACCTGTTGATGGACACCAGGATTTCATATATAGACTTACCAATTTTTTTTTGAGTGTGCATGTGGCATGTGGGATCTTAGTTCTCTGACCAGGGATTGAACCCGCATCCTCTGCCCTGGAAACACAAGAGCCTTAACCACTGAACCACCGGGGAAGTCCCCTAGATATATCAGTTTAATGTTAAGTGATTATATTTCTACATAAACTCCTAATTCTGCCACAGAAATTAGCAAATGTATATACCTCAAGAATCTAAAAATAAAAATATAAGAATAAATAAAACTAGGCTTCCAAAAAAACTGTTACTATTTTGTGTTTTTATGGCTTCCTGTTTTTAAACAAATTGAATTTGTATACATCCAGCAATGATTCATTCTAAATAAAGACTAAAAAAACAACAACAAAAAAAATGCCATCATCCATTTGCCTTAAGGACACAATAAACTAAATAAAAAGAAATCCTTATTATGGTTTATATTAGTTTTAATCCTATATCTAGCACTATACCACACTGAGTACTATACTCAATAGAAAATTCACTGTTTTCTTTTAATCCAGTGACAAGGAAAGGGTGGACAAAAACATAAGGATATCATCAAAATACAGAGAAAGTAAGAATGAAAAAGGTGTTTAATCAAATTTGTAGGCTTTGTAAATTTTTGTGGGCCTAAAGATTGAGAAATCATTTCAATACTAATATTGAACTTCAGTGTAACTTTGCAGTATCCTGTTCCTCAATGTCTAGACTGCTCTTGATTTTTCTGAAGTTTTATTTAGGTTTCCAACTTCTTTTGCTGTAATAGTTATCTTGAGATTATTCTATACAGAATCATATATCTGGGGAAAGTCATACTTGTTTTAAACAAGCATTTTCTTCTGTATGGTTTTCAGAGTGATTTTCATGTGTTCCTGAAGGGGAATGAAAAACAGTCATCCCTCCAACAGGAAGCCTGGAGAAACATCCAGCTCAGCTCTGTGGTCATGCACAGCTTCCTGTTACATTCCAGGAATTGCTCTTGGGTGTAAACAATCATCTTCCAGGGACAGGCCTTGGGTATCACTCTCAACTGTAGAGCATAATCTGGCTATCGCTGTTAAATTCATTCTATAGAGTAGGACGTCTCCAGTTGCTGAATATGTCAAACCCTTGTCAGGCTCATTCTAGTGATCATTAGTTTTAGGAAAGCAGAATGCTTTATTGATAGGAGTCTATGCATCTTTTCCTCCAAATAAAACACTCTTTGATTGATTGTTTCACCATATTGAGAAGTGTGTTTGAAAGGAGGATATCCACAAGAGTTTTACACTTTCTAGCATCTGCCAACAATAAACGTAATAACAAATGAGGACCTGCCTATAAAAATGCCCACAGCATCATCAGAATATGAGGATATTTGAGAAATTGCTCAAAAATGAAACCAACTTTCTGAATAATATATTACATTAGTCAGGACTTAGGACTGTACTGCATAACGACCTAAAAATCTGTACTCAATGACTAGATAGAAATGCATATGAGACACAGTTAATCCCAAAGTTGATTAAGAGTATCAGGTGAGTTGTCCAATATGAGGGCTACCAGACATGTGTGGCCATGTCAATGTGAATGTAAATTAATTAAAACAGAACAAATACTTCAGTTGCTCAGTCTCACCAACCACACATTTCAAATGCTTAATAACCACATATGGCTAGTGGTTGTAATAGTATACAGCAAACATATAGAGGTTTTCTAGCATCACAGAAAGTTCTATTGGCCAGGGACAGCGTACAAAATATAATACTTAAAGAAGGATGAAAGTAACTCAGATTTTTTGCTCTCAGAAAAAAAAAAAAGGAATGGATGACTTGCACCACACGAAGAATTTTTCTGCTGTTTCTAAACATTTAAAAAATTTGAGTGAGTCAGCTTTTTTTTAAACTAAATTGATTAGAAGTTCTAACTATCATTACATAACAAAACTAGATTTTATGGATTTTAACCATATTTACTTTGGGGCATATCTTTTTAAAAAGATAGTTACTTAGAACATTTTTACAGAAATATAAAAGAAATCACAACAAATTATAATTTTTAAAAGCTAACAAACATAGAAATTCAAAACTAGCATTTTTAGTGACTGTCTAGCACATCTTTACATCCCCTAGATTTTGTTTCTTCATATGACAATATTATGATAACATTTTATAGAGAGAGAATACAGAAACAATAATAGTGTGGTTAACTGTCAGTTAAAATTTGTTTTTTATCATTGAAGTTAGGGTGCATAAAAACATGTGACTTCACACAGACACATATTTTTTCCTTTAGTATTTGAAAGTTTGTGCCCTACAAATAGATATTCTATAAATTCTCCATTGTGTAATTCCCAATAGAAAGGAAAATTATAGATGATAAATTAATAATTCTTTTTTTTTACTTTATATTTTGTATTGGAGCTAGTGGAGGTGATGGAATTCCAGTTGAGCTGTTTCAAATTCTGAAAGATGATGCTGTGAAAGTGCTGCACTCAATATGCCAGCAAGTTTGGAAAACTCAGCAGTGGCCACAGGACTGGAAAAGGTCAGTTTTCATTCCAATTCCAAAGAAAGGCAATGCCAAAGAATGCTCAAACTACCACACAATTGCACTCATCTCACATGCTAGTAAAGTAATGCTCAAAATTCTCCAAGCCAGGCTTCAGCAATATGTGAACCATGAACTTCCTGATGTTCAAGCTGGTTTTCGAAAAGGCAGAGGAACCAGAGATCAAATTGCCAACATCCGCTGGATCATCAAAAAAGCAAGAGAGTTCCAGAAAAAAACATCTATTTCTGTTTTACTGACTATGCCAAAGCCTTTGACTGTGTGGGTCACAATAAACTGTGGAAAACTCTGAGAGACATGGGAATACCAGACCACCTAACCTGCCTCTTGAGAAATCTGTATGCAGGTCAGGAAGCAACAGTTAGAACTGGACATGGAACAACAGACTGGTTCCAAATAGGAAAAGGAGTACGTCAAGGCTGTATATTGTCACCCTGCTTATTGAACTTATATGCAGAGTACATCATGAGAAAGGCTGGACTGGAAGAAACACAAGCTGGAATCAAGATTGCTGGGAGAAATATTAAGAACCTCAGATATGCAGATGACACCACCTTTATGGCAGAAAGTGAAGAGGAACTAAAAGCCTCTTGAAAGTGAAAGAGGACAGTGGAAAAGTTGGCTTAAAGCTCAACATTCAGAAAACGAAGATCATGGCATCTGGTCCCATCACTTCATGGGAAATAGATGGGGAAACAGTGGAAACAGTGTCAGACTTTTATTTTTGGGCTCCAAAATCACTGCAGATGGTGACTGCAACCATGGAATTAAAAGACGCTTACTCCTTGGAAGGAAAGTTATGACAAACCTAGATAGTATATTCAAAAGCAGAGACATTACTTTGCCAACTAAGGTCTGTCTAATCAAGGCTATGGTTTTTCCTGTGGTCATGTATAGATGTGAGAGTTGGACTGTGAAGAAAGCAGAGCACCGAAGAATTGATGCTTTTGAACTGTGGTGTTGGAGAAGACTCTTGAGAGTCCCTTGGACTGCAAGGAGATCCAACCAGTCCATTCTGAAGGAGATCAGCCCTGGGATTTCTTTGGAAGGAATGATGCTAAAGCTGAAACTCCAGTCCTTTGGCCACCTCACGCGTAGAGTTGACTCATTGGAAAAGACTCTGATGCTGGGAGGGATTGGGGGCAGAGGTGGAGGGGACGACAGAGGATGAGGTGGCTGGATGGCATCACTGACTCGGTGGACTTGAATCTGAGTGAACTCCAGGAGATGGTGATGGAGTTCCCTAGGCCTGGCATGCTGCGATTCATGGGGTCGCAAAGAGTCGGACACGACTGAGCGACTGAACTGAACTGAACTGATAGCCAATTAATAATATTGTGATAATTTCAGGTGAACAGCAAAAGGATTCAGCCATACATATAAGTGTATCCATTCTACCCACACTCCCCTCCCATCCAGGCTGCCACATAACACTGAACAGAGTTCCCTGTGCTATACAGTAGGACCTGGTTTGTTATCCATTATAAATATAGCAGTGTGTACATGTCCAAACTCCTTAAGCATCCCGTTCCCCCCATCCTATCTGCAGAAACCATGAGTTCATTCTTTTAAATCTGTGAGTCTCTTTCTATTTTGTAAGTTCATTTGTATCACTTCTTTTTAGATTCCACATATAAGGGATGTCATATACTGTTTCTCCTTCTGTCTGACTTGCTTCGCTCAGTATGACAATCTCTAGCTCCCTTGATGTTACTGCAAATGGCATTGTTTCATTCCTTTCAATCCCAGCTGCATATATGCACCACATCTTTATCCATTCCTCTGTCAATGGACACTTAGGTTGCTGCTTCCATGTCTTGGCTATTGTAAACAGTGCTGCAATGAATATTGAGGTGCATATATCCTTTCAGAGCATGTTTTTCTCTGGATATATGCCCAGAAGTGGGATTGCAGAGTCTGCATTTTAAGGAACCTCCATATTGTTCTCCATAGTGGCTGTACTAATTTACATTCCCACTAACAGTGTAGGAGGGTTCCCTTCTCTCCACACCCTCGTATTATTTGTGGATGTTTTGATGAAAGTCACTCTGGTTGGTGTGAAGTGATATCTCATAGTAGTTTTGATTTGCCTTTCTCTAATAATTAGCAACGTTGCACATCTTTTCATGTGCCTCTTGGCATGTGCCTCTTGGCCCATATTTCTCTTTGGAGAAATATCTATTTGGTCTTCTGACCATTTGTTGATTAGGTTGTTTGTTTTGATGCTGTTAAGCATCATGAGCTGTTTGTAAATTTTGGAGACAAATCCCTTGTGGGTCACATGATTTTCAAATAGTTTCTCCCAACCAGTGGATTGTCTTTTTGTTTTGTTTATTGTTCCCTTTGCTGTGCAAAGCCTTTTGAGTTAAAGTTAGTTCCATTTGTTTATTTTTGTGATTTCCATTATTTTGGGAGATGGGTCTAAACAGATACTACTGCGATTTATGTCTGAGAGTGTTCTGCCTATGTTTTCCTCTAGAAGTTTTATAGTGTTTGGTCTCACGTTTAGGTCTTTAACTCATTTTGGGCTTATTTTTGTGTATGGTGTTAAAGAATTACCTAATTTCATTTTCTTACATGTAGCTGTCCAGTTTTCCCAGCACCAGCACTTTGTTGAAGAGACTGTCTTTCCAACGTTGGATAATTTTATACGCAACATTATCAAGTATCCCTGATAAAGGAGAATTTCCATTTTTATTAGATAGTAAGAACCAATTCTTGCTTATAATTTTACATGCCTGAAAAATAGATGCATTTCCCACACATTAGATTTAGCTCCATACACATCAATTCTTAATTTTCCTCAGCTCTCACATAGGTCCAGAGAAAAGGCTCATATTATTTTACAATATCTGGTCCTAAATCTTCATTTCTCAGCACTAGTTAAGGCATCTGGGAAACATGCAGGAATAGTCTTAGAAACAATTCTTAAAGGTAACAAGCAACAACTGAACTACATTTAGACATGACTATGAACCACGAAGAAAGTATGTTCCCTACATTCAAAATAATGTATCCAACATAACCTCCCTTCAGTTGAATCCCCAAAATGCCCCTGGCCATTCTACCACCATTCATCACCAAAGGCAAGCAGGACAGGGAGTACATATGAATATAAAGTGATAGCAGTTTAATTAAGTACAATTAAAATATCTTTTTTCCAATTTCACAAAAAATATATATAATCATGTGGCACAATGCTAGAATCCCTTCCAGGACTTAGGAAGGGATCTATGCAAGTAAGAAACCATGAAGCTAAACTTGACTAGTTTCATGGTAAATCCCACTGCAACAAAGGATACATTCTTTACCGACAGACTGAGAAATGAAAGTTGAAATATAAGGCTTCTGGTTAAATATAAGATAGACTTCCTGACATGGTTGCTCAGCGTCGACATTATGACTTAATAAATATGGACACATGAATTCAATATTCAAGAAGCTGTTTATTTTTTTTTAGCTACTTTGCCTCTGTTTAAAATATAATGCCATGAGATAAGTGGTAGCTTCTAAAATCTTCAAGATCTAATATCCATATTTCTGAAACATAAGGTAACTGAGAGAGGGTGAAAGTGATATATGTCTACGTTCAATAATTCTTTATAATGTCAGAGAAATGTAGCCATTACTGAGCAAAGTATATTTTAAAGAAGTAATTTTAAAAGAAACAGAAGGTAACACTAGCCATCCGTTATACTTAGCCTCGATTATTATTGATGCTTTACTGAATTCTTGTTTTATCCTTGCTAAAGACAGGACAGTTTTTTCTATTCTCTCTCTGTTATCAGGTTACATAGAGAACTCTGGCTACAAAAGCAGTAGTTTTGTTTTTTTTCTTCCCTTCTCAAAAGCGATAGCCAATGTTTTCCCATTTCCTTTTTCTTTCCCAGTCCTGCATAATACAAACAAAAACAGTTCCTCATGGAGAACGGTTAGTTGATACCAAAAACAGAAGCTCATCTGCAGGCCCCTCTCTCCAGCCTGCCTCCACTGGCCAGAAGATAAAGATCATGAATCTCAACAATTGTTCTCCTCCAACCAAATTTTCCCTTGTGGAAGTGCTGTTCTATATTTACATTATATAGAATATTCTCACTGTAAAGGTCTTCATTTTTTCACCTTAAAAATCACCAAATTAATAATTTAGCCCTATCCATTTGTTTCTACGGCAACCATCACACTGTGAAACAGACATATCTGTTCCCTGATAAACTCACCTTGTGAACCAACATACAGTTTAAATTTTTAAATTGATGTTAGAATAGAACATCAAACAGATGCGTTTGATCAGAGCTCATCAAGTTTCCTGAAAAGTAACTTGAAGTGGTTTCTCCATAATTGGAAAAGATTACAAGCTAAGACTTAACTTTTACAAAGTGTGATTTGGAAAGAAGATTTTAAAGTCAACACATATTTCCTTACTAACCAAAAGCATCACACATAAGAGTCTACACAAAAGTAACTAGACTCTTCTATAGAAGACTGAAGTCTAGTTTAAAAAAAAAAAAAAAAGGTCCTTTAACAATAGCATTCAACTCATGACTACGAAAGTAAGAAAAATTCACACAAAATATATGATTGTTATAGGACTGTTCACAGATCTAGAACAATGATCCAAGGGAAACAGTATGAGTTACAGTTTTGGGGGTGGATGGTATTAATGGCATGAGGGACTTAACCGGTGGCACCAATGCAAGAGTTTCTGGTTTGATCCCTGTGTCAGGAAGATCCCCTGGAGGAGGGCAAGACAAGCCATTTCAGTATTCTTGTCTGGAGAATTCCATGGACAGGGGAGCCTGGTGAGCTCCAGTCCATAGGGTCACAAAGAGTCAGACATGGCTGAAGTGACTTAAGATGCACACACGCACAGTATGACACGAACAAAAGCAGAGACAGAAAAGCATGAGACATTTGGAAAGATAAGGGTGACTCTATTTCTAGCCTAATGTTAGCAAGGGGATATATCAGAAGAAAAACTTAAATGATGAGGACCAGACTTTAGATAGATTTAAGGCTTGAATACAAGTTAAGCATTTTATTCTACAGATAATGCAAATCCACTGGGGGAAAAAAATCCTTAAAGATTAATGAAACAAATAAGTACTATGTTTTAGGAGAAGTAATCTGGTAGTTCTACCAACAGCGTATCAAATATAGAGGAAAGATCAGAAGCAAAAAAATTTGTTCTATTATTAGAATCCCATATGTTGAGGCATTCTTTAGTTCTGGGAACATTTTATTTGGTCATAAGAAAATATTTTTACTTACTAAATCATATGAAGTGGCATTTTATTTAAAATATCTTATGTCTATGTATATTGATGAGATTCATCTATGGTTTTCTCTATGTGCTGTGCTATGCTTAGTTCCTCAACTGTGTCCAACTTTTTGAGACTCCATGAACTATAGCCCACCAAGCCCTCTGTCCATAGCAATTCTCCAGCAAGAATACTGGAGTGAGTTGCCATGCCCTCCTCCAGGGGATCTTCTCAACTCAGGGATTGAACCCAGGTCTCTAGCATTGCAGGAGGACTCTTTACCATCTGGCCACCAGGGAAGCCTGGTTTTCTCTATAGTGGAATCTTAATATTTTATTAATGATATAATTTATTGAGTGTTTGCTATATTGACTATGCCAATTGTCTTCTATCCACTGTATGTCATTTCATACTCATAGCAACCCCTTCTCATTTATACAAGATGAAATATAAGCCTATAGGTGACCACTGGTCCAAAGCTACACAAGTAACAAGAGGCAGAGCAACAATTTGAACTCAGGCTGGCACATTCAGAAGCTGGTACTCTGACCACTACACTAGGCTGTCTTACAGGATAAGATTTATTGTACAATAAATCAAGAAATTCATGATATTTTTGTTTATTCTAAAACTAATTCCATATAACAAAAAATATCCATTTCTTTAAATGGCATAAAAATCTCCTAGAGGATCTACTTTGTCTAGCTGTGGCTACACAGTATTGGGATATGAACCTTCTTCATATTAATTGATTCAAATGTAACAAAATACTTACTACGTTCTAGACAGCAAATGCTAGAGATAAGTGATACGGCCATATCCCTTCTCTTAAGAACTCACATTTTGGTGGAGAAAATATACTTGTAAATAAGTACATTATTTATAAGAACCTCAACAAATCCACAGGAGGATAAACTCTAAGACCCACACTTACTATACACAATCACAACTGAATTATAAAAAGACAGAGACTTCCAAAAGAGATGTGTTCACAATTCACATTCTACCAAATCTTTAAGTAAGAATTAATGATCATCCTTCACAAACTTATCTCTATTCTTGCTTCTCAGGATAACTTTTCAAATAAACAATCTGTATACTGTAAATCAAGTTCTGCTCTCAGAGGATCTCAAGCTAAGAATTGCCACTAGGAATTTCCATAGCAGCATTATCTGTAAGGGCAAAAAAAGTGTTTTATATGTGTGTGTGTGTGTGTGTGTGTGTGTGTGTGTGTATAAATCAGAAAAGTCAATTGACACATGAATGGAATAATAAATTGTGGTACATTCAGAATGGAATTGAATACTAGAGTCAAAATGATATGTCACAAAAGAATACACAGTATAATTCCATTTATATAGAGCTCAAAAGCAGACAGAACTCAACAATATTCTGTTTTTGGATAAAAAATATATTCATATCTGGTAAGGCTATAAATGAAGTCAAAGAA
This sequence comes from Ovis aries, assembly GCF_016772045.2. Taxonomy (NCBI): domain Eukaryota; kingdom Metazoa; phylum Chordata; class Mammalia; order Artiodactyla; family Bovidae; genus Ovis; species Ovis aries. The sequence continues at coordinate 66,234,738 of NC_056063.1, forward strand.
ATGATAAATACATCATTCAGTGGCTACTCCTGGTGATGAAGAAAGAGAGCTTCAAAAATATTGGTAGTGTGTTCCTTAAACTGGGTTGTGGGTACACTGGTGTTAGTTTTATTATTTTGTTATGCCATACATTTATCTTTACATCACATATATATCATACATGTAGTTTTACATGAATGAATGATAAATTTATTGGACATTTCAACAAATGTAGTTAATTTTTAACTTAAAAACATTAGTTTTTAACAGGAAAAGTGGGGTTTTAAAATGTAAGCTTTATTAAATGATAGACTTATTTAACTTAAAAAAAACAACAAAGTTGCTCTTTAACCAACAGCATTTTCAAAGTCTACTAGGCCAAATCTTAGGAGAAAATGCGCTTCCTCCATAGGCAGTATCAATGAGGAAACACCTGCCAAAAATGAATTTCACTAGGAAATAAATGTTGTAATTTACCATCTCCATGGCTGCCAACCTTCAGTGACTGAAGCTCTAAACCAAGAGGCAGCCGACTTAAGGTGCTTTTTTTCTTCCCCTTCACGTTCCAGTTTGCTTACTGGATACAAGCCAGGATCATTAGATGACTCAATTTTTCACTCTATAAGATGAAGACAGTACTTGCTATCTCCCAAACAGAGGTTATGAGGATTAATCTGTCCATAAAGCATTTGAAGGTCCTTGCAATAAAGATTAAAACCGTATATAAAATTGTTGTATTTTATAGGTGTGAGTTTGCAAGACCAGTTACCTTGAAAGAATTTATTTTCGAAGAATTAGTTATAGTTTAAGATTCTATGACACCAAATATGTGGTTTGATCTTATAGATTCATGGTCTTGAATAACTAGGCTTCTCATTGATGTGGTTATTTAAGAAAGACAACGGTAATTTCCCACTATTTTTGTATGTGTTTACTCTTTCTGAAATGTGGTTGGAACTATAAATATCAAAGCTGGTTACTATTAATACTTAATCCTAAACACCATCCTACAAGTGGCACTGGGTGAGTAGTGCTGCTGGTTTACAATCTAGAAATCTAAATGTAAAATTAAAGGTAGGCATAAAATTTATATCAAAACATGCATGTGACCTAGCCAAGGATTTTTTTTCTTCATTAAAAATCATGTCATTAATATTACAGCTTACTGTTAAATACTGCTTACATATTATACTGGCATGAGGAAGTAAATACCTTTTAACAATTCATATCTGTCTCTAAATCTGTTAACACTATCAATCTATCATATGTAAAGGTATTTTTATTTTCAAAATTTAAGACACTGAAAAATAACTCTGGGTCTCAAGTTACTGCAGCCTCAGGGTCAGGAGGCATTAGCCTAGCTTTTAGAGAGACTGAAGTCTTTTCCATTCAGTTTGTGATTTAACAGTGTCTCAGGATGCATTTAACAAGCTCACTTTTCTTTCAGTACAACTTCCCCTGTTCACTTTTTTCATTCACTTATTCATCATCCAACAGATTTCTACTAAATGCCTATCTACTACACGAAAGCTTTGCCAAGTGATGAGATGCCAATGAAACAGCACTCCTGCCCTCAAAAAAATCCTAGGCAAAACAGAAGAAATACTTGGTTACAATTCAAAATTCAGTATTTTTTTTTCTTTGATGAACAGTTCAGAAGAAAGCACTGTGATCGGTAATAGGGTCAAAGATAAGTAAGACAGTGATGCTTTCTAAGACTGAATAAGGATGCCAGGGGAAATCACTTCAAAGGGAAAGATAAATGTTGTAAAATATGCACACAAATCCATGGGAGCAGAGAGGAGAGGTATACAAATAAAACTGAAGGAATTGAAGATGGCTTTCCAGGTAAGACTCCTAAGTTCAGACCTAAAAACAAAGAATTACCTAGCCAAAACAGATGTACAAGCACGCATGCCAAGCAGAGGGTATAAATGGATAAAATGGCATGTGTGAGTGATCATGTCAAACCCCTAGTTCAAATCTCTCCACGGCTTTCATAGGCTTGGACTTGAACTCGGTGCCCAGGACAGTCCTGAACATCCTTTGCTCACCATCTCCAGGACAGCCCTCTCCTGCAGTCACACTGACCTTTCACAGCCCCACTCTCTTCCTTTGCCTATACCATGCCCTCTGCTTGGCATCTGTGTTTGTACCTTCTTTCTTGCTAGATAATTCTTCATCTTTAGGTCTGAATTTAGGAGTCTTTTCGGGAAACCCATCTCCAATTCCTTCAGTTTTATTTAGATACCTCTCCTCTCTGCTCCCATGGATTTGTGTGTGTATTTTATAACATTTATCTTTCCCTTTTAAGAGATTTCCCTTGGTACCCTTATTCAGTCCTTGAAAGCATCACTATCTTACTTATCTTTGACCCTATTACCTATCACAGTGCTTTCTTTCATAGTATCTACTCAATAAATTCTGTTGACTTAGTGCTCTACAAAAATGAATGAATAATTCTTGCCTGGGAAATCCCACGGACAGAGGAGCCTGGCGGGCTACAGTCCAAGAGGTTGCAAAGAGTCAGACATGACTTAGTGGTTAAACAACAACAACTATGTGTTAATTTGAAAGACAACTTGTATTGCCTAGGTTTTCTCAGTGCTCTGACTGCAAATATTTGTACTAGATGAAAACCTTTCTTTCTAAAACACTATCAATTAAATATTTTCTTTAAAAAATTTAAAAATGAATAATTACACCTGTATATAAACATACATCTGATAGAACACACAGGAAGTATAAGAGCACATAGAAACAACACAATTTTGGAAATGGGCATAAAGGTCAAAAGCAAAGATATTTCCTATGTTAACTTTGGAAGGGTGGCTGGAAATAAGCCAAGCATGGTGATGGAAAAAGGAGTGCTTTGATACAAACTAGTGTCTTCATGCTGAGGGAACATCACACAGCGTGTCGCAGAAATGAAAGCCAGTGTGTCCCAGTCTCCCAGGGGAACTGACCTTTCACTGTTGCTTTACAAAACAAGACAGAACTAACCGCTTTGCCACAGCCAAGAGTGGAGGACGGTAATTACGTGTTCCCTGGGTTCTACTTTCTCTTAGGTTGTAACTGTCTGCCTGACCAGGTTAGACATTCTCCACACCCCCCTTTCTCTCCTCCTTTCCCTGCCTCTTCTCTGTGGCTTTCTCCTTTCATTCCCACCTTCTTTTTCTTATATTCCTCCTTTCTGTTAAAACAATGGCTGATTACAAGCTCCCCCTGACAATTCAGAATACTTTGGGACCTTAAAGATCATCCTGACCAGCTCCATTTTACAGATGGGAACACGGAATCAAAAAAAAAAAAAAAAAAGACTCTTACAGCCTCTGATAGCAGTCATTCTTAGTGTCACGGCAAAGAAGCAGGACTCAAGTCTCCCAACTCCTAATGAAATAGCTTCAGACTCTGTACAATCATGCTGCTACAACCCTACTGAATTTTAACAATTTATTTAAGTTCAGAAAAACAGTTTAGAAACACTGGTTTCTCCCAGCAGTTTCTCTCCACCTGGGCTGTGATATTGACTTCCTGGAGATTGCAATTGTGTGAAGGTGGGAAACAGAATTATTTTGACAATATAAATGTAGAGCATGAAAGTTTTCTTCTTGTTACAATATGTATTTTTCCATCAAAGCATCATGTATGCAGCAGAGTGGGAAATTACTGTATTAATGGCTGGCATAGGCATGTGTCTTAGGAATTCTGCACTGATGGCCAGACCAGTTCATATGAAATGAGGAGCGAAAAGCAGTAGCAGGTGGAGCCTGCAAGACACTTGAGAAACTGCACCATTCCCAGCGTCTCAGCTCTTCAGGAAAGTCCTTAAACTCCTGAAAAGACTTGCTGTGGAGTGATCCTTGGTAGGAATTGATGAGGAGCAGGACTGTTTGCTTTAGAAGGGCTTCCTAAGTGGTGCTAGTAGTAAAAACAAAACAAAACAAAAACCTGCCTGTCAGTGCAGGAGACATAAGAGATACAAGTTCGATCCCTGGGTCAGGATCAAAGATCCTACAAGTGGCACTGAATGAGTAGCATTGCTTATTTACAATCTAGAAACCCTTAATCTAGGAAGATCCCCAAGAGGAGGGCATAGCAACCCACTCCAGTATTCTTGCCTGGAGAATTCCCATATACAGAGGAGCCTGGCAGGCTACATTCCATGGGGTCGCACAGAGACAGATACAACTGAAGCAGCTTAGCATGCAGGACACACTCACTGCGGCAGCCACTGCTAGTACCTGTCCAATAACTCCTACCCTGGTTTTTCTTAATTAATTAATAGAGCTTCTTTTTTTTTTTTTCTTTTTCAGATGAATGTGTCCAGGTACACAATTCTCACCACTGAAATGCAGCTGGATAACAGCTGTGTCTCCTTATGAAGGTGACTCTCTGACTCCTCATTTTCCTTTTTTCTGCCCGAAGTGTGTTCAGAGGAATGATGGTAAAACAGCCATCTTGCACCCAGGAGGGTAAAAGTCCGGCCCTACACTGAGCACGGAGGAACAGCAAGAAGGAAAGAGCCCAGGGCAACGAGGACATTGTAAAGCCAGACAGAGAAAAATAACCACCTATTTGTTTGAGCCATTGTTGTTACATTCCTGTTACACTGCTGCTAAAAGCAAATCCTAACTTATACTTATGCAAACATAGGAAAAGGCGGCTCCCCAGATGGTGCAGTGGAAAAGAATCTGCCTGCCAATGTAGGAGGCTCAAGAGTAGCAGGTTGGATCCCTGAGTTGGGAAGATGCCTTGGAGTAGGAAATGGCAACCCACTCTAGTATTCTTACCTGGAAAATCCCATGGACAGAGGAGCCTGGCAGGCTATAGTCCATGGGGTCACAAAGAGTCAGATGTGACCGAGCATGCACACACACACACGCACACACACACACATGCACACACACACATGCACACACACACAGAGAAACGGGAAACAGGATCATGAGGAAGTATGCCGGAGGGGAGTGTGTGGAAACCATGGGGAAGGGTTTGAATTCTCACAGACCATGAACCTGGGGAGTCTGAACAAATTATACCCCAAACCTAAGAAAAATGGAGGTTCCACTGTACATTTTTGCAGCATGATTTAGCAAGAATTTCAGTTTAAACCTAATCTATCTTTATCCTAAGACTTGGGCATATCTGGGCAAACCTAAAGGTCCTAACAGGTAGGAAGAACAGGAGTCTATTTCAATGAGAATCCAAGTATCTTTCTGGAGAAGAATTCATTCTTAGGGGAGAAAAGGTAGGTGTGTGTGAGACTGTTTCAAGGCTTAAAATCTGTCAGCAGAAAGAAAGGTTCTGCACAGTAGTTTTTACATCAGATTGCTCTCTGGCCAAATGCCCAAAGACTTCTGCCTGTGTCCTAGGACAAAGAGGCTGCAAAGGAAAGAGTGACACAAAAATTAGCTTTCTCTAAATACCTTCCTATGACAGGAGTAATGGTGCCGAATTTAATCATTGCAGTGGTGGCAAAAAAAAAAAAAAAAAAACTGGTATTAAGAGTTCTAAATGTATCTTAACAGGTAACATGATCACAGACACTGTCTCCAAGGATGTCCCCTCCCAAGACTCCCCTCATCAGGTTATTCATTCACTATTCTAGGTTCTGCTGTGAAGGAATGCTGCAGATGGAATTACGGTTACTAATCAGCTGACTTTAAGACAGAGTGAGCCCAAAGATAATCACTTCTGAGATTTTAAAAGCCAAAGGGGGCGGGGGGGGGGGGAAATGGAAAAGAAGAACCAGGAGAGATGAAACAGAAAGGTCAGAGAGAATCAAAGTATGAGAAGGACCTGACCTGGCTTTTGCAGTGAAGGGGGCTGTGAGACAGGGCATGCATATGGTCTCTAGAAGCTAAGAATGGCCCCCATTGCTAGTCAACAAGGAAAAGAATGTCAGTCCTCTGGCCACGTAGAACTGAATATTCTCAACAACTGTAATCAGTTTGGAAGCAAATTCTTTCCCAGAGTCTCCAGTAAGGAATGCAGCTTTCCAGTGTCTTGATTTTAGTCTAGTGAATTCCACACTGGACTTCTGACCTTTCAAACTGTGAGATAATAAATTTTGTTTTAAGCTGCAAAGTTGGTGGTAACTTGTTATGGCAACAACACAATGTTAATACACTATTCTACTGTATTACAATTAATTCTTTATACTTGTCTCCTCTAGTTAATTCCCGTCACTTAAGGAAAGGATATCTTTGTCATTTTCTTAGTTTCTTATTTGTCTATTTCTTCTACGCCTCCTAAAGTTTCTCATCTATGTTTTTCTCAATTTTGGTATAGAAATTCTAGTACCTTTCCTTGAAAACACTTGCAATTTCTTTTCAAATACCTTTGCAAGATGTATGGTTCAAATACATTTATAAAAATGGTGACGTTTAATTATTGCTGAGGTCCTTTTGCTATAGGGACATGGATTAGTCTGTTCAGTATGACATAACAGAATACCACAGACTGATGGTTTGAATAGACATTTGTTCTTACACAATTCTAAAGGTGAGAAGTCCAAGATTAAGGTACATCAAGCTTAGTTTCTGGTGAGACCCTTCTTACTGGCTTACAGATAACTGTCTTCTCACTGTGTCTTCACATGGCCTTTTCTATGTCCATCAGCTCAAAGGAAAGAGAGATCTTTGGTGTCTCTTCCTCTGCTTGTAAAGATACCAGCTGTGCCAGATTAGGAGTCTACTTTTATGATCTAATTTAACCTTAATCTCCCCTGTATCTAAGTGCAATTATATTTGGGGTTAAGGCTGCAACATATAAATTTTGAGGTGACACCCTTCATAACAGGGCAATAAAGTCTAGTCTTATTTTCATCTCAAATAATAAGAGTTATGCTTCAAGACATAAGAGACGTGGGTTCGATCCCTGAGTCAGGAAGATTCCCCTGGAGAAGGAAATGGCAACCCACTCCAGTATTCTTGCCTGGAGAATCTAATAGACTGAGGAGCCTGGCAGGCTACAGTCTGTAGGGTCGCAAAGAGTCAGGCATGACTAAAGCGACTTAGCATGCAGGCATGCTTCAAATAGGCATGTGTATATTGGACTCATTTGCAGTTCTGATACTATTTACTAACAGGTTCCTTGGGGAGAACTGTAGAGACAGTCTGACATCTCTTTCAATTTTTAGTGATCAATTCTATTGATGCCATTTTTATCTTTTGTTATTTTATTGCTTTCACATTTGTATTTATGTTCCAGTGGACGATCTACTGAAAAACTCATTGTTCTGAAAAAATAAGCAAAAAGTGACATTTAAAAATTATATTTAAAATGACAGTCCTTTCATAATTTACAATAAAATAAATTTTGTTAGTAAATAAAATGAACATATTCACTATGGGAACCAAAATTAGAATAAAAATTAGGTCTGGTCTCCAAACTAATTTGCTGTTTTTACTATAGTTTGTTCTCTTTTTCTTACTGGCATAGTCACACTCTAGGGGAGTGGAAAGGAATTTCTACTTTACTCTTCAGTCCACACTTTCTGGAACCTGTTTGTAGGATGAACCATAAAAAATCTTTAAGCAAATAATTCTGGCTTTGGATTTGTTCTTATTAAGATAATGTTCAACTAAAAATCACAGGAATAGTGTTGTATTAGAATCCCAGACAATAATACAATGATCCTTTAAATTAGAGTTCAGCATTTTCAGTTTTTTTCCTGTAAAAGGTCAGATAGTAAATATTTCGGACTTTGCAGGTCACAAATCACTCACAGTTATGCAACGCTGACACAAAAGCACAAGAACAACTGTACACAATTGCTGCGGTTGTGGCTGTGTTTCAATAAAGCTTTATTTATAAAAATAAACCCAAGTGGTGACTAGATTTAGCTTATGCCTTTAGTTTATGAGGCCCTGATTTAAATCAAAGTGTGTTTCTGGTACCAGCAGCACCAGCAGCATCTGGGAACTTGTTTGAACCACAATCTTAGATCTCACCCTAGAACACTGAATCAGAAACTCTGGGTGTAGACAATCTGTGTTTTAACAAGGGACAGGGGAGCCTGGTGGGCTGCCATCTATGGGGTCGCACAGAGTCAAACACGACTGAAGTGACTTAGCAGCAGCAGCAGCAGCATGTATGTTAATACAGATTTTCACCAACATATCACAGCTTTGCTCATGTAACATTGTAAACTATTAAAAACAGTGATGATTTCCAAATTTATAAGAACCATATAGTGTTTTTCTAGTATTATGATACAAATTGAGCTAGGAAGTTGCATTCACAGATAATGAACTGTTATATACAAAGAGTTTAGCTTATTCTTCTTTCTGTCCTCTAAGCAGCAAATAGTAGGCGCTCTGGAAAGATTTTTTGAATAAACAAAGTAAAAAATAAGAAAAGATGAAAAATAACGTACTGACTGACTTTCCTCACAAGTATAGATTGACGAAATTGATTAACTGTGCTAACTGCAATTCCTTTGCTTTCTAAACACTGAATGAATGAATGAGTGATCCAAACAGGAAGTAAACGATCTGACTTTTCTGTGAATATTAAGTTAATGCCTAAATAACTTATAAGTAGCAGAAATAGAAATATGCAAACTTTCACGCACTGATGGAAACTTTTGGTCAAAGGTTCACATTCTTCCAATTCAGTCTGAAATTTCTCATTATTCTCTATCTCCAAACAGTGAAAACAAAGTATTCAGAAGTTAGAAAAATTTACAAAATGTAAGTGTGATCTGGGGATAAAGTTACAGAGAAACAATGTAAATCATTCCTAAAACAACTGCTTCTTTCTGCCTTTGTCATATCCATCCTCACTTGCCACCCCTAAACTGCATCCTCCCCAAGTCAAACCTCAGCACTGAAGAGTGCCCTATGGAAACAGGCCAGATTTAGTCCAGACATGGTAAGCCTACATCCTCCCTTAGAGGCGCATTTCTGTTTGTTTAGGTCAATCTATCAAACATTGACATGTGTGTGTGTTTGTGTATGTGTAACGGGTTCACACACACACACACACACACACACACACACATATATCTCAATGTTTTACATGCAGTAACTATACTATATTAGATGCTGTAATAAAATAATATCTATTTATCTTTGGGACTTTCAGCACCTATCTAGTGTTTACAATATTACTCAGCAGTGACTTCAGTGAGATGGTAGAGTAGGTTATATTAGCCTTCATCCTCTCTATCAAAAAAAGAAAAAGAAAAAAACTTAAATAGCTATCCACAAACAAAAATAACTGTGGGAAGGAGCAGCTAAGGACCTACTACAACACAGTAGGGGCAAAAAGAATGGAGAATAACTACACAGAAAGGATCAGATCTCAGAGGAGATTGATCCAAACAGTCAAAGAAATCTTGAAAAAAACAAAACCGTAGGCATCATAATTGTGGATTTCAAACTATACTACAATGCCATAGTAATCCAAATAGTATGGTAATGGCATAAAAATAGACACACAGACCAATGGAGCAGAACAGAGAGCCCAGAACTATTATTAAATTTACACATTATATGGTCAACTAATTTTGAAAAAGGTGCAAGAACACACATTGAGGAAAGGACAGTCTCTTCAATAAATGAAACTGGGAAAACTGGGTATTCACCAGCAAAAAAATAAAGCTGGACCCCTATCTCACACCATTTAAAAAATTAATGTGATATAAAGAACCTGCCTACAAGTGCAGGGGATACTGGTTTTAATCTGGTCTGGGAAGATTCCACATGCTTCTGGGCAACTAAGCCTGTGTGGAACAACTCCTAAGCCTGTGTTCCATAATAAGAGAAGCCATGGCGATGGGAAGCCCACACCCAGCAACTAGAGAGCAGATCCTGTTCTTTGCAACTAGAGAAAGCCTTTGCACAGTAATGAAGACCCAGGGCAGCCAAAAGTAAGTAAAATTTTTTAAAGGGGGAACAATTAACGTGATATAGGTTAAAGAATTATGTAAGACCTGAAACCATAAAACTCTTATAAGGTGACACCTCACTGTGGTTTTGATTTTTACTTCCCTTTTGAGGAACTCATACAACTCAGTAGCAAAACAAAATAATAATCTGATTGAAAATAGGCAGAGGACCTGAATAGATATTTTTCAAAAAACATAAGTAAATGGCTAACAGGTACACAGAAAGATGCTCAAAATCATTACTCATCAGGGAAGTAAAAATCAAAACCACAGTGAGATATCACCTCATACTTGTTAGGATGGTTGTTATCAAAAAGTCAAGGAAACAAATATTGATAAGGATGTGCAGAAAAAGGGAACCCTTGTGCACTGCTGGTGAAAATGTAAACTGGTATGGTCACTATGCAGACAGCATGGAGAGTCTTCAAAAAATTAAACAAGAGCTACCAAAGGATACAGCAATCCCACTTCTGGAGATATATATATATATATATATATATAGATAGATAGATAGATAGATATAGATATAGATATATAGATATAGATATATAGATATATACATGAAGGAAATAAAATCAGTATATCAAAAAAAAAATACCTTCACTATGATCAATGCAGCATTATTCACAATAACCATGACATGGAAACAATCTAAGCTTATTGGCAGATGAATGGATAAAGAAAATATGATACATATATCACACCGAAGTGAAGTGAAGTGAAAGTCAGTCGTGTCCGATTCTTTGCAACCCTCTGGACTACACAGTCCATGGAATTCTCCAGGCCAGAATACTGGAGTGAGTAGCCTTTCCCTTCTCCAAGGGATCTTCCCAACCCATGGATCGAACTCAGACCTCCCACATTGCAGGCGGATTCTTTACCAGGTGAGCTACACGGGAAGCCCAAGAAGACTGGAGTGAGTAGCCTATCCCTTCTCCAGGGGATCTTCCCAACATAGGAATCGAACCAGATTGTCCTGCATTGCAGGTGGATTCTTTACCAACTGAGCTATGAGGGAAGCCTATATATCACATTATATTTCATCATATACATAATGAAACATAACTCAGCCATAAAAAAGAAAGAAATCCTGCCCTTTGTGCCTGGAAGGCATTAGGCTAATTGAGATAAGCCATACGGAAAAGCAGTATTGCTTTTATTTGGAATCTAAAAAAAAACTGTCAAACTCATAGAAACAGAGAGTAGAATGGTGGTTGTCAACAAGTGGTAGGAAGAGAAAATGGGTAAAGGTTGATCAAAGAGCACAAACACTCAATTATAAGATGACAAGATCTGACGATCTAATGCACTGAAGAAAATTGAAAATGATTGTCAATTATTCAAATATTTATAAATACTGACTCTAGTTGTTTAGAACAAAGCAGACAGCAATCTACACACCTGAGTTATTTACTGAAGTATCTGACTCTGGATTATACAGAAGCAACTTCAAATTTTAGCTATACAAGGCAGATTTGGTCTCAAGATATATTCAAGGAACTTATATCTAAGTAACTTCAACCATTTCTAATTTGTGTATGATAATCTAATCAAACGCAATGAGCAATTTTGCACAAAGTTCACTATGTGTATGTACAGTGTTAAGGGTCTTTTCATTATATAATTCTATAAACAAAAAGGTTTTGGTTACTACAAATGTGTGCTAATTGCTTTTGTTAACAGATTTCAGATTGATGACAACTGGAAATAAATAATACAAAGTTATGAATCCATTATTTTGCTTACCAAATATACAGTCAGATGGCTGCCCTTTAAAACATGATTTGGGGGAAGTAGGCTAACTTAAAATTTAAAGGACTCATCCACTCATCCACTGTGGATATAGTTTCAAGAATCTCATTGCTAACAATACTTTATATGTCTGCTGAAAATTAAATGGAAATATTTTAGAATTGCGCATCATTTTTTACATTCTTCAAGTAAGAACAGCATCAAGACTTTCATCTTTGGTTCAAAACAGTGTGTTATTTAGCTAAGTTAACTGAAATCTTCTTATGTAAATTATGGAAGAGAAACATTCACTTATTAACTTAATATCAATGAACAGAAGAGGTATTTGTTACAACAGATAAGGGAATCTTGTGTCTATGGCAGAAAAAGGTTGTGTTTCAATATCTTTACAACTATCAGCCCTGTGTTTGGTTAACTATATTCATCAGAGGCAACAGTAAATAACTTGAAAAGGTGAAATAAATACTGAAATACTGAAATAAAAGTGGAGCTTTTCTTGATTTTTTAAATTGTCTTTAAAAATATCATCTTACTACTAGTTCTCCAAGAGAAACTATAATTAAATATTTCATGAATTTCCTTAAAATAGTAAATATCAATTAAACTATTGTTTTTCAGACAATATGTAAATACACAATACTATTAATACATATACTAGTATTGTGTGTTGACATAATATTAAAAATAACATTTTTAAAGCAATAAAGTTTAATCCTTCCTAAGAAGAATGTTACAAATTTTCAAATTTTGAATTATTTAATATAGGAAGCTTCACTTTTGTCTCAGCTTTAATATCACTGAAATAAATTTTCACACTTTAACTTTTAAAATAACTCTATGATATAAATAGATTTTTAGCTTCTCATTTGGAAATAATTTTAAACCTATGAAAAATTCAAAAATGAGAATAGTGAAAAAATCTAGATACCTTTACAAGTTGTTAAAATTTTATCCCCACTTGCTTATTAGATTCATATATGCATATATTTAAGTATCTGTGCATGTGTGTGTTTTCTGAAATATTTGAGGGTAATTAATATACTTCATGACACTTTCCCTTAAACGTCCCAGTGTGTATTCCTACACTGAATAGACTATTGTTTTACTGAACCCCAGTACAATTATTAACTTCAGCAATTAACAGATAAGTTATTTTGTTTAATCAACCATCATTCTTTCAGTTTCGGTGACACAATAATGTCCTTTACAATATTTTCTTCTTTAGTATAGTAGTATCCAGACTGGGGTTAGATACAGCATTTAGTTGTTAAGCCTCATTAGTCTTGTGTAGGAAGGCTGGGAATGGAACATTTCCTTAGCTTTCCTTTGTTTCTTATGACATTAACACTTTTAAAGAATTAGATTACAGTCTTCTTTTTTCTAACAGACCATTTCTCATTTTAGATTTGTCTGCTGTTTTCTCATGATAAGACTCAGGGTATGCACTTCCAGTTAGAATACTACATTGGTGATGTTGTGCCCTCTTAGGGAGGCATTCAATGCCCATCTGCTCCTCACTGGTGATAATAATTATGGTCACTAGCCAAGGTGTCCTCTGATTTCCTGACTGAATAATAACCATTTTTTCCCTTGTAAGTAAGAACAATTCTGGGGGAAACTCTTTCAGTTCAGTTCAGTCGCTCAGTCGTATCCAACTCTTTGCGACACCATGAATCGCAGCACGCCAGGCCTCCCTGTCCATCACCAACTCCCGGAGTTCACTCAGACTCACGTCCATCGAGTCAGTGATGCCATCCAGCCATCCCATCCTCTGTCGTCCTCTTCTCCTCCTACTCCCAATCCCTCCCAGCATCAGGGTCTTTTCTAATGAGTCAACTCTTCGCATGAGGTGGCCAAAGTATTGGAGTTTCAGCTTTAGCATCAGTCCTTCCAAAGAACACCCCGGACTGATCCCCTTTAGAATGGACTGGTTGGATCTCCTTGCAGTCCAAGGGACTCTCAAGAGTCTTCTCCAACACCACAGTTCAAAAGCATCAATTCTTCAGCACTCAGCTTTCTTCACAGTCCAACTCTCACATCCATACAGGACTACTGGAAAAACCATAGCCTTGACTAGACAGACCTTTGTTGGCAAAGTAATGTCTCTGCTTTTGAATACATTATCTAGGTTGGTCATAACTTTCCTTCCAAGGAGTAAGCATCTGTTAATTTCATGGCTGCAATCACCATCTGCAGTGATTTTGAAGCTCCCCAAAATAAAGTCTGACACTGTTTCCACTGTTTCCCCATCTATTTCCCATGAAGTGATAGGACCAGATACCATGATCTTTGTTTTCTGAATGTTGAGCTTTAAGCCAACTTTTTCACTCTCCTCTTTCACTTTCATCAAGAGGCTTTTAGTTCCTCTTCACTTTCTGCCATAAGGGTGGTATCATCTACATATCTGAGGTTATTGATATTTCTCCCAGCAATCTTGATTCCAGCTTGTGCTTCTTCCAGTCCAGCGTTTGTCATGATGTACTCTGCATATAAGTTAAATATGCAGGGTGACAATATACAGCCTTGACATACTCCTCTTCCTATTTGAAAGCAGTCTGTTGTTCCATGTCCAGTTCTAACTGTTGCTTCCTGACCTGCATATAGGTTTCTCAAGAGGCAGGTCAGGTGGTCTGGTATTCCCACCTCTTTCAGAATTTTCCACAATTTATTGTGATCCACATAGTCAAAGGCTTTGGCATAGTCAATAAAGCAGAAATAGATGTTTTTCTGGAACTCTCTTGCTTTTCGATGATCCAGCGGATGTTGGCAATTTGATCTCTGGTTCCTCTGCCTTTTCTAAAATCAGCTTGAACATCTGGAAGTTCACGGTTCACATATTGCTGAAGCCTGGCTTGGAGAATTTTGAGCATTACTTTACTAGCGTGTGACTCTTTAGGACTATGCAAATACACTGATTCTCTAGACTTAGTATCCACTTAAAATTCTTTCCTCTTCAGACCTTTACTGTAATGGTCGCAAAGGCCAATTTCCCAACCCCATCATTCCCTCCACATTTACAACTCAATCCTCAGTATTCTACTGTGAAAACCTCTCTTCTCTAGCATACAGTCATTCATTCATTCATCAACTGATTATCTGGGTGTACTGGTACATTCTATTGCTTTTTTCACGGGATTAGAATTACTGACTCTAATTATTCTGGTGTTCAAATTTTCCCACATTTAGGCAGTAGGAGCCCTTTCAAACAGTATCCTATGTCCTGTAACACATGTGTTTCTTTTTTCAGTGTTATATATTTTATTATTTTATTACAGCAGCACAAAATAAGAACATTGAACATATCTTCCAGGAAAAAGGACTCACAGTATTTTTAGCTATTTTAAAAAAATTTCTTCTTTTTTTATTGAGATGTAATTGATACATAGCACTGCATAAACTTAAGCATAATTATTTGACTTAACTACATCGTGAAATAACTAGCACCATAAGTTTAGTGAACATCAATCACCTCACACACATACAAAATTTAAGAAATATCAGTAGAAAAAACTTTTGTGATGAGTATTCAACCTTCATATTTTCAACTTTCAGCAGTATTAATTATACTTATCATGTTGCACATTATATCCCTACTACTTACATATCTTGTAACTGGAAGTTTGTACCTTTTGACTGCCTTTATCCAATGCCTTCCTCCACTCCTGGCCACTAGACCCCCAGCTCTGGTCACCACAAATCCAATCTCTTTTTCTACGAGATTTTTGTTTGTGAAGGATAATTGACCTACAACATTATATTAGTTCCTGGTACAAAACATACTGTTTTGATATTTCTATACATTTCAAAATGATCACAAGGATCAGTCTAGTTGCAATCAGTCTAGTCACTACCCAAAGATATTACAGTTATTGACTGTGTTCCCCAGCCTGTACATTCATACCCATGAATCATTTATTTTGCAACTGGAAATTTGTACTGCTTAATCTCTCTCACCTATTTTTTTGCTCCCCGTTGTAACACATGCAACATATTTTTTCCTTCCTCCCTCCCTCCCTCCATCCATCCCTCCATCCTCCTCTTCGTCTCTCTTTTTTTTGTTGTTGTTCTTTCTTACCTTACAGCATAAAGACTTTATTACAGGCTCATCTTACACTTACCGTGTTTCCTTCTTGGAATCAGCCATTTCTCCAAAAAGCCATTATGGTGGGGAAAGGTATTAAAAAGTCAATATATGGATTCTGGGTGTGGTCTTCAAATGCATTGTGACAAGGGTTAAGAACTAGTAAAATCCTATCAGCCAGCTGAATTAGTTCTTTGACTAAATTAGATCTGGTTTATGTCTAGTTCTATTTTATTATACTATATATTGAGATTTCATACAGATAATAAAAATAGTGTGGTGATTTTCTGACTCCCTTAAAAAAACTTTTAAAGATATCTATGCAGATTTGTGGTTACCAGAGGCGGAGGTGGGGGAAAGGTGAACTAGATGAAGGCAATCACTTTCAGTTACAAGATAAATAAGTACTAGAGATGTAATGTACAACATGATAAATATAATTGATACAGCAATATGTTATATACAAATGTTAAGGCAGTAAATCCTAAGAGCTCTCATCATAAAGTTTTTTTTCTCTTTCTTTAATTTTGTTTCTATACAAGATGATGAATATTCATTAAACTTATTATAATAATCATTTTATGATGTATTTACATAAACTCATTGTGCTATACACCTTAAATTTACACAGCACTAGACTGACACGACTTGGCAGCAGCAGTAGCAGCAGCAGATGTCAATTATATCTCAATAAAACTGGAGGATAAAAACATAAAGATATTTATGCTGACACCATAATGGCACTCTTCAGAGGTACATAGAGATCATCAGACTTTTCACGATCTCTCTTTACAGGGTTCAAATCAATCCAAAAAGAAAATGCATTCTTTGACAGAATGGGAAATTCCTGTAACTCTTCTGATGAAGGAATAAATTATTCAATATTTTCATGCCCTAAATTTCCCCTAATGCCCCAACCCATCTCAAAAAGAAATTGAAACTCCACATTTACATATCTACACATATCCATATGAGTTTCACTGTAATATGTCTCATCAAGGTGTGCAATTAAATATAAGAATCTGTTGCATTCTCTCTAAGGTGAGCTATTTAGTAGTGAGGCTTCATTACAAATTTGTTCATTTTCTTGAGAAAACCTGCTTTTCTTAACAAATGTGACCCCCACTTTTGTCAAGACTAGAATATGGCTCCATTTTAATACTCATTGGATTTGTGACTTCTTGAATGATAACCACTTTGCCTGTTAGAGAGGAGACTCCTGAGTTCAGAGGCCAGCATGTCACCGGGGCTATTACACTGCAGAACTCAAAGAAAGATTTGCTAACTGTTTAAAGGGACTGTGATCCAACATGGAATATGTAGACAGCATTATTACAAATTGTGAGTGTGCCGGTGTACATCTCAGCCAAAAACCAAAGACCATGTTGGAATTTCAGTGGAAGAGTTGGGGAAACTAAAGAAAATTTTGTAGGGTAAATTATAAGTTGC
Source organism: Ovis aries (assembly GCF_016772045.2). Classification (NCBI taxonomy): domain Eukaryota; kingdom Metazoa; phylum Chordata; class Mammalia; order Artiodactyla; family Bovidae; genus Ovis; species Ovis aries. The sequence goes on from NC_056063.1 coordinate 66,251,897, forward strand.
TTCACTGTAGTGTTTTATTACTTCATGGGTTTCCAGAATTTTGACTGGTGAAGTTTTTGATTTGCTCAAAAATTCATCCTTGTCTCAGACTCCTTTCTACTCACAACTAGCAGACAATGCTATGCAGCACAAGCCTTATCATACCCACAAACACCTAGGGAATGCATGTAATAAAGGGCTGGAGTGTAAATCTCCAAATTTATACTATTTGGAGTGTAAATCCAATGGGATTTAAAATTTGTCTGTGAGATGAGTGAAAGTTGCTCAGTAGTGTCTGACTCTTTGGGACCCCAAGGACTGTAGCCTGCCAGGCTCCTCTATCCATGGAATTTTCCAGGAAAGAATACTGGAGTGGGTACCATTCCCTTCTCCAGGGGATATTCCCAACACAGGGACTAAAGCCAGATATCCCGCACTGCAGGCAGATTATTTACCATCTGAGCCACCAGAGAAGCACAAAATCTTAAATGTTTAAATCCTAGTTAATAAAGCAGTTTTGTTTTTTAGTAATTAGATAATAACATAATCTGGCATTGTAATGACTTTTTGCTCTTTGTGATGGAATTAGCATGGTCTTGCTAGGAATGCTATTTCAAATTCAAAACACAAATCTCTCTCTCTCTCTTAGATTTTTAGAAAACACTATGTAGATTGAGTTCTTGATTTTCAACAGCATGTCACCTTTTCTACTTGTTTAAAAAGAAAACTGAGCCAGGAACCAAAGCAGCAGTATTAGGACTAAGGAGCAGGCGTTAAAGAAAAGTCAGTGGAGACCATTATAAGGTAAAACTTTTGGTAATCAGCATTATCGTTTTATGGAAGTAATGAAGAATTATCTTCTCCTTTATTTTCATTATCTTCTCTACTATCTGCTGATAGTAGGTACAGCCAAAGTCAAGAACATGAGATACCAGAGACATATTTTTAAAAATCCAATTGACTGTTTATGAAGGATAGATGTATACAGAGAATTCACCCAGTGTATCTGGACAGACCAGATGATAACAATGTATTAACAATGACTATGCAATAACAGCAACAATATTTTAGCACATACCACATACACAATGATATGCAAACATGCACATAGTCTTATTTAAATGAACCTTTTAGTTTTATAATGATTGTGAAGTACATAATAATATCCTCATGTTATAGAGGATGGTACTGAGGCAAGTGAAGAAAAGACAGTAAGTGAAAGAAACAACATTTAAACTTGTTACTCCAAAGCTAATGAACTCCTCCCAATTAACAGTGTAGATTCTAGATATCTAAGCCATTTACAACTTATATTTCTACAATGAAAAATTTCTCCCACGTCATGCTCTATATCAAACTCTGGCTACTTTTTTAAGTCAATTCTTTACTGAATATTTACTCAGGTGAGTGAATAATGTCTTCCAAATAATAATAATTATATATCTGAGTTAAATGGTGCTTACAATATATCAAACACTGTTCCAATGTGTTCAGTTCAGTTCAGTTCAGTTGCTCAGTTGTGTCTGATTCTTTGTGACCCCATGAATCACAGCACACCAGGCCTCCCTGTCCATCACCAACTCAAGGACTTTACTCAAACTCACGTCCATTGAGTCGGTGATGCCATCTAACCACCTCATCCTCTGTCATCCCCTTCTCCTCCCGCCTCCAATATTTCCCAGCATCAAGGTCTTTTCAAATGAGTCAGCTCTTCGCATCAGGTGGCCAAAGTATTGGAGTTTCAGCTTCAACATCAGTCCTTCCAATGAATATTCAGGACTGATTTCCTTTAGGATTGACTGGTTGGATCTCCTTTCAATCCAAGGGACTCTCAAAAGTCTTCTCCAAAATCATAGTTCAAAAGCATCAATTCTTCGGCACTCAGCTTTCTTTACAGTCCAACTCTCACATCCATACATGACTACTGGAAAATCCATAGCCTTGATTAGACGAAACTTTGTTGACAAAGTAACGTCTCTGCTTTTTAATATGCTATCTAGGTTGGTCATAACTTTTTTCCCAAGGAATAAGCATCTTTTAATTTCATTGTGTACCTTTACTCAAATTTCATGGTTATCTATGGTAAATATTTATTTCAGTATTAAAAATATGTGTACTTTTATCACATATGGACATAGATTCAGAAAGTTTTTTTTTTTTTTACTGTAATAAGTCCACTTGACTAATTAAATAACCCTGGGAAAAATAGGAAATAATATCATCAAAATGAATTTATTAGAGTTCCCATATGATACACTATTCCCTGCTTATAGAAATTTCCCAGAGGGAAACTGAGCTTTCTATCGTGATTTCCTAGGTATTCGGAGAAATATCTGCTTTGCAATCTAGTGAATAAAATATTTCTATTCAGAATTCTTTGTACTAATATCCTATTAAAGAACATTGTATTTTAAATATCACCCCCTAATACACATTTTAGCATTAAAATTACAAGCTAATTATAAGCCAAAAATGAGAGACAGAGGCATGAAATCGCATAGTGTTTCTAATTTTATAGGACATGAATCTGTGGGGAAAAGAAAGAGCATCAGCTTTTTTAGCCTTCTCTGCCTTCTCATCATTGTGCTGTACCATGTATTTTCCTACATCAGACTGTAAATGTTCCTTAGGACATTCATTCACTCGTCCATTCTTTTATTTAACACCTTCTATGCATCATGCAATATTTCAGACACTTTGGGGACTCAGTTACAAAAATCCTGTGTCCCAACAGAATAACATCCCAGTGCAATCATAAAGACAATAACACATACAAATATGGACTTCAATGCCAAGTTTTTATAAAGTACACTAAGAAAAAGAAATCAATATAATTATTTCTCTCATAATTTTAATGTAAAACTGAATTGCAACAGGAAGGACAGTGGTAAGGCTATGTCATTACTCTGCTGTCAAGAGAAGGTAAGATGTGATCATATACTCCTGAGTCCTTCTCTGTAGTATAATTTTCTAAATTTCATTTGCTGAGAGAAAGGAAACACTTTGTATGGTTTATGGTTCTATTTAAATTACAGACTTGCGAAATCACTTTTGCGAAAACTCTTGTTGATCAAGTTTTCTGTAAGGAGAAGGATTGACCCATTCAGCCTCTATATCCTATAAATGCCTGGCTTCCTGGGATACTCCCTCTGTACTCAGAAACAGCTTACCAGGAGAACTTAACTGTATGTCAATGAATATAAATATATACCTTTTTCTTAAGTGAGTTAAGGTAAGCAGCAGCTATAGTTTCACTGTCATAAACTATTTATTTGAGAGGTAAAATGCTACTGTCAGATAGGCTTTGTTCTGCTACCTTTAGGTGTTGCTAACAGATGTTGTTGTTCAGTTACTAAGTCATGTCCAACTCTTTGCAACCCCATAGACTGCATCATGCCAGGCTCCTCTGTCCTTCACTGTCTCCTAGTTTTGCTCAAATTCATGTCCATTGAGTCAGTGATGCTATCTAACCATCTCATTCTCTGCAGCCCCCTTCTCCTGCTGCCTTTAATCTTTCCCAGAATCAGGATCTTTTTCAATGAGTTGGCTCTTCGCATCAGGTAGTCAAAGTATTAGAGCTTCAGCTCCAGCATCAGTCCTTCCAATGAATATTCAGGAGTGATTCCCTTTAGGATTGACTAGTTTGATCTCCTTGCTGTACAAGGGACTCTCAAGAGTCTTCTCCAGCCCTACAATTCAAAAGCATAAATTCTTCCATGCTCGCTCGGCCTTCTTTATGGTCCAGCTCTCACATTTGCACATGACTAACGGAAAAACCATAGCTTTGACTATACAGACCTTTGTCAGCAAAGTGATGTTTCTGGTTTTTAATACGCCATCTAGGTTGTCTTAACTTTACTTCCAAGGAGTAAGTGTCTTTTACTTTCATGATGGCAGTCACCATGCACAATGATTCTGGAGCCTAGGAAAATAAAATTTGACACTGTTTCCAATTTTCCCCCTTACAGAGATTTTGTTAACTGCAGGACTGCCCCTCAAATTTGTCTGAGACTTCACTCTATTATTTTATTTATTTTTTAAAGATTTTGTGATTCAGACCATTTTTAAAGCCTTTATTGAATTTGTTATAATATTGCTTCTGTTTTCTGTTTGGCTTTTTGGCCACAAGGCATGGGAGATCTTAGCTCCCTGACCAGGAATGGAACCTGCACCCCTTGCATTGAAAGTTCAGTTCAGTCGCTCAGTCATGTCTGACTCTTTGCGACCCCATGGACTGCAGCACGCCAGGCTTCCCTGTCCATCACCAACTCACAGAGCTTGTTCAAACTCATGTCCATCAAGTCAGTGATGCCATCCAAACATCTCATCCTCTGTCATCCTCTTCTCCTCCTGCCTTCAATTTTCCCAGCATCAGGGTCTTTTCCAAAGAGTCAGTTCTTCACATCAGATGGCCAAAGTATTGAAGCTTCAGCATCAGTCCTTCCAATGAATATTTAGGACTGATCTCCTTTAGGATGGACTGGTTGGATCTCCTTCCAGTCCAAGGGACTCTCAAGAGTCTTCTCCAACACCACAGTTCAAAAGCAAAGCATCAATTCTTTGGCACTCAGCTTTCTTTAAGGTCCAACTCTTATATCCATACATAACTACTAGAAAAACCACAGCTTTGACTACATGGACCTTTGTCGGCAAAGTCTTAACTACTGGACCACCAGGAAAGTCCGCATACCCAAGTATTTTAGATTTGTTCTCACAATTAGTCTATTTGCCAATACATTCTCTTGACTGTTATGAATAATCTTATCGTATGCTTAATCCAAGACTTGAGATTTATTGGATTTCCAGTGCCCTGAAAATCGGCCAAATCCCTCAGCTTAGGCCCTCACACAGGACAGTCCTAAAGTTGGATAGTTTGAGTTTCCATGAAGAAGGATCTTTTGTTCTCCTCCCAGGAACTAAATAAAACATGTCACTAGGCCAGCTCCTGGAGCCAAATGTAGGAGTCAAGTCGAGGCCACTTAAATGAGAAATAGGCAAGTTTTTAAAACAGAAAAAAAGAGAACAACTGTCTCTATTACTCTTGAATCATGATCATTTTAATGCTACTTGTGTTTTCTACGATAATTTCATCTTTTCTCATTTTGTAGAAAGGCGGTGAAGGCACCCTACTTCAAATATAGTAATTATTCAACCCACATATCTCCTGACTTATTTGTGTCTTGTCCCATAGTTGAATTCATTGGATGTCTGCTTCTACATTACACCCCAGCTCAAGATTCTGAGGATCTAGTAGATACCTGTGACAGTGGATATTAATTCAGTCCCAGTCATACTTTCTGAGACTCATGACTGTGGGTACTAGTCTAGTGCCAGCATGAGACCAACATGAGTGCCAACAAGGACCTGCCTTGCCTCTGTTTCTGGGTTTTTGTTCTACTAAATACTCAATGTCCCCTAGAACTAAAACCCTTCCAAGCTCCTACCAATTCCTGTCCCAGCATCTGGAAATTTCTCCCTAAATTTCTTACCAGTGTCTGGATCATTGCTGCCCATAGAATAGTTAGTACATTTCAGTAGGCATTCAGAGGACTCAGACAAATAGATAATTGTATGATTATAATGTTGTACTTCTAAAACTAGCCTCATCACCAATGTTTGCTTTCTGGAAATTTTGTACATTTGAATTAAGAGAGTACATTTTAAAATCAAAACATCTCATGAATTTTTTACCCTAGGAGTCAAACACCTCATAAAATATTTTTTGTTTAAAGTTGAAGTACTTGTTCTTTAAAAGATGTAATCAGAAAGGAAGATTGTAATAACATTCTTAAAAGGATACAAAGTTTTGACTTTGTTTATATTTATTGGAGTAATACTTTGACTGGTTCAAGTTAAAATCAATGAAGTATTTCTACTCAAAATAGAAGAAGGGAACCAAACAATTTGAAATCTCAGCATCTTACAAAAAGTGAGATAGAAACATTGCCCTGTAAAGGATGTTAAGAAATAGTCAGGCATCTCTAAAAAATATTCCTACTTCTAGGAAATACTGCAATGAATAAAAGTGAAAGTATGTTCTATTGCTTGAAACTATGAAGAGCCAAGATTTTTTTTTAACTGAAAATATGAAGACATTTCATCAAGTCAAGAAGCTAGTACATTATCTAGTACTTCATTGAAGGTTTTTATTATCAGCATCAGACAGAAAAGTCTCACAAGTAGATGAGAAAAAGAATAAGTGAAGAATGAACATTACTGCATAGTACTATAAAAGCAGGCAAATTTACAGGCATATTCACGTTAATACAATGATATTAAAATATCTGACTTTAATTAAAGTGTCAAAGCTTAAGAATTAGGCATGCATCTTAAAAATTTATATCCTAAAAATACTCATAAATTATGAGTTGTTGTTCAGATAATAGTAACACTTGACAATTCTTGATACTGAGACAAAAGAGAAATTTTTCCTATGGATATTTGTTAACAGGATACAATATAAAATTCTTAAAATAAATACAACAATAACAAATATAATATTTCTTTTAACATTTTTAACATCCCTCAAAGTAAAGCAATGTTTATTCAATAAAAACAAAAAATGTTCCATAAAAGAGATACTGTGGAGATTAGTGGGTTTAAAACAATATAGCTGAGGTATACATTTCTGTTAGTCTTGTTTAATCTATGGACACATATTAAAGCAAGTTTCCTAGATTTTTTTGAAAATCAGATTGATGAGAATGGGGAGAGGGGAGGGAGTGAACAGAACATCTCCAAAGAGAGATACACACAAGCACAGTTCATTTACACACAGGTACAGTATGTAGGTACAGTATTTCAATACAGTAATTCCATGATACACAGCCACAGACTACACAGACTATAGCTTTTCAAATGACAGATCTCCACCCATCAGAAGCTTACTAATTAACTTAATGGGCTGGAAACTGCGATTTAAAAAAAGGAGCGGGGGCGGGGGGCAGATATGGCAAAATTTTGGCAGTGGTGGTACAGTTTTGGAATAGTGGATGAATCTCCCTTAATTCATCCATAATTCAGACAGGAAAATAACGAGAGCAAACTTAAAAACCTCCAGACAGATATTAAAAAACCTCACAGACCTCACCATGTGGGCACACATGGACAGCCACAAAGACCTGCACGATCCAGAGAGAATTAGCATCAGAGTGACAGAAGTGGAGGGGAAAGGAATGGGCTCTGTTGACCTGAGACAAACAGACTGCCAGATATGTCTCCTGCAAAGACGGGTTTACTGGGGATCAACAAAGAATCGCAGTTTAAGGTCTGCAACCATGGCCAGTCACTGCCAAGTCTTCCCCACACCAAGGGAAGGAACATTTTTATTGAGAGGAAAAGGAAATTGGGAGGCTTGCAGTAAACAGAGTCCACGACTTTTCATCGGTTGAGTCCTTGCCAGCAAAGAAAAAGTCTTTATTCTTCCTGTTGGGCTCTACTATTGTCCCAGGGTGTGAGAGCTCCCCCTTCTGGTCTCTCAACTCTATTTAACTGAAAGAAAGAAAGAAGAAAGTGAAGTCGCTCAGTCGTGTCTCTTTGAGACCCCATAGACCCCATGGACTGCAGCCCACCAGGCTCCTCCATCCATGGGATTCTCCAGGCAAGAATACTGGAGTAGGTTGCCATTTCCTTCTCCAGGGGATCTTCCTGACCCAGAGATCAAACTCAGGTCTCCCACATTGCAGGCAGACTCTTTAACCTCTGAGCCACCAGTTCAGTTCAGCTTAGTTCAATCACTCAGTCGTGTCTGACTCTTTGCGACCCCATGAATCGCAGCATGCCAGGCCTCCCTGTCCATCACCATCTCACGTCCATCGAGTCGGTGATGCCATCTAGCCATCTCATCCTCTGTCATCCCCTTCTCCTCCTGACCCCAATCCCTCTCAGCATCAGCCTTTTCCAATGAGTCAACCCTTCGCATGAGGTGGTCAAAGTACTAGAGTTTCAGCTTTAGCATCACTCCTTCCAAAGAACACCCAGGGCTGATCTCCTTTAAAATGGATTGGTTGGATCTCCTTGCAGTCCAAGGGACTCTTCAAGAGTCTTCTCCAAGACCACAGTTCAAAAGAATCAATTCTTCGGCGCTCAGCTTTCTTCACAGTCCAACTCTCACATCCATACATGACCACTCGAAAAACCATAGCCTTGACTAGACGGACCTTTGTTGGCAAAGTAATGTCTCTGCTTTTGAATATGCTATCTAGGTTGGTCATAACTTTCCTTCCAAGGAGTAAGCATCTTTTAATTTCATGGCTGCAGTCACCATCTGCAGTGATTTTAGAGCCCCCAAAAATAAAGTCTGACACTGTTTCCCATTTATTTCCCATGAAGTGATCAGGGAAGCCCCCTATTTAACTGAAGTTTCTATTTATTACTTTTATACAGATTGATGGGCCTAAGAATAAACAAAATGCTGGAAACTGTGGCAGGCCAATATGAGTGTAGAAGCTGAAACCAGCCAAGGTTTCCTCAAGACCCAACTTACAAATAAGGGCAGAGTGTTCAAATGTGATCTGATGGTACCTAACCCAGCCTGAACCTGTAGGTTATTAAATGAACATACCAAACCACCTCCCAATTTTAGAAGTGCAATGTTATAATCATACAAAGAAAACAGCTTTTCATCTAACTTAAAATTTTGACAATTATGGCAGGGCAGCCATACTGAGACTATTCAGGACTAATTAAGAATTAACTAGAATTATATCACATTTCATCAATTTTAAAGAGGTATATATTTTTTTCATATTTTAACATCTCTAAATCATCATGTCTTTCACATTTTACAGTCTTACAATTAATTCCAGAACTTTTCCTTTGTTCATACATTAAATGAATAATTAAATTATATGTCTTACAACCAATGGCATCTTAGATATGAAGGCAGATAGCATTTTCTTATCAGCATGATTCGTCATATGCTTCACCAATTAAGAGTCATATTTTCTATTCAAAGTAAAGATGTTTGACCAGTACAGTAGAATTCAATGCTACTTTGACCAATAGACAGTAAAAATAATAGACACTTACTGTTCGGGATAAAGAAAATCTCCTAGTTATGGAAAATATTTGATCACTTGAATTGTACTTTTTATCTGTTTCCAAATATTTTAAGAATGCAATAACTGAGATAGAAAACATCTATGATTATGATTTATTGATTGCTCTATAAATGTTGGTCTTAGAGAAATGTGGGGGAAAGTAGAAATTTGAATAAAATTGAAAACAAGATTCACAGTGCTAATATTATTTACATGACTGGTGCCTGCTGCCATTATATGAATTTTTTTCTTTGATGCTAATAAACAATTGAAAGCATGATGACTTATTTAAGTTAGTACACTCAGTTCAGTTCAGTCGCTCAGTTGTGTCCGACTCTTTGCGACCCCATGAATCACAGCATGCCAGGCCTCCCTGTCCATCATCAACTCCCGGAGTTCACTCAAACTCATGTCCATCGAATCGGTGATGTCATCCAGCCATCCCATCCTCTGTCGTTCCCTTCTCCTCCTGCCCCCAATCTCTCCCAGCATCAGGGTCTTTTCCAGTGAGTCAACTCTTTGCATGCGGTGGCCAAAGTATTGGGGTTTCAGCTTCAGCATCAGTCCTTCCAATGAACACCCAGGACTGATCTCCTTTAGGATGGACTGGTTGGATCTCCTTGCAGTCCAAGGGACTCTCAAGAGTCTTCTCCAACACCACAGTTAATACATTAACTACAAATAATATAACTAGAAATTGTAACTTAGGGTACTGTTATGACTGTCATGATTTTTTATATAATTATGTGATATTTTATCAGCCAATGTATTAGTCTAGAACTAACCAGTCCATTCTAAAGGAGATCAGTCCTGGGTGCTCTTTGGAAGGAATGATGCTAAAGCTGAAACTCCAGTACTTTGGCCACCTCATGCGAAGAGTTGACTCATTGGAAAAGACTCTGATGCTGGGAGGGATTGGGGGCAGGAGGAGAAGGGGACGACAGAGGATGAGATGGCTGGATGGCATCACCAACTCGATGGACGTGAGTTTGAGTGAACTCTGGGAGTTGGTGATGGACAGGGAGGCCTGGCATGCTGTGATTCATGGGGTCACTAAGAGTCGGACATGACTGAGCGACTGAACTGAATAAAGAAACAAAAGTCACACAGTAATATACATTTGTTGATGTTGTTTAGTCATTAAGCCATATCTGACTCTTTTTGGACCCCATGGACCTCAGGCTTCTCTATCCATGGGATTTCCCAGGCTAGAACACTGAAGTGGGTTGCCATCTCTTTCTCTGTGGGATCTTCCCAACCCAGGCATTGAACCTGAGTTTCCTGCATTAACAAGCGGGTTCTTTACCACTGACCCATCAGGGAAGCCCACAAATGTTGTTGTTTAGTCACTAAGTTGTAATTTAAATACGAAATGTTTAATATAAAGAATTACCAAGGTATGACGTACTAAAAAGTATGCTGAGACTGACGGGATGTACTTAAGGAAGGACAAACTTGGAAGACTGGTCCCCTTCTGAGGCTGAGGTTCAGACCTAATTCAAAAAGGTGTGATGGGAGCCCAGCGGAGGGCAGAGAGACTGGCTGCAGGGCTGCCCTACAGGTGGTCCACTGTTGCCAGAAATGCAAGATAGAACCCTTCAGCGGGCAGGACAGCCGCAGCTATGGGAGAATGTGCAAAGGGAGCTAAGGACGCTGTTGCAGGAGAGAAACCTGGAGTGCCGATGCTAACATGGGGAGGAGTGCAGAAAGATGCTCACCTTGCCCAGGCTGGGGACACAAGGTTCTTCAGGAACTTGCTTCAGGGTGCAGGGTGGGACGAGTGGCATTGCATGACCTCACAAACCCACAACACTTGAGTACCCCTGCTGCCCGAGCAAGGGAAGGAAAACCACCCACACAGGAACCAGAGTTACTCCCTTCCTCTGCAATGTCCCTCCCACTCTCTCTACAGGCGAAACTGACATCATGTTTACTGCAAACAAAAAAATGCTTACAGAGTTCAGTATGGGCTCTCAGAACAGGTAGTGAAGGGTGCTGAAAGGCGATACATTGATAACTGGTAGCCCTTGAAGTGTCTGCTCTAGGAAAGGTGTTGTAAGCCCTGAGTTAGATACTGGGGAAAACACTATCATTAGGAAGCTGTATGGTGTACCAGAAAGAGGAGAATAAAAAGGAGAGAAACAGATAGAAATTATGCACAGGGAGAATAGTTCTAGAAATCCAGGGCCCCAGGTAGTTAAGAGTACAAATACCCTTCATTTGTTTAATCTTTTAAAAATTTTATAAAATGCCACATATTATTTCATTTTGATCCTCACAATCATCCGCTGAGATTAGTTGTGTTAGTACTGTTGTTGTTGTTGATATTTAGTCCCTAAATCATGCCCGACTCTTTTTGTAACCCCATGGACTGTATGTAGCCCACCAGGCTCCTATGCCCATGGGATTTCTCAGGCAAGAATACTGGGGTGGGTGGCCATTTCCTTCTCCAAGGGATCTTCTCAACTCAGGGATCAAAACCAAGTCTCTTGCACTGGCAGGAGGGTTCCTTACCACTGCGCCACCAGGGAAGCCCGTACTATTATTACCAGTTTTTAAATGAGAAAACTGTGCCCCAGAGTCATTAACAGACTCACCAAAGTACCAAAGCTAGTGAAGAGCAGAGGATTTGATCTTAAATTCTGAAAAATGCATGTATAGCATTGTGGGCTTTAATAGCGAAATTAGACTAGACTGCCCCAGGGTCCTACTACCCAGAAACGTGCTGCAAATTACAAAGGAGTCTAGCAGCAAACAGCTAAGAGTGTACTCTACTAATCTAGCCATCTTTACAAGAGAGCATCTACTTCTCTCTTCTGCAATTGTGCTGGATAATCCTCATCTTCTTTCAGCACCTCGACTACACACATACACACAGACACACACACAAACACACAGACACACACAAACACACAAATACACCCCACACACTCCTGGCACAATTATAATGCCTGTCCTGGAAATGTTCAAAGATCTAGCATTAAACCTTATCAAAATAATCCCCGACTGCCTTTATTTTTGGTTTTTCAAAAAAAAAAATTTAATGTGCATCCATTCTGGGAAGAAGTAACAGATTACACAAAGGTAAAAGTCAACTCACAAATGTTCATTAGATCTGCTAGGTATTAATATGCCAGCTATTCTCCTAGACTCAGTGAGTTCTTTCCTTATTTATATAATTTTAATGTCATGTAATTCACCTCAGTTTCAATCTGTATAGCCTTCAACTTTACTCACATCTTTAGTTCTATAACTGCACCCTGCTCTAAGTATTTAAATTATATCTGAGGGTTGAACATACGAGTGTTAAGGGCAAAAAAGCCCCAAATCTGTCTCTTGTCTAAAATATTCAGATACTAAAAAGGAACTCTATTCTGTTTGAATAACATAGATAACTTCCTGTACCTTCCAAATCCCTTTATATATTTTCTAAATGAATACCATCAACTGTAAGGTTGTTCTTTTTTTTTCCCCTTTCTTCAGGTATTTATGGTACAATTAAATTGCAACTCTTATGGCACTCACTGCCCACTGGTGTTTTCCAGAGCTTTCTTGTTCTTTGGTTTCCTCCATAGGCATTTCAGTATTACTAAATACCACTACCAGAGAGTCTGGCAGGATGAAGGTAAGTCAGTGAAACTAAAAACTGTCTGTGGTAAAAATTTCTAAAAAAAGGTGAAGTCATCAACTAATTTATAATTAGAGTTCTGATTATCTAGTGATCAATAGCAGAAATAATTTAAAATGTGTAGTCTTCAGAATCTTTAAGTGAGTGAACACAGTTATGACAGTGAAGAGAAAGGAGCAAAGAGCATCTATTTGTGTTGCTCCCCTTTCTTCTGCATAACTTTTTCACACCTGCATAAATCTCATACTTAAAGCAATTTACAAAACAGCAAAATTCAATACAAAACCTAAGTATTCTAAATTATTTGAAATAAAATAGTTCTTTTTTTTTTAAATTGGGGAATTTTAACATGGGGCTCTGGAGACAGGATTTTTTTTTTTAATAGGTGTTATGTTCTTTTTTTAAAAGCTGTTTTAACATTAGAAGGAGAATTTCCTGATGTGTCTGTAAAGCTGCAAAAGCTATACTGGTAACAGCAAGGAGAGCCAAACTGTTCTATGGAATGAATGGTACAGGTTAGAAATGACAGAATGAAAAAAGCTCTGTCAGGGAATATTAAATATATTTTTAGAAAACATATTTAATACAACAGGTTATTATTACTCAGCAGAAGAAAATAACTCCACATATTCAATCTTAAAACAAAAGATATTTGAAAGTATAAAGTTTGCAAGAGTAATCTAATCCCAGGACACAGATGGATCTCTACAAAGAAAGCTTTTCAATCGTCATCTATTCTGTTTTTTTCAGATGCTTCTCCACCCAACCTGACAACCAGGGGAATTTGCCCCACTCTGCTCTGAAAAGCAACATACATTTTCAGGTTAAAAAAAAAGCGTTGACATATTTATTATTGCTGGACGATATCTTCCTTTTTTTCAACTATTTAAAAAATTTTCCAAATATTTAACATTGAAAAATATGATTTCGTTGAAACAATATTTTCTCATCTTAAATTATTAAATCTATAGGATTTTACTTAACTTTTTTTTCTGGTTTCATGTAAACTCCCAATATTTGCAACTGACCCAAAATAACAACAAATAACACAGTCCCTCAGCTATTTGTATAGCAGTTTTCTAAGGTATCTAGAATTTTTAAATGGGTGTATTTAGTGCCATGTGCTATATCTAACGTGAACCACACCTTGAAGCTAAAAATTTTTTTTTAACTTTTTAGTTACCTAGACTTCAGAATTAATACTTAATTCTGAATAAATCAGTTCTGACTATTCTGGGCAAACAAACTTTTCAACTATATGTTTTCATTAGCATTACTTAAGAAACGGCAGAATTTTTTCATGAAAAATCGTTAGGATTATAATTCCTATGCATAGGGATAGAATGATTCTGTTACAAGCTAGCATTCTTTCCCGGTGAGTAATGTAATTGTTACCTTCGTTTCTATGTGCCTACTACTAAATATTTTAAAGTGTGTAAATTTAAAATAATTCCTTCAAAGTATGTATATTGTGAGTCATTGTGAGAGATGAATTAGGACACACATGGAGATTCAGATATGAATAGTTAAGATCATGGAGAAAATGCAGTTTTAAAGGCTTTTGCTGTGCAACTCGATTCAGAAAAAAACATTTAGGTACAGTTTATATGCACAACATGCTTCTCCCTCTCCTTGACTATTAAAACCGCTAATTAGCAGCTGTTCAATTACTTAAAATAGTCAAACTGTGCATGCTGTAGCTAAGGGCAGAATGCAAAAGTAAAAGAAAATTAGTAGTAAATCCATTGTTCCCTTGTGAAGGACAGTCGTTAAATAGGATCTTATGTCTTGATTCATTGTCACAATGTGAGCCTGAATCTTACTAAGAAACTGTAAATTTAAAACACTTGTTAAACACAAATATGTTTTCTTTTTACCATCAAAAATGGTATAAAGAACAAAACTTAATTAATAAAATAACATTTATTGACAGACTATGTACAAATTAATAAATATGAGTATTCTCTTTCGTTATTAGCATCACTGTTGACAAAATTCAGCAACAAACACAAATTCATGTTTAATTTTAGATTTACATATGTAGATGAAATATTTGGAGGGAACAGCTGAATTGCTTAAATCATCTTTTCATAGCTAGTAATTAATACTTATTTCCAAATTAAGTATAATTTGCTAAATACTTTTTCAAGGGCTACTTTTAGAAAAAGCATCATTTAATTATGTATGGCAGAAACAATGAGGATATGTTTCTAAGATAATACATTTTGTTAACTTCAACTTTGCCACATAAAATATTTTGTCATTTTCTTGTAGTTTCTGAATTTCTTGAAAAACAATCCATGTTTGCTAGTTTGGAAACTAGGATGAAAATGGTATACACTTAAAATATATTGGAAATGTGAAATTAGAAGCATTTGAGAGGGCAATTAAATACAGACTATTTTGAACAAAGTTTCTTTTTCGCTATTGACAAATAAGTCACTTTGTCTCAAACCCTTTCAAAAATATTTCATTAATGTAATTTGGAATAATCAGGAAATAAAAACTGTTCAGTGTTTAAAAATTTAAAATATATATTTTTTCATTTCTTAAAGCACAAAACATCAAAAGCAATTCCTTATGATAGAGGGCATATTATTTCAACATACTTTTAAATTAGAAAATGTTTGATGGTCTTATAGCATCAAAGAAAAATACTAACTAAATTAACAAAAAGATTTCCCCCAAAATCTGTAGTCAACTGTCACTTCTGCACTACTACAGTTCTAACAAAATCAAGACAAAATGACTTTGGGATGTGTTTTCCTACATCTGGTGTACAATATATGCTGAAGTACCTTCACACTAAGCAATTAAGTTCAAAGATTTAATTAAGAGGAAGAAGAAAATGTTCTCCTTTCTTTTTCAGGTCTACTACTTAATTTTTCCTTATTTAACCAACATATCTTAGATTAGCATAAACAGAATCATATGTATTCCTTGTCTCTTCTCTTCCTCCAGAGTATGTAAGGTTTAAAGGAAATGAACACCAAGCTGCTTCTTTCTTCCAACTGTAGCTATTCCACAGCAATTCAGGATATAGATAAATCCATACATGTCTATCTTGTTTTGAAAAGTTGAATTTAAACATCCATACACAGCTGGTGCAAGTGTAAACTACTAAAACACGGAAAATCATTTTACTTTGCTTGGTAAAGTTTAATATATGCATACCGTATGACCATTCCTATGTACAATACCATATAGATTAGAAAAACTTCTCCTCCTCCTCCCTGGGAGGCATATCCAAGTTCATAGCTCTATTTTTCACAATAGCAGAAAAACTGTAAAAAATTCAAAAGATCAACAACAGGGGATACGCTAAACCACTCGTGGGGTACTTATATACCGGAACATTTTATTAGATGGAAAAATCAATGAACTACAGTAATTGGCATCAACAAAGAAGATTTTTAAAAAACAAATATTAAATGAAAAATATGATTCTTCCCACTGATTTCAATTTCAAAAACAGGTAAACTAAACATACATTGTTTAGGAATACTGCCAAATGTAGTAAAATTATAAAGAAAACCAAAGCAATTATTAGCCCCAAACTCAGGGGAAAAACTTTTAAATGAAGGAAGAGGGTACAAGATAGCATAATGTGAAATTCAAAGGTGCCTGAAATGTTTTATTTCTCAAGTTGGATAATGGGCACACACGTGCTGAAGTTTTTGGTGGGTTTTGTTTTTGTGTTTTACAGCAGCTCTCACTTTTTGAAATTTATATCTCACAATAAAACAAAGAAAATAGAGGGAAAGGAAACTGAATTTAACCATATAACTGATTAGCAAATTGCTAGTAACAATTCTGATTGGTCTCAGAGTAGCCTATGGACTGTTTGTCTTCCCCTAACCAATAAACTAGCAGACAAATGTGCAAAAGAGTGTGTGTGTTAAAGTGCAGAGTAAACCAGGAGCAGCATTTCTAATGTGCGTGGTACTAACACTAAATTTGTCAGAGCTATGTTACAATACAGACAAGAGTTTCAGCAGTGGTTCTCAACAAAACTGCAGTGGATTTTAGCCAAGAAAAGGAAGGACAATGCAGCAGGTGGACAATACACTCAGAGAATAAGTGTCAGAATGGTGGTGTGGAGAGTATGAAAAAGCTTCCCGCCCCCGCTCCTGACCCCTGCCAGTTGTGTGAGTTCCTTAAAAGAGCAAGACTGTCTTCTTCCATCTCGCCTTCTCCTCCACCAATCCCCCACTCTCACTCCCTAGGACAATACAAGGCCACCTTAAATATATACACGTTTACAGTTTTTTGAAGAGTCCAGTCATCATAATTCACTCACACCTTGAACAACTTATTTTTTGAGCACCTACAATGTGGCAGGCACTAACTTTCCAATAGAGAAGCGCACAAAACAAAAATCCAAAGTTCAAAAAATTCAAAAGTATCTACATAAAACAGAAGCCACTTACCTGATAGGATTCAATACGATGGTTAGTCTGCTCCTGGGAAAACAAATTTATTTGTTTTAAATTAAAATGCTTGAAGTTTGTGCATATACATACACATCCAGGTTTCATTCACCAATCATTTCATAAAGAGTTTGGTCTATCTCTTAACCTAAGGGCCCACTGATTGAAATTCTACATCATCTTCCTTCTTTACACATAATGAATTGTGTACCATTTCCAGGTTTAGTTTCTTTCAAGTAGAACAAAATTCAGGACAGGCTAAAAGTTATAGTTAAAGACTTCAGCTGAGAGTAAACTTTTGGGGATTTTGTCATTTTTTTTCTCCCACCCTCAATTTCCCACAATTTAATGGTAGCTTTTATTTTGCTTTTTAGACTTTTTTGGTGTGGACCTTTTTTAAAGTCTTTGTTGAATTTGTTACAATATTGCTTCTGTTTTATGTTTGTTTGTTTGTTTGTTTTGACTACTAGGCATGTGAGACCTTAATTCACCCACCGGGGATCAAACCTGCACCCCATAGGAAGCTGAAGTCTAAACCACTAGACCACCAAGGAAGTCCCTTAACAGTTGTATCATTTGTCTTTGGTGAAGCATTCTAAAACATTCAATTTAGCTTCTCTAGAAATAATTTCTTTGCAAACTTATCTGATATCTCTATGAAATTTTTAATTGTTACATCATTAAAATAATAACTGCAACTGACATAAGTTTCAGAACTGACACCTTTTGGGTTTTAACTCTCAGATTGCTGATAAGCACATAACTCAGGATTAGGACAACAAACAGTCGGACACGAATTAGCGACTAAACCACCACTACATAACTCAGCTGCTGGAAGCAACGATGAGCTGACTTACTTATCAGAGAGGAACCCACTAGCCTTAAACACTGTTGTCTTTGGCATCAGTCACGAAGAAAATGGAGAAGTTCTGTTCACCTAGTGTCAGTTAGTGGGAGGCTGGTTGAGAGAATTTATAGAATCAAATCCACAACAAGGGGTGATGAGCAAGGGAACTTGCCACCTGGAAAATGCTGTAGAAAGAAGGCTCCTAAGGGGAAGATTTTACCCTATAAGATCAAATTGATATGCAGTTTGAGGGGGACTTAAATTCTGCCCTAAAACACATGGGGGTTTTAGTCTGTGAATCAGGTAACAGGTGAAAATAAATACCCAGGACCTTCTTATCCTCCCACTACCACTTATTACAGTGTAAAAAAATATATAGAGAGAAATGATAATAATACAAAAAGCACTGATTACAATTAGCAAGAAGAATGCTGTGTTTCTGATGATGAGTCCCCAAAGAAGAGCAGACAACTCAGATTTGTGACTGACTGAAACCTATTGGCATCACTCTGTCAAAGCCTGTTTATAAGAGTGAAAACCTACATGGCCCTAGATCTTACTCTGCAAACTGAATGAAATAAACAGCTGACAGGTCTCCGAGTGTTCCAGTATCCCTCCAGAGAGGAAAATGCAAGACTGTAGCATAAAGGGGCCCCAGCGACCCAGCAGAAGCCCGAGGGGAAGGGCTCTGGGCTCCCCACTTTGGGGAAACCACCCTCTCCTAGTAATAGGATAAGCAGGGCCAGAAGCCTTGCAGGCGAGCTGCAAGCCAAAGCTGGAGGCTATGTATGGACCTGTGCCCATCAGGGCCGTGATGTCTCCGTTAAGAAGTCACTTCGAAAGGAGTGAAAGAACAAAAACATAAACACGCAAGAACAAAATAACAGAAACGAATACATTGTAATTAAATTTAAAAACACACCTGTGAAATTTGAAAAATAAAGCAAGCCTGATACGTGCATCCCGTCCACCCCCTTCACTGGCTTCCCTGTACCATCCCCACCTTTTGGTGGTCTGGAGCCTAGAGGCCAAGGTCGAGGAGGCGCAGGACTGAGCCCACCTTGAGGTTTAGTCTTTCCCTCTAAGGAAACTTGGCCCAGAAGTGAAGGCTTCAAGCCTGTCCTCCCTCTCATTCCTGCGGAAGAAAAGGGACACTGCTGGTGTCAGAGCGGCGCCGGACACTCACCGTGTTCAGGCCACTCGACTTCCAGCAAGGTGGGAGCAGGCGGCCTCTCCAACCCCACTCCACTCCTCCTTCCCTGCTGAACCTTCTCTCGTGGACCTACTTTAGGTTGTTGGAATATTATTCCAGTAGCTCCTGAACCCAGATTTTTTTTTTTTTTTTAAGCGTGTAGCTTTCTCTCACTATTCCTCTCCTTCTAGTCCATTCCAGCCACCTCGTGTCGCACATGCTGGTATACACACACCTCCCCTTGCAGGGTGACTCCCTCGGGGGCTTGTATACCTCTACCAAAGCAAACCTTCGTTTTCCTTCCCCGCACGGCACGCCCCCCCACTTCCGCCCCCTCCGCTGCAGGAGTTTGCGATACACTGGTCTTCACCAGCGATGGAAGAAGAGGCAGAACTCTGGGCAGTAGGACCTGCCTTCCTTCGCATGCCCACTCCGACAGCGAGTTTCTCTCACACACCCCCCCCCCCCCCCCGCCATGACAGCAGTGCGCAGGCTCGGGTTTGAAATGGAAACTCGCCCATCACACACCTGCCATGAGAAATGTGCGACAGGACACCTTTGTCAGGCTGATCCAGTGATTTCTTCCCCTGAACTTTTAAATAGGTTGATTGGCATAGAGTTCGGTTTTCGTTTGAAATAAACTTTAATAATAATTGAGTTTTGAGAATGTCACAGCATTCAATGGGATAACTAGAGAAATATTTGTGTTGAGGTAAAAATCAAGGTTTGGAGGAAAAAAAACAAACAAGATTTAGAATCACTGTTCTCCACAGTCAAGACATGTGGATTTCACAGTCTTGTCTTTTAGTTGTGTTTTTAATTTATATTTTAATTCTATTTATTTAATAGAAATAAAGGCCACTCCCTGAACACTACCATTACTATCCTTTCAAAAAGGGCGTTTCAATCCCACCGAAATGAGAAGGCTATAAAAAACACTGAATTGCTTGAATTTAAACCTTACCAAAAACTTACTGTGGTTGTGCTCTCTGAAGCTGTTCAGAGTGCCCTTGATGTTTCTATTTTTGTAGACTGTAGAACAATGGTTAATCAAGTTTTGCTTATGGGCCCATATCCATATTTTTTTATAAAACCAGTGTAAATAAATAAAACAGGTTATGTGCAATTCCAAGCAAGCTGTAGTTTCTCTACCTCTTGCGTCTAACACTAAGTATTAACTACCCCTCACAGATAAAAGGAAGACTCCAACTTAGGATATGCAGAGTATCCAAAATTTTATTTTCTCCATTAAGGACATTAACCCTAAATTTCCATTATCTTAATTTCTTTTTAAAAATAAAATTTTAACATAGAACTATAAAGTAGAACATTAAAGAGTAAATAGCATTCCTTATCATGAGAAACGCTGGGCTGGAAGAAGCACAAGCTGGAAATCAAGATTGCCAGAAGAAATATCAATAACCTCAGATATGCAGATGACACCACCATTATGGCAGAGAGAGGAGAGTGAAAAAGTTGGCTTAAAGCTCAACATTCAGAAAACGAAGATCATGGCATCTGGTCCCATCTCTTCATGGGAAATAGATGGGAAAACAGTGGAAACAGTGTCAGACTTTATTTTGCTGCTGCTGCTGCTAAGTCACTTCAGTCGTGTCCGACACTGTGTGACCCCATAGACGGCAGCCCACCAGGCTCCGCCATCCCTGGGATTCTCCAGGCAAGAACACTGGAGTGGGTTGCCATTTTGCAGATGGTGACTGCAGCCATGAAATTAAAAGACGCTTACTCCTTGGAAGAAAAGTTACGACCAAGCTAGATAGCATATTGAAAAGCAGAGACATTATTTTGCCAACAAAGGTCCGTCTAGTCAAGGTTATGGTTTTTTCAGTGGTCATGTATGGATGTGAGAGTTGGACTGTGAAGAAAGCTGAGCGCCGAAGAATTGATGCTTTTGAACTGTGGTGTTGGAGAAGACTCTTGAGAGTCCCTTGGACTGCAAGGAGATCCAACCAGTCCATTCTGAGGGAGATCAGCCCTGGAATTTCTTTGGAGGGAATGATGCTAAAGCTGAAACTCCAGTACTTTGGCCACCTCATGCAAAGAGTTGACTCATTGGAAAAGTCTCTGATGCTGGGAGGGATTGGGGGCAGGAGGACAAGGGGACAACAGAGGATGAGATGGGTGGATGGCATCACTGACTCAATGGACATGAGTCTGAGTGAACTCCGGGAGATGGTGATGGACAGGGAGGCCTGGCATGCTGCGATTCATGGGGTCGCAAAGAGTCGGACATGACTGAGCTACTGAACTGAACTGAACTGAATATAGAATGCGTTTAGGATTATAAAAACAACTACATTGTCCTTATTTTCCTTTTTTTCATCATAGGTTAGCAAACGTTGTATCATCTGTTGAGAGACCACTGTGAGAGATACTGCTGTGGATCACATTATATGTAATACAGTTGTCTCAGTCTGTTCAGGCGGTTTTAACAAAAATATCATAGACTGAGAAGCTTAAACAGCATTCACTTCTTATAGTTCTGGAGGCTGAGAAGTCCAAGATCAAGGTGCCAGCAGGTTGGATATGTGGTGAGAGCCCACTTCCTGATTCTTAGCCATTTTCTTGCTGGGTCCTCACATGGAAGAAGGGATGAGAGAGCTCTGTGAGGTCTCTTTTCTAAGGGCACCAATCCTACTCATGGGGGCTTCACTCTCATGATCTAACCATCTCCCCAAACCCTATCTCCTGAGATCATCACATTAGGGTTAGGATTTTAACACACGAATTTTGTGAGGACACAAACATTCAGTCCATAACAATAGTTTCGGCACACAAAACTCCATACTTTCTGAGCAGTCTGTCTTCATCCCATCAAACTGAGGTATGTACTAGGTCTTATAAATAGACTTTGATTTTACAAAATGTATAGGGAATGGGCTTCCCTGGTGGCTCAGCAGTAAAGAATCCACCTGCCAATGCAGGAGCCATGAGTTCGATACCTGGGTTGGGAAGATCCTCTGGAGAAGGAAGTGGCAACTCACTCCAGTATTCTTGGAAAATTCCAGGGACAGAGGAGCCTGGCAGGCTGCAGTCCATGGTATCACAGAGAGTTGGACACGACTCAGCCACTAAACAACAACAAAATAAAAGGAGTTACTCTATATGGTTTTATAAACCTAAGTCAATCTAGCTCCCTCTAAAACACCACATATCAAAACCAAAGCTGCTAAATGCTACAGTAATCAGTGTTTTACACTGCATGTTTAGAATTAGGCTTCATAAAAATTGTGACATGTAAATTAGCAACTTGACACAAATAGTTACATTAATATACAAGCGAATGGAAAATAGTTAACTGGCATTTTAATTGTGTTAACATTACATACTATAAACAAATTAACATAGCATCTAAGTGTACCTTTTATTCTGAAATCTCCTCCATGTAGAGCCCAAGTCTTTTCTCTTAAGTACAATTTCCCCAGTTAGAATTTTATTGATTAGATCGTGTCCTTCGTATAGAATCTATATTTCTGTACATCTGAGATTTCTAATATTGGTTTAATAAAAAAGAAAAAAAATCACAAAACATCAGCAGAATAATATGAGACTCTTTTAGGATTTTGGCTTATTTTCTCCATAACCTTTTACAGTTTTTCATGCATACGAAAGCTAATAGTATTTTTTTTTAAATCATATTGTCTATAAGGAGTCTTTCTAAATTATTTAACTAGCTTTTCTTAGAAACAATTTTCCCATCCAACTCCTATTTCATTAATTTGTGTAACATTTAATGCAATTACATAATTATAATAACAACCAGCATAAATCAGTTTAGAAACAAACACAACTGATTTTTGGCAAACCCCAGCTGTGACTAGTGGAAGCAGAAACCTGTAACTTATTGAAAGGAATCCTGCTGTCTCCAAAAATGCTAGTGGCCTTGGGTCGGTATGTTTTGCAGAAGAAGGAGAGAGTTTTGATTAATGTATTAAATATAAAAAACAAAACATTTGTTTGAGTTAACTATTTTCTCATTTCATTTCCATTGACTACTAGAAAAGCTAGTAAGTAGTTAATCATGAATAGAATACTAACATTTTAGCATTGCCACATTATTCAATGAAATAGGGAAAGTTATAATAATGATATTCTTTACAATTTTTTAAAAGCAAAACTGTGTCTGGATTATCTTGGCTTTGAATAAAAGAGACTATGGTCTGGGGCAGCAATATTAGATCTACCCTGTTTCCTACTTAAATTTTCAGGCTGACCATAGACAAACCAGAATACAGACAACACTGTTTCATCTGTATGTCCTTTTACAAACATTCTTTATCTGTCTCTTTTCACTTACTGCTTCTTCCAATCCCATTTTATGTATTTTTAGCTGGTGAAATACCCTTCATTTTTGAAATCCATAATCCTCTTCCTTCAAAATTCTTCCACATCTTAGCTCTTCCCTATGGCAGTCCATCAGTTTCTGTTTTTGCTAGGTTAATGGGTTAACAATAAGTTAAACCAACATGAATATATTAATGGGGTTTAATAACATGAATAGCTAACATGTCCATGAGTTAGTGTGTCACCCTACTGAGATGGCTTATGGGTTTTATTAGAAATCTTATGGAGATAATCTCTCACTCTAAAAGATGTAGTTAAGGGTAAGATTTTAATAGGTGTTATGGAAGACTTAGGAATTGGGAGAGAATTTTCAGTGACTGTACTTCTTAGCCCTCTTTAAAAATTAATACTATGGAAACCACCTTATTATACTAATCACTAGGGCTAACTTTTAATTCCTTGCTCCAAAGACAAACAACTATCTTTACCAAAGAAGGGCAAATTCAGAAGTTGCATCTAAACTAAAAAATACCTTTATTTTGTTTTGATCCAGAAAGTCAGTCTTTGGGTGCCAATCTTTGTGTATGTGTGTGTGTGTGTGTGTGTGTGTGTGTGTGTGTGTGTGTGTGTATTTTGGGCATTCTTGTTAAAGTGTAAATTTCCAATGGAAATTTTCTTCCAAAAAGAACATGCTATATATAATTCCTAGAGGAATACTGACATCACTTTAGAGGAGTTACTCCTAATAATATAGCTAGAGCCACATCCTTATTAACAGACATCTAGTCAACTGTAAAGCACAAGCCATTGGTGCCAAGTTTTCCCCATAACTTAGAGGCAAAAATTAAAGCAAACAACCCCTCCCCTCAAATGTAAAGCTCTCCACTCTTGCACAGCTTGATAGAATCTCTTCCCGCAGGCTCTTTCTTTCCCCCAAACTCCATAAATTGGGAGTAACAAATCTTGTCTCAGGCCATGCCAGTTTAGAGCAAGCACAGTTAAATCTTTATTATTTTGGAGATAAAGTGTAGGTTAGTGGACTGTGGTACACATCTCATCCCATTTTCCAATAATTCACAACTGTTTCTGAAGTTTTCTATCTTCAGATCTGAGTGAGATCTGAAGATCTGAGTGAAACAATGGTACTTCTTATACAAATTTATCACTACCTCCTTAAAGTGGAATTATTTTTAAAAAATTCTCTTCAGTTGTTCAGTGTTTTTCATAACATAATTTAGTACAACTTCTTGTACTTCAAACCTGGTTTATTTTTAAAATATGTGTTGTTTGTCCTTACTCATCTAAGAGTTGTAATGTAACAAGCACGCCCGAAATACACACATGTATATATATACATGCTTTTTAAGATCAAAATAAAATAAAGGTTTTCCCTAGTTTGAAATGTAATTCCTGAATTTACCCTGCTTTTTGGTGGGATAGTTTTGTGGTCTGTCTTCCATGCAAGCAATTAGGAGTCAGCACTAATGATTAGATGTCTACCAAGGTATGCTTCTGAACTATCTTCGTTTCTATGGTTTTGAAGCCTTAGAGAAAGATTACATGTTTCCTTCAGGGTAAACCACTAAAGGAAATTATAAAACTGGTGTTTTTCTAAAGCCTCTTTGAAAATATATTGACACTGAGGTTGATAGTCTGCATTATTAACAGTTTGTAAGCAAGGTTTGCAAAGAGAATTGACTGTATACACAGTTCATTTTAGAAGACTATTTAAAGGCTTTGGGTTGGTAAAAGTGGTTTATTTCTAAAAATATTTAATTAGAGAATCTATCAATACAAAAAGGTAAGTTAAAGAGTTTCACTGATCTAGATTCCTGCATCCTATCAGGATTGGCCCATCTCTCATTGTTTGATTGCATAAATAGATGAATCCTTGGAAAACTAGAGAATCTCAGCCAATGGCATAACATGGTATGTAGTTATGCCAATTAACTGAGATGTTGCCGTTTTTCTGTAACCAGTATGAGTAATAATAAATTAGCATCTCTCAGATTGAAGCTGGAATCTTAGAAATAGTAAAGTCTTTTTTGTGCACACACATACTCCATTAAAATAATTGCATTTAAGTGTTAACAAATAACATTTAGAATTTTGGTTCTCTGTTATTGTTCTCTCATGTCCTTTTTTCTGTTCCCAATCTGGCAGAGGGACTTTCCTTGTGGCTCAGCTGGTAAAGAATCCGCCTGCAATGCAGGAGACCTCGGTTCAATCCCTGGGTTGGGAAGATCCCCAGGAGAAGGGAAAGGCTACCCACTTCACATTCTGGCCTGGAGAATTCCATGGACTGTATAGTTGGCTAAGTCACTTCAGTCGTGTCCGACTCTGTGTGACCCCATAGACGGCAGCCCACCAGGCTCCCCCATCCCTGGGATTCTCCAGGCAAGAACACTGGAGTGGGTTGCCATTTCCTTCTCCAATGCATGAAAGTGAAAAGTGAAAGTGAAGTTGCTCAGTCGTGTCTGACTCTTAGCGACCCCATGGACCGCAGCCTACCAGGCTCCTCCATCCATGGGATTTTCTAGGCAAGAGTACTGGAGTAGGGTGCCATTGCCTTCTCCGCTGTATAATCTATGGGGTCCCAAAGAGTCAGACCCAACTGAACGATTTTCACTTTCACTTTAATCTGGCAGAGGGAGGAACAGGTGTAAAGGGTGTTGGGAGGACTGGATGGAAATGATTTTGAGTAGAACAGAATAACAATTAAGAAAAAGATAGATAAACAAAATCTCTGGGTTGTGAAGAAACTGAAAAAAAAAAAAAAAGATGTCCTCATAGACCTTTTATTTGAGCAGAGAGAGGCAGAAAGTAAACAATAGATGTAATAAGAAAATAAATAGAATATTTTCTTTAAGATGGGAGGTGCTAAAAAAAGTAGAGCAAGGAAAATGTTGGGGAGACTTGCAATTTTAAATGCATTCAACAAAGAAAAGGGGAAAATACTTGGCTCTAATTCTTGGGGTGAGGTGGGGGGTTAGAAGATAACTCTGGCAGAAAGGCCTTAGAGATTTTTGGATGAGCTCTTGCTTTTAAATAAACAAGGAGAGAAATCACCAATCCCTGCCTTCTACCTGCCTTCTCTTCATCCATTCAGCAAATGCTGGCAAGATTCTTAATCTCACTTCTCCAAACAAACAATACTGAAATGGTACAGGCGTTTCAGTGAAGATCCACTTTTTGTATACTTATTTTTAAAATGTATAGACACATACAAAGAAACTCTGTGTCCAGCATCTTCTCACTGCGAGGCATTGTGCTGGCTGTTTCCCCCATACAATACTTATACACATGTCCATCCTACAGATATTTCTCCTTGAAAACAAGCTCTCTGTGTTATACACTTCTGTATCTTACTCAAGGATTATTTGTTGACTGAATAAATGAATTCATTCATTCATTCATTCATTACTGAACACTGGATTTGACCAAAACAGGGGTTGGGGGTTGGGGGGTGGGAAAAGTAAGTTTTACCATGTACTAAAGGAGGCAAATGTTATGTTACATTTCGAGCAAATCTATCAATTTAGAGGTGGTTTAAAAGTTATTTTTCATTCCCATTAATCTTAAACTATGGACAGCAGACTTTGGAAGAAAATGTTTTTCCTCCCCTTTGTACTAAATGCATGAGTAGGTTCAAATGTATTATTTATCTTACTTCATGAACACACAACCAACCTATCCAATTCTGCGTGTCCTGCATATGTAAATACGTGTGTGAGTGTATAGAAGAGTCTATGTAGAGCTATTTTTGGATATTATGATAGTAAAATTGACATTTTCTTGGTGAAAAATTACTACAGCATCTTCCGTTATAATTTAATCCTTTAGAATAGAATGCTTTGAGAAACTGGCTCAATATGTAGAATATTATAATTTAGTATCTTTTAAATAATAAAAAGAACCTAAATAGATGTTGGCAAAAAGTCTTATATTTTAACTTCAGATTCTTGTTAATAATAGTTAATATTTATTATCTTTGTATACTATTTATGACCTTCAACCATTTATATAGATTATTTCGATAGATTCTTAACAGCAATGAAGTAGATACTATTAATATTCTTGTTTTAAAGATGAGGAAATTGAGAGGTAGAAAGTTGTCCATGATTAAATGCTAGTGAATGAAACAGTTGGAACCCCCACATAAATCCTTATTGCTCTAAATTCCATTCTTTAAATATTAGTGTATGTCATTCCTACTTTAATAAATAGCCATGGAAATGCCAGATGCTTTATGAACCACCTGAGAGGGTTCTGAGATGCCCTTTAGACTTAGGAGAAGTTGAAAGGTATTACATTAATCTATATCACTTAATCTCAATTTTCTATTAGCTAGAACTAACCATACAAGAACACTTCTTGACTTTTGTTTCTTCTAGCCTTCAGAACAATGGCAGCTTTGCTCCTCACTGAATGTCTGTGGGAACTAAAGAAAGTGAGTTTTTTTTTTTTTTTTTAAAGAGTCACTTTTCTTATTTCCTTTAAAGATTTCCTGAAGAAGGATTTGATGCCTTGGAAACGTTCAGATTTGAATTCTTTAATTTTCTTCAAAACATTCATGCTAATTCCTAATGATTAATAATGCTATATGGGCTTCCCAGATGAGTCTGCCTGCAATGCAGGATACTTGCAGGAGACGAGAGTTCAGTCCCTGGGTCAGGAAGATTCCCTGAAGAATCCCACGGACAGAGGAGTCTGGCAGGCTACAGTCCATGGTTCGCAGAGTCTGACATGACTTGGCGACTAAACAACAAGTAATGCCATATAAAATCAGCAATACTGTTCTATTCAGGTAGTTTTAGGAAAGAAAGCCCAGAGAAGGCACTGGCACCCCACTCCAGTACTCTTGCCTGGAAAATCCCATGGGCGGAGGAGCCTGGTAGGCTGCAGTCCATGGGGTCACGAAGAGTCGGACACGACTGAACGACTTCACTTTCAATTTTCACTTTCATGCATTGGAGAAGGAAATGGCAACCCACTTCAGTGTTCTTGCCTGGAGAATCCCAGGGATGGGGGAGCCTGGTGGGCTGCCATCTATGGGGTCGCACAGAGTCGGACACGACTGAAGTGACGCAGCAGCAGCAGCAGCAGCAGGGAAGAAAAACAAAGGCTATTCTTTAGGACTCAAAACAAAAATGAAAAATACATGGAGTGTTTTAATCTAGTTTAGTTGATATTGTTTGAGTGTACTCTAAAATATATCAAATGTGATAGCATAGCTATGAAGAACCGCAAAACTGCAGCAGTTAATCTTGTCTAAGGGCTTCCCTGGTGGCTCAGGCAGTAAAGAATCCACCCACAATATAAGAGACTTGGGTTCAATCCCTGGGTTGGGAAGAACCCCTGGAGGAGGGCATGGCAACAAACTCCAGTATTCTTGCCTGGAGAATCCCGATGGACAGAGGAGCCTGGCAGGCTACAGTCCATGGGGTCGCAAAGAATCAGACGCAACTGAGTGACTAAGTACAATCTTATCTAAGACTATAAGAAGCCAGAGAGGGTCCTGCCTTCAGGATCAGGGGCAGGGGCAGCACACAGAGGAGAGAACTATAGATGGTGGCCCTTGGTGACCTGTCTTAGCATCAACCTACAGTTAGTTTCTTGTTACTTTGGCAGTCTAACCTTTATTTACCTGTCCTCTCCTCTTGATTCAGGACTGCCAGTGGTTAGTATACTTTCTGAAAAGGAAGTATTAAAAAATAATAATAATAAAAAATAAAATAGAACCCCCAGTTGGGACAGAGTTTTGTTGCCATTTCAGATTTACCAGGTAGTGTGACTATTGCTGTTGCTTTACACTGGCTCTCTTGCTGCAGTTCTCATCTGCTTTGCACAGTTCCATAGGCAACTGCAGACTCTGGAGGAAGAGTAGGAAGCCCTTCTAATCCTAATACAGTCATACCCCAGAAATGTTGCAGGTTCAGTTCCAGAGCACTGCAGTAAAGAGAATAATGCAAAAAAGCAAGTCACACACATTTTTTGGTTTCCCTGTGCATATATGAAAGGTACGTCTACACTATACTGAAGTCTATTAAGTGTGCAATAGTATTATGTCTTAAAAAAATGTATATACCTAATTAAGGTATACGTTACACGTAAAAAATATGTTATTGCTAAAAATCCTGATCATCATCTGAGCTTACATTGAGTCACAATTTTTTTCAATAGTAATGTCAAATATCACTGATCACCATGATATATTTCACATTAATGAAAATTTTTGAAATGTTACAAGAATGACCACAATGTGACACAGAGATATGAACTCAGCAAATGTTGGAAAAAAGGCTTCCGTTAGACTTGCTCATTGAGGGTTGCCAGTAACTTCCGTTTGTAAATAATGCAATATTTATGAAGGGTAACAAAGAGAAGCATGATAAAACGGGGTCTGCCTGTATTTTCTTTGCATTTCCCATGTCCCCATCTGGGTGAGCTAGAGATCATATTCATGGATAATGGTTACTGATCATTTGACTGTTCTTATGATGCTTTTGAACTGTGGTGTTGGAGAAGACTCTTGAGAGTCCCTTGGACTGCAAAGAGATCCAACCAGCCCATTCTGAGGGAGATCAGCCCTAGGGTTTCTTTAGAAGGAATGATGCTAAAGCTGAAACTCCAGTACTTTGGCCACCTCATGCGAAGAGTTGACTCATTGGAAAAGACTTTGATGCTGGAAGCGATTGGGGGCAGGAGGAGAAGGGGATGACAGAGGATGAGATGGCTGGATGGCATCAGTGACTCAATGGACGTGAATCTGAGTGAACTCCGGGAGTTGGTGATGGATAGGAAGGCCTGGCGTGCTGTGATTCATGGGGTCGCACAGAGCTGGACACGACTGAGTGACTGAACTGAACTGAACTGAATTGAACTGATGTAGGAAAATCCATGTGTCAATTTGTTATCACTGTCAAACTAATTGTATCAGTTTTCCCAAATAGAGAATTCAATCACTTTGCTTCACATACACACACCAATGAATGAGTGGCTATACCAAAATTATATTCAGTTGATTAATAGAATACAATCTGCTATAATCTATTACAATTCTTTCAGAGTTCCAGTCAAAACTTGTTCTGTTAGGAACACTCATTTCTGTCCCATGTCTACTTTGGTTTTATGCCAGGGATATGTAATACAGTATGTAGTTCCCATGAAACTGGACATATCTGGGCTTAATTCATAGCTCAGTCAGTAAAGAATCTTCCTGCAGTGCAGGAGACCTGAGTTTGACTCCTGAGTTGGGAAGATCCCCTGGAGAATGAAATGGCAACCCACTCTAGTATTCTTGCCTGGAGAATCCCATGGACAGAGGAGCTTGGCAGGCTACAGTGTATGAGGTTGCAAGAGTTGGATATGACTTAGCAACTAAATCACCACCAACCTATATCTAGCTCACTGCTGAACTTCCCCACGAGTTCCCTTACCAAGAATTAATTTTGACATTAGAGAATGATATCAAACAATATCTAGTGACTCCTGGACAGTGGAAGAAGGCAGTGCCCAGTGTGATTTAAGACAGAGAACTTTCATCTGGGGGCCACAGACACTCTGGGAATCACTGAGCCATCTCAGACAAAAGATGTCTTCCCAAGATCCATTCATAATACCAGCTGCTGATTCAGTGCCTCTCCTGTTTCTGCTTCTCTGAGTCAGCTGTTTAACCATGATCAGCTTTCATCTTCTTATCAGTCTGCCTCCCTGCCATTTAGATTACATCCCAACTCCATAGCGATTATCAAAATTTTATCCTTTAGTTCCAACTTGCTTCTGATTTCATAGTTCAAAAGTTTAATAATCTTGTCAGATTCTAGTATCAGTATCTCCCCTCTTTCTTAATTCTGGCCTCTTCCATTCTCTAGCCTCCCACCAGTTCCTACAGACTCCAGCTATCTCTTTGTATAATACCATATGCATGCATGCTTGCTCAGTTGCTTCAGTCCTGTCCAACTCTGCCACTGTATGGACTGTAACCCACCAGGCTCCTCTGTCTGTGGGATTTTCCAGGCAAGAATACTGGAGTGGGTTGCTGCCCTACTCCAGGGGATCGAACTCACATCTCCTGCATCGCAAGCGAATTCTTTACTGCCGAGCCTTCAGGTAAGCTCTATAGTACTACTGCTGCTGCTGCTGCTGCTAAGTTGCTTCAGTCGTGTCACACTCTGTGTGACCCCATAGACGGCAGCCAACCATGCTCCTCCATCCCTGGGATTCTGCAGGCAATAATACTGGAGTGGTTGCCATTTCCTTCTTCAATGCATGCATGCATGCTAAGTCGCTTCAGTCGTGTCAGACTCTGTGCAATCCCGTGGACAGCAGCCCATCAGGCTCCTCTGTCCACAGGATTCTCTAGGCAAGAATACTGGAGTGCGTTGCCATTTCCATATAACACTATGTACATAAAAATAAAACCAAAAAATGTCAGTCTCTCTTTTCAGATAGAATTACAAGATTTACCCATTAAATATGTCTCTAAAATACTTTCATAAAAGAATTACATTCATGATTCTGTAGATAGGACTTTCAAGTTCACTGATTAACAACAAAAAAATTTTTGAGCACATACTCTGTGGCAGTGATTTTAGATGAACATACATTAAACTTCAAAATACCTCATTTGTTTGCCAAAATGTGTGTATGTGTTCAGTCGCTCAGTCATATCCAACTCTTTGGGACCCCATCGACTGTAGCCTACCAGGCTCCTCTGTCCTTGGAAGTTTTCAGGCAAGAGTACTGGAGTGGGTTGCTGTTTCCTATTCCAGGTAAGCACTAACCTTGAACACTGGAATAACCAGTTTCTATAGCTAATGTGCGATGTGATAACAGTGCCTACTGGAACAGCAAGCCCACTTAGACAATGTGAAATATTAGTCATCTCTTAAACATTTCATATTGAAAAACAGAGTTCTCTTGGCTAATGTTAAGTCTTTTCTGGATTATTTGATATCATCTGGCTACTGTTAGGCAATAGTAGTTTCTTAAACATTACCTGTGACTGATTTATCTGTCCTCGCCATAACTCTTCCCTTGCAACTAGCTCATCCATATATGATCATTTAGAGAACACACAACAGCCAGCAACAGACAATATGCAGGGATTTAACTACACCATCCTTCTACATATGTCATTAATCCATACTTTAGTTTGTCTTGAGTTTTTATACCGATTCCTTCCTCTTTGTTTTTGTTCTTGCTCTCTGTATTGTTCTTTCGAAATTGAAAGATAATATACAGAGAACAAAGAACATAAAATACACTAATTATAAGTGTGTAACGATGACTATTTTTACACCCATGTAACCACCCTCAGATCAAAAACATAGAACATTTCCTAGGCTATTTTCCGCACCCTGTTCCCATCTTCTAAGCTCTGCTTTATCCTTATTTTGCTATCCTTGGTGGACTTTTATGGCTCATAAACATCAGCTTCCTACATCCCTTCCTATCTTGACTTGACTTTAAACATTCTCTTGGAATAATTTTACTTGCAGCTCCCTGTAAACTTACAGCTACCATGACTTCCCAGCCAGAGGAGGAAAGCAATTTGACCTAAACATTTTGCAAGCAAGTTTAACACTGGGCATATCTAAGTATGTATGGCTAAATCTAATATCATTCGCTTTTAAATGTATTCCCACATAATTTGGGGAAATCCCTAAAAGCAGATATGTCAGACACAGCCGTTCCTCTGACTACCACAATGCCATCCTGCACGTATTCCCAGAAAACAAAGAAAGTCATTCAGATTCCCAAGACAATTCTTGAGGATCGATTGGGTTCTGACTTTTCTTTGAATGATAGTAGTGTAGAGCTTCCAGCCCTGTTCCGCAATGTTTTTACCTGGCCCTCACACTTTCATAATTTTGGATCTAGAAATGTCAGCTTTTGTTCCAATTCAGTTTAGGTTTGACTTAGTCCAAACTTTGTCATATACCTCTTGAATACTGGTATGTGAAAAATAAGCTACTATACTGAAGCTTACCACCTGGGTTTGGAAAATACTTAATTTAAGGGAGCAAGGGTACATTGGCTTGTAGGATTTTTCAAAAATGTGCCCACTTTAATGGAAGTTTCATGTAAAGTTTCTGTGTTTTTATACTCGTATAAGTTTAATTATTTGGTGGGCGCTTATAGAACTACGGTAATTGAACCATCACAAATCTTCAATCTGAATACACTGTCATCCAAACTTTAAAGTCGTTTCAGAAAAAAAAAAATTATTTGCAATTATAATTCACATTACCAAATACAATTTACAGCAAATAAAAACAATTTTTATCACCTTGCATACATAGAATGTATTAGGCCTGAATGTTAAGGTCAATATATAAGTATTCAAGTATAGTTTTGTGAACTAATGTAACAATTATGAAATCTGTGTTATTTTAACTAATCTTATTGAAGTAATTAGGTAAACAACACCTTGTTTCTGGAACTACTAACTAGCAAAATAGACCTAGATGACAGGCTGAATCAACGAGTTTCCTCTAACATAAATTGAAGTTAAAGCCTATATTTAGAAAGCAAAACCAGAAAGGAAACCTAAGAGGCTTTTAGGAAATTCAATAACATTGATGAAAAGCATCAGAATTTGGTAATTACTCCTCCTTGGGACCTGTCTTCTTGCTGTGTGTCTTTCAGGATTTTAAAAATTGTAGAGATGACCAAAATGGTCATGTGTACCCCTTTCTCACAGATAAGTGATTGAGAAAAAACAAATTCAGGTTAAACCTACATGTCTGCTACACTGAATTGTTTCAAATACAACACAATCCACGTTTGGAATAATTTTCTATCGTTAAACGGATTGTTCGTTGCATGAAACTGCACACCCTAGATAGTGAAAATACAACAGTATACTGTAGTTCTGAAGTGTCTCATAAACAGAGGTTGCTACAGTTAACGTACACACATTTTTCAAAATTATTTCTGAAAGTTTTGTCTTTTGTGTGGGGGTGGTACTTTGATGCCCATAAACTTTTGGGGAAGGATGTGAAATATCCTGGGTCAGTTTCTGATGGTTTCTCTGTGTGAATAAATAATACACATATGCGGTGCCGATGGATACTGGCAAAGCACTTATCAAGATTAAGCAGCTAAAATCAGTGTCCTACCAAGTACTTCATGCAAGAACTAAGTACCTGAGCTGGTCAATACGGACTTAACATAAGCTAAGGTTTTTTTAAAAACGAGATTCCGGTTCCTCTTCTGAATAACTAAATAAGAATATCTGCAAAATAAGGGCCAGACGTTTGCATGTTTTAAAGGCTCCTTGGATGATTATAAAGTACAGCCAAATTGAGAACCTGGCTTAAGTTAAGAACAAGAAATTTAAAATAAGCTCCTTCTAACTTTGATGTTACATTCTTCCGGTAAAAGCAAATGAAACACTTCACTGCCATGTACTATCGTGATACATGTCTTTAAATGTTTAATTAAAAATGTACTAAATTTATTCTATAAAAGCTGTACTATTTCACATACCCTGGTAAACATCAGTGTATACTGAATTTCTTTGAGGATGGAGATTATCATTCTCGTGACAGATAGTACCTAATATATCTAACTTTCTTAATTAAATAATTGTCAGTGACCCTCATCTGGTTCTACAGAGTACCACAGGGACAGTTTCAAAGATAGAAAAAAAGAATGAAAAGAACTTTCTTCAAATTGCTTCTTTATTCAAAACCACAGACACATATCCCTTTATAGTTTATATTTTCTTACTCTCAAAACCACAGATGGGATTATTAGGTTAAATGAGCATGGCATTTGTGTTCCCTATAAATTTATTGTCATTAATAGCACCTTGGAATGCATTTGTAGCAAATAATCCATACATTCATGTTATGCATGATTATCAAATAACACATATGAAATGTAACTGTTCGAAATTCTTCACCAAGAAAATAAAATAATTTGACATTGGGGGGATTATTTTATTAGACATTAGAAGGAATAAATAAAATAAAAACTTGAGGAAGGACCTGAAGTGTTTGATTTATTCATGAAACATTCACAATAATCCATAATATTCTGTAACTCTTAAACTTTTCAAAAGCACAGGCTCTGTTATATTCTCGTTTTAACTTCCACCAGTGCCAGAAGAATAACAGGTGCTTTAATTTGATTGAAAGTACAAATCATATGGTAAAACTAGGTTATGTATTTTCAGACATTTACAAATATATTTTATAGAAAATTCAAAATATCATCATTGAATATGTCTCATTGATCCCTGTTTGCTACATTACCAAAAAGAGTTCAAAATGGTCTGGATTTATAACCAGTTCACTTTCCAAAGTCAAAGTGGTGTTTAAATTTATTTTTCTTTCCTATAAAATTCAAATAAGTGTGAGAAAATGATAAATTACTATAGGAATCCATGTTAACAATGCCAAATTGTCAAAATATGAAATATACTTAATACTAACAGCCAACTTGTAGGTTATCTCCAAGTTAGTATTCAAATTATACATAGATACAGTTTTAAAATTACACTGATGGTTGTATTCTCTTATATTCTTTCACTGTGCTTAAGCTTTCCAATCTACAACGTGGACGTGATTACTGCTTCACTAGCTTGTTAAAATCTATAACGATACTACAAAACAAGAATACTTTAAGCGAATATATCTTTCAAAATTTCAATACAATTAAGTCAATGGATACTGACATATCAATTAAGTGAATTGATACAGTCAAACAGCCCAATCTAGGGAATAAAATTCTAAATTTTATTAACAAGGGCAGAACTTTTTACACTCTCAATTCATAACATCTGTGTCTATTGGACTGAAACATTTGGGTGAAAAGTGAAAACTACAGAGTTCTCTAGTTCTTGTTAAATATAATGTAAACAGTCACTTATATGCAACTGTTCTGATTTGAACTGAGCTTTTCATTTTATCTGAAATGTTCTGGATTGTGTAAAACAGTACTGTGTGTTTTAGCTAACTTGAGAAGGCTGTGTGTCTACTTTGGCATTTCAGATAGCTTTATTTTCACATTCCTTGGTTGCAGAAAGCATTTGTTAGCAGTTTAGATATTTTCCTGATCTTCCAAATCATAACCACGAAATCTTTACTTTACTTTTAAGGTATATTTAGCTGTGATTGAGGAGATGAGTTTCTAGTTAGTTAGTAGTGACTTCAAAAAATATATAAGTTGGCTAATCTTTAAACTCATTGGGATGGGAAAGTTTTCAATTATTCTAATTATACTTACAACAATTTGTTTATTAATTCTGAAAGGAAGTGTGAGTGAACCCTTAAATATAAAATGTAATCTACTAATTATGAAACTTTCTGGGATTTCCAAGTAAGTAGGTTTAAGTGAATTTACATATTCCAAAATCTTGATTACGGTTAAAAAAAATGTATACAGTAACAAATCTCAAACTGTAGTCATAGAAAACAGTTGATTACATGTTAGGTTTCTGCAGAAATACTGTTAGGTGTCAAAAAACACCTTTTCCAAACTAGGAGTACTGCAGTGTTGACTTTCACTGAAAATAAGCTAGGAGATAAGTAACTCTCCTGCTAAGAAACCTGTATATAGGTGGGATTTCCCATGATTCAGAGTGTGTGATGAACACTTACTCATTGCACCCCTCCTCCTAGCCTTTCTACTTTACAGCAGAAGATAAAGTTTTAATGAAAGGAATTTGACCTATCAATGCTGGCCAAAAGTAATGTAAACTAGACTTTTAATAAAATTAGCAGTTTTCCCCTTTGAAAGACTCATAAATGACCGTTTTAACAAGATTAAATATTGTAAAATTTCAGATTTGGCCATCTATTTTGATTTGTAAAGCAGAAATATCTAGAAAATAGATCCTTGATATAAAGGTAGCAAAACAACTTTTTATTTCATCACTAATTTGGCAACTGAACTTAACCAAAGTATGATAAAAAGGAGTCAGAAAGATAGTAAATAGCAGTATCATCAAGATGTGAAGGTCCAGAATTTTCACATTTGGACATTATAGGCATCTTCTGGTAATATGAGTTTTTTTTTTTCCTCTTGTGTTGACTTGTAAAATCACGAACTAGTGACATGTGCTTTCCAATAAATACTTACCGTATTATTTAAAACCAATTTAAAATTACTGTATTTGTAGTCAGTGCTATGAATCCTCACTTCTTTTAACAATTATGTTTCTGAGAATTCTGGAATTTCCTAAACCACAGCATGTAGAAGGAGGTGCACTCCTGAGTGGGCTCTTTTTCTCAGCTTTGCTTTGTGGTTGTTTATGAGGTTCTTTCCGAGACCTACTGTTTCTACAGGAGAGCTAAGTGTTCTTATTAAATGCAGCGGGGTATGGGAGAAAGACCAGGTACTGCAGCTGTGAAACCTCTGCTCAGGCATGCGTTTTGGTTTACACACGGCCGGGTTAAGGAGACACATTGCAGCAATCTGTGCATTCACAAGTCTCGGGTGTTAGGCATTTACCTCTGTGTCTAAAACGATCTTTGCACTGAGGAAGCCCGTTTCGACGTGAGTGTGTAAGTCACTGGCTTTTACTTATCTTTGGTTCACGGTGTTATGAAGCAGGCCCCTAATTATCACCGAGACCCGACTCGGGCAGGAAAAGTAAGAAACACTAACCACATAGCGTATATGTCGAACGCCCGCGGGAGCAGAGCCCCCAGGAAGCCGAGTCCCCAGGAAGCCGCAGGAAGCGTGCGCTTCCAGGAGGGTGTGCGCCGCGCGGGGGTCTGCACGCGCGCGGAGCTAGTTAACGGAGGGCGTGCCGGAGGCGTGGCGCGAGGTGTCCGGGCGAGGCGCTCGGCGAGGCGGGCGGCAGTGGGCGGGCGGCGGGGAAGCGCGGCCGGGGGAAAGCAGCGCGGCGCCGCGAGCGGCTCTCGGCTCCCGCTTTCCCGGCCGCCGAGCCCGAGCCGCCGTGGGCGGGGCCTGCGGTGATTGGCGGGCGGGCGGGGAGGTCGGAAGTACTTTGTTTTTTATGCTAATGAGGGAGTGGGGCTTGTCCGTATTTACGTTGAGGCGGGAGCCGCCGCCCTTCATTCACCCACATGGTCCTTCGAGGTGCTGCCGCCGCTGCCCGACCTGCGCCTTCGCGCCACTTCGCGCCCTCGGGCGAGGCCGAGGGGGTGGGGACGACCCCCGCCGCGCCGCCGCGGCTTGCGCCCCCTCGCGAAGCCCCCTCCGCGGGGCGGGCCGGCCGGCTGGCCGCACCCCCGGCCTGGGGCCTCCGGTCGTAGTAAAGCGGAGGCGGGTGGGGAGGCGGGAGCGAGAGCCCGCGGCGGGCGAGGCGAAGATGGTGGCGGCTACTCCTCCTGGTGAGTCTGCCCGCCCCTCCGCCGAGTGAGTGAAACCTGTTGTGTGCGGCCCGGGTCCGGCGGGCGGCGGGCGGCGGGCGGGCGGGCCCCGGGGCAGCGTGGCGGCCGCGGCGTGGCCGGGGACCGGGGCGGGTCTCGGGCCGTTGGCCGCCCCGGCGTGTGGCAGCAGCCACTGGCTGCTGCCTCGCTCGCACGCGGGCTGGCGGAGGGGCAGGGCAGGGCCGCGGACGGGAGGGCGGGAGGGGGCGGCGTGCGCGCGGCGGCCGCGCCCGGGACCCGCGCGGACCCTGCCTGGGCCGGCCGGCGGGGCAGGCGGACGGGCGCGCGGCGCACACAATGGCCCCTCGGGGAAGGGACGCGCGAGGCCTGCACCCCCTCGCTTCCAGGGCTCCGGGCGCACGCGGGCCGCGGGGTCCCCGGGCAAGGAAAGTTTCTCTCGGGGGCGAGAGTTAAAGCGCCGCCAGAACAAAGCGGCGGCGGCAGCGGCACATGGGGCAGGCCGCGGACCGGGAGGGGGCGCGCCCACGAGGTACCTGCGCGCCGGCGGGCGGCGTGGCCCGGCCGGGAGCCCGCGGGCCCCCAAACTTTGTGCGCGCGAGGGTGGGCGGAGGGCGCGGGTGCTCGGGGCGGCGCGGCCTGGACGCCACCCCCACTCCGTGTGGGCTTTGTTAACCCGCGTGGGCAGCCCCCGGGCGGGGCTCTCAACTTCCCGGGTCGTGGCCGGCGGAGCAGGCCCGGGCCGGCCTTGGTGGCGGCGTGGAACCCTCTTCGGTCGCCCGCTGGCGGGGGAACGCGGCGCGGGAGGCCAGCCCGGCTCGGCGGGAGCGGCGGCCGCGCCGCCATGTTCCTGCGGGGCGGGCTGCGCGGGGGTGAGGGCGGGGGACATGGCGGCGACTGCGCGCCGCCGCCGATTGTTCCTGGCTTAGGCCTCGGGCCGCGTGCGACGGGCACCGCAGTCGCGGAGCCCCCGCCCCTCTGGGCCGGGCTCGGGGGGGAGGGCTGGGGGACACAAAGGAGGGGCGGCGCGCCCGCGTCCCCGCCGCGCTCGGGCCTCGGCGCCGCCGGTCGCCGCGCGGCTGCCGCCGGGAAACGGGTGGGGGGGTTGCCGTGTCCGGCAGGCCCCGACTCTGACCCGCCGCCCCCTGGCGGCCGCGCGGGGAATCGCAGGGCCCCGCTCCCCCTTGTGCGACATGTGCTGCCGGCCCGGGCTCCATGAGCGTGGCGGGCAGTTTGCAGTCCCGGGTGCTCCTGCCTCCTTTTTTATTCCTAAGCTGGACTAAAGGGGACGGGAACTGGGGTAAAGCAGGCTTATTTTTGCAATATCACCGAGAGGAAAAATTAGTGTAGTGCTATCTACACCACATCAGTTGGGGAAACAACTCTTTATCCCGGCTTGCAGCCACGAGGTCTTGATTGGGGGAGGGGTGGTGAAGAATAGTCTCTTCACTGCCTTTCCCTCTCACTGGAGCCGTGCAGTAGTTAACGATTGCTGTTGATCATCCTCTGGTGTTTCGATAAAACGTGAATCTAACGCATGTGAGTTTTCAACTTTTACACCTTTTCACCCATATATCGTTGGTCTTTTAAACCCTGGCAGTATTGCCTGACTACCTTGTCCTTAGTTTTACAAATGGATGTGGTTGATAAAAGGGGGAGTGGGACAGAACAAGTTTAAAATATGGATTTGGAGGGTGGTAGTAATTTTGAGCAAATGTTTGTCTTTTTTTCCCTACCTCCCCCCCTCCCCACCCACCCACCCTTTCCAGTCATACACGTGGACCTAACTGCACCAAAAGCTTTTCTAAGGATATTTGCTGAGAAGGAAGTTTTCCCGAGTGGGTAAGTGTATATTTGAATTTTACTTGTTAACTTTTTAAAAACCGATTTTTCTTGACTTTACTCTTTCATTTAAAGAAATAATATGGGATTGGGTTTTCAAATAGTGAAGTAGGTATTTTGTTCTCTGTTCATTGTTTTCTGTTTTGTTTTTCGAAAACTTAGTTTGGGTTATAGCTAATGTGTAAGTTAGTAAAAAATATAACGCAAATACCATTGTAAGTCTTTGCAAACTGATACAAAAAATTTAGAACTGCTTTAAATTGAATGACAAAATAGATGTACACTGGAGTAAGTTTTCAAGCTTAAAATAAGTTATCTGAGACATTTAACTTCTAAAACTAGCTGATATACTTGAAATGTAGTCTGAACGGTAATTTTATTAATCAGTTTACCAAGTAATTGCTAATTGGAAGCCAGAAGAAAAGAAAAATGTTTTGCCACGTGGATGTGAAGATTTCCTCTGAAAGGTATATGACTCAAATTACCTTGGTGATACGCAGTATGATTTTGGTTTTTCTTAAGTATGCCTTTGGGAATGGCAAAGGAAAAGAAGAGCTACCACGTTCTTATAAATATGGTGATTAATTATAAGTGTCTTAATAAACCTTTTCTAGTTTTGAGGTCTAAATTTGCTTTTAAATGCAGCTGGAAGGTTTGAGATGATTTAACTCATTTTCTCTTCCCTATTAGGGTTTATGCTCAATGTTTTGTGCTTTACATAAATGTTAGAGTTTGAGGTGTTATTTCATCTGTTTATTTATTTCGAATTTAGCAGGAATAAAGAACATCACCTTGTAAACTGAAGATTGAGACGAGTCAGAATAATGTCAAAGTGCTTACAGTGCAGGTAGTGATTTGTGCATCTACTGCAGTGAAGGCACTTGTAGCATTATGGTGACAGCTGCCTCGGGGGCCACGGTGGGCTGGGGCGCAGGGCCTGCTGGTGTCGAGCGCTTTTTGTTCTAAGGTGCATCTAGTGCAGATAGTGAAGTAGATTAGCATCTACTGCCCTAAGTGCTCCTTCTGGCATAAGAAGTTATGCTTCCGTCCAGTGAGCCAGCCAAGCAAGCATAGAGGTGTGCTAATACTGTGTGTGTGCAGTCCTCTGTTAGTTTTGCATAGTTGCACTACAAGAAGAATGTAGTTGTGCAAATCTATGCAAAACTGATGGTGGCCTGCTATTTCCTTC
Source organism: Ovis aries (assembly GCF_016772045.2). Lineage (NCBI taxonomy): Eukaryota > Metazoa > Chordata > Mammalia > Artiodactyla > Bovidae > Ovis > Ovis aries. Next base: position 66,293,661 of record NC_056063.1, read on the forward strand.
AAGTGATGCTTAACTAATTTTGTGTACTTTTATTGTGTCGATGTAGAATCTGCCTGGTGTGTGACGTGACAGCTTCTGTAGCACTAAAGTGCTTATAGTGCAGGTAGTGTTTAGTTATCTACTGCATTATGAGCACTTAAAGTACTGCTAGCTGTAGAACTCCAGCTTCGGCCTGTCGCCCAGTCAAACTGTCCAGTTTACTGAACACTGTTCTATGGTTAGTTTTGCAGGTTTGCATCCAGCTGTGTGATATTCTGCTGTGCAAATCCATGCAAAACTGACTGTGGTAGTGAAAAGTCTGTAGAAAAGTAAGGGAAAATCAAACCCCTTTCTACACAGGTTGGGATCAGTTGCAATGCTGTGTTTCTGTATGGTATTGCACTTGTCCCGGCCTGTTGAGTTTGGTGGGGATTGTGACCAGAAGATTTTGAAAATTAAATATTGCTGAAGATTCAACTTCCACTTTTAACCGTTCCAGAAATAAAGTATCGAAAAAGAAGATGTGTAATCATTCTGTGTAAAAGTTCACATACATATCTGTGTGTAAAATATATATTAACCACATACAGCTTTTCCTTGAAGTTGTTTTGTCATATTTTTGTACTAAAACATTCTTCTAAGATTGCATGTTGTATATGATATTTTTTTGGTCAAATTTGATTTACTTAGTTAACAAATTAACAATTTGTAAGGGAAATTTATTTTGATAATCTGTAAAGTGAGGATATATGCCTTTTGCTTACTTTGGACCTGGAATTCAGGACATTTTACTTAACCTCTAAAAGGCAATAACTTTTGTTGCTTAACATTCAAATATTTAAATTTGGTGAAAATGCCATTCTGTTTAAAGCATTGTGTAAAGAAAGTTGTTCTGTTATTGTTTAAGCATGAAATTTAAATTTGGGAGGGGTGGGTTGTCTTGTTGCTAGTAAACAAATACTATTTTGTCAGTACTGGTGTTCTCCATGTATAACTGTTAACTGGTTATTTGCAAGTTTTTTTAGTAATTGTTAATGATGTATAAACTGTCAGTGATCCTTAGATTGTTCTTCGCTTTCTGGAACATAAAACAGTAGTTGAAAAGAAAACAAGATATGCTAATGCTGAATGGAGTTGACAAGTATGTGTGTCTGTAGGTCTTAATGCCAAGAGTGTGAGTGGGAATCTGAAATTAGTTTTTGTTTAAAGTCTGTAGTTAACGTTTCTGTTCCCTACTACCTTCATAAAGCAGACTTTGGCAACAAGTGGAACCTAAGTAGAGGCAGGCAGAGCAACATCTCTGCCTCTTCTCCTGTGTGTTTTGTCTCTAATTTGGGTTTCATATGTGGTAGAAAAATGTGGGTTAACTTAAGAATGATTATGTTTTAAATGATCAGTTGTTAAAATTGGACCCAAGTTAAATTTTGTAAGAAGGATGCTGTCTTAGTAATATGGAATAAATTAACATGTAACCTCAATGTGTCACCCAATACATTTTGAGAACATCCTTTTAAAATGCATTGTGTGAAGTTGAACAAAAGTTTAACCCCTTGTGTGTCCCTTCTTTAAGAAATATAAAGAGCTTAATTAAGGATCCCTGAATAGAAAAGGTAAGAATTTCACAGTTCTGGAGTTCATTAAAAGGTAAATAATTTCCAGAATGAGAGAAAACTACTAAGAATGATGTAGTGCTTACAAAATGGAAATCTAACTGTCCATTAGTTTGAGTTCTTAAACCTTTTGAATTGGAAGGAAACCTAAAAATTGTTTTTGTGTTTAATGACAAACTGCTTTAAACTGTGCTTTAAAAGTCCCATAATGTTAGCATGGCTTACAGTACTCTACAAAATGGTGTGCTATAGGTTAAAAGGGGAAAGAGGATGTTTACATGTACCAGATCATATAATTTTATTTTTAAAGCTTTGGGGAAAATACTCTAGGGTTATTGTTCAAAGTGAAACAATGATAAGCCTGTCAGATGATTCTTAAATGTGCTAAACCATAAGTCAAGTAACTAAACAAAAGAATTGTTACGTTAAAAGATAAGTCTTCCTAGATGCTGAATTTGTGTAGTACTTACATTCAGAACTTAGTTGAACTGTTAATCAGGGAGAACGTTTTATGTGGGCATTGGCAGTGGGGCTGTGGTTGTTTAGGGTTTAGTAAGTAGGAATTGCATCTGATTCTGGGTGAAATACCTGGCAAATTTTGTATGCTTGTGTCTAAAGATTTCTGAGGTGTGTACAACATACTCTTCAAATAACACTAAAGAAAAGACATACAAATAACAAAGGTTAACATTCAGCCATTTTGAGATATCAGTTAGGGCACAAGTTGATTATAGCTAATGATTGCCTCATATATAATTGACCTGGGGAAAACTGCTCTGGCCATCTTTTCTCAGTGTTGAGAAAACCTTGAAATTCCTTAAAGTTTCAAATTTGATAGCCTTAAGACTGTTTTCAGAAAAAATAAATCTAATAATACTCTTTTGCATGTTATTCATATCTGATTCTCCAGTTTGCGTGTTTAAAAAGGAAAGTAACAGTTTTACAAGTTATTCTTTGTCAAAGCTGCTTGCAAAGTAGTGGTGATTTTACTAAAAACTTCTGAGATCTTCATTTTACAGGCAAACCTATCTAAGCAGACCAAACCAGACTTGAGGGTTTTCCCTGTATTTTGAAGAGCCCTACAGAATGATTCGTGATAAAAAGCAACCTACAACTACTGGAGGAAAATTTGGTGTCACATTAAAGTTTGCTGTGTATTTAATGAAGTACTGTTCTGAATTGATAACCTTGGGGTGGTTTGTCTAGCATCAGAATTAGGAGCCTCTGAGCTGAGCAGTAAAGGTAAGGAGGGCTCAGTGTACAAGGTCAGTTTTTGTTGTCCAACTGGAAGTCCTACCATGCCTACTTGAAGACAGCACATTCCTCTTTGCCTTGGAGGTTGTTGAGCTTTCATTGTACTTAAAGACTGAATACAGTTTTCTGTTTTGTTAAGGTAAATTCAGGATGTAATAGTCTTACTGAGTTTTAAAGGGTAACAAAGTTGGGCATACCCTGTAAATTTTCAGGCCATAGAAAAATCAGTGAAGGCTTAGTTTTCTAATTTAGCGTATATAGCATTCAGAGATGCTGATGTATTTGCAACTAAGTCGTGCTGTTGGAATTGTTTTGGTGCTTTCAATGTAAATAAATATATGCATTTTAAAACTACTTGTTAAATTTCCCAGAATGATAATTTTGAAATAAAAATTTTAAGGTTATGCTTGGTTGTAATTTCTCTGGCGTTTTTTGTTACTATAAAACATCCAAACACCTTTCCTTATTAATTGAGGTAACTGGGGGAGAGGGAACAGGTGTACCTTAACTTTGGTATCAGTGGCATCTGTGTTTGTATCCTGATTTTACAGATAAGAGAATGTGATGAGCAAAGTTTATTTGCAAGGATATGAAGCTGGTAAATAGGCTCTGAATTTAAACCCATGTTGATAAACTATGAAAAAGACAGTAAAGTTGCAATTCCAGTCACATGTGGTTTTGAATACTTACTAAAAAATATGTAATTGCTAGCAGATTTCCTCCTTAACAAGGTTAAGTAACATGGTATGGAGGTAAAGAACAAAAACCCAAAGTTGGCAGTTTAATGACATCAAATTACATGGTCAGTGTAGTATCACCATTCTTAATAACTGTGATTAACATATACTCATTTTATGTTTACTTGTAAGAAGTGTATGTACTGTGAGGATTGTTTAAAATAATGCTGACTTTAACTTGTGTAGACTAAGACGTTAAAAGCTCCTCTGAAATTTCATTGATTAAACTTAAGAGGAATCCTAATTCAGATGTAAGTAGTTGTGTAGGATTACTACTGTTCAGCAGAGTTGGGGGAGCTGGGACTTCAGAACCTTGCGAGGATAGATGAAAATGATCTGCTTGTTCAAGTATGTGAAGCCCTTAAGCCACTAGGTGACCTTAGGCTAGGCTGAGGCCACCTCAAGATCACTGCTGGAATTACAGTCCAGATGCATCAGAATCTGGGGAGAGTTAAGTAGAGTTGGTTGCTAGGAGGACAAACGAGAAGTCTGTTGATCTTATGTTTAAGAATTAACCATTTCCCTGAATTGTCTGAAATGATGAGCCAGAGGAATGCAGAACATCAAAGCAGCACCTCTGTATGAAGGTAAGGGGCTACTTTTAAGACTAGAAGATCATCATTTTATGTTTTGTGTACCTAGTTTTATAGCTGACTGCTTGGCATGACGCCTTTCAGCTAGCACCAGCCTTAAATCTGCTTCTGAATCCATAAGCTTTTCGTCTCCCAACTTGAAGTAATAGTGTCTCTTCAGTGATACTTGTGTTTTGGTAATAGCATGCACCACGTGTATAATAGCAGCTTTTGTGCTGGACTGGATTTCCTTGAGGTTTGACTCTTCACCCTGTTCTCCAGGGTCATTGTAAAGGCAAGTGATTTTCTAGCCCTCTTCCTCAAGAAAATTTGTCAGACTTGTACCTTCTCATACTTTTGATTTCTAGAATTCTAGTTTCTGCTATGTTCTGAACATTTCTGATAACCTGATTTCTGCTCTTGACTGTGTACTGTTAGTCATAATGTTGCTTGAGCCTCCAGCTCACCCACTGTCTTTATACACTGACCTTTTATTCTGCGTCTCCTCATCACCACCATTTACTCTCCAGGCTTTTTCTCCACGGACTTTGCACTTGGTTTTCCCTGAGATTGGAAAAAATTTTCTCCGATAGCTGATTTAATCCTCTTTGCTTCTAGTCTTTGCACAAATGTCAAACCTTCTCTCCTGTTTGTACCCTCTCCCTGGGTGGTTTTTTCTGGGTAGACTACTAATGGTGTCATTAGGGATCTTGTTAGAAATGCAGGATCTAAGGCCTTTTCCAGGCCAGAATTGGGGTCTTCATGTAAAATACCCTTCTTCACTCCCTTCTAGGATACTCTATGAGGTCAGGGGTTTGAAGATGTTCAGTGATGCATATTCAACAAGTAAAATGGTATCCAGCATGTAGAGGGTACCTGGTAGTTTGTGCATAAGTGAGTGCAAGTTCTCAGGGGTGAATGTGGCTGTCAGAGTCCATGGAAGTTCATGCCAAACATGAAAAGACCAGTCTAGTTCATTTGGAACTTGAGAAGTTTAATTGTAAAATGTGTTACTGGTCTTCGCAGGTGCTTGGTTGGATTAGTGTTGGGACAATTGGTGAGTGAAGATTTATGGTACCTAGTAATCCCCTGGGGAAAAAAGGAAACCCTAAACAAAGGGTAAAGCAAGTAAAGACCTTGCCTTCTGTGTTCCAGTTGTGTGGCCCTGTGATGGAGAATGTAGACGTTGAGCTTCATTCTTGAATCACAAAAACAAGCAGCTGATCTTTAGACATCCAGGTTGAAGGAGAGCCCTTGCCAAACCACCGAGGAAGAAGAGGGGTCAGTGTGCGGGATGTGGCCGTTGCTACCTGGATGAAGTTGGCCTAATCACAGTTGTGGCTTGTCCTCTAGAGTGTTTTGGTTATCAAACCACTTGGCGTTCTTCGGTGTTGGCGTACTATATGGTCCTCTCACTTTTGACTTTACTCCTAGCAGGTTTCAGGGATAATACTACATCAGTGTGGGGTCAGTCAGTTGCTCAGTCGTGTCCAACTCTTTGCGACCCCATGGATGGCAGCATGCCAGGCTCCCCTGTCCTTCGCCAACTCCCAGAGCTTGCTCAGACTTGTCCATCGAGTCAGTAATGCCATCCAACTGTCTCATTCTCTGTCGTTCCTGTCTCTTCCTGCCTTCAATCTTTCCTAGCATCAGGGGCATTTCCAAGGAGTCAGTTCTTCACGTCAGGTGGCCAATGGAGTTTCAGCATCAGTGCTTCCAGTGAATATTCAGAACTGATTTCTTTTAGGATGGACTGGTTGGATCTCCTTGCAGTCCAAGGGACTCCAGAGTCTTCTCCAACACCACAGTTCAAAAGCATCAGTTCTTCAGTGCTTAGCTTTCTTTATAGTCCAACTCTCATATCCGTACATGACTACTGGAAAAACCATACCCTTGACTAGATGGATCTTTGTTGGCAAAATAATGTCTTGCTTTTTAATATGCTGTCTAGGTTGGTCATGACTTTTCTTCCAAGGAGCAAGTGTCTTTTGATGTGTGGAGTGCCTTGATTAAATTTTGAGTAGTCTCCAGCACCTTGAGACAAAGCAGTATGAGTACTCTGATACAAGGAAGGGGAATTGAAAACTAGGTATCAGATTAATTTGGGGGAACAACATACAGAAATTTGTATGGCAATTAATTTCCTCAAAACTACACATGCCTTCATGTCAGTTCATATGAATATGTAAGTTCCAGTTGGAAGACTGCTGTTTTAAGTCACCATGTGATAACTTGGCTACTTGATTGAGAAATTTAAAGAACTACTTGAGTTTTCTTATGTAACGTTTTAAGAGGGAAAGAGTTTCAGCTTCACTCAGGTTGGGCACATGTTAAGTCTCAACCCAGCTGAAGTAACCTGAGGATTCAGAGTCTGTTCAGGCCTGAGTCTGTACACGATCTCTTGCCAGTGGCTGAGTAGGCTACCCCTTGCAGAAGCACTGAATGCCTTCACAGGGCAAAGGGTTGGAGAATACATCTTGGCTGGCACCAAACAATTTGATTTCAGTAAGGAGAGGGGTGGCCAGGCAGATGGAGGATTTTCAGGTACTACTACTCAACTCAGGTCTTCATCTCTGCCGTTTGTTTCATGCACAGGACAGACTTGTTATGTTGTAGTTCTGTAAGTCAGGAGTCTCGACAGGTATCACAGGTTGGGGGTTCAAGTGTTGCAAAGCAGTGTTTCTGGAGGCTTTGAGGGGCACTCTGCCTCCTCTGCTTCTGGAGACTTCAGCATTCCCCAGCGTACTACCTCTTTCTCCATCTGTGGATCCAAGGACTGAGTGGAGTCTTCTTGTCTCCCTTTTCCACTTTAAGCATCCTCAGATATGCAGATGACACCACCCTTATGGCAGAAAGTGAAGAGGAACTAAAAAGCCTCTTGATGAAAGTGAAAGAGTGAAAAAGTTGGCTTAAAGCTCAACATTGAGAAAATGAAGATCATGGCATCTGGTCCCATCACTTCATGGGAAATAGATGGGGAAACAGTGTCAGACTTTATTTTGGGGGGCTCCAAAATCACTGCAGATGGTGACTGCAGCCATGAAATTAAAAGACACTCCTTGGAAGGAAAGTTATGACAAACCTAGATAGTATATTCAAAAGCAGAGACGTTAGTTTGCCGACTAAGGTCCGTCTAGTCAAGGCTATGGTTTTTTCCTGTGGTCATGTATGGATGTGAGAGTTGGACTGTGAAGAAAGCTGAGGGCCAAAGAATTGATGCTTTTGAACTGTGGTGTTGGAGAAGACTCTTGAGAGCCCCTTGGACTGCAAGGAGATCCAACCAGTCCATTCTGAAGATTAGCCCTGGGATTTCTTTGGAAGGAATGATGCTAAAGCTGAAACTCCATTTCTTAGGCCACCTCATGCGAAGAGTTGACTCATTGGAAAAGACTCTGATGCTGGGAGGGATTGGGGGCAGGAGGAGAAGGGGACGACAGAGGATGAGATGGCTGGATGGCATCAGTGACTCGATGGACGTGAATCTGAGTGAACTCCGGGAGTTGGTGAAGGACAGGGAGGCCTGGCGTGCTGCGATTCGTCGGGTCACAAAGAGTCGGACACGACTGAGCAACTGAACTGAACTGTGATGACACTGAGCTCACCCAGATATTTCCAAATAATCTTACTTTAAGGTCAGTTTGATTCCCTCTGCCGCATAACTCCCCTTTACTGTGTAAGCTGTTGGTTCTAGGGATTAGGGTGCAGATACTCCGGGGATGGGGAGCATTCTGTCTCCCATGTCTCCCCTCTTCTCACAGAACTATGTCAGGCTCAGACATTGTGAGAGGTCCAGGCAGGCCTTGGTAAACTTGACTTTTTCGGAAAATAATTAAGGGAAATAATTTTTTATAACCATTTAGTTAGAAAAAAATGAACTCAAGACTATCTTTAAGATTCTTCTCTACACTATTTAGATGCCAGCTTACAGAGGTTGAAAAAGAAAATGGTTACTCACTGATTCAGTAAAGACCCAGTTGTCATTCTTGTCTGAGTAAGACAGCAAGGGCTGGTAGTACACTTTAACTCATTTCGGAAGAAGTACAGAACCACATCTGTAAGTTAAAGACCTCCAGAATGGGGAAGCCATTGAATAAATATTTGCCATGTTAGCTAATAAAACGTGAACATTAAGGAACTGCATTAAGAAGTGAAGATAGAGACTGAGCATCTAAAACCTCAAACAAAAACTGGGAAGTTAGCCTTTGGTGATGCATAGAAAATAAATGGGCTTCCTAGGTGGTGATCTTGATAACCCACTTGACAATGCAAAGACTTCAGATTTGGGTTTGATTCCTGGGTTAGGAGATTTTCCTGGAGGAGAGCATGGAAACCCACACCAATATTCTTGCCTGGAGGATCCCATGGACTGTGGAGCCCGGCAGGCTGTGGTCCATAGGGGTGCAAAGAGTCAGACATGGCTGAAGTGACTTAGCATGCAACAACCAGAAGGTAAATATACAGTCTGACTTGAGAGATTGTTTAAAATGTTATTTTTATTTCAAAGCAACCACTAGCAGAATAAAACATTCCCTGGTGGCTCAGACTGTAAAGCGTCTGCCTGCAGTGCAGGAGACTGGGTTCGATGCCTAGGTTGGGAAGATCCCTTGGAGAAGGAAATGGCAGTCCACTCCAGTACGCTTGCCTAGAAAATTCCATGGATGGAGGAGCCTGGTGGGCTACAGTCCATGGGGTCGCAAAGATTCGGACGCATCTGAGCGACTTCACTTTAGCTTTACTAGAAAGAGCTGAGAAAACACAAAGCAAAAGGCAAAGAAACAAAAGTAAGAATTATGGAAGTTTAGCACAGAAAATAATTTTAAGTATTTTGTGTTTTAATTCTTAACAGTTTTATAATCTGCAAGCCTTGGTTATTTTTTGTAGCCATGGTCAATATAGGCCAGTGATAGTTTGGCCAGGCTCAAACTTAAGTCTTAATGCCTACTTTGGTGCTATGGCCCAGCAATGAAACATATGATTGCCCTAGGTCCTTGAAAACAACAAACAGATCTTAGTTTATTGTATTCTTTCAAATGACTGCAAAATAAGCATTCAGTAAATATCTGTTGAGTGAGTTGAAGATCACTCACATCCCAAATACAATTTTACAATTAGTGTATTCTCTGGTGTATTGCAACATATTTCCACACCATTCTTAAAGTTTCGTATCTGATGCCAAATTTTGTCCAGAGATCAAGGCTGATGGTTATGCTTTCTCTGATAGAAAGGATAGAAAAAGATCATGAATGGTGAGGGGTTGAGGGCACAGGATATAAACTTCATCTGTGCACATCTGTTTGTGATTTGCAGAGATGACAGCGTTGACTGGATGGTGTGGATTACTGATCCTGGTGGATTCTGGTAGCATTATTAGTTTGTTAGTGTGATAGAAAGGATTCAGAACAGATCTTGCAGAAGTAACTCAACCAGTTTTCCTTCAGTGTAATAGGAAGTGGGAGCTGAGTGGATGACCTCAGGACCACTGTTACTTTGTTTTTTACTTTTTGGCCATTGCTCTTCTCTGATTTTGCAACAAAATCACTGTTGTACTGGGATGTAAGCTGCTTAATAAACTGGCAAATATTTGTGAAAATGTATATGTATAATGTTATACAAAAGGCTGTGTGTGCTTAAAATGATTGTAGGTGGTTTGGTGATCAATCTCATGTTCATGAATCAGGATTAGTAAAAGAAGTGGTAACTAACAATAAAAGGCCAGAAAGTAAGTGCTTCTGGGCTTCAGAGGGGAAATGACTAACACAATGTATGCGTTTGGCACACATTATAACATACAGGTAATTACAACGGCAGATTTTAACGTCTAATTTAACATGCATGAATACAGTAGTCAAATTTCTTTTTTGAAATGATTTAGTTGTTATGTTGATCCTTATTTAATATGGAGAACCCAGTATTTCACAAACTCTTTTCCAGTCAAAAGTGGAATGTGCAGTTTAACACCAAGTGAAACCATTCGATTATGGTTGATTGATGCTGCTGCTGCTAAGTTGATGCTACTTGTCAGAAAATAAATTCCTGCTTTTCCTGCTTACACTGAATATGAAACATCTCACCGCTATAGAAGTGCTTTACCTACTTAAAAGTGCCCATGGAATATTAAAATATCAAAGACCCTAAACATTTTGTTCATTGTAAAGACAAGCCTGCTGATGTTTAAAGCCCGCTGTAATATTTTAATCATAGGTTTGTCCAAAAGGATGCCACCCAAAAGTAATTTTCATTTTTTGAATAAGGTTATTACTTTGTATTTATTTGATATATTAGAAAGAAATGAAGGGACAGTAAAACATTTATACAGTTCTGTAATTCAACTTTAAATTAGAGGTTTCTTACACACATCTGGTTCTGGATAATGATAGGATCTAGAATAAGGAAGCCCTCATGAGCTTTTAAAAAAAAAGTGTACCGGGAAAACAGTAGTCATAGTTTGACAATTCAATGATGTTACAGTGTAGACATTAAATAAACATGTTATGTAATGCCATTATTTTAAATAGCTGAGAATGAATTAACTATCATCTTTGCCCACTTTTTAAAAATACAGTGCTAGCTAAACACAGAGCCCATGCTACTAAGAGGCTGAAGAGAATTTAGAGATTAATATTGATTTTTACATTTTAACCATGTTTTAATAGTCTTAAGTAATGCTGATACTGTTTTGTCTTAAACTCATCAAATAATTGAGTCCAGTTTGAGGAAATCAATCTCTACTAAATAGTTAACCATAAGGTATATTTGTATTCAAAAGCAAAATGCTTTCAAAATATTCCACTTTTGAAATTGTTTGAGTCTTTTATGTTGACCCAGTAACTTTGTTTGCAGAGGTAAACTGAAGTGGAGTTAAGCAATTGCCTAGCAAATTTGATCACTGCAATGACCATACAGGATGAAGTGAATAAAATGATTTTTAGAAAATGTACTTAATGACAGCAGAATTTTACTCTCGCTAAATCTTGAGAGGACTGTTTGTATGTTGCAGGAGTTATTGGAGTTACAGCCCTGCATTCTTTCCTTTCTTTCTCCACCACTGTGTTTTCTAATCTCTTCCCTCACCTGTCCTGTCTTCCCTTCTTTTTTCCCCTCCCTCCCTCTCTTTATCTGTTTACCCACTTATCAATCATCAATGATAGGCACATGGTTAAGGATTTTGCCTAGTAATCATTAACCTATCCTTAGAAAATTTTAAGTATTTGGGGGCCTATCACGGCAAACAGGACACATTTTTAGTTTCAGTTGGATCTTTTCATTCACATGGAAAACTCAGAGGCAAGACTGTTACTTAAAACAACGGTATATTTTGAAACAGATGATGAAGACCAAAATTATTTTCTGTTGGATTCTTAACTATCACCTGAATGAACTGCCTATGTATTGGACCATAGTCATAACAATATTTCATATTTCCCAGTCATCTCAGCTTGAACGTGCCCAGAATTTTACAGTGTCCAGTCTGTCTTGATGTCCTTTTAATCTGAGAGTTAGATAAAGGTCTCCCGAAGACTTTTCAATCTCATGAGCGCATACCCACAAAACAGTGAGTTTAAAAGATTGTGTAATGAAGTCAAAGAAAATCTGCTTATCTTTCAAGACCATAAAAGGTTCCCTGGAATGTGGACTGCTGGGGTCTGCGGGGAGCAAGAAACTTCGTGGCTCTTTCCTGTCTTGTGGGGGTTGGGCGCAGCCAGAAGGTAACAGAAATCCCAGTTACACTGAGAGTTTGACAGCTGGCCTCGACACTTTGCTCGGGTGACAGGCCTGAGAAAAACTCACCAGATTTCTTGCCACTCACTATGGCTCGGGAGAGAGGGAAAAGGGTTCTGGTACATTTCAGGAGGTGTGGGCAAATGCCAAGAGGATCCTTGTACACCTGGAAGAGAGTTGTGCTTGAAAAGGCCTTCAGTCATGAGCAGGAGAGAATCCAGCAGTGACAAACATGCCCCAACATGTGACAGACATCTAAAGACCAAGTGGAAAAAGCCTCTCCCCACCCAGATTTGTGGCTGAGATTTATTCTAGGTGTGAACACTGGAGGATATCAAGAAAACATTTTTAGAAGAATTTCAATTGTAGATGAGGAGGCATAGTCTCAGGAGAAATGAGATGTGATTCAGAGACAGTCTTGGTGACCAACATGAATGCTAACTTCTGAGCCCACAATAAAGTAAGAGGAGACCATGGCTGAGCCCCACTGGTAGGTAAGAGTAGATTCTGCTAACGAACAACAAAATGAGCTATTCTGCCCCCTTGCACTCTGAACCTTGACCCCCAAGCACAGGCAGAGAGCCCTTAGCATCTCTCCCCACTGCCTAATTACTTGTTTAGTTTGTTAGCAGGCGCAGTGCAGTAAGAGACTCATCCCTCTGCCCTGCTGCAGAGCTGCATAGGGCAGCAAATGGCAGTCTCATCACATCAAAGCTTGAAGGATTATTATATTTGTAACCTTAATATTGAGTGTCTTGAGAGTCATTTTGTTACAGGCAATTTATTCAATCCTTCATCCAGGATTTGTGACTGTCATTATGTTAACGTTAAGGAAATGGCAACCCACTCCAGTACTCTTGCCTCTAAAATCCCATGGGGTCACAGAGACACGACTGAGCGACTTCACTTTCACTTTATCTTAACATTACTTAGTAGTAGTTAACAGTTATTGACTCAGTGTCAGGCCCTGGGTATTCATTTAATCCTAACTGCAACACTATGAAGTAACTGCTGTAATCACTGTTCCCATTTTACAGATGAGGAAACTGAGATATACAGCTTAGCCAGTTTACTGATATCAGCCGGGGCTGATAAGTGGCAAGACCAGAATTTAAATCTGAGCAGTCTGGTTTTAGAACCAGTTTTCCTTTTCCTTGGAGAAGGAAATGGCAACCCACTCCAGTATGCTTGCCTAGAAAATTCCGTGGATGGAGGAGCCTGGTGGGCTACAGTCCATAGGGTCGCAAAGAGTCGGACACAACTAAGCGACTTCACTTTCACTTTCTTAACTGCTATACTGCCTTTTAGAACATCTTACAGATTATGAAAATTAGGCTCTCAAAATTTAAACAGCAAAATATTAGCATTACTTATTGCTGAACAGAAAGATTTGAGGGGATTTAGTATCTTGAGTTTATACCTTTCCCAAGCTTTGTGGAATTAACCACATTTCTGTTATAGTCAGAAAAAATACTTAAAAGTGAGTATTCTTTTATGAAAACCATGGAAAAAATTACAAATACATAAAGGACTCTTACCACAAAGACTCAGAGAAATATACACAAAAATGTCCATTGCAATATTATCTGAACAGTGAGATTTTTCAGTGATTCTTTTTTCTGTTTCTGTACTTTCATGTGTTTTAGTATTTGGTTTTAAACTCTCATTTTTAAAAATAAGGTAAAAAAAAAGTCTATATAGATTCTATGCTAAAAATAATCTTGATGTGATCACTGATTTTCTGGAGAAAACACGTTACCAAAAGTAATGTAGAAATTGATGAATAACCAAGACATACTTTAAAATATAACTGAATAATCTCATCACGGCTTTTGAGGCTGGAGAATTTGGGGGTATTGAGTCATTTTGAGTTATTTTAAGTATCTGAGGATGAGACAATTCTAATGCTGCTATAAACTCTTAAAGACTAGAATAAAAAGGAAGAGGCTTCCTAATGTGTTTCTTCAGGTTAGCAATGATACCTGCAAAAAAATAACAAAAATAGAGGATAATCTCACTGATGACAGATGGAAAAGAACTACCTAAATACAATGCAAATAGCATCATAACAAACTTAATCGTGTATTACAACAGCTGCTGTCACAACTATGACTTACTTAGCTCTGCTTTGGTAGTATTAATAAACTCACTGAAACAGAACACAGAGATGATTGACATAACTTGGGAAAGTGGAAGCAAAATGATCACTACTAGCATTCAAGCTGATTGCCTTCCTTGGAAACCCAAAGAAAATTAATAGAAAAATTAAGACTCATATGAGACTTCATTGAAGTTGTTTAACATAAAATTAAGATATGAAAAACAATAGTTTTCCTAGATTCTAGCACACAAAAATTACAAAATAAATACTTCAAAATAGTAACAGTATAAAATACCTAGGAGTAACTTCCCTGATGGTGCAGTGGCTAAGACCCAATTATCCCTATGCTGGAGGCCCAGGTTTGATCTCTGGTTTAGGAACATGCTCAGAAATGTTTCTGCTGGGCACATATGTGGTTGCCCAGCTAGAGAGTCCTGGATCCTTTGCAATAAGAGTGGCTATGGACTAAGTTCTTGCTAATAAGTAAAGAGTAGGGACCTGTGCAGCTTCCAGATCGTTTTCATTAAAGCCACGTGCTTATCTTCCACTATCTCTGCATCTTTGGGATGAAATATGGGCTTGGTGCTGGTGAGGCTGCTTTGGCTATGTAGAGAAGCAGACAGAAACTCTAGGGTTGAGACAGCAACAGATTGAACCTGGATTCCTAGGTAACCTTTGGGTACAGAGTTTTCTACCTTAACTGGGATTACCCTAATAGTAGAGTCTCGGACAAAGACAGGCTTGCAAGTCGTTTATTTTAAAATGCTACCAAGGGCAGGAACAAGGAAGAGGGGAATGAAACAAGAAAGGAGTTATCAAGTGGGTCACTATTAAGAATACCTGGTATTTTCATTCCTTGAAACCCTCTTGAGACCCTTATGAAATGCATTCCAAAACTGTCTGTCTGGGATAAAAGGGGGGGTCATTTTTCTTATTGGTTGTCAATTCCTACTGATTAAAACAGCTCCAATGGTTAACCATCCCATTCTCTGGAAAGCACATAGACACTGATAGCTATTAGATTTTTCTGGGCAGAAATTAAGAGATACATAGCACAGGTATGAGGTGAAGTATTGTCTGTGTGCTTTGTAAAGTTGATTAATTTGTGTAGAACTCCCTGCCTCAGAAGTAGCTGCAGTAAGAGGTAAGTTTTGGAGATAAAAATGGTTCACAAAAGATGGTCAACACAACACACTCGTTGCACCACTCAGATCCACTTATGTCCTGCATTAATCCCAATTAATCACAGAGTTCCTTGAAAGTTATGGCTGGCCACAGTTTCAGCAAGCACTTTATATAAGAGGGTTATAGAAAAAGTTATGGTCTTGTTACTGCAGCTAGTCCTTTGTTATTGTTATTTACCATATCCTTCCTCTACCATGTTTTCTAGTTTTTTTTTTTTTTTGAGGTATAATTGACCTACAACATTATGTTGATTCTAGTTACAAACATACTGACTTAATATTTCTCCGTATTACAAAATAATCACCATGGTAAGCCCACTTACTGTCTGGTGCTTTTACAGAGTTTTTGCAGTTGACCTTTGAACTTGGGGGCTAGGGACATTGATCCTCCTGCACTCAGAAATCCATGTGTA
Source organism: Ovis aries (assembly GCF_016772045.2). Taxonomy (NCBI): domain Eukaryota; kingdom Metazoa; phylum Chordata; class Mammalia; order Artiodactyla; family Bovidae; genus Ovis; species Ovis aries. The sequence continues at coordinate 66,309,230 of NC_056063.1, forward strand.
ACTTATAGGCAGGCTTCTATATACATGGTTCCTCCATTTTCCAGTTCCTCTGTATTTTCAGGTCCACATCTGCATATTGAAGCAACTACAGATCATATATCACTGTATAGTATTTACCAATGAAACAAATCCATGTGTAAGTGGACCTGGGCAGTTCAAACTTGTGTTGTTCAAAGGTCAAATGTACAGTACTATTGACTATCCTGTTTGCTCTACATTTCATCCCTTGACTCATTTACTTTATAATGGGAAGTTTATACCTCTTTACCTCCCCCACCTATTTCATTTATCTCCTCACACCCTCCCCCCTGGTAGCCACCTATTTGTTCTCTGAATCTGTGACTCTGTTTCTGTTTGTTCATTTGTTTTGTTTTTTAGATTCCACAGATAAGTGAAGTCATACAGTATTTGTCTTTTTCTCTCTGACTTATTTCACTAAAGCATAATACTCTCTAGGCCCCTCCGTTTTGTCACAGATTGCAAGATTTCATTCTTTATGATGACAGAGTAATATTCTATTGTGTATATATTATATATACCACATCTTCTTTATCCATTCATATGTCAACCTACACCTAGGTTGATTCCATATTTTGCAATTTTAAACAATGCTACAGTGAACATAGGGGTGCATATAATAAGTAAATATATATGTATGTATATGTATGCATATAGGGGCTTCTCAGGTAGCTCAGTGGTAAAGAGTCTTCTTGCCAGTACAGGAGATGCAGGAGACGTGGGTTTGATCCCTGGGTTGCACAGATCCCCTGGAGGAGGAAATGGCAACCCACTCCAGTATCTTGCCTGGAGAATCCCATGGACAGAGGAGCCTGGCAGGCTATAGTCCTTGGGGTTGCAAAAGAGTTGGACATGACTTAGCAACTAAGTAAGCATGCATATGTGTGTGTGTATATATATGTATATATAGATAGGTAGATATGTTTCTCTGGAAAATTCTAATACCTAATACATTGGCCATTGATTTAGGGTACATACTTCATGCTTGGAGCACTCCAGCTTAGCAGTGATCATTCCTAATATGGGGCTTATCTATTCCTTTTGTTACTCTTTTTATCATTATTAGGTTTCTGTGTGAGGAAAAATAATACCATCATCAGTGTGTCAGTGGCCCCAATTCCTTTGTTTTGAAGCAAGTGTCTTTGTTATAATGATATGCTATCATACTGAATCAGGTATTCTGTAAGTCTTCAGATAATGATGCTGGCAAAAGAGGAACTGTGGACAGAGATACCAAACCAGTACCTAGAGATTTCTATTCTAGTGAGGACAAATTTTTGCTCCCAGAGTTTAAGTTTGAGGGTAATCAACTTGTCTCCCAAGTGATTGGTTAGTCTCTTTATATATGAGAGATGACCAATACACCATTCTAAATAGTTGCCTACTTCTAGACTGTTAGGGGCTTCCCAGGTAGTTCAGCTGGTAAAGAATCCACCTGCAATGCAGGAGACACTGGTTCTATTTCCGGGTTGGGAAGTTCCCCTGGAAAAGGGATAGGCTACCCACTCCAGTATTTGGGGGCTTCCCTGGTGGCTCTGACAGTAAAGAATCTGCCTGCAATGTGGGTGACTTGGGTTGAGTCCCTGGGTTGGAAAGATTCCCCTGGAGGAGGGCATGGCAACCCACTCCAGTATTCTTTCCTGGGGAATCCCCATGGACAGAGGAGCCTGGCAGGCTACAGTCCATGGGGTCGCAAAGAGTCTGACATAACTGAGTGGCTAAGCATGGCACAGACTGTTACGTGAGAGAAATAAAGATTTTTCTGTTACGATGTTTTAACCTGTACTCAATACAAACATTAATACTTAGAAATAGGGTGCTGCTTTAATAAATACTTTAAAAACGTTATGAGACTTCCCTAGTGGTCTAGTGGTTGGGAATCTACCTGCCGGCGCAGGGGACACACGGTCGATCCTTGATCTGAGAAGATTCCACATGCTGAGGAGCAGATAGACCTGTGTGCCGCAACTGCTGATCCCATGTGCTGTAGAGCCTGTGCTCTGCAGTGAGAAGCTGCCACAGTGAAAAGCCTGTGCACCACAACTAGAGAATAGCCCCTGCTAGCCACAACTAGAGAAAAGCCTTGTGCAGCAATGAAGACCCAGTGCAGCCATAAATAATCAACTGCTTTAAAGGTGTGGTTATGGCTTATTGATTGGGAAGTGAATAGTAAAGAAACAAATATGGCAGCCTGGAAAATGATTTGTCAGGTAAGAATTAGCAGCTTTGTAAGCAGAAGTGAAAGGGAATATAGTTCTCAGTGAGACTTTCTCATCCTGTAGTATAAAATCTGAATTGATTGATTTGACAGTATTTGGCAAAGTTTGACAGGTTTGGCAACGTTAACATCCTCAGTACTCTAAACCACAGGAGACAACATTGTCCTTCAGATCACTTCTCAAGAGCCTCCACGTATATTAGCCAGAAAGTGGAAGTCAGCCTTGCAATATGAATTAAGAGCATTGCATTCCAACCTAAGTATTTTTTGAGGTGGCTCCAGGTAACAGTAAAAAACTCAGCAAAACCTGGATAGACTGAACACAACAACTGGAAAGCAAACTAGAATATGAAAGCTTAAGAACTATAACCAGTTATGATCTTTGACCAGTACTCCTTTATATGGGCACAACTGAAACCAATTAGACTAGGAATCTACTATATTTTGAGGAAAACAGTTTGTCCAAAAAAAAAACCCAAAAAACCCACAAACCCTGTGTCTGTCTCCAGAAATCCCCAACTGGAACCTGTACCTGTAAAAATCTGCAGAAGTTACACAGTCATCAAGAAGGGAATACACTCATCTTCACAACTCTGAAGTTTTGTCAATAGAAGGCTCTGGAGGCAGATTGTAGGAGGAAGGGGTTTTCCTTCCTGGTGCTGGTGTGCTTACTGGTAGGCTCTTCTGCATGACCCACACCTCCTTCAATGTGTTAATGGTCAGCAGTGTTTCCTCAGGGATTGTCACCACTGAGCACCAGTGGCTAGACACTGCACCCTGAGTAGCTGTCCTAAGCACCCTAGAGGTTACTTTACTGGTCAGTTCCCCTGACGTAAGCCCACAGTAACTTCTCTGCCATTCAGTGAGCCATTCTGACCCTCCAACAAGTTCAAGATCTCAGTCCTTAGGGAATTTCTTCCTTCATGTTCTATCTTGGTCCAGAGTTAGTGGTTTTTCCTTATATTTGCTAATCCTACTTTTTAAAAAAGGGTTTTCATTACTTTTTAGAAGCCAGTTCCTCATTTTTCGAAAGTGAAAGTGAAAGTCACTCAGTTATGTCTGACTTTTTGTGATCCCATGGACTGTAGCCTGCCAGGCCTCTCTTCCATGGAATTCTCCAGGCAAAAATACTGGAGTGGGTACCCATTCCCTTCTCCAGGACATCTTCCCCACCCAGGGATCGAACCTTGGTCTCCTGCATTGCAGGCAGTTTCCATACCATCTGAGCCACCAGGGAAGCCTCAAAAGCTTGTTTAGTTATTAATCATATTAAACTTTTCCCTGCTCAAGTTGCCACATGGTTTCTCTCTCTTGATTGGACTCATACTGATACAGGTTAACACCACTGATATTTTTTCCAAATAATGGAAAAGAATGAATCTCCTGGCGGGTGGGGGGTGGGAAAGACCAGTGCCCATGAGTGCAGTGGACAAACAGATTCTTTCTAGAAATTCCAGAGATCAGAATCAGAGCCTGACCAAAGGATTTACTCTATTGCCTGGGAAGGAAGCCTTCTCAATTCCTGCCAAACAGGTTATCATAGTGATTGCTATGTCCCACTCTTCATTTTTAGAATGGTAGTTTTTATTGCAGCTCTTTAACCTAAATCAAGATCCTCTATCCTGTATGGAAGTGCAACTCATCTATTAGATAATGGATTGATTGTCCTTGAAGATCCACCTTTAGGTCAGCTAGAAAGAAACAAATATTACTAGGAAAGTCTAGATTTTGAACTGAGAATGACTTGATGAACTTGAAGTTGCATTCCCTGGGGAGACCCTATGTTTTCTTCATGAAAAAATTGGTGTGCATGGATTTTGGGGGGCTAGAGCCCAAGGGAAGAAACTTCTGTTTTTCAGGATTCTTTATCCATTTTCCTTTGAGTATAAAATTCCTCAAGTTTTTAGTGAGTACTCCGGCCAGAGATTCAGTTTTCCCATAAGACAGGGTTCTTAACAACAGAGTGTGTGAAGTTATACATGTAACATAACCAGGCTTGCTCTCTACACAAGTAAGTGTCTGCTCCTCTCTTTCTCTCCCTTGGTCCTAAATAAAGACAGTGCTGTAGCAATTTTCTGGTGGAGTCTTTAGGACTTTCTATGTAGAGGATCATGTCATCTGCAAACAATGAGAGTTTTGCTTCTTCTTTTCCAATCTGGATTCCTTTTATTTCTTTTTCTTCTTTGATTGCTGTGGCTAAAACTTCCAACACTATGTTGAATAGTAGTGGTGAGAGTGGGCACCCTTGTCTTGTACCTGACTTTAGGGGAAATGCTTTCAATTTTTCACCATTGAGGATAATGTTTGCTGTGGGTTTATCATATATGGCTTTTATTATGTTGAGGTATGTTCCTTCTATGCCTGCTTTCTGGAGGGTTTTTATCATAAATGGATGTTGAATTTTGTCAAAGGCTTTTTCTGCATCTATTGAGATAATCATATGGTTTATATCTTTCAATTTGTTAATGTGGTATATCACATTGATTGATTTGTGAATATTGAAGAATCCTAGCATCCCTGGGATAAAGCCCACTTGGTCATGATGCATGATCTTTTTAATATGTTGTTGGATTCTGTTTCCTAGAATTTTGTTAAGGATTTTTGCATCTATGTTCATCAGTGATATTGGCCTATAGTTTTCTTTTTTTGTGGCATCTTTGTCTGGTTTTGGTGTTAGGGTGATAGTGGCCTCATAGAATGAATTTGGAAGTTTACCTTCCTCTGCAATTTCTGGAAGAGTTTGAGTGGGATAGGTGTTAGCGCTTCTCTGAAGTTTTGGTAGAATTCAGCTGTGAAGCCATCTGGTCCTGGGCTTTTGTTTGTTGGAAGATTTCTGATTACAGTTTAGATTTCCATGCTTGTGATGGGTCTGTTAAGATTTTCTATTTCTTCCTGGTTCAGTTTTGGAAAGTTATACTTTTCTAGAAATTTGTCTATCTCTTCCAAGTTGTCCATTTTATTGGCATATAGTTGCTGATAGTAGTCTCTAATGATCCTTTATATTTCTGTGTTGTCTGTTGTGATTTCTCCATTTTCATTTCTAATTTGTTGGTTTGATTCTTCTCCCTTTTTTTCTTGAGTCTGGCTAATGGTTTGTCTATTTTATTTATCTGCTCAAAGAGCCAGCTTTTAGCTTTGTTGATTTTTGCTATGGTCACCTTTGTTTCTTTTTCATTTATGTCTGCCCTAATTTTTATGATTTCTTTCCTTCTACTAACCCTGGGGTTCTTCATTTCTTCTTTTTCTAGTTGCTTTAGGTGAATATAGTAAAGTTGCAGGATATAAAGTCAATACACAGAAATCCCTTGCATTCCTATACACTAGCAATGAGAGAACAGAAAGAGAAATTAAGGAAACAATTCCATTCACCATTGCACTGAAAAGATAAAATATGTAGGAATAAATCTACCTAAAGAAACAAAAGACCTATATATAGAAAACTATAAAACACTGATGAAAGAAATCAAAGATGACACAAATAGATGGAGAAATATACTATGTTCATGAATCAAAAGAATCAATATAGTGAAAATTACTATACTATCCTAAGCAATCTATAGATTCAGTGCAATCCCTATCAAGCTACCAACGGTATTTTTCAGATAACTGCAACGAATAATTTCACAATTTGTATGGAAATACAAAAAACCTCAAATAGCCAAAGCAATCTTGAGAAAGAAGAATGGAACTGGAGGAATCAACGTGCCTGACTTCAGATTATACTACAAAGCTACAGTCATCAAGACAGTGCAGTACTGGCACAAAGACAGAAATATAGATCAATGGAACAAAATAGAAAGCCCAGAGATAAATACACGCACCAATGGACACCTTATCTTTGACAAAGGAGGCAAGAATATACAATGGAGTAAAGACAATCTCTTTAACAAGTGTTGCTGGGAAAACTGGTCAACCACTTGTGAAAGAATGAAACTAGAACACTTTCTAACACCATACACAAAAATAAACTAAAAATGGATTAAAGATCTAAATGTAAGACCAGAAACTATAAAACTCCTAAAGGAAAACATGGGCAAAACACTCTCTGACATAAATCACAGCAGGATCCTCTATGACCCACCTCCCAGAGTAATGGAAATAAAAATAAACAAGCAGGACCTAATTAAACTTAAAAGCTTTTGCACAATGAAGGAAACTATAAGCAAGGTGAACAGATAGCCCCTAGAATGGGAGAAAATAATAGCAAATGAAGCAACTGACAAAGAATTAATCTCAAAAATATACAAGTAGCTCCTGCAGTTCAATTCCAGAAAAATAAACAACCCAATCAAAAAATGGGCCAAAGAACTAAACAGACATTTCTCCAAAGAAGACATATAGATGGCTAACAAACACATGAAAAGATGTTCAACATCGCTCATTATCAGAGAAATGCAAATCAAAACCACAATGAGGTACCATCTCACACCAGTCAAAATTGCTGCTATCAAAAAGTCTACAAGCAATAAATGCTGGAGAGGGTGTGGAGAAAAGGGAACCCTCTTACACTGTTGGTGGGAATGCAAACTAGTACAGCCACTATGGAGAACAGTGTGGAGATTCCTTAAAAAACTGGAAATAGAACTGCCATACAAGCCAGCAATCTCACTGTTGGGCATACACACCAAAGAAACCAGAAGTGAAAGAGACACGTGTACCCCAATGTTCATTGGAGCACTGTTTACAATAGCCAGGACTTGGAAGCAACCTAGATGTCTGTTGGCAGATGAACGCATAGGAAAGCTGTGGTACATATACACAATGGAATATTACTCAGCTATTAAAAAGAATGTATTTGAATCAGTTCTAATGAGGTGTGGATGAAACTGGAACCTATTATACAGAGTGATGTAAGTCAGAAAGAAAAACACCAATACAGTATATGAAGACATATATATGGAATTTAGAAAGATGGTAACGATGACCCTATATGTAAGACAGCAAAAGAGACACAGATGTAAAGAACAGACTGTTGGACTCTGTGGGAGAAGGCGAGGGTGGGATGATTTGAGAGAATAGCGTTGAATCGTGTATTATCATATATGAAATAGATCGCCAGTCCAGGTTCGATGCATGAGACAGGGTGCTTAGGGTTGGTGCACTAGGATGACCCAAGTGGTGGGATAGGATGGGGAGGGTAGTGGGAAGGGGGTTCAGGATGGGGAACACATGTACAACCATGGCTGATTTCATGTCAATGTATGGCAAAACCCACTACAATATTGTAAAGTAATTAGCCTCCAATTAAAATACATTTTTAAAAAAGGTAAGTAAAGACATTAATCTCACAAAATTATAACAGTAAAATTTCAATATTTAAATTTAAAATTTTTTAATTAAAATGATGATAATGGTGATGACAAAAAAAAAGACACAGTGCTGGTAAACCAGTTCTGAAGATGTAATCAAGGGGAAATTCTCAAGGGTTTCAAAAAGCCCCACATAGGAAACCTAAGTTCCTGAATGTCCTTATGAAGCAGAGTTTCACACATACTTACCTCTGGACTGATATGTGAGAGAAAAGTTAAACAAAAAAAATATTGTTTTGTGAGCTGTGGCATTTTTGCTGTCTGTTTGCATCAGCTTAGCCTGCTCCTTAACTAACACAGTCCCTTCATATTCCTCCCAAATTAAGTGTATTATTTTCCTTCCATCGGACATGGAACTTTTGCAGTCTTTTTTCCCTTGAGTACACCCCTCCCAGTTTTTTTTGCAAATAAGTGTCTGCAGCAATCTTTGGCTTCATCTCATTGCTCTTTACTGTCACTGCCTGCAGGCAGAGCCCACAATGTAAATGCAAAATTGTGTTCAGCATAAGTTCCCTTGAGTATGTAATTATAACACATTCCAGGGTGCACCTAAATAAGAAGAATCTGTTTCTTCAACCTTAGATGGCTTTTAGTGTCAATCACACAGTGAGATAGAGACAGAGGCAATAGCCGAAGTAACATTAAATGAGGCAGACCACAATATAAAACATTATCCATTTTCACTGCTGATGATCTGGCGAAGATTCAGATAATTTGGAGGCCCTAGGGATGGAATTGGGGAATTCTAATTTATTTTGGAGGTGTGCAGGATATTTCACAACAAAGTAGTATCTTTTGTTCATCTTCAAAAGCACTAAGTGACTTGGTTGCTTTATCCTGAACACAAGGTGATGATTAACAAAACATTATTAGTGGTTTCTGTTATCAAATAACAAATACTGATCAGTGTAGATCAGTATTATACCAGTGTACTGGTATAATTTATAAGAACTAAATATATATGTATAAGTGCAAACATATATATATATAAATTATTTAATGTATATATGCACTAAAATATTTTAAAAGTATGTATTACATATATATGAAAACTTTAAAACACACACACAAGAGCAGTCATTGTAAAAGTGATTACTGTTGATGACCAACTCTTTCATTGACTAAATTCAAATATACTTAGCTCAAAACACAAACTCTCATATGAAGCAAAGTTTCATAAATAAACAAATAAATAAGTTCATAAATAAGTCCATTATTTTGATTGGATTTTGAACACATATCACAAGGTTCAGAGAAGTTTGAATCTAGGACCTTTGTGTAAGAGAAAGTATTTTGTGAATTATTTAGTAAAAATACTCAAAAATAAATGCCTTCACTTTCTAAAATAAATGAATGTTAATTGCTAAGACTAACTTGATACTTTTGAAAATATATTTCGAAAAAGTAAAGGGATAAAGCTAATTTCAGAACTGGGAATCAAATAGAAGTAAAAGGTTTAGAAATGATGTAGTATTTCCCAAATTTTATTCATTAAGCTACTTTCACAATTCTTGACATAGTCACATAGCACTTAAAAATAATGTTTACCTTATCATTTAATCATATTTCTTTCATTTTTACTTGGGCTTCCCTGGTGGCTTAGACAGTAAAGAATTTGCCAGCAATGTGGGAGACCTGGGTTCAATCCCTGTGTCGGGAAGATCCGTTGGAGGAGGAGCTGGCAGCCCACTCCAGTGTTCTTGCTGGGAGAAGCCCCATGGACAGAGGAGCCTGGCAGGCCATGGGGTCGCAATGAGTTGGACATGACTGTGCGTGTTTTACTTAACATATATTTAATTTTACATAAATATATTTAATTTAAAAAATCAGCATCAGAGTTTTACTTGTCATAAATGTTATGCTCAGCACTTATTGGGTTGGCCCAAAAGTTTGTTCAGGTTTCTTAAAACCTGAATAAACTTTTTGGGCCAACCCAATATTATATAACTACTTACTTAAGTAAAATTGTTGTTAGATGTGCTGTCTAAAGTCATCTCACATGACCCACATACCATGCTTTCGTTGATGTATATAAAATTCTTCTAGGATTCAGGGCATTAACTACAATACAAAAATCTTCTAGGTTTAAAATGTCATTGTGGTAAAAGTGTATCCCTGCTCTAAGCCAGTACTAGTGGTAAAAATGGATAATAATAATTCCATCACTTGAAGGTACTAAAACTGTTGAACAAACCGATGAAACTTAGAACACGTTATAGAGAAGTGTGACATAGAACAACTGGTGTTATTATTAATAAGGGTAACTTCACTCCCTAATTGAGCTGCTCTGACTTCACATTCACCATTGTTAAAGGGATAAGGACTGCCCATGAATTATATCTCTAAAATTAAATATGTTCCAGTAGCAATTATGTTATTAAAAGAAACTTGTTTATGTCCCATTTTTCAGAAATATTTCATTTGTTTAAAACATTTGAATGATATGCTTTATAATTATCTTTGAGGTAAGAAAATAATTGTCCGTATAACAGTGAACAACATTTTAGCTTTTTATGTGGTTGTAATTGTGAATATCTGTAAATTGCCAGTGTGCAGGTAAGACCTTTCAAAAATTCAAATTATGTTTATTGGGTGAGAAATAAAGCAGTAAGAAAGTCAGAGTATTCTACTAATTCAGTGCACCGTTTTCATCGACTCTGACGCATCTTTCTGAAGGGCAGAGCAGTTGCATTGGAGACTCTATAAAGAATAGATGTTTTCTGTCACCCAATGTCTTGTATTATTCAGTTTACAAATGTGGTTGTGGACTAAAACGCTGGATGGAGTCAAGCTTCAACCCTGCTTAATTCTTGGAATTGTGCCCAGATCAAATGTGCTTGGTAAGCTGGAACACCATACATGCTTTTGATGGACTACAGCTGAGTAAGGAAACTTCAGTACTCCATAAACCCACTCCAGTTGTTCAGAGTACGGTGGGGAGCCCTAGCATGGCCATGTAGAGCAAGGCTGTGCAAAATCATCCCTCTGTGTTCCATCAACCCCATGCTTTCCGGGTGTGCTGAACCTGATCTGTCAGGCCACCTTCTTTTCTGTTGCTGGGGAACAGAGCCCCACATATTGAGCAGTTTGTAACAACACCCACTGATTAGCTCACAGTTGTATGGGTCAGAATACTTGCACACTGTGGCCATGTTCTGCTCAGGCTAAAATCCAGATGTCTGTCCGCCACGTTCTCATATGGAGCTAGGTTTTGCCTAGTTAATTTTTCTCTTTGGCAGAATACGTTTCTTTGCTGTCCTAAAACGGAAGTTTCTGTTTCCTTGCTGGTGTAGCTCTAAACATTTAGAAGCTGGTCTCAATTCTTACCACGAGGTCCCCACCATCTCAGCAATGGAGAACGATCTGTTACATTTCTCTAACTTCCTCTTCTGTGAGCAGCCAGAGAAACTTCTCTGCTTTAAAGGGCTTGGATGATTAAATCAAGCCCTCCAAGGTGGTCTCCCCATCTCAAGGTTAATGACCTTATATAGCATAACCTAATCCCAGGAGTAAAACTTTAAATTCTCAGTCCTGGGGCCTGGGCAGGATGTGTTCACTAGGACAAGAATTATAGGGGGACATCTTAGAAAACTGCCTGCCTTTGAGGCTTTCGTCACTTTCACACTCATGTTTACAGATTTCTTTGACTTCTGTCTACACTCAGGTCTGTTTTTAAAATTTTTTTTTCCCAAAAGAAACTCATAAAAACTCAAACTGTCACTAGACTAGCGTACATGTAATAAAATATACATAAAAGAAGTGTGTTCCTGTGCTTGCAAACATGTTTCAAGGTGACACCAAATAAGCTTAGATGCTATTCATCATTCTCATTACAGACGTAGCTTCAACTAAACCATCACTTATGGCAAAGCACTTTTGTGACAGTGTAGTAACTGACAATACAGTTATAATAATGACGTATTAACTCAGTATGATTTCTTTCTAACTTATGTCAATCCTACTGTATATGAAAAATAATATTTATTTAAATACCAATACTGATTTATTTATGTTTTCCTACAAAAATGCATTTTTTAGGATCTAGGAGATCAATAAAAATTATTTATTGGTGATTTCGTCATGTCCATCTATCCTGAAATGCCTTATCTCCCACTCCATCTCTGATTATTAATTGGATTCTTATAGTAACTAACTCTCACCCAAAACCTTTGATTTATCAAGTATTGATGAAAAGGTACTTACTAAGAATGCAAATGTCTGATTTAGAGGAGCTCACTAAAACAGTCATATCCACTGTGCCACCCGTGAAGCCCCTAAAATACTAAAATGTATTATTAAGTATCAAGTGGCTAGTCTCAAGCCAGGGTAAAGACGAGTGATAGAAAATGAAGTATGCAATGGTTTAGCAGAGTGTTAAGAATAATGAAGAATCAGATGCTGGAAAAGATACTTGATTAACTTAATCTTGAGTCTCAGAGTTTTCATTATAAAAGCAAGGTGATCTTCCAACTTTATTGAATTGTGAGAATTGAATGAGGTATCAAATATATAGCCTTTAATAAACCTTCAATAAATACTTTCCTTCTCTGAAAGGAATAATAAACTTTAAAGTGAGAGAAGTCACCGTTGAAACAGAGAACACTCCACAGACATAATTCTGTTTGCAAAAATTGGATTCACCTGCTGAAACAGTAATGGTGGCTTGTGTGTGTGCTCAGGGGCTCAGCCATGTCCAATTCTTTGTGACCCATGGACTGTAGACTCCTCTGTCCATGGAATTTTTCAGGCAAGAATACTGTATGCTAATGTTAAGTCACTTCAGTCATGTCCAACTCTGTCTGACCCCATAGACAGCAGCCCACCAGGCTCCTCTGTCCACAGGACTCCCCAGGCAAGAATACTGGAGTGGGTTGCCGTTTGTCAGGTGCTATTTCCTCCTCCAGGGGATCTTCCCAACCCAGGTGTCAAACCGTTGTCTCCTGAGTCTCCTGCATTGACAGGTGGATTCTTTACCACTGAGCCACCTGGAAAGCCCAACAGTGGCTTAAATAATACTAAAGTGCTTTTAAGTATTTGAAACAAAGGACATTTAATAGTGGAACTAGCTTGATGATGGAATGGTTTAGAGAAGTCAAGTGGGTAATGCATCAGCCCATGGATGCACAGCAGCAGGGGTACTATCTCCTTATAGAACAATGGAGGATGCATTGCTCCTGAAACTCAGGGCTGGTGTTACAAAAGAAATCAGCCAGAGGTGCCACCAAGGCAGAGGGAGAAATACCCTGGTTTCTTCCTTCTAACAAAGGCAGGTCACAGGAGAGCTTGAGAAATAAATAGCCCATGGGGTTTGAGAAGTGCAAAAAGGCAATGAGTGCATCTGAGATCATCAAACTCTGGACCAGCATTTTAATTGGTGGAACTAAGGGAAATGTAATTGACTAGCAAGTCAGATTTAAGGTAATTCAAGACAAGGCTGAATCCTGAAAATATTGTGATGATCAATTATCTTAATTGTATTTTCTCTGAGCTTCAGAACCATCACTAACAAAAAGAGAGCTGTCAAAGATGGAGACTTATTCCCTAAAACCCTCTCAGGTAAAGCTGTGGGGGCCTGAGGAACTATGATTAGGACTGTGAGCCTTAACCTTCCCAGTCACAGGAGATGGTATAAGGGCTCACTTCTTGTTGTCTTACTTTTGCTTTTTTTCCCCCCAAATGTGGCAATTCTACCCATCTTCATCATTATATTTGGTATTTTGAGATGGAGAAGAGCATGTCTTTTAAAGGTGATCCTCATAATATGTATCCTATTAGGTGTGTAGAAGGTCTGTGTTTTCTCTCTTTGTGTTCTCTCTCTCTCAGAGAGTCTGGGACCATGGGGAAAAAAAAAAAAGATACTGTGACGTTTTTCACCTTTTAGAATTTTTATATTTGATTGATCATCCCTGTCTGGTTCTTTCATAAAATATCAAATTGAAAATAAAAATAAACCTGTTGTGAGATTGACTAATTGTTTTGTTATCTCTTATCTTTTTTTAAACTTTAATTTATATTGAAGTATAGCCAGTTTACAATGTTGTGATAGTTTCAGGTGGACAGCAGGGGGACTCAGTCATATATATATATATAGACATGTATCCTTTCTCCTCTATAACTCCAGTCCCACCCAAGCTACCACATAACACTGAGCAGAGTTCCCTGTGCTATACAGTAGGACTTTGTTGGTTATCAATTTTAAATAGAGCCGGCACTATGACTTTTGAGGGTGCTTTCTCAAAAGTCAGAGAGAGGTACAGCTTCTGCCTAGTCTTCTTGAGAGGCTCACCTTTGGGTCCAAACCACCATACTTTGAGAAAACTAATTACCCATGGGAAGAATCTATGTGTGGGTATCCTGGCCACCAATTCAGCTGAAAGTCGGTATCAACCAAGTATGAGTAACTGAGTCTTCAGATGATTCCAGCCACCAGCCTTTACGCCATTTCCACTAACTCCAAGAGGAGCAGAGATGACATGCCCCACCAAGCTCTTGCTAAACTTCAGAGCCAAATAAATGTCATTGTTTTAAGCCACTGAGTTTCAGAGTGGTTTATGACTCAATAGTAGATGACCAGAACACAAGTTGATTAAACATACGAAACTTACAAGTTAGTCAAATATTGCCAGACATAATACATCACATTCGACTAGGAAAAAATGTGCTTCTCAAGCAATGCTGGGTGTACCATTTTACTTAGTAACTAGATTTGATTTTGTTTTCTGCTTCTTGGGAAGTGTAAATACATTTTCAGTTGTAAATGGGATAGCTGTATTTACTAGATACAGAAAATGTGAGAATTATCTGTGCATATCTAAAGTTACATTGCAACCAGAACTTTCCTATCTCCCTTTTGATAAACTTACCAGTGATAGATATCAGATTAACTGAATGAGAGGGGAACAGATCTCAACTTCATATGGATTTATTCAACGTGGAGTGCCCATAACGAGCCACTTGTTATTCTAAGTGCTGGAGATAGAGCAGTGAACAAAGCCGTTAAAATTGTCTGCCCACATGAAGCATACATGTGCGGAATTAGAAAGGAAGTGACTCTAAAGTGACTCTGTTCATTAAGGAATATAAAATGGGGTCAAGGTAAAGAGTTTGGTTTAGAGACTTTATTGAAAAGCTGTTGGCATGTATATTGGTCAGGAGAGACCAAATTATGTTATGGTAACAAATTTGCCCAGATGAGTCAGATGTCAGACACATGTAAGATGTCATGGATCTTGTTGCATAAGGGCCAGAAAACCTCAGCAGGCAAAGGATGAAGATGAACACACATAGGTCTGTGCTGTGCTGGGCTAAGTTGCTTCAGTTGTGTCCGACTATCTGCAACCCTATGGACCATACATAGCCTGCCGTGTCCACCTTCAGAGGATCTTCCCAACCTAGGGATGAAATTTCCTTCCTTACATCCCCTGTACTGGCAGGTGAGTTCTTTACAACTGGCGCCACCCAGGAAGAACCCCCTCAAAAGAAGTAAACAATAGCAATCATACTGATGAGCAGCCTTAAATAGAGTCAGAATCTGAACCCAAGCAACCTGGCCTCAGAGCCTCTGTACTTTTTACCACATTAAATATATAACAAATAGGTTGAAATGGTCTAGATAGAAAATCAGCCCCCAAAGAAGAGAAAGCAAAAGTGTTAACTTTTTTGCCAGAACACCAAAAAGAGAAATGCTATTTGTCCATTTATTTATGTACCAAATATTCTTGAATATCCACCACGTACAAACTTCCATGCTAGACACCAGAAAAATACAAATGGAAAAGATAAACTTTCTGTCCTTAGGGAATTCACAGCCCAGTCAAGGAGACAGACAAGTAAATAGGCAATGTTTCATTTTCTGAAAAGAAGAATACTACCACTTCCTTCTTTCCCTGATGGCTCAGCCGTAAAGAATAAGCCTGAAATGCAGGAGACCTAGGTTTGATTCATGGGTCAGGAAGATCTGCTGGAGAAGGAAATAGCAATGCACTCCAGTATTCTTGTTTGGGAAATCCCATGGACAGAGGAACCTGGCAGGCTACAGTTCATGCGATCGCAAAAGAGTCAGACATGACTGAGCTACTAAACAACAATAACAACTTCCTTAAGAGCAAAGTCCTTTCCTACGTATCTTTCTTCCTTTCTTCCTCTCTCCCTTCCTTTCTTTCTTTTTGCCTTTTTCATTCCTTCTCTATTCTCAATACTTGTCTCAACTGGTATATCAAGTTGCAGGAAAGAATGTATTAACAAAATGTTTAATACAACAAATGCAAAAGCAGTTTTTCAGGCAGTTATATTTTGTAATGACCTGGTATAAATTTGAGAATATGACAGTTAAGCCAAAATTAGAATGCTTCTGAAGAGATATTATTATTGCTAAAGGATAAATATTATCCTCAGAAGTCATTATTTATTTCTTTATCACCCAAGTCTTTCATCTATGCAGATACTGTTAGAAGACCAATTTTCTTCAAGTATTATGCTTTAGTATATATAAGTAACATGAATAACACTAAGTTAATAAGAAAGAAGATATTTACTATTGAGTCAATACTAAAGATATGTACTATGTAATATTTATAAACTCGAAAGCATGGCTCATATTCAAGAGTAATATTTGTCCTGAAAGTCTGACAACTTAATATTTAGCTAAGTAAAATGAGCAACCACTCCAAAATGATAAGAGTACATGTTTACCATTTTGGTATCTGGAAGGAGATCTGCCTTGAATCTCAAACAAATTGGGCATCCTCTTATATTTACATGAATATATATTGAAAAATCCCTGTTGATACAAACTAAAAGAAAAAATAATGATACTATCTTTCAAACTATCTGATTTAAAACATTGTAATCTTATGACCAGTTCATGCATAAGGTGGTGTGCATACTAAGTCACTGCAGTCATGTCCGACTCTTTGTGGCCCCCTGGACTGTAGCCCACCAGGCTCCTCTGTCCATGGAATTCTCCAGGCAAGAATACTGGAGTGGGCTGCCATTTCCTCCTTCCGGTTATCTTCCTGACCCAGGGGTTGAATCTGCATCTCTTGTATCTCCTGTATTGCCAGGCAGATTCTTTACCACAAATGCCACCTGAGGAGCCCATTATTAGATGAAATGTTATTAAAATGGTTTAGTCAAATTCAGTCAAGTTGTGTACATGTACTTAATCATCACAACAAATTCTAATATTTGCATAAGTTGAATTTGAGTTCATGTTAGTTATTGTTATTTTCCCCATCAGTTTACTATAGGATGAAAGAAGTTAAGGCCAGTGCAGCCAGCTCCTGTTTTTTTTTTGTCTTTCCACTGATATCATTAAAACAGAATTACCAAATTGGTGGTGTCAGTATCTTCATGATAGACTTTGCCAAAGAAAATTTCAAGTGGAAGAAATATCCTGCCACTCCAAGCACAGATGAACCCCCAAGGAGTGGAACTCGTCTGGTTTTGTGAAGGAAGTGTCACATGTGAGTGGGACACAAGATCACAAGTTGGTGTGTTAGCAGCCGACAGCTAAATGGGGCCTTGAATTGCTACCTTTTGAGAGATTTTTACTTCTATTAGGTGGAGGAGGAAAACAACCCAAATTTCAGGTCAGTTTGACAAGGAAGAGTTGATTCATGGATTGGGTCATCTGACAGGTATTTTCAGCCACATGAATAAGGTAAATCCTTGGACTGAAGGCCTTGAGGTGACACTGTAGATGCTGATGAAAATTTGCTTATTTTTAGGCACCAGTTACTGGAAAAGGAATACCAAAAGCGGACATCTTTGTGAATGGTCCAGCACTGGAGAAAATTCTTCAGACTAAATGACAATAACAGAAGTCTGAAAATTTCACTCTAAACAGAAATCTACAGATACCTGTATGCCCTGCAAACCACATCTGAAGATGCTTCTGCATGATCATAAATAAGGATTCTTAACTTGCTGAAGAGGACCAGATCAAAAACCACCCCACTGTATTGAGTTTGAATTCTAGCCAA
Source organism: Ovis aries (assembly GCF_016772045.2). Taxonomy (NCBI): domain Eukaryota; kingdom Metazoa; phylum Chordata; class Mammalia; order Artiodactyla; family Bovidae; genus Ovis; species Ovis aries. The sequence continues at coordinate 66,326,758 of NC_056063.1, forward strand.
GCACCAGCAGCCTTCTTGAATTTACTTTATACTTTATTTATTTGATAATTTTTATTTGCTTTCAGTTTGTGAAAAAGTGAGAGGAAAATATAATTCTTTGGTCAAAGAATAACATTATAACATTGGTAAAAACTATTGATGCAAGTGACAACTCAAACTTGCTTAAGTAAAAATGTAAATTTAGTGGGCTACCATAAGTGAGATTTTTCATGGTAAATCTTCATGGATCTGGGATTAAAATGATACAGGCTTGCACTATCTTCCTCTCTTTTCTTCCACATTGTGGGGGGAAAATGGCCCCCACAACTTAGGAACTCCAACTGAAAGATACAGCTCTTCCATGATAGCTATGAAAGCAGAATCCTGTGAACTTTGAGGTGAAAAGCTACCTGCTACCCCTCAGTCTCACTGAAACTGATTCAAGTATCCTCTTTTGTGACTAAAGTAGGTGGAGTAACTACTCCCCACAGGAAAATGGACTTTTCTCACCAGTAGCATAGTAGGATACATGGAGAACTATTCATTGTCTATCTAGGGAAAATACACTCGACCCCACAGATGGAAACTGGGTGTACTGAACAAGTGTGATGTAAGGAGTGTGATTACAGTGACAATTAAGATATGTCTCCTATCTTGGCTTTGAAATGTATTCAGTTCAGGTCATCTCTCTGTGTTCACAAGAATCCTTGAGCAGACTCATGAGTTTTATGGTTACTCACAAAAAATAAAAGTCCTTCAGGTATGGCAGTGGTAAGCAGTTCAATTTAAGAATTAGAATGGCCCAGTACAAAATATGAAACAGAATTTTAAATTTCATTTAGCATCAAACATTCTTTTTATCCTAAACTGAGACCTGCTTTCTCTGGAGACATGTCATGGGGAAGTGGCAGTGGGGGATAGTGAGGGGACAGAAAAAGTGTCCCTATGCTCTCGGCCTTCACTTTTCCTCTCTTCAGAAATTCCTTAATGTACAAGCTCTCTCTCCCACAGAACTCTTGACTCAGACAGACAGACAGGTGAATTTCTCTTCCAGATGGTCTTCCACCATTCTTTCTGCACCTTAGATCTATATGTAGGGCTTCCCAGGCAGAGCTAGTGGTGAAGAACCTGCCTGCCAGTACAGGAGACATGAGACAGGCAGGTGTGACCCCTGGGTTGGGAAGATCCCCTGGAGGAGGGCATGGCAATCCACTCCAATATTTGCCTGGAGAATGTCATGGACAGAGGAGCCTAGTGGGCTATGGTCCCTCAGATAGCAAAGAGTTGGACATGACTGAAGCGACTTAGCACAGCATAGCCTAGCACACAGCACAGTTGTCTCCAAACACAATTTTCCTGTCTCTCTTCCCAAATGGCTTATTAAGCCTGGCTCTGCCTTCTTACATTCCTCTTCTAACATTGTCACCAGGACAAATACACCCTGATTCATTCGAATGTCCTCTGACCGCAGCAATTGCAACATTTCTTTCAGATGTCACCAGATCTCTAAAGTTCGCTTAGAGTTACGGGCACGTCCACTGCTGGACTTGTCAAACACTCAAGAAAGACAAACTGGATGGAATGAATTCTGTCATGGGCTCTATTACCTAAGGTTGGCATTCGAAGGTTTAGGTTTGCCAAGTTGGCTATTTTGCCTGTATTTCCAGCCCCAGGCAGAAGACATGGACACGCAAGCCTGGAAAACTTTCCACTAAACCAACCACGGAACTCTGGGACTCTGGTGGGAGCAAAGGCAGTCCATTAGCTACCCTATAATGAGGCCCTGCTCCTGTATGAAGCACCCCCAGCATATGGAGGATGGGTAACCGCTGTAACGGTCATTAGCAACATCAACATCAACCACTGCAGAGAAAGGACCCAGCAGAACCATATCCCACCCCAATTCTGGGTACCTTTTTTTAAAAGTCACGAAAAATTATAAAGCATCTATTAAAAAATTATGTATAATCTGTTTTGTTTTCTGTTACATGAAGAATTTATTATTATTCTCTGATTTCTTACCAATTAAAATTGTCAAATAGCATAGCTAATAGTGATTCATTAATACTGACTTGAAATCTTTTAGTCTGTGTACAGTTTTCTATATACTTATCACTATTCTTTTTTCTTGAACTATTTCCTTCTATTTTCCAAATAGAATTTACTGAAAATGTGAGACAATATATTTTCCATGCAAAGAAAAAGTACATTAGTTTGGAACAGAAGCCATATATAGTATCTATTTATTATTTTCAGCATTTTTTCCCTTTATAAGATTGTGTTTCTCACAGATGTTTATGTCTTGATCTGTAAGAGTGAATTAGCCGGGTATTGCCACTTTTGAACAGTTGGTGGCTCCAATGCTTTGCAACTGTCTTGTAAGTGCTGCACCAAAATAGACAAGCTCTCTTTTAAGTGTTCAATGCAGAATTTGAAAACAAAAATGCATTCGAATGAATACTGTGCATTTAACCAGAAACTGAATGTCATATCAATTATGAATTCAGAAGGAAAGTTTTAAAACTAACATGTAATTCAGCCTGTGTAATATAGTGTGAATACACATTAGTACATTCACTAAGTGCACTTAAAAGATCAAAAGTGTTCCACCAGAAACATAATGTAAGCCACAAATGTAATTTAAAAATTTTCCAGTAGTCACACAAAAGAGGAATTAATATTAATTTGGTGAAGTTAATAATATATTTAATCCAATATATCAAAAATATTATAATTTCACCATGTAATTAATAGAAAAAATACTGAGATACTTTGCATGCTTCTGTTTTCCTCAGCATCCAATGTGTGTTTTGTACTTACAGAATCTCTCAGTTTGGACTAGCCACTTTTCAAGTGCTTGACAGCTGCCTACGGCTAGTGCCTACCCTGTTGGTGAGTTTGGGTCTAAAGTAACTAACAGCAACCCTGCTATTCAGGTTAGACATAATCTATGAAATATTGGATGGAAATTCATTTTTATGAATGAAATTCTGTAAAGGAAATATTATTTTTGCCCTGATTTTAGTTCTAAGGTTGAAGCTCTTTGTAGAGAAAATCACCCACGAGACTTCTCAGTTTTAATGAGATGCGAAAGAAATGTGTGGTTTAGCTAGTAGCACTTGAGCTTGTGTTATTGGCATTTTTAGGGATTTTCATGACTAAAAGATTTCTGGATTTCTCTAGGGCTATTGGTGCCTTAATATTTTAGACAGATTGTAAAATTTCCTCCATGCTTCTCTTTGACTTCTGGTTCTCCTCTTCCACATTTCCGGAATTCAGCTCACCACGTTCTTTCATGTGGCATTTACAAAGTCTATTCAGATTCAGTTGTTCGGTCACCCACTACAGGCTGCTGTTATTGTCTACATTATGAAGAGCATAGCCTCTCAAATCAAACTAGCTGGTTTGGAGTCCTGGCTTCACCACTAATTAGTTGTGTGATCTTGAGCCAACTACATACTCTTTGTGCTTCAGTTGACATCTAAAAAATGCAGAAAATGATAATGGTTGGCTCTTGAGTTGTGAAGATTAAATAAGATATATTAGTGCTAGATATCTAATACACAACAAGCCTCAACTTGCTTGTGTCTTAGTTCAATGTTTAGATCTTGTAAGAGGTACCATTGTCCTCTTTTATCAATTCTATAATATTTAACAAAATAAAATAAATTGGCACTAAGCATACATTTGGGTTTCTCTGGTGGTTCAGTGGTAAAAGAATCTGCCTGTTAATGCAGGAGACACAGGTGTGATCCCTGGGTTGGGAAGATCGCCTGGAGAAGGAAGTGGCAACCCACTCCTGTATTCTTGCCTGGAGAGTCCCATGGACAGAGGAGCCTGGCAGGCTACAGTTCATGGGGTCGCAGAAGAGTGAGACATGACTTAGTGACTAAACAACAACATACATTTGTTGACTGATTGATTTATGGCTGTGCTGCTGCTGCTGCTAAGTTGCTTCAGTCGTGTCCGACTCTGTGCGACCCCATAGATGGCGGCCTACCAGGCTCCTCCGTCCCTGGGATTCTCCAGGCAGGAATACTGGAGTGGGTTGCCATATCCTTCTCCAACGCATTCATGCATGCTAAGTCGCTTCAGTCGTGGCTGACTCTATGTGACTCTATGGACAGCAGCCCAGCAGGCTCCTCTGTCCACAGGATTCTCTAGGTAAGAATACTGGAGTGGGTTGCCATTTCCTTCTCCATATGGCTGTGCACATGTGGTATCTAAGTTGCCCAGTCAGGTATCAAACTGTGATCCTTACATTGAAAGTGTGGAGTCTTAACCCCTGAACCACCAGGGAAGCCCTAGACCTTTACGTTTTAATCATAAAGTGAGGAATTTCATTGGAAGATGTTTCTCATTTATACAGATAACTTAATAAAACACAGTCTAGGTCAGTATTCCTCAGAATTCAAGAGAGGCTCTTTTGAATATTTCACAAGGAAAGTGCTAAGGAAGCACAGTGACTGAAGTGCATGACTCTGGATAGCATTTTGGAAAGTATGATTTCAAAGACCAGTCCTGGGTGTTCATTGGAAGGACTGATGTTGAGGCTGAAACTTTGCCACCTGATGCGAAGAGCTGACTCATTGGAAAAGACCCTGATGCTGGGAAAGATTGAGGGCAGGAGGAGAAGGGGACGACAGAGGATGAGAAGGTTGGATGGCATCATTGACTCGATGGACATGGGTTTCAGTGGACTCTGGAAGTTGGTGATGGACAGGGAGGCCTGGCATGCTGCAATTCATGGGGTCACAAAGAGTCAGACGCTACTGAGTGACTGAACTGAACTAATTTCAAAGTAAATATATGATTTTCTCATTTCTCCCCTGTGCTGCTTATTCTTTATTATATAGGATCTATTTCATTGCTAAGGAAGGCAGAAATTTAACTTTTTAAGTGTAATTGGTCTGTACATCTATAAAACATATCAGCTAGGTGATTATGGTGTGCTAGCTATTATTGTTATATTGGGATTATATGGAGAAACAAATCATTAAAAAGACTGAGAACAGTAAATTAGTTCTGAGCTTTGGTGAATAAACTTGACTTGCTACTTAAACATGTAGAGATTGAACATGCTTTTCAAGCTAGTCAAGAATGTTTACTAGTTCCTCAATTGTAAATTGAGGTTTTTACATAAAAAAATCTAGAACATCTGGAAAAACAAGTCATCTGTACCATTTGGTATAATCTAATTCAAAATAATCATTTAGGGAGGAAAAGGAAACAAAAACCAGTAAGCTGGTAACAATTCCAAAAGCAGCTACTAGAAAAATATTTGTGTAATGATTAGTATCTTGGATTTTTCAATTGATGGGCATTTGCCATCTGTGGCCACAACTGTTAGATCTATTTCTAGACAGTAAAAATCTGGGATAAGTCAGGAACTGGAAACCTACTATGAAAGACATCATGTAGAATAATTTGATGAAATTTTACAGTAAGAATATGTTGTATTTGCATTTTGATTCTCCATCCTTTTAATATTCATGAATAGATTTATTCTGTGTTTGCAATTTGTAGGCACTTGAGATCTTTGTAACTAACTTCTCCTTATTTTATGTTCAGCTCTCTTTTGTATTTTTAACTTGCTTTTTGAAGGGACCGACTTTCACATTTGAACTCATAGAGGCTTTTGCAGAATGGCTAAGTATGGGAAGTTGAAGCTTGGATTGGGCTGGTAGTAGTTAGAATGATGAAGAGTGAATCCCAGAAATTTTCCTAATGGAGAATTGATAATATAATGATTGACCACATGTATATGTTTAAAGAGAAAGGAACACCTGTGACATAACACAGTAATATGAATGGGGCTTCCCTGGTGTCCAGTGGTTAAGACTTGGTGCTTCCAATGCAGAGGGTGCAGAATCGATTCCTGGTTGGGAACTAAGGTCATGCATGCTAAAGGCCTGTGCAGCCTTAAAAAACAATTAGCAATTCAGTCTGAAATGTTGTGATGAAAAGTGATGAAACTAAGGCACTTGGATAAGATTTTTTTCTTTTATTTAATGATGAAAGTGTTATAATTTGAGAGTAGAAGGCTGATGGATGCAGTTCTTGAAGAATTTCTAGGGAAGTGAAAGCAGGCAGGCAGTTGAGGACGAACAGACATATTGTAAGCAGAAAACAGAGCCAAGACATTGTTTGATGGCAAACATTTTGTTATGAACCATAAATAGTTGGCTGTGGAGCTCCCCGAAACAGAGCTCCATAGTCTGCCAGGGCAGAAAAAAACTCGGTGAGCACATTAAAAGTTTATTTGTTCTGTGTTTTCTGCTTCTGATGAAAATTTCCTAGCAAGAAAAAAAAAAGTTTTAGCTTTAACTGTAAATGTATAGATGTTTTATTGTGCAAACTCTGCTACAGGTTTTATTTTGGGTCTTACAGATAAGCTAGAAAGGAAAATAAGAGTAATATATTAAAATTATTTTTCTTTGATAAAATTTAAAAATTATGAGATATAATATTTTGTTCAAGGAATTAGTAATTGTTGTGAGAATCAGAAAAGAAGTATAACATAAAGGAAGCTTTAGTGTTCAGTGGGCAAGGATGACTCTCCTTTTTCATATTTCAGTGAAAATTAACCATAACACAAAAGCAATCTCAGCTCTTCACATTTCTACTTTTACTTCTTTTATTTACTTTAACTTAACTTCTTTAAGTGTGTGTGTATGTGCATATGTAATGTGTAAGTGTGTGTGTGTTTCCTTCTTAAACAATTTCTTGATTAGAGCAGTTCAAGTTTGTAATGCATGTTACAGGACCTTAAAATATTCATTTTGAAATTTTCTGATTGTTTGAGAACAAATACTAATGTTCTGTGGAGTGAAACTTGCTCAGTTATGTCTGACTCTTTGGACTCTGTACAGTCCGTGGAATTCTCCAGGCCAGAATACTGGAGTGGGTAGCTTTTCCCTTCTCCAAGGGATCCTCCCAACCCAGGGATCAAACCCAGGTCTCCCACATTGCCGGCAGATTCTTTGCCAGCTGAGCCACATGGGTGCTTTGAGGCTACAAAAATGAATTTTTCATTGATTCTGTACACAAGTCCTTCACTCTAGTGGAGGTGAGAAATCAAGACATATGAACTATCATAGGTAATAATGAGGTGATAAATGCCGTCGAAGAGGAACAAATGAAGTAATACAAGAATGGAGGAGGGGATCATGGCTGCCATATAAGATAAAGTGGTTTCATGAACAATGAGTATAATTTGAGACATGTTTAGGGACTGGAAATAAAGGTCTAGGAACCAACAACTTAGTCAAAAGCACAAAGATGGGAAAAGAAGTGGTGTGATGTGACTTCAATGAAGTATGTTTTAAAAAAGAACAGTGAAAAACAATTCAGAAGAGATAGGTTGGGTTTCAGCTCAAAATGGACCTGGAATGGCACACTGCAATGAACAATGGTGTGTTGTTGAGGCCTTTAATGAGCAGAGTGACAGTGCTAGGGCAACGGTTAAGAGCACCGTCAGATCAGGCAGACCTGTGTTCCAAATACATTTCTGCTGTTCACTGGCTTTGTGACCTCCTCAAGTTATGTAACTTCTCTGAGCCTTAAATTCTTTCATGTGTGTAATAGGAACTATAATTGTACCTACAGGGTATAGCATGGATTCACGAAAAAGTGAGCATTAAACATTTACCACAGAGCCTGGCATGTAGTAAAAAAAGGCTACTGCTAATATCAGTAGTGCTAATAAATATAATAAGATAGCCTTGACTTTTGCATTATGTGCTACTGCTGCTGCTAAATCACTTCAGTCGTGTCTGACTCTGTGCAACCCCATAGAGGGCAGCCCACCAGGCTCCCCCATTCCTGGGATTCTCCAGGCAAGAACACTGGAGTGGGTTGCCATTTCCTTCTCCAGTGCATGAAAGTGAAAAGTGAAAGTGAAGTCACTCAGTCGTGTTTGACCCTCAGCGACCCCATGGACTGCAGCCTTCCAGGCTTCTCCATCCATGGGATTTTCCAGGCAAGAGTACTGGAGTGGGGTGCCATTGCCTTCTCCATTGCATTATGTGAAACTGCTTTAAATCCTGAGTTACCCAAATCATGAGACAAGACCACCTACCACCTTTCTTGAAGCCGCAGACTTATTTTCTATGTTATTACGCTAGTAAAGTGATGCTTAAACTTATCCAAGCCAGATTTCAGCAATACATGAACTGTGAACTTCCAGATGTTCAAGCAGGTATTAGAAAAGGCAGAGGAACCAGAGATCAAGACCAAGATAATCATGATGGTGTGATCACTCACCTGGAGCCAGATATCCTGGAATGGGAAGTCAAGTGGGCCTTAACAAGCATCACTGAGAACAAAGCTAGTGGAGGTGATGGAATTCCAGTTGAGCTATTTCAAATCCTGAAAGTTGATGCTGTGAAAGTGAGGCACTCAATATGCCAGCAACTTTGGAAAATTCAGCAGCGGCCATAGGACTGGAAAAGGTCAGTTTTCATCCAATCCCAAAAAAAGGCAGTGCCAAAGAATGCTCAAACCACCGCACAATTGCATTCATCTCACATGCTACTAAAGTAATGCTCAAAATTCTCCAAGCCAGGCTTCAGCAACACATGAACCGTGAACTTCCAGATGTTCAAGCTGGTTTTAGAAAAGGCAGAGGAACCAGGGATCAAATTGCCAACATCCGCTGGATCATGGAAAAAGCAAGAGAGTTCCAGAAAAACATCTATTTCTGCTTTATTGACTATGCCAAAGCCTTTGACTGTGTAGATCACAATAAACTGTGGAAAATTCTGAGAGAGATGGGAATACCAGACCACCTGACCTGCCTCTTGAGAAACCTATATGCAGGTCAGGAAGCAACAGTTAGACCTGGACATGGAACAACAGACTGGTTCCAAATAGGAAAAGGAGTATGTCAAGGCTATATATTGTCACCCTGCTTATTTAACTTCTCTGCAGAGTACATCATGAGAAACACTGGGCTGGAAGAAACACAAGCTGGAATCAAGATTGCCGGGAGAAATATCAATCACCTCAGATATGCAGATGACACCACCCTTAAGGCAGAAAGTGAAGAGGAACTCTAAAGCCTCTTGATGAAAGTGAAAGAGGAGAGTGAAAAAATTGGCTTCAAGCTCAACATTCAGAAAACGAAGATCATGGCATCTGGTCCCATCACTTCATGGGAAATAGATGGGGAACCAGTGGAAACAGTGTCAGACTTTATTTTTTTGGACTCCAAAATCACTGCAGATGGTGATTGCAGCCATGAAATTAAAAGATGCTTACTCCTTGGAGGGGACTTTTCTGGTGGCTCAGATGGTAAAGCGTCTGCCTACAATGCGGGAGACCCTGGTTCAATCCCTGGGTTGGGAAGATCTCCTGGAGAAGGAAGTAGCAACCCACTCCAGTATTCTTTCCTGGAGAATCCCATGGACGGAAGAGCCTGGTAGGCTACAGTCCATGGGGGTCACAAAGAGTCGGACACGACTGAGTGACTTTCTTTCACTTTCACTTTACTCCTTGGAAGGAAAGTTATGATCAACCTAGAGAGCATATTAAAAAGTAGAGACATTACTATGCCAACAAAGGTCTGTCTAGTCAAGGCTATGGTTTTTCCAGTAGTCATGTATGGATGTGAGAGTTGGACTGTGAAGAAAGCTGAGCACTGAAGAATTGATTCTTTTGAACTGTGGTGTTGGAGAAGACTCTTGAGAGTCCCTTGGACTGCAAGGAGATCCATTCTAAAGGAGATCAGTCCTGGGATTTCTTTGGAAGGAATGATGCTGAAGCTGAAACTCCAGTACTTTGGGCACCTCACGCGAAGAGTTGACTCATTGGAAAAGACTTTGATGCTGGGAGGGATTGGGGCCAGGAGGAGAAGGGGACGACAGAGGATGAGATGGCTGGATGGCATCACCGACTCGATGGATGGGAGGTTGGATGAACTCTGGGAGTTGGTGATGGACAGGGAGGCCTGGCGTGCTGCAGTTCATGGGGTCGCAAAGAGTTGGACACGACTGAGTGACTGAATTGAAGTGAACTGAACACAAAAAATACTGCAGAGAAACTTACAGGGATGCTTTTGTTCAAGTAATAATAATGTAACAGCAACATTTATTTTAATTACAGCACTTTCTAAATGAACATACAAACAGCACACACATGTCAGTATCACAGTTTTTGGTCCCTTTGGCTCTTTTTAGGTAGTTGTTGAGATTTACTGTTTATATTTTCACTACTCACTGTTCAGAGTGTCTTGGTTTTGCCTCCTCTCCTTAGCCTCTCTGATTCCCCTTCAAACAAGTTACTGGAGGAGAGGGGAATGCTGAGGCCACGTGGGCAGGAGCGCAGAGAGCTGGAGGAGGGCTGATGGGAACTCAGTACCTTCTGAATAACTTGAAGGGCCTGGTATGCTTCCACTTAACTGCTTCAACCCACTGGCTCAGACTTCTCAAATTGCATTCAGGAAAATTAATTAACTTGGACATAAAGATTCATGTTTAATAAAAATTTACTGAGCTGCAAAATGAGCAGTCATAAACTCCTATCGAATACCCAAAAATTAAAAAAAAAAATCTGAAAATCTCTTGTGATAGCAACGTTCAGTTCAGTTCAGTCACTTGGTTGTGTCAGACTCTGTGCAATGCCATGGACCACAGCACACCAGGCTTCCCTGGCCAACACCAACTCCCCAAGCTTGCTCAAAATCATATCCATCAAGTTGGTGATGCCATCCAACCATCTCATCCTCTATCATCCCCTTCTCCTACTGCCTTCAATCTTTCCCATCATCAGAGTCTTTTCCAATGAGTCAGTTCTTCACATCAGGTGGCCAAAGTATTGGAGTTTCAGCTTCAACATCAGTCGTTCCAGAGAACACTCAGGACTGATCTCCTTTAGAATGGACTGGGTGGATCTCCTTGCAGTCCAAGGGACTCTCAACAGTCTTCTTCAACACCACAGCTCAAAAGCATCAATTCTTTGGTGCTCAATTTTCTTTATAGTCCAACTCTCGCATCCATACATGACTACTGGAAAACCATAGCCTTGACTAGACAGACCTTTGTTGGCAAAGAAATGTCTCTGCTTTTGAGTATGCTCTCTAGGTTGCTCATAGCTTTTCTTCCAAGGGGAAAGCATCTTTTAATTTCATGGCTGCAGTCACCATTTGCAGTGATTTTGGAGCCCCCCAAAATAAAGTCTGACACTGTTTCCATTGTTTGCTCCTCTATTTGCCATGAAGTGATCAGACCAGATGCCATGATCTTCGTTTTCTGAATGTTGTGTTTTAAGCCAACTTTTTCACTCTCTTCTTTCACTTTCATCAAGAGGCTCTTTAGTTCTTCTTTGCTTTCTGCCACAAGGGTGGCATCATCTGTGAATCTGAGGTTATTGGTATTTCTCCCAGCAATCTTGATTCCAGTTTGTGCTTCATCCAGCCTGGCATTTTGCATGATGTACTCTGCATATAAGTTAAATAAGCAGGGTGACAATATACAGCCTTGATGTATTCCTTTCCCTATCTGATACCAGTCTGTTGTTCCATGTCCAGTTCTAACTGTTGCTTCGTGACCTGCATACAGATTTCTCAGGAGGCAGGTCAGGTGGTCTGGTATTCCCATCTCTTTCAGAATTTTCCGCAGTTTGTTGTGATCCACACAGTCAAAGGCTTTGGCATAGTCAATAAAGCAGAAATAGATGTTTTTCTGGAACTCTCTTGCTTTTTCAATGATCCAGTGGATGTTGGCAATTTGATCTCTGGTTCCTCTGCCTTTTCTAAAACCAGCTTGAACATCTGGACATTCACTGTTTATGTACTGTTGAAGCCTGGCTTGGAGAATTTTGAGCATCCCTTTGCTAGTGTGTGAGATGAGTGCAGTTGTGTGACAGTTTGAACATTCTTGGCATTGCCTTTCTTTGCGACTGGAATGAAAACTGTTTTCCAGTCCTTTGGCCACTGCCGAGTTTTCCAAATTTGCTGTCATATTGAGTGCAGCACTTTCACAGCATCATCTTTTAGGGTTTGAAATAGCTCAATTGGAATTCCATCACTTCTGCTAGCTTTGTTTGTGGTGATGCTTCCTAAGGCCCACTTGACTTCCCATTCCAGGATGTCTGGCTCTAGGTGAGTGATCATACCATCATGGTTATCTGGTTCATGAAGATCTTTACGCATTTTCTCATAGGCCTTTTTGCTTCCACTCGTCTTTTAGTTTATCTTCCTCTAATGTGGGGGAATGTAGATTTCTTTTATGAGGACATTGTGGAATTTTATTTGCTTAAAATGCTTATTTTCAGATTACAAGTATGAACTGGAAAAATCTGATTCTATAAAAATGAAAGTAATAAACCAGAAATAACAAGTTAGTGTATTTTTATCATCTTGTTTACTTTGCAGCTTTTACTGTGGCTGTAATCATGATCTGTCTACATTTTAATCTTAGTTTTCTCATTCAATATTCCCCAAATTATCTACAATTCTTAAAGTATGAATTTTACCGACAATATTACATTCTATCATATTGATGATGTGATATATGGATTATGTTTTATTAGTTCTTTGAGAGCATGAATCTATGCTTTCAAAACCCTATGAATCTCAACATATTTACATAGATATCCCCTTAGATACAATGACTTATCATAAGGAGATATTTGTACTTTAGTATAAAGTTTCTATTTGATTCAAGTGCAGTTTGAAATATTCAAAAGAACATGTATTAAGCAATTGCCCAAGACAAACAACCTGCTTCTTGAGCCTTCTGTCTAGTGAAGCCATTGCAGCCTTGCTTTGTACACTGATCAGGGCAGCTGTAACACTTTATGGTCCTTACTTGTTTATGTGCTTGCCTGTCCCTCTGAATTGTATGTTTTTTGAGGAAGAGATGGCATGTGATTCAGCTCTACATCTCTAGTTCTGTACTTGAAGCAGAGCCTGGCCGGTAGGTGCTTTGATGTTGGAATGAATCAGTGAAATGATTCAGGGCACATTGGTGTTGATAAAGAAGTCAGTGGGGTTTGGTCTGAATGAGTGGTTTAGGTAATGCTTTTGAGATTCTGAGGGAGCATTCACTATGTTAAATGTCTGGACAGGGTGGTCTTGCAGATCTAGTGTGATGGTTTCTCCAGTTTTTCTCTAGGTAATATCTGAAGTGAGAATGAGGAATGCAGAATGCAGGGAATGTGTTTTGAATTTTGAAATCCGTAAACTTTTTTTTTCTCTTCTGGAGAGGCATAAGCTAATTAGTGAATGCCAAGGCACAGTTAAAAATCATGTTGCTTTATGATTGTAGAGAACGTTCCTTAAAGGATTATTTGTGATTAGTTATTTGGATTTAAAAAGATAAAGCAGGCGATAGAATCTGTATATTGTAGATATCTCTCTGCAGAATACTTATATTTTCCTCTTCATAAAGAGCAGCAGAGATCATTCTGTATTTAGTTTCCATGGTTAATATGTCATGGGCCAAATAATCAATATTTTGACTTGCATAGTACGTGTTATGTTCAATAGATATTTGTCAGTCAATGAAATAACTTATATTTGAAAATAAGCAATGAATATTGGTATGATTTTTAGTTTTATAATTATACTTTTATAAACATTAATGTTTTCCTAGATTACAAGTTAAATTTTATTGTATTGTGATGAACTCAATGGCTATTAGACCAGTAGACAATATGACTTAAGATTAATAGTTTATCTAGTTATCTACACTCAGACTTCTGAAGAGCAAATATCAAATGTGTTATCATTATTAAATTATCATCAGCCAGCCTTCTTAATCATATTCAAATGGAATGAGTAGGGATATTAGCATCCATTCCCATTAGTTTACTTTCTAATAGGGCAGTAAACATCTAAGTCTCCTATGATAATTGGTTAGCCTTTTAAGATGCTGCTGCAAGCCTTTCTTTCAGGCATTGATTCAACAAACACTTACTGAGTTCCTAGATCCTTTGAACAATGTGGGGCAACTTAAGATTTTCTTAGGGAAACAAAACATAACTACATAATAACTTAAGTAATGATATATAACTGAACAGCAAATAATGATTGGCACAATAATGTAGGAAACTTGAGCTTTTAAAGAAAGAGAGAAAGAAGGAAGTAATTCTAGGTTCAACTGATGCTTATAAGTAGAAATGAACAAGGTATATTGCAGAGGGTGGCAAATAATGAATTTCTCTCCCTCTGGAAGAAACAATCAGTTCATGTAGGAAAGAGTGGATTTAAAGCAAAGGAAAGGGTTTTCATTCAGTCTAAATATTGAGCTTGCTTAAATGTGTTTTGAAAATTACTCTGGATCCCAAACCAAGAATCTATTTTTGGATGAAGCCCAGGAATCTATAATATGATGCTGGTATTCCCTGAACTATATTTGAAGAAACACAGAGTTAGTTAGAGGCTGGAGTCTGCCATCAATTAATAATTCAATTCAAAGGACTTCCTTGGTAGTCTAGTGGTTAAGACTCCATCCTTCCAATGCAGGGGACACTCATTTGATCGCTGGTCAGGGAACTAAGATCCCACATGCTGTGCACTGCAGCCAATTTTTTTTAAAAAATAATTCAATTCAATAATATTTTAATTTTTAAAAATAGAGTACAGGCCTGATACAAACTGAATGACCTGAGCCCAGGAGGATGATTCAGATCAGGAAGAGATTTTTAGGCAATAAGCTCCCTGGAATATAATGCAATCAACTGCTAACTTAATGAGAAAGAGTGAGATAGTTGGAATGAAAAAGATGACTATGGGAGAAAGATGGATAAATTGCCAAGTCTTACAATTTATATTACACAAAGACATTACAGGAGAGAGAGGTTATGAACATTCAGGATTGGCAAGAATGATTTTATTAATAAAAAGAACAGACTTCAGGGTGCTGTGTTAATTAAGAAACCCACGGATGAGGGAGAGTGTAAACTGCAGGGAAGACCCTAAAGTCCCTTTTGTGAAAATCAAGTTTGAGATAATGGTAGGATGTGCTGTGCTGTGCCTAGTCACTCAGTCGTGTCCGACTCTTTGTGACCCCATGGGCTGTAGCCCGCCAGGCTTCTCTGTCCATAGGATTCTCCAGGCAAGAATACTGAGTGGGTTGCCATGCCTTCCCCCAAGGGGATCTTCCCAACCCAGGAATTGAACCAGGGTCTCCTGCATTGCAGGCAGATTCTTTACCAGCTGAGCTACCAGGGAAGCCCTGATGGTAGGATACCCACATTAAAAAGCAGAGGAGGTAGAGGAGAGGGCAGACCAGGAGGGAAAGGCCTGTGAATACTGAGCACAGGTGCCAAAAGTGAAGGTATGAGAGCCAGGTGCTGCTGCTGCTGCTAAGTCGCTTCAGTCGTGTCCGATTCTGTGCGACCCCATAGACGGCAGCCCACGAGGCTCCCCCGTCCCTGGCATTCTCCAGGCAAGAACACTGGAGTGGGTTGACATTTCCTTCTCCAATGCACGAAAGTGAAAAGCAAAAGTGAAGTCGCTCAGTCGTGCCTGACTCTTAGTGACCCCATGGACTGCAGCCTACCAGGCTCCTCGGTCCGTGGGATTTTCCAGGCAGGAATTCTGGAGTAGGGTGCCATTGCTTTCTTCGTGAGAACCAGTTAGGTTCTGGGTATTCATGGTATTCATTGCCTAGGACTGCCATAACTTGTTACCCACAATAGCCACGAACTCTGTGGCTTAACACAATAGAATGTTTTCCCCACACAGTTCAAAAGGCCAGAGTCTGAAATCAGGATGTCAGCAGGTTTGGTTTCTCCTGGAGACTCTGAGGAAGAAATCCGTCATGCCTCTCTCCCAGCTGCAGGTGGTTGTAGCAATCCTTGGCATTCCTTGGAGTGTAGCTGCCTCACTCAGTCTCAGCCTCCTTCTTCACATCGTTTTTCCCTCTCCCTCTCTGTGTCCTTTCCTGTTCTTAAAAGGACACTAGTCACTGGATTTAGGACTCACGCTAAATAAATCTAGGATAATTTCATCTCGATATCCTTAATTAATTACATCTGCAAAAGCCCTGTTTCCAAATAATTTCACATTCTGAGGTTGTGGGTGGACGTGAATTTTTCGAGGGGAACATTAATCAACCCAGCACATCCTCCTAGAAATATGTAGTAAAGGAAGAGCAAGTCATAACGTCTAAGCCCTGGGACATACTAAGCATTAGGAGACAGGAAAGGGGGAGAAAGAGGCAGAAGAATAGAAGAGGAAACGGAGAGCTAGGAGCACTAGGATGGTACTGCCAAGAAAGCTGGAGAGTTAGAGACTTTCAGAGAGGGCGTAGCAACGTCAGGTTTGGCAGATCATGCAAAAAAAATGGACAAATGTGATTTATGAGCATCAAGAAAACAGTTCCAAGATCATTTGAGAATATGGACAGAAAAAGAAGAGTGAGGGAAAATTGGGATGAAATATATTATAGGAAATTCAGTAGCTCTGATGGAGTTTCCCTCCCCCAAGATAGGAAAGACCAGAATACAGTTCTCCTCCAAGAGCAGAAAGTTGGCAATTATGTAAAATCTCACCAGGCACAACCAGAGGGAGAGTTGTTCTCTCTTCTCACAAAATCTGGATCAAGAAGAGAATTCAAAAGTGGTCAGAGCAAGGGATTTCTTCTTTCTGCCTGAGAGCATGAACTGCTTGTACCTTTTCATATGCAAATATAAGGAATTAGACTGAATGCTAATTAAATTGCAAAGAATTTGTAAAGTGATGTCACATTTAGGGGTAGTTAATAAGGCCTGTTCATGGACCTTATTTATAAATAGCAAAGATTAAACATATGATAAAAGGAATTTTTAGCTGGAACAATTAAAGATCAATTATGACAATGGTACATGGCAGTGAAAGCCTCTGGAAGAGCTTGCCTCCTCGTTAATCAAAGATAATTATCAATTATGAGGCTTTATCATTAGTAGTGTCTACACTTTGCATCTTAAAAAGCTGATGATAATTAGTTGCCAGTTCTTGCTGTAAATGCTCATTATGTTCTGAGAGGTGTACTGTTTCCTTTTAAAATGACTTTTAGGTCATGACCTTGAGTGACTTAGACTCTGTGTCCCTGCACTGAGTTGAAATCAAGCTCCTTTTTGCCATTTCCCGCCCTCCCCCCCCCCCGACACCACAAGATAATTTGAGAGGTATATAAATGCTAAATAATATGAAGAAACAGTACTATGAATATGAAGCAAGCAAAAGATTTTAGTTTGAATAGTTACTGAGTTCAGAGGATGAGTTTATTGTCCTAACTATATCTAAGATGTAACTAACAGATCAGGAATTCATGCCAGGTATTTTTCCAATGGAGAAGAAACAATGTTTATTAAGTACTTACATGAACCAAGAATTGGAAAACATACTTCACATATGTTATCTCAGTTAACCCTATCAATAACATTATAACACAGGTATTGTATTTACTCCTTGTTTTACATAGGTAATAAGGATAGAGGCCATCCCAGGTGGCTTGGTGGTAAAGAATCCACCTGCCAATGCAGCAGACTCCTGTTTGATACTTGGGTTGGGAAGATACCCTTAAGAAGGAAATGGCAACCCACTCCAGTATTCTTGCCTGGAAAATCCCATGGACAGAGGAGACTGGCAGGCTATATTGTCCTTGGGGTCACAAAAGAGTTGGACATGACTTAGTGCCTAAACAACAACAACAACAAGGAAAGAGTATCAGAGTGGTTTAACAACTTGTCCAAAATGACACAGATAATGAATAATCATTCTGGAAAATACTTACTGTATAGTATTAAAATTCATCTTATCTGAAGAGATTAATATTTAAGATATTATAATATCTGAAGCTGCAGGAAAACAATTAGAAAACCAGTTCTTTAACTCTGAACTAAATAATTACTTTGATAGTAACATTAAACGTTTAAGACACTGACCTCACATTTTTATCACAGAAAAGGAAATGAAAAGAAGTGAAACAGACATCAGAGATTTATTGAAAGTCACATATCAGAGGATGCAATATCCACACATAATTTTAATCCAGAAGTTATAACCTGGTTTTAAAAGTGTTTATTGATACTATTCTATCAGATAGTGATATTTTCCTCTTTGAAGGTAATACAAAATGAAGCAGTTGAATTGAAGTTAAGGCTGACTATTGCTTAAAAATAATCACAGAAATCTACTATAGGGCACTTGAGAACATCAGACTCATACGGGCCAAATTCATTCAGTAAAGTTATGGATGTGCACAAGACATAGTCAGCTACTGATCAGAAGGTAGAGGTGGGCATGGCAGGTTCTCTAGACCTCACAAGGCTTATAGTCCAGCAGATACAGTTTTGCAGCCCTTTAGTTTTCACATTAAACAACCAGCAGCAAACAGGTATACATTTTTTTTTAGCCTAGTTTAATTTCTGAAAAATGTTTTTTTGTTTTATATGGGATAGTATATTAACATGTTCTAGATAAGTGAATTTATTTAATGCAGTTGTCTTTCTTTAAAATATTGGCATAATTAATGATGAAATTGAATTTTAAATGTGGATTTTACTCATTTGTTAATCAAAAATAGTTGGGATCATATATATTAGTTGGTGCAAATATCTACATTTGCAAATGAGGGAAATTTGTACTGTATTCCTTTTCACCATAATGTACTACAAAAGTAGAAGTGAAACTCGCTCCCGATTCTTTGTGACTCCAAGGACTATACAGTCCATGGAATTCTCCAGGCCAGAATACTGAAGTGGTTAGCCTTTGCCTTATCCAGGGGATCTTCCCATCCCAGGAATCGCACCTAGATCTCCCACATTGTTGGTGGATTCTTGACCAGCTGAGCCACAAGGGAAGCCCCTATAATGTACTATAGTTTACACATATAATGTATATCATAACTTTAGAAAACAGTTTTTACATTCTTAGATATAGACTAGGGCTTCCCTAGTGGCTCAGCTGGTAAAGAATCTGCCTGCGATGCAGGAGACCTGAGTTTGATCTCTGTGTTGGGAAGATCCCCTGGAGAAGGGAATGGCTACCCATTCCAGTATTCTGGCCTGGAGAATCCCATGGACTGTATAGTACATGGGCTCGCAAAGAGTTGGACACGACTGAGCGACTTCACTTTCTTTCTTTGCAGATATAGACTAGAATAAAATTATTTGAAGGCATTTAGTTTTATAAGCTCATTGAGTGTTCCTGGGTTCCTTCCTTTTGTGTCTTTTCTAAAGCTTTCATTCTCATTTAGAACAGCTAATATATTTCTTTCTCAGTAAATTCTCTGAAAGAAAGTAAACTGTCTTTCACTAGAAACTGCAAGCACAGAACCAGGTAAAATTAAATACAGTATGAAATACTTTTGAAACTTCTGTACAGGAACAGTTGGTTTATCTAATGCTTTTTGAGAAATAGTTACATTGTCATTGCCTTGAAGCATATATACTGTGAGATAATGACATGTGCATCTAAAATATTTCAAAATCACTGATAAACATGTACTGGTGATTAGAAGAGGAGGTTTTTCAAATCGGAAATGTACATTAGCAGTAGATTGTTTTAGGAAGGGTTCGCTTGAAAATGTGTTTGCTGATCACAAAGTCAGTTTCCCACTGACTCCCAAGTACATTTCAACTTAGGGTCTGGTTTTGAGGATTTTATGGAACGTTGTAATTTGCCACCAGTTCTCGCCTGCAGGCAGCTTTTTCTCAACCATTGCTCTCTTGACCTAAGGAGACAACAGGAGAGGATCCCTCAATTTCCTTCTGATTACTTGGTGGGAGAAATTCATTTCTAGGTTCAACTGGGGCTGACCTCCAATTTGGCTCCCTTTAATAGGACAGTGTTTAGAAGAGTAAGAAGGTAGGACAAGGCAAAAGTCAGGATTTTTTGGGGAAAACAGCTAGCTGGAAGCATTTGTATTGCCTTCTACTTACCTCATTGATGAAGGAAGGGTTCCTTTTAATTAAGTCCCTAATTAATATGAGATGGCCAAACACATGATGGGCAGGTGAGACAGCAGTTTATATTAATCACACACAGTCCAGAGAAAGAAGACACCGCATGCCATGCAGGGCCACACAGGGGTCCACTCGGAAGCAGAGTGAACCAGTAGGGCTGTGACAGGCAGGCTTTGTAATGACGAGAGGGTTAGGTGACCCCTGGTTCTCATGGAGGACATGAGACTTGTTTGATAATTTCAGTGGACTGTAGGGAAGAGAAACCAGTTGCGTTGGAGATAAGATGGGATGGAGCTGGTCTGGCTGATAGGGAAGCTGGTCTGGGAGGGATCTTTTCCTGCTGGGTAGGGTAGGGGTCATATCTGGCAAGTGCAGAACACACCTGTAGACCTCTGGGACCCCAGGAGGCTCCAAGATGTCAAAGCAGCACATGGTATTTTAGCCCTTACAATATAGTTCTCATGATTGAAAGTTTCCGGAGGGAGAAGCCAGAAGCAAGTAGGACCTCAGGCGGCTATGGAGGAAGATACTGTTGAGCTAGGGTTGGAGCCACTGCAGGTCTCTGGACCACTACGGAGATGAGGTGTGCTGACTATACCAAAGGAAAAGCAGGGAGTACCAGGGTTTCTACCCATATATGATACAGATTGAGTCAGGGGCCACAAAACAGGTGTCTGGTGTGCAGAATAGGAGAGGTGGTAGCTGAGGGAGTGCAGAAGCTGGCATGCCTGGCTTCCATTTAATCTCTTCATACTTCTGTTTCCTCATGAGTTGTATAATAGTAACTGTCTCATGAGGTGGCTGAAACATTAAATGAGATAGTAATACCTGTAACCCCTTTAAAAATATTAACTATTAATTTTGATTGGGTACAGGAGTTAACTTCAACCAGTTTCTGAGGGTGAGCTTTAGTGGCTAGTATTAGCCTAAATTGACAGTCATATTGGAGGGCAATGTGGCATCATCAGATCTCCTAAGCCATGTTGGAGTTTCTTTATTTCTCTTTATGAGGTGTTGAGTTGACACACTGTAAATGGTTACTTAGAAGCTTTACATTTAGAAGAATACTAAAGTGTATTTTAAATAATGACCATTTAGAGATTCTTCTAAGAGTATTTCAAAAGCAAAACACAGTGCCTATTATATAAAAGGTATTCAATAAATGTTTATTGAATAACCTTTGAAAAATGAGGCATTATCACTATCAAATTATAGAAATTCTTCCTTGCTTCATCTGTAATCTTTACAGGTAAATTGATCAAAAGATTATAGTACAGTGTGTAGAGGTTTTGCTCTAGAGTGTTCATGTAAAAGGCACTTTGGTATTGTATTCTGGTTGGAAGAAGCAAGTTTGTCTTCAAGTTCATCCATGGTTAGTAGCAGTAAAGAATAAAGAGGTAGAAATAAAATAATTATTTTTTGTAAGTGGGGGCATTTTACATGGACTAAATGTATTTATTTTCTCATTAGACCCTACTCCATTTCTATATATAACTTTCCATCTAATTATTCTGCTGAAATAAACTGCAAAAACATGGAGAAGAGAGCTTGCTTACATGCCTCTGTAATTCCTATTATGCCTTAGCGTATAGTTTCTTAAAAATACAGTATATGTTCAATCAATACTTCTAAGTTGATTAGTTTTTACTGAACCACCAATAATTCTCAATGTTTGTGATTTTTTCCCTTGTAAGACAGATTGTTTTAGAGATTCCAAGTGAATGAATTGGACCAAGTAAACGCTGAGATCCTTTTAGTGCTACTCTGTGATGATCAAATCAATCAAGGAGAAAGCTTGGTTAAGAAGAAAAAGAAGTTCGGGAAAAACCTAGGGATTTTGGACTTCCATGTGGTTCAGTGGTTGAGAGTCTGCCTGCCAATGCAGGGGATGTGGGTTTGATCCCTGGTCTGGGAAGATCCCACATACCGTGGGGCAACTGGGCCCATGTGTCACAACTACTGAAGCCCTTGCGCCCTAGAGCTCATGCAATGAGAAGTCACTTCAATGAGGAGCCCACGGCAGCAACCAGAGAGTAGCCCCCACTTGGGGCAACTAGAGAAAGCCAGTGCACAGCAACAAAGACCCAGCATAGCCAAAATCAAATAAATATTAAAAAAGAGAAAATCTAGGGGCTTATTAGCCTTAATATTAACATATAAGGACTTAACATATAAGTAACATATTTTACTGAATGTAACCCAATAGGTTCTTTGGTATGGCATGGAGTGGTTGAGGAGAGCCCTTGGTTAATAGCAAACATTCTGGATTTCAAGGCCTCGGTTTGATTTCTGGTTCTACCATTTAATAGCTTTGTTGGCCTTGGGCAAATCACTTCACCTCTCTGAGCCTGTTACCTCATCTGTAAAAGAGTGACAATAGTGGTAACTACTTTATAGGGTTGTTATAAAGATTAAATGAATGACTTCAGTTCAGTTCAGTTCAGTTGCTCAGTCGTGTTCGACTCTTTGCGACCCCATGAATTGCAGCACACCAGGCCTCCCTGTCCATCACCAACTCCCGGAGTTCACTCAGACTCACATCCATCGAGTCTGTGATGCCATCGAGCCATCTCATCCTCTGCTGTCCCCTTCTCTCTTTCCCCCAATCCCTCCCAGCATCAGAGTCTTTTCCAATGAGTCAACTCTTCGCATGAGGTGGCCAAAGTACTGGAGTTTCAGCTTTAGCATCATTCCTTCCAAGGAAATCCCAGGGCTGATCTCCTTCAGAATGGATTGGTTGGATTTCTTTGCAGTCTTAGGATCCTTAAAAAGCACTTAGAATATTGTGTGGCATCTAAGCACAGTACACATTCTCATGGTCATTCTTTTTTTTTTTTTCTGGTAGGTAGAGCTGACTTCCAAATAGTCTTTCCACACTTGGTGGCTAGGGAAGAAGATTCATGGGGGTAGTATCCACCCTTTCCCTCTTCAGGATACATATATAAAGCTTTGCTTGAAGTCCTTGAATTAAGCTATTTTTAAAATTCTCATTTATTGAGAAAGCATCTTAAAAACCATCTAGTATTCATGGAATTGATGTCAAAAGCCAAGTAAGCACCATTTCCCTGAAGAAGTACCTCAGCCATTGCCCTGGGATGGTTTTAGAGCAAGCAATCTACTGCTGAAATCTCTGCCTTTGATATCACTGGTCATTAAAAGTCTCATGACACTTAACTAAGACAAAATTATTCATCTCTATTTCTTGGCAAAGGTTCAAATATGAGAATAAATTCCCTTTAAGTGGTTAGAGCATTTATAGTTCCTGTGGCCTGATGCTTTTAAGTAGTTTTGTTTTACTGGAGGAGGACTTTCTTCAGGTACCTATAGAAGATGAAACACTTGTCGTTCACAGGCTTAGTGTTGAGTCAATCACATTTCAGAAATACACCTGGCCTTTGGCTTTTCATTTCTAATGGATTCCTTTTGTAAATTGACAAAATTCCTTTGTCATTTTAAAATCGTTTAAAGTCTTCATTTTCCTCTCTTCCTTGTGAGAAACTCTCCTGAGCACTTTTGCCTTAGTAAATCTTTGAGAAATGCTTTTAAAATTGGAGAAGTGGTAAAGCTCAGAAGGGCCCTTATAGATAAAAAGTACAGAAGCAAAATATGATGCTAACAGGTAATAAGAGAAGAAACTGGATTTTACTGCCTAAGCAAGGACGCTATAGTGTTTACATGTAATTTTTATGACTTCTAAATTCTTTCAGAAAATTGTAATACTAACAAAAAATATTCCAAAGTGGCAACATAAAACAATTTTTAAAAAGTAGCTTCTCCTGTACACTCTTTTCAAACTAAGTGCTATCGAGCCCCGCAATTGAGATCTTTAAGGATAAATTTTTTTTTTTTTGGTATTTTGTATTGTGCCCAGATACCATTTCAAGCAATTCAAATACAAATTCCTATGCATTGAAGACCTCGATTTATAGGGAAGTATTTCATCTTAGTTCTAGTTGGTATTTCTCGTATCTTGTCTTCTCGGAGCTCTTTTCATCAGACTGTTGGTCCCAGGAATGGATGGGGAGAGGGAGGTTCGGTTTCGTTTCGTTTCCTTGCTCCAGGCAACGCCGCTCGAGTGTTTCTCCAGCCAGGGCCGCGTGGAATGCGGCTCAGCCGCGGGGCGGGTGCGGCCCGTGGCGTCGCGCGGGGGCGTGGCTTAACCACGGGGCGGGGCCTGTCCACGGAGCCGGGGCGGGGCCTTCCGCGGAGCGCGACCCGCGGGCGAGTCTCAGGTTGGCAGCTGGCAGTGCAGCCCTCGGCGACGGCGCCGGTGGCCAGAGCCGAGTGCTCACAGGCTCCGTGCGGCTCCAGCCGTTGTCCTGGCTCGCACCGCGCCATCTCGCTCCCGCCGGAGAGGGAGACCCGGCGGCGCTCTGCCCGAGAACACCGCGGTCTGTCTCGGGACACCTTAGGAGAAGGTGAAGCCGGGGTCTCAGAGCGGTAGGACTCCCGCCCGCCGCCGGATCGCACTGCCGAGGCTTTTCCAGCGTCTGCAGCGCGGGGCGCGCGGGGAGAGTGGGGTCCGCGGCGCGGGAAGGAGTGACTGGGACACCGAGGATGGGCGCGCAGACCTGGCGCGTGGGCTCTCGCTGTCTCCTCCTGCTGGCTCTCGTGGGGTCTATCCGAAGCGAGGGCGTGCAGAGCTGCGAAGAAGTTCGGAAACTTTTCCAGGGGCGCCTGGTGGGACCTGTCAAGGGGTTGCCGGATTCGCCGCGGGCAGGTAAGGCGCGGACAGTGGGAGAGGGCTAGGCGCCTGGGCGCGGGCTGGGGCGTCCGGAGCGCGGACCCTGCACTGCTCAAGCTTTCGGAATGGCCTTTCGTGGGAGAAGTTGACCTTTCAGGTCCTCCGACCGCACAAGGTGCCTCCCGGAGAAGGGCGGTGTGGCCATTCCGAGTGCAGCGCAGCTCCGGGAGCTCCAGGGCTCAGACTGCTGCTGAGCTGAGCACCGGGCGTTCGCTTCCCGCCCGGCTCCCTTAGTCTCACTGATGCGTTGCAAGAGGCCAGCAGAGCTGACAGCGGGGGACAGCGCTGCCTGACCGCGATTCTGTTACTAGTGGGAACTTCCCCAGTGCCCCGCCGGGGGGCCTCGGTTTGCTGCTTTCTCCCACAGTGGATGGAGTTGGGTTGGTCGCTCCAAGTTTGATACTAAAAACACAAACCTGCATTATCCTCCTTTGCTGGAGAATGGGGTACTGAGCAGGGCGGCCGGTGTCCTTTGTTATGAGGACTCGGAGCCTGTGCACTCACCCTGGTGTAACTCTGTGCCCCGCTCTTTACGCCCGGGCATCAAGTCCCTCCTTGCAGGAACCAACTCAGTGTGCCTCTCGGAACCATTGCGTAGTTGCAACGCCTGAACGATGTGCTGGCAACAGGCGATCAAATAGAGTGCACCGGGGAGCCACTTAACACGGGTGAGATCTATCAGACAGAGATCGAAGGGGAAGGAATACAGTGAGTGTGGCCAGTGTGGATTCTGCTTCTTGCGTGCGCCTGCACCTTTACCAGCTATTCGGCGCCCACTCCGTGCTTCTGCGGGCGGATTTCCAGTAACATTCGGTCTGGAAGAATAGATCTTAGTTGTTAAACGCAACGGCAGGTGTCTGGAGTTAAGATCTTACTGGAGCAGTGCACCTAATTACGAGGCTAATTGCCAAATGCTGTGAGCTTATTGGCTGGACAGTGAACTTGTGGAGGATGCTTGGGTCTAAATCTGTGCTCCTCTGCCTGTGTGGGTTGAGGAGACTTGCTGCTAGCACTGGGGAGCCGTAGCTCTTTCGCTTGATTTCTTTTCTGGTTATCAACTCCGTTCTAGGGTCATCCCCCAAGGAAAATCTGAGCATTTGGGCACAGTGAATCCATTTTAGTTTACATGACTAGTTTTTTAAACAAACACGCAAATATATATTTGGATACCTGTTCCGTACTAGGCACTTTTACTAGTTGAGACGGCATAGATGCTCTCAGCTTAGGGCAATTCTGTCTTCAAGGGATACCACCACTCCTTGTAAACCGGTCGTTTTATTTCAGTGCATTTGTTTTATTAAAAAAACAAAAACAAAACAAAACCTCATTTGCCAGTAGCTAAAGCAGCTTAAGTGACTGTGTTAGGGCGGTGGGAGTTGGGGCGTGGCATTGAGCTGTGAAATCCTCAGCTGAATAATTAGATTTTGCCCCCCCCATCCCATAATTTTGGCTGATATGTTCCCAAAGTGGACAGTTTAGGACTTGATTTCTCCACCCCTCTCATATCTCCGTGTTTCCCGTACTTGCTAAATGTAATACAGTGATTAGAAGGTATTGCAATTCTAGAATCCTGTGTGTGTTTCATCTCTTTAGAAGAACTTTGCAGAGTATCAATCACTGGCGTAACATTTTACTGAAACTGAAGCTGGGCCCTACAGTAGAGAAGGAAAGCATACTTCTTTGTGTTTGCTACACATGGCACAAAAAAGAGCCAGGATGGCAGGCATCTTCTTTTCTAAAACATTCTGGTTTGTTTCCCCATTGCTAGTACTTTTCTTTATCTGTGACAAGGCAATGGAGGGCTCATAGAAGCACCTACTGAGGGGGCCATGCAGGGCTGAACTCTTAGGGACATCAGTGGTGCTGCTGAAAAGTGCTGAATTCCTTTGACATTTGCAGTAAGAAAAAGTCACATGAAAGTATTATTCTGAATCAGAATCACCCAATAACAAGCACTCACATCTGAATTTGATATAATTCTGAATTTTTTGTTTCTCTATTATTGATTACTTTTTATTTGAATAATTACATTAAACTGTTTCTTTAAACATCGATGTCTCTTATCTTTCCACTAAATTTTTTTTCATTTCCCCATTTGAGTGAATCACACATACCACATGGCTCATAAATGCTTTTCTTTATTTTTGTATTTATATATGATCTATAACATTTAATTTGATTAAGTATAGTAGTTGAACCTTATTTTCTAAAATTACCCTCAATCTCAAGAGAAAACATAGTTAATATCTACATAGTCATTCTCACATAAGAATAGAAATACTAATATTTTTGTTAGCAAGTACTTGTATTTAGCACATAGACTTTCACTGACTAAAGCTAGTTCATTTAAATTTGATATTTGTTTTCCTTGAAGGTTAATTTTTTTTTTTTTTTTAGTGCTTTCTTGCATTTCTTGTCTACAAGTGGTTAATTCCTGAGATGCCTGGCCAAAATGCCATTTAAAAAGTATAAGCAGGTAGAATAACTTCTTACAGTTTCATCCTATATTTGTGACTTTTAAATCTTCTGAAAACTATGTTACCCAATTTGAAATTACTAAAAGGGTGAGAACAGCCATTTAAGCTGTTTCTCAGATTCCACTCACCTTTGTTCTCTACCCTGCTCCAATTCTTTTAAGCCTATTGAGCTCCTAAGGATGTTTGGATGAGAAATGTAAAAAAGGAGAGAAGGTGTAAATGTGATTAGAATTACAGATTTCCCTGTGTTCTGATTTTATTTCCTAAGTAGTAGTCAAGGTGCCCTTTGCTCTTGTTTGTTTTGTTCAGAAAAGAACTGTTAGTGAAAGTGTCTTTATTTTTATTTTATTTATTGGGGAGGAGGGATCATGTTTTCCCATTGAAATTCTCTTCACACAGGCATTATTCTCCTTTTTTAAAGAAGATAATTCAGAAAGGAGAAGCTTATAAAAATCCAAGGCTAACTTCAGATAATTTATATACCAACTAGTTTTTAAAATGTGAGAGTAGCTTGTGCAAGGTGACTTTTTCTTGGTAGCTTTGCCTGTAAATGGGATAGTAAAAATAAACTTGGTGTGGCAATATTAAATTTTAATATTATCAGACACTTTAAATTGTGCTCTATAGTTTGTATTTTTTAACTGCTTTCATTATAATCCAATCTTATATTGTCTTTGAGGTCAGTATTGTTGCATACTCATGCCCAAGATAAACAATCTACCTGGTGATCTTAGAGTTTGGAATTACAGACATTTGGATTCAAAACTAGGCCCTGGCACCTGTATCTCTGTGACTGAAGCACATCAGTTAGCCTTTTTGAACCTCTGTTTTCTCACCTGTAAAATGGGAATAGTGGTTCTTAAAGGCTTGTTACAAAGATGGAATGAAATAATATATGTATATAAAATAGCACGAATCCAGGCACATAGTACTCAAAAATGTGTTGCTGTTATTACAGTTTTTTGTTTAATGTCCTGATTGTAACTGGACTTGAGCTTTAAGGGTGAACTTTTAGTTTTGGATGTCTATAAATCAGAACTCTAAAAGAAAAAGTAAGAACTAGTTTTTTAAAAGTCACACATGACAAAAAAAGTCACATGATTGTTTCTAAAATTGGGAAATATGTCTCTATCTGAAATGATTCTTATTAGGTTATGGTGAAAATTTTGTTTCTTTTCACGAACTAATGGAAACTCAAAGAAACCTATCTGAGATGGTAGTTATTGGATTATGGTGAATGTTTTGTTTCTTTTTGTGAACTAATGGAAACTATAAGAAAGAAAGCTATCTGAAATGGTAACGGTATTTGTTAGGTTATGGCGAGTATTCTGTTTCTTTCTGTGGGCTAAGGGGAACTCTAAGAAAGAAAACAGGCTGCACTGTGCCACTGCTCACTGTAACACCCAGAGCCACCTGGTGTTTATATTCAGAGAGGCGGAGGAGTGTGGGTGAGGTGGCTTAGGTCATCACACAATTAGATGGCTGCTGGCCACAGTCACTCATTGACAGTAATCTCAAACTGGGACTCTTGTTTTTTTGTGAACTAACACCCTCTTTTGCTGCTTGGGCAGCATGGTTATGGTGATACAAAGCCATGAAAGGGACCCACAGGCTGACAGCAAGGCAGATTATTAATATCAGGATTGCCCTGTACTGAAACTTACCAGCCAAGAACCGCAAGAAACAAGATGAGAGTCAAACAAACTAGGTTTTACTTGCTGCAGCAAGGGAGATCATGCAGCTCAGGAACTGTGGGTGCCTTGGTAAGAGGCAGTTGAGAGGGACCTTTTATAGGATCTGGCCTTGTGCTGGGTGATTACAAGGGTTTAAGGAAGCAGGGCAATTCAGGAATTGGGCGTCTTCATAACTTACCTAGGTGTTAGGAAGATTAAGATGACGGGGGTGGATGGGTAAAATAGATAGCTAGTGGGAACCTCCTGTATGGCCCGGGAAACTCAACTCGATGCTCTGTGATGACCTAAAGGGGTGAGATAGGGGAGTGGGAAGGAGGTTCAGGAGGGAGGGAATATATGTATACATACAGCTGATTCACTTCGTCGTACAGCAAAAACCAACATAACATTGTAAACAACTAAACCCCAATTTAAACAGAAAGATGAGAGTAGTTGTCTTTAATGAAGAAGCAGTAGTCACGCTTGTTGGTCGGGAAGAGGGGAGGTTCAGTCGTTTTGTGGCTGTAGAGTCTCCTTGTGGCCATCCTGCTGCGTCAGAGGTCTCAGGTGGCTTTGTCCCATCATTGCTGTCTTATTCTGAGCAGGTTGTCTCTGTTGAGTTGTAAACATGAAGGCTTAGTTCCAGTGTCAGGGGAACTTGTCACTTTCTCCTCTGGAAAATCTAGTACATGCCTTGATGTCTAAGAAAATGATATGTTTCATTTTTTTTTTTTAATTTAGGCTTTTAGTGAAGCTTAATAATGGGGAAGCAAGTACAATTTTCTACTTTAGGACCGTAGATCATGACTGTCCGTCAGAGCCTGAATTGTACTAATCACATCTTCTCTCATAGTCCATTTACTAGCAAATGTAAATGTTGTGTGCACCCCGGCCCCTCTCTACCCCCCTTTATGCCAAGTATCTAACATTTCATATTTGTCTAATTGGCCTTATGGAGGGGTGCAGTCTAGGGAACTTGAGAATGGCATTTTATAATTATATGCTCCCCCCAACCATGATTCCAGCTTGCTAGGACTTTCTAGAACATGAAATTCGGCTTGTCTGATAAGAACACCTTCTTGGTTTATATAGCATTTCTTTTATTATTAACTAGTGTAAGACCAAGAGGAACATTTCAACAACCAGATGCTACTCCTAAACAGGCATGATTTATAAATCAGTGGCCTCTTGATATAACTGTTCAAGAAACCACAAATCCATTTTGTTAAAATAGAGTCATGAGAGACTTCATTCATATGCTTTGTTGAAATGTATTGCAAACATGAAATCCAGTGTACTCAGTTAACTAACAAGAGCAATTTATTTTAATAGAGAATAGCCATTGTTCATATCTACCTTTCTTTTATAAAACCCTGCCCTTCAGTTAGAAGAAAAGACAAAAGCAATTGTGCTCTCAATTCTTCTGTTTTTCAGCTTTAGAAATCTCAAATTTCATCAATTATACTGCTAAAATCATCCTTAAATAATTAGTCATTCTGTGAATCACGGAAAATTAACACAGCTTTTGATTAGCCTTATCAGGCTCACATACAGCTACCATGTAAGTTGAATGTATAATGAACCTTTACAGAAAGAAAATGAGATTTTTGTACTTTCATGGTTTTATGAAACAATCTACATTCTTTTGAAAATTTAAAATATTGAAAAGTACAAAGAAAGCAAAAATAATTATATCATCCAGAAATAACCACCAAAACCCCTTTGAATTATCTTTTCAACACCCTCATCAATCCTCTGCTTAGCACATACATAATTTTTGAATGAGCATAGGATCACTTTATCTCTCTTTGTAACACACCTTTTCCAATGATAAATATCCTTCCAAACATATATTTTTTAGTGACTAAGATTCTACTGTACACTTAATTGAATTCTCTATTGCTATTGAAAATATAGGTTTCTAGTATTTGCTATCATAAAATCACATGTCTAAAGACATGAAAGGCAAATGTGCCAAACTCCTTCCTTACTCATAGCTTTGCAATCGTATCATCTGCATTCATTCAGCTTTAGTATTTTTCAGTGTCGGCACCATTGACCTGTGGGATTGGATAATTCTTTGTTGTTGGCCATGGAGGGAGGTGCTGTCCTGTGGATTATCAGGTGCTTAGAAACTTCCCTGATCTTTACCTCCTGGATGCCAGTAGCAATGCCTTGCCCTCTCCGGTTCGGATAATCAGAGATGTCTCTAGACATTGCCAAATGACCTAGAATAAGCAGAATCATCCTGGTTGAGAACCATTGGCATAAATGTCCAACCTATGGATCTGTTACACAAATTCATTATGTAGCTGGTTGGTTTGCAAGCCTCAGGTCTCAGCTTAAGTGTCAGCTCCTAGAGAAGCCTTTCTCTGGTTTTGGGCTTCCCTGGGGCCTCAGTGGTAAAGAGTCCATCTACCAGTGCAGGAGATTCAGGAGACTTGGGTTAAATCCCTGGGTCAGGAAGATCCCCTAAAGGAGGAAATGGCAACCCATTCTAGTATTCTTGACTGCAAAGTCCCATCGATACTGGAGCCTGGTGGGCTACAGTCCCTGGGGTCGCAAAGAGTCAAACACGACTGAGCATGTGGAACACACGCACTTACTTCTCAGGGTTCACTGAACTCTGTTCCCCTTAGTTTCTTTCCTGGCGCTTGTCATGGTGCCGTATTTCTTTTCTTTTTATTGTTGATCTTTTACCACTGGGTTGTGTGCATGATGAGGCTAGAAAATGTCTTCTGAGGCTGGGTGTATGGATATGAAACCTGTGCAGTCGCACAGGGTCCCACACTCAGAAGGGCCCCACGCTTGGTTTAATGCTCTGCTGTTTCCATCTTGGGGTTTGAATAAAGGGTCCCGGGTTTCCTTTTTGTGTTGGGCCCTGCTGATGATGTAGGCAGTCTAGTTGCATACCTTGATCACTATAGAATATCTGGTGCTCAGAACATGCCTGACACAGAATAGGAGTTGAAATGTTTGTCGAATACTTTAGTAAAGCTTCAAGTAAGTAAGTAAGTGAAAGTCACTTAGTCGTGTCTGATTCTTTGTGACCCCATGGAATTGTCCGTAGAATTCTCCAGGTCAGAATAGTGGAGTGGGTAGCCTTTCCCTTCTCCAGGAGATCTTCCCAGCCCAGGGATTGAACCCAGGTCTTCTTCATTGCAGGTAGATTCTTTACCAGCTGAGCCACCAGGGAAGCCCAAACCTTCAAGGAGCTTCTTATTTAATCTTTTAAACCTCTCTAATTCTAAAGTTAACTCTAGAAGTCAGTTCATAACATTCAAGATTCTATTGATACAGTGATTTAAAAAAAATGATTTTAAAAAAAATGTTTTATGGTATTATATAAATAGGTTAAAAACTGGCCCCTATGTATTTTACTTCTTCCTAACTTCTTGGGACCAACAGTCCAAAGCCTACCAGTGCCAAATTCAAAATTTTACATATCCAATTGCTTTAAATATAACAAAAGTAAACTGACCTGCCTCTTGCGAAAGCTATATGCAGGTCAGGAAGCAACAGTTAGAACTGGACATGGAACAACAGACTAGTTCCAAATAGAAAAAGGAGTATGTCAAGGCTGTATATTGTCACCCTGCTTATTTAACTTCTATGCAGAGTAAGTACACCATGAGAAACACTGGGCTGGAAGAAGCACAAGCTGGAATCAAGATTGCCGGGAGAAATATCAATAACCTCAAAAATGCAGATGACACCGCCCTTATAGCAGAAAGTGAAAAGGAACTAAAAATCCTGTTGATGAAAGTGAAAGAGGAGAGTGAAAAAGTTGGCTTAAAGCTCAACATTCAGAAAATGAAGATCATGGCATCTGGTCCCATCACTTCATGGGAAATAGATGGGGAACCAGTGGAAACAGTGTCAGACTTTATTTTTCTGGGCTCCAAAATCAATGCAGATGGTGACTGTAGCCATGAAATTAAAAGACGCTTACTCCTTGGAAGAAAAGTTATGACCAACCTAGATAGCATTATCTAAAGCAGAGGCATTACTTTGCCAACTAAGGTCCGTCTAGTCAAGGCTATGGTTTTTCCAGTAGTCATGTATGGATGTGAGAGTTGGACTGTGAAGAAAGCTGAGGGCCAAAGAATTGATGCTTTTGAACTGTGGTGTTGGAGAAGACTCCTGAGAGTCCATTGGACTGCAAGGAGATCCAACCAGTCCATTCTGAAGGAGCCAGCCCTGAGTGTTTTTTGAAAGGAATGATGCTAAAGCTGAAACTCCAATACTTTGGCTACCTCATGTGAAGAGTTGACTCATTGGAAAAGACTCTGATGCTGGAAGGGATTTGGGGGCAGGAGGAGAAGGGGACGACAGAGGATGAGATGGCTGGATGGGATCACTGACTCGATGGACATGAGTTTGAATGAACTCCGGGAGTTGGTGATGGACAGGGAGGCTTGGCGTGCTGCGATTTATGGGGTTACAAAGAATTGGACACGACTGAGCAACTGAACTGAACTGAAACATTTTTAGTCCTTTAGAGCCTGCCTGCCTTGTATACTCCACAAAGCTGAACTCATTTGCTAGCCATTCATAAAACAAACTCTGGGGCTGAAAATGATCCCAGGTTGTTGTTGCTCTTCAAAGCAACATCACCTGTTTACTCAGAATTCACATCTTGTGCAAAGCAACATCACCTGTTCACGGGAGTTGTTGCTGTTCAGTCGCTCAGTCATGTCTGACTTTTTGTGACCTCAAGGACTGCAGCATGCTGGGCTTCCCTGTTCTTCATTCTTTCCTGGAGTTTGCTCAAACTCATGTCCATTGAGTCAGTGATGCCATCCAACCATCTCATCCTCTGTCACCCGCTTCTCCTCCTGCAATTTCCATCTCTCTGGGATTTTTCTTTCTTTCTTTCTCTTCTGGGTGGTAATCCTATACCCCTGTCTTGTTGCATCTCTTCTCATACAACCTGTTAAAGTGGGACCCAAATAAAGCTCATTGTCGTCTTCAGATCCTTCTTTTCCTTGACCAACCCTAAAATCATCACTCACCACATACACATTAGTATTTAGTTATTTCCAGTGTAAGGTTGGGACTCGAAGTAGCAATACCAATTTTAAATGTATGTCTTGCCTTCTGCTAGACTACAGGCTACTTGAGAGCAGGAACTGTGATTGATTTTTGTTGTTGTTCTGTGATTAGGCCGAACTTAATAAGTTGATTTTGATTTTTAGAAATAATCTTATATTCCTACTCAATAGGCTCAATTTATTGTGTTTAATTATTAGATTATGCATGTATTAATAGACTGAGAAATATAGAAAGTGAAGTTTTTACGAATATATTCTGACCTGGGCTTAGTTGTGTTGTTGAATAAATTGTTTACATAGAGTTAATATCTTCTTATGTAACTCTAGCACAAAAAGTGACTTAATGCTTTTGTTTAAATTTAAAGACATTTTTAACTGTCTTAGCTAACATTTTTGAAATAGCGTAAATGAATTGCCAAACAAATGTCTAGAAGAATTCCTTAAATGCTCTGAAAGGGAAGGAAGATTATTTAACCTTTAAGGGGTTAATTTGCAATTGATGTCATCATGTAGACAGTGTGACTGATCTCTTAGAACATTAATTGATTTATTACTGGGAGAATGGAGAAAAATAAAAGTGCCCAACTATACTTTATATCTGGCTGTGGATTAGCTGATTTGTGTTTTATTTGAATGTATGTTTTGCGAAATTGTTTCTTTCCACAAGAAAATTGATAGTAAGGAACTAGGAAATGATTCAGTTTTTCCATCTCCTACCCTTGTTAATTCCACACAGGGAGAAAATACAGATGACTTGACTATGGAATTATTCCTAAACCAGGAAGATCGTTTACTAAAGGACACTGACTTGGGGTCCAGATTCCATGTGACTAAGTTGAGTGACAAAAGGCTTTCAGAAGAAGCAAGAAAATAACTGCTGTTAAATCACAAAACATGATATATGGTAGAGGTATAACTTGTCTCTAAAGTATTCTAACAATTCTAATTTTAGAACTACCCATCTAGGCTCCAAGACTTTTTAATGATATCTTAGATTTTTTTTTTCTGTATAAATTGTGGTTGGTTATGTATTTAGGATATTTCTTAGAATTAGTTTTAGGAAATTTTAATTAAGTACTTCCCTGGTGGCTTAGACGGTAAAGAGTCTGTCTACAATGCGGGACACCTGGGTTTGATCCCTGGGTCGGGAAGATCCCCTGGAGAAGGAAATGGCAATCCACTCCAGTACTATTGCTTGGAAAATCCCATGGACAAAGGAGCCTGGTAGGCTACAGTCCATGGGGTCGCAAAGAGTCGGACACGACTGAGCGACTTCACCAGAAGGATTACTTAAATCAGTGCTGATGAGATATGCACATTTTGATATGGTCTAGCTATTAACTTAAATATGTTTCAAATATAGTCATATTTAAAAGCTAGTAAACATTTCTTGTTTTATAATTTAAATTGTTTATTGCTCTTTTTAGGGTAATGGTTTTGAATTACCCTAAAGAGGTAATTTTGGGGTAATTACCTGTGCTATGATAACTAGATTTACTTACCTTTTTAATGATTCTATATGGCAATATAATGAAATGATCTTTGGTAGCTATCTTTTTAGAGTTCATAGTCTTTTCTTTTTCCTTGTCTAATAGTTTCAAGGGACTTTAGTTGGCATAAGTCCTTCAGTATAGTATTCATTTTGGGGGAAGCTAAGAACTGAGAAGAGAGTTGGGTAAAAAGCATAACTAGAGTGTGACTTCATTGATCAAATGAACATAGAAATTATTCCTGGATGTCCTTATTCATTGCATAAATACTCTTTAAATGGGAGACTGTCAATATTAAATTACCTGTTCAGATTTATTTGCTTTTTGAACAACTCTCTTATTTGGTAAGGTTTAGACCAAGTTACATTTTGTTCGTTTTCTTTTGATCATTGAAGCTGCCTGTGTTTAATGAGCTGAAACTGAAGTAGGTCAATAAAGTGAAGAGATTAATAGTCTGTTCTCCACCAGGCTTGGAGTACATTTTACTCTGGGGGGAAAAGTCATTTCTAAAAAAGATTTTTTGATCAACTTAAAAGGTAAAGGAAATTGAAATAGCATTGACAGAGTCAAAAAGCTGAGGAATCCATGAGTTTGTCAGAGCCCTCTTTATTTATCAGGCAAAGACACCTGGTTCTGGATTTGAGGTTGTTAAATATTTAATTTATCTTTGGACATATCTTACAAAGAAAACAAGGAAAATGATAGGTATGATGGAACATTGAAAAGTTGGCATGGGATAAATAAAAGGGAAATCAAGACATTTTAACTTACAATTTGTCCCATGTTATGGTCGCATATTTTAGTGAATACTAGTGAATTTATTTCTGAAATCACTTTATCTTGACTACATCACTTATTAACTATGTGACCTTCAGCAAACAACTCAACTTCTCAAGGACAGTCTATAGTCTGTTCCTTTTCCTTTTCATGTTCCCCTCCTGGCTCAGTGGTAAAGAACTCATCTGCTAATGCAGGAGATTCAGGTTCAATCTTTGGGTTGGGAAGATACCCTGAAGAAGGAGGTGGCAACCATTCCAGTATTCTTGCCTGGGAAACTGCATGAACAGAGGAGCCTGGTGGGCTACAGTCCCTGGGGTTGCAAAAGAGTCGGACTTAGCGACTAAACAACAACAACAACTTTTCAGTAGTTGAGAACCACATGGTATGGTGTCAAAACTTTGTAAACTGTAATATAATCCACAGTATTACAATTGTAATTCTTCAGTTCAGTTTAGTTCAGTCACTAAGTCGTGTCCAACTCTTTGTGACCTCATGAATCGCAGCATGCCTGGCCTCCCTGTCTTTCACCAGCTCCCGGAGTTCACTCAAACTCATGTGCATCACATCGGTGATGCCATCCAGCCATCTCTTCTCTGTCATCCCCTTCTCCCACTGCCCTCAATCCCTCCAGGCATCAGGGTCTTTTCCAATGAGTCAACTCTTTGCATGAGGTGGCCAAAGTTTTGGAGTTTCAGCCTCAACATCAGTCCTTCCAGTGAAATCCCAGGACTGGTCTCCTTTAGGATGGACTGGTTGGATCTCCTTGCAGTCCAAGGGACTCTCAAGGGTCTTCTCCACACACTTAAAAAATTCCTTATATGAGATCAGGGAGTAGGCAAAGTAGAAATTCTTTTTCTTCATGCAAATAAAATGCTGAACTTTCAGATAATTTTCTCCCATCATTCACTCTCAAAGTATTGATCCTATACTCACAGAAAATAGTCCATCTTTTCATTCTTTAGTTTAGTTAATAAATTAATTTATTATTTATAGTTTAATTCTGTTAGAATCAAATTTGTTTGTTCATATTATGTAGTTTAAAAACGAAAGACTGATCTTTTATAAAGTGATGTCACTGAAATTACTTCTATTAAGATCAAGAAGGAGGTGCTTTGCCTAGAAACATGCTGATTAAATGTGGTGAGGGAGAGGCTCTACAGCCTGAGATTGACATGGGGTCATTGCTATTGTTCAATTGCTAAGTCCTGTCTGACTGTGACCCCATGGACTGCAGCATGCTAGGCTTTCCTGTCCTTCACTATCTCCCAGAGTTTACTCAAACTCATGTCGATTGAGTCAGTGATGCCATCCAACCATCTCATCCTCTGCCACCCTCTTCTCCTCCTGCCCTCGATCTTTAAAGCATCAGGGTCTTTTCTAATGAGTTGGCAGTTTGCATCAGGTAGCCAAAGTATTGGAGCTTCAGCATCAGTCCTTCCAATGAATATTCAGGGTTGATTTCCTTTAGGATTGATTAGTTTGATCTCCTTGCTGACCATGGGACTCTCAAGAGTCTTCTCCAGCACCACAATTCAGAAGCGTCAGGGGAGTAGGAGTTAGTTCTCTACTGCGTTTTGTCACGTGCTTGCATGCTATAGTGCTGCTGGGTGGTCTTTGTGTGTCTCCTGTGTTGGGGATGAGAACGTTTTTCCCATAGAAAAGATACAAAGGTGGAGCATGCTGGAAAGTCTCTGCTTGCTCCTTTAGAGGGACTTTTCACTTTGCTTTGTTCCTGGATGACATCAAAGGCATTCTGGCCTCTGGCAGCCCATGGGAAGCAGTGGCTAGAGAAGACTGGGCAAGTGGATTGTGGTGTGTTTCAGGTCTCAGCTGGTGAGGTCCCTGAAGCCTAAGTCCCTTTACCTAAGCACACAGCTCCCTTCAGGTGACCTCACAGCTCTTTGGAGTTGGCTAACTTGGGTTTGCCAAAAAGTTTGTTTGGATTGGTAAGCTGCTGCAGAACGAACTTTTTGGCCACCTCAGTACTTTTTCCTCTCATCCCCTCTGAGATAGGAAAAACTCCTTCTCTACAGTTATTAGCTAGAGTGTTGCAGTATCCCTTAAAGTTTCTCTATACCCTGCCCTTTATAACAAATTTATTAGATAATCCTATTTGAGATACCAATTTATTTCAAGATCCTTCCTGTGTGACAAAACTTTACATACATTAGATATTTAAACCCACAGCTTTCAAAGATCATTTGATTTGTAATTAAAATGTACGGAAACATAAATCTGATCTAGAGTTGATTTATGAATGCTTTTAGAAGTTCTAATCAATGGTGATCTCTTTATTCATATTCAGGTGTCTTGTGATCCTGTTTCAGTTAATTGTTTCTTACCCTTTCCTTTCCCTCACTCCTTTTATGAAGAACACTAATGCTGGCTAAATCTTTAGGTTTCAGTTGCAAATATAACTAAATAGATAGCACCCCGAAATAAAACAATAGTTTAATCCCCACTAATTCCCATAATTCAACCAACAACCAAATCTCATAGAATCTGTTGCACAAATGTTCCCGTAATTTCTCTACCCACAACTATTGCCACCACCATGCTTTAACCTAGTACCTTCTCATGGCTGGATCGTTCAGTCAGCCCACATTGACACTTGGTCCTTGCCAGTTCATTTCCCAGTTGGTTCTCTATGAAAGTAAACGTTATCTTTACTTCTCATGTTAAATCCTTCAAAGATTTCCCATTGCCTTTCTCTTAAAAAAAAAAAAAAAGCAAAAACAACAAAAGAGTGATTCTGTTTCAATGTGTAACTTCTGTGTGATTAAAAAAATAAACATCTCAGTGAAATAAATGGGGGAAAACTCTATGACAATTTATCTGTAATACACAGCAACCAAAAGGTTAGCATACTTAATCACGAATGAGCTGTCACAAATTGGTTACAAGGATACTAATATGAAAAAAGAAGATAAAGAGGAAATTCAAATGATTAAACGACTTATATGTAGACGATTAAGTCATAACAGGAAAAACAATTTCTTAGAAATATTACATTGTCAAAGATTGAAAATACTGATATGTAACTTTCTTGTGATTATATTAGTAGCAAATATAGCACTCTCACCGACAAATACTGAAAAAGGAGATTGATGAAGATCGTCTCTACATTCAGGGGGAATTTTGCATATATTACTCAAAATTTGAATTCTGTATACCTTTTGCCTATCAATTCCAATTTATAGGAAAGTGTTCTAACAAAATAATTGGACAAATTAAAACATATACATATATGTATAATAAGCTGGTTTATTGTGCTGAAAATCCACAGTTAATTAGTGCCTATTAAATGATAAATTATAAATAATCATGTGAACATTAAACCCATACAGGTAAAGCTATGTATCTAAAGAAGAACAAATGATTTATGGCCCTATTGATAGGAAAAAGCAAATTTTGCCTTGACTTAAAAAAAAATAGAAGGAACCTATTTGCATATCAATTTAAGTACAAACATACCTTAAACAATATGCAAAAAATACCATTAATAGTAAATAACATTGGAAGGTAGGGTTAGGATGAGGAAAGTTTAGAAGTAAAAATGTACTTTACAAATTTCTGTGTCCTTTAAATTCTTGAAAGAGATTTTTTTTCAGTGATACAGATTTTAAATTTACCCCATGGTTATTAATATTTATGAATATATGTGACTTACATTTATGGGAATGTTGAGATGAAGCTTTGCAATTCCACGATCTGAGTATCTCTGTATAATAATGACTTCAGGGTTCCTGGGTTCAGCCAATGACAGCAATGAAACAGGCGGTCCCATTGCTCTCTATCTTAATGATCTTGATTTCTTTGGTATAGCTTCATAATCTGGCTTCTTCTTCTTTAGCTTCATATGCTGTTTTTTCTCTCCATTTGGAAAGGTTGGCTTTTGATCCTGAGCTACCATAAGTAATGTTGTTCCTCATCAGTTATTTCTGGAAGTACCGAGGTGGTCTAAATTAACTTCAGAGCCAGAAATTGTTTCTGAAGTTATCTCTAATCAGGGTACTTGGTTATGGCCATGATTTTAAAGGCAAATAGAAATAACACTTCTCTTGGACTGTTGTGACAGTCAGTTGGTTTATTGGTCCAGTTTGTCTTCATTGGCAGTAATTTTCCATATCACTTAAAGGTGATATTTCTAAATGATAGAACCTGAGAAAATTCCCTTCTAAATTAATTCAAATGTTCAGATTCAAGTGGCAGAAGCCCAACCAAAGCTATCTGAAATTTAAAAAGGAATGCATTGGAAGTATTAGTATATTGAGGCATCTCAATGGACAGTGAAGACAAAGGAAGAGCAAGGATTCACATGAGCTAAAGAAATGAAAATTGAGACGAGAGTGTTTACAAATGTCTTACTCTTTGAGGTTACAGGCTTTTTCCCTGCTGTAAAGCAGCCATGTTCATATAGTAGAAAATATGGCTGCCATATAGCTTCTCCCAAAGGAGAGAAACTGCCCAGCTCTTTTTGGTATCTCCCTTTTATTGGTTGTGAGTCGAAAGAAGCAAGAGTCAAGTGCATTGAGCATCCTGTGACTATCTCAAAGGGTGAGAGTTTATGAGTTCTGAAAAGGTTAGTCTGAGACTTAGGACCAGTGAGTTTGCTTTTGGTCAAGGTATTTGGGGGGCCTCTACACATTTTGCCAGCTGAGTCGTACATTGCCATTAGTGCATTCGACCAAACCAGAAAATTGAGAGTGGTAAGCACAGTGAAAGCATAAAACTGGGAAAACTATGCAGACTTGTTGAAGTGCCTGACTAGTAAAATGGGTTACTGGGTCACTGTGAGCTTCCCAGGTGGCTCAGTGGTAAAGAATCCCCCTGCCAGTGCAGAGGATGCAAGAGAAGAGGGTTTGATCCTTGGGTTGGGAAGATCCCTTGGACAAGGAAATGGCAACCCACTCCAGTATTCTTGCTGGGGAAATTCCATTGACAGAGGAGCCTAGTGAGCTACAGTCCATGGGGGCAGCAAAAGAGTTAGACATGACTAAGCTACTAAAAATTTTTTTTTTTTAAAAAAAAGAAGTTCAAGAGGAGTTCTCCAGGTAGAGGTAATCTTTTCCAAAAGGGCTTTAACCACAGAAGAGGTAGTAACCTGTCTGCAAGGATTAGTGTGAGAACTGTTCAGTTCAGTGATAGAACATACGGACCATGACTGAAACATGTTTTTATCCGTTGGTTGGAAGGAGTTGTATGGAACCCATTTGTCAGACCTCAGATGGTCCACTAGCTTGTTGAAAATGCCTGGGAGCAGTGCTAACAGGCTTCCTGGGTTGTACTTGAGACAAGTGGTACAAATAAAGTAGGCACTTTTTGTGGCCTTATTAATGTTTTCCCACCAAAATTAATTCATGAAAGCTATCATTTTATCAGTAGAGCAATGGTTTAATGTATGTATTAAATGAGAGTAAATCTTAGAGTCTTTGGTAAGATTGGGTTGTTATTTCATCCAAACCAGAGCTTTCACTTTTAATCAAACCAAAAATTGTTGAATTTTCAGTCTTGTTTTTTATTTCCACCTGTGGACAATTGTTGGGCTCCTCTAGTCAGTTTTTCTAATTATAATTTAGGGAGCTATCATGTTGGACCATGATAAAGATTTGGCTGCCAGTGGTCCCTTTGAGGGCATCATTCCTTGAGGAAATATCAACAAGTTGATTTCCCTTAGGTTTCTGAGAGTCAGGTAAAAATAAGGCATCTAATAATTTCTAATAGGGCCCAATCTGGAGAAATGTTTCCCCAAGCCAATTAGGAAGCAGTATTGGGAGGCGCCTCCATAGCTCCTCAGAGCCCATCGCTGAAAATTGGGAGGTTATTGGAGAGCTGGTTAGAGAGATGAAGGTGCCTAAAGTGCTTACATTTTTAACAGGCTCTTTTCCAATGTCCTGGCTTTTTGCAAATAATAGGAGAAACTGGAAAGGTTTTGGTTCTGTTTAAGAACCTTCATTTACTGGAGTTGAAGATTAAGAATTTTGGTGGTCTTCCTTTGAGGTGATTCATTTAGATTGTGAGAGAGCTGGTTCACCAAATTAACTTGATCTGAAATGGACATAGTTTCCCATTTCATCCTGGTCCTGTTCACTACAGTGGAAAGGTCTTGGTTTGGCCCATTAATAGAGTTAAAAGCTACCTGTATGAAATCAACATATGAAGGAAAACCAGAATTTTTTTTAAAAAACAATCTTTAAGTCAATCATAACGTTAATGCACAGGTTCGTCATATCTCTGTGCAGACTGACTTTTGCTCTAGTCCAGTAGTGTTTGGAAAAGTCCAAGGAATTTCTTT
The DNA here is from genome assembly GCF_016772045.2 of Ovis aries. Taxonomy (NCBI): domain Eukaryota; kingdom Metazoa; phylum Chordata; class Mammalia; order Artiodactyla; family Bovidae; genus Ovis; species Ovis aries. The sequence continues at coordinate 66,369,146 of NC_056063.1, forward strand.
CTGAGGTTGCCTTCTGATTGCTTGAGTCTGATAATGTAATAAGTTAGGGGACTGATCTCCTGGTTGTAATTCTAGAGACCTTTCAGGATTTTGCTAATTGGTGTTTTTCATGCAATGCTGGTCCTGGTCTTCATGAACAAACATATGAGCTAGCTAATATAACCAGGTTGATAAGCTTGAATGACTACATTAAATGTCTCAGTAAATCTCTGAAGATCATTGGTCACTTTGGGAAGACCAACTATGGCTTGCAGTTCAGCTCTTCTTCTTAAAGAGATAAGAGAGAGGGTTGGGGCCTGAGAACTCCCTTTTCTGGCATCCTGACCCTGTTTAATTGGTTTCTATTTGTTGTTTTCACAAATAACATGCTAGCTTGTTAACTTGCAAATAGGAAAAACTGCCAGACCCTTCACACAGCCATGCAAGTTCACCTGGCATATGGCATACATAGATTGACCTGGTATTTCATTTCAGCCAGACCTCAATGCTGCATTCCCCACAATGGACCATATCTTTTCATCCATCTTGCCTTTTGTCACCTCTCTGTGGAATATCATTCCCCCTGCTTCTCTGCCTCCAATCTTAACTAACCAATCAGAGTTCAAATTTGTTTCGCTACTCATCAGTGTTGTAGACTTAGACAAATTTAAGTATGATAAGCTCACTTTTTCGTTTATTAAATGGGAATATTTTCCTTTTTAAAAACTTTTTCTTTTGTTTGGGGATATAGCTGGTTAACAATGTTGTGCCAGTTTCCGGTGAACAGTACAGGGACTCAGTCATACACATACATGTATCCATTCTCCCCCAGACTCGCCTCCTCCAGGCTGCCACATACATCAAGCACAATTTCATGTGCTATACGGTAGGCCCTTCTAGGTTATTCATTTTAAGTAGAGCAGTGTGTACATGTCTATCCCAAACTCCATAACTGTCTTCTTTTTTCTGTCCTTCCCCCAGCCCCCTGCAACCATAATTTCATTCTCTTAGTCTGTGAGTGTCTTTCTTAAATGGGAATATTTTCCACCTTGTATTTTTTTTTTTGGGGGGTAAGGATACTATAAGGCATCTATTAAAACTTATTCAAGATAAAGCTCCAAATCTCCTCTGACCCTCCTGTCATATCTCTCCAAGAAGAGAAAATCATTTTTCCCTCTGTGCTCCCATAGAACCTGGTACGTACTTCTTTCATAGCACTTTGTCACATTAATTAAATTTTTTGCAAATGTGTCTCCCCCTGGATTGAGCCCTGTGGGGATAAAACTGCATTCTCTCCTTCTTGGTATCCTTAATAACTATCACAGCATCTTGTACAGAACAGGTGTTTAATCAATATTTAATGAATTCATTTGATTTATTAATCAAAATAAGGAACAGGAAATTACTCTACAATTTAGCACAGGTGGAAGGAAGGCTTAGCATCTCTTGAATAGTCCCCTACGAAGGGGGGTTAAGAGCCGATTTAAACTGTAGGGTTGCCCACTCACGTTCACTACTCAGAAGCTTATACATTGATCAGCCTTGAAGATACCATTTTAAGAATGATGGTTAACTGACTGCAAAAGGGATAGCCAGCAAAACCCAACCTGTGTTCTGTTGCATATTATTTCTATCAGCTGATGCATTAGTGTTCTTAGAAAGTTTCCTTAGCTTGGGAGCAACATTGCATCTTGAACATGTTTCTTCAAGAGTCCCCAAACATGTCAGGATATTACAGCTCTGGGAATTACTACACTTGCTGCTGCTGCTGCTAAGTTGCTTCAGTCGTGTCCGACTCTGTGCGACCCCATAGACGGCAGTCCACCAGGCTCCCCCGTCCCTGGGATTCTCCAGACAAGAACACTGGAGTGGGTTGCCATTTCCTTCTCCAATGCATGAAAGTGAAAAGTGAAACTGAAGTTGCTCAGTCGTGTCCAACTCTTAGCAACCCCATGAACTGCAGCCTACCAGGCTCCTCTGCCCATGGGATTTTCAAGGCAAGAGTACTAGAATGGGTTGCCATTGCCTTCTCCTTACTACACTTGAAAGAATCTATTTATTTGATTTTTAAGAAAAAAATTTATTTGCATAGCGGAAGGAGAGTTTTTTTTCTCACTCTCACTTTTCACTAGATGGTCAATGCCGAAATCAGATTGATTATATTCTTTGCAGCCAAAGATGGAGAAGCTCTATATAGTCAGCAAAAACAAGACTGGGAGCTGATTGTGGCTCAAATCATGAACTCATTTTTGCCAAATTCAGACTTACAATGAAGAAATTAGGGAAAACCACTAGACTATTCAGGTATGACCTAAATCAAATCCCTTACAATTATATAGTGGAAGTGACAAATAGATTCAAGGGATTAGATCTGATAGAGTGGCTGAAGAGCTATGGATGGAGGTTCCTGACATTGTACAGGAGGCAGAGATCAAGACCATCCCAAGAAAAAGAAGTGCAAGAAGGCAAAATGGTTGTCTGAAGAGGCCTTACAAATAGCTGTGAAAAGAAAAGAAGTGAAAGGCAAAGGAGAAAAGGAAAGATCTATCCTTTTGAATGCAGAATTCCAAAGAATAGCAAAGAGAGATAAGAAAGCCTTCCTCAGTGATCAATGCAAAGAAATAGAGAAAAACAGTAGAATGGGAAAAACTTGAGATTTCTTCAAGAAAATTAGAGATACCAAGGGAACATTTCATGCAAAGATGTGCTCAATAAAGGACAGAAATGGTATGGACCTACAGAAGCAGAAGATATAAAGAAGAGGTAGCAAGAATACGCAGAAGAACCATACAAAAAAGATCTTCATGACCCAGATAATCACGATGGTTTGATCACTCACCTAGAGCCAGACATCCTGAAATGGGAAGTCAAGTGGGCCTTAGGAAGCGTCACTATGAACAAAGCTAGTGGAAGTGATGGAAATCCAGTTGAGCTATTTCAAATCCTGAAAGATGATGCTGTGAAAGTGCTGCAGTCAGTATGCGAGCAAATTTGGAAAACTCAGCAGTGGCTATAGGACTGGAAAAGGTCAATTTTTATTCCAATCCCAAAGAAAGGCAGTGCCAAAGAATGCTCAAACTATAACACAATTGCACTCACGTCATACACTAGCAAACTAATGCTCAAAATTCTCCAAGCCAGGCTTTAACAGTATGTGAACCGTAAACATCCAGATGTTCAAGCTGGATTTAGAAAAGGCAGAGGAACCAGAGATCAAATTGCCAACATCAGTTGGATCATTGAAAAAGCAAGAAAGTTCCAGAAAAACTTTTATTTCTACTTTATTGACTATAGCAAAGCCCTCGACTGTGTGGATTACAACAAATTGTGGAAAATTCTTCAAGAGATGGGAATACCAGACCACCTGACCTGCCTCCTGAGAAATCTGTATGCAGGTCAAGAAGCAACAGTTAAAACTGGGCATGGAACAACAGACTGGTTCCAGATTGGGAAAGGAGTACGTCAAGGCTGTATATTGTCACCCTGCTTATTTAACTTATATGCAGAACACATCTTGAGAAATGCTGAGCTTGTTGAAGCATGAGCTGGAATCAAGATTGCTGGGAGAATTATCAATCACCTCAGATATGCAGATGATACCACCCTTATGGCAGAAAGCAAAGAAGAACTGAAGAGCCTTTGATGAAAGTGAAAGAGGAGAGTGAAAAAGTTGGCTTAAAACTCAACATTCAAAAAACAAAGATCATGGCATCTGGTCCCATCATTTCATGGCAAATAGGTGGGGGAACAATAGAAATAATGGCAGACTTTTTTTTTTTTTTTGGCTCCAAAATCACAGCAGATGGTGACTGCAGTCATAAAATTAAGACACACTTGCTCCTTGGAAAAAAACTCATGGCCAATCTAGACAGCATATTAAAAAGCAGAGACATTACTTTGCCAACAAACGTCCGTCTAGTCAAAGCTATGGTTTTTCCAGTAGTCATGTATGGATATGAGAGTTGGATTATAAAGAGAGCTGAGTGCCAAAGAATTGATGCTTTTGAACTATGGTGTTGGTGAAGACTCTTGAGAGTCCCTTGGATTGCAAGGAGATCCAACCAGTCCATCCTAAAGGAAATCAGTCCCAAATATTCATTTGAATGGCTGATGCTGAAGCTGAAACTCCAATACTTTGGCCACCTGATGCGAAGAACTGACTCATTTGAAAAGACCCTGATGCTGGGAAAGATTAAAGGCAGGAGAAGTGGACGACAGAGGATGAGATGGTTGGATGACATCACCAACTTAGTGGACATAAGTTTGAGTAGGCTTCGGGAGTTGGTGATCCACAGGGAAGCCTGGCATGCTGCAGTCTATGGGGTTGCAAAGAGTCAGACGCGACTGAGCAACTAAACTGAACTGAACTGACACTTTTTACCATTCTTCTGGGACATTTTTAACTCAATACCAGTTAGGGAAGCTCTTCATGAAAAAAGTGATAGAGCAGATGGAGAGACTTAGAAGGCAGAATTGTTAGGGAATTTGAATGGAAGGATGAGTCTAGTATGATTTAAAATTTTTTTTTTTTTTTTAAATATTTATTTTTGACTGTGTAGTCTGTAGGTCCGTGGGCGTCAATGGTTGTGGTGCACAGGTTTGGTTGCTCTGCGACATGTGGTATATTCCCAAAATAGAGACTGAACCCATTTCCCCTGCATTGGCAGGTGAACTCTTAACCACTGGACCACCATGGAGGTCCTTGATTTTCAGTTTTTAAAGTCACTTTCAGAGAGTAGAAGACAGTCTGCAGGGAAGAAGTTACATTAATTTTTTTTGCAAATATACAAAATACAGGGAAACACTCTTTCCCTAAACAAATAAATTTTTTTCTTTATAATCAGATAAATAGATTCTGTCAAGTGTAGTACTTCCCAGAGTGTTAATATCTTGACATGTGTTGTTTGACTCTTAAAGAAACATGTTCAGGATGCAATGTAACCTCCATGTCAGTACACAGGTTACTCTGATATTTCTTGGTGATAATGTTCATTAGACAGTTGGAAGTATGAGTCCAAATACACTTGAGAGAAAGTTGATAATGATGTGGAGATCATTAGTTATGTGGGTTAATTCCTGGGAGTAGAAGATTATTTGGGGACAGAATTGAGAGGCAGAATGTGGATCAACACAAATAATTAAGGGCTAGGAGAAAGCAGATAATCCAGTGATGTTCTGGAAATCAAAGAAAGGAAGGGTTTTGAGAACTGGGGTTAAATATGGTCAGATTACATACAGAGGTCAGGCGTGATTAGAAATGTGTATTTGTCTCTTGGACTTGACAACATGGAGTCCACCAGTTACCCGGCTGTGTGCATTCACCAAGGGTCAGGTCAGACTAGAGAGTGCAAGGCTGGTATGAGAATGAGGTGAACACCATCGATGCAGACCACTCTTTCAAGAAACTAAATTCTGCAGATAAGAAGAGAAAAAGCTAGAGTATACTTGGTAGTTTTTTGCATGTGTATGTGTTTTGCAAAGTACACTGTTTAAGAACCTGTCTACTGGTTAAGAAAGTAATGGAATGAGCACGGAAGAGGTGACAGAGAGGCAACTGTCAGTTAGAGAAAGCCCTTTTGGCTGTGTTAAGGATTTTCGACTTTATCCCAAGAGCCATAGATCGCCACAGGAAATCTTTTCTCATAAGTGCCAGGATCAGATTTGCAATTTAAAAGGACTTTTCTTGTTGGTAGGATATCCATTTAAAGCTTCTTTTTCAGGTTTAAGATTAGAGAGGGGGTGGTATAGATGGAAAGAAGTAAACTTAAGAAAAATTATTTAAGAGGTAGAATCAATATGATTTTGATTCCTTCTACTTACCTTGCAATGGTGCTCCCTGTATACTTTAAAAGTTGTACATCCAGCTGAAATCAGTCCTGAAAGCAAGAGGAACCTATTGACCTTGAATTCATGGCTGTTTGAGTATCCTTAATTACACTGCATGTTGTGTCTGGCTGTTGAGATGACATATGCTTCTCACAGGCCCCTTCCAACTATCTATTTGTGAGTGAGTTATAAAACTTCTAAAGGAGCTTATAGTTTGAGTCAAAAGGAGTCAAGCCATTCGGTGTCTTAAGTGCTTTCAATTAGCCATAGATCTCTACTTGTATTGTAGCTTTTCCAATATTAATTTAAATCAATGCACAGAGGTTTATATAATCTAAAAATAATCATGGGAAAAGCAATGTGAATCTAAGTATAGAAATGATATAAAAAATAAGAGAAGGAAAATAATATGAAATCAATTATAAGATTAAGACTTGAAATAGCATGCATTTTAAGTAGAATAAGGTATCAGTGCTTGTGAGTTGACCTGAAAACTTTGGCTCTGAGTTTCCTGTTAGGCACTACAAAGAATAAAGTAAGTAATTAAATGAGTCAGAGCAGTTATGAGAAAGGAGGAACAAGTAATGAGTAAATTTTCTATGGGTCCTTTCAGAATAGATTATGTGATGATCTAAACAATTTAAGCCAGTAGATGAGATTTTTTTTTTTAATATCTGATAGAAGAAATGTATGTGGAATGTTAGGATAGTGGTCTTCCTGGCCAGGAATAAACAGTGCAGAGACTTTTTTCTTGTAGTGAGAATTATCGTGATGCCTGACAATAAGGTGTTAGATTGAAATTAAATATGTTGTTAGAAGAGAGGAAATGATCAGATCAAAATTTTAAAGATGCCAATAGATCCTTCTGATAAATATTACCTATGAAATGCCTTTAGCAGAATATACCAAGCCTGTCTCGGCTGCTTATGGTAAACATATCTCATACTTAACTTATGAATTTATGCAGCGCAGGCCATAGGAAAATGTCACTGTTAGTTATGGAATTATCAGAGTATAAAATGGAGATTTAAAAAAAAACATGAAAGTGTTGGTTTGCTCAGTCATGTCTGACTCTTTGCAACCCTATAGACTGTAGCTCTCCAGTTTCCTCTGTCCATTGGATTTTCCAGGCAAGTATACCGGAGTGGCTTGCCCTTTCCTACTCTAGGCGATCTTCCCAACTCATGGGTTGAACTTGGGTCTCCTGCATTACAGGCGGATTCTTTATCATCTAAGCCACCAGGGAAGCCCAAAATGGACATAACTCATGAACAAATAGCTTTTCTCGTTTGATCAGCTGTTTAGTAAACTTATGTGTTCCCTTTGGGCCAGAGTTTATCCTAATGTGATGAGAGCTTCATTGATGTCTATGTCTCACAATTTCCTGTATCCTTAGAACTATTAGTAAGGCTTGTGATTCTGTGAGTCACTGATTCCAGGGGTTGAATTTGATCATCCGGCTCTTTTTGTTATCCCACTTTCTAGCCTAGTGAACATTCAGATTTGTGGGTTTCCTTTGTAAGTCTTAAAATTTTTCAGCATTTTATGCATTAAAATTTTATTTTATCAAACATTAGAAACCAATGCAGTACTGTAAAGGGGGTTCATGTTTGGGAACGCACGTAAGAATTAAAGATATTAAAATTTTTAAAAAAAGCAGTTATTCTTCAATTAAAAGTAGATAAATGAAAAAAATTTAATTGGTCAGGGAAATAATAATATAAACATTTTCAATAATCAAAGATAGGTGTCCATCTTATATTTGATGAGAACATCGCTATAATCCTTATGGAATAACCTACCTCCCCTGTACATCTCTTTGAGAAATTAAGGGACTCTTGTCTTTCTGCATGTTAAGCTGTTTCTTTTTTATTTGCCTGCCCGCTAGTGCTAAAAGCATGATGCTAAAGCTGAAACTCCAGTACTTTGGCCACTTCATGCAAAGAGTTGATTCATTGGAAAAGACTCTGATGCTGGGAGGGATTGGGGGCAGGAGGAGAAGGGGACAACAGAGGATGAGATGGCTGGATGGCATCACTGACTCGATGAAGACGTGAGTCTGAGTGAACTCTGGGAGTTGGTGATGGACAGGGAGGCCTGGCATGCTGCGATTCATGGGGTCGCAAAGAGTCGGACACAACTGAGCGACTGAACTGAACTGATGATGTCTTCCTTTCTATTATTTTTTTCTGTCTACCTTTTGATGTTTTGTGAAATAACTCCTTAAGTTATACATTTAATAAAATAGTTCCTCCTTCCCCAAATAATGTATAAGTAAATTTATGATGCATCTTTTAGTGTCTTAAAATGGAGAAAATGCAAGGGTCGATCTTGGAATGCAACTCATGCTTTCACTCTGCCAGGCATCATCATGATTCTGTCATAAGCACATTCTTACCAGTGATTCCAAATTAACATCACCTCCCATAATCATCCAGGGTGTGAACAAGCATTTAAAAATCATCCACCTTTTCCTCTGAGCTTGTATTCAAAGAATCTGCTAGTTTATTTCCTTGTGTATTCTAAAAGGTCATAAGTTATTTTGGGATGTGATGGTCATTTTTCACAGTTGGGTGTTGTGTAGCATGCCTCTTCAGAAATTCCATTCTAATGAAAAAAAAAAAAAGAAAAAAGCAGCACATAAAGAAAGATCTCAACTTTTTGAGAGAGAAACTTTTAAAGATAGAATTATTTTTAAGGTAGAGTTATTTTTAAATATATTGTTACTTATTTCTAGGCACACAGGAAAGTCCTGGTGATTGGGTTGGGACAGTTTGAGTGTGTCATTCTCTACCCTAAAGCACTCTGCCTGCCCACCCACGATTTCTAAGTCTGGCTTATTTGGCTTTCCACTGCCATGTACTGATATTTTACAGTTCCTAAGATTTTTCTGTATAACATGGATCAGTTCATTCTGTCTTGCTACCCCCTTCCCTAGAGTATTAGCTTGAGCACTTTGGTTGTAAGAAACACAAACTAATTTGGTCTAATTCCCTGGTAACTCAGTTGATAAAGAATCTGCAGTGCAGGAGACCAGGGTTTGATCCCTGGGTCAGGAATATCCCCTGGAGAAGGAAATGGCAACCCATTCCAGTATTCTTGCCTAGAAAATCCCATGGGCAGAAGAGCCTGGTGGGCTGCAGTCCATGGGGTTGCAAGAGTCAGACATAGTGACTAAACCATGAATACAAACAGAATTTATTATAAGGGTGTAGCTGTATCTAATGAAGCCCTAAGATAGAGGAAGTAACTTGGTCCAGAAAAGGTCTACTGTGGGAACTGTAGAGAAGTCTGACGGTGTCCCCTTCACTTCTCTACTCTGCACACTGCTTTTTTGTCTCCATGGTGAAATAGCATGGGTGCCTCACTCCTAAATTATATATAAAACAGTCTGATGGAAAACAGACTAGACTTTTTCTGTGTTTCAATGCAAAATTCTCAGATGAAACAGTCCAGTTGATTCTGTTTCAATCACTTATTTGCTTTCAGTTCAACAAACTCTAATCAGATGTGAGGTCACCTGACACGCCTGAGGCTGGCCAGGGCCTCTCCCGTGGAGGTGTTGAGAAAGCAGTTCTCAGAGGAAAGGTGGGGTTACTATGAATCGGGGCTGATTCCCACAGGAATTGTGGTGGATAATTCATTTTGGTCTGTGTGTATATGTTAGTCATTCAGTTCAGTTCAGCTCAGTTGCTCAGTCGTGTCCGACTCTTTGCGACCCCATGAATCGCAGCACGCCAGGCCTCCCTGTCCATCACCAACTCCCGGAGTTCACTCAGACTCACGTCTCCATCGAGTCAGTGATGCCATCCAGCCATCTCATCCTCTGTTGTCCCCTTCTCCTCCTGCCCCCAATCCCTCCCAGCATCAGAGTCTTTTCCAATGAGTCAACTCTTCACATGAGGTGGCCAAAGTACTGGAGTTTCAGCTTTAGCATCATTCCTTCCAAAGAAATCCCGGGGCTGATCTCCTTCAGAATGGACTGGTTGGATCTCCTTGCAGTCCAAGGGACTCTCAAGAGTCTTCTCCAACACCACAGTTCAAAAGCATCAATTCTTCAGCGCTCAGCCTTCTTCACAGCCTTGACTAGACAGACCTTTGTTGGCAAAGTAATGTCTCTGCTTTTTACTATGCTATCTAGGTTGGTCATAACTTTTCTTCCAAGGAGTAAGCGTCTTTTAATTTCATGACTGCAATCACCATCTGCAGTGATTTTGGAGCCCCCCAAAATAAAGTCTGACACTGTTTCCACAGTCATTCGGTCACATCCAACTCTGAGACCCCAAGGATGGTATCCCTCCAGGGTCCCCTGTCCATGAAATTCTCCAGGTAAGAATACTGCAGTGGGTTGCCATTCCCTTCTCCAGGGGATCTTCCCAATCCAGGGATCAAACCCAGGTCTCCCACATTGCAGGCAGATTCTTTACCAACTGAGCCACAAGGGAAGGCAAATAAAGCTATCTGAATTTCAGTCATGTCTGACTCCTTGTAATTCCATGGACTGTAGCCCAGCAGGCTCCTCTGTGCATGGAGTTCTCCAGGCAAAAATACTGGAGTGGGTAGCCATTCCCTTCTCCAGGGGATCTTCCCAACCCAGGGATTGAACCCAGGACACCTGTATTGCAGGCACATTCTTTATTGTCTGAGTCACTGGGGAAGGAGATTTTTGGTCTGAGCTCCGTTTTTTGTTGGGAACTTCATCTCCTTCCCCATCCCTAATCCCACCAATGACAAGGTCTCAAGTCTATATACATCCATGCATGCAAATATATCCTTGAAAATGAAGAAGTAGTTCTGTTTCCTCTTCCAAATAGTTGAGAATCTCAGCTTCAGCCTGGCTTGGGGTAGCTGTGATGCAAGGGCTTAGTTTCGCTTAGAGAAACAGTATGGATTATTGGCTGTAGAATAATTCGGGGCTCATTAAAACTGAGGGGATGAGATGGCAATTGATTTTTTTCATCCTTCAAGGAGCAGGCTCTACTGCTGCTGTTTCTTAACAGATATTTGTATTAGTTCATGTTTAGCCTTTTTGTCTGCTGAGGTGGTTAACATGTCACAGAATTTTGACTCCAAATTCATGACTTCAGGTTTGAGAGAGTGTTCCATTTAGCAGAGCTTCTCTCTGCTTCAGGAAATGCTTTCATGTTAGAATTGCTTTGTTATGGGTTATAAAAGTAAGGGTTTAAATATGTAATTTTCTGAGAACATTCATCAACCGTGACTGGAAAAACAACCAAGTACATTATACATTGAAAGATCAATGATGCCATTTATATATATGAGGGACAGCATTACTGTTCTACCAGTGGTCATTATGTTGACCATATTTGTTTAACTTTGTGGATTGGCAAATGTTACATTTTTAAAAAATTGAATCCAGAACCATAAGAAAGCCCTTAATAGTGGAAATACTTAATACTGTTCTGAAAAAAAATTTATTTCAAAGAATAATATCAATACATCCTTTATGAGGACATTGCCTATATTCCATAAAAGAAAAATGATGAATCTGTAAATTACAGCGATGCATTATTGAGGAATGTTTGTAGAAATGTAAATACGATCATCATAAATACTATTTCAAAAGGTTTATTGAACCAGTTTTTAATGTCTTCAGCAATATGTTCATCCTGGATCTATATTTACAACCCTGTCATTAATTTTAAGTCATGAAAGTGCTTTCATAGGCTTCTTCCAAAATATTTATGTGCAAGTAGGAGAAAGGAAGGGCTTCCCTGGTAGCTCAGACAGTAAAGAGTCCATCTGCAATGCAGGAGACCTGGATTTAACCCCTGGGTCAGGAAGATCCCATGAAAAAGGGAATGGCAACCCACTCCAGTATTCTGAGGAATCCCATGCACAGAGGAGCCTGGTGGGCTACAGCCCATGGGTTCTCAAAGAGTTGGACATGACTGAGTGACTAACACACAACACACAAGGGAGAAAGGGAAGGAGACCAATACTTTCCTGAAGAGCTTTTGTTCCTGGTACTGTGTTAGTTACATACAATACCCTGGGAAACAAGGCAAAGGTGGTCCTTATCCTATTGGAGCTTTCAGTCTTGGGAGAGAAGCAAATTAAATGGAATCAATAAACTACACAGAGCAGATGTTCAGGAAAGCACCAGGATTCAGGGTGACATCAGAAACTATTAGGCAGCCCTCTGGTCAGAGTTGGCTGATGTCAGAAAGGAATGAACTTTAAAAGTGTTAAACAGGTTTTATACAACAGCATTCAGTGAGTTGGCATGACCTTATAATTATGCCTTGTAATGAATAGGATCCCAAATGCAGCATGATTGTGCATGTAATTGCTATCTAGGGTCAAGAGAACAACCAACATGGTAGCCCAGATGATTGCAGATCTTTGAAAACTACAGCCTTCTTGAATGTGGCTACTTCTTCCAATATAGCTGATTTCTCCCTTCTTAAAATTCTTCCAGGACACCATACTGTTTTCCTCGGCCTCTTCTCTCATCTTTATCCTTCTACCTCATTGATGGCTCTTTCTCAGGATTTTGGGAAGGTCTCCTCTTCTGCTCCAGTTCATACTGCCATGCCTTTGTCCTGGCTGGTGGTTCTCACCAAGAGGAAGGTGTGCCCCAGGGGGACATTGTGAAGCCACATCTGGCTTCTAGTAGGTTGAGTTCAGCTGTGACTGCCCTGATCTCTATCTTCTAGTTTTGCAGTCCACAAAGACCATGAGTTTTCTATTGGAATTTTGGTCAGCTTATGTATGTGGGCTGCCCACAGGCTTAAAGCCACAGGGATGAAAAACTAACCTCATGCTGTTCCTTTCCTCCAACTGTTGATTCTTGTCTAGAATCCTTCTTTCATTCACTCTCTAGGGCTCTCAGGTCATTAACTGTTGTATTTTACTCAGTTCATGGTGGCTCTCTGAGGCTAGCAACTGCCCTATGGCAAGTGGAATCCTTCTGGTTATTTCTTGGACATACAAATTGTATTTCCACTTTAGAGCAGAGGACTGGAACAGCCACTAAATGGGTGTTATCAGACGCTGCATTTAGTGTCAGGTCCTTTGATGTTCTGGTGGTGGTTTAGTCGCTAAGTTGTATCCAACTCTTGTGACCCCATGAACTGTAGCCCACAAGGCTCCTCTATCTGCGGGATTTTCCAGGCAAGAATACTGGGGTGGGTTGCCATTTCCTTCTCCAGGGATCTTCCCGACTCAGGGATCTAACCCGTGTCACCTGCGTTGCAGACAGGTTCTTTACCGATTGAGCTACCTTCAGGAATAAGCCATAAAAGAGAGTGGAGTGGTTAAGCCTGCCGTAACCCTTGAAAATATTATTACTGTTGTATTGGCTAGATTTCTTGATCAGGTAGGTAACAAAAGAAACTGTGGTAGACCAGCCTTCACTCTGAGCTGGAAAATAACTCTGGCATCTGCAAACCTTGCCTGCTTGCATAATTAAATTCAGTTTCAGCAGAAGTGAGAAAGCTTTGCTTTCCTGGAGGCCTCAGCAAATATTTCTTTGCATTTCTTTCTTGTGACTGGCTATTTCTGAATCAATCATTGTGCTGACAGGATAGAATGCTGTGTTTTCATCCTTTTGTGTGTATCAGTTTTATCTAAATAACATATATGTAAGTGAGGAAGAGACAGCGCTTCAAAAGAAATTTCAGGAGAAGAAACAGATGCTAGGCAGCTCTCAGCAAATCCAGTGACATTGTCATGATTCTTGCTAGATACATGGACTTAAGTACTTTTTATTTTACCTGGATGAAGGAATACATTTGACTCAGTCAAAATCTTTTCACCCTGATAACATTTACAAATTATCATTTTCACAATGTATGGTAAGAAGATACTCTCACAAAAGACAAAAAGAAAATTTACCAGTATCACCTTACTATTCTGAATTCCGAGGCCCTGTTTTCATCTGGTGAGAATTTGGTATTTTATGACATGTAACATACATTCTGGTGAACCTAAAATATATCTTGACACCAAGGCCCTTTCCTATGTCAGCTATCAACAAAGTTGATATGTGTTACAAATGTGAAATTCCTATAAGTTGACTAGGGGAGAAATACATGTTTAAAATAAAAAGAAAATGTATATTATCAACCAGCAGTACTATTTTAAGTCTTTCTTTTTTTTTTTGGTAAAAGAAAGCATGGATACAGAAAACCCTTGGATTTAAGCTTATTTTATTTCTTGTACTCCATTGAAATTATTATTAAGGATGCTTAAATTGTACCATGTTTGGTCAGCAAAAACATTTTGAAGTTAACTTTTTTTCAGTTTTACTATTTTTTTAATTGAAGTGTAGCTGATTTGCAATGTTATGTTGATTTCTGCTGTACAGCAAAGTGACTCAGTTATATACACACACACAAATCTTTTAAAAATATTCTTTTCCATTATGGTTTATCATAGGATACTGAATATGGTTCTCTGCGCTATACAGTAGAACCTTGTTGTCTGTCCATTCTCTACATTAAAGCTTATATCTAAGCTAATTCCATCCCAACCCCCTTTGGCACCCACCGACCTGTTCTCTCTGTGATGATTCTGTTTCATAAATAAGTTCATTTGTGTCACATTTTTGATTCTACATATAAGTGATCTCATACAGTGTTTGTCTTCTCTTTCTGGCTTACTTCACTTAGTAGGATGCTTGAAGTTAGCTTCTGTTATGGGCTTAATTGTGCTCCCCTAAATTCCTAAGTTGAAACTCTAGCCCCCAATATGGCTGTATTTGGAGAGGGGCGATAATGAGGTTTAAATGCAGTCATAAGGATGGCTCCTAATCTGATATTACTGGTGTCTTTACAAGAAGAAAGACATGGAGCGTGCACATGTACAGAGAGAAGGCCAGCTGAGCACATACAGGAAAGATGCCATCTGTAAGTCAAGGATTTGAGGGGCCTCTGGAGAAATCAAGCGAGACCTGCTGGCACCTTGGACTCGGGCTTCCAGCCTCCAGAACTGTGAGAAAATACATTTCTGTTATGGAGGCCACCTCTCTGTGGTTTTCTGCTCTGGCAGCCCTGGCAGAATGATATGATTCCCGAGTCCTTCTTGATATGATCCTGGTAGTTATTTGATGGCTTCTTTGCTATCTGGTGGACGATGCTTTAGCTAGTCTGTCATCTTATGTGTTTCCTGCCCCAGACCCAGAGGGAGGCATTTCTTCAAAAAGCACTGACTTCTTGAGAGGTGTGGTATTTCAAGATTATAATCTGGGCACAAGAGGGACCCTTTGCCACATGATTTGTCATTGTTCCTAGGCCTTTTCAGTGAAACTAGGGAATATATATTTTAAAGGTGAATTTCTTGATGCTTTCATAATGATCGTTTAAGTGAAGATTGCAAAGTTTTACTTAAGCTCCTCTTTACTATGTCTGTATCTCTTTTCATCTTCTCTAAAAACATCCTGATTTTCAAGGATACAGAATAAAATTAGAGAATAGAATTTGGATATTCCGTAATTGCTTATATTTTATATCCTATTTCACTCTCACAGCAGTTTCAGCATAGCATAAAATACAGGTTTTGGTATTTGTCCTGTTTCTTCCTTCAGTGTGCTTACATTACAAACAATATATTTTGTCAGTTTTCTTTTAATTTATTTATTTTTAATTGAAGGATAATTGCTTTACAGTATTGTGTTGGTTTCTACCAGACATCAACATGAATCAGCCGTAGATCTTTTAAACCCTTTCATTCTTTCTGATTTTTCACAATCCCTTATTTCCCACCCTTTGTTTCTCTTAGGTACTACTTTTGTATGATTGGCTCCTGTGCTCCTTCTAGTTTATTCTTTTCTTTGGAATGTTTTTCTTTCATCTTTAATTCTTTCCTGAGTACTGTCACCTCACATCTGAATTTTTGAAATTCTGATTTGTGTTGTTCTTTAATGCTTTGTGTCATCTTTTAGCTTGTTTTAAAATAACTTGGCTGATTTTTTTATTTCTTTTTGGGGGAGGGCATGTCTTTCTGGCATGTTTTCTTTGTCTGTGGGGATGTTATTCTGTTCTTTATTCCTTTTTATATTATAATAACTCTGTGTGAGATTTGACCTCAGTATGTTTTGATATTCATTTTATGTGAAGTTAGTTTTTTTCCTTGAAAATTTAGATTGAAATAGACTTCAGAACAGTTTTTGTGACTTTCCAGTTTCTCTTCTGTTGGTTTTTGTGTAGTGTTTGAAAGTATGGCTGCTTGTTTTCTGAAATTTCCTGGATTTGTTTCCCTTCCCACTTTGGTCTAGGCGTTCTCTGTCTGTGTCTCTTAAATTCTTCTACTGTTGAATTTTAATTCCTCTTCCAGACGTTTCTCTTCTGCGTGGGGTTCTTCCCTGGAAAGGCACCTGCTGAATCTGGGGCATTCATAGGGGTCTGGATTGCTCCTGCTAATTCATTCCTTTTCATCTTGGCTCCTTTGTGCATATCCAGTAATGGAGAGGGCAAAACTTTCCCAGTTTCAGCTGCTGGTTGCAGATCGGGTCACTGTGCTTTTCTGTGAATGCCTCTTGGCTCTTTGGGCTTCATTTGT
This sequence comes from Ovis aries, assembly GCF_016772045.2. Taxonomy (NCBI): domain Eukaryota; kingdom Metazoa; phylum Chordata; class Mammalia; order Artiodactyla; family Bovidae; genus Ovis; species Ovis aries. Next base: position 66,385,475 of record NC_056063.1, read on the forward strand.
TGTCAGATTCTCCAGACATTAGCCCCCTCTGCTTCATTTGTCTCCCTCCTGCCCTGACTCTGATACTGTGAAGCTCTGTTGGCTTGTTGCTGGTTTCCCCCCATCACGTATATATTTTGAAGGTTGTGGGGATATTCTATCACTCAGTTTTGTTATATTTTTTGGATTTAATTTCAAGTTGTCCTATCTGGTCTGTGTGGGGACTGGGATATTGTGAAATGATGCTGCTACTGCCACCATCTTTCCGGAATGCCTCCCAATGTTCCCATTTTAACATATTAAAAAAATGTGCATGAGCAGGTAGATGGTTGTTAACAGCTGCTTAAGCTGGGGAACAGAAAGGAAAGCATATTAACTAGTACTGCTGCTCCTGGGTAAGAAATCCAGAAAAGCCCCCACAATTCTGGTTGAGGGTCACTTCAATAGGGAGGCTGCTGTTTTATTTTTAATTTCATTTTGTTCTCGGCACTTTAATTCTTGCAGAATGTGGTTTTACAGATCAGAAACCCAGCTGCTGCTCCTGACCTTGGGTTGTGCACTCTTCTTGTTTCATAAGCAACCTCAGTGATTCCCTGTTCTTTGAAGTCAGGCTTTGACATCTTTTAAAAATATATCTTACCATGTGGGGTATGTTTGGGTTTTATCTGGCTTTGCTTTCTTATGATTCTGCTTCTATTTACAAGGAGAGAACTGTATTCTGGGCATTTTATCAACAAGCATCTTATTATGTCCTTTGTGCTTATCAGTTCAGTTCAGTCACTCAGTCATGTCTCTTTGTGACCCCATGGACTGCAGCACGCCAGGCTTCCCTGTCCATCACCAACTCCCAGAGCTTGCTCAAACTCATGTCCATCGAGTCGGTGATGCTATCCAACCATCTCATCCTCTGATCTCTGTGCTTATACTGTGAATAGAATTAAGATATGGTCCTTTCCCTGAGGATGTGTAGTTCTGAGATAGGAGATATATGGGCTCCAGGTTAGACCATTACAACTAGCCTGCTGTTTGAATTTCATGGGGCAGGAAGAAGTGAGGTTTAGGCTGGATACTTAGTACTAGCCTCCTGTTTGTATTTCTAGAAACATGAGGTAGGTGGGCTCCAGTTAAGGCATTTACAGTCAGCCTCCTGTTTTCCCTTTGAAATGGAAGTAACAGAAACAGGGTTAGTAGCCAGTCTTTGTCTCTTGTCCCAGGTAGCTTGGTGGGTAAAGAATCCACCTTCAATGCAGGAGATGCAGGCTCAGTCCCTGGGTCAGAGTGGGCCTGGCAACCCTCTCCAGTATTCTTGCCTGGAGAATCCCATGGACAGAGGAGCCTTGTGGGCTGCAGTCCATGGGGTCACAAAGAGCTGGACATGACTGAAGTGACTGAGCATACTCCATAAACACCTTAAAGTAACAGTCACAGCAGTAGTCAAGGTAATAGTCAATGGCAAGGACAAAGAGGGGCAAAACCCTGTGTGAGTAAAGGATTAAGGGATCTTCACTCCTCCCCACCAACCCCTTTTGGAACAAGGGAGACACTACATATGTGCAGAAAGTCTCCTTGGGGGTCAAAAGTCAGAGAATAACACCAAAGCATAATGAATTTTGCTCCCAGAAGCCTTCACTTCTAAATCCATCTTGGCGGAGGGGTGCATGTGTACCCAGGGGAGGGTCCCAGGGGAGGGTCCCAGGATAGGCCAGGTGTAGTAAAAGAAACTAGATTATTGGCTAAAGGTAAACACAGACCCAGATGAACTGACTTATATAAATGACTTAACTGCCTCTTTACCACGTTCCTCCTTATTAGGGGGACTCCCCCACCCTTTCTTTCCAGGTATGCATCTCTGCCTTGCTTCTATCTTAACAAAACAAACTGCTTCTCTGTGTGCTCTCCCACTCATTGTTGTGCTATGTCTGTAATAATGAACTTTGTATCTGTGTTTATAGTTCTAGGCTCTGTTGACAGTTGCATTTTTCACTGGGGGCAAAGATTCAGGGAAAAATAACTTCTAGCCCTTGCTGCTCTGGGGGCTAGGATTCCTGATTTTCATCCGGGTTGCCCAGGTTCAATTCCTGGGTAGGGAATTAAGGTCTCGCTGCATGCCACTGCTCACTGCCAGATCAGTTCATCTTGCCTATCCTTTGAACTGACACAGAAAGCAAGGTAGCTAGTTTCTTGTGGTCTCTTTCCCCCTCATTGAGACCTTAAGTTACTACTAATAAAAATATTGTGCCAGTTAGACATAACTAGGTCTTTGAATTATAGTCTTGATTTGACTTGGAGTTTAGTTTGGTGTTGGCATTACCAACTTCCACGATTCTGAATTAAAGTCTGGTTTAATCAATGCAGATCCTCATCAGCTTGAGGAATGTGTTTGCTCTAAGTGTCTAAATTGCTAACCATATGTATTCAGTATGCCAAGACATGATGGTTGCCCTCCTACCTTATATTTAGAAAGCAGGGTAATTTGTGGCATTTTTCTGAGTCTACTTTCCACCATGTAAAATTGGGCACAAAGGCAAATGTCAGCTCTATGATTTTATATTTCAGCTAATTTTTATTTTTCAATAAAACTCCCTGGATGATTCTAACCTGAACTTTATTTTCTTAAAGTTTTCCAAACAGATGACTTCTTTAGAAAGAGAAATTGACTATGGTCAGGTGTGTCTGTATACAAGCCATTTATAGATTGAGGACTGTGGCTTTCCTCTCCGTGGACTGGTGGTCAGTATGACAGCTTGAGAATCACTCTGCCTGTTTCGGAACACCAGCTCCACTTTTTTGTATTATGTAGGTATGTGCCATGGGGCAGTGGTCAGAGCCTCTTTACATCTGTTTCCTCACAAGTAAAATGTGGTAGTGATGGTACCTATATCATAGGGTCCATGTGAGGATTAAATGAGATAATGCATATGCATAATGGATCCTTGACTGTTGGTTTAATGAATGGAAATTGAGTGTTTATGATGTACAATGCTCTGAGCTGGATAAGTGGCATATGATGAAGAATAAAAATCCCTCCACTTAGAGCTTAGTAGTACAGATGAGGGAACGAATTAGTTAGTAATCATATTTAGGAATATAACATTACAGCCACAATGAGAGAGTGCTAAGGCATAGTATAGGTGTTGGAGCTGTCTGTAGGGTTAAGGAGAAGGAAACGGCAACCCACTCCAGTGTTCTTGCCTGGAGAATCCCAGGAACGGGGGAGCCTGGTGGGCTGCCGTCTATGGGGTCGCACAGAATCGGACACGACTGAAGCGACTTAGCAGCAGCCGTGGGGTTAAGGAAAGTTCCCATGGGAAGACTGAGTTACGATCTAAAGAAAACTAGATGGGAATGAAGTAGGGGAAGGTGTGTGTTGACTGCAAGACTGTCCAAGACAGAGGGAGGAGCGTGGAGGAAGGCTCTGTGGCCAGTGTGTACTTGGTGAATATAATGAAATTAAATAAAGCAGTGTGTGAAGGGAAGAGAACCACAGCCAATGTTGTTTGAGATGTACCTGAAGCTGGAGGCAAAGAAGACATGGTCCAACTTGGGGCCTTTTTCAGCTGTGTTTAGAAATGTGACCTCGCAAAGTGATGTTAGGTATTTAAATTCTGGAGAGATATTTGCAATGATTGATTATTATTATTGTTGTTACTGTACTATTGTCATTATTTTTATTCCGTAGCAGTCTTTCCCATACCAAATATGTTTATATCCTTTAATGTTTATTCATTGGTTGTCTTCCCCAGTCTCTATTATGGTTTTTCTCTAAACTTTTAATCCCTCTATCTTTGCATTTAGAAAGAAGGCTGAGAAGATAGCTTTGTTTTCTTTCAATCAATTTTACTGTTTGAAGTGTAATTTGCTTTTGTATAACTTTTATGCATCATAAATAAAAAACAATTGCCAAAATGTTACCTACTGTGATACATTTTATGCATCTCAGCCTTTGTGAAATCCTTAAACACACTGCTGTTTATTTGTCTAACTTACACAGGCTAAAACCTGAGGCAGAATCTGTGTGGAAAATGTGGAGTTTGAAAAGAGGCTGGTGTGTCTGTGTGCACATTCAAGTATTTTGTATTTACTGATCTACAGTTGGTCAATGAAGAGCCAAGGTAGGAGCTGTACAACGCAGAGATCAAAGGCCATAATTCTTCCTCCTACTCCCAAATAAGGGAGTAACTCTTTTGGGTTAGGCCATATGAATACAATGTCCTGAGCTTTACATAAAACCTGGGTATCCTTGGGATGGCTCAAGGCCCACGTCTTGAGGCACCCTCAGGTTTGTCTTTTTCAGGCACTTTGCCAAGCCTCCTACTTTTTTTTTTGGTTGGGGGATAGCTGCTTTACAATGTTGTGTTAGTTTCTACCATACAACAACGTGAATCAGCCATGTGTATGTTAGTCATTCTGTCTTGTCCAGCTCTTTGTGACCCCATGGACTGTGGCCCACTAGGCTCCTCTGTCCATGGATTCTCTGGCAAGAAAACTGGAGTGAGTTACCATTTCCTTCTCCAGGGGATCTTCCTGACCCAGGGATCGAACCCAAGTCTCCTGCATTGCAGGCAGATTCTTTACCATCTGAGCCATCAGGGAAGCCCATATGTATGTGTTAATATACGATATTTGTTTTTTTCTTCCTGACTTACTTCACTTCTGTATTCTAGGATTTCTGTATTCTAGGATACAGATTCTAGGTTCATCTCCCTCACTAGAACTGACTCAAATTCATTCCTTTTAATGCATACCTTGTACTTTTCTGTATTCTCTATCTTGCCTGCTATGGATAAATATGTATGCTTTGGGCTCCTATCCAGGATAAGAGTTGTTAATCATATATCATATTTTTGATATAAATAATCAAAAATTATTTCTGATTTTTTTCTGTTGTGGTAAAATATGAAATGTACCATCTTAACCATTTTATAGTGCCTAGTTTGGTGGTACTAAATACATTTATGTTGTACAACCATTGTTACCATATCCCTCCAGTATTACTTGTATCTTGCAAAATTGGAATTCTATCCCCATTAAACATTAACTCCACGATCTCCTTCCTCTGCCCTGCCCTAGCCAACCACCATTCTACTTTCCATCTCTATGATTTTGGTGACTCTAAGAACTTCATATGGCATTTGGGGACTTTTATATTTCTATGTAAATTTAAATAATTTGTTCTAGATCTGTGAAAAATGCTCTTGGTATTTTTATAGGGATTGCATTAAATCTGTAGATAGCCTTGGGTAGTATGATCATTTTAACACTATTAATTCTCCTAATCCATGAATATGGTATATCTTTCTGTATGTTTTGTTGTCTTCAGTTTCTTTCATTAGTCTTACAATTTTCTGAGTACAGGTCTTTTATCTCTTTAAGTAGGTTTATTCCTAGATATTTTATTCTTTCAGATGTAACTGTAAATGAGATTGCTGAATTTCTCTTCCTGATAGTTCATTGTTAGTGTATAGAAATGCAACAGATTTCTGTATATTAATTTTGTATACTGAATTTGTTGATGAGCTATAGATGGTCATCTAGTTGATGATCCTCTGCTGTCTTGAGGATTTATATGTGTAGAATCATGTCATTTGCAAAGTGCTAGTTTTACTTCTTCCTTTCCAATTTGGATTCCTTTTGTTTCTTTTTCTTGCTTGAGTGCAGGGGCTAGACTTAAAATACTGTGTTGAAGAAAAGTGGTAAGAGGATATTCTTTTCTTGTACCGGTCTTAGAAGAAATGATTTCAGGTTTTCACCGTTGAGTCTTATGTTAGCTGTGGGTCTGTCATATATGGCTTTTATTATGTTGAAGTATTTTCCCTCTCTGCCCACTTTCTAGAATTTTTTTAAAATCATAAATGAATGTTGAATTTTGTCAAAAGCCTTTTCTGTATCTATTGGTATGATTGCACAGTTTTTATTCTTCAATTTGTTAGTGTGGGGTATCACACTGACTGACTGGTTGGGGATATTGAACTATCCATGCATCATGAGTTTTAAATAGTGTTGAAAATTTGGTTTGCTAATATTTTGTTGAGGATTTTCTATTTTCATCAATGATTTTGGCCTATAATTTTCCTTTTGTGATATTATTGTCTGATATTAATATCAATGTGATGCTTGGTTTGTAGAATGAGCTCTGAGACTTCCTTCCTCTGTAATATTCTGGAATAGTTTGAGAAGGATGGATGTTAATTCTTCTCTAAATGTTTGGTAGAGTTCACCTGTGAAGCCATCTTGTCTTGGACTTTTGTTTGTTGTTGTTGGCTTTGTTTTTTTAATTACTGATTCAATTTCATTGCTGGTAGTTAGTCTGCTCATATTTCCTGTTTCTTTCTGGTCCAGTCTTAGAAGATTGTGTGTTTATAGAAATTTGTCCACTTCTTTTATTTATTTTTTTTAAAATTTTTGATCATGAGGCATATGGGATCTTAGTTCTCCAACCGGGAATTGAACCTGCACTCCTACATTGGAAGCATAGAGTCTTAACCACTGGACCACTAGGGAAGTCCCATGTGTACTTCTTTTAGGTTGTTCAGTTCAATCGCTCAGTCGTGTCCAACTCTTTGTGACACCATGAATCAGAGCACGCCATGCCTCCCTGTCCATCACCAGCTCCTGGAGTTCACTTAAACTCATGTCTATCGAGTCAGTGGTGCCATCCAACGATCTCATCCTCTGTCATCCCCTTCTCCTTCTGCCCCCAATCCCTCCCAGCATCAGAGTCTTTTCCAATGAGTCAACTCTTCACATGAGGTAGCCAAAGTACTGGAGTTTCAGCTTTAGCATCAGTCCTTCCAGTGAACACCCAGGACTGATCTCCTTTAGAATGGACTGGTTGGATCTCCTTGCAGTCCAAGAGATTCTCAAGAGTCTTCTCCAACACCACAGTTCAAAAGCATCAATTCTTCGGAACTCAGCTTTCTTCACAGTCCAACTCTCACATCCGTACATGACCACTGGAAAAACAGCCTTGACTAGATGGACCTTTGTTGGCAAAGTAATGTCTCTGCTTTTGAATATGCTGTCTAGGTTGGTCATAACTTTCCTTCCAAGGAGTAAGCGTCTTTTAATTTAATGGCTGCACTCACCATCTGCAGTGATTTTGGAGCCCCCAAAAATGAAGCCTGACACTGTTTCCACTGTTTCCCTATCTATTTCCTATGAAGTGATGGGACCGGATGCCATGATCTTCGATTTCTGAATGTTGAGCTTTAAGCCAACTTTTTTACTCTCCACTTTCACTTTCATTAAGAGGCTTTTTAGTTCCTTTTCACTTTCTGCCATAAGGGTGGTGTCATCTGCATATCTGAGGTGATTGATATTTCTCCTGGCAATCTTGATTCCCGCTTGCGCCTCTTCCAGCCCAGCATTTCTCATGATGTACTCTGCATAGAAGTTAAATAAGCAGGGTGACAATATACAGCTTTGAAATACTCCTTTTCCTATTTGGAACCAGTCTATTGTTCCATGTCCAGTTCTAACTGTTGCTTCCTGACCTGCATATAGATTTCTCAAGAGGCAGGTCAGGTGGTCTGGCATGCCCATCTCTTTCAGAATTGTCCACAGTTGATTGTGATCCACATAGTCAAAGGCTTTGGCATAGTCAATTAAGCAGAAATAGATGTTTTTCTGGAACTCTCTTGCTTTTCCCATGATACTGGACTATAATTCTTTGTGATAATCTCTTAAGACCCTTTGTATGTCTGTGGTGTCAATTGTAACTTCTGTTTCATTTCTAGTTTTGTTGATTTTGGCCCTCTTACTTTTCCCCTTGCTGAGTCTGGCATCTGGATTATCAATTTTGTTTCAAAGAATCAGTTCTTAGTTTAATTGATCTCCCCCCCCCCCAAATTCTCTGTTTCGCCTATTTCTTCTCTGATCTTTATGATTTCTTTCCTTCTTCTAACATTGGTTTGTTGTTGCTCTTATTTTTCCAGTTCCTTTAAGTGTGAGATTAGGTTATTCTCTCAAGGTTCCTTTTTGTTTGTTTATTTCCTGAGTCTGTATTGCTATCAACTTCCCTCTTAGAATTTCTTCCGCTGCATGCTGTAGATTTTAGATTGCTGCATTTTCATTTTCATTTGTCTCTAGGTTTTTGAAAAATTTATTTCTTCTTTGATTTTCTAGTGATCCGTTGCTTGTTTAGCAGTGTATCTTTTACCTCCACATGTTTGTGTTTTTGCCTGCTGGTGTTAGGGCCAGTTCCTGACACAGCTTGCTGTGGGATCCAGTGTATCCTTAGGTTGGTGTCAACCCACTGGTGTCATTTTGCTGAAAGGTATCCAGAACATGAACCTGTTATATGCAGGACTGATTATTAATGGTTGATACATAACATGTAATGTTGCTAAATGAATAAGTAATTATTCTGAAAAATATTCTGTGTATTACAGGGCCTGATCTTCAGGTTTGCACAGCCAAAAAACCTACATGTTGCACCAAGAAGATGGAGGAGAGATACCAAGTCGTGGCTCGCCAGGATATGCAGCAGGTGCTTCAGACATCCAGCTCTACATTAAAGTTTTTGATATCTCGAAATGCAGCTGCCTTTCAAGGTAAATATATCTTGATTTCTGAAACTGAGGACAAATCTTGCTATGTAATTTACCTGTTATTATTATCCTGGTAAATTTATCTAGGTGTACTTTGTCTTTGTGTTTTATACTGGTATAAAATGAAATTTTAGCTTTATTCTAACCTTGATAGCAACTAAACCACCACTAACTTTCATGGCTTGTCTCTGAGGTCATCATCAAGCTTATAAATTGAGTTGGAGTAGGGAGTCTGTTTTGTTAGTGAAATATATGCCTTTCTGGGGTTTCTGCCAGATCGCCCAGTATTCTGACCCATGGTTTACTTCAGTGTGAACAGACCTACTTATGAGATTTTATGAAAATAGTCTATAAAACAAAATCCCATTGCTTTTAACTGGATAATTATAGATTCATTTTCAAAAATATAATTTTGAGAAATATTTTCCTAACTTTTCCTCTACCTCCTTATGTGGCTTTTCTAGGAACATCATTGTGATATGTCAAAGTGTAGACAAGTCTGATAAATAGTAAAATAGGAAATATTAGTTGGATGTTTAAGGATCATCTATGACCAGAATGCAACCTTAATTCAAACAATGTGCTGAGAAATAAAATTAATGGGTTATAAAATTTTAACACACATTGGCAAATATATGATCTTTTCATTGTTTTAGTCATCTTGTCTGTAAAATTCCTTTTTACTATAATAAAATAGTTTATTTTTTCTTTTATAAAGCATTAGCTATTCTGTATATGATTAGAATGAAGATATTTAGAATCCACTGCTCTCAAACAAATTTATTGCTTTTGTTCAACACAAAATATAACTTCTGTTGGTATTCCTTTTTAATAAGTGTATTAATGTCAATCTGTTTAAATAGTTTGCGCTTTGTTTACATACAGAACTAAATCACAAAGCTGATTTTTTAAAAAACTCTACTTATCAAATAAAATGAATATAATAAATCAGGACAAAATTTAAGTTGAGTTAAAACGTAATTCCTGATGAATTGATGATTTTTTAAATAGAAACACTGAAATGTCAGATTTTAAGATGTTTTAATCTAGTAATATTTTTATATGTCTTAGAAAAAAGCCTCATTTCTATTATGGAATTTGTTCATGAGAAATTGTTGGAGGAAAATATATTGATATGTATTTTAAGCAAAGATTTGTAACTTGAATTAGCTGAACTAGAAGATATTAACCATCCACTGAAAGTGATGTAATATGACTTTTTCTTATGAAAATGATGGTGTGTATAATAAGGGCAGTGAATAGATCAACGTTACCAGAGCAGGGGAGCTGTGGGTGAGGATTGTGGACCATATGCTTGAAAAGAGTTAAGTTGGACTCACGTGGAAGAAGACTTAAAACATAAATTTGAGTTTCAGAGAGTCATTAAAGATTTTTGAACAGTGAAGCTTCATTATGATTTCTTGAAGCTTCATTATGATTTATCGTTTAACATCAAAACTAAATCATTCCAAGTAAGAAGATATGGTCAAAGAAAACCTGATAAATATAGTCTACTTTTTTGGATAACAGTGTTAACCATACAGGTGAAAGAAAGTGCCAGCAGTTATTAACATGTAGGGACTCAATGAATGATAGCTGAACATTTTCTTCTGTCTTCAAATATACTCTAACAAACTTTTCACATATTGTTGGATAAATTGATCAAGATAGAGTGTATTGAATTCAAAAGATTGAGAAAAATACAAAACCTGGAGTATTTAGACTTTTAACATGGGTTTTGGCTGCTGAAAACTTTTGGTGTGAAAGTGTCCCTGGTGGCTCAGATGGTAAAGAATCTGCCTGCAATGCAGGAGACCTGGGTTCAATCCCTGGGTTGGGAAGAGCCCCTGGAGAAGGGAATACATCCTACTCCAGTATTCTTGCCTGGATAATTCCATGGACAGAGGAGCCTGGTGGACAGAGTTGGACATGAATGGGTGATTAATACTTTCACTTTTATCAGTAGTATAATGACATGAGATTGTCTCTACTGGAGTGTCTGGTAATATTATGTACGACTTAAACAACTTTTCTGTTTAGTAAATTATACCTGTATTTTTACTAGGGTGAGTTTTGCTTTTTTAAAAAAATATCAATTATGAAAGTGAAAAAGAATGGGTCTTTCTTAAATATGATTTGTTATAGTAAATTTTCATGTTCTCCCTTTGTGACGTGTCAGTTTTATTTAAGAATCATGAGAAGGCAAGGCAGGTTTAGAAGAGATTTGCTTAAAGGCTAACTTTACTGAAACAAATTCTCTTACAGGAAGAACACCTGCTTTTAATTTAATGAATAGAATAAGTAGCTATAGGCTTAGTTCCATAAAAACAAGCTAAATATATGTGCTATAAGCAGTTTGAGAGATCACATTTGCTATATTAGAACCAAACAAGACACTTTATCAATAGTAAAAGTAAAATGTCCTCTGTCTAGTTTCTGTGTAATGAAAATATCTGCAAACAAATCAGGCCTTTTTTTTTTTTCCTTAAGAAGAAACAAGCCAGTACATTTTGTTGGGAAACTTACTTGGCTTGAGAGCAAATTACTCTCAATTTACTTCTTAAATCATGTAAGTAGATGTGCTACATTTTGATCTTTTGATTTTTTAATATTTCATGTATATTTCCTACTTCAATAATATTACCTTTTTTTTTTAGCCTTTATGTATGTTATAAAAGACTTTGGATTGGGGTGTAATATGGTCCCTTCTCTCATGGATCTCTTGGGGTTCCACGGAAGCATGTTTTTGAAATAAGCCTTTGGATATCATCAATGGGGATAATCACTTGGGTCCATGGATGTAGTGAGCCCCACATGACAGTGAGATAAAGGCTGGGAGATTGGTGTTGCTCAGAAGCAAGGAAACTGCCAGCCACTGATCTCAGAAGATGTAAGATTATTCCAGTGTACAGTCCACACTTCCAATTCTGGAATTCAGCACTGGAAGTTAATATACTACCAGTGGGGTAGAATATATTATCAATGGGTTGGAATCCACCTCCTTACTGGGACAACACTTCTCCTTTTTTCATTTAAGGAATCTAATGGTATTTGTTATAGGTTTCCTTAAAATAAAGCAGCCAAACAAAAATATGTTTTTGGAAGGGTCCATAATTATGACCTGGGGCTTCACTATATCCTACATGAATATCCTTATTCATGTAGCTTGTGGCATTTTACAAGATGAAAAGAACAAGTGGGTTTCCTTGTGTCTGTTGCTGTTCATAAATTAGTGGTCCTGTTTGCAAAGAGATTGCTGGCTCCGACACAGTGCAGACAATAACTGTTCTTTATTTTCCAGGGCTTAATAATGTTCATGAATAAAGCAGGGCAGCCTGAAATAATGCTCACGAATTTGTTTCCCTTCAGCTGTTTTATGAGTGTGGGATTGCCTGCTTTAAAAATATTTTGGAAATATTTTCATAAATGTTTTATTTATTTATATGCTAAAGTATGGTGTGACTCATGAAGAAATAAAAGAACTTGACAGAGAATATGTCATCTACTGTAGAAAAGTAACTCCTATCCAGCTTTCAAATTTGTCAGGTTTTAAATCACAGCTCAAATAAGAGAATAAGGCTTAGTTTTTTTTTTAATTTAAAAATTTCAGCATAATTTTTAAAAAAATACAATGAAGGCATACTTGGAAGAACACTGTTGGAAGCTTATGTTTTGTTGAAACATTGGAAAGATAAGTTTAAAAAGTTTTAACTTTCCCTTGGAGATGGAGCTTTTCCTATTCCTCTCACCTTCAAAAAGCTCACATATTTCTAAAACTTATGGTATAAACTAAATCTTTACTCTGGAAGTTTCTAGTTTTATATATATCCTTTAAAAAGTATGCATTATCACAAAAGACTGAGTGATAAATAAGAAAGAGTTAACATTTTTGTTGATTTCATTCTCTGGGCTAAGTGCATTTTCATTTCTTGATTAAAAGTACTTGAAAGATTGATAAGCTTGTCCTCTTGGGTTGAGATGTTACATTTAGGACTTTTATTAAAATTACATTCCTATTTTGAATGAAATATTGGAATATGTCAAAATTAAATATCTGTTTAAAAAGCAAGTAACTTAAGAATGAGAATGTGAATATAATTCATGTATTTTCCCCTTTCACACTAACAGGTATTAGCTACTGTGAGATGTATAGCTAGTGTATGGCCATTGTAAAGCTAGTGTAAAATATATGTATGTATCCATATACATACAGTCAAAGGCACAGGATATAGTGGATATTTGACTATCTTAATATATGAAATGAGTACGTTTGTATAAATGTTACAGTAGTAAGCCTGAAGTACATTATTCTTATTATATTCACTTCTACTATGCTTTGCAGAAGTGATACTATTTAAAATTATTCCTTGGAAGAACATTGTGTGCAAAGATATAGGACAGATGCTATTTCTAACACTGAGAATTATCTGATCAACATCCCAAGGGTAAGAGAACAGGTAGCCTTAGGCTGGCAGAGTTGAGGAAATATGTTGGCTTTTCTCTTTCTCTGGAACCTAGAGCAGGGACTCAGTTAATGTAATTAAATGAACTGCATCAATATATGAATAAATGAATGAATGAATGAATGATGCTTAGCAGGAAGATGATTCTGAAATGAAATGAAAGATTTCATCTCTTCTTCTCCGCCTTCAGCCTTCCCTTCCCTTCATGCATTTAATATCCCTCTTGAGCACCTACTAAGTGCCAGCACTGCCAGGGGATTGGATTGTACCTTGCCCAAATTTTCAGTCTATTTTTACTTTTATTGGCTCATTCGGACTTCTTGTCTGCCAATGTCTGTTTACTGATTTTATAAACTAGGAAGGAGGGACTTCCTTGGCAGTCCAGTGGTTAGGACTCTGCATTTTCACTGCTGAGGGCCGGGGTTCAAGATCTCACAAGCTGTGTGGCATGCCCTCCCCATCCCCTAGAAAAACCCCAGAAAAGACTAAGAAGGAGCATATTACAATGTTTCTGTCGATAGCATATTCTGAATGTGATTGTATTTTTCCTTCTCTTTTGAAGCAGTACATGGTTTAGTATGTTATCTCACATAGCAGCTACCAATGCAATTTGTCTTTATCTAACTGTCCTGTATCTCTGAAATGTTAAAACTTGTTTCTTCTGAATCTGTGAGCAAGCTTCTATTAATTAAGAAAATGACTGATTTTCGTATATTGTAGATAAAAGTTGCAAGAGCTTAAATTAGTTTTCAGCTGGAAATTGCATGAAGCATTGAGCTTGCTTTGCATGAAGCATTATCGATTGTGGGAAAAAATTTGAAGTGTAGAACTAAGATCAGGTTTACTGGGCCAGAATTCTTTTTTAAATTTTAAGAAGTTAACTTTTAGTTTTTAAAATTCTGACTGATGAAGGTTATGGTCATATAACCTATTGCTATGATAATCTTACCTAGAAAGAACAGTAACCTGCTCATAACAGGCTAAACAATTCTTTCTTGATTTTATATGAAACACATTCATTAAATCTTTTTAATGTGAGACCTGTACATTTATTGCCTGGAAGATGAATTGACATTTTTATCATTTTGTTATCTTCATATTAGTTTAATCTTACTTTTGTATAAGGGATTACAACAGATAGTTCTTAAATGGTTACTGTGTATTGAGTAAAGACCAGGATGTGTGGGAGGTTACAACTAGCTATGTTTTTGAGATTTATCTGTCCCTCTATTTCTTATTCATACATATTAATTGATTTATAAAATTACTATCTGTAGATATGTAGCTTTATTCACCACCCACCCCAGTGATGGACATTTCAATAATTCCCAACTTACATTTGCACTGGTGGTGCTGCAGTGAATCTCTTGTTCATGTCTTCAAGGGCACGTGTTTCTTTAGTGTTTATATAGAGAAGTGAAATTGTGGCTTATAGGCTGTGACCTTGTCAACTTGACCAGATATTATAGAATTACTCTTCTAAGGAGCTAAACCAATTTAAACTCCCACAGGTAGTTGGTGTGCTTTGTCTTTATTCTGCATCCTTCCCAACTCTTTCCAATAATTCAGAAATTATTGCCAGAATTTAAAAAAAATTCTAAAAATATTTCTTTTCAATTTAAAAGAATTTTAGAATAAAATTTGATGAATTAATGCATGAGAAATGGTATCTTGTATTCAAAATGTGCAATTCCCTGATGACAGGAGTATCTGAATATCTTTTCAAAAATACTCCTTTATTTGGTGTATTCTTTATTTTCTTGTATGAATTTACCTTGTGAACCTGTATACACACTTAGAGGATATGTGTCATGTTGTGAGTGTTTTTGTATATATTAAATTTTTTTTTCCTAGGTACAGATGTCAGCTAGGAATGCCACTTCTTAAAGGTTTAGCTTAAATAATTCAGATTTCTTTCCAGTTCTAGGGAAATCCAAAGTCTTCAGAAGTTTTCTGCACATTTCCATGGTTTGCAGGCAGTTTCCTGACTCTGTTTCGCTGCCTTTTTTCTTTTTTGTGTGTGTGTGTCTCTTTTCTAACATATTAATTCAGTATGAAAATTTTTTCTTAATTACCACTTCCATAGACACACACATACATGTACATACATTAACCTAAGCTGTATGCATAAAATAAATTTTATGAGATGGTGGTGATAAAAGAAGATAAAAATCTAAAAATCACAAATGATTTCAAAATTGAACACTGATTCCTATGTTTGCAAGTGTTTTTCAGCCCTCCCTCCACCATCAGTCCATGAAGCTACCACCCTCCTTCTCTTTGGCCCTCACATCTTCCACTTCCTTGTGTGATACTCAGGCCTTCTCAGATGGTAAGATTAGGGATCTTCTGGTTCTTTACATTTATTATATGAACCTAGAAATCGTAACCGTAACATGCCTCTGAGGGTCCATTTAAAAGAAGTCCTTTTTTTTTTTAAGTTAAAAAAAAAACCCTGTAATTTTTTTATTTTAGAAATTTGCCCAGCTTTATTGAGGTATCATTGACAATGTATAAATTTAAGATGTACAGTGCATTGGTTTGATACTCTAATGTATTGTAGTATAGTTAGCACGGTACTGGCAATACCTCCATCATGTCATTTTTTATAGTAAGAGCATTTAAGATCTACTCTTTAAGTAGCTTTCAAGTATGTATTACAGTGTTGTTACCCAGTCACAATGATGTTCGTTATATCCCCAGAGAATACTCATTTTATAACTGGAAGTTTGTGCTCTTTGACCAGTATCATTTCTCCTACCCTTCTGCCCAGGTTAAACACCTTTCTACTCTCTAAACTTAGAATTGGTTAGTTATCCTATTTTCTATTAGATGTTTTAGGAACAATGAATTTCCTAAACCTCACATTCACACGAAGTACAGTGACCTTTTTTAAAGTGCTGACAAGGTATATCTTTTTTCCCCCTAGTATTTAAATTGAGCCTATTTTATATTAAAAAAATTAATGTTGAGAACATTAATATTCTATGGAAAGAGATAAACAATTATTAACTACTTTTGAAGCAGAGCTCATTTATCTTAGAGATGTTTATTTTCAGAAGTAATAATAGGCTATTAATCAGGAATTTTTGGAAGGTCCAGAATATGTTTTCTTTAAACAAGTTTTCTCATTTTGCTTATAAACATGACTTAGCAGTGGCAGCAGCAGCAAATAAATTAAAAAAAAGGGCTGTATTAATATCACATTTTCCTAAATATTGTATGACAATAAACTTCAAGGGAAGCTTATGATGTCACTAATATGTGGTTGACACTCACTTTGTAATGTAATATTTATGAATTCTTTTAAAAACCTTTTACTCCATGAACAAACTTTTTCATTATATTGATTATGCAACACAAAATGTACATGCTATAAAAAGTGAAATTCATACTTTCCCTTGTCCAGGTTAGCTTTGTGCACTTAACATTTGAATATGGATTTTTGATCATATCAGCTAATATATTTTATCAATATGTGTCTTAGAATTAATATTTCTGACAGTAAAAAGTGTTAATATTTTCCTGTGTATAAAAGGCTGGTAGAAAGATAAAAATTGAGGGATCAATTGAATATATGTAAATTTATTTTATGAAAAACAAATTATAGTTCAGTTCAATTCCTCAGTTGTGTCCGACTCTCTGCGACCTCATGAACCGCAGCACACCAGGCCCCCCTGCCCATCACCAACTCCCGAAGTCCACCCAAACCCATGTCCATTGAGTCGGTGATGCCATCCAACCATCTCATCTTCTGTCATCCCCTTCTCCTCCTGCCCTCAATCTTTCCCAGCACCAGAGTCTTTTCAAATGAGTCAGCTCTCCACATCAGGTGGCCAAAGTATTGGAGTTTCAGTTTCAACATCAGTCCTTTCAATGAACACCCGGGACAGATCTCCTTTAGAATGGACTGGTTGGATCTCCTTGCAGTCTGTAGTAAAAGTAATAATTTCATTGTATGTTTTTACTGACTATAAATTTTCTTAACAAATTTTGTTGAAATATATCCTGGTGTACTTACCAGCTCTTTTGATAGGTCATTTTCTTAATAGCTGTTTTTGAGTCAACATATTTAGTTTTATGGAGAGTGACTTGTCTCTATTAAATATCCAATGTATTTTAAGGCCCTACAAAATTTTATCTAAGCTGGATTATGCTATGATTTAATGATCAATTTATTTAAATTATTTTTATGTGCTCTGTCGCTCAGTCATGTCTGAATGTTTGTGACATCATGGGCTGTAGCCTGCCAGGCTTCTCTGTCCATGGGGATACTCCAGGCAAGAATACTGGAGTGGGTTGCCATTCCCTTCTCCAGGGGCTCTTCCCAACCCAGGAATCGAACCAGAGTATCCTGCATTACAATTGGATTTTTTACCAGTTGAGCTACTAGTTAATTTCAGTCATTCAATCGTGTCCGACTCTTTGCAACCCCATGAGTCGCAGCACGCCAGGCCTCCCTGTCCATCACCAACTCCTGGAGTTCACCCAAACTCATGCATCACGTCGGTGATGCCATCCAGCCATCTCATCCTCTGTCATCCCCTTCTCCTCCTGTGCCCAATCCCTCCCAGCATCAGGGTCCTTTCCAATGAGTCAACTCTTCACATCAGGTGGCCAAAGTATTGGAGTTTCAGCCTCAGCATTAGTCCTTCCAATGAACAACCAGAACTGGTCTCCTTTAGGATGGGCTGGTTGGATCTCCTTGCAGTCCAAGGGACTCTCAAGAGTCTTCTCCAACACCACAGTTCAAAAGCATCAATTCTTCAGTGCTCAGCTTTCTTCACAGTGTAACTCTCACATCTATACATGACCGCTGGAAAAACCATAGCTTTGACTAGATGGATGTTTGTTGGCAAAGTAATATCTCTGCTTTTGAATATGCTATCTAGGTTAGTCATAACTTTCCTTCCAAGGAGTAAGCGTCTTTTAATTTCATGGCTTCACTCACCATCTGCAGTGATTTTGGAGCCCCCCAAAATAAAGTCTGACACTGTTTCCACTGTTTCCTCATCTATTTGCCATGAAGTGATGGGACCAGATGCCGTGATCTTAGTTTTCTGAATGTTGAGCTTTAAGCCGACTTTTCCACTCTCCTCTTTCACTTTCATCAAGAGGCTTTTTAGTTCCTCTTCACTTTCTGCCATAAGGGTAGTGTCCTCTGCAGGGAAGGCCTAAATTATTTTTATATTCAAAGATAAAGTACTTGCATCATTAAATATGAAAGGAATTATTTTAAAACTCAATAATGTATTTGTTTTCACATTTTACATAGTACCTCATAAGTAGTCATTTATCATGAGATATTAATTTGTATGTCACCATGGTTGTTGTCTTGGGCAAACTCTGGGAGATAGTGAGGGACAGGGAGGCCTGGCGTGCTGCAGTCCATGAGGTTGCAAAGACCTGACGTGACTGGGCCACTGAGCAATGACCACATGGTTGTTGTGCAGCACGTGCCACATGAAAACATTTTGTTCTTCCTCTGCTTTACTGGTTGACATCCGAGTTTGGGGGTGATCACCTTCAGTGGCAATGTGCTTTGGGACAGTAAACCCTCTTGAGTCTAGGGGATGGGGTAAAATGGAATAGAAAGTATGTGTATGATGGTAAAGTTTCAAATAGCTGTGATGGGAAAGGGGAAAGAAAATGAACCAAAATTCAGTTATAAGGCTAGCATTCAGTTCAGTTGCTCAGTCATGTCCAGCTCTTTGTGACCCGATGGAGTGCAGCATGCCAGGCTACCCTGTCCATCACCAACTCCTGGAGCTTATTCAAACTCATGTCCATTGAGTTGGTGATGCCATCCAACCACCTCATCCTCTGTCATTTCCTTCTCCTCCTGCCTTCAGTCTTTCCCAGCATCAGGATCTTTTTCAGTGAGTCAGTTCTTCACAATCAGATGGCCAAAGTATTGGAGTTTCAGCTTCAGTATCAGTCCTTCCAGTGAGTATTCAGGACTGGTTCCCTTTAGGATTGACTAGTTTGATCTCCTTGCAGTCCAAGGACTCTCAAGAGTCTTCTCCAATACCACAGTTCAAAGGCATCAATTCTTTGGTGCTCAGCTCTCTTTATAGTCCAACTCTCACATCCATACATGGCTACTGGAAAAACCATAGCCTTAACTAGACGGACCTTTGTTGGCAAAGTAATGTCTCTGCTTTTTAATATGCTGTCTAGGTTGGTCATAGCTTTTCTTCTAAGGAATAAGCATCTTTTAATTTCATGGCTGCAGTCACCATCTGCAGTGATTTTGGAGCCCAGAAAAATAAAGTCTGTCACTGTTTCCATTGTTTCCCCATCTATTTGCTATGAAGTGATGGGACTGAATGCTATGATCTTCGTTTTTTGAATGTTGAGTTTTAGGCCAGCTTCTTCACTTTCCTCTATCCCTTGGCCCTTTCAGTTCCTCTTCACTTTCTGCCATAAGGGTGGTGTCATCTGCATATCTGAGGTTATTGGTATTTCTCCTGGCAATCTTGTTTCCAGCTTATGATTCATCCAGCCTGGCATTTCACATGATGTACTCTGCATATAAGTTAAATAAGCTGGATGACAATATACATCCTTAATGTTTTCCCTTTCCAATTTTGAACCAGTCCATTGTTCCATGTCTGGTTCTAACTGTTGTTTCTTGACCTGCATATAGCTTTCTCAGGAGGCAGATGAGGTGATCTGGTATTCCCATCTCTTGAAGAATTTTCCAGTTTGTTGTGATCCACACAGTAAAAGGCTTTGGCGTAGTCAACAAAACAGAAATAGATGTTTTTCTGGAACTCTCTTGATTTTTCTGTGATCCAACAGGTGTTGGCAGTTTGATCTTTGGTTCCTCTGCCTTTTGTAATCCCCACTTGAACATCTGAAAGTTCTTGGTTCATGTACTGTTGAAGCTTGGCTTGGAGAATTTTGAGCATTATTTTGCTGGAGTGTGAGATGAGGGTAATTGCATGGTGGTTTGAACATTCTTTGGCATTGCCTTTCTTTGAAATTGGAATTAAAAGTGACCTTTCCAGGGTAACATTGGAGACAACTAATTATTAATAATAGTAAAATCATTATGCATGATGGTATGGCTGTGTTTTAGCCCTTTTTAGTTCTTGCTTACAGATGAGGTTCCAATAGAGAAGTGCTGATGCATGGTTGAGCATGGGTATTAGGAGATTCATTCATTCTCTCACAAATATTCCTGAGGCAGCCCCTCAGTTTAGTTTAGTTCTCAGTGCTTGATATGTCTCAGAGAATGAACAAAAGAGTCCCATCCTCACACTCTGCATTTCAGCAAATAAGCAAACACAATATAGCTGCCAGGCTCCTCTGCCCATGGAATTCTCCAAGCAAGAATACTGGAGTGGGTAACCATTTTCTTCTTCAGGGGATCTTCTCCAACCTAGGTTTCCTGCATTGTAGGCAGATTCTTTACCTTCTGAGCCACTAGGGAAGTCCCAGCTATGTTAGAATGTGTTAAATGCTCTGAGATAATACAGTGTGGATCATGGGAAAGGGGACTGGAAGGGTCACTGTTTTAAATTGTATAGTCAAAGAAAAGTTGTCATTTGAGCAAAGAATTGAGGAAAGTGCACGTATGTGTTGGTTCTGTCGATGTCTGGTAGGAAAACATTCTTTGCAAAACAAATAACCCGAAGATAGGAGAGTGGGTGCCTCAGATGTCACAGGAATAGCTACAGGGAGGCTACTTTTGGCTGCAGCACAATGGGTGAAGTGGGGGAGATTGGAAAGACAACAACAGAGGGTTACTACCTTCATGTGGGGTCTCTTAGGCGTTTCTTCTGAAATAGGAGGTTTCTTGTTCTTTGTTTTAAGTTTATTGAGTTATTTGGCTGTTGCTGGGTTTTCCTTGTGGCATTTAGGATCTAGTTCCCTGACTAGGGATCAAACCTGAGTCCCCTGCACTGGGAGCTCAGAGTCTTAGCCACTGGACCACCAGTGAAATTCCCTGAAACAGGAGTTTTTAACTATAGATATGGCTTGATTTAAAGAACAATACAAAGCAAAACAAAAAGCCTCTATCTAATTCTTAAAGGGCCTGTCATGGGGCTAGGGTAGATGTAGAAGCCCACTTAGGAGATGATTATGATATTCCAGAAGAGACTGCATGGGAAGTGGTCAGATTCTAGATAGAGAATGAGTATTGGTGGGTCCAGGGTGTAGCAGAAAAAGAATGAGGCCAAGAAAAGGGACTGACTGTGGTAAAATACACCAAGGGTGTGTTTATGAGGTGAAGACCTGCGTGTATGGAGGCGAGCTGAAGAAACTGAGGCGAAGGATGCATTTCCACACAGCCTGACTTTGGAATCTCTGTTGGTAGAGCTGGGGTCAGAGACAAATTACCACCTGGTTCTAAATTTCTCAGTAGAAGAAAGATGCTGTTGGGTGTAACAGGGATGGTGGTTGATTATTTGATGGAGGTTAATAAAACCACTTTATTGAGGTATGATTGACCAACAAATCAATGTATTTTATGTTTAAAACTTGATGCATTTAGAGATAAGTGTACATCTGTGAAACCTATCACCACAGTCTATGCTATAAACATATTGGCGGAGGCTAATCATCTATACAAGGTTAGAAGAATAATGACCTGAAAGAGCCAAGCAACTCCTTCCAACTCCAGTCCAACTCCTTCCTGTGGCCAAGCTCTGTAAAGTGGGAGGGATGCTGTTTCTTACATGTATCTAAGTATGAAAGTAAAATTGTTTTGATAGAATAACTCACGGTTCTATACAATGAAACCTCTTATCAGTATTTGAAAAGTGAGTGAAAGTGTTAGTAGCTTAGTTGTTTCTGACTCTTTGCGACCCCAGGGACTGTAGCCCACCAGGCTCCTCTGTCCTTGGAATTCTCCAGAGACTAATACTGGGGTGGGTTGCCCTTTCCTTTTCCAGGGGATCTTCCTGACAGGAGATCAAACTTGGGTCTTCTGCATTGCAGACATATTCTTTACCGTCCTCATTTAAAGTGAAAGGGATTATAAAGGAATGATTAACACACAAATAAAATTGACTTGAATGAAGTTTGTAAAAAAAACTTGGAGAATTGACCAGAGAAAGTGTGTAATGAAACAAAGTAGAATAAAGTTGCATAATAGTAATTATGGGCAAAATCATTAGTTTGTATGTGAAAAATTTATTTCAAACTTATTTTAATTATAAAAGATATCACATATTTATATAAAATTGAAAGTAAAAATCTTTAATTTTTCCATAACCCCGTTAGCAAGTAATGATGAACTGAAGTCTCATAAGACTCAAATTTTAAGTCTTGGTGGTTATTTTCATAACACTGAGAATGCATTTGACATTTTTATATAAATAAAAATGAGCTGTTTTGTTTGACAAACAGTATTAATAATTATCAATCATTTCAATAATATCTTTTTATTATATCATCTTTTGTTGAATAAAAAATACTTTCAGTTCATATAATTGGCATTATTATTTAATTAAAAATTTAAATAATATAGTAATTCATTGTAAATTATAAAATGCAGTTTATTAAAACTGTGGAAATGTTGTTAATAGTTAAGCTTTTTTTTTCCCTTATAGCCTTTGGGGAAGAGCAGATTAAGATTAAAATAATGGACAATTATCCATAATATTTAATTGGTAAAGTGGTAAGGTATAATAGAAAGTAAGATACCTCTCTTTCTTCAGACAAATAGAGGACTTAAATTTTATAGCCATTCCTCAATGTAGCTATTCATGATGGGAAATTATCCATGCATATTTTCATGCTTTTAGCATAAAATATATCTAGCATTAAATGGGATATATATGGTATAGCTTTTAGGCAGGAGGCAAAGGGCTTGAAATGGCATCACAAGATCCAGAAAGTCATAACAGTAAATAAAGGGTAATTGTTGGATAGCTATGGTGTACTTCTTTTATGCCAGAGTAATTCTGCCTGTAGGCTAACTTTTGTATAAACAAAGATAATTGAACTTTTGCACCTTAAAGAGTGTTATCCTCTTGTACTATTTCTTTGGCTCCATCTCCTCAGGGTATAAACGTGACTTGAATGCTAACTTATGAAACATATTCATTTTTTCCCCATAAATAGGAATAAATTGAAGCTACTTTATAACAGAATAAACGTTGGCCTTTGTTCTGGAAAAATATTTGTTATTGTTTTAGATAGACAATATGAGTAAGCATTTAGAACAGGGTTCTAGAATTAGAGAACCTGGGCTGGAATCCTATCTTAAGACCTGCATCTAGGCTTTCATTTTCTCGGTTGTAGAGTAGGATAACGGAGAAGGCGATGGCACCCCACTCCAGTACTCTTGCCTGGAAAATCCCATGGATGGAGGAGCCTGGTAGGCTGCAGTCCATGGGGGTCGCAAAGAGTCGGGCACGACTGAGCGACTTCACTTTCACTTTTCACTTGCATGCATTGGAGAAGGAAATGGCAACCCACTCCAGTGTTCTTGCCTAGAGAGTCCCAGGGACAGCGGAGCCTGGTAGGCTGCCGTCTATGGGGTCGCACAGAGTCGGGCATGACTGAAGCAACTTAGCAACAGTAGGAGCAGCAGAGTAGGATAAAAGTACCTTCTTCTTGGTTACAGTTAATGTGAATTGGTCATCGTAATCCCTGTAAGGTAACTAGTATCATGTATGGTATGTAATAGGCACTCAGTAGATGTTAGCTATTCTTCCTTTATTTATAATGCATGTTTTTTCCCCAATATTTGATTGGAAGCAAAATACAACAGGGTAAAAATTATCTAATGGAGTTTCTGTAAATGGAAAAATTGCATAAAGTCAATGGGCACATTATCAGAAATGCCTCAGTGGCCAGGCAAAAGGGCTCTGATACCCAGACTCTTATATCCCTCCTTGGATCTGTGCCTGATGGGCTTTGCAAGAGTTAGGTTGCAGGTGCATGGGGTTATGGCCAAACATACTCTCTATATTGGCAAAGACAAATCATTGAGAGAAATAATTTGGTGAATAATAAAAACTTGTACACTTTAACTTGTAGAGGATAATACTCTAACTTGTATGGTATGGACCATACAAGCAGAAGATATTAGGAAGAGGTGGCAAGAATACACAGAACTGTACAAAAAAGATCTTCACGGCCCAGATAATCATGAAGGTGTGATCATTCACACTCACCTAGAGCCAGACATCCTGGAATGTGAAGTCAGGTGGGCCTCAGCAAGCATCACTATGAACAAAGCTAGTGGAGGTGATGGAATTCCAGATGAGCTATTTCAAATCCTAAAAGACAATGCCGTGAAAATGCTGCACTCAATATGTCAGCAAATTTGGAAAACTCAGCAGTGGGCACAGGACTGGAAAAGGTCAGTTTTTATTCCAATCCCAGAGAAAGGCAGTGCCAAAGAATGCTCAAACTACTGCACCCATGCACTTATCTCACATGCTAGTAAAGTAATGCTCAAATTCTCCAAGCCAGGCTTCAGTAATACGTGAACCGAGAACTTCCTAGTGTTCAAGCTGGTTTTGGAAAAGGCAGAGGAATCAGAGATCAAATTGCCAATATCCTCTAGATCATCGAAAAAGCAAGAGAGTTCCAGAAAAACATCTATTTCTGTTTTATTGACTATGACAAAGCCTTTGACTGGATGGATCACAATAAACTGGGGAAAATTCTTCAAGCATGGAAATACCAGACTACCTGAACTGCCTCTTGAGAAACCTATATGCAGGCCAGGAAGCAACAGTTAGAACTGGACATGGAACAAAAGACTGGTTCCAAATAGGAAAAGGAGTACGTCAAGGCTGTCTGTTGTCACCCTGCTTATTTAACGTCTATGCAGAGTACATCATGAGAAATGCTGGGCTGGAGGAAGCACAAGCTGGAATCAAGATTGCCGGGAGAAATATCAATCACCTTACATATGCAGATGACACCACCCTTATGGCAGAAAGTGAAGAAGAACTAAAGAGCCTCTTGATGAAAGTGAAAGTGGAGTGTGAAAAAGTTGGCTTAAAGCTCAACATTCAGAAAACGAAGATCATGGCATCTGGTCCCATCACTTCATGGCAAATAGATGGGGAAACAGTGTCAGACTTTATTTTTTGGGGCTCCAAAATCACTGCAGATGGTGATTGCAGCCATGAAATTAAAAGCCACTTGCTCCTTGGAAGGAAAGTTATGACCAACCTAGAGAGCGTATTCAAAAGCAGAGAGATTTCTTTGTCAACAAAGGTCCGTCTTGTCAAGGTTATGGTTTTTCCAGTGATCATGTACAGATGTGAGTTGGAATATAAAGAAAGCTGAGTGCCGATGAATTAATGCTTTTGAACTGTGGTGTTGCAGAAGACTCTTCAGAGTCCCTGGGACTGCAAGGAGATCCAACCAGTTCATTCTAAAGGAGATCAGTCCTGGGTGTTCATTGGAGGGACTGATGTTGAAGCTGAAACTCCAATACTTTGGCCACCTGATGTGAAGAGCTGACTCATTTGAAAAGACCCTCATGATGGGAAAGATTGAGGGCAGGAGGAGAAGGGGACGACAGAGGATGAGATGGTTTGATGGCATCACTGACACAATGGACATGGGTTTGGGTGAACTCCGGGAGTTGGTGATGGAGAGGGAGGCCTGGCGTGCTATATAGTATCATATAGATGATAATATGTCTCATGGGGTCACAAAGAGTTGGGCACGACTGAGCGACTGAAATGAACTCAACTGTACACTTTAAGGCAAGCTCTTTTCACTACCTGGCTAGTAATCAAATTAAATTTCAAATTTCATTAAATAGTATTAAAGTGTAGTATTTTGACTTTCACTGTAGTAGAAATTAATATGAACACCAAAATCTAAGATTTGATGCAAAGGGACAGAGTCCATGGAAAACTATTCGGTAGCTTAACAAAAGCTTTAATCTTCTTAGTATCCTTCTCCAAAAGAGAGTAACTTCACATGTGAAAGGCTTTGCATTTTCCATATCACTGGATTCATTCTAGCCACTTTCAGGGATTTTGTAGTTTACTTTGGCATTTCTTTAGATTATGCATTTGTGAATTTTTAGATAGAGCCACCAACTTTAAATTGGTTCTTTCATAACAGCATAGAATACATAAATAAATGCACAGTCTATAGAGCAATGTGAAAGGTTTTTGTGGCCAGAGAATATGGCAAAAAGCTTCACTGACCTAATTTAGAAGGTACTCTTCATTAAGATAATTTCTATTTTTGTCCAAATGTTTGCTAATTATGTTCCATAAAAGTTTGTAACGGTTTGATAGTTGTACTTCCTACCTGCTAGCAATGTGAAATATTATTATTGCTTGTCTGGGAAACATTTTAGAGGGTTTTCTGTGTATTTCAGGAAAGATAGTATGGAGAGAGATGGATACTATATCTCTGAAAAGTGTGATTTATGAAAAGGGTCAGATGACTGAATAAAGGTGTCCAGTGGTTTAAAAAGGAACAATAAATGCCCTGTTCATGTTATGGTTTTTAAAATCTGGGTTTAATATGCTTACTTTCTAGTTGTAGTCTCAAGGCAGTACTTTAGGATGATCTAGGCCAGCTGCTTAATTTGTTTTTATTACAAACCTTCAAAGTAGGTTTAAATTAAATTATCTATGTATTTGGAAACTCTTATTCAATATATTTAGTGTACTTGTTATTGTAATGGGATCATATATTTTGAATGCAAATTAAGAATATATTTAACAGTCATAAGCCTACACTGGTGCAGTTTGACAACACAGCAAAAATATGTGCTCTCTTTTTCTTCTTTCTGATCCTTCTACTGGTTATATATATTGGAAAATTTTTAGATAACACTTCAGTTCAGTTCAGTCGCTCCGTCGTGTCCGACTCTTTGCGACCCCATGTATCGCAGCATGCCAGGCCTCCCTGTCCATCACCAACACCCAGAGTTTACTCAGACTCATGTCCATTGAGTTGGTGATGCCATCCATCCATCTCATCCTCTGTCATACCCTTCTCCTCCTGCCCCCAATCCCTCCCAGCATCAGAGTCTTTTCCAATGAGTCAACTCAGCACATGAGGTGGCTAAAATATTGGAGTTTCAGCTTTAGCATCATTCCTTCCAAAGAACACCCAGTACTGATCTTTAGAATGGACTGGTTGGATCTCCTTGCAGTCCAAGGAACTATCAAGAGTCTTCTCCAACACCACAGTTCAAAAGCATCAGTTCTTCAGTGCTCAGCTTTCTTCACAGTCCAACTCTCACATCCATACATGACCACTGGAAAAACCATAGCCTTGACTAGACACTTAGGGACACATAAACACATATTAATTGCAGTGTCTGTTGTAATATCTGGGAGTTGAGTCAGTATGGGTGTTTGAGGAAAAAGTAAGAAAAATATACAGAAAATGCATTATGGAATAGTATGCATCATGAGAAATAATCAGCTGGATACATAACTAGTGACAAGGAATAGACTTTAAAAACATAAGTTAGAGTGAAGAAGGGCAGAAAGAATACGATATGTAGCACAATGCCATATATATATATCTTAAAAATACATGTACCAACCTGGATACACTAGATGAAAGTGAAAGAGGAGAGTGAAAAAGTTGGCTTAAAGCTCAACATTCAGAAAACTAAGATCATGGCATCTGGTCCCATCACTTCATGGGAACTAGATGGGTAAACAGTGGAAACAGTGTCAGACTTTATTTTTCTGGGCTCCAAAATCACTGCAGATGGTGATTGCAGCCATGAAATTAAAAGACGCTTACTCCTTGGAAGGAAGGTTATGACCAACCTAGACAGCATATTCAAAAGCAGAGACATTTCTTTGCCAACAAAGGTCCATTTAGTCAAGGCTATGGTTTTTCCAGTGATCATGTATGGATGTGAGAGTTGGACTGTGAGAAGGCTGAGCACTGAAGAACTGATGCTTTTGAACTGTGGTGTTGGAGAAGACTCTTGAGAGTTCCTTGGACTGCAAGGAGATCCAACCTGTCCATCGTAAAGGAAATCAGTCCTGAATATTCATTGGAAGGAATATTTTCGCCACTTGATGTGAAAAACTGACTCATTGGAAAAGACCCTGATGGTAGGAATGATTGAGGGCGGGAGGAGAAGGGAATACTGGAGGATGAGGTGGTTGGATGGTATCACCTACTCAGTGGATATGAACTTGAACAATCTCTGGGAGTCAGTAATGGACAGGGAGGCCTGGCGTGCTGCAGTCCATGGGTTGCAAAGAGTTGGACAAGACTGTGCAACTGAACTGAACTGAACCAATGTTCACTAAAAAAGTTATCTCTGTGAATCTTTTTATTATTTCACCAACTCTAAGAGCTATTAATTATCTACTTTTTTGATTTCAGTACATTCTAGTAGACAGTATACATTTATTCAAATAAAAGTGGTAGCTTCATTAAAAGCTTCCTCCCAGTATTTGGGTTAAACTAAATAAAATTTAAATCATGAACATTTTGGGGGGATCTCACTATTTAATTTACATGGTTCTTCTCTTGCTTTTTTCAGTATGGATATATTTCAGTGTCTGTTTAAAATGCAGTCAATAATTGAAATATGTTGAGTTTTAAAAGCTTTCTTAGTGGACATGTTTAAATATTTTGATTTCAGATTTCAGCTGCTTTCTTTTGGCTATAAAATGACCAGTTAGTTTATCTAATAATCTGATTGAGAGAAAAGAAAGGAGTACTTTTTGTTAATAATGATAGAGAATAGGGGAGGAAGAAATTCTAAGTATATTTAAAAGAAAAATTTATCAATAACAGAACTGTAACTGAAGAACTATCCAGTAGGATTAGGAAGAGAAGGAACTTAGCTAGGATCAATGTCGAGCCTTGCAATAGATTACTCTCGGGGATGATTTATGATGATTTTATGATGGTTTTTGATGGATTTTCCTTTTTTCTATACTATTTTTTCATAAAGTTTATTTTGAAAATTCCATTCAACTCCAAGTCTGTTGGTAAGTTACTCTAGGAAACTCATCCATTCCTTCATTGATATTTTATTTAGTATATGTCAAATGCTAGGCACTTGCTATATTTAGGCAGTCCTTGATTTGCACAATTTTGTGTACCTGAAACTCATGCCCATCTGAACTGGGTCCTTGCCTACCATGGCTTCATTGATCTTCATTATCAGAGAACTGTGCAAAACGAGGACCGCCCATATTTCATCTAGAGACAGGACTGAAAATTTTGGCTGCTTTTGAGAAGCTTAAAATATGTAGCAGAAGCGGACAAATGATTATCTTTCATTGTACTTTAAGGATTTAAGATATCTTTCAAATTTAAGGTAAAATCTCACAAAGAAGACTTTTAATGTGGATTTCTGGGGAAGACAATTGGGGAAGAAATTCTGGAAAGGGTGATACCGGGGGAAGAAAAAAGGTCAGGTGCCTAGAGAGGAAGGTTTGGAGACTTAAAGGGCCCATGAGTAATCCCCTGAGGCCATTGTTAAGTGTGGGCAGTGTTGGAAAGGAAGCTTGAAATGTATTTAATTTCCCAAAAATCTATGTCTGTGTCCTTTTTCATTCCTAATTATGCTTTCTCTTTTTTCTTTATTTTCCTTCCTCTTTATGCTCTCACCTCTCTCCCACTTTCTGTTTTCTCTAGTTTCCTTTTTTTTGTCTCATGACCTCAGTCCTAATAAGTGGTTTTGTCTATGTTGATGCTGTTTTTCTAGGACATTCTTTTAGATTTATTTATGGGCTGATGTCTATGGGATTGCGCGGCTTCAGACATGACTGAAGTGACTTAGCAGCAGCAGCATCCTTTACCCTTTTGTTTTTAATAATGTCTGTTTTAATATTTTAAAATGCTCTCTTGCTACTTTAAATTTTTTTCTTTCATATGTTTCTGATTTCCATAAGATGATTATCCCTTTCTTTGAACTTTTACAGTTTTCTTTGGAAATGAAAGTATTTTAGGGGATACATTTTCCTTTGATTACAGTTTTGTTGTATCTAGTGCAGATATTTTATTATGAAGTACTCTTTTCATTTTGTTTTAGACAGTCTGAAATTTTATTTTGATTTTCTTCTTTGAGGTAATCTAGAAAGTTTTTTGGTTAGATTTGACTAAGTTTGCTGTAGTTTAAATTATCCCTGAGATATTAGTGGCTTACACCCAGAAGGAGGTTCCGTGTCCTTTATATGTGGGTGATATGTCCTCCTGCCTGGCTGAAGGAGCAGCCCCATCTGATGGTGCTGCCATAGTGGCCAGGACGTGTCTTGACTCTACGTGTCTCTGCTGGGAAGGGGCATATGTTGTTCCACTCACCTCTCATCTGTCAAAACAAGTCCTGAGGCCAGTCCTGATATCAAGAAATTGTTCTCACTGCTGCTCTCAAGGGAGGGCAGAATGTATTTTGTATGAAAATTTAATCTACTTTAAAAATGTTGATATCAGTTGAATTGTCTTCCCTCGATAAAGACAGGTTGGAATCCTAATTTCAGAATGTGACTGTATTTGGAAATACAGTCTTTGTAGAGGTTATCAAGTTAAAAAGCATTCGATGTTGTGGACCCTAATGCTATATGCCTGCATGCAGCTATGCTAAGTCACTTCAGTCGTGTCTGACTCTTTGTGAACTTATGGACCCGCCAGGCTCCTCTGTCCATGGGATCTCCAGGCAAGAATACTGGAGTGGGTTGCCATTTTCTCCTCCAAGGGATCTTCCCAACCCAGGAGTGTAACCCACGTCTTTTACCTCTCCTGCGTTGGCAGGTGGATTCTTTACCAGTAGCACCACCTGGAAAGCCCAATGCTATATTACTAATGTCCTATGAAAAAGGAAACTTTGGACAAAGAGACAGACATATACACCATCTGCAAGCCAAGGAATGCCTGAACCTCCCAGGAGCTAGAGCAGATGCATGAAACAAAATATCCCTCACTACCTCATAGCCCGTAGAAGGATCCAGCCCTTCTTGATCTCACACTTCTAAGTCTTCAGACTGTGAGACAATCAATTTCCGCTGTTTAAGTCACCCAGTTTTTGGTGCTTTGTTATTGCAGCCTTAAGAAACCAACACAGATATGTTTCAAAGTTTCCAAGATATACTTGACCAAATTCTTATTTATTTCTAGCTTTATTAAACCTTTTATTAGAAAATTTAGCCAGTAAAATCTCTGCTAGTTAAGCTTTTCTCCCATGGTTAAAATTATGATCAGTTTTAAAAATTTGTTTCAAGTAGCAAATTCTCTACTTGAATATTTTCACTCAAATTTCAGTTTATATCTTTCCTATTCAGAAATTTAAATATCTCTGTTATCCTTTTCTAATTTACTACATTCAGGGTTTTGTAAACCTTATTTATATAAAAATTCAGATTCATTTTTACAGAAAAATAAATAAATACTCTAGGTTTGAAAGCCTACTCTTATGTTAATTTTTTCAATTGTTTTATTATGATGTTGCTGACTAGGATGTTTAACAGTATACTTAATACTTTGGCTACCTGATGCGAAGAACTGACTCATTGGAAAAGACCCTGATTCTGAGAAAGATTGCAGGCAAGAGGAGAAGGGGATGAAAGAGGATGAGATGGATGTATGGAATCACCGACTTGATGGACGTGAGTTTGAGAAGTCTTCAGGAGTTGGTGATGGATGGGGAAGCCTGGCATGCTGCAGTTCATGGGGTGAGTCGGACACAACTGAGCGACTGAACTGAACTGAACTGGAGTTGATTAAATCATTGTAAATGTTTTCTCTTAGGGCTCTATCCATGAACATGCCTTCTTTTCTCCCTTATTTTTCTTCTTTTTTATTTTCCTTTTTTAAAAACTGAAACTGGACAATGATTTCCTTCAAACAGCTGTCTGCAACACTTGTCTGTAAAATCCCTTCATCTCTGCCATACAGCCCCTTCAGTTCAGTTTAGTCACTCAGTTGTGTTTGACTCTTTATGACTCCATAGACTGCAGCACAACAGGCTTCCCTATCCATCACCAACTCCCCGAGCTTGCTCAAACTCATGTCCATCAAGTTGGTGATGCCATCCAACCATCTCATCCTCTGTCGTCCTCTTCTCCTCTTGCCTGCAGTCTTTCCCAGCATCAGGGTCTTTTCCAATGAGTCAGTTCTTCGCATCAGGTGGCCAAAATATTGGAGCTTCAGCTTTAGCATCATATTCATTTATATCCAGTGAATATTCAAGACTGATTTCCTTAAGGATTGACTGGTTGGATCTCCTTGCAGTCCAAGGGACTCTCAAGAGTCTTCTCCAATACCACAGTTCAAAAGCATCAATTCTTCAAACCATACCCTTGACTAGATGGACCTTTGTCAGCAAAGTAATGTCTCTACTTTTTAATATGCTCTCTAGGTTGGTCATCTGGTCCTATCACTTCATGGGGAATAGATGAGGAAACAGTGGAAATGGTAGAAGACTTTATTTTTTGGGGCTCCAAAATCACTGCAGATGTTGACTGCAGCCATGAAATTAAAAGACACTTACTCCTTGGAAGGAAAGTTATGACCAACCTAGATAGCATAGTAAAAAGCAGAGACATTACTTTGCCAACAAAGGTCCATCTAGTCAAGGCTATGGTTTTTCCAGTGGTCATGTATGGATGTGAGGATTGGACTATGAAGAAGGCTGAGCGCCAAAGAATTGATGCTTTTGAACTGTGGTGTTGGAGAAGACTCTTGAGAGTCGCTTGGACTGTAAGGAGATCCAACCAGTCCATTCTAAAGGAGATCATCCCTGGGTGTTCTTTGGAAGGACTGATGCTAAAGCTGAAACTCCAATACTTTGGCCACCTCATGCGAAGAGTTGACTCATTGGAAAAGACTTTGATGCTGGGAGGGATTGGGGGCAGGAGGAGAAGGGGATGACAGAGGATGAGATGGCTGGATGGCATCACTGACTCAATGGACATGAGTTTGAGTAAACTCCAGGAGTTGGTGATGGACAGGGAGGTCTTGCATGCTGCAATTCATGGGGTTGCAAAGAGTCGGACACGACTGAGTGACTGAACTAAACTGAAATAGGTTGGTCATAGCTTTTCTTCCAAGGAGCAGTTCAGTTCAGTTCAGTTTAGTTTGTTAGTCGTGTCCAACTCTTTGCGACCCCATGGACTGCAGCATGCCAGGCCTCCCTGTCTATCACCAACTCCCTGAGTCTACTCAAACTCATGTCCATTGAGTCGGTGATGCCATCCAACCATCCCCTTCTCTGCCTGCCCTCAATGTTTCCCAGCATCAGGGCCTTTTTAAATGAATCAGCTCTTCACAGCAGATGGCAAAATATTGGAGTTTCAGATTCAGCAACAGTCCTTCCAATGCACAGCTAGTATTGATCTCCTTTAGGATGGACTGGTTGGATCTCCTCGCAGTCCAAGGGACTCTCAAGAGTCTTTTCCAACACCACAGTTCAAAAGCGTCAATTCTTTAGCACTCAGCTTTCTTTGTAGTCCAACTCTCACATCCATACATGACCCCTGGGAAAACCATAGACAGACCTTTGTTGGCAAAGTGATGTCTCTTCTTTTCAATATGCTGTCTAGGTTTGTCATAGCTTTCCTTCCAAGGAGTAAGCATCTTTTAATTTCATGGCTACAATCACCATCTGCAGTGATTTTGGAGCCCCCCAAAATAGAGTCTGCCACTGTTTCCACTGTTTCCCCATCTATTTGCAGTGAAGTGATGGGACCAGATGCCATTATCTTAGTTTTCTGAATGTTGAGCCTTAAGCCACCTTTTTCCACTCTCCTCTTTCACTTTCATCGAGAGGCTCTTTAGTTCTTCTTCACTTTCTGCCATAAGGGTGGTATCATCTGCATATTGGAGGTGATTGATATTTCTCCCAGCAATCTTGATTCCAGCTTGTGCTTCATCCAGCCCAGTGTTCCTCTTTGCTTTCTGCCATAAGGGTGGTGTCATCTGAATATCTGAAGTTATTGATATTTGTCCAGAAATCTTAATTGAAGCTTGTGCTTCATCAGCCCCTTAGAAGTTACAAAAATTGCCCCATTACTGCTGAAATCTTCCTTCCCTTTCGGGCTTTGCAGGTGGTGCTACTAGTAAAGAACCTGCCCATCAATGCATGTAGACTTAAGAGACACAGGTTTGATCCCTGAGTCAGGAAGATCTCCAGGAGGAGGGTGTGGCAACCCACTCCAGTATTCTTGCCTGGAGAATCCCATGGACAGAGGAGCTTGGCAGGCTGCAGTCCATAGGGTCGCCCAGAGTCTGACATGACTGAAGTGACTTAGCACGCAGTCACTTTCTTTACCAATGGGGCTGATATTGACAGGGATATCACAGCTCAGCTGGGAAAGGAAATGGGGAAAAAGAATTGGACAGGAGATGGTAGATGGAAAGTAATAAATTACATCCTGCTTTGTTCTCAGAAGTTTAGATGTCATTGGAAGGCATATTGGGGCTTCCCAGGTTGTGCAGTGGTGAAGAATCCACCTGTCAATGCAGGAGACAGGAGATGTGGGTTTGATCCCTGGGTCAAAAGATCCCCTGGAGAGGAAACTAGCAACTCATTCCAGTATTCTTGCCTGGGAAATTGCATGGACTGAGGATCCTGGTGGGCTACAGTCCATGGGGTTGCACGTAGTCAGACATGACTGAGTGACAGAGTGCACACATATACAGAAGCCATATTGAATTTAAGTACATAATTTGTGATCCACCAAAATCATCTGCATGATTTTGAATCATGTAAATATTATTTTAAGACCAGATTTTGAATCAAGTAGGAAAGTGGTTCTGACTTACGTGTGTTTTGCCCCTTTTGTCTCAAACACTGTGACCTTGATGCTATTTTTAACTTACATGTTTATCCTTGTAGAAGTGTCTAAAATAATTAATATAACCAATTTTGTATTTTCAGGATTAGTTGTTTGCAAACAGCAAACAAGCTTCTGTAAGAAACTGGAGCAAGTCTTTCCAGTTGGGCTATATTAGAATTCCATCTACATTTTAATTTGGTTCCTGCTGTGTGGATATATTAGACTGAATCTATTACCTGGCTCAGTGGTCCTCTCAGACAATTTCCCTTTCTCATTCTGATTTTTATTGTAAGCTATCATCAACATAATGTAGAAGTCTGCAAATCCTATTTTGGTCACTTCCATGAGGTGGTGATAACTGTGACCTTACATTAAAAAACACAAACTGAAGGAGTGTCGTGATATTTAATAGATTACCTTTCAATTAGAGGTGCTAGTTTTGGAGTGTTTGTGAGACTGTATGCTTGGAGATTTCTTCTTTACTAATCCTTCATTTGAGTGTTTGCAGAAGAAGATTCTGTAGCAATCATCCCCTTGGGGCAAGACCTGGTTTTACATGAAACATTCCTGCTTTATGTGTAATTTTGAATTGCCTCTGACTCTGGTGATCACAAACCACCTGCTGTTTTTTCGTTTGAAGATACTGTCTCTCTCAGTATTTATTATAATTTCAGCTTTAAATATAGCCTTTTCATGCATTTAATACATTTAATCCTTACCGTGAAACAGATTAATAGACCTATGGTGGAAAGCTTAGGAACATTAATTTAGTTCACTCTGGTTTATTTAACTGTGTTGCTCTCTTACTGGGGTATACATTTTCAGGGCATGTCTGGAAGTTAAGAGAGATGATGTCAGATGGTAATAGCATGGCACTTCATTTTCTCATGCTGCCCAACAGTTTGATGAAGAGTACTCTTAGGGAAAAAGAAATACTAGTAATTTGTTCCATTTGCATCTCCATACTCAGAACTGTCCTGTCATCACCTTGTGTCTGGCACCTTGTTGCGGCCCCTTATTCTGCCTCTAAGATCATGTTTTCCTCACACTTTTTATCTTTCCTCTTTCTATTTTTGTTTGTTTGAATGTTTCATTCTTAACATAGTCCTGTCTCTTGGCTGCCTGCTGTATATATTTCTACCTGAATATCTTGCTGACACATTAAATGTTATGTTTGGACATAAATTTCTCATTCTTTGCTCAAAAACAACTTTTCATCCTGTCTTTCCTTTTTTCTGTGCATGGTATCATCATTTTTACCCTGAGTCTTACACTGAGAATTTCAGTGTCACCAGTGATTCAAGTTTCTTGTTTATCTTTTCCAATTCAACTGAAAATGAGCTTTTCTTCTCAAATTTACTTTTTCCTTCCTATTCCTCTTGACACTTTTTTTTCACTGCAACAACCTCTTGGCTGGACTAACTAGTGTTTTCTTCTGCTGATCCCCAGTAACTTAACAGTTCAAGATTAATATAGTATTCATGTGTCATTCTGCACTTGAAAATTC
Source organism: Ovis aries (assembly GCF_016772045.2). NCBI lineage: Eukaryota > Metazoa > Chordata > Mammalia > Artiodactyla > Bovidae > Ovis > Ovis aries. The sequence continues at coordinate 66,421,680 of NC_056063.1, forward strand.
TTCAGTGCTTTGCAGTTTCTTGCTACTTAAAATGTTATCTAATATTCATAGCTTTAAACGTCCACTATAATCTCTGTTACAGCTATTCAAAATTAGTTCTTAGTCACTTCACAGCATCTTTCCTTCACCAGCAGATCCTGTTCCCGGAATTCTCCATTCATTCAGTACTGTTACTTTCTGAAGAACAGAATTTATGTCTTATGTTGGTAACCATGTTTCTATAGACTGAATATTTTGTGGCTCCCCTGAATTCATGTTTAAACCTCATCCCCACTGAGATAGTATTAGGAAGTTGGGCCTTTGGGAGATGATAAGGTCAGGAGGATAAGCTTCCCAGGTGGCTCAGTGGTAAAGAATCCAGCTGCCAGTATAGGAGATGCAAGTTCTATCCCTGGGTTGAGAAGATCCTCTGAAGAAAAGAATGACTACTCACTTCAGTATTCATGCCTGGAGAATCTATGGACAGAGGAGCCTGGTGGGTTGTGGTCCATAGAGTTGCAAAAGAGTAGGTCATGACTGAGTGATTACACAACGAGGTCATGAGGATGGAGCTCATTCTCATGATGAATGAGATTAGTGCCCTCATAAAAGAGGCCCCAGGGAGCTCCCTCATCCCTTCTGCCATGAGAGGATGCAGCATGAAGATGGCCATTTTTGATCCAGGAAGTGAATCCTCACCAAAGGTCAAATTTACCAGCTCTTTGATCTCTGGACTTCTTAGCCTCCAGTGCTGTAAGAAATAAATTTCTTCTGTTTAGCAATCATTCAGTTTATGGTACTATATTCAGTTCAGTTCAGTCGCTCAGTCATTTCCGACTCTTTGCATAGCTGTCTAAATGTATTGACATGTTTATTCAGCATAGTATCTAATCTGTGGTAGATGTTCAATTAATGTGACTGTTGTTTGTGTTTCAATGTCCATCAGGATTTTCTTTAGAAACCCTGGGATGGTGACTTTTCTTTTATTTTGCATTTTAGACCTTAAGACATGGTCTCTTGAGTTGCATTATCTGAGTTTAACTATAACTCTTGTTTTGTGACCTTAGGTAATTGACCTAATGTCTGCACGTCTCAAGTTTCCTCATCTGTAAAGTGGGGATAAAATCTCTATTAACCAAAAAGGGTTGTTATGAGAACTTGATAAGGAATACATGTACAGAGCTTTGAAGTGTGACATATATACTAAGTGCTCATTTAGGAATTGATAAGATTTTGCATATGTAACAAATCTTTCTAAGCTGATGTCACTAAGAACATTTCTAGTGGCTTGGCAAATTAGGTAGAGGGAAAAATCTTACTTGAGGGAGCTCAATTTTTATTTTATTCCTGCTGCTGCTGCTGCTAAGTCGCTTCAGTCGTGTCCGACTCTGTGTGATCCCATAGATGGCAGCCCACCAGGCTCCTCCGTCCCTGGGATTCTCCAGGCAAGAACACTGGAGTGGGTTGCCATTTCCTTCTCCAGTGCATGAAAGTGAAAAGTGTTATTGTCAATTCATGTGCTATTTTGATACCAAGGCTATTTATATATACATAAATATTTTTGTTTTATTGAATCAAACTGGTATTTGAAACTATTGGTAAAAGTGCAGATGACCATAGGAATATTGAATTTACTGGGTGTTTGTAAGATTGATAACACTACTTATTAATACTGTTGTGTCTGCTCCAACCACAACTGTACCACGATCATTTATTGAACACATTGTCATCTGAATTTTCTTAGTAAACCACAATTGATCCATTAAACACTGGGCAAAAATGTATTACAAGATTTGCATATATAACTTATTACCATAACAGTATATACATGCCAAATGATAAAGAATTAGAATTGTCCTTTTAAAAAGTATCTGGTGGGAAGGTTACCTATTTTGCATTTTATTCATACTTCTTAAGCTTGCTCTATTTTCCTTCTCACCATTATCTCAAATATTTTTGTCTATTAAGTGTAGAACTTACTGGAATTATTCTTTACAGTTCTAAATTTTATTCATCCTTCACCTTTACTATCTGAATGCTAATATTTAAAATACTTCCAATTTTAAGTGGCTTTTCCTAGAATCTGTAACATCTTTGAAAATATTTTGAACTGCTTTGAAAAATATCATCCCTTTCTAAGGAGAAGAATCTTAGTTTTGCTGCTCTTTAGTAAAATGGAAACTGTGCCCTGCAGGTTGACTTCAGGTGCCTTAATGATTGATCTCACCGCAGCGAAGAGTTGGGAGATTGAAGAATTCATTTGCCTGAGCACCTGTTGAATATTTTCTTCCGATCTGAGATTATACAAAGTGTTAAAAGTACAAGGGAGCACACTGACATTGGTCCTTTCTCCCCAACTCTCATATTCTATTAAGGAAAATAATGAGTAATCACAATAGGGGCTGCCTTGGTGGTTCAGCAATAAAGAATCCACCTGCAAATGCAGGAGACGTGGGTTCATTCATTCAGTCCCTGGGTCAGGAAGATCCCCTGGAGAAGGAGATGGCAACCCACTCCAGTATTTTTGTCGGGGAGATCCCATGGACAGAGGAGCCTGGTGGGCTACATCCATGGGGTCACAAGAGTCAGACATGACTTAGCGACTCAATAACAATCACAATAGAGTGGGGTCAGCCCAGCAATAGAAGCATGGTTCAGACAGTGGAGGGATTGCCTTTATTAGAAGGAGAAATACAGACAGAGTTGGTTATAGAATGCTTCCTCATAGGAGTACAGTACAAGGTTCACTTTGTTTCAGTGTAATTGCAATTTGGTTGGTATATTTCTTTTTATTTCCATAAATTTGACATTAAGCAAGAATATATCTTTCTGGCTGTTGTAAAATTGTTGTACCAAATCTTCTTATCCATGACGCAGTCATATTCCTCACTGTAAACTTGAGTTTTATCTCCTTCACAGGTGATACTTAGAGTTTGGCATCCATCAACAAAGCTTCAAAACAGAATATTACCAGGAAAGAAAAGGAGCTTAAATAGGCAGTTCAAAATTTTATTTATACTCCAGGAATAGTAAGGAACCTGTTTATGACAGCTATTTCTCTCCTCTCAGGGTAAGATACTGCATCTTTTAGCAGTGTTAGTTGAGCAAGGATACCATGGAGAAATCTTTCTTTTTTCTGAGAGCTCTCTAGGCTATCAATTTTATAGACTCTGCATAATTTTTGACAAGAATGTAGTTTGAAGCAAGCTGTTATGATTAATTATTGCTCGTTAACTGGATCTTCACTCTGCATGAAAGAATATTGCAGTTTTCCCCATCATTCTAAAAACTGTGTTGCTTATATTAAAATTGAAATGTATTTGGGGAAGTTGGAAGTTGAGATACTAGGGGTGAGCTGTGGGTAGGGCAGGCATTGTTGAAAGCTTTGCTTGATGCCCTTGTGATTTTTCAGTAAAATAAACTAGATTTCTCAACAGAAGAATTTATATAATATCTCATTTGTGATGGTGGTATTTCGTGTTGTCTTGTACTTTATAAATCTGTTTTCTTCTTGGCAAGAGTCCTTGGTCAATGTGTACATTTGGAAGATATCGGAAGAATACAGTACCAAAAAATGTGCTTGTCCTCGAACTCAAATCAATTCCCTGTCTTTACAGAATATTAACTAACTGATTAACTTGGTTTATCAATATCCATCTGAAAGAAAACTAGAATAGTAACATGCAGTTTTTTTCTTTCATATATACGGATGAGAGATAAGGATTTTTGTGTTCAATTACATGAGTAGTTTTTCCTTTATAGTTGTGCTGAAAACTGTCAGTTTCTCAGTCTCTGATCACAGCTACCTTTGAGAGTGTGAGTCATATGTTTACTGTCATGTAAACAATGAAAATAACATAAGAAAGCAATTGTGCCAGTTTCTGACTTACAGGCAAAAGTTGTGTGTAGGTAATTAGGGTGGCCATTTGTTTTTCTTTTTCTCCATTTTTTTAAAACAATCGAAGTATAATTGCCTTACAATATTGTGTTAGTTTCTGCTGTATAACAACGTGAATCAGCTATATGTATATGTATGCCCCCTTGCTCTGAGACCTCCCTCCCACCCCTCCACCCTACCCCTCTAGGTCACCACAGAGCACTGAGCTGAACTCTGTACTATATATAGTAGCTTCCCACTAGCTATCTGTTTGGCACATGGTAATGTATATTGTCAGTCCTAACCTTCCCATTCATCCCACCCTCTTCCTCTGCACACCCCCACGTCTGTGTCTGTGTCTCTATTTCTGAGATGACCATTTCTAACAATTCATTTGTAGGCTGAAAAAAAAGGGTAAGGGGAAAGAATAATTGACAAACATTGTTAGATTAGTGTGGCCAGTTTTTCGATATAGTCAATGAATTTTTGCATTAAGGAAAAAAAAAGGATAACAGTAGTAGTAGGAAGTGAAGACAGTATTCATGTGATTGGCAAGATATTTTTCACTGCTAAACCACTTATTGAATAATTACTACTTAAGTTTATAGCATTGAAGGCAATGGGAAGGGTAATATACCAATCCTCTAATTAATATTCTTAATTTATAACATGTGAACAACAAAAAATCAGAACCCAAAGAAGCAGCACACAGGGCAAAAGAATATTAAATATAAAGAGGATTACAGTAGCAAGATATTTTGAGTAGAGTTCCTTTAAGTTTCCTCTCTAGAAAAGTTCCTCTTAATTTACACCTTCTCTTCCTAATTGCACGAGGTAGCAAAAAATGCATCTCAGCTGTCGCTTTGTTTCTTCTCTTCTTCTCTTGTGCTTTTTCTAAATACTTTCTTAATAAATAGCCAAATTTTGGTCTCTTTTGAGACCCATTTTCCCCAGTAGCTCAAACGGTAAAAAATCTGCCTGCTGATTCATGTAGATGCTAGAGACAAGGGTTCGATCCCTGGGTAAAGAAGATCCCCTGAAGAAGTGAATGGCAACCCACTCCAGTATTCTTGCCTGGAGAATCCCCATGGACAGAGGAGCCTGGCAGACTACAGTCCATGGGGTCACAAAGAGTCGAACATGACTGAACAACTAACACTTTCACTTTCCTTTAGAATGAAAACCTTTCCTATATAAGTATATAAGCTTTAACGTGAAATGAAAAAAATGCATTTAGTAAGTAATAGTTGGCTGTCACTGTTTGTTCCTCTGTGAGAGATTCCATTCCAGTAAGAAAGATGTCTTGGTGTTTTCTTTTTTTAGTGTCGGGAGAAGTGTGTAAAAATAAAGATAAAAAGGCATTGTTTATCAGTCAATTATCCCTGTATAAGTAGCAGCCACAGAATCTCAGATTCAGAGCGACAGCGTGTATTTCATGCTTGTGCTTCTGCTGATGAGTTACAGTTTGATGGAGCTTAGCTTAGCTCCACACTGTGGGCTGGGTCCGCGCAGGTCTGTTCCAGGCTTCGGCTTGTGGGCATGAGCTTAGATCTGTTTCCTGCATGTTTATTTGGGGGCTCAGATGAGGGGAAAGTAAGTACTCAGGGGAAAGCTATTCTTTTGGTTATTGGCAGGAGTTAGAGAGCAAGTGAACACAGACTGTGCCTCTTAAAGGTAAGGCTCAGAAGTGGCCCATTGTCACTTATGTTGATATTCCATTGGTCACAGCAAGTCTAATGATGAGGGAGTATGTTTCTCCCATGAAGTTGGAGGTTACAGGGAGTGAATGCTTGCAGAACAATGAGCTCATCTTACTGATTGTAATAATCATGTCTGTAAGTCAAATCACATCGTACACTTTAAACTTACACAGTGTGTGTACGAGCTTTAAGTCCCCATGATGTCTGATTCTTTGCGACCCTATGGACTGTAGCCCACCAGGTTCCTCTGTCCATGAGATTCTCTGGGCAAGAATCCTGGGGTGGGTTGCCATGCTCTCCTCCAGGGGATCTTTCCAACTCAGGGATCCGAACTCGTGTCTCTTATGTCTCCTGCATTGGCAGAGGGGTTCCTTACCACTAGCATCTCCTGGGAAGCCTCAGATTTACACAGTACGATGTGTCAATTATATTTCCATAAAACTAGGAAGAAAAAAAATTTTAATAAATGGAGAAACTTCTGATTTCCAGTCTGGTATGTAATAAAAAAAAACAAAACAAAAAATGAGCTAATCTACCACATGTAAAATGTAATAAATGAATTCTTTTTAACTGCTGAGTAATACTCCATTGTGTATATGTACCACAGCTTGCTTATCCATTCATCTGCTGATGGACATCTAGGTTGTTTCCATGTCCTGGCTATTATAAACAGTGCTGCGATGAACATTGGGGTACATGTGTCTCTTTCAATTCTGGTTTCCTCAGTGTGTATGCCCAGCAGTGGGATTGCTGGGTCATAAGGTAGTTCTATTTGCAATTTTTTAAGGAATCTCCACACTGTTCTCCATAGTGGCTGTACTAGTTTGCATTCCCACCAACAGTGTAGGAGGGTTCCCTTTTCTCCACACCCTCTCCAGCATTTATTGCTTGCAGATTTTTGGATCGCAGCCATTCTGACTGGTGTGAAGTGGTACCTCATTGTGGTTTTGATTTGCATTTCTCTAATAATGAGTGATGTTGAGCATCTTTTCATGTGTTTGTTAGCCATCCGTATGTCTTCTTTGGAGAAATGTCTATTTAGTTCTTTGACCCATTTTTTGATTGGGTCGTTTATTTTCTGGAATTGAGCTGCATAAGTTGCTTGTATATTTTTTTTAGCAATGACGACCCTGTATGCAAGACAGGGAAAGAGACACAGATGTGTATAACGGACTTTTGGACTCAGAGGGAGAGGGAGAGGGTGGGATGATTTGGGAGAATGACATTCTAACATGTATACTATCATGTGAATTGAATCGCCAGTCTATGTCTGACGCAGGATGCAGCATGCTTGGGGCTGGTGCATGGGGATGACCCAGAAAGATGTTATGGGGAGGGAGGTGGGAGGGGGGTTCATGTTTGGGAATGCATGTAAGAATTAAAGATTTTAAAATTTAAAAAATAAAAAACTAAAATTAAAAAAAAATTCAAATAATATCAAGTAAATAAAAAAAAAAGTAATAAATGCAGCAGCACAAATTAAAATTCTAGAAGAGGTTGGAAATACATGAGTCTTTTGATATGAGCAATCACTGCCATTCACCAAGCACTGACGGGGCATGTGCTAGGCTAAAATACACATGCATTGCCTTTTCTCAACTACAGTGCTGCTGACTCTGGGATTCTGATGTCCCCTTTGTTGGGGGCAGGGAAGAGGGCTGTCCTGTGCCTTGTAGGATATGTAGAAACATCATTGGTGTTTACCCACTGGATATCTCAGCATCTTTGCCTCTCCAGTGATAATAGCTGAAAATGTCTCCACATGTTGCCAGATGTCTCCATGGGAGCAGAATCACCTCCATTGATTACCAGTGACTTATCTTGTTTTGTAATCTCTTAACTAGGGGCTCTCTTCATTTAACAGATGGAGAAATTGAGGCTGAGACAGGCTACTTTACCCAGGGTAAGGTAGAGGTAAATAACAGATTCGGGGGTAAAACCCAGATCTCTAATTCTAAACTATATGGATTTAAACTATACTGAAGACTAATAAATAAAATGCCTTTTCCTTGGGTTTTCCTTCAGCAGTGGGGTGGAAAAGGCAATTACAGTATGTAGACAATAAGATCTGTGAAAGATACGCTCGAGAAACTGTGAGAATGGTGAGAAAACAGCAGGATCATTCTACTCAACAATAACTGAGGCAACCACTGAAGGATTTGATGAACTAGTAGGACAAATGATATTTAACCAGATGAAGGGGGACACGATGAGTCTCACTGAGTAGAGGTCATAGTATATAGAGGGCATAGACAGAGAATGCAAGACAGTGGAGATGGTTGAAGCCAAGAATGCAGTTGAGAAAATGGCTGGAAATGAAGGCAGAGGCAAAGTCAACAGTGACTTTTGCTGAGCTATGGATTCTGAACTTCATTCCCAAAGGCAATGTTAGGCACACACACAGGAATTTTAAACAGGGAAATTACAGAATCATACTTGAATTTTATAACATTGCTCTGTCCTCCTGTGAAGGATGGATTAGAAAGGGGATTATAGATGACAGGAAAATGTGCTATAGAAGCAAGAAAATTATGTGGAAAGATATATATTGAAGTATTAAGAATGTTTATCTTTGGGTGAAGATTATGGTTTTAATTTTCCTTTTTATTATCTTTATTTTGAATTTTCTGCAGTGGAAAGAAATCTTGCTTTGCACAGTAGTAGGTAATACATTTTATTATGAAAAATAGGACAGTGTAGGTGATTTATTTGAGAGTGACTTAGGAAGTAAAAATATCAGGGTTCAGAGATGTGTTCTGGGGTCATTGCTGAGAGAAAAGGAAGAGTTCAAAGGCTCCTTGGGTTTCTGGCTTTGAGAATTGACAGAGAAGGGATTTAAGAAGATGGGGCGGCAGTTTAGGGGGAGAAGATCCGTTCTGTTTTGTATCGGTGCACATGAAGTGCTTCTGGGGAATCTAGTTGGAGGAGGTACCAAATTGTCCATTAAAGAGGAGTTCAATAGAAAGGTTTTAGCGGAGAGACAGATTTGAGGAATAGCCAAAGGATAAAGTTAGCTTTTTGGGTGAAATTGTCCAGGAAGAATGTATATATTGGGAAAAGTAAAGGTCTGGTTGCATGGATTGCTGGTGGTAAAAGTGAGGCATACGAGGAGCTTGGTGAGTGTCTACGGAGGGCAGCATCAAGGAAGTGAGAACAAATTCTCAAAGGATAAGAAAGGAAACTAGAAACTAACAGAGAGGCCAGATGTGAGGCTGCACATTGTTTTATATTTAGCCTTTAGGTCTGCAGTAACCAGGGCAAAAGGGGGACTGGTGGTTACAGTTGGAAGTTAAATAGCAGTGATTTTGGTACCAAACTAGAGGTCATGAGAGGGAGAGACATTCTTTGAGACATTTGCTTTACAAAGGAAGTGGGAAAGTAGATGGTCTTTTGATGTACAAAAAGACTCTCCATGCTATTCATGTTTCTTTCATAGAGAAAAATTTCTTGAGAATATTTGAAAGAAAAAAAAGATTCATATTCAGATGACTAATTCATTGTTAAATGAATTTTTAATGTGAAAATAGCATTTTGTGAGCATTTAAAAAAATTTGGCCTACAGTTATTTATCTATACTTTAAAAAGTCACTAAAACTTGAAAAAAAAGTTAATCTTTGTACCTGAAGATTAGCATCACTCTTCATAAAAAAAGGGACTCAATTCACTAAAATGAGAAGACAAGTATCCTTTTGAAGGGTTGACCTTTTGACTGCTGCTTGCATTTAGGAATTTATTTTTTATCTCCAAAGAATCACTTTAAAATGTTATTAAAATGAGCAACTTCCTACAAATTTTATTTCGCTTTTCTTCTTTTTTCTCTGAGTAGTTTTTTTTTTTTCCTTCTTATTAAAATTTTTTCTGATGCTGACAAAATGATGGAGAAATAAATATCATCATCATCATTTAAGATTTAGGTTAGGACATTTTATAGTGCTGGTTATTAATAAGTGTTTTTGTTATAATTTTATCATCCAAATTTTTATCTACTAAATGTATTATTTTTTCAGTTGCTTACAGATTGTATTTTGAAACCGTTACTTGGATTTTTGAATGCTCTTAGAAATAAGCTGCTACTGCTAAGTCACTTTGGTCATGTCTGACTCTGTGAGACCCCATAGATGGCAGCCCACCAGGCTCCCCCTGGGATTCTCCAGGCGAGAACAGTGGAGTGGGTTGCCATTTCCTTCTCCAATACGTGAAAGTGAAAAGTGAAAGTGAAGTCGCTCAGTCGTGTTTGACCCTCAGCGACCCCATGGACTGCAAGCCTACCAGGCTCCTCCATCCATGGGATTTTCCAGGCAAGAGTACTGGAGTGGGGTGCCATTGCCTTCTCCTCTTAGAAATATATTTTAAGCTAATTATTTCCTTTTTCTTCCCTTAAAGTAATTGATGTGTATATGATGAACCAGGAATATTGGATGTGGGTCACTGAATTTCCTCACTAACATGGTGACTTTGGTCAAGTCATTTATTCTTTACTTGAATTAATGTTTCACTTTTTAGAAGCCAAATTTTTGAGATTGTAGCACTACTAGTCACCACTACTAGGTTGAAATTCAAATCTTTAAAAAGATCTTTTGAAAGCATCTAAACTTTCATTAAAGGAGTAATATTTAAAATGGGAGAACAGGTATATGGTTGTGGAGAATGAAATAATGTAGATGAGTAGAGACCTAACTCTGCACTGTAACTAAATAGAGTTTGGCTTCATTGTATGAATTCAGCACACTTTTCTGAATTCAGCCAATACTGATTAATGGTAAGTTTATAATAAATGTAAATATGTAGGATAGACTTAGATTACATAGTGAGAGGAAGTAGAACAGAATTTCTATTTGTGTGTATGTATGTGGCTCACATTTTCAGTAGAAGGTGAAATTTCAACATAAATACCTTCTGAAATATTTTGGCCTGTATAAATGTGCAGAATTAGAAATGAAGATAGACTTTAGTGAGGGACAGGGAGGCCTGGCGTGCTGTAGTCCACGGTGTTATGAAGAGTCAGACATGACTTGGCAACTGAAAAACAACAGACCTTAGACTTTGTGTGTGTGTGTCCTAAGTCACTTCAGTTGTGTCCAATTCTTTGTGACCCCATGGACAGTAGCCTTCCAGCCTCCTCTGTCCTTGGAATTGTCCAGGCAAGAACACTGGTGTGGGTTGCCATGCTCTCCTCATAGACTTTAGACTCTAACTTTAGACTATTTATATGAAGACTGTAGTCCTAATATATTAATCTATGAATTGGAGTATCTTTGTATATGTTGGCTGTGTATGTATCAGAGTTAAATATGTTCTAAACAGAAAGTATTAGAGATGTTTTGTCAAAGAAAGTAGTTTTATTTACTTCAACCTGACAGTCTTTATACATTTGACAATTTCAGAATTTGGGTGTGAAATATATTTTTGTGTAAACTATAAAACACCTTCATTTATAGAACCAGAAATAGCTATACTATGGACAGGATATCTCTCCTAAGACAGATGATCACTTTTATAGTACACAGAGAGAAATAGAACACTAATCAATTTGTTCTCTAAATTTCTCCTGCTGTGGCTTTCACTCAGTTTTAAGTCCTTCACCACAAAGACATGTATGTCTATAAAGAGCAATGTGTGGTAAGAGATAGTTGAGCTGCTATTGCTTGGATGCATAAGAAAACCACTTGCTATAATCCATTGCCAAATCCAGCAGGACTATCTGTTACTTACTCCTAAAAGGCTCTTTTGTAAAACTTTCTAAATAATTCTCTAGAGCCTTAGTGAATATTGCAGTTAGACACATTGAGTAGAAATTCTGTTAAGCTCTTTCTTGAAAAGTCAGGCTAGGATGGAACATAGAATATTTTAGAATTGAGGAACAACTTGGGGAAAAAGCTTTTTAATTATAGATTATTATTGATAGTAATTATAGATAAAAATGATAAAACTATCATAATAGTTTTCAAGTCTATAGTTTCTATTGGTAAACAACTATATCTGACTGTTGTAAAGTGGAATCAGTTGGAAAAATTTTGAGGTGCTCTCAATTTAGGAGAAAATGTTGAGATGAGCCTTAAGAAGGAAAAGAACAAGGCAGTGTCAAGGACCTCGTTAGCCAAAGTTTGTAGACACTTTCTTTAGAACCCCATCCTAAACTTGACAGCACCAACCACTTCTGGTCTCTGTTTTGTTAAAATTTCAAATTCCCGGAGAGAATCCTATGGGCTCAGTTTGAATCAAGTATCTGTTTTATTGGACCAATTAACTAGCCAGTAGCCAAGACCACGCTGTACATATGTGACCACCAGAGTAATTGGACAGTCTCACATTTTGTGTTCAGTGTTCTTTAACCCTTGACTCTCCAAGGCATGTGTGTTTACACCAACCATTCCTTGCTGGAGACAACCCGCAGTCTCTTCAGCTACTGTATTGTGAGTCAGAATCATGAGATTACTGTTCTCTGAGTCCAGGATCACTTGGTGTTTTTTATTTCATTACTAGCTATATTGTGATCTTATTTTGAATATTTATAAAAATGAATGATAGTAAGAGAAGGTGAAAGAAAACAGTAGTCTCCCCTTATCCATGGAAGACATGTTCCAAGAGTCCCAGTGGCTGTCTGAAACCACAGATGGTACCTTAGTGAAGGATAGTCAATGTTTGTGCCTAAGCACCATGGCTTCTTCCTAAGCTCATGTCCTTTGCTTTGTCCTTTGCTCTCTTTGTAATGTGAAAAATAACCTCAGTGCGTTATCCTGCCACATGGTTACTAACAGCCTTTTCTGCAGAGACTGTCTTCTGGTGAACATTCATGTGCAGTATGTGGGTCCCCAAATATCATTGTAGTATCTAATCAAATGTTAAGCGTCTTATGTAAATCCTGACTCTCCTGACTCCAGCCCATTGTTCCTTGCAGGCAAAGTGGAAAGTCTTAAGTGACTGCTCAAAGTTTTGCAACAGAGATTATTTGCCTTCTTCATTTTTCTTCGGAATCATCTCTGAGATGTGCTATAATCTTAAAATATGATTTTGCCTTGTGCCAGCATAATGCTGGAGTCATGTTCCTGGTGATGTGAAGAGTCTCTAAACTTACTCATGGCTTTGGGGGCTCTTTCAGGCTTGATTGCATAAACCACTTTTACTTAATTATGGAAAGCTACTGAGTAGCCCTGACTTTACAGCTAAGTTGAACTGAAAGCACCTAGTTTATGATGGCAGCCTGGGTTGAATGGTTGGTTATCTGATGTCCAACATTGGGGCCAAGTATTAAACCAAAAAGTAATACCTCCTGCAGGATACTTGGCCTTAATTAATGCTAAACCCTAAGTACCTCTTACAATTTCTTCTGTTAGGGTTTGCTGTAAACTTCATACATCATCCAGGCCTAAAAGGCAAAACCATTTTGTACTGGAACCTGGGTCAGCTAGAGACCTCGCTTTGGTTATATACCTGCCTCAAGTTTGATAACATCTTAAAGGACACGTAGAAGGTTAAGAGAGCAGAATATCCAAAATCTGAGAGCTCATCTGTCGCTATGACTCTATGGAAAAACTAACTCATTCTGGAGGAAATACCCCATGTCAGCTTTGCTTCTCAAAGTGTGACATAGGAACTAACAATGTATCATTTAGGGAATTGTTAGGAATGCAGATACCAGAGTCCACTCCAGGCTATTGCATCAGAATCTGTATTTTAATATGATCAGGTGATTTGAGGAACTAAAGAACCTCTTGATGAGGGTGAAAGAGGAGAGTGAAAAAGCTTGCTCTAAACTCAACATTAAGATCATGGCATTTGGTCCCATCACTTCATGGCAAATAGAAGGGGAAAAAGTGGAAACAGTAACAGGTTTTATGATTTTGGGCTCCAAAATCACTGTGGACAGTGACTGCAGCCATGAAATTAAAAGATGCTTATTCCTTGAAAGAAAAACTATGAAAAACCTAGACAGCATTTTAAAACATGGAGATATCACTTTGCTGACAAAGGTCAGTAGAGTCAAAGCTATGGTTTTTCCAGTAGTCATGTATGGATGGGAGAGTTGGACCGTAAAGAAGGCTAAGCGCTGAAGAAATGATTCCTTCGAATTGTGGTGCTGAGGAAGACTCTTGAAAGTTCCCTGGACTGCAGGAAGATCACACCAATAATTCCTAAAAGAAATCAACCCTGAATATTCATTGGAAGGACTGTTGTTGAAGCTGAAACTATAATCCTTTGGCCACCTGATGTGAAGAGCCAAGTCATTGGAAAAGACTCTGATGCTGGGAAAGATTGAAGGCAGGAGGAGAAGGGGGCGACAGAGGATGAGATGGTCAGATGGCATCACTGACTCAATGGACATGAGTTTGAGCAAACTCCAGGAGATAGTGAAGAACAGGAAAGCGTGGTGTGCTGTAGTCCATGGAGTCACAAAGAGTCAGACATGACTTAGTAATTGAACAACAGCAGGTGATTTGTACGCAGTAAGGAAAGCACTGCCTTAGATAATTTGAGCACAGGGAGTTCATGGAAATGGGAACCTCCTTAATTCCCAGGGATTTATCTCTACCGCTGCCAAGCTCCTTTCTGCTCTTTGATCTTACCAGCATGGCAACATGGATGTAATAGATCTATGTGGTGCCCTATGGTCAGAGAAATACTGCTCTCTTTCAAGTAATTGACAGCTATTTGTCATGATTCCTGTATATGAAGATAGACAAAAAGTTTGCTGTATAAAACACTGGGAGCACTATGAATTTGCTCCAATTAGAAAACCACATCTAGGATTGATTGTAGCTGAACTGAAATCACCTTCTGATTGTGTTTGTTATAATCACAATAATAATTTTTATTTAGTCCAGTTAGCCTTGTTCTATAGTGTAGCTACTGAATTGAAACACAGCAATGAAAGATTCAAAGGAATTTGTTTTAACATAGATCTATGGTCTAATATAACTCCAAAGTTTGGGGATTCCTCTTTTTTGCAAGTTATAGCCATTAAGGTAAGAGTCCTTTTTGGTAAGTCTTAAAGGAGATGTCATGAGCTTCCCTGGTGGGTCAGTGGTAAAGAATTAGCCTGCCAATGCAGGAGACATGGTGAAAACTTATGGGCCATATAGCTTAGTTTTACATTCTAGAACAGCGGCCTGCTGCCCTGAGCGTTCCACTTTTCCTGATATGTGCTTGTGCCTTCATTATTCCTTGCCTTTGTACATACTGGTTAGAATAATATTTCATTACTCACTGGAACATCTTACCTTTTCAAACTTCTCTTCTTTCAAGATTCAGTTCAAATGTTCCTGTCAGGTTTTCCTCGCTGTATTCATTTCTGAAACAAATGATTATAAACTAAGCAGCTTAACCTAATGGAAATTTATTTTCTCACAATTTCAGAGGCCGCAATCCAAATTCAAGATGTCAATAGGGCTGTATTCTAAAGAGATTCTATTTCTTGCTCTAGAGAGATTCTATTTCCTCTGGTTGCTCCAGGTGCTTCTTGACTGTAACTGCATAACTCCAGTTTCTGCCTCCTTGTCACATGTCATGTGTCTTAGTGTCTTTGCCTCTTCTGTCTCCTATAAGTCATTGTATTTAGGGCCAACTGAGTGATCCCGGATGTTCTTCAAAGACCCTCTCCCCCCAGATAAGGTCGCTTTCACAAGGTCTAGGTGGACATGTCTTTACAGAGACTACTATTCAACCTCCTACATTCACCAAACCCACAGTTCATTTGTTCATTCATTCTTTCAATCATTGTGTGTTGAGTACTTAATGATCAGTTCCTCCTTATCCCACGTGACTTGGTTCATCTTTGTACTTTAGCACTTATGTCATTTATATTACGTTAAAATTTATATATTTCCTTCTGCCCCACTAGGTTGGCAGGGGGAGGCTTCCATGGTGACTCAGATGATAAAGAATCTGCCTCCAATGTAGGAGTGAAGTGGAAGTGAAAGTGAAGTCGCTCAGTCGTGTCCAACTCTTTGCGACCCCATGGACGGTAACCTACCAGGCTCCGCGGTCCATGGGATTTTCCAGGCAAGAATACTGGAGTGGGCTGCCATTTCCTTCTCCAGGGGATCTTCCCAACCCAGGGATCAAACCCGGGTCTCCTGCATTGCAGACAGATTCTTTACTGTCTGAGCCACTAGGGAAACCCCCAATGTAGGAGACCTGGGTTTAATTCCTGGGTCAGGAAGATTCCCTGGAGGAGGGCATGGCAACCCACTCCAGTATTCTTGCCTGGGGAATCTCATGGACAGAGAAGCCTAGCGGGATACAGTCCATGGGGTTGCAAAGAGTTCAAAACACGACTGAATGATGGATACTTTCTTTGTTGGGAAGTCCCATGAAGAATAATATTTGATGTATCTTTTCTCATTGTTTGAAAATTGAAAGCTCTGGTTCATTGTCATTGTTTCCAGACACTTCTTGGTGATCATAAGTTTTGGTGATTTAAATAACTTCCAAATGCTAACCTTTTGGCTACTGAATGTCCTTTCATCCAGTGATCTTTGGCTCTGTGTTCTCTCAACCATTCACTCCACGAACATAAACCCTGTCCTTATTACAAATAACTATGATGATTTCAAAATTTCAGATTCAAGTATTGCATCTCTTAGGATCACCACCTGCTATTTTCCCCAGATGCTTTTTTTGTGAAAAGTGAAAGTGAAGTCATTCAGTCATGTCTGACTCTTTGCCATCCTACGGACTATAGCCCACCATGCTTCTCAGTCCCTGGGATTATCCAGGCAAGAATACTAGAGTGGGTTGCCATTTCTTTCTCCAGGGGATCTTCCCACCCCAGGCATTGATCTCAGGTCTCCTGCATTGCAGGCAGACTCTTTACTGTCTAAACCACCAGGGAATCCCCTTCATTTGTTCATAACTTCTTAATTCCTTAACATCATTGATCCAGCCCTCCTTTGACCATTGCTCTCAGCCCTCATGCTTCTCCTTATCTAAGCAGATTTTCTGCCACTATAGTCACTCTCTCACAGTCTCTTTTTTTACTTTGTCATATTCCATTTCTCTTTTGCACCATTTTTTTTCTTTTCTTAGACCCATCAATATACTAACAGGTTCTTATTTCTCACATTAAAATGTCTTTTGCAGAGATTCTCCTCCCGCCACCTACCCCGGCAACCTTTGCAAGATATCTTTAAAAAGGATGTCTGCATCCTTCATTTCTCTCTGTTCTACTCTCTTTTGAATCTATATTGCAACAGACTTTCACCTGTGCCACTTAAAGGAAACTCTTCTTATCAACATCCCCAATGATCTCCACATTGTTGAAAGCATTGATAACTTCATTTTTCTGTTTTCATCTTAAATGACTTGTCAGCAGCACATGGGGAGAAGGCAATGGCACCCCATTCCAATACTCTTGCCTGGAAAATCCCATGGATGGAGGAGCCTGGTAGGCTGCAGTCCATGGGATCGCGAAGAATCAGACACAACTGAGTGACTTCACTTTCACTTTTCACTTTCAAGCGTTGGAGAAGGAAATGGCAACCCACTCCAGTGTTCTTGCTTGGAGAATCCCAGGGATGGGGGAGCCTGGTGGACTGCTGTCTATGGGGTCGCACAGAGTTGGACACGACTGAAGTGACTTAGCAGCAGCAGCAGCACATGACAGAGTGATTACTCCCTTCTCTTTGATATTTCTTTTCTCACTTGTCTTCCAGCACCTTTTCTTGGTTTTTCTCTTCTCTTCCTGCCTGGCTGACTTTCCTTTGTCTCCTTTGCTGGTTCCTCCTCATCTGTTGCAATGTTATCTCTAAACTGCACCAAGGCTTACTCCTTATTTTTCCTCCTCTTTCCACGTCTACTCACTTTTTAGGGTGCAAATGCAAGTGTTAGTCATTCAGTTGTGTCCAACTCTTTGTGACCCCATGAACTGTAGCCCGCCTGGCTCCTCTGTCCATGGGTTTTCCTAGAAAAGAATATTGGAGTGGGATGCCATTCCCTTCTCCAGGGGATCTTCCTGACCCAGAGATTGAACCTGGGTCTCCTGCATTGTAGGTAGATTTTTTTTTTAATTTTAATTTTTACTTTATTTTACTTTTACAATACTGTATTGGTTTTGCCATACATTGACATGAATCCACCACGGGTGTACATGCATTCCCAAATATGAACCCCCCTCCCACCTCCTTCCCCGTAACATCTCTCTGGGTCATCACCGTGCACCAGCCCCAAGCATGCTGTATCCTGCATCGGACATAGACTGGCGATTCGATTCTTACATGATAGTATACATGTTTCAATGCCATAATCATCCCACCCTCTCCCTCTGAGTCCAAAAGTCCGCTATACACATCTGTGTCTTTTTTGCTGTCTTGCATACAGGGTCATCATTGCCATCTTTCTAACTCTCAAGAGTCTTCTCCAACACCACAGTTCAAAAGGATCAGTTCTTTGGCACTCAGCCTTCTTCACAGTCCAACTCTCACATCCATACATGACCACAGGAAAAACCATAGCCTTGACTAGACAGACCTTAGTCAGCAAAGTAATGTCACTGCTTTTTACTATGCTGTCTAGGTTGGTCATAACTTTCCTTCCAAGGAGTAAGCGTCTTTTAATTTCATGGCTGCAATCACCATCTGCAGTGATTTTGGAGCCACCCAAAATAAAGTCTGACACTGTTTCCACTGTTTCCCATCTATTTCCCATGAAGTGATGGGACTGGATGCCATGATCTTAGTTTTCTGAATGTTGAGCTTGAAGCCAACTTTTTCACTCTCCTCTTTCACTTTCATCAAGAGGCTTTTTATTTCCTCTTCACTTTCTGCCATAAGGGTGGTGTCATCTGCATATCTGAGGTGATTGATATTTCTCCCGGCAATCTTGATTCCAGCTTGTGCTTCTTCCAGTCCAGCGTTTCTCATGATGTACTCTGCATAGAAAGTTCAATAAGCAGGGTGACAATATACAGCCTTGACGTAGTTCTTTTCCTATTTGGAACCAGTCTGTTGTTCCATGTTCAGGTCTAACTCTTGCTTCCTGACCTGCATATAGGTTTCTCAAGAGGCAGGTCAGGTGGTCTGGTATTCCCATCTCTCTCAGAATTGTCCACAGTTTATTGTGATCCACACAGTCAGAAGCTTTGGCTTAGTCAATAAAGCAGAAATAGATGTTTTTCTGGAACTCTCTTGCTTTTTCCATGATCCAGAGAATGTTGACAATTTGATCTCTGGTTCCTCTGCCTTTTCTAAAACCAGCTTGAACATCTGAAAGTTCACGGTTCACGTATTGCTGAAGCCTGGCTTGGAGAATTTTGAGCATTACTTTACTAACATGTGAGATGAGTGCAATTGTGCGGTAGTTTGAGCATTCTTTGGCATTGCCTTTCTTTGAAATTGTAATGAAAACTGACCTTTTCCAGTCCTGTGGCCACTGCTGAGTTTTCCAAATTTGCTGGCATACTGAGTGCAGCACTTTCACAGCATCATCTTTCAGGATTTGAAATAGCTCAACTGGAATTCCATCACCTCCACTAGCTTTGTTCATAGTGATGCTTTCTAAGGCCCATTTGGCTTCACATTCCAAGATGTCTGGCTCTAGGTGAGTGATCACACCATCGTGATTATCTAGGTCGTGAAGATCTTTTTTATACAGTTCTGTATATTCTTGCCACCTCTTCTTACTATCTTCTGCTTCTGTTAGGTCCATACCATTTCTGTCCTTTATTGAGCCCATCTTTGCATGAAATATTCCCTTGTTATCTCTAATTTTCTTGAAGAGATCTCTAGTCTTTCCCATTCTGTTGTTTTCCTCTATTTCTTTGCATTGATCACTGAAGAAGGCTTACTTATCTCTTCTTGCTATTCTTTGGAACTCTGCATTCAGATGCCTATATCTTTCCTTTTCTCCTTTGTTTTTCTCCTCTCTTCTTTTCACAGCTATTTTTAAGGCCTCTCCAGACAGCCATTTTGCTTTTTTGCATTTCTTTTCCACGGGGATGGTCTTGATCCCTGTCTCCTGTACAATGTCACGAACCTCATTCCATAGTTCATCAGGCACTCTGTCTATCAGATCTAGTCCCTTAAATCTATTTCTCACTTCCACTGTATAATCATAAGGGATTTGATTTAGGTCATACCTGAATGGTCTAGTGGTTTTCCCTACTGTCTTCAGTTTAAGTCTGGCCTAAAGGAGCTATTCCATATTGAAGGTCAGGAAGGTCGGCGGTGAGGAGATACCTTTCGACCAAGGTAAGGAGCAGTGGCTGTGCTTTGCTGAAGCAGCCGTGAAGAGATACCCTTCGCCCAAGGTAAGAGAAACCCAGGTAAGATGGTAGGTGTTGTAAGAGGGCTTCAGAGGGCAGACACACTGAAACCATACTCACAGAAAACTAGTCAATCTAATCACACTAGGACCCCTTGTCTAACTCAATGGAACTAAGCCATGCCCGTGGGGCAACCCAAGATGGGCGGGTCATGGTGGAGAGGTCTGACAGAATATGGTCCACTGGAGAAGGAAATGGCAAACCACTTCAGTATTCTTGCCTTGAGAACCCCATGAACAGTATGAAAAGGCAAAATGATAGGATACTGAAAGAGGAACTCCCCAGGTCAGTAGGTGCCCAATGTGCTACTCGAGATCAGTGGAGAAATAACTCTAGAAAGAATGAAGGGATGGAGCCAAAGCAAAAACAATACCCAGCTGTGGATGTGACTGGTGATAGAAGCAAGGTCCGATGCTGTAAAGAGGAATATTGCATAGGAACCTGGAATGTTAGGTCCATGAATCAAGGCAAATTGGCAGTGGTCAAACAAGAGATGGCAAGAGTGAACATCGACATTCTAGGAATCAGTGAACTAAAATGGACTGGACTGGGTGAATTTACCTCAGATGACCATTATATCTACTACTGCGGGCAGGAATCCCTCAGAAGAAATGGAGTAGCCATTATGGTCAACAAAAGAGTTTAAAATGCAGTACTTGGATGCTATCTCAAAAATGACAGAATGATCTCTGTTCGTCTCCAAGGCAAACCATTCAGTATCACAGTTCAGTTCAGTTCAGTCGCTCAGTCGTGTTCGACTCTTTTGCGACCCCATGAATCGTAGCACGCCAGGTTCCCCTGTCCATCACCAACTCCCGGAGTTCACCCAGACCCACGTCCATAGAGTCAGTAATCCAAGTCTATGTCCCAACCAGTAACGCTGAAGAAGCTGAAGTTGAATGGTTCTATGAAGACCTACAAGACCTTTTAGAACTAACACCCAAAAAAGATGTCCTTTTCATTATAGGGAACTGGAATGCAAAAGTAGGAAGTCAAGAAACACCTGGAGTAACAGGCAAATTTGGCCTTGGAATGTGGAATGAAGCAGGGCAAAGACTAATAAAGTTTTGCCAAAAAAATGCACTAGTCATGGCAAACACCCTCTTCCAACAACACAAGAGAAGACTCTACACATGGACATCACCAGACGGTCAACACCGAAATCAGACCGATTATATTCTTTGCAGCCAAAGATGGAGAAGCTGTATATAGTCAACAAAAACAAGACCAGGAGCTGACTGTCGCTCAGATCATGAGCTCCTTATTACCAAATTCAGACTTAAATTGAAGAAAGTAGGGAAAACCGCTAGACCATTCAGGTATGACCTAAATCAAATCTGTTCTAGAGTAATCCTTAATTCTGTTCTTTCTCTCACACCTCTACCTAAACTGTACATATGTTCTTGGCTCTAGTCAATATCTATCATTTGACTTTGTCTTATCCCACCCACTGCTACCAGACTAGTGCAAGCCATCATTATTTTTTAGAGTCTTATGCTCTGTTGACTGTCTCCCCTTTACTCTCCTCAGATCCCTGCAGAAAAAAATCTTAAAAAGAAAAAGACAGACTGCAGGGATCTGAGGAGAGAAAAGGGGAGACAGTCAACACAGCATAAGACTCTCAAAAATAATAATGGCTTGCGCTAGTCTGGTAGCAGTGGGAGGGATAAGACACAGTCAAATGATAGATACATTTTGACTAGAGCCAAGAACATATCTACAGTTTAGGCAGAGGTATGAGAGAAAGAACAGAATCAAAGATTACTCTAGAATCGAATTTCCATTATCTAAGAAAGGGAGATTTTTCAGGGAAACAACCCCCTGCATTGGAAAGCGAACTCTTAACCACTGGACCACCAGGGAAGTCCCCACTGTAGGCTAGTCTTCATACAGCAGCGTGGGGGAGAGTGGGGAGTGGCTTTTATCTGTGAGCTTATGTTACTCCTCTGCTCAGATCCTTTCAGCAGCTCCCATTTCACTAGGGTCAGTGAGCCTTACAAGGCTCTGCTCAATCTGGGCATCTCTCTGATATCATCTGTGACTAGTCTCCTGTGTTCTCACTCTGTTCTGGCCATAGTGGCCTCCTGACTTTTTTTTCTCTCCAGCACATTAGCTGCTACTTCAGGGCTTTGACATTTGCTCTTTTCTTTGCTTTCCCCCAAGGTAGCTTTCAAAGCTTTGCTTTTTATTGTAATGTCTTCTCTGACTTCTCTATTTAATATTGTGTTCCCCAAAACTCCCTTCCGAAGTGGGAAAACAAAGAAATACTGGTAATGAATGACTCATAATCTTTTTCAGCTAAATCTAAATGGAGAATAATAATGTGAATGGGAAACAGCATTAATAGGAAGAACCAATTCTTAAAGTTGCATTCTGTAAAGCAATAAAAATGAAAACTTGAAACTAAAATTATAAACTATCAGCATATGCATTCTAGGAATACTTAGTAACTGCTATGTTCTTTAAGTTGGATCTTCTGGTTCTAAATTTCCTTAATAATCAGTTTTCTTCATCCTTTACTCTCCCTTTTTATTACATACTTACTGCTTCTCTGCTTGTTTTCTTCATACACATGTAACGTACATATATGTTTTATATATATAAACATTGAATATATTTTTTCTGTCCTCTAGGTTTTTTTTAAAGATATTTAAAACCAATAATGGCCCTTTATGAAACAATACTTGCTATAACTACTAAGAAAGATATATGGCCATTTATAATTACACCTTACAGTTTTATACATAGATCTAGCTTTGCGTCGTTTTTAATCATATTTCCGTCCAAACAAACCTGATTTAAAATCTTTCTGTAGGTTATTATGTGTCAGATATCTTACTGAAGTCAGAGATAGTTTATGCTTCTGATCTTTTTTTTTTTCTCAACCAGCAAATTCTCTGCTATAAAGTGGGGAAAAAAAAGCCATCAAATTAGTCTGGCCTGGCAACTTTGTTCGTTCCTGTGCTATTCTCTGAATAATGGCTCATTATTTCCCTACTTGTTCTAATTCCTTTAGAAAAGATGACACAATAATTTTTTTAGTTGTTTTAAATATTTCTTTCTTCCCTTCATGCTCTAAATTCATATATTTATTGCATTTAGCTTGATTTTATAATTGCAGCATGCAGTCATTTCATAACTATGTACACATTAATCTGCACAAATTAGTTCATAAAAATCAATACCATTCTTCATTAAGTAGCATATAATTAAGCACTGTGTTGAAGAGTTGAAGGTAAAAACCTGGAAATATTGCTCTGTCTGAAATGCAGGCAACCATTTTGGAATTGTGTTTGATGATATTAATGGCAATAATTTTAAAGATGTAAATTTAATCTATAAAGTAGAAATGGGAATAAGTTATTTCCTCTGTTTCCCTCAATTTTTATTTTTATATGTAAGCTTTTTCATCTGTCTGATGCTCTCCAGTGACTTTTTTTCTGTGCAGAGTTAACAGATTTTTATTGTTTTTACATATTTAGAAGAATATAATCCAATGTTCATCTCAATTTCCCATGTTTTCTTATATTTCCATTAACAGTTCTAGTTGTAGGGTGACCAGCAATCAGTTTGCTCAGGGCTGTCCTAGTTTTAGCAATGAAATACCTGCATCTTGAGAAATCTCTTAGTTCTAAGCAAACCAGGAGTTTTGTGAACCTGTGGTTCTGGATACTAGTATGTCCTATAGAAACCTGGAAGAAAAGGGAAACAGACTGCTCTGAGCACTTAGTTCTGAGATGTAAACTTTTCTTCTTTTTAAAGCATGCTTATGGTAGGAACTTACTAAATAAATGATGAAGCAAACAAAAAAAAATCCATAAAGTAACTTGTAATTCTGCTATTTAGACATAAATTTCTGAACCCTCTGGTGACTGCTCCATCACCATTTTCTGGCATTATTTAGATCTTACTATCCTGGTGGCTTAGTGGTAAAGAATCTACCTGCCAATGCAGGGGACTTGGGTTTGATTCCTGGGTTGGGAAGATCCCCTAAAGAAGGGAATTGGCTACCTACTCCAGTATTCTTGCCTGGAGAATTCCATGGAAAAAGGAACCTGGTGGGCTACAGTCCATGGGGTCTCAAAAAAGTCGAGTACAATGCAGTGACTAAACTGCATTAGCAATAGTTTACATCGTTCTCTTTGTTTTTATTGTAACATAAGTGTTTATTTTGATGTTAACATTTCTTTAACATTTTTTTGATGTTAACATTTTAGTAGACAAAATGTGGTCCACTAGAGAAGGGAATGGCAAACCACTTCAGTGTTCTTGCCTTGAGAACCCCATGGACAGTATGAAAAGGCAAAAAGATAGGATACTGAAAGATAAACTCCCCAGGTCGGTAGGTGCCCAATGTGCTGTTGGAGATCAGTGGAGAACTAACCCCAGAAAGAATGAAGAGATGGAACGAAAGTAAAAACAACACCCAGTTGTGGATGTGACTGGTGATAGAAGCAAAGTCCAATGCTGTAAGAACAATCTTGCATAGGAACCTGGAATGTTAGGTTCATGAATTAAGACAAATTCAGTTCAGTTCAGTCGCTCAGTTGTGTCCGACTCTTTGAGACATCATGAGCCATGGCATGCCAGGCCTCCCTGTCCATCATCAACTCCCGGAATCCACCCAAACCCATGTCTATTGAGTCGGTGATGCCATCCAACCATCTCATCCTCTGCCACCCCTTCTCCTCCTGCCATCAGTCTTTCCCAGCATCAGGGTCTTTTCCAATTTGTTTCTTTGGTGTCTGTCTGTATCTGTGGGCAGCATGCTCCATGAGAGCAGTCCTGGGTTCTGTATTCAGTATTCATTTGTGTTTAATACTTTCTCTTCCATAAACTCTTAGCTAACCTCTTGGATCATGCTGTTGCTTCCCTTTTGTTCTTTGCTCACACACAGGCTTCTCAGGCAAGCTTTCTGTCTCTTCTATATCGAATAGACCCCATTTCCACATTCACCACCATTTATACCCTGATTTTTCTTAACAGCATTGATGGTTTTTTAATGTGCTTGATTGTCTGTATCTTACTATTAGTATGTATGTTCTCAAGGATAGGGACTTTGTTTCCTGCACCTCTCTGTCCTTAGATATCAGGATGATTCCTGGCACATAGCATTTACCAATATTTGATGAGTGAAAGTGGATGGCTCAACAGGTAAAGAATGCACCTGCAATGCAGGAGACACAGGAGAGGTGGGTTTGATCTCTGGGTCAGAAAGATCCCCTGGAGAAGGAAATGGCAACCCACTCCAGTATGCTTACCTGAAAAATCCCATGGGCAGAGGAGCCTGGTGGACTACTGTCCAAAGTGTTGCAAAGAGTTGGACATGACTGAGTACCCATGCATATAGATATAACTGAATGGATAGAAGTAGAAAAGTCTCTTTTGCCAGGCAGGAGCTTTGGTCAGCCAGTCTGATCATCTGATTCTTCTTGTTGGTGAGTCCTACCTTTTTCTTGTGATCCACATGAGATAGAAGATTCACTGATAGCTCAGTTGATAAAGAAACCACCTGCAATGCAGGAGGCCCCAGTTCGATTTCTGGGTTAGGAAGATGCACGGAAGAAGGGATAAGCTACCTACTCAATATTCTTGGGCTTCCTTACTGGCTTAGCTGGTAAAGAATCCATCTGCAGTGTGGGAGACTTGGATTCAATCCATGGGTTGGGAAAATCCCCTGGAGAAGGGAAAGGGTACCCACTCCAGTATTCTGGTCTGGAGAATTCCATGTACTATCTTGTCCATGAGGTCACAAAGAACTGGACAACACTGAGCAGCTTTCACTTTCACATGAGATGGATGTTGAAGAGGATTCACTCACAAGGAGCAGTACCTAAGATTGTATACAAGCAGACCTAAAAAGAAATAGCATCATAATTGGATGATCACCCTTGTATTTAAACACTGAGTTGTTTAAATACAACTGCACTGAGTACACTTTCACCATCCTTGGAACTTCAAGATCCTTTTCTAGATTTCCATAAACCCGCATGCTGGTAGTCAGGGTCTTATGTCCCCTCTGCCTTCTAGACTTTGAACTCCCTGTGTATAACTCTGTACTGTGCTACATCAACCCAGATGTGAAACTCAACGGTTTTTTCAAGTTTAACAAAATAGAAACTAAAATAAACCAACCAATCACTGCTCCTCTAAGTAAGTTACAACTCTTTCTTGCTGTTTCCATCTTTCAACATTTTGTTAACCATCCTTGTCTTTTCTTCTTCTTTGCCCTTTAAGCTGTTTTGTTTCACACACTTGTCATTTTCCTAGAGTTTTGATGGGATATTCATGTCCTGTAACTTTAAAAAAAAAAGTGATAATAACTTCCTAGATACTCTTATCCTCTCCAGTATAGTCTTTTAATGAAATCTCTGATAACACCAAGGTATTAAGCAGTTTAAAGGTACTGATATATAATTTTATTTAGCTTTCTCTTTGTAAAATGGAATTTGTGTGTTTCTATTTGGTGATATAGACTTTGTATAGGTTTCCTGATTTAACAGTTCTTGGCAGCTCCATTGGGCATACATCCATATATCTCTATAGAAGAGAAAATTGAGGATCAAAGAAGTGTATTTCTTTGCTTGAGACTGGTGAGTAAATAAGTAGCATATTTAAGTCAAGGCTTCTGGCTCCCAAGTCCATGCTCTTCCCTGCATACCATTTTTTCCCCCTTAGGAATAAAGTTGTTAGTCTTTAAAGATGAGTAATTATTTTATTAGTTTAACTAGAGGTTCATAAAAGTAATTCTAAACAGAAGCATTTAAGATTGAGAAGAGAGTAAAAAACAGAGCAACGCTTTTGTTATCCTCCCAGCATCAGCCTCTTTACTTAATGTTTAAGACCATTAATCTTGCTCTCTTGTTTCTATGGGTTTTAGTAATGAGTTTCCCTGTTCTATTGCAGTATAGTCCGGTTTCCCAATATTTTATCTTGATATCTCTTGCTCATCCTATTAACAGGATACTGGAAGATATCACAAAATTGCATAAAATTCTGAAAGCATGAAAGAGCTATATGCCAATAAGCTCTTTGAGTTTATGGATAATATAGAAGCAAAGTAGTTAACAGAGAAAAAAGTAAAATTTACTTCCATATGATGAAGTAGAAAGCACTCTAAAACCAGAGTGTTTGAGAAAGGCAAAAGATTTAAATCAACTTATAGAAAGAATGAATAAAATATTTTTAAGCATATTTAAAATGAAAGTGCATAAATGTCATTATAAATTTTAAAATATAGTAGATTATCCATGGGAGACTTTTATTAATAACTTAGATCATAAAACATGATGTTCTGAGTTTTTCATACTTATTACACTGACTGATATTTGCTTATTACTGCTATTCACCAAACGAGAGCTTAAGTACTATTATAAAAATGAAATTTGTCCACTGTAAGAAAAAAATTTAAAAACAGAATGAATATCATTGTCCCTTAATTCTCACTTTAGTCCCAAGCTAAATGTAATTAGTATTTTGCTATATACCTTCTTGTATATACCAAATATGCATATATCTGACTGAAATACTTACGAGCAAGCACTCATATATCAAAATGAAATTATGTTGTATATGCATTTTTGTGGAAAATTCTGAAAGAGATGGGAATACCAGACCACCTGGCCTGCCTCTTAAGAAACATATATGCAGGTCAGGAAGCAACAGTTAGAACTGGACATGGAACAACAGACTGGTTCCAAATAGGAAAAGGAGTATGTCAAGGCTGTATATTGTCACCCTGCTTATTTAACTTCTATGCAGAGTACATCATGAGAAACGCTGGACTGGAAGAAGCACAAGCTGGAATCAAGATTGCTGGGAGAAATATCAATCACCTCAGATATGCAGATGACACCACCCTTATGGCAGAAAGTGAAGAGGAACTAAAAGCCTCTTGATGAAAGTGAAAGAGGAGAGTGAAAAAGTTGGCTTAAAGCTCAACATTCAGAAAACTAAGATCATGGCATCCGGTCCCATCACTCCATGGGAAATAGATAGGGAAACAGTGGAAACAGTGTCAGACTTTATTTTGGGTGGCTCCAAAATCACTGTAGATGGTGATTGCAACCGTGAAATTAAAAGACGTTTACTCTTTGGAAGGAAAGTTATGACTAACCTAGAAAGCATATTCAAAAGCAAGACATTTCTTTGCCAACAAAGGTCCATCTAGTCAAGGGTATGGTTTTTCCTGTGGTTATGTATGGATGTGAGAGTTGGACTGTGAAGAAGGCTGAGTGCTGAAGAATTGATGCTTTTGAACTGTGGTGTTGGAGAAGACTCTTGAGAGTCTCTTGGACTGCAAGGAGATCCAACCAGTCCATTCCAAAGGAGATCAGCCCTGGGTGTTCTTTGGAAGGACTAATGCTGAAGCTGAAACTCCAATATTTTGGCCACCTCATGTGAAGAGTTGACTCATTGGAAAAGACCCTGATGCTGGGAGGGATTGGGAGCAGAAGGAGAAGGGGACAACAGAGGATGAGATGGCTGGATGGCATCACCAACTCAATGAACAGGAGTCTGAGTGAACTCCGGGAGTTGGTGATGGACAGGGAGGCCTGGCGTGCTGCAATTCATGGGGTCGCAAGGTGTCAGACACGACTGAGAGATGGAACTGAACTTTTCTGAAACATTTCTAGCATATGAAAATAGTTTTAAGGTGAGATAAATACTGAAAATACTGAGAATTTTCTTAATTGGAATAGACTGTCACTGTCTTTAAGATATTTTTCAGTTGTTAAAGCTTACTCTATGACTAACACAACATGCATTTAAATAAAATTTAAAGAAAAGTATCTTGAAGGACAGAGATAGTATAAAGTAAAAGATAAGTGATCTTTTCTTTCTTGTTTTTAGATGGTCACCATTTTTAAAGATTATTATCAGAATATCAAGACCACTTTAATAGTTTCAAAATGGAGAAAATTGGTCTGAAAAACAGTTTGCATACAAAAATAATCATGGCTTTAGCTAATGACAGAACTTATTAGTTCAACATATTGTGAATGAAATGTGAAAAGTACTGATACAAAAATTAGGCTGCATTCAGAGAAGTGAAATTGGTAACAAGGGAAGGTGTTATTTCATAATCAATTGTAATTGACAAAACATGCCTGGTCGTCCACGAAGCCGCCTTGTTAGATGAACATTGGCAGTTAGGGTTTACAAAAAATGAGGACAGCACTAATGGCATTCTAGTGGAAAACTATGCCACAGGAAAACTGATGGAAGGAATTCAGGGTGTTTAGTTTGTTGAATAAGTTTTGTTCGTATGGCTACAGATAAAATAAGGGAATGGAATTTATAGAAAAGCAGGTTTAAATTCAATAGAAAGAAGATAAGACTTTTCACTTAATTGAGTGGCTACCCTGCGTCAGGTAACTTAAGAGATACGGTATGCATATTTGATCAAGGTGGAATTGAGAATGAGTTTTCAGAAAGATGGAGCAGTCACCAAAAATAGCCTTCAGACAACTGACTGGAAAAGAAATTTAACTCATTACTGCAGATCTTACTATGAAAGAAATGTAAAAAGTATAAAATATTAAGGAATTAAATATAAGAAAATTCTATGTAAATACATAATTTATGTAGAATTACAGCTATCCCATAAATTAAGCTCATTTTAAAGATAAAGCAGCTGAGTACCTGAAAGGCTAACAACCTGCATTATAAGGTTAGGAAGCATCAGGTTAACCCTGCTCTGACCCTAAAGCTTGTGTTTCAAATTCCATTCTATAATCTATAACGTAACAATTAACCCAGTGTTGTTGCTGTTGTTTAGTCATTCAGTCCTGTCAGACCTTTTGCAACCCCATGGCCTGTAGCCCATCAGGCTCCTCTCTCCATGGGATTTTCAAAGCAAGAGTACTGAAGTGGGTTGCCATGCCCTCCTCCAGGGGATCTTCCCGACCCAGGGATCGAACCTGTGTCTCCTGCATTGGCAGGCAGATCCTTTACCACTGAGCCACCAGGGAAGCCCAGTTAAGCTGATACAACAGTATTATAAGTAGTCTGGCAAGATGATGTAAGAGCTTTCTGAGCCTTGAGGACTGAGACAAAATCGGGAGTATCTTCTAAGTTGTTGAAGTGATTCCAGTGGAAGTAGGAGATGCTGTGAGCTGATCACTCGTAGTCCATACAAGTCTACAATATTGTTGCTTTCATGCTCAAACAAATAAAGGTACAATACGGAAAACTTCCAAGATACTTCATTATTAAAGTGACACTCAAAAGCATGCACTGCTCAGAGCTATGAAAATGTCTACATTACTCCCTGACCCCACATGCAAACAAACTTGGCTTCAAAGTGATTACCATCTCAATAAAGATTTTAAAATTTAAAAAATAAAAAACTAAAAAAAATAAAAATTAAAAATTAAAAAAAATCAATATATTTTAACAAGTTGCTTCATTAGGTCTTTAAAACTGTTCAAAAAGAAGGTTTAAATGTGTTCATATTTTAAGAGATCAAATAGTGAGATATTCATATTTTCATAGGCATTTTTATGAAAAGTGTTACTGTTTAAGAAATTATGCTACAATATATATTCATGAAAGGTAGATGTGATTAATAACCTCATCTTTGAATCCCAGAAAAGTGATGTTTCATTTTGAGACTGCTCATATTACATGAGGATAACAGTAATATAACATTAAATGCTCAAGAAAAACTTTATATTTCCTGCTCAGATTTCTTTATTCTCTTTCCTCAAGTAGCATTTTAATTCAAAGCCATATTTAATTACATAAGAATGCTTAAAATTAGCCGTGATCAGTTTTAGTTTATTCGTGTATTTGCCTTACATTGGACATAAAGCCAAGTAGTATTCATTTCATAATTAATGTATAATTTATAAGAAATTTTAGTACTTACATCAGCTGTATTGAAAGAGACTTGAGTACAAGATACTACCTCTTTGGATATAAGATAAATTAATAATTTAGTTGCAGTATTTATGATCCCAGATGGTGGTAAATATCATTATCACCAAGCTTATGTCCATCATTATTGCTTGTAACATCACCATTCCTAAAAAATTTCTGATGATATTTGAAGTATTTACCTCTTACCATTTTCTTCTGTTTACATTTTCTTTTATATATAAAATTTTCTCTATATACATTTTATTGTTACTTCTCTTTGTTATTAAATATTCCTTGCAAAAGTGATATTTTATAGCTACAGAGGATTACATGCATATTTTATTATAAAGTCATGCTTTTCCTAAGGCTGAATTGTAAACACAATGGTTATAGCTATTATCTCTATTGTGCTTATTTTGCACTGGGAGCTGTTCTAAGGCTTTAGAGATATCATCTTGTTTAAACTGCAGAACAGATGCATAGGTAGGTACTGTTATTATCCCCATTATACAGATGTTAAAAACCAAAACATGGCGAGGTTATACAATTTGCTCCAAGTCATCAGCTGGGAAGTTAGAGCTTGACTTTGAAACCAGATGGCTGGTTTCAGAATCCTAGCTGGTAACCCTCATTTTTGCCTTGAAATGTGAAGTGTGATAAAATCCAGGGATGTACAGTTTTTACCCATATCTTGGCATTTTTTTTTTTTACTAAAAACTTACAAACATTTTAAAAAAACTTGGCATGTATTGCCAAGTTGTTTTCCCAGAAACATTGCATGAATGTATACCCTTTCAATATTATTCCACAAATTCCTTTTTCCTGATACAGGTAATGAATCTATCAGTTTTTTTGTTGTTAGTTTTACTGAAAGAAATTATACTAATGCATTTGTTGCTAACTTAGGAGGATATTAACTTTTTACCTCTTTTATTAGCCAACTGTATTTCTTTTGTGAATTATTAATTCATTCTGTTATTTTTCCTATTGAAGTGTTAGTGACTAAAAAAGTTTATCCTAATCCTTTATAGATTACATATTCTATAAGTAGACACAATTTTTTCTTTAGAGATTTTTTTCATAATGTGCTGATTTTATGCATAGAAAGACTTTCTCTGCCCTGGGATTAGTTATTTATTTCAGTATAATCCTTTCTAATACATTTATATTGATTTTTTAAGACAGCATGTATCATTTTCATCCTTTTAGGTTATATTTGAGTTTGTAATAAGCCTCCTGTCTCGGAAGCATTTCCTTTCTCCTCTCTTTTATGATGTTAACTTTTCCAATATATGAAATGTATACAGAAGCCATACACACACACTCACTCATTCACACACATGCACATTTCTTTGCTATTTTATTTGCTTAGAATTCAGTATAACATATTGAAAAAGAAACGGTCACCAGAACCAGAACTTCCTGTGTTCAAGTCCAAATCCAACACTCATTAGCCTCACTACTGTTGCCTATAGTATTCTCTTATTTATTAAACTGAGATAATAGTGCCCACCTAAATGGGTTCTTGTGAAGATTAATAAATTATTCTATGGAAAGCACTTATAATGATGACTAGCACATATAAGTGGTATAAAACTTATAGTAATTATGCTTAAATTCACAAGTTTTTGCATATTATTGTTATTTTTCTTTAATTTTTGATACAATATATTTGATTCAATTTAAGCTTCACTTTCATGCATTGGAGAAGGAAATGGCAACCCACTCCAGTGTTCTTGCCTGGAGAATCCCAGGGACGGGGGAGCCTGGTGGACTGCCATCTCTGGGGTCGCACAGAGTTGGACACGACTGAAGCGACTTTGCAGCAGCAGCAGCAGTAAAACTAGACATGCATTGTGTGTGTATGTGTGTGTGCATGTGTGTGTGTATGTGTGTGTGTATGTGTGTGTGTGATGTCTTTTAATCAAAAAGAGCCATTTTAGTTTATTTAATGAATATATTATATTTTATATTCCTCAGTAAATTTTGATAGTTTATGTTTTCCAAGAATTGCAATTTGTCAAGGTTGTTGAGTATTTCCCACTTAATTGTTTATAATATTCCTTTATGAAAGTCAAGTGGGCCTTAGAAAGCATCACTATGAACAAAGCTAGTGGAAGTGATGGAATTCCAGTTGAGCTATTTCAAATCCTGAAAGATGATGCTGTGAAAGTGCTGCACTCAGTATGCCAACAAATTTGGAAAATTCAGCAGTGGCCACAGGACTGGAAAAGGTCAGTTTTCATTCCAATCCCTAAGAAAAGCAGTTGCAAAGAATGCTCAAAGTATTGCACAATTGCTCTCATCTCACACGCTAGTAAAGTAATGCTCAAAATTCTCCAAGCTAGGCTTCAGCAATACATGAACCATGAACTTCCTGATGTTCAAGCTGGTTTTAGAAAAGGCAGCGGAACCAGAGATCAAATTGCCAGCATCTGCTGGATCATGGAAAAAGCAAGAGAGTTCTAGAAAAACATTCATTTCTGCTTTATTGACTAAGCGAAAGCCTTTAATTGTGTGGATCCCAATAAACTGTGGAAAATTCTGAAAGAGATGGGAATACAGACCACCTGACCTGCCTCTTGAGAAACCTATATGCAGGTCAGGAAGCAGCAGTTAGAACTGGACATGGAACAACAGACTGGTTCCAAATAGGAAAAGGAGTATGTCAAGGCTGTATATTTTCACCCTGCTTATTGAACTTTTGTGCAGAGTACATCATGAGAAATGCTGGACTGGAAGAAGCACAGGCTGGAATCAAGATTGTGGGGAGAAATATCAATCACCTCAGATATGCAGATGACACCGCCCTTATGGCAGAAAGCCTCTTGATGAAATTGAAAGAGAAGAGTTAAAAAGTTGGCTTCAAGCTCAACATTCAGAAAACTAAGATCATGGCATCCGGTCCCATCACTTCATGGGAAATAGATGGGAAACAGTGGAAACAGTGTCAGACTTTATTTTTGGGGGCTCCAAAATCACTGCAGATGGTGATTGCAGCCATGAAATTAAAAGACGCTTACTCCTTGGAAGAAAAGTTATGACCAACTTAGACAGCATATTCAAAAGCAGAGACATTTCTTTGCCAACAAAGGTCCATCTAGTCAAGGCTATGGTTTTTCCTGTGGTTGTGTATGGATGTGAGAGTTGGACTGTGAAGAAAGCTGAGTGCCGAAAAATTGATACTTTTGAACTATGGCATTGGAGAATACTCTTGAGAGTCCCTTGGACTGCAAGGAGATCCAACCTGTCCATCCTAAAGGAAATCAGTCCTGAATATTCATTGGAAGGACTGATGTTGAAGCTGAAACTCCAATATTTTGGCCGCCTCATGTGAATATTGACTCAGTGGAAAAGACTCTGATGCTGGGAGGGATTGGGGTCAGGAGGAGAAGGGCATGACAGAGGATGAGATGGCTGGATGGCATCACCAACTCAATGGACGTGAGTCTGAGTGAATTCCGAGAGTTGGTGATAGACAGGGAGGCCTGGCGTACTGCAATTCATGGGGTTGCAAAGAGTCGCATGTGACTGAGTGACTGGACTGAACTGAACTGAACCTTTAAGGTCTTCAGGATCTGTGGCCATCCCATTTCTTTTATTTTTTATGTTTGTAAATTCTTTATTTTCTCACATTCTCTTTGATTATTCTTGATTAATCTTGAAATTCACTCATTATTTACTACCCTATAGGGTTTCCCTGGTGGCTCAGATGGTAAAGAATCTGCCTGTCAGTGGAGGAGATGTAGGTTCGATCCCTGGGTTGGGAAGATCCCCTGGAGGAGGGCATGGCAACCCACTCCAGTATTCCTGCCTGGAGAATCCCCATGGACAGAGGAGCCTGGAAGGCTACTGTCCATGAAGTCTCAAAGAGTTGGACATGGCTGAGCAACTAAGCACAGCATTGTCACTTTGCTAAAGCCCATCATAGGAATTCTCATCTTTATACTGTGTGTTTCCATTTTTTCCGCTAAAATTATTTGTCCATTATTTTTATTGATCTTTTCCTCTAGATCCTTTGGCATCCTAGTCCCAGTGATTTTGAAATCCCTGTCTGATATTTTCGACATCGGGGCCATTTCTAGTTCAGTTTTGTTGCCTACTTTATGTCTTGACAGTGGGTAATTTTTTCTTGTCTTCAATTTTTCTCTTGAACCCCAAGTGGAAGTCTGTGGGAAACAGCTGATGAATGGGTGTGCATTTCTCATATATAGACACACACACACACACACACACACACACGTACGTGCCTTTTGTGACAACATGGATGAACTTGGAGGGCATCGTGCTAAGTGAAATAATCCAGGCACAGTGTGTGATTTCATTTATATAAATCTGAAATAGCCAACACATGGAAACACAGTAAAATAATAGTTGCCAGGGACTGAGTGGAGGGGGAATTGGGGAGATGTTGGTCACAGACTTTCAGTTAGGCAAAGTAAGTAAGTGTTGCTGACCTATTGTTGATCTTGGTCCTTTGATTAAGTATTGTATGCTTAAAATTTTGCCATGAGGGTAAATCATAGGTTAAGTGCTCTTATCACAAAAGGAAAAGAAGACAAAGGTGGTGGGAGGAAACTTTTGGAGGTGATGGATAAGTGTGTGGCATTGATAGTCTTGATGGTTTCATAGGTATAAGCTTATCTCCAAACACATCAAGTTGTATACATTGAATATGTGCAGCTTTTTGTATGTCAATCATACCTCAATTAGGTGAGTTTAAAGATCATGTGACAACGTGACTTAAATATAATTTTTGAAAATAATTTTTAATTGAAGGATAATGGCTTCACGAATTTTGTTTTCTGTCAAACCTAAACATGAATCAGCCATAGGTATACATATGTCCCCTCCCTCTTGAGCCTCCCTCCCTTCTCCCTCCCCATCCCACCCCTCTAGTTTGATACAGAGCCCCTGTTTGAGTTCCCTGAGACATATAGCAAATTCCCATTGACTGTCTATTTTACATTACATGGTAATGTAAGTTTCCATGTTACTCTCTCCATACATCTCAGTGTCTCCTCCCTTTTCCCTGCGATCATGTCTTGGGTCACAAATCAAACCTCAGTAAATTTAAGAAAGCTAAAGTCATATCAGGCATCTTTCCTGACCACATTGCTATAAGACTAGATATCAATTACAAGAAAAAATGTAAAAAAACACAAACACATGGAGATTAAACAATATGTATTTAAATAATGAACAGGTTACTGAAGAAATCAAAAGGGAAATAAAAAAATTCCTAAAAACAAATGGCAATTAAAACACAACTCACCACCTATGTGATGCAGCAAAAGCAGTTTTAAGAGGAAAGTTTATAGCAATGCAATCCTATCTCAAGAAACAAGAAAAACATCAGATAGACAACTTAACTTTACACCTAAAACAACTAGAAAAAGAGTAACAAAATCCCCCAAAATTATCAGAAGGGAAGAAATCATAAAGATCTGAGCAGAAATAAATGAAAAAGAAAATAATGAAGATTAATAAAACTAAAAGCTGGTTCCTTGAGAAGATAAACAGAATTGACAAACCTTTAGCCAGATTCATCAAGAAAAAGAGAAGAATCAAATCAACAAAATCAGAAGTGAAAAAGGAGAGGTTACAACAGACAATGCAGAAATACAAAGTATTATAAGAGACTATTATAAACAACTATATGGCAATAAAAGGGATAACCTGGAAAAAATGGACAGATTCTTAGAAAAGTTAAGTCTTCCAAGACTGAACCAAGAAGAAACAGAAATTATGAACAACCCAATTATAAACACTGAAATCGAAACTGTGATCAAAAGTCTCCCCCAGAACAAAGCCCAGAACCAGAAGGCTTCACAGGTGAATTCTGTCAAACATTTAGAGAGGAGCTAATGCCTATCCTTCTAAAACTCAAAAAATTGCAGAAGAAGGAACACTTCCAAACTCATTCTACAAGGCCACCATCACCCTGATACCAAAACAGACAAAGAGAACACACACAAAAAGAAAGCTTCAGGCTAATGTCACTGATGAACATAGATTAAAAAATCCTCAACAAAATTTTAGCAAACAAAATTCAACAACCCATTAAATAGCTCATACACTGTGATCAAGTTGGGTTTATTCCAGGGATGCAAGGATTCTTTTTTTTTTTAATTTAAATTTATTTATTTTAATTGGAGGCTAATTCTTCAATATGTGCATATCAATCAATGTGATATACCATATTAACAAATTGAAAGATAAAAACCATATGATTATCTTAATAGATGCAGAAAAAGCCTTTGACAAAATTCAGCACCCATGTATGGTTAAACTTTTTCAAAAAATGTGCATAGAAGGAATCTACCTCAACATAGTAAAGGCCGTATATGGTAAGCCCACAGCAAACATTATTCTGAGTGGTGAAAAACTGCAAGCATTCCCCCGAAGATCAGGAACAAAACAAAGGTGTCCACTCTCACCACGATTATGCAACATAGTTCTGGAAGTCCTAGCTACAGCAGTCAGAGAAGAAAAAGAAATAAAAGGAATCCAGATTAGAAAACAAGAAGTAAAGCTCTCACTGTTTGCAGATGACATAATACTATACATAGTAAACCCTAAAGATACTATCAGCAAATTACTAGAGCAAGTCAATGAATTTAGCAAGGTTGTAGGATTCAAAGGGCTTCCCTGGTGGCGCAGACAGTAAAGTGTCTGCCTGCAATACAGGAGACCCATGTCCAATCCCTGGGCTGGGAAGATCCCCTTGAGAAAGAAATGACAACCCACTCCAGAACTCTTGCCTGGAAAATTCCATGGAGCGAGGAGCCTGGTAGGCTACAGTCCATGGGGTTGCAAAGAGTCAGACACGACTGAGCAACTTCACATACGTAGAATACAAAATCAATGACCAGAAATCACTTGCATTCTTATATACTAACAATGAAAAAGCATAAAAAGAAATTGAATATAATTTTTAAGTTCATTTTTTAAAAATAAAAAATATGATATTTTAGAGCTACATATTGATTATAGTAAAACTTTATATCTCATTTTAATAGATCTACAGTTTCAGATTCCTAAAGGAACAGTGACATTCTTAGGCCATACAATGAGCAAATTGCAGAACTGCAAATTGTGCTCACACCATCTCACTTATAGTCTTGATAATTTTCACACTGCGTCATGCTCTCAAAAATTTTTTGTTAGCACTCTAATATTCTGGAGATTGAGTTTGTAATATGGAATCTCTTAAAATGAGTTCATTAATTTTCATAACCTTTTCAGTGTAGTAGTTAAAATGGAATATTTTAATTTTCTTCTGGAAGGGACTGACCTGTTGAAATTCTTATTAACTCATGTTCGAATATCCTACGTAGGGATGTCTTGTGGTGGATAGGTTATGTCCAGTCTTTGTGCCTTGTATATCCCTCTGTTCCTTACCCCTGCACCAATGAAACATAAAGGAAAGGTGACTCATGACCACTCTCTTCCTTTATTCTTTTGTGCATTTTTTACTTTTGAATTAGCCATTTACACTTTCATGGTATGAGAATTACACAATCATCAAAGACAGAATGATAATGAGGATTTGTAGATGAAGAAGGTTGGTGTGTTTGTGTAGCTGAATCTTGAATGATTTTCACAGGAAGGTAATTATTTTGTAATTGCAAGCGAGTTTGGGGTTAAACTCTAGAGTACATTAGGTTAAAAAAAAAACCAATGATAGAGAATTTATCAAAATTTAATGACACAGTGGAGGAGAGAGAGAGTAGAATGATTTGAGAGAATAGCATTGAAACATATGCATTACTATGTATAAAGTAGATAGCCAGTGGGATTTGCTGTATGACCCAGGGAACCCAAAATGGGGTGGGATAGGAAGAGAGGTGGGAGGGAGGTTTAAGAGGGAGGGGCCATATGTATGCCTATGGCTGATTCATGTTGATGTACGGCGGAAACTATCACAAGTATAAAGTAATTATACTTCAATTAAAAGACTGTAAAAAAAAGTTAATATCAGAACAGGAGAATTTGGGATCTGGAAATGCAGTAATAGAAATTGCTAAGGAGAGGCAAGATGAGTTGACTGAGGCTGGGTGGGTGGGAGCTAGAGGTTTGATCACACAATGCAGACATACTGAAAAGAATGGAACCAATAAAAGAACACAGTTTGTATGATAGACTCTCAAGTTCCAGGAACCTTTACTGTCACAATTGTTAGAGGGTAAAATACAAATCAATTTTTAAAATGTTAAATAAGTTCCTGCAAAATTGGAAGGCCCATGGTAGTATAAATGATGACTACATTAGGTGGATTTCCTGCAGTAACAAATATTTTAATAAAAAAATGTTACATATGTGATGGTTAATTTTATGTGTCAACTATGAAAGTGAAAGAGGAGAGTGAAAATGTTGGCTTAAAACTCAACATTCAGAAAACTTAAGACCATGGTATCCAGTTCCATCACTTCATGGCAAATAGATGGGGATACAATGGAAACCATGAGAAATTTGGGCAGTTTTCTCCAAAATCACTGCAGATGGTAACTGCAACCATAAAATCAAAAGACACTTGCTCGTTGGAAGAAAAGCTGTGACTAACCTAGACAACATATTAAAAAGCAGAGGTATTACTTTGCCAACAAAAGTCCATCTAGTCAAAGCTATGGTTTTTCCAGTAGTAGTCATGTATGGAAGTGAGAGTTGGGCTATAAAGAAAGCTGAGTGCCGAAGAATTGATGCTTTTGAACTGTGGTGTTGGAGAAGACTGTGGTGTTGGGATGTCCCTTGGACTGCAAACAGATCCAACTGGTCAATCCTAAAGGAAATCAGTCCTGAGTATTCATTGGAAGGACTGATGCTGAAGCTACAATACTTTGGCTATCTGATGCAAAGAGCCAACTATTTGTTCCAGCTTGAACATCTGGAAGTTCTCAGGTTATGTCTTGTTGAAGAGTAACTTGGAGAATTTTGAGCATTACTTTGCTAGTGTGTGAGATGAGTACAATTGTGCAGTAGTTTGGACGTTCTTTGGCATTACCTTTTTTGGATTTGGAATGAAAACTGACCTTTTCCAGTTCTGTGGCCACTGCTGGGTTTTTCAAATTTGCTGGCATACTGAGTGCAGCACTTTGACAGAATCATCTTTTAGGATTTGAAATAGCTCAGTTGGAATTCCATCACCTTTACTAGCTTTGTTCATAGTGATGCTTCCTAAGGCTGACTTGACTTTGCACTTCAGGATGTCTGGCTCTAGGTGAGTGATCACACCAT
The DNA here is from genome assembly GCF_016772045.2 of Ovis aries. NCBI lineage: Eukaryota > Metazoa > Chordata > Mammalia > Artiodactyla > Bovidae > Ovis > Ovis aries. The sequence continues at coordinate 66,461,593 of NC_056063.1, forward strand.
TGTGGTTATCTGGGTCATAAAGATCTTTTTTGTATAGTTCTTCTGTGTATTCTTGCCACTTCTTCTTAATATCTTCTGCTTCTTTTAGGTCCATACTTTTTTTTATCCTTTATTGTGCCCATCTTTGCATGAAATGTTCCTTTCAAGTTCAGTTCAGTTCAGTTGCTCAGTTGTGTCTGACTCTCTGAGAACCCATGGACTGTGGCACGCCAGACTTCCCCATCCATCACTAACTCCAAGAGCTTGGTCAAACTCATGTACATCAAGTCAGTGATGCCATCCAACCATCTCATCCTCTGTCATCCCCTTCTCCTCCTACTTTCAATCTTTCCCAGCATCAGGGTCTTTTCCAATGAGTCAGTTCTTCACATCAGATGGCCAAAATATTGGAGTTTCAGCTTCAGCATCAGTCCTTCCAATGAATATTCAGGACTGATTTCCTTTAGGATTGACTGGTGTGATCTTCTTGCAGTAGGGATTCTCAATGTTCCCTTGGTATCTCTAGTTTTCTTGAAGACATCTCTAGTCTTTCCCATTTGTCATTTTCCTTTATTTCTTTGCATTGATCACTGAGGAATGCTTTCTTCTCTCTCCTTGCTATTCTTTGGAACTTTGCTTTCAGATGGGTATATGTTTCCCTTTCTTCTTTGCCTTTCACTTCTTTTCTCAGATATTTGTAAGGCCTCTTCAGACAACCATTTTTTTAAAAAAAATTTCTTTTTCTTGGGGATCGTTTTGATTACCACCTCCTGTGCAATGTTACAAACCTCCATCCATTATTCTTCAGGCATGCTATCAGATCTAATCCTTTGAATCTATTTGTCACTTCCACTGTATAATCATAAGTGATTTGATTTAGGTCATATCTGAATGGCCTAGTGACTTTTCTCTACTTTCTTCAATTTAAGTCTGAATTTGGCAAGAGGGAGTTCATGGTCTGAGCCACAGTCAGTTGCCAGTCTTGCTTTTGCTGACTGTATAGAGCTTCTCCATCTGTGGCTGCAAGGAATATAATCAATCTGATTTTGGTAAAGTCCATCTGGTGATGTCCATGTGTAGAGTCATCTCTGGTGTTCTTGGTAAAGGGTGTTTACTATGACCTGTGTGTTCTCTTGGCAAAACTCGGTTAGCCTTTGCCCTGCTTCATGTTTTACTCCAAGGCCAAACTTGTTTGTTACTCCAGGTGTCTCTTGATTTCCTACTTTCACGTCCCGGTCCCCTTTGATGAAAAGCACATCTCTTGGGGGTGTTAGTTCTAGAAGGTCTTATAGGTCTTCACAGAACCATTCAGCTTCAGCTACTTTGGCCTTAGTGGTTGAGGCATAGACTTGGATTACTGTGATATTGAATGGTTTGCCTTGGAAACGAACAGAGATTATTCTGTTGTTTTTGAGATTGCACCCAAGTACTGCATTTTGGACTCTTGTTTACTATGAGGGTTACTGCATTTCTTACAAGGGATTCTTGCCCACAGTAGTAGATATAATGATCATCTGAATGAAATTCACTCATTCTGGTCCATTTTAGTTCACTGATTCCTGAAATGTTGGTATTCACTCTTGCAGTTTCCTGTTTGCCGCTTCCAATTTACCTTGGTTCATGGACCTAACCTTCCAGATTCATATACAATATTGTTCTTTCCAGCATCTGACTTTGCTTTTACCACCAGACACATCCACAACTGGGTATTGTTTCCACTTTGGCTCAGCCTCTTCATTCCTTCTGGAGCAATATCTCCACTCTTCTCCAGTAGCATATTGTGCACCTACTGACCTGGGGAGTTCATCATTCAGTGTCATATCATTTTGCCTTTTCATACTGCTTCATACATTTCACAGTGTAGGTGGGCCTCATCTATTCAGTTGAAGCCCTTGACTTCAGTTTATAGCAAAGCTATATAAGATTACTTTTCGGCTTATGCCTTCAGAAGCCACACTTCTCTGGGTATACAACTTGCAGGCCTGTCATGAGGACTTCAGACTTATCATCTCCACAATTCTGTGAGCCAGTTCCTTAATAACAAATCTCTGTGTATGTGTGTATATAGCCTATTGGTTCTGTTTCTTTGGGGAACCCTGATAGCTTATTTTTAAACAATAAGACAATCTGGATAGCTTATTTTTAAACAATAAAATAAATCTGATGCTGCTTGTTACTTTAGGGTTGTTTAACAGATACACAACAAATTAGTCATTTTCTGTAGAAATGGTGATTTGTTGTTTTGGGTAATTATAAGTTATAACCAAACAATCATTATAGTTTAATGATCGTTTGGGCATTTTAATTCATTTTTAAAATAGAAATTTAAATTCTAGCAGTTGTGTTTAAATTTAATAAATTATAGTTCTTCGTATTCTTATGAAGATTTAAAACAAGCCCTTAAACTGACTTGTAGTGATGATTAAATTATCCCTGGCGCATGGGACAAGGCCAAACCAATTGTTCACATTTGGCATGTGCCCTGTTGTTTCTCTTTTATTTTTCTTCATGTGAATAAATGAGAGGTGTGTTTTCTATAATTGTCAGGTTGGCAGTGTTTCATGAGAACCGAAACCAATTCAGAAAAATTAAAGTCATTCAGTCTTAACTCAGTGCAAACCTCAGTGAGGCTCCTCTGGTTTTCATTTCAGCTCCACAATGTTCAAGATTGTTCTAGGAACTGAACCTGTGTCAACTTTTGGAATGTGAGAGAGAAATATAAGCATATGCCAAAGAACACTGCCAGTGCCTTTCTATACCAATGGCTTGGTGAGATGTAAGGGCCATCACAGGGCTGAGAGAATACTGTTTCTTTCCCTCCCTCCCCACTCTGTCGGCATAGAGTGCCTCTTGTATACTTTGTGTAAAAGAGTGACATTTAACTTTTAACTTTAAACACCTGTGTGGTTTCACTACAAATCGGATATATTACTGTGCCTCCTTTTGTTAATGACATATGACCTGTTTGTTGTAGACTAAAAGAAATGTAAAATAAGGATCATATAGTTTAAAAATTTAAAGGAGACTTCAAATAGAGGCAGTCTTTGAACATTAAACAGTCTGTGAAATGAACTGTTAAAGAAGTGACCAATTTATCAGGTCCTTTAAACTTCTTATCCCCCTTTTAAGCACCAACTGTTTGCCAGTACGAAAACTAAGGCCGAGAAGTTTAACAGCTGGGATTAGAATATATCTCCCCCACACACCTCCAGCCACACAGTCACACAGCTTTGGAATCTTGGTTAAACACATAGTCTTTGATGCCTCACAACTGAACTTCTCAATTTAAAGATGTTCCCTAGAGTAGTATGTTTCTTCATGCTGCCACTTAATTGGGGGCAATGCCATTTTTAAATGGATGTATTGTAGTCACAATTAGCATTAAGATATCAAAATTTCATTTCAGCAAATCAAGAGGACTTACCTATGAAATGAAAGTAATTCAGATTATTCCAGGAAGATTTTAATTAAAAATGGATTTCTACAGCTCTGATCAAACTAAATTTCTAGAATATATGGCCAGCTTATTTTTCAAAGAGAAATATCAGTAACTATATTCTATTCATGCACTGACTAAGGGCTTATTATCTTTAGATGATTTTGCCTGCTTTCCGCTTTACTTCTTCTTGGGCTACACCAGGTAAAGGTTGGTTCTTTGGGTCATCTATTGCTTGCTCACTGCTACAACGAGGAATCCACCATTGCTACTAGCTCACAGACCTGAGGACTAGTGTCAGATTTTAGAGGCAAGAACGTATATTCATCCTTTGACATTGGCTTACCATGGTATCTTACACTTAGTAAAATATGTAAATGACTATTTGTTTAGTTAAATACCTCTTTCCGTTTTCTTTAAAAAAGTGTCAAAACAATGGAAATGACATGCAAGTCCACCACATTACTTGTTTATCTTTAAAAACATTCACTGTTTTATTACTGATGAAAAGATGTAATTTTACCGTTGCTGTCAAAGTCCAGTATGCAAATGAAGATATTGAAGCTCTGAAGCATAGTATGTTGAGTGTCAGAAACATATGTATTAATATTTATGTGCATAATTAACATCATCTTGATTCTGCATCTTTCTCTCCCTTTTTGGATGTGTACAGCTTGTTTGTGTATCCAAAGGAACTATATGTCTTTCACTTGGAAATGAAAAGTCCACAGATTTAAAGCGATTTTACTTTTTTCCTTCAGAGACATTAATATTCTATTACCGAGTGTTCTTTCTAGAGCAACTTGAAGGATTTAGTAAAGATAATTGTGCAATCAATAGAAAACTTAAAGGATGCTTTTCATATGTTAGTGTTTTGCATGTCTTAATGAATCTTAAATGTTATTTGATACTGAATATTAAAATCCATTTGGGGTATGTACCGTTCTTCAAGTTATATATAACTTTAGGAGCTTGTCAAATAATAATTAGCTATATTAAGTTTTAGCATCAGCAAAATCTATGCTTCTGAAACTGGCTTGATTTCTGCCTTGTTTTTTAAAATTGTGGTTATTACAGAACTGTAAGCTTAAGAAATAATTTAATATTTACTTTTTATATGCTGCCTATCTCTGAAAATTCTTTCTGGTATTTTCGCCTAGATATGGGACAAAATAAGTAAGGTAACTGCAGTAATTAGAGTGGAAAGGAGTAATGGCATGTATGCCCAGAAGTTGAGTTATTTAGTTGGTGTTGCCTCAATTTGTTCCTGATGTATGAACTACTCTTGATTCAATATGAATAGAGCTCTGGGTCCATTTTTCAATTTACAGTGAAATTCTAATTTCACTGCAATTACCATAGTGTTTCTCTAACAATAATGTTGCACTTAGCAGTTAACAAAATTGAACCTTCGATCAGCAGTTTAGGTAAGGGAAAATAAACAATGTGAATATATGGCTTACAATCTTTCTTACATTAATAACCTAAATTGTTTTGGGGATCAGAAGAAGGGGAACTCCAAACATTTGTCCTCTGTACCACAAGATGCAAAAAGCTGAATTACTGTAGCAAGAAGTAGGGTCTTCTGCAGAGGAAAGAATTAACAGAGAAGAGAGAGTAAGGGTTGAGAGTATGGTAATGATGGGAGGATGAGCTGGAAAATTATTTCCCCAGTTAATATGAAAATTTAAAATGATAAAAATTTCACTCAGATTTTAAAAGTCCTATGCGAATTCATTCCTTTGGACTAAGGGCAAAGAAGAGTTTTATACATGTATATGTGAGGGATGATTGTGCATCATTTAAGACTATCTAAAACAGTCATTAGTTTTACAAACATTTATTAAACTCAGTATGCTAAACATAGGGAACAGAATGATGAATTTGATTTTCTCTGAATTGAAAAAGCTTGCTACTTTCAAGGAGAATGGTGAGACAAGAGGTAATCATAACCTCACATATTAGTGCACCAGCATGAGTGTTGGTGTATTGAAATACAGAGAAGGCAACACTTATTTCTTTCAACATAAGGAAAACTGGAAGTCAGAAATGTGATATTGTCCCAGAAACCGGCTAAAAGAAGCTAAAGTAGATTTAGAGCCCAGAAGCGTAGGTCTTATTTTTGCCTGTATCTTAGCTTTATATGATGGACAAGTTTTGCCTTTTTAAAGGGGACTGAAAACTTGTCAAATAAAAGCAAGTCTTGATGTCTGTGGCTATGACACTGCTCAGTTTCAGAGCTGTTTTTCTTCACTTGATGCAGGAATTTTGAGAATAATGAATCAAAGCTGATATTATTGTTATATTTTAGGTATAAAATATTAATGTAATTAGTTCACAGAGAATGAGACTGACTTTTGGTTCACAGACTGAGACATTTTGCTTTGGTTATCCATGTTTAACTTGTCAGCCAACTGAGACATTTGTATAGTTATGTATTTTATTTATGCCTTTCCTGTTTTTCTTAACCATTGAGCTTCATGCTAGTTAAAATTACTTTTAAACTTACTCAAAAAGTAACATATTAAGTTGTATACAATATTTGATTTTTCTCAGTTTTACCAAATTTATCTCTAAGGGAAAATGAAGAAGTAAAATCATTAAAAGGACAAGCATTGGAGTGATACCCAGACTAAAGCTGTGGCTGCCTTGATTTTCTAGTTCTGTGCTCTGAGAAAATTCATTTCTCTGTATTTCCGTTTGTTAATTTATAAAATGGAATACTAAAAATCTATACGTTATAGGGCTGTTAAAGGAGAATCAAAGTCCATTTTCCTTTGTATCCATCAAAAGTAATCATGCAGCTAGTTTTTAATGATAGTGACGATAGTAGTGGATTTCCCTAGTGGCTCAATGGTAAAGAATCTGCCTGCCAAGGAGGAGATGCAGGTTTGATCCCTTGGTCAGGAGGATCCCCTGGAGAAGGAAATGGCAACCCATTCCAGTAGTCTGGCCTGGAAAATCCCATGGACAGAGAAGCCTGGCAGGCTACAGGCCATAGTGTCACACAGTCAGACATGACTGAAGCAACTTAGCACACAATATGACATGCTTAATATGCTTCCAACATTTTATTTTTATTTCTTTAAAGATTTTTTTTTTTGATGTGGACCATTTTTAAGGTCTTTATTGAATTTGTTACAATATTGTTTATGGTTTTTTTTTTAATGTTTTGGTTTTTTGGCTGGAAAGCATGTAGTATCTTAGTTCCCTGACCAGGGATCAAACCTGTACCCTCTGCCTTGGAAGGTGGTCTTAACCACTGGACCACCAGGGAAGTCCCAGCCTCCCTCATTATGAAAAGAAAAACTTGGTGAAAGTCCTGTATTTTCTCTCTAGTGATTTCGCTTTTAGCTTTATTAGCCATTCCCATGGTATAGAGACACCATCCTTTATTATATCTCATTGTTCTATTTAATAACAGACTCAGTGCATGCTGGCATTTGTGAAATCCTGTGTGTTTAATTTGTGTGTGTGTGTATGTGTTAGTTGCTCAGTTGTTTCCAACTCTTTGTGACCTCATGAGCCATAGCCCACCAGGCTCTGCTGTCCATGGAATTTTCCCAGCAATAACACTGGAGTGGGTTGCCATTTCCTTCTCCAGTGGATCTTCCCAACCCAGTCATCGGACCCCAGTCTCCTGTATTAGAGGCAGATTCTTTACCATCTGAGCCCCTTTGGAAGCATTTAATTTACTACAGTATAAACCAGACCATGATTGTTCTGGTCCTCACAGGAAGTGAGTCACCAAGGAAGCAAGGTACTGTAATATATAGATGGCTTTTTTTTTTTTTTTTAAGATGGCTTTTTTTAAGTAAAGATAAACTTTGCAGCAAAGAGTTCATTTCATTCATATGAAAATGTTTAAAGTTTATGAATATAACCCCCAAATAGGCCATATACTTTTTTTCCTGTTCATTGATTATCTTAGCCCTTATTTTGAGTATAATGTTGGCTAGTTCTTTGGAACCATGGTATGGATAGGTCTTTGAATGATCCTGGTTTGTGGATTCTCATTCCAACAGTAGCTCTTTCTTTCTGCTGATATTTAATTCTCCAAGTTGTGTACATTTAGGCAGCAGTTGTAGAACATTTATCTTTGGTTCTTCAGTGACTGTTTGCTCCAACTCTGAAGAATGCCCCTGAAAGAGTGGTCTGACTGAAGTAAGCACCACCATATCTTTGACAAACGATGATTTGATTTAGAGCTTAAATGTAATCGCAGCACATTGTGTTTTAAGTCTTACTTTGTGGTATTGAAGTTTGCACAAAAATGATTTACAAATAGTGGTTCCTTGTTTCACTCTAAAAGACAGCTTGATACTTACTGAATAGCTCCATTTATCCTAGTGAGTCTGAAACCCTGAAATGACTTTATAGAAGTCATTTCCAATAAAGCAAAGATCCTAAGATTTTCTTTTTCCCACAAAAGTTCGTGCTAACCTAGTGACTTTCTCTGTACTACTGGGGGGAAACTGGCTATTAGAAAATAATTCTTGTTCTCTCTTTTAAAACTCACAAAGGCATAGTGCTTGTTAGTGTTGTTTGAAAGCTGTTACCCTAGGCTTTTTAGGAACTCATCCTTCACGTGTGGAAGAAAACAAAGGGGAATGTGTCATTACTTGGTACACTTGTGAAATGTTAGAGGACAGATGTCTTTATACTCAGTCCTTATTCAAGCATAGCTGTGTTTATGTACTTCTCTTTCTCCACGTTCATTATACAAAAGTAGCAGCTTGAATAGAGGCTGTGCAACAGTGTACTCTAAATAGGAGCTGGTCTGTGTGATTAAACTTGAGAGGGTAAATACCTTGGATCAGACCTTTCATTTTTACTGTTTCTTTATACTATGTCATTCAGCTTGATGTTTTTCTCATACTTCCAGATTGGGGACAGTGGTGGAAACACTATGTCTCATTCTTTTCCTGAGTGTTTTAGAAAGACTTTTTTCACTAAGAAGACTAAGTGTATTACTTGCAGAAGCAGGATTTTGTCACAAAAACATTTTTGTGAGGCTCCAGCTAACTGCATTTTTCTAATCTATTCAAGCAGTTATTGAGCATTTAATGATTTGGCATGGGAATTAGGTAAGTGATTGTTAGAAATTCAATTAACTCCTTACAGGAAAAATATGATGAGGGGCAGATTAAGGAAATTGACACTTGAGTGAAGAGTTTAATATGATTTTGACAAAAATCCTGAATATTCATTTTATACAAGCTATTATTAAAACTCTGCCTGAGAACAATTAAATTACAAATGGTCTTAAAAGGGTAATAATTCAGCATTTGTATAATCCAAATGCAGGAAGACTCTCTAAGTTCAACCAACCAAATGATTCTAATGGAGACAAGTACCAAACTGACTTAAGGTCTAAAGTATACGAATTGTGTTGCTAATTGCATCCTCTGTCTAACTTATTCAAGTACATATCTGCTTTTTTTTTTTTTTTTTTTGGTCAGTAAAGTTTCTAATGATTAGAAACTTGAGCAAGTTTTTTTTTTTTTCCTGCAGAGCTCTGTATATTCATTTACATAATTTTTTTGCCAATTTTTTTCAACTCCATTATGAGTCATTTTAGGGTTTCATGACATTAGTAGGTAAAAAAAAAAAAGAAATTGTGACTATTGGGCACTTAGTCCTACTTGGGATGAGCTCTAAGTGCAAAATACACACCAAGCTTTGAATATTTTGTATGAAAAAAACAAAGTAAAATATCACGTAGTCAACTTTTCACATTGCTCATGTGTTAAAATGATGTTCTGGATACATTCGGTTAAATAAAAAACATTATTAAAATGAAAAAAGAAATGATAAAATTACACTCCTTATTAAAAGGCTGGTAATATAATAAGAACAGAAAATATATATGTGTATATATATATATAAAACATATATATGACTGATAAATTACTAATAGAGAAGGAAAATTGAAATGTGTGGTTAGTTAGAACTCACATATTCTGGAAGACAAGAAATTATAAGAATTCAGATTTAGATGTTTAGTCTGTGAATTTATGGGAAAGATTAAGATCCTTGAACTTTGATTTGAGACTTGGGAGTGGAGAAAAGAACCAAAGAGGCAGATTTAAAATCAGGAATGGCCATGGTGACAGCAGGAAAAGCTAGACAGCGACTGGCTATGCGGTGAGAGTAGCGGGTGATTTCTCCAACACACTGTGTGTCCCAAGTCCTTCTTCTTTCCAATATATTTCCAGTGATTTTCAAAGAAGTGTTGTAATCATCAGGCAGGAGAAAATTTATTGAAGTGCTGGAATTGTCATTGTTATTGTTTAGCTGCTAAGTTGTGTCCAACTCTTTTGCAACCTCGTGGACTGTAGCCTCCCAGGCTCCTCTGTCTGTGCGATTTCCTAGGCAAGAATACTGGAGTGGGTTGCCATCTTCTCAACCCAGTGATTGAACCTAAGTCTCCTGAATTGGCAGGTGGAGTCTACCATTGAGCCATCAGGAAAGCCTGGAATTGTCATTAGTAGCTCTATTTTTTAATTTTCTCTATGGGTCTAGCTTATATTCTGGAATAAAAACCCTACATAGTAATCTATAACTACAGGTGTCCTTAGTTTCCATCTGTGAGCTACAATTTGGGGCTGGGTGAGAAGCCCCAAAGACAATCTCAGCCAATGACCTTGTGAAACAAACAGTGGTAGGGAAGACATGTTACACAATGATGAAGAAGACAAGCAAACTTACAGAAGGTCTGGGAACATGATGAAAGATCATGGTCAGCGAAGACTTCCCCAACAAACTGAAACTTATAACAGGGTTATGAATGCAACTGAGTAACGTCTATAAATCTTTTACCAAGTACCTGCTTAGTATAGTAGATATTAGTTTAGAGGTAATTAGGGACTTGAATCATGTATGTGATTCTGAAACCAAAGATTTAGAGCCCCCTGTAATATATCCTTCTAATTCTGAATCTGAGTTGACATCTAGAATAGTGCAGCTAATGAAATTGGGCATGGGGGATATTTCAGATGAAATATTCTCTGTGCTTTATTATTTTTAATGAAATAAGAAGCAGCATTTTTAAAGAAGCTGCTCCCCTCTGAGAATTTGCATTGAAGCACAGTAATACAATTATTCTTGTGGGAAAAAAGAGTAGTCTGCCCTGCTGAGAACACAAAGCAGCTTTTGTCCTGAGAAGCTATTATAGGTTATATATTGCTCACCTAACATTGGGATCCTTTATGGTTATATATTATGATTTAAGTATAAATTAACTGTGAAAGAACAGAAATAACTTTCTATTATTAAAGTTGAAAACCTAACAGGGCATGTTCCTTCCCTCTCCCTTAATCTCTCCCTCCCTTATTATTGATAAAAGCCCTGTGTGTGTACACTTACATATGCACATATAGTAACAATAAGCTTATGATATAATGGCATATTTATGTATATTTTCCCACATATTTGTTTTATCTTTGCTGTTTACTGCCTCTGCAAACCTTGGCAAGTTAAACTGTTGGTACCTGGTTTTCACATCTGTAAAATGGAGACTGCATGATTTAACAATGTAAAGCACTTGAAGCAGTGCTGGCATGCATTTAAGAGTCAAGAAATGTTAGCTGTTTTTATGACAGTGCATACTGAGAGAGTTGGTTTTGTTAAAAATCAGATTGCTGAAATTAAGTACTCTATTAGAACTTGTCTTTGTAGATAAAGAATGATGGCTTGGTAGAGAATTATTGAGGGGATTTGCAAATGACGTAATGCATTGCAGGGAGCTTGCCAGGTGGCATTAGTGATACAAAACCTGCCTGCTAATCCAGGAGACATAAGAGACACTGGTTTGATCCCTGGGCAGGAAGATCCCCTGGAGGAGGACTTGCCAACCCACACAAGTATTCTTGCCTGGAGAATTCCCATGGATTGTGAAATATCCCATAGAGATGTTTTGGAGCTATTCATGTTGGTCTGAACTCAGGATGACATCCTGGAATGGAGATAGATAGCAGAGATGTGTGTTGTGTGCTAAGTCGTTTCAGTTGTGTCCGACTCTGTGTGGCACTATGGACTGTAGCCAGCCAGGCTCCTCTTTCCACGGGATTCTCCAGGCAAGAATACTGGAGTGAATTGCCATTCCCGTCTCCAGGGGATCTTCCCAGCCCAGGGATCGAACCTACGTCTCTTATGTCTCCTGCATTGGCAGGAGGGTTCTTACCACTAGTGCCACCTGGGAAGCCCAGATAGCAGAGACGGTATATGCATAAAATTTGATCTGAAATCGTTTGAATCTATGATATTATCTAGGGTAGAGTACAGAGAAATAGAAAAGAGACTGAGACAGAACCATTGAAATCCAACATTTGAATCACTAACACTGTTAACAGCTTTTACTCTTTAAAGTAGGCAGCTGGATATGGAAAGTGCGTAGAGACAAATGCAACTGTATTGTATCTCTGTTGTTTAGTTACTAAATTGTGTCCAGTGCTTTGTGACCCCATGTACTGCAGCAGGCCAGGTTTCCCTGTTCTTCACCATCTCTTGGAGCTTACCTGGACTCACACTGAGTAAGTGATGAGTTGGTGGTGCCATCCAGCCATCTCGTCCTCTGTCATCCCCTTCTATTCCTGCCTTCAATCTTTCCCAGCATCAGGGTCTTAAGGTTTATTATTATTACTATTACTACTTACCATTTTAGCTTCCTAAATGTTAAATGCAGTTAGGAGTTTTCTGTTAGCATTACTTCATGGATTGATGCATCAGTACCTTTTTGAATTAAAACATGAAATTAATTAGGTAGAGCTTAATAAAGTCAAAGTTAGAGAGATCTTGTCAGACATTATCAGACAACCTGGAAAATAGGCCACCTGATTAGATAAGTGGATTTAAAGAACTCAAAGAATGTGACTTATTGATACTGAATTAAGCCTACTGTTTTCAAGGGAAACATGTTTTAATGGTTGATGGTGGACTCTTAAGATTTGTTTTTTATATTAAGGGAAAGAGACAGTAATCTTTCTCTAATTCAGAAGAAACTGAAAAGGAATAAAGGAAAAACAAGGAGCAAATAACATTAAAAATATTAGTATAAGAGTTTTTGTTCAGTCGTGTCTGACTATTTGCAACCCCATGAACTATAGCACGCCAGGCTTCCCTATCCTTTACTATCTCCCAGAGTTTGCTCCAACTCATGTCCATCAGGTCAGTGATGCTGTACAACCATCTCATCCTCTGTCGTCTCCTTCTCCTCCTGCCTTCAATCTTTCCCAGGATCAGGGTCTTTTTTTTTTTTTATCATTAGTCTGCATGATTCAGTAAGTGCAGTTTTATTTTTATTTATTTATTTATTTATTTTTTAATTTTTATTTTTACTTTATTTTACTTTACTGTATTGGTTTTGCCATACATTGACATGAATCCACCATGGGTGTACATGCGTTCCCAAACATGAACCCCCCTCCCACCTCCCTCCCCATAACATCTCTCTGGGTCATCCCCGTGCACCAGCCCCAAGCATGCTGTATCCTGCATCGGACATAGACTGGCGATTCGATTCTTACATGATAGTATACATGTTTCAATGCCATTCTCCCAAATCATCCCACCCTCTCCCTCAGGCTCTGAGTCCAAAAGTCTGCTATACACATCTGTGTCTTTTTTGCTGTCTTGCATACAGGGTCATCATTGCCATCTTTCTAAATTCCATATATATGTGTTAGTATACTGTATTGGTGTTTTTCTTTCTGGCTTTACTTCACTCTGTATAATCAGCTCGAGTTTCATCCATCTCATCAGAACTGATTCAGATGTATTCTTTTTAACGGCTGAATAATACTCCATTGTGTATATGTACCACAGCTTTCTTATCCATTCATCTGCTGGTGGACATTTAGGTTGTTTACATGTCCTGGCTATTATAAACAGTGCTGCGATGAACATTGGGGTACATGTGTCTCTTTCAGTTCTGGTTTCCTCGGTGTGTATGCCCAGAAGTGGGATGCTGGGTCATAGGGCAGTTCTATTTGCAAATTTTTAAGGAATCTCCACACTGTTCTCCATAGTGGCTGTACTAGTTTGCATTCCCCCCAACAGTAGGAGGGTTCCCTTTTCTCCACACCCTCTCCAGCATTTATTGCTTGCAGATTTTTGGATCGCAGCCAATCTGACTGGTATGAAGTGGTACCTCATTGTGGTTTTGATTTGCATTTCTCTAATAATGAGTGACGTTAAGCATCTTTTCATGTGTTTGTTAGCCATCCGTATGTCTTCTTTGGAGAAATGTCTATTTAGTTCTTTGGCCCTGCAGCTCAGGGTCTTTTCAAATGAGTCAGTTCTTTGCATCAGGTGGCCACAGTATTGGAGCTTCTGCTTCAGCAGCTGTTCTTCCAATGAATATTCAAGGTTGATTTCCTTTAGGATTGACTGATTTGATCTCTTTGCTGTCCAAGTGTCTCTCAAGAGTCTTCTCCAGCACCGCAGTTCAAAAGCATCCATTCTTCGGTGCTCAGCCTTCTTTATGGTCCAACTCTCACATCCATATTTAGGATACACTTAAACATTCATTGTGGATGTTTTTGTTGACAGGAAGTGTAGTGAAAAGAATATACATACTAGTATCAATGGGCAAATCAGAAACATAGTTGTAGGTCTACTGTTAGGTGACCTTGGATCTATTTCTTAACTTCTCTCAGATCTAAGTTTTGGGGTGTTTTTTAAATCTGTTATTGGAGCTAATTACATTCTTGGTCATTGTGAGGACTCACTTGAGTCCAGCATTTCATATAATGTCAGTACGTGATTATAGTAGTTAATTTTTCAATATTATTTACTTAAAAGCTGTTAAGAGACTAGATGCTAATTATTCTTACCACAAAAAGGAAATGATAATTACGTGAGGTGATGAAGGTGTTAGCTAATATGCTGCTAGTGGTAATCATACAGCAGTATATACTGGTATCAAATCAGCATGTTGTACACATTAAACTTATGCAGTATTATATGTCAATTATATCTTAATTTTTATTTATTTTTTAGATTTTTGTTTGTGCTGTGTAGCTTGTAGAATCTTAGTTTCCTGCTGCTGCTGCTGCTATGTCGCTTCAGTTGTGTCCGACTCTGTGCGACCTCACAGACGGCAGCCTACCAGGCTCCGCCATCCCTGGGATTCTCCAGGCAAGAAAACTGGAGTGGGTTGCCATTGCCTTCTCCAATGCATGAAAGTGAAAAGTGAAGTCGCTCAGTCATGTCCAACTCTTCGCGACCCCATGGACTGCAGCCTACCAGGCTCCCCCATCCATGGGATTTTCCAGGCAGCAGTACTGGAGTAGGTTGCCATTTCCTGACCAGGGGTCAAATGTATGCCTTTAGCAGTGAAAGCATGGAGTCCTGACCACTGGACCCAGAAAATTCCCTGTATCTGTTTTTTTTTTTTTAAAAAAAAAAAGAAAGGAGTATTCAGTCCTTTGCATTTGGCACTTTTTTTCCCCCCAGAAAACTCAGGTTTTTTAAATTAAATTTTTTTTTAGTGTTTTGACTCCCTTCACCCAATTCTCCTATTCCTAAACCCCTCCACTTCTGGAAACTATCAATTTGTTCTGTGAATCTATGAACTTAGGCTTTTGTTGTTGTCTTTTTGCTTAAATTCCACATATAAATGAGATCATATGTTATTTGTCCTCCTGTCTGACTTATTTTACTTAGTGTAATGCCTTTGAGGGCCGTCCACATCATTGCAAATGGCAAAATTTCCTTCTTTTTAAATGACTGAATAGTATTCCATGGTGTGTGTGTGTATCACACTGTCTTTATTCATTCATCCTTCGATGGGCACTGAGGTTGCTTCCATATCTTGGCTATTGTGAGTAATGTTGCAGTGAATATGTGTGTTAGTTGCTCAGTCGTGTCTAACTCTTTGCAACCCATGGACTGTAGCCCTCCAAGCTCCTCTGTCCATGGGATTCTCCAGGCAAGAATACTGGGGTTGGTTGCCATTCCCTTCTCCAGGGGATCTTCCCAACCCAGAGATCGAACCCAGTTCTCCTGTATTGGCTAGCAGATTCTTTAATGTCTGAGCCAATGAACATAGGGATGCATATATCTTTTTAGCTAATGTGTTTGTTTTCTTTGGATAAATACCTAGAAGTTGAATTGCTGGGTCACTGGTATTTCTAATTTTGAGAAATCTTTCTACTGTTTTCCACAGTGGCTGCACCAACAGTGTACAAGGGTTTCCGTTCTCTGCATCTTTGACAACATTTGCTATTTCTTATCTTTTCAATACTAGACATTCTAACAGATGTGGAGTGACATCTCATTGTGGTCTTGATTTGCATTCCCCTCATGATTAATAATATTGAGCATATTTTCATATACATATTGGCCATTTGTATGGAAATTGTAATTTTTGAGGAATAATGTGTTGTGCTCTGCTAAGTCACTTCAGTTGTGTCTTTGTGACTCAATGGACTGTAGCCCATCAGGCTCCTCTGTCCATGGGATGATAATCATCTATAAAATGAATGGGTTGATTCTTGAGTGCCTTTGGGCTCTAAGTTCTGTGGTTCAATGAATGGAGAGTAAAATCCTTATTCCAGGAAATGAGAGGAAAATGGAAAGTTGTTCAGAGTTGAAAATTATTATTGTCATTATGATATATTTATTGTCTAATCATCCATTATATTTCACAGAAATCATAAAAAGAATAATCTCTGTTTAATCTTTCAGAGGAAGGTAGATAAAGCAGTTTCACAGAGCATTCAGAAAATAAAATGACAAGAGTTAAACAGCATGTGTCATCAAAAGGCAATATATGTGCAAATGCTTGGGATAGTTTAATTCCATGGCATGTTAGGAATCAATATGATAACTGAACCACAAATATGTTAATTTTAGAAGGGAGGTTAAAGAAAATGTATAATAAAATGGGGATATCAAAGAGTAGCCCTGAGAATCCTAGGTTCATGTGCAGTGAAGCAAGAGCTAACTTCATTTATTTTCTGGTCCTTCTGCAAATATGTGAAAAAGTAAAATTTTTGAATTTGAACTGAATGATTAAACATTTTTTTTGAACAGCATAACCAGAAACTTCATTTGTGGAAAAAAATATGGTTAAGGCATGTGGAAACAGTCTGTTGTTCCAAGTCCAGTTCTGACTGTTGCTTCCTGACCTGCATATAGGTTTCTCAGGAGGCAAGTCAGGTGGTCTGGTATTCCCATTTCTTTCAGAATTTCCCACAGTTTATTGTGATCCACACAGTCAAAGGCTTTGGCATAGTCAATAAAGCAGAAATAGATGTTTTTCTGGAACTCTTTTGCTTTTTCGATGATCCAGCGGATGTTGGCAATTTGATCTCTGATTCCTCTGCCTTTTCTAAAACCAGCTTGAACATCTGGAAGTTCATGGTTTGTGTATTGCTGAAGCCTGGCTTGGAGAATTTTGAGCATTACTTTACTAGCATGTGAGATGAGTGCAATTGTGCGGCAGTTTGAGCATTCTTTGGCATTGCCTTTCTTTGGGATTGGGATGAAAACCGACCTTTTTCAGTCCTGTGGCCACTGCTGAGTTTTCCAAATTTGCTGGCATATTGAGTGCATAGGAAAAGGAATACGTCAAGGCTGTATATTGTCACCCTGCTTATTTAACTTCTATGCAGAGTACATCATGAGAAATGCTATGCTGGAAGAAGCGCAAGCTGGAATCAAGATTGCTTGGAGAAATATCAAGAACCTCAGATATGCAGATGACACCACCCTTATGGCAGAAAGTGAAGAGGAAATAAAAAGCCTCTTGATGAAAGTGAAAGAGAGTGAAAAAGTTGGCTTAAAGCTCAACATTCAGAAAACGAAGATCATGGCATCCGGTCCCATCACTTCATGGGAAATAGATGGGGAAACAGTGGAAACAGTGTCAGACTTTATTTTTTGGGGCTCCAAAATCACTGCAGATGGTGATTGCAGCCATGAAATTAAAAGATGCTTACTCCTTGGAAGGAAAGTTATGACTAACCTAGATAGCATATTCAAAAGCAGAGACATTACTTTGCCAACAAAGATCCGTCTAGTCAAGGCTATGGTTTTTCCAGTAGTCATGTATGGATGTGAGAGTTGGACTGTGAAGAAAGCTGAGCACCGAAGAATTGATGCTTTTGAACTGTGCTGTTGGAGAAGCCTCTTGAGAGTCCCTTGGACTGCAAGGAGATCCAACCAATCCATTCTCAAGGAGATCAGTCCTGGGGGTTCTTTGGAAAGAATGATGCTAAAGCTGAAACTCCAGTACTTTGGCCACCTCATGCGAAGAGTTGACTCATTGGAAAAGACTCTGATGCTGGGAGGGATTGAGGGCAGGAGGAGAAGGGGCTGACAGAAGACGAGATGGCTGGATGGCATCACTGACTCGATGGCTGTGAGTTTGAGTGAACTCCTGGAGTTGGTGATGGACAGGGAGGCCTGGCGTGCTGCGATTCATGGGGTCGCAAAGAGTCAGACACGACTGAATGACTGACCTGAACTGAACTGAAGACATGTGGTGTTTCTTTTGGAGCTATTTATGTTGAGACAGTCTGTTCAACATAGACTAGTTTAAATTTGAACATCCATTAATTGTTGTCGCATATCTATTCATAGTGGAGCACAGGGAAGCCTGGCATGCTGCAGTCCATGGAGTCACAAAGTGTCTGACACAACTTAGTGAATGAACAACAACAATCTATTCATATGCTGATAAATGTTTCAGACCAACAAATTAAGTATAAAAGATGAAGACAAATATTAACAGAAAGTAATCTTGAGAAATGAAGTGAATTTAAGAATCTAATTTTATTTTAGTCCAAAAAGTGTACTGGACCATTATCTTGTATTAACCTATAATGAAATATAATCTGCAAAAATACAGACTCATTATGCTATATACCTGAAACAAACACAGTATTTAAATCAGCTATTGTTTAGTCAGTAAGTTGTGTCTGACTCTTTCACGATCCCATGGGCTTTACCCCACCAGTCTCCTCTGTCCATGAGATTTCCCAGGCAAGAATACTGAAGTGGGTTGCCATTTCCTTCTCCATGGAATCTTCCTAACTCAGGGATTGAACCTGTGTCTCCTGCATTGCAGGTGGATTCTTTACTGCTAAGTCAGCAGAGAAGTCCTAAATCAACTATACTTTGATACAAAAAAACCCCCAAAACTGGCTAGTTATTGTCCTAATACAGTCATTATAAACATGATTTATTGTATCATAGTCTCATTGTTTTAATGATAAATATTCTCGTCTCAGTTGTGAGAGGAGTTTAGAGGAAGATTGTTGGTTGCCTCAGTGGTATAGGTGGGATTTTGCCCATGTCATTTATTCTTTTTCTTTTCTAAGTTAAACAGTATTTGAAAAGGTTGCTTTATGGCACAGTAGTGTGGGTGATGGACACAGATCTGTGGATTAGCACCTCTTTACAGTTCTAGCCTGTAAGGAATATTGCATTTCATCAATTCCATTGCACACATTTTCTTTAAAATATTTTGCCATCTCTGAAATCAGAATGTATCTTAAGATTGATGTGTTAGATTAAAGTTGATGGTATATCATAGGTTAGTTGGCAGAATTTTCCCTTTCTAAACAGAACACAAAATAGTGATGAATATTGCAGCCTTGGATTTGGTAAAATATGATAGTATCTTATATGTGTCTTGAAGAGTAGATGTAATTGATCTGGATGATAAATATGAGGGGAACATGATAATCTGAGTCTGCCTGGGGAAATGACTTGGAAGTAGATGACATCTTTTCCTTTCATCTTTTGTTTTACACTCACAAGATTGTGATACAAATTAAAGGTTTAGTTCAATTCGGCCATCATTGTTTTCCTATATCATGTCTATAAAGAGAAGGAAAACAGTGTATGTCCTGTTTTTTTGGAAGTCAGAAATAGCAGTCGTAGGTAATTTTACCAAAGTTTAACTAACATGTAAACATCTTGCATGGTGACTCAGACGGAAAATAATCTGCCTGTCATGTGAGAGGCATGGGTTCAATCCCTGGGTTGGGAAGATGTCCTGGAGAATGGGATGACTACTCACTCCAGTATTCTTGCCTGGAGAATCTCATGGATGAAGGAGCCTGGTAGGCTATAGTCTATGGGATAGCAAAGAGTTGGACATGACTGAATGACTAACACTTTCACTTTTTCAAACCTCTTTCAGGCGGGAGCTGTGTATACCATTTTTCAGTTCAGTTCAGTTTAGTTGCTCAGTCGTGTCTGACTCTTTGCGACCCCATGAATCGCAGCACGCCAGGCCCCCTGTCCATCACCAACTCTCGGAGTCCACTCAGACTCACGTCCATTGAGTCAGTGATGCCATCCAGCCATCTCATCCTCTGTTGTCCCCTTTTCTTCCTGTCCCCAATCCCTCCCAGCATCAGAGTCTTTTCCAATGAGTCAACTCTTCACATGAGGTGGCCAAAGTACTGGAGTTTCAGCTTCAGCATCAGTCCTTCCAAAGAACACCCAAGGCTGATCTCCTTCAGAATGGATTGGTTAGATCTCACCCTTTTAAAAAATATAGTGCATAGTAAATGCCTATAGAGCAGAAGCCAGTGCAGCTTGCACTTGGAAATAAAGCGAGTCTTCTGTCACCTAGTTCAATCTGTACACAAGGTAAATCACTGTCAGAAATGTCAGGGAATATTCTGATATGGCATTAGTTCATCTATGAATTTAATAGATGGATTTTTGCATTCTGTATTTTGTATGGCATTATTTTATATTTGACTGTCATTTCATTTTAGAAGATTCAAGGTAGAATAAATATTTTGACATTTCTTTCATTAAGTAAAAATTACGTGTTTCTAATGATATGTTTTAACAGTAATTCTGTGTTCTCATGAAAAGATTTTATGCAAACTGCAAAAAGAATTAGAAATTCTCTTGTTAACTGCAGCTGGGACCAGGTTGATTTTTAAGAAGAATGAAGTTAAGGAGTGTTTATTCAATATAGCCAAAGAAATTAGAAATTAATGAGATATAATCTATAGTGATGCTATCATTCATTATAATACAGATTTTATTGTTTTGAAACTTTAGATTTTAATGGGGTTTGGGATTTCTTAAATATTCATTAAATTTTCCTCTGAATTCAGATTTAACACAGCCCATTGCTTACTGCTGATTATCAGTTCCTTTTACCACTGCTTTTTGTCTAGTAAATAAATATTTAACCATGATAACACTGGGCCTTCTTGCTTGCATCCTAAGACTTGGCAAAGAATAAAGAAAGAAAAAAAGATAAGTGCTTTTTTTTTTAAGCTGAGTTTGCTTACCTGCCAGGCTAGAATGTGCATGCGTGACTGCTTTCCTGTGCACACCCATGCACACACACATTCTCAGTGAAGAAATTTGTTAAATAATTTGCCAAAGGGGCAAAGCTAGGGGGTTTTCAGTGGTTTTAAAAAAGTAGAATTTATGGTGGATATGCTAATTAAAGATTGAAAGGTTGCTCTCAAATAAGACAGATGAATCTGTGAGTCTGTATATAGTTGGCTAAAACAAATCTTATTGTTCACAACAAATCCTTTTATTCTCTTGTCAAGAAAGAGTCTCCCTTTAAGTCCATTGAGGGTCTGGTGCATTCAAGTTTTGGGTCCATTTACAGCGTTAGCTTGTTAGAACCTGCCATGGTGAAGCAGAGCATTCAGTTTTCACATCACCTTTTCATAGTGTTGAATTGAAAACAAACTCACATCTAAATCCAGAAAGCCATGAAAAATAAGCCATTACTGAAATCACTGAAGGGCAGAGACTTAACATAAGAGCAGAAGTCCTAACACTTCTCTTCTAATTCTCTTTAACCCATCTCCCTTTCATGTCCCTGAATAAGAAACAAGGAAACAACAAAGTTCTAGCCCATAAAGGCTCTTTTTTTTAAGTTTGAGAGAAAGACAGCCAAGGAGCAAGCTGTATCTTCCTTTCTTCTGATACTTTCCTGTCTTGTCCTTTCTTTTCTAATCAAACTTTTAATTTTGAGTTAATTGAAAATTCACATGCAATTGTAAGAAATCACACAGCCAGATCCAATGACCCTGTAACCGATTTCCCAGTGGTGACATTTTATGAAACTGTAGCACCATGTCACAACCAGAATATTGACGATGATAAAGCTAAGACGCAGAACAGTTTATCACCCACAGACCTCATGTTGGCCTTTCATAGCCATACTCACTTCCCTTCCTCCATCTTTGACCTTTGGCATCCACTAGTCTGTTCTTCATTTCTACAAATTTGTTATTTCAAGAATTCTGTGTAAGTGGAATCATATAGTATGTGACCTTGAGGCTACATTTTTTTTTTTTTTGGCAGCATAATCCCCTTGAGATTTATCCAAGTTGTATCAGTAGTTTATTCATTACTCTTGCTGAGTAGCTTTCCATAGTATGGATATCCCAGTTTGTTTAACCATTCAGTCACTAAAGAAAATCTGGCTTGATTCCAGTTTTTTTTTTTTTTAATCTATTAGAAGTAAATCTGCTATGAACATTGTGTATAGATTATTGGGAGAACATATTTTTCACTATTCTAAGATAAATACCAAAGAATATAATTACTGGGTCTTATGGTAATTGCTGAAGAACTGGTGCTTTTGAACTGTGGTGTTGGAAAAGACTCTTGAGAGTCCCTTGGACTGCAAGGAGATCCAACCAGTCCATCCTAAAGGAGATCAGTCCTGGGTGTTTATTGGAAGGACTGATACTAAAGCTGAAACTCCACTACTTTGACCACCTCATGTGTAGAGTTGACTCTTTGGAAAAGACTTTGATGCTGAGAGGCACTGGGGTCATGAGGAGAAGGGGATGACAGAGGATGAGATGGCTGGACGGCATCACCGACTCAATGGACATGAGTTTGAGTGAACTCCAGGAGTTGGTGATGGACTGGGAGGCCTGGTGTGCTGCGATTCATGAGGTTGCAAAGAGTTGGACACGACTGAGCTACTGAACTGAACTGAACTGAACGGTAATTGTGTGTTTAGTTGTATAAGAAACTATCAAATCGTTTTTCAGAGTGGCTGTATTGTTTTTACATTCCCATCATCAGTGAAAGACTGATTCACTTTTTCTGTGTCATAGCCAGCCTTTCATGCCATTATTATATTTTAGTTTAGCTGTTCTGATAGGTATGCACTGATTTCTCACTGTGGTTTTAATTTGCACTTCTCTTACAGCTAATAATGTTGAACATCGTTTTCATATGCTTCTCTCTGCCTTTTTAGTATATGTTAATTTACCTTTTCTACTTACTCTCCATTTCCTGTTACCCTAATCAGCAAATCTGTAATTCAGTCCTGATCTATTTCATGCCCACTTTTGGTTCCTGAGAAGCTACATAAAAGGCCTCCTGCTTCCTTTTAGGGATGATGACTTCCCACCCTGAGAGTGCCAGTGTCCAGCCTCAGGACTATGTCTCTTCTACTGGCCTCATAGCAGTCAGTCCTTGAGGCAAAAAGTACAGAATTTTCTTGACTCCAAACCTCTACTGCATGCTGCATTTAGGTCCTGAAAAGTCACTATCTAAACCCACGCTTGCAGTGAGCCTTCTCATTTAAACAGATTCTTCATTTGCTCTCACAACTACTTGAACAAGAACATGGGAGTAAGTGATCATTGCAAGAAAAGATGTTCTTGGAAGGCAAGCATAATATGAAAAGAGACAATTCTGCCTTCAGCTTAACAGGCTTTTCTATTACTCCCCAAGAAAG
The DNA here is from genome assembly GCF_016772045.2 of Ovis aries. Lineage (NCBI taxonomy): Eukaryota > Metazoa > Chordata > Mammalia > Artiodactyla > Bovidae > Ovis > Ovis aries. The sequence continues at coordinate 66,484,713 of NC_056063.1, forward strand.
TTCTACAGCTTTTCCTGATTGGGCTATAAATTCTCTTGTTGATTCTAAACTCCTCAAAATACAACCAGAAAAATCCTAGGACTGAGGCAAGTTAAGAGGCCTCACTTAAGAGGCTTCCAGTAAGGGGGAACACTACTCTGATACAAGTCTTAGAGTCTCAGGAAAAAGGAGACACGGGAGCCTGTTGTTAGGGCTTTAGACCCTAGACTGAAAGGTTTTAAGATGACCTTGCAGAGTAGGAAATGTGGGAATTGACAGAGTTGTTACTTAAGGCTCTAACTTTGGGATCAGTGGATTCTGAGAGGTGAGGCTATGGAAACAAGTCTTAATGAGCAAGCTCTTACTCCTGGTGAGGAACATGTTTGTTTCCCATGGTCTTATCATCCAGGGGTGGGTAATTTCTAGTGTACCTACTAGGTTATTTTGCTTGGTCTCAGTATTGGTTTACTTAAAGTCAGGACACTGTCCCTGGTCCCAGTACTGTTACTATAGGGAAAAGGAATTATGCTGGGACTTTGAAGATCCATAATAAGGAAATTGCACCTGTACCAGTTATAAATCATGGCATCTGGTCCCATCAATTCATGGCAAATAGATGGGGAAACAGTGGAAACAGTGGCTGACTTTATTTTTCTGGGCTCCAAAATCACTGCAGATGGTGATTGCAGCCATGAAATTACAAGACGCTCACTCCTTGGAAGGAAAGGTATGACCAACCTAGACAGCATACTGAAAAGCAGAGACATTACTTTGCCAACAAAGGTCCGTCTAGTCAAGGCTATGGTTTTCCAGTGGTCATATATGGATGTGAGAGTTGGACTATAAAGAAAGCTGAGCACCAAAGAATTGATGCTTTTGAACTGTGATGTTGGAGAAGACTCTTGAGAGTCCCTTGGACTACAAGGAGATTCCACCAGTCTATTCTAAAGGAGATCAGTCCTGGGTGTTCATTGGTAGGACTGATGTTGAAGCTGAAACTCTAGTACTTTGGCCACCTCATGAGAAGAGCTGACTCATTTGAAAAGACCCCGATGTTGGGAAAGATTGAGGGCAGAAGGAGAAGGGGATGACAGAAGATGAGATGGTTGGATGGCATCACCGACTCAATGAACATGGGTTTGGGTGGACTCCGGGAGTTGGTGATGGATAGGGAGGCCTGGTGTGCTGCGGTTCATGGGGTCACAAAGAGTTGGACATGACTGAAGGACTGAACTGAACTGAACTGGACAGTTGTGAATAGATTGCCTCTCACTTCCAAATTCACCCATCACTGCCTAGCTTGTGATACTGGGGCTGGACCTTCTGACCATTTCTCCTTTGTCTGCTAACACGTTAAGCATTTTAAATAGAAGGCCTTAGAGGGCACTGTAGGAAGTGTCTGGTCTTTCTGTTCCTGGTTCCATTGTGAGTCTCTGTGCTTGTTGCCATGGTTCTTAGTCAGCATGGAGCACATCCAGTGACGCTCATCCCCAGAGAGCACTCAGTGGCAGCATCCTTGTCAGAAGCTCCCTGGAGAGTTTCTCTGGCAATTCTGAGAACAGTTTCCCAGTCACACCTAGAGAATCTTACAGACTTCCATGAGTTCTCTTGTTCCCTTAAAAGGTGGTTTCCTTCTTGCTCACCTGTTATAGGACCTTCACAGACTTTCCCATAATCTAGAAGGCTATAGCCGTTCCCTCACCAGTGATGTCTGGATTTCAATCTTGGCATGAGTAGGAGTCTTTCACATTTTTTTCCTTGTTTGAGTGTTTTGCCTCAGTCCATTATCAGCTATTTGTATATCCTTTAGAATTCTCTTTGGCCCTTTCTAGTTCATCTCTGGTAAATTCTTTATATTAGCCTCTTTCAGCTCAAGTTGCTATGTGGTTTTTGTCTTCTGATTGGACCCTAACTGGTTTGTTGTTGTTCAGCCACAAAGTCATATCCGACTCTTTCTGATTCCCATGGACTGTGTAGCCCATCAAGTTCCTCTGTCCATGGCATTCTCCAGGCAAGAATACTGGAGTGGGTTGCCATTTCCTTCTCCAGGGGATCTTTCTGACCCAAGGATTGAACCTGGGTCTCCTGCATTGCAGCCAGATTGTTTACCATTAGAGAAATGCATCACAGAAATTGGTCTTGGGGGATAGACCCACAAACATTGGAATTTGGGATTGATTTGAACCTGCTGTAGGATTTGAACACAATGTTGAATGCTTTGCCAGCAGAAAGTGGGATGCCAGTGTCTGTTTCATGCAGTGGCATCATAATTAAGTTACCATGTATGGTTGATTGTGATGAAGGGCCAACTGCATTAAGTGCTTTGGATGCCCACTTGAGTGCAGTATTTGAACATTCTGTCCTTCACAGTAGCTACAAGGGCTGTGGGTGGTCTGGATTCTGCTGGGCATGTTGGAGCGCTCACAGAAAGAAAACAATGAGCTCAAGGCCTTGAACTCTCAGCTGAAGTCATGGTCTGAGAAACAGAGCATCCATGCCAGCCTTAGTATACTCTTATTTATTATATCTACAGAGTTGATAAGGGCTCCCCCAGTGGCTTGGTAGTGAAGAATCTGCCTGCAGTGCAGGAGACGTGGTTTCAATCCCTGGGTCTGGAAGATCCCCTGGAGAAGGAAATGGCATGCCTGGAGAATCTCTTGAACAGAGGAACCTGGCAGGCTACAATCTATGGGGTTGCAAAACGGCCGGACAGGACTGAGGGACTAAACAGCAACAACAGGGCTGATATTGCTAAAATTAAATGTAAAATTGTATTATATCTGTTATTGAACTTCAATGCCCATTCATCTACACTCTTCCCACATTTCTCATTTGAATGTTAGGGGATTTATTGGGAAAGAATGGAGTGTTGAACTTGGCATGGGAACATGTGGCTGGACCCATAGGAGAATGACTATCTTGAGCCCCAAGTCACTCTGAGCCTTTCTTAGAACTGAGGTAGCTTACCTTTCTGTGTCTGAGGAGACTGCCTTTTCTTTGCTAGAAAAATTTGTGATTTCTTCACCTGGGAATAATGATTTACAAGTGAGTATTCATTCTCTTCAAGACACACCACAACCAGTCCTGGTAATTTCTAGGTTCACTGCATAGGGGGGATCTTAGAATATTCCAGGGAGGCAAGTGTATACTATGACCCAGGCATAAATAATTTACATACCAAAAAATGTGTGAGGCTTTATTATTGTACTTGGGGACGTATACTGTTATTGGGGAAGTATACTGAACTGGGGAATCTGCATAAGAGTGGATCCAAAGGGTTTTAGGCCGAAGAGTACGGAATATAACAATAAATAAGACTGAATTCATTTTTATATAAATGTACTTACTAAAGAGTTCAGATTTACTGTGTTAGCTTGGGAAACCACCAGGAACATATACAGCTTTAAGGTCTAATGATATCTACTTTGTACCCATTACAAGAGCCTTCAAAATTGTCTTCCACATAGTAACTCAATAAGTATTTACTGAATTTACTTGAAATCTCAGTACCTAACCTCTAAATCTAAATGTATTATCAAAAGAGAAAAGAATAATAGAGGTAAATAAATGAGAATTCACGCTGTAAGTAAGTAGGGTAAAAGAGATCACAGCCAACTCAAAATATTTATTGATTTACAGATCATTAAAATGTGGAAGAAATTATCTATACTATGGAAATCCACACAGTAATTTATATATCAGTCCAGTTCAGTTCAGTTCAGTTGCTCAGTTCTGTCCGACTCTTTGTGACCCCATGAATCGTAGCACGCCAGGCCTCCTTGTCCATCACCAACTCCCGGAGTTCACTCAGACTTGCCTCCATTGAGTGATTGATGCCATCCAGCCATCTCATCCTCGGTCATCCCCTTCTTCTCCTACCCCTAATCCCTCCCAGCATCAAAGTCTTTTCCAATGAGTCAACTCTTCACATGAGGTGGCCAAAGTACTGGAGCTTCAGCTTTAGCATCATTCCTTCCAAAGAAATCCCAGGGCTGATCTCCTTCAGAATGGACTGGTTGGATCTCCTTGCAGTCCAAGGGACTCTCAAGAGTGTTCTCCAACACCACAGTTCAAAAGCATCAATTCTTCAGCACTCAGCTTTCTTCACAGTCCAACTCTCACATCCATACATGACCACTGGAAAAACCACAGCCTTGACTAGATGGACCTTAGTCGGCAAAGTAATGTCTCTGCTTTTTAGTATGCAATCTAGGTTGGTCATAACTTTCCTTCCAAGGAGTAAGCATCTTTTAATTTCATGGCTGCAGTCACCATCTGCACTGATTTTGGAGCCCCCCAAAATAAAGTCTGACACTGTTTCCACTGTTTCTCCATCTATTTCCCATGGAGTGATGGGACCAGATGCCATGATCTTCATTTTCTGAATGTTGAGCTTGAAGCCAACTTTTTCACTCTCCTCTTTCACTTTCATCAAGAAGCTTTTTAGTTCCTCTTCACTTTCTGCCATAAGGGTGGTGTCATCTGCATATGTGAGGTGATTGATATTTCTCCTGGCAATCTTGATTCCAGCTTGTGTTTCTTCCAGCCCAGCGTTTCTCATGATATATTCTGCATAGAAGTTAAATGAGCAGGGTGACAATATATAGCCTTGACGTACTCCTTTTCCTATTTGCAACCAGTCTGTTGTTCCATGTCCATTTCTAACTGTTGCTTCCTGACCTGCATATGGATTTCTCAAGAGGCAGGTTAGGTGGTCTGGGTTCCCATCTCTTTTAGAATTTTCCACCATTTATTGTGATCCACACAGTCAAAGGCTTTGGCATAGTCAATAAAGCAGAAATAGATGTTTTTTCTGGAACTCTCTTGCTTTTTTGATGATCCAGTGGATGTTGGCACTTTGATCTCTGGTTCCTCTGCCTTTTCTAAAACCAGCTTGAACATCAGGGAGTTCATGGTTCACGTATTGCTGAAGTCTGGCTTGGAGAATTTTGAGCATGACTTTACTAGCATGTGAGCTGAGTGCAATTGTGTGGTAGTTTGAGCATTCTTTGGCATTGCCTTTCTTTGGAATTGGAATGAAAACTGACCTTTTCCAGTCCTGAGGCCACTGCTGAGTTTTCCATACATAATCACCTTTATAATTACATGGGGACATTTTTCACTAAATATTTAGAAAAAGAAATCCAACAAAAATTTGTTTCTAGGTGTCATACATCTTATGATTGACTGTTACTTCTCATATTTATTACTATTTTCTTAAGTGAATAAAAATATCAGAAAGCCAAGCAGTTATGTTCCCAGAAATAACCTAGAAACTTAAAAGGTTTCTGTGGATAGGACTATGTGTATGAGATCTCTATTCCTGGAATCAAACTTGTCTCTAAACCATCTTTAATTAAAAAATGAAGACCACATATGAGAAAATTTTGCTAGGAAGCATATATTATTATTCATGAAAGAATACAAATTCAGTTTCTCCATTTATTAATTTATTTTTATTGGAAGATAATTGCTTTTCAGTATTGTGGTGGTCTCTGCCATACCTCAGGGTGAATCAGTCATAATTATATATATTTACATCCCCTGCCTCTGGAGCCTCCCTGCCCTCCCAAGGTTCTTCATTTAAAGTAATTCTCTATACTGCCTTTTTATTTTTAAAATAATTTACTATAATAAATTGGGGCTTTCCAAGTGGTGCCTAGTGGTAAAGAACCTGCCTGCCAATGCATGTATATGCCGGAGACAAGGGTTCGATCCCTGGATCAGAAGATCCCCTAGAGGAAGCCATGGCAATCTACTTCAGTATTTCTTGCCTGGAGAATCCCCATGGACAGAGGAGCCTGGTGTGCTACAGTCTATAGGGTCACAAAGAGTCAGATACAACTGAATCAACCTCACATTCACCCATGCAGTATAATAAATTATGCTTAGATTTAATGTTCATTGACCCTGGACAGTTTTAGCTAACAGTGATTCTCCTGTCAAATTTGATCAAATCCTTGTTTCTAATTTTACTCTGTGCTAAAAATTGCCAGTAACTATTTTGAAATCATGTAAACTTGCAAGTTAATATATGGTATTATATCATGGAGGCTATATTAAGAAACTGCAGATCAATTTGTTAGTAACTGAATTTACATACACAAATGTATGCACATCCACAGATACAGACTACCTGCTAATTACTGCATAAAAGAGGAAAATATAATATTTGAAGTATGGTTTGCTGCTGTTTGTAGTAGCAAGTTAAGAAGGACATTCTGCAAGAACTAATGCATGTCAGAAAGTGAAAATAGTTTTAGGCGAACATAAGTGTTTTGGATGCTGACATATATCTCATATCTCAGACATCTTTCAGTGCTGACACTGTAATCAAGATGGTACAGTTCATTAAATGAAACTTTGAAGACCTTCACGGAAGTTTAAGTGGTACTCTAACTTAGGAATGGAACGACTTAATTGCTGTACATTTCTTCAGTCATGGTGCATAAGTACAGGAAACCTACATATTGAGAAATACACGTGTTGATTTGGCCAATGAGTCTGTTCGGAGTTTCCCGTAACATCGTATGGAAAATCTGAACGAAGTTTTTGGCCAATCCAATATATACTCTCTCTGACACATCTATCACTAGGGAAGCACCAAACCATGTAATCCTTGTTTCTGTTGACAGCACCAGCAAACATCTGTGTCTTTCTGCCCTTGGCAGGCTGTCTCTTTCCCTCTGGCCAGTCCACTCCTCTGCATTGTCACTTACCTCCTCTTGGGGATTTCACAGGTTTTGGCTGGATTCTCTCATGTGGACTATGCTTAATGCCTTTGGAACTAGAATTGGGAGTGTTTTGTCTCTGGTTCTCCTCTTCTCTCTCCCACTGTTTAGTGGCTAAGTCATGTCCTACTCTTTATGACTCCATGGACTGTAGCCCACCAGTATTCTCCATCTATGGGATTTTTCAGGCTAGAATACTGGAGTGGGTTGCCATTTCCTTCTCCCCCTAATCCCAGTAAATTCTTCTTTTGGGTTTCCACAGAATTGTCTTTTTTGGGGGACCAAACAAGGAATCTGGGAAAAGTTCCACAAGGGTAGATTTTAAAAACATTTAAGTGACAACACCCAATTCCTTGCTAAAATCTGTTGCTTGCCAACACTAGGACTTTGTTTTAAGTCAAGAGACTTGCTTTTCATGCTTTCTACCCTTGAATGAATTATTTATCCCTTTTCTACCTCCTCACTCACCCCTGCCTACCATCATCTTATGGTGACTTCTACTCTTAGAAGATTCCATCCTTAAGCCACAGTAAATTGTGTTAGTTAAATGTCGAGCATGAGCTATACTGGTATGTCATGGAGAGGGTTAACATACCTTATGTTAATGTTAACATTATGTTAACATACATTAACATGTATGTTAATATGTTGATCGCTTTGGCCCTTGGGACATCCTGGCAGGGTCTTGTTGCATCTGGATGCACAGCCTTGTGCCATTAATTCTGTTTAGAAGGTTGGTACTATATTCTTTAATAGACTTATATTTTCTACCATTTCATCTAGCATCCCTGGGATATAGATAGATATGAATAATTTAGATAAAGATCTAGCACTCTAAAAAAATAATTGGAAGACATGAATGAATTTTAAGGTACTTGCAGAGCAATCTCACGAGCATGTAATTCCGAATAGCATGTGGCAGAATAAATCATCAACAGACTGTTTTTTAATCTCTACCATCTTAATAGAATAGCAGGTTTACTTATATGTATCCCTGAGATATGGGAGTAAATGGAGATTAATGATATATTTGAGTTTCTTTCCAGGCATCAAATATGGGCTATTGCATTCTAAAACTTATAAGCTATACTATGAATTTTTGTTTAATCTTTAAGTAATTTATTTACTGACCTTCCCAATATGTTACCTTCAAATTATACTATAACACAAATAAAATTCAAATGCTTGCATTTTAAAAATGAAATGAAATAAAGGAAACAGATTAAAGGTTGATTTCTGCCCCCCCCCCAGGTCATGTTCTGTTTTGATTTTTAAATATTTATATTTTCATGAAAGCTTCAAGTTTAGACTTCTTAAATAACATACGATTGTTAGAGAAAGTTTGAATTGTTGCTTTTATCATTTAGGATGCCTTGGGATTCAAGCAGCAACAGAGTTTTTAACCACTAACTGTTAAATAATAGGAACACATTACTTCACTATTATAAGTTTAGAGTTTAAGTGGTGCCACCTATCAAATAACTCATTACTGTCCATCTCTCTCCCCTACATTCCTATTCACCTGGGTTTTCTGCCTCTGGCTGCCCCCTGCGTAGTCACAGGATAGATGCTGCAGCTACTGGTGCTTCATTCTTTTATAACCACAGCTAAGACAGAAAGTGCAGTGTCCTCTTGAGCATTTCTTTTATCAGGGAGGAGAATCTTTGCAAAAAGTTTCTTCAGCAGGCTTCCCATTGCATCTCATGATATTATTTTTTTTTCCCCCTAGAAACTGGTGTGATTTATCATCTCTGTTCTGAAATCATTAGGGACAATGATACTAGACCTGCCCTGGGAACCCTATTTAAAGTGTGACAGCTATTCCTGTACTTTTACTAATGACTAGCCATGAAATTAAAAGACACTTACACCTCGGAAGGAAAGTTATGACCAACCTAGATAGCATATTAAAAAGCAGAGATATTACTTTGCCAACAAAGGTCCATCTAGTCAAGTGTATGGTTTTTCCAGTGGTCATGTATAGATGTGAGAGTTGGACTGTGAAGAAAGCTGAGCACCAAAGAATAGATGCTTTTGAACTGTGGTGTGGAAGACTCCTGAGAGTCCCTTGGACTGCAAGGAGATCCAACCAGTCCATCCAGGGGGAGATCAATCCTGGGTGTTCATTGGAAGGACTGATGTTGAAGCTGAAACTCCAGTACTCTGGCCACCTCATGCGAAGAGTTGACTCATTGGAAAAGACTTTGATGCTGGGAGGGATTAGGGGCAGGAGGAAAAGGGGACAACAAAGGATGAGATGGCTGGATGGCATCACCGACTCAATGGGCGTGAGTTTGAGTGAACTCCTGGGAGTTGGTGATGGACAGGGAGGCCTAGCGTACTGCGATTCATGGGGTTGCAAAGGGTCAGACACGACTGAGCAACTGAACTGAAATGAAGGGAATCTGAAGAAAATTCGTGTTCTCATGTCTAAAAAGTGATAGATATGGATTCAATTCAGAATCCATATTCTCTGGGCTTATTGTATCATAGTCCTTGTAACTTTGTAAATGTTGCAGACCCAGACATAGGATGAATATTATTGATTGATTAATCAACTGGTTTTTTAATTATAGAGAAATGGAAAATATACCCTCAACATATGTAACAAGAAGATTATTAGATCTTGTGTATATTTTACTCAAGTTTTTAAAAAACATTATATTAATTCTGCTATGAGTTTATACTTAAAGCATATATATATCACTGAATTTTTTGAAAGACAATTTTTCAGCTTGTAACAAAAATTATTTTTCTCAAACTGAAAGTAAAAGTTCCAGGAATATTTAGTGTGAGGAACAAAACATTGTTCTATACAGTATTTAAAAGAAACTATTTATTACAGTGTTTTGTCTTTCCGAGAATGTAATACAATTTTGTAAATGAATCCTCAGCTACCCATGTGTTTGGATGTTGACTCACTTCTACTTCACATACATCAGCAAGGCACATAAAGTTCTTAGGCAGATAGTAAAAAATAATTTTAAACTTACTGCTCCAGAAGAAGAGTCAGTAAATAAGGAAGCAGTTTGTAGAGGGTTGGTTATTGGCAAGGAATCCTATTCGAGATCTAGGAGTTATGAGGGTAGAATAGACTGTGAGTGTTAAGATTAACCAGGCATCACCTTACAGTCTTGATTTTCCTAGACTCAATGCCTACACACAGACAAATATCACCTATTATTATTTATATTATTAATGGCATATATATATATGTGTGTGTATGTGTGTGTGTGTGTGTGTGTATGCATGAGCTTTCCAGGTGGCACTAGTGGTAAAGAATCTGCCTGCCAATTCAGAAGACGCAAGAGATGCAGGTTCGATCCCTGGAACCGGAAGATCCCCTGAAGAGGGAAATGGCAACCCACTCCAGTATTCCTTGCCTGGGAAATTCCATGGTCAGAGGAGTCTGGCGGGCTACAGTTCATGAGGCCGCAAAGAATCAGACATGACTGAGTGACTGAACATACCACATGTATATGCATAGGTATTTTGATGGATTCTATTCCTATCCTAGAACTGCTGTAGCAAATTACCACAAAGTGTATGGCTCTAAAACAGGAATTATTTTCTCATAGTTCTTAAAGGTGGAAGTCCAAAATCAAGGTGTGAGCAGGGTGTGTTCCTTCTGGATGAATCTGTTGCATGGATCTCTTACAGCTTCCAGGGGCTATTGGCAGTTCTTTGCTTTCATTGGCTTGTAGATCTGTCATTCCAGTCCCTGGCTCTGCCTTCATATCGCATTATGTTTTATGTTTGTCTTATTACAAGGTCATTTGTGAATAGATTTGGAACTCACCCACTAATGCAGGATGATCTCATATCACGATCTTTAACTTAATCTGCAAAGACTATTTTTTATTTTATACTTTCAATTTTGTTTTGGGGTATAGCCGATTAACAGTGTTGTGATAGTTTCAAGTGAACAGCAAAGGGACAGCCATACATCTACATGGATCCATTCTCCCCCAAACTTCCCTCTCATCTAGGCTGCCCCATAACATTGAGCAGAGTTCCATGTGATGTACCGTAGGTCCTTGTTTGTGACCCATTTAAAATATAGCAGTGTGTACATGTCTATTGCAAACTCTCAACTGTCCCTTCCTCCATCCTACCTTCAGCAACTGTAAGTTCATTCATAAGTCTGTGAGTCGTTTTCTGTTTTGTAAGTAAGTTCCTTTGTATAATTTCATTTTAGATTGCACATATAAGGAATTTCATACAATATTTCCCCTTCTCTGTCTGACTTACTTCACTCAGTTTGACAATCACTAGGTCCATCCATGTTTCTGCAAATGACATTATTTCATTCTTTTTAATGACTGAGTGATGTTCTGTTGTGGTGCAAAGATTCTTTTTCCAAATAGAGTCACATTCACAGGTCCTGGGAGGATGTATCTTCTGGGGAGTCATCATTCAACTTACTGCAGATTCAGAAAGTGTGTTAATGTTCATTTTGAATTTCTTAGCAAAAGGGATGTAAAATTCTCACATGAAAGAGAATAACTTAGACCACTTAGTAGAAACGCATATTTCTGAGCCATTTTCCAGAGATCTGATTGAATTACTATAGGTATGTGCATGTTCGGGAAGCACATGGATGTTTCTGATGCAAATAAGCCTTAGAGGCTTCTTGAGAAACATGCTCAGGGTGGACTAATTCTAGGAGAGGCAAAATAATATATTTACCTGAAACGTGGTCATAAGTAAAAAGGAAAGCACGTCCTAGATCCATATGACATTATATTTCAGTATTTGTTACAAACTTGTTGAGATGGATTTAAGGTTTTATTGTTTTTTTTTTTTAAATTTTGAATACTAATCAGTCAACCATAAACTTAAGTGGGTATTCTTCAAAGCAAACAGTTTTGAGAGGTTATATGACAGAATTAATTGGAATATTTTTCTTCCAATGTTTAGCTAGCAGAATAAATCTTGAAAGCATTTAGCAGTATTTGGGAAATGAGAGGCAAATGTATTAATATTAGGGAACAGAATTTGGGATAGTGTTTACCTTCGGTATATCCACTGGCTCCTCTCATCACTCTTTTGTTTTAGATCCTGTGTTGGAACTTTTCTCAGAGCCAGTACTGTCCGTTAAGTAAACTACTCCGTCTTTAGAGACTTAAAAATCAGATTATCAGAATTAAAGTCATTTCCAACAACACATTAAAAAGATCATACACCATGACCAAGTGGGCTTTATCCCAGGGATGCAAGGACTCTTCAATATCCGCAAATCAATCAATGTAATTCACCACATTAACAAATTGAAAAATAAAAGCCATATGATTATCTCAATAGATGCAGAGAAGGCCTTTGACAAAATGCAACATCCATTTATGATAAAAACTCTCCAGAAAGCAGGAATAGAAGGAACATACCTCAACATAATAAAAGCTATATATGACAAACCCACTGCAAACATTATCCTCAATGGTGAAAAATTGAAAGCATTTCCACTAAAGTCAGGAACAAGACAAGGGTGCCCACTTTCACCGCTACTATTCAACATAGTTCTGGAAGTTTTGGCCACAGCAATCAGAGCAGAAAAAGAAATAAAGGAATCCAAATTGGAAAAGAAGAAGTAAAACTCTCACTTTTTGCAGATGACATGATCCTCTACATGGAAAACCCTAAAGACTCCACCAGAAAATTACTAGAGCTAATCAATGAAAATAGTAAAGTTGCAGGATATAAAATCAACATTCAGAAATCCCTTGCATTCTTATACGCTAATAATGAGAAAGTAGAAAAAGAAATTAAGGAAACAATTCCATTCACCATTGCAACGAAAGGAATAAAATACTCAGGAATATATCTACCTAAAGAAATTAAAGACCTATATATAGAAAACTATAAAAAACTGATGAAAGAAATCAAAGAGGACACTAATAGATGGAGAAATATACCATGTTCATGGATCGGAAGAATCAATATAGTGAAAATGAGTATACTACCCAAAGCAATTTACAAATTCAATAAAATTTTCCACAGTTTATTGTGATCCACACAGTCAAAGGCTTTGGCATAGTCAATAAAGCAGAAATAGATGTTTTTCTGGAACTCTCTTGCTTTTTCCATGATCCAGCGGATGTTGGCAATTTGATCTCTGGTTCCTGTGCCTTTTCTAAAACCAGCTTGAACATCAGGGAGTTCATGGTTCACGTATTGCTGAAGTCTGGCTTGGAGAATTTTGAGTATGACTTTACTAGCATGTGAGCTGAGTGCAATTGTGTGGTAGTTTGAGCATTCTCTGGCATTGCCTTTCTTTGGTATTGGAATGAAAACTGACCTTTTCCAGTCCTGTGGCCACTGCTGAGTTTTCCAAATTTGCTGGCATATTGAATGCAGCACTTTCACAGCATCATCTTTCAGGCTTTGAAACAGCTCAACTGGAATTCCATCACCTCCAGTAGCTTTGTTTGTAGTGATGCTTTCTAAGGCCCACTTGACTTCACATTCCAAGATGTCTGGCTCTAGATTAGTGATCACATCATCATGATTACTGTGTGAATCACAATAAACTGTGGAAAATTCTAAAAGAGATGGGAATACCAGACCACCTAACCTGCCGCTTGAGAAATCTGTATGAAGGTCAGGAAGCAACAGTTAGAAATGGACATGGAACAACAGACTGGTTCCAGATAGGAAAAGGAGTACATCAAGGCTGTATATTGTCACCCTGCTTATTAAACTTATATGCAGAGTACATCATGAGAAATGCTGGACTGGAAGAAACACAAGCTGGAATCAAGATTGCCTGAAGAAATATCAATAATCTCACATATGCAGATGACACCACCCTTATGGCAGAAAGTGAAGAGGAACTAAAAAGCCTCTTGATGAAAGTGAAAGAGGAGAGTGAAAAAGTTGGCTTAAAGCTCAACATTCAGAAAACGAAGATCATGGCATCTGGTCCCATCACTTCATGGGAAATAGATGGGGAAACAGTGGAGACCATGTCAGACTTTATTTTTTGGGGCTCCAAAATCACTGCAGATGGTGAGTGCAGCCATGAAGTTAAAAGACGCTTACTCCTTGGAAGAAAAATTATGACCAACCTAGATCGTATATTCAAAAGCAGAGACATTACTTTGCCGACTAAGGTCCATCTAGTCAAGGCTATGGTTTTTCCTGTGGTCATGTATGGATGTGAGAGTTGGACTGCGAAGAAAGCTGAGCACTGAAGAATTGATGAGTTTGAACTGTGGTATTAGAGAAGACTCTTGAGAGTCCCTTGGACTGCAAGGAGATGCAACCAGTCCATTCTGAAGGAGATCAACCCTGGGTTTTCTTTGGAAGGAATGATTCTAAAGCTGAAGCTCGAGTACTTTGGCCACCTCATGTGAAGAGTTGACTCATTGGAAAAGACCCTGATGCTGGGAGGGATTGGGGGCAGGAGGAGAAGGGGACGACAGAGGATGAGATGGCTGGATGGCATCATGGACTCGATGGACGTGAGTCTGAGTGAACTCCGGGAGATGGTGATGGACAGGGAGGCCTGGCGGGCTGCGATTCATGGGGTCGCAAAGAGTCGGACACGACTGAGTGACTAAACTGAACTGAACTGTAAGGAACCGTGGAAATTTCTTTTGGGGGGAAGAATGGATCAAGTTGGTGTGTGTGTGGGTATGTGTGTGTTGATGTATTTTAAAAGCTAATGTTGTGATCTTTTGTTTAGATACCCTTTACTCTCAGTATATTTTCTGAGTCTTTCATGTAGTGAATTTAACATGGGATTATAGATGCCAACTCACTCCTCACTTCTCAGAGTGTGGTCCATGATGAGCACCATGACTGTGAATCTGGAGTTTTTCACAAACCCAGAATCTCAGGCATCTTTCAGAACTTCTGAATCAGAATTGAATTTTCAGCATATTTTCCCAAGTGATTCCTGTGTTCATTGAAGTTTAGAAGCTGAACAAACCTATGCAGTGCTTCGACAGATCAGTAGTCCCTTTTAATACAGGAGACAATCCTTATAATGGTTCCCAAGGTAACCTTTCCGAAGTGATTTCCAGAACTCTATTGAAATGACACTGAATTATTCTTTTCTGTAGTGCCTCATGTAATCTTGTGTTAAGAAACCTATGAAAATTGGGGGGAAATTATATTTTATAGGGAACAAAAACATACATCAGAATTTTAGAAATACTAGAAACATCAAGATACGATTCTTAGTGGTGTGCAGGTACGCTGTAGCAAGATATGTCTATATATAAAGTCCCAAGTCATATATCACATTGCTAGGAACAGAGTAGAGCTTTTATTGAACAGTGGAATATAGCTTTGATGTTTTGCAAAGGTATAAAAAATGTTCTTTCTAAAAATTTTCTGAATATTTTGCCTTTAAAATTGTTCAGGTTTCTGTTGGTGAGAATATAAATTGATACAGTCACTATGGAGAACAGCATGGAGATTCCTTTAAAAACTAGGAATAAAGCTACCATATGACCCAGCAACCTCACTACTGGGCGTACTCCCTGAGAAAACTATAATTCAAAGAGACACATGTATCCCAATGTTTATTGCAGCAGTATTTACAATCACCAGGACATGGAAGCAACCTAGATGTCCATTGACAGGTAAATGGAAAAAGAAGCTGTGGTACAAAAACAATGGACTATTACTCAGCCATAGAAAAGGAATGAATTTAAGTCAGTTGAACTGAAGTGGATGAACCTACAGCCTGTTGTACAGAGTGAAATAAGTCAGAAGGAGAAAAACAAATTAATTCATGTATGTAGAGTCTAGAAAAATAGTGCTGATAAACCTATTTGCAGGACAGAAATAGAGACACAGATGTAGAGAATGGAATTCTGGACACAGTAGGGGAAGGGGAGAGTGGGGCAAATTGTGAAAATAGCATTAACATATATACATTCCCATATGTAAAATAGATGGCTCATGGAAAGTTACCGTATAACACAAGTGGATCATCCTGGTGCTCTGTGATGACCTGGGGGTGGGGGAAGGGGCGAGGGAGGGAGGTTCAAAATGGAAGTGATGTGTATACATAGGGCTGGTTCACACTGTTGTACAGCAGAAACAAATACAACATTGTAAAGCAATTATTCTCCAATTAAAAATACATTTTCAAAAATTGTATAGGTATGTTAAAGATAAATATGAACCAGAAAGTTCACCAGGGCTTTTCTTAAAATCAATTTTACATAGAAAATCATGTGTGATATTTTATTTCTTCAAGGTAAGATACCCCCATATACTTTTATAGCATAGAAAATACACATTGTAAGCAATGACAAATATGGATGAAAGCTGAGGCAGAACAGAAAGCTGAGCAACAGACCAAGAATAGATAGAAATTTAAGACTTAAAAAGTATCATTTCAAATTAGTGGGGAAAGATATTTTGTTCAATAATATTAGGGAACCAGATAAACATTTAAGAAGAATTCAGTATTTTTCCATCTCGTATTATTCCCTAAGATATTTTCTATGAGGCAGGAGATAGATGGGCCCCAGCCTGAACAGCTGCAATTTGTCCTCTGTGGAAGATACTCCAAGATGAGGAGTGAGACAAGATCTGAGCCCTGCCCAGATAAGCAATAAAGAACCCATATTCCTCATTCTTGAAATCAAGAAGATCTTTCTAACTACACTCATGCAAAAGAGTTCCTTGAAGGTCAAGAAGGAAGACGGTACCACCTCATAATAGGTGGAATCCAGCTTGGCTAAGAGATGTGCATGCCCTCATAGAAGGTTCCTGAAATATACCAAATACAGACTCGGAACTAGGCAAAGCAAGATCATTGGCCAAAGGAAACCTGGGAGAAATGCCCCATAAAAATGATTCGTACTACCATGAGGGCATGACTTTCTGAGCCCACCTGTGTGTCTATCCACGTGTACTCTTTTTTCCTCTTAATAGTTTATTTTTCCTTTGCTTTTCATCACTATGTGAAAATTCATTTCTACTCAGCTGATGGACCAGGCCCTTGTCAATGGTCACTGCTCCCAGGTGTTCTAGTGAACACATGCGTGCTAAGTCACTTAGGTCCTATCAGACTCTTTGTGAACGTCATGGACTTGTAGCTCACCAGGCTCCTCTGTCTGTGGGCATTCTTTAGGTGAGAAGACTGGAGTGGGTTGCCATGCCCTCCTCCAGGAGATCTTCCTGACGCAGGGATCGAACAAATGCCACTTACGTTTCCTGCATTGGCAGGTGGGTTCCTTACTGTTAGTGCCACCTGGGAAACCCAGTGGTTAGGATTCAGTTTTCTTATTACTGCGGCCTGACTTCAGTCTCTGGGTGGGAACTAAATTCCTGCTGCAAGCTGCTGCAAGCCTGAGGCCACACGAGATCATCTCAGTCAGTGTTTCTAAACATTGTTTTTATTAACCCCTGTAAAGAGCCTTTTTAGATACATATGTTTTTCCAAATTCAGTCTCCCTCCTTGAAAATTTAATGACACAGATGTAGTCTTTTTATGTACTGCAGCCCTTTGAAGGGTCATGAATGACTTTAATATCTAACATATTCTGTCCTTTTTCCCTCAACAATTTTGCCTCATAGGGTGATATGGCCATGGTGAGAATGCATGTCCATGAATCTAGAAAAAAGTAAAGTTTTATTTTTATGTTTTTTAAAATTTTTATTTTTACTTTATTTTACTTTACAATACTGTATTGGTTTTGCCATACATTGACATGAATGTAACAAAATAATTAAAGAATAAAATAACTTAATTAAATGTTTATAACTTCAGGGTTATTAACTCCCTTCAAAGGAAAATAATAGAAGACAAAGTGCACAAAAGAGGTATTGGTCTCTTTTGATACCAGTTGAAAAAGCTTGTGAACTATGAAAATCATCATAGCCAAACTTTTAAACTGTATTTCTAGATCCATCTTGACAAAAAGAGCACCAGAAAGTTAACAGTCGTTTCTTCTTATTGAGGTTATTTGTTATGTGAAAATGTTCTTGCACATGTTTGGTACAGTGAGCATTACTATCATAATCAGAAAATATTGAAAACATATAGCTTTTTAGTGGAAAACCTGTGATTATGTTATTTAAACCACTCATCTACCTCATAAGGTCTTGCTTTAATTTCCACTTGATATTTGATTTTGATAATACATGGTTTACAGTGGTTACTCAAGCTCCAGCTTTTAAAGTGAGGAAATGTTAGAGCTTACATTTGAACCCAGTAATCTCTGGCTTTAAGACTGTTACTGAATAAATCAGGTCCTGCTGCTTGCTGCTTACAAAATCAGTTACATACTCAGAAACGGCAGAGGGGAAAGGTGCCTTTAATCAGAATGCCAGCAGTCTGGGGAGATGGTGGATTTAGCATGTCCCCAAAACCACTCTGAAGATTCTTCTTGGCCATGAAAGTTCTCAAGAGAAACAGAGAAATCATCTCAGTTAATCACTGAGATAGGAAGTTGTAATCATTAGCAGCTCCTGCTGTGAGCTGGCTTGTGTGCAGGCTTCTCGACTCCTTTAGATAAGATCTTGTTCGCATGGATTGGTCACACAGCTTGTTCAGTAGATTACTGAAGGGGAAGCAGGGAAAGAGATCTGGTCATCTGTTATTTATTCTTTGTTTCTACTTCTTTGATCTACGGGAAGGAACCGACAAGTTAGGCAAGGTATGGTGTGATTAAAAGATGTGAAAGGTGTGCTTGGGCTGAGATGGGCAGAGCATGGGGGTGCCTGGTTTAAAAGTTAGTTACAATACGGCCTTGCTAAAGTGTCAGGAAAAGGGGTTTCCTGCCCACGGCTGTTTCCTGTAAACAAGTACTTACAAAGGATTTGAAATACCTATATTATGTTGTTTTCTCCAAGTTATTTTTTAAGGCTTAGTCATGGTCTGTGATTTTTAAACTCATCAATCCCAGTTTTGAAATAGTTTTGCTTCCACTGTGGATGTGGCTTGATTGACCATTAAGTGGGATGTGTGCTCTGATGAATTTGGCGCTCAAAATTCTGGTTTCCTCTGAAACTGACATTTAGAAAGAGTCAAGTTTCTTAGCCACATAGTCTTAATTAGAAAAGCGTATAACTCTCTAATTAGTTTCTATCATACATAAAGGCAGTAACCTATTAAAACACACATAAATTGCTCAGCAGTTAACTTTAGTTTTCCTAATTGATTCCTCTTTATCTTGCTTCCCTTGTCTGTTTGATGTTTAGAATTGTATAAAATGTGCCCAATTCTCATTGTACTTAGCTTTATTTTTAATACTTCTAGTCTTTTGCACTACTCACAAGCAAATTTTTTTAAAATAAATTTATTTATTTTAATTGGAGGTTAATTAGTTTACAATATTGTATTGGTTTTGCCATACATCAGCATGTATCCACCACAGGTATACATGTGTTCCCCATCCTGAACCCCCCTCCCTCCCCGTACCATCCCTCTGGGTCGTCCCAGTGCACCAGCCCCAAGCATCCAGTATCATGCATTGAACCTGGGCTGGGGACTCATTTCATAAATGATATTATACATGTTTCAATGACATTCTCCCAAATCATCCCACCCTCTTCCTCTCCCAGAGAGTCCAAAAGACTGTTCTATACATTTGTGTCTCTTTTGCTATCTCGAATACAGGGTTATTTATCGTTACCATCTTTCTAAACATTGGGGGTCCTTCTTAGATAGTAAATCAGAGTTTATTTTATTAATATTATCCAGAGTCACTGTCAACTTTTAATTAATTATTAGCATACAAGTATAACTAACACCTTTTTTCTGTACTTGAATAGAAATATTCGCCTTATCTCTTCTCATAGTATGCTAGCTCTTTTCATCCATTTGTCAATTTGGGCACCTGCATTCACTCCGAGTTCTTTGTTTTATTACATTTATTTCCAAAAATCTGAAGTCATGATGGTATATTGGTGAAAATTAAGGCAACAGTCAACATAATTTCACTTAGTTAGAATATTCTGGCAGGACTGAGAGAAGCTGAGCAACAATGGTCCCCACTATTTTTCGATTCTCCCATGAATCTTAATGTTCTGGGAAGAAAAATGAGTGTTGACAAACCAGGTTAACTTTAAAGACGTGAGCCAAATTTTATCCAATTTAGGTTCAGTGATGCACAACTTGGTCTCTGGTTTGGAAGGCAGAGCTGTCAAGAGCTCAGCTGAGAATAATGAGGTAGATTCGTGGGACAGGTTCTCGTGTGTTGGCTCACTTGGAAATCGGTGGTGAACCACATCTGCCTGAATGTTGTTGTTGTTTTAAATCATTTATTTAC
This sequence comes from Ovis aries, assembly GCF_016772045.2. Taxonomy (NCBI): domain Eukaryota; kingdom Metazoa; phylum Chordata; class Mammalia; order Artiodactyla; family Bovidae; genus Ovis; species Ovis aries. The sequence goes on from NC_056063.1 coordinate 66,504,658, forward strand.
TTTTTTGGCTCGGCAGGGTCTCTGTTGCTGCATGCAGGCTTTTTCTAGTTGCAGCGTGCAGGCTTCCCACTGCGGTGGCTTCTCCTGTTTCAGAGCACAGGCTGTAGGCCCACGGGCTCAGTAGTTGTGGTGCGTAGGCTTAGTTGCTCCATGGCATGTGGGATCTTTCCGGGCCAGAGATCGAACCCTTTTTCCTCAAACTGGCAGGTGGGCTTTTAACCACTGGACCACAAGGGAAGTCCCTGAATGTTGTTTAATCTAAAGTGTTTTATATTGCACATGTATACAAGCAACATGCCACAACACAGATAATTTCTTATCTAGTTATTAGGACAATTCAGGGAAGATGACTACAGTTAAGAAAATGTTTTTAGGTTAATTTCTGGTATCATGCATGTGTGCTAAAAAGTAATAAAGTGAATAATTTAAGAGCTATTTAGCATTTTAATTCAAAACCATATTTGAGTCATCACCATATGAAATGCCTTTTAAGAGCTTAAAATGTAGCTGTGTGTTCAATCCTCTTTACTCTCATACCTGAATATGTAAGATTATATATTGATAATTCTTTCTAGTAGCAGTGTCAGACTAATTTCCTAATTACACATTCTACAAACATATTAAAATCAATTTATATCTGTGAACACTAGTTAAGATGTAAGTAAGACCTGGCTACATATAATCTTCTGAATAGATAAATGTGGTGAGATGAAGTTAAAATGGTCCCTAATGACAAAGCAAGTGTTCCAATAAAAATAACAACTTGTTTTTCCTCAAAATCTTATCACTGATGTGTGTGTGTGTGTTTATATCCATATCTTTCTCTGCTTTGTCACTACATCCTGCCACGTCGTGTCATCTCTAGAAAACAGGTAAAGGAAGGAAACTGATCAAAGTTGTCTCAAAATTTGCAAGAAAAATGACACTATCTTCAAAGGTAAATACTCTCCTCTTTTTTTAAGCTTAGAAATTTTAAATTGATAACCATAATCTAAGAAAAATAAATTTCAAAAGTCTGTTTGCATTTCAAATACAGTCAGAATCATTTTGTTTTCTGGGACTCATTTGACACTATGTAGCTCAAGAATGCAATATGGGGAAAAGGGGCATTTGGTTTCCAGTCTATTATGCAGTGTGACTTTAAATATGTCATTTAAACTGTCTGGGCTTTAGCTTCCAAGCTGTAAAATAAGATGGTATTTAACTTTAACATACTTTGTAATTTTAACAGGTAAAAGTAGTCAGGAGCAGCTACCTCAGGCAGTAGCAAGTGTCAGAATCAGGTGACATATTAACAGGCAGAGAGAGGACATAGATGGTTTCCTGGAACTTGATACCATCAGGGTCCGCAATAGGGCCTATAATTCAAGCATTGATATTAAAAGTCTGTTCAACCATGACAAAATATGCCATCAGAAGATAATTTGTCTCTCAAAAATCATACCTAAAATATTAGAAAGCCGTAGAGATGCATTAGTAAGAGGAAGGATGTCATATGGGCGTGCCTACTGTGTATCAACCAGTGATGGTATTTTTCTTTTCAACTGCCCTGAGAATAAAAGGGTTTTCCCCCAACTTAAGTACATTATCTGAACCATGAAGGTTATGTAACTGGCCTAATATCAAAATTAGGATAAATTAGGATCTGACTCTGAGTGTCTTCTAATACACAGCTGACTAGTTATGACAGTGACCACCAAACCTAGTTGGACCTTAGGTTTCCCGGGTGCAGTTTAAAAGTACAGATTGCTAGACATCATCCCAGACTTCTGGAATCACAACTCTGGGCACAAGGCCATGGAGTCTGTTTTGCTAGAGAGCTCTCGAAAGAACTTTGCTAACAGCTTGGTTTGAGAAAGATGGTAGTCTCAAGTCCATACAGAAGGGAAAGAGGACTGAGGAACAGAAGTAATATGTACTGCAAAATCTGACATATTTAATTATTGAGACAGTTTTCAACCACCACTTCTAAAGTTTTACTTCTATGACATTCTAATTCTATCCATCTCAAACCCTATAATCCTTCTTCCTCCAACCATTTTACTACATAGAATTTGTTAGTAAGTATTTAAATACTAGACTTTGAAAAAATGTTATTATCTTCCTTTCTGGTAAGAAAGACTCAAATTATAGTATAAAATAGTTAAATTTCTAACTATATTCATTGAAATAAATGAAATATAAACCATACATAAATCCGATTGTGTTTGTTCCGAGACTTTGAGCATTATTGCTAATTGACACTTTGAAAAGTCTTGCCCATTTAAAGATAGGATACATTGAAAATGCATTTTTAGAAGAGCTATTGCACCTGGAAAATAGGGATGTTGAGACTAACAGACTTTTACAAGGAAATACTTACCCTTTAGCTAGCATATATCTTTTTTCCTAAGGAGAAAACAGCATTTTATGTCCATGTTAAAATTATACCCATTAGCAGAAAAGTTCTATTGACCAGCTATATGATGCTTAACTTAACAACCTGCAGGTTTTTTGTTACCCTCTATATGTTAATTATTAGTCATTCCTTTGAGTTCAGTTCAGTTCAGTTGCTCAGTCATGTCCGACTGTTTGCGACCCCATGAACCGCAGCATGCCAGCCCTCCCTGTCCATCACCAACTCCTGGAGTTTACCCAAACTCATGTCCGTTGAGTCGGTGATGCCATCCAAACATCTCATCCTCTGTTGTCCCCTTCTCCTCCTGCCCTCAATCTTTCCCAACATTAGGGTCTTTTCAAATGAGTCAGTTATTCTCATCAAGTGGCCAAAGTACTGGAGTTTCAGCTTCAACATCAGTCCTTCCAATGAACACCCAGGACTGATCTCCTTTAGGATGGACTAGTTGGATCTCTTTGCAGTCCAAGGGACTCTCAAGAGTCTTCTCCAACACCACAGTTCAAAAGCATCAATTCTTCGGCACTCAGCTTTCTTCACAGTCCAACTCTCATTCATGACTACTGGAAAAACCATAGCTGTGACTAGACAGACCTTTGTTGGCAAAGTAAAGTCTCTGCTTTTTAATATGCTGTCTAGGTGGGTCATAACTTTCCTCCCAAGGAGTAAGCATCTTTTAATTTCATGGCTGCAATCATCATCTGCAGTGATTTTGGAGCCCCCAAAAATAAAGTCAGCCACTGTCTCCCCATCTATTTGTCGTGAAGTGATGGGATCAGATGGCATGATCTTAGTTTTCTGAATGTTGAGCATTAAGCCAACTTTTTCACTCTCCTCTTTAACCTTCATCAAGAGGCTTTTTAGTTCTTGTTCACTTTCTGCCATAAGGATGGTGTCATCTGCATATCTGAGGTTATTGATATTTCTCCTGGCAATCTTGATTCCAGCTTGTGCTTCTTCCAGCCCAGCATTTCTCATGATGTACTCTGCATATAAGTTAAATAAGCAGGGTGACAATATACAGCCTTGACGTACCCCTTTTCCTATCTGGAACCAGTCTGTTGTTCCATGTCTAGTTATAACTTGCTTCCTTCCATACAGGTTTCTCAAGAGGCAGGTCAGGTGGTCTAGTATTCCCATCTCTTAAATTTTCCACCATTTATTGTGATCCACACAGGCAAAGGCTTTGGTATAGTTAATAAAGCAGAAATAGATGTTTTTCTGGAACTCTCTTGCTTTTTCAATGATCCAGAGGATGTTGGCAATTTGATCTCTGGTTCCTCTGCCTTTTCTAAAACCAGCTTGAAGTTCACGGTTCATGTACTGCTGGAGCCTGGCTTGGAGAGTTTTGAGCATTACTTTACTAGCATGTGAGATGGGTGCAATTGTGTGGTAGTTAGAGCATTCTTTGGCATTGCTTTTCTTTGGGATTGGAATGAAAACTGACCTTTTCCAGTCCTGTGGCCACTGCTGTCATTCCTTTAGAAGATTTTTTCCCCCTAGTTTTGATGAAGTAGAAAATGTGTGAGCCAATTTTGGTGGCTATAAAATGAGAAAGCAGTGACTTTTTCCATTACTAATATTTTGAATAATGGGGTTATTTTCTTTAAGAGCATGCTTATAAGTGGCTATTCATTTAAAAAACTTTTTTTTTAATTCTATATCCATTATGATTTTCCTACCTTCTAGTTGCCACATTACTTTCAGTGTCAAAACAGAATCCTAAGAGAATAAAAGGAATAACAAAACTGCAGCAATATTAAGATTATTTAAATGTCAACTATCCAGTAATTTACAGTATAAAACCAATAATATAAAAATATCAATGAAGAGGTAAGTAGGAATGCCCTGACTTTTGACTGTCAAAACTAATGTAGGCAAAGCCAGAGGCTAAGAATAAATAGGGAAAAGTGAAAGAAATGTAATGAGTTAAAGCTATGTTAAAATAAGCAAAGTGGGAAGGAAAATGCTCATGTATCAGTCAGGTTCCCAGCAGGTAACAGCATGGAGGGTTGGGATTTTTGAGTATACTTCTCAGTTCACAAAGGTGGCTGCTAAATTAAAGGAACCATAGGGGTTGTGAAGGCACTTGGGTTAGCAACATTCGAAAGACATCACGCCTGTAGGTGTTAGCAGAGCCCGCTGAGATGTAGAGTAGGGGAGGGGGCCCCTTCTGCCTGAAACTGTGGTCCTAAAGGTACATAGTCCAATCACAATAGCACAGAAGAGAGAGGAAGCAGAAATTTCCTGTCAGTGCATCTCACTGGACACACTCAACCGAAAGGCAACAACTAAGACAAAGTTCTAGATGGTTTGAATTTATGTGTAATTTTCTTTTCAGCTTTGTTTTTATTTGCATACCTTCAGCTCAGTTCAGATGTACTGCCTGAATGATCCAGACATACGTTGTCCCCCACCACCACTCTTTGCCATGTGTGGGTGCTAAGTCCCTTCAGTCATGTCCAACTCTTTGTGACCCTATGGACTGTAGCCTGTCAGGCTCCGCTGTCCATGGGGACTCTTCAGGCAAGGATACTGGAGTGGGTTGCCGTGCCCTGCTCCAGGGGATCTTCCCAATCCAGGGATCAAACCCGTGTCTCTTAAGTCTCCAGAATTGGCAGGTGGGTTCTTTACCACAGGTGCCTCCTGGAAAGCCCTACTCTTTCCCACTGGTTTTTGGAATAAAATCTTCGCTTCTAAAACTGAAACACTAAAGCATTAAAATACAGAAAACTCATTTAACCCACTTCACAAAGCATTAACAGATGATGTATCCCTTTTGTAACTATTTAAAGACAAACTGAGTTAACACAGACACCAGTTGCGCATAGACACAGGGATGCTTAACTGCAAGAACTTAAAAAACTCTGTTCAGTGTTGTAATGGCAACTGACAAACCGTTGAAGATACGAAGTCCCAAACATGGTTAAATATGGATCACAGGATGAGTCAGGATAGAGAGACCAGCTGCACCTCACAACGCGACAACTTGGATTGGGTAGGGTGGAGGAATTTGGAGACATTGGTTTGTAGCATGTGGCCTTTGCAGGGCACCATTATCTAGCAACTCATTACCAGGCAATGGTTACCAGGGTTAGAGCAGCCGTTAGACGTCCTGCTTAACCATTGGTGGGAGTCACAGTGGGCCCCACCCCTAAGCGAGCAGCTGTCGTCAAGCTGATGTTAGAGATCCTGTTTAGCCACTGGTTGGTGCTGCAGTTGGCCCCTCCCCCAAGCGTGCAACTGTCAGTGAGGAACCGTTAGCCGACCCATCTCACCCAACGGTCCCCAGAGTGGTGGTCAGTGATCGTTGGTGGCTGTCAGGTGGAGAGTGAGGTAAGAAGTGGGTCCAGGCATTTTTATTGGGCTCTCCAGCTCACCTGGCCTCTGACTGGCAGGTGAGTTGGGAGACCCAGGGAACAGGCTGGGGGCTTGTACTGCAGGGCTCCAGAGCCCTCACCAAGGGCACCCACTGGTGGGACCCAGCCCTTGAGGTGGCGGTGAACCTATTTCTCTTCTCTGCCTCTGTGACTTAAAGGCCACAGCCATCTGCAGTGGGACGGGTCTGTGGGATCTGTCCCCATTTGGGTGTCCTGAGGAGCCTGAGGGCTAGCTGGTTCCTGGATGCCTGACTCCCTCAGCAGTGACAGCCCGTCAGGGTCTGGGGATTTGGCTCTGAGGGAGCCACCAGCTGAGATCTACCTCCTCCGAGTCAGAACTGGGACCTCAGAGGATGAGAGTTGTGCCTTCGCACCTGGCCCTTTCTTGTCAGGACAGAGAATGACATTCCTATGGTAGAGATTTACGGGAGCATTCTTACCTGTCCTCAAGAACACAGACTCTGACACCATGAAGTTTGCAAGACTGACCCCACCCCTCCCTCACCTTTCCTTTGTACAAAAGGGCTTTATGAAAGCGTTTGAGGAGTTGGAGGTTTTTAAGGCAGGAGCCACCCGTCTCCTTGCAGAGACCTATAGTAAACTTTTCTCTGCTCCACACTCTCTTGTTTTGGTATTATTTGGCCTCACTGAACATCAAAACTGACTTGTGTTTTTGGTAACAGTTTGACATGTTAACTGTGATGCATAAAACTGACTCTTACATGGTTAGTGTGTTACTGGGCCCAAGGTCTTCCTGCTCACTGCATGACAGGTCAATAAATTGGGAGATGAGTTGTTGGAGCAAGGAATGATGACTTTAATTGGAAGGCCAGCAGATTGAGGAGATGGCAGACTAGCCTCTCTGAGAACCATCTCTTCTCTGTCAGGATTCAGGGTCCTTTTATATTCAATTGGGAGGGGAAAGGGGCTTTCAGTGGTACTGACCAATGGCAGAACAGGACTGTTAACTGGTTGCTGATTGACAGTTGCTCACTTGTTGGGGAGGAGAAGCCAAATAGGGTGTGGGATCAACTGGCCAAGTAGGATTGGTACAGCTAGTGTCTGTCTCAGTGGAGCCAGGGAGGGAAAGGCCCCTCATGCCTTGGGTCACATCTGGGACCACTGCTACAGGGAGTGGCGGGTAGACACAGAAGGTACAGATCTGTACCCCAGAGGGCTTTATCTGTGTTGGGAGCTCATGCTGTGATCTGCCTTTGTGCAGTGTTCTCCATGATGGCCGTTAGGAGCTGGGAGGGCAGCTGGCTTTCTGGCTGGACCTGGGAGTTATAGTTCTACTGTGCTGAGTAGCCTCTTTTTGCCTTGGTGTGCTCCGCATAGCCCCTGTGACCCTAGATTGTAGGACGGCCTGCCTGAGCCATAGCTATTCCTCTGCTCTGGCCTCCACTCTCACTGTGGTTGGATTTGTTCTTCTAGCTGTAGCTGTGGTCTGATCTGCACCTCCAAGAGCTGTAGGAGGCTGAATAGGGGAAGTAGCTGCCTCCTCCTTGATAGCAACCTGTCTGATTGGCCTGAGGGACCATAGTCACTGCGATGGCTCTGGTCATAGGACTGTGCTGGCCTTGGTGGGACTGGTGGCCTGAGCTGTGGGAGGGCTTCTACTCACTCACTCCCAGACAGCTGTTTCTTTCTGGTGTGTTTTGGGGGTGATGGTGAGTTGTAGTTGTCAGCTTGGTAGTAGGAACTGTAGCCGGAAGAGTCACCACCAGCATTGTCAGAATGCCCTCTATTCCTATAGAATTGACTATAGCAGTGGTTATTGAGTTGCCTCAAAAAATGTGTCCAGTGGGAATTTTTGTAAACAATGATCGCCATATAATGGCACAGCATCCTTCCATTTATCCAAGACAAGAGGACACAGAGACAGTCCAGAATGTGGTGTCCCACAGGGAGTGGACTCTCACAGTCATGTCCCACTGGATCGCTGAGCAGGAGGAAGGCAGTGGCAGTCATGCTGAGTCTGACAACATGGATGTGCCTAAGAAGGACAAAAACAAAAGAAGTGGTCAGGGAGCAGAAGACAAAGCACATGACTAGAACCCTGAGGGGAGTGATATGTGTTGGCCTCTTGGCAAAGGGCCTGCTCCTCAGGGGGGACTTGGACCTGCAACTGGTGCTATTGTGTAAGGAACCACCTATGACTGCCCTACTGGACAGGGTGGCTGACAACCTGGCTATCCACTCACTGCTGTTACAGATGACAAGTATGAAACACATGTAACTCTTAATATCATTTTGCAGCTTCACAGTTGATTGCATACAGTTTTAGCCTCTAATTCATTTGATTTTTTTTTCTTTTGCATGTGAAAAGACAGACTTTATAGATTTTACTCCTTTTCTTGTATTGGAATTTTTGCATAGATTCTCTATTCCACTTGCTCCCCATTCCTGACTCATTTTGGTATGGGGTCTCTACTGCACAGGCTTGTGTTTTCCCTAAAGTAGTTTGAGAAGATTCTTGGCTCTTCCTATCTCTCTTGGCACTAGATGGATTGTCCTGATGTAAACTGACTGAAGGGCTGGGTGATGTGGGTTTCACTTTAGCCAATTAGCTGTCCCTTGAACATTGTGGAAGTAGTTAAATTCTTGGGAAATAAAACTTGAGAGGTAGGGTTTATTTTCTCCATATATTTGTTGAAATAGTGCCAATGAATCTGAGCTCAGCCAACTAAAAAGGATATACTACCCTAGAAGAGAAAACTATTAAATTATAAATTGTCTTTCCACTACTCCTCCACCCCACAGGCTCAGGAATACCTTGGCCACTTTGGAAAAATGTTCCCTTGAAGAAAAGTCCCATGTTCCTGTGGACTTTCTCTTTGATGAGCTACTATTACATCTTTCTGCTGTTGTTGAATGCATCCCTATGTAAGGAACTCCTCATTTATTATTCCTTCTCTCCCTCTCTATGCCAGAAATTCATAAGATTATCTTGGTATGTGCATAGCACCTACAAATAGAAATGAATTTGATAAAGGTAGCTAGAAAATATGTTCTATATCATGTGGTAAGTTGCTTCAGTTGTGTCTGACTCTGCATGACCCTATGGACTGTAGCATGCAAGGCTCCTCTGTTCATGGGTTTCTCCAGGCAAGAATACTGGAGTGGGTTGACATGCCCTCCTCCAGGGTATCTTACCAACCCAGGGATTGAACCCACGTCTCTTCTGTCTCCTGCATTGGCAGGCAGGTTCTTACCACTAGCACCACCTGGGAAGCAGATAATGCTTTATCTTACATTGGAAAGGAAACAGTGATGCCCACTAATACATCCAAAAATGCTATTGGATGTATTAGTATAATAAGGCAAGCAAAAGAAACAAAGACTATATCATTGGAAAGGAACAAAGATGTTAATTTCATCAATATTCTGAGTTTTAAAAATTCCATAATTATTTACATACTTGAAGTAATACAATTATTAAGTGAAGTTTACTGAAGTCATGGACATCATAGGTCAAGATTGAAACACCATTTCAATGTACTAACAGTAAGCTAAAACTTACCAGCAATATAAATTAAAAATGAAATAAAAATAAAACAAAATTCAAAATAGATGCCATTCACAGTAGAACCAACAATATCAGATACCTACGACTGAAAAAACAGCTCCTAATGATAGTGAAATACTATTGATAAAAGACTGATTTATAAGCTCAAAACAATCTGAATAAAATTTGTGTTAGTTTTTTTTTCTGGTAAATTGAAATGCTGATCTTAAAATTTATATGTAAGATTAGCGCTCTTGAAGGAAGAGGTGAGATGGCTTATGCTTTCTGAAATCAAGACTTTTAAATAAAGTTTGCAAGCTTGATGTGCTGCAGGCCATGGGGTCACAAAGAGTGGACATGACTTAGTAACTGAACAACAACAACAGTCCATAATATAGGGTTCACAAAGTGTAGAAACATATCCACAAATATATGAAAATTTAAGATTATTTCATTAGAATAAATATTAATAAATATTGCTGATTCAGTTGGACAATCCAAAGGGGAAAAATGAAACTTGACCCCTAATACCATTTACACAAAAATATCAATTTTGTGTGAAACGTTGACTTAAAGGAAAAATACTGTGAAGATTTTCATTGGAATAAGGAATAATTTCTTAAGCAAGACATAAAAATCATTAACCATATTATTTGAGACGACTGAAAATGTGGGCTACATTAAACCTGAAAACTACATAGAGAATGGAAGGTAAATTAGAGTTGGAATATATTTGTAACACATATATTTAAAAATAGTAAAAAATCTTGAGTAGTCACTTTACAAAGCAGAATATCCCAAAAGGCCAATAAGAAAGTTATTCAACCTCAATTAGTAGCAGAGAAATGTAAAACAGTGGCTCAAATGTTATAAAAGACTGACAATACTAAATGTTGGTAAAGGTGGTGAACTCATGCACTACTAGAGAGAAAGAAAATGAGCATAGTCATTTTGGAAACTGTTTACTAATATACTACATATGCATATTCTAACCCAGCAATTCTACTTCTGAGTATATACCCAACTTATGCATGTGCATGAAAACCAACAGGCTATAGAGGAATGTTCATAACAACATTATTATAATAGTAAAACAATAGACTACTCATATGTCCATCAATACTAAAATGAATGACTAGTTTGTAGTCTACTAATTCAGTGAAATATTATGCAGCAGTGAATATGAGTGAACTGAAACTAACATGGATGCCTCTTATAGTCATAATGCTGAGAAAAAGGAACTGGGTATATGGGCTCTAATCAAACTTAAAAGCAGAGTGAAGAAAACCATCAACAAAATGGAAAAGCAACCTACTGAAGGGGAGAAGATATTTGCAAACAATATGTCTGATGAATTAATATTAAAAATAAACACCAAATTCATACAACTCCACAATAGTAAAATGAAACAACCTGTTTAAAGGTGGACAGAAGAGCAACCTGATTAAAAATTGTCTAAATAGACATTTTTCCAATGAAGACATACAGATGGCCAACGGGCACATGAAATGATCCTTGAGATCATTAATCGTAAGTTTTACATGTTCTTGAACTTTATGTTAATAGGATATATGTAGTTCTTTTTTGAAGCTCCTAATAGATAATTGACTTTTTTTGAAGAAGAGTTCAAAGAATGTTCAAACTACTGCACAATTGCACTCATTTCACATGCTTGTGACCTAATGCTCAAAATTCTCCATGGCAAGCTGCAACAGTACGTGAACTGAGAACTTCCAGTAGTTTAAGCTGGATTTAGAAAAGTCAGAGGAACCAGAGATCAAATTGCCAAAATCCGTTGGATAATAGAAAGAGCAAAAGAATTCCAGAAAAACATCTGCTTCATTGATTATGCTAAAGTGTTTGTATGGATCACAATACACTGTGGAAAATTCTTAAAGAAATGGGAATTCCAGACCACCCTACCTGCCTCCTGTGAAACCTGTATGCAGATCAAGAAGCAACAGTTAGAACTGGACATAGAACAACAGACTGGTTCCAGATCGGAAAGGAGTACATCAAGGCTTTATATTGTCAACCTGCTTATTTAACTTACGTGCACAATATATCATGTGAAATGCCAGGCTGGATGAGCCCAAGCTGGAATCAAGATTGCAGGGAGAAATATCAATAACTTCAGATACACAGATGATACCACCTGTATGGCAGAAAGTGAAGAACTAAAGAGCCTCTTGATGAAAGTGAAAGAAGAGAGTGAAAAAGTTGGCTTGAAACTCAACATTCAAAAAACTAAGATCATGGCATTCGGTTCCATCACTTAATGGCAAGATGTGGAAACAATGGAAATAGTTTACTTTCTTGGGCGCCAAAATCATTGCAGATGGTGACTGCAGCCAGGAAAAGACACTTGCTCATTGAAAGAAAAACTATGACAAACCTAGACAGCATATTAAAAAGCTGAGACAGCCTTTGCCAACAAAGGTCCGTCTAGTCAAAGCTATGGTTTTTCCGGTCATCATTTATGGATGTGAGAGTTGGACATTGATGTTTTTAGATGTGGTGTTGGAGAAGACTCTCGAGAGTCCCTTGGACTGCAAGGAGATTCAACCAGCCCATCCTAAAGGAAATCAGTGCTGAATATTCATTAGAAGAACTGATGTTGAAGCTGAACCTCCAATACTTTGGCCACCTGATGTGAAGAGCCAATTCATTAGAAAAGACCCTGATGCTGGGAAAGATTGAAGGCAGGAGAAGGGGACAAAAAAGGATGAGATGGTTGGATCGCATCACCGACTCAATGTACATGAGTTTGAGCAAGCTCTGAGAGATGGTAAAGGACAGGGAAGTCTGGCATGCTGCGGTCCATGGGGTCCCAAAGAGTGGGACACGACTGAGTGACTGAACAACAATGATATTAGTTCCAGCTGGTGATGTTGTTTAGTTACTAGGGCTTTTCTGACTCTTTGCTGCTGCTGCTGCTGCTGCTAAGTTGCTTCAGTCATGTCCAACTCTGTGCGACCCCATAGATGGCAGCCCACCCAGCTCCGCTGAGCCACCAGGGAAGCATAGTTATTCAATATCTTTATAGATGATACTCCAAACAAATTTACTATAAAATATTAACTATATTTCCATGTTATACATTACATGCTTATAAATTATTTATTTTATATATAGTAGTTTGTGTTTGACTCAGAACAGTAGTAATGTCTGGGGAGGAAGGAGTGTAATAAGAAGTTCAATAGAGACAGCTTCCCTGGAGGCTTAGTCCGTAAAGAATCCAGCTGCAATGAGGGAGACCTGGCTTCGACCCCTGGGTTAGGAAGATTCCCCGGAGAAGTGAATAGCAACCCACTCCAGTATTCTTGCCTGGAGAATCCCATGGACAGAGGAGCCTGGCGGGATGCAGTCCATGGAGTCGCAGAGTCATACATGACTGAGTGACTAATCACAGCACAACACAGAGAAAGCTTATTGGATACTGGTAATGCGCTTTTCAGAAATGTTTGTGCTGAGTTGTACACTACTGGTGTGTGTTATATTTTTAAAATTCAAAGGGAATACACACAGAATTCAGAGTTGAGTTCTAAGGATTTTTGCATCTATGTTCATCAGTGAACATAGGCCTGTGGTTTTCTTTTTTTGTGGCATATTTGTCAGGTTTTGGTATTAGGGTGATGGTGGCCTCATAGTTCTATTTCCACTACATTTTTTCTGAGGTGATTTTTAAAAAAATTATAATATTTTATTATTTTATACAAAGATTACTTTGTCATCAGTTCAGTTGCTCAGTCGTGTCTGACTCTTTGCGACTCATGAACTGCAGCAAGTCAGGCCTTCCTGTCCATCACCAACTCCCAGAGCCTACCCAAACTCGTGTCCATTGAGTCAGTGATGCCATCCAACCACCTCATCCTCTGTTGTCCCCTTCTCTTCTGGCCCTCAATCTTTCCCAGCATCAGGGTCTTTTCAAATGAGTCAGTTCTTTGCATCAGATGGCCAAAGTATTGGAGCTTCAGCTTAAACATCAGTCCTTCCAATGAACACACAGGATTGATCTTTAGGGTGGACTGGTTGGATCTCCTTGCAATCCCAGGGACTCTCAAGAGTCTTCTCCAACACCACATTTCAAAAGCATCAATTCTTCGGGGCTCGGGTTTCTGTACAGTCAACTCTCACATCCATACACGACTACTGGAAAAAACCATAGCCTTGAATAGACAGACCTTTGTTGACAGTGATGTCTCTGCTTTTTAATATGCTGTTTAGGTGAGTCACTAAGAGTCGGACATGACTGAGCGACTTCACTTCCACTTTTCACTTTCATGCATTGGAGAAGGAAATGGCAACCCACTCCAGTGTTCTTGCCTGGAGAATCCCAGGGACGGGGGAGCCTGGTGGGCTGCCGTCTATGGGGTTGCACAGAGTTGGACACGACTGAAGTGACTTAGCAGCAGCGGCAGCAGCAGGTGGGTCATAACTTTCCTTCTAAGGAGTAAGGGTATTCTAATTTCATGGCTGCAATCATCTGCAGTGATTTTGGAGCCCAGAAAAATAAAGTCAGCCACTGTTTCCCCATGTATTTGCCATGAAGTGATGGGACCGGATGCCATGATCTTAGTTTTCTGAATGTTGAGCTTTAAGCCAACTTTTTCACTCTCTTCTTTCACTTTCATCAAGAGTCTCTTTAGTTCTTCTTCACTTTCTGCCATAAGGGTGGTGTCATACTTTATCATTTTAATATATTAAAACAGGAAAACCTGAGGGGAATTTTGAAAAAAGAAAATAAGTTATATTCTTTCAAAAATAAACTTCTCAGTCTTATCCAAGGTTGTCTTTGTACTGGCTCTCCTTCAGGCTTAAATTAATTATATGTCTCTCCTTTAAACATGATAATCAGATTGTTTCCTACTCACAATAGAGCCAGCTTTATTTAGACAATATGGGTTTTGATTAGTTTCAGGTTTTAAAATGGAAACGTTTGGTAGATAAGTAACCTTACAAAGGAAAATAGAAATTAATTTAGATATACATTAAATAAATTTAGGGGAACGGGCTAGGTATATTTAAATATGTAGGAAAAAAGAACTTTCACATGAATAAAAATCAAAATTAGTGTCTTTCTTAGTGACATGCTAAAATTATGGAATGGCCATAAGGATTTCTAATAGTTTTTAGTGGAATTTGTGTAAGAAATTTGATTTTCAAGCTGATTTTCAAGCTGCTACAGTAACCCATTGTTTTACTGAACAGCTCACTTAAACTTTTTGTCTTCCATGAGTTTTTAGGATGGTATATTTATTTGCTGATAACAAAAAAATTTATTTACTATTAAATTTTATTTAATTTTGTTAAGCTATTATCTATTAAATATTGTTTAATTTTCATTTTAGGCTATTCTAGTACTATTTGCGTAGGGAACAAGGTATAAGGAAGGTTGAGAAGTACTTGCAAATGAGACTCTCAACCAGGGCTGAACATTCTTGCAAATGAGATGTTCTGCCCAGTGTAGGGAACTAGGTATAAGGAAGGTTGAGAAGTGCTTGCAAACGAGACTCTCAACCAGGGCTGAACATTCTTGCAAACGAGATGTTCAGCTAAGAATCCTCTGTTTGTTACTGTGGGAAAAGAACATTTCTTGCACACAAGGATGTTTCTCTGATTCCTCAAAAGGAACAGACCCAGGGACAAAACGGATTCTAAGTTGATAAGGAAGTTCCCCAAAACAAAGTCTTAGCTGCAGTAAATAAGTTAAGGTAAAGGTTATCTCGCCCCGCGCCTGCGCACTGTATAGTCGCTGAATTATGGTGTTTGGCAACTTTCCCTGTAGATTGTTGTGCAAAGGATATAAAGTAAAGCAGCTGTAAGAAGCGAGGAGTTAAAAGTAAAAAGATTCAAACCACTCTGCAGTGTTGGTGTTTCATTCCGTCACCAGCAATTTGAATGGTGGTGATTGGTGGTTTAGTCACTAAGTTCTGTCCGACTCTTTCAATCCCATGGACTGTAGCCTGCCAGGTTCCTCTGTCCATGGGATTCTCCAGGTGAGAATACTGGAGTGCGTTGCCATTTAATCTGTTATTTATAGATAGATCTTGCTTCAGGGTCTTTAACTATATTGCATAAATATGCAACTAAACTGTTGATAATTTTTTAAAATGTCTTCTTATAGGCAATAGAGTTCCTCAGTATCTGGTAAGTGATCTAATCATGTGTTTTTCAAGTGTGTATTTTTGCATAGTAAAAGAAAATATTAAAAGTAAGGAATATGTGTGTTGGCATCATTGTACAAAATGCATTTTTACTTAACAGTGGAAGAGTTTGTCTAAGGAACAGTCCTTTTCACTTAACCTTGAAATCTACATCTCTTGCTTCTTTCTTTCTTCATTTAGATAATCATGCAGCAAATACTTTTTGTGTGTGTATCCTTAGCTTGTTTTCTTATGAAACTTTTTACAGACTATGATAGTACGCTGATGTTTCTAGTTTTAATCATTACGTCACATTTTTGAAATGTCATCATTTTGTTTTCACTATTAGCTTTTATATGAATGTTCTTTTTCTAATGAGTTTATACATTTCTGAAAGCAGGACTGTGTGTTCTTATTCTCCCACATATCAAGGAACACAGTGTACTCAGGACAGCTTCATTGAATATAGTTGTATTGTTAAAGATTTAAGCTTGTATTATTAGTAAAGTCCAACATTTTGAGGAGATCATTGTTGATAAAATTTCTTCTGCATTGTGTATTGTCCCTGCTGTAGTGCTATTAAAGTAATGAGATTTCTGGTTCAGTACTCATAATATGGAACCTCACAGTAAGAAATAATAAAGACAAGTTTCAAATCAGCTTCAGTGCTGGTTTTGAATTTAAACCAGGACAAATTTACTATGCTACTTTACACAAACTGAGTGTGTTTGCAAGAGTGAGTCAACCAGGAGATACTGAAAGCACTGGTGTGATGTTCTTTTTACTGGAAGTTGGAGAAACATCCTTTCAACCAGAGTTATCTTGCATTTCCAGAGTGGCTAGTAGTGTTCATACATCAGAAATCCACACACACAACCATGGCAAATATTCTTAAGCTTCAAGTTTAAATATGACCTTTAGGATTCACTCCCTCACTTTCTAGCCACAAGTAGGGATATCAGATTGTTCTGAACGACATACTATTTAAAAGCAAGTCCCTGGGATCACACTGTCCGGTATTGATTGTGTGGACTTGGGAGGGTTTCTAAACTTCTCTGAGCCTCATGTTACATATGTAAGTGGAGATAATGATGCCTTTTTTAATGGGAAAATTGTGAGCAATTGAAGAGATAAAACCCTAAACCATTTTTCCTTCTCTCTCCAAAGGTGATATATACTGTACTCTCATATTAAAAAAAAAAAAAACAGTAGGTGAGAACATTCTAACTTTTAAGAAATCTGACCCCACATTTCAATTTATAATATCAATATTCATCCATCTGCAAACATGAGGACCTGTCTTCCTTGACAAGTCAAATGTTAGACCTATACCCTTGATCTTTCCCTCTTTGCCTTTATCACCTTCTAGTGTCCTTTATCCCTTGTTTCATGTGTTTTCAGTTTTTCTCATTCCAGTTTCTCTTTCTTTTCAGCCTGCAAGGTAAGTTTTAAGTTATGTTTAATTTGAAAGTCATTTGAACTGATCCTTCATTGTTTCTCCCCCAACCTTTCCAACAAAATTAGAATAATTTTTACTCACTGTATGGATATTATCAACTTTTTCAATAGTGTATTAATATTAATAATTCAAACTTGTAGAATTTTTCTCATTACCTCTTCAACTCACCAACCTGACTTTTTTGCCCATTTTATTGAAATGGCTTTGTCAGAGATCACCCATGACCATTGGAAGATCCCATTTTCCAGTGACTAACATCTATGCAATATTTGATCTCTATCATTATCTCTTCCTACTGTTGACAACTCCTTACTTCTTTTTCACTCTTAGTTTAACACTTTTCTAATCCTCCTTCCTTAAAAAAATTCCCTCTTCTTTTGACTCTTATCCTCTTAATTATAAGTATTGTGTATTTCCAGGGTTTCACCCCTTACCTTTTCTCATTCTTGTCTTTTTTACTCACCAATCCCTCAGTGGTTTCATTTACTTCTAGCCTTTTAACACTCAACAATGTTCCAATGACTTTACAGTCTGAATTTTGAGATCAGATCAACTATATACAACTCCAAAGCCAGGATGAAAACAGGCTGTTGTATGTCCCATAATCATCTCAAAGAGAATATCCCCAAGATGGTAAATCAGTCTTGCTTCCTCCATTCCACTTTTCTAGATCAGGCCTTCATCCCTTTTAGTTTGGACCATTGCAGTTATCTTTGATTTAGTCTCACTGTTTCAAGTAGTGAGAAGGACATGAAAGGAGAGGTCTATAAATGCATAGCTGAGAATTCCGTTATAATTTCCCCAGCATGCAGAAAATTACCAGTTAGTACTGACTAACAAAGTCAAAGGGACAATAATGGGATTTTTAGTCCCTCTTTCTGAAAATCAGTTTTTTAAATTTTAAATATGTGCAAGTTTGTGAGCTGTTTTACATAGATCCCCGTGTGGCTGTATGACTGGAAATACTCTATTAGGTACTTTAAGTAATTTATATATGTATATCACTAGTTCATAATTAGATTCAGAGATGAAGAGATCCAAAGTACTTCTTCAGTGAATATTAGAAATTTTAATATTTTTCCTTGCTAAGTTTATGGCTATTTGTGGGTATCTTTTATGAAGAGACTATATTAAGTATTAAATATTCTTTAGTCCATTAGTGTGTTACCTTGGGATCTGATAATTTAATAATCACATAAATTATGTTGAAAATCAAAAGCTTACTTTTAAAAGTGAGGCAATATGCTACTGAATTTATGTGGTTTATTTATAGTTCACTAAGTTCAATATATTATATTTTGTAAATATGTTTGATCCTTCATATTTCAAACTGCTGTTTATGCTTGTGAGTCATGGATGTACTCAGAAAAGGAAAATAAAATGTTCTTGATATGAAATTTGAATGATCAAATTTTTTTATATCAAATATCAAATAAATACAAAATATCAAGTAATATTTCCAATATATTTGTAAAGAATGTTTGTTTACCTTTTTCTTTTCTATTATAAAGACTGATTTCTAGAAATATTTGTGATTAATAAAGCCTTTGAACTATTCCTGTCTTAGTCCATTTGGGCTGCAAAAACAAAATACTGTCGACCAGGTAATTTATAAACAAATTTATTTCTAATAGTACTTGTGGCTGGAAAGTTCAAGAATAAGCAATTGGTAGACTGTTTAATGAGGGATGGCTTTTGTCTTCTTACTATGTCCTCACTTGGTAGAAGTGGTGAGAGATCTCTCTGGGGCTTCTCTTATAAGGTCACTTATCCTATTAAGGGCTCTGCCCTCATGATCTAATCACCCCTCAAAAGTCTCATCTCCAGATACTATCATATTCAAGATTAGATTTCAACATATGAAATTTATGGGTAAGTAAATATTCAGACCATTGTAAATCCCTTTAATAACATTTGATTTCCGCACTTATTTAATAACAATTTACAAATCTAACTGGAAAAGTGGACAAATGTAATAGTGTTTCCTATATGTTCTCTTAGGAAAATATGTCCATTGCTATATAGTTGTATCTGTGTGTGTATGTCACAGCAACAAGAATTGAGCAAGTTTATTTGGTTTCTTTCACCTACCATTTGTAAGCATAAAAGTTTATTTAATTAAATTATTCTGTCCTCTTTTGTATATTCATAAATTTAGTAGTCTTTCCTGGTATAGTAACTATAAAAATAATATTTTTTTCCTCAAGAACATTGAAATTTTAAAACAAAAATGTGGTTTGTTGACATTTTTGTGTTATTTGTAACCATTTTATCATGACTATAAGCATTATTATAACTAATGGATGAAATATTCATCTCCTTTATTTCAAAAACATCTCCAGTTCCTATTTAAAGGAATTTAAATAGATATGTTGCCAGAATAATATTATTTGTACTCTAAAGGTTTCATTTTTATCTATGAAATGATGTCATTTGATCACATTAGAAACAAAAAGCTATAAATATCAATATGTTTTGTCCTGTGCTAGTTATCTTCAGAACAATGAAACAAAATTGCAGTTTTTCTGTTTGCTTATTTTGACTTGTGTGATAAATTAAGACACTATTAGATAAAATGCTAATGTTTTCTCTTAAGTACCTCTCTGTGGCTTCTGATTTTTTCACTGATCTTTTTTTGAGGTTTTGGTATTTTGCACAATCATATTTTACAATTCAGTGAGAAACAATATCATACCTCAAAGCATCCTGCATTTTTAAATTTTTTTCTCTCAAGGATGCTTTTTTATATATCATCATTTGTTTAATTACTTTTAGACTCTGTAAATAATTCATTTCTTTGTACTATGTACACTTTTTAAGGTTTTTAAATTCTGAACTTAAATATGAGTGATACAAAATTGTTGTGAGTGCAAACTGATTCTAATATTCATATGGGGGTCTAAAGACCCAGAATAGCCCACACAATAATGAAAGAGTAAAACAAGATTAGAGAATGAACACTATCTGATTTGAAGACTTTCTATAAAGCTATAGTAATCGAGACTGTAGTATCAGTGAAAGAATAGACAAAGAGATCAATGGAACAGAATGGGGATTGCTGAAACAGATTCACATGGTCAGTTGGTCTTTGGAAAAGAATCAAAAACAATATAATGGAACAAAGATAGTCTTTTCAGCAAATGATGCTGGGTCAGCTGGACATCATATACAAAAAAGAGAATCCCAATATAGACCTATACCTTTCACAAGCATTAACTCAAAATGGATCATACACCAAATGTGAAATACAAAACTGCAAAACTTCTAGAGGGTAACAGAAGAAAACCTTGGGTATGGTGATGTACTTTTAGATACACCACCAATGACATGATCCATGAAATAAGTAATTGCTCAGCCAGACTTTATTAAAATTGAAAAATTAATGCTCTGTAAAAGTCAATGTGAAGAGAATAAGTCAAGCTACAAACTGGAATAAAATATGATAAGTCTGATGAAGAACTGTTATTGATACACAAAGAACTCTTGAAACGCAACAAGGAGAAAATAGCCCAATTAAAAACTAACCAAAGGTCTTGACAGATGCCTCACCAAAGAAGATGTACAGATGGCAAATAAGCATTTGAAGTGATGCTCTACATCATCAGAAAAATGCAAATTAGAACAATGACACACACCTATTAGAATGTCCAAATCCAAAACACTGATAACACCAAACACTGCCGAGGATGTGGCATGGAGCAACAGTAGCTGTCATTTATTGCTGGCGGAAATACAAAAAAATGGTACAGCCACTTTGGGAGATAATTTGATGAGTTCTTACAAACCATACACTCACCATATGATTCAGCATATCACCCTCCTTAGAATTTTCCCATAGGTGATGAAAACTTATGTTCACACAAAAACTTGCACAAGGATGTTTATAGCAGCTTCGTTTGTAACTGCCAGAACTTGGAAGCAATGAAGACTGCCTTCAGTAGGTGAATAGATAAATAAACTATGGCACATCCAGGCAATAGAGTATTACTTACTGCTAAAAAGAAATGAGCTATCAAGCCATAAAAACACATGGAAAAATTTTAAATGCTTATTACTAAGTGAAAGAAGCCAAGCTGAAAAGGCAATTTACTGTATAATTCCAATTATGTGATATTCTGGAAAAGGCAAAACTGTGGAGACAGGAAAAAGATCCTTGGGTGGTAGGAGTAGAGGCGGGGGGAGACGAATAGGTAGAGCCCAGAGGATTTTTAGGGCAGTGAAACTACTCTGTTTGACACTGTAATGATGGGTACATAGTAATATACACTTATCCAAATCTGTAGGATATACAACACAATATTGAACCCTAAGATAGAATATGAACTTTGAATGATTATAATACATCAATGTAGGTACATCAGTTGTATCAATGTGGTACTCTGGTGGGGGATGTTGTCAATGGAAGAGGCTATGTATGAGAGGGGCAGCAGGTATATGGGAAATCTGTCTCTTCCTCTCAATTTTGCTGTGAACCTAAAACTTCTCTGAAAAAGAAAAAGCCTTCAAAAAATAGTTGGATAGAATGGGAACAAGATACTCACAGTAGCTGAATAAAATTTAATAGCATATTTTGGATTCCTATCCATTAAACCATTTATTACTGTCCTTCCCAGTATTTTAATTTTATAGGATGATTCCTTTTCTCCTCTTTGAAATTTTAACTAATTTCCCTTTTGATTCTTTTTTTTTTTCCTCCAAGTCTTTGTACTAATCATTAATGTGCAGTTCATTAGGTTAGCAATTATTTATGGAAATAGTTTAACTCTGATTTAACCTCCCCTGAAAGTGACATGGGCTTCCCAGGTGATGCTAGTGGTAAAGAATCCACCTGCCAATGCAGGAGACATGAGAGATGTGGGTTCCATCCCTGGGTCGGGAAGATTCCCTTGAGGAGGGCATGGCAACCCACTCCAGTATTCTTGCCTGGATAATCCCATGGACAGAGGAGCCTGGTGGGCTGCAATGCATAGGTTCACACAGAATTGGACATGACTGCGACTTAGCATGCATGTATGCACAGAAGTGAGACACAAGACTTCCTAGTGGTTACATGCATGAACTTTGGAACCAACTGCCTGAAATCAAATCCTACATAACGGTGTGACTTGCTGTGCTTTTCTCATCTGTAGGATAGGGATGATATGCAACCCACTTCAGGGAGTCCTTATGAACATTATATTGTTGATACTAGTAAGTTTCTGATAACAGTGTGAGAACTTCCTGAACACCTCATAAGTGTCTAAGAAATATGCATGTTTTTGATTTGCTGCTTCCTATTCTTGCATTCTAAGTAGAAATACTTCTTTTCCTCTCTGAGGCTAAATCTTCAACCTGAACTCTAATTCTCAATGCCTCCTCTCAATTTCTTCTTGGCTTCATGAATTATCTCCAAATTCCTTTTGGGACCAGACACCATGCTCCTGTCATGCAATATTTGTAGTATGACATTTCTGGCCCTTTATATACGACTTTCCCTTTGTACAGAACTGTTTTTCCCACCTTGTATGCTTGGCCTGATTTGACTCATTCGAATTGTTTGAGTCTCACATCTTTAACCTTGTCTGTGGCAGAGTCCCAGTTGCATACTTCCATCACAGCCTTTGCCCCCCTGCCTTATACATGTTGCTTTACTTGCCAAGGTCCCTAGAAGAAATGAGTATTCTTTGAGAGAGATGATGATCACAACAGAAGGATTGGCCCAAGTTATATGTTTTTATGGTTAGTGAATAGTTGACTGTTTGAATTTGATAAGCACCTTATTTTCAGTTTACTGTCATATGAATTCATTTCAATAAAATAATGTGTGATTTGACAACTAGCAGAGATTCTGTGTCCAGCATGATTAACCAAGAAATGTACTCTCACCAAGAATTTAAAAAATCAAAGACTGTTACTTGGCTCCAGATAACAAGGATAACATCTTTATTTTCAAACAAATTCTTATTTGAGAGAGTCTCATATTCCATTTATTATACAATCAACTCTTTTATGTTTTAGAATGCCCAATAATTTAATATGCTCCATGGCATCATCTGTCTTCATAGCTTTTTCTGGGAATTAATTTTCTTTTGAAGTCAGTGCAGATTATATTCTATAGCCAGAGGTGATGGATTAAAAAATAATGTTATGTCACCTTATTACAGGAAAAAAATGTTCTTAAGGCTTATTAGTTTCTGTGACTCAATGTCTGGATATATGTCAATAGTATGTGGATGTTTTCAAAGGTTTTTGGTAGTTTATGCATTTTCAAGCTATTGAGCATATGGTTTGGTAATAGGAATTTGTTGTTCCATTGATCTTGTCTATATTTGTTTGTCTTTGAATGAAAACAGAACTGACAGAATTGTCAGTGTAAATGGGAATGTGCTTAGCCTGTTTCTCCTTGAACTTTGCAGGCTTAGCCTTTCAGCATTGATCTGTTATAGGGTTGATAAGCCTGAGTGTCAGGTAGGTTTGGTAATTTATTGTTATGTTGCTTATCTTATGTCTTCTGTTGCTTAAGTGGTCCAGACATGGAAACAAACCTATGGTACAGCTATTTTCTGTTTCTTTTTCTTATTTCCTAAGTGGATTTTTTTTTGGAATTTTTATTAATTACAGTTAGCCTTTAAAATTTCTTTTGAATTGAGTTAATCTTTAAAATTTTTATAATATAAAATTTTAGGGTTATAAGTATCCCTTTAGTACTACTTTAGCTGCCTCATCACAATTTTTTGTCTCTAGTATTACTTTAATTTTTGTTCATTTTGATATATTTAAAGAATTTATGATTTATTAATTTCTGAGTTATTCAGACATGCATTTTTGAGTTTCAAACATGAGAAGTTTTAATGTTTTTTCATGTTATTGGCTTCTTCTTCCTCTTACCCTTTCCAAATTGTTGCTTGTAGTTATCCCCATTCTCATCTATACTGTACATAATTTTCTCCTGTACTGTCTGAACTTCACTTTAAGCATATATATTTGTTCTAGTTTGTATTCTATTTCAAAAAAAGCAAATGACACTTTTGACCCCATATTACCCTTTGTAAAAATCATTTCTTACCTCCACTTTACAGAATCAATTTTTGAAGAAACCCTTAGAGTTGTTGTTCCCAGCTTTGTCATCTCACAGTTCTCTGAACCCATTTTGGCCAGGCTCTGTGTGTGTGTGTGTGCTTGTGTGTGTGTGTGCACGCGCGCTTGCATGTTCGGTCGCTCAATCATGTCCAATTCTTTGTGATCCCCTGGACAATACAGTCCATGGAATTCTCTAGGCCAGAATACTGGAGTGGGTAACCTTTCCCCTCTCCAAGGGATCTTCCCAACCCAGGTCTCCTGCATTGCAGACAAATTCTTTACCAGCTGAGCCACAAGGGAAGCCCAAGAATACTGGAGTGGGTAAGCCTATTCCATCGCCAGTGGATCTTCCTGATCCAGGGATCCGGCAGGGGTCTCCTGCATTGCAAGTAGATTCTTTACCAACTGAGCTACTGATGCGAAGAGCTGACTCATTGGAAAAGACCCTGATGCTGGGAAAGATTCAGGGCAGGAGGAGAAGGGGACGACAGAGCAAAAGATGGTTGGATGGCATCACTGACTCAATGGACGTGGGTTTGGGTGGACTCCAGGAGTTGATGATGAACAGGGAGGCCTGGGGTGCTGCGGTTCATGGGGTCGCAGAGTCAGACACTGAGCGACTGAACTGAACTATAATTTTTTTCTTTTTCCTCTTTAGATACTTTGAATTGTGGTATTTAAGCACATAAACATTAGTAATTATTATATCCTCCTGATGAATTGACCCCTTTATTAGTATGAAATGATTTTCTACTTGATAACATTCTTTGCTCTGAAATCTGCCTTGTCTGATATTGATATATCCATTCTAGTTTTCTTTTGATTAGTGTTAGTGTGATATATCTTCTTCCATCTTCATATTTTTAATCTGTTGTTGTCCTTTTATTTAAAGCATGTTTCTTTATGGCAGCATGAGATAGGGTCTCACTCTTTTATCCAATATGATCATCTCAGCATTTAAATTAGTGTGTTTCACTCACATTTTATGTGATTAAGCACATGATTAGGTTTAAATCTATTGTCAGTTTTAAAGTCTTTTCTGTTAATTATAATATATTATATTCTGAATTTGTTTTGATTTGCTGAGTTTTTGGATTATGAATTAGTTGTGCTTTCCTGATTCTTTGCTTGCCTGATAGTTTTTGATTAGATGCCAGACATTATGAATTTTTACTTTTTTGGGTGCAGGATATTTTTACATTTCTATAAATATTCTTGAGATTTTTCCTGGGATAGAGGTAAATTTGATCTTTCTGAGTCTTTCTTTTCAGATTTATACGTGGAATAAGAGTGATGTTTAGTCTAGGGTTAATTATCTTCCATTGTTAAGCAAAACCCTTCTATGTACTCTACCCAGCACTGGGTAAATTATGCTTTCCAATGATAATCTTTTGTGTGAGTGCTGTGTATTCCTTCTAACTCTTTGGGGGTTCGTTTCCTTGCTTTTGGTAGTAACTTTATATACGCAGACTGATCAGTATTCCTGAAATACTCTAGGAAAACTCTGTAGAATCTTGCTTTTCTCTCTATGCAGAGAAATCTGTGCAGCTTTCTCCTCTTTGTTACTCTTTATTAGACATTCAAACTGCTTTGATTTCTTTGGACTCTCAGCAATGTCTCTTTTACTCAGCAAATCTTCCTGGCTGTGCTTCAGTTTCTCTTCCTGGTATAAGTTCTGGAAACTCTCAAAGCAATTCAGTCACTCATTCATGTCTGACTCTTTGTGACCCCATGGACTGCAGCACGCCAGACTTCCCTGTTCAGCACCAACTCCCTGAGCTTACTCAAACTCATGTCGACCGAGTCGGTGATGCCATCCAACCATCTTATCCTCTGTCATCCCCTTGTCCTCCCACCTTCAATCTTTCCCAGCATCAGGGTCTTTTCCAATGAGTCAATTCTTCACATCAGGTGGCCTAAGTATTGGAGTTTCAGCTACAACATCAGTCCTTCCAATGAATATTCAGAACTGCTTTCCTTTAGGACTGACTGGTTTAATCTCCTTGCTGTCCAAGGGACTGTCAAGAATCTTCTCCAACACCATAGTTCAAAAGCATCAATTCTTTATTTTTTTGAGTTGTATTGAATTTATTTATTTTAATATAAATTTATTTATTTTAATATAAATTTATTTATTTTAATTGGAGGCTAATTACTTTACAATATTGTAGTGGTTTTGCCATACATTAACATGAATCAGCCACGGGTGTACACATGTTCCTCATCCTGAACCCCTCTCCCACCGCCGTCCCCAAACCGTCCCTCTGGGTCATCCCAGTGCACCAGCGCCAAGCATCCTGTATCATGCATCGAACCTGGACTGGCGATTTATATCACATATGATATTATACATGTTTCGATGCCATTCTCCCAAATCATCCCACCCTCTCCCTCTCCCACAGAGTCCAAAAGACTGTTCTATATGTGTCTCTTTTGCTGTCTTTCATGCAGGGTTATCATTACCATCTTTCTAAATTCCATATATATGCGTTAGTATACTGTATTGGTGTTTTTCTTTCTGGCTTACTTCACTCTGTATGATCAGCTCCAGTTTCATCCACCTCATTAGAACTGATTCAAATGTATTCTTTTTAATGGCTGAGTAATACTCCATTGTGTATATGTACCACAGCTTTCTTATCCATTTGTCTGCTGTTGGACATCTAGGTTGCTTACATATCCTGGCTATTATAAACAGCACTGCGATAAATATTGGGGTACACGTGTCTCTTTCAATTCTGGTTTCCTCAGTGTGTATGCCCAGCAGTGGGATTGCTAGGTCGTATGGCAGTTCTATTTCCAGTTTTTTAAGGAATCTCCACACTGTTCTCCAAAGTGGCTGTAGTAGTTTGCATTCCCACCAGCAGTGTAAGAGGGTTCCCTTTTCTCCACACCCTCTCCAGCATTTACTGCTTATAGACTTTTGGATCGCAGCCATTCTGACTGGTGTGAAATGGTACCTCATTGTGGTTTTGATTTGCATTTCTCTGATAATGAGTGATGTTGAGCATCTTTTCCTGTGTTGGTTAGCCATCTCTATGTCTTCTTTGCAGAAATGTCTGTTTAGGTCTTTGGCCCATTTTTTGATTGGGTCATTTATTTTTCTGGAATTGAGCTTCAGGAGTTGCTTGTATATTTTTGAGATTAGTTGTCAGTTGCTTCATTTGCTGTTATTTTCTCCCATTCCAAAGGCTGTCTTTTCACCCTGCTTATAGTTTCCTTTGTTGTGCAGAAGCTTTTAATTTTAATTAGGTCCTATTTGTTTATTTTTGCTTTTATTTCCAGTATTGTGAGAGGTGGGTCATAGAGGATCCTGCTGTGATTTATGTCAGAGAGTGTTTTGCCTCTGTTCTCCTCTAGGAGTTTTACAGTTTCTGATCTTATGTTTAGATCTCTAATCGATTTTGAGTTTACTTTTGTGTATGGTGTTAGAAAGTGTTTTAATTTCATTCTTTCACAAGTGGTTGACCAGTTTTCCCACCACCACTTGTTAAAGAGATTATCTTTTCTCCATTGTATATTCTTGCCTCCTTTGTCAAAGATAAGGTGTCCATAGGTGTGTGGATTTATCTCTGGACTTTCTATTTTGTTCCATTGATCTATATTTCTGTCTTTGTGCCAGTACCATACTGTCTTGATGACTGTTTCTTTGTAGTAGAGCCTGAAGTCAGGCTGGTTGATTCCGCCAGTTCCATTCTTTCTTAAGACAGCTTTGGCTATTTGAGGTTTTTTGTATTTCCATACAAATTGTAAAAGTATTTGTTCTAGCTCTGTGAAAAGTACTGTTGGTAGCTTAATAGGGATTGCATTGAATCTATAGATTGTTTTGGGTAGTTTACTCATTTTCACTATATCAGTTCTTCCTATCCATGAACATGGTATATTTCTCCATCTATTAGTGTCCTCTTTGATTTCTTTCATCAGTGTTTTATAGTTTTCTATATATATAGGTCTTTTGTTTCTTTAGGTAGATATATTCCTGAGTATTTTATTCTTTTCATTGCAATGGTGAATGGAATTGTTTCCTAAATTTCTTTCTATTTTCTCATTATTAGTGTATAGGAATGCAAGGGATTTCTGTGTGTTGATTTTATATCCTGCAACTTTACTATATTCATTGATTAGCTCTAGTAATTTTCTGGTGGAGTCTTTAGGGTTTTCCATGTAGAGGATCATGTCATCTGCAAACAGTGAGAGTTTTACTTCTTTTCCAACTTGGATTCCTTTTATTTATTTTTCTGCTCTGACTGCTGTGGCCAAAAGTTCCAAACCTATGTTGAATATTAGTGGTGAAAGTGAACATCCTTGTCTTGTTCCTGACTTTAGGGGAAATGCTTTCAATTTTTCACCATTGAGGATAATGTTTGCTGTGGGTTTGTCATATATAGCTTTTATTATGTTGAGGTATGTTCCTTCTATTCCTGCTTCCTGGAGAGTTTTTATCATAAATGGATGTTGAATTTTGTCAAAGGCCTTCTCTGCATCTATTGAGATAATCATATGGCTTTTATTTTTCATTTTGTTAATGTGGTGTATTACATTGATTGATTTGCAGATATTGAAGAATCCTTGCATCCCTGTGATAAAGCCCACTTGGTCATGGTCTATGATCTTTTTAATGTGTTGTTGGATTCTGATTGCTAGAATTTTGTTAAGGATTTTTGCATCTGTGATATTGAAAAGCATCAATTCTTAAGCGCTCAGCTTTCTTTATAGTCCAACTCACATCCATACATGGCTACTGGAAAAACCATAGCTTTGACTAAATGGACCTTTGTTGGCAAACTAATGTCGGCTTTTTAATATGCTGCCTAGGTTGGTCATAGCTTTTCTTTCAAGGAACAAGTGGTAAACTAGGGCTTATCCTGCCCCTTGACCCCTGCTCCCCTGTCTCAAGGATTATTTTGCTTCATTGCCTGGCATCCAGCATCTTGGAAATCCTTGGTCCACAGATTTTGTCTATTTTGTTTTTTTATTGTTGTTCACTTCTGATAGAATGGGAAATCCATTTACTCACTGTCATCCTGTTATTTTGACCAGAAGCAAAACTCAAATTCCTTTTTCCCATGTGTGGCATAAGTTGACTGTTTCATTTTAATTTCATGAGTAACTAAAAACAAAAAAGCATGATAGAGCAATATATCCTAATATTTACTGCCTCATTTTAATGGCAGAATTGAAATTATACTTGGAAGATCTTGTTTTGAACTCATCTTCTGAAGGACATTTTCTCTTATATGTCCTTCTAGTGAGCTATGTTTGAGCATGCCAGTAGCCTGGTATTTTGGAGTACCCAAACTCAGTTTCTATCTGTGTTTTGACTCACAGATTTTGCCCTCTACTCCACAAAAAAATATAAGCCTATTTCAAATCAGACTAACTACATCCTGGCCGCAGGGAACAGTTTGTTTTGTTAAGGGGTAAGGAGTGGACACTGTTCCTATCCTCTTTTATGGCAGAAACCTCATTTCTAGTTCTTGCCTTGGGTCCAAAATGAGGCATATTCCTGATGGGCTCACCTTTAAGGCCCAGTCTGGTTTCTCTGTGAGCTATTGATTTCAGCTGCTTTTTACTACTCTGAGTTTCCGATTCATTTCTGCTTTATGGAGATTTTCTTTTTATTTTATTTTTTTACTTTATTTTACTTTACAATACTGTATTGGTTTTGGATCTTTCAAACATGAAATGTTTTATATTAAGTCTTTGTTTTGGGAGAAGAAAGAGAGGGAGTTCCATTTGTGTTTAGTCTACTATTTCACCCAGAATGAAAACAAACAAACAAAAAGTTTGACAAAGTGGCAGACAGTGGAGACCATGAGGAAGATAACAGTAATTTCAGTAACTGATTCTGTTTCTTTGAAATTCTCATCAGTTTACATTTCTTTACTTTAAAAGATATAGCTTTGGTATTATGTTGGGAAAGATTCCAGTTCAAGATTTTAGGAAATTCAGAATCTAAATCATGAAAGATAGTAAAGATTTTGCTGAAGCTACTGCTATTCTCGTGTTTTTCAAAATTCTGGTAATAACTGGAAAGGGTAAAAACTAGCTGGTAGTATATTGGTAATAATCTACTTTTAATATTGTACAGCATGAGAGTTATCATCTTGAAAAATGGAAAAAATCCTTTAAATGATATAGATTTTTATGAATATGTTATATGTAAAACTATTTCACTAAAACTTATTCATATGGAATATGAGAAATGATTATCTGATTAGAATGTCTGAAAATGAAGAGATTCTGGTTTTGGTCAATCTATGCCTCACCTTGTATTTCAGTATTCTTTCTTTGCCAATCAGACTGACAGTCCAGATTTCCAAAGTTCTTATTTCCCTTGGTCCATTTGCACTGTGATGTGTTTTCTAGTCCATTGTTTTAAACATAGGCAATAATTTTGTTTAAAGATATTTCCCTCAGTTGAATATACTAGTTGAGGTTTTACAGTAATATTTTTAAATGCCCCATAATTGCTAAATCATTCTCAGTGTCATGTTTTACCCATCTTTCTTGATGTCTAATGATTAAAAATCTCCTATGGACCATTTTCCTGGGTTCCCTCACCCTACTGCTCTCAACCTGGGTGCCCTTTCCCAGTAAAGTCTCTTGCTTTGTCAGCACGTGTCTCCTCAGACAATTCATTTCTGAGTGTTAGACAAGAGCCCAGTTTTGGGCCCTGGAAGGGGTCCTCCTTCCTGCAACATATGGCACCTCTGGTGGGACTCTTCTTTGCTGAGACTGACATCCTGACCACTCGGGGTACTCAGGGGCCAGCTTGCCTGCCAATGGACCAGACCCAGCGGCCGCAACTGGGACCCTTTTGTCCCTGGTCTCCTCTTGACGCGGACAACTGGCCAGAGTGCCCCGATTGGTAAGGAACAAGAGACTTCATTGACCTCTCTCCCCTTCCCTCTCTCTTTCCCCTCCTTAACCCTTCCTATCCTTCCCTGTTTTTCTAGTCTCCCGGTCCTGGATGCAGGAATCTGGTTGAAGGGCCCTCAGCCTGAGCTGAGGATTGGAAACTGATCACCTCCTCTTGGCAGAGAACTCAAATTCTGGTTCTGGTCTGGTCTGATTTCTGGTAGGGCCGAGTTCCAGTCCTCCCTTCTCTGGAGGCCCAGGGAAAAGTCCCATAACACCTGGGTATCTGTAGGTGGCAGGAGACGTCTGTAAGGCCACCCCTTTCGCTCCCCCTCCCCCACCTCCTCCCCCTTCTTCTTTCAACCTGGCTTCCTTTCCTCCCTTGAAATCTTTGATGTTAGTACTTGGATCTGAAGTTCTGTGTCTCTATAGGAGGTTTTCTGAGAGACTGTATTCTTGTATTTAAGGGCTTCCCTGGTGGTTCAGAGGTTAAAGTGTCTGCCTGCAATGTGGGAGACCTGGGTTCAATCCCTGGGTTGGGAAGATACCCTGGAGAAGGAAATGGCAACCCACTCCAGTATTCTTGCCTGGAGAATCCCATGGATGGAGGAGCTTGGTGGGCTACAGTCCACGGGTCGCAAAGAGTCGGACCCGACTGAGCGACTTCACTTTCACTATGGACCATTTTCCATGCATGTAATTTTCCTTGCAGGGATACTGTTCAGTAATTGAACTTGTTTTCTCATTCTGCTCAATATGAGACTTTCTCCCATCTTGTTGCACCTTAAACCTTTTTATATAGTTACTGAATATATAGCTGCTCTTAAATTTGCAGGTTCAATATGCTCAAGTCCCTACCTTTATAAATAATGCTTCAGTACATTTTCATGTCAGCATAAACCAAGCTTGGTAATTGATTAGCATAATTATTATCTTTGAGCACTTGGACAGAGAGTAGCCTTATGTAAACATAATCATCAAAATATTTATTTACATAATTGATTCACATAAGAATTTAGTTCCTCATAGAAATCATTAAGCAAAATAATAATATACATATTTAAAATTCAATACTATTATTATGAGGAAAAATAAATTAGTAAAAACATTAAATTCCGTCATTATAGGAACCATACGTTTTTATAAAGTAATGAAATTAGTTTACATAAGTTACAAAAGAAAATCCATCTCATTAATTCATAATTATGTAGTTCTCCCTTTAGTGGTAGGATGTGGAGGAGTGATAATTATGTGTTCATTCATGAAAATGCTTTATAAATTAGATAAGCTATATTTAAATATATTGAGGTCCTTTAGCACCTAAAGTAAAATGGTGATGTGGTTTGTTAAACTGAAAATGTTTTGAGAGTCATCTAATTAGTGAAAATGTTCCAGAAATCTACATGGATAATATAAGCAGAATACACACTAAAAGCTTAAGTAGTGTTTTTTTTTTCTTTAAAATTTTTCCTTCTTATAAATAAATATAGCTAATTGATCTAACCAAAATATAGGAAATTATTTATTTAACAATTTTTAAGTTAGCTTTTGCCAACAGTTTCTATAGCTAGCACAGTAAAGCAATATAATGCAAGAGATTGGGGTATAATTATATACTTTTAAAATTTTGTGTTCTCTGTCTACTTCAGTATTACAGCACTGATTTAATGTTTGATTTTAATCTCATCACAGAAAGATGTGTATGCTTTTGGAAGATCCTGGTGTTTTCTTCTATAATTGACTTCAGTCAACTCACTGGGAAATATGTACTAAAAACAAGAGAAAGAGGTCTACTTACCTTTGTCTTAGCCTGTTATAGTTAAGGTCTTCAGTTACTAATATATGTGAAATTCAGATGTGATGTTAGGCCCTGAAGAAAGAATGAATAGAAATGAACATGGCCAAGAGGACCATTCTTAATGGAATTTTCATTTTAAGGACATCACTAAGATTTATTGAAGTTCTTTGAAACAAAAATTAATATACAGTAAATAGTTTGACAGTTACTATTTTAAAGCAACCAAACAACAGCAATAGAAATGTGTACTTAACTCTGAAAATATATGACTCTTTGGGTTTCCCTGGTGGTCCAATGGTTAAGACTTTATGCTTCTAATGCAGGGGATATGAGTTCAATCCTTGATCAGGGAACTATTAATAAGACCCCACATGCTGTGCTGTGCAGCCAAAAATGAAAGTGAAAGTGAAGTCGCTCAGTTGTGTCCGACTGTTTGCGACCCCATGGACTGTAGCCTACCAGGCTCCTCCATCCATGGGATTCTCCAGGCAAGAGCACTGGAGTGGGTTGCCATTTCCTTCTCCAGGGTATCTTCCCAACCCAGGGATTGAACCCAGGTCTCCCACATTCCAGGAAGACGCTTTAACCTCTGAGCCACCAGGGAAGCCTGGGACAGCCAAAAATAAAATAATAAAAATAGGAAAGGTCCGTGGGAGAACAGTGTTAAAAAAAAAATCTATGACTCTTTGCCACTGATAGTATGAAGTAAATACCTCATGACTTACTTGCCAATTCTATACCTCTGTTTTTCTTGCAAAGTATACAAGTAGATGTTCAACATGTATCAGTAGGCAAGAAATTCGGGATAAAAGAATGGAGAAAGATGGAAGCTGAAGGTCATTAATGAGGTAGGGTGAAGAGGAAATACATCAGATCTTCCTAACTAACTCCTCTTCACTATCCAGGCAACATGCTATATGGGTAGTGAAGTGGGAGAAACACTTGCAATACTCATGGGTAATGGGGTATTTTCTTTATTCAGAAAATATTTGAGTGTTCAACATCGTTCTAGGTTTGGAAAGTACCTGATCAGATACACTGGAGTCTATTTGTGGGAATGTGGTGTATGTAACAAATTTATTTTGGCACTTGTTTCAGATAAACTAAATCATTGCCCATACTGAAATCAAATATAGGCATCTTAGTGATTTGACTTATATTTATTCATCTTTGTGAGGTAATAAGCAGTTAACCAATGATTAGAATGCAGGAGATAATTTGTAGTGATGGCTATATAATGGAATTTAATTAACTTCAAATAAATATTTTAGTGAGGATTCATTTGTACACCCAGATATTTATTTATAATATAATAGCTTCTCTATTTTTATCATTACCCACTGCACTAGAAGTCATACATCAAAGTTAATGCCAATCTAAAATGCCATGCTCTAAAAAGTTATAGCTCTTTAGTAATTTTAGCATCTGTATCATGATTGGTAAGCTGACAAATTCAGTATGATTGATGCTATTGTTTTCCACTTCCTAACTACTTTGTTCTGATTCACTCAGATCGATGTGCATGAGACTAGCTATTTTGTATGACACCGGATATTTCTTAGTTGATCTCAGGACAACATTTGTAAAGCATAGTTCAAGAAATTAGTCTTTGTAATTATTAAAAGAAACAATCTTATTTCCTCATTTGCTATTTGAATTATAGTAGTCAGAAGGGTGTTGCTGAATAGGTTATCTTACCTGTAGTGGGGAACCGAGGTATTTCTGGAATGTGGGGTTCAGTGTGCTTCCATAATCCTCCTCAATCCATAACTGTTTGAATCTACGTGGGAAATGATTCTCTTTGAAAAGGAACCACTATAATATGAGTATCAAAATATTAGGTTGGCCAAAATTCATTTGAGTTTTTCCATAATATCTTACAGGTAAACACAAATGAATTTTTGGCCAAACCAATATTTGGACATGGCTGCAATAGTGGATGGGGTTTACAAAAGAAAGGCTTCTGAGATTTCAGTACAAGGGGAAACAAAGAGTGATAGGGCCTGTCTGGGAGCCAGAGCACCGTCCCATTTCAGGGCAGAGTGAGATCACTTTTGTTTGAACTAGTTCACATTCAGACCACCTGGCAAGGAAGAAAGGATATGTGTGAAATTTTAAAGAACCCTCATCATGAATGTTGCAATGCCTCTGATTCATGGAGCTTAGCTCTGGGGCTTCTCGAAGGTGAGAAGAGTTGCTTCAGTCATGAATGACAGCAGCTAGCCAGCTTGCTTGAGGGTAGAGCATTAAATAGTGGCTCAGAAATGCCTATTTGTTTCTCAAGGTGTTAGTAGGTGTGGAACATCAAGATACAGTATATAGCTGGTGGCAGAAGTGGTCTGTGGCATATCATGAATTCTCCCAACATTCTCAGTCAGACTTGCAGGGGCACTATGGCTGAGGGGGTATCTTTGAAGGTTGCTAAGGCCAGAATGATGCAGGTGTTGTTCGTGAGCTTGCTGAAATTTGTATGTAAAGTTTAATGTGATCTAATTACTAAACATGGGGTGGTCACATATATAATTTTGATTTTAATGTGAAGCCCCTTTGAAGGACATATTTTTGGCAGGGAAGATTGAGATCAAGTGTAAGAACATTTTGCTTTATATGTATCTCTTTAATGAAGCAAAAAAAAAAAACCAAAACAATCCAGCTATTATGAAGAGGAATGAATATACATGTATAAAGATGTTTGTTTTTTTATCATATAAGCAGAGGAGCAACCAGACTACTAGACTAAGATTACTTTAAAATGAAGTATCTTTCGGCAAAGCATCTTCTATTTTTTGTACCATTCTCTGATGTAAAAAGATATTGGCAGTAAAATATTAATCTTACTGATTGTAATTAAGCCTTTATGTGTATTACCTTTTTTTTCACATGTAAAATTTGAGGGAAGAAATATAGATAACTAAATATTGCCTCAAACTGCAGACATTATTCCATTTCTGTATTAGTAGCTGTTACTATACAACAAATTACTGAAACCTAACAGCCTAAAAAACATATTCATAATCTCAAAAATTTTGTGGGTCAGGAGAGTGGGAACAGTCTAAACGGGTCCTCAGCTCAGCATCTCTGAAGGCTGCAGTCTAGGTATAGGATGGGCTGCAATCTCATCTGGCAACTTTATTAGGAAAGGATCTACTTCTTATCTCAGTTGTTTAGAACTCCATTCCTCATGGTTGTAGGATGGATAACACTTCTTCCTGGCTTTTAGAGGCCACCCTCAGGGCCTAGAGGCCGCCCTCCAGAGCCTCAGATTCTTAGAAGACACTTTCTCTTCCTGAAGATTGCCCACATTCCTTATTTCTTTACTGTGTATTCTTTCCCAGCCTGGTCACTTACTTCATTAAGCCAGCAAAGACAATTTTTAGAGTGAGTCTGATAGAAAGACAGTCTTATACAATTTAACATAACCACAGGAGTGAGATCCCATCACTTTTTCCATGTTCTTTGATTAGAAGCAAGTCATAGATCTTTTCCACTGTCAAGGGAAGGAAATGATATGAGGGCATGGATCCCAGGAGATGGGGGTTATGGGGGCACCCTAGGGTCTGCTCATCACAATTTATTTATGGCTTATGTAGAACATATATATTTGAACAAACTCACTGTTTTTCTAGACAGGTCTTTTATCGAATGAGTTGAAATAATAACCTGAAGCTTAGAATCCTTTTATTGTCACATATTTGGGGGGATTTAAAAATGTTATTGTAATTATTTTTCATTTCTCTCTCCTGATTTTGTGAAATATCTTCCTGTTGTTCATATGTATAATGTTAACTATATGTGCGTGTGTGTGTGTGTATATATATATATCAGACTTAACTACTAACCTTTGTAGATTTTGTTAATAGCTATTCTTTAATAATTTCTGGAGTTTGTGGGACTTTCCTTGATTGGAAGTTAATGATCACTTAAAAGTCATTTATTCTTCACTTTGAATTAGATATTATGAGGAAATATTTGAAATATCAAATAGATAGTAAATACAGAGTTCTCTTTTACCCTATTGGGAATAATGTCAAGTGTGCAGCCCTGAAAACTACCAGCATAGCTTGATGTTTTGGCAGGTGTTGGCTCTGAGAATTATATCATTCTGTGCTTGGGTGAGTATTTGCTGAAGCCATAATTTCATAAGTCCTACTGTTCTTATCAGATTTTGGAGTGTGATAGAATTATTTTCGTCAAGTAAATTGAACATTTGACTTTTACACATGTTGGGGAAGAAGCTTCCACCTGCTTCATGTGCTTTACAGATGACAATGGAAATAAGAAAGCCCTCTTTCCCCTGATCCAGCAGAACACACAGGCAGTACACAGATAATAGTAACAGCCCACTATCCAGCCTCTTAGACTGAGGGGCAAGTGAAATCAACACCTTTTGTTTATGTTACATATCTAAACATAAGCCAAAGTTTTTAGTAGAAGATGGAATAATTGCATAAACAAAGTTTTATTCCCTGGCTTTTTCCTTGGCTAATATAAGAGCTATTTAGTATTCATGGCCAGTCTTTAAAACAGTGAAAGGTTTTCCCCTAAAGACAACCACACAGAGAAAATCTACATTTCACATTTCCTATCATCTATATCCTCAGAGTATGTAATAAAGTAAGAGAGAGGGCTTTCATTAAATCCAAGATGGAATAAAGTCGACAGAGGCAAAAAAGTGGCGTTGGCAATAATATTTAATGTTGCTTTAGAATTTTCTTTCTGAGTTTATTGGTTCTCCAAGGTTCTTTTGAAGAAGGCCATCTTTAGCTCAACATGCATTATCCCAAAATCATGTATTTGTTAGCATGGTGCTATATGGAAAATTTCAATAGTTTTAATGTTATTAAACAAATTTAATTGTTCCATGTGACTTAGTTTTTTCAAGGAAATTGTAAGTTATTATAAAACTGTTTTTCAAGTGACTTGTGCAGGGTAGGTGGAAATAAAGTGGTAAGGTGTGATAAACTCCAGGAAATTCATTGATTATTCAGAAGTCATTTTTATAGCATCCATTATGTTCTTGGGGCTTCCCAGGCGGTGTTGGTGGTAAAGAATCTGCCTGCCAGTGTAGGAGACACAAAAGACCTGGGTTCAATCTCTGGGTCAGGAAGATCCCCTGGAGAAGGGAATGGCAACCCACTCCAGTATTTTCGCCTGGAGAATCCCATGGACAGAAGAGCCTGGTGGTCTAGAGTTCATGGGGTTACAAAGAGTTGGGGATGACTAAGCAACTGAACACACATATTATGTTCTTAACAAGTGCCAGGACTGGAATGCAATAGAGGGAACAAGAGAAGAATAGATCCTGCTATAATAGAGCAGGAAAAAGGAGATTTGATCTCATTTTCCTGGGACAAAATGCTATACAGTATTTAACATCTTTAAAAAATTTGTTATGCCTTTAGGCTATGATGTGCTGCTTAGCTTCTTGAATATTTTATATATAGGTTGTTGCATATAGACCCACAGTATATAGACCCATAGCTCACGTGCTTGTTTGTCCCTTGTGGATGTTTCATGACTGCAGCTGTAGCAGTTGGACATGTTATGTCGGGACCTGGACCCAATTTCAGGGGAGCACACATACACACCAAGCAACTTCTACCGTCTTAAATGCCTGTAGTTACCTGGGGCTATTTGAGGGGATTGGAGTGGTGAGCCAAGAGAAAATGTTAGAACTGAACAGATGTGGGTGAATGGAAACCAATATTTGTCCATTTTAATCATATTTAGTTTTGCTTAATAAAATTTAGAAAACTCTCCAAATTGGGATGAGCTGATCTGGTTTCAGTGGCATTTGGTATTAATGACTGACCATCAATCCTGGGTATTTGCGCATGTTAAATTTGTTTGGGATTTGCGTCCAAGAAAAGATTTTATTTAAAGTTATTTATTCAGATTGTTAATAAAAAATCAAATTCAGTGTGACAGCTTTGAATTTTACATCCAGATGTAAAATTTAGATCTGACCAGCAAACTTGAACACAAGTGCATCTGTGTCAAGGGGAGATCAATCTTTCAAACATATAAGTGAGGTAAATATTTTGTTGAAGAGATTCTACCACCACAATGCCAGTTTACGGAGCCATTTCTCGGAAATGAGCAGACCATGTAATTCTGTATCCGTTAAGATCCAAAGTACTGTGTCTTATTAGGCGGCAGTGGCTGAAGCTCTGAGAGCCAGGAGTAATAGCGGATGTTAACATGACCAATTAGCTTCTTTCTGACAGCATCTTGGAATACATTGAAGCAGAGAGTGAACAGGATAAGAACTGTGAAATAGCCAAGGATATGAGAGACAGAGATCAGAAACAGTTCATTTGGCAGCAAACTTAGCTTATCCAAAGGATTTGGGATTTTATTTATTCTAAGCTTTCATAATATCATTTAGAACGTTTGTTTTTAATTGGAAACCTAACAGTAAATAAAATTATATATATATGTGGGTGTGTTTAAGTATATACATATACATGTGTATGTGTGTATATATGATGTATACATGGGAAAATTTTTAGTCTTAAAATTTTCTTTTTCATGTTACAGCATTATTAACAATAGTAGCAGCTGCTTTGGACTGATCATTTATCGTGAGACTGACTTTGTTCATACATCACATCATATAAATTGTTCAAAACAGCGTATGCTTGTATTATTATTTAAGTCTTTTTACAGATAAGCATTTAGACCCAGGGAGGTGTAGAAGGTGGCTTAAGGACAGCCTTACCACCACATATGTGTCCGGGCATGCTAAGTTACTCAGTCATGTCCAACTGTTTGCAACCCCTTGGACTGCAGCCTTCCTCGGTCCTCTGTCCATAGAATTCTCCAGGCAAAAATCTGGAGTAGGTTGCCAGGCCCTCCTCCAGGGGATCTTCCTGACCCAGGTATCCAACTCACGGTTTTATATCTCCTGCACTGGCAGATGAGTTCTTTACTGCTAGTGCCACCTGGTGAATTACCTCAATCTCAGTCTTAATCAATCTTAGCTTCTCTTCTTTACTGGACTATGGCGTTATATAGATTAAGATCACATCCACTTGATCATTCATCAAATAGTTCTGCCTCTGGTCTTGGACATTATTTAGGCCAAAATCAATGCGAATTCAAGATGAAAAGAAACCTGTACTCCACCCAACGAGCCCA
This sequence comes from Ovis aries, assembly GCF_016772045.2. Taxonomy (NCBI): domain Eukaryota; kingdom Metazoa; phylum Chordata; class Mammalia; order Artiodactyla; family Bovidae; genus Ovis; species Ovis aries. Next base: position 66,544,404 of record NC_056063.1, read on the forward strand.
CATTGATTTTCTATTTTAAAATTATCTCTCCACCTGAATGTTATTTTCCATGTTCTTTCTGAGGAATGTCACCCAACTCAGTAGCTTCATTTGCCATCTCTGTTTAGACAGTTATAAAACGTATGTTTCTAAGACCACTTTCCCAAGCTCCAGTTTCAGATACTGTATCAGATGGAGTCCAGCCAGGAGTACAGAAAGAGTACTATTTCAAAAAGAGGAAATTTAATGTAGAAAATTAGTTCCATAGGTGGTGAAACCTAGAAGAGCAAAAATGGGAAGATATAACTCTGAGATTAATACACTCAGCAAGAAGTAATCTTTATTGAGCGGGGTTTTTTTTTTTTTTTTTTTCAGTTGTAAGTGAAAGAATTCCAACTCAAATTAACTTAAACAGAGGAGGCAGTACACTGGAACATTGACCTGAGAGGAAATTAATTTGGTTTAACTCATTGGAATCAAAGATAGGGGAGCAAGTAGCTGAGGTTTAGGAAGCAGAACTAGGTCTTAATTTCCTCAGGACACACTCCTTCATTCTCGCTCATTCTCATTCTTTCCCCCTGTCATTCCCTCACCACTTCCCCTTCTCCCTTTTCTGCCTCTCTCTCCTCTAATTCCTTTCCCCCTTTCCCATGTTTGCTTGACTTTATTCCACAGACTGAATGTCTCTCCAAATATCAGAGAAGATGCCAGACATGGTCATTTTCTTCCAGCTAAACCTCTTGTTAGAAAAATAACTATTATATTTAATAACTCATATCAAGATATATCAATAATCCAATGTGAAGGACTTGCCAATTGGAACAAATATTACCAAAGAAATGGTATTATGTGGAATGGCCAGCTCTGTGTCAAATGCCAATTCTTAAGGTAATGGAATTGGGGAAGCAAGTCTTCCTAAATGAAGGGATGGTAGCCAGGCAAAAATATTATATGTCCACACAACATTACTACTATTGTTACATTCTCTATGGAAAAACAGGGAGCCCCTGGTATTATAAATATAAATATTTCAAGCCCTGTTCTATATTGATTAATAACAATAGTCAATCTAAACTCCACCTGTTTTTATTTTTCCTTGATTTCTGTGGTTGTCCTTTCTCACTATGGCATTGACTTCTGGAGTTCTGTGTGAGGGCTATGCAGAGCTCATCATATTTCAGAAACCAAAAGCTTCTAGTGAGCTAAAATATGTATTCCAGAACTTATAAGCAAGAATTCTCATATAAAACAATCTTAGTTTCTTCATTTTCCTTATCAAAAAATAATACATCAAATAAAGATCATTTATTGAATGCTGACTACATGCTAGATCCTCTTTTCTAAATTAAAAAAGACTAAAACATTCTTTTAAATTTAACATGAATCTTTTTGTAACTTTATTAGAAGATATTTCCTCATTTTTTAAAATTCTTCAAAGCTACATGTTTCCACATTCATATGTGGAATTCATTTATTCAGCAAATGTTTATTGAATGGTGTCAGCTAATGGTGATTATTATTAAGTGAGCAAATACTTATTACAAAGGCACCATCTGGGATAGTTATCAAGGTGTTCGACTTTTATTCAGCACCTAATGACAGTATATACATTCTAATTGTCTCAGAACAGTAAGAAGACAGGTTTTAAATTGATTATAAAACCTCAGCATATCTAATTGCTGAATCCCCCAATATTTTACATCCCACAGATATAAATATTATTAACTTTCTGTCATTCTGAAAAACTATAAGCATGAGGATTATTTTTTCTTTCTTTCTTTTTTGCCTCTGAAGGTAGCTTACTTTATTTTTGTATACTTTTCTTCCATAATTCATTTTAACCACATTCCTTAAATGTCAGGTTCATTTTTTCCTTATATCTTATATTTTGAGTTGCTGACAAATAAAGGGGTAGGCTGTTAAGGAAAAGGCATTAACTCTAGAACTAACAGTGCTTCTACCATCATGCCAGCTTCCCATCAGGAGTTCATTAGTGGGTGTGGTTCCGGGTCCGAATCACTCATCTCCTGGTTGCTTTTGTTTCCTAAATCATCTTGCTACAGGCACAGCTTTATTCTTTTGTTAGGTTTCATTTAATTCTTCTTTAATTTATTCATCTATGAAATAAAAACAAAAGCTGCTATTACTGGTGTCATCCCAGAGCTACTCTAAGTATGAATAAGTATAGCTAATGCTAAATTTCTAAATTAAAACAATAATGGCACTTAAATTATTTCTGCCTTTTCTGTTTAATGGCTTATAAGTGGCAAGGAGTTCTTGCAAGTGGAGAGTTTTACATTTGGAGTTAAAGGGATTGCATAAAGTTTGAGTCATCTTGAGATTTTTCGTCCAGTTGAGGGGTAGAGTCTGTGAAGGGATGAGGTTTTTAATTCTAGTTTCCAGAAATTGAGATTTTCAAAGTGACAGTATTGATAAAATTGGTTTTTTTCCCTCTATCAGCATGTCTGTTGGAAATTACCAGGGAGTCTAGATCCCACTGGGTGGTTATGAAAAATCTGTCAAATTGGTTAGACTGTTCAGTAATATAATGACATTAGTTAACTAAATTGCTTCCTTAATGAGGGCATATTAACATTGAGTTTTAAAGTGATAGCATGAAGATTTTTAGATTTATGTAGATGAGGAGATTTGACAAATGAAAATAAGTAGAAGAAAGTAAAAATTTTTTGCTAAGCAGTTATAAAACATCTTTGTTTGTCTGAGGTTCTTATGATAACTCCGAGAGGTCTAAGCTCTTCAGCTCATATGACAACACATATTCTTTACCCAAGGTCATGATTTGAAAGGATGGGAGATAATACGTGGCCTGCCTTCCTCTCAGTCTCCAAGTCCTTTTAGCTGCCTATAGCTTGGTTCAATTCCTCACCAGTCTTATCTCCAATTAAAGAAACAATGAATCTTCAGTTCATCAGGAAGTCAGCCTACTGCTATCTCTTCTTTAATTACAAACTCCAATCAGGACTTTTCTTCATTGTTTAGGTCTAAGCTCCTGGTTTATGTGTCAGTGTCAGTTTCTGGGCACCTGGATTATTCTCATGTGTCTATATCCATGGTGTGGTTCCTTACTGGATCTAATTCCTTGAGAACTGTGATCCTGCCTCCCAAGTCTATAGTCCATGTGGCAACAATGCTGATTAATACTCCACGGCTATCTCAGCATCCATCCCCTCAGCCAAGTGGTCTGCTTTACTGTTTTCTGCTGACTTCTCTGATGCTCTGTGCTTCCTTCCTGATGGTTCTATTGGGCTCTGGGCAGCTGCCTGTCCACCTGCCTGGACTTCTTGCACTGCCTGCAGTGGGAGCCCCTTCTGATCATCTCTTGCCTGTTAAAGCTCTCTAAGTTCCAGCCACACCTAGTGAGCCCTATTTAAATGACAGCTGTAGCACTGACAACAGAAGCCTACCTGTTCTTTAGCCATTTTGCCTCTAGCTTTTACTATTGTATTTTTTTTTTACAACTTTGGAAACTTACTTCATACAAAGGTGGAGAGCACTAAACAAGAGGTCAATGACAGTCTTGTCTGGCTGGGACAGCCCATTTCCTTTCATAAGTTGTTAGAATTTACCCAGATGACTGTGATAACATGAATGATATATTACACTTATCTAGCCCTCACTATATGCCTGATTCTTTTCTAAGTACTTTTTGGGTATTAATATACATACAGTAGATTACAAAATCTACCATCAACAGAAGGGAGGCAACATCACATTAAAGTGCAGTAGGACAGTCCAAGCTTTTAGAGTTCACTGAGCTGTATGTCATTTGAGTGTATCCTCACATCTGAGCATTGCCAGCATTCAGCTTTGGGAGAAAAAAGTAAATGTTACAATTGTACAAATTCTACGAGTAAATATGAAGAAGGAAATGTGTACAGCTCTACCTAATTCTATCAACAGTACTGAGATGAAAGTGAAATGTCCAAATATAAAAGGTTACCTAGGATGTTAGTAGATGGTAACACCCATGGGTTAAAACAGGAAAACAAAACCCAGGATATTAGAGTGTTGTAAACACAAATACCTCTCCTGTTAGGTTAAAAAAGAGGGAGACAAATGCAGTCCAATATAATGAGATACTTATAATATTCTGACATGTTAAACTGATCATATTTTATTCTCATTTATTTTCTTTGTTATTTTCAAAAGGATTCTAACAATGTGTACTGATGTTGTTAGTAATGAATATGAAAAAAATAATGGGAATGTTTATAATAGCTCAACTCTCATGGAAACGACAGTCTGTTGGATGATGTGGATGAGGAAGCAGGCAGTTACAAGGCGGAATGGCAAGTGCAATAGCACAAATTGGACTTTGTATTCAGATAATCCTGGATTCAAATCCCAGCTCCACCGCATACTAACAGGGTTATTTTGGACAAATTATTTACTCTCTATTGACCTCAGTTTCTTTGTCTATGAGCTTCCCTGGTGGCTCAGACGGTAAAGCGTCTGCCTACAATGCGGGAAACCTGGGTTCAATCCCTGGTTTGGGAAGATCTCCTGGAGAAGGAAATGGCAACCCACTCCAGTATTCTTGCCTGGAAAATCCCATGGATGGAGGAACCTGGTAGGCTACAGTCCGTGGGGTTGTCAAGAGTCAGACACGACTGAGCGACTTCACTTTTTTTTTTTTCTTTCTTTGTTTATAAAATGGACATGATAATTGTACCTGACAGTTGTGTGGGCTACATTAAGTTCAAGTCTAATACATTGTACTCAAGATATACTGATATCTCCACTTCACTTGGCACTTAGGGCAGGGATATTAGTTGGGAAATGATGTAATATAGTCTCTTATATAGAATTATAAAATGCTAAAATCTTTGAAAAATGGAAAATTTGGGGAAATATATTATGGCAACTTCACAGAAAGAACTACAAGAGGAGGAAGAGGAAAAATCAGCTTTGATATATTGAGTCTGCAGACCTTTGAACCATGACATCCAAATTTCCAGTTAGGTTTTGGATATAAAGATTTGTAATGTATGGTATAGATGGGATTGAACAAATTCAAGTGGGAATGATCAACATGATTCATTGTATCAAAACTATGAGAGTAGGTGATATCATGTAGAGTGTTGAGAGAGAGGAGAGGACAGAATCCAACCACTCATTGATCTTTCTGTTCATGCATCCATCCTAAATTTGTCAGGCATCTTTTCATTAATTTATTGACCCACCATGAAGCACTGGAGATATAAAACTCAGCACACTGATCAGCACTCTGTTCTCCCATAGGATTTTAACTAAAATACAGGTTCAGCTCATCCAAGACAGATGTTTATTTGCCTCTTTCATAAGATTATGAGTAAATACTTTAAGGAATGAGGGTTCTTTCAGTCTCTTTACCATCTCATAACCCTAGGTTACAGACTTCATGCATATGGCACAAGATAGTTGACTTTATATCCACATGTCCACATTCTAATCTGGGGATGGAGAAAGATAGGAAATGGTGTAACTTGGAAGTTTACCATATCACTTTCACTCATGTCCTAATAGCCAGGAAAAAAAAAAATCACACTTTGTCTTTATTTAGTTTTCAAGGGGATTCAAAATGGAGTCTTATTTTATGTGGCCATAAGACTAGCTACACAAATTATGAAGGAAAGGAGAAGATATATGTTGAAGAACTAATTCTTCACATACAGAGTATATGTTCCGGTTGGAGTTACAGTCAAGTGCATTGACCATTACCATAAATTATGGAGGTTACAACTGTAGGATGTGATGGGTATTCTTAGGTTTTCCACTGTAGAGGAAGGTCTCTGCTCCCAAAGTGAGCCCTGGAGAGTTTCCTGTATCAATGTTTTCTGTCCTTTATATTTATCATTTCTTCAGAGTAACTACATTTTGAAGAAAAATATCAATAATTAATTCATCCTAAAATGTTTATTACTAATCACTTTCCCCCTCTTCCCCTTGTCTTTATAATTCTAGAATGTCTTTATGTATTTAACTGGTGGGTTTATAGGCTGACCTGGAAAGATATTTTCAGACAGATCTAGCTAATCTGAAAATCAAGTTTATTACTAAGATTTGAAGCTTCCAAGAAAGAACTGATTGAAATGTTACTAAAATTAATCCATCAGTCATATGGATGTGTACTGATAAAGACAAAAAAAAATTGCACTAATTTCCTGATCATTAAAATAATCTTGTAGTGAAGGTGGTATAATACCTTGGAAGAAAGTAGAATACAATTTCTAGGCAAGCAAGTTCCTAGAACTAATTGCTTATCCTTAGCTCATCATGGAGCTGGGCATCTTGACAACAAATATTTCTATCAGATTGGTTTAATTTTGAGGAACGAAAACTCATGAGTTACTTAAGATTACCTTTCTTCAAACTAAACAGATCAAGCCTTGGTAAAATGATTCTAGAAAGGGAATCTATTAGGAGTAGAAACATAGAGAGCTTCCCGGTGTTTCTCAACAAAGATGTCTCTGGGCTTGATAAACTATGGGAAAGCCTTGGGAAGTTTGAGATTAACAATAACACTATAAATGCAGATTATCTCATTAAGAAAGATAATTTGATTTCTGTCTCACTGTATCTACCTAGTTATTTTGCCATCTTGTATTCGTTAAGGATTTTTATGACTTGTAATTTTCCCTGCTGAATTAAATTGTTTCTCTGCACATTTTTAAAAATTTCTGAGTCATTTTTTCAAGCATTTAAGCTTAATAATTTTGTCTATCCCTAGGTGTAAGACTATCATTATAGCACGAAAATAACAGATTATATATTTAATTGCCAGTCATTTAAGCTTTTTTTTCCTTTTAAGTGATATTTTATGAAATGCTATATAAATTCAGAACATCAGCATTATGATTCATTTAAATTTGGCAGCTTTTAGTAATTTCTTAGTATATGTTATCTGTATATGATATTGAGTATTTATTGCTTTTTAACAATCACATCAAGACCTTACCTACATATTTTAATAGCATACTTTCCATCTTCTCACAATATTATTTTCATTCAATTAGAATTTTTTTTCAACAGTAATTTCATTGTTGAAGCTCTGAAGTCATTACTGCTTGACATCCAGCTATGTGACACTAGGCAAATTATGGAAATTTTTCCAGCCTCAGTTTCCTCATTTGTAAAGAATGATACTCTTGCATAATTTACAGGGTTGTGGCTTTAAATGAAGTAGTCCTAATAATCCTTATCAAGTACATAGAAAAATATCTGGTATGTAATAAATAAATAAAAACTATTACTACTAATACTGTGATTACAGAAAATAAGAGAACAAATTCAGCATTCTTCTCCTAATAGAGTTTTAGCTATTATTTTTAATATTCAATGAGCAGTATAAAGAGGAGAGAAGTAACTTACTTAGAAAAAAAATACTTAAACTTCTAGAAAACCATTAGAATATTAGATAACTTAGTATAAGGGAAATTAATTATGAGCTGTATTGTTTAGAAAGAATACAACCATTAAAATAATTCAAAAATTTGAGTAAGGTTAATTACCTTACTTTTGCCAACACATTTTTAAATTAAGGATTTTTGATCCTTTCGAAAACATGTTCAAAACATATTTGTTTAATTTAATACTATGTGTAGTGGACCCTCAACTCCTGTACAATGAGTAAAAACCACTATATTATATCTTAAATTGAAAGCTCACCACAGCCACTATTGACTTCAGCTGCTAAAATTAGAGTCTGCTATTTTCAACTTTCTCGCTGTTCTATTAGAATTTGCCTTGTTCTGAAACCAGTAAGAGGCTTTTTACTTACTTTCTACTGTAGGGAAGGATTTCAGTTGGTTCCATGGCTTTTAGTCAAGTATTACTTTATTTTTCAGCAAACAATGCAGACTTGTGGGAATCATCCCATAATTTAACTGCAGGAAAATCTAAGACCTGGGAATGTCACACATGCACAAACATTTTACAAGGTTGTGCTGATCTTCATAAAAAAAGAGTGAAATTCTACTAGTTTAATACCTTGTAAGTATTCTGCTTTGGAGGTTTTCTCCAACCAAGAGAGAAGGCTTTCCAATTCATTGTAATATTTCCTAAATGGTGTATATGTGTATATTAACATAAATACATGTTTAAAAAGTTTGCATGTGTATGTATGAATGTGTACAATTAGGACTTTATGTCCATGGAATTTATTTCTTTGTTTGAATCACACTGATTCATATGTAGCCATAAAATCTACAACACATTTTTAAGTAAGTTCTCTTGGCCCTAATTTTCTCTTGGAAGAGCTAAAGCTTATATCTTGAAAGGGGTTATCAGAAGGACTAACTGAGGTAACAGGTATAAAATACCTCGTTAGTGCTTGAGTGAGTAGGTGCTTAATAATGGCTTGATTTCTTCCCTTCCACCTTTCCTATGCCTTTACTTTTATGAAACTTCTGGCCCAAATCATGCTTTAACTACTGCGGGGTTGCTTCTTTCATTTCTAAAATCACCATGTAATTTATTCTCACTTTTAATTAAAAGCAGACAAGTAAATTTCATAATGCTGTTTCAGAGATTTTCCAGTTGTGAACATGATGAGCTGCCCTTAAGATAACTTCCCTGGTGGTGCAGTGGTTAAGAATCTGCCCTGCAATGCAGGGGACGTGGGTTCAATCCCTAGTTGGGAGACTAAGATCCCACATGCAGCAAAGCAACAAAACCAGCCTGCTCCAACTATGAAAGCCCATGTAGCATAACTAGAGAGTCCATGTGCCTCAACAAAATATCCTGCGTGACCCATTGAAGACCTGATGCAGTTAAATACATAAATATTTTGGGCTTCCCTGATAGCTCAATTGGTAAAGAATCCTCCTGCAATGCAGGAGATACCCATTCAATTCCTGGGTCAGGAAGATTCCCTGGAGAAGGGATAGGCTACCCCCTGCAGTGTTCTTGGGCTTCCCTTGTGGCTCAGCTGGTAAAGAATCCACCTGCAATGTGGGAGACCTGGGTTTGATCTCTGGATTGGGAAGGTTCTCTGGAGAAGGGAAAGACTACACACCCCAGTATTCTGTCCTGGAGAATTCTATGGACTGTATAGTCCATGGGGTCGCCAAGAGTCAGACAGGACTGAGCTACTTTCACTTTCACCCTAAAGATAGGCATTAATATCAATATAAAAATGAAATTATGAAATGAACATATTTTTTATTGCATTTATGAAAATAGTGTAGATATCATGTATATTAATGGATGAGAGTTTTGCTAAAATATCATAACTTCATGGTGTTTCCTCTTTGGACACTGATGAAGATGGGCTACAACTTTTACTTACTACCATTGAGAGGGTAACAGGCAGGAAGGCCATGGGTCTCCAAATGGAGGAAATAGCCTGCAAGTGTCAGACATTTTATCTCTCTTAAGGGCTTCCCTGATGGCTCAGAGGTTAAAGCGTCTGCCTGTAATGCAGGAGATCCAGGTTCGATCCCTGTGTCTGATCCCTGGGTCGGGAAGATCCCCTGGAGAAGGAAATGGCAACCCACTCCAATATTCTTGCCTGGAGAATTCCATGGACAGAGGAGCCTGGCGGGCTACAGTCTATGGGGTGGCAAAGAGTCGGACACAGAGTCTATGGGGTGGCAAAGAGTCAGACACTACTGAGCGACTTAAAAAAAAGGGGGGGGGGAGGCAGGAGAAACAAGCTAGCGATATTTTTTCCTTCTCTATACAAATTTAAAAGGAGGTTTCTCTTAAAATTCTGTGTTGCCATGACACCTGGTTTCACCTGAAGTTAACCAATGCCTTTTTCTTATGGAAATGTTTATCTTAAGCTATGCTAATGTACTATGTATTTACCCAAAACTCTGTCTTCAAGTGGGTTCCGCCTTTTGGGCTCAGAACCTACTTGATAAACCAATATGTTATACTCTGATATTGTTCCTCTAGTCTATGTAAATGACACTATTTGTATGGTGCTCTGCCCTTCTTCAAGATTCAAGTCAATTCTTTTATGGCCCAAGATAAACCATTTGGAGCCAAGATTATCCCAAAATACATCTTCTGGGTGAGGGGCCTGGTGCCATTCTAAGTTTTGAGACATTCCTTTCTTTCATTAGCAGACTGCTGGTGACTATATAACATCCAGCTAAAGACTAGCAGGGGGTACTCTTTCTGTCCCCTTCTGATGCCTATGTCAGAAGCTTTCTCTGTCTCCTTTATATTTTAATAAAACTTTATTACACTAAAGCTCTGAGCAATCAAGCCTTGTCTCTGGCCCCGGATTGAATTCTTCTCCTCCAGGGGCCAAGAATCCCGGCGTCATAATTCAACAACAACCTTTCACCATCATGTGGAGACCTTTATGTTCTGGTTCTCTCTTTACTAAGTTGTCATGTTCATTTATCTCCATTGGCATCTCCGGTATGGTAAGATGATCTTAGTTACAATCCCTCTGCTCATCAAAAATATGAAGACTTTATTGCATGTCTCAACTCTGTTGGCTGTCAGGCCCTGTAGACTTTTCCTTGTCTTCCAAGACTTTTTACTTTGTACTTAATGTTTGGAATTATTTGTAGCTAATGCTGATGAAATTGGTCTAGGGCTTAAAATTGGTTTCACCTAGTGGAAGAAACAGAAGCTGGAATCAAGATTGCCGGGAGAAATATCAATAACCTCAGATATGCAGATGACACCACCCTTATGGCAGAAAGTGAAGAGGAACTAAAAAGCCTCTTGATGAAAGTGAAAGTGGAGAGTGGAAAAGCTAGCCTAAAGCTCAACATTCAGAAAACGAAGATCATGGCATCTGGTCCCATCACTTCATGGGAAATAGATGGGGAAACAGTGGAAACTGTGTCAAACTTTATTTTTTTGAGCTCTAAAATCACTGCAGATGGTGATTGCAGCTATGAAATTAAAAGACGCTTACTCCTTGGAAGAAAAGTTATGACCAACCTAGATAGTATATTCAAAAGCAGAGCCATTACTTTGCCAACTAAGGTCAGTCTAGTCAAGGCTATGGTTTTTCCTGTGGTCATGTATGGATGTGAGAGTTGGACTGTGAAGAAGGCTGAGCACTGAAGAATTGATGCTTTTGAACTGTGGTGTTGGAGAAGACTCTTGAGAGTCCCTTGGACTGCAAGGAGATCCAACCAGTTCATTCTGAAGGAGATCAGCCCTGAGATTTCTTTGGAAAGACTGATTTTGAAGCTGAAACTCCAGTACTTTGGCCACCTCATGTGAAGAGTTGACTCATTGGAAAATACTCTGATGCTGGGAGGGATTGGGGGCAGGAGGAGAAAGGGACGACAGAGGATGAGATGGCTGAATGGCATCACCGACTCGATGGACATGAGTCTGAGTGAACTCTGGGAGTTGGTGATGGACAGGGAGGCCTGGCGTGCTGCGATTCATGGGGTCGCAAAGAGTTGGACATGACTGAGTGATTGAACTGAACTGAGACATGGCTACTGGGCATGGCTACTGATATGCAAAATTTTAGTTTGCTTTAAGGCTTTTGCTATATTGGATCCCATAGTTGGTCTGTTGAATTGTTGGAGGGCAGACAATATATGCTTAAAATCTTTGTAATAATAAACTTTATAGTTGGACATTTCTGGGAAATCTCCTCCAGGCCAATAACAGGTCTGGGACCAAAAGTTGGGCATAGCATAGATGTCTGTAGCTGGAGTTGTCTTCATTCAGCATTGCCATGACATCTGAAACAGGTCTTCTATGTGAGGAAGCAGTTTACATAATTCCACCATATCTGACTTACCATTTTATTTAGAAGGAACCTCAGTTAAAACCAGCAAACATAAAGTGTAGTTTGTTCAATAGGAAGTTTTTCCAGGCTGAATATAAACATTTTCTCCTTATAGTATTGAAAATCTGCTATTTGTCCCACGTCCATATTGCTTTTACGTGTGTGTGCTTAACTGCTCAGTCATGTCTGACTGTTTATGACCCCATGGACTGCAGTTCGCCAGGGTCCTCTGTCCATTGGGATTCTCCAAGCAAGAATACTGGAGTCAGTTGCCATACCCTCCTCTAGGGCATCTTCCCAACCCAGGGATTAAACCCAGGTCTCCAGCATTGCAGGCAGGTTCTTTCCTGCATGAGTCACCAGGGAAGCCCAAGACTGGAGTGGGTAGCCTATCCTTCTGGAGGGGATCTTCCCAGCCAAGGAATTGAACTGCAGTCTCCTGCATTGCAAGTGGATTCTCTACCAGCTGAGCTACCAGAGAAGCCCATTGCTTTTATATTCCATTTCATTTATTGGCTTTTGGCTATATCTTTAAAATTTTTATTTTATTGTGGTAAGAACACATAACAAGAAATCACCCTCTTAATAGCTTTTTAAGAATACAGTACAATATTGTTAACCACAGACACCATGTTGTACAGCTGATCTTTAGAATTTGTCTTGCATTACTGAAAGTTGATCTTCAGTAGTAGCTCCAAATGTTCTGTGCCCCATCCCTGGCAAGCATCATTCTACTCTCTGCTTCTATGAGTTTGACTATTTTGGATAATTTATATAAGTGTAATCAGACAGTATTGATCCTTTTGTGACCGGTTTATTTCACTTAGCAGATTGCCCTCCAGGTTCAGCCTTATTGTTGTAAATGGCAAGATTTCCTTCTTTCTATGGCTGAGTAATATATCTTTGTTGATGCCACATTTTCTTTATTGATTCATCCTTTAATGGACATTTAGGTTGTTTTCACATCTTGGCTACTCTGAATAATGCTACAGTGAACATGAGAGTGCTAATATCTGTTTGAGATTCTGATTTCAAATCACACTATTATTGAAAAAAAAAAGACCAGTGTTTTCAAGGATATGCAGAAATTAGAATCATTTTACACTGTGGATGGAATTATAAAATGATGTATTTACTTCAGAAAACAATGTGGAGATTCCTAAAAAATTATAAATAGAATTAACATATGATCTAGCAAACCTTTGTCCTTTTCACTGGATAACAGCACATTCATTTCAGTATATAACCTGATGCTAGGCATGAGCATGTCATAAAGCTTGGCCAAGCTCATGGTCCTTTCGTTCAGCTACAGGGAGACACATTAGAGCTAATGAGAGAACTTCCTGGATTTCTTTCAGTTATTCTTTGATAGAGAAGCTCTCTTTCCATGGTTGTGTCTGATAGAGTAAAATGAAATTCTGTGGTCGTTGACCATTATCTTTACCAACTTGCCATTAGTAGGAGAGAGCTTGTCTGAGAATGGAGTGAACAGAGGAGAAAGCAAGATGTATGTGAATCTGTGGATTTTCCCATGCCTGGTATTTTCACATCTAATTAAGTGTCCTAATGTTCATTTTAATTGGGGAGTGGCATCTTATTATATTGGTGTGCCATAATTTATCAATTGCTTATTATTTAATATATTGTCTGAGAATAACCATCATGTGTATAAGTGTTTGGTACTTTCAAAAGATAGACAGGTGGCACTGGTTATTCAAAGTATGTAAAAATTTTCTAAGACTCTTCATATAGTTCATTTCAGTTCAGTCACTCAGTCGTGTCCGACTCTTTGCGACCCCATGAATCGCAGCACGCCAGGCCTCCCTGTTCATTACTATCTCCTGGAGTTCACTCAGACTCACGTCCATCGAATCCGTGATGCCATCCAGCCATCTCATCCTGGGTCGTCCCCTTCTCCTCCTGCCCCTAATCCCTCCCAGCATCAGAGTCTTTTCCATTGAGTCAACTCATTGCATGATGTGGCCAAAGTACTGGAGTTTCAGCTTTAGCATCATTCCTTCCAAAGAAATCCCAGGGTTGATCTCCTTCAGAATGGACTGGTTGGATCTCCTTGCAGTCCAAGGGACTCTCAAGAGTCTTCTCCAACACCACAGTTCAAAAGCATCAATTCTTCAGTGCTCAGCCTTCTTCACAGTCCAACTCCCACATCCATACATGACCACAGGAAAAACCATAGCCTTGACTAGACGGACCTTAGTTGGCAATGGTAGGCAGTGCATTTACTGTGGACTTCCCAGGTAGCTCATGGTAAATAATCCATCTGCAATGCAGGAGACATGGGTTCGATTGCTGTGTTGGGAAGATCCTCTGGAGGAGGAAATGGCAACCCAGTCCAGTAATCTTCCCCGGGAAATCGTGTGATCAGAGAAGCCTCATGGGCAATAGTTCATGGGGCCACAAAGAATCCAACACAACTGATCATGCATGCACAGTACATTTACTATGTTGGTTTTTGCTCGGGCATTCTGTTTAAGGATTTTGATGTCTGTTCCCTGGTCAGAATGTTGACAAACTGTTATGAATAAGTTTATACATAGATTGAATGAATTTTTTTCTTATAAATGTTAGGAAACAGGAATTGATTTTAATGTAGTGTTAAATAATCCAAAAAGATGATATGTTGCACAGCAGCATGTGGGCTAAGTGGGATCTTCAGGCATCTCTGTCTTGTGTGATAGGCTTTTGTGCTTTAGGAAGCTCTCAGCATAGTGGACAACCTGAGCATGTTTATATAGTGTATATTACGAGTTATAGGCCCTTGAGAGTGAAAAAGCTGGCTAGCCTTGTCTGAGTCTACCAGCCTGTCTGACTCCACGCTCTTGATCACTGCACTCCTTTTCCCCTAAGAGTGGAGTGTGTGTGTGTGTGTGTGTGTGTGTGTGTGCACGTGTGCATATGTGCTCAGTCCTGTCAGACTCTTTGTGACCGCATGCACTGTAGCCCACCAGGCTCCTCTGTCCATGGGATTTCCCAGGCAAGAATACTGGAGTGGTTTGCCGTTTCCATCTTCAGAGGATCTTCCTGAGCCAGGGATCGAAACTGTGCTTCTTGTGTCTCCTGCATTGGCAAGTAGATTCTTTACCACTGTGCTACCTGGGAAGCCCAAGAGTAGAGAGGGAATGTCAATAAAGCTCGAGGTACATGTAACCACCACGTTTCCCAACACATATGCTCATAGTGTGATGAGAGTTAGGCCTACCTGCTGTCATCTTGAGTTTCACTAACCTGGCTCTCAGGGAGACCCCCCTATGACTCTTTCATTTCTTCCCCTCAGCCACTCCCCTTTCCAAGTTCATAGCTCTTGCCTCTCTGTCACCTCCTCACATCCTGAACTATTCCCTTGCAAAGCCAACCAACTTCTAGTAAGAGGCAATGCTAATTGCATTTATATAAGAGTGGAAAACGGGCTCATTATTGTTGATACCATCTAATTGCAAAAAATGTAAAAATGAATGTTTTAGTAGGGGAAATTACAATAACTTTGCAAAAAAAAAAAAAAAAAAGGAAAGAAAAGAAATCTTGTTCTTACCATAGCTGTTCCATGTACTATCTGTAGGATCTTTGTTGAATTACTTAATACTTCTCGAGTCTTTGTCAGCTTTTGCAATGAAGGAGACCAGCAGAGAAGAAGCTTCTTTCAGATACCTAGAAAGGGTATTGATTTTCCAATAGCAAATACATCAGATTATTGCTGTTCTTTACATGCCCTGAGGCCCATGAGTAGGCAGGGGAAAGGAAACATCCATGCAGAAGGGATTCGAGAATACAGAGAAAAGTCTGAACAGCCCAAGGTGACAATCCTAACAAAACAGAGATGCTGGAATAGAAGTACTCTTTTCGTTATATTCCTTTTCGTTATAGTATTTCATTACTACCTCTTTCTCTGCCTGAGGATTTAAGTAAAATCATATAGACAAAAACCCAAAAAAGTCCTGAAATTAAAAAAAAATAAATTAAAATATTCAGGAGATAAATTGAAGGAGAAGATGGCCAGTTTGATATCATAATCAATGGCCAGCATGACATAGTGGAATAAATAACTTACAACTCCTAACAAAAATATAAAATGTTGAGAATTAGGAAGCTAAATAAAACAAACATGAGTGGTAGATTAGGAGACCTAATGTGTACATTTAAGTCTGAATTTGGCAATAAGGAGTTCATGATCTGAGCCACCGTCATCTCCCAGTCTTATTTTTGCTGACTGTATAGAGTTTCTCCACCTTTGGCTGCAAAGAATATAATCAATCTGATTTTGGTGTTGACTATCTAATGATGTCCATGTGTAGAGTCTTCTCTTGTGTTTTTGGAAGAGGGTGTTTGCTATGACCAGTGCATTTTCTTGGCAACACTCTATTAGCTTTTTCCCTGTTTCATTATGTACTCCGAGGCCAAATTGGCCTGTTACTCCAGGTATTTCTTGACTTCCTACTTTTGCATTCCAGTCCCCTATAATGAAAAGGACATCTTTTTTGGGTGTTAGTTCTAGAAGGTCTTGTAGGTCTTCATAGAACCATTCAACTTCAGCTTCTTCAGCATTACTGGTCAGGGCATAGACTTGGATTACTGTGATACTGAATGGTTTGCCTTGGAAATGAACGGAGATCATTCTGTCGTTTTTGAGATTCCATCCAAGTAATGCATTTCGGACTCCTTTGGAGACTATGAAAGAAAGTAGGGGAAACCACTAGACCATTCAGGTATGACCTAAATCAAATCTCTTATGATTATACAATGGATGTGAGAAATAGATTTAAGGGCCTAGATCTGATAGACTGAGTGCCTAATGAACTATGGATGGAGGTTCATGACATTTTATAGGAGACAGGGATCAAGACCATCCCCAAGAAAAAGAAATGCAAAAAAGCATAGTGACTGTCTCAGGAGGCCTTACAAATAGCTGTGAAAAGAAGAGAGGCAAAAAGCAAAGGAGAAAAGGAAAGATATACCCATTTGAATGCAGAGTTCCAAAGAATAGCAAGGAGAGGTAAGAAAGCCTTTCTCAGTGATCAATGTGAAGAAATAGAGGAAAACAATAGAATGGGAAAGACTTGAGATCTCTTCAAGAAAATCAGAGATACCAAGGGAACATTTCATGCAAAGATGTGCTCAATAAAGGACAGAACTGGTATGGGCCTAACAGAAGCAGAAGATATTAAGAAGAGGTGGAAGAATACACAGAAGAACTATGCAAAAAAGATCTTCACAACCCAGATAATCATGATGGTGTGATCACTCACCTAGAGTCAGACATCCTGGAATGTAAAGTCAAGTGGGCCTTAAGAAGCATCACTATGAACAAAGCTAGTGGAGATGATGTAATTCCAGTTGAGCTATTTCAAATCCTAAAAGATGATGCTGTGAAAGTACTGCACTCAATATGCCAGCAAATTTGGAAAACTCAGCAGTGGCCACAGGATTGGAAAAGGTCAGTTTTCATTCCAATCCCAAAGAAAGGCAATGCCAAAAAATGCTCAAACTGCCGCACAATTGCACTCATCTCACACGCTAGTAAAGTAATGCTCGCAATTCTCCAAGCCAGGCTTCAGCAATACGTGAACTGTGAACTTCCACATGTTCAAGCTGGTTTTAGAAAAGGCAGAGGAACCAGAGATCAAATTGCCAACATCCACTGGATCATGGAAAAAGCAAGAGAGTTCCAGAAAAACATCTATTTCTGCTTTATTGACTATGCCAAAGTCTTTGACTGTGTGGATCACAACAAGTGGAAAATTCTGAGAGAGATGGGAATACAGACCACCTGACCTGCCTCTTGAGAAATCTGTATGCAGGTCAGGAAGCAACAGTTAGAACTGGACATGGAACAACAGACTGGTTCCAAATAGGAAAAGGAGTACATCAGGCTGTATATTGTCATCCTGCTTATTTAACTTCTATGCAGAGTACATCTTGTGAAACTCTGGGCTGGAGGAAGCACAAGCTGGAATCAAGATTGCTGGAGGAATATCAATAACCTCAGATATACAGATGACATCACCCTTATGGTAGAAATCAAAGTAGAACTAAAGAATCTCATGATGAAAGTGAAAGAGGAGAGTGAAAAAGTTGGCCTAAAGTTCAACATTCAGTAAACTATAATCATGGCATCCAGTCCGATCTTTTATGGCAAATAGATGTGGAAACAGTGGCAAACTTTCTTTTTGGGGCTTCAAAATCACTGCAGATGTTGATTGCAGCCATGAAATTAAAAGATGCTTACATCTTGGAAGGTAAGTTATTACCAACATAGACAGCATATTAAAAAGCAGAGACATTACTTTGCCAACAAAGGTCCATCTAGTCAAGGCTATGATTTTTCCAGTGGTTATGTATGGATGTGAGAGTTGGGCTGTGAAGAAAGCTGAGCACCAAAGAATTGATGCTTTTGAACTGTGGTGTTGGAGAAGACTCTTGAGAGTCCCTTGGACTGCAAGGAGCTCCAACCAGTGAGTCCTAAAGGAAATCAGTCCTGAATATTCATTGGAAGGACTGATGTTGAAGCTGAAATGCCAATACTCTGGCCACCTGCTGCAAAGAGCTGACTCATTTGAAAAGACCCTGATTCTGGGAAAGATTGAAGGCGGGAGGAGAAGGGGACAACAGAGGACGAGATCGTTGGGTGGCATCACCAACTCAGTGGACATGAGTTTAAGTAAACTCCAGAAGTTGGTGATGGACAGGGAGGCCTGGCGTGCTGCAGTCCATGGGTTTGCAAAGAGTCGGACACAACTGAGTGACTGGACTGAACTGAATGTGTAAATATTAGGAGTCATAGAAAAGAAAAGAAATTTAGATGTAAGGGAATCAATAATTTTTTGAAATAGTGGTTTTGTTTTGTTTTTGGCTGCATCATGGTGGCATATGCAATTGCAGTTTCCTGACCAGGGGTGGAAATAGGTGCCCCAGTCACTGGACAGCCAGGAAAGTCCCTGACTTGAATTCTTGAGTCTGTAGGTTTAAAATCCCATTTCTGGGTGTATATCCAAAGGAAACAAAATCACTGTTCTTAACAGATAACTGCATTCCATGTTAATTTCAGTATTATTCACAATAGCCAAGATGGGAAACAACCTAAGAATCTATTGATGGATGAATGAAAAAAGAAAATGTGGTATATACATACAATGCAATATTATTCAGAGATAAGGAAGCCTGCAATTTGTGATAATATGAATGAACGTGAAGGACATTATGTTAGAGTGTGATAAGCTGGACACAGAAAGACACATACCGCATATCTTACATGTGGAGTCTAAAAATATCAAACCTATAGAATCAGATAGTACAAGAGCAGTTAACAGGAGTCTAGGCTTCCCTGGTGGCTGAGACTGTAAAGCATCTACCTGCAATGCTGGAGACCCAGGTTTGATCTCTGGGTTGGGAAGATCCCCTGGAGAAAGAAATGGCAACCCATTCCAGTACTCTTGCCGGGAAAATCCCATTGACAGAGGAGCCTGGTAGGCTACTGTCCATGGGGTCACAAAGAGTTAGACATGACTGAGTGACTTTACTTACTTACTTAGGGAACAGGGCCTGGATAAAATGGGGGGATGTTGATCAAAGTGTTCAAAGTTATAGATATATAATGAATATGTTCTGGAGACCTAATATAGAGCATGATGACTATGGTTATTAATACTCTACTGCATAATTGAAATTTGCTGTAAGAGTAGATCTTAAATATTCTCACTACACACACAAAAAGAGGTAACAGAGGTAATAGAAGTGCTAATTAGCTTGATTGTGGTACACATTGCACAATGTATATGTATACAAAAACACCATGTTGTAACCTTTAATATGTCCAATTTCATTTGGCAATTGTATGTCAATAAAGCTAGAGGAAAATCTTCACGAATTTTAGGTATGATCGGGGAAAAAAATTCAAACCTCAGTAAATTCTGATAAAAGTCCTGGACTTTAATGCTTAAGATAAATTATACAATCTTGTAGGCTGAAAGAATATATTTACAAAATAAGGAAGGGCTGTAGAGATTTCAATCTTCATCTTCAATATTGAAGTTTGAAAGACTATTATAAGCTACAGAGATAAAAGCACTGTAGTACAGGACTTTAATACCCACAAGATATAACTGATCTCTTAGGTTCATGGTGAATAGGATAAAGTGTTATGAATATTCAATAATTCTAGACTGTATCACTTATGTATTTCATGGGGGATAATTGCTTGAGCATGTACTCCAACAAAATATAATATGTCAGACCTTCAAATAGGAAAAGAAGGAGATGAGAATACACAATGGTGAGTAACCAAATTTATCTATCTTTCCATCTATCTGTCATCTGTGTGTGTACCTATCGTCTGTTTGTGTACCTCTATGTATACCTGTATACTTAGTAGGATGAAGGGGTGTGAGTTATTTCAATGCTAGATATTGATTATTGAAAAGGAAAATACATCAAAAGAAAGTTATTATATTTACTATAATGAGTAAGCTAAATGTGAGAATTTTGTAATGAGTTCAGGGCTTTGGGAGATGATCAAGAAAAAATATATGACCGTGATGTGGCAGTAGCACACAGCAAACTCTATATGGGTGGCAGCTGGACTGATTTACAAGTAAGGGAATGTCCCTCAGAGCAGGAGACCTTCTGAGACAATGGTGCAGGGCAACACCCAGAAGGGGAAGAGGGCAAGGGACCCTCTGTGGGAGAGGGGAGTTATAATGTGCGGTTGATATCACCAGGGAGGTGGCAGAGAGTTTCTGGGTCAGAGAACCCCACTGGGAAGCATCAGTTCGGAGTCTTTTCTAGCCCCCAAGGTTTGTCTTATCTTTGGCTAGCAGATGTTGGTTATAGTGTCATGGAGTATGCATCACAGGCATGCTGTGAATGACTAAAAGTCTGCATATTTGGTTTACATTTAAAACAATTTGTGTAAAAATTTGAGTTCGGGCATTGATAGACTTTTGAGCTAACAGTACTAGCCTGCTGTGCAGAAGTAAATAATCTAGCACCAATACACTGGGGCCACCTTTGGTTCATTTTTATAACTTACTGGTAATGAGGAGCCTATACTGTCTAATCTGGGAGGAGAAAGAATGGGAGGTAAAAGTATTATAAATGTTTTATCTTATAGGGGTTGGATTTGGTAGCAACAGGGGAATATATTGTCCTAATAGATAAGAAGCATCATGCTTTTTTATAATTGATAAATATTTTATTGTAAATGGCAGTAAAGGAAAAATATACTAAATATTTAAACTAATGAAGTAGAGTGGAATTTTCAAATCAATAAACAAGCAAGAATGAAAGATTTGCAGTTTGATCATATCAGCAAAATATTGGCACAGGGAAACATTTTTTTAAAGGAAATATAAACTGAAATAATTAAGTAAATAATTCTATTGATTGTTGTACTAAAAGTGAACTGGTTGAAATCTGTCTCTTATGAAAATGGGGAGACTGTCAAAAATCTACCCCCAATGTATGCTGTTTATGAGAAACACAAGTGTAAGTAATATGATTATCAGATAAAGTGGTCAAAAGCACGTAATTGATGTATAAGAAACATATATACTGATAGAGAAACGTTCTGTGCTAAGTCATTTCAGTCGTGTCCAGCTCTTTTGCTACCACATAGACTGTAGCCCACCAGGCTCCTCTGTCCATGAGATTCTCCAGGCAAGAATACTGGAGTGGGGTTGCCGTGCCCTTCTCCAGGGAATCTTCCTGGCCCAGGGATCTGACCCATGTCTCTTACATCTCCTGCATTGGCAGGCAGGCTTTTTATCACTAGCACCACCATTATGTCATAGTAAAATGCCTATTTTTTTTTTTAATGTAGTTGTCACAAATCTGGACACATCAAACAGCATAGCTGTTAAATACACATACAGCTATTAAAACTCCAAGGAGACCCTGAGAAAAATACAGTTATGTGGGAGATATTAATATGCCTATTTTGGAGTCAGATTTAATAGAAAAATAATTGAGGACATAGAGGATCTGAATGATATCAATAAATATCATATAAAACTATATATACAAACTCATACTTTCAAATAGAAATATTGTTTTTATTTATCTATGAAATATTTATAATTAACCATATACTTGACAATGAGGAAAATTATTAAAATGGTAGAACTTTACAAGATACATTTTGTATTGGGTTAAAATAAAATTAATGATGAAAAGGGAGACCAGAGTCTCCTCTCTGATGGGAAATTTACTGCAGTACTAAATTAATTAGAGATCAAAATAGAAACTAAGACTAAAATAATGTTACAGATAATTTTGAAAACGTTGTGAAGTTGAATACTTTATGAAACCAAATAGCCTCAGTAAAACTCTGATTAAGGAATAACTTCAGTCAGCAATCCAAAAATGGGAACTTTATAATATTTTTTAAATTAAAAGAAAAGCAACAACAACAAAGGTAAAATTGGTAAAAGGAAATGCTAACCTGAAGTCCTATGATAAAAATGAAATAGGAAGCATAAAAAAAGCAAAAGTATTTTTTCTTTGAGTTTTCAAGAAAATCAATAAAACCCTATTGAAGAAAAGAAAACAGAGAATGGCATTATACATACTTAGAAATATATAAATAAATCTACCCAGACAGAAGAGATTAACGACTTAAGGGAATACTCTATGCAATATAAAAAAATAACAATCCTGAGAAAAATTTAGACTTCTATATACGTATAGAGACACAGTTGCAAAGACCTGATGAAGTAAGATAGGAAACTTGGAAGATATAAAAAGGACACACTTAGGTATAAAACGAAATTTTATGGCAAAAAAGTATTGTAAATGAACTCAAAGGGGGAAATATAGATTTGTATAACTTTTTTTCCTTACAAAAACATTTTTTGAGCATGAGGAAAGCATGGAAGGATATATATCCCAGGCTATTACTACTGGTCACATGCTGATAGGGAAAAGGTGGGCTGTATTCAGGGGATGGGAAAGTTGGAGGCTTCCCAGGTAGCGCTAGTGGTAAAGAACCTGCCTGCCAGTGCAGGAGACATAAGAGACAGGGGTTGGATTCCTGGGTCCGGAAGATCCCCTGGAGAAGAAAATGGCAGCACTCCAGTATTCTTGCCTGGGAAATCCCATGGGTAGAGGAGCCTGGCAAGCTACTGTCCATGGGGTCACAAAGTCGGACACAACTGAAGTGACTTAGCACACACGCAAGAGTAAAAAGAAGTAAAAAAAAAAAAAAAAAAAAAGTAAAATGCCAATATATGCAGCAACAACAACAGACTATAAGCTTAATTTAAAACCTGTGAATTCTGAACAATGAAGTCCTTGATTCAAACAAGTATCTTGTTCAGTCGCTAAGTCTTGCCCAACTCTTTGTGACTCCGTGGACTGCAGCATGCCAGGCTTCCCTGTCCTCCACTGTCTCTGGAAGTTTGCTCAAATTATGTCCATTGAATCAGTGATGCTCTCTAACTGTCTCATCTCATTGACAGGTGGATTCTTTACCACTGAGCCACCAGGAAAGCCCAGCAAGTATTAATACCTATCCTAGCAAAAACTGGGGAGAACAAGTATGAGAAAAACTATTTAAAACCTAAAATTACTTCTTTGGCCACATTGTTTTGGTGGAAATTTATTGGAACCTCTAATCACAACTCATTGTGAATTCTTTGTAAAATATATATTTGTATAAAATTGTCATGAAAACAGTAATTCATTGATCAATCCTCCAAAAAGTACCTTGTATAGCCTATAAACTTAATAACCAGTTTCCCTTCTTTTGAAACCTCAATTTTGCTGTCCATGAAGCTATTCTCTTATCAAATTTTAAGCAGGTTTTACAGTTTCACTAATGGTGTATTTTTGAAGTGGTAGTGGCCCCATTAACTGCTTAAGAGCCCAGCTAATATCAAACTGAACATATTTTGCTATCAAGCAATAACGGGTTTCTTAAGAAAAATCATGATATTACAGCTAAATCTTGGGATAGAAGAAACCTTGACTTGTCTTTTTGTGGGAAAGAATCTTTTCAAATTTTGTATTTCAAGGTTAGTAGCATAGAGCGGCATTTGTTACAATGAACACAAATCAACATCATATATCAGTTTGACATATAAAGTCAATAGCACATTTCTAAAATAGAGGCACTGTGTATTAGTAGAGGCACAGAAAACCTAGCTTGGTCCTGGTGCCAGCACCTACTGACCTGAGGTCTAGGATATATTACTGAATTTCTCTGAGTCTCAATTTACACAACAGAATCATCATGGTTGTTCCACCTACCTAGAGGGTTTTTGTTGTGACAATCAAATGACTACTTTATGTGATAGGGCTCTGCAAGCAAGAACACACAAAATATGTGGTGAATAGCTTTTTTTTTTTTCTTTGTGGAAGGATTTTGTTCAGTCTTTCTGTTAGATATTAGATTTTATTTGTCCTTTTCTCATACTGTTCATGGGGTTCTCAAGGCAAGAATAATGAAGTGGTTTGCCATTCCCTTCTCCAGTAGATCATGTTTTGTCACGGGAAAAGACCCTAATGCTGGGAAAGATTGAAGTCAGGAGAAGGGGATGACAGAGGATGAGAAGGTTTGATGGCATCACCAATTCGATGGACATGAGTTTGAACAAGCTCCAGAAGTTGGTGGTGGACAAGGAAGTCTGGCATGCTGCAGTCCATGGGGTTCCAATAAGTTGGACACAACCGAGTGACTGAACTGACCGACTGTCCTTTTCTGGATACATGTAGGAAGAAATTTATCTGTGGTACAAAATCTGAATCTCCAGAGATGATGTTTGAATAATAATAAAAAAGATTATTTTATTCTTGTCCTTAGCATAATAGAAGTACCATATTAGGGAGATCTATAATAAGATTGAATCCTGAAACATGTACTTAAAATACAAAATGAAGTTAGTCTACTTGGAATCATTTAAATTTTTGTAAAATGTGATTTCATGTAATGACTAAGGACATAATTTTCATGTAGCAAAAGATGCCATATAGTTTTCTGGAGGAGATGATGTAAAGGTGTAATAAAATATTATGTTCTTCCTAATGATATTTTTCAACCTCAATATATTATGTAATTCTAAGTGATTACTACAAGTAGATGTTTACTGGTACTACAGAAATTCTATTTTTGTTATAAAGGAAAGTACTTGTACTCAGCACTCCAACTTTATGTCTTGGAACTCCTTCTTTAATTACAATTTATAGAAGTTTAATAAATTCAAATAAGATAATTCAATTTTTATATTTTTGTATAATCAACAAGAGACTATGTTCATAAGGATAATTTTCTCTTGATGAAAGTAGTTAATTATTTTCTGTGGTGGTTTCTATGTGATATTATCTCACAGATCCCACAATGCTATATTTCAGCATTCTGAACTTTACCATAGCCTAATATTTTTATAATGTAAGTTAGTAAAGTGTTTTTAGCCTGTTTAATTTCTTGGTCTTAGTTGTGGGCTTACTTTTTTTTTTAGATCATCACAGTAATTTACAGTAGCTATTATTACTACTTTATTAATAAGAATAAACCAAAAATGGTATTAACTGCAGTTTTAATTTGTCTCAAATGAAGGACAGTGTGGACTAATGTGTCAGAATTCACATTTTTTGCAATTTGGTTGTACATATTAGGTAGCTATATCTGTCTATATCTACTATCATTTTTATCTATTTGTCTACTATGTATCTACCTACCTACCTATCACTTGAAGTAAAATAGGATATTTAATTCCAATTGGAAAATAATATCATGTGGGGGAAACTACATGGACTTTGAAATGAGACAAGATTTAAACTCTATCACTTACAGTTTTGTGATAACTTTCAAGCTGCCAAATTTCTCTGTCTTGGTTGCTTTAGTAAGTAACGCAGTGGCTAGTTTCATCTCTCTTCCTTTCATAGCATTTTCTACCTACTGGTCGGTTGTCAAACCTTAACATGCAAATCGGTGCTCTAGAGAACTTATTCAAAAGTAGATTCTGATTCAGTAGATCTGCAGTGGAGCCCAGGATTTTACGTTTCTATGAAGTATTAATACATTGTCTTCCTGCCTCGGTTTGAGTGGTAAGGTTGTAATGTACACTGGAAGCAGAAGGTTTGTTTGCTGAAGTGCTCTTCTGACACCTGAAATGGAGAGTTATTGTGGCAGTTAGGAGTAAGAGATGTGTAAAATGACTTTCCTGGCTTCTGACGAGAGAGGAGCTCAAGAAACATCATCATTGCCTCATCATTGTCATCATTTTTTTTTTTTTTGGATAGGGTTCTTCTTGGAGCCTATTTTTCTTTCTTTTTTAAGATGTGTTTATAATTGGCACAAATTGTATTAGTTTCAAATGTAAAACATAATGATTCAATATTTGTATATATTACAAAATATTCACCACAATAAGTCTAGTTTAACATCTGTCACCACAGGTAGTTACAACACTTTTTTTTCCTTGTGATAAGGACTTGGAAGATTTATTCTCTTGGCAACTTTCAAATATGCAGTATGGTGTTATTATAACCACAGTCACCATACTGTAAATACATTACATCACCTTGACTTATTTTATAACTTTGTTTGTACCTTTGGACCTCCTTCACACATTCATTCACCACTCCCTGCCCCTTGCTGTCCCACGTCTGGAAACTACAAATCCATTTTCTGCATCTATGAGCTCGGGTGGTTTTGTTGTTTTGTTCTGTTGTTTTTGCGGTCATCTTCTTAGGTATTACATCTTTGTGTAAATAAATCATTTATTTGGCAGTAAAGCAGGTCACAGCTGGGAGTATTATTGGAATCATTTTGTGCAGACCCCTTATTTATAGAGGAGGAACCTAAGATTTCTAGATAGAAAGTTCCTATAGGATAGAGACTCAGACCTCATGATTGTGAACTTAACTCTCCTTTCATCCCATCACAGTGTCTTCCTTGTAAGAAAGGCCAAATACGTTTGATATCTAAAACATCCAGGAAGGAATATATAATTTTTCAAAGGAAACTAAGCCTTAGAAGCTGTTCACACAGAAAGAAATTCCAAGAAAGTTAAAAAATGTCAGTGGGAACCCAGACCTCCTTGTGTTCAGTTCAGTTCAGTTCAGTTCAGTTCAGTTGCTCAGTCATGTTTGACTCTTTGTGACCCCATGAATCGCAGCACGCCAGGCCTCCCTGTCCATCACCAACTCCCAGAGTTCACTCAGACTCGCGTCCATCGAGTCAGTGATGCCATCCAGCCATCTCATCCTTGGTCGTCCCCTTCTTCTCCTGCCCCCAATCCGTCCCAGCATCAAAGTCTTTTCCAATGAGTCAACTCTTCGCATGAGGTGGCCAAAGTACTGGAGTTTCAGCTTTAGCATCATTCCTTCCAAAGAAATCCCAGGGCTGATCTCCTTCAGAATGGCTTTGGCTCCATTCTTTCTGGAGTTTTTTCTCCACTGATCTCCAGTAGCATATTGGGCATGTACTGACCTGGGGAGTTCCTCTTTCAGTATCCTATCATTTTGCCTTTTCATACTGTTCATGGGGTTCTCAAGGCAAGAATACTGATGTGGTTTGCCATTCCCTTCTCCAGTGGACCACATTCTGTCAGACCTCTCCACCATAACCCGCCTATCTTGGGTTGCCCCGCGGGCATGGCTTAGTTTCATTGAGTTAGACAAGGCTGTGGTCCTAGTGTGATTAGATTGACCAGTTTTCTGTGAGTATGGTTTCAGCGTGTCTGCCCTCTGATGCCCTCTTGCAACACCTACCATCTCCTTGTGTTACCTTTGCTTATTGTTTTGAATCTTTTTTTTTTTTTTTTTGGCATTTGAGTTGGAAAACAGTACATTCATACAAAAATGACTTTGTAGTTATAGTATGTGTTAAGGAAAATCCTGTGGTATCTGGCGAACCACCTTGTAAAGTTTGGGATGTGTATTTTCTCCACCTCATTTTTACCTTTCTGTGACCCTTTTTAATGACCACCTATCTTGCCAGATAGTTTTGCCCTCTCTAAGGAGATCTTGATCCAATATACTCATTCAAGCATTAGGAATCCATTAGTGACTCCTTGTAGGTATATTTGTATTAAAAACAAAAATAACAATAGACACACTTCAAAAATTAGAAAATGTGTTCAGGTTCATTTTTTAGGGCTTCTTTCCAATATTATTGATATTATAGAAACTGCTTAGCCTCTTTGGAAGCCTACCATCTACTCAGATTTTATAGTAACATTGAAAGGCAACCTCTAAGGATTATTTTTCAGATAAGATTTCATGGAGTACTTAAATAGTGGATGTATGCTTGCTTGTTATTTGTAGGTGATTAGAGAAAACAGAATTAGGTCTAAGGTGCTCAGTAAATAATAACACTTCGTCTTTCTCTCCTCATTCTACACAGGTTTAGAAGCAATTTAGAGATAAAGCCACAAAATTATAACATAGTCTTATTACTGATACAGATGAATTTCGGAACTTTGGGTCTTTTAGCCAAGTAGGTTTGCTAACAGTTTGCCCTCGCAGTGGAAAGACTCAGCACATTTAGTTCCAGTTGCAATGACTGCTCTGAACGGTATCAGATCTCCCCATAGGAGCACCTCCTTCTGTACTTCACAGAATGGAAGAGCATGCTTTTTGTGGGCAGACCTGCTGCCAAACAGTGGGTGAGGAAAAAAACTGAGTCATCTGTGACCAGTACTGCTCTGAAATTTTCTAATCAGAAAATCCACATTTCCTCCTCTGGGGGAGATTTGAGAGGAGAAAAGAAGGAGGTCAAGAAGTTACTTTATTGAATGACCCTCAGTAAGACATCGGAGAAGGCAATGGCACCCCACTCCAGTATTCTTGCCTGGAAAATCCCACGGGCAGAGGAGCCTGGTAGGCTGCAGTCCATGGGATCGCGAAGAATTGGACACGACTGAGGGACTTCATTTTCACTTTTCACTTTCATGCATTGGAGAAGGAAATGGCAACCCCCTCCAGTGTTTTTGCTTGGAGAATCCCAGGGACGGGGGAGCCTGGTGAGCTGCCGTCTATGGGGTTGCACAGAGTCGGACACGACTGAGGCGACTTAGCAGCAGCAGCAGCAGCAGCAGCAGCAGCAGCTGCCTGTAGAGCTTAATGCTCTATTTTGTGGTTTTTGATTAAATATATGTTTCTATTCTGGCGAGTAAGCAGGATATGTCTTTTAAAAAGCACTAGCCATTTAGGAGAAGGTAATGGCACCCCACTCCAGTACTCATGCCTGGAAAATCCCATGGGCAGAGGAGCCAGGTAGGCTGCAGTCCATGGGGTCGCTAAGAGTCAGACATGACTGAGCGACTTCACTTTCACTTTTCACTTTCATGCATTGGAGAAGGAAATGGCAACCCACTCCAGTGTTCTTGCCTGGAGAATCCCAGGGACAGGGGAGCTTGGTGGGCTGCCGTCTATGGGGTCACACAGAGTCGGACATGACTGAAGTGACTTAGCATCAGCAGCAGCAGCATTATGCTTATTTTATGTGTTTTATTTATCTGGAATGTATTATTGTGAAGGCTGTAGAGTGGAGTTTTGGCTTTGTATTTTCCAAGTTACTTAATACTTTCCCAGTGGTACCTACTGAACTGCCTGTTTTTTTCCTCCACACTGATGCATTGATGAAGGTATTCAGACTTTTATACTAGCAGATACACTTTTTTTTTCCTTTCTTTTTTTATTATTTTTATTATTTTTATTTTTTTATTTTTTTAATTTTAAAATCTTTAATTCTTACATGCGTTCCCAAACATGAACCCCCCTCCCACCTCCCTCCCCATAACATCTCTCTGGGTCATCCCCATGCAACAGCCCCAAGCATGCTGTATCCTGCGTCAGACATAGACTGGCGATTCAATTCTTACATGATAGTATACATGTTAGAATGCCATTCTCCCAAATCATCCCACCCTCTCCCTCTCCCTCTGAGTCCAAAAGTCCATTATACACATCTGTGTCTTTTTCCCTGTCTTGCATACAGGGTCGTCATTGCCATCTTCCTAAATTCCATATATATGTGTTAGTATACTGTATTGGTGTTTTTCTTTCTGGCTTACTTCACTCTGTATAATCGGCTCCAGTTTCATCCATCTCATCAGAACTGATTCAAATGAATTCTTTTTTACGGCTGAGTAATACTCCATTGTGTATATGTACCACAGCTTTCTTATCCATTCATCTGCTGATGGACATCTAGGTTGTTTCCATGTCCTGGCTATTATAAACAGTGCTGCGATGAACATTGGGGGTACATGTGTCTCTTTCCATTCTGGTTTCCTCGGTGTGTATGCCCAGAGGTGGGATTGCTGGGTCATAAGGTAGTTCTATTTGCAATTTTTTAAGGAATCTCCGCACTGTTCTCCATAGTGGCTGTACTAGTTTGCATTCCCACCAACAGTGTAGGAGGGTTCCCTTTTCTCCACACCCTCTCCAGCATTTATTGCTTGCAGATTTTTGGATCGCAGCCATTCTGACTGGTGTGAAGTGGTACCTCATTGTGGTTTTGATTTGCATTTCTCTAATAATGAGTGATGTTGAGCATCTTTTCATGTGTTTGTTAGCCATCCATATGTCTTCTTTGGAGAAATGTCTATTTAGTTCTTTGGCCCATTTTTTGATTGGGTCGTTTATTTTTCTGGAGTTGAGCTGCATAAGTTGCTTGTATATTTTTGAGATTAGTTGTTTGTCAGTTGCTTCATTTGCTATTATTTTCTCCCATTCAGAAGGCTGTCTTTTCACCTTGCTTATATTTTCCTTTGTTGTGCAGAAGCTTTTAATTTTAATTAGATCCCATTTGTTTATTTTTGCTTTTATTTCCAGAATTCTGGGAGGTGGGTCATAGAGGATCCTGCTGTGATTTATGTCTGAGAGTGTTTTGCCTATGTTCTCCTCTAGGAGTTTTATAGTTTCTGATCTTACATTTAGATCTTTAATCCATTTTGAGTTTATTTTTGTGTATGGTGTTAGAAAGTGATCTAGTTTCATTCTTTTACAAGTGGTTGACCACTTTAGAATTATTGTATCAATTTCATATTTTCCACCCCCTTGGGATTGTATTAAATTTATAGGTTTCACTTAGGGAAGAAACTGACATCTTTACAATGTAGTCTTCCTATTTAAGAAGAAGATGATATCTCTGCCTTTATGTGAGTCTTCTTTATCTTCCCTCAGTAGTTTTTTAGTTTTCTTCATTATAGTTTCTGCAAATTTTTATTGTTTGTTTCATTTTTTGGTTATTGTTACTCTTAGATTTGTACAATTTACTTACATTTACATTTAACAGTGTTAGAGATTCTGTATTTTTTAGGCATTTGGGATTTTCAAACAGTACAATAACATACCTTAAAATAATTTTTTTTCAATTTTGTCAATATTTATACTTTGATTTTATTCTTATTTTTAATTGCATTGGTTAGCACTTACAATGTGAATGATCATATTTTTACAATTATAAAATCTTTATAATTTTGATAGAAATAGTTTTATTATAGTTTTATTATTTAATGTGATGACTGTGCCAAATATGTCAACTAAGTATATGATTTATAAACCTTGTAATATGGAAGTTCTATTTTCATTTAAAACATAGATAATTATGTGTATATATACTTACATGTGTGTATACACTATATACACACTATGTATGCATGCATGTATATAGGTATGTTTATGTGTTTTTGGTGGCTCAGAGGTTAAAGCATCTGCCTGCAATGCAGGAGACCTGGATTCAATCCCTGGGTTGGGAAGATACCCTGGAGAAGGATATGGCAACCCACTCCAGTATTCTTGGCTGGAGAATCCAATGGATGGAGGAGCCTGGTGGGCTACAGTCCACGGGGTCGCAAAGAATCAGACACAACTGAGCAAATTCACTTCACTTCATTTCACATGTGTTTTTGTATATATACATATATGCACAGATATATATGTGTGTCTATCCTTTTAAAACAAATTCTGATTGCCATGAAATAATTCTTCATGTTCTGTGATTATAATAAATACATCATGGCATTTTATTATCATGAGTACAATATAAATAAGTAGAAATGTGTGGGTTGTGGTAGGATGATCTCTAATAGTATACCAAGTATATTTCTCACTATCATGTTTTGCTGCTAAAATTCAGACTGAAAAGATTTCTTTTTAAATTAATGAGGTTGTCTTATAGTAAAGACTTATTCATTAATTTAAATTAATGGAGTGAATTATTCAGAAAGCCACATCTTGAATATGTTGTTGGAAAGTTGAGGTCTGTATGGGCAGGGTAATGGGACAGTTATAATGTAGAAAATTCTCTTACCTCTTTCTTGGAACCTGAGAGTGAAAGGAGAATGTCAAAGGATTAAGAAAATTTTAAGATTGGATTTGGGAGTAAGAAATTTGTGCTTTTCATAAAGTATATTTAGATTTCTATGTAGGTTCATGCTTAAATAACTCTTCCTCTAAAAGAATGAGGGATAAATTCATGCTTGAGACTTGAAATTTATGTATTAAGTACGAATGGTGACCTTAAAATATTCAGTGTTTTATGGAAGGAGAAATTCTCAAGGAACAGTGAAACTTTTTTTTTTTTCCATTGTGCTTGGTGACTGTGGACAAGTTTAATCTTACAGAATGGAAAGATGCAGAAACCATAAGAGTTTATGATTCTGGAAAGAGAAAGAATTGGTGGTATAGTTGAAGACAAGCTATAACAGCCTGAAAATAGCCCAGAACAGAAGGAAAAACCAGAAAAGGGCCAGGAAATACTGATATAGATGGAAGAGTATTAGAACATCATGACCCCAGGCCTTACTGCTGAGATGAAGATGAAATGGAGGTGGTGAGAAAAAGTACCTGCCAGCCAAGAGAATTCAGAAGACCTTTGCTGCTCTGGTGAAGGAAACAATTTTGACTCCAAAAGTCCAATTTAGTTCTGGTCCCTAAATTGGATTTTGTATTCCAGAGACCATGAAGGAATAAGCACACCTTGGATTGGGGCAAGGGCAGGAGTCACAGAATTCCTCTGTGAAGAGAGCTGTCTCTCCTTCTGTGATGCCCTTCTACCAGTGATGACTGATAGCTGACAGCTGAGAAGATGGGCTTACCTCCTGTCTTAGTAGACTGTAGTCTTCCAATAAATCAATAGGCAGAGAAAGAAAGGACTATTTCATGACAAGAGGAGAAGGTAGAAAAACACCAGAGCCCAGAAGCAATTTCATTTGCCTTTAGATAGAGTAAAAAGCAAAGTTCAAATGGATTAGAGCAAGTATGAGGAGGAGGTGCTCACCTAGGGACCAGGCTTTCAACTTCTGGAGCTTTGTTTCTCTAACTTCAGGACTAGCCTGATAAATAAACAAAATGTGATGTGTCTTATCTGTTTCTCCAATTTTTGAATATGTGTATTTTTCCTTATTCATCTATTTCCAAGCTCCTTTATTCTTTTTATTTGATTTACAATGGACATTTCTAAATTTGTTAGTTATTGCCTAAATGTAGAGGTGAGTTTTAAAATTTAAAATGAGTGAGTTTAAAAATCTTTTTGTAAACAGAGACTATATTATTTTTGAAAATAAGTGATGCCTTAAAAAGGAAAAACATAATATCTATACCTAAATGTTCCTATTTCCCTAGTTTTCATTTTTCTGAAAAACAGTAAATCCACTTTTAGGTTATTAGTCCACAGATAAGTTGAGACTCAGCAAAGAAAATGAATGAATGACTTAAATTGTAGGTCTTTTATTCTTTGAGAAATAAAAAAAAAAAAAATAAGATGGTAATTCAAGAAAGTAAAAAAAAAAAAAAAAAAAAAACAGCCTGAAGAAATACTAAGTTTGAGTCCATCTTACATCAGAGATGAGTACAAATGGCATTTTCTTAAGGCTTTCCATTAGCAAGTATATTAAAAAAAAAACTACTATAAACTTTATATTAGGTGGCATGTTAAGCTTAAGAAATTTTGCTCATTTTTTCCTTAACACCCCTGTCTTAATACCGTCACACTACAGGTATTTGGAGTATTATAAAGTGTATGAGAATAAATAAAGTAAAAAAAAAAAAAGTTCATTAAGGAAAGGAGGAAGGTAAATATAGTGAAGAAACCATAGGCTGGAGGATAAATAAAACCAGCAACAACACGCACCTGGTTTGGGATCCAGTAGAAGAAAAATAATACACGAAGAGACAAGAAGGGTAGCCAGAGATAGGTGAGGGAAACCAGAGGGGAGTGACGGCACAGAAGCCCAGGAAGAAAGAGTTCCAAGAATGATGATGTGGTCAACTGCTACAGAAAGTTCTATAAAGATACATACAGTGAGCACCTGTGGAACTTGGTGATATGGAGGTGGTTGGTGATACCAGAGAGAAAAAGGATAGAAATGAAAACCAGATGACAGTCAGAGTGGAAGTGGAAAGGGAAGAGGAATTAGATGGGACATCAGGTTATAGGAAGAGTTTGATTTTCACCATGTTCTATTATGAGGATATAGCAGTGCCAGGGTCCAGCCCCCGCAGGATCTAGGGGAACCCTCAGGAGAAACGGCATTGGCGAATGAATGAATGAGAGAGGAATAGAGGACAGAAAGAGGCTGATATTCCTTGTTTTACACAGAAAGCCAATAAAGCCCCGAGACAGGAACTTTTTCTGTTCACGGAGGCCGTAGGCACCCTCCCGGTCTCCTGAGGGAGTGAAGATGCAGAGCGCCTCCCTGTTCAGGTCTTAGAAGCCCAGGCAGATAAGTGAACACAGAGAGCCTCTATGCTCCAAGGGATCAGCCTGAAAAAGAGAGTGAGAGAAAGAAAGAAAGAGAGAGAGAAAAAAAAAAAAAAAAAACAGGGAGACCAAGCTTCTTCGGTGAGCGAGGCCCATAACTTTATTTTCAAAAGGGACTTTAATACCTTGATTTGTACATAGAGGGAAATGAAAGATGTCAGGTCATGCAGAATCAGCCCAAACATTCCAGCAGTTTTGCCCTTATCAAAACCAGGATTTTTTCTGCATACCTTTCCCACAAACGATGTTGTATACATTATCTTCTGGCCTTGGAGGCCTGTGAACATTTTATGGCCCTCTTTTGATAAAGGCTGCTCAACCAGAAAACTTATTTTCCCTTGAAATGTTTTTTTTTTTTAAATATTTCTAATCTATGTCAGCCTCAGAAAATGCTAAACAGAGTTACATTTCTCACAGAGCAAAGGTGTAGTGAGTTACAAGAATAGAACCAATTAGTTCAAAGGTCTGATGTGGTTAATTTCAAGGCTTACACTTATTTTTCTTACATGCCAACTATGTTAACTAATACACTCCCAGGTGCACAGTGGATAAGAGATATGGGAACTTAGCAACAAGCATTGGCCCAATAATGAAATCTTACACCAGCACTACTCTAATAGTTTTTAACTCTTTGAAAGGCTCTATGTTTTAGGCTTCCCGTGCCTCTCACAGTTGGGAGGCTGTGAGCAATCATATGCATAGCTGCAAGAGTCTGGATAAACCTGTCAGGCAAGCTAGAAAGCCATCAGAGGGGTTTAAATTGAAATACTCCTATCATGTCCAGGAGACTTATTAGCTAGAGCCCTAAGTTGATTTTTCCAGAGAAAGGTGGTCGGGGATAGCCCCCTGTTAATGTCAGAAAAGTTGGTGAAAGACATAAAATAGTAAGACAGACAGATTCTGGTTTTGGGGTAGATGCTTGAGCAGGTCTGGGAGGTGGGGTCCCTCGAGGCCTGAAGCCTTGCTTATCAGATCTCTTCCACATGACCTTGTCATGGGTGGGATCTCCCGTCTGGCTCCTGGCATAGCAACATTAGAAGGAGAGGGGTGGGATCTCCCATCTGGCTCCTGGCATAGCAACATTAGAAGGAGAGCCATTGATTGAAGATAAAAGCCCAGAGAAGCTATTGCTGTAATGTGGATCCTGCAGATGTGGGTGGAGACTGAGTAGATTACTGAATCTAGGACAAAAGAGCAAGTCTTGCTTCTCCAGAGACAGGAAGGAAGCTGGAATCATGGTTGTAGATGAAGAGTTGCTCTTGAATGAGCCCATGAGGTCTTGATATTGAAGACCAAACCAAGATAAAAGACTGAATGTTTAGAATGCCAGTTCTCATGTTGTGTGAAAAATTTTTTTTCCTCCTTGTAGCGTACTATAACTTGAGAATGGGATTGGAGGAGAATGATGATTGGATGGATTCAGTGATAGGGCTTTTTATAGACAGATGTGACAGAAAAGCAGTGGGAGTAAGAAAGTTTTGCATAATAGGCTGGCTAGAAAAAAAGGTAGAAACTGATTGGATGAACAGACCTGGAGACTGGAAATCAGGAAAACAGTAATCTCAACATCAACTAACATGTTTGTTATCAGTTTAAGAAATTGTGTGGTCTTTGACTCTGTGGTCAAAGAGTGGAGTTTGAATTTTAACACCATGGATTGTTTAAGGCATCACTGTCCAATCTGGGAACCACTGGTCATGAGTTGATATTGACCACTTGAAATGTAACTAGTATGGACCGAGATGTGCTGTTGGGTAAACTATATACCAGATCTTGAAGATTTTGTATGATAAAAAAAAAAATGCAAAAAGTCTCATTTATGATACCTTACATTGATTACATACTACAATTATGATATTTTGGCTATATTGTACTGTTTTAGCTTTTCAGGGCTTCTGTACCACAAACTGAGTGCTCAGAAATTCATTGCCTCACATTTCTGGAGTCCAGAAATCTGAGGTCAGGTTGTTGACAAGGTTGGTTCCTTCTACAGGCTCACAGGAGGAATCTGTCCCACGTCTGTTCCACGTCTGTCTCCTGGCTTCTGGTGGAGAAGGAAAGTGGTTTGCTGGCAGTCCTTGGCATCCCTGGGCTTTGTGGAAGCATCATCTAGTGTCTGCCTTCATCTTCATATAGCATTCTTCCTGTGCCCTTATCGGTGTTCAAACTTCCATAACTTATAAGGGCATCAATCATATTGATTAGGGCCTACTCTTTTTCCATATAACCTCATCTTAATTTAACTAATTTATATCTTCAAAAGCCCTGTTTCCAAATAAGGTCACATTCTAAGCTACTGAGAGTTAGGAATTAAACGTGAATTTTGGGAGAACACAATTTAACCCAAGAAGGATTATATAAAACATACCAGTAAAATTAACTTCATCTGTTTCTTTTCACTCTTTTATTGTGACTACTAGAAACTAAAATCATTCATGTGACCCACATTGTACTTCTCTTTTACACTTCTTTATAATATTTGTTGTTATTGTTCACTGGCTAAGCTGTGTCC
Source organism: Ovis aries (assembly GCF_016772045.2). Classification (NCBI taxonomy): domain Eukaryota; kingdom Metazoa; phylum Chordata; class Mammalia; order Artiodactyla; family Bovidae; genus Ovis; species Ovis aries. Next base: position 66,581,334 of record NC_056063.1, read on the forward strand.
AGTTGTTAGTAACCCCATGGACTGCAGCATGCCAGGGTTCCTTGTCCTTCACTATTTCTCAAAATTTGTTCAAATTCATATCCATTGAGTTGGTGATGCTATCTAACAATCTCATCCTCCACCACCCCCTTTTTCCTCCTGCCCTCAATCTTTCCCAGCATCAGAACATTTTCCAGTGACTTAGCTTTTTACATCAGGTGGCCAAAGTATTGGAGTTTCAGCTTCACCATCAGTTCTTCCAATGAAAATTCAGGATTGATTTCCTTTAGGATTGATTGATTTGATCTCCCTGTGGTCCAAGGGATACTCATAAGTCTTCTCCAGCACCACAATTCAAAAGCATCAACTCTTCGGTGCTCAGCCTTCTGTATCGTCCAACTCTCACATCTGTGCATGACTACTGGGAAAATTATAGATTTGACTAGACGGACCTTTGTCAGCAAAGTGATGTCTCTGCTTTTTAATATGTGGTCTAGGTTTGTCGTAACTTTTCTTCCATGAAGCAAATGTCTTTTAATTTCATGGCTGCTGTCACCATCCACAGGGATTTTGGAGTCTAAGAAAATAAAATCTGTCACTGCCTCCACTTTTCCCCCATCTATTTGCCACGAAATTATGGGACCAGATGCCATGATCTTAGTTTTTGAATGTTGAGTTTTAAGTCAGCTTTTTCACTCTCCTCTTTCACCTTCATTAAGAGGCTCTTTAGTTCCTTTTTGCTTTCTGCCATAGAGTGGTATCACTAGCATATCTAAGGTTTTTGGTTTTCTCCCCACAATCTTGATTCCAGTATGTGATTCATCTAACCTGATAGTTCACATGATGTACTCTGTATATAAGGTAAATAAGCAGGGTGACAATATACAGCCTTGATGTACTACTTTCCCAATTTTGAACCAGTCCATTGTTCCTTGTCCAGTTCTAATTGTTGCTTCTTCATCTACGTACAGGTGTCTCAGGAGACAGGTAATGTGGTCAGTGCTGTGTTTGTGCTAAGTTGCTCAGTCATGTCCGATTCTTTGTGACCACATGGACTATAGCCCAGTAGGCTTCTCTGTCCATGGGGATTCTCCAGGCAAGAATATTGGAAATGGGTTACCATGCCTTCCTTAATGTGGTCTAATACTGGCTAATGCTAATTATGCATTTGGTATATATGGGCACTGTTCTAAGATCTACATATATTATGTCATTTTACCCTTAAAACAAATCTATCTGGTATGTGGTATTGTTTGCCACTCATTATAGACGGGTGAAGGAGTCTGCCCAAGGCCATGTAGACAGTGAATAGCAGGACCAGCACTGACTGCAGGTATCCTGGCTCCAGAATCTGCACTCTGACCAGCTCTAAAATTGTACATCTTTATAGAAAATTAATATATTTTGTCCATCTTATGAATTTTAAAGACATAATCCCATCATACTACTTGGTCCAGAGTAATCATTGCTAAACTTCTGTCTTTATTTCCACTTTTCTTTGGACTCTGCTTCAGTTTGATGGCTATTTACTTCTAGTTCAGTTCAGTCACTCAATCGTGTCTGACTCTTTGTGACCCCATGAATCGCAGCACACCAGGCCTCCCTGTCCATCACCATCTCCTGGAGTTCACTCAGACTCATGTCCATAGAGTCCGTGATGCCATCCAGCCATCTCATCTCCGGTCATCCCCTTCTTCTCCTGCCCCCAATCCTCCCAGCATCAGAGTCTTTTCCAATGAGTCAACTCTTCTCATGAGATGGCTGAAGTACTGGAGCTTCAGCTTTAGCATCATTCCTTCCAAAGAAATCCCAGCGTTGATCTCCTTCAGAATGGACTGGTTGCATCTCCTTGCAGTCCAAGGGACTCTCATGAGTCTTTTCCAACACCACAGTTCAAAAGCATCAATTCTTCAACGCTCAGCCTTCTTCACAGTCCAACTCTCACTTCCATACATGACCACAGGAAAAACCATAGCCTTGACTAGACGGACCTTACTCGGCGAAATAATGTCTCAGCTTTTGAATATACTATCTAGGTTGGTCATAACTTTTCTTCCAAGGAGTAAGCATCTTTTAATTTCATGGCTGCAGTCACCATCTGCAGTGATTTTGGAGCCCCCAAAAATAAAGTCTGACACTGTTTCCTCTGTTTCCCCATCTATTTCCCATGAAGTGATGGGACCGGATGCCATGATCTTCGTTTTCTGAATGTTGAGCTTTAAGCCAACTTTTTCACTCTCCTCTTTCACTTTCATCAAGAGGCTTTTTAGCTCCTCTTCACTTTCTGCCATCAGGGTGGTGTCATCTGCATATGTGAGGTCATTGATATTTCTCCCGGCAATCTTGATTCCAGCTTGTGTTTCTTCCACTCCAGCGTGTCTCATGATGTACTCTGCATAGAAGTTCAATAAGCAGGATGACAATATACAGCCTTGACGTGCTCCTTTTCCTATTTGGAACCAGTCTGTTGTTCCATGTCCAGTTCTAATTGTTGCTTCCTGGCCTGCATAGGGATTTCTCAAGAGGCAGGTCAGGTGGTCTGGTATTCCCATCTCTTCCAGAATTTTCCACATTTTATTGTGATCCACACAGTCAAAGGCTTTGGCATAGTCAATAAAGAAGAAATAGATGTTTTTCTGGAACTCTCTTGCTTTTTTGATGATCCAGCAGATGTTGGCAATTTGATCTCTGGTTCCTCTGCCTTTTCTAAAACCAGCTTGAACATCAGGGAGTTCACGGTTCACGTATTGCTGAAGCCTGGCTTGGAGAATTTTGAGCATTACTTTACTAACATGTGAGATGAGTGCAATTGTGCAGTAGTTTGAGCATTCTTTGGCATTGCCCCTCTTTGGAACTGGAATGAAAACTGACTTTTTCCAGTCCTGTGGCCACTGCTGAGTTTTCCAAATTTGCTGGCATATTGAGTGCAGCACTTTCACAGCATCATCTTTCAGGATTTGAAGCAGCTCCACTGGAATTCCATCACCTCCAGTAGCTTTGTTCGTAGTGATGCTTTCTAAGGCCCACTTGACTTCACATTCCAAGATGTCTGGCTGTAGATGAATGATCACATCATCATGATCATCTGGGTCATGAAGATCTTTTTTGTACATTCTTCCATGTATTCTTGCCACCTCTTCTTAATATCTTCTGCTTCTGTTAGGTCCATACCATTTCTGTCCTTTATCGAGCCCATCTTTGCATGAAATGTTCCCTTGGTATCTCTAATTTTCTTGAAGAGACCTCTAGTCTTTCCCAATCTGTTGTTTTCCTCTATTTCTTTGCATTGATCACTGAAGAAGGCTTTCTTATCTCTTCTTGCTATTCTTTGGAACTCTGCGTTCAGATGCTTATATCTTTCTTTTTCTTCCTCGCTTTTCACGTCTCTTCTTTTCATAGCTATTTGTAAGGCCTCCCAGACAGCCATTTTGCTTTTTTGCATTTCTTTTCCATGGGGATGGTCTTGATCCCTGTCTCCTGTACAATGTCATGAACCTCATTCCATAGTTCATCAGGCACTCTATCTATCAGATCTAGGCCCTTAAATCTATTTCTCACTTCTACTGTATAATCATAAGGGATTTGATTTAGGTCATACCTGAATGGTCTAGCGGTTTTCCCTACTTTCTTCAATTTGAGTCTGAATTTGGCAATAAGGAGTTCATGATCTGAGCTGCAGTCAGCTCCTGGTCTTGTTTTTGTTGACTGTATAGAGCTTCTCCACCTTTGGCTGCAAAGAATATAATCAGTCTGATTTCGGTGTTGAGCATCTGGTGATGTCCATGTGTAGTCTTCTCTTGTGTTGTTGGAAGAGGGTGTTTGCTATGACCAGTGCATTTTCTTGGCAAAACTCTATTAGTCTTTGCCCTGCTTCATTCCACATTCCAAGGCCAAATTTGCCTGTTACTCCATGTGTTTCTTGACTTCCTACTTTTGCATTCCAGTCCCCTATAATGAAAAGGACATCTTTTTTGGGTGTTAGTTCTAAAAGGTCTTGTAGGTCTTCATAAAACTGTTCAACTTCAGCTTCTTCAGCGTTACTGGTTGGGGCATAGACTTAGATAACTGTGATATTGAATGGTTTGCTTTGGAAATGAACAGAGATCATTCTGTCATTTTTGAGATTGCATCCAAGTACTGCATTTCAGACTCTTTTGTTGACCATGATGGCTACTCCATTTCTTCTGAGGGATTCCTGCCTGCAGTAGTAGCTATAATGGTCATCTGAGTTAAATTCACCCATTCCAGTCCATTTTAGTTCACTGATTCCTACAATGTCGACGTTCACCCTTGCCATCTCTTGTTTGACCACTTCCAACTTGCCTTGAATCATGGACCTGACATTCCAGCTTCCTATGTAATATTACTCTTTACAGCATCAGATCTTGCTTCTATCACCAGTCACATCCACAGCTGGGTATTGTTTTTGCTTTGGCTCCATCCCTTCATTCTTTCTAGAGTTATTTCTCCACTGATCTCCAGTAGCATATTGGGCACCTACTACCTGGGGAGTTCCTCTTTCAGTATCCTATCATTTTGCCTTTTCATATTGTTCATTGGGTTCTCAAGGCAAGAATACTGAAGTGGCTTGCCATTCCCTTCTCCAGTGGACCACATTCTGTCAGACCTCTCCACCTTGACCCACCCATCTTGGGTTTCCCTGCAGGCATGGCTTAGTTTCATTGAGTTAGACAAGGCTGTGGTCCTAATGTGATTAGATTGACTAGTTTTCTGTGAGTATGGTTTCAGTTTGTCTGCCCTCTGATGCCCTCCTGCAACGCCTACCATCTTACTTGCGTTGCTCTTACCTTGGGCATGGGGTATCTCTTCATGGTTGCTCCAGCAAAGCACAGCTGCTGCTCCTTACCTTGGAAGAGGGGTATCTCCTCACCGCTGCCGTTCCTGACCTTCAACGTGGCATAGCCCCTCTAGGCCCTCCTGTGCCTTTGTAGCCAGGGCTCCTTGGGTTGCTCCTCCCAGCTGCCGCCCCTGTCCTTGGGCTCTGGGTGGCTCCTCAGGGTCACCGCCTCTGGCCTCAGGCACAAGGTGGCTTCTCCCGGTCGCCCCTCACCTCGGATGCGGGGTGTCTCCTTCCGGCCACCACTGGCCTCGGATGCGGCGTAGCTCCTCTCAGCTGTGCCCAGTGTGCCGCCTCGCATTTTTGTTACTCAATATGTGTTATGTGCTTTATGTACTTAAATACTTTTGCAGTTGAGCTATATATTTTTGCTATTTTAATTTTTCTTTCGTTTTAGAACCTCTAGCTATTATTAGGATACAAACTTCTGTATATGTGGAATTCTCTTGAGAAAAATAACACATCATATGCATTAAATTATTGTTTATATTTGTATTTATATTAGACACTCTTTGAAAGATCATAGCACAAGACAATAGAATGAGATGAAAATTCAAACTATCATGTTAATTAAGGGAATAATAACATAAAACTTTTTACTGAAAGTGAGAAAGACATTTAAAAATGTATTTGATGGATGGACAATGGTAGATTTAAATAATTTAAGTTTAATTAAACATAAAGTTTCATTCTCATAAAGCTGTGTTTTTATATATTGAAATATGACTGAATGGAAGGATTTGCATTCTTTGTCTGGTGTTAATCACTTGTTCCATGACCTTGCATTTAGATAGACAAAGAAAATCAAGACAAATTGAGTAGGCAGCTAAAGGAAGTTCTTTCAACAACTACTTTGGGATTCAAATTCATTCTTCCGATATTAGTACGGTATCTTATTTTCCTACCTTCTCTAGAGCTTCATCTTCAACCTCAGTAATCTTTATCTTGATTTTGAAACTTGTATTCTGTCTTGCCTTTACTGACCCAAATGTTGCCCTTTGGATGTGACCTCTGTTTGTCACTTGGGCATGGTAGTTTGGTCTTGACTTTCATCATGTTTTTTCCTGATGAGTATTTTATACTCTAACTCCATGAGGTTGACCTTCTTAACTATAGCTAAAATTCCAATTAATCTCACCAGTATTACTCATTAGGAAGACTCAGATACTGCCCTTCCTGACAATTGGTTTTGATCTTTTAATTTCTTTGTTAATAGCTGTGCTGTGTGTATGGGTGTGGGCTAAGTTGTTTCAGTTGTGCCTGACTCTTTGCAGCCCTATGGACCTGCCAGACTCTTCTTTCCTTGGGATTCTCCAGGCAAGCATACTGGATTCGGTTGCCATGCCCTCTTCCAGGGGATCTTCCCGACCCACGGGTCGAGCCCATGTCTCTTATGTCTCCTGCAATGGCAGGCAGGTTCTTTATCACTGAGCCACGTGGGAAGCCCCATTGTTTATAGCTATTTCCTGAGAATTTATGACAAAAGTGATTTTTAGAAATTTGTGTATGATAGCGTGACACTTTTATAATAAAGGGTTTCTATATCCTGTGGTTGAGTTTGTTTACCTATTGCTGAAAGTTTTACATGAAAAGTGTAGTAAATCACCCAAATTTAGTTTCCTGTATCTGTGGAACATCAGTGTTGACATGTGTGCCAGTATTTTTTAAATTTTTATTTATTTTTAAATTTATTTTTAGTTGGAGGATAATTGCTTTACAGTGCTGTGTTAGTTTCTGCTGTACAACAATGTGAATAAGTCAGAAAGTATACGTATATCTGCTCCCCATCCCACCCTCCAGGTCATCACAGAGTGCCAGATTGGACCCCCTGCGCTATACAGAAGCTCCCCACTAGCTATCTGTGTTACACATGATAGTGTATAGATGTCGGTGCTACTCTCTCAGTTCGTCCTACCTTTACCTTCCCCTGCTGTGTCCACAAATTTGTACTCTATGTCTGTGTCTCTATTCCTGCCCTGCAAATAGGTTCATCAGTACCATTTTCCTCAGTTCCATATATGTACTTTAATATATGATATTTGCTTTTCTTTTTCTGACTTACTTCACTTTGTTTAACAGGCTCTAAGGGTTGAGTCAGTTGAAGTAAGCCAGCACTTTTAGAGCAAACATGCTAGAATTTGCCACAATTCACCCAGAGATCTTGTTATAATATTTACTTCAGAGGCACATCCCAGAGAGTATGACTCAGTAAATTTGTGTGGGACCCACAGATGTGCACTGCTGACAAGAGCCCTGGTGCTGTTGATGATATGCTTCTGAGGACCACGCTTTGACACAGACCACATCTCTAGGTTATCTTTTGACCCAGATCACTTGGTAATATATCAGCAGTAGGTAATATGTCAACTTCATTCATCTAAGGACAAATAAAAATAAAATTAGAATATTGGTAATTGTTTTGATTTTCAAATGTTTTAATGCGCATATGTATAATGAAAGAAGAGTGGCTAAACTCAGCAGTAGATCTGGTAAAAGCTATATCCCAGAAATCCTAAATTAGGGGAAATGATGGCTCAGGTTATTTAAGGCAAGGTATGTTAAAAAACTATTTTTCCCTAAAATATGTAACTAGTTTTCTTCAGCAAATATGTACTTCAACATGAATTTAAACCTACTTTAAAGCTTCCTGGTATAGAAAATAAATCCTTATGGTTGGATGAAGACAATTTTTTTTTTTTTTTTTACATTTAGGGAAATGTGCTTTTACATTTGTTGTTATATTTAACATTCAGTTCAGTTCAGTTGCTCAGTCGAGTCCAACTCTTTGCGACCCCATGAATCGCAGCACTCCAGGCCTCCCTGTCCATCACCAACTCCTGGAGGTCACCCAGACTCACGTCCATCGAGTCGGTGATGCCATCCAGCCATCTCATCCTCTGTCGTCCCCTTCTCCTGCCCCCAATCCCTCCCAGCATCAGGGTCTTTTCCAATGAGTCAACTCTTCTCATGAGGTGGCCAAAGTACTGGAGTTTCAGCTTTAGCATCATTGAGGTAAACTCTGTACTTCCACTATCACTGTAATTTCTAGTGTCAGAAAATCAAGTAATGTAATGATGTTTAGGTATGTTTATCTACCTTTAGATTATAGTTATCAAAAAAAGTTTATTGTAAACAATGAAAATATAAATTAGATTTTTTAATAATATAAGCAGACTCAAAATTCTTGATCTAACACTTCATAAATGACTTCTTATTTATTTTCTGAATCAATAGAGTAGTTCTTGAGTATATACTATTAGTCCAGCAGTTGGTTAGGTAATCATAGGCATGAAGAACACAGAAGGCCTCGATTCTACGTTTAGTCCATGCTCGGGGGCTAGCATATGAAGCCTCCCAAATTTATTCTACAAGGCAGTATGCTTTAGGTATTTGAAAAAGGATAGATGTGTGACTTGAAAGCAAGCTAAAAAGAGGTGTAAAATTCATGAAATTATGTGTACATGTATGTAAATGAGAGTGGGTAGGTGGATACAGAAGTAAAGAGGAATCGGGTAGCATTTGCAATTCAAACTACAGATCATATCATACATTTGGAAAATACTGTTTCTTTTAATCTTTCATAACTTACTGATAAAATTATTTTTATCCATCAAAATTGAGGATGTTCAAACAAGGCAATGTAAGGAAATATTTATGAGAATAGTAGCATACTAAGGAACATAGGACAATGGGTGTGAGTGTATGTGTGCAGCTTAGATTTGTCTATGATGTTCATTCATGTGATTTATGAATGGTTACCCTGTGCCTTGTGCGAGGTATACATTTGGCAAACATATCAGGAATAAATAGAATAGAAATTTCTGTGTCAGTCATCCATGAAAGATGCTGGAGCATCTTCGAGAAAATCTACCCTGTAGGTTAACACGGTTAACCCCATTGACAGCAGAGTATTATATTCTACATTTGTCTCTTTTGTTAAAATTAATGTTTCATGTCATTATTGAAATGAAGTAGTTATCTTCAAGTGTGTTATTTCATATAACCATTTAGATTTGCATTGTATATGTAGTGACCATGGGAATTGGTTTCATAGGTCTCCAGCTACAGGGATCTGGCCTGACCAGGGGCCCAAGTGCTGAGCTGTGACATCCTTAACTGCATCCTGCTGAGGCCACACCCTCAGGTCTGCTCCCCGTCATTCATGAATGAAGGGGGCAGGAAAATTATGTCAGGCCTGTTCTTTGGATACATGGGAGGGACTTCTGTGACTGCTGACTTTGATTTCTGACTGCCCTGGCTGCCTTGCTGAATCTTCTTTAGACTACAGTCGACTGGGGCACTGCCCCCTCCAAACTTCTCTTCCTTCCTTCACTCGTGATTAGACTTGCATGGTGGTCTGTTAACTCTCCCAGTGTTTCCTGGCTCTCTCCCAGTTTTCTCTCCTGGGCACATTCCAAATAGGATATTTGCAAGTCAATCATATATTGGCATCTGCCTCTTAAAAGACCCTGCCTAACTCTATTGGTCAGAGTTCTCCAGAGAAACAGAACCAATAGTATAAATATGTGTGTGTGTATGTATGCATTTTTTGGGGGCTCCAAAATCACTGCAGATGGTGACTATAGTCATAACATTAAAAGACTCTTGCTCCTTGGAAGAAAAGCTATGACCAACCTAGACAGCATATTAAAAAGCAGAGACATTACTTTATCAACAAAGGTCCATCTAGTCAAGGCTATGGTTTTTCCAGTAGTCATGTATGGATGTGAGAGTTGGACTATAAAGAAAGCTGAGTGCTGAAGGATTGATGCTTTTGAGCTGTGGTGTTGAAGAAGACTCTTGAGAGTCCCTTGGATTGCAAGGAGATCTAACCAGTCCGTCCTAAAGGAAATCAGTCCTGAATATTCATTGGAAGGACTGATGCTGAAGCTGAAACTCCAATACTTTGGCCACCTGATGCGAAGAGCTGAGTCATTTGAAAAGACCCTAATGCTGGAAAAGGTTGAGGGCAGGAGGAGAAGGGGATGACAGAGGTTGAGATGATTAGTTGGCACCGACTCAATGGCCATGAGTTTGAGTAAACTCCTGGAGTTGGTGATGGACAGGGAGGCGTGGTATGTGGCAGTTCAGGGGGTTGCAAAGAGACACAACTGAGTGACTGAACTGAACAGAACTGATGTATGTATATGTATATAGATCTGGTTTACGTGATTAGAAGGCTGAGAAATCCCATGGCCTGCTGTCTGCAGGCTGGAGAATCGGAAGAGCCAGTGATGTAGTTATAGGTCAAGTCCAAAGGCCTGAAAACCAAATGAGCTGATGGTGTAACTTCCAGCCTTAGGACCAGAGAAGACTGATGTTCCAGTCAAGCAGCCATGAGGGAGAGCGAAGTCTTCCTTCGTTGGCCTTAGTGTACTGCTCAGACTCAGCAGGTGGGACAGTGCCTACCCACATTGAAGAGGGCCATCTTTACTCAGTCTACTGGTTTGTATGTTAATCTCTTCTGGAAACACCCTCACATGTACAACCAGAGATACTGTTTAACCAGATATCTGGGTAACACTTGACTCAGTCAAGCTGCACATAAAACTAACCATCACGCTAACATACTATATCAGGGACTATACAACCATATGCCAAAGAGACATACACTCAGACAAACCTGAGGCCAATAATGTCAGCCTTTAATCTTGTTCTCTGAATATAGTGGTGATCATGAAATCCAAAAGGTGCTTACTCAGTGTTGGAACCCATCCAGCTCAAGAAGCCTTCTCTGTGAAGCTTTCCTTAACTTTTGATTCACTCAAGGGTGATCCTTTTTCTTTTGAACTTCTTATTATATACTATATGGAAAATTGCCTTAGTGTGCACAGTGCTATCTTGATTCCAGGATCCTTCCCTTTGGTCTTTTCATTCATTTATCCAACATTTATTGCAAATTGATTTTATGTCAGGTATGATCCTAGACACTGGGACACAAGTGCTATGTGTTTGGCATATAGATTACAACAAGTGCATGGTTTTTCTCATCATATAAACGCAAAATAAAATTGTCTTCAATTGCATTAAGATAGTTTTCTTTTTTTTAGTGGAGAGACAAAAGTACCATAAAAACTAAAGTAAAGTAAAATATGAAATTGTTATTCTGTTATATGTTAAACAATGAGAAAATCAGTTCTAATTCTTGATATATATAATTGTTTTTTCTGGAGCAGAGACCAGTTCAGAGGGCCTCTTAAAGTTCAACTCATTTTTATTTTTTTATTTCACAAAAGTGTTTATTATAAAAAGTAGAAAATATAGACAGCAAAAAAACACCCTTAAAAACACCACCACCCAGAAATAATCACTCTTGAATTTGTGCTATACATCCTTCCGTATGTCTTGTCATAAAACATACACAGCTATATTACCATCAATCATTTTTTCCATACAGTTACCGAACATCTATTCATTCATATATCCAGGTTTCCGCTTTCCTGGAACTTGAGTTTCAGTTCAATGTAGCCTCTCTGGAGCAAGGTTACATGGGTGCCATCTCTGTCTGTCTGTCTCTCTCTCTGTCTTGTACTACTGTTTATCAGTGGACATGCCATGTTACACAACTGAGACTGATTCTATTTCTTTAAAAAGGGGGTGATAATTATAACTATCACAAAGATCCTAGTGAATATGCAACAAGCTTTCATTTAGAACAGTGTCAGTTTATAGAAGGTGCTGAGCCATTGCTGTTATTACTATACTACTAGTTGCCCCTTTCTGATATTATTTAATTGTTCAGTTTCTAAGTTATGTCCAACTCTTTGCAACCCCACAGACTGCAGCACGCCAGGCCTTCCTGTCCCTCACCACCTCCTGAAGTTTGCCCAAGTTCATGTCCATTGCATCGGTGATGCCATCCAGCCATCTATCCTCTGATGCCCTCTTTTCCTTCTGCCCTCAAACTTTCCCAGCATCAGGGACTTTTCCAATGAGTTGGCTGTTCACGTAAGATGCTCAATTACTGGAGCTTCAGCTTCAGCATCAGTCCTTCTAATGAGTATTCAGGGCTGATTTTCCTTAAGATTGACTGGTTTGATCTTGTTACTGTCCAAAGGACTTTCAGGAGTCTTCTCCAACACCACAGTTCTAAGGCATCAATTCTTTGGTGTTCTGCCTTCTTTACAGTCCAGCTCTCACAACCATAGATGACCACTGAGAAGACCATAGCCTAGACTATATGGACCTTTGTTGGTAGAGCAATGTCTCTGCTTTTCAACATACTGTCTAGGTTTGTCATAGCTTTCCTGCCAAGAGGCAATCATCTTCTAATTTGATGGCTACAGTCACCATCTGCAGTGATTTCAGAGCCCAAGAAAAGGAGATCTGTCATTACTTCCATCTTTTCCCATTCTATTTGCCCTGAAGTAATGGGACTGGATGCTATTATCTTAGTTTTTTAATATTTAGTTTTACACCAGCTCTTTCACTCTCCTCCTTAACTCTCATCAAGAGGCTCTTTAGTTCCTCTTTGCTTTCTGCCATTAGAGTGGTATCATCCTCATATCTTAGGCTGCTAATGTTCTCCTGCCTACCTGGATTCCATACAGGGTCCCATGTTCCTATCTTGTAACTCACCCAGCTGGGCATTCCTCATGATTTGCTCAGCATATAGGTTAAACAAACAGGATGACAGCAGAGAGCCCTATCGTACTCTTTTCTCAATCTTCTAATCAGTTTTTCTGTACAGGGTTCCATTGCTTCTTGACCCACAGTTTTCTTAGGAGACAGGTAAGATGGTCTGGTATTCCTATCTCTTTAAGAGCTTTCCACAGTTTGTTATGATCCACACAGTCAAAGGTTTTAGCATAGTTGATGAAACAGAGGTAGATATTTTTCTGGGAATTTCCCTTGCTTTCTCTGTGATCCAGCAAATGTTGGCAATTTGATCTCTGGTTCCTCTTCCTTTTCTAAAGCCAGCTTAGACATCTGAAAGTTTTGGTTTGCATAATGCTGAAGCCTCACATGCAAGATTTTGAACGACTTTACTAGCATGGGAAATGAGTGCAATTGTCTGATGGTTAGCACATTCTTTGTGCTACACACATAAATCAGCTTTAACAAAAAAACAATCAACAAACTTATTTTGAAATAATTATAGACTCACAGGCTAGTACATAGAGGCTCTTCAACCCTCCATCTGGCTTCCTTCAAAGGAGACACTCCACATACCAAGCTAGAAAATCACCATTGAAACAATGCTGTTTGCTGCCCTACAGATCATGTTCAGTTTTCACATGGACTCGTGTGTGTGTGTGTGTGTGTGTGTGTGTGTGTGTGTGTGTGTGTGTGGTTTTATGAAGTTTCATTGCCTGTTTAGGCTTGTATAAGCACCACCACTGCTCCATCATCACCAGGGAGTTCCCTCTCACTGTCGCTTCTAGGTGCACTCATCTTCCCACTGAGTTCCTGTCCCCTAGCACACTTGTACTGGAGAAGGAAATGGCAACCCACTCCAGTGTTCTTGCCTGGAGAATCCCAGGGACGGCGGAGCCTGGTGGGCTTCCGTCTATGGGGTCACACAGAGTCGGACACAACTGAAGCAACTTAGCAGCAGCAGCAGCAGTAGCAGCAGCACTCTTGTACTCTCTATCTTTACAATTTTGTCCCTTTAGAATGTTAAATGCAGTGATGCAGCATGTAACCTTTGGACATGGACTTCTTCCAGAAACCATAATCTTTTTTTCTTGAATCTATACAGTGAGCATTTTCCCATAAGCTTACTTTCCCATCTATTATGTGTTATTTTAGATAGGAAAACAACGAAAACTAAATTAGTACAAGTTAAGGTGAAAATGGAGAAGGCGATGGCACCCCACTCCAGCACTCTTGCCTGGAAAATCCCATGGACGGAGGAGTCTGGTGGGTCACAGTCCATGGGGTCGCTAAGAGTCGGACACGACTGAGTGACTTCACTTTCACTTTTCACTTTCCTGCATTGGAGAAGGAAATGGCAACCCACTCCAGTGTTCTTGCCTGGAGAATCCCAGGGACGGGAGAGCCTGGTGGGCTGCCGTCTATGGGGTCGCACAGAGTCGGACACGACCGAAGCTACTTAGCAGCAGCAGCAAGGTGATAAAACTCTTAAAGAAAAACAAAATTGTTCAGAGAATGTAAAATATAATAAAAGCCACTTGGTTTTCTAACTTAAATAATACCAATAAAGCAATTTTTATTTAATCTGAAAGTAGAGGCAGATATTCCTACGCATGACAACTCCATATGAGACTCCAGGGAAAGCAGATAGAAAAAGAACTATGAATGCCAGTGACACAAAATTCTCATAAGCTATTTAACATAGAAGGCGGAAATCCATTTGCTCTATACTAGAAAAAAGTTTTCTTAATTTTAATGAAATTATAAAATTCTATAATGAAATTGAAATGAGCTTTTATTTAAGTTGATGCCTTCTATCCAGCAATTTGCAGCAAAGACTTTCTCTTCAAAGTCATTATCAACATCGAGTATATTTCTAAGATTACTGAATATTCAGGAAGTCATTGATATAAATTCAAGTAATTCAAATGTCAGGCTGAGTTCTCAGTAGTGATTTACATGAGCAAGAGTTTTATGAGAATGCGTTATTAGTTTGCTGGCTGCATTCATATATAAAGGTTATAAAAAGAATTTTATCCAACAGTTATGATTTTTAGCATAGCACTAGGCAAATATAAATACCCAGAAGAATGTATGTGGATTTAAAACTTGTGCAGAAATGGTCAAGTGATTTGGCTTCTCAAATTATGGACACCCTTTTTTCTCATTAAATGGTACATGTACTCTTTTTCTCATTTAGAATGAAAGCATGTCTGATAGCAGTTTTGATAGTATTGTAGTGAATCCTGGAATCCACATTGGTTTCTCAGCACCACCCAACCTGCCCTGATAGCTCCACCAAACACCCTGTCTATAGCTATATATGTACTTTGGGCATTTCAACTTATAAAACCATTCATATATTTGTAAACTATCCACTTTGAAAACTTATCAGTGTAGGCATTATTGTAATTCAGAGGGTACAGGCAAGAGTCTCAGAGGATGATTAAATTTGTATGTTTCACTGTCTGAGATTTGATTTTTAATTTGCATGTTTAAGCCCACAGCCTTGTTAATTTCTCCAGAATCAATCAGTTGGGTGTCAGACTTTAGAAAAACTGATTAATAAAATAAATGTATTATATTAATTATGGAATTCTAAACATATGTTTTCAAATGTCATACTTTCCTGTGACAGGTAGGAAGTTGTTTTCTCAGAGGAGAGAGTTATGGAGAAGAAAGTTGCTTACTGGACAGTGAATTAAAGTATAGCAATTTGGAAGTTTCTGAGGACTTGGGAACTAGAGAGATAATAGGTGGGTTTCTTACAGCAGAGATACTTACTAAGGAGATCTTGCCTCCAAAATCTATCTATAAGTATATCGAGGTTATTCCTGTCATTAAGAAGAGAAACATAGCTGTAAGTGGTATGTCCACCAATCTGTTGTAGCTTTCTGGTCAACTGAAAGGGTATTTATATGCGGCATTATTCATATTAGTCGAAGCCTGCTTTTGTGGGACAGTGTTGAAAACAAATTCCTTCTTTTCCCTTTTCGCTATCTCCTCACACTCTTTTTAAAATACTTCTCATATATTTCCAAAGTTAAAATATCATAGGCAATTTACAATTAATGAAATCACATTTCGAGTGGAAGTGCAAGTGTTAGTCGCTCAGTTGTGTCTTTGTGACCCCATGAACCCCAGAGGCCCACGAGGCTCCTCTGTCCGTGGAATTCTCAGGGCAAGAATGCTAGAGTGGGTTGCCATTCCCTTCTCTAGGGGATCTTCCTGACCCAGGAATTGAACCTGGGTCTCCTACATTGCAGACAGATTCTTTACTGTCTGAGCTACCAAGGAAAGCCCAAATTACGTAGTAGATCCTACATTTTTAAGGCTTTAAAGGTATAATTGACATACAGTAAATTGTATCTATTACATGTAAATTTGATACTTTTTGACAAATGTTTATAGGAATGGAGTCATCATCAACCTCAAAATAGTGAATATATTCATAAAAAAAGCCCGAAGTTTTCTTGTGTCCCTGTACTTCCTCCCTCTTCCCAATTCTCACCCCCTAAGTTTCAGTAGCCATTGCTCCGCTTCATAGGTTAAATTGATCTCTTTCTAATGTGACTTAAGAAGGCATTACCAACTTGTTGAGATTGTACAGGTACCCAAAGATTTTGGTTGGATATGTATCAGGGCATAATCACTTTCTAATGAGTGCTGTTGAATTTCTGATCACATAGTGAAAATTGATATCACCTTTCTGTAGGGAAACATGACATGTGCTTATATTATTAAAAATGTCCATGTACTTTCACCTAAGAGTTCTACCTTGAAGAACTTAGGCATGTACTTAATGATATTATATGATCTTCATGAAACAGATCCTTATAATTTAAAAATAATCATAAATATCCTCAAAAAATGAATTAAAGTTAAAACTGGAATATCTGTGTTGTGGGGTAATTCAGCTATTAAAGTTATTTTGTAGATTATTGCTATTTGTTGTAAAAGGTATTTATAATATATTACTCATGAAATTAAATCACTGGGCACAAGTATATTTATGTAATATGAACTATGAAAAAATATATAAAAATATCAAGAAGAATGCATTTTAGATCAATTCTGTCTGTTGTTGAACTGAGTATTTTAATAGTCTTTCATCTTTTGCTTGTAATTTCTAATTTTTCTACAGTGAACTAATGTTTTGGAAAAAATATTATTTCAAATTATATTTCATGTAATAAACTTAGCATAATGACTGACTCTTCACTTTTTCAGGGTTATTTCTTTCTTCTTTATTTTTTATGGCTTTTTTAATGTGCTTTTACCCCAGTATTAAAACTTAAACCCAGTTAATTCTTGGTCTGTTTTTGATATTCTTTCTCATACATATTCACACAGAGGGAATCAATTGCTTTCTTTATTATAGTCTCAAAGCAGTGCTTATAGGTCTATAATTGTATCTATAACAGAATTTTGCAATGATTTCTTTACATATTTCGCTCTGTGGAACTGAAATGCAGTTGACAGCACCAGATGAGTCTTGTTGATTTTCCTTTGCTTCTGGGTATTTAATAAATACTGACTCAGAGACTGGCAGCCTGAGTGGCTGATCCATGTGTCAGGTGCAAATGAGTATGTGATCTCAACTAAGTGGCAATATTTATACATAGATTTATATTGTTTCAGATTGTGTGATATTGAAGTTTGCATTCATTCTCTTTTCATTTTAAAATCATCATAACATTTATTAACTTAAAAAGGTTTAAGAATTTAAAATGAAATGGCTTATACAGTAACTTATTTCCTAGGCCAGTTCTTAGAAAACATACACTGGTACATCCTAAAGTTTATGAACAATCTTGACCCTTCAGTTTGGAGCAGTCTGAAAATATATGGGGCTATGCATAAGTTATGATTAGTCAAACTGTATGCATGTCATCATTAATATATAGTTGAAAGGGATTTTCAGTTTAATATACCCATTTTATAACAAAAATGACTTTAAAATTACATAATAAAGGTTACATATCTGTATTAAAATATTGATAAACATCAAAAGCAATAAACGTTAAATACTAGTCGCATTTCATAATGTGTACTTTGCTAAAAGGAATGCAAAATATATTTTGGTTTTTATGTTTATCACCACGTAGAATACAAAGTGAAAGTAAAATGTTAGTAGGTCAGTTGTATCTGACTCTTTGCAACCCTGTGGACTGAAGCTCACCAGGCTCCTCTGTCCATGGAATTCTCTAAGCAAGAATACTGGAGTGGGTAGCCATTCCTTTCTCCAGGGCATCTTCCTGACCCAGAGATCAAATCCAGGTCTCCCGCATTGCAGGCAGATTGTTTACCATCTAAGCCACATTTATCACCATGTAGAGTACAAAACATTGTTTAATATATCACTAAATATGAACTCTGAAACATAATCAAACATTTCAATATGTTTGACTTGAGAAAAAAATCCTTTTAAAATCTGTCAGCAAAAGATAAATTTTTTTTTTTTAAATTATAGAGTTACTTGCCTGATTGAGATGCCTGCTAGTTTGTCAGGAGAGAAAATTAGTTGGCATTCAACTCCCAGAGGAATCTCTCTTTTCAGGTGAAAGAAATTATAAAGTCTGCTAACTAAGCAGCACAGAACCATATTCTTTCCTTGTGCACCAAGTGAATACAAAGCATAACTAAGTCAATTTCTATATACCTGAAATACCTTTTAGAGATTGTTGTGTCAATTAAGAAATGCATTCCATGGGCTAACCTCCATGCTTTATTCTGCCCCTTTAAAAATTCACCATCTTTATTACCTCTCACTATTTTTACTAACCAATATAAAAGGCAGTATTGTCTTTTGCACTTTCCCCCCAAAATAGCAGTAATAGAGGCAATGTGGAATAATTAGGACACTAAAGTTGACAACTGAACTTAATGTTCCATTATCTGCTTTAGCTCTGTGTGCTGTCTGTGGACGTACATGTAATTTTTGGGAACAGCCTTATTGGCATCATGTATCACCTGGGCTTCCCTTATGGCTCAGCTGGTAAGGAATCTGTCTGCAATGCGGGAGACCTGGGTTTGATCCCTGGATTGGGAAGATCCTCTGGAGAAGGGAAAGGCTAACCACTCCAGTATTCTGGCCTGGAGAATTCCTAGTTCATGGGGTCACAAAGAGTCTGACATGACTGAGCGACTTTCACTTTCACTTCATGGTATTAACTAAAATTAAATGGCAAGCAACAATTCACCGAAAGCAATGCTGTTCAAGAATGTATCCAATCATGGAAATGGAAACAATAATCAGTGAAGTATAGACTTGCTAGTAAGGATGGCTATATGCTATATAGCTATGTATACCATGAACAGTGGCCTAATACTTGATTAATTGTAATAACACGTATCACTGTAAGAGTAGGAGAAATATGTGTTGAAGAGAGTGAGATTTACTTCAAAAAATTATTATTAATTATTTAATAATAATTGTGGGGTATTGAAAAATATTTAAAAAACAGCAAAAATATGTATAACAGAGAAACTCCATATTGTGAAACTTGTGTCTATTATCTGGTAAAGATGCAGGTGAAATCTCAAAACCTCTGTTTGTCTCTTTCACCCTAAGTGACATATGCCTGGACCCAAACTCTCCCTTCTTTGCACCAACTTTTGGATAATGTCAAAGATCATTTAATCTTTGTCTTTCCTTTCATACCAATTTAGTTTATTTATTCAACAAATATTTCCTGAGTACCTGTTATATTCTAGAAATAGTGCTAGATGCAAGTAATAATAAAGCAAACCAAGGAGGTCTGGAAAGAAAGAACTCAGGTTGTACATAAACACGTTATATATAAATATATTAACACATTATATGTAATATACAAATATATATATAAACAATTCATATAGTGATTAACATATAGTACCTTATATATAATACCCCTGTACTCATCACTGCAGATACTGCGGGGGGCCACTGAACATATTTTAAGCAAGGTCATGACAGTATTAGATTTGCATTTTTAAAAAATCACCCTGGCAGGAGACAGAAAGGTAGGTTAAAGAGGTGAGCTTGGATGCGGGGAGATGGGTTAGTTGACTGCTATAATTGATGAGAGGTAATAAAGGCTTGTACTGGAAAAATAGCCAGGGTGGGGGGTTATCAAGGAAGGAGAAGAATAAAGAAATGGAAGGAATTCAGGATGATGGTCACAGTTTCTTGTGAAACTAGATACATGCTGGTGCTAGTAACCTGAAAGAATTGGATTAGGTGTGTGGATCTCACATGTGGGTGATTTTGCCTCCCAGGAGACATTTGGCAATGTCTGAAGATATTTTTGGTTGTCACAGTTTGGACAGGATTGGGAATTGTATTGGCATCTCTCAGGTAGAGGCTGAGGAGGCTGCTCGGTGCCGTACCATGCACACAAAAAGCCCCTACAACAGAGGACTATCCCACCCTTGTCAGCCAGGTTGAGGAAAATGGAAGCAAGATTTAGCCACTTTGGTAGAGAAATAAGATGTTAAACTCAAGTCTGAACATCTTGAATTTAAAGTACCCATTCAATATTATCATTCTGTGTAAATCACATGACTTGTTAAAAATCAACTGGTACTGTGTTGCATTAAATTTGAAAAATTGTTTGCATGATTGCATGCTCAGTTTTCTCTGATACATCAGACTCCTCTCTCCATGGGATTCTCTAGGCAAGAATATTGTAGTGGGTTGCTATTTCCTATTCCAGGGTAATCTTCCCAACCCAGGGATTGAACCTGGGTTCAATTGAGCCTCTCTTGATTTGACAGCAGATTCTTTACCACTGCACACCTGGAAAGCCCACAAATAGTACAGAAAGATTCAGTTATGTATACATGCAGAAATTATGGTTCCTTTTGAACATAAAATAAATATATGCATATATATTATGTAGGAGTATAATTTGAATAGTATTATCTGAATAATAATATGGGCTGTGGCTACTTTGGAATTAACAAATTATTTAGCTATATTTTATGAAATAGAGGAATACAGTATGTTTTCATATTCTAAAAAACAATGTAGGATACATATCATTGTCTTCAAGAATTTCTCTTTATAAAATACTCTTAAAAATCTAAATGGTCAATATGTATTTAAGTTGATAATGGGCTGGAGTAGAGCAAGCAAATTGAAAGAGATAGAAAAGCAAAACTTGTTTCAGTTCCCATTTACAAAATTATACCACCACACACTCGTTCTTCCTAAAGTGTCAACTTTCTACAGGTTATGCAATATTAATAACATTCAGCTAAATTCCAGTAGTAAATAGAAAACCAACTTTGGTGCTCTGATCTTAACTACAGAATATTTCTTTTTCTCAAATTGGTTTGTTTTATGTTATATAAGATGATATTTTGGGGAAAAAGTTCTTTTCTTTTCAAAGATATGATGGTTTCCAAGATTTAATTAATAAGACCAACTAATTCATATAGTTGTTTCTGAAGTTGAAAATTTTGAGCCAATTATCCACTGCAATTGACCTTTCTGATGTAATACTATTTGAATTGCTATACTCAGCTTATGTTTAATTACACTATGTTTAATTATATCTGAATAATGGTTAATGAGCTCCCATGTTTAATTACTGTTTCTGACTAACGTAATCACTCTTAAGTAATCTGTCATCAGATAAGCAGTATAAGCTCTGTGGGTCTGTTCTCAGCCTGATTTTGCAGGTTTGTCTTGCTTCATGGGTCCCTTTTGTGCACTGAGTGCCAGTCCCAGGCATTTTCTTAGCTCCTTAAATGAGCAAAGCTGCTTCTACTTTGGGGCCTTCACACTTGTTAATCCTCCTTCCTTCTGCTCTGGTCTTTAGATCTCAGCTCCTGACACCATCTGAAGAACAGTATCTTCTCTGGCTTTCCAGAATACTCCCTTCATAGGCCCACTCCCTTTTAATGTTAGCATATCATTGTGCAATTTTCCTTTACACCAGGTACCGCAATTGTTTTTATTTGTAAGCTGTGTTTGTTTAATTTTGTGTCACAGGCTCTGCATAGTAATTCACCAATGTATACTCTACAGCATTTGTTGAATAAATATATGAATATGAATGAATGAGTGACTCAGTCAACCACAAAATTAAAAGATAGGTTTTTAATTGTGAATACTTTATACCTGTGGGTTTCTGAAGCCATTTCACTCGTACAGTGATTGACAAATGCATATATAAACCAGAAGGTAAAAGAAATTAGTGAAGTGTCAGATGTAAGTCAATAAGGTGCTGGATAGGAGAGGACTTTCAGGACAATGATGAAGTGGATTACCTATGCCATTGGTATTCACATTCAATAATTTTAACACTCTGCATGCCAATGAATAATAAACTCATGAGTTTCAGTATGTTAGTTCTCAGATGCTGGGAGCAGTGGCAGCCTCAGAACATGAATGTTAGGCAGATGGTTGCTTATGGTCACATAGCATAGCTCTGCTTAGATGTCACCAAGCCAAGGACCCAAATGTGTATATGAATATTCAAGAATATTCACTCAGTAATGCTCTAAAATTTTATCATTTATTTAAACAGTGTTGATTTAAACAGTATGTATGAAAATAGAAGACGTGTAAGATAGTCTTGTTCAAGGAATCTCAATGAAAATTTATAATTAAGGCCTAAAATAAAGTTGGATCTAGGGTTTATCAGAGTTAGGTAGGGCCATGTGGAAAAGTGAAAGTGAACATGTTAGTCGCTCAGTTGTGTCTGATTCTTTGTGAGCCCATGAACTGTAGCCTGCCAGGCTCCTCTGTCCATGGAATTCTCCAAGCAAGAATACTGGGGTGGGTAGCCATTCCCTTCTCCAGGGGATCTTCCTGACCCAGAGGTCAAACCCAGATCTCCTGCATTGCAGGCAGATTCTCTACCACTGTGTCACCAAGGAAGCCCTTAGGGCTATGTGAAGACAGCCTCTAATGTGGCCTCCAGTAACCCTGCCTCCTGGGATTCACACCCATGTATAATGCCCTGCATGTGAGTCTAGGTTGGACTTATTGTTTCAGTTCTAATAAAGATAATATGACAAAAGGCATGACAGACACTGAAATTTGGCTAAAAGACTATGGCTTCAATCTGTGTCCTCTCTCTGGTTGCATCTCATATCATTCATTGTGGGGGAAGCGAGCCACCATGTTGTGAATGTATCAACAGTGGAAGAATATCCAATGAGAAACAAGCTTGTTTATTCAGAGCTCGCTGCACCATGGGAGTCAGTCACTGTCACTTGAATTTGGCAGAAACTCAAAGACAGTCAGAGGAGTGAGAGAAAAGGAAGGGCTGAAGCCCTGAAGGTGTACCCTTTAGGAGGCTGTTGGCCTGAGGGAGCTGAAGGCAGACTAAGCAGAAGTGGGACATCCTCTGTGATTGGTTAGCGAGCACATTTGAATTTCTCTGCTTGGTCCTAAATTGGATGTAGGGGGTAAAAATTAGGGAAGCTGACCATCTTGGCCATTTGGACCGATTGCAACAGAGGTTGTGGTTTGACTTTCCAGATAGTTTGCTGCAGAGGTTACAAGTGGGCTTCCTGGACTGGTTGCTGTTGTTGGAGGTCAGAGTTTTAATTTTGTGTATAGTCTGATCATTGTTCATTTTATATTAAGTCTCTTGTGAGGTTGACCCTCATGAGAGACCCATATAAATGACACTAGAAGCAGATTTTCAAAGGCCTCCAATAGCTATATGACTGAGCTTGGAAGCAGAGCTTCACTCAGTGGAGCTTTGGGGTGACTGTAACCCTGGAAGACCCTTGATTGCAGTCTTGTGGAAGAGCCTCTGCTGAGATTCCTTAGCTAAGTTTCCATCTGATTCCTGGTGAATAGAAACTGCCATAATAAATGCTTATTGTTTCCTGCCACTAAATTATGGGATATTTTGTTATGCAGCAATCATTAACTAATACAGATCATCTTCTGTCAATCAGAGCACTGAGAATTTTAGCTCAAGAACTAAGATTTTTATAGGCCATTGCAGTATTTCTCAGAAGGCATAATATCTTTCCAAGAAATATGGAAATTAGGTCAAAAGTTAAGTCACTTTAACTTTAGTGACTTTAACTTAAGTCACTTTACCTTTTTAGGTCAAGTTAAGTCACTTGAACAAGGTTCAAGTCCTTGTTGAATCTCCTTTCCTTTTCTATTTTATTTAATAACAATGTCATATACCCAGTCTAGTAGCCAAGAAAATGTTGAGTCATCTGATTCTTTAACCAAATATTTATTGAGTCTCTACTATGTACTAGGTACTATTTGATCACTCAGAATATGGCAAAATTACCTGCCCTTGTAGAGCTCACATTCCAGTGGAAAAAAAAAAAAAGAAAATAAATAAAATGCATTACTCTATGGGGAGAGTAAGGGCAAGTTCTACATCATCACATGGTATGCAATAAAGAATAAGTTGTGTTGGGTATCTCTGGTGGCTCAGTGGTAAAGAATCCACCGGTCAATGCAGGAGATGCAGATTCGATCCCTGATCCAGGAAGACTCCACATGCTGTGGAGCAACTAAGTCTGTGAGCCACAACTATGGAGCCTGAGCTCCAGAGCTCGTGCGTCGCAACTACCGAGCCCCCATGCTGCAACTACTGAATGAAGCCTGTGTGCCCTAGAGCCCGTGGTCCTCAACAAGAGAAGCCACCACAATGAAAAGCCTGCACGCTACAAGGAAGACTAGCCTCTACTTACTGCAACTAGAGAAAGCCCATGCAACAACAAAGAAAGACCCAGCACAACCATAAATAGATAAACTTAAAAAAGAATAAGCTGTGTTGAGGCACAATCGGAGTCAAGCATCAGGTCAAGAAGTATAGGCCTCCCAATTCTTGATAGTCTGAAAGTGATGACTGCCGGATGTAAAATGGTTCTGTGCGCCAGTGAAGGGACATTGTCTTCCTTGCTCTTCCTTTGTTCTGTGAGAGCATGTGGACAGCTGGTTTGCTCTTGGAGGAACTACTTGAGTACCTGGACAGCAGTTTAGAATTATTGGCTAGGAAAGGCAGCTAGCCAGCATGTGGAAACCTTGGATAGTTCCAGGCCTTTGTTCTAGAAGAAGCCAATGTGCCTGTGAATTTCCATGGCACCTGAGTTCAGGTGTAACTCCTCCATCCAGGATTAGGAGGCTCTCCAACCTTTGTCACAGATTTCTTAGAGTCATTTTCTGCTTACTGCAGTGGCATGATAAATATGTCATTTATGAATTGCATTATGTGATATGTGCTATGGAAAAAGGAAAAAGTAAAAATAAAGCATGCTATGTAGGCTAGAGAATGTGGAGTGGAGGGTGGGCTGTAAAGAGTATACTGGATGTATCTGAAGAATGGTAAGGAGGCCAACACAGCCGAGTAGATTGTGAGAAGGAGAGAGGAGTAAGAGAGGAAGTGAGAAAAGTAAAGTGGGGTTAGATCATACAGGACCTTGTGGGTTTTTTTTTTTTTTTTAAATGAACCTTGCTTTTACTATAAAGTGAGGAGCAATCAGAGATTTGTCAGCAAATTGACCGAGTCCTGTGTTTTAGAAACTTCACTGTGCTGTTGTTTAGAGTATAGTCTAGACATGTCTGGAATTCAGGAAAGAGGTCTAGACTGGAGATATGCAACTGGGAGTCACTGGCTCACATAGAATATTTAAAGCCATGAAACCGGATGAGATTACCAAAACGTGAATCTGCATAGAGAAAAGAAGAGGGCTGAAGCCTGGGCCCTGGGAATTCTAAAATTAGAAGGATGGAGGAGGAGGGGAAACAGCATAGGAAACCAAAAAAGAATGACCAGTGAGACAGTAGGAAGTCCAAGAAATTATAGTGTGCTGGAAATCTGGTAAAGGAACTAAATGTATTAAGGAGGAGGGAGTGAGAAACTGTCAAATGCTGTTGATATGTCACCTGTGATGGGGACTGAAATTCACTAATAAATTTGGCAACTGAGTGGATGTCATCAGTGAAGCGTACAGAATTTGTTTTAGAGGAATAGTAGAGGCAAAGCCTGATAGAAGTAAGTTTTTCAGAAAAATGGAAAAGGGAATTAGAGAGAAGGATAATATACAGATCTTGAGTAATTCTGATACAGAGTTTCAGAGAATTGGAGCAGTAGCCAAAAGCAAAGTTAGCAACATCTCTCTCAACCGCTACTGATAATGGGATATCACGTCTAGTTTCCAATTCTAATCTTACCTTTTAACATTATTTTCCTTTGTGTCCATGATTTTGTCCTGGAGATTTTCATCTGGTTCTCTGTTCTCTCTCATCTGGCCTATGACCTCACATATCACTAGAATAATTATACCATATTACCATCCCACTATCTCCATAGCAGCTTCCTGCTTCGTTATGCCCACTTGGATTCTCTCCCCAGTACGTTCCATTTATGATGTCATTGACCTAAGTTAATTTAAGTCTTTAAAGGGCTTCCCCAATACAGATTGGTTGTAGCTTGTAAGCGGGCTGGCGCTTCAGCAACACAGAGAGAAAGGCAAAAACCAGGCCGGAAGAGGAAACTAGTTCTCAATTGTGCAGTGGGGCTAGCCTGCCAGGTGGGGCCGCTGTTGTAAGACTTAACAGAGTCCAAATTATGGAGAGCATTTCCCGTCATCAAGAACTTTCAGGAGTCAGAGGCCTCATTTTTAGGTCAGAAGATGAAAGCTCTTCACTTTTTTAGGAAAAAGTCAAGGAAATAAAGACTTTCCCTTGTGTAGTTTAGCCTCATTATTATGCAAAGTGTTGTATTTAGGACTACAGATGATTTTAAAGACCCACATTTTGGGAATATGTGATTCCTAAATTTCTGACAGGTTTAGTTCTCACTGGTTTAGATTTCACTTGTAGATGGATGGTTTTCAGGCCAAACATTAGTTGACATTTGTTATTTCATTTCATAAATGTACCAAGATATGCTCCTCTACATTATGAATATACTTATATATTTTTTTCTGTAAATATGTCTGTATATTCACTTACCTTTTTAGCTTTTCCTTCTTCTGATTTTGAATCTAATTTTATTTTGTTTTCAGTTCAGTTCAGTCACTCAGTTGTGTCCGACTCTTTGCGACCCCGTAGACTGCAGCACATCAGGTTTCCCTGTCCATCACCAACTACTGGAGCTTGTTCAAACTCATGTCCATTGCATCAGTGATGCTGTCCAACCATCTCATCCTCTGTTGTCCCCTTCTCCTCCCACCTTAAATCTTTCCCAGCATCAGGGTCTTTTCCAATGAGTCAGTTCTTCGCATAAGGTGGCCAAAGTATTGGAGTTTCAGCTTCCAGTAATATAAAATCATTAAATTTGTTGATGCAAATTTGTTATTGCTCCTGA
Organism: Ovis aries; assembly: GCF_016772045.2. Classification (NCBI taxonomy): domain Eukaryota; kingdom Metazoa; phylum Chordata; class Mammalia; order Artiodactyla; family Bovidae; genus Ovis; species Ovis aries. The sequence goes on from NC_056063.1 coordinate 66,608,055, forward strand.
AATAACATTGCTAACCTTTCCTGATTCGAAATATATTTTTGTGAACCAGGGAACTGATTGTATAATCACTGTAATTTGATGAAAAAGATACCTTATTTGTTTATTTTTTAAATCTCACATCTTATAATCAGAGATAGCTTCATGCAATAATATCACACTTTCTAAAGTGTGTGTTCCATAATACAGTATAACTCATGACTTTTTATAATGTTTGATGACATTTAAAAAAATTGTGGCTCACACCAGGCAGGTTAATCATACTCAGAAATATCAGATGTTCCTAATTACATGCTGATTGCTCAGCTCCTGTTTCAGCCAGAGGGAAAGTGTTCAGAAGTTTCCTGTAAAATCATGTGATTCACCTCTGTGCAATGTCTCTGCTCACTCCTGTGATTACTCTATTTAAAGCACGTATGTTTTAGTAGTGGCTTCGTCCCTTGCGTTTTTTCTATACGTCACCCCCATGACTGTCTGTTAGAGAAGAGTTGTATTTTTCTGTTTTGAGTTATATTTGGTTTACTTACTACTCATGGGGAAAATTACTCTCTGGTTTACCTATTCCATATTTTAAGTGATAGTGTTTTTATAAATTTAAATCCTCTCTCTAAACAGATTCAGTCATTTTATACACATACGACTTGCATCACCAAACATTTCACATAAGTTTTTATGAGAGCTAGGACCTAACATTCCATGCTTTGCATTGAGATTATTATCTGTATATTACTTTAGATTTTATGAAGACTGAAACATATATTTTTAGTGTTTTTCATTTTTTTCACTGTTCAGATTTTACATTAGCTAGCTATCCAGAGATGATATTAAACTGGGACATTAACCACATTCTTTGCTTATCATCACCTATGGATCCTCCAAGATGCGAATCATATCCTTTCCCTAATTGATGCACATTTTCCTGAAACTAAACTGGAAGGTCCCCATTTCATCCTCATATTATGCCTGTAGTTAATTGGTATTTTGATTGAACCAGAAGAAAAATAAAAATGTCCATGAATCAAAGGAAATTATTCTCATTAGATATGAAACAAAGAAAGCAGTGGTTTCGAGAACAAATATTATTCAAAAATATTCTCATTAAAATAAATTGCTCTCTCTGGTATAATAAAATTCTTCTAAAGAGAAGCATCTGGCAGAATCATATAATTTACTGTAGCATAACATTTGGGATGAATTAAGTTGCTTCATGTTACAAAATGCTTTCAAGACTTCTCAATATTTTTTCTTCATTTTAACTTATCTCTGTCTCACAGTTCTCCAATTAGATTGTTTCTTACTCAATATTTCTTTAAAGGCATCACATTATAAATGTTATATGGAAGTTGCAGTCCCTTGAAGGTTAGAAATATTAAAAAATGGAATTCGTTCAAGCCCATGTGTGGAATGTGAAAGTCTTCCTCTGCTGGATTCACGTGCACAGTTTTTCATATTAATTAGTGGGAAGATTGAGCTCCAAGTGCTGAGATAAATGAGCTGTGGAAGTGGACGCTGAGAAAAAGACTGCCATTTGAGCTCATGTGTTTGCCAGGCACCCATGTATAAACCTGCTATCACCCTACATTTGAGCTAACTGAGTTATTATGTTATTGAAGAAGCATTAAAATTAAACATCAATGGACCTTAAAGTTGGAAGAAATTTTAGAGGCCATCTTATCCTCTAGTTTCACCATCATTTCAGATCAACTATTTCAAGAGCTACTCTAACAGGACACCCACTAGTTTTCAAGGAAGCCCATTCCATTTTCAGAAAGCTTTTTATTGGATTGAGATATGGCTTCTGTTTCCATATTTTATTTCCAGATCTAGAAAACTCTTCAAACTTATCTTCTATATAGGGGCCTTTATATTTCCAAGTTGGCTTTCACATACCTCCTAAATATTTTTTAAGTGGTATGTACATAGTACTATAAGAAATCTTGAGGGGAGTTAAACAGTGACACCATTGCCTCTCAAGAAAATATATTAGAATAAATTTAAACAGTATGAGATTTGATCAAATACTAGGGTAAGAACTCCACTCAATATTTACAAGCGGTGAGGGGCTATTTTTTAAACTATCTCTAATTGTGGATAATATTTTTAATAAATTAAGAAAACTTTAAAAAGATTTTATGCTGAAAGCACTGAAAATATCTTGAATAAAGTCACAGTAAACCATTTTTTTAAATAAATAGACATAGGCTTAAGCATAAGAGAGGGTATAATTAACTATGAATGAACTGACATAGATTATTGTTACTCAATGAATGCATGGACTGGCAGTAGCAGTCTCCACTGGGAACGTGTTAGGCAAACAGATTTTCAGACCCTACCCTAGATCTACTGAATCACAAGCTTCATGTAACAAGAGCATAGTGTGATTCATACACAAGCACTGGCATATATTAGAGACCAGTAATAGAAAGTCAGAAAATAGAAAGTTCAGAAAGCAGTTAAGAAACTATTCTTTAGAATGTGGGGACCACGGTGGAGAGGAAGGGGTTAAGAATCATTCCTTTTTGGAGGACTAGTAAGTGCAAATGCCTCGAGGTAGAAATTACCGGGGACGTTGAAGAGACTGACCTCATGTAGTGTGAAGGATACCTGTTAGGGAATAGAAGTACATAAGGGACTTTCCTGGTGGTCCAGTGGTTAAGACTCCATGCTACTACTTAAGAAGGTGCAAGTTCCACCCCTGGTCTGGAAAGTAAGATGGAAGGTGTCGCTTGGTGTGGCCAAAACAGAAAAACAAAAAACAATCATTACATGAGGCTAAAGGATCTTGAAACAAAGTACATTTTTTTCCTATTTGATGTGGTAAATTAGGGACTCTGTACAGATTAGACTATATTGGAAAATAAGAAAATAAGGGAAAGAAATTTACTGAAAGTATATCCAGGCAGGAAATTATAAGACCCTGGTCTAGAATGGTAGCAATGAAAAAAGAATGAAACCACCATTCCTCAAATCCTCAGTTCATTTATAACTTAAATTTTTATTTCACAAAAAATATGCTTGTGTTTATCTATTTCTATGGAGTGTATTCCCAGGACTGTTTTGCCTGTTTAAAAAGTATTGGTTTTTGTTTGTTTGTTTTGTTTTTGATGGTGGTTTTAAAAAATGATGAAGGGTTTTCTATTTTCACTAACAGTAGAAAAAGGCATACTTTCTTTTGAAATACTGCCAGCAACAGATCATATAATTCCTTATTTTTTGGCAGCCCATTGGATGTAGAATGATGTCTCATCATTATTTTCATTTATATTTCTATGACTCATGTTTTTCCTGGCTATTTAAATATACCCTTTTGTGAGTTTTCCCTTCAAAACCTTTGCCTGTATTGTTTTTATCCTTAACAATTGTGAAGTGTCCTCTGAATATGCTTAGTATTAACCATTTTCTGCCTCCTCTACAAATGGTGTTTCCCAATTTACTGATGATCATTTAACTGAATTAGGGTATGCTCTGTTATACAAAAGCACTTAACATTTTTATAAGCAAATATATATTTCTTGGAAACTTGAATTTTCTCTCTAGACTAGAAAATCTTCCCTGGTGGTTCAGTGACAAAGAATCCTCCTGCCAATGCAGGAGGCCCAGGTTCAGTCCCTGGATTAGGAAGTTCCCCTGGGGAAGGAAATGGGAGCCTACTCCAGTATTCTTGCCTGGGAAATCCCATGGAGGAGCCTGGCAGGCTACTGTCCATGGGGTCACAAAGAGTCAGACGTGACTTAGCGATTAAACAACAACAGTCTAGACTAGAAAAGTCTCTTAATTTCTAGTCAATTATATGATATCTTAAATCTTCTTATAAAAATGTGTTTTATTTCTTTTCATATTATTAGATTTTAATGTCATTGAAAATGATTATTGTTTTGACATGAGGTAGACATCCAACTTAATTTTCTTATAGATGTGTAGTCAGTTGTACGATCATTATGTTTGAAATGGCTATCAGATTTATCACTTACTATATTCCCTTATATGTCAGAACCTATTTTCTGGGCTCTCTATTATTTTCCCAATTTATTGATCCAGTCTTATGCTAATATCATGTGGTTTATGTTTTGTAATATTTTAACATTTTGTAAGGTTAACCCCTCTCAGCATCTATTTTTAGATACTTAATTAAAACAATATAATTTTAATTGAGATTGTATTACATTTATTTATTACTTTTAGAAGAATTGAGTTTTATTGTATTAAATATCCCCACTCAATAACACAATGTGTCTTTGCATTTATTCAGATTCTATATCACCATAGCTTGAAAAATCATTTTTTATGTAAAGCTTGCTAATTTTTTTTCTAAATATTCTAGCATTTTATCCAAAAAGACAAAGAAGTAAAATGTATGTTTTTCATTTTTGGTTCTGGAGAGTTAGTGCTCTATTAGAGAAAAGCTGTCATTTCTTTCTTTAACTTCTCTCTCTCATGCTCCCAATGTACTTTAGATTTTTGACCTGGGCCTCGTTTTTTTTTTTTTTTATATATATAATATTTTGTCATTTCTTTTCCAATTCATTTTACTACAATATTGAAAACAGTTTTGGATGTAAATGGCGATGATAGACATTGTTTTGTTCCTGATTTTAATGAAGTAGACTGAGCGACTTCACTTTCACTTTTCACTTTCATGCATTGGAGAAGGCAATGGCAACCCACTCCAGTGTTCTTGCCTGGAGAATCCCAGGGACTGGGGAGCCTGGTGGGCTTCCATCTTTGGGGTCGCACAGAGTCGGACACGACTGAAGCAACTTAGCAGCAGCAGCAGCAGCGTATTTAAAATACAGTTCTTTGATTCCTAACTTACTTAGATTTTTAATAATATACAATAGTGAAATTTTATCAAAAGCTTTTTTTAAGTCAATTGAAGTTGTTGACATCATTGATTATTTATTTATTTTCAATTTAGCCATCTTTGCCTCTGTGGAGTAAATATTTGTTCTCAATGTGATAATTGTTTTGTATCATGCTAATTCTAGTTATGAATTAGCTGTAAGTAACTGGTAACTGGGATTCCCTGGTGGCTTAATGGTAACTCAATGAAACCAAGCCATGCCTGCGAGGCAACCCAAGATGGGCGGGTCATGGTGGAAAGGTCTGACAGAACATGGTCCACTGGGAAGGGAATGGCAAGCCACTTCGGTATTCTTGCCTTGAGAATCCCATGAACAGTATGAAAAGGCAAAATGATAGGATACCAAAGAGGAACTCCCCAGGTCATTAGGTGCCCCATATGCTACTGGAGATCAGAGGAGAAGTAACTACAGAAAGAACGAAGGGATGGAGCCAAAGCAAAAACAATACCCAGCTGTGGATGTGACTGGTGATAAGCAAGATCCGATGCTGTAAAGAGCAATATTGCGTAGGAACCTGGAATGTTAGGTCCATGAATCAAGGCAAATTGGAAGTGGTCAAATAAGAGATGGCAAGGGTGAACGTCGACATTCTAGGAATCAGCGAACTAAAATGGACTGGACTTGGGTGAGTTTAACTCAGATGACCATTATATCTACCACTGTGGGCAGGAATCCCTCAGAAGAAATGGAGTAGCCATTATGGTCAACAAAAGAGTCTGAAATGCAGTACTTGGATGCAGTCTCAAAAATGACAGAATGATCTCTGTTCATTTCCAAGGCAAACCATTCAATATCACAGTTAAACAAGTCTATGCCCCAACCAGAAATGCTGAAGAAGCTGAAGTTGAAAGGTTTTATGAAGACTTACAAGACCTTTTAGAACTAACACCCCAAAAAGATGTCCTATTCATTATACGGGACTGGAATGCAAAATTAGGAAGTCAAGAAACACCTGGAGTAACAGGCAAATTTGGCCTTGGAATGCAGAATGAAGCAGGGCAAAGACTAATAGAGTTTTGCCAAGAAAATGCACTGGTCATAGCAAACACCCTCTTCCAACAACACAAGAGAAGACTGTACACATGGACATCACCAGATGGTCAATACCGAAATCAGATTGATTATATTCTTTGCAGCCAAAGATGGAGAAGCTCTATACAGTCAACAAAAACAAGACCAGGTGCTGACTGTGGCTCAGATCATGAACTCCTTATTACCAAATTCAGACTCAAATTGAAGAAAGTAGGAAAACCGCTAGACCATTCAGGTATGACCTAAATCAAATCCCTTATGATTATACAGTGGAAGTGAGAAATAGATTTAAGGGCCTCGATCTGATAGATAGAGTGCCTGATGAACTATGGAATGAAGTTCGTGACATTGTATAGGAGACAGGGATCAAGACCATCCCCATGGAAAAGAAATGCAAAAAAGCAAAATGGCTGTCTAGGGAGGCCTTACAAATAGCTGTGAAAAGAAGAGAGGCGAAAAGCAAAGGAGAAAAGGAAAGATATAAGCATCTAAATGCAGAGTTCCAAAGAATAGCAAGGAGAGATAAGAAAGCCTTCTTCAGTGATCAATGCAAAGAAATAGAGGAAAACAACAGGTTGGGAAAGACTAGAGATCTCTTCAAGAAAATTAGAGATACCAAGGGAACATTTCATGCAAAGATGGGCTTGATAAAGGACAGAAATTGTATGGACCTTACAGAAGCAGAAGCTCTTAAGAAGAGGTGGCAAGAATACACGGAAGAACTGTACAAAAAAGATCTTCACAACCCAGATAGTCATGATGATGTGATCACTAATCTAGAGCCAGATATCTTGGAATGTGAAGTCAAGTGGGCCTTAGAAAGCATCACTACAAACAAAGCTAGTGGAGGTGATGGAATTCCAGTGGAGCTGCTTCAAATCCTGAAAGATGATGCTGTGAAAGTGCTGCACTCAATATGCCAGCAAATTTGGAAAACTCAGCAGTGGCCACAGGACTGGAAAAGGTCAGTTTTCATTCCAATTCCAAAGAAAGGCAATACCAAAGAATGTTCAAACTACCGCACAATTGCACTCATCTCACATGCTAGTAAAGTAATGCTCAAAATTCTCAAGCCAGGCTTCAGCAATACATGAACCATGAACTCCCTGACGTTCAAGCTGGATTTAGAAAAGGCAGAGGAACCAGAGATCAATTGTCAACATCCTCTGGATCATGGAAAAAGCAAGAGAGTTCCAGAAAAACATCTACTTCTGCTTTATTGACTATGCCAAAGCCTTTGACTGTGTGGGTCACAATAAACTGTGGAAAATACTGAAACAGATGGGAATACCAGACCACCTACCCTGCCTCTTGAGAAATCTGTATGCAGGTCAGGAAGCACCAGTTAGAACTGGACATGGGACAACAGACTGGTTCCAAATAGGAAAAGGAGTATGTCAAGGCTGTATATTGTCATCCTGCTTATTTAACTTCTATGCAGAGTACATCATGAGAAACACTGGGCTGGAAGAAACACAAGCTGGAATCAAGATTGCCGGGAGAAATATCAAGAACCTCAGATATGCAGATGACACCACCCTTATGGCAGAAAGTGAAGAGGAGCTAAAAAGCCTCTTGATGAATGTGAAAGAGGAGAGTGAAAAAGTTGGCTTCAAGCTGAACATTCAGAAAACGAAGATCATGGCATCTGGTCCCATCACTTCATGGGAAATAGATGGGGAAACAGTGGAAACAGTGTCAGACTTTATGTTTTTGGGCTCCAGAATCACTGCAGATGGTGACTGCAGCCATGAAATTAAAAGACGCTTACTCCTTGGAAGAAAAGGTATGACCAACCTAGATAGTATATTCAAAAGCAGAGACATTACTTTGCCGACTCAGGTCCGTCTAGTCCAGGCTATGGTTTTTCCAGTAGTCATGTATGGATGTGAGAGTTGGACTGTGTAGAAGGCTGAGCACCGAAGAATTGATGCTTTTGAACTGTGGTATTGGAGAAGACTCTTAAGAGTCCCTTGGACTGCAAGGAGATCCAACCAGTCCATTCTGAAGGAGATCAACCCTGGGATTTCTTTGGAAGCAATGATACTAAAGCTGAAACTCCAGTACTTTGGCCGCCTGATGGGAAGAGTTGACTCATTGGAAAAAACTCTGATGCTGGGAGGAATTGAGGGCAGGAGGAGAAGGGGACGACAGAGGATGAGATGGCTTGATGGCATCATGGACTCAATGGACGTGAGTCTGAATGAACTCTGGGAGATGGTGATGAACAGGGAGGCCTGGCATGCTGCGATTCATGGGGTTGCAAAGAGTCGGACACGACTGAGCGACTGAACTGAACTGAACTGAACTGAACTGAACTGAGCCATCTTTGCCTCTCTGGAGTAAATATTTGTTCTCAATGTGATAATTGTTTTGTTTAATGCTAATTCTAGTTATGAATTAGCTGTAAGTAAGTGGTAACTGGGATTCCCAGGTGTCTTAATGGTAAGGAATCTCTCTGTCAGTGCAGGAAATTAAGCTTTGATCCCTGGTCAAGAAGATCCCCTGGGAAAGGAAATGGCAACCCACTCCAGTATTTTTGCCTAGGAGTTAAACAGGCAAAGAAGCAGTCTGGCAGGCTACTGTCCATGGGGTTGCAAAAGAGTTGGACATGACTCAGTGACTAAATAACAACTGGCTACTTATATATATATGTGTGTGTGTGTAAATATATATATATCTTCTCTTTCATTTTATTTCACATTTTCCTCATGATAATGATTCCTCTCAAAACAAAAAACTATAACAGGTTTATGAAGGGAGAAACAAGAATGTGATAGATGAGTGAAGCCCTGCTTGGTCTTAACTAGATTAGTGAAGTTATTGGTGGCAAGAGTTGCTGCCATATAAAAAGGTGGCACTTAGAGGTGGTGGGAGGCATGGTCCAACAGGATCAATAGCCAAAGTCTTCTTCCTCATGCATTCTAACTTCTAATCAATGCTGCAGTTGTTCAGGATGAAGTGTATATGTATCAAGGCACACAGGATCTCAACTTCCTGTTCAGTCAGGTTTTGCACATCGAGGGCCAGCTTCAGGTAAGGGAGCTTGTCTGGGACCTGCAGAGAGTGGAGTTCATGCTCAGTAAGCCGTCTGAGGTTGTAATCATCCTGGGGTAATCCAAATCTGCTCCACAGAAGAATTCACTGCAGTGAAGCCTAGAGAAATTGGGGATCCCAGCATGTCTTGCAGAATCTCATGTGTTACGCCTACTGGGTAAACTATAGGATGGGGACCAAATGGGGGAGGGGAGGCATAGTTTTGGGCTGTGGAAGCTGCTACAGCAAGACAGGGACTCCCGAGTACAAAGAATGTTCCTTTTTTTCTTTGTTCTGTTGTTTCTTTTGTGTCCGGCTTTGTTATTAATATTTGATGGCTTTTATAAATGAACTGTGAAAGCTTCCAACTTTTACAGTAGTTGAGAGTGAAATATCTGATATTTAGATGTTATAGAACTCATGTGTAAAGTCTGCTGGTTCTGGATTCTTCCTCCTTTTTCTTTTCCCCATGAAACTGTCTGAATCTAGACTCTGGCATTTGTTAACTCATATGGTTCACTGTATACAGGAGTGCAGTCTAAACATTTCACGAAGGTGCCTGGTCTAAGGGTTGAGTGGGTGCTACGTTTATCTGGGGCTTTGCTCTGTAAGGTCCTGCCTCTGGTATGGATCAGCATGCATGTTTTCTTGTTTCACAGAAAGCTACAGTATCAGCTAGCAGCACATAGGCCAGAGTTAAATGAAATTCTGCAAATTCTTTCATCTCTCTGAGCCTGTTTCCTTATCTGTTAAATGAATTGTTAGGTGCTGCCAACTTCTCATTCCAAATTATCAAATACAGGTGTAACAGCTACTGGAATATTTAACATTATTTTGTTATGTTTTTCACACTTAATGATAATATTTTATTATCATTCACATATTTGGGCCTCCCACATGGCACTAGTAGTAAAGAATCTGCCAATGCAGGAGGCATAAGAGAAATGGGTTTAATCCCTGGATTGGGAAGATTCCCTGTAGGAGTAAATGGCAATCCACTTCAGTACTCTTGCCTGGGAAATCCTATGGGCAGAGGAGCCTGTCCATGGGGCCATGGAGATATTTAGAATATATCTATTTCCTATTATTTCTACCTTTTTTGATATGCTTTCTAAACAGGGAAAAAAGAAAACACTGGAATATCAGGAAAATGAATTACCCTTATCAGAAATAAAAATAATTCCAGATCATATTAGCAATTTAAAAGTCCCCTTGTTTCTCAGTAATCATTAATTTATTTTTTATGGAAAAACCTTTAACATCTGGACAACTCCTAACATAAGCAATAAGATGGGAAATGGTTAATAAATACAACTTAGTTGTTATTCTATCTCTTTGTAAATAATGCAGTAATTGCAGTTGCATTTCTAACAAAGAGGATACAACAAATCCATTTTTATTAAGTGAAAACAGGCATCAGGGTAAAATACACACACCAATTAACTATTTAATATGCCATTGGCTTTACAAGGCTTAACAGGAAAGTACTTTCAAATGATAATGCTTAAATAAAAGCAGAAATAGTATTATGCATAGTAATTACAAATGCATTAGAAAATTTGACGACTGTGCTTGAAATAGGGACCAGGAATGGTTGTGACTTATGGTTGTGACAGATTGTGTGTGCATTGAGTTGGGGACAGACTTGTGTCCCCCAGCAGCCACTCACAGTCATATTTTGATGGTATAAAAATATGCATTGCAACCACACTAAAGCAACAGTGAGACTAACATGCAGTTAATTCAGAAGACCATGACACAGTTCTGAACAGTGATTGCATGATATAATTGTGAATAGTAATTCATTCAGAATAGTGAAGTGATGCAGTGTGTGATTTCAATTCCTACAAAAATCAGGGAAAGCAATTCATGACAGAATTGTGAATGAAAGTTTTTAAGGCATGATTAGGTGACAGTGAGCAGCGCTAAAATGGGAAGTTTGTCCAGAAGAAGGATTTCAACAAGCCTGATGGTTCATTAACATATCTTTCACTGACCAGCTAAAAAAACCCTTCGTTCTACATACTACAGGGAGAACTAGTGAAGGAATTAGCAGCACTTTACTGAGGTGTTAATAGATGACATGGCAGAGTGAAATGAGAAGAGAGGTTCATCCAAACTGAAAGAAAGGTGATTTTTCTAAGGAGCAAGTTAGGTCAGAGAAGGATTTTTTTCATTACCTCTGGATTCTCTATTAAGTGTCTGTAGAAGTAAGGTTTCCATCAAAACTATAACTCTGGTTTCCTTTCAAGGCCAGCCACTGTCACTGAAGGATCATTAATTTACTGTGACCTGAGACAAATGGGAAGAGATATATTTGCTTGTGTACGTGTTTGAAGGTGAGAGTCTTGCATGGAATTTAATGATTAGTACTTTTTTGAAAATCCGAATTCTGATTTTGTTTGTAATTCATCTTAAGCCTGCCTTGTTAGATGTCCAGGTATCATGTATATTAGTTGTATTACTGGATACTGAATGAAACCAGCATAAACGGAGGATCATTGTGGGGTAATCAGATTAGAATTAATTTCTTGGGAGAATTAGGATATGAGCTAGAGTTTTAAGGACCTTGAAGAGAGACTCATTTAATGAATGTTGCATCACATGTTGACACTTGATGAATGATACGAGGGGGACCCTAGGTAGAAAGCTTTAAATGCCAGGAAATCATTTTTATTTGCTCTTTGTTGACAGAGGGGCATCCTGTATTTTGAGGTGTGGCTGTGCATAGCTTTTGGTTATTATTAATCTGTTAGTGTTCTGCATGGGTTCGAAATAGGAGAGAGTTCAGTGTTGAGTCTGTTGCAGTTATTGAGGAGATGGATGTGGAGACAGGGTGGTAGCCATACAAAAGATAATAAATATGATAAAATAGTGTGAACTAGGAGAAAGAATCAGAGACAGCTCTAATGTTAGTGTAGGACAGTCAGGCTTGGGAGATCAAAATCAGAAAGATCATTTTAGAAGATTAAAGCAAAACAAAATCTTACTGAAAAAGAACACAAGGTATTTATATCTAATTTAAAAAAAAAATCAGTGGTTGTCAATGAGAAGCATTGGTGGTATAGTTTCCCTACCTTCCTACCACCAGTCCTTGTGTTTTCTCATCTGATCTGCTTCAACTAATAATTTGGAAAGTTGAGAACCTCATATTTTTTCAGTACCTGAGAGGATGCCCACTTGAAGTTGTGGGTTAATATGTGGAAGATGAATAACTTCAGCATACTTATTTATCTCCCAGAGGCATCAGACAGTTCTGAAAAATGAACTAACTTGATATGAAATAGCCAAAATGTTTCCTTCTTTGATTGAAATGATAGGGTTAAAAAAAAACCTCTAATCCTCCTTTGCTGTCCTATACAAATAGACAACTTATATGGGAAACGAAAGCAAAAATAAATGGTACTACATCAAAATAAAAAACTTTTGGACAGCAAAGGAAACTGTCAACAGAATGAAAAGTCGAGTCCCCTTGCTGAATGGGAGAAGATATTGATATTTGCGAGTGATGTATCCCATAAGGGGTTAATACCCAAAATACGCAAAGAACTCATACAACTCAACATCAAAAAAATTTTATTAAAAATAGGCAGAGGTTCTGGATGGACATTTTTCTAAAGAGCTACTGCTGCTGCTGCTAAATCATTTCAGTTGTATCCGACTCTGTGTGACCCCATAGATGGAAGCCCACCAGGCTCCCCCGTCCCTGGGATTCTCCAGGCAAGAACACTGGAGTGGGTTGCCATTGCCTTCTCCAATGCATGAAAGTGAAAAGTGAAAGTGAAGTCACTCAGTCATGTCCGACTCTTAGCGACCTCATGGACTGCAGCCTACCAGGCTCCTCCATCCATTGGATTTTCCAGGCAAGAGTACTGGAGTGGGTTGCCATTGCCTTCTACTGGAGTGGGTTGCCATGAGCTACAGATGGCCAATAGATGCATAAAGATGCTCAACATCATTACTGTCTGGCTGGTATGCTCCTCTTCCTCAGTTCTGGTCTCATCATAACAAAGATTTGGAATGATGACCACTTGTAGCTCAACCAGGCAGAATTTTATTAAGCAGACAACAGGCTGAATTCATAATGACAAGCTAGTTACAGTTCAGTTACAGCTCAAACGGGAAGCAGGCAGCAGGAAACAGGAAGCAAGGACAGGCTGACCCCTGAAGCCACCCCGATTCTGCTTGGTTTCCCATTTTATACTTTTTGTCTCATCTCTGTGGAGTCTGATTGGTTATAACCTATGAAAAAATAGGTGATGGTACCAGCATTCACCTGATTGGTTATGCCTGGGACCAAAGGTTCTCACTCAGATCCTCAACTTCGCCTGTTATTATTCCCCATCTTGGACTCCTTTTTCTATTCTAACTACCGACAATTAATCATCAGATAAATGCAACTCAAAAACCATAATATCATTTCACACCTGTCAGACTGGCTGTACCAAAATGAATAAAAAGACAAGTGTTGGTAATGGTACAGAGAAATGGGAACTCTCATGAACTGTTGGTCACAATCTAAATTTGTGCAGCCGCTATGGAAACAGTATGAAGTTTCCTCAAAATATTAAAAATAGAATTACCATATGATCCAGCAGTTCCACTCCTGGAATTTCCAAAGGGAAATAAAACACTAATTTTAATATGTATGTATGTATATATATATATATATATATATATATATATATATTCCAATGTTCATTGCAGCATTATTCACAAGCCAAGACTAATTGATGAATGGGTAAAGAAGATGTGGTGTATATATATGTGTGATGAAATATTACTCAGCTATAAAAAGTAATGAAATCTTGCCAGTGTGACAACATGGATGGACATAGAGCGTATTATGACAAGTGAATAATTCAGACAAAGATAAATGCTGTATGATTTTATTTATATGTGGGATCTGTAAGACAATACAAATTAACAAACAGCTAAACAGAAATAATCTTGGATACAGAGAACATATAGGTGGTTGTCAGAGGAGAGGGGTCTGGGGAGTGGAGATGAATAGGTAGATTAAGAGGTACAGACTTCCAGCTACAGAATAAATGAGTCACAAATATGAAATGTACCGTGTTGGGAATATAGCCAGTAATTATGGCTATCATGGTGATCATCTTGAAATATATGGAAATATCAAATCACTGTATTGTGCACCAGAAACAAACTCAGTATTGTAGGTCAATTTTATTTCAAAACAAATGAAACAAACAAATTGGCAGAAAGAGATCAGATTTGTGGTTACCAGAGGCAAATGGTTTTGGTAGGGGGAATTGGATGAAGGTGCAAACTTGCAATTATGAGGTAAATAAGTACTAGAGATGTAATGTAACACAAATTGATTATTATAGTAACACTGCTGCATGCTCTATGTGAAAGTCATTAAGAGAGTAAACCCTAAGCATTGTCATCACAAGGAAAATTTTTCTTCTATTTCTTTAATTTTGTATGTATAAGATGATGGCTTTTCACTAAACTTTATTGCAAGAGTCATTTCATGATTTATGTTAAGTCAAATCTTTAGGCTGTACACCTTAAATTTATTCAGTGCTGTATGTCAATTGTGTCCCAATGAGAGTGGAAGAAAAAAAGGACAAAAAAGATAGAAGTGGGTGTTGATATTGTCATAACCAAAGAAGCATTAGCATCATCAGTTTTATAAAATTTATTTGCAATTGTTTCTTTCCCATTATTGCATTGACTTAGAAACAACAAAATAAAATCCATTCATCTACTAGACAGGTGTCCCAGACTAATATTTCTTGTCTTACAGTGCAAGACAGAGAGTGACATTTAAAATTAATTGTAGTAGACATTGTACGTTTAACTTTGTGATTGAACCTCTATAGATATCACTGAATTTCATATTTATGAAAAGCAGAACCTTTATTTGTGGTTTCAGGTACTTGACATTATATGGGAAAGCAACAAAGCCAGAACAGCCAATCTCAGGAATTTTTAAAAATTTTGACCTAGATATTTTGGTATTGTCATTCTAAAACTGGTCATCATATGAGCTGAGATTTTTCAACATTTGTTCGGTCGCCATGTCATGTCCAACTCTTTGCGATCTCGTGGACTGCAGCACACCAAGATCCTCTGTCCTTTGCTACCTCCCAGAGTTTGGTCAAATTCATGTCCCTTGAGTCAGTAATGCTATCTAACCATCTTATCCTCTGTCATCCCCTTCTCCTTTTGCCTTCAATCTTTTCCAGCATCAAATTCTTTACCAGTGAGTTGGCTCTTCGCATCAGGTGACCAAAGTATTAGAGCTTCAGCTTCAGTATCAGTCCTTGCAATGAATACTCAGGGTGTATTTCCTTTAGGATTGGCTGGTTTGATCTTCTTGAAGTCTAATGATGATGTTTTCAGCATTAGTGTGAAACAGAGGTATAAATTAGTGAGGTCAAAACTAGAAGCTCCTGGATAGTTATGCTAGTTTTATACTTTTCTGACAATTTTAATTGTATGTTCACATATATACAAACATGTTGCATTTTCAAGTTGTAGGAAATATTAGAAACTATTTCATTGCCATCAAAGAACTGAAAGTTTAAATATCTTCCCCTTCTTCCTCCTTCCCTCCTTCCTACCTGTTTTGCTTCCTTCTATATGACTTTTAGTTTAATATGACAGTCATCAATAGAACATGATTCCATAGTATGTAAGAGTCAATAATCCTCTACACTGTGTTCTAATTTTCCCTACAAAGGAGTTGCCAAAAAGATATAAATGTTCATTTAAATAAAGAATATGGTAAACCAGCTTCTTGAAAAAGCCTAGATACAAAAATAAAAGAGTATATTTTCCTTAAAGAAGAAACAAAATCTTCAGTTGGGTTAAATTGTTAACAGAATTTTTTTTCCCTGAGAGTATTGTTGTGTCAAACTTCCTAGAAAATATTAGATATTGCAGTTGAATAAGACTTTGTTTTCCAAGTGCTGGTGATTCAGTGGGGGTCAAGGAAAAAGAGAGAGAAGAAGAAATAGATGAGTAAAAAGAGGAATGTCAAAATCAAGTGCCAAGGATGATAAGATAGCACAACAGCAAAATATTTCAATCTGGAGAGAGATTTTGGAAGAGATAATACTTGAAGAAATTAAGAAAGAGAAAGATGAAAGGGAGAGGCAGGAGTGTGACAAAAGGGAAGATAATACAGGCATACCTTGGAGATATTGTGGGTTTCATTCCAGACTACTGTACTTAAGCAAATATCGCAATAAGACAAGTCACATGAATGTTTTGGTTTCCCAGTAATAAAGTTAGATTTACACTATATTGTAGTCTATTAAGTGTACAATAGTATTATATCTAAAAAATGTATATACCTTAACTAAAAAATGCCTGTCTGTTAATAAACACCACTGATCACCTGACTGTCAAGAAGTCCTAATTTTTTGCTTGGTAGAGAGTCTTGCCTCAGTGTTGATGGCTGCTGACTCAGGGTAGTGGTTGCAGAAGGTGACCCTGGCATTTTCTTAAAATAAGGAAACAATGAACTTTGCTACATGAATTGACTCTTCCTTTCATGAGCAATTTCTCTGTAGCATGAAGGGTGGTTTGATAGCATATTACCCACAATAGAACTTCTTTCAACACTGAAGTCAATTCTCCCAAACTTTGCTGCTGCTCTATCAGCTAACTTTTATTTAGTAGTCAAACTCTGTTGTCTTTTCAATAATCTTCATAGCACCTCACCAGGAGTAGATTCCATCTCAAGAAACCACTTTCTTGGCTCATCCATACAAAGTAACTCCTCATCCACTAAAGTCTGATCATGAGATTGCAGCAGTTCAGTCACATCTTCAGGCTCCACTTCAGATACTAGTTCTCTTACTGTTTCCATCACATCTGTAGCTACTTCCTCCCTGAAGTCTTGAACCACTCCAAGTCCTCTATGAGGGCTGGAATCAACTTCTTCCAAACTCCTATTAATGTTGAAATTTTGGCCTCTTCTCATGAATCACAAATGTTCCTAATGACATTTAAAATGATGAACCCTTTCCACAAAGTTTCCAATTGACTGCCTAGTTCCATCAGAGGAATCACTATCTGTGGCAGCTATAGCGTTAAGAAATGTATTTTTAAACAATAAGACTTTAAAATTTAAAAGACTTCCTAATCCATGGGCTATAGAATGAGTGTTATATTAGCAGGCATAAAAATGGCATTAATTTCCTTGTATGTCTCTATCAGAGCTCTTGGGTCACTACTCGGATTGTCAATGAGCAGTAATATTTTGAAGGGATTATGTTTTTCTGAACAGTAGTTCTCAATGGAGGCTTTAAGATCTTAAGTAAACCATGTTGTAAACAGATGTGCTGACATTCAGACTTTGTTGTTCCATTTGTAGAGCACAGGCAGGGTAGATTCAGCACAATTCTTAAAGGCCCTAAGGTTTTCAAAATAGTAAATGGGCATTGGCTTCTAAAGTCACCCACTGCATTAGCCCCTAACAAGACAGTCAGCTTGCCCTTTGAAGCTTTGAAGCCATGCATTGACTTCTCTTCTTTAGGTATGAAAGCCCTAGGTTCCATTTTCTTCCAATAGAAGGCTGTTTTGTCTGCATCAGGAGTATCTTATTCAGTGTAGTCAGCTTCATTAATTATCTTAGCTAGATCTTCCAGGTGATTTGCTGTAGTTTCTACGTCAATAGTTGCTGCTTCACCTTGTACTTTTATGTTATGGCAATAACTTCTTTCCTTAAACTTCATGAACCAACAAGAAAAGCTTCCAGCTTATCTTCTGCAGCTTCCTTACCTCTCTCAGCCTCTATAGAATTGAAGAGAGTTGGGGGCTTGCTCTGGATTAAGCTTTGGCTTAAGAGAACGTTGTAGCTGGTTTGATCATCTACCCAGATCACGAAAACTATCTCCATATCAGCAATAAGGATGTTTCACATTTTTATTAATATTATCCATTTCATTGAAACAGTACTTTTTATTTTCTTCAAGAACTTTTCCTTTGCATCCATGACTTGGCTAACTTAGAGGATTAACTTTATCTTGGCTTTTGACATGCCTTTCTCACTAACCCTAATCATTTTTAGCTTTTGGTTTAAAGCGAGAGACATGAAACTCTTTCATTCAGTTGAACACTTAGAAGCCATTATAGAGTTGTTAATAGGCCTAATTTCAACATTCTTGTATCTCAGGGAACAGGAAGGCCAGAGGAGAGGGAGAGATATGCAAGAAAAGCTTGTCAGTGGAGTAGTCAGAATGTGAACAACATTTATTAAGTTGGCTGGCATGTGTGGGTACAGTTCATAGCACCCCAAAGTAATTATTAGGTTGGTGCAAAAATAATTGCAGTTTTGCATTGTGGAAATTTGCCATTTGATGTTGTAATACATTCTTAAATAAATGTGGTTATGTTGTACATCCTTTTAATGCACATTTTGTGCTTTATTTTATTTTACTTTGTGCTAATGACATGCTGATTGTTTTATGTTTATTTTAGACTAGGGATGTGATGTTAGACAAAAAGCAAATTCAAGTGATTTTCTTATTTGAGTTAAAAATGGGGTGTAAATCAGTGGAGACAACTTGCAACATCAAGAATGTATCTGGCCCAGGAATTGCTAACAAACATACAGTGCAATAGTGGTTCAAGAAGTTTTGCCAAGAAAATGAGAACCTTGTAGAAGAGGAACGCTGTGGACATCAATCAGAAATTGACAATGACCAATTGAGGGGATTATTGAAGATGATCCTCTTACAATTACAGGCTGCTGCTGCTGCTAAGTCACTTCAGTCATGTTCTACTCTGTGCAGCCCCATAGACAGCAGCCCACAGGCTCCCTGTCCCTGGGATTCTCCAGGCAAGAACACTGGAGCAGGTTGCCATTTCCTTCTCCAATACAACTACAGGACAGCTTAACAAAGAACTCAATGTTGACCATTATGTAGTCTTTTGGCATTTGAAGCAAATTGGACAGGTGAAAAAGCTTGATAAGTGGATGTCTCATGAGATGACCCAAACTCAAAATAATCATCATTTTGAAGTATTTTCTTCTCTTGTTCTACCCAACAACAATGAACTATTTCTCCACTGGATTGTGACATGTGACAAAAGGTGGATTTTATATGACAACTGGAGATGACCAGCTCAGTGGTTAGACTGAGAAGAAGCTTCAAAGCACTCCCCAAAGCCAATCTTGCAGCAAAAAATGGTCATCATTGCTGTTTAGTGGTCTGCTTGCTGGTCTGATCTACTATAGCTTTCTGAATCCCAGAGAAACCATTACATTGCTGGCATTGATCAGCAAAAAGGTCCCAGTTCTTCTCCACGAATATGCCTGGCCTCATGGAAGCAACCAGTGCTTCAAAAGTTGAATGAATTTGGCTATGAAGTTTTACTTCATCTGTCATGTTTATCTGACCTCTTGCCAATCACTTCTTCAAGCAACTCAACTACTTTTTGCAAGGAAAATACTTCTACAACCAGCAGGAGGAAGAATGCTTTCCAAGAGTTTGTCGATTCTCAAAGCATGAATTTTTATGCTACAGGAATAAACAAACTTATTTCTCATTGGGAAAAATGTGTTCATTGTAATGGTTCCTATTTTGGTTAATAAAGATGGGTTTGAGTCTAGTTATAATGATTTAAAATGCACAGTCCCGAACCGCAATTACATTTGCACCAACCTAATAGTAAAATCAAAGATCACAGATCACAATAACAATTAATGAAACAAAACTGAAATACTGTAATAATTCCCAAAATGTGACACAGAGACAGAAAATGAGCAAATGCTATTGGAAAAAATGGTTCTGATAGAGTTGATTCATCCAGGATTGCCACAAAACTTCAATTTGTAAAACAACCACAGCATTTGCAAAGTGCAATAACGAAGCACAAAAAATAAAGATCTGCCTCATAAAAATCTCTGTTCAGTACCAGATAGAGGGAATCAAGTAGGATCTAGATTTTTAGGTATTCTATAAATGGAACTATTACTTTCTTATAGTCAGTTAAAAAAATAATGCAGTAAATTGAAATATGTCTGAAAAAGTTAGATAATCTTATTTTCTTTGCTTTTTCATTTTGATAATCTCTTTTTGGGGAGGAAAGTTCAGTTCAGTCGTTCAGTCATGTCCGACTCTTTGCGACCCCATGAATCGCAGCACGCCAGGCTTCCCTGTCCATCACCAACTCCTGGAGTTCACTCAGACTCACGTCCATCGAGTCCATGATGCCATCCAGCCGCCATCTCATCCTCGGTCGTCCCCTTTCCTCCTGCCCCCAATCCCTCCGAGCATCAGAGTCTTTTCCAATGAGTCAACTCTTCACATGAGGTGGCCAAAGTACTGGAGCTTCAGCTTTAGCGTCATTCCTTCCAAAGAAATCCCAGGGTTGATCTCCTTTAGAATGGACTGGTTGGATCTTCTTGCAGTCCAAGGGACTCTCAAGAGTCTTCTGCAACACCACAGTTCAAAAGCATTAATTCTTTGATGCTCAGCCTTCTTCACAGTCCAACTCTCACATCCATACATGACCACAGGAAAAACCATAGCCTTGACTAGACCGACCTTAGTCAGCAAAGTAATGTCTCTGCTTTTGAATATACTATCTAGGTTGGTCATAACTTTTCTTCCAAGGAGTAAGCGTCTTTTAATTTCATGGCTGCAGTCACCATCTGCACTGATTTTGGAGCCCCCAAAAATAAAGTCTGACACTGTTTCCCCATCTATTTCCCATGAAGTGATGGGACTGGATGCCATGATCTTCGTTTTCTGAATGTTGAGCTTGAAGCCAAGTTTTTAACTCTCCTCTTTCACTTTCATCAAGATGCTTGGCTCCTCTTCACTTTCTGCCATAAGGGTGGTGTCATCTGCATATCTGAGGTTCTTGATATTTCTCCCAGCAATCTTGATTCCAGCTTGTGTTTCTTCCAGCCCAGCGTTTCTCATGATGTACTCTGCAGAGAAGTTAAATAAGCAGGGTGACACTATACAGCCTTGACGTACTCCTTTTCCTATTTGGAACCAGTCTGTTGTTCCATGTCCAGTTCTAACTGGTGCTTCCTGACCTGCATACAGATTTCTCAAGAGGCAGGTTAGGTGGTCTGGTATTCCTATCTCTTTCAGAATTTTCCACAGTTTATTGTGACCCACACAGTCAAAGGCTTTGGCATAGTCAATAAAGCAGAACTAGATGTTTTTCTGGAACTCTCTTCCTTTTTTGATGATCCAGCAGATGTTGGCAGTTTGATCTGTGGTTCCTCTGCCTTTTCTAAATCCAGCTTGAACATCAGGGAGTTCACGGTTCACATATTGCTGAAGCCTGCCTGGAGAATTTTGAGCATTACTTTACTAGCATGTGAGTTGAGTGCAGTTGTGCGGTAGTTTGGGCATTCTTTGGCATTGCCTTTCTTTGGAATTGGAATGAAAACTGACCTTTTCCAGTCCTGTGGCCACTGCTGAGTTTTCCAAATTTGCTGGCATATTGAGTGCAGCACTTTCACAGCATCATCTTTCAGGATTTGAAACAGCTCAACTGGAATTCCATCACCTCCAGTATCTTTGTTCGTAGTGATGCTTTCTTTCCCTTTTGGGGAAAGAACATAATATATGAAATGTTTTTCAAAATCATCCCCCCTCCGCATATCCTCTGCTTTGTGGAATATACTATTGATAAATCTGTGTTTGGACATCCCTTTGGGTAACGTTGTTATTGTTTAGTCACTAAACAATTAGTTCATGTCCAACTCTTTGTGATGCTATGGACTGTAGCCTGCCAGGCTCCTCTGTCCTTAGGGTTTCCAGGGCAAGAATACTAAAGTGGGTGGCCTTTTCCTTCTTCAAGGGATCTTCCTGGCCCAGGGATCGTACCCATGTCTCCTGCTTGGTGGGTGAATTCTTTACCACTGGGATTATCCAAAAAGAAAAATGGAAGACAGTGCAGATCGGTTAAACAAACACTTGCAGAAAGCATCATAATGAACCCAGAGATACTTAATAAGGATACCATCCCCCTGCTCCTAAGAAGCTCACAGCTGAGAGGGGAAGACCAAAGGATGAACAAAGGATATGATGTGATAAAGAAGTGCTCCTGGGAGGTGTTGCCTCCTGTATGCACAATTCCAACAGGGGAAGAGTTTCTGTACCAAGTAACAGCTCTGCCCCGCTGCATCTCCCCTTCTAAGTCCCAAAGAGACAAGTTTGACTTTTCCCTGTACCAGAGTTTATGACCTGATTTTTACATTTTTCCTGCTCCCAACCATAAGACTGAATATTAAGAGTATTTTATGAAGAAGTAAAAGCACTTTACATTAAGTAATCTAATCATAACATTTTATTCCACAGATTTTATATGCAAATCTCTAAAGAATCACTTCATCAGCTTTGTGATTGTGTAATTATACAAGTGTAAATGTGATTTATGTACAGGACATGGGGAAGAAAATCTGAAAGCAGATGAGAGTTTCATTCAGAGCTTTATATATATATATATATATATATATATTTTTTAAGAGAAATTAGGAGGCTGTCGGATAGGTACTATTCAAAGTTTCTTCAAAAAATTAGCTGATACAATCCTAATGTTGATGCTATGATGTAGGCACTGTTGCTGTTCTATAAAGAAGGAAACGGGGATATGGAAAAGCTAAATAACTTGCCCAAAGTCCAGGTGACAGACGACAAACCTAGAACTGGGAGCAAGACAATGGCTGGGAAGTGTAGATGGTTGGCTTCTGTACACCTGTGTAGACATGTAAACTGGAGATTTATAGTGCTTCCTGGACTCACGCTTCCTTTTAACGTCCAGATGAAATGTATTAAATCATTATACAATTTCTTATAATAAACTCAAAACCTACCCCACTGTTTGCAAGTATTCCCAGAGAGCTTACATCCATATCACTGCTTCCGACTCCAGGTTCCAACCCCTGCTGACATCTTGGCACTTGCCACCTTTCTTCCTTCCTGAAGTTTCTGCTCCTTTTTCACTTCCACATCGCAGGAGCAGAGAAGTGGAGACTTTCTCCTTCAAATCTCCCAGTACATCGTTAACCCACGTTTGTTGCATATAACAGAAACTTACTGAAAGGTCGAAGATTGTGGGGATGAATCTGAGCGTAAAGCAGAAGCTTTGGTTTCTAGACATTTAAGAATCCTTCCTGTCCGTTGGAATTTCTTACCAAGTCTTTTCATAGCCCCTTTCAACACCCTGCCATTTGTCCCGATCATTTCTTTTCACATACTGTTTCCTAACTAGAGCAAGCAAAGGCCACCCCAAATTCCTATCCCCCTTTCTCACGTAAAATTTTCTAATACTTATTTTACTTGTTTTTCTGTCTAGACTAATCCAGGCAAACTTGCCCTTCGCAATAAAGAAAAAAAAAACCATAATTATGCTTTCACTAACTGTATATATCTGAACATCTGCATGGTGAATCAGAACAGTCAATGACTGCTGACTTTTTTCCCAGGAACTGTTTTTATTACATTAAAAGAATTGTTAGGTAGGGAGAAAAACTAATGGACATAGAGAAACCAAAATACAGTAAAAACACGCGGTGTGTCCTTAAGCAAGTTGAACATAACTAAATTTGCAGTGAGCACAATGATTTAAAAAAGAAACCATAAAATATACCTTTGACACATTTAATTCACTATTCTCTGACTTAACTAAGAGTTTAGAGTGGTTGGCTATATTGGAGAAAGGACCACCATAGTAACATTTAATTTTTTGCTCAATAAACAATTGTTCTATACCTATTATGTTTCAGGCCTGGTGCTCAGAAGGAGAGGTATATGGTGAATAAAGTATGGTCCTCGACCTCATAATCCATGTGGATCACATGGGAACATAAGCGCATAATTAGAAAATAGTGCATTATGTATCGCAATGACACACAATGACATGTACACAGTGGTGTAACAGTAGAATATGCTAGCAGCCTGACCGGTCACGGAAATTAATGCATGAGAAGACATTTATTCTGGAGCATGAGTGTTTAAGTATTCCATGGAGAAAAGAATAGAAGAGGAAAGGGTATGTGTAAATGCTTGAAAGAGCGAAACAGAATCACATCCCTGTTGTGAGCATCAACTTTGTGTGTGTTGAAAGCCGAAGGGAGTATAAAGGGAGAGGAAGCGGAGTGGCCACGATGAGAGTGAAAAATATGTCAGGCTCCATGCAAGAAAGAACATTATATATCCCACTCTTCAGACTTCTAGAAACACCAAGGCCAGGTTTTACAATGCTTGTTAAAAACAGATTTCTGGACTCCATCCCAACCTACTGAATCTAAATGTCTTGAATGAATCAAAAGCCAGAAGAAATTTTTATGCCTATTATAGTTTAAGAAACTGTGCTATAGGCAATGAGAGCCTTTGGCTAATTTAATGTTGCAGAATGCCAGGCCATACCTGGCTTTATAGACCCATATACTGGAGAGAATACTGTATGTGTATTAATATTTAGAAACATAATGAAAAAAAGTTCTTGTATAGCTTGAAAGCTATAGAGTACCCTGGGTAGCAACTTGGAATTGCTTAACTAGATGTAATTATATAAGTGTCTTACTAAAATATCATTGGTAAAACTTTACCAAGTGCTTCTTTTTTTCTTCCTCTTTTATTCCATCCCTCATGCACAGTAAATCCTGTCTGAATAATTTACTCATTCTGGAACATTGAAACAGGCTTTGTGCTTTGAGGATAATGAATGATTTCCTTAACTATAATGAGGCTTTTGAAAATGTTGTGCTACAAAATATATGTGGGGGAAATGTGACTTTATTGAAACTTCCAAGCTAGTGTTAATGGTTTTGATAAGAAGCTGTCCTGTGGTCTGGTTAGAGCAGGGAGTTTGCTGGCCCTTAGTCTCCTGAGGTCTAGGAGTGAGCGGTACTCTTTCAGCTGTTGATGGAATCAAGAACACAATGTGTATTCATCTAAAACAATTCAGCATGGATGGACAGGGAACAGCTTGAGAATGTGGGAATGAAATCTGAATTAAAATTGAACAGAGAAGAACAAAATGAAGTGCAGTAATGACAGGTGTGGGCTTCCCAGGTGGCGTTAGTGGTAAAGAAACTACCTGCCAGTGCAGGAGACAGGAGACACGCAGGTTTGATACTTGAGTGGGTAAGATGCCCTGGAGGAAGGCATGGCAAACCACTCCAGTATTCTTGCCTGGGGACTCCCAAGGAACCTGGCGGACCACAGTCCATAGCGTCACAAAGAGTCTGACATGACTGAAGCGACTTGGCACGCAGCACACAATGAAAGCATTCTTGTGTGGAGAATCCTATGGACAGAGGTGCCTGGCCGACTACAGTCCATGGGGTCGCGAGAGTCAGATACGACTTCGCAACTAAACCATCACCACCACCACCACCACCACACAATGACAAGTGTAAACTGCAACATAAGCAAAGCAGGAAAAGCTGTTGCAATAAATAATGCTAATGATTGTACTAGAGTTTATTTTAAAAAGATATAAGAAGCATCATGGATAATGGATTCAATATGAAAGAAATATATACTAGGATTTATAAGGATGAGTGCAATACAATGAAATGAATGAGTCATGAGTTAGTAAAATATGATGCAATCCTTTTAAGACTCATTATTTATTAGTATCTTCCTAAATGATAAGTTCTATTTTTTAATTATTTTCAGATGCATGACTATACCTCCACACAGAAGCTAAAATCAATTTCCAATAAAAATAAATGAAAGAAAAAAAGAAATATATTTTAATTCCAACTTTATGTCATTTGATGCATTAGCTACAAGATGCTATATTTTGATTAATTAAACATAGCAGTGGGATGTGAAAAAAGTTCTAGAACCTCTTTATCCAAAGGACTTATTTGTATTTGTTTTTCTTTTATTTTTTTAATTGAAGGATAATTGCTTTAAAGAATCTTGTTGGTTTTTGCCAAATATTAACATGAATCAGTCATAGGATAGTAGAAGAGAGCTTAAAATCCCTGAACTGATCATGGGGCATTTGGGAGATGAAATTTAGTATAGCTGTTATTTTTGTTTTTTGCATTCTTGATACACTTAAATTTCAAATGCTTTGACCTTGTTCAATAAAATTGTGCCAATATGCTATATCAATTTTATTTAACAAATATTTGTTGAAGAGGGATTTGATTTCTTTTCAAAAGAAAATCCATATTAAGTCTAAAGTTGTACCTTTGAAATTATAATTATTTAAATTTTAGATTTCTTAAAGATGCTTTTTGAGCACAATTTAAAAATTAGATTTTCAGCAAATTCATAAAGAACTGCTAGCATCCTATAGGTAAATCACATAATGGTTACATACCTGCTTTCTGTTTTTTGTTATGTTACTATTGGAATAATTTTCTGATAACATCGATGAAAGTAAGAATGGATGTTGTAGCAAAACAGACTGTTCTTGGTCTGATTGATTTTGTGCTTTATAACCCATTTCAGTTATCAGAAGATATTGCAGTTTTTCCTCCTGCTATTTGAAAAGAATGTAATGGTCTAAAAGAATGCCTACTTTCTGAGGGAGTTGCTCTCTTGTCAAGTTGGAAACAGTATATTTATTAAACTGCCTGTAACTTTAGAGTGAATGCTTTCAATCTATTTCTTTCTGTTTGCTAGTCTGTAACTATAGGAAGCATTCAGCATGATGCTTGGCAATGAGATCCAGCTGTTCTAGAGGACCATGGCTAAGATATTCTAAAATCAAGAGATTACAGAGTGGAATTAAAACCTCTTTTTTTTTTTTCTAGTTTCCTAATTTTAGAGCTTAACTGTTAGACTTTAATATTTTACTTTAGTGTGAATTTATATGACTATTCTTGTATTGTACAGTGATATTCCTTACCCATTACTTTAAATCTAATAGAAACAAAAAAAAATGTATTTTAACACTATACTGTAGGTAAATATCCCAGAAACTATAAAATGGGGAAGATATAAAATGCTTAGATACACATATGTATTTATTAATACTTTGCTATTTGGGGAGAAGAAATCCATGAAAATGTTCTAGAAGAGGATATAAATTAAAGATATCTCTTAGATAAGTATGATCAAGAAGTAATAAGTATGATCAATGACTTTCAGTGATTTAACATAATGAGTTAAACGTCATGTACTTAGTTGCTCAGTTGTATCTGACTCTGCTACCCCGTGGACTGTAGCCCACCAGGCTCTTCTGTCCATGGGAATTCTCCAGACAAGAATACTGGAGTGGGTTGCCATGCCCTGCTCCAGGGAATCTTCCCAACCCAGGGATCAAACCCAGGTCTCCTGCATTGCAGATGGATTCTTTACCATCTGAGCCACCAGGGAGCCCAAGAATACTAGAGTGGGTAGCCTATCCCTTTTTCCAGGGGATCTTCCTGACCCAGGAATTGAACTGGGGTCTCCTGGACTGCAGACAGATTCTTTACCAGCTGAGCTACCAGGTAAGCCCCAATGAGATAAATAAATATAATTAAATACAATGATAGAGTAAATAGAGCCTCCATAGCTATTTAGAGGATACCAGCAGTATTAGCTGGGAATCCTTTGCTTTTGTGAGCTTGTGGATTATATAGAGCTGACTTTAGAAGGAAAGATTGAGGTGTTAGTATAATTATGTAGTTGGAGTATAAATCCAACTGATTCATCTTAATTTAAAAAGTCACAGACTGCTTGATGACATGGCTTTTCTAGCACTCAGATATCAGCATGTTTCAGAGACCCTATAATATAAATAGTGTTGCTTTGCTTAGGTTTATGGGATTTGGGAATGGGAAAGACTAGAGATCTCTTCAAGAAAATTATAGATACCAAGGGAACATTTCATGCAAAGATGTCTCAATAAAGGACAGAAATGGTATGGATCTAACAGAAGCAGAAGATATTAAGAAGAGGTGGCAAGAATACATAGAACTGTACAAAAAAGATCTTCACGATCCAGATAATCATGATGGTGTGATCACTCACCTAGAGCTAGATATCCTGGAATGCGAAGTCAAGTGGGCCTTAGGAAGCAGCACTACGAACAAAGCTAGTGGAGGTGATGGAATTCCAGTTAAGCTATTTCAAATCCTGAAAGATGATGCTGTCAAAGTGCTGCACTCAGTATGCCAGCGAATTTGGAAAACTCAGCGGTGGCCACAGGACTAGAAAAGGTCAGTTTTCATTCCAATCCCAAAGAAAGGCAATGCCAAAGAATGCTCAAACTACCGCACAATTGCACTCATCTCACATACTAGTAAAAGGGCTTCCCTGGTGGCTCACAGGTTAAAGCATCTGCCTGCAATGTGGGAGACCTGGGTTCAATCCCTGGGTTGGGAAGATCCACTGGAGAAGGAAATGGCAACCCACTCCAGTACTCTTGCCTGGAGAATCCCATGGAGGGAAGAGCCTAGTAGGCTACAGTCCATGGGGTCACAAAGAGTCAGACATGACTGAGCTGCTTCACTTTCACATGCTAGTAAAGTGATGCTCAAAATTCTCCAAGCAATATGTGAACCGTGAACTTCCAGATGTTCAAGCTGGTTTTAGAAAAGGCAGAGGAACCAGAGATCAAATTGCCAACATCCGTTGGATCATCGAAAAAGGAAGAGAGTTCCAGGAAAACATCTATTTCTGCTTTATTGACTATGCCAAAGCCTTTGACTGTGTGGATGACAACAAACTGTGGGAAATTCTGAAAGAGATGAGAATACCAGACCACCTAACCTGCCTCTTGAGAAACGTATATGCAGGTCAGGAAGCAACAGTTAGAACTGGACATGGAATAACAGACTGGTTCCAAATAGGAAAAGGAGTACGTCAAGGCTGTATACTGTCACCCTGCTTATTTAACTTCTATGCAGAGTTCATCATGAGAAACACTGGACTGGAAGAAGCACAAGCTGGAATCAAGATTGCGGGGAAAATATCAATAATCTCAGATATGCAGATGACATCACCCTTATGGCAGAAAGTGGAAAGGAACTAAAAAAGCCTCTTGATGAAAGTGAAAGAGGAGAGTGAAAAAGTCGGCTTAAAGCTCAACATTCAGAAAACAAAGATCATGGCATCTGGTCCCATCACTTCATGGGAAATAATGGGGAAACAGTGGAAACAGTGTCAGCCCTTATTTTTTTGGGCTCCAAAATCACTGCAGATGGTGATTGCAGCCATGAAATTAAACGACGTTTACTCCTTGGAAGGAACGTTATGACCAACCTAGATAGCATATTCAAAAGCAGAGACATTACTTTACCAACAAAGGTCCATCTAGTCAAGGCTATGGTTTTCCTGTGGTCATGTATGGATGTGAGAGTTGGACTATAAAGAAAGCTGAGCACTGAAGAACTGATGCTTTTGAACTGTGGTGTTGGAGAAGACTCTTGAGAGTCCCTTGGACTGCAAGGAGATCCAACCAGTGCATTCTAAAGGAGATCAGTCCTGTGTGTTCATTGGAAGGAATGATGCTGAAGCTGAAACTCCAATACTTTGGCCACCTCATGCGAAGAGTTGACTCATTGAAAAATGCCCTGATGCTGGGAGGGATTGGGGGCAGGAGGAGAAGGGCATGACAGAGGATGAGATGGCTGGATGGCATCACCAACTCAATGGACATAAGTTTGGGTAAACTTCGGGAGCTGGTGATGGACAGGGAGGCCTGGTGTGCTGTGATTCATGGGGTCACAAAGAGTCGGACATGACTGAGTGACTGAACTGAACTGAACTGATGGTATTTGGACATGGTTCTTAAGTGAACATTGTGTTTAAATAAATAGGTGAAAGGCAGTATGAAATAGGAAGTAAAAGTTTCAGGACTGCATGCTTCCAAGGCTAGTATATATATCCTGATTATGAGATAAGAAGTCAGAAAGATGCTGAGAAAAGTAGAAGGGAATAGGAGGCAAAGAGAGATTCAGGTTGATGTTAGGCATTGAGTAATAGACATTTAGGTAGATAACTTTTGCTCTAATATCAATTCTCAGAGTGTATTCTGAGGTTCCCAAAATCTTTTTAGTATGTATAGGAGATCAAAACAATTTTATAGTACTAAGACTTGCTTTGCATATTTCTCTCTACTGGCTTTTTTTTTTTTTTTTGGCTCTTTTTTGTTTTAATTTTTTTTTTTTTTTACTTTATCTTACTTTACAATACTGTACTGGTTTGCCATACATCAACATGAATCTGGCATGGGTGTACACGTGTTCCCAATCCTGAATCCCCCTCCCACCTCCCTTCCCATTCCATCTCTCTGGGTCATACCAGTGCACCAGCCCCAAGCATCCTGTATCCTGCATCAAACCTAGACTAGTGATTCATTTCTTATATGATATTATACATGTTTCAATTATTGGCTTTTGCACTGTTAGTGCAAACACAATAGTGAGCAAAACATTTAGAGCTTTAACACAAGTTAAATTAGTACCACCAAACTGTACTTGTAGTCATTGTATTCTTTACGTCTACAGACTCACAGGAAAAAATAACATCGTTTCATTGAAGAATGTCCTGAGGAAGCTGTAAAAATTATTAATATTTTAAAATGTCGACCCAGAATTATATATGTTTTCTGTATTCTGTGAGGTAAGAGAATACATGAAGTACATTTTCTGCATACTGAATTTTAATGGCTGTCTTGATGAAAGGCACTTATGCAATTGTTTGACTTGCAAGCTGAACTAGTCACTTTTTTTCCTGAACATACTTCATTTTTGTGGGAAAAAAAATGATTGACAGACAAAATATGATGGTTCAGACTTGAATACCTGGCAGACATTTTCTCAAATTTGGACAAGATGAACCTGCCACTTCAAGAAAAACAACTTATAGTTTTGTTCCCAGTGATATAGCATTTGATCTTTCAAGAGAAAATTGGAATTTTAGAGAACATATAGCAGTCATCATAAACTTGAAAATTCCCTAATACCTACAGATATGATGATGTGTGTTAGCACTGGGAAATTTTGAATAATGCATGAACTAAATCTTTTCAAATGTCAGTGCATAAATTGAAAAATTATGCATAAGTGACCAAACCATTTATAGTGAAATAAAGACCAATGGGACATTACAATTAAGCACTTGTCAAATTTTGGTATAACATCAAAGATAAAAGCTAGTAATTATTTGAAAAGATAATTAAATATACCTTCCTTTGGCAACTGCATATATGTAAATGGCTGGATTTTTGTCATATATCTCAACCAAAACAGCATATTATAACAAATTCAATTCAGAAGCAGATATGAGAATACAGCTCTTCTTGATTATTAAGGCAGGCAGTAATGAAATTTGCAATAATATAAAATAATGCCATGCTGCACACCAACATTTTGTTTTGGAAAACAAGTCATTTTGTAACAAAATATATAATTTATTCCAATGTGATAAATTTGTTCTGCTTATTTTTAGGTGTAATTAGTAAATATTTTTAAATAGTCAAGTTTTAGTTTTAAAATAATATATATATTAATAAATGTAAACCCATCAAAGTAAAAAGCTCTCTATGTTTCTCAGTAACCTGTAAGAATATAAAGGATCCTGCAATGAAAAATTTGGGAATCACAGCAATGTATGTAGGTTTGGGAGTCATTAGCTTGGGAGTTTACTGTTTACTGCTGTTTGAGTGAGGTCATAGTGGAACAAGAACCACGGCTTTGGAAAAGCTGGTCTAGGATGTAGAAGAATGAGTGAAAGGGGGAAAAAATCACTCAGATGGAAAAGACTGTCACCAAATGTAGGGACTAGAGTAACCGAGAGAGTGCAAGCCTTAGAAGAGCATTGCGCTTGGTTAGGAAGAAATTGCGGGAGACCTCGGAACCATGTCAGTGGCTCAGGAAAGCCCCTATCAATTATCTCAGGCTGCTCAAACCGTCTGCCCTTCTTTAATGGGATTTGCAGACCATCACCAGCAACAATTCCCATTTTCTCAGACTTTATCTTGTGTGGAACTTGACTTTCTCCTTCTAACTAAATCCTAGTGCATCTTCCTTTGCAGTCTCTTCAAATATAAACTTCCTAAAAAAGGGTTGCATATGGTAAAAGAGCAAGAGTTTTTATTTCCTCCTCCATATGTGTTTGGTGATAAAGATCTCACATATATTTTTCAGACATAAAGATGACATTTTCAGTTAATTCCAAATGTTAGGAAATACTCAGCTTATTTGATTCTAGCACAACACATTAGGGCTCGCTTTTCATTAATTTTTGCTACAGCAATAATATTAGTTAGTTTTCAAAAAGAGGAATAATAATAGTTAGCTCCCCTTGTGGCTCAGACAGTAAAGAATCTACATGCAATGCAATGCAGGAGACCCATGTCCCTAGATCACATTGTTTTTCTTATTCAAAGGATTTTCTCCCATGCCCTCTCCTTAGTCATCAGTTTTCATTTATCTATTAAATTACTCCTATTAGTGTAGGAATATCCAGTAAATTCTCCTTCTGCAAAAAAACATAAAACCCTTTGACCTTGAATATCCCTTGGGCATTTGCCTAGGTTCTCTATTTCCACTAAAGCAAACATTTGCAAGAAAGTTGTCCATACTTGCTTCAATTCCTATTCTCTTCTGTGCTCACATTCTGCTGAGGCAGCTTTTGGCAATGTCAGTAAGAGCCTCTCTCTTGTCAGCTTCCATGCTCAATTGTGATTCCCATCTCAGTTGATCTCTTAATAGTATTGAGATGATGGAATATTTTTTTCTTCTTGAATCACTTTCTTCCCGTGGTTTCTTGCAGACTCCACTTTCCTCATTTTCCCTTTCCTTCACTGCTTTCTCATTCTCATGCCTCCTGCTGGTTGCCCTCCTTTTCCTCAATCTTTGCACTCTTCCTTATCTTTTCTCTTCAGGTTATTTCATCCAGCACTATGACTCCTCCTTCTCAGATCTATATCACCAACCTCAAGTTTCCCCATCATTTGAATTTTTAATTGGCATTATACCAGTCTTAACATGTCCAAAATAGAATTTTTAATTTCTGACTCACACCTCAAACATGATGTAGCCATAGTCTTACTTATCTGAGTTAATGGCATCAGTGCACATCCAGGTGCTGAGGTACAGTCTTCAGAATTTTCCCTTGTTTCCTCTGCATCCTACACTTGCCATATGACAGTAAGTCCTTTGGCTATTCCTCAGTACATATGGGGCTTCCCAGGTGGTGCTGGTAGTAAAGAACCTGCCTGCCAGTGCAGGAGACATGAGGCACAGGTTGAATCCCTGGCTCAGGAAGATCCCCTGGAAGAGAGCATGGCAACCCACTCCAGTATTCTTTCCTGGAGAATCCCTTCGATAAGGAAGCCTGGCGGGCTATAGTCCATAGGGTTGCAAAGAGTTGGACACAACTGAAGCGATTTAGCTCACATGTAGTACATATGGCCAACGCTATCACTTCTTGCAACTTGCCCCACGACCGCTATAGTACAACCCCCAGTGCTTGTCACTCATATTATTTTTATACTTGTGTTACTGAAGTCCATTCCCTGGACTTCCTGCTTTCAATCATGCCCCTGCTCCAACAGTTGATTCTTCTTTAATGTACAAACCAGATCCTTTAATATGCAAACCACATCATATTCCTCCATGTTTAAAATTATTCTGTAGCTTCTTATTATACATATTAAACCCCAAACCCCTTTCCACGGTTCTGTGAGCCTGCCGTGATTCCTGCCTGCTTCTCTGACCTTTCTTTCCACTTACTCACTGGTCTCCGGTAACACTGACATGCCTCTGTTTTTTACAAAGTCAACAAGCTTCTTCACAGCTCAGAACCTCGCAGTCCAGTTTCTCGGAATCTGCAAACCACGCCCCCTCTCCTCATGACTGGTTCTGTTTCATTACTGAGGTCCTTGCTCAGACATTACCGCCTCAGAGAAGGTTTTCCTGCTCACCTTATATAAAATGGCCAGTCACTAAAAAGTCAATTTGTCCAAACCAGTTTGCCAACATCATTTTTTTTTAATTTGCCAAATGATGAAACATATATAGTTTGAAGAGTTTAGAGATATTTGGTAAATTCAGAAAGCTTGCCATTGGTAATAGATCAATTAGATGATTTACTTATGGTTAATTCTTTTATTGAACTGGTTATGGACAAATTGACCTAAAGCCATCCAAGATGCCACCACATCACCTCCTGTCCTTTACTGTTTTTTTTCTTATAGTACTTAACTTCACACACGTCATATTTATTTATTTGCATTAATAATATTCTCCTACCTTTTAGATTCTAAGCCACATGAGGACAAAAATTTGTATGGTTTTTAGCTGTAGCTTTGAGATATACAGAAGTTGCTCAAAAATGTTGATTGAATGGATGAATCAAGTACTATGTGGCAAAATAAACAATGTGAGTCTATCGAAGACAGAATAGACAATATACCAGAATAAGCTGAAAATACAGAACATCTCATTTTT
Organism: Ovis aries; assembly: GCF_016772045.2. Classification (NCBI taxonomy): domain Eukaryota; kingdom Metazoa; phylum Chordata; class Mammalia; order Artiodactyla; family Bovidae; genus Ovis; species Ovis aries. Next base: position 66,642,345 of record NC_056063.1, read on the forward strand.
TGAGATGTCAAAAAAAAAATGAGAGTAAAAATTATGAGAGAGTGGCCATAAAGTGTTTTGTGTATTGAAGTAAAGGAGATCAGTGTGTTAGATTATAAAACTAACCAAAAAGCAAAAGAGGGAGAGGGAACACCAAAAAGACCATCAACTTCTTGTTCTGTGTAAAAGTTGAAGGTCATATATATTAGAGAATGAGATACTGTTCCTTATGATTGTTTTGTGTTTCTAGATTGTGTTTCTGGGCTTATTTTAAGATTCTTAGAAGGCTTAGACTTGATTTAAAATCTTCAACCCACAATAATTCATGAAACAATCTGCTGTGCATTGTTTGGCACTGATTTTATTGGTTACACAAATGCTTAATTGAGTTTAAATTCTTGCTAATACCATAAATTAATGTTTAGAAAATAAATGATTACAAGATGATATTAGAAATAAATATGAAGCACCATGATATACCAAATTGATGGGGAGGAAAATGAGGAAGGAGAAAAGTTGAGAAAGGATTTTTCCATACAGTGCTTATCCTAAGAGACTAGATTACTTACCAACGTGTTAATTCTTGGTGATACAATTTAATATAGCACTCACTATTTATTTGTATAGGTGACTAATGTTTAAAATATGTCATTAAATTAATACTCTGGAAAACATTTATTATATATTTTATTATAGTTTATTATTATATGAAAAAATTAAAGAAATTTGCAAATATCATAGGGATGAATTCAGTATAAACACAAACTAGAGAAATAGGTAATTGCTTCTTTTATTATATCTTCAGAGTAGTTTTTGTGACCTTCTGATAATTAAATGAATTATTACATGTGACTATTTTAAAATCATTGGAAGGCCTTTTTGCAAAGAAATAAGAGCAGGAGGAGCTACAATTCATTGTAATATGTCTGTGATAAAAACTGGTCAATAAATTGCTCTTTAAATGATCTAGCTATCTTTCATCTATCTATAATGCAGTACAGAGGGATACATAGTTCTCTGGCATAAACTAGCTCTTAATATAGCAGAATAGTAATGAATTATCTGTTACAGTAACAAAATCTGTGACTTGAGAATTGTAATGCACAAATACGTAAATTAACTCTAAAATTTCTCTTCAACCCAGATATACATTGTAAGATCATCTGATTATCCATGGTTGATATGACTTAATATTTCTTCATCTTTTTCATTGCTATATTTGAGGATGTCTGTGGCCTTAAATTATAAAAGTCTCTTCAAATTTTGTATCTTAAAGTGTTCATATATAGAAAATGATAAAAATATGAAATATGAAAAGGGTCATAAAATGTCTGTTCATGTCATGGTGGGGAGGTTATTATAGTAGTTATTTCATGATCATTAGTTTTGAAATCAACTTAATATTTAAAGCAGTAAAAAGCCTCATAAATATTATTTCTCACATTGCAGAAAACCTACCTGAGTGTAAATCTTCACTCATTTTGCAATTTGTCAAATTCAATTTCAAATCATTTGACTTTTCTTTCTCTACCAGCTTTATTTAAATTTAAATCATTGATTTAAATGTCAGTTGTTCTTTGTACCTATAATAAAATGTCTCTAAAGGGAATGTGTGCTTGAAAAAGTTAATATAAAATTTCTAGTTATAGGTGTTTTGTTGTTAAGTTTTCACAATGTTATTGTTGAAAACTGAAGTAGATGAAGAAAAACTTCATGCATTCCAAATTCAGTTTCTACTTAATGAGATAATACATAAATTAATTTTCTCATAAAGCTGGGAGAAATTGTTTTTTATTCAATTATTAGATTGCAGTTTTCAATTCAATCAACCATTCTTAGGCATTAAAAGGAAAGCTGAAAATTTGCTGTCTTGGTAGACTTAATCTAGTGTCATTGAAAAGAAGAGCTTATTGAAATTCTCAATGGAAAAACAGCAAGAAGATAATTTTTTCTAGGCTATTCCTTAAACTCTTTAAAGAAATGTTACAAATGTTTATTCTAAATATGTTACAGTTTTTGGCACATCAATAAAAAGCTATTACCTATATAGCTTGAGTAAAGAATATGTTTTATTTATTAAAATTTTATAGTCAAAACAATATATAGTTTCTTTTTAATAATTAAGTAGATTTGATTAATTATTCAGTACCCATCCTATCTTTGGATTTATAAATGCTGATTTAAATGTTGGTTATTCTTTTACAGAGATGCAAAATACTTTGTTCATTTGACAATTCTTTTGACAAGTTTAAATTCTTGTTAAAATCATAATGTTAATTCCATAAAATGGAAGGACACAACTTCATAGTAAACAGTAGAACAAAGTGATAATTCTTGCAAATTCAGAGTTAATACAAACAAATAATTTTAGTAAATTTGACTTTGACTTTATAAACTTTTCAGAAAAATCACTAACAAAATCATCCAAATTATTGACTTCTAGATTGTTCAGTTTCTGATACGTGTTTATAAATTAAAATTTATGAATTTATTAGGTCCAAAGATTGACAAAAGTATATTTATCTCTAGGCATTAAAGAAGAAATGTATACAGAGCAACAGTTCTCATCATTGATTGGATTTAAGAACATTTCAAAGAACACATTCAAAAATGCATGCCTAGTATATGTTTAGGGGATTCAGTTAACTGGACTATGTCAATATTAGATTCAACACAGGTTGAAAGAAAAATCCTTATATTGTGATGAGTTGATTGCATAGTGAAGAATATTGTAAAATAAGTATTTTTAAAAGCCATTTTGTGTTCAGTATTTAATCAGAATGTTGATATTTCAGAGTGTGCAACCTCTTATTCAAAGGGGTAGTAAAATTAATATATAATTAAGAAAACTAAAATTTTAATGTATGTAATAGTAAGGGAAAATTTTAAGTGTTGCTGTAATGTGATTTTAAACTTTTTCCCAGATTTTAATCATTTTGTTTAAATAATAAAGCTGAATCAGAGGAAAACCAGTCTGAAATAAAGATTGTAGATGTTTTAATAGAAATTTATTTTTTAATTACTAACTCAAACAGTAGTCAACTTAGTTTACTGCCAATAGTGCAGTCCTATAAAGAAACAACAATATTAAAACTAATATCTTCATTTTTATTTTGAATGAATGCTCCTAAATATTAAATATATTCCCAATATTGCTTTTATAAAATAAATTAACTTGCTAAACCTACTAATTATGCAACCAGAAAGATAAATTCCATATATACCTGAATCATTGTAGGTTATAACTTAATGGGAGTGGAATTTATAAGGTTTTATTTTTTACTTAAATTCTTTTTTAAAAAAATTGTGTGTTTGTTCATCATTTAGAGTCAGCAGAAATAAGATGTAACACTTGTATTGCTTAGGCTAGCATTCTACATTCACCATACAGGGCATATGGCAGGTATCAAACACAAATACATACCTCTAAAGTACATGCCTTAGAAAACTTGGTGGAATGCATGTAAAGGTGACTGTGATATATGGGTTTCTTTACATCTATCCTTATTTTATCTTTTAAAAAAGCTTAAATTATTTCCAAGCATTGCTATTTAACCATTTTTGGTAAATAAAATGATTTGGAGCCTCACAATTCATAGCCATAAACTGCTGAGAAAAATGATCCAGTATTATTGAAAAAATATAATCTTAGCAGTTTTTAGTTCCAACCACAAAGGTTTAATTTCCCTTTCACATTCACTCCTGTGGATCTTTAGAAACAGTGTAGTGGTAGAGATTGCAGCTCTGAGGTCAGACTGCTGTGGTGGAATGCTTGCAGAGAGGACATGTCATAGATAACCTGTAATTGCAGTTTCAAAACCAGGTCAAGCCAAAAGACTAACCCAGGCTGATTGTCACATAGAGACTCCCGAATTTCAGTGCAGAGACCCCGTGATTTGTAGTTTCCCCATACAACCCAGCTGATCAGGGCAGTTGGAAAACCTCATGTTTAATACAATCTCAGTTGGCAGAGTAGCTAACCTCAACTGAACCCTTCCCTGGTGGCTCAGACAATAAAGGATCTGCCTGCAATGCCGTAGCCGCAAGACCCATGGGTTTGATCGTGGATTGGGAAGATCCCTGGGAGAAGGTCATGGCAACCCACTCTAGTATGCTTGCTTGGAGAATTCCAGGGACACAGGAGCCTGCCCGGCTACAGTCCATAGGGTCACGAAGAGTCAGGCACGACTAAAGCAACTTAGCATACGTGCACAGTGTGTAGTTTATACATAGTTTAACATACAGCATAGTGGGTGCTGGAGAGGCGTGGGTAAGCATAGGAGTCCTGCCTAGGTATATGTTACTGTTTAATCACTTCTGTGTTAACTGCCATAAAAATAGAATCTTATCAAAGTGCATTAAACATTAAATTAAAAAAATTCTTATTTGAAGTGTCTGTGCTGTAATAGAGTTGCAACTTCTTTGAAAGTGTTGCTTGCCTTAGATTGTAGTGTAGAGGCACTGTCTCAGTTTCAGCTGCTATAACAGAATACCATAGACTGGGTGGTTTATCAACAGAAATTTAGCAGGGTACTGGCAGTTTCCACGTCTGGTGAAAGCTCACTTTCTGGTTCACAAATGGACATTTTCTGGCCATGTCCTCATTTGGTAGAAGGGGCAAGGGGACACTCGGGGGTCTCTTGTATAGGGTCACTAATCCCATCCACTAGGGATCTGCTCCCCAGGCCGAGTCACTCTCCCAAAGCCTCTATTCCAAATACCATTCCATTGGAAGTTAACTTTCAACATAAGTTTTGGAGGGGACACTCATTTAGTCCATAGCCTGCACTTTGATATATCACACTCAAGCCGGGGACTCAATACGAATCCATCTCAGAATTAGAATACATAGTATATTATGTCTTATATGTATTCTCTGTGAAAAAAAATACTTTTTTTGCTGGTTTTTAGGATATTATGGTATATTAATGACAAAGTTTCACTTCATTAATAGCTCTCCCGGTAACTGTTTTTTTTTTTTTTAATCATTTCACTTTATTCTACTGTTATTTCATCTTTTTTTGTAATATATCAATGGTTTGATGTGGTCTTTACAACCTAATTTAAAATTACTGTAAGATTTTGTGGTTATGGGAGATAACTTTATTGATGTATTTTATAGCTAATTATATATTGACACAGTCTAGTATCATATTTAGGCTAATTTTGAAATGTAGTTGCTAGGATATCCAAGGTGATTGGCTGTTGCCTAAAGCTATCATTTTTGAAATACAGCTTTTACTTGCTAATTACTACTGCTGCTGCTGCTGCTCTTTAGCCACTAAGTTGTGTCTGACTTTTTGTGACTCCGTGGACTGTAGCTCATCAGGCGCCATGGGATTTCTGAGGCAAGAATACTGGAGTGGGTTCTCCAGGGGATCTTCCTAAACCAGGGGTTGAACCCACATCTCATGCATTGGCAAGTGGATTCTTCACCTCTGAGCCACCAGGGGAGCCCTGCTGATTACTACAGCCTCCTTTAATTTGTGGATGAATTATTCTCCATTCTTTCTTTGGAAAAATTGACCTGGAAGCATTTGTTAAAGAAATAAGATAATAAAATATCCCACAGTAAAGTCCCTGAAGATAAGATGATAAAAACAAAAGATCACAAGACAGTTCAGAAGGTGGTCACACACTTATTTCCATCAATTTTGAAACTGATGGACTTTCTCACTTCTTTACAAGATTTGACAATTTTAAGGATGGTTTAGCCATGAAATGCTTTATTTTCTTTTAATCTGAACCTTCTAGGAGGCATGATGATGTTCAGGTTTCCATCTGGAAATTTAACCTCTGTTTAGAGTATCTAGTTGATGATCTACTAGAGAATCCCAGGGACGGGGGAGCCTGGTGGGCTGTTGTCTCTGGGGTCACACAGAGTTGGACACGACTGAAGTGACTTAGCAGTAGCAGCAGCAGCTTTCATTCTGAAAAAAAAGAAAAAGAGAGAAACCATTAAAAGTACAGTAGATGTTGAATCAAATTTTAATGTCATTTTCTTTAGTAAAGATTGAACTCATGAATATAAATTGTTTTCTTAGTGACACTCTTTTTTATCATTTGTGGGTTATAAACAATTATGAATAAAATTAATAAGAAATCACTATTATCCATAACTTCTTTTTGATTTCTATACTTTTTGTGTTTGATCCTAGGAAATACCTATCTATAAAATGTGTGTGTTGTGCATGATGCCCACTTTCTACCAGTCATTTTCCTGGGAAAGCACAATTGGGTTTAGTAGGCTGATCATTTAGATCCTTAGGTTAGGTTTGCTGCATTGAGCTCATTTACTGTGTGGAGCAGATGGATGACCAGTTTTAATATGAATACTAAGCCTTTTCATCCTTTACTTCTGCTTTTGTTACAGAAACCCTTGAAACTCTCATCAGACAAGCAGAAAATTACACCAGCATACTTTTCTGCAACACCTACAGGAACATGGCCCTAGAAGCCGCCGCTTCCACCCAGGAGCTCTTCACCGATGTAGGGCTCTATTTATTTGGTGCGGATGTTAATCCTGAAGAATTTGTAAACAGATTCTTTGACAGTCTTTTCCCTCTGGTCTACAATCATCTCATTAACCCTGGCGTGACTGACAGTTCCCTGGAATACTCAGAATGCATCCGGATGGCCCGCCGGGACATTAGCCCATTTGGTAATATTCCCAAAAGAGTGCTGGGACAGATGGGGCGGTCGCTGCTGCCCAGTCGCACGTTTCTGCAGGCGCTGAACCTGGGCATTGAAGTCATCAATACCACAGACCATCTGCACTTCTCCAAAGAGTGTGGCAGAGCCCTGCTGAGGATGCAGTACTGCCCACACTGCCAAGGCCTGGCTCTCACTAAGCCTTGCATGGGATATTGCCTCAACGTCTTGAGAGGCTGCTTGGCACATGTGGCAGAGCTTAACTCACACTGGCATGTGTACATCCGGTCACTGGAAGAGCTCTCAGATGCCATGCATGGGACCTATGACATTGAACACGTGCTTCTGAACTTCCACTTGTTCGTTAATGATGCTGTGATGCAGGCCCAACTTGATGGACAGAAGTTATCGGAACAGGTAAGCATCCACTCAAAATTTCCTGCTTTCTTAAAGTGCAACAATTAGCTATATACATAAAGTGAGTTGATTATAAGCACATCATTATATACTTTATTTTATTTTTTTACTTTATAATACTGTATTGGTTTTGCCATACATCAACATGAATCCACCACGGGTGTACATGAGTTCCCAGTCCTGAACCCTCCTCCCACCTCCCTCCCCATACCGTCTCTCTGGGTCATTCCTGTGCAGCAGCCCCAAGCATCCTGTATCCTGCATCGAACCTAGACTGGCGATTCATTTCTCACATGATATTATACATGTTTCAATGCCAGATGGCTAACAAACACATGAAAAGATGCTCAACATCACTCATTATCAGAGAAATGCAAATCAAGACCACAATGAGGTACCATTTCACACCAGTCAGAATGGCTACAATCCAAAAGTCTACAAGCAATAAATGCTGGAGAGGGTGTGGAGAAAAGGGAACTCTCTTACCCTGTTGGTGGGAATGCAAATTAGTACAGCCACTATGGAGAAGATTGTGGAGATTCCTTAAAAAACTGGAACTAGAACTGCCTTATGACCCAGCAGTCCCACTGCTGGGCATACACACTGAGGAAACCAGAATTGAAAGAAACACGTGTACCCCCATCGCAGTATTATATACTTTAAATTATGAAAGCTTAATAATACTTTATGAAATAGTGGGAGAACGTATGGGTTGTCATATTGTCATATTCAATTCTAAATATATTTTACATAACACATCAAAATTTTGGTTAGATAAAATACAAATTTCTCCTCTAAGTAGTGGCCGTATTGGGTTAGTTCAGTGAGGTAAAGAGGGTTTGGTTTTAAAATCAGAACCAGCATAAACTTGATTCTGTACTCTTCCATTAATTCTCAAGACCCTTAGCTTCTTTGAGCCCCAGTTTTCTTATTGACAAGAAGAAAATAGTAATAAATAACTTTTGGAGTATTATTTTTGGGGAAGATAGGCAATCATTTAGGCATACTAGCTAGTATACTGCCTGGTACTCCAAAAATGGATATTGTTGGTATTTCAAAAGTATTCAAGGGATTTCTGTGTGTTGATTTTATATCCTGCAACTTTACTATATTCATTGATTAGCTCTAGTAATTTTCTGGTGGAGTCTTTAGGGTTTTCTATGTAGAGGATCATGTCATCTGCAAACAGTGAGAGTTTTACTTCTTCTTTTCCAATTTGGATTCCTTTTATTTCTTTTTCTGCTCTGATTGCTGTGGCCAAAACTTCCAGAACTATGTTGAATAGTAGCGGTGAAAGTGGACACCCTTGTCTTGTTCCTGACTTTAGGGGAAATGCTTTCAATTTTTCACCATTGAGGATAATGTATGCTGTGGGTTTGTCATAGATAGCTTTTATTATGTTGAGGTATGTTCCTTCTATTCCTGCTTTCTGGAGAGTTTTTATCATAAATGGATGTTGAATTTTGTCAAAGGCCTTCTCTGCATCTATTGAGATAATCATATGGTTTTTATTTTTCAATTTGTTAATGTGGTGGTGTATTACATTGATTGATTTGTGGATATTGAAGAATCCTTGCATCCCTGGGATAAAGCCCACTTGGTCATGGTGTATGATCTTTTTAATGTGTTGTTGGATTCTGATTGCTAGAATTTTGTTGAGGATTTTAAACAAATGGGATCTAATTAAAATTAAAAGCTTCTGCACAACAAAGGAAAATATAAGTAAGGTGAAAAGACAGCCTTCTGAATGGGAGAAAATAATAGCAAATGAAGCAACTGACAAACAACTAATCTCAAAAATATACAAGCAACTTCTGCAGCTCAATTCCAGAAAAATAAACGACCCAATCAAAAAATGGGCCAAAGAACTAAATAGCCATTTCTCCAAAGAAGACATACGGATGGCTAACAAACACATGAAAAGATGCTCAACATCACTCATTATTAGAGAAATGCAAATCAAAACCACAATGAGGTACCACTTCACACCAGTCAGAATGGCTGCGATCCAAAAATCTGCAAGCAATAAATGCTGGAGAGGGTGTGGAGAAAAGGGAACCCTCCTACACTGTTGGTGGGAATGCAAACTAGTACAGCCACTATGGAGAACAGTGTGGAGATTCCTTAAAAATTGCAAATAGAACTACCTTATGACCCAGCAATCCCACTTCTGGGCATACACACCGAGGAAACCAGAATTGAAAGAGACACATGTACCCCAATGTTCATCGCAGCACTGTTTATAATAGCCAGGACATGGAAACAACCTAGATGTCCATCAGCAGATGAATGGATAAGAAAGCTGTGGTACATATACACAATGGAGTATTACTCAGCCATAAAAAAGAATTCATTTGAATCAGTTCTGATGAGATGGATGAAACTGGAGCCGATTATACAGAGTGAAGTAAGCCAGAAAGAAAAACACCAATACAGTATACTAACACATATATATGGAATTTAGGAAGATGGCAATGACGACCCTGTATGCAAGACAGGGAAAGAGACACAGATGTGTATAACGGACTTTTGGACTCAGAGGGAGAGGGAGAGGGTGGGATGATTTGGGAGAATGACATTCTAGCATGTATACTATCATGTAAGAATTGAATCACCAGTCTATGTCTGACGCAGGATGCAGCATGCTTGGGGCTGGTGCATGGGGATGACCCAGAGAGATGTTATGGGGAGGGAGGCGGGAGGGGGGTTCATGTTTGGGAATGCATGTAAGAATTAAAGATATTAAAATTAAAAAAAAATAAAATAAAATAAAAGGAAAAAAAAAGTATTCAGCTTTCAAATAGAAAACACCAATTATGTAGTCATTAAATGAAGACTTGTTATCAAAAGTGTTTCTTTGGAGACTTTCCAGAACCTGGGATAGTGATGGTGTGATAATTTTTTTAAACTATGATGTATATGGCATCATGGTGTTTTATTCCAAGAAGGCTTTAATAAGCAAAATAATAAAACCAAAAGACATAAGACTTCCTATTTCTGTCACATTCTGTAGAAATAGTCTCAGGCGCCTTTAGTAATAGTTCTCATATCCCATACAGTGAAGTAGAACATGCTGCTGCTCTTTATCGTAAATATTTTGTCCTGAAATAAAATTATGTTTCTTAGCAATAACAGAATACATCTTCCCACCCTGGCCCTTATTTACTGAATTAATAAACGCTCTCATTATTGACTTTGTAAGTCTGTTGCTTTCATTAATTTCCAATAGAAATTGGATATGAGAACCTTAATGTCCAGGCATATACACCCCACTTCCTTCCTAACTTTCAAGGTCCTCCTGATACCGTATGAGCCAATATGGTACCTTCATGCAAATTAGAAATGGTACCCTCTTTAGGTGGATGGGACTTGAAGGTAGAGTGTGAGCTGGAATTCAGCTCTCACTCCCAATCCACTCACCTGGGTATCCTTACACAGCCAATAAGTTTCCCAACCATGTACAGTTGTCCTGGTTGTTTTGCAATCTCTCATCCCTTTAGGGAGATCATACATGTACCAGAACTTTTGCAAGAGATATAATAAGCCGACTCAAAAGACTTCTAAGATTTCATGTACTTCATAGTTAATGAGGAATAAGCATTTAGGTCTAGGAAACAAAATATCAATATTAGGATATTGCATATCTCCAGAAGGAAAACAAGTACAGGAAATCTGAAATGAAGCCCAGATTTGAATTATTAATTTGGGACAAGCCATCTAACCTCTTGGGGCCAGAATAGATAGATAGGTAGATAGATACCCAGATTTTTAAGATTCTTTTTATTTTGTCTTTTGGAGCCTTGGAGTGCCTTTTTGTATCCTTAAAATCTACCACATAGAAAATTATTGTATATTATTATATATCTAATTTTTTTTTAATTTCAAAGGCTAAACTAACATAAGTTTGTAGTTAGATAGACATGTTTTCAGAATTCCCTGGTGGCTCAGATGGTAAAGAATCTGCCTGTAATTCAGGAGACCTGGGTTTGATCCCTGGGTCAGAAGATCCTCTGGAGAAGGGAATGGCTACCCACTCCAGTATTATTGCCTGGAGAATTTCACGGACAGAGGAACCTGGTGTGCTACAGAACATGGGATCAGGAAGAGTCAGACATAGCCTGTTTTCAAATCCTGAGTTTGCTACTCATTATTCATGTCGCCTGAACAATTTCCTAAAACCCTCTGAGTCTGTTTCATCCTGAGTAAAGAAGGAAATGATGGTTTAAGTGCAATATGATATGGCTCTGACATTGGCAGCTACTTGGTCCCTGAGAAATTTGCTTTTCTCTTTTCGAATTCTGGGGCCACCCCTGTTCAAACCTTGGTGAAGCAGGTTACTTTACTATCTTAAAGGATTAAAATCATCATCAAACTTGTGTTCTATAAATATATTTTAAGCAACACTTTTGTTATATGAAACTCCTTGGTGGATTTTTCAAAGAGCATTCCTTTCTTTTAAGCAATTAATTCTATTTTCATATAATAAATGGTCCTATAACTATCTTGAAAAACATCAGTTATTACTAATGAATTGTAGATTCTTTTTCAAATAAAACAACTGAGATTCTTTAACTTATGGTGACAGAAGGAGAAACTGACATTAAATTCCTTGAAAATTGATTCATTAATATTTATTTCTGCCAACTTCAAAGTGATTTATAAGCTGTTTATCAAGTTTTGATAACCAGTTCACACATCAGTGAATTTAATAAATTCAAAATAAATTACTGGTGAGCCAGAAAATAATGACTTTCTCACATTCCCAGAGCAATCTCTGAGATCTAGTACTTTCAAATCTTGTCTTCAGTAAATACTTGTATCTATCCACTTTAAGAAATCCATAGGGGTACCTGATGCATCTTACTTCTGTTGGATGAATTTCAACTGGAAAAAAATTATTGGTTTCCTGAGGAAATCATAAATATCTTCTATTTATAAAACCATTGAAGAAGCAAAATCTAACTTAGAATGTTTTAATTTTGTAATTGTCTGGGGATTAAGACAAAAATCTAGTAAAGTATTAACAGAGAACCACTGAAGTATGAAGATTAAAAACACAAGTCCTAATCCCTGAGTACGTTTCCCATCTGTTCTACCATTTACTAGCTGTGAGTCTGGGAACTTTATTGTTTAATCTTTCTTGAGTTTCCTCTGGTAAACAGTAAAGTTGCTCAGTCGTGTCCGACTCTTTGCAACCCCATGGACTACCAGGTTCCTCCATCCATGGGATTTTCCAGGCAAGAATACTGGAGTGGATTGCCATTGCCTTCTCCAGGAGATCTTCCCGACCCAGGGATTGAAGCCGGATCTCCCGCATTGTAGGCAGACGCTTTACGGTCTGAGCCACCAGGGAAGCTCTCTTTGGTAAAATGGAACAATAACTGTACCTACATCACAGGGTTCTTTTGAGATTAAAATGAGTTTAGGTTTTCTATGAGATAACTGTTTAAAGCCTGCTAATTATTATTATGTTATATTCTTTATAAATATCATATTGATTTCTCTGATGTTTTAAATACTTTTAAAATGAACACCTCTTTCTTAACCTGTGATATAGAAATCAAAAAGTGTTTTAAATGGGCATTTAATGTAAGCAGATAATTGTAAAGATTTTCCTGAAGGAAAAGAAAAACCTAAAACTTTTAAAGAGCATTATTTTGAAATCTACAATGAGTTTTAATATTGATGATTTTAATTGCTAATTCTTTGATAAAAATAATTTCATTATGAGGAAATGGCTGAATGATTTTCTTGGTAGGAACTGATTAAATGATTGCATGATACTTGATAGGAAATCATGTTTTAATTCTGTAAATAAAAACAGTATTTTAAAAGTACACTTGCTATTGATTAAATTTAGAACATTATTTATTTCTATAATTGAATGCTTTAATTTATTAAAGAAACAAGAATGCAGCATCTGGGTTAATTTCAATGTTTTAATATTTTCTAAATGGAATAAATGTTACCAAGAGCTCAACTGAATGTTGATTCTATACCATTGTAGAAATAAAAAGGTTTTTCTCAGCTTGATTGAAATACAATTGACAAAATAAAATTCTTCTTTAAATATTTGAAAGAATTCAGTAGTGAAACCACCTAGTTCTGAGCTTTGGTAAGAGTTTTTTTTCTTTTTAATTATTGATTAAATCTCCTTATTCATTATTGGTGCTGTTCAAGTTTTCTGTTTTTTCATGTCCTGGTCTTGGTAGGATCTTAATTTTAGGAATTTATCCATTTCTTTCAGGTTATCCAATTTGTTGGCCTATAATTTTTCATAATAATCTCATGGTCCTTTGCATTTCTATACTGTCAGTTGTAATATCTCCTCTTTCATTTATAATTTCATTTACTTTAGTCTTCTCTCATTTTTTCCTTATTCTAGCTAAAGATTAGTCATTTTTCTTCTCTTTCAAAAATTAGCTCTTAATTTTGTTGATATTTTCTTATTTTTTTTTCTGGTCTCTCTTTCATTTATTTCTGTCTGATCTTTGTTATTCCCTTCTTTCTGGTAATATTGGGCTTAGTTTGTGCTTTATCTGGTTCCTTGAGGTGTAAAGTTAGGTTGTTTATTTTAGTTCTTTCTTTTTCCTTAACGTTGGTGTTTATCACTATAAACTTTCCTGCTTTTCCTGCATCTCATGAATTTCAGTATGCTGTGTCCCCACAGCTGGGGGTTGAGGGTGCCCCTCTAAGAAAGTCTGGCACTGTGTTGAGTGTGGAGTTTATAGCAAGTATGTGTCTCAGCCTGTGCTACCTGTTTCCACGTGGGTATTTTTTTCATTTGCTTGATGTGTAATAATTACTCAGCTACTTTCTAAAATAGCTGTGTGTAGTTGCACATATCTGTGTTTCTTTGGGAAGAGGGACCTTCCTAGGGAAACTATGTCACCATCATGGGAATTGCTGCCACAAAAAGTGTGTTTTTAAGCCTGCACTGGGTTCCAAAGCAGATGACACCACCCTTATGGCAGAAAGTGAAGAGGAACAAAAAAGCCTCTTGATGAAAGTGAAAAGGAGAGTGAAAAAGTTGGCTTAAAGCTCAACATTCAGAAAACAAAGATCATGGCATCCAGTCCTATCACTTCATGGGAAATAGATGGGGAAACAGTGGAAACAGTGGCAGACTTTATGTTTTTGGGCTCCAGAATCACTGCAGATGGTGATTGCAGCCAGGAAATTAAAAGACACTTGCTCCTTGGGAGGAAAGTTATGACCAACCTAGACAGCATATTGAAAAGCCAGAGACATGACTTTGCCATCAAAGGTCCGTCTAGTCAAGGCTATGGTTTTCCTGTGGTCATGTATGGATGTGAGAGTTGGACTGTGAAGAAAGCTGTGCGCTGAAGAATTGATGCTTTTGAACTGTGGTGTTGGAGAAGACTCTTGAGAGTCCCTTGGTCTGCAAGGAGATCCAACCAGTGCATTCTAAAGATCAGTCCTGTGTGTTCATTGGAAGGAATGATGCTAAAGCTGAAACTCCAATACTTTGGCTACCTCATGCAAAGAGTTGACTCATTGGAAAAGACTCTGATGCTGGGAGGGATTGGAGGCAGGAGGAAAAGGGGTCGACAGAGGATGAGATGGCTGGATGGCATCACTGACTCGATGGACGTGAATCTGAGTGAACTCCGGGAGTTGGTGATGGACAGGGTGGCCTGGCGTGCTACAGTTCATGGGGTCACAAAGAGTCAGACACGACTGAGCAACTGAACTGAACTGGGTTCCAAAGCATGATTTTTAACAATAAAAGTTCCACTCTGTATTTTTAAATAGAAAACCAATTTTCCACGTCTCTTACCTTTGCACCATTAGTACAGTTTCAGCTGGTTGCATCCAAATTACTTCAGGATGGCTACGTACTTCAGTTTTAAAACCTATCAATATTGCATTTAAGTGTCTGCATTGTACACACTAATGCACTCTAATTAAACTATGTTGTTGAGAAAAGTGATATCTGATCACTACTTCTCTACGCATCTATATTTATCTGAATCCGTAAAATGAAAGCCTAATAAGTTGATGTGTATTTTTAGGTATCTCATTGATATCTTTATATATAAATTGAAAAGAAAATTAAAATAATAGCCTGGATTATTTATAGTAAAATGCTAAATTTTGTTCTGTTTTTTCAATAATGTGGTATATATTTTCCTAAAAATCATGTATATTCAATTGTACATAATAGAGACTGTGGGACAAACTAAGGCACCACATTAGTCTCTCAAGGCTGTGTCCCTGAAACCACTCCTAGTGTGGGAATGGTGGGTGACCCATATATTTCAAGGATGTGGTAGATGGATGAGGAGCCTCTGATTGCCTGGGTCCTGCTCTTGAGTGAACCAGCAGTCACATCCTCTCAGTGATCTCCTCCAACAATCTACACAAAGCCAAGAAGGCATTATTTCTGAAGCAAAGTTAATTTTGTTTCGGAGCTTTCATTCATGTATATTTTTGTCCTTGGCTGTGTGCATGCATGTTAAGTCAATTCAGTCATGTCCAACTCTCAGTGACGCAAGGACTGTAGCACACACACCAAGTTCTTCTCTCCATGGGATTCTCCAGGCAAGAATACTGGAATGGATTGCCATTTCCCCTTCCAGTGGATCTTCCTGACCTGGGGGTTGAACCTACAGCTCCTACCATGCAGGTTAATTCTTTACCACTTGAGCCACCAGGGAAGCCCTTGTATTTGGCTACCAGAGAATGAAGGGCTGTGACCATAGGTTAAAAATAAGCTACCTGTGGATAAAATTTATGAGTAGCTAGACAAGACTTCATTGGCAATACCAGCATAATGTCATTTGATATATCCTGATGATGTTTTCAACAAGATATCAAGTTCACCTTTTCCTAATTTTTGTTTAACTAATGGGGTGACCTAATGTTGAACTTGTAATTACTATTTCTCAAATTATTGTTCAAATTATTGTGATTGTTCAAATGAGTTGTTTCTTTTGAGAAATAAGACTGGAGCTTAACAAGAGAAAAGGCAATGACATAAGAATTAAATTAGAAGCAATTGAAAGGGGAAGATATAAGTTTTTAGGGTAAAAGGCAGCTCAGACAGAATCTAATGATAGTGGGCTAACTGGAAATAGGAAAATCTATAAGTTAACAGAAAAGGAAAGGAAAAAAGGAAGATTCATTAGACCATGAGAAGGTCATTTGGTCCAACTCATCATTCTATTAATATATAGAGATCTCTGAGAGGTTTTTGCACACTTAATTCTGGATGCTAAATAGTTACAGGGAGCTTGCTATTACAGAATTGGTAGCAGAAAAGCATATAGCAATAATTAGTGGGTTTTCTTCTCAATACTAAGCCCATTTAGTTCTTTGCAAATGTTGAACGGGGTAGAATTTTCTGACTAGAGGCAAGTCAAAGTGTTAGTTGCTCAGTTGTGACTCTTCGGATCCCATGGACCAGAGCCCACCAGTCTCCTCAGCCCATGGAATTCTCCAGGCAAGAATATTGGAGCTATTCCTTCTCTAGAGGCAAGTTCTATTGTCCATTGATTGTCTACCCAAATTTTATGATATACTGAGATAGTTCTATAATATTTTAACCTCTGCTGGTAAGAATTTTCTTTACATGTCTGATTAGATCTGAATCTTTCTTCTTTTGAAGACTTGCCCCTACGCTTGTGAATCACGGGACGAGGGGTGGTCACTTTGGCCTTTTGAAAACCTCTCTTGAAATGATTGGCAGTAATTAGGGCCAATCAAGACTCAGGTACCTTATATACAGTAAGTCTACATTTCTTTTAGGAACACATTAGATAACAAACGCATAGTTTAAGGATAGCTATTTCATAAAACTTTGAGAATGTTGCATGATTAACTTATGATTTTTACCTTTCTGAAAAAGACTATGGTATGAATTACTCAAGATTAAGTACTGATAACCATGGTTCTTTATTTCTACTTAATTTCTTGAGAAATAAAAAAAATATTAAATGTCTTATGAAGGCTTAAAGTCCTTTAAAGGGAAATCTGGACAAAGATCTCCAGGAAGAGTTGTCCATCAAGTTTGTGGACAGTTCACCCTTATGGTGAATGACTGTCTGCATCTTAAGTTGCCATGCCTGGTATTGTGGAATGGAATATGTTGAAGATAGGGACTAGTCTTGGCCATCTTAGCTGTCAGCTATGTGAAGGCTTTTATTCTGACTCCTTGCCTTCTTTCTAGGCTTTTGACTCCCTTTTTTATTCAGTATTTATTTACATGCTTTCTTGTTAAGATCATTATTTTAACTATCCAGCTCTGTCTTTCTCTCCTGGAGGACTTACTGAGCTAGGATCGAGTTGGCCAGACTGGAGGGAGCCTGGGGTTGACAACTGGTAGATGTCTGGCATGGTCCTTTCCATTCCCTCACCATCAAAGCCAGATGCTTCTCCTTCCTCAGGGATCTGTTGTCTGGAGGGTTCCTGGTTGTAGTCTCAGGCCCCTATCAAACATGCTTTTTAACGAAATTGGGAATGGAAGGATAATTTTCAGAATTAAAGGTTCTCAAGAAATTTAAAGATTTCTTGCTCAGTTTTTGCATCGTGTATACATCTGCTTTGTTACGTTATTTTCTCTGAGCTAACAGAACTCTTTTTCCTGTAATATAAGCTTTTGACTTCTTGGAATAAAAAGGTTTTAATAATACCCAGCTATTCTTTTTGATTTTTCTGAAATAATTTTTGCTTGAATTTTATAAGTATATAGCAGTTCATATGTAGCACTGATGTTTTCAGCTGGTTTGGACACCTCTAGTCTACCTTAAATGGAATAAATTCTCTTTAAATTGAATACTGCATGAAATTTTTTTTTCCCTTGATGAAGTTCAACAAGGATGTGTTATTTCTGTTGGAGTTTTGCTGTTCCCTTTCTACCTTAGTGTTTTCTTCATGCAGCAAAGCCTTCTTGGTTGCAGATTTGCAATGAATTGATTTTTAGTGCAGATAATTTTTAAGTACATTGATAACTTTAGATTCTGCAGGTAATTTTGTGTACATCTGCTGCCTGGTTTTGAGAGTGTGAGATAATATTCAATCAGTCTCATAAATCAGCAGTCTTTTGGCTTTATGAATTAAGAAGTCTCCAGTCTCCATGCCTTTGGGATATGCTGCTCCAGGTTTCCACAGTTCATGTTGTCTTTCCACAAGAACAGCAGCCCAATCACTCACCTCTAGCAAGTGTTGACTTAGAGGCTTGATCAGACTGTCTTTATTATTAAGAACTCACTCCAAAGGTGAAGTTTTATGAGAGTCTTTTTTTTTCTTTGCTTCTAAATTATATTTACCCATTCTTCCCTTCCATTTTTGAGTCTTATGAAAACAGCTTTATGCTTCTCTGAAGATTGGAACTTACCTCCAAAGTTTCTGTTGCTGCTATCTGAAGCTGTTCTCCATTCTTCTGATGGATTTTGAAGGCTGTTTTGGTTGTAGTCTTGTTACACTTACTTTGATGCATTTCCTAAAAAAAAATTTAGTCTTGCTTATGTCAGCCATCAGCTGAACTTGTAAACATTTAGATTTTTCTCCTTCCTGTGCTTCCTGTAAGTATCTGGTTTAAGCCCAAGGAAAGAAATGTAGCATCTCAGCTCTTTATCCATGGCCTTCCCCTTTCCCATATCTTACAGTAAGTTCTCAAGTTTGGCTTCCAGTCTGGTTTATTTAAAGTATCCAGAGTCTTTTAAAAGTAGCAAAACTTCTCAGTAATTTTATATTTCCCCCCTGGAAGGGCAAGTCTTTGTATCTCCATGCACAGAAATGCAAAGTTTTAAGCACACAACCTCCATTCTGACTATAAAAGTCATCATTTCTCTCAGCCTCTCTTGGGGATCTGGGTCTATACTAAGCTCCCTTGGCAGCATTCCCACTCCTGGGCATGGAGTCTCCAGGATCAGCAGCACACAGAGCATCATCAGTGGAACCCCCATGGCACCCAAGACCGCTGATGACTCATCTCAGCTGGCTAAATTCCTATGGCCGGAAGAGACCATACAGCGCTGCATTGACAATTCTTCCCAGAGAACCTCACTGGTGCCTAGAAAGCAGAACATTTCACATCAGAAATGGTGGAAGTGATAGGAAAAATGGTGCCTCTCAAGATGTGTCCCCCATGTCTGAATCCACAATGTCAGTGGTCGCATCCCATGATACTAGGGTAGGGACTAGGCTCCATAGGTCAGAGGGGATGGCCAGCAGCTCTGGCCATGCCAAGTGTTTTCCTGAATGCCCCAGGAACTAAGCAGGGCAATGGCTTCCTCTGTCTGCAGTTATTCCTGTTTGGGAAGCTCCCAAGTGAAGGGTTGCAGGTCCCCAGTAGTGGCCGCTGATCCTCTTCTTCTTTAATAAACTCCTCATTTTGTGACTTTGGAGACCTAACCCAATCCACGATGGTCAGAGAAGGTTCTGACTCTCAGTGTCCCTTTGGTCTTTGACTGGCTGGCCTTGAGTGTGTGTGGGGCAAATGTGTGGGCAGCCTTATGATGGGTTCTGGGTAGGGTTTCAACTCACTTCTCTGTTTTGACATTTGACAACTAAGGAAGAAATCATAGGAATTTTCAAAATCTTTACATATCAAGAATGTGAAGTATATCTGTGATCTTTTGCCCCCTTCTGCTTTTCTTCTCTCTTTGAGCCCACAGGACCTGCGTGGACCCCAGGGCTGGTGACTGACAGCACTTCAGCAGCAGGGACAGATAGACTGTCCCAGCTCTTAAAACTGAAGCTTACTCTCTCCTTATTCCATTTCAGCCGTCTCTGTGTTCATTTAGAGCCTAGAATAAGTAGATGGAGCATTCTTGGTGGCTAAATCACTCAAGGGAAATATAGTGATAAAAATAGCCAGGGATAGGGCATGGTAAGGGTACAAGAGGGTCAGTGTTAGGCTACGTACTAAACTCATCAATGATCTTGAGTTGTATTTGTCTATATAATATGAATAGTCTTATTTGAAGGAGATCCCACTTCATCCCATCAACCAATAGTAGATGTGTGATGCTGGATATCACAGTTGGGAAAAGGTCACATTTCAAGGTAACCTCCAGGTTTTAATCTAGGGTTAGAAAGCCTTTACCCTTGAATTGGATAAAGAAGCATTCTGAAAACAACCTACCATATTGTCAAATGATAGGCAGTTAAAACTTCCCTCAATAAAGTAGTAAGTATGGAGAAAAATTATCCAAAAAAGATAAGAAGGCAAATATTACTCAATGATGTTTCTATGATTTAATAGGGCCACTACTGACTCATCGCTGTACTGTGTGATTAGTTGCTCAGCCGTGTCCAACTCTTTGCAACCCCATGGACTGTAGCCAGCAATTCTCTGTCCATGGGGATTCTCCAGGCAAGCATACTGGAGTGGGTTGCCATGCCCTCCTCCAGAGAGTCTTCCCAACTCAGAGATCCAACCCAGGTCTTCTGCATTGCAGGTAGATTCTTAACTGTCTGAGCCAACAGGGAAGCCTGAGTTGTCTCTAGGTATATGTAATTTTTCCTTTTTTATTTAGTCTTTTGCTTAATATAAGGATCATACTATGCTCTGTAATGTTAGATGTTATTTAACATAAGATTAACATATCGCAAATAATTTTTCTCCTATTAAATAACAAGCTTTTTTTCTGATTGAGAAGACTAGAAAGTTATTGTTTTAGTTACCTGAAAAATATTAATCACCTTCTACAACTAATCTTAGAGTTCCTTCTTTCACTGACTATAACACTGGTAGATACTTTCGAACAGCTTTACTGTGCTCTTATTCCCTCGTTAAGGAATTGAACAAATATTTCACAACTGCTCATCATTAGTTTTAGAGTCACATGTTTTTATCTTCTTAAAAATTATACTTGGATATAACACATTGAGGAAAACAGTGTTCTAGGTAAGTTATCATAATGGATGAGATTTTTTGAAAGTGACAGTCAAATTCATTTAAACCTTCCTAAGGTGGGGTAATTATTAAATCACATAACTCTAAGTTGAAATATACAAATTACTGAAGATCTAGCTTGATTTAGATCCTTATAAATGTTATCAGCATGCTTCTCTACTTCTCAGTGAAGCTTTGGTCTGTCTTGTTTTTTTCTTCAGGCAGACTGTCCTCAAGAGGTAACAAGGTAGGCTATACAATCTCTAGGCTTATCCCTGTATAGTTTAGCAAGAAAAAAATAGAACTTATTTCCCATGGATGAAAACCTCTTAAACACTTGCTTATTGCTCTGCTTTGGAGCCTGTTCATCCCCCTCATCTGTCTGCTGATACTCTGGCTGGAAATCTTTGGATAATTTCCCCAGCCTGGAGCCATGTATGGGGTCAGCTGATTTAAACAGATCAGTAGAGAGTTAGAGCAGGTGTTCTCCAAGAATAAATAGAAAACAAAAAGAAAACTCAAACAAGAAATGAAGTATACAATATAATAATAAAGGATGCACTTCATAGTGAATATCTTTAAGGATGGTGCCAAATAGCATCAGCATACATGTAACTATGAAGTAAGATACAAATATAATAGAAATATACATTCAAATTAAAGGTTAAGCATAATAGAAACAGACAACTAAAAAAATGTTAGAACTGTTATATAATTCCAGAGCAAAATGGAATTACTAGAAGCATTTGTTTTAAAATCAGGAATAAGACATCCCTGTCATAGATTGTATTCTCCAAGTTAATGTTTACATGGAGTTACTAGTTAATATAATTAAACAACATATCAATAAAAAATAACCTAATAAAAGTGGGCAAAGGATTTATAGAATCATTCTCCAAAGAAGGTATACAAATGACTAATAAACATAGGAAAACATGTCCTACATCAGTAGTTCCTAAAGACATGCAAACCAAAATTGCAAGGAAGCAGTGGCACTTCACAGCCCCTAGGATGGCTTTAATGTAAATGATGGACAATAACAAGTGTTGTTGAGACTGTGGAGAAATTTGGACACTCACACGTTGCTAGAAGGATTATAAAATTCTGCAGCCACTTTGGTAAACAGTTTGGCAGTTCCTCATAACACGAAACATAGTATTACCATGGTGGTGGTTGACTCTGATGATCCCGTGGACTGTAACCCACCAAGTTCCTCTGTCCATGGGATTTCCAGGCAAGAATACTGGAGTAGGTGGCTCTTTCCTTCTCCAGGGATCTTCCTAACCTGTGGATAGAACTGAGGTCTCCTTGCATTGCAGGTGGTCTCCTGCATTGACAGGCAGATTCTTTACCCACTAAGCCACCATATAACCTGACGATTTCATGCTGAGGAATATACCCAAAAGAATTGAATACATATGTTTGAAAAACTTAAATGCATGGATATTCATGGCAGCTTTATTCATAAGAGTCAAAAAGTGGAAATGACCTAAATGCTTATCAACTGATGAATGGAGAAATAACATGTTTTATGGATATACAATGGAATGTTATTTGGCAATAAAAAAGAATACTGATACCTGTTACATGACTTATGCTGCAATGATTAGACCTTGAAAATATGCTATATGAAAGAAATTATTACATAAGACCACATATTATGCTACTCTAGTTATATGAAATATTTAGAATAGCAAAGTCACTGAGATAGACAATAAATTAGTGACTATCAGGGATTGGAGAGGGGATGAAAGAACAGGGAATTACTGCTAATGTGTATAGGATTTTTTGCAGGGGAGAGATAAAAATATTGTAAAGTTAAATAGAAGTGATAGTTGCACATCTCTGTTAACACAGTAAAATTCACTGAGTTGTACATTTCAAAAGAATATATTTTATGGTACATGAATTATATAACAATAAAGCTGTTATAAAAAGTTATCCTGTATACTTTTGAAAATTGACTCATACAAATTGAGAACTAGTATATTTCAGTAAATAATTTCCATTTATATGTTTGTTCTTTTTATTGGCCTATGCTTCTTGAGACTATGGGAACTCAGAGGAGCAATGCGCCTTTTCATTTGTCATCCAAATGACACGCTAAAAATATTTCTAGACATTTTAGAATTAATGCCTCAAGGTCATTCAGAGAAAATGAAAATGTCTTCCCTACAGTGAAGATGTTTGCCAAAAACAAAAAACTTTAGACCTTGAAAAACAGTTTTTATCGTTTAAGAAAATTTTGGGTTGGATAAAAATGGACAAAAATAACAGATAATCTCACTCATTTGTCTAAACATGCAACAAATATATGTTGAGTGCTTTCAATGTACCAGACACAGCTGGACACTGAGTTTATGCCAACTATGCCTGCAGCTGCCTTGTTAGAGCTTACAATGAACTAACTAATTTTTCCATAACCACGTTAGAATCTCAACTCTATCCTCTAGACAAAAGTCAGGATACTGTTTCCAAATGTAAACTATATTATACGTAAAGTCTTTTGGTGGCTTCCTGTTAACCTTAGAATAGAATCTAAAAGCATTTATATCTACCTTTAATGCTTTGCATATCTGGCCTTTACCATCACTTTACCCTCATCTCGAACCACTTTTAATCCTTCTTCGCTCTAGCCATGCTGGAGTTCTCTTTGATTTTTTTAGCATGCAGTCCTCTCCCTTGACTCTTGTCAGTTGCATTTTTCTGGACGTAGGCTATTTCCCAGCCATGCTCCCCAACACGTTTATCTGACTGACGCTAGGGCTGCTGCTCATTTTTGTCTCATCTTAAATCCTGCTCACCCTGAGAAGCGTTCTCTGGCCTCTGTAGAAAAGGTTAGGTGACTCTTAAATTTTCCTTTACAGCTTTTTGCATGCATGCAGTTATTTAATTATTCACATATTTTACATGGGGCTTCCCTCATAGCTCAGTTGGTAAAGAATCTGCCTGCAGTACAGGAGACCCCGGTTCGATTCCTGGGTTGGGAAGATCTGCTGGAGAAGGCATAGGCTACCTACTCCAGTATCCTTAGGCTTCACTGGTGGCTCAGCTGGTAAAGAATCTGCCTGCAATGCGGGAAACTGGGGATCAATCCCTGGGTTGGGAAGATCCCCTGGAGAAGGTAAAGGCTACCCACTCCAGTATTCTGGCCTGGAGATTTCCATGGACTGTGTAGCTTTTTGCATACATGTAATTATTTAATTATTCACATATTTTACATTGAGTTGAGTTCCTTGATGAACACCTGTTGTTCAGTGATAAATCTGGCCTTTCTGCTGTATTGCCTGGACTGTTGGAATTGTCTTCCAGTTGACCTGTCTGCTCCACTTTGACTTACTTTGTGTCTGTATGAAAAAATCCAGACTCTTCAGTATGGTGTACAAGGTCCCCTGGGTCTTGATACCACCCTTCTTCCTTCATCGATCTTATCCTTTGTCCCCTGACCTGCCCTCCTTGCATCCATGTTCCTGATTGAAATACATCACCCTTTCTCCTCAACCTGCATCAACTGGATTACTCTTTCAGTCTGACCACTTCACCAGCAAAACTGGAAGCTCCTCCAAGTATATCACCCTTTCCTCTCAACCCCACATGGACCAGATTATTCTTCTACTCTGACCACTTCATCAGAGAATTCACTGGGTCTTTTTCATCTCTCTATCCTCAGTGCCTATTAAAGTGTCTGGAAGTTTTTGGTAACCTGAAATGACCTCCAGACTCCACAGCACAAACTTCTTGACTAATGCACTGAATTAGATTTAATTTTAAGCATTTATACTTTTTCAGTGAATCCTAAATTACCAACATTTCGTATCTCCCATGAGAGCAGAGCAAGATTATTGTGATAATCTATGATTCTTTAATGAATGCACAAAACACTTCCATTAAACTTTTATGTGGATAAATACTCTGGCATTATTAACATTATATCTGCATTTAACTTAAACCCAGTCAAAAACCCCATTTATCAAATTACTAGAAATAAAGGCAAAGCAAAAATAATAAACATTAAAATCTTGATAGACATGCAAGTAATTTCCATAGTTCGGCGAGTGATCCTATACTGGGCCCTCCACCTTGCAATCCTCAGTCCAGGAGGGCAAACATCAGGCATTAGGGCATTTCCATTTCACGGGTGGACAATCGGAGCTGCTTAGGGAGCTGGAGCAGAACTGAGACAGACTGTCAACCCACATGTCCTTTAAACCTATTTCTGGTTTACTGAATGGCTCGTGGTTCATATAAGGAAGTTTTAAAAACGGTTTTCTGCTGTTTACTCATGTTCTTTTAGGTATTAGCAGTAGATGTTGTTTCAAAAAGTGTATGATCTTAAGTGTGGGTGGAGAAAAGTTATATAAAATATTTATCTCCTAGAGATCATTGTGGGTTATCATCATGTATTAGTGCATCAAAGGCTCTAATAAATCCTACAATTTAAGAATAGTCATTAACTATATTAAGGAGAGCATTTCCAATATATATCTAACCAAGATGCTATATTTACCTGGACAAATATGGATTTTCTGCTAAAAACACTTTGGAAAATGCTGCTCAGAGGTAAGTTTAATGATTTATTTGGGGCTTTGGCCACAGTAAGTTACACTGGGTGGAGCTGAAGGTAATGTAGCCTAATACCTGGCCAGACAGTTTTAAATTTAGAGCTAAACCATTGGCAGATGTGACCATCAGATTTATCCCCTCACATCACGGAAGGGTTAAGTCACCCTAAAATTCACTTGTGGGCTCTGACAACGTAGTCTGTAAAATGAATTACTTTGAAAATCCTATATGAATTTGCTTGAATTGTATTTTTCCAGGTGTAGCAAGGTGAAAATGGTACACTAAAAATTCTCTTGACCTTCTAAAATTGATTTATGTCCATGGAGAGATGAGAGTAAACAGATCTGAGTTAACTACCTTTACCTATATATTATTCTTTTTGCTTTTCACTATTTTTATTCAATCCTTTATATCTATATATTGAGAGTTATAATATTCACAAGGACTACTAGGATGAATTCTCCAGTTCAGAGCATATGCCAAAAGCAGTGAAATACTTCTGGTTTAAAAATATGTATTGTTGGGACAGATTGGAGTTCCCTCACTAACTTGGATATAGATATGAATGCTTCATAGATATATTAAAAATTCATAGTAAACCAATAGAATGTGATATTTTAATTACTTATTTATCAACAAATAATTTTTATGCAATTAAAATACACACCATGATCATCAATGTCCTCGATAGCGAGTTCTTATTTCTACACTGGGATATACAAAAGTCCCACTGTTGAGTCCCAGCCCAGAAGATAATGCATAGAATCCTTTCACCCCACTGTTTGGCCTCCTCTCTTTTGCTGTTGGTTTTTCCATAGCCTGACCCATCTGCTGACTAGCCTTACAAGATGGGCAAATAGAAATATAAATAAAACACACACATTCATTTTAACCTACAAGCAAGAGGGATTTTTAAAATAAGGCAAAATTAATTTTATGTTTATGAAGAATTTGAAATAAATCAGAGAGCAGCACCCACACCTTTAAAATGCTTCCTTTAATGTCTAAATCACCAGACATGGCTGGGTAATGAAAGCAACTACTTTCATTTCATCGTTTTACCTTTTCACCACTTACTGCAGTTTCAAATATAAAAAAGAAGTGTAATTAACAGCAATGTCTTTTCTCCCTTTCTTTAATCTCACCTTCTCTACCACTGATGATTTCAGGTTTCTGACACATAAAAAGCTGTTTATCCCTGCAGTTACTTTGGAGACTCTTGGCACATCAGCCAACTAGAAATTGATTTCTTGGGTTAAATTACCACCTTATTTGTATATATCCAAGACAATCTTTGAGCACCAGACCTATGTATCCAGCCTTCTACTTGATACTTTTCCTTAGAGTGTCCCCAAACTAACTATTCAAAACCCATGAATCAAGAACTGAGCTCATCATCTTGTCTCCTCCAGATATTGACCCAGAAACCTAAGAATCATCACGTGTCAAGCTCTCTAACTTATTTCAAATTCTTCATAAACATAAAATGAATTTTGTTGTATGCCTGTAAGAATGAAAGATTTTAAAATTAAAAAAATTAAAAAAAAATAAAATAAAATTAAAAAAATAAATAACTAAAAAATATCATTAAAAAAATCTCTCTTGCTTATAGGTTAAAATGAATGCATAAGTTTCATTTTTATTTCTATTTACCCATCTTGTAATAATATGATTTTTTTTCACTAATCTTAATATTTGTTTCTCAAGGCGGGAGTGTCTTTTGTCTCTGAACGTGGTAAGACTTGTCCTGGATAAAACACTTTAGGAAACAGCTGACATCCCTCTGTTATAAGGCTTGTCTGTGGATGGTCAGACTGCGGAAAAACCACATTCTTTACCTCCCAATGGCTTCCCTGATAGCTCAGTTGGTAAAGAATCTGCCTGTAATGCAGGAGAGCCTGGTTCGATTCCTGGGTTGGGAAGATCCCCTGGAGAAGGGAACAGCTATCCACTCCAGTATTCTGGCCTAGAGTATTCCATGGACACAGCTGAGTGACTTTCACTTTCACTGGCATTGTTCTTCTTTGGGATTGGAATGAAAAATTAACCTTTTCCAGTCTTGTGGCCACTGCTGAGTTTTCCAAATTTGCTGACATATTGAGAGCATCACAGCATCATCTTTTAAGACTTGAAATAGCTCAGCTGGAATTCCATCATCTCCACTAGCTTTGTTTGCAGTGATGCTTCCTAAGCCTCATTTGACTTCACATTCTGGGATGTCTGACTCTAGGTGGGTGATCACACCATTGTGGTTATCTGGGTCATTAAGATCTTGTTTGTAGAGTTCTGTGTATTCTTGCCACCTCTTCTTAATATCTTCTGCTTCTGTTAGGTCCATAACATTTCTGTACTTTATTGTGCCTATCTCTGCATGAAATGCCCCCTTAATCTTACCCAGTTTTTTCTATGTCCCAACTACCTACCTCATCAATAGGGTATAGGCATAACATTTAGAAAACTCACCCATAACTTATTTTTTTTCCAGATTTAAAGCCCTTCTGTGGTAGACTTGACAATACAACCATGAAAATGCTGTGTGTCTGATTCCCAAACATCTTTTAATCCTATTCTCTCACAGGTGGCTCCCATCTGTCCTTGGTTATCCTGGAGAATTTTTTTTTAAATAAATGTTCAATTTCTAGAGACACTATTGTATTGAAATAAAAGTACTAAGAGTATTCAAAGACATAGTTGTGTATATTTTCAGTGACTTCTAACCACAACCACAACAAATACCCCTCATTTGAAGACTGTGGAATAAATTAGGATACAGCCACACTAAGGAGGATTATGTAAGCATCATAGATAATGAATTTTTAAGCTGTATCAATAAATGTGAATGGATTTTTTATGTGATATTATAGGGCTTAGAAAGTGAAATGATAGAAGCACATGGTATCCTATTCTTATAGGCATTCGATTATATAGTCTATGTGCATAGACTATGTTTATAAATATGTATGTATTTGTATTTATGTGTGAGTGTGTTTATGAGCAATGTACATGGACATGTGAATATTGAGAACAATAGGAAACAATGAATAATGGTTTGCTGTACTTGACTGTCTGGGAAGGAAAATATGTGAGTGGCCATAATAAGGGAGTGGGAGTTGGAGAAGTCAGCAAATTAATAAGAAAAATCTGTGACATTAAAAAATAGAACCCAACATTATGTTACCTCCTTATTTATGACTCATGTATGTGTGTGTATCTCTGTGTAGATGTGCATAAGTTAGAAAGCATAGAACTGGAATTTGTATATTAGCTAGTGATTTCTGGTAAGTTCATGAAATAAGTAATATTTCAGTTGCAATAAAAGCTTTGCAGGGAATTCCCTGGCGATCGAGTGATTAAGAATCCACTTCCACTGAAGAGGGTATGTGTTCAATCCCTGATTGGGCAACTAATATCCTGCAGGTGACATGGCCAAAAGTAAAAAAGAGCTTTGCAGAGATGTATACAATATAAGCCTAATTTAGTAAAATCAGCTCAAAGAAGAATAGAATATCTGCTTGTATATGTTTGCAAAGTTGAGGAGAATGCTGTAGACAGTTAGGTTTCAGCCAATTTGCTTTTCCTTCTCTGGAAGGGAAGCTGGTTAGGTAGCTTTAACACTCATTTATATACATATATATAAATGAATATAACAACAGAAATATGTGGTATTTTATTTTGAATATCTTATTTTATCAAATTGTGTCCTATCAAATCCTATCCTATCAAATTGTATCCTATTTTACTTATCATTTTTTCAATTTTTTTAAACTCATATGTTTGAGTCCGTAATATGTCCTGATATTTTACTTCTACCATTACATAGAATTCTACATTATACTATGATTATGTAGTCAGCATGTGTGACAGA